>NC_091808.1:18270000-20770000 GCF_041296235.1 Equus asinus | reverse complement strand
AATCAAGCTTATGGCCCCAGCTGCCGTGGCAGCCATCTTGAAACCATGAGGGAAGACGGCCTGAGCCAAGGTCAATCCTTAGAGAAAGAAAAGAGCTGAGCAAATCACAGAGAAACGGATACAGATGAGCATATCTCCCCCAGGGTCCATTCTACCTCTAGACACTCTCTATGTGAGATTTTAAACGTCTCTATCACTTAAACAAGTGTGAGACTCTCTCTGTTTCTGGCAGTTGGAAACATCCTAACCATTGGACAAGGTCAATTAAAATACATGTAGAAGAAGGCAAGTCCCTGGAAATCAGGATATACCCTAAATGAGCTTGAGACATTGCTCTAATACCACATCTCATAGTCCCGGAAGTACAGGGTGCCAGCGCTCCCAAGGGTCCCAAGGGTCCCAAGGGTCCCAAGGGTCCCAAGGGTCCAGTCTCCATGCTGCTGGAGAGACTGCCTTCCACACTGCTCCACGTTCCTTTGGATCTCAGAAATGAACCCCAGGAACTGAAACCTAACCTAGTGTGTCTCTTCCTATAACCTTTGAGGAGCTGGGCCAACATAGTCTCTCATTCTCAGTTTCCATCTATAAAACAAGGTTGATGATACTTGTCCAGCTGACCTTCATAGTCCATCTATTGAGTTCATTGGCCATTTCCAAAACCTCATCCATTTCTCTTCTACTCATCCTCTCTCTGTGCCCCCGACCCTCTGAACCAAGAGCAGGGTCAGGTTTGGAGGGACGGGGCAGGATAACAAGTGGTGGCGGTGGAGCCACCACCTACACAGGTATGGTTTTGCGTTGTGGATGATCAGAGCCTCTGAGACACAAGAAAATTCATTAAGAGAGAAATACGCCACCCTTCTGTCCCCAGCCCACTGCCTGGCAACACCTTGCAGAATGGGCCGAGGACGCCAATCCTTACTGTGTGCCCTCTGCCAGTCCTTTTGGCCTTTGGAACTCCATGCATTCCATTCCAGGGCCCAAGATGGTGCTGGAATGCAGCAAGTCATTTCTATTTCTTCCCTGAGATCTTCTGCCAGGTACAGACTCTGACGGTTTCTGAGAATGGGACCCTCCTGAGTGGGAGGGTCACGTCACACTGCACTGTATGGGACTCCTGCTTTCCTCCCCTGTCACTAAACATTTCAGCCCTGGGCCCATGGGTAACAGTGAGCACAGAAAGCAACCTTGTAGGGAATAAGAGATCCAAGAGAATCCCAGGACGGAGTCTGAGCAGCTCCTACAATCCTCCTCCTCTTCATCAAGGAAGCGTGAGGCAGTCGCTTTTCTTTGACCCCCGGGAATCCGTCCCCAAAGTATTTTTCCACTCCACTGGGACAAGAGACAAAAGCAGTCAGATGCTTATCTGAAAAACAAGGAGACTGGAATGGATAATTTTCTAAGTCACTTCAGACCACATATTCTTGGTTATAACATCTCCTAGAAAGGAATCATGAGGCTCTTGGAGTTTAAGATGTGAGCCATGTAGCTTCTCTCTGGCCTCAGTGTCCTCAGCGGTTCCATGGAGCTTACCTGTTGCCCAGGGTCTACCCAGATTCAGAGATAAGATGAGTGAGTGTGGGAAATGGACCATAATCACTCATGTCTGAATAGCATGGAAACATTTCCCAGTGCCTCTTTCTGTCTGTCTGTCTGTCTCTCTCTCTCTCTCTCAGTCTCTCTCCCTCTCTCTCTCTCTCCCTCTCTCTCTCTGCCTCCAGGGAGCATGGAAAGTGATCTCTCCTCTATGTTTTATCTCCATTCTCAGGGACTCATGGAGCTCTTTCCATAGGTCTCCCCAGCTGGAAAAGACAACCCAGCCCCTCCTGCAAGGAGCCGTCTCCACCATGCTCTGGGGTCGTGTCTTTCACACGCTTTTCCTTCCCTCGGGTCTCCTGTCCCTGGAGCAGCTGTGAGGGTAGTAAGACTAGACCCGGAAGTTCAGCTGCGGGGTCACAGCAGGCCCTGCACACACACCCTGGCCTGTGTGGGCTCCCGGGCAGGCCCTCCTGTCCTGGTCTGGGGTCGGGGTGCACCCCGGCCTGCTGCACCTGGCTGCTGCTCTGCCTTGGGATGCACGGGCAGGAGGGGGCGATGGGCCATGGGGCTGGGGAAACGCCTGCTCCTCTTCCCATCCCGTGCCTTTCTCTCTTTTCAGCTTAGCAGACTAAAGTTCAAGTCAGGGTCAGGGAAAGGGGGTTGCTAATGGGGTTCAGATTTCAGACACAGAAGGAGTGGGGAGGCAATTTCAAGGCATCATTTGGGACATGTGCTCATTCTCCCAGCCAGCACATGCTGAGTGCCCTCTACGAGCCAGGTTCTGTGTCGAGGGCCAGAGGCTACCAGGATGTGCCCTGCAAAGCCCAGAGCGAGGGGACAGACATCCTAACAGTGACAAAACTGCCAACAGTGGCACCTGGTAAATGCAACGGGCCGTGAGAGCTCTGAGAGAGGTGTCAAAAGCTCTGAAAGCTTTCAGGGGTATGTGCCATCCAAAGGCAGAATAACTGGGAAGGAACACTCTCTCCCAGTGGGAAGCAGAACCAGCTTACATATCAGACACGATTTCTCAGACGATCCTCTGCCTTGCCCGGACGAGGGTCAAGCTTCATGTCTCATCTCTGTGAGCAGAGTCTCAGGAGCTGGGCAGGACACGTGGCCTGTGCCCCCCAACACGGCAGCCCCGCCTGATGTAGGGGTGCCTGGGGCGAGAATTGTTTCCATTCTTTTATTCAGTCAGTCAATAAACAAACATTGATTGGATGCCTACTGTGTACCGGCTTGGCAATTGCACGTTTCAGTTATTTGATAGTGGCCCCACCAGACTGCAGTTTCCTGAGGACAAGAGATCAGGCCTGACTTGCTCATTCCCATATCCCTAACCCCAGCCCAGCGCTCAGCACACACAGGTTCTCAGCAAACCTTTGTTGAATGAAGGAAAGAAATGATGCGACAGCCATGGAGACTTACAGCTGTGCTAGGAAAACTGTGATTGTAGGTAGAGCTTAGCTCTGATTGTCTTCTACTTTCCCTAACCATACAACAACCAAACCAGGGACTGGCCCGGTGGCGCAGTGGTTAAGTGCGCACGTTCCGCTTCTCGGCAGCCCGGGGTTCACCGGTTCGGATCCCAGGTGCGGACATGGCACCACTTGGCAAAAGTCATGCTGTGGTAGGCATCCCACATATAAAGTAGAGGAAGATGGGCATGGGTGTTAGCTCAGGGCTAGTCTTCCTCAGCAAAAAGAGGAGGATTGGCAGTACTTAGCTCAGGGCTAACCTTCCTCAAAAAAAAAAAGGAAACAACCAAACCAGAATCCAGAGACATGGTGGACATGGATAGAGAAAATGGGATAGAACATTTTTAATTGGAAAGTTTCTAAGGAAAAAAAAAAAACTAAGACGAACACAGTACATACCTAACCACCCTCTTTCTTCCTCGCTTCCTCTCCTACTTCTATGCCTGGTCTAGCCTAGGACCCATTTTCACAAATCTTTGGCAAATTATAAGAAGCTTGGTGACGCATATCCAGGTAAGGACTTACGGGATAATCTCCTAAGGGGTGTTTGCATCCCAGTGGGGGGCTCTGAAATTTCACAGTTCAGCCAACCTTCAGTGGAGATCGATGAAGTTACCATACCAGGGGCCAGGAAATCAAAGATCAATAAGGCATCTTTCCAAGGATAAAATAAATGACACAAAAATACAAAGCCGAATGCTATAAATCTAAGAAACTTACAGAGGAACATTGGGAATTTAAAAGAGGGAAGGTTGGGAGAAACCAGGAAGTTCTCATGGGGCGAGTGGCATTGAGATCTGTCTCGCTGTCACTCGTGTAGGCATAGACGGGGCGGGGCAAGGCCATCCAAGTGGAGGAAAGGACATGAACTAAGATGCAAAACTGCAGGAGAGTTTGTGTCTTTCTGCTGCTGCTCAGTGTACACGTAAGGGACCAGCACAAAAATATCACAATAACAACAGTAGCTAATATTCACTGAGCTCATTTAATCCTCACAACCAAGTAAATAGATAATATTACGTCTCCCATTTTACAGATGGAAGAAACTAAGGCATGGAGTTCAATAACCTCCCCAAGCTTGCATCTCTTTTAAGCGATGAGGCTAGGATCATCTGAACTGCCGTATCATCTTGCAAATTATTGTTTTAGGCTGTGTTTCTTAAACTATGTTCTGGGGAATACTGCTCTTATGAAATGCCAGCTCCCTCGCTCACCCCCCAAAAAATTCTGTACCAGTCAAATAAGTTTAGGAAGCCCTCTACTCTATACCGTACACCCTCTGGGAGAATTTCCGTACACAATTATATATTAAAAGTTCTGATAACTCCTACTGTAAAGAAACATACTTAACTTGGTCTCACCTAGTGTTTTCCCAATGCTTTTAACCAGAAAACTGCATTCCTGTAACACTTATTGACAACCTAAGGGTAGTGCTGTGTAGAAAATTCGAGAAATACTGCCTTCCGCCATTTTTCTCTAACTCTCTTCCTTGTTGTCGGTGTCATTCCGAGGAGGACTAATAATAGCTTCTATTCATTAACCTCTAGGGTTTTTCCAAGCGCTTTAACAATATCATCTCATAATATTTGAAACCTTCAAACTGTCTTTGAAATTTCTTCTTTTTCCTTTTTTCAAGCAGAATCCCAAGCGATTCCAGTCGTGGAGGTCTATCTCAGAAAGTTAACACCCATGTCTATCTTTTTTCCAGATCAGAAAGGTGAAATATTCTACTACTTAAAAAAAGAGAGCGAAATCCTTTTCTCCTAACAGATTTTATCAGTTTCTAGGAATTACTTAAAATGTGTTTATAACAGTGAATGCCAAAGATTAACGCTTCTCAGCTCCCTTAAGAGGTCCCCTCCCAGACATTTATTCTGATACAAACTACTTTCTGTTAAGGCTTACTTTACAAGGAACACTACTAATGTAAAGTAAAACATTTTAAAAGAAAATGAGAGATTTTTTTTTTAGTAGAGCATTTTAACAGTTAAATGACTGCCCCTGCCAGCAGTACTTGCATTCAAAGCAGAGTTTTGTTCGACTCGAAGGAATGACTGTAATGTTGGATTTCGGGCTTCCGGGGGAATATTTGGGAGGGTGAAGGGTGTTATTTTGAGCCCTCAGATCGTCTCACACAGGCACTTGCCGTCTCTATCTATCAGGTTTGTTCTGAGCATGACCAGCCCTTCTCTCTCCTTCTGAAGTCCTGGAATGCATAGACGTTGAAATGCGAACAGGTGGGAATCCAGGCCCCATCACTAACTCATTGCATAGTGTTTCTTAAACTACCTTTGTCTCAGTTTCTTTACAGCTAATTAGAAAGTAACACTGTTTAATAACACTGTGTTGTCGCAAGGATAAAACTGGAACAAATGCAAAGCATCTAGCGCCCCGCCTGACACATAGCAGGCCCGGGGGTGAGTGTCAGGATGGAGGTCTGAAAGTGCCCTGGCAAACCGCGGGTTAGAGAGGCACCCAGGAGCCAGGTGTTATCCCCCCGGGCTCCACGAGCACGGCCTCTGAGATTTCTGCTTAACAGCGAAGAGTGGGCCAGGGTTTGTCTTCTCCCCTTGTAAAAACCCCAGAGGAGCCTCAGGAAGACTACTGGCTCGCCCCTCCCCCATTTCTCCAGCCCTGACCCCCATTCATCCCACGAGGACAGCTGTTCTAGGGTGCTGGCTCTTGGAAAAGAAGGCTCAGGGAGCCCTTGTTACTTCTCCTCTCGTGCAGCTGTGGCCCCAAAACCACGCAGGAGAGAGGGGCACTGAGAGAGGGTTAGTAGACGGGAATAAGGGCAGAGGGCCAGGAAGCAAGCATGTTCTCAGCCAAAATGCCAAGTTCAGTAGCTTGAATAAAAACCATCCTGACCCCCAAGGCCCAGAGATCACCATCTGGAAATGGAAAACCACCACCAGTAAATCGTTGCGGGCTGTGGATTTCAGAAGAAGCTGGACTATATGAGTTCAGGCTGATTTCTCCCTTTAGCTGCCCTCATTTCTGTTCCTTAAAAGGATAGAGGCTTCGGGTCCCACATTGTGACTGTGGATGCTGCAAGAGGGCACCGGTTGCCATGAGAGGTGGCATCACCCCAACACCCCTCTCAATAGCTCCACCCCACCACGGCTATTTTGTTCCCCTTCGGTTTCCCAGAGGCTGGCGGCTTCTGTGGACCCCTGCCTTCCCTCCAGCCTCCACCTTGCCCAGCCCGGGAGAGAAGCCCTCCTCCTCGCTCTGTGCTCCTCCAGGAGCCTCCCACAGGTGGTCTCAGGTGTCCCCTGCAGCCCGGGCTTCTGTCTGGCCCACAGAGCTTTGCAGGGCCCCTGAGCCCGTCACCCAAGGCCCAAGCGGAAAGCTGAAGGGCCTGGGGTTGCAGACATGAGGACAATGGGTCTGCTGGCTGAAGCATTCCAGTCTCCCACGTCCAGGGGGAAGGGCCGTGTGGCAGGGAGGAAGGTCGTTCACGCCGATGGTTTGTGTTTTCCCAAGCTGGCATTCCTCCCAAACAGCTGTGTTTATACAAAACCGGAGAGAGGGGGAGTGGGAGGGAAAGGACAGTGTCCTAGAGATGACATCACTCATCTTGTCTGCTTCAACTCCCACCGCCGGCAGGAGGGGGGCCGTGAAGGTCGCAGCAGGCTGGGGACACGCGTGCTGTAAGGACAAGCAGAGCGTTTAGCCTGCGTGCGTTTATTAGCTCTATGGTCTTCCTGCTCCCTCCCCACTCGCTCCCAGAGCATCCTAATACATTCTGCAGAGCACGATTTCCCCCTCAGAGGAAAGCTGGGCTCAGGGGCTCATGTTCTCTCCCTCTAATCTCTTTAACAAACCTCCCTAGCCAAAGAAAAGCCTTGACAGGAGGCAGAGTCATTAACGTGAATGAGAATGCATCCAAGGAGAGATTAGCCCCAGAGCCAGTCCCCTATCAGACAAAGGCCCCTTTCATGCAGGCTCCAGCCGCTGGGAGTCCTGTAAGCAGAGATTAGGGAACAAATTCTCCGCACCGGGAAGCGCCAGCTCTTCGGGAGACCGGCCAACCCGACCCACCCCGCTGGACCTTAAGAAATCAGCCTCAGGGTGTAAGCTCCCCTTGGCTTCTTAAGACTCAGGCTGGAAGGGTGGGGGCTCCCCAGGAGCAAGTACGTCCCCCTCACTGAGCCAGGGCAGCGTCTGACACAGTTCAGTTGCACACCGCCCTCACCTGTCTTACACTTGGCTTGAGGAGGTCGTCTGGCCCTCAGGTGAGAAGTCCCTCCTGAGCACCATCACCTGGTAGGCAGCTCTCTTATTGAGCATCTATTTATGTGAGGCTGAGCGCTCCATGGCGTGGGTGCAAACAGGCGCCCAGAATAGGACCCCCGCCGGCCAGCGCTTACTGTCTGTTTGAGAAAGACAGGCCTGTTAATAGCGAGCACAGGTAAATATCACACGGACCTAAGGAAGGAGGCCTCACAGACGCAGGCGGGCGTCAAAGATCGTCAATTCTGCATCAAAAAGGCTCCGGAAAATGTCATGGCAAAGGCAACACGTGAGCTGAGTCTTGAAAGAGGAGTACATGCTCACGAGGTACTCTACAAGGGCGAACACCCCAGGCAGAGGGGCAGCCTGACCAAAGGTGTGACAGAGCATGACAGATCATGGTGCCCTGAGTAGCCTCCAGGGCTTCTTCCCTAGAGGAGCAGAGCATTGAGGAGCAATGTTGAAAAAGATGAAATGAGAGGTGGAGGGTTAGATTATAAAGGGTCGTGTGTGCCAATCTGAGGAGGTGGAAGAAATGTAGCTTTCAAACTTCAGAACTCTTGAGGAGTTTTAAGCAAGGGACGTTCTCTAGTCAGACACGCATTTTAGAGCGATCACTCTGGGAAATGTGCAAGGCTGGAGGCAGGGAGACCAACCGGAAAACTGAAAGAATCCAAAGAAGAGTTGGTGAGGATTCGGTGGGTGGTGGGGGAACACAGGGGTTGGAGAGGAGGAATGTATATATAAGACATATTAAAGAGAGAAAAAGTGGAAGCAACTGGCCTTAATCGGATGTGAATGGCGAGGGCACTGGAGGAATCTCGCGTGACTCTAAGGCGTGGTGGCTGGGTGATGTAACGTCAGCCCCCAAAACAGAGGTTTCAGGGGAAGAAGGCTGTTGGGGACAGGAACCTGTCACCCTTGACACCATCTCGAGCCTCCCAGCCTCACCACCTACGGCAGCCGGGGCTCCAGCTGCCGGTTCTGGGCATCTCCCCCAGTTCTGAGCAGAGGCAGCCTGGCCCCGCCCCACCCGTGCCTTCCCGGGGGGCCTGGCCCAGGCTTCTCCGGCCTCAGCGGCTCGTGGGCCCAAGGAAACCACCGGGCACTCGCAGGAAGGACAGGAGAACAAGTGCCCCGTGGAGGATGGGAGCTGATGGGAAAACGCCTCCCTTCTCAGAAGGCCCCAGAGCTGGGCCGCCCATCATCATCTTTGTATTGGATCTCCCTGTTTTCTCTTCCATTCTCCCCCGTTTCCCTCATTCTTCTTTGGGATCAATTTCTCAAATAAGCTATTCACACATATGATGGCTAATTTTATGTGTCAACTTGGCTGGGCCACAGTGACCAGATATGTAGTCAAACATTTTTCCAGAAGTTTCCGTGAGGGTGTGTTTGGATGAGATTAACATTTAAAATCAGTGGACTCTGAGTAAAGCATGTTACCCTCCACAATGAGGGTGGGCCTCATCCAATCAGTTGAAGGGCTGAATAGAATGAAAGACTTTCCTCTCCCTAGCAAGAGGGAATTCTGCCAGCAGACAGCCTTCAGATCGGAACTGCACCATCAGCTCTTCTGGGGTCTCCGCCAGACAGCCCACCCAGCAGACTTTGGATTTTCCAGTCTCCACATCGGCATGAGCCAGTTCCTTAAAATGACTCTGTTTCTCTATAAATGCACACCTAGTGTTCTGTTTCTCTGGAGAATGCCGACTAGCACGACTCCTAGACCTGTCTTGGCCCCGCTTTCTGGAGAGCTCCGCCTTAGACACAGGAGTGATGCTGACCTGGAGATTCCTGTGGGCCCAGGCGATGAAGGCAGATAGCCAACTGGGGTGCCCCCCAGAGGAACGTCGAGTGAGAAGCCACGACCACAAAAACGGTGCTGGAAACCAGGAGCATGGAGAGAGGAGGAAAGAGACGACAGGGATCCTTCAAAGACTCAAGAAGTCATTGTTCCGTGCCTCGGTTTCACTCACAATAAATTAACTCAGCTGTTTTGTACAAACTTACTCAAATATTCTGAGGAGGAAACAAAAGAGGAAATTTCATTAAAATAAATAAAAGGATCACTGTACCCATAAAAATGTGATGTGAATATGGGTCTCAGTGGGTCGGCTTCAGCTTGAGATGCTGAGAAGCAGCCGCCGGCCTCCGCCAGTCTTCCGTGTGATGTGTCTGCAGCCGCGAGGCCGCGGCCAGCACGTGGGGCCGCATTTCCGTCCCCGTCCCTTCTGTCTGTCGGCCCCGAAGCAGTGGAAGGTGGCTTTGTCTTCGGGAATGGAATCCCTGTTTGTGTTAATCTAACCCCTACTCTGAGGCTCCTCAGTGGTGGTGTCCCTATCTCTGGCCCAGTGTCACCTGGCCTGGAACCCGTGCGGGAACAGCAGCACAGACCCGGGGTCTGTCGTGGCCCCACCCAGCTCGGCGTGCAGCCCTCGGACTCCCACTGCCCCTCCACCCGGGCCTCTCCCGCAGGGACTGCCAACCGGGTACCCCCAGCCCCCAGCCCCACTGCGCCGGGGACTCGCATCGTGCTCTCTTGGGCCGCATGCAGGCCCTTGGAGCAGTGGAGCAGCGTGCGCTGAAGTTGGCACACCACACACACACACACCCCCCCCCACACACACGCCACCATACACCCCACACACACCACCATATACCCCACACACACCACCATATACCCCACTCACACCACCATATGCACACACCACACACATACCATACACCCCACACACACCACCATACACACACACCACACACACCACCCACACATCATACAAACCCACTACCATACACATCACACACACACTGCCATACACACACACCACACACACACCATACATACACACCACACACACACACCACCATAGACACACACCAGCATACACCCCACACACACCACCATACACCCCACACACACACCACCATACACCCACACCACACACACACCATACACCCCACACACACACCACCATACACACTACACACCACCATACACACCACACACACACCACCATAGACACACACCAGCATACACCCCACACACACCACCATACACCCCACACACACACCACCATACACCCACACCACACACACACCATACACCCCACACACACACCACCATACACACTACACACCACCATACACACCACACACACACCACCATAGACACACACCAGCATACACCCCACACACACCACCATACACACCACACACACACCACACACACCCCATACACACACACCACACACACACCATACACCCCCCACACACACCGCCATACACACTACACACACACCACCATACACACTACACACACACCACCATACACACCACACACACACCACTGTACACACTCACCACAAACACACCGTACACCCCCCACACACACCATACACCCCCCACACACACCACACACACCATACACCCCACTCACACACCGCCATACACACACACACCACCATAGATACCACACACACCACCGTACACACCACACACATACCAGTACACACACCACACACACACCATACACCCCACACACACACCATACACCCCCCACACACGACCATACACACACACCACACACACCCCATACACACACACCACACACACCCCATACACACACACCACACACACACCACCCACACATCATACAAACCAACTACCATACACATCACACACACACTGCCATACACACACACCACACACACACCATATGTACACACTACCGTATACACCACACACACACCACACACCCACACACCCCATACACACACACGACCATACACACTTCAGTAGCCATCCCCTGCATGGTCTTGCCTCCTCTGTCTTTGTTTCCCCTGCAGAGGAAGGTTCTGGAACAAGTTACAGCTATGAAAACTCAGAGAGAAGGGAAAGGCAACAAGTATGCCAACGGATATTTAATAAAAATGCCCCCCAGCCTGCCTGTTTGGAAAACGGAAAGGCTATTTGTCCGCCATATCTGACTCAGCTACTTCATCGGCCATCAGGGAGAACACTCGTCTGATTTAGCTCTTGGAGGAATCTTGACTCACTTTCATCTTTTAATTGTTTGTACTTATTTTAACATCTGTGCGCATTCCGCAGCCTCTGACAGCTTTATGTCGCTTCTGCTGTACAAAACACCGGGAGCCACCGTCCCAGGCCAAGACCCTCCCTGGTATGTTCAGAGCAGAAGGAAGTCATTCCTTCCAGGATCATGGCCCGCTGACATGGCCAAGCCCGGAATGTGTCCAGGATCCGGCCACGGAGCCCACTGGCCCCTGATGGTCCCATCTGAGAGCGCTCACTTACCCAGCCTTTCTCTATCTCACCTCATTCGCTTCCTTCATAGCACCTATTCGCACGTATATTCATTTGCCCTTTTACTGCGCTGTTTATTGTCTGGCTTCTCTGCTAGACTGCAAGGCTCTTGCGGAAAGGTATTTGTCGAACCACAGCAGCCTCAGCTCCCAGCACAAGGTGTGGCTTACAATAGACGGTCGATAAATGCTTCTCAAATGCCGATTCACGAAGCAATGGACCAAAAATGCAAGACGCTAAATCTTAACGATAAAATGAACAACCCTCGAGTTTCAGCTGTTCTCTCACTTGTAGACTGAGAAAATGAAAATGGGCCGGAAAACATCCAAGTTATGAGAGCCATGATGCTCTGGAACAAGGTGAACTAGAAGAGAAGGCCCTGGGCTAAGCGCCAGGAGGTCTGAGTTCAAGTACCAGCTGTTTCTTTATCAGTGTTTGACCTTGAGCAAGTATCCTACTCTCTCTGGGTCTCTATTTTCCTGATTGGTAATTTTTCAAAGTGTTTTTAGCAGTAGAACTTTGTATTTTATAGAGCAGATAAAAGTAGCAGTTCATTAACATTAAATATCTCCTAAGTTCAAATGTACAATATTTACTTGATATTTATATGAACAATGAGACAAATGAGGCTACTTTGATGACTACAAAAACATCAGACCCAGAGCTATAGATATAAGCTGACAATTTACATAAATTTAATTATTACACCATCTCAAAATTCAGATGCACACACTTAAATGCTTTAAAAATGGCTGTTGTTCAGATAAACAGGTCTGATTTCCAAGCCTAAAAGAGTAACCTGGTAAGATGGAGACTGATTAGCTGGTAGACTACATTTCCCAGAGTCCCTCACGGTTAGATGTGGCCACGTGACAGATTTCTAGCCAATAGCATGTGAGTAAAGGGACAGTACAGCCCCCAAAGAACCTCTGACACACATTCTTCCGTGTTCTTTGTCCTTCTGCTGGCTTAATGCAGTGGAGCACAGAAAACTTAGAAGTCCTGGGTGAAAGATGGCAGAGCCACAAGACGGAAGGAGCCTGGGTCACCACATCTCTGCTTCAGGAAGGTCTGCCCAACATTCAGAAACACCAATTTTAGGCTTTATTGTCCTAATGTACTTGATCTATTGTGTAATTTTTTTTCTTTTGCTGGAAAAGTTTCACCCTGAGCTAACATCTGTTGCCAATCTCCCTCTCTCTTTTTCTTCCTCCTCAAAGCCCCAGTGCATAGTTGTATATTCTACTTCTAAGTCCTTCTAATTCTTCTATGTGAGTCACTGCCACAGGATGGATGCTGAAAGACGACTGATGTGGTTCCGCACCCAGGAACCGAACCCAGGCTGCCAAAGCGGAGCATGAGGAACTTTAACCACTAGACCCTCAGCGTTGGCTCTATTGTGCAATTTTTTTTATCGAAGAGCATTACCCTAATAACCTGGCAGCCCATGTTAAGTTTTTGGAGTTCTCAGATGCCTTAAAATGTGGTATAGAATATGTGTTGTTTTCATTAGAGCTTTTAAAATCATTTATATATTTTTCAGAATAAAATAAATGCTTGTGCTGTCCCTCAAACTCCTTCCTGAGGCCCCAGGTCGTCATGAAACATATCTGAAAATCACCGGACTGATGCTTTCAAAGACCCTTCCCAATGCTGAACACTTTACTATTGAATATTCTTCTAATTTTTGAAAGGGAAGCCACACTGGGCTTTATAAAGAAGAAGTGAACTCCTACTGATTCCGAAATATGACAGCATCTAAGAAATGCCAAGGGACACACATGATATTTCTAGCTTAATTGTTGCATACGTAGGGGGTAAGGGCCGTCTTTAGAGAACTTTGGTTTTAGGATCTTATTTTTTTCAGATGTAATGACACTTAACGCTAAAAATGCCTGAACTGTCTGTCAAACAATGACATAAGCTGTCTGGAGGGTCTTTCAAAGCAAAGTCAAAATTAAAGCAATTTTTTATGGGTTTTACTTCTATCCAAATGCATTTGTAAGTGGCACTTTGATGAATCTCAAAATTACTAACGAAAACAAAAACAAGCAAGACCATGTTCTTCTGCGGCGGTTCCTTTAGGACCCGCTGTGCTCAGACGCTGGGAGAGGGCCACAGTGGACTCTGCAGCGGGTAGTCAGGGGAGTAAATGGATGCCAGGCCCATGCCCAGAGCAGAAACTCCCCCAGCCACAAGGAAACCCAGCCCAAACCTAGAGGCAGGACCACCTCAAGAACTTTTTCTAGGAGCACGGGAAGGCAGGTCCCTGAACAAGACAAAGAAAGGACAGCAATGTGGAATACTGGGATATACGCCTAAATTTCTCTGATTCTAAATTTATCTCAACTTAGTAAGGTTCGTCTCTGGAGACAGCACTTTACTATCAATCTGTAGGTAATTTAAAACCCCCGAAGAGCCTCAGAGCAGCGATGCCTGCCAAGCTTGGGAGCCTTGAAGAGGGCGACAGTGTAAGGAAGAGACGAGCAGACTCTGGATGCAGGCATGCCTGAGTTTGAATCTAATGCCTTGCATGCTGCTGTGTGGCCTTAGGCAAGTTATATAACCACCTTGAGCCCGCCAGCAGCTTACAATGTGGACATGGCAACTGGAGAGGAACGCAGGGTCCAACTCAGTGCAACCCTGAGATCTCATACCCAGACACGGGCCTCCGATCCCACTCAGCCTCGCTTCGCTCATGGTTCTAAGGCACCTGCTAAGTGCTGAACCTTCCAGAAGGAGTGGCTGTTCCGTGCCTGCAAGCCAGAGACTCAGAAGCCACTGAGTCCTTGCCCAAGTTATGCAGTAGAAGGGAAGGGTTTGTTTTCCTTTCTTTCTTTCTCTTTGTGTTTTTCTTTTGCAAAACACTTGAGAAGCTTGGGGAAAGCGATCTTTGTGAGTCCCTGTGAAGATGTAACTCTAGATGGCCTCGCAGCTGACCGGGTCTGCCAAGTGTCAAGCTGGAGACCACAAAGAGACGAAGAGTTTGCGCATGAAGGAGGCATGGGTCTCTGGGAGCAGATGATCCAAGGTTGGACTAAAATAAACATGTCACAGTCTGAAAGCTAGGACAGGCAAAACGAACTCCCAGTACATAGGGCCTCCCATCTCCTGGGCCAGACTGGAGACCAGTGCTCAGGGAGATGATATAAAAGGGCTCATGTCCACTCTTCGTTGCATGGAAGTGGCCTCCGCCAAAATGCCAGAGAACGATGTGGAATGGTTGACAGGTTGGCTTTCTGACTACCCGGCCTGTCTTGTTCATCCTAAGTCATCATGTTGGCGTCCCAAGGTCTGACTGGGACAAAAGTAACTTACTGTGTTCTCCTTCCAGAAGGGTTATATCCATTCTTATTTCTCAAGATAGCCCTTGTTCCAGACTCAGTTTATTTTCTCCCAGGATTTGTTTGGCCCCTCCTGCCCCCGGCCCTTGGTTGCTTGCTCAGTGGAGAATCTTGGCTGCCATCGCTACATCACCTCACCTTCTAAAACTGCCAGCCATCCCAGCCTCCCCACAGGGTAGGAGCTGGGTTCAATGTGGCCTCCAGCCTGCCTCTTGTGGTGTGAATGTTCTGGTGATCGTGGAGCCTCAGAAACTCCAGCAACCGAGTCTGAGCCAGCCGGATTCACGGAGGGTCTGGCTTCCCAGAGGGGTGAGCTCTGAATAATAAGAGGCAAAAGATGGAAAGAATTCGGCCAATATTTTCTTCCTTCCTCTCTACTCTCCCGAGTAGAATCTCCAAAGGACTGTTCCAAGATATTCCAAGCCTATTCCTTAGCTTCTCTGCAAGGATTCCCCGCATGCCCAAATGACTTGCTGGGTGTCTTCTTGTAGGACTGTGGCCAAGTCCATAATGCACCACTTTGGATATCGTCTCATTCTTCCCTGCCTCATCTTCTCGTCCCTCGCTCTTGCTGCCCTCGAATTGTACTCTCCAAAAAAATGTTCGCGTGTCTGCCTTGGACTCTATGTTCTGAAGGATCTGGCCCAAAGGAGCCTCATTATAGTTTCTCTCTCTCCAACTAGAGGAATTAATTGAGGCAGACGGCCCTCACCTCCACTCACTTAGCTCTTCCGTTTCCTCCCTCTTCCAATCGTGTACCTCCCCACTGGAAGTGGTGCGGTATACCTCTCGAGCTGTTACACCAAGGAATTATATTCACTTTCTTTCCATTTCATTTATTTTTGGTTTTATACCTTGAACTTGGAGTTTTACGATGCGTTTGGCCAATTTATAAAAATGAGATATAAATCCATGTACATGTCTTCCCCAGGATCTAGAAAGAAATAAAACCCCATTCACATAGACCCTGAGCAAGGTCTGCATCTGTGCAGAAAGAAGACCTGGATCAATAGCTTCCACTGGCAGGGTTCAGCCTGGGGCAGCCTTTCCCAAAGTCTGATCCGTAGACTACTCGTGGTGCGGGGTACTAAAAATTAAATGGTTCTGTACTCAAAGCACTTGGGTGCCGGAAGGTTAAACAAAATTAAATAGTTCCCCTCAACCTGTAGAATTTCCAATATTTTACCATAGTCTTGTATAATGTTACTCTCCAAGACAGGAGTCTGCAACATTCTCAGAATTTACTGATTCCCACTTTTTCTTCCCGAACATCTCAAAGGATTAATGCTACACAAAATGCTCGGTCCCTGCTCGCCTCATGGGGCAGAAATTCTACATGTACCAGCTCCTGGGAAGAGGTCTCTCTACTCCTCACACCAAGTGACAGCATCTTCGGGTCCCTGTTGAAATTCTCATGGCCGTAGAGAGCTAATCTTACTCTCCTGCCCCTTTGGGAAATATTAGAAATCTACTATCTAGAGGCCTCTAGAACTAATAAAGGCTGAGCTTAACCATCAAGAACTGATTCTAAGCAAAGCCCACTTCCTTCTTCCTGTTCTCCTCCATCAACAGGATGATTTTTGTTCGTGATTTATCCACTTCCTTTCCACATAATGTTACGACTACTCCTCCAACCTCCATTAATAACCACCGTCACCCTGACTATGCAAATCCCGGCAGACAGAAGAAACTGAGGCACGACTCACCTTCCCAGGCCCCCTATGCCCACCCCTACCCACCTCAGTGGAAATCAGCAGCTACTGAAGGTTCGAGGCACTCAGTTCTCCTCCCCACCCACCAGTGCCCCCTAAAGTCGCTTTTCAGTTCTAGGATTAAAAAAGTGCAACCAGAACTGTGGCTGCTGTTAGTCCTGGGGGTTCGAGCTGCCATCACCACATAAAATCTCGGGAGTGAAGGCTTCAGTAAGCAAAGCAGGCTAATGACTCCCGTCCCTCGGGTAATGAGCAGCAGAAATGAGCGGCTGGGGAGGGCCAGTGCCCCACATAACTCCACTCGTCAGCAGGCCTGCCCGCTGGGGCGGCAGCCATGGGCAGGGAGAGGGCTGTGAGGTGCCGCCAGGGCGGAGCGTGGAACTGCAGGGAAGGCTCTGTGGAGACCCCCCTAACCAGCCCCTCTGTTTTGCACAGGAAGAGGCAGAGCCCCAGAGAAGTAGAGGTGCTGGCCCGAGGCCACGGCCTGCGGTAATTGTGGAGCCAGGAGTAGAACCCTACGGGGCTCATCTTCCCAGAGCAAGGTTCAGAGCCGCTCAGCCCAGCGACTGTGAGTGGAAGCCTCTCTGTGGGTCTCTTAGAGGCTCATGTGTCCCCCGGCGTTGGATGAGCCAGTGACGTCAGCAACAGTGCGTGCAGACGTTTTTTAATCTCCGTGCCTCTGTTTGCCCCTCGTAAAAGCAGGGCGTGTGCAGTACTGAAATGGAGAAACGATGCTAACATTCTCAGGAGGAAATTTAAAAGACAACCTGCACTCTAGACTCTCCCCTCTCGGCCAGATAACCAAGCCTGATTTCACAGCTTCATTAGAGGGAGAAGAGGAGAAGAGGAAAAAGAAGATGAGTTTTAAGCTGAATTCCTCCCTCATACAGCAGAGCCTCTCTCCTTTCAGCACTCGGGGACCTGCAGGTTCCCTTGGAAACCAGGCCAGATGCCCCTCCTGGGTACCTAAGACCCTAACCCAAAGAAAAGGAAGGGCATCTATTTTGTGGCCTTTATATTTTTACGTACATTCTTGCTTAGCCACGCAAGGCATGGAGAACACAGCCAGCACCATGTGTATAATCCAAATCCTAGTTAATTGGAAAGTTCTGTGGGGTCCCAAGGAGTCTGTCGGATCCCAACAATCTGGAAATCCTGCCCCGTCTTCTGACACCTTTCCAAGCCCAGAAACACAGACTCAGCATGCGGTGTTCCTGAGCAAGCGTAGCATGGAGGGAGCCCGAGCCAGGGCAAGTGATCGCTCGCAGCGAAGGAATGTTCAGGAAGAGTCATTCCCAATGTCAGTTCTTATTTCCTGTCCTCCTGCAGGACTGGCATTTAGATGATCCTCTCATCTCCGGCTTTTGGAAAAATACAGGCAGAAAAAATGCTTCCTGCCAATCCAGCATCCTCTCGGCATAGTCCACAGCCCCCCGTGGAACCGGAGACTCACACAGCGCCCCTGTGAGGAAGCCCCAGCGCTCAGGGCCTCACGCAGTCCACGCGTTTGGCCAGGGGAGACCAAGGTCATCCCTAATTCGGAGACTCTAGGATCTGTGATTTGATGGCAAACAAGACAGGACAGACAAACATCGCCCAGGGAACTTCATCAACCAAAGCCTGTGCACACTCTCAAATATCTGAGTCCCTCTGCATGTAACTTTTTTTTTTGGGAACTCAGCGGATGTGAGTCCTGCACAGCTAATGGACAAATTCCTGTGATAAAGGGCCACCCATCGTGCTGTGCCTCTTTGCTCCCCGTGCCCTGGGTCCAGGAAAAGTCTAAAAGAATAAGTGCCCCCACCACTCCAACCTTTTGGCAAATGCCTGATTACTAGGATTGTCCAAGAGAGGGAAGGATGAGGCAGGTGGCACAAATTGGGGGCGTGCTAGAAGGCCATGCAGATGGGGCACAAACTCTGCCACCTCACATTTTTCTGGTGAGCAGGAATGAGTGACCTCAACCTTCGGCCCGCCTCCCTAATGCCCCCTAAATTCTCCCTGGCCCACCTGAGCTCTCTAGGGCTCCCCTCTGCTCACAAACCAGCAGACCATCCTCTCCCAACCAAGCCCTCCCAGAAACCCCTGGGCCTCATTTGCTCCATGGGCGAGGGGAGCTGGCCAGAGCCAGAGGAGGGTGAAGCCCCTTTCTCATCTGCGAGACTCTAGGTCTGGATCCCCAGCCTTCCCCAGACCCAGAAACTAAGCAAAGGAGGACTCCGATGTGGGGCAACGATACAGCTCCTGGGACCAAGATGCCTCTTCTTCATGGAGAAGCCCTCTCCCTCTCCGCCTGTACCAGGGCACAGTGTGATCCAGGAAGAGAAAACCCAAAACGGCACATGGTTTCTCAGCACACTTCCTGGAAGCCTTCCAGAACATACTGTGACTTCCTCTTGGGTAACGTCACAAAGGACTCAGAGCTCACACTCCTGAGCCAGGTTGTCATGGACCACACACACCTCAGGTGCAATTCATCGCCCCTGGACCCAAGAAGCTGCATGGGGCTGACAATTAATATCAGAGGATATTAATTAAGGCCTGGAGACCTCAGCTGATTGCCTTAGTGATGCTGGGCCCCAGAGCCTCTCTCAGTGCAGAGCATCCACACAGGCTTATTCTTATGAGGAAAAGTCACAAACCAGGGCTTCATAGGGCTGGGGGGGGGGACTCAGAAAATGCACATATTCTCTCCTAGGACCCTAAAAGAGCCCCAGGGAGGTGGCATGATTGTTTTGAAATGCCTAACAGATTGGTAACTCAGGCCCATTAACCTTGGGGAAAAGTCTTCAAAATGTCTAAACTAAACCCCTACAACTGCTACTGCTACCCAAACCCACTTTCTCATGTCCTCCAAAGCCTTCCTTGGCTCCCTATTGGCCAGAGAATTAATTCTAAACTCCTGGCCCTTCATCAAAAGCCCTCTATGATCTGTACCCAATCTGCAAGCCTAAACTGAATTCCCATTGCACCTATCCAGGCGCTCTGTGCCCCAGTCACACCAGTATGCTCACTTGTCCCTAAGCACACTCTGAGCTTGGGTCCAGGCTGTTCTCCTCACCTGCTCCATGACCACCACCCCCTCCGCCACCGCTACCTGCCTGCTCCAGCCCTTTCTGAGGGAGCAGCTCCACAGCCAGGTGCTCCGTGAAGCCTTTCACTCCAGGTCAGAATTAACAGCTCCTACCATTGCATTCCCACGGAAGGAAACACCAACTCAGAAAGCAAGTCAGGGCAAAGCTCACTCATTAATTCATTCATAAACAGCTACTGAGCCGCGGGAGTATGCCAGGCTGCCAGCACTTTGCTAAGAACTGTCACTCTACAAAATTGAATAAGACACAGTTAGACTTTTGAGTGGCTCAAAGTCCAACGGGACAGTGAAATAAAATAACACAAACCACAGTATAACATGACAATTGCTCCACTGAACGGGGAAATACCATGCTGGGGCAGAGCAGGCACAGACGGAGGATGCCCGTGCTCAACAAACAAATTAATTCAGACCCAAGCGCCACTGAAGAAATATCGGCAACCACAGGAGAGGGTCCTGGGAATTATGTGGCTGATGTGTGCAAGGAACCACGCTAGTTAGAGAGAAACTCAACAGAAATGCTGACTCTGCTCCTCCCGGGAGGTCTTGGGGGTGCTCACGGCATCTCCACTAAGAAAGCCTTCCCAGATGAAAGCAGACGGGAGCTTACTCAGGGCGTCAGGAAAAACTGTGCTGTAAACTAAAAGGCTGCTTCCCCAAGTTCAACTCAACTCGCTTATAGTCAGCAAACCTTTCCGGGGCCCTATCGAGCGGCCCTATGAAGTCATTCTCCTGCATGAAACCAAGCTCGAATCTTGAAGACTGGGCCTCAGTTCCAGAAAGCCAAAGTTATTCCCATGTGGGCTGGGAGTCCTGCTCCTAGAGAACTTCCTCTGTAGCCCACTGCACGTGCCTTTCTGCATCTCCGCTCCCCCGCCAGACTACCAGCTCCAGGAAGGCAGGCCTGCATGGGCCTGGTTCAAGGGCTTCCAGATTTTCAACCCTAGAACTCCGACTTCAGCACAACTAGCCCTAGAACTCAGCACAACTTAGTGAAACAGCAAAACAAAGCTTGTTCTGAGAGAACAACACCCTCTGCTAGTGGCCTGCCGCTGCTGTGAAAAATCACCACAAGCTTAGTAGCTTAAAAAGCCACAAATTTATTCTCTCACAACCTTAGAGCTCAGAAGTCCAACACAGGCCTCACGGGGCTGAATCCAGGTGTCAACAGGTCTGGGGTGCTTTCTGGGGCTCTAAAGGGAATCCTTTACCTTGCCTTATGCCTTGCCTTTTCCAGCATCTAGAGGCTACCGTGTGGCCTCCTTTCTCCATCTTCAAAGCCAGCATCGTTGTACCTCTTTGACTTTTCTTCCGCAGGCTCCTCTTCCTCTCTGCCTCTCTCTTCCACCTTTAAAGACCCTGTGATTATATTGGGCACATTTGGATAATCCAGATTCATCTCCCTATTTTAAGGTCAGTTGATTAACAACCCGAATTCCATCTGCAGCTTTAATTCCCCTTTGCCGTGTAATGCAAAATATTCACAGCTCCCGGAGACTCACCGTGGACGTCTTTGGGGGACATCATTCTCCCACCCTGGAGTCCAGTGCACTTCAGCCCCGGGGCTCTGCAGAGCACAGATTGTGAAACAGCCAGGACTGCCATTGTGAAGGAGAAACCCACCGGGTGCAGCGCATGCAGTGTTCAAACCTGGCTCCTCTGCCCACTGAACACAGCGACACTCAGCCACCAGCTGCCTCCTGCCACAACACCTCCTGCCACGTCCTTTCCTTTGAAGGCAGCCTTCCCTAGAGTGTAGGGAGCTATGGGCAGAAGGACCTAGATGAGACTGGAATGGAGATTGGTGATGGACTGGGAACTGCAGGGAATATAGGTCCATGGGAGAAGGCACATTCCAGGGAGGACCTCTTCCCCTCTAAGATGGCCTTCTTGTTACAGCAGGCTGTTTGAAGGCAAAGTCTGTATTGTATTAGTGTCTAGGCTCCTTTCCTTTCCCGCCTCTGGCCACAGGAGCATGCTTGTCTCAGGGCAGGCAGGCCAGAAACATCACAGCATTAACACCCTGGGGAACAGCCCTCAGCCAATGACAGACAGGAGTTAGCGGATAAATACTCCAGCTTCTTTGCCCCTCACTGGGACAAATCAATGGCATGGTCTACAGTCACCCAGGTGATCCCCATGGAATTGAGTGAGCCAGTTTCCTGCAGCAGAGGCCTAGTTACTAACACAACTAGGGTGACAACTTGTCCGAGTTTACCTGGTACTTTCCCAGGTTAGGATTGAAAGTCCCGAATCCCAGTGAGACTCGGTCTCCAGCAAACGGAATGATTGGCCATCCTAAACCCAGCCTACTCACTAACACAGCTTTCTTCCTTCCCTGCCCCATCTCATTTTTCCACTTCCATCTGGTGCTTCCTGGAATCAGCTCCCAAATAAACGACTTGTGCCCAAATCCTCATCTCAGAGTCTGCTCCTGGGAACAGCCAAGCTGAGACAAGCCCCATGGTCCAGTTTGTGTCTAACTGGAAGGGCTGGTGCATTATGGCCACACATGTCCTGCACCCCAAAACTCCAGGGGGCGCCATTCACATAGACTAGGATGTGAGTGATCTCCCTGTGGAGCGCACTGGAGGCCCTGGTAACAGCTGGTATTTCTGGCTGAGCCCTCTGTCAGGTTGTTCTAGGATGAAATTCTCTTTTCCCAACCTCCCACCACATGGGAAAGAAGAGGCACACATTACCAGAGAAAATCTTCCCATAAAAACGGAGCAGGCTTCATGCTCCCCCGCTCTTCTCCTCGCCCCAGCCCTGCCCTGCCCTTTTCCAGATGTTCCCATTTAGTCATGGTGGGAGCCGAGCAGCGGACGAACAGCGTGACTGTGCCTGAACACCCTTCACAATCAATTGAGCTGTGGCAGCTGGGCTTCCCCCAGATGGGGAGAGATCTGTGCAGACTAGGATTATGCATGGGAAACCAGAGAGCCTTGGGGACCGGAGAGCCATGGCCGGTGCCTCTGCGATTCCCACTCAACTTCAATTAGCAGCCCTGAAAATGAGGCAGGGCTCTCCGAGCTCTGACGTGCCTCCCACAGACATCAGTTTGGCCTCACCTGGGGAGAACAGCTCGCCCCCAGGGATGGAAGGCAGCCCTAGCAGTGGACATCTGGACACCCCTAATGAGGCCAGCCCAGGATGGGAGCTCAGCTAATTGCTCAAATCAGCCGTGATGTCTGGATTCCAGCTGCCACGTCTGGCAGCACCATTCAGATGTCTTGAGTTTACTGTGAGGTTGGGACTGAGAGACCCTTAGGAATGGGGAATGTCAGCTGGGGTTCACGCTGAAGCAATTAAGGGGACATTTGTTGTAGGTGAAGAATGGTGGAAAAGTAAAATAAAAATATCACAGCTTGCTGACATCTTACCAGGAAATCCATAGTCCCCAGCCAAGATGGGCCATTCCAGGAACACAGAGCATGTGGCATGTGACTGCAGAGGAAGAGCAGGAAGACTAGAAAATGACCTGGGAGCCTGGCTTCTCAAGATGCAAATTAACCAGACCATTGCCCTTCCTCACAGTTCTCATCTCACCCGGCCTGCAAAACAGAAGAGATCTACTTACCCACCCTATGCCCAGACCAGATTGACCCTAATTTACCAGATTTAAGCTAATAAAATTTAAGCTGCAGGGCCCCTCACTTGCATAAGCCAATTTCAAGGCCCTAGGAAGAGTCCTAATGGTAAGTTGTGTCAGTACCTGGGCGATTTTGCTAGAACAGAGTTGAATTTGGGGTACATTTAGTTTTGGTTTAGTGGGATATATTTATGGGGTTCACAATTTCTCCTACTTATAGTTCCAGCTGTCCCACTGTGGGAATAGCTTCCAGAAATACTCCTACTACCCACTCCACTGACTCACCCAGTGTCATGGCACAAAAGTGCCAGCTCACATGGCCTATCATGACCTAAATGGATCCTATGGCACTAGCATTGGAAGTATCTGCATAATGTGAAAGAATTAAGGTTTGCAACATAAGGAGCCAGAAGTTAGGTTGTGGAAAATTATTCCATCATCAGCCACATAGGAATTATAAGTGGAGAATTTAGTTCTCATCAGTCCCTAGACAAAATGGAAGTGTTCTCTTACCAGGGGTACCCTTGATAACTCAGTGTGTACCATTATACACATGCCATACAATGGAATTAGTCTTCATAGAGTTCTACATGAAACCAAAAGAGATTACTCTGGGGCCAGCCCTGCGCCTAGTGGCTAAATTCAGCAGGCTCTGCTTCACCAGCCCAGGTTCAGTTCCCAGGCACAGACCTACACCACTCATCTATCAGTGGCCACGCTGTGGTGGTGGCTCACATACAAAAAGAGGAAGATGGGCAGCGGATGTTAGCTCAGGGCGACTCTTAAAAAAAAAAAAAAGAGTTAGACATTCCCTATTAAAAAAAAAGAGATTACTCTGACGTTAACAAGTAGAGGGTAACAAAAAAAATTTTTGATCATTCCAAAAGCAGTAATTCATCAACAGAGATGCATTACAAATGGGAATAATCTTGGATTGCTAGGTAGTTCAATTTTAAAAGAGAAAAATATGCTAGTACACTGGAAAAAAGAGATAGCTTCTTGCTGATTGTATTGGCGCTGAAAAATAACAAAACTTACAATACACCACTACAGCAACACCGTGAAAGGCAAATTGGTCAATGAATGCAATCGATTCAAGGAGCATTTAAATTATTCACTGCTCAAGAAAGCTTGACCAACAACACCAACAAAAAAGACTTGATTGAAAAATAGGCAAGGAAGTTGACTAGACATTTCTCCAAAAAAGGTAATACAGACAGCCCATAAGCACATGAACAATGCTCCACATCACCTATCATTAGGAAAATACAAATCAAAACCACCATGAGAAACCACCTCACACCCATTAGGGTGGCTGCTGTCAAAAACAAAACAAAACAAAAACAGAATAACGAGTATTGGCCAGGATGCGGAGTAATTGGAATCCTCGTGTATCGTGGGTGGGAATGTAAAATTGTACAACCACTATGAAAAACAGTGTGGTGGTTCCTCAAAAAATTTAAAATAGAATTACCATATTATCTAGAAACTCCACTTCAGGGTATATACCCAAAATAATTGAAAGCAGGGTCTCTAGGAGATGAATCTGTATACCCTGTTCATGGCAGTATTATTCACAACAGTCAAAAGGTGGAGGCACCCCGACTGTCCGTGAATAGGTAAACAAAATGTGGTCTATACGTCTAGTGGAATATGATTCAGCCTTGAAAAGGAAGGAAATTCTGACACATGCTACAACATGGATGAAACTTGAGGACATTATACTAAATGAAATAAGCCAGTCACAAAAAGACAAATACTATATAATTTCACTTACATGAGATAACTAGAGTAGTCAAATTCATAGAGACCAAAAGTAAAATGGTGGTTGCCAGGGGCCAGAGGGAGGGGGTAGCGGGGAGTTGCTTTTTAATGAACATAGAGTTGTTTAATGGATATACAGCAACCTGCAAGCTGAAAAAGAGTTGTGTAGATCGATTGCAAACAACATGAATACATTTACCACTACTGAACCACAAACTTAAAAATGGTTAAGAGGATAAATTTTATGTTATGCGTGTTTTGCCACAATTAACTATTTTTAAATCTTAAAAAAAGAGAGAGAAAACTTGAAATAATCTAAATCTTACAGCTCATATATTAGGAAAAAGCTATTAAGTTGTTCCCAAGTTTAGGATTGGAAAACTCTAAAACTTCTGTGACATTGCCAATAACAAGTTATAAAACTGAGAAAAAGCTTACTAGGAAATCAATAAGAACAAAGCAAATTGTAATCAATATAGAAAACAGACCAAGTTTCTTTGTGTTCTCACTGTAGAAAATATTACCAAATTGTTGACATATAGAAAAGCAACAGAGGAGTATGCAGCCAACAGTGTAGAAAAAAGCATTACAGAGGTCTTCCGTTAATTAATTAACAAAAATACCAATATTAGTTTCTGGATTCTGTGATGTTCATGGTGTGTTGTAAGTGTTTTTGTCTTTTAATTTGTTCTGATTTTTTTCTCACTCTAACTAAATGTTTGCTTTTCTATGGAATCTCGTACTCACTTTCTTAAAGAGGCCCCCAAGTTGCATGAGCGTAAGTCTCGTAAGACCCGCACACGCCCTTCCTCACGCCTGTCCCTCAGCACAGCAGTGCTCTTGGGGAAACCTTAGCTTTGGTCCACACCTCTACTGACTAGGACTGGGGTCAGAGGAAGCACAGGGCTCTGTCACTCTGTCTGTAGGATCTTGAGTTTGTCCAGTCACTATCTTTAGTTCTCTACCCTGAAATGGGGAGAAACTCCTGGGAATGCCTTACTTCCCATAGATGAGACTGGGATACATAGGAAATAATCATGAAACCCAAAGAACCCTGGAAATACAACATCCTAAAAGAAAGAAGAGTAAACCAATATTGCTTGAAGCATGTACCTCATTTATCTGAATTTTCCCAAGATGCCTTGGCCCATTGGAGGTCCCAGCTATGTTTGGTAGTGAGGGTTGGCATGGGATGGCACAGGACAATAACTGAACATAAGGGAAACATGGAGGAAGCCCAGGCTAACTTGGATCCATTGAACAAGGAGAAGCCCATTTGGGATCTGCTGGGCAGGGAGAACACCTGGGGGAAGTCGGTGGCATATTGGTCTGGAGAAGCATCCAAAGAAAATCTAATTAAGAATAATAAGGCTGGGCCAGCCCTGATGGCCTAGCAGTTAATGTTTGGTATGCTCCACTTTGGCAGCTCAGGTTCAATTCCCAGGTGCAGAACCACACCACTCATCTGTCAGTGGCCATGCTACGGTAGAGGCTCACATAAGAAAAAAAAAAAAAAAAGGAAGATTGGCAATGGATGTTAGCTCAGGGCAAATCTTCCTCAGCAAAAAAAAAAAAAAAAAAAAAAAAAGACCAATTAAGCTGAAACCCCTTTCATAGATCTTTCTTCTGGGTAAGTCAAAGCAATAGAATATGGACCCAATAGACTCTTTCAGACGTGAGCATGATATAAGATAATGACCCTCACGATAAAAAGAAAAGGTAGAGGGAAGTTCATTCATGAACACCAATAAGTTAAATTGGGAGATCAGAACAAAAGTTGAACGAAGAATGATTCCTAGATTTCGGGCTCAAGCAACCAGATGGAAGGAAATGCTATTTATTGAGATAAGGAAGGCTGAGGGAGAAACAGGGTGGAGGGGACATCAAGTTCCTTTTTGCACAAGTTAAAGTTGAGAAACTTGTAATTCATCCAGATAGAGATGCTGAGTAGGCTGTTGGTTATATAAGCCTGGAGCTCAGAGAAGAGGTCTGGTTTCAAATTATAAGTTTGGGAGTTGTCAGAATAATGGTGATATTTAAATGCATGAGAATAGATTAGATCATTTAGGGAGAAGAGAAAAGGGAGGGCAGGGAGGAGAAACTAGGACTAAAGAACCCAAGTATTTAGAGAGCAAGTGAAGAAGGCATAAAGCAGAAATGGCCCAAGAAGGATGAGAACCAGGAGAGAGTGTGTTATCTTGGAATCTAGGAGAAGAAAATGATTAAAACAAGAAGAAAGCGGTCCGCTGTGGCAAGTGCTGCTGAGCTATAAATCTAATCTGTTGTCTTTGTGTTACCAGATGACCTATGTGAATAGTGTCCAACCTGCACCGGTCAGGGCCAAAGGGCGTTGTCCAAGGGTCAGCAGGCAAGTTGGCCAGGAAGGTTTTTCTGACCCCAGCTGAATAGGAGGTCCCAGAGCTGTCCAGAGAGAGGACAGGCACCGATGCATCTATCTTCAGGTAGACAAGAGGCCAGTCAAGTTGCAGCAAAGACAGGTCTGCCCTAAAGTAGCTCTTAGTATCAGTTCGGAGGGCCAGGAAACTTCATCAGAGAATCTGACATCCATCATCAGCTGGTCTCTGGCAGAGAAAGTCCACTCGGATCACTGATATCAGAGACGTGAGCGAAAAGTCAGTGGACAGGGAATTTCCTTTCACGTTCTCTTCCTGCTTTATGACAGAGCCCAACACCAGTCACAGCCATGGGCTTTCTTCGCGTCCCCATCCTCAGTGGAAACAGGGGAATTGCTCACACCAGCTCAGAGAGTTGATCGTACGCATCTCTTCCCAACTCCCTGCTAGTGACTTCACGTTGGTAGCTTGAAGTCGGCCGTGATGGGAGTATTTACACCATGGAAAGGGGCAAACACTACCAATCAGGGCTTTCCCCCCTCCCAGAGAGCCAGTTGTGAAATACTTCCAGCACACCACTGAATAGAGCCCTGCAAGATGTGAAACAGCCTACCAAAAGGGGAAAAAAATGAAGGTCAAATACTTTGGGGAAACACAATTCACCTCCCTTGGAGATTCCCAACACACATCAGTATTTTAAAGACTTGCAGAAGAATTCCTACAAAGAAATCCACTTCACTTTTTTTTATAACAAAGAGTTCTCCGAAATTATTTAGCTATAGAATCCTTTTCTGTAGAATATCTATTACTGTCATCTGAAGTTCATGCTGCTTTGGACTTTTCTTTTTAAATAAAACCTAAGTTGTTAGCATTGACATAGAGATAAAAATTGGCCGTAATAGTTCTGCTGTTCATCCCCTTGGCTATTTCGAGAGGTGTGTAGATGAGGAATGTTTGCAGCCATTCTTGAGACTGCTGAAAGACACTTATTATTTATGACCTGGGTTCTGGATGGTGATTGCTGTCATTAATAACGATGGTTTAGCCCCCAGGCTGGGGAGACAGCCGACCTGGAGTCTCTCTGCTTAGCCTGACGCTCCAGTGATATGGGAGTTGGGGCTGTAAAGCTCAAGGCACTTAGTACCATCACAGGGAGTGCTAGATTTCAAATTCTTTCCTCGGTCAAGTGCAGGCACTTGGGGGCCCGGGGCAGAGGTCTCACTCTGCATGTGGAAACCACCACTGGCTAATAGATTGACTCAGGGAGCTGCTGGAAACCTGGTGGAACAGAACAACTGTGTTCATTAAGAGAGCCAGGAAGCGGCCATGGGGGTCTTGTCCATCGACAACTTGGCAGGACACAAAGTATTTTACCAAAAGGCGTCTCACAGCTGGAAGGAGCAGGTGCGGGCAGAGCACAGCCAGTGCAAACGCTGGAGAGAGATTAAGGCAGGAAGGAAATTGGATTTTCCCAAGTTCCAAAGGGGAGGGGCATACTAGGAGGTGAAAAGTGGTGAGAGAGAGAGAGAGAGCAAGAGAGGCTGAAATTGACTTAGGACTTGAAATAAATATCCTGAACCAGCAAAGGGCTTGTCATCTTGCATTTCAGCAATTTAACAAGCCCAAAGCAGCAGCACTAACTGAACCCACGCCCTCGACAGAAGGGGAGATTGTCAGTTGCTGAACGGGAACAAGTAGATCCAAACAGAAAATGCTCACATCCTTCGCTACTCCAGGAGCAGGATCTGGTGCCAAGAAAAATGCTTCTCCCGGCTTAGCCTCCAGTGTTCCCCATCTCTGGACAACGGGACACGCTCCCAGCCCTGGTCCTAGCACTGGCCCCATTCAGCCCCCCTGTCTGAGTTGATGGTCAGTGAATGACAGGTGCTCCCCAAGGCAAAGAAGAAGTCCAGAACCAGAAACCAACAAGGAACAAGGCTTTCCTTCCAGAAAGCATGGAGGGTGGCCACCACATTTCCAGAAAGCTGCGGAATTCTCCCCCAATCTCGTTAGAGGCAATGTGGGGCCATGTTTCCTCCTCCGCTTCCTCTAACTCCAACGATTTGGAAGTAGTGTTTTACTTTTCTAGATTTGATTCACAAAACAACAACAAAAAAAAGCCCACAAAAGGAAAAACAACACTTGAAGTCAACTATATACAAAGCACAATAAACTATATTTTAAAACCAACGGGATCAAGAAATGTGAAAACAGGACTTGAGCACATTCCCTAAAGGCAGGGGGCTTCAACCACACAACGGCTCTCCCTGTAGCTGAAACACTGAGGGGCCCAGGCTGTCTTTTCTCTCCTGGACGTTAGCCCCTCCAGATGGACCACCACAGGAGATTCTGGAAGGGGGCTAATGTGCTCGCCTTCAAAGACAATGGCAAGGACACTGTAAAACTTCTTGCTATTACTCATATTAAATCTTTAAACAGTGATTGACATTCTGCAAAGTCATTCTCACATACATTACTGTATTTAGTTCTCAACATAATCCCACGAGTCAGGTGGTATTATGATCTTCATTTTCCACTTGAAGAAACTGAGGCTCAGAGAGCTGGAGGCGAGCGGGGCCCAGGTCACAGAGCTGGTAAGCAGATCTGTGTGACTCAAATCTCCTGCTCCATCCCCTGCCCCGTGCCGTAATCCTCTGGAAGGCAGGGGTCCTGACAACACCCTCCACAGGGCCCCCAACACAGAGGCTGGCGCAGGCAACTGTTTAATTAGAGATGGAGGAGGAGGGTCTCTTTTCCCACTGCCCTTAATGTTGGTACTTGGTGCTTATTCCCCCATCTCCTCTGGCCCCTTCACTCTGTGTACACCGTGTACCCTTCTCAACTCCCAAACCCAATGCATATACCAGATTGTGAATTTGCTGCAGTGGCTAGAAATATGCAAAAAGTACAGCCCCCATACCCAGCCCCAGCCCTTTCCTCTCTCACAGTCCTGCCAGAGAGCACAGGGCCCCTTGGGTTGGAAAGTGGAAGAAAACTGACAGGGAAAATTAAGGAGCGTGTACCCAGCAAATGTTTGCTGAACTGCTTATTCTCCAGACAAGTCCACTGAACACATCACATCAGATAGCTTGTTCTTTCAGGCTTTCAGCCAGTTCTCATGTTCTCCTTTTGGTCTGACCCCTTTTCCATCAGGACCAAAACATGGCTCAGTCCTCTGACCAGAAAGGATGCAGTCAAACTCACCTGAGAGACCTGTGGAAGGACGTCTGGCCTTTGGCCCTTAGGTTTATCTTTATGCTGCCTCACCCTTCCTGAAGCACTTCCTGCATCCAGCCATACCCGCATCCAAGTATTTTCAATGGTTCCCCACTGACTCTAGGATTAACTCCAAATTTCTCAGCAGGCATGTTACAACTCTGTACCATTCAAACACTGCTGGTGCAGTGCATGCATGGATATATGCATGGATGGCTGAATGGGTGCATGCATGCATGCCTGCATGGGTAGATGGACAAACAAATGGATGAATGAATGGAGAAATGGATCTAATGCTCAGTTCCCTGTTAGAACACTTCCTCTGTGCTCATGAGGGAGCAGCAGTCTTCTCTCTGCCTCTGGGAAAAATGAAGGTCCTTATTCTCTTGTCCTGCACATTCCCTTTCCGCGTGCTCACATCCCTACCACTATTGACATACAGGTCTCTGTTGTTTCTATGGCTCATAATCCAACCCATCAGCCTAGAGGGACCAGTGAAAGGGAAAATGTGAACTATTCTGGAGCCCCAGGCTCTAAAATTTCCAGGATTAATGAACAATGTTGACTCGAGTAACTTACTTCTCAAGCCTCTGCCTCCTGGTTTGTGAAATTGAGGTCTTCAGATATAAAGCCGAGTTGGGAGCTCAAAAGCACCCCTTTGGAAATAAGCAATAGCCACGAATTTTGTAGACATCGACCATCTAGAGAATGCAACTACTGAAAGATAGTTGTAAAATCTCCCCCAATATTGCAAATGCAGCATCCTTGACCCTTGCCTAAAGCTGTGCGAGAGCCGGGGGAGTCCAAACTGGCAGCTACTGAGCAGGACGCATGGTGTCCAGGTAGACAGTCAAAGTCCAGCTCACCCCTGCTACCCACTGCTGTCCTGCGGCCGGGGCCATGTAGGGAGGCGATCGGAGCAAGCCAAGACAGACACAGTCTGTCACCTCTCCTTGCGGCCTTCCCTGGCTCTCGGTATCTCTGGGCATGGGTCACATTCTCTTCCCTGGTCAAATTAACTTAGTGTCTTTCTTTTATCATCCTTAATCTTTTCAGTCATCCTAATGAAGAGCCTGGGGCCTATTTACTGCTCCCCAGGGAGCAGGAGCTGAATTTTTATTTCTTGTGAATTGGGAACAAGAGAACCATTTGTTACTACTTTTTATGAGCACACACTCCTTCCTGATGATAGTTGCTTAATGGGCCAAGGTTGAGAAGTAAGTGATTCTACAGATGCGCCCTTGCTCGCTCCTCAAACTGCTCCTCTCCCACCCTCCACTCTGTAACGCTTCCATCTGTGAAGGAGGAGGGACCCTTACGTGACCTCTCAACCATCTCCAGCCCCGAGGCAGCCTGTTCCCAGGCCTGGCCCCGGCTGCCCCAGTGGACACATGAGCATTGACCTAAAACAGCACATTGCATCCCAGATCTGATGGAAGCTGGCCGAGAAGCTTCACATGGCCAAGGGTAGAGCACGGGGTTAGGAGTCACAGGCCTGTGTTCCACGAGAGCCAGTTCCCTCATTCCTGGTGTCTCGGACAACTCCCCCTCCCTCTGGAGGCCTGTTTTCCTTCTTTAAAGGAGGAAGAATCAACGTATTCCCAATATCAATGACAATTTTAAAGCACCTCTGAAAAGCTGATTACCAAGAAATGTGAAAGAACGCTATGAAGAGAGGCTTACAGAAGATCTGGTCAAAGGGAAACACACTGTGTTCATGCAAAGACACCAATAGTCCCAGGTTAATCTGTAACTTTAACGCAATCACAATTTTCATGAAACTTGACAAGACGATTCTAAAAATTGATATGGAAGGACAAGTGCATAAGAATAATCAAGAAAATATTGAGTAAATGAAAACAAAGAACACAAAAGGAAATTCACCCCGCCAGATAAAACCACTGCAAGACCCTCAAAATGTTTTAAATGTGGAATTGGCTCAGGAATAAGTGAATAGATCAGTGCAACGGAATAGAAAACCTACAAATCAACTAATGAGTGGTAGGCAGAATAATGGCCTCCCAAAGTTGCCCCCCACCCATGCCTTCGCCCCCCCAAGCCTGTGAATGTGTCATGTTAGACAGGGTTTTCGTTCACTAGGGCTGCTGTGACAAGACACGACTCACTATGGGGCTTCAACAACAGAAATTTATCTTCTCACAGTTCTGGAGGCTGAAAGTTCAAACTCAAGGTGCCAGCAGAGCTGGTTTTTCTCTAAGGCCACTGTCCTTGGCCTACAGATGGCCACCTCATTCCATGGTCTTTTCCTCTATGTGCGTGCATCCCTGGTGTCTCCTTGTACGTCCAAATTTCCTCTTCTTGTAAGGACACCAGCCAGATTGTCTCAGGGCCCACTCCTATGACATCATTTAACTTTAATTACCTCTCTAAAGACGCCATCTCCAGATACAGTCACATACTGAGGTGTTGGGAGATTAGGATCTCAACAGACGAATTTTAGGGAGACACAGTTCAGCCCAGAACACATGGCAAGGGGGAATTAAGGTCACAGACGGCATCAATCAGCTAACCTTGTTGAGGTGAGGAGATCATCCTGGATTATCCAGGTGGACCAATGTCACTGCCAGGGTCCTTAGAAGGCAGAGAGGGGCTCATGAGAGTCAGCTCCAGAGGGATGCAGCGTGAGAAAGACTTTACTGGCCGTTGCTGACTTTACAATGGAAGGGAGCCAGGAGCCAAGGAATGGGAGCAGCTGGAGAAAGCAAAGAAACAGATTCTCCCCAATAGCCTCCAGAAGGAATACAGCCCTGCCGACCCCTTGATTTTAGCCTCATGAAACCACGGCAGGCTCTGATCTTTAGAACTGTCAGATAATAAATCTGCCTTGTTTTAACCCACTAAATTTGTGTGATTTGTTACAACTGCAAAAGGAAATCAATGCATCATGTATATGAACGAATTAAGATACAATAAAAGTATCATTTCAAATAACCGGGAAAGGGTAGACAATTAGCTAGCCATCTGGTTAAAAAAAATAAAATCATTACTTTGCCATGTCATTCACAAAAATAAAGCCCAGATGGATTAAAACTTTAACAATATGCACATGAAAGCATAGGAAGAAAACATGGGAGAACGTGTTTATGACTTTGGAGTAGAGAAAGGGAAATACATTTAAAAATTAATAAAGTTTACAATATTAAAATATAAAACATTTGTTGCAAAAGACACCCAAATCAAAGTCAAAAGACAAGCAAATATTGGGAGAAACACACTGGCAACATACATACTCTTTGAATTTTGTTGCTGTTGTTTTCTTCTTGACAGTGAGCATGGAATTGACTTCACTCCTTGAAAGCAAAAAAAGAGAAAGAAAAAAGAGGTGGAAAGACTTCTCTTTACCACCCTCTTTCCTTCCCGGGAATGGCATTGGAATAAATGAGGAACTGCTCTGAAAACAGAAGCCCCATGGGAACGCAAGGCTCTGTGTTACGAAGTAGAGAACAAAGTATGGTTTCTTAGGGCATTTCTCCCCACATCATTCCCCATTCTCGGGCTCCTCTTCCTTGCACACACACATGGAGTGAGCTAAGCTCAGCCAGTGCTCACAGGAAAGGACTAACCTGTTAGTCCTATTTATGGCTAACCTATTTAGGACCTGCTGAACACGTCACTGAACTGGCTATTTATTTCCTCTTTTTCTCTTCTTCCTGGGAACAACAGCTAGACTCTCTTACATTTAGATGTGGTCACCTGAGTTCCTCACTACTCTGTGACCTTCCCGCTTTGGCTAGCTTGATACAGATCAGTATGTAAACTTGGAAGCTGTGTGCTGAAGTTAGAAAGTCATAAAATGAAAGGAGCTTGCGTCCCTGAACCCTTGCCTGGAAGAGAGTCATCGAGCGATCAGAAATACCCACATTGGGCTCGTAAGAGCTAGAAAAAAATTATATTGCATTTGAACTATAAGGCATTTTTGAGTTTGTGTTTGTTTCAGTGGCTGGTATTACATTCACTCATTCAGAAGCCAACCTGACTTCTCTTGCAAATTTCTTGGTCTGACATCGCTTCAGCAGCCTGACAGAGCCTAACAATTCTTTGGGTTCAATTATCTCTGTTAGAAACCACACCCACTGCTTTGTCTCCTGACTGGTCCCTGACTGATCTGTCAACACTCTCCTGGAGATGTCTGGAATTCCTCAGTCATCTCAATGGTACCAATAACACAGGGTGAGCCAGACAGATGCCCTTTGTCTTCCTCCACCCAGCACTCTCGCCCTCCCCACCCCTTGCTATACCCAGATGAGAAGCAAACCTCAAAACATGTCCCTACCTCCCGCTGTCATTCAATAGGCCTCATCCAGGGCTACAACTGGACATAGGAGGGCCCAGTAGATCATGTTTTGTCACCTGCGTCCATGATGTCATTGGTTGGACAGCCTCATATCAGACACCACTTCCACCCCAAGAAAGGGCAGATGAGTCACAGAAATGAATTCCCTGCTGCTGCCCTCTGACACCCCTTCCCAGCGGCCACCGCATTCATTGCTCTCTCTGATCCAGCTTCTACACCAGAGTCAGAGACACACATCCCGGAAAGAGGAGCTGCTGGAAGAACAGAAGCTCCTTCAAGACCAGACTTGGCTCCTCTGTGTATCCTCCATCCCAAGGCGCTCAACTCTGAGGGCCCAGGATGAACTTGAACCTGAATAGCTCTTTAGAGAGTGCACCCTTGCGTCCCTTCTCTTTGCCTTACGCATGGCAGACATTCAGTAAGTCTACACGGACTGGGTTGGCATGGAATTGGATTGGGAGCCAGATGCCAGCTGAAAAGTTGCCTCTTCTGAGACGCCCTCCCCTATTCCCCCAGGGAGAGCTGCTTTTTGCTCCCCTCTCTGCGCTTTCACAGCTCTCACTCAGTGCTTCTATTTGGCCCTGCAAAGCTGCAATTGGTCTGTTTGCATGTCTGCCTTCCCAATATACTACAAACTCCCCAAATGCAAACTCACTGTGTCTTTTTCATTTTTGTATCTCCGGTCCTGGTACATAGCAGATACTCAAAGGACAAGTAAATGAATTAATGAACAAACCCTGGCCTAATGGAGTAATCTTTCCACGAAAAGGAATCATAGCTCTCAGTCTGTTAACTTTCAGAAACAAATAGAAGGTCAGAAATGGAGTCTCCGAGAGCTGTCAAGGAGCCTGAAAGGGTATCAGTTCCATATTTCCACTGCAGGAAACCCTCCAAAGGATTCCAGATCGGAAACTTTGATTTACACCCTCTCCGCAATAGGAAGCTTACGGCCTTAATCCAACAGTCCCTTCCACTGTTGGCTTTCATTGTTAAAATCTTCTTCCTTCTAGTCGGCCAGCGCTTTCCTCCTGAGGACCCCTCTGTGGGCTCTGGTTGTACCCTCTAGAGAAGACATCTCTGAAATACTCCTAACTCACAGCAGAGAATCTAGAAGATGCCAGGGTCCTGTACCCTGGGCCTTCTCAGGTCTGTTATTTCCCGTGAGTATTGTGCAATGCACAACCAGGGAGTTCTTTTCCCTGCCTCTAGCAGGGTCCTCAACATATATCCTGTTCCATTCTGAAGAATAGCCACAGGAAAAAAATCCAGCCCGTTTCTCTCTGTTTGGTCCCAGGGCTGAAATATCCTAGTGCTCAGTTGGAACTTAAATTCTTTTAATTGCAGTCTTTGTCGCTTCATTCAGCGAAGAAAGAGAACTTTGGGGCCCTGTCCACTACATAAAGAATAACCTGTTTCTCTGTTTTCCTCTCCCCGTAATGCATGCCCTTGGCAACCTAGCCTTCCCTTCTATGGGCTGACTCATAGGTTCTGCGTAAACAGAGCCCCTTCTAAGCACCCTCCACAGCCACGTGTGTGTGAGAGCCCGCAGCACCCAGCCATCGAGGCCGCCAGGAAGTAGCAGCTCCAAGCGAGGTGCCAGCACAGCCCAGGACACATCCCGAGGCCCCTGTGCCCACGACGTCACCCCTTGGACAGCCACGTGTGGGAGCGCCACCTCCACTAGGGGATGGAAGGACGTGAGAACCAGCAGGCCCGTCCTGGCAGACCTATTGTGGACTCCAACCCTCCCCCGCTGGCCAGCCCTGAGGAGGACTGGCCCCCATGCCGCGAGCTTAATTACTTTGCAAGAGGACATTTGTAACTGGACTTCCTCTTTGTTCTCAGAGAAAGCTGGGAGTGGGCAACAGAACAAAGGCGGGTCTTTGCAGGGCACGGTGGAGGGAGAACGCATGCTGAGAATCTGGGTCTGGGCCCATGTGTGCAGGGGGTTGGGGACACAGGGCGGGGGCCTGCGGGTGGGGGAGCATGAGGATGGGGCTCAGAGAGAACTAAATCCCCACCTGAGTGTTCAAGCTGCCCTCTCACGGGGCTCCCCCTGGACCCAGCCATGTCTGAACCGGTTTATGGAACCCTAGGGGAAAAAATGCCTTGAGGGCCTCTCTCTCCTGTCCCTCTGACCCTGGAAGGTCATTCTCTTAAAAAAGGGTCTTCTTTTCTGCTTTCGGAAAATGCTTTATGTTGGAGGGAGTGTGCCATTTTTGTTGCCCAAAGGAACTAAGGCTTTAATTCTCATTATCAGAATATTCTTCTTGATGTCTAGCCTACACCCCTCCAGCTACTTGATGATACAAGTCTATGGAGGCTCATAAAAGGCTGTTAGGCGTCCTTTAATACAGCATAGAATAGTATAGTATAGAATTTAACAGTATAGAATGGGGTCGATGGTCCCCTCACCCTCTTGACCTCCCACCTGACCTGTCGGGGAAGAGATTCCTTTGGCATAATAGTTCTCTGCACCAGTATTAGCAAGGGGAAGGTCTCTGGTGTGTGCTCAGTGCTCCACTCTAAGAAACTAGAATGGGTAGAGCCTGCTTCTACGGAGAACCGAAGGGTTCCTCTGGCTCACAGCAGGCGAGAGGGTGGGAGAGAGGCAGAGGGAGGGCCCAGAAGTGGAGAAGAGAAGAGAAAGGAGACAAGGGTGAGAAGGGACTCCTCGGTGCCCAACCAAGACTGACAGTCTACCGGCTAAAAGACAACTCCATAGACAAGGTCGTCTTTGCCACCACCCTCCCAGACCCTGGGCTCCGTGTGCTTGTGGTTACCTACAATCGTTCTCTTCCTGTGACGGGCTCAGCTGCTCTCTCTTCTGCAGGGCGTAATGTGTGTACACGTGAGCCTCCATCTTACATGTCAAGGTACTTCCAAGTCATCCTTTGGCCTTCTTTTCTCAAGAATGGCTCTCTCTGCTTTCACTTTTCTCCCAGAAATGTAAAAGAAGGAGGAGGAAAGGAAACTCATGCACTGACTATCTAACTTGAACTAGGACATGAGAGAAATGCTTTAGCTAAATGTCTTCGTTTCATCCTCCTAGCTGCCCCCAAAGGTGGATGCAATTTTATCATCAAAGGAGAATAAACATTTCCCAGATGGGAAAACAGGCTGGGAAATGAAAGAAGCAGCCCTGGGTCTCAGAGTCAGGAAATGTTAGCTCCCGGGGTGAGCCCTGGATCTGTCAGACTCCAAGGACAGGGCCTTCACTGTCCTTCATTAACTCTGAGTCCCTTCTACCAACACTGACTCACTCTCATGTCCCCCATGTTCCTTTAGCTCTGCCACTGATTTGAGTCCCTGACCGAGATTTGAGCATACAGAGAAAAGAGCATCATGTAGCCATCTTGAAAGATTATGCCTGAGACTATGGGAGTGGATGCTTCCAGGAGCAGACGAGGCGACTGGATGGAAACGTTAGCCATAGCACATGAAGTTCAAGGGCCAAGGAATGGCTCCATCTCTCTAAGAGTTGAGCTTCTCTGGAAATCAGTGTTCGGTACCCAGGCCCCAGCTCCTGTAACTGCCAAAGTCATGCCAGCATTTCCCAAACGCAATAGAGTCTCAAGTCTCTATTTTCCCTTTTAAAGCACGAGTGTGAATCCTAGAGAGATCTCTGAATGCGTGAAACACTAGGGAGACAACAACACAACCAGGCCATAGAATCACAGAATATCGAGGCAGGTTGGGATCTCAGAGCTCATCCAGCCAGGCTCCCTTAACGCAGCTCTGGGAAGTTAGCATCCTAGGGAGGGCCAGTCTCCCCAGGTTAGACTGTGGCAGAGGGCGAACTCAACCTGGGCTCCCTGAACCGCCATCCAGCACTCCTTCCATGCCACCAGGTATCCCAGGCCAGACGACCGATTTTGGTTTCCTCCCAGCTCCAGGGTGCCATGGCGGCAGAAGAAGTGGCTGTTACAGGGACTCATGAGAAAGGTCAAGCACTCACCCCTACCCAGGAAAGAAGACTGCCCCTGCCTCCGCCTAATGCCACCAGGCTTCCTCCTACGCCAGCATCTCCTCTCCCCTAGGACCCAGTCAGAGGTGATTTCTGTTCCCTTCCAGAGCGCCCGTGTCACAAATGCACAGCCTAAGCTTGTCTTCCTCCCAATTGTTTCTGCGTCGTCTGAGTCAAAAGAGACAGAAAGAAGACTCTGTGAGTTGGGGGTTAGGGTTCAAAATGCCTGAGGGTGAATTCAGGGATCAAGCTGGGGCTCACAGAGGATGGAGGGCGAGGTCAAGGTCTCTGGGCAGGGCTCCAAGAAGGCGAATCCACAGAGGGGAATCCGTCACAGAGGGGAGTCCATTTCTCTGTCTGCAGCCAGAGCTTTCTGACCCTAATTCATAAGAGGCCCCTTTTTCAAAGCTCGAGAGTCCCTTGACAGATGCTGGCTTGTTTCTTCTGTTTTGTTTTTAATCTCAAGAAAAATAGGAACTAGAAGCTTGGCAGAGAAGAGACCCTTTTAACCCTCCGGGGGATGGCCTAGACCACTTCCCCAGACCACTCTTGGCCTAGGTGACCCTCCTGGAGTCTGACACCCAAGGGTCCCCTCCCAGCCCTTCAAGAAGGCCGGTCCTCTTTGTTCTGAGGGTCCAAGAGCCCCCAAGTTTGTCTGCTGCCCACTGGCTTCCATGTCAGATTATAAAACCGCTGGCCAGCCCACGGGGTTCCCTAAACACGCTCACCGATTATCTCCCCTCAGAGGGGGTTATCTGACACAGAGATCTTGCTGCGTGGCTCAGGATAATATCCTGACAGCCACAAAAAGGGAAATTGAGACACGAAACTCACGCCAGCAGCAACAATTCTCAGATGTAAACATCTCTTCCTCCTGTTTTCCCCTCTTCTCTGTTTCCATTCCTAAGGATTAAGATTTCATTTTCATTGTTCCATAGATGGGAAGCGAGGTCTTCTGAGCCGACGCCAAGCACTGAGTGTTCCTTACGGTTTGGAAATAACTTGAAACACTCTGTCCCCTCTCTGGCCAGCCATCCCACGCTGTACCCCCAGCCCCTCAGAGCTCTCCTATCAGAGTTCCATGAAGGCCGTGGCGGAGGCAGCAAGCTTTTTTCCTTTCCACCCCAACCATGTGGAAGCCAGAGAAGGCCGGAGGAAATATTGCCAACCTACCGGAGAGAGGGAGGGAGAGTTTGTAAGGAGGATGAGCGCTGAGAGGGAGAGACAGCTCTGCTAACAGCCTCTCTAGGAGCCCTGACGTCTCCACACACCATTGAGGCAGGGGCAGGGTCCCAATTTCCTGAATGGGGGCTGAGGATGGCTGCAGTCCTCGCTCAGTCCTTCTTCTCTCCTGGGCCAGCTGGCCTCTAGGAAGCTTCTGGAAGAAGCAAAGTTAGGCATCAAGAGATGGGGCATAGTGAGGAAGAGGAGCAGGGTCTTGCCCAGTGTGCTGGTCATTGTCCACTTGACCCCCACCCCTCCCCAGATCCATTCTCTGCTCTGTCTGTGCCCTGGACCCTTGGAAATGACTTCACCCATTGCCTTCTGGCTCCCAGCTGGATTCAGCCAATGGGACAGTCCAGGAAGCAACTGGAGAGTGGAAGATCAGACGTCTCTTCTGGAGCTGCATTTCCAGGATGTCCCTCCACAACACCAGCTCCCCCAGATAGCCCAACCGCCATAAGCCGGGTCCTCACCAAGCCCTAGAAACCTGGTTTCTCCCTTGTTTTTGCAGACCTAAGGTGGTCACCGCTTTCTGCTGTTGCTTGTCCCTGGGTGCCTCAGCATCTGTGTGTGTCCCTTTAATGTCCTGCCCACACCTCTGAAAGCAACTCCTTCACTGAAGTCTTGCTGGAACCATCCGGGATGAATGCTGTTTCTTGCCAGGTCCCCAACTCACGCATCTGGTATGTTCAGTGCAAGCGTGGAGGTTAAAAAGAAAAAGAGAAGGAGGCTGTCAACCCTGAGAGGATCATGTGTGGTCCAGAAAAAAAACATGAGCACCAGCTTGAGACTAGCTAGAAATGCAAATTCTTGGGCCCCTTCCCAGACCTAGGGAATCGAAAACTCTGGGAGAGGGGCCCGCAATCTTAGTTTTAACAGGGTTCACTTTCAACAATCTAGTTTAACACCTCAGTTTGAGCAGTCACCTCTGGGTGATTCTGACACACAGGGAAATTGGAGAAACGGGGCTCTAGACCTCGGGAGCCAGTGGGAAGCATCTCTCTCTCTGCTTTCCCTCCTTATTTCCTATTCTATCCTGAAGGGTGCAAGGTAAGGAAACAGAGCATTCCAGATTTTCCAGAATCATTGAAATTGAGTTTCTGCTCCTTTTGGTCATCCAAAGATGACCCTGCAGGTGGCATTTACCACCTGAGTGGTGGCTTAGACTAAAGAGGACAGCCTTTTGCTCAATTGTACAAACGGGACAGCTGCTTTTTCATGCAGTCGGTGGCTGGTGCTCGCCATGTCTGCTACTCTCTCAGATTCTTTGCACATAAACACATAAGATCTGCCCAGACTCTTTGTTCTCAAACGCATAAATCAACAGCACGCTGCCCGTGCTTGCTGCCTCACCGCTGCCCTCCAGCTGTGCCCAGCTGTGTCACATGGGCTGAAATGCTGTGCTTTTTCACAGTTAGGAACATTTCCTTAGGCTCTCTGTGGTCACCTGTGGCCTGTTCTCACCCTCCTTCTAGCAGCTGCTTGGGCACTAGTTCACGTTGCAGTGGGAACACTGAGGCTCCAGGGGAAAGAGTTCAGTTTCAATCTCACTACCCATCGTACCAGCTGTGCGCCCACAACCAGCTACTTCATTTAGCAACCCTCTCCTTCCTTTGCAACATGCAAGGAATAATCTCTGTCTTTCAGGGTGGAGTAAGGGTTAATTGTGATGACGTATGTACGATGCCTTCAAGCAATGAAAATGCTCCCTTTCTTTCCACTCCTCCTGGAAGACCATGACTCTATGTTTCTATGATGAAGTAGCGATGTCCAGTAAAAAGGGCAGAACCTGGAGTCAGCCTGTCTCTGCTTGTCCCAGGGCTGCCACATACTATCTGTGTGTCTTTGAGCAATTTATTCAACCTTTATGCACCTCAATTTTTTCATCCGTAAAATGGGGGTGATAATCGTACCCAACTCATTGGACGATCGTCATGTTTAATTCACAGCATATATAAAACCTAGCATATCTTTTTCAGTCTGGATGTCGGCAACTATTATTCATTATTAATAACATTATTACTATATACTCCAAGTGAAAAACTGAGATGCAAAGGCTAGCAGGGAGCCATCCGAAACAGGGACAATGGGACAGAATATTTGAAATTGGGAGTACATTAGTGTGCCTCTTCGTATCTTGCTTGTCCACAGTGTTTGAAAAAAAATTTAATATGTTATCTTGAGTAAGAGTTTGGAAAGACACAGGCAAAAAGACCAGCAAAGAAGCCAAGAAGAATCTGGAAATAAGAGGAAGAGGGCCTGGACTGGGCTGGTGGAGAGGGAAATGGTGAAGCTGGGCCAGATCCAAAGACTGGGTCTTTGAAATGTCCTTGCCACAGAGTACTTCCCATCCGTGAGTTTTTCCATTGTCTGGAAGAGAACCAGTCTGTTTTCCATCCCTGGGTCTCTGCAGAGTCGTTGTCACCACTACCCACTTTGTTCACGCCCTTCCCTACCCTGTAAAGTCTTTCCTTCTTTCTTCCTCTTCCAAATCCTTCAGGATCCCGCTCCATCCTCACATCCTCTGGGACACTCCCTGGTGGATCCAGCCCTCTCCTACCTCCTGCGTAGACCCCCATGGGGGTTTCAGTCAGCTTCATGCCACTGAGCACAAATTTGTCTTCGTTCCAGCTAGTTTGCTATGCTTTTACGCATATAAGTCTTCTTCCCCAAATGAATCCTAGGTCTCTTCCTGAGAGCAAGGATCGCATCTTCCATTGCTTTGGGGTCCAGGGTTCTAAAAGAAATCAGACAGAGCCCCAACGGAAGCGCACAGGGAATGTAGAAACATTTTCAATAGCAGTTGGATCTTTCGCACGAGCCCTTTCCATCCAGATCTCAGTGTCCCGAGCCCCTGGATGCATCCTTGTTCTCAGATCCCCGGGACAACTTGGGAATGGAAAAGAAAATGCAGCACGGGGTTCTTCCACCATTTTAAGGAGTCACCATTGGCATATTGGCCTGGATCCTAACTCCACCCACAAAATACCCATGATTCCCCAGCTCCCCAGGAGAGCTCCCCCACGTTTCTCCTTCCTCCACCAGCAGAACGGCAGTGGGCAGAGGTGTAAACTAAAAGGACTTCCTCTCCAATGCCCCCTCCATTTTCTCCCCTAGCCATCAATCAGTAACAAGATGGTAGATGGCAGAGTCAGGTTGAAATATGGGTCAAATAACAAAGATATGTACTAACAAGAATTAATATAAAATTCTAAATTTTCAATAAAAAGACCAAGCACAGAAGCATAGCATGATGAGACCTAAGTTAAGTTGACTGCAGTCTCCGTATAAAATAACAAACGTTATTAAGAAAGTTAATGCAGCCTGGATACATCAGTAAATACCTAATGTTCAAAACATTGGAGGGGATATTTCCACTCCATTAAATGCATTAGTCAGACCAGAACCAGAACATTTAGGATTTTTTAAGGAGGTCATAGACCATAGCCACAGAAAGACGAGGCCAAAAAAGGGTCTATAAACCAAATCACAAAAAGAAGGCTAAAAGGAACTGGGAGCATTCAGCCTTGGGAAGAAATGTTTCACGGGCTATGAACCCAGTTTTCAAATATTTGAAAAAAGTGTTCATGTAAGAAAGAAGCGAGTTATTCTGTTACTCCAGAATAAGGGGAAGCAGATTTCAATACAAGAAGAAAGTTCCTTTAGTGCTCTTAAAAATATAACAGGTCACTTTGTGAGGTAGTGAGGTCCCCACCACCAGAAATATTAAGGAAACATGGCTCCTTTCCGAAGCCTGTTACTTTCTCCAAGAGTTCAGTGTCTCCTTGTTGTTCCTGGACTGTTCAGGATACCCCACAGGGTACACAGGGATGGGGGGGCAAGCCTGCTCCACAAAATTTCCTTATCTGGCTCTCCACCCCTGGCCCAGTGAAGACGCAGTGTTGCTACATAAATCAGAGAGAATTAGCTTGCTGACTGACTAGCTGATGGAAAACACCCATCTGCCCCCAGGAAACAAAGAACCACAGTCAAGGCAAAATGCATAGAGGTGTCCTGAAAAAGATTTCACCTCCTGGAGGAAGTCCAGGCACCTGGCAAGATGGTGGCAGAGACATTCTAAGGCCTGAGATGTCCACTTTGGTCACCTAAATCACGTCAAGAGAAGTCACCAATTCTGCCTGCATGAGGGAGATAGTGAGGGCAGAGCTTAAGAAGGCTAGCCCGTGGCTACATAAGCTGAAACCCCAGCTCTGCCACCCACCCTGTGTGACCTCGTGCGCATGCCCTCATATCCATACTGCCTTGCCTCATCTACAAAATAAGGAAGTTGATCCCCATAGTACTTGTGATGGTTAACTTTACGTGTCAACTGGGCTGGGCCTTGGGGTGGCCAGCTATTTGCTCAAATATTATTCCGGATATTTGTGGGAGGGTGTGTTTGGAGAAGATTGACATGTAAATCAGTAGACTGAGTAAAGCAGATTGCCCACCATTATGTGGGTGGGCCTCATCCAATCAGGTGAAGGCCCGAATAGAACAAAATGCTGACCTTCCCCTGAGGAAAAGAGAATGCTCCTTCCTGATGGCCTCTGAACTGGGACATCAACTCTTCCTGATGCTATAGCAGCCTGCTGGCCTTGGGACTCGAACTGGGACATGATCAGCTCAGCAGATTTTGGACTTGCCAGCATCCTTCATCACCTGAGCCAATTCCTTATAATAAATCTAGAGAGAGAGAGAGTTAAGAGAGAGAGATCCTATTGGTTCTCTTTGTCTGGAGAACTCTGGCTAATACAGTACCCATCTCAAGAGGTTCCGTTAAGATCTAATAAGATAATGTAACTGAAGCCCTTTTGCTATATATCTGGTATGGAATAAGTGCTCAAGAAATGCCAGCGTTTTTTTATAGGGCCATGCTCTAGGAGCAAAGTCATCTAACCAGTTTTATTTTGAGGGAAAGAGAAAAACTTATAGACAGGACTGCAAAGATTAGGGATAAATATGATCACACCCCCGGGGGGGGAATGGCTGCAGCCGGGACATCAGCGGTGTCCTCAAGAGCTCTGACACTCTCTTGTCCAAAGGCTGTCCCCCATGGCAGACGTAGCCGTCAGGTCTCTGGGGGAGCTGCAGCCACACGCCCCGGTCTAGAGCAGGCCCCTTTTTGAGAAGGATGGTGGCACAGCCCTGAGATGAGGGAGGGAAGAGAGGGTCCCCATCAATGCCTGGCGTCCATCCACTGCATTTCCCAAAAGACTGTTGCTTATGCCCAACCTCCTTGACTGCAAACCAAAGCCTTCGTCCAAACTCTGGACCATAACCTCCTCCTCGGTTAGCCTCCCTGCCTCTCGAGGCCAGAAGCCTTTAGCTGAGTCCACTCTTCCCACTGAAACTGTGCCCATCATTCCAGAAGGGCTCACGCTGCCTCGCCCCTGCCCTGATGTGCTCTCACCATCCGAGCCTCTGATCACCTACCGCCGCTTATGAGGCCTTCCTATTTACAGTCAATTCTCTTTATTCCCCCCACCACCGCCTCTCCTGAACCCCTTTATAAGTCTCTTAAAGACTAGAGACCCTACCTCGCCCTAGAGCAGTCCCAGATCCATTCAGCTTCTTTGATCGAATGATCAGTCTCCTGGCAACACCTGGGCCATCAGCACCAACTCAGTTTTCTCTAATCTGGGGCACTGGCACCCACACCCAGATGGGCCTCAGAGTCACCCAGGGAAATCCTGTGAGCTAAAGATTCCTGGGCCTCACCCCAGACCTACACAGTCAGAACCTCCAGGCGTGGGGCCTTGGAATTGGAGCATTTTCAAAGCAGCTTAGGTGATTGTGACAAGGGGCGGGGTCTGGGGACCACTACTCTTAGAGAGAAACATCTTCCTGTGGCCTCGTACCTCCTCCCCAAATGACTCAGCTCATCCAGGACCACGTGGTTAACCCCATCCTCCACTGCCCTCAGGCCAGCCTCCCGGAGCACCACACGCCACTCTGTTGCTCCTTGCCTTTCTCTAGTCTGTCTGGCCCACCAAACAACCTTCTCTTAGTTTATCTTTTCTCTTTTTCCTTTTTTTTGTGATGAACTTGCATATCCCTCTTCTCTCCAGGACCCGAGCTCCAGCCTCCTCCTGAGTGGACATCGTGTTGGCGCCGTCTCTGCCTTAGCCTTCCTAATGAGCACACTTTGCCAGTAATGACTTGGGGAAGCTACAGGAAACATCTTAGTTTATATGCTGACTGTTTAAGGATAGTTCATCCACATGTTTGTTCCAAGACAAACACTCGAGAATACGGCTGATTAGGTACAATATGCCTAAAATTCTACTGTGGTCTGTCTCTTATCTTGCAATAAATTCCCAAATGGGAAAAAAAAAATCCTGATTTCAAGAACTTTAGTGCCTTTGAGAGCATGAGAGATTTTCAAAAAGATGTAATCTTCCTAATGAGGTCCCCCATTCAAGAGCCAGTACTCTTTATCCTTGCCTGTCCATGACGTGGTTGATGTGCACTGAATTCTGGAATGCCAGATTTGGAAGGGACCTTCAATGCCATCTTCTCCAAGGGCTGACAGATTCACAAAAAGTTCTTAGAACAGAAACCAAGCGTTTGAGGTGTTCTTTAAAATTTTTGTTGTCAAAGGCCACACCCTTGTCATATCCACCAGGAGACGGAAACAGTTACGCTCCTCTCAGACTGCATTACCCTTCACACATTTGTGCTGTTTGAGGAATTCGGCCACAGGTTACTGATTCCCCACAGCAGGTGTCTTCACGAAGGCATATTGACATTTTGGACCCAAGAATTCTTTGCAGTGGGGACTGACCTGGGCATTGTAGGATGTTTAGCAGCATCTCTGAACTCTGCCCACTAGCACTCTGCACTCCTTTGGGGGAACCACGTGGTCCCCAGTGAAAGCCACTGTCCTTAGTGTTCTGTAGGTCCCCAGCCTCCAGGAGTTCACAGTCCAGCTGGGACACTGACGTCTAAGCCAACACTCTCCCAACCCCGGGGTAAGCTCTCTAACAGGCACATGAGCAAGAAAGAAGGAGACCCGACTCTGCCTGGGAGAGTCAGAGAGCTTCACAGTGGGGGCGACTTTGGGGACAAGTGTTAAAACAGTGAGATCATTTCCAGAGGAAGGGCGTTCCAGGTGAAATGAACAGTTTGTACCGAAGGTGTGGAACAGCATGGCGTACTCAAAGGAAAGAAAGCTGTTCAGAGGAGCAGCTCTTAGAGTCCCTAGTGAGAAGTGACAAAGCCAGAAAGACAACCAAACTGTTGCCAAGTCCTCTTGACACCAGGCACCGCGCCCCCCCCCAACCCCCCGCCACCACCTGATTTGCAAGTGAGCGTGCTTTGGCGCAAATTGAGGTGAGTTCTAGCTGTCATGAGTGGAGATGAATGGGGCTGCATCACACACTGTTAAGCTCGAGTCTTGAAGTTTCCATCCCTCAGGCTCCCTCAGCCCAGGATGTTGGGGTCACCAAACTGGGCATTAGAATGTGGACTTTACACAAGATCACTGGGAACACCAGTCTCGCGAAAACCAGCCCCACCCAAATACCTTCCCAGGACTGTCAATTCTCAGAAGCAGCGGGCGAAGCCTGGGACAGACGGCCATTGCTGCTGCCTGAGATGGATGAGGAGACACAGGAGGCAGCCGCGGCAGAGCGGGAAAGACGAGGACGTACAAATGCAGGTTGGACGCAGCGCCGACTCACCAGCTGCAGCCCGGCTCTGCTGCTGGCTGAGTCACTAGAATTCCCCAGGCCTGTGTCATCATCTGGAGACGGAAAGAATTACAGCGACTCTCTGCGAGGCCTTAGTTAAGCCAAATCACCTTGCTGGTCCTCAGTTCCCCGAACAGTCGACGTGGGGACGGAACTAGACCAGTCATTAGAAGACTATTTGGATCACATTCTCCTTCAGGAATGAAGAAAGCTAACCTTGCCCCCAAGCTCCAGCAGGAATGAGCACATATGCAATTTTTTTCCTTTCTGGGCATTCTTCGAACTCTGAGAAGCTCCAGGTTACGACCCCTGGACAACATCATCCTTTGTAAGATCGTGGCCAACTCTGGAACTCTATGCCCATAGATGCCGTGGCTCTGACCCAAACAGCTTGCACCCAGTTGCGCTCGGGAGGGGAGGTTATCTCCTGATGAAAGATGGGTGGATCCACCTTGACAAAGGCACTAAAGGTCTTTCCAGAAAAGAGAAGCGCCCTGTCAGCAGCCGGTGCTTCTGGCCTGTCTACCATCCCAGTGCTCCTTGCCGCCTAACCGCCCTGCCCTCCTTCACAGCTCCTCCCACCAGCCTTGCGCGTTGGCCTCGGTGCCCCTTGCTCTCGTCACCCATGCACTCCTGCGTCCCCCATGCATGAACAGAATCACAGTGAAATAGCTGCATATCATATCCGTACATTTTCTCCATAAGTTTGACTCCGCTTGTTTTGTATCATCCCTCACTCAGACCTGTACTCAATTTGGGTCCGTTGTCAGTGTGTGCTGAGGATGGAGAAGACGACCTCTGGAAGACCCCGTCCGACTGACGTATCTGCTTCTGTGTCACTGAGGAAACCAAAGAAAAGAAAATGTTTATTAAAATCAGTGAAATCTAACAAGGGGGTGGGGAAAATGTGGAGTGCCTGAATTCCAGCACTTTCCCCAAGGAGAGAGGGCGGAAAACCCAGGCCTTCCTGCCTGGACGTCATCATATCCTGGCCTCCCCAGAGCCAGAAATCAGTGGAAATGCATATGTATTTTAATACACCCTCATTACAAATAAAAATAGTGTGACATCAGTACAGGGGTTGGTTGAAACGCATTCCAACTTTGCCAAATGGGGAATGCATCGAAACGCCTGTAATAATATCACGCCAAGCAACGCTCGGCCAAACCCGGTCGGTGGGGAATTCGCACGCCAGAGAAAATCTGTTCTTCATCAAGGTTTCAATAGTCGAGGAAGCCGGGGACATTTTTGTGCGATTGAAGCAAATTGCCAGCTGCCAATACGATGATTTAATTCCCTCTTTTTTTCCCTCTCATTTGAAATAATTGCCGCAAGTACTTGGTGGGCCATCAAGGCCCTGTGTGTAACACAGATTATACCTAAATGGAGGGGAGGAACGTGTGGGGAGATAAGGATAAGAAGGAGAGGGAGTCAAGGAGAGGTGGAAGAAGCAAGAGAGGGGCTGAGAGGAGCAAGCAGAAATGTGGAGGAGAAGCAGAAAGCACAAGAAAAGCAGAAAGATGACAGAGGGAAGGACAGAGACAAACGAGAAAGATGTGGAACGAGGGACAGTGAGCAGAGGGAAAATCGCTTACAGAGAAGGGAGAATACAAGTTGGAGGTGAAAGATCTCGAAGATCTTAGAGATCAGTTTCTGCTCAGGTGTCGGGGAAGACAGGGGGGTGGGGTGGAGGAGTTATGTGCCCAAGGTCACTGAGCTCAGAGCAGAGACCCAGGCCCTCCTGACTCTGGTCCAGCGCTCGCCACTCCTCAGCAAGTGGACAGCCAGGTGAAGAGAGGGGAATTAGGAAGAAAGAGATGAGAACTATGCGTGTGCATATCTGCATGCGGCATTGGGCTTCTTCAAACACCTGTATTGTCTAACATAATCTAATACTCTGAAATCTAACGTGACCTAATACTCACAGCTTCCTGAGGCTTAGACCCTGGGAGCGTCTCATGAAATGTGTCCGTGACCTAGAGGACACTGTTGGCTCCCTCCTCAGATCATAAGTGGTGGAATCAGAGCTGAAGGGGACTTCAGGATGGATGTCATCAGGCTAATGCCTGGCTTCTGGGTGAACCTCAAGCCCCCCACAGGCCTCTGGCTTCCCAGGATGGTGTGTGTGCTGACAAGATGCACATCTTATGTGCCTGGGAATCCCAAACTCCAGGGCCCCAGTTCCAGCTTTGGAAGGCGTGGTGACCCCTCAGAGGTGAGGGCCTTTCTGGCTTAGGTGCCAGTTACTAGTTTTCTGTCTGTCATTTAGCTAATAGTGTTGTGCCAGTGTTGATTTATTTTGATGATGGTACTGTGAATGTGTAAGATATTAATATTAGGGAAGGCTGAGTCAAAGATATACAAGACCTCTCCGTATATCTTTGTACTATTTTTGTAACCCTGCAAAATTCTTTCCAAAAAGAAACTTTCATAATGATCTCAAAAGCCAGATTTGAATTTAGACATGCCCGTCTGTCCCCAGGCCCCAGGCTCTGGATTCTGGCTGATGGCTTGCCTCTCTTTCCTTCCCTCCCCCGGCTCCCTCCCATACAGTGAGACTAGACATACACATGTGGACACTCTCAGCTGGTTGTCCAAGCTCAGGCCACAGCCCCCCTGCAAATAGCCTCTCCTTGGCCACCCCTGGGTCCTAGGGATGGGCGCACTGGCTGTGCTGTCCACCTCTGGAAGGACAGACCCAGGGAAGGCTCAGGGCCACTGGGCAGGGAATTTCAGGTCTTGGGTACCGTGAACATGGTCCAGAAGAAGGTGTGAACCCCAGGCTCCAGAGAGGCACATTCTTGGCATCGCCCCTCGAGAAGGGGCATGGGAGGGGGACCTCGAGGTTAAGGATGGCTTAATCCGCTTTCTCTGTCTCCGTGTAGACAGTCTCTGCACTCAGTGTGAGGAGCTGGGTCCCGTACTCAGCAGAACCTCCTCAGATGCTGCCCCCCTTCAGGAAGCATCCCCAGGCTCACTCCATCCCCAAACACAGGGGTCCACGCCCTTCTCCAGCCCACTTCAACTCCCCACACTCCTATTGATGCCCTGATTAAAATCATTTGTGTTCAAGTCTGTCCGTCTCACCCACGAGATTGAGAACTTCTCAAAGGCTGGGCTTGTGTCTCATTCATCCCTGTACTCCCCTAGCTGGCACCTAGATAGGTATCACCAACAAATGGCTCAATTGTTATACCCTGCAGAGAGCCGAGAGAGCATGGCAGAGGGGTTAGGAGATGATGGTGACTGGAGCCAGGCAACCCTGAGTTCAAATTCTGACTCACACACTTCATTATTATGTGATCATGAAAAAGTCATTTAATCTCTCCGAGGCTTAGCTTCCTCCTCAGAGTCGTTGTCAGAATTAAATGAAACAAGTCTGTGGAAGCCCTTGGCAGCACACCTGGCATTCAGTAAGCACTCAATAATTGTAGAACAGCAAGATCAGGTCGCCAGTATCATGGACCGGCCCATGGATGAGCCGGTTTGCTCACACCTCAATTGCTGTCTCACTTCGTCTTTATTCAGGCACAGAGAGAGCTTAAGCTGAAGATAGATGAGGTAACTCCATCCATGTGACCAGAAAAACTAGAAAATCAGCCACCTACCCTCTCCTGAAAGAAATAACCCAGGGTGCACCCCAGCCCGGGCAGCCGGGTCAGTGGCCTCTCTCTGCAAACTCAGGCCAGCACAGTGCCACAGGGTCTCCAAGGCAGCTGCTGACTGACAGAGCCCAATGCACTTTCCGTCATCTCTGGTTGGGTCCCTCATATCTCAGGGTGGCTGGTGACAATTGGGAGACACGATGGGGAGCTGACAAAGAAGAAAAGACCGTTCTCAAGGGATCAACACCTGTTACTCGAAGCTAGCTAGTTCCCACAGCCCGTGAATGCCAAAAATGAAAGAGGTGCAAAAGATGGATCCTGGGCGGTGATAACAGAGACCGAGGGCTCAGAGCAGATGGCCCTGTGTGGTCACAAGACTGGGGGCGTGGGAGTAGCGGTTCACCTCGGGGTCCAGGAACAAGGGCAAAGGGGAAGGTATGGCAGCTCAAGGCTGGACCACAAGGATCCCAGTTGCGAGTAAAATGACAAAAAGCATAAGGAATAAGAAAGGGAAGGGTAAAAAAAAAAAAAAGTGAAGCCAAATTCAAACCCCAAAGCAAAAACTAAAAAACTTTTTTCAGAACATCTAAACAAGTTAAATTTACGTGCAAGAACTTAACAGGATAAAGTGCATTTCTAAAATGCCAAGTGGAAAGGTTACAAATGGGTCTAACTGTAGACATTCAGGGTCTAGTTCTAGAGAAGTTAAGCAGCAGTATTCTGGAAAAGTTGGTCTCACTCATCATCCCTCCTCCCCAAAAATAACACCCTGATTTGCAGCCCTTGCTGGTGTCCGCGGGGTGAACGTTCCCGCTACAGCCGATGTCAAGCTATCAACATGACTGTCACTGAACTCGGGAGCCGAGACGAAATTTAACCATCGGCTCTCACAAAACTCATACGACCGGCCCACAGGACATCAGTGGAAATAAGACCCCGAGTCTGGGGGACGCAAAGACAAGCAAGAGCACAGTAAGCACACAGCCCCAAGGAGTCAAAAGAAGGAGTGAAAAAACCAAAGACCTTTCAAACCCTCCCCCAAAATAAACAGCCAGTCTAGCTTCAGACCCAGACTCTGCTACCCGCTGGCTTCATGACCTGGGGAAATTCATTAATCTCTTCTAGTCTGTTTCCTCACATGTAAAATGAGGCAAACAACACTAATTTGGGGACATGTCAGGATGAGGACGGATAATGAATGGAAGGCTCTCCCACAGAGCTGGGACATAGGAGGCCCTGAGCAACGTTCCATCCTATTCCAGGACTTCTTCTTCTGGGCCCATTAGCACTTTGTAAACATGCTACTCTACTCTGACCTTATGTTTGCTGGACAAAGTTCTGATTTCGAATATGCTATCCTTTTGTGTCCAAGGGTACCAGATATTTCGTAGGATCTTGATTTGGGAGCTCAGAAAATATGATCAGTGTAACATAGTACTGATCACATTGTAGGATGATGTTTATATACAGATCTGTCTCCTCTTAGAGGCCATGAGTCCCTTGAAGGCAAAGATATGGGTTATTCTCCTCTTTATCCCCCGTTCTTAGCCCAGTACCCAACATACAGCGGCTTCTCAGTAGATATTAATTGGAGAATGAATAAATGAATGAATGAATGAATGAACCATTTTGTCCCTGTCACAAGATACTGTGGGAAGAGAAGACACTTTGAGATCAGACAAACTTGGATTTGAACCCTGATATGTCTGATATTGGCCAAGATACTAAATAAAATGGGATATCTATAAAATGAGATGATAATTGTTGACTCATAGGATTGTTGTGAAAATAATGATAGTGATGGATGTAAAGTGCTGTGCAGATTTTTTAAATTGCAGTATAATTTACATGTGCACAAATCTTACGATCAGCTCAAAAATTTTGTATATACTCATGTATACACAGGTCAAATATAGAATAATGTATGATCAGAATATAGAATATTTCCACCAGCGCCAGAAAGTTCCTAGGGCGGCTTTAAAACATGGTTGCAAATTCTTTGACATGCCTACCATTGAGATGCGGGGTCTATGTGCTCTTTCTCTGCATCTGGGTAGGCTTATCACTGTCTTGACCAATAAAATACAGCTGGAGTGACACAGTGTGACTGCCAAGGTTGGACCAAGTAAGGCCATGCAGCCTCTGCCTTATTCTCTGAACGCTCGTTTGCAATGCCCTGAGCACTTAGGAAGAAATCTGACCACCTGAGGTCACCATGGTGGAGAGGCCACACGTAGGCGTGCCAGTTAACTGTCCAGCTGAACTCAGCCTTCCAGCCAGCCCTACCAAGATGTCACATATGTGAGGAAGCCATCCTGGACCCTCACAGCCAGCCTATGAACCCGTGCCACGTGGAAAAGAATCAGTCAAGCCGTGCCTGAATTCCTGACCCACAAAATTGTAGGCTAGAATGAGCTGGTTGTTGTTTTAAGCCACTGTTTTGGAGTAGGTGGTCACATGGCAAGTGATAACTGGAACGAGTTATGCGTGCCCCTGCGCAGTCAATAGCATCGTCCCTCCCTGCATGAGATAATCATGTTTCTGACGTTTATCATCATAGATTCGTTTTGTCCTCTCTCAAACTTCCCATAAAGAGAATGATCCAATGTAAAGTCTTTGTGACTGGCTTCTTTCACTTTATATGCTATTTCTGAGAATCATCTATGTTGTTGTTTGTATAGGTGACTTTTTTATTGCCAGATAGTATTCCATGTTATTAACATACTATAAATTGTTTGCCTGATCTGTTGAGAGAAATTTGGGTTGTTTCCAGTTTGGGGCTTTTACTAATGAGTGTATGTTTGAACAGCCCTGGACAAGTCTTTCTTAGACATATATTTTCATTTCTCTTGGACAAATGGTTAGGAGCGGAATTGCTGGGTCAGAGAATAGGTGTATGTTGATATTTGTTAGAAAATGCCAGTTTTCCAAAGTGGGTGCAGCATTTCGTACCACCAGCAGCAGCTTAGGAGAGACCAAGATATTCCACACTCTCACCGACACCTTGTATTGTCAGTCATTTTAATTTTAGCCATTCAGATGTGTGAACAGTAACACTTCTATTAATTTATTTTGCATTTCCCTGATGACAAGCAATATTGAGTACCTTATCAGCCAATTGGATGTCTTTGTTCATGAAATTCCTGTTCAGTCTTGCACACATTTTTTAATTGGGTTGTTTGTCTTGTTATAACTGAGTTTAAAGAGTTCTTTGTATATTCTGGATACTTAATCTTTTGCCCAATATTTTCTTCCATACTCTAACTTGCCTTTTCCCTTTCCTAATGATATCTTGTGACAAACAGAAATTTAATTGTTTTTTAGTTTTGATGAGATCCAATTTATCCATTTTTTTTTGTAGTTAGTAACTTTGTGACCAGTCTAAGAAAGCTTTGCCTACTCCGAGGTTACAAAGGTATTCTCCTATGTTGCCTACTGGAAGTTTGATTCTTTTAGCTTCCTCATTTTAAATCTATGACCCATTTGAAGTTGTATGTATATGTGGCATGAGGTAGGGGCCAAGAGTTCCTTTTTTCATCCTCCATATTGTTATGTGGTTGTTCCGATACTGCTCACTAAACAGACCTTCCGTCCCCATCGAACTGCCTTGGAGCATTTGTTGAAAAACAAGAGACCATATATATGTGGGTTTATAACCTGCATCTTTCCAAAGCTGATCTACTTGTCCAGATGCCTGAAATTTCATCATTAAAGATCATTATCTTTGTAATTTGCATGATTTGAGTCTTTAAAATCTCAAATATCTATCCATGATATGACAAACTAAGCCCTGTTCTCAGTTTCTACCTTGGGGTTCTGGAGTTCATTAAGTCCCAAATAGCAGAAATGCCCTGGGCTAGAAGTCAGAAGACCTCGGTTACAGATAATTCCAATTCAACAAACATCCTCTGAGGGCCTTCTCTTTGCTAAGCAGGATGTTTGGGGTGTTATTGGGGTGGGGGAAAGGGCAGAGAATAAGACACATTCCCTATTCTAAGGACTTCACAGCTGGGCTGTAGACGGAATGACTGAGACCACCCTCGCTGACCCCGTGCCCCACAAAGAAACTTGAAACCTAGAGTAGAGAATTTGGAGAATTTTTTATTCCTCGAGTAGTTACAGGAATTTTAAGACACTAGTCAATTCTCTCCCAGATGAGCCTTAAATTTCTCCATTGTTGAAGAATATCCTCACTTCTGAGATAATTCATAAAAAGTGCTTAGCTCTGAACTTGATATCTGGTGAGTGCTTAATATGTTAGCTGTTGTTATTATCACTATCATTCTTCCCAGGGCTGCAATGAGGGTAAAATCATAGGGTCACAGAATCTCAGGGTTGGAAGGAAACTTCCAACTGGAAGTCAATGGTTAATTATCAGAATTGCTGGGAGATCTTGTTAAAAAATGGCATTCCTCAGGCCCCAGCCCAGATCCCCTTCTTTTGGCCCTGGTTGAGGCATGGGAATCCGTATTTGGAACAAAAATCTCCTGACATTCTATGATCAACCAAGTTTAGAGACCACCAACTTCCGGCACAACTGAAGAGAAGTAGGCATGGGAAGATTCCATAATTTGTCTTAGAAATGCTGTTACTACACAAATGTAATTGGTGAATCAGATAAAATGGTTATATTTGTCAAATATTTCCAAGAGAAACAGCTAGCACTGGGCAAACCCAGGGAAGGAAAGGGCAGGAGATAGGAGCGGTTGGATGCCAGAAACGCATTTCAACAATTTCACAATTTTACCTGGGGCCAAGCTCTGCTTAAGACCCAAAACCAATCTACATCAGGTTGGTGATGGATTAAACCAACAGATCTGTTAGCCAATTCAAACTCTAATATGAAAAGAAAAAATCAGAGCCAAAAACTAATGGAGCACAAGATAAAGCAAGCTGATATGGCAAACTCCTGGAAAAATGATTTTAAGGAACAGTAGCAAATTTCAAATTCTGACAGGCGCAGTGACCCAGCAGGACGCTGAGAGTCAGGGTACCTCCAAAGTTGTGAAAATCCTACAGATGACAGGCCAAAGAAAACTGATTTCAAGATTGCTCATGGAACAAAGCAGGGAGGGGCTGGGGCCGGCTTTGTCTGCGGTGAAACTTTCCACGGGTCACACACATTTCTTTTTTCTTTTCTGAGTTTCAGGGTGGGTGAGCAGTTGGCTGGAGCTCTGGAAGAGAGTGAGGAAAGGGTCTGGCTGAGAGGAGGAAAGCAGGGTGAAAGTTCTCTAGGTCAGGACTGAGACCAGGAGCCAGAATGCCTCCACCCCAAAATCTCCAGAGAGGACACTCCGCAAGCACACAGCCTCGTGGTGCAGGAGGAGAAGCCCTGGTCTGGGACACGGGAGATCTCACTTCAGCCACGAGCAACCAAAGTGACCGCAGGCAAATCAATTCCGTTCCATCAGCCTCAGTCTACTCATCGTCACTGGTCATGGGTCATTAGATCCTATAGTCATGACCCTCGGACACTGATCGTACTTCCCTGTGAATAGTGGATGGCATTTTCTGGTTCACTAAGTCTTACTGAGAGAATAGAGAGCCCACTGGGACCACTAAAAATTACCTTGGCCACAAAGCTTCACCCACTTTTACTCATATCCAGTTGTGCCCCTCAGAGTGGGTGGCTGGGCCCAAGGAGGGCTCAGTGACATGGATCTGGGGAGAAAGGGGCCTTCACAAGTCTCCTGTCTAGCAGAAACCCACCTCTGTATTTGAGCAGCACAGGGCCTTGGAAATACTGGTGGGGTCTCTGCAAACACTTCCCCCACCCTTGGCCCAACCCCCAGCCCCACCCCAGTTCCCACTGTCACCTCCTCATTCGGGCTGGGGAAATAGAGACTTGTCCACCAGGGGCACTTCCACTCTGGAAAGAGAGGAAGTTGAGAAAAGCCAGAGAACACTGCCCTAAATGTCCAGAAAGCCATCATATAAAGTGTGTTTCATCTTACAGTCTGAAAAGGCTGGGGAGGATTCTGGAACGGCAGATGAACAGTTCAGGGAAGCTAGAATGTTTGGAGGATAAGCTTCAATCCCATTCTTTGGGGATTCACATGAAGAAGGACAGTTACCTTTGAAAGAAAATCGTGGCATTAATCTTCTCTCTCTTTCTCTCATACACACACACACACACACACACACACACAGTTGATACCATGCCCCACCACAGCTACAAGGTCCAAGGAGATCCCTCAATACAGGTTGAGGAAGAAGTTAATTTTGTTCCTTTGAGTGTTTTCCCTGCTTCCCTTTAATGGCTTCATGGTGGAGTGACATATATCTCAAAGAGTCTTATTACTGCCTAGGCTACCCAGGTAACTTCCTAACCCATCGCCTTTATGAAAGCGGCAAGACTGGCTTGTTCAGTTGGAATCCCTGGAAACGGTGAGGCCTCCTCGATTTCCCTTCCCACAGAAAGCATGCCACCATCTTGGAGGGCTGGAGTGGAAGCTCAAATGAAACATAATCACAGTGACCATGATCTGAGGATATAGATCACCAATTTAATCTAGCTTTTTAGAAGAAACACTTTCTAGATACCCTTTCATCCTTGAAAACATTCGTGTTCTTTCCTGGATCGAGCCCACTGCCATATGTTGATTGGGACATAGGACAGGGCAGTTCCATACTTTGAGCCTTGGGGTCCTCTATCGGCAGGTACCAATTTGACTCGCTAAGGAGACCTGAGGTCTTATCTATCCCTACTTCAGTGCCTGGCACAGTGCAGGCCAGAAAACATTTGTGGGATAGATTTTCAAGTTCAAGGTGATGGCCAATTTTTTGGGCACATCAAAATTTCAGAAGACGTGAAGATAGAGTCGAATTTAACCTACATGAAACAGACATGAAGACAACCAAACCAAGAAGAGACTTCTAGCAGAGTCATCTAGAGCTTTTATCCCTCTCTTCAAGATAGAGTTTGAGTCTCTTTCTCTTGTTTCTTATTTGAACCTTCTGGCTATCACGTAAGCTCACATCCTCCTTTTCAGGGAGGGGAGGGGTTCCTAGTAAACAGAGAACAGCCCGCCAAACTCCTTGACGCAAAAGCAACTCACAGCCTGGAAAGACATGCAGCATTCCTCAGACTATGTTATCCATAACCTGCAAAATATCAATTCTCTAGTATTACCTCTTTTCCCATATTTTGAGAGATAAGGCCTCCAAATCCCTTTTTATAGTCATAGCCATGTTCAATGTGTTCCCGAGGTCACAGAACCTTAAATCCTCTGTTGTCGGTAGCGAAGCCAGAGGCTTCTCTTCCTCTGCCATGAGAGGGGTCTACCCAAAGCAACTGAATAAGGATGAGCATCCTTATCCATGAGGGACAGGACTTGCTGCACACCAGGTGTGAGCATTGTGCATTTGCTACATTTGCCACTTTTTCAGACAAGAATTCAATCAGCTAATTTCATCCCACAGGCAGTCATCCTCATGCAATAACAACTATGTGGGAATCTAAATTGCCGGAGCTTGGTGCAAGATGCCCCGCCCACATGGGTGAAGACAGGGTGGGTGTGTGTGTCTGTGTGTATGTGTGTGTGTGATTGTAAGGGGTGAGTGGGGAAATTTCGCCATCCTAGACTGTCTGGAAATGCCAAGAACTGTTTTGTCCTCATCTTAAGTAAACCGAATTACAAGCTAGAAATATGTCAGTTCCTTGAAAAAGGAGGTGTACACGGTACATTCCATCCCCAGATCAAATTAAACAATTTGCTTTGGAGGGATCCACTTTCACGCACACCAAGGCTCGTCCGAGCTTCTCTGAGGTCAGCAAGGACTTTGCTCAGTGGGAAAAATCTACCTTTTCCCGACACCCAATCCCTCTGGTGAATCATGTTCATTTCCGCTGAAGATTTTGTTCATTTTTACAATTGAGGAATTATTAAGATATTTTTTCATTTCTCCTGTTTCCTTTTTTCCCTTCACTCTACCTCCTTTTCAAACCAGCAAGGAGAAAATTATTCTCAAAGGTCAGAGAAACTAGTAGTCTGGGGAAAGTTCTTTTGACTGCGGAAGGGATGCCAAGCCCTAGGAGAGTTATAGAGACTTTTCACCAGAGTAAGATCCGCATGTGGCCAGAGAGGTGGTCAGGTCGGCTTCACTCGCCTTGGCTCTGGGTTTCCCTGGTCTCACCTACCGCAGGAGTGTGGGAGGCGTCTCCCAGCCTCTTTGGAAACCGGTCCTTCTGAGCACTGAGAGATTACAGGAATGCTTCAGAGAGCTGAACCGGGACATGCAACTCCCTTGGCCCTCTTTGGTTGGCTCCTCCATTTCAGTCCTTTCAGTAGTTTTAAAATCTATTTCAAACATCTTTCCAACTTACTCCCTTCTGAAGTTGTAAATCTCAACATTAGAGATTCAATCACATTCGACAAATCGTGTATATATAATTTGATTGCCCAGTGTCTGAGATTTTCTCTTCCAGACAATGAGCAACCTGAAGGATGGAGCATGCCTTTTATCTCTGCATCTCCAGAGCTTAGCCCAATGAGCAGCACATAGTGGGTGCTTAATAAAGAGGCTGGTGAATGAAGAAAACAATGAATGAAGGCTCAGCATAGACCCAGCACCAGCCAGGCATACCTTGGGTGGAAGGAAGGAAGGAAAGAAGGGAGGGAGGGAGGGAAGAAAAAAGGAAAAAAGAAAAGAAAAGAAGGAGATAGCAAGAGAATATATAGCACTAGTTCTCAAAAAGAGAAGATTTTCCTGCACAAAATAATTGGGGAACAGTGAAATTCAATGTATATAGTTCCCTGAACTGGAAGACAAGGAAAGCAGATGGGAAAGTAAAATTGAGTTTTCACAGGCACAAAAGGAATGTGTGTGTGTGTGTGTGTGTGTGTGTGTGTGTGTTAGAGGACGAGTGGGTCGGGGCAGGGAGGTGAAGCCCATAGTCTACTGTTAAAGAACACAGAGGTTGCAGGTCTGATTTTTGCCAGGTCAGCTCTATCTACTCATCAAACTCAGTTAATTGCTATAGTCTCAACTCATTTTTGCCTGAGTAAACGAAACCTACAGGATTTTTTGAGTTTATACCCTTGTTTTCTTAGCTCTTCTGAATGTGCTGTCAGCCAAAGGCACTGGCCGCACCCCTCTCTTTCAACATTCTCCAGGGGTTTGTTCTGTTTATCAAGCAAATAACTGGTGTGCAGCAAAGACCGTCTCCAGCTTTGGGGAAGCTGCTCTGCTGACTTGCTAACCTGTTTGAGGAGCTGACAAGATCAGTTCTCTCTGTGAGGTGCAAGGCCTCTCACTCTTTGCTTCTGGAATGGATCGATCCAGCCCATCCCCAGGTGAAGGACACGACTGACCAGACCCCCTTCTCCATTTCTTGCATTGGTGTCCTCACTGTCGTCACCATGCCGTCAGTTTGATTCCAACACTAGGCCCTGGAACTGTCACGACATGTTGTCGGCAGCCTCAGCCACTCGATGTGCATTTCTTAGATTACATGCTGGGTGCAAGGGCATTTCAATTAAACATCTAGGAACCTATCAAATGTCGCACAGGTGTGCATACACACACACACACACACAAAAGCACAACCTGAAAAGTCCCGTTCTTCACAGGATTCTGACATCTTGCTCCTCCCCCAAGAAACCCTTACTCCCTGCACAGGGCATAGGACTCTGCGCCATAGGAACTGCTTTGAAAATTGAGAAAAACAAGAAGGTGGTGGTAGGAAGGTCACCTCGTGTAGACGAACAGAGAAGGTGTGTTTCAGTTAAATGCCTACATATTTCATCATTGCCTAGATTGATTGTGACATTCCAGTAACACAAACATACTTATCTTTAATGTATATATAAATCTTACATATTTGTTCAACATTTACGGCCATTATTTATAATGGTCTGAGAGCACTGCAGATGTTAAGTCAACAGTCTCTGCTCTACATCGAAAACTTCCAGAAGGTAAGGACCCAACACTGAGCAATGACCCCAGACACAGAGGTTTCTAACCCCACCGCACATCAGATTCATCAGGAGAGCTTTTTTTGCAATATTGATTGCAGGCCCTACCCCTGAATTTCTGACTCGGGATCTCAGAGAGGGCAGTCTTAGAATCTTTGCTTCTAACTACAGCCCCCGGTGATCTTCAGCAGCCAGCTCAGCCCTGGGGCACGTGGTAGAGTCAGGACTCACAATCTAGCTGACACAGCTAGGCTTGTTAGCAGGGCTTTCTAGCTGGAACAACATCTGCCAGCCTCTGGATCTCTCTGAAGACCATACTCCCCACGGGACCTATGATAACAAAGTAAGGGCAACTCCTCATTCCCAGGGAGCAGAAAAGATCACAAAAAAAGCGTTTCTTGAGTTAAGACCCCAAAAGATGTTCCTGGTGAACATCAGCTCACCCTTCCCCTTCCAACAGTGTCTACCTCTTCTCCCACCCACCCGTCCTCAAATTGTCCCTCCACCTGTGGACTTCCTGTGGACACCAGGGGAAAAAATGAAGTCTTGAAAGATCACTCAGGATTGGTCTAGTAGCCCAGCCCAGCACGTTTACCTCTCCTGCTGTTCGCTCCACCTCAGCACTTACCCACGCTCTCGCTTTTCACCTTTTCCCCATCCCCAAAAGAGACGTTGCTCAAGCTAGTGCCATGAACAGTGGGGGCGATCTTGAACCTAACATTAGCCTCTTCCCTCACTTCATTCTGCGTCATAAAGCCCAAGAAGAGCCTGGAAGCCAAAATCACTCCTCTCTCTACCCTGCATATCACCCTCCTTCTGGACCCTGAAAGAGTAGACAAGACAGGCTCTGAGAATCCATCCAATTCTCACTTAGACAACTTTTGCCTCTCTTTCTCTGCCTTGCTTTTTTCTCCAGTTTTCCCTTTTTATGCCATGCAGACCACCAGCAAATCCTAAAATACTATCCCTTAGCAAAGCAGAAAGAACTCAGGACTGATACTTGACTGACCTCGCGCTGGGCTCTAACCCTCTCCTCTTTGAACCTCTTCCAGAATCTGTCACTCCAGGGACACAAACCCTTGTCTCTGAGTTCTTAGGGCTATGGGCTCACAAGCGTCTACGAGAAGGTCACTGACTGCCCTTGCCCAGGACCCGCAGCTGCATTTGCTCACAGCCCTAAATTACTTGCTTCTCCTAGACAAGCACCTCCCTGCCCCACCTCCAGCCACCGCGCCTCATCCCTCAGGCCTGGGTCAGCCAGTGCTAAGTCAAGGGCAAGTACAAAACAAACTTGCAGCTCTCCTTCCTGCCCGAGGTCTTTCTCAGTGTTAATTTTTTCCAGTTTTCTCCCTAATGCTCAAATATTTGTATTTGGGATTCCTGTCTCACAGATGTATTTGATTGCATGGTTCCAGGATGGACTTTGTTAAGTTCCTGTCTCTTCCCACCAAGAAAGGATCTCTAAATCTAGAAAGTTCTGTCCTGGAATCTTTGCTGCTGTCCACCCGCCCTTCCTGTTCCGGAATCCACACATGGCGTGGAGAGGAGATTGGGCAGAGATGATGTTCCACTCGTCAGTGGTTCAAGCTGCAAACAGGCAGCCAGTCCACCCCACAACATGCACCACTATCAGTGACCAACGTCACAGCTGCTACCACCCCTCCCTGACCATTTCTCCAGGAGGGGATTGGCTGCAGGGCCTCCCAAAATAATCTGCACCTATCTCAAATCAAAACCTACAAGAAGACTTATCACATTTTGTCCTAAAATTCCAAGTTCATAACATCTACTGAACTCCTTTCATCCAATTATTGAGTAATTCTGTAGACAAAACAGAACAGTGGGAAAGAAGACCAACCCATCCTCCACCTGCCCATTAAGGTTTTCCTGTTTTCTTTTTTGCTTGTCTGCAGCCCTGGCCTATTGGCCGGGCCTGCCTCTCTCCCTGCTGAGGCCTGTGCACTTTTCCCATTGTGATTCCAATCTTCTTTCCCATGGATGCCCTGGCGCATACGGAAGAAGTGATCATGTTTGGATTAGAGCTCGAAACATTCACCACGTCCTTAAAATTTTCAGGTCTCCTTACTCCCCACCATCCACGGTCTTGGTGCCAAATGTAATTATCCATTAGGTGGTCTCTAAAAGGTGGCACTCAGGGTGTGGCCTGTGGGTCTGGCGACTGTGAAAAGGTGGCTGCAACTGCACTGACTCCCCAGGCCTGCCATGTGACACCATGGGGCCCCAGGTTCTTTTGTACAAAGCTAAACATGGATCCCTTTAGCTAAGAAAATGAAATCTGGCCACAGAGCAGTTTTAGGGAAAAGAAAGCACAATTAATCTGGTCAGTACCGTGTCACAGATTCTGCAAGTTGGGGAATTTCTGTTCTCTGGAATGTCAGTGGGCCAAAGTGACAAACAGATTGCTCTTTTCCATCTGGATGGTTGGCATCAAGTGAACATAACTGGTATCCATTCCACTGCCTCGACAAATACTGAAACTACGCAGACCGAATCCTGTTACAGCATCCTCCAGGGTTGCCCGTAGATATCTTGCCCAATTTTGCTGCATCAAAGCCTTGGTGAAAGAAGAGGCCACCAGCTTAGCATTCTCGTGGTTGCCCAGAGAGTTTCTAGGGCGGCAGCGAGGGTCCCCTGAGAATCGGGACTCCGACCACCGTTTAACCTCACGTGCAGAGATCCGATGCCCACAAGGAACAGGACATGTCAGCCAGCACTTTCCAGCCCATGAGAGAGAGAGAAGGAGAAACAGAGAGACACGGAGGTTAAGTCTAAGGCACACAGACCCTGGGCTCAATCATTACACCCCAGTTACCCTGGGCTATTCTCCAATCCATAATGTCCCAAGTATTCGGTCTAAGTTCCATGGCCTCCCTAATTTCTTTATGCTTAACTAGAAACCCCAAACACATCCCAAGCTGGAACTCTAGATTCTGTGCCTGTGTGGGGCCTGGTGACCAGGGCACACCTCTGGCCATGAGTGACCCCCCACCCTTCTAGTCTGGATCCTCAATCTTGCCTGTGTCTGCCAACTTGACAGGTTTCCACCTTGCCCTCAGGACTCATGGTGACCACAGAAACCCAGACGAGACTGTCTGGGGCTCCCAGGCCCGAGGCTGCCTCTGTTCAGTGACCTGGAACTGGCTATTTTTGATGAAGTCCTAAGTCGTCGTACTTTTCCTGTATTCCAGCCCAAACTGTTGTTTTTAGAAGCTCACTGACAAAGAATACACAGCTGGAGAAAAATATCTCCTTTCTTCGTGTTTTATAATATCTGAATTAAAAATTAGAAGTCACAGCTCCGGTAAGGCATCTTGGCCTCTTGACAGGGACGCCCACACACACACACGCGCGCACACACACGCATACACACCTGCTCAAGTTGTCCATTGTGAGATGTAGAAGAAAAAACACAAAAGTGAATGTCTACAAACCTGGGTTCCACTCCTGGCTCTGGCACTACTTTGCTGGGTGACCTTGCGAAAGCCACTTCACTTCTCTGGGCCCAGGTATTCTCTTTCAACTTCAGTATATGAAGTTGTGAAATCCAAGAAGTCACAGCTTTGCCAACCTGGCCACCCACTTAGCCTAAAAGCATGATTATGATTTGTGTAAAATCACTCACATAGTCCCTGTGATGATGAACTCTATGTGTCAATTTGAAGAGTGTTTTCAGATGAGATAAACATTTAAATCAGCAGACTTTGAGTAAGCAGATTGCCCTCCACAATGTGTTTGGGCCTCATCCGATCAGTTGAAGGCTTGAATAGAACAAAGAGAGTGGCCTCCCTGAGTAAAAGAAAATCTCCGGCAGACCGCTTGCAGACATCATCCACACCATCAGCTCTTCCCGGGTCTCCGGCCTGCAAGCCCATTCTGCAGGTTTGGGATGTGCCAGCCTGCATAACTGCATGAGCCAGTTCCTTACACTAAATCTCTCTATATATACACACATCTTATTGGTTCTCTTTCTCTGGGGAACCCTGACTGACACAGTCCCCAAGGACTGAGTACCTGCCATATACTGAGCCCCATGGGGTCACTGGAACAAAAGGTTGTGCTGCCTAAGAGCACATAACCTAGTTGGAAAGACAAGGCTAACTTGGATGAAATAAGTCAGGGCAATGTACACAGGTGGCAAAGGGTGCAGGCCCGTTGCTGGGGCTGAGATTCAGAGGAGGAGCCAGAGGAAACTTCAAGGAGGAGACGGCACTTGCAATGGGTCTCTAGGGCAGCTGGGATTTCCCAAGGGGAAGAGAAAAGGAAGGATGGCCCAAAGGCGGCAATGTGTTTGGCACCTCTCCTCCCCCGGCTCTCCTGTCTCCATGGTTATTGTCACCACCCACACAGGGCCCAAGTCAAACGGGCCTCGGCCTCACCTCCACGCAAGCCTCACTAAGCACTCCGACCCTCCACTCCTTTCCCCTGCAGTCAGTCAGCTGTCTTCAGACCCTACCCCTAAGCACTAAGGAACCATTCCCCTGCTCTCCATCCCCACGGCCGCCTTCCTAGTCCAGGCTGCCATCTTTGCTCTCTTGGACCCCAGCGTACCCCTCGCATGTTGACCCTTTCTTTAGTCTTGCCCCTCTAACTTCTTGCTCCCCACAAAGCAGAGAACTTTCAAAGTGAGCATCTGATCCTGCCTCTCTCTACTTACAACTCTTCGGTAGCTCTTCATTTCCTGCAGAATAAAATCCCAATTTCAGATGGCTTCACCACACTGTGCTCCTACAGCTGCTGTGTCTCCACCCTCCTCTCTTGCTGCTCACCTCTTATATCTACAAACAGCTCCCAGGTCCCCAGAAATGCCATCATCTTTCCCACCTGCAGCCCTTTGTGCATGCTGTGCCCTCTGCCCAGAACTCTTTCCCTCTTTCTTTGGCTAACGCCTCCTTTCTTCGGGTCTCAGTTCTCACATTTTCCAGGACAAAGCCTCCTCTAACTTCTGCAGACTTGTTGGGCTGGTTCTCCAGCAGCGCCCTGCCCTCCTTCTCTCAAAACACTTATCACAGTGCTGCTGACAAATTTGCTATCTTCCCAACTAGACCTTGAGCTTTAAGAGACTGCGTCCAACTCACATCGCCAGAAATTAGCAAAGTACCGCAGAGCACACGATAGGGACTCAGGTATTTTCAGTACGCTGGGTCTGTCCTGTGCCCCGAAACGACAGCAGTGACAAAACGGGCTGCCCTCACAGAGTCCACACACTGAAGACAATAAACAAGTGAATAACGCATAAATGCAATGAGAGTTGTGAAGAGTGCGATGAAGGAAAGAATTAGAGGGCTGTCCTGGAGCATTTTGGGGGGAGGTTGAGCTGGAACACCTACTTTGGACAGTGAGTGGGCAGGGATCTGAGACGCTGACCTTGAGCAGGAATCTGAAGAATGAAAAAGAGCCAGTCATGCGAAGACCAGGGAAGTGAAGTCACTAGGCAAGAAAAAGCCTGGTATATTCTAAGAATGTCAGAAGGTGAGAATGGCTGAGCAAAGAGGGAAAATAACTTATTCTTCATGTTACCAAGCCCACTGCCCTGGAGGCTCCAAGCACAGGCTCTTTGTCACCTGTGGGATGAGCCCCCCTAGAGAGGCAGCTCTGTTCCCTCCGGTGGAGAAGGCACTTGGTAACAGAGAAGCCCCTACAACATTGTCTTTTCTACAAAATATTTCAAAGCCCTAAGGCCCTGCCTTCCAAGCTCAGATTCCAACGCAGTGAGGTGAATCTGTTCTTATTACAAACGTTTCCTACACTAAAATCAATTAGCAACCAGCACACGAACAGGAATGAGACTACTGGTGGTCCTTTTTTGTCTAGATAGAGAAAGGTTGGAGGGGGAGATGGCAGGGCTTCTAGAGTCCTTCCATCAAATCAGGATGTGTCTCTTTGAGAAGATGGGCTGTGAAGGTAGCCCTGGGGGAAGGTGACCTCTTTCCAAAGATTAAGTGTAGGGGCCTCCCTTGGGGTCATGGCATCCCCAGCCACACCTACTTCATTCCAAGGCCAAGTGTACACCTATGCACGCTAGATCTGGAATGTGCCCTGTCATCCTGCTCCCAGTTTGGCTTTCTCTGCCCCAGAACAATACCCAACATAGATTGACTATGAGTAACTGTGGATAACGCTGGAGCCGAGGACTGTTTACATGTCCTTCTGGACAACCTGTTCTCTTCTTCCACCATCAGACTCAGAGCTCCCTCCCTCCATTCCTCTCCTCCTCTGGCCCTCAGAAACAGTGTGCATTCCTAGCTTAGGCAATGCATTCTTGCCGCCCTGACACATACCACCAGAGTGGGCCAGGCAGGCTGCTGGAAGAGCCAAGCTACCCACCCAACGCTTGGCTTTGACCAAGGGCGTCAAGCCAAGCAATGGCGTCATAACAGCTAAGGCCCCTTGATAAGCCGCATCAGCTCAACTCTTAAAATTGATCGTGGCGTTGCTGATGAAGTCAATGAGGGTTACATCAGACTGCATCCCTCCACAGCCCAGTCTGAATGACTTTTCATCAGGTCAAGTGTGGTGGTTAACTCTCCCCTCACTGGGGAGGCAGCTGCTAGATCGAAATCTGGAGTGGTTTTCAGCGGGGACAGGGTTGTTGGTTATAGAAAGCACCATAACATAATGGGACCTTCTGGGTCTGGAAGGTCTCTAAGGAAGCTCTTGGGTTCAATTCCGTCACTACTAAATCACCACTGATTCTGGATTATTTTGAACCAATGCCCAATGTCAATGTCTTTCATGGATAGGATTCATTCATTCATTCATTCAGTAAGTGTATTTAGCACTTCCTGTGTGTCATGCACTGTGCTATATGCAGGATAAGGAGATGAACAAGATGTGTTCCCTTCCATCACAGAGCTCCATAAACGGTGATGTATATATTTATTTCTCTGAGAAGTCAGCCGAAAGACCACCATACGAACCTTCCAAAGTTGATAACTCCCAACAACGTCATCATGAGCTATAATGAGCACTCTGTCTTCAAGGACAGTGATGATGATGCTGGTGGCCGAGCACCTTGAATTGCTAAGTCACGTTGAATCAGGAAAATGTTTTTCCTCCTGCACAGTGTCTCATGTGTCACAGGCAGTTAATAGTTGACAAAGAGAACGAAATAGAGCTACAGTCTCTATGAGTCATTACTTTTTTATTGTGATTACTTATTGTAATATTAATATTAATAACTAAATTTGAGTGCTTACTAAGTACCAGAAATAGTTCTAAAGGCTCTATATGCGTTATGTCATTTAATCTTAACAACCCCAAGAGGTAAATACTGTCATTCCCCTATTTTCATCCTGACTTTACAGATGCAGAAACTAAGGTTTGGTTTATTTGTGTTCCTTATTCCCAGCAAGGATTTCCAGTGGCTCCGGTTGAGAACCACCGGCCCGGCTCAAGCTCCTCACCATATGAAGCCCGCTCATCCAGGCTTTATCTCTTCCAGTCAATGGCTGCAGCACTTTCCCAAGTGGTGGCCATAAACCCACAGGCCCCAAATTGTGAGGTCATTTAGTCATTCAATAAATATCTATTTTGAATTTCCATGTGATGAGAACACAGCGATGAAACAAACACAGGCTCTGTCCTCAGGAGGCTTATCCACTCTACCTGGTAGAGTAGATAAAAAATGAACAGATACAAGATAGAAAACCCAGAGCATGCGCTGAACCCACTGGACTGCCAGATGACAGCAAAGGTCCAGGCTGAGACTCGCCCTTCAGCTCTCCCACCTCAAGCTCCCGCAGCTGGACCCCTGGGTTCCAGGTCCTTAGTATGGTTCACACCTTGGATCTGTGCCCTCCTGTGACCCAGGACCCTGTCACCAGCCTCACTTTACCAGCACCTGTGTCGTCAGCATCATGGGCAAGACAATGCCAAAAATTTACTCTGTGCAGCTCAGTGGAACTAAAACATAGAGAAAACACCCAAAGGGAGTGACAAGAAGAAGCATAGGGGCCCAAAGGACAACTGCTTAGAACTCATAAAGAATCACTAGAAAGAAGAGGACAAGAAGAAAGAATTCACTTGGGTGATCAGAAATTGAGCAATAAGGAATTGGCGGAGAACCAGGGTCCAAATGATAGACAAGTCTCTCCAGCATGAGAGCAGCAGAGCTGCTGGCTCAGGGCAGTCACAGCCCCCTCAGGCCTCGCAAAGAAACATCGGAGATTATCAAATTCCTCAACAGACAGTTCAAGGTTCTCCAGCCTTCTGTGGACAGGAGCTGTCCTGTGCTGGGTTGCATTTGGGATTCAGTACTCCGATGACGTCTGCATCCCTAGACAGTGTGTTCTGTGCTTGCTCTGGTTGTGAGGTCTTTGCTTATCACCCAGAGGTAAAAAGCACCAACATCATGGTCAGAGTCCTCTCCATGCTCTTGTCATCTGAGATGCAGAAGAGAACACAATCCGTGCAGAGCAGTTGATGCTCTTGGACATGGTGGAGATTAAGGGAGGAGACCAAATTCCATGGGTCTCAGGTGACTGGCTCTTCAGGGAGGCAGAGTAGATAACTTTATCTCTCACCCGGAAGTCAGAGCCCCAGTCCTGCTCCCATGACTTTTCTCACGGCAATCTCCTCAAAACAAAGAACACTGGCTTCTCTTCTACAACCTATTTAAAAGGCATAGCAACTGGCACAGTCTCCAACACAGGCAACAGCACCATCATTGGGCAAATTGCCTCACTGGCTTCAGAACTGGAAATGAGAAGACACCCATTGCCATTGAGACTGAACGCTTTCTTTGTGTTGTGGCAGGAGTGGCCACTTCACCAGCATCCTTTTCTTCATCATCACAGTGTCCGTGAAGTATGTCCTGGACTCCGCCATCTTCCTCAGTGGCATAACTGTGGCTCATGTACCTGAGGGCCTCCTGGTCATTGTCACTATCACTCCATTACTGACAGAAAAGTGGATGGCCAAGAAGAAGAAAAATGAATGGCCTGGTGAAGAACCTGGAAACACTGGAGACCCTCAGTTCCACCACTATTGTTTGCTCTGACAACCCTGACACTCGGACTCACAACAGGACCCATGTAGGGTTTGGCAATCAGATCTAAGTGGCTGACACACGTGAAGAACAGACAAACCCACTTTTGGCCTGAAGCTCTGGAATCTGGGCCTCCTTATTCAAGATAATAACACCGTATAACCAAGTTGAGTTCAAAGCAGCACAGGAAAGTATTCCCATCGTTGAGAAAGCTGTGGTTGGAGATGCCTCAGAAACTGCCCTTGGAAATTCTCAGAGGTCATTTTGAGTGATGTGATGGAAATTAGGATGTGAAACTGCACGGTGCCTGAAATCCCTTTTGATTCTGCCAACAAATACGAGCTCCCCATACATGAGATGGATGACCCCAAAGACAAATGCTTCCTTATGGGGATGAAGGGGCCCCCGAGAAGACCTTAGAGACGTGCAGCACCATCCTTATCAATGTCCTAGTGCAGCCTCTGGACAAGGGCACAGATAAGGCCTTCTGCGCAGCCTACATGGAGCTAGGTGACCTGGGGGAGAAACTTTCTGGGTTTCTGTCATCTCTACCTGCCAGCAATGGAGCTCCCAGAAGCCTACTCATTTGACAGATACCAGGACCTTTTCCACTCCAACTTCTGCTTTGTGAGCTCTTGTCAATGATCGATACCCGACAGTACACTATGCCAGAGGGCTGGGATCAACGTCATTACGGTTAAAGGTGTCATCCCCTCACAGCCAAAGCTATCGCCATGAGCGTAGCTATGATTTCAGCCAACAGTGAGATGGTGGAAAACACCGAAAAAATGCCTCAACACTGCTATGGAGGAAGTTAACAAACAGGCGGCTAAAGCTGCCATGGTGACCAGTATGGAGCTGAGGGACATAAGTCAGGAGCACCTGGACGAGGTCTGAACCAACCACTCGGAAAGCGTCTTTGCTCAGACATCTCCCCAGCAGAAGCTGATCATCGCGGTTGTTGCTGTGACAGAGGATGGAGTTAGCAATTCTCCAGCTCCAAAGAAGGCAGATATAGGGGTTGCCATGGGGGTAACAGGTTCTGATGCAGCCAAAAATGCAGGCCAGGCCGTCTTAAAGAATGATAATAACATCTTTGGTTTTCTAGTCACAGGGGGAGGAAGGCTGCCTAATCTTTGACAGCCTAAAGAAGGATATTGCGTACACTCTGACCTAGAACATTGCTGAGCTTTGCCCTTTTTTGATTTACATTATTGTTGGGCTTGCCCTGCCCATTGGCATCATTACCATCTTGTTCATCAACTTGGGCACAGACATAATTCCCTCATTTCTTTAGAAAGCTAAAAGTAAGATTATGAACCAGAGCTCGCACCACAAGAAGATGGACAGACTGGTGAACAAGCCATTTACCATGTACCCCTGCCTGCACATGCTAGCCCTGGGAGCTTTTGTTGTTTTTGTCACCATTTATGCACAGGGCGGATTTAGATGGAGCACTTTCATTAACCTCTGGGGCAATGGGGGAAGGACAGCATGAATGACTGGGAAGACAGCTAATGGACCGGCATGGGCTAAGCAGCAGAGGAAATACCTAGAAGGGACAGGCTACACAGCCATCACGTAGCCATCTCATTGGCATTACGATCCAGCAAATAGCATATCTGATCATGAGAAAACCTGGACCAATTTCATCTTGCAGCAAGGCCTTTTCCAAAATAAAGCCATCGGGGTAGGATTGCTTCACAGCTTGTCATAGTACTTGTCCTTTCCTAAGACCTCGGAAGCGTCACAACCCTGAATTTCACTCTGCTCCTGGCTCAGGATTGGTTTGTGGACATGCCACATGCCACTCCTCTTCGAGTGTAGAATGACATGTGACAGCTTCTCACCAGACTTTACTGTGGAAGCTGTTGGGATAATATATCACTAAGACCGTCTTCTTTCCCTAGGCTCCCAACTTCACGTTGGTGATGATCTTCAGACGTCTTGTGAAAAAACGATATCATCAAAATTTATATTAGAAAAAGACAAAAACTGTATGAAAGGCACTTGATTGATGTTCCGTACTTTATAGCTGAGATCTGACCGTTTATATATGACTTTTATCTCTATCTCCAACTCCTGTTTTAAAATACAGGTGTGTGAATTTCAAGGTAATGATGTAGGGGAAAAACATATGTGTATTTATGTAAGTTTCCCTGGTATTGGACAGTCTCGTGTAACCCAGATTTCTGGTGGGGCCTTCCTGCTCTCAAGCTCTAGATAAAATTCCTCCAATCTCTATTCTACATCCTATTGAAGATCAATGCCCTCCCCAAGATTTCTGTGAATTTTGGGGGAAATTGGACACTTTGCTCAATAATTCAGCTCAAGGTTTGCAGGAAATGGAGGCGGGGGCAGGATTACATCATAAGAACATGGACATCCACCATTTTGACTCTCCGATAGTGCCATGTTATGTCCCACCATGTCACCCCTCACCCCTCCCTCTGGCCATGTCCCTAGTCCATTTGTGCATGACCCCTGATCTCACCTCTTCTCCTCCCTCTCACCCTGCCCTTCACTCCGACCGCTAGAATGCTAGTTTGACTTCCTCCAACTCCTGCTCCAAAAATGAAATTCAAGTCAACTTTGTATACCCTAACCCAATGGGCTCAACTAACAAAAGGATCTTTCATTTACCAGGAAGCCACTGTGGTTTGCAATAGTAATATCTATTTCTTGTAAAACATTTGCAAAGCGCTTTCCAGTACTAATATTACGCCAATCATGCTTTATGCTTTTGACTTAGGTTTATTCACGTGTGGACCACACATCTATGTTGACAGGCCCAGAGAGACCTCATTTTAAAGTAAAAGACATTTTATAAAACATAAAAACTAAGATAGAAAGTATTAAGTGACACAAGAAAGGTCCAGGGGTCAGACCATCTGTAAGTGACTTCTGGCATCCCTTCTCAATTCTAATTTTCCACGATTCTAGCTCATGTACCATGATGCCCAGATAGGGGCACAGAAGAGGCTTTAAGAAGGAGCTGCATCTGGGCCAGACTTAAAGAAGAGACAGTGTCAAGATAAGGGAGCCGACATTTAAGGAAAAGTTTAACTGATCCCATTTTCCTTTGAATGAATCGGAAGACTTTACAAGAAGTCAATATTGGGAGTTTGATGATTCTAGGACATTCTCAATTATTTTTCCCCTTTTTACTTGCAAAATTAGAAGATTTTACTGCCTATCTTTCCATCCGTCTTCCCCTTACATGACATTGATGGAGGGCCTTCTGTTTCAGGCAGTGTGCTAAGCACTGGAAATGCAAAGATGCAGGCCCAGAGGAAGGAGTTCAAGTCCAATGGGGGAAATAAACAAGCAAAGAAACGTAATCAGTCTCGGACCTCCTGTTCCTGCGTCTCTGCCACAGGCTCTGGCCTCTACCACGCAAGCGTAAGCACAAATTCAACTCCTTCTCTAACACACTCGCCCCTAAGTCCATTCCCACCAGGCGTTTGGTGACTTAATAACTGACATTAAAACTTTCAGGAGGCAGGATTGCCCCCACGGTCTCTTTGTCTCCTGGCTTCTCTCTCTCCTCTTTCCCCTTTTTTCTCTCCTCACTCTCCTCTCAGGAAAAGGAGAAATACAAATTCCACTCCTTGTTCTACACACAGCAGTTCCGAAGGCATCTTTTGTTACTTGAGCGTACCCTTGGGTCTTACCCTCCACCCATGGTGACTCAAAATATTTCTCCCAAATAACTACAGGTCCTCCCCAGAAGGAGTTCTGGAGAGGGAGGAAAAGGGGTCTCTGTCTGTGCTCACAATGCGGTGGGTCTGATGCAGTACAAATCAGAGGAGGCAGCCTGTGTGGTAAAGGCTGGAGGGAATTCTGGTCGATAAATTGCATTTCTGGTTCTCAGTAAGACGATTCCAGAAATGTAGGGAGTCGGCCCGTGGACTCGCCAGTGTTTGGGTTATGTTTCAACCTGATTGAGCACCAGAACTGCACACAGTGCCAACTCCCATGTGTTTGAGGAGGGCCGGGTACATAATGCTTTTCTGGTTTTGTTTTTGGGTCTTTTCCCCACGTGTCTGGGGTGTTTCTTCCATTAAAACCAGGACTTTCTTCCCTCTGGGCCTCCACACTGAATCCAACCCAAGTTGATACCCCTAGGAGATGCTAAATCCACTTTGGGGCCAAAGAATAGAGATAATTTATTCAAAAACATGCCAGTAACTTCATGGAGAATTTCAGGGGCAGTATCGTTTCACTCCGGATTCCCCGATGGGAATAGTGACATGGCAGGACAGGCTGTTTGTCTAGATGTTTCTGCAGAGGAAGGAGAGACAGGTCCAGAGCCTGGGTGGGTCCGGGGCTGCCCTTATTCCAGGGCTGCAACACAGTGTGGGAGTCTCTGCCTGTCCCCTCTGACCACCTCTCCCTCTTTCTTCTATGTCCTTCTTACGTGCAGGATCCACATTTCAATTCAGGGCTGCAAGTGCCGTCTCCCCAGCAGATGTGGCATTCTTGCTAAGGCAGCCTGAATAAAAGATTCCACAAAGACATGATTGTTATCCTCAAGTAGCTGAAGTCGTGTCCTACAGAAGAGGCATTAGACTCCATTGGCTCAGTGGCAGAAAGGGTTGGAGACCATAGACAGAAGCTGCTAGAAGGCAAAAACGTCTTCATTATGTAAAAGAGTATTAGACTGAAACTAGAACTGAACTATTTCAAACATCTGAAGTTAGACACTCTCCCAGCTTCCTCAACCCCCAAATTTATTTACAGCACTGATGTGCATGGCACGTTAGAACGTCCTGGGGAAAGAAATTGAACCATGACCCAACTTGGGGTTCAAACATGGAAACAGCCACAGTGAATTTGGAGTGTGGGGGCAACATGCCAAGAGAAGCTAAACTTCAAGGGGAAAAGCAAAGCAGAATCTGCAATGGGGGCAGGGAACCACGGGAGAGTGGGGAAAGAGACGCCGGGTCGGGGGGTCTAGGTGGGAGTGGAGGCTCTGGGAACAGCAAGGTGGTGGCCCTGCTTTCATCCACCTCAGTCCCAGACACTCTGGTGACATGAGCATGGAGGGCGAAGGGCCCTGTGTAAACGTTCAAAGAGCCGTGATAATGAAGGACCCAAGCAATTCAGAGAGAACCGCAGAGGAGGAGTCCACCAAGAAAAGGAAACCGTTTCTGTTCTGGCAGAAAGAAAATGACTATCAAGTAGCTTAGAGCAGCAGGGGTAGAAAGGGTGACACAGGCTCCAGACCCCGTGCAGCTGCAGAGACAGAGCCTGGGACAGACCTGCTGGAACACCAGAATTATCAGCCCACAAGGCAGTCGTGACCCAGCTCCCAGCAGGGCTTGCCCGGATTCAGGCATCCTGTAAGGCAGCCCTTGTAGATTTCCAGAGGAGCCGAGGGGTCCTCTCATCACCCTCAGTACCATGAAGACCAAAATTCTGCAAATGGAGGACATCCAACTATCAGATTTCCTGTCTGCATCTTTTTTTATATTTTTCTAAAGTCAGGTTTAAAATTTACCCTTTTAAGGTATACAATTTAATAAATTTTCACAAGTGCATACAGTTGTAAAATCACCACACAGGGGCCCGCCTGGTGGCGCAGTGGTTAAGTTCGCACGTTCTGCTTCTCTGCAGCCCGGGGTTCGCCGGTTCGGATCCCAGGTACGGACATGGCACGGCTTGGCAAAAAAAAACATGCTGTGGTAGGCGTCCCACATATAAAGTAGAGGAAGATGGGCAAGGATGTTAGCTCAGGTCCAGTCTCCCTCAGCAAAAAGAGGAGGATTGGCAGTAGTTGGCTCAGGGCTAATCTTCCTCAAAAAAAAAAAATCGCCACACAATCAAGATACAGAGCACACTCATCAACCAAAATAGCCCCTTATGCCTCTTTGTAGTCAATATCTCACTTCCATCCCCAGCCCTGGCAACCACCAATCTGTTTTATCCCTATAAATATATGTTCTGTTTGCTGCCTCTTCCAGAATGTCATATAAATGAAATCACAACATATGTAGCCCTTTGAGTCTGGTTTCTTTCCCTTAGATAAGGCAGTTGAGATCTACCCAAGATGTCGTGCATGTCAGTCACCTGTTCTTTTTCTTGGTACTCTAGCCGGGTTCCAGGTGTGGGCACACTGCCATTCGTTTATCCATCTCCAGCTGATGGACTGTTGTTGTTGATGTTTGGCTTGTTTTCAGGTTTTGACGATTGTGAATGAAGCATTTGCATACCTCTTTCAGTGTGGGCATGTGGTGTCTTTGGGTAAATCTCTAGGAGTGGGATCGCCAGGCCATATGGTAAGCACATATTTAACATTATAAGAAATGGCCCGACTGTTTTCCACAGTGGCTGAACCCTTCGGCATTCCCACTGCGTCTGCCTCTATGGTAACCTCATTTGCACTCACAGGATCTCAGGCTGAGAATACTGAAATTCTACTTCTATTGACCCAACATCCAGGAAGGCAGAAGTGTCCAGAAGCGGAATTCGCAGCCCCTGGAAATGTGAGTGCCCTGCCCCCGTGTGTATCCGGGCAGAGGCTGGGCAACCACTCGTCAGGGAGGCGGGAGAGGGCTAGACCCCCTGACCCTCCAGCTCCCTCCCAGCTCTGGATTCTGCGATCCTATGACATGAACGTCACCCTGGCCAGCATTTGGAGACACCACCCACCCACATCTCTCACCACTTGGCTCACTGGACAAACACGCGCCTTGATGTTTGACGTCTTTATCAGTTTGACTGATGTGTTCCCTTGAGTAGATATTTTTCATGCAATCAATTGAATCTCTTGGCGGTTTTTGCAAAGAGGTCATAAATTAGTGGACCACCCACATGCCGTTTCAGGTTCATCTGCTGACCCGTTTGGGACTGTAGATGTTTCGCTCAACCTCTCGATGCTTTCGTTTCCCAGTCTGAGGTTAACAGAATCCAGCACTTGAATCCTGCAGAGCACACCGGGAATAGGAACTGCTGAGTGGTGATGTTGGTATTTACGACTGGAAAGACCGCTTTTACTCTGTCCTCTTTGCTGTGGGTTCTGGAGTCAGTCAGGCCTGAATTTGGATTCTGACTCTGTTCCTAGCTGTGTGACCCTGAGCAAGTCCTTAACCTCTCTGAATCTTGGTAAAATGGACATTCTCTGCAGAGGATTGGGTAAAGCCCTTTGCATAGTGCCTGGTATAGAGTCCACCCTCTGAGGAGCATTATTTTCTGCTTTTACTGTCCCTGAGTCTACTCTCTCCATCGCCACTCCTTAAGAGGACCGTGGTCAGCTGAGGCTAGTGCAATGGGAATTCTGGGGCTGGTCAGTGGTACTAGATACAGAGCAGAACGCAGGGGTTGGGGTGAGAAAGGCGGCAGGCAGGCCCAGATGGGGGAGCTGCATGGGAGCTGCAGCAAGCACTGCAGAGTTCGTCTCCTGCGGGAAGCTGCGCCCAGACTCTAGACGTGGAGCCATTTCCAGTCGCTGTCTCTGAGCTCCAGGCCCACGACATCTTTCTGGCTAAGGGCTTCACATTTCGATGTTTCCCGAGACTCTGAGACTCCTTCTAGACATATTGAGCCTATGGGAGGAGATGTCCCCCAAATTCTTTGGGAACACGAAGCCCACTTGGGTTGGGTAGAGGCATGACTGAATAGTTCTGAAATGCTCTCCTCTTGTGAACAAGACAGAGAGCGGGTCTGACCGGGCCCTGTCAATCAGTCTTTGTCAGAGAAGTCAGAAACTTCTAACGCCTGTGAATGTTGTTTTTAAACACCTGCCTAGACCAGGCCTTTGTCATCCCTGACAACATGGGAATGACAAAGTGAATGTTCCACTCACCTTCACAAATGTCTGCAAATGGGTCTCTAAACCAACACAGCCAAGTTCTCACCGCCCAACTCCACCCTGGTCCCTCCCATCTCATCCCTCTTCCAACCACGCTCACCTTTCCCAGGTCTGGGAGATAAATTAATTCACTCCCTCTCCCAGGCCAGAAGGAGACCAGAACAACGGGGCCCAGCCAGGAACAGGGCAGTGAAGGAGCCAAGAGTTGGGTGAACAGTGGGCATCTCTCCTCCCTGGTCCTGCTTGTCCTGGATGTGGGGAGGATGGGACAGCGAGAGCCTGCCCAGAGCAGCGTGCTGGAGAGAGTTCTTGACTGGGGGTCAGAATGCACCTCCTGGATCCCAGCCTCAGAATTTCTGAGTCAAATAAACTTGGGCGAGTGACAACTTCTAGACTCAGTGTTCAGACTCTTCGTCTAGAAATGAGGGTAATAACACCTCCTTCACAAGGTTATTTTGGGGGTTAGAGATAATACATATAAAGCCTCTGGCACATAGTAGGCACTTAATAAACCATAGCTACTTTAGTTACTATTGTCTTTCTTCTTGCTATAAGGAGTAATTAAGGCAATCCATTTGAATTCCAGCACCAATTTCGCCAGACCCTCCACTGTGTGACTAGGCGAGAGGAGCGAGGCCCGGGCTCCAGAGCGCGGGCTCTTCTCTCTCTTACTTACGGCCTGAGCAGAGGCGTAAATGGCTTGCTTGTTTTTCATCAGCCCCATCCTTGGAGGGCAGCCTCAGAGTGATGGACGAGATAGCACTGAAATTGTTTCAAATATCATTTTTCAGCTACTTAACCTTAGAAACATCTTATTAAGGGGAAAGTCAGCGGGTGGCTGACTTTTCAGAATCATTATTAATTTTTGCTTATAGACATCATTTCTCTGGGCTTTCCAAATGTTCCCTCACCCTCCCACACCCAACCCAAACCGTGGAAAAGCAGGAGTTGGCCTTGGACACTGTGTTCTGCCTCCGCTTGCAGCTCGAAGGCCATACCTGTTTGTGGGGCAGAGAGGAGTCCGGTTTCCGAGGCCGTCGATCTGGGAGCCAATCCACTTGCTAAAAAGATTGGAAACGGCGTCTCAACAACCTGCAGCTAAGCTTGAAGGCCTCGGCCTCCAGAGAAGCTCTCATGTTACAAAACTTGACGGAAAATGCTTGCGTAGGGGACTTGGAGAGACAAGGCCCAGGTCGCTTTGCTCCCGCTGCAGGAATCTGGACGGGAGACAGACTTGTGTCCAGATCCCAGCCTCAGATACCACCCCAGCCAGCAAGCTGGCCGGGCAGAATGGGCTGCTTTTCCCAAATCAGCCACCTCCCTCCTCCCTAACTATCCACCCATCTCTGTTTCCAATCACCGCATGAACGATCAAGCTCAGCTCTTCTGTCAGGGCACCGGGAGGTGGTCTAAGTGGAATAGCTTACTCTGAGTGCAAAAAAGGGAAGAAAAAAGGCAGGATGGTAGGAAGAACTTGGACGGACCTCAGGGAAAGCCATCGCTCTCTGTCCTATGGTTCTAGGCTCAGGATCACAAGGACCCAGGTCCTCTGAGATCCCCTGACAGCCTGCAGATGGAAGAGAGGTGACAGACAACAGCAGAGTGCAGGATACTTGAAAGGAGGCTCAGATGTGGGAACCATGTAAGTGGACAAGCTATCAGACCACTGAGGATGACTTTTAGGCCAAACCACTAAAATCAAAAACAAAACAAAAGAAGCAGACAAAGGAGAGTGTTGATCCTCTTGAACCGGGTATGCCTGATGCAGGCTCCACCTCCTCCTTCCTGGGAGCATGAGCCAATACATCCCCTGAGCTACTCAAGGCAACTGGAGCTGGGATTCGGTCATTTTCAACCACAGAAGTTCCAGCTATACACTAAGCCACTTGTTCAAAGTCACACGGCGAGAAAGAAGCAAACCTAGGCTGTTAGCTGAGGCCTGTCTGATCCAAAGGCATGATTGTTTCATTCTTTATGTTGCTTTCCACGTCCTTCTTTCCCAGTGACAAGGTCATCCACTCTTCAACCAGGGGCAGGAAGAAGGAAAACCAAGCTCAAGTATTTTGTTCAATAGCAAACCACCAAGAATGGTTCCAGGTGCTGGGACGACAATGGTGAGGAAGACAGCCAAGGACACAGTGGAGTGGGGAGCACGTCTGTGAACAGACTAGAGGGTAGGAGGAGAGAAAGAAAGAGGAAGAAAGCGGGAGCTACAGCCATGCTGTGGAGTCAGTTAGGGATCTTCCCTCTCCTCTCCCTCCAGCCAGGATAGTTGCGGGGGCTACCTTCCAAGAAAGCACATCCATTTAATTTTTTCCAGTGTAACTTTCCTCAAATTTCTAGCTTGGAAGATACAGTATATGTCTGTCCTTGCGTTGACCATGTTCAAGTTCTACAGGATAAAGGACAGAGCTTAATATAACTTAGTCCCACTACCAAAATGAATCAGCTAAGCCTCAGGGAGGTTAACGGCAGCTACTGTTCCACGTCTCCCTGTCTACCAGCTCTGATGAGAGGGCAGACCAAACAGAAGATCCGAAAAGCAAGAAGGCCAGGCACAAACGCAAGATGGTATCATTCAAGGAGGTGGAGCTGAAGTGTCTCTTCAGTTGAATCATCTTTTTGCTGGAGTATGGGTGCAATCTGGGACTCTGAATGACACATGGCCCATTCGTATAAATCCTTGTTTGGTTAGTAGTGGTGACAACTTAATATTAGCCTTTTCGCATTACATAAAGACACTCTCCGCCGCCAGGAAAGTCCCAGAGATCGTAAAACTCAGGTCTCATGGCTCCTAACACCTGGCCTGTCTGAAGCCCACCTTACAATTGGGGGAAGGGCTAAAACCAGAGCCTCCAGGGCTCAGTGTCCCGAGGAGGACATCTGCAGGAAGGAAGAAGGGGGTTAAGACATATTCTTATTTGAGGATGCGAGGTTGTGTTCCTGAAAAGATTAAGACCTTCAGGGGTATATCCGCCAGGGTTCTCGGTTGCAAACAATAGAAATGAGCTAAAGGTTGTTCTGCTCATCTCATCCTCAGAAAGGAATTTAATAGAACAACAGTGGGTGGCTCAAAGAATCAACAGGAAGGATGGATAATTCTACTCTTGTGGGAGAACAGCCAAGTTCATGCCTCAGAAACCATCTGTTAGGGTGCCATTCTAAGTGCCACTTGTCCGGGGACACCACCACTGCTGCACTATGTCACTCCCACTAGACCCTGGCTTCTAGGGGTCACCAGCACCAGAATGAGGCCTACACTGTCCCTGCTTCTATCTGTCAACCCTCTCGAGACTCAGAGGCCTCCAGTGGGAACTTCTAATATTGCCTAGCCTCCAGGGTCTCAGGAAAATAGGAGTCTGCCCCTTTGAGCTTCCCCTGGGGGGAGCAGAGCCCTGTTCCCACCTAGACTCACACAGAGGTGAATTCTCCTAGCAGAGGAAGAGGGTTGGGATGACAGGCCATCAAAATGGCAGCTAGTGTCCCCTCCCCATGTGTCTTCTCATTAACCTCTCTACCTCTCTACCAGGCTACAACCATACCAGCCCTGCCAGGAGCAAATTTATCCTTCTGAAAAATTATTTTAAAAAATCGTCAGAAGAAAAAATTCTATCGGGCAGTGATTACAATGTCTTGTGAATTTCAGAGGTGGGAATTTCTTCTGGGTATCTTATTCTATTCTCTTCGGCAAGCGGAGACGGAAGGTCAGGAATCCACAAGCAGCAGCCTTCCATTGGGCTCCCTCTCAATCTACTTCAGCAGTTTCAAGGACCATGACTCAGTGGGGCTTGCCCCACCCGACCCCCAGCTTTATCCTATGCTATCCTGCTCACCTGCCCTAATCCTTCAGATTCCTCACCCCAGCCTCCCGACTCACTGCCCCATGCCACTCTTCCTCCTGCACGTGGCCAAGCCCTAGATGAAACCCAGAATTTTAACAAGTGCTCTGATTATGGATTCATGCAATGGTGTGGGGCCAGGATCGCTGGAGAGCAGGCTCAGCTCTCATGCCAGCCCAAGAAAACCCACCTCAGACCCCCCTCCTGTTTTTAACACAATAGCTCAGCCTGCTCTGGAGAACATGCCCAACCAAGCCAGAAACCAAATGCCCCCTTCTAGGCCTTGAGCCTTCACCCACCAAAAACAAGTCTTTCTAGACCGTCCAGAAGATTCCAGATCTCAGAGGAGAAGTGTCTCACAGCTCAGGCCCTGCAGGCTGGCTCATTTCTCACAGACAAATTAAACCCTCTTTGGGAGAGAGAACTACGCTCTAGGTGCCCCAAACCCAGTTCCTAAAGCCCTCCAGGAATGGGGCCGAGAGAGGGTCAGGGGAACGGAGACGGGGTGGCAGGGCTGGGGGGTCCCACAGTGGGAAACAAGCTTCCTCCCTTCCGGCAGTTTCCAAGAGTGGTTCTTCTCGCCAGACTGACTGGGATGCACACAGCTGCCTCCCTGATGGGGTTTCAATGTTTGTTTCCTCTCCAAAGCTGCAGCTGGAAAGGACAGTCATGCAAAAATGAAAACAGGGCTAAGAATCCCTCTTCAGCTTTCCTGCAGCCCAAATGAAGTAGAAATGTGGTCAATGAAAAATAGTAGAAAATAATATTATTGGCAAATTAGCAATTCAGCACAAGATTAATCAGTAATTTTGCTTAAGAACTAATTATTTGTGTTTTGTGGTTCTAGAATCCTGGGAAGTAAACCTAATCTAAAGAGAAAGAAAGATAAAGACTTCAAGATTCTGATGAAAACATCAGCTGGCACTTTTTAAGTCTCTCTTGATGGTCTTGATTCTACTTAAAACATTGTGATTTCTTTATTAAAGAAGTGGAATCTATTCATTGTGGGGAAAAAATCAAAATTCAATTAAATAGAAAAGCTTTTTCTCAAATCCTCCTTAATTTCTTTCCCCTCTTGTAAGATTTGCATACGTTCCAGATTTTTTCTATGCACTTATTAATGCTTTGTTTTTATAAAAATGGAATCATACATATTTTGTAATCCTTTTTCCCCTCGATTTTATCAATAACATCTAATCTGAGTCACCATTTTAAATGGCTATGTAGGGTATCATCTTATGGATATTCCATAATCTATTCAACAAATCCCTATCACTGAATATTTACCATGTTTCCAATTTTGGGGGTATGATAACAACATTGTCATCAGCTCCCCATCTTGCAAACACAACTGTGTGAATTTGGCTGGTCATTTCTTTAGGATATATTCCTAGACGTGAAATTACCATATAATATTTTATTAATTTTTGATACATGTGTCAAATTGCCTTCCAGCAGGGTTGAACCAAATTCCATCTCCACCAAGTCACAAGTACCTGTCCCCCTACGCTCTCGCTATTATGAGTATTGTCATTCTTCTCCTTATTTCTTAACAAAACCCAAGTTTACTCAATAACTGCTTCCCTCCGCTTTGCTAAGAACATTGTGAGAATTCCTTTTCTTTTGTTTCATTGTGAGACCTGATCAACCTTAATCATAGGCCGTTAATAGAAAAAAGAGAGTAGGAAGGAGACAAGAGGAGTCCATCCCCGTCAAAGAACAAGAATTAGAAGGAACGTGAAAAGCAAGAAATCCCCCCAACGGGAGGAGAGGAGGCATTGGAAGGTGACTTTGGTTCTGACAATTTGCTGGGCCTTTGCCAGTTGGTGTCTGGAATCGAGAACTCTCAGCGCCATCCACCGTGGCAGGAAGCCATGTGCCACTGGTTGGTCTTGTAGCCCAATTCAAGGGATGTGTGTGCTCAACTTGCAGACTGCATACACTTGAGCACAGTCGTATTTGCTTGGTCTACCCAAGAAAAATGTTGGAGATACTCAAAGGAGAACTGAGCTGTGTCCTTACCTAATATGGGCCGCCAGCCCTTCCATTGATTAGCAACTGTGTTAACAACACTCCCAGAACTCCCAACCCCCAAATACTAAACAGTTGTTGGGCCCCAGGTGAAAGAAATGACAACATTTTTTGAAGGGCTTCTCCTATGCTCGTAATTTTCTTTCTTTTGCATTTCCCATGCATAATCTCTTTTAATTCTCACAACAAACTTTTGAGGGAGTTTTCACTATTTTTCCCACTGAACAGATGAATAAGCTGAAGCTCAGAGCACCGTGACAAAGGCAGAACTTGAACCCAGGTCCTCTAATTCCTACCTCATGCCCTTTACACTATCATCGCCTGGCAGGGTCTGTAGTAACACGACTCGCTTCCAGGACTGTTGGAGCGAAGTTCAAACAAGAGTCCAAAGGTGGGAAAACTTCTTGTGGCACCAGATGAGAAAGAAAACAGTAGTGTGGTGACAACACTCAAAGTCCCTTTCAAGTTCTGGGCACAAGAGAAGGGTATCTCCCTTCATAGGAGAATAGATCAGATGCTCAAAGGACTTCTGAGAGATGCTGAAAATCAATCCCTTTTAGACAAGTTAAGTTGGAATGAATAACACCCAATCTGCTTCTCCCTGGAAAAGCTCATAGCAGGCCCATATGGCTCAGGAGGAGCGGCTTAGAAATCGTAAAGATCATGTAGGAACACAGGATGCTCACACAAGACACCCATCATTTGGTCTCCTCCTTTCCAGAGCAGCTGCCCTCCAGGAGGCGGTGAGAAGGTCACGGCCACCAGATGTTGCTGAGGGTAAGGAAACTGGTGCCTGAGCTTTGCCAGAAGCCCAGCCCTGACCCTGCCGCACCCATGGGGCCCCCTGACCATCCCTGGGGCTCACATCCAGAGCAGCTTCTCCGCTACTTTCGACCAGGCTCAGGGCTCAGGGGGCGCGACAGAGAGACGCAGATCATCTGGTGGGAAGTGTTTGTCGAGGCTGAGCTGAGTCTGGTATGCTGGTTTGAGGGCTGCTGTCTGAAACATCAAAGCAATGAACAAATTAAACAAATAAGCCATTTTAAGATGTTTTCCGAGGTGGGTGAGCTCTCATAAGCAAAAGCTGGTAGAATTTTCTCATCCCGACTTCCTCTCCTTTTGCCCTGCTCTCTGCATACTTGGCTGGCTCCTCTGCTGTCAGCCTCTTTCAGCCTAAATTAAACTTTCTAGATGGAGCTTCAAAGCGCTCCAGCTCCTGCCTCCCCCTTCTTCTTGAACTTCTTTGAAAGGACCATAAAACACCACCTCCACTCCCACAAAGATGAATGCACACGGCTCCACTCTCCAGCCTTCCAGTCCTTTCTCAGACCATCCCACATAGAGCAGAAGTCCAGCTTCCGCTACCTGAAGTGCTGGAATCAGCCTGAACCCCCAACTCTGGGGAACGTTCTCAGATACTCCTGTATCCCACACACCCACACCAGCTGCCCTTACAACCACGCACTCGAGCTCGCATTCCAGGACAGGCGCTGACCGCAAATGCCCCGGAGCCACATCTGCTCATCTACAGGCTCACACATCACATTGCAGGAGCTCAATTACTTTGCGACTCAAATCCAGCTCAGAAATCTTCTCTGCATTCAGTAGATGCTCTCTTCCTCACTCATCAAACTGCTTCCTTCCAGCAGATTCTGAGACCCTCTATGTTCTAAGAACTCAGAGATCCTCCTTAGCTCTCCGGAACAATAGGTAGGTTAACTATCGTTACCCGCATCTTACAGGAGAACAAATTGGGGTTCAGAAAGGTTGAGTGATTTGCCCAGATTAGCACAGCTGGCTGGAGCCTGCCCGCTGAGATTCCAGCTCAGATCTGTCAAAAGCGCATCTCGTCCTCTAGGAACTACAGCCTACAGCCCAAGGGACAGGCCCAAGATCATACCATTGTTCAATGCGGTTAGAAAAATACAAACAAGAGGAAGATGGAGGCTCGAGGAAGGGAGTGGCAGGACGAGCTAAGCAAGTAGCCTTGTTGTCAAGGTAAATAGTTGGAGTTTTATATTATGGGCAGTTAGCCACAGCACTTTTTAAGCAGAAAAGCAAAACTAGGCAGAGGAGGGGAAATTTAAGGAGAAAGTAATCTCTAAAAATCATTATGTCCAGGCCTCTAGGAAAGACCTTCCTTAAGCCACCCAGACCAGGCGGAATGGCTTCTGGGAATCTCAGTTGCTCCATGCCCGTGTGGAATGAAACCCCATGCAAACCCAGGCGGCCCGAGCCCGAGCCACGCCCCCCCCCCCCCAGCTGTCCAGTCTCCAGCCGCCCCAGGACGCTGGGCTGCAGCAGCGGTGTGGTGGGCAGCCCTGGCACAAAGCACCCAGCTGAGCACTTCCACTTGGCTCTCAGCCCAGACGCAGGGCCTGGCTGTGGTTCTGGGGGAAGGCCAGGGGCCCTTATACCAGGCCACACCAGTGTGGGATGAAGCCCTCAGAACCTCCAGCCCAAACCCGCAGCAGGACCGAAATCTGGATGCGAGCACCCTGGGCGGTTCCTGGCCAAGGCAGGGCTGGGCCTCGGGCACAAGTTCGCCCAGAACTCCCAGGAGCTCAAGTACCCACAGGTCAAGACCCTTATGGCTGGGAAGCCAGCTCCCCTGGTCCCACTGGCCAGGCCGGCGCTCCCTTCCTGGGGGGGCCTTGTTGTGGCCGACAGGACTCTCTGACCAAGAGTCAGAAGACCTGGGTTCTTATCCCGCCAGTCACCAACCAGCTGTGGAACCTTGAACCAGGCCCTGGCCTTCGCCAGCTCGGCTCCCCCATGTCAGGGATACCAGCCCTCCCTACCCTGCAGGGCTGGTGAAGCAGCAGGTGAGAATATGGACGTAGACTCATAACCTACTTCAGGCCTTTTACATTCCCCGCTTGGCGGGATACTGAGAGAGAGAGAGAATATCGTAGATTTCTGGGAACGATGTGGATAGAAGATATTCTTCCTCAGACACCTCACAAACACATTCCTACTTATAAGATGGCATGTCCTAATTTCTGGTCCAGAGAACAGGAAAAATAATCCAATCCCGAACAGACACAGCCTAGAGGAGTGAATAGGGAGGCTTGCTTTGCAATCCTAACTCTACCTCTGGTGTTCTGTGTGACCTTGCACTAATTATTCAACCTCTCTGGGGCTCAAGTTCTTCATCTGTAAAATGGGAATATTGACAGTAACACCCGGTTGACTTGGCCCCCAAGGACGGTGGTTGGTGACTTTATAAAGGAATTCTGACTGTCGGGCTCTCTCTGAGCTGCTCTTGTCCTCCCGTTGCTCCGGGACCACACGGCCCAAGTGCATCTCATAGGTCTGACACTGGGTGTGCCTGGGAGAGTTCACCTCTGCCTTTGCCCAATGTCCACCTCTTGGAAAAGAGCTGATCTCCCGAGACAGCCATAGAGATGCTTGTGCTGGGCTGTAAGGGCTGCTGGAGAGACTGAGCAGAAAGAGCGAGAGCCCTGGAGGAGCACGCTGCCCACCCCCCACCACTACCCCCCCCCACCGCCCCCCCCCCCACCCCCCGCACCAGCATCTGACAGCGAGCTTCCAAGTGCTGGGCTCCAGTGGGCACGGCTGCTAACTGTCATCCGTGTACACTGACACATGGTCCACATCGCTTGTCAGCATGAGGAATGACCCCGTGTGGTTCATCTGACTCCCAAGCCCTGGGAGACAAAGGCTGCGTCACCGCATGGAAACAGCCAGTTGAAATGTCAAGAGTTTGGACAGACTCATAATTCAAATTCCCATAGCGCCTCCACCCCACTGCCCTTCGAGGTTTTACTCTTCAGTTCCATCAGCTGACTTGTAATCGGGGACACAGCCCAAACATGGGACCACGGAAGGTCAAGGTGCCAAGCCACCTTAGAGACCTCATTTTCCTGATGGAGAGAGCAAATCCCAGAAAGGAAGTGACCAGCCCAAGATTACATGGTTGAGCAGAGAGCAGCCCAAGAGTCCGGGAGGGAGGAGAGGCATCCTCTCACTTCTCAATTTGGAGAAACGGAACCACGCAGACGGGGAGGGTCCTTCCGGAGTTGGGGTGGTGCTGGTTGAATTTCGGGGGCACCACAGAGCGGTGGAACGAACACCAGACCCAGGGTTAGAAGATCAGGGTCCCTGATGTGTCTGCCTCTCCCCAGCCTCAGCTGTCACTTACTACCCTGTGCTGTCACTCACCTCTCCTTGGGGCTCAGCAATCTTTCATAAAATGGCGCACCCTACCCTTTCTCAGAGCTGTTGAAAGGAGTGGATGAGGACGTGTCTGCAGAACTGTAAGGCTCTGCCTGTGTACAACCGACTTCTGCCCATCTACACAGCCACCGTTAGGATTTGGGTCGGGTGTAGGGACCAGGAAATAGGCAGAAGGTAGGCATGCTCTCTGAGCAGACCTAAAGCTGGGGGGCTTCTCTCAGCAAAGGGGACCAGAGCACCAGGCTAAATCCACGTCATTCAAGCCGGGCTCAGGCTGCGTGTGTCCAAGCAGCTTGGGTTTGAAAAGCTTAGGAGCGCGGTGGGGCGGAAAGGAAGTTGACGAGGCAGTGGAGTCCCGCCTGCAGTACCACACTGCCCCCTGCAGGGCGCCGGGGAGAAGGCACCTGGGCTGGGGAGGTCGGGAGGATTCGATTCAGACCGCCCGCCCGCCGAGGGTCGGGGATCCATTCCCCGGCCTGCGCAGCGCAGTCCTGTCCAGGTTGAAGCCCCGGCCCTCGCCCCAGCAATCTGTTCTGCCTGGCCCGGATTTTTCTCGGGTCCTGATGCTCCCCGCCCTCCCACCTGCCCTTAGCGTTTCTCACTTTGAAGCCAGGGAAGGTTCTGGGAAACAGAGCAGCCTCTGGCTCCTGCGCGACTCGCTGTCTCCTCTCTGCACCAGAATACAGTGAGTTCTCCATACTCTGGACGTATGCCAGGTCTTGGGGAAAGCCCCCTGAGCTGAGGGAGTCGTGACCTCCCTGCATCCAGCGGCGAGCCGGATCCCTGCAGATTTCAGGGGCGAACCAGAAATTCATGACTCACATCAGACACAGACCCCGCAACTGGTCTGGGATTTGGAGGGAGACATGGGTACCCAGCACCTGCACCGTGAGCGTGCCCTCTACGGCCCCTGCTGGGCCAGACCTTCCCCCACCCCCACCCCTACCCCTACCCCATTCTCCATCTTTTCCCCGCCTGTGCGGTTCAGAGCAGGGCACCCTGCAGCTGGTGACCAACCCCCAGGCGTGGGCTCGGGCCACGCTCCCCGTGTGCCCTTGTGTGGACCGGGCAGCCGCTGCAGCCGGCCCAGCCATGTGACGTGAATGATTCACACACGCAGACGCCCAAACCAGCTTCTCCATTCTTCCTCTCCCAGGCCATCACAAAAGGCACAGTCTCGGCTGCTCGGGCTGGAAACCCTTCGGCACAGAGCTGCATTGTTCCCAGGGTCAGGAGGGGCTGGAGGCTGAAGGGAATTAGGAAGACTGGGGCCGCGCGGGGTGGTTTTCCAGGCAGCATATGCCCCTGGTGCGGCCAAGCCCACTTCCTGCCTTGGCTCCAGCCTGGGAGCTCGGGTTTACCTCTCCCTCCTTTAGAACTGACTTCGGGTTGCGTTGTTGGCTTCTTTTCTTTTCCACTCTCTGCACGTGTGCATTTTTTTTTTAAATATGCACGTGCTGGTTTTTTTCCCTCTGCAACACACATCGTCCTTTACAGACCATAATATGAATTTGGAGCCCAGCAACCCTTGTCTTTGGGGGCAGCTTCGTCCTTTCTCTTCTGCTCTCTACCCTCAACCAGAGCCCAGGTGGGAGGATGGGACTGAAGGGTGTAATTATGGGTGACAGGGACAGAGAGGAACCTGGTCGGCATTCAGGGGGTGACAGCGGGGGAAGGGGACGTGGTCAAGATTGGAGCTATCAGGGATTTGGGGAATTATTCCAGTTCTTCTGATTCTCAAATTATGAAAATCTTCTACTCCAGGTTGTTGGAAATAAGTTCCTAGTAAATAAACTGTTGGAATTGGAAGCATTTGGGAGGCCAGGGGGTCCTGTTCTGATCCCATGAGAGGTAATCCTTCGTCCAGAGCAAGCCCATGGCAGGCAAGTCCATCTGTCCCGCTGCTGGGCGCCTCCGACTCGTTAGAAAGTTCTTCTGAGTAATATCGAGTCAAAATCTGCCTCATGTGGCAGACCGTAAAGACGGCCGCCATTCTCCACTCCTGCTTGTTTCCATAAGGGGTAATCTTTAAAGGGAGACGTCCCTTTAAATATCATCCAAATAGCCAGTTCTCATTGCCTCTGAGCACAAGAATGGCTCTTGGGGAGGTCATGCATGCTAGCCTCTGCCTGAGGGGCAGACCACACCCCAAGGCGTCCTTTGCCACTTCTTTCCCACCCAGAGCCAGCCCCAGGAGCTGCAGAAGAAGCTCTTCACAGCTGGTGTGAGCATCCCTCGGCAGCCTCCTGCTCACTCACCAGGGACGTGGAGAGCCCGGGCCCTCAAATATCCTGGTCCTTCCAGCACATCTCATTGTCACTTAAGAGAAATTGAGAGATGGAGCTGAGGAGGGTGCTAAAAGTACAATGAAAATACTCAAATTCAATTAGGTTTCCTGAAGCCACTTCTGACCCAAATCTAAACTGCCAAAAAGCCTCCAAAACAAATGTCCTTGGCAGGTTTCCGGTGCAGCCCTGGCTCCTGGGCCACAGCAGTGGGGGGGGGTGGTCAGACGCTGCTGGCTTCCAGAATCGGCCACGTGGAGCGAACAGCAAATGCGCTGCACTTGGTCTTGGGGTCTGATGGGGAAGGTCACCATCCCTACCACAGGAGACGGATGGGGCCAATCGCAGCCCCTGTTCTTAACCAGACACGGAGGGAAGTGGTGTTGTGGGAAATGGCCGCCATCTGTGGATTTTCTGGCTGAAAACTTTGCTGCAAAGTTTGCCAGTTTCCAACGAGCCCTTGCAGCCCGGCTTCCTGTTTTCCATTTGCGCTCCCCACGTGTCACAGCACAATTATTCTGGGACACGTTCTCAAAATGGACGTGGTCTCCAATTTTCCTTCCCTAATAACAGTGCGGGATATAGGGGTGAGGAAGGCAGAGAGAGAGAGAGAAACCCCAAACCTCAGAAAAGGATGAAAACACTTCTAAACTCTGTTTCAAAAATGAGAAAATCAAATTCGCCAAATCACAGTACACAACCCTCTTAGCTGGGCAGGCTACGGGAGAGGAGACACTTTGGGGAAATGAGGAGCATGAGGACTTTCATGGCATCAAGAATATTTTGAAATTTCCTCCCCCAGGAACCTGAAAACCATCAGCGTGGCACCAGTGGCAACAGGGTCAAGTGGCTGGTGGCAGGCTCCTGGAAAGATGCTGTCCACCAGCAATTATTTTTCAACCACCTGAATGATACTGGCCACGGCTCAAAGTAGAACAAAGAAAGGGCCAGTCTCTTCCAACTCTTTTCTGTCTTCCACCAGACAAACACATCGGTCCTAGACCCCAAACCCATTTTATTCGTGGCCATGACTGAAGTTCGAAGTCTAGAGATGAGTAATTTAAAGGTCTTCTGAGCTGTCTTGCTTTGGATTTGGGTTTAAAAAATTAGGATCCGTCTGTGTGTCTCTGGGTGGGTGTGTGTGGGTGTGCCTGTGTGTATGAGCCTGAGTTTATCCTTGCTTTGATCCATGTGCATATGGAGATACATTTGTGTTTGTGAGAGTGCCTGCCAGTGTGTGAGTGTACGTTTACATAAATAAATACACCCGTAACACGTAAACTTGGAACAAATGCCTGTTTGCTCCCGGGAGTGCACACCCTTGTTCGCCAGCATGTGCATGAAGTTGCACGTGTGTGTGTGTGCATACAAGTGTGTGCACACTCCACACGTATTTCTCCCCAGCATGTCTGCAGGTCTGTGTTGGAGGTGAGGTTGCATGCATGTACATGCATGCCGGCCTGTGAGAAGGTGTGCCTGCGTGCGTGAATGTGTCCTTTGCACAAGCAGGGCCCCTTGCCGGCCTCATCTCCTCTTTCCTTCCCATGAGCCACAGTGGCCTTTGTTCGCCTTCCTTTGGGATCTGCCAGCTAATGGCAGGGGTCCCTCTCCCAGGAAACAACACTCCTCCCGCTCATTTGTGTCTCATCAGAGGGCTCCAGGCTCCAGCCCGTAAATGGCAGCCCACGACTGCAACGGACAACGTTCTTAATTGCCCATGCTGTTTGTGGGCACAGGCAAATGGGACGGTGGCTATTAGGCTGCGCGGCTGAACAGGGCTGCATTTTGCACCGTGTGAATTTAGTGTTCCTGGGAGCTGAGAGGCCAGAGCGGGTTAGAGCCACCGAGAGGCTGTCATTATGGCCTGGCATGGGCCTGCCATTAGCTTCTTGAGGCCCCGAGGCGACTTCACCACACTGCAGAATTGCAACACCCCTAGGCTTTCCAAACCAGGGCACCCCTGTACACATGCTTTCTCTTTCTCTCTGTCTCTCTGCCCTCTTCTTTTTCTTTCTCTCTCTCGTTCTTTCTCCTGATGTCTTTCTCTGTCTCTACCTCTCTTTCCCTCTCTCTCTCTTGCTTCCTCCCTTCTCTCTTCTCCCTTTCTCTCCTCTCTCTTTGCCTCTCCTCTAGCTTGGAGCTCACAGCAGCAGTCTTAAAGCTGGGCAATGAGAGGAGCATCAGCCCCCACCCAGCTGCCTCTTCTCTTTCTCCTGCCTGCCCCACCCCAGCCTCTCTCTGCAGCCCCCACCCAGCACATTCCTTCAGAGCTCTGGATCCCCAGGGGAGGTTGTTATTTACACTAATCTCCAAGGCTTTGGGGAGGTCGGGGGTGGGGGGGGACCAGCAAAGGGCTGTCTTGTTTCCTTATTCCCCTCTGCTCACGCCCTCCCAGGCGCCCATGACAGCAGTGCTCAGCCCCTCATTTCATGCCTTCACGGCTTCAGCTCACATGGGGAAAGTGAAGATCCGGAGAGACCCAGAAAGTCAGAGGAAAGGCTGTGGGCACCCGAACTCTTGGCTCCCAGGTCCGCAGCTTGAGGCACAAACTGTTCCTCCCTCGGCACAGATTGGAAGGGCATAGGTTTGAATCCTCCAGTTGTGGCGTCTGAAGGATTTGGAGCAAAGACAGCAGACTGTGGATTGCCTCCTGAGAACTGGGCGGAGCGGGTCAGGGAAGAGCTGTAGGCGCGGTTTCGTAAATGGCTCTAAGTACCCTCATTCAGATGGTTCTTCAGAACATGTTGCTTGGCTCAATAAATGTTTACAAGAGAGTGAATGAATGAATGATGAGTGAGTGAGTGAATGAATGAACAAGTGAGAGGCTACTAGCTGTCCCTCTCTAGAGATTCCTGGGGACTACAGTGATACGAAATCTGGGTGATCTCTCCTCAAAGTAAGGGAAGGCATGAGGTGACATCAACAAGGTTTTCCAACAGGAGGGACGAGCAGTCCTGGGGGAAGACCCCTGCCCTCATTGCACTCAAGTTTCCACGTCTATGAAATGGGCCTCCTCTGATGATCTCAATTGATCTTCCCACCAACAAAGTCTTGGAGATGAGGAAGCTGTGATGTTGTCAGGTTGAGGGAGTTTCGGACTCTTTCTTAGTTTTGATCCCATGAACACAGCATCCTCTGGTCCTCATCCCAGGCAGGACCACTGGCAGCTCCCAGATGGCCCTGCTCAGCCTCCTCCGCACAGCTGTAAGAGCGTGGAATTGACAATGCCGATGCCTAGTCCTATTGCCCTCCCCGTTTTGCTCACCTTGCCGGGTGTGGGGCACATGATCTGACCACTTGGAGGGGAAGTAAGAAAGTTTGGGTCCCTTCCTTCTAGTTGGACAAACTCTGAGGTGTAACTCGCTTTCCCTCATTCCTAGGTGGGATCAAGCTAGAGCTCTCCTCCACGAGTCTTTGCCTGGAATTCCGTGTTCGCTTGACTCCTTCCCCTGCTCTGTCCTGCATGCCCCATGCCCTCACAAGTTTCTCCCGGGAGCCCTTTATTAATGGGTCACTTTACACCAACATTCATCTCAGGGGCTGCTTCTGGAAAACTGATCTCAGACAACAGGTGCTCAAACTAGAAGGCCTACAGTTAGAGGAAGTAAAAAGGCGGAGAGGCCCCATCCATCCAATGAGGCTGGCCACTCACCACTGCTCGCTCCCAGCAGGAATGGCAGCCACGCTGCAAGATAGCCTGATTTTTTTTTTAATTTTTTTAAATAAATCCATGGTTTGGCATGAGCTCATTATTTTTAAGTGTGAGAAACATCTGAGGTCATTTTTAAAACACTGTGCACAAGCAAAACACATCCACAGACTGGATTCCACATTCCGACTACTAGATGCCAACCTCTGATCTACTGGTTCAAGGACTCCAGTGAAGAAAGGGTTGGAGGTGACTTCTCTATCCAGCTGAGACGGCATCCAGTCAAAAATCACCATGTATTTAAAAGAGCAGGAAAACATTTCCCCATAATGAGAAGATCAATAATTTATCAAACCAATCTGGAACTGACACAGCTGTTAGAATTAGCAAACAAGGAAATTGAAACCATTATTATAGCTGATTCTGTATGTTCAAAAAGTTCAGTGGAAACATGTAAGATATCTAAAAAGACCCAAATCAAACTTTTAAAGATGAAGACCAAAATATCCGAGATGAAAAATACACTAATTAGAATAAATGGGCAATCAGGCATTGCAGAAGAAAAGATTAGTAAAGTTGAAGACACAGCAATAGGAACTGTCCAAAAGGACAGAGAGAGAGAAAAGATAATTTTAGAAAAACGAGCAAAGCATCAGTGGGCTATGGGACATCTTCAAGCAGCCTCATATGTGTATAATTGGAGTCATAGAATTTGGAGGCGAGAGGACAGAAAAAATATTGGAAGCAAAACTAGCTAAAACTTTTCCAAATTTGATGAAAACTGTACACCCACAAATCCAGGAAGCTCAATGAATGCCAAGCAAAAGAAACATGAAGAAAATCCCGCCACATAATTAAATTACCAAAAGCCAGTGATAAAGAGAGGATCCTAAAAGCAGTCAGAGAAAAAAGACACATTACATACAAAGAAACAAAGATCAAGATGTGAACAGATGTGTCATCCGTGACAGTTCAAGGCAGAAGGTGGTGGAACAGCATCTTTAAAGTACTGAAAGAAAAAAACCAGAATTTTATACCTAGCGAAAATCTTTTTCAAAAAAGGTGAAATAGGGGCCGGCCCCATGCCTGAGTGGTTGAGTTCGTGCGCTCCGCTTCAGTGGCCCAGGGTTTCGCCGGTTTGAATCCTGGGTGCGGACATGGCACCGCTCATGAAGCCATGCTGAGGCGGCGTCCCACATGCCACAACTGGAGGGACCCACAGCTAAAAATACACAACTATGTCTATATACTGGGGGGCTTTGGGAGAAAAAGGAAAAATTTTTTAAAATCTTAAAAAAAAAAAAAGGTGAAATAAAGATGTTTTCAGGCATAAAAAGTTAGAAGAATCCATCACGAGCAGACTCACACAAGAAGAAATGTTGAAGAAAGTCCATCAGACACAGGGAACATGAAACCAGATGGAAAAAGGCTCTCACAAAGGAATGAAGAGCAGAATTATGACCTTGCACCATACAAAAACAATTAACTCAAAACAAATTATGGACCTAAACGTAAAACCGTAAAACCATACATAGAGAAATCTCGAAGAAAATGTTTATGATTTCTTAAATCCAATAATAAAAGTACGAGTGATAGAGCAAATCGATCCTCTGGACCCCATCAAAATTAAACACATCTGCTCTTCAAAATCAGAATAAAAAGAGAAGTCACGTGCTGAGAGAAAATATTTGCAAATCATCTATCTGATAAAGGCAGATTTATACAGAGAACTCTCGAAACTCAATAACAAGAAAATAAACAGCTTCATAGATAAAATGGGTGAAAGATTCAAACAGACGCCTTCCCAAAGAAGATATGTGGACGACAAATAAGCACGGGAAGAGAAGTTCAACATCATTAGTCATTAGGGAAGAGCAAATTAGAACCACAGTGACGTACCGCTCCTTAAGTGAATTAAACATGGACGCCGTTAGACCCAGGCGGCTCTCGTGCCCTGGCGGCCTGTGTAAGCAAACCAAAGTCTGGGCCTGTAAATGCCTCAGGGTTGTGCCATTTAAACCTAAAAACCACCTATCACAAATAGCCAACCAGTCTTAAAGCTCGAGCCAGTCATTGGTGCTCTGACTTAACTTCCACCTTTTCACTATAAATGTCTCCCCCACCCCCTGTCAATGGAGCACTCCTAACCACCTCCGGTTTGGCACAGCCCAATTCAAATCCATTTTTGTTGCAAAAAATTCTCAAAATTTTGAATATGCCTCAACATATCTTTTAACACACTGAACAGCTATTAGAACAGATAAAGTTAAAAAGAGTGACCACATCAAGTGTTGGTGAGGATGAGGAGGAATTGGAATTTCCATGAACTGCTAGAGGGATTGTAAAATAGGACAAGAACTTTGGAAAGCAGTTTGGCAGTTTCTTAAAAAAATTAAATAGGGGCCAGCCCAGTGGCATAGCGGATAAGAGCATGTGACCTGCTCCAGTGGCCCAGGGTTCGTGGGTTTGGATCCTAGGCATGGACCTACACACGGCTCATCAAGCCATGCTGTGGCAGCACCCCACATACAAAATAGAGGAAGGTTGGCACAGATGTTAGCTCAGCAACAATCTTCCTCACACACACACAAAAAATTAAATATATACCTACCATAGGATCCAGCCATTTCACTCTTGAGTATTTACCCAAGAGAAATGAAAGCATATGTCCACACAAAGACCTGTACATGGATTTTTACATAGCAGCTTTATTTGTAATAGCCAGAAACTTGACACAATCCTTCAACAGGTGAGTGGATAAATATACTGTGGTATATCCATTCAACCGCACACTACTCAGCAATCCCCAAGGAGTGAACTCTTGATATGCACTACAACATGGATGAATCCTCAAATAAGTATGCTGAGGAAAGGAAGCCAGACAAGAGAGTATGTAATGTACTATTCTATTTATATAAAATTGTGGGAAATTCAAGCGAACCTGCAGAGACATGAAGCAGATCAGTGATTGCCCGGGGGAGAAGAGCAAGAGAGAAAGATTACCAGGGGGCCCACAGAGAACCTTGGGGGATTGTGGACAGGTTCACAAATGGATGGTGGGGATGGTCTCACAGGTGTATACACGTGTCAACACCTGCCAAAATGTACACCTTAAATACATGCAATTTATTGTATGCCAATTATACCTCAATAAAGCTATTTTCAAAAACAATGTCTGGCAGATAGTGGATGCTCAGTAAATATTTGTTGAATGCAAAACAAAAAGAAAAGTAAAGGTTACAAAGAGGGAAGCGTTCCTCGCCAGGACCTCCAGGAGGAGGAGGGGGTACCGCTGCCCACGAGCCAGCCCCCTCCCCCCCATCGTCCCTAGGTTCACTCATTCCCTCTGCACACGTCTTCCAGGAATCCAGCTGACAGTACGTTTACTCATTTAATTAATATTCGTGAAGAAATGAGGATGTGTGTGAACTTCCACCAGGGGCCAGAGCCGCATCAACTCTTCATTTTGTATAATCCATATAAAAGTTTGTCTTTTATCCAGGCGTAATACCTTACTTAGGCTGAAAAAAAGTGCTTATCCTTTAGAATAGAAGCATAAATATACTATAAGCCAAATAGGACGCCTGAGTGGGCTATTTGTTCTTAACTGCTCTGCACCATGACCTTAATTATTAAGAACCTAATAATAATTTTTCAATATATTTCTATTAACTGCATTTTCCTCTAGGAAGAAACCCTCAAATGGCCACTTCAGGGTCCAATTCATGACCCTGTAGCCAACAGCGACTTGATCTGTGTTCATTTACATTTACAGCAGTTCCCACCATCAACACTTGTTTCTTATCTCACAAGGATTCTCACAGCGCCCCTGCGGGAGCCAGTGGAGCAGACACATCACCCGTGCACACAGAGGAGAAAGCCCAGGCACAAAGCGAAGGGATTGCTCTGTGTGACACAGCCCGTCCCAGACGGAGCCGCAGGTGCCGGTCCACATGGCGTCCACGTGGCCTCCCAGCGAAGAGAAGGGGAGGAAGTGCTGTCTGAGCCAGTGCCTCAGTGGCCATGACCTTCACCAGCACCCTGGGGTCGGAGGTCATCCATGGGAGTCCCAAGGCCTGAGTGTCCCAAGCCCTATCAGCCACAGCGACTGACCCCACCGCCTTTACTCACTCATCAGCTGAGAGAGGACATGAATCTGATTACCGAAGGGGCCAGAAGAGTCCATGGGTCTGGAAGCCAACGTGGATGCCTTTTGTCCAACTCATCTCTGTGCCCAGAGCCAACAGCCAGTTTAAAGAGCTCTCAAATGGCAGCTGTGCTGGGAGCCAAGGTCAGGGGCAACTTCCTACCTCCCGTATTCCACCGCCAGGAGCCCTGCTACGTAGGGTGGGGTCCTGACACAGGAGGCAAAGGGGGGCGGGGCTTCTCCAAGGAGAAAAGGGAGAATGGAGGGCTGACCCCTCAGCATGAGCCCGGGGAAGCCCCTCCCCAGCCTGCATTTCAGTATTACAGCTTCTCTCCCCTAAAGTAAGGCCACAAGCCCAAGAGGTCAGTCAAAATGCCAAAGGCCAGCAATTAAGTGCCAGACCCCTTATCTCCAAATGGCTTTAAAATCAACCAGCCAGACACCAACAGGGATCTGCGGCTCCAGAATTCAAGATTGGGAAGTAATTTGGGAAGCTGATGGAGTGTGGTGGTGAACGTCAGACAGACCTGCTTTCAGACCCAGCTCCTCAGCTTCCTCGCTGTGCAACCTCAGGCAAGTTCCTTTACCTCTCTGAGCCTCAGTTTCCTCATTTAAAGAATGAGGGTGATGGAAATTCCTACCTCATTGGGTCGCCATGAGGATTAAATGGGTTAATGCACATAGAGAGCTTAGCAGAGGGCAGGGTACACAGTAAATGCCCACTCAGTGCTAGTTGCTGTTGTTATTATAGTTCCGACTGGAGACAGAAGAAAAGGAAGGGGAGAGGCTGGCCTGTGGGAGGTTTGCCGGGTGGGTCCCCATGGAGGAGGGGTAGAATGAGAACCCGGGGGACCTGAGGCAAAGGGAGCAGGAAAGAGCAGGTGGATGCTAAAAGAGGACACAGGAGGCCGCCAAACCCTCTGTCTCCTTCTTCTGTTGTCTGATTATTGTTCTCATTTGACAGATGATGAAATTGGACTCAGCTGGTTGCCTGGCAGGAAACCCAGCAGCTCTAGTTTCATCATGGGCCCTGTTCCTGTGGTCACTCTGCCACTCTTTGTCAGGACTGGGTCCCTTCCCATCTGGAGAGCCAGTGGGGACAGGATGTGCCTTTCAACAAGGCTCTTCCAGCACAGCTCAGAAAACAGCTGACCTGCCCATGATCACTCGTGGCCTCCGTGCCGTGGCACTTGTGGACACGCATTGTGATGCTGCACCACGAGACCCTGATGAGTGCCACCCTGCCACAGGGAGAGCCCCCCACGCCCAGCAGCCCACCTGCCTTGTGTTAGAAGCAGAGGACACAGACTTTCCAGCCTTCATTCCACCGACGTGTGTTGCAAGCCAGACCCAGGCCTCTGGGCTAAATAAGCCCTCGGGATGAGAGTGTGGAAAGGTGCTCAGAGATAAATCATTCAGGCCCTACTTACTGGGAGAACAAACACCACCCAAGTCACAAGGCTGGCTGCGACAAATGTCTGAGAGGCTGAGGCACAGATGAAAGGCCCTGGGAGTTGCAAGAAGGGAGTGGAGCCCTCCAGCTGGAGGGCAGGGAGCAGCCATCTGACCCAGGTGGCATTTCTGAGCCCCAGACAGCCAAATCCATGGGGATTCAGCTCCCGACTTTCCCTGGTGAGGCGCGGGAACAGGTGCTGGAGGCGGCTGGGAGCGCCTCTCTAAGACCTGGAAGGGGAGCCAGAGCCGAAATGTGGGCCCCTTCCTCCAACCCTGCGCCATCCTCAGGCTCTGAGACATCCCCTGCAAACACCTGGGAGCAGCCAGATAGAGCCTGGCTGGATCTGCATGCAGAAAGGTGTCACTCAGAATCGGCGGGTGACTTTGGAGTGGGCGTGACAAGGAGAGAGCTCTGAGATCTCGTCCCTCTCTGCCCTCAATTCACCATGAGTCCTTGGGCTCTGGGGGACCTCGCTCATACCTCCCTCATTCAACAAGCATGGACTGCATCCCTCTGCTCCCCAGCACCGAGAAAAGGGCTGGGAATGACTTAAGAGATAGAAAGGGATGAGGTACGTAGGACTGGACGGGAAGCTCAAACTTCACCTCTCCCTGAAACCTCCAGGCTTCTCGAATCCTCTTTCTTTCTTTAATTCATTCACGCATTCATTGATTTAACAAATATTTATCAAGCCCCTGCTAGGCCCATGGTCCCTCCCTCCTTTCACAGTTGGCTTTCTCTGCAGCAATCCTTCCCCACTGAGGTGGGTTGACCTTGTGCGGCAGAAGCACGAGGCGGGTGTAAGGTAAGGATTTCTGAGGACTCCTCTCACTCCCACCCCTTATGGCATCAGAATTGCACCAGTAAATCTAGGTTTTAGCTGGTGATTCAGGGGATTCTGATGGACATCTATGTCCTAGAGCCACTGACCTAGAGCCACAACTTAACTCAAAACTTAACTCTTTCTCGTTTTGTCCTGTGTTGTTGTTTCTCATTTCCATGCAAGATGATTCTCCATCCCAACTAAACTCAATGTTTCCGCAGGGCAGGGACAGGGTCCCATTCTTCTCCTTCTGTCCCAGGATACCTCACCCTGAACCTGACACATTTCACCCGAGAAGCAACTGAGAGACAAGAGTGAGGGTTCTAAAAGTATTCTGGGTCCCCAAAAGGAAAAATCCCTGGGAAAGCCTGAATATTCAAGTAGCTGTTAACATGCGATGGAGGCCAGGCAATGGCCAATCAGAATGGAGCCCAACACAAGCAATGGTTCACCCAAGTCCCACTTCCTGGACGTGTGGCCTGGGCAAGCTCACGGGGCCCTGAACGCAGAGAGGCCCATGTTGGGTTGGATGCTCTGCTGTCACCATCCTGAAAGTCTTAATTTTATGCTCGTGTTTTGTAAGTGAAGTCCAATGGGACACTGGAGCACGCACAGAGGCATTATGCTTACGCTATTATGGGCATTACACTTGTTCACCATTCTTTAAGCCGCCATATGCAATACCCATGAATGCACGACAGTTTCGCAAGACCCAAAGAGAGTCCAAAGTAAGTGCATTACATCTCCGAACTAAGTAACATGGGAGCTGACAGCCTCAAGAAGCTACGTTTTCCATTCAAACCAGAACTTGCTTTGAAGACAGAAGGAAATGGCTTCTAGGAAACACAAACCACCAAGGAACCTATCACATCCTTTCTTCCTTGTCTTCATTCCTTATGTGAGCCAACCATTTATTTATGCCGAAAAGGATGTCAGAGAAATCAAAGGGGAAGATAGAGCAATTCAGAGATGCCTTTCTTTCCGTCTTTCCTTCCCCATCAGTGAGCAGAAGTAGAGAGTGCTGGCAGACTGTGCGCACATCTGAAGGTGAAAGAAAAACAGGAGGGTTTGTTTTGTGAGAATTTCCACTCTTCATGGATGAGCTATGAAATACAATTGTGTAATTTTGGTAGTTCCACTAGTTAAACGCTCTTATATTTCCAGCCAAAACTGGCATTGTGCAATATAAAGAGAAACAGTAAAATTCATGCTAATGATTTTATTTTTAAATTTTCATTTACTTAGAACTACGTTAAAGAGCAAATTAAAAACACACTGAGAGACCTTGGAGGAAAGCAAAAAGCTGTATGTTTTAGTAGCTTTAACAGCTTTTTTCCGTGCCATTTGAACAGGGGGCTGCGTTTTCATTTTGCGCTGAGGCCCACAAATTGTGTAGCCAGCCCTGGGTGCACCTGGACAGGCGCATAGCAGATGAATGTACAATAATGTGCAGCTGGACAACAGAGGGAGCGTTGTGCAGGTGCCAGAGTTAGAAGCATCCATGTGCTCGACTGGGTCTTCCAGCTGGTACCAGCCCTTAACAGTCACTTGGGATCCCAAGTCTGCATGCAACAGGACATCATAGCTTGCCATCTGCCGTGGCAGCAGTATTTACACCTTAGCAATGAGCAGATTGCTCCAGATCAGGGCTTTTTTTCCAGAGAGCTGATGTTAAACTTTTACCAGCACAGGACTGGTCAGAGGCCATCTGTCTCAACCTTCTCGTGATACCAAAACCCAGAGGCTGTGGTGGTTCAACGTCCCACGGCTCCTAATGAGGGTTTCTGAGGTCCTGACATGGAAAAGAGTGATCCCAGAGAGTCCACTGGAGACCAAGGGCCAGATCCTGGCAGATACCCCCGTGCCGGGGATGGTGCAGGCTCTCCTGGGGTATTATAGGGGTTAACTGGGACTGGCTGTGTCCTCCCTGGGCTGTCCTGTCACCAGGCAGGAAGGGTAACCTTTGTTTATAAATGCTGAGTCTCGCTCCAGAACATGCCTCCCGGCCCATAATTACTCTCAGAGCATGCTGTTTCCACTTCGGGAAACCTGAGCTTCCTTCCAAATGGCACCGGGCATGACCTGAAATTATATGTTTGCCTTCCAAAATGGACACACAAGTCAAGCCCGCTGCCCTCAAGTCAAAGCGGACTAGGATGCAGGAGGCGCTGGAAGGGAGCTGTCTGAGGCACGAGAAGCCACAGCCCCTGGGGAAGCCGAACTGGAAGCAGGGCCTCCTCCGGGCTCAGCTGCAGCGCAGAAGCCCGCGTGCATCCCGTCCATCGCCACCCCTGCCTGGACCCACCCAGGGTGCGGCTCTGCTGCCTGGGCCACCAGGGGCTGCTCAGTGCCACTCTCTGCCTAAAGTCTTCATTCATTAATGCAAAACGCATTTGCCAATCGCCCTTCCTGCAGCAGGCCATGGAGATGGAATCCTGAATGAAGCATTTATCCTGTCTTTACGGGCCTCACAGTCCGGTGAGGAAAACAGACATGGAAGCAAATAATGACAGTTTAAAGGAGACTGTGATGGGATCCTCGAGAGAAGGAGGAAATGTTATGGCTATTTCAGCCCAGCAGGGCAGGGTGGGGTCCAGGGTGGTGTGTCAGAAAAGATGATACTCGATCTTGACATTGCAGGACGGGCGGAATTAAACACTGCACGGTTTCAAAGCACTAGCGTGAACATGGGTTGATTTGATTCGAATAGCCATGCTATCAAAGAGAACAAGAAAGATAATACTAGCTGCACTTTCTAGAGGGGGAAATTAAGGCTCAAGGTGATTTTCCCATGATCATATTAAAAGGGAAGGAAGAAAAAGGCTGAAAATAGAATGGATGGGAAAAGAGGTTAGACACCAGTTCCTATCCAGCAGGAGGAGAAGCCCATCCTGAAACGCACGTGAGAGAGGGCTGGTTCTCATCTCCCCAGATCCTGGTACAAGGGTGTCCTCTGTATTTTTCCCACTGGCAGTTACTGCCTCTGACCTCTCTCCCACTCCGGCTTCTCTCTTCTCCACATTGCCCACCCAGCTTCTGGCCACTAGCAGCCCCTGGGTCCTGAGCCCCCTCCATCCCATTTGCCCTCCTGGCCACACAGCATGCTGGACAGTGTGTGGTGTGGAGCTGGATCCTGGATGGAAGCCCAGGGGCTCTTAGGCACAATCCAGCAGCTCTGTTGGCTCCATCCACAGGGGCGCCCTCTCCCTCTGGGCACACAGAGCCCCCTGAAGAACCTGTGAAATGCAGAGTCCTGGGCCCCACCTCTGGTGACTGGCTCAGCAGGGCTGGGAAATCTCTATGATTTTTATAGTCCCCAAGCTACAAATGAGAGGCGTACACAGATCAGTTCCAACTGTGCTGTTTCCTCTAAGCCACACCTGTAGGAACAAGGTGTTCACTGGAGTGTTTGGCCTAATCATTAACATAAAAGGGGAATGAAAAATTTATAAAGCCCTCTAAGTAATCTGATATACCCAGATCTTGGAACTAGTCTTCAGGCTCCTGGGGGTCACTTACCCGTCGACTCTGTCTTCAGGCAGAGCGGCCCTTTTGTCAAGCCTCGGAGACTGTGGCCCACTTTTCCTCCAGATCTCCAGGGAAGAAGTGGTGATGGGCGTCCTCTCCCCTAGGTCCCCGTGGTCTCACCTCCCTCCCTGGACTCCCCTGCATCCCTCCTTCTGCACCTGCATCCCTATTGTTGATGGACCCCTGACACCAATGAAGAGGCATTTCTTTCTATATTTAAGGGGGGGTAGAAGTTTGAAGAGTTGAAGGCACAGAAGTGACAACAAATTTTTTAGATGAAAATAATGCAGGGCTTTGACCTGAGTTTGCTAGGGTGATACAAGAGTGCATTGGGAAAGAAGAAGGAGAGGGGGGAAAAGGAATAGGGATGCTCCTGACCCTCCATGATGAGAAGAGACATTAGGCTAGGGCATTCATTGCTTGGGCTGGAGGTGAGAAGTGGCAAACCAAGGAGTTGGCAGGGTTGGCTCCTTCTGAGGACCGTGAGAGAGACTGCGCCCCAGGGCTCCCTGGCTCGCAGATGGCCATCTTCACATCGTCTTCCCTGTGGGTGTCTGTGTCCAAATTTCCCCTTTTTATAAGGACACCAGTCATATGGGATCGGGGCCCACCCTAATGACCTCATTATGACGTGTTCACCTCTGTAAAGACCCTATTACCAAATAAGGTCACATTCCGGGGGACTAGGGGTTAGGACTTCAACACAGGAATTTGAGGCGGACACACTTCAACCTACAACACCAAGGTAAAATTTCATCTCTTCTTTCAACACCCGCTGACCCCCGTCCCTCCGCCTAGGGCAACACTGAGGCCGAGGCCCCGCACGCCGCCCGTCCACTGGATCCACAGTGAATCATCGGCAGGAGCCAGAAGCTGGGTCAGCAGCCTGGCCTCCCAACCCGGAGTGGTCACCACAGCCTCTTGTAAAGAAAGCCAGAAAGCAGAGGCTTCGGAACTGGAACCCCAGTCCATCCAACGCCGTGTGGTTTCCTCGGGGGGCCTTTTACTGACTTTAAAATACAGATGCGTAGAGAGCTGCATGCCCTCCCGCATGTGAAACGACCTCGGCTCAGATGAGCCGCAAAACCCCAAATTGTCCCCATTAGGTTCCCAGGAACTTCTTTGCTGAGCACAACTGGACCTCAAACCCCACTTTCTGGCCGAGTTCCAGTTACTCATTCCGGTCACTCTGGAGTCTAAGATCCCTCCCATGCCCCCGTCCCTGCCCAGCCTTTGCCACATCATCAGAATTCACTAAGTCAGCACTCAGTTCAAATTCAAAAATATTTTCCTGCTTTTTTTCAAAATCCTGAATGATCTCCTAGATAAGAGGAGGCACTCACGTCCCCGGTGTCCCCAAGGTCCTCTGACAATTCAGAGACAGGAATTTAGGCTGGACACTGGGGAGAACTTCCAAGTGTGCCCAGCATCGCTCCAACAGCTCTGAGCAGCCCAAGCGGGGCTCCAGGAGATGCTCCCCTCGGCTGTGCTGGAAGGAGATTACTGGCTGTGGAAATTCTGAGGCTCTCCCTGGTTCTCACCGCGGCTCAGTCGAGTCCCTAAGTAATAAACTCAACTTCCTGTGGATTCCCCATGCAGGTGTAGAGGCATTAAAACACCTACTAGGAGAACCATTCCTCCTAGGGAGCAGGACCTCTCAGGGACGGCCAACACAGCCGCTGTCGTCGCCGGTCCTTTATGAAGAACTTCTAGGGTATGACACAGTACCCTTTGGGGTTCACAGTCAAAAGCAAACACAGGGGAATAAACTGACTCTTTGACCACCAATATGTCGGCCATTCGCCTGTTTGCTCCCGCTCTCTGGCTCCGCTCTGCTCTGCTCTGCATCATAGAAAACTTCATTCCCAGGCTCCTTTGCCCTCTGCCTGGGGACAGCTTTGACACGGAGGCATGATAGAAGGCTGAGGGGCAGAAGGAAGAGTGAGCTCACACTAGTCCTGCCCCTCTCTTTCTGCTCTGGGCAGCATCTCAACAGTGGCCGCCTCCATTCTGTGGCTCTAGTTCCCATCACGTGGGCTGCCCATGGTTTCAGCTTCTGCCGGGTGGCCCCAGTCCTGGTTGTCAGTAATGCCACTGCCCCCTTATCCCTCCAGCTCCAGGGGGGTTAGCAGCTCCCTGGTGTTGTTAATTCCTGTTTGGTTTCTCAGCTCTCTCATCTCTGGGCAGCCAGTTCCCTGTGTTCAACTCCATGTAAAATACTCCTAGTGGCTTCTGTGTTCCATCTGGACCCTGACTAATACGGCAAATGATGGAAATCCAATTCAAACGAGCCAGGAAAGAGGAGGAATGTGCTGCCTCACAGAAGGAAGCCGTGGACAGGCAGGGGTGCAGCTGGCTCTCAGGAGCAGTTGGACGCAGAATGCTCTCATTGCTCATCTCTGCCTCTGTCTGCAGGCCAGCTTCCTGCCCCCAGCCAGATTCCTCCCTGTTCCCTGGGGCTGGCCCCCAGCTGTTCTCAGGCTCACATCTTCAGGTTCAAAGACTGTTCCTTCAGTCCCAACTAAAAAGACACCAGGTAAGGACTTCCAGTGGCCTCGCTGGGGACACATGCCCACCTCTGTGACGAGGGAACAGGAACTGGTTGACAGAGCCCATTAGAATCACGTGGTTGGGGGCACCCAAGACAATGAGGCGTGAGGCACCCCTTAAGCAATCAGGCTTGTTGGGAGGTGCAGTCTTGAGGCAATGAGAGTGCGGGAAAAGGACAGAAGGACAGAGAAGAAAAGGAAGCAAACACAAGGAGTGCAGCACCATGTGGTCCACAGCTTCAAGAAAGGTTGTAGCCAGGTTCTTATTCGCATAGGACATCGACACATCCGAGGCATAATCACCATGCTGAGAACATCTCACCAGACAGAGGAAGGGAGAAAAATGTATCTGCTGCATCCCCCATCTCCTTTCTCTCATAGGTCAAACCGTCCACAAGAGGCCTTACCTCTCCCCACTTCTGGGCTGTTGCATCACTTGGCGTCTCAGGGAGCCCCTGCTGAAGTCAGATGCCGTGCTCTGCTGTGTGGTCCTTCCTCAGAGACCAGAATGGGGGGAAATGAGGGCCTCTGGGGATCAGGGCTGGTCAGATCCCTCGTGGCAGGAGTGAAGGAGGCCATGTTGGAGCCCAGAATTTGTCCCAGGGGAGGGAACCGCTGGTCGTACTTGTAGCTGTGGCTGCAAGGGTGAGGATCTCTATGAGCAGGGGGTGAGGGCCTAGGAGAGAGGAAAAGCCAAGCAAAGCTGAGGTGACGCAGCCATGAAGGTGATGGGAGGGGGGTGTGGACAGATCCCAAAGAAGGAAGCGCTGTCCCAAGAAGAGGGACAAAACAATAGATTTAGGGATAGGAGCTGCCAGTTTGAACAACGAAAGGATGAACAGATACAGGTATTTCTATCACACACATGAGGGCAACAAGAGGTACGGGACACGCAGAGAGAGACTCAGGGTTGAGCTCTCTGGAGCTCAGCGTGCCCTACAATTCTCTCCACGTGCTCCACCTTCTTCAACGATGCTCCTCGCTCCTTCTTTCCCTTTTCTGAGCACCTGCTCTGGGCCCCATACCATTTCAGGTGACGAATACGTGGTCTGTGCCCACCTGCACAACCCTGAATGCAAGTACTTCTCACCTCCTGCCCCGTGACCAAGCCGTCGCCATCTCCCCACCGTTCTCCCATGGTCACCTCCTAATGCTTTTCTGTCTTGGTTTCTCTTCTATACACAGCCACCAGATGGTCTTTTTGAAACCCAAATCAGACCGTTTTTGCTTTGTCCCCGTCTTCAAATCCCCCAAAGGCTTCCCATCACACTTCAGACAAAAGCCATACTCATCGCGCCCCCAACGGGATCAGACTGCGAAGCCTCCACCTCCTACCGAGGCTTCTCCCCTTCTCCTGCCCCAGCTGCAGTCGCACTGGCCATTTTGCTGTTCCCAGAGCCCCGCCGGCCAGCTCCACCTCAGGCGCTTTGCCCTTGCTGTGCCCTCTCCATGAAGCACTCTTCCCCGAGTGCTTACATCTCGGCGCACGTCTCGCTGCTGGCAGGTCTCTGCTGGAAGTCACCCTCCGTCATCACCTGAGCCAACACAACACTTCTGCTTCACGTGCTTATCACTTTCCCACGTCACACTGTGTGTGTGTGTGTGTGTGTGTGTGTGTACTTCTCCTCCCCATTAGAATGTAACCTCAGGCAATTAGGGGCTTTGTTACATTCCTACTGTAGCTAAAACCATCCCCGGCACGACCAGGCTTCCCAATAAATATCTGTGCAATGAACAGACCGATCCGGTGGGGGACAGACTGATCACCGTGGCATGTCGAATGCTAAAACAGACGGCAGAACAAGTGGGCATCACCACGAAAGCCTGGGGCTGGTTCTCCAGCCGGAGGGGTCTGGGAAGTCCCAGAGGCCATCAGCAGCTGGCACCCATCCCGCCTGCAGGTTCCAAAGGAGTTCAAGGACGAGAGAAGATGCTGACCAGACAAAGACGGCTGGCAGAGAGAGGCCGGACGGCCCCAGTGTGGGGCGGCTCAGGGCGAGCACAGCAAAGACACTTAGGGCCCCTGCTTAAAGCACTGCTTATTTTCTATTCTTAAAACGATTGTCATAGAACATCATCGTGGAAGAGGAGATGGAAATCATCTCGGCCAGCTCTCCTGCGACAGAGGTCAGGAAACTGAGTCTCAGAGAAAGTAAATGACTGCTCTCCAACTGACACGGTGAGTTGGTGGCCAAGCCTGTTGTGACAGATCTTCAGACACTCTGGGGCTCTCAGCTGCTTAAAGAATTTGGTTCTAGGGACACTCCTCCTTTCGGACGGAAGACTCTGAGAAACGTCACCCCACTTATTGCTAAGGGGAAGCTCGGCTATTAAAAGTTTCATTGCGTTTAAGTTTAAAGCATCAGAGTAATATGTCAGGAGAGTGAGGACTTTCTTACTCTTAAAAAAGTAGGTTTTGTCAACATCACGAGGGCCAGGACCACACTCGCCTGCTTCACCATTGCATTCCAAGCACCAACCAGGTGCCTGGCACGTGCCCGACACTCAGTAATCGGGGCTGACTTAATGGGCTAAGGAGACTGGGAATTGATTCCTCCAGAGGAAGAGTCGGGCAGGAAGTTTGGCATTCTCTCCACTCTGCGTCCATATGGGGGGAAGATGCGAGGGGGTTTAAATTTCCGACTGGCGGTGGGAGTGTTAGAATGGCAAACCAGGGGATTTCTCTGATTCCAATAATTCAGTTACGGATTGAAAAGCAACGACAGTCACCACTCAGCACTCAGGATATTTTCTTTCAATTTAGAGAGTAAGAAGAGCTGGTGTGAAACTTGGGAATTATTTGTACCCTTGTCGAGTGTGACCTCTGTGGGTAGGTCACAAGAAATGGCCTACTAAAGCTTCAATTATGACATTGTTGACATTTCAAATTGCCATCAATATTAGGGAGAACGCTACCTCATTGTACTTTGGGGTTGTCTCTTTTCAAACTTGCTTTTTAATACTTCAAGTTACTCATAATGGCTTTATTGAAGAGTTCTGCTCACTTCCAACATGTGGGGGTCAATCATGCATAATAAAGGACCGCCAGGGCCACGTGCCCGAATGGCAGCCCACTTCTTCTAAGACATGAGCAAGCTTCTCACCAGCTGAGGCAGCAAAGATAAATATATGCCAGACAGCAAGTATCGCAGAGGAAGCTGGGGACAGTACCACCCTCATGCCAGGCAAGAGGGACCCCACCCTAGGCCACTCTTTAAAGGCCCTATTCTGGCCTCAACGTTCTCCACAGGGCAAGGATGTGGGGGGCAAAGGGAATATGCCAGCGCAAACACCAGCACTTCCTTCTGAACCACACTCCGGGTGTCCACGCAGGCCCCTGCCCAGAGTTCCTCCTCCCCGGACTGGACCAGCCAACTCCCCAAGCAAGCACACCCCAAAGCTTGAGAGGTGGCCGAGCTTGGCTGCACACGCTGGTGCGGACCCCCGCATGCACACAGGAAGGCCAGCAGGTTGGAGCTGGGGGCAGGAAGGGCAGGTGGCGGGGAGTGGCCGGGGGCCAGGCCTCCCTGCCCCGTATGTCCAGGGCGGGCCTCTGAAAAGTCTGAAGCTGTAAATTAGAAGCTGCTTTCCAGGTTGTTATAAAGGCATTTTGTTTGTCAGGGACGGAAGAAAGAAGATACGTGTGCACAGCTCTGTTTGTAACTTTTGAACACTTAGCCCCGCACCAGATGGATCCCCGTCTCTACTCCCACCCGGGGCCCCACCAACATTAGGGCTGGGCCCGGCTGAGAAGGCATTTCTCCCCGTCAAGGCCCTGGGGCCCACTGCTTTGGGGTATAAGGCCTGCAAGGGGGGGACTGGAGAGCCCAAACCCCAGGGCAGCGAGCACTTCCTCAGGATTCAGCCCTGAATTCCAGCTTCCACCTTCCTGTGACAGATGGAAAAGGAGACTTTTCTTGGGGTGCAATGAGTTACCAAGGTCCCCGCAGTCGAGTCAGCCATTCCCGAAGGGGGGACGAGACGGAATCAAAGAACTTGTGCTGGGGCGAGGGGAGAGGGGCTAAAGGGACTTTGAAAGGGCCTGGACAGGCTACTTTCTCCAGAGTGCAACTCTCTACAAGCCTTGGAAGACTGTTGAGAGATGGGGAAGAGGATGAGGGAAGACGGTGGAGGCAATCCAGGTTTTCTGGAACCCCAGAGCCGGGTGGTGGAAGGAGCCGGGTTCCACTCTACGTCAGGCGTCAGGCGACAGCAGGGTCAGCTGAGCCCGGGGAAATTCTGGGAGCCCGCGAGCCGCACACGACGGCTGCCGCATCGCTTACAGCACTGCAGGGCCAACTCCTCCATTAGGCTCAGCCCACACTATTTTGGAGGTCTGTCCAAAATGTTTTTATGTTATTTTCTTTAAAATTCACAAGACAAAAATGAATATACAATCGTAAATCCAGCCTGAATTATATTTGTCTTTATACCAATTTAGCCATAAAATATAATTTTGAATATTTTTCTAAGAAGGAAGGGGCCCACGAGGGTAAAGTGCCCCAGGTCCGCAGAAATCACACCGGGTCCCCAACAGCAAGAGGCCCCGAGGGGGCTGCAGCCCGTGGGGAGACAGGACCAGCTCTGAGGACCTCCTCAGTGTTGGTCAAGCCCACCCAAGCCAGGAGCGGAGCAGCAGTGGACCAGATGTGGGAGGGAGATCACTTGGCGGCAGTCGGACACAGAGAAGGCATCAAAAAATATCAGGACTTCCTGGTAGGTGCTCGTGTCCACCGGCCTGAGAGACAGCTGAGCGTACTATTGAGAGCAGACTCTGAGTCAGACAAGACTAGGTTCCAATTCCTGCTTTGCATCTCACCAAAGGCATGACTTTGGGCAAGAACTGTCCACTGTGGAAAATACCCTCAGAGGACAGCGGTAGCCCACCCGTCAGAGCTGCTCCGTTCACGGTAACAATGAACACGGACCGTTTCCGGACCAGAGAAGAGGCAGGTACCCACAGCGTAAAGGAGAGGCCGCTCCTGTCTCAGAATCCACCCCTCCCTGGTCTGTCCCTCCTGTCTTCAACCTGCCATTCAAACTCTTGTTTGTGAAAAGGAAGACCCAAGCCTCAAGGACAAGACAAGACAGTGAGCTTGGGGACAAGCGATGTGGGAACTGGTGACCAAACCTCACAAAGCCTATCCCTCAGCATCCTAAAGGCACAAAGAGCAGTGAGGGAGGGCCTGTGGAAGAATCCGAACAGACTCCCGATCCAGGATGGAGAGGAAAGGGAAGAGAAGGAAAGAGCTGAGAACCCCGCCCCCAGGGAGAAACAACTTGTGCAGCCTCCCATCCGGCAAGCTGGAGGCTGTAATCTTGTGACTTGGCCAGATAGGCTGGCTCGTCTCATCTCCCTCTTTGCATTGGAATGACCCTCCGGAGGTCATTCCATCCATCCCTCTGCCTCCGGGCAGAACTAATCCTGAGGACAGCAGGGCATCCTCTTGCTTTTAGGGTCTCTAGGAAAGGGGGACATCGCAGCCCCTTCCTCTCTTCCTGCAGATTTTAGTTCACAACTGTGTCTCAGAAATGGTGTCAAACCCACAGAACTTCCCGGCCATGGGAAAATCCCACGTTGGCCCCTGTGTCCCACTTCTTTTCCTCTTCATCTGACTTGCACCTTCCAGCTCCCACCTACGGAAGACTCTCTTAGCAGGTGCTTAATTCACAGAGGCCATTTTGCAAACCTTTTTTTTAATCACCGATTCGTCTTTTTCACCATTTTATGTTAGAGCAAAAACAAAAATCAGCTATATCCAGACCAACAACCTATCTTTCTAAAAAATTACTTTATGAGACTAAAATCAACCAAATGCGTTGTTTTCAATTTCCCAAACCAAACAACACGTGCAGATCCAGCCTCTAAGTTTCATCCCCTTCTCCCAACCAGCCCACCCCTGAGGCAGAAAACAAGTAAAACCAAACCCAGAGGAGAGGTCCTTCCAGGCCAGCTGCCTGATTCCATGAGGCCGAGCCGGAGACTTCTGTGGTCCAGACACACGGCTGAGGATGATTTGGAGGCTGGCAGGGCTGCACAGGCATCTGCAGAAGCTAGAACCTTCTGATGGCTGCCCACACATGGAGGGAAGCAGGACTCATTTCAAACAAAAATCACATCATGAGACTGAAGCCCCGCTCAGCCCGCATCAGACCTGTGCCTAAAGAACCTTAGAAATTATTTATTCAAAGGATCCAGCTTTAGAAATTAACGAATAGGTTCAGAGAGATAAACACCTTGAGCAGCGGGGCCGTGCGGTGGGACCCATCCTAGCCAGGCCTAGAACCCAACGGGTCCCCACCCCCCACCCTGAGCTGTTTCTGTGACACCGCTTTCCTCCATCGCCCCAGTTGAGACCCCGAGCAGCCAAGGGGAAATTCTTTCATTTGAAGTATCAAAAATAAGCGGAAGCCAGATTGTCCCCCCCACCCCCTTCTCGCACTCAACAACAGCTAAATGAACTCAGATGAAAGCCTCCAGAGAATGTGACTTTGGGGCCAAGCCCAGAGATGGAAACTTTTAGCCTGGGAAGCAAATGTAGCAGGAAGCAGAACAAGTGAAAACAGAAGGGCCGAATTAGGAGGTAATGAGAGGGCCATCACAGCTTCCGCACATCCGCCCGCAAGGCCCAGCAGTACCTGGTCCAACCTGCAGTTCTCCCTCACGCAGGGCCTGCGATGCCGAGTTGCAGGACGTGACTACAGTGCCCTGGCAGGTCGGCACTGGCCGCCTACCCCTAGGGCCTGAGTAACGGGGGCTCTGGCCTTGGTCCTCTGTACCGGGCCAGCTCACCATCACCCTGGACCTTTTCTTTTGGAGATATCACTGAGCGCTCTGAGCAGGGCTTCCTCTGGGGGCCTACCCAGGCCTTACCTAAGGTGGAGGCCACTGGTGGCTGCAGGAGGGGGTGCCGGGGGTCTACAGAGCCTCTCACTGGCCCCATAGGAGACACTCAGATGACCAAAGCCTTTCAGGCACGAAGCCCCCCACTAAGTGGGAAAGATGGAACTGGAGGGAAATATCATTTCTGGGCCTCCAGATGTCCCATTCGCACCTCCAAATAGACTCAGCCATCTTCCCTTCCCGAGAATGCTTCTCTAAAGGAGGGTGAGAGCCCACAGCACCAGCCAGGGCCGCTGGCGGAGCCAACTGCAATCGTGCATGTGGGGCGCTCACTCAGGGCCTGGCGCTCGAAATCGACCGCCGACCACTCAGATGAAAGCCTTTGAAGGCGGGGCGCCTTCCGGCTCCAGATGCCCGGTGCCCAGCACTCTGCCTGGCACACAGTGGTGCCTAATTAATACTAGATGGACATGCAGTCACACGCTGAGAGCAGGCGAAGTGCTGGGGTAACCGGGAGGACCAGCAGCCAGGCCCCAGGAAGGTGTGGGAGACAGCGCATCTCTGTGACACAGAGGCTGCGTCCTCCAAGGCTGGGGACCCAGTTACCCAAGGGACCCCCCAAGGCTGGCAGAGAAGAGCGTCCCTCAGGGGTCCCGAGCAGGGGGTGGGCCGGTTCAGAGTTCACTGTCGGGTGCAGTTTCAGAAGCCAGGCCGAGGCCAGGAGCTCCACACTCTGACTTGCACGAAGCCCCTGCACCCCAGCCTCCACCTGCAGGAGTTAGAAAAATCCCGTAAGGAGAGTGCTCCTTCACCCGGGGCCCTTCCAGACACAACCCATCAAGCGGCCAGGACACGGCTGTGGAAGCACAAAGCACCCCACAACTGGCCGGGGGTGTTGTCCTCAGTACAACCAGCAGACACACATGTGATCCCCATCTTACATACAAGGAAACTGAGGCACAGCGCAGTCACTTGGCCAGGTTCACGGAGCTGCTGGGAGGCAGAGTTTGGGTTTGAGCCCAGCCTGCCCCTCCGGCCCCAGAGTTTAGGCGCCTTGTCACCATACTCTTCTGCTCTAAGAGGATGAGAGCTGAACTTGATGGCAGTTGGATGGATTCAGTGGTCTGCCATTGGCTTAGCCCAGAGGGCTTCCTGGAGGAGGCAGGCCCTGATGAGTTCTGAGAAAGCAGAGGGGAGTCACTAAGGAATCCAGGAGGGAACAGGCTTCCTGGAGCAAAACCCTCAGAGACAATGGCCAAGAGGAGATCAGACAGCCCATGACCACCTTGGGATGAGGGAGAAAGACTTGGATGTCCGCCAAACGTCACCCACAGGCTTGTCCTCATGCCTAGAATGGTCCCACTTGAAAAAAGACAATTCACTTTCCTTGAGGCCCAGGACAGCAGTATCCTCGGATCTGAGGAGAGAGGAGAGGTTGGCCCTTCAGCCATCAGTCTGGCCCCCAGATCTTCAGAGCTGTCAACTGCCCTGGCTCAGTCCCCCGGGGCCCCACAATGTGGCCCCCACCTCCCTTTCCAGTGTCGTTTCCTCCGCTCCCCCAGCTTCCCACAGTCCAGCCACACAGAGGGACTGGCAGCCTCAACTCTGCGTGACTTCACACTCTCCAGGCCTTTCCTCCTCCCCAGGAGCCTGAGCTGAAAACTCCTACTCATCCTTCAAAGCCCAGCTCAGATGTCACCATCCTGCTCTAGACAGACTTTCTAGTCTCCCCTGGGCTTCCCAAAAATTCTTTCTCAGGGCTAGAGTGAGTCTTTAATACGTAGCACCGTGGTTACTGCTTACACATCTATTCCTTGTCCTAAAGTCCCTCCAGGACTAATTCACCTTCACGCCCCGGCAGGGCATGAGCACTTTATTGTGAGTGTTCCTATCTGAGTGTCTCCATGAGCAATTTTTTTATTGATTTTTTTTTTAATTTATGCCTTTTTTTACCGTGGTAAACTATATATAACATAGCATTTACCATTTTAGCCATTCGTAAGGGTACTATTCATCGGCAGTTAGTACACTCACGTCATTTTCAACCATCACCACCATCCGTCTCCAGAACTTTCTCATCACGCCAAACCGAAACTCTGTCCCCGTTCAACAGGGACCCCACCCGCCCCCAGCCCAGGTACTACCATTCTACGTCCTCTCTCTGAATATAACCACTCCAGGGACCTCCGATAAATAAAATCGTACATCTGTCCTTTTGTGCCTGGCTCATTTCATTTATCATAATGCCTTCAAGGTTCAGCACATGTCCGAATTTCATAATATTCCATTTGTATGGCATATTAAATAAATATCATGCATATAATATTTATAAATATTATAAATAGCACATTTCCTTTATCCATTCATTCATTTCTTGGTGACACGGGCTGCTCCCCCCTTGTGGTTGTTGTGACCAGGCATGCTACACACAGACGCACAAGTAGAAAGGCAGTTTCTGAGGAGGAGGGGGCACTCGGGGCAGAGGGCCGAGCCAAGGCAGGGAGCCCCGACCTCAGGGCCGGGCGAGGATGAGAAGAGGCCCCACGGGACCCTGCTGTACCTGTCTTCCTTGGCCAGCTAAAAGGAACGGGCTGTGACTACAGAGGGTCTAACAGCACCGCCAGACACACGCCTAGACACAGAGGAACAGGACACGTGCACAGGAACAAAGGAAAACATCACGGGAAGCTTATTTCACGCCAGATAACGGTCCAACCACTCTACGCATGTGAACCCCTCAACCTTCGCAGCAGCCTGCTGTGCAGATACTACCAACGTGCTCTCTCCGGGGAAAGAGCACAAGGCACAGAGAGGCGAGGCGGCCGCCCACATCGCCAGCTAGCAAGAGACAGAGCCAGCATTAGATCTCAAAAAATATGGCTTCGTGTCTACACTGGGGACCCTTACAGAGACCTCCTTTGGGACCAGGGGGCAGTGGGGCACAGAGGATGGGGAAGGAGAGGCAGAGAAAATGTCCTCCTGCCCCGATCTGCTTCAGCATCCTCCCCAAACAGAGAGAAAGAGCAATTGGAGGTGAGGGATGGGGGAAACTGGCGGAGAGATGCCTGGACCGCCCGGGCTGGAGTCTTGAGGGGTTTAAGAAGTTGAGGGCTGGAGGGGAAGGCTGGTCCCCAGAGGAGAAAGGGTGCAATTCTGAGGCCCAGAGGACTCCTGGATGGGGAGCCCTCTTGGCAGCCTGGGTTTCTGCGGGCCCCACTTGCCTTGGGAACCACAAAGCCAAAATGTAAAGGAATGTCTTTTCTAAGGAAAACACATACTTATACATTCTGAGTAATTTCCCGTGGAACTAGGAAAAAATAAGCACAACACCCCAAATGGTTTTACGCTAACAAATGGTTTCAAGTAAAGAGAAGTGGGAGAAGAAAATATAGGGCGGGGGGAAACTCTTGCGGGTTCCAAACCTCAGACACAGCCTGGAGGCTCGAGGGGCCGGAGGGACAAGGAGGGAGGGGTGGGGTGGGGGTGAGGCACCCGGCCCGGGGGCTGCCGGCTCCCGTTCCAGGAACTGCTCACCCACCCTCAGAGGACTGGTGACTCGAGTCTCACACACGCAGGGGGTTGCCAGCTAGAGGGGGAGACGGAGGAATCACAGGCCATGCGCTCCAGACTGGGTTCGAGGGCCAAGTGCGTGCGGGAGTTAGCCAACCAGCGGTGGTGCGGGCAGGATACAGAGGGAAGCAGGGGTCGCGTTGCCGTAGACGGAGGGTCAAGGAAGAATGGGCTGGGGAGGGCCCGGGGGCTGAGGAACGACCGTCACGTGGCACAAGCATCACTCCAAAGAGATCAGGAAAGAGGGAATGGCGAGTAGAGGACAGCGTCATCCTGGACCAATCCTCCACTTTCCCGGGCCTCGCTCAGTCTCTCCCGTGAAACAACGGGCACACTCTGATTTCTAACACCCCTTCCATAGAGCTCCACTTTAGCCAGGGAGACGATGTGGGAGGAAGATTCATGGAACTGGGAGCACGGAGTAGGGGCCTGGAGGAGGGGCAACGAGAGCTGGGACAGCTTGGAACAGCCGAGAGCCCATTGCGCTGCAAGTCAGACCCAGGGGGCCATCCTGACGGGCAGGGGTCCCGGGTTATTGAAAGTTTGGCAGCTCCAGCGTTCTGAGCAGGTGGCCTGGATCTGCTCTAGCAGAAGATTCACACCATGTCAGGATTTCGGGGCCCCAAAGGCCCCATTCTCAGGGACACCCTGAGAGCTTGCCTTCCCCCAGCCAGCAGTGACTTCCCTGCTCCGTCTATACAGCACTTCACTGGTGACAAGCCCTCGGGCCTCTCAGACCTCATGTGACCCTCACACTGGTCCGCTGAGGAGGGATGAATTCTCATTCCCACTTTACAGATGAGGAAACTGAGGCTCAGCCCAGTCGCACGCCCAGCAGAGGCAGGAATGAGCCCAAGTCTGCTGCCTGCTTCCCAGAGGAAGCACCTCAGGGGCCCGTGGAGGGGTGTCATCATCCTCAGTGAGCCTGGTTGGGGGCAGAGCACCAAGGGCAGGGACCCATCTCCTCCTCTGCATAGCTCCCAACTCTCTTCCCAGGGCCCACTGGAAGGTGCTGGAGCCAGGGAGGCTCAGCGACAAGAACACCAGTCTGGGGCCCAGAGACCTCTGCCCAAGGCTATCTGCCCTTGGGCAAGCCACTTTGCCTACCTGAGCCTCAGTTTCCTCATCTGTAAAAAATGGGGATTGCACCAGGTGAGTAGTTTGCAATATTTTAAAATCAGATCCTTGCTTTTCTCTAAATGAATCTTTCTCTAAACCCCAATCTGAAAACAGAAAGCAAGGCCATCCCAGAGGAATCAGACCAGAGGCTGGCAGGGTAGCTGCCCATCAGCCTGCATGTGCCCCCAGAGGCCCCTCCACAGGACCAGAGACAGCGCAAAACACAATCTGAGAGCCATTTCTCCTTCTCCGGGGGCCACTAAGGGAGGGAACTGCTCAAAGCCCAATCTGGGCCTCCTCTCTCTTCTTATGTCTTCCTGAATGTTCAACCACCATCGAAATGCTGTCAACATTTTAATTCCAAACCACAACAGATGCCTACCCAACACCTCCCACTGGCTGTCTGTATTAGTTACCTACTGCTGCGTAATAAGTTACCCCAAAACTTGGCAGCTCAAAAACAAACATTTATCACGTCACACAGTTTCTGAGAGTCAGGAATCCAGGAGAAGCTTAGCTGGGCGGTTCTGGCCCAAAGTGTCTCATGCAGTAGAAGTCAAGATGTCAGCTGAGACTGCAGTCATCCGAAGGCTTGACCAGGGCTGGAAGATCCGTTTCCAAGATGGCGCACTCATATGGCTGTGGGCTGGAGGCCTCAGCTCCTTGCCACACAGACCTCTCATGACATGGTCAGTGACCCAAGGGAGAGTCACAAGATGGAAGCTGCAATGCTTGTTATGACCTAGTCTTGGAAGTCACACCCCATCATTGTCATCATAGTGTATTTATTAGAAGCAAGTTACTCAATCCAGCCCACAATTAAGGGGAGGGGCACCAAGCCCCACCTCTTGGAAAGAATATCAGAGACTTATTCTGGATATCAGAGAATTCAAAATCATATAATCTCTCATATCAGAGAACATCATGGACTTATTTTAAAACCACTACACTGTCCAAGACGAGACTTGTGAACTCCTCTCCTAAGCCTGGTCCCATTCATCTGGCGCCTATTAGAGTAAGTGGTACCCACTAAACAAGCCAGGAGCCTGGCACACCTCCTCTTCTATGCTAATACATCTCCACATCCAAGTGAATACCCAGTCATCTCGTGTTCACCCGGCCTCCACAGAGCGGCCAAGAAGAGCTTTGCAAATTGCACATTTGATCACATTCAACACCCACCCTCCACCATCACTGCTTAAAAACCTCCAAAAGTTTTCTATTGCTCTCAGGATAGAGACAAAAGCCCTACTCTGGCCTGCATGGCCCTACACGGCTGGGCCCTCGCCTGTAGCTCCAGCCTCCTCCCAGGCTCTCTCTCTGCTTTTGAGCTATTCCTTAAATGCACCATACTCCTGCCCACCACAGGGCCTTTGCCCCTGCTGTTTCCACAGGAGGAAAACACATCCTCCCTCATACCACTTTCCCTCACCAGTCAGAGTCTGATTGTCCTTCCACTCTCAACTCAAGTGCTGTTTTCCAAGGAGACCCTCCCTGACCTCCGAATTTCCTTAGAACACACCCACGAATCTGATTACTTGATCAATTCCTCCCTCTCCCGCTTGACACGGAGCTCCTTGCCGGCAGAGACCAGACCTGCCCTCCTCACCACTGCTCACCGAGCTCCCGAACCAGCGCCTGGCACTCGGTTGGTTTTCAGGAAGTATCTCTGAAATTAATAACTGGAATGCTCTCTCAGGTTCTGCAGCAAGGGTTCCAAGACCCAGGGACCGGCTGACAGAAAACAGGCCACGCTCCTCAGCTTGCCTCACCCTTCCTCGCCCACCCTGAAGATGCTGACCTATCAGCTTGCCCCCTTAGCTGGACCATCCGTCACACCCTGAAGCCTGTACAAGCGTAAACAGATCCGGGACCCCTTGTGGGAGCACCAGAAGCGGGGCGTCCTGCCTCCCTCTGGGGCTGGCTGGGGCTCCACACCTCCAAGAAGGTGCGGGATGGACTTCAGCCAGGTTTCCTTGGATGCTGGGAAAGGCTCATATTTGCCCGGCTTCCTCAAGCCTAGAGCTCCTGGCGGTCCAAAACCCTGGTTCCCACTCGGCTGCCCTCCCGGAAAGCGGGGCCAGGAAGCACGGTCTCTCTCCATTACTGTCCTTCTTTGCTCCACTTCAGCCACATTGCAAGGATGCTTTCTTCCCCCAACTCTTCCCCCCAGGTACTTTGAGAGGCAGCGTAGGGTGGCAGAAAGAGACCGTCACCTGCGTTTCTGACCAGCTGGCTTGTGGCCTTGGGAAAGTCCCTTCTTTAACCTGAGAAAATGCTCTGACTCCTGCCTGCTTCCTCCACCGCCAGCTACTCCTCCCGCAGACACTCAATGCTCGGCGTCTGCAATGATTCCCGGTCGCTTCATTCATCCCTTTCCCCAGCCATCCTCTGGTGCTGCAGACACTCTCTGTCACACAGAAAGCACTGCTCCTCCCTGGAAAGACTGTGCCCTTGTTCCGAGCTGAACACAGAAACCCAAGTGAGGCCCACGAGAGAGAGGAGAGCCGCTTCCCACATCACAAGAAGACCCTCAGTTTTGCCCACGGCCTCCACCACTGCCCTCTTCAGCATTCCTTGTCCACAGAGCTGACCTCTTCATTTTGGCTCTCTCCACCCCCATGCCTGCTGATGGGGTGCCCCATGTGAAGACCTCTCTGGTTCCTACTGTCTGAGGCTCTCCTGTTGCCGCCACTAGAGTCACGTGACCCCCACCTGCAACTCACCTTGTCCCAAGTCCTACAATGAATCCTAACAGGAAGCCAAAACCAGAGGAGCTTGAGCCCCTCCCCTGGGGACACAGCTTCCTGTGCAGCCATCAGCGCTGCGTCGCTTGACCAGGTCTGCTGGCTGGCCTCTCTCCTGCCTCGAGCCCGCCCTGAGCCCGTCTTAGCATCCTGCTTTGAAAGCAGCCCAATGGCCCAGAGCCCTTGCCTCACTCTCGCTCCTGCTCTTTCCCCAAGGCCCTGCTGTCAGCTGGCAGATATCTCTGGACCACCCGAACTTCAGAAGCTCACCTGCCCCAGAGCCCCAGGAGGTGGGTCGAGCCCCCGTGGTGTGAGAGCCAACTCCCTACCCTGGTCCTCTCTCCACGCACCTGGACCGTGACCCTCTATCACTGTCTTCCAGCCTGGCTTGCCCCCAGCGCATTCGACCTGCAGTTTTCTCTCTGCTTTCTCCCTCAATTACAGGCCTCCCTCAGTTTGTTCCCTACGGTGGAATGACTCAAAATATTCCCCGAAATACCCCTCAGGAGCATTTCTAGGACCCCAGAGGAGAATTGGAAGAGACTTTTAGCTCTTTCTCTAAGATATAATTCTCTTTTCCTTATATCCCTGTGCTCAAATTACTTATTCACTCAACAAACTTTTTTTTGAGAACCTAATCTGTGCTTGCCTCTATTGCCTCGCACTGGGGTTGAAGCAATGAACAAAATAGACAGGAGCCCCTGCCCTCTGGGGTTTGCATTCTAGTGAAAGCCCAGCAGAGATGGAGCCCAAGTCCAAGCAGAGAATTCCCTCTGCCTGGTCCTGAGGGCCCTCCACTTACCAAGTGGAGTCAACCTTTCTGGTGCCGCCATCTTGGGTCCCAAATCATCTCGCCCATTACTGTCTCCTTTCAAGCTCAACTCGAGTTCTAGCTGTTGTTGTCCACGGCCTCCCTTCCAGGGAGGGACAACGGTGCCCCCTTGGACTCTTTCAATATCTCCATTGTTTTTCCTCCCTGTTTCCTGCCACCTCCCCTCTTCCTGGGTCAGATTTACTACTCAGCATTTTTACCCGAAAGGGGCTGTCCCCTCTCCAGTAACCCACCCCCCTTTTGTTTTGTCTCATCAGCACGTCTAGCCTGCTCTGCCCTCCACGAAGATCTTCTCCTCCCCAGAGGCTGCTGCTGGGGTCCACAGGGACAGGGGAGCCGGGCCTTTCCCAGTCACTGCCAGCCCTCAGCAGAGCTTGGCCTGGGGCCCAGGCCAGCATCTCAGGAGATGAAAATCAACTTTCCTGGACCCAGCCCTGGCTTTCCAGTGACAGCCCACAGCCTCCAGAAGCCTCTGGCATACCTTCTCGAAAGGACATATGGGATGGTAAACAGGACCAGGTATGTCCTGCAGCCTGCAGGCTCCACGTGGCAAAGGCCTGGCCCTTTCCATTGGAGTGGCCCTAAACACACACTCTGCCTATGGTTCCCATGTGAACTTGGTGAGTACCCAACCTGGACCAAGGTATCGCCTTTGGGACCCCTGACTCCCAGGGGAGTCAGAGGAGTTCTGAGGGCTCTGAGGCTGTGACAAGGGCTGAGACCTGCAGTGCCACATACCACGATGCCCTGTTCCATTGGCTCCTCCCTCCCATGCGGGGAACTCTCCTGTACGGCCTGACCCCTCAGGGTCATATGGCCCTGGCATGGACAATAAGAAATTGCATACTTCCACCCTCCTCCTGATGCACACTCTCAAAATAGAGTCACCCACACTCATAAGTCAGGCAACCAGCCAGATGCCAGTTCCCAGGTGAATGGGTCGGCTGGGGCCAGCCTCGCCAGAGTCTGGACTTTCTTAGGCCCCTCTGCTATGTCAGGGCCCTCAGACTTAGTTTTGAACCATCACTAGCATCTGGCTACCCTCTGCAGGGGGCTAAGACCCCATGTGGGTGGAGAAGACAGGCTGGGCAGAGAGGGGTGCCTCTCCCAGTCAGTCACGAGAACGCCCCACAAGTCAACAGTTGGGTCAAGGCAAAGAAGGGCTACAGAAATCTCCGTGGCCCTCTGCTCCTGGGGGTCAAACTCGAGCCCGTGGAAGAAAGCCTGTCTGAGGATTGCATCTTCCATCAGCAGGCTTCTCCTTCCCCTGCAGAAGTTTTGAATGAAGGAACGCGGGTTAATTCCAGTGCAGACCAGCTCAGAGCTATTACCCAGGGTATCTCAGAAACATAAGCTAAGGAGAGAACAGCAGCTTTAGGAGACCAGCTGTACTGGCAGAAAAAAGGGGCCAAAAGTAAAATAATGATGCTCCCATTGGCCTTGGGAACCTAGTAAGACTCTGGCTGAGATAAGGCTGCCAGGACAGCAGGAATGGTATTCAGAAGCCACAGCTGAAATGATGGCGGCTAAAGCATTGGAGGCGGGATTTAGGAGGAGCTGGTGAGCAGGCATCATCTTTCCTGGAGATCCCCTGGAGTGCCAAGGGGATCACCATCCAGACGGAGGAGGGAGCAATTCCAGCTTCCAGACTCCAGACTCGGGGCCAGAGATGGTCGGCGACTCTGAGAAGCCTGGCAGCTCTCCCTTTAGCAGAGAAGGTCCCACCATGGAAATGCTAGGAAGGCGTGAGGACCAGCTCAGGAGGAAAAAGAGTCCAGCCAGCTCTTCTGCGTTTGCCCAGACAGCTTAGGCCTTGAGCCTCAGCAGCCCCCAGCCCTAGCAGAGGGGCCCCAGCGGTGGCTCCCAGAAGAGGAGCCACTGCACAAAGAGCACAGGCGAGTGGACAGGATCTGAGCACACGGCTCTGAATGAGCACCGTCACCTGGAGCAGGGAGGGGTGGACGGAGATCATTGTTCTTCCAGCCTCCCTACACACATTTCAACAAGAACGCTTTACTTTCATCTTTTTTTTTTTTTTCATCCAGTGGCATTCCATTTTAGCTTTCATTCAAAGAAAAAGTTACATGGCTGATGAGAATCTCTGGACCCAGTGATGCCCCAGGACCCTTCCATATCTGAGTGTGTCATCTCCCTCTGCTGGGCCCCCCCCCACCCCGCCCCAGCAGCCCCAGGTCCTGGGAATAAGAGTTGACCAGCTAAACTGGCCCCTCCCCTAACATCCACTTTCACCAGCAGCCGTTAACCCATCCTGGAGGGTTTGCGCAGGGCCTCGCCGTGGCTGCTAGGTCATTTTCACAAAGGGAGCACACTGCCATGCCTCGTGGCCCTTTCCAGATGCCCCGGAAAAAGACTGGCTGCGGAGGCTCCTGGGAGCACAACAGGATGCTCTTGGCACAATCTTGGGGCCAAGTTTAGCCTGCTCCCCAAGCTGGAGCAGACGTCCCTGATCCTGAGCCCCAGCCAGTCCCCAGTGACCGGGGAGGGGCCCTCCCTTCTCTCTGGCTGTGAAAATGAGGGATTTGATTAGCAGTATTCCCCAGAATATGATCTGAGGAACTCTAATCCCATTAGACACTCCACAGAAAGAGGCTGCCCTGGACAAACAATCCCAAGAAGGAGGAGCGGGAGGCATTGGTGGTTCAGTGGTAGAATTCTCGCCTCCCTCCCCCCCAAGAAGGAGGGCCACAAACCCACCCTCTTGGAGCGTCTGGTTCCCCTTAGCGCATCCAAGGCTTCGGAGATCCTACTGCGAGGAGCGGGTGCAACTAACTTAGCTTCAGGTGATGTTTTGTTTGTTTGTCTTATTATTATTATTTTACTGAGTCACATTGGTTTATAACATTGTGTGAATTTCAGGTGTACATTATTATATTTCCGTTTCTGTAGAGGCTGCATTGGGCTCACCACCAATAGTCTAGTTTTCATAAGTCACCATACATATATGCTCCTTTACTCCTGTTGCCCTCCCCCGAACCCCTTCCCCTCCGGTAACCATGTGTTGGTTTATCTTCCACATATGAGAGAAATCATACAGGGTTTGTCTTTCTCTGTCTGACTTATTTTGCTCAGCATAATACCCTCGAGGTCCATCCATGTTGTTGCAAATGGTACAATTTTGTCTTTTTTATGGCTGAGTAGTATTCCATTGTATATATATATATATATATATATATATATATATATATATATATACCACCTCTTCTTTATCCGTTCACCCACTGATGTGCACTTGGGTTGCTTCCACATCTTGGCCATTGTGAATAGTGCTGTGATGAACATTATCTACAGGTCTCTTTGAATTGTTGATTTCATGTTCTTTGGATAAATACCCAGTAGTGGGATAGCTGTGTCAAATGGCACGATTTCATCTTTTTTATAGCTGAGCGGTATTCCATTGTACATATCATCAGCTCCCACGCACAGGTTCTGCTCTAAATGCTTTGTCTCCAACCCTTTGGGGAGGCACCACGATTAACTGCATTTTACAGAGGAAGAAACTGAGGCACAGGTTTTCAGGTTTTTAACGGGCAGAAACACCAATCCTGGCAGTCTGGCTCCAGAGCGGGCACTCCCAGCCCCCACTCCACAGCGCTGAGCTCGCTGGTGGCCAAGTTGTGAAGTGGGACAAACGTGGCCTGAACAAATGTGGCACCACCACCTGGGGTCAGCTCTCTTTTCCCCAAACCGGAGGGACTGGGGCTTCAGGCAGAAGGTTATGCTCTTTCCACTCTCCAAACTCGAACATTCTCTGATGTCACCCTCATGGTCAGGCTCTGAGACAGGCTGCGAGGGAGGGGAGTCTGGGGACAGGTGGCCTATCTGGGCACCTCTCAGAGTCGGTCCAGGCAGGTGACTGCTGCTTCCTCCTGCTCACCGTGTGGCTGTCACTAAGGCGGCACAGACACAGAGAGGAGACCAAACAAGCCCCTTTGAAGACAAATGACCTGGACGAGGGTAGGGTGTGAATTCAAATGCTCCTGAGTGGTAATCTCTGTGTCTCTGGGGCAGGTGGGGGCTGGAGCTGGGGTGGGGGTCAGAGGCAGGAAGGTGGGGAATGTGAGTGGGTGGGGGAACACCGGTTCGAGGGGAAGGAGCATACTTCTGGTCAGCCCCGGTCTCGGTCTCCTCGGGGAGCAGCAGGGGCTCCCATCCTCCTCCAGTTCTGGCCCTCGGCCTCCACCCTGACTGCTCCCCAGAGTCCAGAGCCCATCCCATAGGCAGGGGCCAGAGACCTCCCGGCTCCCACTCAGCTGCCTCCTCACCCAGGCCCAGGGCTCACAGAATCCGACGGACATGACGATGGACTTGTCTCTTCTTTGGGGGTCCTCCTCACACGGCAGGGGCACAGCCACCCCAGCCTGGGGAGCAAAACACACACTCAGAGAGGGTACGGGCTTGGCCCGGGCCAAACCTGAGAGGCCTCCCTCTTGTCCCCTTCCTCTGCCTAGCAGAGCTCCACTGCAGGACCAAACTACCCCAGCTGGGTCTCTGTGAGAGCAAAGGTGCCTCCCTCTCTGTCTCTGTATCCCTCAGTCTCTCTCCCCCCATATGTCTCTCCATCAGACTCTGTCTCCCTCAGTCCCTCTCTCTGTCTCTTCTCTAATCTCTCTCCCTTCATCTCTGTCTCTCAGTCTCTCTCAATCTCTCTCACTGGTTTAACGGGGCCTATCTCGTGGGAGGCCAGCCGCTCGCTGGTCTCAGTGATGCTCCTGTTTGGGCTCTGGAGCTGTGTTCCAGAATGTTTGTAAGTGTCTTATGACAAGGCTCCAGCTTCACGCCCACCCTCTGGGCAGCTCAAGGCAGAGAGGAGCAGCTCCGAGCCTGCACGGTGGTTCCTCCTGTGGGCTCTGCAGACTGCTGGCGGCTGGTGCTGGGCTCCTCCCTTTCTTTTCTGCGCCTCCATGGTCAGAATCTTGTCAACTGACAATGAGCATCTAGAAGGTCCCTCATCCGTTTGTTGGGTACATTCAGTAAGATGCATCGCAGTCACTTAGCACATGGCGTTCCATATTAGTAGCTCTTGTCATCCTTCTGATTTTAGGCCAGAGGAGGCCTCTAGGCCCCAAAATAGTGACCATACCATCAGCAGACACCCCGGCCTTTGTGGTCTGGCCCGAAGACAGTGAGGAGTGGTGCAAACTCCAGGCAGGCAAGAGAGACATGTGGCCCCATCACCAGGCTCAGGGGAGACCCTCGGGGGCAGGTCCTTCTCTATCCTCTTTTGCAAATGAGGAAACCAAGGTGAGAGCACCAAGGTTCTCAGCCAGCTGAGCTCTACCCAGCCCAGTGCTCTTGCCGCTCCAGCAAGCCGAGGTGGAGTTCAGCAGAAATCACCAGGGGATGCTGCTGATCACGGCCTGGAGAAGGAGGCAGGAGGGACTCAGAAACACCTCTGTGGTCCCCGGGGTCTCCACCTGGTTCCAGGCCTCCACACTGACCAGTCCTGTGATTTCCCCAGCTTTGGGTTTTTCTGCCCCTCTCCTCCCCCTCCCCTGGAAGCCATGGCAGGCAGGCCTCTCCCAAGCCTCCGTTTACAAAATTATAAGCTTCCTTTGTCCCCAGACTCCTCTGGTTACAATAATACGCATCAGCTCTCCGGAGCTTTCAGGGGCATGGAAAATGTGACTTCACTCCTCAAGGATTTTCAGCTTTAACAAAATGGCATTGGGGAAAGTAAAAGAACGTCTCTGTCCATCCTTGGCAGAAAAGGCACCGGGGCTCCGGCCTCCCAGCCAGGAGTCAGCACCAGAACCCCAGAGGGTCCTGCAGAGATGGACAAGGGACCCTCGCTGTCCTGTGGGCTCTAACGGGAGCCGAGAGAAAGGGTGACTAAAGAGAAGTGTCAAGGCAAGACATAAACTTGGCCTGCCTGCCAGGCCCTGAGTTACCAATTTATTATTTCTGTGCTTAGTTTTTGTTCAATCAGTCAACTGCTTACTCCATCCAGGTGCTTCAAGGGAGGTGCCCTGGAGTCCCTCCGCCCAGGTGAGCATCCGGGCTCTGCCACCTGCTGGCTTCCTTTCTTTGGGTGACGGACTCCACCTCTCCAAGCCTGTTTTCTCATCTGTAAAATGCAGACAACACAAGACCAACCTCACAGGGCTGTTGTGAGGACTGAGGAGATAACTTACTCAAAGGGCTAGAAACACACCCAGCAGGTGGTGAGCACTCAGTAAACGGTGGCTCTCCTTATTGTCATTCATTCCAGCATACCTGTCCCAAGAAGACCAACGGTCCCATGCTGGACTGTTGGGGGTACCAACCTCAGTGCCCCTGCAGTCTAGAGATTGCAGCCCCGGACCTCCTGGCCACGCCCATCCTCTAGGCCCTGAGCGTGGCTGACGCTGCTGGGCAGGCCGGCAGATAATGACAAGGGCTCGGTGAGCAGCTGCTGCGGACAGGCTGTGCGGGAGCCATGGGAAATTCAGAAATAGCAACTATAAATCGTCTCCACTATTTCAGGTGAGCAAGAAATGTTATTTTTAAAAATGTCTTTGGGGGGCTGGCCCTGTGGCCGAGTGGTGGAGTTTGCGTGCTCTGCTGCAGGCGGCCCAGTGTTTCGTTGGTTCCAATCCTGGGCACAGACGTGGCACTGCTCATCAGACCACGCTGAGGCGGCATCCCACATGCCACAACTAGAAGGACCCACAACGAAGAATATACAACTATGTACCGGGGGGCTTTGGGGAGAAAAAGGAAAAAAAATAAAATCTTAAAAAAAAAAAAAATGTCTTTGGATCATGTTCCGTCTGTCTCTGAGCCCCGTCTCTCCCGGAGGCAGGAGATCCAGTCTCCATCGCTAATGACGCCCACCTCTCTCTCCCCAGCGTTCATGGGGACGGGAGCACGCGTGGTCACTGTCCACTTGTCCCCACTGGTCACTGCTGAGACATCTGCTCCAAGGCCACACAGTCCTCCGGAGCCCAGAGGCTCTGTTTCCAAGCCAGCTGGAGCCGGACACACCACACAGACCAGCCAGAGCTCCAGCCCGCCGTGGGCACTGCCGAGGGAGAGGGCACCGGGCCTCGGGCCCTCTTCCCTCAAAGGGCTCACTTCTTAAAGCAACTGGGCTTCCAGGGAAAAAAGAAAAAGCCAGAAAAGACCGGTATCTGTATGCAATTCCTGCTCCCCGCCCCACAGCAGCAGCATCCCAAAGCAGAGCAGGCCGTCGACGCGGGAGTTGGGGGCCCCGCAGAGAAGACTCCCGCGAGAACAGAGAGGAAGCCCCTTTCTCACGGAGATAGACCACATGGCCCCACCTCCACAGAGGTGGCCTCCAGGGGACTGACATCCGGCCCCCTCCAAGCCCCAGCCCTTACGCACCGGCAGAGGAGCGGCATGCCGCGTGGTCCCCCCGGGATGGGATTCCGGAGTGGAAGCCCCCCAGGAAGCCAGCCAGGCCCCCCTGAGCCTTCCTGAACACCTGCACTCCGCTGTCCCGTGAGCTCAGATGTTCTGGAAAGGTCTCTGCCAAGTGAGACCCGTTGACTTTTCACTGTGACCTGGCGGAGGTCAGGGGGACAGGGCAGAGTGCGTTTTGATCAGGAGGCAGAGCCGGTCCAGGGAAGGAACTTGGACTTTATTTAGGACCTACTGGAGACCAGAGGTTGCCACAAACACCCTCCCTTTTCATCGCAACTGCACAAAATGAGCACCGTCACCCCCTGTTGAGGATGAGGAAACAGAAGCTCCCCCCGGAGAAGGGTCAAGGTCCCAGAGCCATAGGATCACAGAGCTGAGCCTAGAACACTCAACCAATACTTAGGAACAGTGTAATAACGCCACGACACCCGTTGCTATGACTACTCCCATCCTACAGAGGACACCCGGGCCAGTGATGAAATGACCAGCGAGGGTGGGGAAGGCTGAGCCGGCTGCTGAGCTCTCCACCACTCCTCTGTTCTCTGGGTGAGAGGCACTTGGGTGGAAAGTCCCAACAGTTCTGAGAATTTTGGTGGGACCAGATTCCTGACAATGAGGAGAGCTCCATCCGAGGGCATTAGTGCCTCTGCATAGGACTTACAGACTCTCGTTATTTTGAAATAGAACTTCTGTGAAAATGAAAATATGGATTTTTTTTTTTTAATCAATTAAAGCATTGCTTTTGGGAGCAGAACACAAACCCTCTCCATTCCTCTGTCTCTCCTCCCGACCCTGACCCCCGCCTCAAATCAGTGGCTGGAATCCTTAACTCGTAGATAAGCACAGAGATTCCCACAGAGACGGCCCACCGGGGCTGAGTGACACGAGAACAGAGACTGTGAGAGGGAAGACCCCTCTGTTGGGCAGATGAGGAACACTGAGGTCCAGAGGACGGGAGCGACTTGCCCAGGGTCAGGCACCTGGGCACACACGCGGGTGCACACACGCAGGCAGTGCACCCTCGGGCTCTGGCTGCACAGCCCACATGTGCCCTCCTGCACGTATGCAGGACGTCACCCTCCCCTGGAGCCCACCCCTCACCCTCCCTGGGACGCCTGTTCTGCTCACACATGGGTAAAGACTGCCCCCTGGCGGGCATCGCAGCCGTCTCAAGACCTGCATTCAGGTCCTTCTGAAATAAACCCCAGGCCCTGGAGCCAGGACCGAGGCTGCTCTGAGAGCTGGACCTCCACCAGCGTGGGTCAGGGGTCTTAGCACCAGGGTAAGAATGAAGCAGAGCCTTGACATGGCAGGCCAGGTCTCCTGGGAGGTAGAGATGAGCAAGCAAGAAGTTTGTTGGGGACCTTTTTAGGGATCAACCCCTGTGCGGAGGAACCAAGCAGGGCTGGGCTTGGGGACCGGCACCTGAAGACCTCGGGTGACCCGGCGGGAACACTAAAGTTGACATGACTCTTCAGGAGGGCTACCAGATTTAGCAAATAAAAGTACAGGAAGCCCAGTTAAATTGGAATTTCAGATAAGCAGTGAATAATTTTTTAGTGTAAGTGTGTCCCATCAAGATGAGGAGGGTTTCTGGCCAGAAGGGGTGGGAGTTGAAGAGCAGGAGTGGAGGAGATGGGTTACATAGAGAGACGGACCGAATGGGGCATATGCTAAGGACAATGGGAGCCCAGGGTCTCAGTATTGGAGACCCCGCAGGAAATATGGAAAGACAGAAAACAAGAATAAACCCCATGGAATTAGAGATATTGATGGGAAGTCAGCTTTCAATATATAGAGATATAAACATAAATATAGACGTAAATGTGTGTATGTGTGTTTCACTATAGATGTAACGTTCAAATATAGATAAGTGAGTGTAGAAATGCATATATATATATGCACATATATGTTAGGTTTTTTGAATATGGTTAAAAAGATAAACTGAAGGGGTGGACCGTGGTGGAGTGGTTGAGGTTCCGTGGACTCTGCTTTGGCAGCCTGGGGTTCACAGGTTGGGATCCCAGCTGGACCTACTCCACTCATCAGCCATGCTGTGGCAGGGACCCACATACAAAATAGAGCAAGATTGGCACAGGTGTTAGCTCAGGGACACTCTTCCTCAAGCAAAAAAAAAAAAAAAAAAGGGGAATTGGCAGCAGATGTTAGCTCAGGATGAATTTTGCACGTACATGAAAGAAAGATAAACTGAAGCACGTAGAATTTTCCAGAGTTTATCTGAGCACATCGACTGGACCCCACCAAACTGGAGGTGGTCCAGAGCCTCTGCCTGCAGGAGCTGGGCTGGGTGTTTACAGAGAAGACCAGACCCAAAGTGAGGACACTGATTGGCTGTGGTGGGCTGATTAGGGAAAGCCTAGTTGGCTTTGATTGGTTGTTCTTAAGTTTCATTTCCTCGGATTTGAGTGTGTTGCCTCTGACATAGGTTTTGGTTTGCTTATGTGGGCTATCAAGGTATTAGAGCCCCTCAGTCCCATGGCCTCCCAGTTTAACGACTTGAACAATGTATCTACATGTGTTCCTACCTCCAGCGAGAAGGCTTGGAGAGAGCAACACCCCAACAAATGCGAGCACCCAGGGCTCCCTGCAGAAATGGCCACTTCTAAGACCAGAGCAGAAAAAGGACTGTCCATTACTGAGTGCCAGGTGTTAAAACATCCATCCCATTGTCACGTGAAAGTGCTGGATGTGAAGCTTTGGATTGCCGAGGCACCCATTTCAAAGACATCTACCTCGAATAAACACATTGCAGGTGTATAACATGGCTATAGCGAAACAACTAGATAAGGAACCAGGCCACCCATCCGTGAAGTTTCCCTTTTAGAAAGCCCTGGATGATCTATATGACTGACTGACTGAGTGACCCCACTTCTCCCTTCCCAGGCCTCATCTCTGCTCTTATGCTTTAAAGTAACCAATAAAGAGTGAACCCATGAAACCCTGGACACCCGGCCCTTAGATCCTAATAAAGGCAGAGCCCCAGGTCCACACTCCATCTCTCGATCTCTGCCTGAGACCTCACCATGTGGCCCTTGGGTGTTCCCTGTGCCCTCTAGGACCTGTGAGTCATAAATCTTGATCTTCAAAGTGCTTTGATGGTCTTGCTGAGGTGCATCCAGTAGGAACCACAAGGGCCAGTCCAGTCACAACACTGGCCCTGGTTGGTGGGTTGGGGATGTCTGTGGGTCTTGCTATGAGTAAATAAGGGCCAAGGTGAGTGCCTCAGGCCCCCTTGGCCAAGAACATCACTATCAATAGACTGAGACCTCCATAAGACCAACGATGATTATCTATTTCTCCCTTTAGTTCTATGACTTTCTTCTTCATGTATTTTGAAGCATTGCTATTAGATATATACACATTTAGAATTGATATCTCTTTTTAATGAATTGACCCACTTATCATCAGTATTAGGCAGCTAGGGCTGCCATAACAAAATACCATAGAATTGGTGACTTAAACAACAGGAGGTTACTTTCTCACGGTCCTGGAGGCTGGAAGGCCAAGATCAAGGTTCTGTCCAGTTCGGTTTCTGCTGCGAGCTCTCTTCCTGGCATGTAGATGGCCACCTTCTCGCTGTGTCCTCTCCTTGGGGCATGAAAGTTGGGGGAGGTAGGGGGAGTAGAGGGAGAGCGAGCTCTCTGGTGTCTCCTCTTATCAGGACACTAATCCTATCAGATCAGGGCCCCACCCTATGACCACGTTTAAACTTACTTACATCCTAAAAGCCCCACCTCCAAACAGGGTCACATCGGGAGTTTAGGGCTTAAACATATGAATGGGGTGGAAGGGGACACAATTCAGTCCACAGCATGAGCCAGAAAAATAAGGCTCAATAAATTTTAAAAGATTCAAGAAATACAAAGTTTGTTCTCTGACCACAATGAAATTAAATTAAAAATCAAAAAACAAAAATAACTAGAAGATCTCCAAGCATTTGGAAACTAAATAATGCATGTCTAAATAATCCATGGGTCAAAGAATAAATCAAAAGGGAAATTTTAAAGCATTTTTAATTGAATAAAAATGTAAGGTAGCAAAATCTATGGGATACCACTAAAGCAGCATTTCGGAGGAAATATGTAGAACTAAGTGCCTATATTAGTATCAAATCGAGGACCTCATCTTTCACCTTAAGAAACTAGAAAAGTTCATTCACCCCAGTGTAAGAAGGATAAGGCAAATAATAAAGAACAGAGTAGAATTGAATAAATTAGAAATTAAAAAAGCAATGGGGAAAATTATGAAACCAAAAGTTGTCTGTTTGATACTATTAATAAAATTAACATACCTCTAACAAGGAAAACGGAAACAGAGAAGACACAAATTACCAATATGAAGAATGAGAGGGTGACATCACCATGGCATTTACAGACATTAAAATGAAAATAAGGGAATATTATTAACAACTTCATGCCAAACATCAACAAGATAGATGTAATGGACAAATTTTTTGAAAGACATAAACTAATAAGCTTCACTAAAGGAGAAATAAATAATATTTATGCTGATAGCCTTACATTTTTTAAGCTAATTTTTTCTTCTTTTTCTTCCTTTTTTTTTTTTTTGAGGAAGATTAGCCCTGCCCTAACATCTGCTGCCAATCTTCCTCTTTTTGTTGAGGAAGACTGGCCCTGAGCTAACAGCTGTGCCCATCTTCCTCTACTTTATATGTGGAATGCCTGCCACAGCATGGCTTGCCATGCAGTGCAGATGTCTGCACCTGGGATCCAAACCAGTGAACCTTGGGCTGCCAGAGCAAAATGTGAGAACTTAGCCACTAAGCCACTGGGCTGGCCCCTTTTAAGCTAATTTAATTTATCATTTAAAATTTTGCCACACAAAAAAAAACCCTCCAGGTCCAGAAAATGACAAAGGTAAAGGAACTTCATAAAAAGTGTTTAATATAAGAAATTATTTCCAAAATTATTTGCAAACAGATTAAAAACTTAGAAGAAATGACTAATTTTGAAGAATTTATAATTTATCATAATTGGCATGAGAAATGAGAGAAAGTTAAAATAAACCAGTTTCCCAAGAAGAAATGAAGTAGTAAAATATTGCCCCTCCCAAAAAAAGTCACAGCCTAGAGAGTATTCCAGAGAGATTGTATCCAAATTTTAAAGAGGAGATGACAAAAATTTTGTTTAAAATGTTCCAAGACATTAGGAAAAGAAGGAAATTTTTCCTTGTTTGAAGAAAAAATTTAAAAATTCTTTTTATGGGTGATGTCAGCAATGTGGCAGAGTGAGGTGTTCCCTTTATCTCTCTCCCTTTGAATTGCAACTAAATGGAGATTCATTGATCCACAGAGGACGCCCACACATCACAGCAGGCACCTGAGAGACCCACGCAGCCACACACCTGAAGGTGGATGGACTGGGTCCCTGGGAAGTGGTGGAGATGGGTGAGCACTCCCCTACCCTTCTCTAGCAGGCCTGCACATGCACATGAACACTTTCCCAGCAGGCAGGAGTGCCCACAGTGCCACTGCGGCCCCACACATGGGAATGCACCTCAGCACAACCATAAGAAGAGGTGGCAGCCCTGAGCCCACATGTGAATGATATCCCGGCCAGCAGGAGCACCCACCATGCCGCTGCACTCCCAGTGAACGGCCCCAGCTCGGACCCTGCGAAGACCCACCCACCAAGCACAGAGGCTGGCACAACCATCAGAAGAGGCACAGCAGCCCTGAGCCCACACGTGAACGCTTTCCCAGCCAGCAGGAGTGCCCACCATACCCACACAACTTCCAGCAGATGGGGTGGGATGAGAACACAGCTCCTGCTTCCCCCCAGCTGTGGCAGGTGGAATCTGAACCTGATATTACATAAATGTGCCGGCAAAGGATCACTTCATCCAACGCCAGGAGAAACTACAGCAACATTTCAGAGCAGAAGGAGAATGACGAGTCTCCAGAAACCAACCCTGAAGTCACAGAAATTTACAATCTAAATGACAGAGAATTCAAAATAGCTGTCATAAAGAAACTCACTGAGGGGATGGCCCAGCGGCATAGTGGTTAGCTTTGTGCCCTTTGCTTTGGCAGGCCAGGATTCACAGATTTGGATCTCAGGTGCAGACCTGCACATCACTCATCAAGCCACACCGTGGTGGTGTCCCACATAAAATAGAGGATTGGTACAGATGTTACCTCAATGACAATCTTCCTCAAGCAAAAAGAGGAAGATTGACAACAGATGTTAGCTCAGGGCCAAACTTCCTCACCAAAAAAAAAAAGAGAAACTTAATGAGTTACAAGAAAACTCAGAAAGACAGTTCAATGAGCTCAGGAATAAAATTAATGAGAAGAAGGAATACTCACCAAAGAGATGAAAACTATTTTTAAAAAGCAAGCATAAATTCTGGATATGAAGAACACAATTAATGTGATAATAAATAACCTAGAATACTTTTAAAATAGAGCTGACATTATGGAGGAAAGAATTAGTGATTTCGAGGATAAAAATATAGAAATGCTTCAGGTGGAGGAGGAGAGAGAACTAAGATTTTTTTTTTTAAATGAGGGAATTCTTTGAGAAATCCCAGACTCAGTTAGGAAAAGGAACATAAGGATTATAGGTATTCCAGATGGAAATGAGAGGGAGAAAGGAGCAGACAGCTTGTTCAAAGAAATAACAGCTGAGAACTTCCCAATCCTCGAGAAAGAACTGGACTTACAAATACATGAAGATAATAGAACTCCTAGTTACATCAATACAAAAAGACCTTCTCCAAGGCATATAATAGTAAAATTGGCAAAAGTCAATAACAAAGAAAAAATATTAAGGGCAGTAAGGTAGAAGAAAATCATCTACAAAGGAATTCTTATCAGGCTTTCAGTGGACTTCTCAGCAGGAGAGAATGGAATAATATATTCAAAACACTGAAAGACAAAAACTTTCAGCCAAGAATACTCTAGCCAGTGAAACTATCTTTCAGATACACTGGAGAAATGAAAGCTTTACCAGATAAACAAAAATTGAGGGAGTTCATTGCCACTAGACCCCCCTTACAAGAAATGATGAAGGGAGCCCTCATACCTGAAACAAAAAGGCAAAAATCTGCAAAGCTTTGAGCAAGGAGATAAAGAGACAGACAAAATCAGAAAATCACAGCTCTGGAGCCAGCACCATGGCCAAGTGGTTAAGTTCGCACGATCCGCTTCGATGGCCCAGGGTTTCACCGGTTCAGATCCTGGGCACAGACATGGCATCACTCATCAGGCACTGCTGAGGCAGCATCCCACATAGCACAACCAGAGGAACCTACAACTAGAATATGCAAGTATGTACTGGGGGGCTTTGGGGAGAAGAAAAAAAAATTGGCAACGGATGTTAGTTCAGTTGCCACTCTTTAAAAAACAGAAAACCACAGCTCTCTTTCAGAACGGGGTAGCAAATATTTAATTATAACTTAAAAGATAAAGGGAAGGAAAGCATCCAGAGTAACTATAAACACTGAAACTTAATCACAGACTCACAAGACAAAACACAATAATTTGTGACAACAGTAACTCAGAAGGGGAAGAGAAAGGGGATGGAACATGCTTAGGCAAATGGAGACAAGAGGCTGTCAAAAAATGGACTATCTCACCTACAGGATCTTTTATACAAACTTCACAGTAACCTCTAAACAAAAAATCAGAGCAGAGCCACAATTCATAAATAAAGAGAAAAATGAGAAAACCACCAAACTGAAATGGCAGTCAGAAATAAAAAGGAAGAGAAACAATGGAAATATAGAACAATCAGAAAACAAGAGATAAAATGGCAGCATTAAGCCCTCATATATCAATAATCAGTCTAAATGGAAATGGATTGAATTCTCCAATCAAAAGACATAGGGTGGCTGGATGGACTGAAAAACAAGACTCAACAATTTGCTGCCTCCAGGAAATACATCTCAGCTCTAAAAACAAACACAGGCTCAGAGTGAAGGGATGGAAGATGATACTCTAAGGAAATGGCAAACAAAAGAAAGCAGGTGTTGCCATACTTACATCAGACAAAGCAGATTTCAAGATAAAAAAAAGACAATGAGAGACAAAGAGGGGCAGTATAATGAAAAAAGGGACTTTCCGCCAAGAGGACATCACACTTATGAATATATATGCACCTAACACATGAGTACCAAAGTATACAAAAGCAACTATTAACAGACCTACAGGGAGAAATTCGCAATAATAGCAGGGGACCTCAACACCCCAGTTACATCAATGGATAGATCATCCAGACAGAAAGTCAACAAGGAGATATGGGATTTAAATGAAACACTTGATCAGGCGGACTTAACAGATATATAGAGAGCATTCTATCCAAAAAACAATAGAATACACATTCCTCTCAAGTGCACATGGAACATTCCCAAAGATAGACCATATGTTGGGAAACAAGGCAAGCTTCAATACATTTAAGAAGATTGAAATCATATCAAGCATCTTCTCCAAACACAATGCTATGAAGCCAGAAATCAAGATCAAGAAAAAAGCTGGGAAAATCACAAATGTGTGGAGACTAAACAACACGCTACTGAACAACCATTGGATCAATGAAGAAATCAAATGAGAAATTTAAAAATACCTGGAGACAAATGAAAATGAAAATATAACATATCAACTCTTATGAGATGCAGCAAAAGTGGTTATAAGAGGGAAATTCATAGAATAGAGGCCCACCTCAACAAAAAAGAAAAGTCTCAAATAAGTAACCTCAAACTACTCCTGACTGAACTAGAAAAAGAAGAACAAAGCCCAAAGTCAGCAGATGGAGGGAAATAATAAAGATTAGAGCATAAATAAATGAAATAGAGATTAAAAAACAGTAGAAAGGATCAATGAAACTAAGAGCTGGTTCTCTGAGAAGATAAACAAAACTGACAAACCCGTAGCCAGGCTCACTAAGAAAAAAGAGAGAAAGCTCAAATAAATAAAATTAGAAATGAAAGAGGAGAAATTACAATGGGTACCACAGAAATATAAAGAATTATAAGAGAATACTAGGAAAAACTATATGCCCACAAATTGGATAATCTAGAAGAAATGGATAAATTCTTAGACTTATACAACTTCCCAAAACTGAATCAAGAAGAAACAGAGAATCTGAATAGACCAACCACAAGTAAAGAGATTGAAATGGTAGTCATAAATCTCCCAAGAAACAAAAGTCCAGGACCAGATAGCTTCTCCTGAGAATTCTGCTAAACATTCAAAGAAGATTTAATACCTATCCTTCTCAAACTATTCCAAAAACTGAAGAACACGGAACACTTCCTAACCCACTAAAAGCAGCTATTATAACTAGCCTCAGTTGGGCAAAAGAAAATCTGCTCAAAAGAAATGAAAAGATAAGGAAGCTCAGAGAAGAAACAAAAGAATAATTAAACCAAAAAGAAATTTTATCTGAAAAATTCTCCCCAAAGTTGTCACTTATGGAAAGATTGATTTGTTAAATGCTTTATTCTTTCATATCAGAAGTAGAAATGATAACGTTTTATTTTTAATGTGCTTATGATGTTTGCTAACTTTTCATTTCAGATTTGGGTATCTATATCCATAAGTGAAACTGACATGGAATTTTCTTTTTTTGTGTTCCAGTTCTTCTCAGGTTTTGATATTGATGTTATACACACTTCATAAGAAGATTTTTTTCAATAATTTTATTGAGGCCATAATGGTTTACAACAGTGTGTAATTTCAGTGTACATCATTATTTATCAGTTTCTGTACAGATTGCATCATGCTCACCCCAGTAGTCTAATTTTTATCCATCACCATACATATGTGTCCCTTTAACCCTTTTGCCCATCCCTCAGCCCCCTTCCCATCTGGTAACCACTAATCTGTGGGGGTACACAAACATTTGGACCATAGCAGATGATTAATATTTAATGTAATTATTGATATCTTGGGATTTGGGTCTACCACTTTATATTTGTCTTGCCTATTTTTTGTTCCTCTGTTCCTCCTTTTTCTGTTTTCTGCTGGATTGTTTGAGCATTTTTTGAATTCATTTTAACTTACCTATTGACTTTTATATTTCTTGATTTTTTTTTTTTAGTCATTGCTGGAAGGATTACAATACCCTTAACTTTTCTCACTCAGCCTATTTAAGACTACAATGGTGCTACTTCACACAAAACATAGGACCCTTCAATTGTATGGATCAATTTACAACCTCACCCACCTGTATGTTACAGTTATTGTATGTATCATATCTAGATACACTGTAAACCCCACAAGAGAATATCGGAATTTTTCTTTGTTCATATATATTTGAAAGAAATGAATAGAAAAAGTTGACCTTTATATTTACTCAGATATTCAAAATTTCTGATGTTCCTGATTTCTTTTTTTTTTTTTTTTAGAGCAGGAGTTTTGTGTTTTTTAGTTTTTTTGTGTTTTTTTTGTCCTTAAAGATTGGCACCTGAGGGGCCGGCCCGGTGGCGCAGCGGTTAAGTTCGCACGTTCCGCTTCTCAGCGGCCCGGGGCTCGCTGGTTCGGATCCCGGGTGCGGACATGGCACTGCTTGGCAGCCATGCTGTGGTAGGCGTCCCACGTATAAAAACTAGAGGAAGATGGGCACGGATGTTAGCTCAGAGCCAGGCTTCCTCAGCAAAAAGAGGAGGACTGGCAGTAGTTAGCTGAGGGCTAATCTTCCTCCCCAAAAAAAAAAAGATTGGCACCTGAGCCAACAACTGTGGCCAATCTTTTTTTTTTTTTTCCTGCTTTATCTTCCCAAATCCCCCCGGTACATAGTTGTATATCTTAGTTGTAGGTCCTTCTAGTTGTGGCATATAGGATGCCGCCTCAACGTGGCTTGACGAGCGGTGCCATGTCCGCGCCCAGGATCCAAACAAAAGAAACCCTGGGCCACCAGAGCGGAGCACGCGAACTTAACCACTCGGCCACGGGGCCGGCCCCTCATTTCTAAAGACAGGAATTTCCATCCAGTCTCATCTCCCTTCAGCCAGAAGAACTGACTTCAGCGTTTCTTGCAGCACAGGTCTTTTGTCAACAAAATCTATTGCTTTCGTCTGAAAATGTGTTTTGTTTTCAATTTTGAAGCTTGTTTTCTCTGGATTAGAATTCTGGGTTGATAGTTTGTTTTCTTTTCACACTTTAATGATGTTATTTCCCAACTTCTGACCTCCACGATATCTGAGAAGCCTGAGATGGTTCAGACCGTTGTTGTCCAACTGAAAATGTAATATTTCCTTTTTCTCTGGCTATTTTCAAGATTTCCTCTTTTTCTTGGATTCAGCAGGTTGACCATGATGTAACCAGGAATGGTTTTATTCGAATTTATCCTGTGCAGTGTTTGCTGAACTTCTTGAGTCTGCACATTCATGTATTTCACCATATTTGGGGAGTTCCCAGACATTTTTCTTTAAATAGTTGCTTTGCTCCGTTCTCTCTCTCCTCTCCTTTGGGAACTCCGCGACTATATGTTAGACCTTTTGAAATTGTTCCACACATCTTGGAGGCACTGCTCATTTATTTCTCTCTCCTCCCCCTTCTTCATCAGACTGGTTGATTTCCTCAAGTTCACTGTTTCTTTCCTCTGTTATTTCCATCCTGCAAGTAAGCCCATCCAGTGAATTTTTTATTTCACACGATGCACTTTGTCTTTTTTTAATGGTTGAGTAGTATTCCATTGTATATATATACCACATCTTCTTTATCCATCCATCCATCCATAGCAGGGCACTTGGGTTGCTTCCATGTCTTGGCTATTGCGAATAATGCTGCAGTGAACACAGGGGCACGTAAATCTCTTTGAATTGTTGATTTCAAGTTCTCTGGATAAATACTCAGTAGTGGAATGGCTGGGCCCGATGGTATTTCCACAATAAGTCTTGTACAGAAATATTCATCGCAGCTTTATTCTTACTAGCCAAAACACTGGTAACAACCTAAATATCCGTCACTTAAGTGAATGATAAACAAAAATGTGGTATCTTCATGCAAGGGAATTCAATACAAGGGAATCAGCAAAAAAAATGGAGCAAACTACTCATGAACACAAAAACGTGAATGAAAATCAAAATCAGTGTGCAAGGTGAAAGAAGACAAAACAAGAGTACATAAGGTATTACTTCATGTATATAAAGTTGTAGAAAATTCACACTAATGTATAAGGATAGAATTAGTGGCTGCCTGAGAGTGGGGGCAGGGGGAGGGGGTGTATTATAAGGGGCATGAGGAATCTTTCAGGCTGATGGAAAAACACTATGTCTTGATTATGATCATAATTTCACAGCTACAGACAACTGACCAAATAGTATACACTTGGTGGATTCACTTTATTGGGTGTTACTTATACCTCAAAGTTGATATTTTTAAATTTCAGCATAAAAAATTAAAAATATGCTCAAATGAGACTCTTCTAGAAACACCAGGTTAACTTGTTAGATATGCCATTAATGCATTCATCACATTTAAAGATGATTAAAAATATGTGATTATCCCTATAGACTCTGGAAAGGCTTTTGACCCCATTCTAGACCCATTCTTGATTTAAAATGTTTAAATTAAATAAAATAGAAATACATAGATATTTCCTTCACACGATAAAATATCTTTAATAGAGAGCCACCGAAGACATTGAGGATTAAGTCAGCAATAAAGCCAGTGTTACTATATTCACTTCTTATGGCTGCTGTAAAAAATTAGCACAAACTTCATGGCTTAAAACAACACAAATTTGGGGCTGGCCCTGTGGCCGAGTGGTTAAGTTCACGCACTCAGCTGCAGGCGGCCCAGTGTTTCCGTTGGTTCGAATCCTGGGCGCGGACATGGCACTGCTCATCAAACCACGCTGAGGCAGCATCCCACATGCCACAACTAGAAGGACCCACAACGAAGAATATACAACTATGTACTGGGGGGCTTTGGGGAGAAAAAGGAAAAAATAAAAAATCTAAAAAAAAACACACAAATTTATTATCTAACAATTCTGAAGCCTGAAATGAGTCACACTGAGCTAAAATCAAGGTGTCGGCAGCTCTGCGTGTCTTCTGAAGGCTGTAGGAAAGAATCCGCTCCTGCCTTTTCCAGCTTCTAGAGCCTGTTGCAGTCCTGGGCTCATGGCCCTCTTCCATCTTCGAAGCCAGCAATCACTCTGACTTCTGCTTCCGTCCTCACATCTCCTTGTCTGAGCTTCTTGCCTCCTTCTTATTGGTCCCACCCAGATAATCCAGGATAATCTGTCTCATGATCTTTAACTTAATCATATCTGCAAAGTCCCTTTCACCATGTAAGGTAACACATTCACAGATTCTAAAGACTAGGATGTGGACATCTTCAGGAAGCCGTTATTCTGCCTACCAAACTTAGCAAATGCGTTCTCTGCAGACCAGGCTTCTGATGATTAGGTGGACAAGATGATCTGCTCAGTGGATATCAGCCAGCCTCTTTATCCAGACACGCCAGCAATTACTCAGTGGGCTCATGAACAAGGCGAGCATACAGCAGGTGGATGCAAGCTTTCCGATTTCCCTTCACCAAGATTGATTCAGCTTCCTCCTCTACTGAGCACCCAACAGCAGAGACCAATACACCCAGTACAATAGTTCACCCTCTACCAGACACCTTTCATCATGGAAGGGGAGGCAGCTTGTCCTCACTAGACTAGACACTTCCTGGAACATGGATTTGCCTTCTCTGCCTGTTGTACCTCTGCCAGCAGCAGCATCTACAGACTTTCTGAATACGTCCCTTACCCTTACATTATCCCTCTCAGCATTTTTTCTGTCCAGGAAAATTATTGTAGACCAATAGATTATAGTCTCTTTCCACAGGATACACTGGACTTCTCATGGATCTCATCACCGCACAGCAGCTGGAGTAATAGAACAGTGGGGTAACATGTTGAAGGTTTAATTATAACTTCAACTTGGAGCCAACAGCTTATGAGAGTGGGGTGTCATTTGCCAAATGCAGTCCATGCTCAGAACTGGGGACTAAGAACTCTTGCTCTTATAGCCATAAATACATATATGTAGGAACTAAGGGATAGAAATAGGAACGGTGCCCCTCACTGTTAACCCTAATGGTCCCTTACACTTTTTCCCATTCTTGGGCTCAACTGACATAGAGATCTCAGTGCCCAAGTGAGAAACACTTCCTCTAGGAGACCAAAGTGGATCTGCTAAGCATAGTAGTAGGAACCAGTTCCCTAGCCTCTGGGGTCTTTCTATGCCATTGGTCAATGGGCAAAGACATAAGGAGTGAGGCAAAGAGGGAACAGGGTTGCTATACTCTGTGTGGCAGCAGGGAGATTATGTCAAGAACCCAAGAGATCTTCTGGAGCATCTCTAAATATGGTCATGTTCAGTGGCAAAATGGATGGAACGCTATAGCAACCCAATAGGGTCAAGACCATCGATGACTCAGAACCCTCAGGAGTAGTCTTGGGCCACTCACCAGGGAGATACCCAAAAGACAACTACAACCTCAAGACCACTTGCATAAAGGAAGACTCTAACAGCAGCCTGTATTCTCCGGCTTGTTTTATTATTTAAATAATAATAATAATAATTTCCTGTGTTCCCCTTTTCCCTACCAGTTTTGTTGTTGTTGCTGGCTCATTCTTTTTTAATTGAGATGTAATTGACATATAACATTATATAGCTTTCAGATGTACAACATAATGATTCAATATTTGTATATATTGTGAAATAATTGCCACAGTATGTCTCATTAACATCCATCATCATACACAGTTACAAAACTTTTTTCCTTGTGATGAGAACTTTTAAGATCTACTCTCTTAGCAACTTTCAAACATACAATAAATACAATTATTAACTAAAGTCATCTTGCTGTACCTTACCATTTTTAATAGAATGTGTTTTGGTGGTTAATTTTATAATTTAGCCCACGGGCTATGGAATATCAAGATGGCATTGCCACTAAATAAGAGGGGGAAGCCTCATCCTCAAGTGATGGCTGAAATAACTAATGGGACTTTGGGTGTCTCCTCAGCTTTGGGGGAGATAAGGAATGTGTTTCAGTTTTTTATAAGAGATGACTATATTACAGTCATGTGTCACTTAACGATGAGGATATGTTCTGAGAAATACATTGGTAGGTGATTCATCATTGTGCAAACATCAGATAGCGTACTCACACAAACCTAGGCGCTATAGCCTACTACACACCTAGGCTCTATGATGCTAATCTTATGGGACCACCATCGTATGCGTGGTCCGTCATTGACAGAAACATCATTATCCGATGCATGACTGTACGTTCAAAAAGAGACTATTGTTGCTGGTGAGGTTGTTTGTAAATTTAAGTATGGGTGAAAGACTACGCTCAGGCAAGGGATGGAGTTTGATAGACGGCGTGGGTTGGTGCTCAGTCTCCATTGCCCCCTCTCTCTAGCATGCTTTTCTGCGTGGCAGAGGCTAGAAAACTGAGCACTACATTTCCCAGGCTCCCTTGCAGCCAGAGTTTTAGATGTCACTTATGTTCTGTCAATCAGATGCTCTCAAGGTTTTGGAAGCAGAGGTGGTGTTTTTACTATTGGTGCTCTTTCCGGCTGGCATACACAGCGGTGGACGCACTGGTTTTCGGGGACAGCATTAATAGAAGTCCAAGTATCCAACCAGATGCTCCCAGAGCGCTGAGGCAGGGCTTAGAGCAGTCATGTGTCTGGTCCACTTAGAGCCGCTCTGTGTGGTTCTAGAGCCAGCAGTGGTGGCTTCCTCCTCAGGACAGCATCCTGTTCACAGAATTGGCCAGTGCGGTTCCGGAGATGGCAGCTCCCTGACCGTGGGAGAGGCACAGGTATCTCAGGGACTATTTCTGAAGCAGTTCCTGAAATCTTAACCCAGCATCTGTGTTTTCAGCCCTCCTGATAACGTTGAAGTCTGTTTAATAAATTCCTTCCCACTCAAACTGGCTACAGTGGGTTTGTTCTGCGCCAGAATCCTGACCATACGGTTGTGTTCATGTAAACCCTGGACATTGATTTTCAGCTCTTAGAATCAACCTGTAAATAAATCACTGAAAACAATATCAAGACCACAAACTCAATGATACACGAGTGAAGAAGACTCCGGTTATTAACCAAAATTAATTGTATTGTTTTCCTCTCCTTCCTGGGCACCTAAGTGGACTACACCCACAAACTCCCCGGCAGTGAAGTGTGTCCACACGGCTGGGTTCTAGCCAGGGGCACGGGAGTGAAGTGATCTGTGCCACTTCCACGCCGGGCCCATAAACACCTCCCAGGTGCTCTTGTCCATGGTCCTCATTCTCTCCAGCTGGCTGAAAAGCAGATTGTCACCATGGAAACCCTATCGATTTATCGTTGAACTCATGAGGCTTCCATCGGACTAAATCAACTGACTTCCAACCTGTTCTGCTCCCAGGGCTGTTGCATGAGCAGCAAGCAAACTTTTATTGTGTCTGAGCCATGTTTGTTTCAGCATCTAGTTTTTGGTAGGGAGCAGAAGGCAAAGGGAGGCGATTACATGAGTTAGTTCTCATCCATCATAGCAGAGAATGACTGGATAATCTCTAAAATGATAATCAAGCAACAGGAATATATCGCTGAAGTGAGAATCACAAAAAAAAAAAAAACCCAGAAAGTTAAATCCCATCTGGTTAAGGGGCTTGGGAGAAGGGAGGGTGGAGGGGGGCTCGGCGTCGGCATCATGAGCTGTGAGCTGTGCAGGTGCGCAGGGCCTGCACCCAAAAGGGCCTCACACTTATTTAGTGTTCTGCTGTCAATGTCGTGAAACTCTTGATGAGTTTATCTCTGAACTCGCGTTTTGTAAGTGAAGTCCAGTGGGCCAGTGCAGCATGGCCATGAGCGGAGAAGATGCGGCAATGAGCTCATGCACGCTCCTTTGCCACCCACGCACATACAGCTGCTGGCAACGCCCTGTGAGCACAGACTCCAGCAGATGCGCTATGCGTGGGAACGAGGCAAGGCTCAAAGTGAGTACAAGGCAAGCGTGTTGTATCTACGAGTGGGTAAGCAGGACACTGACAGCCCACAGAGGCCACACTTCCCATTTGAACCAGAACTTGCTTTAAACTCAGGAAAAAGGCGTCAGTGTTCTAAGAAACACAAACAACCAAGGGACCTATCACATTCTTTCCTGTTTGTGTTACTGTGCTGTGTTAGCCAGCCTCTTATGCTGAAAACGATGACACAGGAGGAAAGAGAGGACGAGAGAAGAGCCCCTCAAAGCCGTTCTTCATTTCTGTTACTGTGTTTTCTATTTCTAGCATTTCCATTTGATTTTTCCAATACTTTCCATCTCACTTTTGAAGTAACACTTCAACACTTCATGCAAGAAGTGGGATAAATTTCAAAAACATTGCTAAGTGAAAGTAGCCAAACTCAAAAGGCCACATACTTTATGATTCCATTTATACGGCGTTCTGGAAAAGGCAAAACTAGTAACTCAGCAAACAGATCAGTGGTCACTAGGTACTGGGGGTGACAGGAGAGGAGTGACCATAAATAGGAGCAGGGAAATTCGGGGGGGGGGGGCGGGTGATAGAAATAGTATATATTTTGATTACAAAAATGTATAAATTAGTGAAAATACATAGACCTATATACCTAAAATAGTGAATTTTACTGTATACAAATAACTATCAATAAACCTTATTTTTTTTTAAAAAAAAAGGGCAATAAAATGTCTGCCATTACACATACTCCAGAAGAGCTAAAATTTAAGAAACTGCCAATATCAAGTGTTGGTGAAGATGGTGAGCAATGGGAATTCTCTTGCACAATCGGTCAGAGTGTAGATTCCTACAAGAACTTTGGAAAATCACTTGACAATATCAACTAAAGGTGAACATATGCATACCCCATGACCCTGCCATTCCATCACTAGGTTTATGCCCAAAAAGAAATTCATAAGAACGAACCCCAAGAGACATGTACAAAAATGCTTATGGAGCTTTATTCATAGTAGCTGAAAACTGGAAACATCATATAATTGATCATTCATTTAGCTCTATGCTTATATATATTTGTGCTGCGTGCATTTTTCTGAATGGATTTTGTGCTTTTTTACACTTTATAGAAACATACTCCATGGCAAAGTATGCACAGCCCTTCATGCTTGGCCCCACCCACCTCTACAGCCTGATCTCCCTGTTTCCAGCCTCTGCCCCAGACATTCTCATCAGGATGCTCCACGGCCTCCCACCTCCATGCCTTTGCACACCCTGTTCCTGCAGCCTGGATGTCCTTCCACATGTCCCACTTTGACACACTTCATCTGCATGGAAATCTCCTACTTATACTTCAAAACCCAAGTCAGAGATTACCTCCTTCCAGAAGCCTTCTTTAAACTCCCACTTCACACAACCTCACCCCCTCAAGGCTGAATTAGAAACATCTATTTTAATTTCACGTAACACCCTACCCTTTAGGTCAGAGTTTATCAACCAGGCACTATTGACATTTTGAGTTGGATAATTCTCATTGTGAGGGGCTGTCTTGTGTATTTTAGGATCTTTTTAGCATCCCTGGCCTCTACCCACTAGATGCCAGGAGCACGCCCTGCACCCCCAATTGTGACATGTCACTGGGCAGGCAAAACCACCCCTGGTTGAGAACCACTGCTCTGGGGCTTTAGAGGACCAATAAATAATACCTTCTTTCCAAACCCAAACTCAGAAACAATTGGGAGATTAACCAAAGTCAGGAAGATGAAAAGCAAATGCAGTGATAGAGCTGACAGGAGAATGTGACTTTAGAGCTGTGGCCACAAGACCTTGCTCAGACGTCACTCAAGATTAGACCCTCCATCCCAGAGATGAGCAGTGCTGAGCAACCACAGGGCTCTTGCACAGGACAGGCCCCCGGCCACATGGCAGAGAGGAGATGGGGATGCACATGTCCTGAGGCCATGCTGGCTCTGAGGGGGCAGAGGGCAAGCAGAAGGAGCAGGACAACTTGCTCGATTTCTCCTTGCAGACTCCCCAGCCCGATGAGTCACTCCTCCTGGGATGAAAAAGTGGGAGGGGGTGAGGAGAGGGGTCAGGGTGTTACTCAGGAACCCCTCCGTGGGGGAAATAGCCGTGCCCCTGACACTGTGTCCCTCCATCCTGGAGATGGCTGCGTCACTGTCACCTGCCTCTCGTCTGAGTCCTGCATAGACCGTGGAGGGCGTGGGCCAGGTGCTGCTCATGTATGCTTCCTCACTGGCCAGCACAGGCCTGGCTCACGCTCGGAGCTCAGTGCATGGCCTTTTGTTCTTCTAGCCCCCGCCATTGCCGCTCCTGTCGTGTGCCTGGGACCCTCAAGCCCCTCTGGAGAAAACGACTCACAGCACTGAACCCTGAAAGCTGCTCCATCTCCCACGCACCCTGCGCCTGGGCATCACTCACAAAGGGAGCCTGACACATACCAGGAGCTCCAAAGGGTTTCCTCAACTGGGACCACTATGACTGCATCCAGCACTCTCTCTGGTCCTCCAGCCTGGGCTTTGCAGTATCACGACCACGGCCACAAGGGGGCGACATCCCCCTGCCAATGTCTCTACCAGCTCCATCTTTAAAGGCAACCACTTCCCGGGACCAGGGCTGCGGTGGGAAGGAGGCAGAATGCCCACTTCCCTCTTTTAAAGGAGGGGTGGGATTCCAGGCCCGGTGACTGGCCTCGCTGGCCACATCTGGACGCCCGGCGGACCCAGATGCTAAACCGTGACGCCCTTGGACGCGAGCTGCCTCTCTGCAGCTTCTTCTCCCCTCCTGGCCTGCATTTGCTGGAGGCTGGTGCTTTCCTACTGACCCAGGAGCTCCCAGCCGCTCCAGAGCCAGGGGAGGTGACCCTCCCCTCAGCGCTGCCTCGGGTTCTCCCAGCTCTGGCTGGGCAGGATGGCCCCATACCAACCCTGAGGCTCCCCACCACCTCCTCTTTGAGGGTGCCACCACCACCTCTGCAGTCCTGCTTCCCTGTGCCGTCATGGCCAGGTCCCCATTCTTCCCTGGAGATGCATCCTGGAGACCATGTCCTGTCTTGTCAGCCTTTGGTGACAGTTCCGGGACTGCCCATTACTGATCTTTGGAGCAGCCAGCTCTAAGAGGGCAAGTGACCTGTGGAAAGTCCCTTCCCGCTCCAAGCTCAGCTGTTCCTCGCAAAGGGAGCCGAGATGGTCACCAGGTCTCAGGAGCCCCGCCCTCTCTGAGGCCTGTCTGCTGCCTCCTTCCCTCCTGTCTTGCCCTTCTCCCATCTCACAGGGACTCCTGGCTTCTAAGGACCCCACCTTCAGCAGGCTCCTGCCTCCACCCCATCTACACATTTCTGGATACACCCATCGTCTTCAGAAGCAGACAGATGTGGGTCCAATCTTTACGCTAGCTCTTCTGAACTGAACTGTTACCTTCTCCCAGCCTCGGTTTGCTCCTCTGTGAAATGGAGTGATAATGAGCAGTTTGCTGAGTTTTTTGTAAATGAGGGCCTATGCCTCTCACATTGGGCCTGGCCCATCGTAGGCAGTCAGTAAACGCTACCTCCCTCCCGATTCCCCCAGGCTAGACAATCTGCACATGCAGTCCCTAATACTCACAGGACTTTGTCAGTTCGTCATTGGCATCCCATTGCACAGACCAGGAAACTGAGACACAGAGCAGTCCAATAACTGACCTGCGGTCCTGAGCTTTGGTCCCGCCTCTGCAAAGGGCCCTCCACCTCTCCTTTTCAGGGAAAAGAGGCTTATCCATGTATTTTAATTTTCAATCCGATTCAGCCTCTCTTTCACAAAGCCCTGGGGCAGCATGGTGAGCTCAGAGGCCTGAGAGTCCTCAAGAGAAATGTGCGTGTTCGTTCCAGCTCTCTCGTGGGGGTCACTGACCTCGAAGGAGCAGGAAGTAAACTAAGTGGAGGAATGCAGCCATCTCAGGCCCAGATCCCCGAGGGCCGGAAGCAGCTGTTCTCCATCTCTGTGGGGGCTGCTATTGGGGGGGCGGGGCAAAGGGTGAGCAGATGGAATTTGCAGAGTGTCGGGTCGTACTAACGGGCAAGGGGTCCTGAACACTGTACTGTCCCCCTAGGAGACGCTCTCCTGCCCTGCCAGCGTGATGGAGAGGCTGGCTGCAGGGGATGGCCAGACTGGCCTTGCAGACCCAGGGAGTGAGAACAGGGGGCTGGAACCCTTGGGGCTGCGAGTGGGCACCCAGAGACATCATCTGTCCAGAGGCCTACGGTGGAGAAGGGGACACGGAGGGCTTGGGAGGGAAGTTTCTTGGCCATCCCTAGTGCACCCCTCCTGCTAGTCCAGTGCCCCTTCCACTGAGCCACCCCCTGGAGCCAGGCCCTCACGGGTGCCACTGCTGCTGGCCACCCAGGCAGACCACTGAGGAGCTCTGGACCAGCACCAATCCGCCAGGAAGGGTGATTGATAATGGGAACAGAGGGTGCCAGATCTCTGTCCCCATCACTCCCCTGGAGCTTTTAATAAGCAGCATGCCTCTAAGTGCCCAATTACTCTCAGCTTCCAGCTCTCAATTAACCGTGTCTCTCAGGCCCTTGGAAGCTGGCTCAGTCCGCTGCCCGCTGTGACCTCTAGAAGCCATGACGGGTGCCTGCAGTGCCCCTGTGGGCCACTGGAGGGGGCCTGAGGCCCACGACGGGATGGAAAGCTGGCGGAGAAAACCACAGCTCACAGAATTCCAGCCGGGTCTGAACCTCCACAGTCCTCCCTTAGCGCCCACCCCACACCTGCGTCCCTCCTGAGCTCCCAGGCGCCCTGGTCGCCATCCTTTGTCAGCAGCTGCAGCCTGTCTACTGCTGACTCCTCTGGGTGGGGCTGGGGGAGGCCATCCCAGAAACATCAAGAAAGCGATGAGATGGGAAGTCACGGGACAGAAAACAGGAAGGAAGAGGGAAAGAGCGGCTAGGAAAGGAATGGTGGAGCAGCGGGACAGAGGAAGAGCAAAAGAAGAAGGGAGTCCCCCCCCCACCCCCAGAAAACCTTCCATGAAAAATCCAGCCCGGCCTCCTGCAGCCTGCCCCCTGAGGGTCCCAAACACCCGCCAACACCAACGTGGGGCGAGGCCCTTCTCTGGTGCCTGCGTCCGCCCCCCACCTTGTCTGCTGCCCCGCTGGTCTCTGTACCACCCCAGGACCAGGGTTATCAGAGGCTGGGCCACAAGCTCTGGGAGCAGGAAGTGGAGATGAGGAAGTCAGGGGAGATGGCAGTAACGTGAGGCCAGGACGCACAAAGGCTACCACTGCCGCTCTCACCTGACTCTCGCCTCCTTATCTGCCCTGGGGTAGGGTTCCATGGTCTCAGTCCGTCTGAAGGTGTGTCATTCAGACAAGGCCTCTCCCAGCCGCAGCCGACACCTGCTGATAGCTCAGAGGAGCAGGAAGGATCGGGTCAGGTGGCACAGCGCCCTCTGAGAGGCCACCCCCAGGGGGCCTCAGATTTCCAGGACAAATCACCTTCTTTCCTGGTGCCCGCCCACCCTGGCCCGAGCTCATGCAGGTGAAACCTAGGCCAGCATGACCGCCTGACCATGGAGAGCGGGCTCCGGGGAAGAAGTTCACAGCGTGGGTAGCAGCCGAGGTTTTTGAAAGACTGTCCACACCTGCTGTCCCCCTTCACCTCCTTCACTCATCTAGTCATCCAGTCTCCAAATCTTCTGAGTCTTTTTGAGCCAGACACTGGGCTAAGCCACTTCCTGCCACCCACTGCCCCCATCACTCAGCTGTCACCCTTTTCCCAAAGGAAAAAACAAGGATGACTTCCTTGTGGTCACATTCGATGACCTTCTCCCAGGGCTCACGTGACTTGATCCCAAGGGGGTGGCTGGACTGTTAGCCAGGCATTCCCTTCTTCCAGAAGCTCTCGCTCCCCTTGCCTACCAAGACACTGTCCTTCCAGGCTCTCCTCCTTCCTTTCTGAGGACTCCATCTCCTTCACAGCACCCTCTCCCTCTACTCCCCTCCTGCCCCACACACTGCCGCCCGCCTCCTCCCATCCCTGACCCTCGCCTCTCCACGATGCCTTTCCATCAGGATGCCTCTCAACCCACAAATGCAAACAATCTTTCTGTGACTCCACTTATTTTCAAAGTCACACAACCTTCTCCACTGAAGTTGCAAGAAACTTGAAGTTGTGTTCGGTCCTTGGAGGTTAGGTGGTGCCAAGGCATTGAGACAGGCCCATCTGGACCTCAAGTCCCCTGTCTCCAGAGGTCATCATCTGATCTGAGAGGTCCATCATCTGGTCTGCGTGGCCCCATGAGGTAGAGTGCTCTCTCTGCAGTTTCCAGCCACACGTGGAGCACAGGGACCTCTGCCTGCTGCCCCGGTCCTCGTCCTCTGAGCTGAGACACAGGACAATCCTCTCCTGTGTCCTGTCACCTCTGTGGAGATATTGTTGAGAAGCCCATGCAGCCGCCCACTTTCTTTTCTGCTTTCTCCAGGCCAGGAAGAACTTGGACTATCCCAGCTTGAGTCAGATACTCACCCCTGGCCAGCCTGCTGTGTCAATGGGGGAAGAGGGCAGGGTGCCCCACACACAGACCTGCCGCTGGGGCAACTTGTATGCCAGGCCCTGCCTGGAGAGGGGACCACCGGGCCATCAGCCTCCCGATGTGGTATCTGCTGTGACTCCCCAATCCGGCCTTGACCCTTTGCTTCTGATTTCCAGGGGAACATTCCACATGGAATTCCCCCAGATCCTTCTCTCGACATCCCCAACTCCAAACACACCCCTTCCGCTCAAACCAGGACTTCTCAGTTCAGCGCGTTCTCAGTGTGCCAGCAGCCACCTCAGCTCTTCCTCCATCGCCCCTACATCCGATCACTGATGGAGCTTCTCCAGTTCCACCTGTGCAGCAGCCCTGAGTGAGGCCCCAGAAAGAAGCAGGTGTCGGTCCCCGCCTCCCGCCTCTGCAGCCCCGGGGGGTCTCCTCCCCGCTGGCCCGGAGCGAGCCAGAAACTAGCAGTTGCTCCCAATGCGCACTCCCCCTTCCTCCTTTAGTAATAATTCCCCAGTAATACGGTCGGGCTCGTGGCTGCACAGTATAAAGGTGACACTTCCTGGCAGTTAGTTGAGGCCATGTGACAGCCTGGGCCATTGCAATGTGAGCAGAAACAATGTGCACAATGTAAACAATGTATTGTGTCCTTAAAAAGAAAGGTATGTCCTGGCCGGCCTGATGGCAGCAGTTAAGTTCGCACGTTCCGCTTTGGCGGCCCGGGGTTCCCCGGTTCAGATCCCGGGTGTGGACATGGCACCGCTTGGCAAGCCATGCTGTGGCAGGCATGCTACATATAAAGTAGAGGAAGATGGCACAGATGTTAGCTCAGGGCCAGTCTTCCTCAGCAAAAAGAGGAGGATTAGCAGTGGATGTTAGCTCAGGGCTCATCTTCCTCAAAAAAAAAAAGAAAGAAAGAAAGGTATGCCCTTCCCTTCCTCTTCTCCTGCTTTCCACTGACTGGAATGCAGTTGCAATGGCAGGAGCTGGAGCACCATAATGGACTGCACGTTGAGGATGGCCGAGGAACAATCCTGAAGGACCCAGGGTTCCTGAACAATTTCATGGGAAAGCTGCAACACAAGCCAGAGCCTTTCCCCAAGAGAGAAATAAAATTCCATCACATTTAAGAGTTTGGTAAGTTGGAATTTTGTTCTAGAAGCTGAACCAACATTCCAACTGATACAGAGCTAAAGAGATCATAAGTCCATTCGTCCAGCATTTTCCCGCTCTGAGATCTCGGGCAAACTACCTACTCTGTATAAGCTGTAAGTTTCCTTAGCTGTAGACCTATTTCCCAGGGTCATTTTATAAATAAATAAATGAGATAACATTCCATAAAACACCTAACACAACATCTCACACATAGTCGGGGTTCCACAGACGTTGAAACAGACACCCCAGTCGTCTTAGCAAAATGCCAGCCTGATCCCACCACCCTCTTGGTTAAGAAGCTTCAAAAACTTCCACTGCTCTTACAACAAACACCAAACCCTTCGCATGACCCAAAAAGCCCGTCTACCTCCCCTGGCCCTCTAGCACAACACCCCCCACCGCCCCCCCACTCCGGATCCCTTCCTCCCTTGACCTTGGAGTCACCTCCCTCCTTCCACAAACTATCACATGCCAGACCCTGTGCTGGGGCTTCAGGTGCAGACCTGGGTCCTTGCTCTTGGGGACTTTATAGTCTAGCATGAGAGGGAAAAAAAGACCAAATAAATCAATAATAAGCATTTATTGAGCATTTACTATTTGCCAGGTGCTGTCCCAAGCTGTTTTCACTGGTCTAGACCCTCAATTCGTCCAACAACGCCCTGGGTGAGGTACCACCATCACCATCCCACACTTACGGATGTGGGAACAGAAGCAGAACAAGGTCAGGCATCGTGCCCAGGGCCACACAGCTTGAGGGGATGGAGCCAGAATTCGAACCCAGGCAGTCTGACTACACAGCCCAACACTGAACCGCTATTCTACCCGGCCTTCAAACGAATGTCAAAGGACAACTGTCAAACGTGCTACTCAGCAAGGTACACGGGGTTCAGACATGCCGTGCCCCTCCTGCCCCTGGACCTTGGCACGTGCTGGTCCCTCTGCCCAAAACACCCTTTCTTCTCTCTGCACAATCAACTCCTGTTCACCCTTTGGACCCTAGTATTTCAAAAGTGTCACTTCCCAGGGGACACCTTCTCTGCCCTCCGCAGACCATCCAGATCCATTTACAAACTTGCTGCAAATGTACCTTCCTCCAGGGCACTTATCACCCTGTAATTCTGTATTTGCTGATTCTTTATATATTTTCCCTGCTCTCCCTTTCCCACTGCCATTAGCCCAGATGCTGCCAGAGACACAAACACCCCATTGCCCAGCGCCAAGCACAGTGCCTGCCATGTCGGTGCTCAACGTATCTGGTGAGTTGATTGATGGGTTCACTTTCCAAGGCAGCCCCGAGTCTCCACCAGCCTGAAGCTCCATGGCTGTAGGGTTTTCTCCGTCTCTCCCTGCTGGTCTCCTGCCCTCCCCAAGGACCCCTGCCCACGTGGCCCTGCTCCTGACATCCCCACCCAGCCCAAGTCCCCTGAGGGACGGGTCACAGTGCCCCAGGTCAGATTCTGCTCATGCAGGATATGGGGCTGGGGGATGGCAGGCGGCTGGTGACCTCAGGGTCACCCCCTGGCTTCCCAGGACCCCCGCCCCGGGAATGGGAGGTTTCCTAGGACCAACAGGGGAGTCAGGAAACGGAGCTGAGGCTGAGAAGAGGGGCCCAGAACCCGGACATCCTGTCTTGATGGCCAGAGATGATCTTGAAGCCCCATAAAAGCTGGAGCCGTGGAGGCGGCCGCACCACCGTCCCCACGCGCTGTGGTCTGGAGTCAGGAGCTGGCGAGATCGATATCGTCCGGGAGCTTTCAGCTACAACTCCTCTCTGCTGCCAAGTCTCCCCGGAGGCCTGGGGAGATGGTGGGAGGAAGCGAGGGGCCAAGAAAAGGGAAGGAAGTGCATATTCCCGAAGGGCCTCAGCCCAGCAGGAGACCAGGGCCGCTGGGTGCTGGGTGGTCTCACTGCTCACACCGGCCCTCCCCTCCGGGATAGCTGTTATCTGTTTTACAGATGAGGACACTGGGGCCCAGAGAGGGAAAACACTTCCCCGAGGTCTCAGCAAAGCAGAAGCAAACCAGGGGGTGCCTGTTCTGAGGCGGGCACTGTCCAGGGCAGGCCACACCGAGGGGGCTTTGCTGGGGTCGGGCCCAGCCCCGTCTGCACTCTCTGCTCGGGCCGGGCTCTCCCAGGCTGTGCCGGCAGCCACGCCCAGGATGGAGGCGGACAGGTCTTCTGCGGGCCTCCTCTGACACCTGCAGGGACGGGAGCTCACTCCTCCCAGAGCATCCCTCTGACCGCCGACCTCCCTGCAGGCCTCACCGATGTTGGTGTGGAGCCCAGAGAGTGCTGACTCTCTTGTCCACGAGAGGCCATGGGACCTCGGAGAGCCAGCATCCCATGCTCATCTGCCTCCTCTTCTCCAAGCCAGGCTCTCCTGGGGCCTTCGGGCACTCGAGGCTCCAGCCCATAGGCCCTTTTCCACCGACCCCAGTTTGCCCACGTCCTGCTGGGTCCAGTGTGCCCCAGGCCTCCAGTGGGTCTGACCCACAGGACCCCCATGGGTGCCGTCTCTGCTCCTCTGATGGTGCTGCTTGCCTAATTCATGCAGCCAGGGGTCAGCTCACCATGGGGGCAGCTCCGCCCATAGCTGGCCTGATGCCCCTGGGCCTGAGTCAGCTGGCTCAACCCCAGAATGTGGGCAGGAAGAAGGCAGGAAAGCAGACGCCTACGTGGAGACACAGCACAACCCAAGGGGCTAGATCTGTGCATGCGTGCGTTTGTGGGTATGTGCGCATGCACGTGTGTTTGTGTTTACGTGTGTGCATGGACCATATACACACACACATGGATGCATTTGGTCCATACCTACTGTCTGTGTTTTAGAACCAGCCGCATCTCCGCACATATTGAACTTCTTAGAAACTGTTGAGACTAATAATCAATGGATGAGGAAACCCCAGTTCTTCAAAGGGGAAGGCAGAGTTTCATTTACTCCCCGTGAGGAGACAGTGCAGAGCTCCGGGAGTTGGATTTTCCAGGACCTTCCCTCCCCCACTGTCCCGTCTACAGGCCCCGTGAGAGAACCTTAGCGAGACTCCCACAGCTCCTCCTCCCCAGTGAGCTCTGCCCTGGGGGTGCTCGGGCCAGGGCCCCGCCTACGTGCAGGAGAAGGGACCTTTGGGCTGCTGCTGAGGCAAGAAGACAGCATTCTCCCCCAACAGGAGGAGAGACAGGGGAGGGCTGGCGTGGGGATGCCCCAGACAATCCAGAGGGCACTTCTTCCGGCTCTGCCCTCCTCCTGGGCCACTCAGCCCTGGCCCCCTCCAGTGGTGTGCACGCACCCCGCCCTGGGAGACTCGATCTGAAGAGAGCTCTTACCCCGTCGCCCTGGGACCCTGGGGAGAAGTGAAAACTCCCGGCGCCCTGGCTGGACGCAGACTGATTCCCTCGGATGCTGGGGTGGGACCAGGCCTCAGGACTTTGGTACCTTGGAGCTGAGTGTGAGAAGGAGCCAGAGACTTGTCCCCTCCCGGCCCCAACCCCACCCCTCTGCCCCACCTGCCCTCACTCAGCGGATGCTCCTGCCCCTCCCGGCTTGGACGCTGCTCACATCCTGCACATCTGCTACAACCAGAGTTCCTGCTCGCCAGAGCCAGGCCTCGCCCCTACCTGGCCCTGGCCGGCCTGGGCTGCAGACTCTGAATCCCATCAGCAGGATGGGCACCCAGGTGAGACCCAGGCCCCCCATCTCGGCACTCCTACTCAACCAGGTGGTGCTGAGGCAGGCCCTGGCCGAGCAACTGGCCCGCGGGTGCGGGTCCCGCTGTGCAGGCTCCGCAGGCTGGCTACCCTGGCTTCAGGGCACGTGCATGCTTCCTGGGCTCTTGTCAACGTGCAGACTCTGAGCTGTGGGCCCGCGCTGGGGCCAGGGGCTCCATCTTTCCAGCAAGTTCCCGGGAAAGGCCGATGCTGACTGTGCGGGGATCACACTTTGTGCAAGAAATGAGAAGGTCCCTTGGGTTTCTGGTGTGGAAGGTGTGTTGTGAGCACTCACCTCCGCAATCCAAGGTCCTCCTGCTGCAGCTCTGGCGCATGTCCTCCTCTCAGGGCCCCGCGGCACGGCTGGCCCCCGCCCCCTCACTGTTTAGTCCCTCCAAGCCAGGCAGGATGAGCCCAGCTCAGAGGCCCAGCCTGGCTCTCTCGCCCCCTGCACCAGGCCCAGCCCAGGGCATCCACATCACTCCACGCCGGGTGGCATCACACACCAGGAGCCCTGGTCCACTCCCCAGGAAGCCAGCCTGACTGGCAAACCCCCTGCCCTCCTGCCTGACTGAAGCCATCAGTCTGGCCTCCTGCCCATGCAGCACTCATCAGAGTCTTTCCCTTCTAAGCAAACCCTGAGCACAGAGGAAGGGGTGCAAACCAGGAAGGGCCTGGGCGGGGAAGTCGGCTTGCCTGGGTTCCTAGCCTGGCCCTGCCACTTACCAGCTCTGTGATTTCGAACAATCTCAGAACCTCTCTGAACCTCAGTGTCTTTCTCTGTTAAACGAGGACAAGGACAGCTCCTGTCTCACAGGGTGCATGTGCATGAAAAAGTACACACGTGTGCTCAGCATGGTCTCTGGCACTTAGTGGGTCTGCTAAATGCCAGCTGTCACAGTAGTGACAAGCACAAACTCTGCAATTAGAAGCTGTGACCTCTCACAGCCTCAGTTTCCTCATTTGTCACTTGGGCATAACACCCACCCATGGCTTTACTGGGAGATTAGACGTGACAATGCCCAGTGCACAGTAGGTGTGGGACACGTGTCACTCCTCCACCACAGGTGGGGTCTGTGCTCCCCATGTCTCTGTGTCCTCTACAGTAGCAGTTCTCAAACTATGGTCTGGGGACCCCGGGGGTCCCTGAGGCCCTTTCATGGGTCGTGTGAGGTCAAAACTATTTTCTAAATACTAAGCTGTCCTTTGTCTTCTCCACGCTCATTTCTCCCGAGTGTACAGTGGAGTCTGCAGGTACCCAGCTGAGCCATCATAACAGGTGGGTGCAGACGCAGACAGGAGAAGTCAGGCCCTTCCGTTACGCCAGGAAGGAAAGAGCCTTCCAAAACATACAAAACAGAGCCGGCCCTGTGGCACAGTGGTTAAGCTCAGTGCACTCCACTTCAGCAGCCCAGGTCCACAGGTTCAGATCCCAGGTGTGGACATACACCACTCATCAGCCATACTGTGGCGGTGACCCACATACAAAGTAGAGGAAGACTGGCATAAATGTTAGCTCAGGGCTAATCTTCCTCAAGCCAAAAAAAAAAAAGAAGACTGGCAACAGATACTAGCTCTAGGCTAATCTTCCTCAAGAAAAAAAAATGCAAAACAGCATTACCCTTCTCACTCACTCTTTTTTGTTTTAGAAAAATATCATCATTCTCCATAAAAATGGTATTTATGTTAACATGTAGTGAGGTTATTGGTGCTATGGAGGTAAATTGATAAACATGTCTTAAATGTCCTCAGTCTTACTTTATAATATGGTAAAGATGGAAAGATAGAACCCGTATGAACGAAAGCTCTTTGCGGTCCTCATCACGTGTAAGGCGTAAAGGAGTCCAGTAACCACAGTGTGAGGAGCCGCCCAGGTGCTCACTGTACTGGCTGCATGGGGGACTCAGCTCCCGCCTGCTCCAATCAGCTCCTAGGGGCCTCTCGCCAGCTGCGCTGCAGGCCCGATGGGGCGCTGGAGCCGTGTCTGGTGAGCAATCCAGATCGCCCAGGGAACCCTGTAAGGCACTAGGCACACCTCAGTGGGCAGCCCCCCAACTTCCTGAACTGCAAAGATTTCACCCAAGACCACTGGCCTGGTGTACAGGTGAGCTACACACGTGTCACCTGATGGGCACCCATAGATTTGCCAGGAAGCCTCTATTCCCCCTTCCTCTGATAAACCTCACCCGCTCAGGGACCAGCCACGGCCCCATTCTCAGTCTCCACAGTTCAGAAGGCTCCGGAAGCAGGCATGTGACCCAGATCCAGACAGAATAGTTGGTTCAGAGTCGGTTATACAACCAAAGCAGGGTCTATCAAAGCCAATGAGCATCTGTCCCAGGTTTTTGTTGAAAACACTGGGGAAAAAAGGAGCTCTCTTTCTACTGGGGCTGCCACGCTGGTAGGAGAAAGCCAGGAGCATCGATCGGGTGGCCACATCCTGGAGCATCTGGTGGGGCCACCACTGGGATAGAGTTTGCCTGAGAATCAGGCCAACGCAGAATCAAGTGATGGAGACAAACTCCTGCTTCTCCCATTTGAGCCCCTAGATGCAGCTGTGCCTGCCCTTCTTGGCCACATGTGAAAATAAATTCCTTTTTTATCTTAAACCAGTTTGAGTTGAGTTTCTCTTCTAGCTGAAAGGGTCCAGATAAAGAAGTCATGGTATCAGAACCACGACCAGGATGGTGGGGAAGCTGCTAGGAGCATCTGGGGTGAGTCGCCCACCAGAGGCGTCCCTAATGCCCACCACGTACCTGGAGCCTGGGCGAGGCCCCTTTTTGCCCACCGGAGACCTGGAAGACCCCTTTCCAAACAACACAGCTAGATAACAGCACGGATTTTTCTTTCACTTTATCATTTATAAAGCCATACAATGGATCGCAAAGAAACAAAGCAGCTGTACAGGAGCGACACAGCCTCAGTGTACAATACATTCGTATCCAGGATAAGGAGCATACACCAGGGTTTATACAAGGTGGCAGAGGTTATAGGCATGATGATACAAAATAGAAAGTATATTTCCATCTATATAAATACACAGCCGGGGGCAGGGAGGATGCTGGGGGAGCCTGCTTCTCCTGCAGAGGGCCTGGGAGACGGGGTGGGGAGCGGTAGGGAATTCCTTACACTTGTTTCGAATGACACGTCAGAGGGAGGAGAGAAACGCAGCGTGCACACACCGAAGGGCTTTCTCTCTTACACACAAACCAAACATGGACACACAGGAGAGTCTCGAACTGCTTAACACTGCCTGGGAGGCAAACCTGGGACGTCCCTCTGCAATCCCCTCGCTGCTGGGAAGAGCCCGGGACGGGGAAGAAACAGAGGTGCTCCCACACTCCCGACACCTGAGGTCAGAGGAGCCCCACCCCATGTGCCCTATCCCCACCCTCGCCATCACCAAGATTCCACCAATCGGGGGCCCTACAGGCCTCGCCTCCTGATTCCTTCTGCTGCTGGGTGATACTGAACTTGACTTCGCGTTGCCCATCACCTCCAACCCAACCCCTCAGTTCCCTAAAGAGACAAGCAGATACACACACACATCCACACTTGCACAGGCATGCACACACATCCTGGGTTACCACTGGCCAGGGGACTCTAGTCTCAGGATTCCGGGGCCTCCAGGAATCCGCCCCCCCACCTGTCCAAGGACCCCGAGTGTGGGGAGATGCAGGGACGGGAAAGAGCCCCCAGATGGGGCATTGGCCCACTTGATCTCCTAAAGCATGTCCTGAAGCTGGGAAAAGCTGAAGAAGGGGAGGAGGCCAAGGAGGTGGGAGTGGTGGACAAAGGTCCGTGGCACAGATGTTCCACTTACAGACTCCTCCACACCCCAGATGGCATGAGGGGCCTGTCCAGTCTCTGCTCGGGCCACCAGGTGGGGCAGAAGAAGGCTCCCTCCTAGAAGCCCCTTTATAGAAGGATCGCCCTTGTCCAGCCGCTGCTCCCTGTCACGGTCACGCGGCCACCAGGCTCCACCACCCCTATCCTGCCAGCCTCTGACATACCAGGGATTCCTCAACACCCAGGCAGAGGAACCCTAGCAGCCCGCGAGCCTTTGGAGCTGCTGTGGGAGAGGCTGCTCCAGTGAGGACCAGGGTCCTAAGGCCTTTCCCAAACTCAGATGGGACGTACGGCTGGCTAGATGAAAGAGCCAGAACACAGGACCGCACGGCAGAGACATTCCAGTCAACTCCAAACAGCTCACTTCCTCCCCATTTCCCCTCTGGGGTCACCTCTCCATTGTTCCCAAGCCCAGTCCTCCCCGCTGGTTCCTCCTGGGAAAAGCCACACAGACCTCACTGGGCTTCCCTTCCTGCTGATCAGAGAGATGTCACTTCCCAGCTCCGTCCCTCCGGATGCCATCCAGAGGCCCAGCTGGACAGCTAGAGGCAGGCTGGCCTGGGGCAGGGACCTGAGCCTACCCGGGGCCTGCATCGCTGCATCGCAAGCCCGCCCTACCTCTTGCCCTTTCCCGCCAACTTCTCCCAGACACTCCCTGCCCGCCTGTTTTCAAGACCAGTCAGCACTCTCCTGGCTGACAGACAGATTCAACAACAAACAACAGCAAAAAAGGTAGAGGGAGGGAAGAAAGGATAAACATTTATACAATAATAACAATAATTATTAAAAGTGCTTTCTTTTAAAGGAAATCTTTGGCAAGAATATACTGCAGTGCTGTGGGGGGTGTGTGTGTGCGCACGCGTGTGCATGCGTGCACAGACCTAACCTGCGAGACCCGGGAGGGCTACGCTGTCTTCCCAACCAGTGTCTGACGCAAAGGCAGGGCCGCTGTGGGGACGGGGGCACCCTGCCCCATCGTTCTTTGGAAAGGCCAAATTCAGGGAAACCACTCCCTCCAGAAGGATGCTGGGGAGCGAGTGGATGGGCTTCCCAGCACCCCTGGGTCCTCCCCGCAGGCTCTCGCCCAGCTCAGGCCTGAGTGCAGTGGGCTGGCCGTGCCTGGGCGGTGGGCTGCAGGTGGGCGGTGGGAAAGCATGTGGGAAGGCTGACCCCAGACCTGGCCCCGGGTCTGGCTGCCGGAGGTCTGTGGCTCGGCCCGGCCTCAAGCGTGGAGAGGGCATCCAGACCAGGAGGAGAGAGGCCGGGCCATCCTGTGGGAGATTGAGACATTCACAGAGGAAGCAGGGGGCACCGCCTTCTGTCTGGGAAGAGAGTGGGGTGAGGGAGGGAGTGAGGAGAGGGAAGATGGGTGTCTGGCTTGAATGCCTTGGAAGGAAGAGCACTCTGGATAACCTTGGGCACCAGGCACAGGTGTCAATCTTTGGGAATGGGGGGCTGCTCCCCACCTTCTTCAGACACTCTCCTTCCCAACTCCCTGATGTCCACACTGATACAGCTTCTTGGAGGTGAAAAGACAGAGAAGTCGCACATGTCACCCACGCCCGCCACAGTCATGCACGTCGCCCACAGGCTCACCTGCTCCCTCGGACCCACGGTGAGGGGGCGGCTCCCCTCTCATCTCTGGGAGCTGACAGCCAGGCTGGGCTTGCCAGGAAATAAGGGGGCCCCAGGGGAGGGACCACGGGGACCATCCCCACTGAGGTCCAGAGTCTAGGGCAGGCTGAGGCCCAGGTGAGGAGCCCCCAGCTGCTCCAAGGACAGAGGCCCCCACATTTCGGGCCTCACTTATACATATAAAGGGAGTGGGGATCAGCTTCTGCCCAGGGAGGCAATAAGGCAATATGGGAAACAATAAATACTTCTTGTCAATTTACCTATTCTTTTTTTAACCTTTTCTTATATTTTATTAGCTTACAGATTCTGTCAGTATGTCTCACATATATATTATATATATTTATATATCAGTACAAGGCCTCTCTCTAGGGGACCCCCACAGGCCTAAGAAGCTATGCAAGAATGGAGCCCGGGTGAATTTTCCCTGCCAGCTTAGACCCTTGCCTGGCGGGAATGGGGTTTCGCGACTGCCCAAATGGACTCAGCCGTTTGGCCTCTGCTCCACGGGCAGCTCGGCTCTGCTGGGGAGACTGAGGCAGAAGGGGGAAGAGCAAAGCTTTGGTATTGTCGGCAAGCCATATGGGGTACAGGTGGCAGCCCCCAGCACTCTGCTGATGTCACCCTGGGCAGCCCAGCAAAAGTCAGACCCACAACACCTGCAGAGGGAACACAAGGATGGGAGGCGTCTCCCCTGGGCCTCACCCAGCAGGCTCCCCAGGGTAAGTCCCGACATGGGGAGCCTACAGGACAGCACAGGGCAGGGCAGGGCAGAGCAGGACAGCTCGATGCCGAGCAGCCCCAAAGGCATTATGCAGATGAGCAAGTCTGAGATAAGGCCGGTCGGGGCCCAGACCTCGAGGAGGCGCTGAGGGCTGGGAGCTGGCGGGAGCCACCTGCCCACCTGACCGCAGGGCCACACACTTGGGGAAGACACCCGGAGCTCAAGAGCCACTCTTGCTGATGGTTCTCATCCCCAAGGCTGTGGACACGCCTGCCCCCATCTCCTTGAACCAATGCTCCAGCCTCTGGGTCAAGGCAGAACAGGAGTAATGCTGCAGAGTGGCCAGACCCCACTGGGGTCTTTGCGGAAGAGAAGGGGCTGGTGGCACCCAGGGCCACAGGTGCAGGGACCAAGAGAGAGTCTGCCACCCATAATCTTGGGTGTTCCTGGGGAAGAGGGCTTATGTCCCTCTCTGCTGCCCTCTCACCCCAACTCTGACCTTCTTTGGACAGTGTGCATGTGTGTGCACAAACACATGAGAGCTGGACATGTATATCTGTTTCTAATTCTGGCTGAGAGGCAGACACAAATCAGTGTGTGAGCAGGTGGTGCGGACATACATATACCGCATACATACACCCACACGAACTATGCACTGGAGGCAGAACAGAGACACGCAGGGGCCTCGGGAATGAGACACTTCCAACAGCAAAAGCTGATGTCCCCTGCTGGCTCTTTTTGGTTTGGCAATCTACCCTAGAGGTGGCCAGAAAAAGACTCGCTCAACTTGATTTCTTCTTGCAAAGCGGTTAGGTTAGGGGGACAGAGCTTTTCCATTTCCCCCCAAAATATGGACCCCCAGGAGGCTGGGTCTGTCTCCTCGGAGGAGCTCGGCCTCCCAGAGGGAGAGGGGGAGCTGGGCGGACCTGGTTGGTCTGGAGGCTTCGGGAGTTTCACAGTGTCCATCTACCCAGGGGAATCCGAGTTATTCTCCTCCGTCTCTTTCTTTCTCTCTCTCTCTCTCGCCCCCTCCCCTCTGCATTTCACTTCCCTCTCCCCACATCGCACTTTCTTCTCTCCTTCTCCAAAATTGGCCCAAAGTCCTCCTTCTGGATTCAAGGGTGGTCAGGATTCATGGGTCCCCTCCCCACGTGCCCCATCCCCACGGCCCTGGCCCGGGGCCAGGGACGGGGCTCATCTCTTCTGGCCGGCGCTCAGCATGACCTTGGAGACGAAGTTGACAATGGCGGAGGCAGGCTGGTTGGGGTCAAGCTCAGCGAAGAGGTGGCAGGCGTTGTCCGTGGTGCTGCCCTGCTTCCGGGCCACGAAGCCGAAGAGCCTGCAGGGGCAGGAGAGGGGTGACAGGCATGAGGGGGCAGCAGGGACCCCAGGCCTTGGAGAGCCGCCCAGGTGAGCGAGCTCATCTTCAGGCCGCCACTGCTCCCCGTCTCTCCAGTCTCCCTGAGCGTCGGGGACTAGGGTTGGAGTGGAAGAGAGTCCTCTCTTTTGCACTGACAAGAAAGCCAAGTCCTGGAGACGACAGTGTCATCTGTCTCAGGGTGGACATAAATTCCTCCCTGGGGGCACAGGGGGAGGAGGCAAATGACAAGACTGGACAGTAAGAGGTGGGGATGAGACCAAAAATAAAACAGGAACATTCTTAGACGAGTTTCTCAGTCCATCCCAGCCCCACCCCTACCCCTCGGCTCTTACCCAGGATGCACAACACAGGAATAAAATGCTGCTTGCCTGTCAAAGGGCTTGGCCTTCTCACACACCGGGAGAAGGTCAGGGAGACAAAAGGACAAGGGGTCACCACCCCCCAGCACACACAGACATTTCTCTGGGGCTCCAGAGAACGGGAAGGGGAGGGGGGCCTCACACCTGTTCCCCCACCCCCACTGCCTCCATCGAGCTACTGGAGCGACCTGGCATTCTCTCCGTGCAAAACAGAGTTAAAAATATGAGAGCAGAGAACAGAATGTGAACTCGGGTCCCCTCCCCGCCGGGCACGTTGCTAATTAGAGCGAGATGGGGAAATCAGGACAGCTGGAGATTCCGATGGAAACCCCTGTCCTAAGACTTGACCACAACAGCTAAAATTAGCAAAGGTGGGTCCAGCTTGCCACAGCGTGCCCCCATGCGTGTACACGCACACACACACTGGGCTTCCTACAGCGTTGTCTCCCAACTTGGTTTCAGGGACTGCCTGGGACAATCCTGTCAGAGCCTGGGGTAATGGTCTGCTCAAGACCAGCCCCCAGAACCACCTTCCCATGGGGCTTGCTTGGGCTCCTTGGTGCAGTGACAAGCGATAAGGGTGGAAGGAGGGAGTGGCTCCGAGCTGCCTGCGTGACAGCACCAACCCTGGCTGCCTGGTTCTGCCAGGATGCAAGCTTGCCAGCCTCGCCGGCCTAAACACTGCCCGCCTGCCCTCCCCTGCAATGTTTATTTCAGCTCCATGCTCCCAAGGCCCGTTCAACAATAGCCAAGTCCTTGCTCTGCTTGGGGGAGTGGATGCAGGCAAGAAACCTCAGGCTCCCTGGGCAGGAGGAGCCTTTGCAAGAACCTGAAGACAGGGGCTGGCCCCGTGGCCGAGTGGTTCAGTTCACGCGCCCTGCTTCGGCAGCCCAGGGTTTCGCCAGTTTGGATTCTGGGTACAGATATGGCACCACTCATCAAGCCATGCTGAGGCAGCATCCCACATGCCACAACTAGAAGGACCCACAACTAAAAGTACACAACTATGTACCGGGGGGCTTTGGGAAGAAAAAGGAAAAATTAAAAAAATCTTTAAAAACAAAGAACCCGAGGGCAGTGCCTCCTTAAGTTCGGCTGAGGCGTCTCGCTGGCCTCGCCCTGGTCCTGGCCCTGAGCTCTCCTGAGCCGCCACCACACCCAGCAAGGCTGAGCATCAGAAGGAACTCAGCACAAAACCCACTGCTGAACGTGGAGCAGGCTTCCAGGCCTGGGAGCACCCGACTCCTGTCCCTGACCCGTCTCCCCGTCTCTCTCCTCCCAGTGGTGAGTGAACTTCTGCAAGTAGGAAGCTCCGGCCCCCTGGCTGGTGGCAGGGACTTGGCCACCCTAATGACCCCGAGAGCCAGGAGAAGGCGGAGGTCAGTGTGAGGCAAGGTTTGAGAGGCTGGACGCCTGGGTCCTCCTCTCAGCTGGGCTGCTAACCCTTACGTGACCTCAGGGAAGGTGAGGTGCCCTCATCCCTCTGGACACCCCCAATGCTCACTGTGCTGACAGCTGTCAGTCCCATTAATTCCTGACTCAGGTGGCCTCACTGTGCGTCCTCCTGCCTCTCCTCCCTGCCTCCATCCTCTTGTTTCTTCTTTGGACAAGTATTTATCAACCCCAGCCATGTGACAGTCCCGCCCTCAGGGAGTCTGGTGGCCAGGCCTCCCGCCCCCTCGAAATGGTCTCTCTCCTGCCCCCACACCCATTTCTACCTGTCCAGACAGTACTTTTAAGACCCATTTCAAACCCAAGTCCTTTCCCCAATCTCGCCCTGCCCAGCCGTGCCCCCTCTGTCACACCCACACACGTGAGCTGTCCCTCTTGGCAGCGCTCACCCAGCAGCAGTTTTAATTTACTTTTTTAATAGTGAAAATTTTCTTTTTCTAAAACAATCTTATATATAAAGTCTGCATATATAAAGGTGAAATCAGTATTTATGGCTCTAAATGTACCAATTCAGCAGCATAACATCCACCTATTATAAGTCAACCAGTGAGAAAAATGGGCTGTTTGGAAGAGCCCAAGAAAGTGCTAGAATTATAGACAGTAGGGACAGTCTATGTCAGCTTCAGGACCCAGGTTATTCCTGCACTTTGTGTTGTTTTGTGATGTTGAAAAAACCCTGGTTCCTACTGATAAACAACTGCAGGTCCTAACAGGGCTTTTCCTCCCTCTTTACAGCTCAGGTGCAGCCTGAGGACCCAAGGGTTCCTTGGGACACAGTCTGAAAACCACTGTAGCACGTCAAGTGCTGCTGACACGCGTGCCCCACCCGCTGTGCCAGGGTCAGGCCCCACTCTGAGTCCTCCCGGGGCCGAGTTCTCACAGGCACTTGGGAAATGCCAAACAGATGGAAGAGTCGACCAAAAGGCCCCAGGGCCGCCCCTGGAATTTGGACTTGCTGGGCTCCCGGCATCCTGAGGAAGAAGTGGAGCCCAGCCACACCATTCACAGAAGCCCACCCACAGGGCAAGAACACAATCAAGGAAGCCAGGACTGGGGCAGAAAAGATCGTCTGAACAAGCCCACTGCTCTTGCCTCCAGTAAACTCGGCTTTCTGTCCACTTCCTCAGCTCCCTGCCGGGCTTGTCCTGGGAGCAGGGAGGTGACAAGACCAGAGGCAGGAGACGGCAAAAGACCTGGCTGCCTGTCAAGCTTTTCTCCAAAGCTGAGCGACCCTCAATGCCCTTTGCCTCCCCCATGGCCCAGTGCCAGATTCTAACCCTGACCCCGCTCCCCTGTGCCACAGAGCACAGAGACCTGCCAGCTGGGTCGGGGAGAAGCCACACTTACTTAGCAGGGGCACCTCCGTCCGTCTTCATCCACCTACAGAGAGAAAGACGGCACAGTGTAAACTCCGCCTTCTCCTCCAAGCCCAGCCCTGGGTGTGCCCAGACCTTCCGGGGAAGGCGGGGGAGGCCCTGTTCCAGGGGGATGGGAGCCTCCGAACCACGGGGGGAACCCCAGGTGGAGAGAGAACACTGTGTCTGCCCCCCAAGGAGCTTTCCCCAACATGGAGAGGAGGAGCAGATTCCAGGGGGGGGGACACAGCAGAGCGAGTGGAAGCAGGCATGTGAGTCCCTGGGAGGAGCTCCAAATTTGTGGCGGGGAAAACTCAGAAAGATGCCCAGTATAGTTACTCAGAGTCCCCCACACTCAGGCAGATCTTCAAGCTGAACCAAGACTACACACATGCACACACACAAGCTTGCACACACACAGACTTCAGTGTTCCAGAGCCAGCTGGTGGTGTTTACAAGAGACTTACTTTCTCTCCTGTGGATCCAGGTCACAGAAGGTGACAGTGTTGAGGGGGTAGTGTCGTCTGAAGAAGAGCCTGTGGCACAGACATTAGATAAACACAGTGAGTGCTGGAGTGACTGCTCTTCTCTACCTTCCACCTGCAGGTCAGGCCACCATCTGTGGCTGTCATAGGTTAGCCTGGGCTGCTCACAGTGGGAACATAATCAATGCACAGGAACAGAGAGATGTGTCATAGAAACACGTCCCAAATGCTGGAGGCTAGTAAAAGAAGGAAGAAACCGGCACTGAGGAAGGATAAATGGGAGGGAGCCCGGAGGAGGAAAGACAGGGGCTGGGGGACATGTTAAGAGAGAGCCTGAGAGAAAAGGCTCTTCTCTAGAAAGCAGGTGATTTTATCAATTGCATTTGCAGGTGTATACTCAACAAAGGCATGTCTGTAGAGGGATGGATGGATGGACGGATGGGAGACTGATGGATGGATGGATGGGTAGATGGATGAGTGGGTGGATGAATGGGGGATGGATGGATGGGTAGATGGATGAGTGGATGGATGGATGAGTGAGTGGATGAATGGGGGATGAATGGATGGGTAGATGGATGAGTGGATGGATGGATGAGTGGATGGATGAATGGGGGATGGATGGACGGATGGCTGGATGAGTGGATGGATGGATGGATCACTGGATGGATGGGAGATAGATGGATGGGTCGATGGGTGGATAGATGGGTACAAGGGATGAATCAATTGGTAAAAGAGTGGGTAAGTGGATGCATAAATGGGTCACAAAGGGAGAGCCCAATACAGAAGCAGGCAGAAGAGTCTTACTTTCTCTGGTTGTCAGTCAGTGTAATTCCCTGGGCAGAAACTTTGAAGTGAACAATAGTGGCGGTTGGTGTGGGGTCAGCAGCCAGTGTCTCAGAAGTGGCTTTGGAGATGGCCTGTGGCCCAGTGAGTGACTCCATGTCCACAGAGTTGATGAAGAGCACGTTGCAGGCTGGAAGAAACCCACCCAAGGAGGAGTCATGGGGGCTGAGTAGGTGGGGACAATCCCCAGGTCCTCTCCTCAGGAGAAGGAAGCAGGTCAATCAGGCTAGCCTCAGGCCAAGGCATCTGCACACAGACATGCGGACTGCCCAGAGAGATATGAGTCTGGGTGACGTCCAGCCTGCCCCTGCAGGAGGGGACAGGGTGGGGAAGAGGAAAGGCCTGGGTGGGGACAGGCTGGGGCGGCCACTCACCTGCCCCTTGCTTCAGCAGGTCAGTGGTGGAGTTGGCGGGGCCTGAGCTATCTTTGGATTCATCTGTGGGATCTGAGACAAAAATTTAATTCAGCTGGTGATCAAAACTCCAGAGCTGGAAAGAAGGACAAGCTTGGCCGGGCCTAAGCCCGGCTCTGCAAATACTGTGCAATGGATATGCTTTTCATAACAGGCCTGGCGGTCGGCACGTGCGCGTCCAGTCTGAAGGTTCAGTGATTAAGTCCAGCACACTGGCTGGGAGCTCTGGAGTCCAACAGAGCTGGCTTCAGACCCTTGCCCCAGCACGCGCTAAGTCTCTATAAAACGCAGAGGATGATGACAGCACCCATCTCACTGGGCTTTTGAGATGCTCCACGGCCAATGTCAGCCCGGTGCTCGGCATAAAGCAAGCCTTCAAGTGACAATTGCTGCTGTTCTGCATTGACGCCTCTGTGTAGAGGATAAACGCCCCGGTTCGGTAAAGCATTAACACAGCACAACCACAATTTCAATATTAATAAGAACTGAGCACTGTTTATGCCAGTGTTTCTCAGTATTTGGCATGCAGGCTTATTCAAATACAGGTGGCAGGGCCCCACCCCGAGTTTCTGATTGGAGGGGCTTAAGAAGATCTGTATTTTCAACGAGTTCCCGAAGGTGCTGATGCTGCTGGCCTGGGGACCAGACTTTGAGAACCACCGGTTTCTACAACGTAAATATCAAACAGCTTTATAATTGCTGAATTACTTTGGTAAAGTCCATAGAAATACAATTTAATCAGTGCCTAAATTGTGTGGTTAATAATGCTATTTAAGTTGCATTTGAACTTTTAAGCTAACAATGGTGGTCAATTACCATTAATAATTCAATGAATTGAATTGGATACATAGAAACCGTCAAATAAGCTTGGAGGTTTTATGTGTGGGCATAACCCCAGGAGCTCCAAGGGAGACTGGAAGAACGTCTGAGGGCCACTTCCGAGTATCCCATTATTGAACAGAGAGGGTAGGGAGAAGGCATCCCAGTTGCCAGTTCCTAGACCTCAAGTTCAGGGCTGGACATGTTCCCCCGGTGTGGGCGCTGTGTATCCAGGGGCTGGGCTGCAAAAGGCTGTGCTGTGAAAAGTTTGTGGCGTCCATCTGCCACGCCCCAAGGCTGGGACACCTCTCCGAGAGAAGCTAAAATCTCCTTTGCAGGCCCTGCTGTCTCACTCGAATTTTCGCCCTGTCCTGAGGCTCTTGGTTTCCATTTTAATTTCCCACAATCAAAGGAGGGCTTGCTCATCCCCAACACCTCCATGGCCCCTCGGTCAGGGAACACCGTCTCAGCCACGCAGACCAGAAACTCCAGAGACATCTTGGCACCCCACTTTTTCCTTCCCACGCCATACAGAGCCCCCTCTTCCTCTGAGAGCTCCCTCCTCTCCATTCAACCAACCTCCAACCCCTGGGCACCCCCATCACCCAAATCCGTCTTCCCTCCCCCCTCCCTCGGCCCTGTCCACGGATGCCCAGCTCATCCTCTGGACACGATCCTCCCCGTGACTGCCTCCTACTTCCAGTGCATCCTCTGGGATGAGGCTTATTCTGAGGATTCAGGATCAGTTTCTTAAAGCCTCCAGAAAATGTTCCAGAACAATCTGGCAAGTCAATTATGTATGTTCCCAGAGTCAAGCTTTTAAATGAACTTTACCCTTTTTTTTAATAGAAAAAAAAAGAGAGTGGTTTTGAGTTTCCCCAGATTGGCAAAATGATCTGTGTCCTCCAGCCCTGGCCCACGTTCTGGAGCAGCTGGCAGGGCTGAGACGCGGATCCAGGGTGCGCTCGCGGATCTAGGCGTTTCAGGTTCCTACCTCGGTTTGGAATGACCAGCCTACAGGGCAGAGCCAAGGGGATGATGGAGTGCTGGTAGACCAGGGCGGACAGAGATCCTGCAGGAGGGAGACGGCACGTCAGGGGCAGCAGTACCGGGAGCCGCCCCACCCCACGCTGCTCTCCAGAACCTTCAGCCACCTTATTACCTTGCCCTCATCCCACTGACGAGCTGAAAATCCCTCCCTCTTTGTTGGAAGGATCCAAGGGAGGAGACTCCAAAGGCTCACGCTAGTCCTAAGATCACCTAACCACTTCCTTTGAAGGAAAGTTCCTCCTGCCATCTCTCCTACGTCTCTCCCGTGGCCGGGGCCCCTCCCGGGACAGTGCAGGGAGGCCTCAGAGAAACGTGGGATCGAATCCCAGCTCCGGCACTTACTAGCTGTCTGTTCTTGAGTAAGTCTATCTTCCATGAACCTGTTTCCTCATGCGCAAAATGGGACGATAACACCTACCATGCGGGGTTGCCGTGAGCCCAGAAGTAACCTGAGGTACCTAGACAGTGACCTTCACAGGGTGGGTGGTCAAGAAAGGCAGCTGTGGTTGCAGATGTTATTCACATTGTGAGGATACAAGTCTCAGTGAGCGGGACCAATATAGGGAGGAACCTGGCAGAGCTAAGGAGCCACCGTGCAGAGGAAGGGAAGCCACCGTTCCTCTTCTCTGCTGCGTCTATGACGAGGGGACTGGCAGAACTGTGACAGCGGATTTGAGATGGGCCTGAGACACCGGAGACAGGCAGGGGGACAGCTCACCGAAGTTCGGCTCATTGGGGCACCCTTTGAGCTTGACTCCTCTGGGGCCGGTCTCTATCAGGAAGTGCCTCACCAGCTCATGGGTCATGTCCCCTGGGATGAAGAGAAAGACATGAGGACTGGTCACGTCTCATGGCGTCCTCCCACCACCTCCCAGACCGCTTCATAACTTCCCCAGGGCGGGGTTGTGATGGGAAAAGCGTCATAGGGGTCACGTGGCCAGAAGCCTGGAACACGGACACCACCACTCCGATCCCACCCCTCAAGGAAACACAGTCAGAATCCCAGTAATCTTGCTTCCCTGTTCTCTGATCCCAACCGTCACCAAGTCCAAGACTTCCTTATCTGAAGACTGACTTAGCAAGGACCAGCCCCCGCGACAACAGAGCCCTGCCCAGCCTCTGGGTCCCTGCGGCACCCCAGGGTCTGAAGAGCCTGCACCGACCGCCTAGTCCCAAGGCCCCGCTCGAGGAGACAGCGGTACCTTTCTTATTCTGCTGCATGATGGTCGGAGGCGGGGAAGACACTTTCATGGCCAGCCCATAGGCTCCTCGGAAGGAGTGGCTGTCCCGGATGATGAAGGCTCCAGGCTCCTGGTCCTTCAGGAGTGCGATGGCTGAATTGGGAGGGGGGCGGGGGGAGAGAAGAGAAAATAAATAAGCAATTGATGGCCCTGGGTTTACTTAAGTCTCACCAGGCCCATCAGATTCTCTAAATTCAAACTCTCCTCACTTGGTAAACTTTTTCCATAAATAGCCACATAGTAAATGTTTCAGGCTTTGCAAACCATGCAGTCTCTATTGCAACTATTCAACTCTGCCGCGGCAGCCTGAAAGCAGTCACAGACAGTGTGCAAACGCACAGACACGGCTGCGTTCGATACAAGTATTCACAAAAACAGGCAGCAGTCAGGACTGGGCCCGGGGCCATGTCCCCCTGTCCTACACTACTTTCCCAGGGTCCTGAAGCTGGCCTCTTCTCCATCCCCACAATCCCAACTTTGTTTTTTCTGTAAAATATGCAACAATCTCCCACGTCACGCAGATGGAGAGCCGTTTCCTATTATCTTGGCTGATCTTTTACTTTGCCCTGGAAAACTGAGTCTTTCTTGCTTTTAAGGATCTTTCAAAGGGGCATCTACGACCACTGCTTCTGCTCCCCACGCCTCACTGCAGGGAGGTGCCTCCTGCTGTCTGACCTTGATCCCAGGCCCTCCCTGTGACCGCCACCTACAGGGCAAAGGGGAAGGAGCCTGCTTAGGATCCTCGCCCAGGGAAGACGCGGCGGCAGCAGCCAGCTGTGACCGCGGAGGGACCCCAGGACCCTGGGTGCGCCCGGCACTCACCCTGCTCCCTGGAGATCTCAGGTTTGTACCAATACTTGGAAGTGTCCTGGACGAACTTCACCTTGGCCCGCGTCTCGGGGCTGTTGTCTAAAAAACAAGGCAAGGAAAAGGAAGTGTTATGGGTTGAATTGTGAACCCGAGAAAGATACGTTGGAGTCCTGACCCCTGGTACTGTGACTGTGATTTTCTTGGGAAATTGGGTCTCCACAGAGGTAACCAAGTTAGGATGAGGTCATGCTGGATGAGGGTGGGCCCCAAGCCAATGTGACTGGTGTCCTTACAAGAAGAGGGAAGGAGACAGAGACACACAGGGAGAGCGCCGTGTGAAGGTGGAGGAAGAGATGGGAGTGATGCGTCTACAAGCCACGGGACACCACGGACAGCCAGCGACCACGGAGAAGCTGAGAGAAAGGCCTGGAACCGACTTTCCCTCAGAACTTCCAGAAGGGGCCAACCCTGCCAACACCTTGATTTTGGACTTCTGGCCTCCAGAACTGGGAGAGAATAAATTCTGTTGTCATAAGCCACCCAGTTTGTGATACTTTGTTATGGCTGTCCTAGGACACTAGCACAGTGTCCTCGTGTCCTCAGACATCAGAGCACGGCTGAGGGGGCCTGAGTAGCTTCCTCATCCTCTCCCTGTCTCCTGCCGACCACCGTGGGTCACGGAGCTGCTCCTGTCGGAGGGCCTGGCACAGCATTCTCCCTGAGACGACTGAAGCCCTGCTCCACCCCATCAACCCTTTCTCCAGAAGATTCAGCTAAGCCCTCCCTGCAGCTTCCCTCCCACAGGCCTAAGCACCCACCTCCAGCCTCTTCTCCACAGGCTGAATCTCCCGACTTTATCAGAACAGCCTTGAGGATGAGGGCAGAAAGATGCGTTTCTGTCCACTTCCCCCAACCCCCTCCTCACTCCCCTTATGGACAGCCCGTGTTCTGCATCACCTGGGACAAACTGAGGAAGGGCTTGCCTAGAACCAAGAGGCCATCTACTGCGTGTCATGCACCCCACTTTTGGGCAGACACCCCCAACCGAGGCCCTTTGCAGACCAGGGATGCTTCACAGAACATCAGCTTCCGGAAGGAGCTCGGAGAGCTTCCGGTCCAACTGCTTAACTTCACAGTGAGGAAGGTGAGGTCTGCACATCTCCTCTCCTTTCTGCAGAGAAAGGCTGGAGCAGAGGGAGCCTGGCTGACGATGCTGCAGAGTTCAGGGAGCAGACCAGAGATGGGCCGGGCTGTGTGTCCAGGGCCCAGTCAACTTCAACGTGTCATTTACACTCTGCTTGGATTCTGGGATGTCTCTGGAGCTAGTGAGGGGGGAGGTCAGCTCCTTTGCTGGCAGCTGTGCATGGAAGAGGGCCTCCAGGCGAGGCGGCGGGGCCGTGCGACTGCTGGGAGCTGCCTCTCTCTGCTCTGAAGCCCCAGGCCCCAGCTCCTGTTGGGACCTGTGTCATGAGCTGCCAGAGGCGGCTGCAGCCCCATGTGCTTTCCTGTGTTGACTTCAATAGCTATTTTAAGCAAGGAAGATGGTGGGAAACAGGAAATGTCCCCACTCTAGAAGTTTCGATCCTCCAAGGAGAGAGGCTGGGAACCAGATGTCTCTGGTGGGCAGCAGGAAGTCGGGGTGGGCGGGCTGGCTCTAGGTGTCCCAGTTTCACAGGCCCAGGGCAGGACCTGGGAGGGACACACTGAGAACCAGGCAGCCTGGGCCCATCTGAGGCTAAACACTCTACATCTTCCTCAGATGCCTCCGGGCCCCATGCCTGCTGTGCACAGTCAGGTTGAAGTCTGGCTGAGAAGCTGCAGACCAGCTGAGGCCCCGAGCTCTGCGTTCAGATGCTGAGTCCTCTAAGGGGGGCAAAGATGCCAAGTTCCGGTGGTGAGTGGAGTCAGGGTGCGAGCCTCACGGGCTTCGGTGAAGCCAGGTGGGTAGAAACCAGACTCCAGAGGAAACGCCCAACCCCTGGCCTTGGCCCCTAGCACATGGGGCTGCCAGACCCATTATCAGCGATGTGCACACAGTAGGGAGGAGAAGGTGGGAACAAAGGGCTGGCAAAAGGCATGGAGGTCCTGGTTTGAAGGCATATTTTCGAGGTTACGCTAAATCACGATAACCCTCAAGATATGGAAACGTGATGAGACAACCCCAATAATGCTTGAAGAGCACTAGCTGAGGGTGGCATGGGCCTGGACTGAAGCCCGGCTCTGCCGTTTCTTATCTGTGTGACCCTGGACAAACGGTGAGCCTCTCTAAACCTCAGTTTGCTCGGGTGTAAAATGGGGTCATAATCCCTACTTTGCCAGGTGGCATGGGATGAATGAACAGTGCTTAGCTCAGAGCCTGCACACAGCACGTGCTCAACAAGGCATAGTGGCTAATACAGCGAAGATAATCATAACAGTAACGCCACCATTATTATTACTTGCAGCAGCAGCAGCATCCACACCCTCATCACCTACCACAATCACTGTGCATCCACTTTGAGGATGGCTCCAACTCTCGTAACACAGAGAAGGAAACAGGCCCAGAAGCCAGTGATCCCCCCACCATTGCCTGCCAAGCAGATGTCAGAACAGAGACCAGGACAGACGGCCTGACTCGTGGACCTAATCCGTCAGCCAGAGAATGGAAGTGGAGGAGGGGCCCACCTGGCATGGAGTACTTGGAGAAGTCAGGCAAAGTGTGGGAGAAGGAGACGGTGCTGCCTCCACTGGGACTGGACATGCCGCTGGCGACAGGCGAGGAGGACACCTTCCCGTTGACCGTGGCGTAGTTGGGGAGGCTGCCCGCTCGGTCTCCCACCGACATCCTCCGCTTCTCCGGCAAGGCTGGTGTTGGGCTCCCTTGCCGGAAGGCTGCTGAATCCGGCGACGGGGAGGTGGCAGGGCTGCTCAGGCCGGGGTAGAAGGCAGGGGACACAGGGAAGGAGGGCGTGGAAGGAGCCTGGTAGCCGGAGGCACTGCTCTGCCGGGACAGCGTGGGTCTCCGGTCCTCAGGGGTAGAGTAGCCGCCATAGGCCACGTGCCGGTCCAAGCTGGGGCTGCCGGGAACCACAGACCCAGAGCCTCCCAGGTGCCGGCCCAGGCTGGGGCTGCCGGGGCTGGCTATGGCACTGCCATGGAGACCGGAGGCAAGGTTGCCTTGATGGGCCCCAGGGTGCCGGCCCAGGCTGGGGCTCCCTGGAGTGGTCACCACGTTGCCATGGAGGCCTGAGGCCTGGTGGGCCCCAGGGTGCCGGCTCAGGCTGGGGCTCCCTGGAGTGGTGGCCACATTGCTGTGGAGACCTGAAACCTGGTGGGCCCCCGGATGCCGGCCCAGGCTGGGGCTCCCTGGCGTGGTCGCTGCACTGCCCTGGGGGCTGGAGATGGTGTTACCATGGAAACCAGTTCCTGGTGGACCCATCACCTGGCGGTGGCTCAAACTGGGGCTGCCAGGGGCAGCCATGCCAGAGTTGACGGCCCGGCGGCCGAAGCCAGGGCTAGGGGGCGTGTTGGTGCCCACTGTCCTGTGGCGTGCCTGTGGGCTCCCGGGCACCGTGTGGACGCTGGCCACGCTGAACTGAGACGGGGCCTGGCTTTCCGGGGAGCTGAACTGCTGAAGTGAGTAGTCGGGGCTGCTGTAGCTGCTGCCCACGGTTGCAAGAGGAGAAGGGCTCTGGAAGCTTCTCTGGGCTGAAGGGCTGGGCTGGCCCAGGCTGCCGGAGCGGAAGCCAGAATCCAGCAGAGGCTGTGTGGGTGTCCGGCGGCCCTGGTCACTGCTCTCGCCTGATGGGAAACTCCCCACTGAAGTGCTGGAGAGAGGGGGCAGGTGGAGATGTCAGCAGACGGCACCAAAGGAAGGAGAGGCTTTCCCTGAGCACTCGTCCGCCCCCAGCCACCAATGACGACAAGAGCTCCATTCACATGCCTGGGAATGTACATTACCTTATGGAACCATCAGAAGAAGAGACTGAGGCCCAGAGAGGTTAACCAACAGGCTTGCAACCACACAGCTCATAAAAGACCAGGGTTTCAACTTAGCTGTGTCTGATTCCAAAGCCCACGATTTTCCCACTGCACCACACTGACTCCTGAACCCCAAGGAAAGCGAGAAGGTCTCCTGTTGAACTGAAGGTGGCTGTCCGGTTGTCACCTCCAGCATCACAGAAACTGAACACTGGAGAGGAGGTCGAACGACTTGGATCCTGTTCCTATTGGAAGTAGTCCCACCTTGACTCAGTTTCCCCAGGTGTGCCGACATCATCTTTAGACACTGAGAGCATTAGACTTGGGCTTTCACTCCTGGGTAGCTCCAGAAAGCAAAGACAAGGCGGTCTTACGGGAGGAGATTTCGGCCTATTCTAAGGTTCGCTTTCCAGCCGCTGTATCTGGCCACTGATGGAGCAAGCTGCCTTGCATGATAATGAGACACCCGTCACTAGCAGCATTTAAGCAGAGGCTGACCAACCTCTTGACCTGAATGTTGTGGAGGGAATACCTTGAACCGGGGGGTTAGATTAGATGGGCTCGGAGATCATTCCCAATTCTAAGACTGATAAAATTCCATTCAGAGAGGACTATCTCTGGGGAAACAGCCACAATGACAGGTTCTCCTGTGAAGTTAAGGACAAGTCCTACAGCAGGACAATGCAACGGCCTGTGAGGTGGGAAAGCTGGATTTTCTGCTTGTTAAAGTTTTCCCACAGGGAAAACGAGGGGCTGGGTTAGACGACCCGGATTCCCTCCAGATGCAACCTTCTAAGCATGGATGAGATAGCAGGAGACACGACGGCAGCCAGGGCCTTGCCTGAGCAGCAGCTGCAAGGAGGGAGCAGCCAGGCTCCGCACCAGGAGGCCTGGGGAGTCCTTACACGAGGCAGGGGCCAAAGCCTGGGCGGCAGGCTGGGAGAGTCTCCAGGCCGGCCGGCCCCACCCTGGATGCGTCAGATCAGCCCAGGGCCCCTGGGTGGTGTGAGGGGTGCATCCAGGCAAGAGCCAAGGGCAGGGAGAAGGTCAGGGGCCGCAACTAAGTCTCCCTCGCAGCCAAGAAGGGGCCAGAGTGGAACGCCACTCCTGGGTCCAGAATAACCTGGCCCCTGAGGAACAGGGGGAAACTGAGATGGAATTCTGGAAGACAACCCCGGAGGGGGAACAGTAGTTTCCTGAGTCCTGAAAAGAGGCGACACGAGGGCAGGAGCAACCTGAGTGAGAAAGAGCAAACCCTTCCTAACGCCAGGGCCCCCAAGCCTCAGTGGGGGTGGCTGGGTGGGCAGGACGATCCCCTTTTCTTACAAAGAACAGGCTCTCCGCCCAGAAGCAGACCTCCCGGTCCGGAGGCTGGGAGGTGCAAGGTGGGCTGGGGGCACGCTTGGCTTGAGGTTTCAGAATCCTTCGAAGCCAGAATAAAACTGCCCCTGCTGGCCCCGCCCCCCCCACCCTGACCCGGGGTGGGGCGCAAACACCAGGCAAACTCAGCCCCCGCGGCCTGGCCTGCGGGAGTGAGAAGGGGGCTGGAGAGGTTCCGGGCCCCAGCGGATCCCAGGCTAGCGAGGGCAGCGGACATGGGCAGGGATGGTCAGCCCAGGGTCTCCCTTCCTGGGGGCAAGTTCCAGCCAGGGCAGGCTACCTGGGCCTCCTCCTGTGCCTGGCGCCCTGCCTGAGCTGATCCCAGCCTCCCCCTCCGGTGTCCTCTTCTCCTTCCCTGTCCTACAGACTACACCCCAGTGAACAGCTCCCCACTGCACCCCAAACATGGGGCCCTCTTTGGAGCCTCCTCCCTGCCAATCCAGGGCCTTCCTCTCCATCTGACCCACTCAGAAGGCCAGCTGCCCAGCCACCAGACACACCTCCTCACACCCTACAGCCACTCTTCTGCAGCTGCCCGCCCTCGACCCCACACAACCAACACGCCACTCCCGGCCCTCTGTCCTGGCTGTGCTGTCCTGCCAGGATGTCCTCTCCCTCCTTCCTCGCCTTTCAACATCCTGCTCATCCTTCTGGCCTCACCGCAGATACCTCCAGCCCCCAGAAATCCCCTCTGCGTCTCTGGCCAGAAATGAAGGCCCCTGCTCTGACTCCAAGTCCTTCGCTTACACGTCCGCACTGGCACCTCTCACTCTCATCCTGGGACGGGCGGGACCGTAACGCAGTTCTGGGGGCTAGATGCGTGGGCCCCAGAACCACACACCTTTGGTCTGAACCCTATTTCTGCTGCCATTTAGGACTCTGAGCAAGCTACCTCACCCCTCTGTGCCTCAGTTTCCTCTTCTGAAAAGTGGACATGACAATAGGACTTACCTCAGAGGATTGCTGTGAGGATTAAATAAAATAACCATACAAAGCATTCAGCAAAGGGTCTGGCGCACAGGAAGCACTCAGCACAAGGCAATTACTGCCGCCAGACTTTGAACTCAGGGGACAGACTGCGCCTGGTTCATCTTTCAGTGCAGTCCGGATGACGGAATTAAATTCGGCCTGGGAATTATAGCTCATCCATCCCCATGTTCCCCAAGGGATTGGGCACTCGGGGGATGCTCCCTCAGTGTACCCGGAGGAGCCGGTCTCCCAGGGCCAGCAATCTGGATGTGACGAGGCAGGTCCCAGAGGCCTCACGCATGCTGTTCCAGGCCTGATTCTCATCCCCCATGCATCCCTCCTCCCCACGTACCTGTCGGCGCTGAGGATGGGGCTGCTAGTGGAGAGGGGGCTGGGGGACACAAAGGAGCCGCCCAGGGTCCCGTTCCTCAGGGGCGTCTCGTGGCCATAGGCCTGAGCGGCGGGGGCACTAAAGCTCTTGGGCTCAGGATCCTGAACTCGGGGCCCAGCCACTGCCGTCCGCACCACCGACTCGACATAGCTCCGGGGCTCTGGAAGGGGCGAGAGGACAGAGACTGAGCCTGGACCCTCGCGGCTGCAGTGTGGACCCCAACCAACTTGCCAGGGAACCACCCTCCCAGAGCCCACCCTGTGGAGACAGCCCCAAAAGGACAGCCAAGCATGCAAAGGCCACTTCTCCTGGGGGTCCAGCTGCCACACCCACCCCTCTTCCCAGGGTCCCGGAGAAGCTGCGAGAGCCCCCACAGCCCCCTCTAACCGGGCCTTGCTCAGCAACGCTTCCCAGAAATGGACCCTGCTCTGCCTCCGAAGGTGGCCGTCACAGAGTCTTGCCTCCTAGAACTGGGACGCCCGTCGGTGCCTGGCACCCCCATTAGCTGCTTCTTTCCTTTGACGACCCAGCCCCCCAGACCCTCCTAGGTTCCCTGGCATCCTGGAGCCTGGGCTCTTCGTGGACCCAGAGCCCCAATCCCGGCCTCAATGGTGTCTCAGGACAGCACTGGGGTTCGTCCGAATGCCTCCACCCACAGCCAGGACCCAGAAGCAGGCCTGCTGGTGAGTCACGCCCAGACCCTTCAACTCCAAGACACACCCACCCCCCACCCCCACGCCTGACACACTTAGCATTCCTCCCGAGTCTGACACCACTGTGCCCGCTGGGTGTTCAGAGCAGCCGAAGAGGAAGGGAGGTGGGGGGACAAGTGCCGGAAAGGCCATTTGACACATGGGGACACCAAGACCTGGAGGACCAAACGACCGGAGGCACGGCCGGGACCCGACCTCCCGACTCCCAGCCAGGGCTTGTGCACCGCTCCCCAAGGCCAGCCCTGAAACTAACTCGGGATTCAACAGGAAGAAGCAGCAGGCACCCTGGGCTTCTCCAGGGGCGGGATCCGGGAGGCGATCCTTCCTGCCACCTCCAGACCCGGCACTGCCTCCCCCAGGAGGGACGTGACCCGAGCGCGGACCCACACTCTGTCCACAGTTAGGGCATTGCGGGAACCAGCCTGAGAAACTGAAGAGCCAGGAGTCTGGGCAGCTGTGGGGAGCCCGGTCCCCTAGCCTTTGCTGGCCAGGACGGTGCCGGTCACCAAGTCAGAGAACAACCTCCTCCTCTCAGCCCAGAGGAAACCTGATTTTGGGAGGACCCCATCGCCAGGGCATTATCCGTTATCCCGCACAGCCTCCCGGGTGTGGCTTTGAAAGTGACATCCTGCCCCCAGGCCTAGAGGTCTGGACACAAGGAGAGGACGGTCCGTCTGAGCCGGGCCCCTCACAAGGTCTGGAGCCTGCGCTGGGGTCTGTGTACAACTCCAGCCAGAGGCTGCCAGTCTATCCTTTAGTCCCACAGAAGTCCCTCCAACCGACAGCAGGGACAGTGGGTGGGGTGGGGCAGAATGCTACAGTCTATTCCAGGTACAGGGCGCAGGGTGATGGAGAACCCGCCACCTCGGCACCCAAGGCTGGAGCCCACGTGGGCAGAAGCCAGCAAGGCCTTCTGAAAAGCCCCCTGGTCCAGCCCAGGCCACTCGCCCACCTCAGGGGAGCCCCAGGCCACACGCACTCCAATGGTGCTGCTTCTGTGCCCTCTGTGCCCGAGGCCCCACTGGAGCCAGAGGAGGCTGTGGAGATCCTCTGACGGGGGCAGGCATGCTGCTTTGTAAAGGACCCGATAGCAAATATTTCAGGCTTGGTGGGCCAGCCTCTGTCGCAACGACTCAATTCTGCTATTGTCACGTAGCCATAGACAACACATAAACAAATGAGCATGGCTGTGTTGCAATAAAACTTTCTTTACAAAAATAGGCAGCAGGCTGGATTTGGCAATACTTTGCTGACCCCTGATCTACCCATCTCTTCAGCCGAGAGAGGCGGAGTGACTTGCCCCAGAACACACAGCCAATCAGCAGTCGTGGATACTAGCACCACAGTCTCCTGACTCTCAATGCTGGCTCCAGATGACCTACACAGGGGCACAGGCTCATGGGGACACCCACAGCTGGCTGCTCCAGCCCATCAGCCAGAGCAGAGCCAACTCCATTGGGTTATTAACAACGATAAAAACAGCAAACAATTATAAGAGGACAGTAGAATTTGGAGAATGTAAGGACCTTGCCCGGGGCACACAGTGGCAAGTGGCAGAGTCAACCTAGAAACCCATACAGCTGGCCCGGAGCCTGCCCCGGGGCCACTGCACGCATGGCCAGCTGGAAATCAGGGAGCCGAGAGTCTCCATGTGTCTTCAGTCTGGGGGGCTGGTCTGTGCCCCAGGGTGACCATTAAATGGGGCCTCACACCCCCGGAAATGGCAACTGAGACCCGAGGCCAGAGCACCTATCTGCTCCCTGGCTGCCCTGGGCTCCCCGCTGACCTGCACTGGGTCCCTCACGTAGTGCCTGGCACATAGCAGGCCCCGGATATGCATCTGTCCCACAAGCTGTTAAGTGCACGAGCTCTACACTCCAGCCACACAGACTCAGAGGTGTACGTTGGTTCGTCTCGTTCCCTGGAGTCCTTGCTGACCTGGAACCCACATGGATGCCCCTGACGCCTGGCCCTTCTCCCGCCCGCAGTGTCCTCCTGACCCGGCCAGAGGGGAGCCCTTTCACTCAGTCTCTGCTCCTCGGGAACCCAGAGTGGGAGGGACCTTTGGGAAGTCATCTGACTTTCTGAGTCCATCTCCAGAACTGTTCAAAACCAACCTTTGGAGCCAAAACATTAGTTTTCTCAAGGTTTCAGACTCAGATTTCTCTAAGGAAAATGCCTCCTTTGTCTATTCATCTCCTCTTCACCCCTCCCCATCTCAGGACCACATACGACTCGTGGGCGCCCCCTTCTTTCACTTACTGGACGGGTGACCTGGGACAGGTTGCTGGATCTTTCTGGGACTCAGTTTCCTCATCTGTAAAATGGGAATGAGAACGCCCACCTGCCCAGCCAGGATGGAGTGATAACAGATGGGAAGTTCCTTCCAATTCTTTCTCACCCGTTCCAGCGCCAGCGCCTCTAAGCAGCCCCCCGTTGCCCGCCCATGCCCCGGCCGTGCCTGCTCCTGCCCCCTCCGCTCTTCTTTTACACAACCCTCCCTCCTCCCCTCCAATCCTGGAGCAGCTGCACCCAGAGGACTTGGAAAGAGCAGGAGAGGTGGGGCCAGGGAGGGTGCTGCATGGAGAACATTCCAGGCGCCCACACCCATTCCAAGTGGCTGTTGGCGGCTGAGAGCAGCTGGAGGCACAAGAGTGACTTGGCCCCACCAGGCCCAGGGCACCGTCAGCTCTTCACGGGCACCGGAAGTGCATTTTCTGCCTCCCAGCAAAGGCTCTCTGCCTGGAGAGAAGGCGCTGCCCACTCCAAGGAAAGTGAAGACATGGGGGTGGGGAGAGGCAGTCCAGAGACCCCCAAGTCCCAATCCAGGAGCCAAAAGTTGGAATTTCAAACCTTAGGTGGGGCCACACCCGCTCAGCACTTCTCCCTCACACTGACGTGACCGGTGGTGTCTCGCCCTCACCAGCCGTCTGTGACGTCTTTATCCCCCAGTGCCGAGCACAGGGCCTGGGACAGAGAGGTGCTCCACACACCTGCACTGCACAGCACTGCCTGACAGCCCAGAGGCCCAGCAAGCCCATCGCCAGGGACCCCGGAGCAGGAAGAATCCCAGAGGGGCCATTTCTAGCAAAGCCTCCCTGAAGCGTAGACGCCAAGTCTGTCTGCGCCCAGCCACCTGGACAAACAGACCCCAACCTGAACGTCCCCTGTCCCCTTCTCCCAGTCCCTGCTCCACCACCAGGAAGACATTCTGCTGCTGACCCCACGTCTTCACAGCTGCAGGCTTTCTTCCTCTGCTTACTTCACGCGGAGGGGTACCTAGACTCCGCGCCCAGTCAAGACCGCATTTAGAGGTTGTGCCCAGCACCATCACATGGCAGGGGCGGCCTCCACATGCTGATTGGGTGCAGGCTCTGGGCTGAGCCCCTGACGGACTGTGCAGGCCTGGACAAGTCATTTAACTCCCTAAACATCATCTCCTCACTGATAAAATGGGGTCCTACCACCTTCCACTCAGTGCTTCTGTGATTATCAAACAAGAAGATGTGGCAATGACCCACACAGACCCACTCCCGCCTGCTGAACCCCTCTCTGTACCATACTCCCCCTCCTCCAGCCTTCAGCTCCCCTTTGCTCTCAGCCTCACTGATTGCAGTTCCTTGAAAAAACATGCTGCTCCCTCCAACCCCAGGGCCTTTGCACATGCCCTTTCTCTCTACATAGAATGCTCTTCTCCCATGCCAGTTTCACCAAGTTACTGTCACTCACCCTCACATCTTAATTCTTCAGCCAAGGTCAGGTTCTTTGCCGTAAGATCTCATAAAACTGTATCCATTCCCTTGGGAGTACTTATCTCAATATGTAATTCTGAGTGATAATTTAATCCTGGCTCTAGTTCATGCATATGCGCCATGAGATTAGGAATCATATCTCCTACTGCTCATCATTATATCCCCAGAGGCTGGCACAGCGCCTGACACAGAGTCAGCACACAAAGTATTTACTGAACCAACGAATCAATGAACAGCAGAATGAATGAATGTAAAGCACGTAGCACAGGGCCCTGAACAGAGCAGACGCCCCTAACATCTTTTCCTCTGGCTGAATATTCTGCCTCCCATCTCTTTCCTCAAAGGCATCTTTTTCTGAACTTGCTGTCAAAGTGGGAAATGGAACAGAGCTTCAGAGAGGCAGTAAGAATGTGCTCTGGTGTCCCCAGGGTGGGGGCGGGTGCACAAGCCAGGGACCACGGAAGGGGCTGCCCATGGCCCATGGCCCATGGCCCAGGCCATGACAGCAAGGCGGGCCCCCATGCTGGAATCCAGGGCACGGCGCCCGGCGACAGGAGGAGGGCTTGGAAACGGCCAGCTGACTAGGAGACAGGGGACCCACGGGTCCAGTCTTGGTCCTCTGCCTTCTGTGACCTCGGACAGAGCCCCCACCCCACCCCACAACATGGACCTCGGCACCTGTGAAAACGATGGGTGCAGCTGAGCTGACCCCTAAGAACCTTCCCTCCATACCCCATGGATCCGGGACAGACGGAGGCAGGTTGGAGGACTCGGGGCCCTGTAGGCCGAGTCATTCGTGGGCCGCGAGGGGCAGGTCTCAGTTCAGTTCTATCCATACTCGCTCCTATGATGTGTCACCCCAAAGTGAGGAAAACAGCAGCCAAAGCAGCCCCCCAGCCTGTGGGGAAAATCTAGCCCTCACACACACAGCCCACCCACCCCCCGCCCCAGGAAAGTGCTGGAGGCCTCGCCAGCCTAGCTCAGTCTAGCAGCCACAAGCAGAGCCAAGAGCACTGCGCGGCTGGTTCCGGGCCCCAGCTCCTGCCAGACGCCTGTCCCAGCCTCACTGCCCTGGTGGGGACCAGCAGCCTGGGGGAACCCCCTTCCCGGGCATGAGGCTGGTGGGCAGCAGCAGCCAGGAGTGCTCGGATATGCTGCTGGGGCCGCTTTGTTCTGGGCGCCCCAGGCAGCCTGGTGTGGTTGCCTGATCTCTGGCTGGCTGAGGTGAGCAAAGCCTTACGGGAAGCTCAGCCATCTTCCCTGGGGTGGCAGATTCAGAGGGCACAGCCCATGCCTGCCTTGGGGGTAGAGAATGAAGGTATTGAGCGCAGAAGCAAGTGAGAAGCGGGCCTAAGAAAGCCAGACAGAGTCTTTACAGAAACCAGGCTCTACGGAGCCAGGGCCCAGGTGGGAAGCCAGAACACCGAACGTGTCAGAGCTGGAAGGCGCCTCACGCCACCTCGTCCATCCCTCCTGGTGGAGATGGGGACTCAGATGCCCAGAACGACACCAAGGACACCCTGGCCGGCACCCTCTTTGTTTCACCTGCTGCTTTGAGTTATTGTTGAATATACTGAATTCTGTTCCCAGTGAGTGAAAGGCCTTCAGCCAGATTACGTCCACCTCCCCCCGCACATCCCCCCACACAACGTGGAGTTCATCTAAGTCAGAGGGGGGATGGGGAGTAAGCTGGGACACACACATGCTAAACCCTTGAAACGCTTTGTCACAATTCCATGCATGGGTGCCCCGATGCATCTGTGGGGGACGGGTCCACAGCTTTTCTGAAACGCCCGAAGGCATCAAGATCCCAGAAAGACAGACGTCCTACCATCCCTGCTGACATGAAACCAGGGGAGGGCTCCAGGAGGGCACCTGTGACTCTAAGACAACCACTCTGCACTGAGGGGGACTGTCCCCCCAGGCGACATTTGCAATGTTGGGGACATTTTTCACTGTCATGACTATGTACATGCTGCTGACGTGCAGCAGGCAGAGGCCAGGGACGCTGCGAAACACCCCACAAGGCACAGGGCAGCCCCACAACTCAGAGCCGTCTGGCCCCAAACATCAGCAGTGCTGAGCTGAGAACTCTGCTCTGTGCTGTGTGTGGGAGCACACCCGGGAGACGAGAGACGAGCCCGCTCCCTGGGTGTGAGACCTGCCCTGCCCTCCGAGCGGCTGCTGCGCCCAGGCGGGCTGGCAGACACGCCGCAAGGGGGACGTGGCAGGAGGGGCCTTCTGTCAGCAAGGTGGCACCACACCAGGGCCTGGACACTAGACCCATGCCCTGCGGCCTCGAGCTCCTCTGTCAGGACTCAGGGGGCCTCCAGGGTGACAGTTCATCACCACGGGGTGGGGCCAGGAGGCTCCGTGCCTGGTCACTTGAGACCTGGCCACAAAAAAGCACTGTCCCCGAGGCAGCCAGGGCAAGCTCCGCACGCAAGCCATCCCCAGCCCAGAGCGCAGACGCGGCCACACAGCAAACCCGCACTCACCTGCGGAGGCCTCCGTCACCCCCTTCCCCTCCTCTTCCTCTGCGGGAAGATGAGGAACAAGGCAGGAGGAAGGAGAGGCAGGAGAGAGGGGCAGGTGGTGAGCAGGAAGAGCAAAAAGGAGAGAGAGAGACTGATTAACAGGGCTGAGCTCCTGAGAGAGAACCGGTGAGCAAAGGCTGGTGGGAAAGCAGAGGGAGAACAGGGCAGAGGCGGGCTCTCTGCAGAAGAGCGGGGCGGGCACGGCCTCTGACGGACCCCGGGGCTCGCGGGGCGCTCGAGGCCCCGGTGAAGGAGGTTCTGGCTCTCAGGAGCAGCAGGCCCGGCCGCACGGCTCCCGGCTGGCCCCTGTCACCACCCCCGCGCCCAGGCCTGCACAGGCCGCGTCTCAAGCAGGAGTGCGCTGGCCTGGTGAGGGGCAGCCCCCACTGCTTCTCCCCGGTGACTCGGTGTCCCTGACCATGCAGACACCTCCTGAGTGGGAGGCTGTGCCCGGCCGCGTGTCCGTGTGGGCCACACCTGCATGCCCGTGCCCTCCTACCTGGCTGGATCAGTCTTCTGGTGACTAAGGAAAAGAAGTAAAGTTGGCCCCCAGAGCCCAGCCCGGCCCTAAACCAGAGTCTAGGGAGCAACTTCCTGGGCTCAGCCTGCTTGAAAGGGTCACCAAGGACCCAGGGCGCCCCTTTTCTGCTCCTCCCGCAGGAAGGAGAGATGGGAAATGTATGGAGGAAGGGGGAGGTGTGAATCTGGGTGTGTGCGTGCATGTCCGCCTGTCTGTGTACACAAGTGCCTGGACTCTGGGGAGATGGGGAGCCAGGCTTCTGGCTGAGAGCTGACCAACTCCAAGGAGACTGAGGCCAGGCCTCCAGATCCCCGAGGCAGAGGATGCTGGGAGTGGCACTGACCCCACAAGTCAATGGGCAGGAAGGCTGCAGAGGGACCTGTCCCCCTCAACCCCGTGCAGAGAGCGCCACCCAGACCTGACGTCAGTGTGGGCACAAAGCCAGGCTGCCACATTGTTTCCAGGAGGGTCCCGAGAACCCACCACCTCGGGGCGTTTCTGCTCAGATCCCTAGGCCCGGCCCAGGAAGGCAGGGTCCTCTGAGCCCCGCTCCTCCCGCTGGCCTCCCCCACCACCTCCCTTTCAGCCAGTCTCACTCACCGCCCGTGGGGTGCAGCAGGATGTCTGCTGGGTTGTGGGGCTTCAGGCCCAGAGCAGACAGGGGAGTCTTGGCCAGACCTGGAGGGGAGCGCACTGTGCAGGAAAGAAGAGGGGAGACACGGGGGTGAGCCACGGGTGGCGGAGGCCCAGGGAGGGGGAGGGGGCGGGGGCAGCCACGAGTGAGGGCGTGGGGGACAGGTGGGTTTGGGGACCAGCAGAGAACCAGCTCCCGTCCCAGGGTGCTGCTCCAGCTGCACCGCCCTGTCCTGTCTCCTGGCTTCTCCACACTTTAAAGGGCAAGCGGAAGAGTCAGGACGGGCACTGCCTCTCCAGCCTGACAAATAACCTCTGTCCAGGGGGCCCGAGTTTCTTCGCTACGGACCCCTTACATCGGCACATGCAGGGTCCCGGGCTCTCTCTGACTCTCTCTGCACTGTTATCTTGCCCCTCCCACACACACATACAGTCTTTCTAAGATGGATAGAGGAGAACAAAAGAAAACGGAGTGTGAAGATGGCGCTCCCGCAAGGGACAGAGGGAGAAGAGATGCCCGGCAGCACCATGCCAACCCTGAGACCCCAGGCCGGCCCTCGGCCAAAGGCCTCTGACCCCCAGCCAAGCGTGTCCCTTATAAACCCCAGGAGGAGAGAATTTCTCAGTGTGGGGGGGCTGTGTCCCCCAAACTTCAGTGCTCTGGAAGAGGGGGAAGCCCAATCTCCACAGTCCTGGGCCCAGACCACCGGCTCCCTGCACCGACCCCAGGGCCCTCCCAGCCGCCGGCCAGGCTACGAGTGTCATGTAACACACAAGGTCAGAAAAGCTCTTGGGCTCTTTCCCAGCAGCCAAGGACGTGGCCAGGCTCCGAGCTGACCTGCAGGGCGGCGGTGAGGCCCAGTCATGAGATGTCTCAGGGGCGGCTGCCACATCTCCTAGCACACCTCCGAGGAGAAGCAAAGAAATGAGCTCTGTCTCCTATGTGGCCACGGCCTGAGGACACACAGCCGCCCAGACCAGCCAGGGTCCCAGGTTGCCTGCCCCACACCAATGGCCTCAACTGACCAGCTATAGCCCTCGGGTGCCCAGGATACAGACAGCAGCTCCAGGACCTGCCCTGGCCCCTCCACCTTTCCCAAAAGAGTGAGACCTACAGGAAACCAACAAAAAATATAATCTTGCAATGCGAGCAACATACACAAATTACTTGCGCACGTGCAGGTGTGCACAGAGGTGCACGTGGGGATAGAGAGACATCACAGGGGTCCAGATGGGTTGCCCAGCCCTGCACTCCACCCTCACTCCATCCTTGGGTGCCCAAGAGACAGATACAGTGGAGGGCACACGTGTACACACACACATCCAGGTACGGGGTAGGCCTAGGCCTGCGCGTCTGTCTGTCCCTCCCCTCTCTTGACAGACACACACACATGCAGATGTCTTGCAACAGACTCTCATCGAGCATTTACTAATGTCTAGCCAGTGAATGGATGGTTGAACGTAATTAACTATGCAAGAAGGAGCCCAGCCTCCGAGACCGCTATCCATGGAATGACCGTGAAGGCCCCCAGCCCACACGGGTGCATATGTTTGTCCGACGGGTGCAGCAGAGGCACACGTGCAGAAGCGGGAGAAGGTGAAGGGGACGAGGGGACAAGAGGCGGTGGGAGGTTTCCCTCGGCTCCTCGTCAGCACCTCCAGCTCCCTAACGGCTCAGGCCCCCTGCCCCCAGGCCTCTGGCCCTTCTGCTGGGGCAGACGAGTGGGTGGCCCTGAAGCCAGGCAAGGCTTTTGCTTCCTGAGAGAAGAATTCCTCACATTTTTCCGCCTCTAGCCTCTCCCCCATTTCTGTGCATTGATGAAACCTCTGACTTACTCTCCCTGCTGGGCCCCACCCCCCCGGGGCTGGCCAAGGGGTGGGAGAAGAGAATAGGAACAGGAACACGGGGCACAACACAACTCGAGCTCCGCCCAGAGGGCTTCCATCCCAAACAGGGTGATGGCCAAGATCCTGGCTGTTGGGACCGACAGGGAATTGGAGCAGGTGTGAAGGCAGAGGGTTAAGACCAGGGAGAGAGACACCACGGAGTCATAAAAGGCCACGGAGCTGCCTCTGGAGCAGACTGCCCTGGACGCACACTATCCAACATGGTACCACACATGCCTACTGAGCACCCACTGTGTGGCCAATCAGAACCAAGATGTGCTGTACGCGTCAGACACACTGGGTGTCAAAGATCTGGTATGAAACAAGAACGCAAAATACCTCAATACACCACTACATGTTGAAATGACAGTATTTTAGACCTTTGAGGTTACGTAAAATCTATTACTAAAATTAGTTTAGCGGATCTCTTTTTACTTTTTTTAAAAGACTGTAAATATCTCATTGCTATTTTTATATGATTTACCTATTGAAACCATAATATTTTGGACAAAGGGGTTAAATAAAAAATATCATTAAAGTTAATTTCTCCCCAGTTATGGTTTTCAATACAGCTACTAGAAAATTTAAAATCACAAATGTGGCTCGTGTTCTCTTTCCACCGGACAGCGCTGTTCAGGGAGAGCCATGGCTTCCAGTCACGGCTTCAGCCTCCACGAGCCCAAGATGGCAGCCAACACAAGTTCTGCTGGCACAGGGGCCAGGCACTGGTGCCACATTCCTCCCCTCCGCAGGACAGTCAGCCACCAGGAGGACGCACAGCCAGCTCCAGCTCTCCTGGCCAACCCTCCTCCCTTCTCTATATGGGGCACGTGGAGAGCTGGGGCTCGGCCCAGCCAACCGACCCCGGAGCACCAGCAGCCTCTCCCTCCTCGGTCAACCCAGGCCTCTAAGAGAAGGACCTGAGTCCTTCACAGCCTGGGAGTGGTCCATCCTATGGCCTCCTCCAGCAACTCCTCCTGTCTCTTCTACCACAAAGGAACGCTGCCCGACGCCTGGGCTTATCTGGGTCTTCTCTTTGAGTGGAAGCACCTCTGCCCTTTAAGGGTCTGCCTCTCCAGCGAGCACATGCTGTTGCCTGGAGGCCAAAATTGGAGGAGATGGGGACTCGGGCAGTCTGAGCATTCTGGACCTTTCTTTCCTCGGTGGGAACTAAATAGAAACGGAAGAGGTGCCTGGACACAGACAGAAACGGGGTCAGAAGCAAGAAGGTCGGCGTATCTCGGAGACACTTGGCCAGTCACAGAGACTCTCTTTAGGATGGGGGATGCTTTACACGCAAGATGCAGAAACTCTCAGCAACTGGGGAAACTCCGTAATAAGGGAGCCCAGGGGCCCCACGGTTGGTCAGTCCGGATCCTAAGACCGTGGCTGTTGCCTCCTTAGATGTGTGAGCATGGACAACGGATGAGAAGAAGCGGGGGAGGGAAGGTGAAGTGAAATGAGATGCAGGATGAGAAGCCGCAGACTCTGAGCCCTGCCCAAGTCTGCCTCACGCCCCCCAAGCCTGGGGTGCTTACACAGACCAGGGTTGAGACAGGGGCTGGAGGGAACCCGGGGAAGGCAGGCTTAGTGGGGAGCTCTTACCCCCACTGGGTGGTGGGCTGCTCGGGGAGGTTCCCTCCATCTCCTCGAAGGCCTCCTTGTAGCTGTGCAGATGCGGCTGCAGGACAAGAACAAGGGGAGGGAGAGAGGGACATCCACTGTGGCTGTGCCCTTGAGAAGGAGGGGTTTCCCAGCTAACCAGCCCACAAGCCCCTCCCCAGCCTGACCAGCGCCCCCTCCTCAGGAAACACAGTGGTCCAAGCTGGCCATTCGCAGCTCCAACAACTCCTTGTGGCTGAGAGAATGGGGAAGCGGCTGTTTGCAAGGCCACGGTCCAGCAAGGGTAGAATTCAGACCTGCCTTGGAAATATCTCACTACAGGGCCAAAGCAAAGGGGCTGGGGGCAGGGGTCATGGGTCCTGCCAGAAGGCAGGAGAGAAAAGATGTCCTAAAGCCACTTATATCCAGAATGACTCAGCCTGGATTTTATCGGACATGGAGTATTTGGATCAGAATCTTCCGGGGTGCACACTTAAGACGCAGCTTCCTGGGCCCCAGCAGGATCTAAGATGCTGGAATCTGGGGAAGCTATATTTTTAACAAACTCCTGCTGACAGTTAAGCTCACCAACATCTAAGAGCTCCTGCCTCCAACTACCGAAATATCTCAGAATGCAAACATTTTGGCATTGAAATTAGATCTGCCAAGAACACCCCCTATCTAGAAAGGGCTCCAAACACCCTTGTCAGTTACAAGATCTGGACTGGAGTTTAGAAGTGTGGTCACCTACATCACACCAGGCTCCTTACCACCCCACTCAGGGGCGCCCTTGAGCCAAGAAGGGAACTTCCACCTCAGTGTTAATGTAAGAAGTGGGTGCCTAACAGCTATTTAGGGAGGAAAACGGGCTTCCGATTCCACACAGCAGAGGAGACCTCGGGTGAGGATGCAGAGAGGGGAATTCCTGGGTTCACTGACAGGTCAGTGCCCCAGCTGATCATCAGGGTCCTAAGAGGTCAGGGGGCTCTGCGACCCTCTGTGGCCCTAGGATGTGGCCCAAGGACTCACCTCTTTGGGCCGCCCTCCAGGATTGAGAGCGATGGTGAGAGCCAGCTCCGGGGAGACGCACTGGACTGGCGAGCGGACCCCAGGGCTACGGGGGGATGGGGGTTCTGGAGACTGGTTCTCATACTGTCCATCGCTGGCCGCCCGCCTCCGGAGAGGGGCCGGGGGCTCTGCAGGCTGCTTCTCCCGAGCCTGCACCCCTGGGAGGAACGGGGGCATAGAGTGTGATGAGCATATTGTGCAAGAAAGCATCGATCAGGCCTAATTCCCCCAGAGAAGGCAGCGCATCTTAGCTCAGGAGCCAAGCCCGGGCTGGGCCTGTCTCCCGCAGCCCCGCCCCCAGCCTCCCCCTGCCCACACCCCGGGTTCTCTGCAGGGTGGGGAGATCTGCTTAGGTTGGGCCGGCCTCCACCAGGAATCTCTACTCCGCACAGGGTTGGGGCCCAGAGCACAAAGGACTGATACAAGAAACAGATGTCAACTCCTTCCAAGCCCTGGAGGCAGAGGGCCAGAGCTTCCAGGCAAAGGAGGGAAGGTGGAGGGAGGAGAGACGGTCTCCAAGGCGACCTCATCAACCAACAAGCAACATCAAGGCCCATGGGGAAGAACTTTTGGAAAGAGCGAATAATGCATCATCTTGCAAACAGTGGTCCGGAGAAGAAGCAGAGGAATGGCTAAGGCTCGTGAGGCAGCCCCAGCCCCGGCAGGTCCTGGCATATTGCTGGCCTTCTCTGGGGTTCCAGCGCACCTCTGAAACCTCTTACCAACTTGCCTGATGCCGGCCCCTCATCTAATCTCACCTTTTCATGCCCTAAGGATGGCCCAGGTCCCCACCTGGGCGCTCCCAGCAGAGCAGCAGCCCAGAGCCTGAAGTCATGTGCTCCAGCTGTTTTTCTGTCCTTCCCTTCCACTCCACAGGCCTGGGGATGCTGTTAACCTCACCCGCCTTCCTCCCCACTCCCTCTTCCCACAGCTGGGCTGGGGCACAGAACCCATGGCCTCATCGAGCTGGCTCCAGAATCCTAGAAAACTCACTCCCTACATCCCAGAAGCCGAGACCCAGCCTGAGGGCGTGCTCCTGGCCCTCATTATCCTGCAGGAGGAGAAGATTCTCAGGCGGCCATCGCTACCACCCAAGGGCAGATTAGGTGAGAGGAGGTGCAGGGACTTACCAAAGTTCACGGGGGACCCTGGCTGTGCCAGCCTCATGCCGGCACATCTGGGAACACTGTCCCCTGGCACATGTACACACACACACATGCACACACTCACTGCTGGCCCCCAGGAATGTGCCAGGGCAGCCAAGCAGAAATCACCCTCATTCAGACCGAATCACCACTGCCATTTCCAGGGGGGTCTGCACGCCCCTAGGTGGCCGCCAGCTCCCACCTGACACAGCCACTAAGGCTGCCATGCCCAGCACATGCTGGGAAGCTGTTCTACTCATCATCAACAGCCGGCTGCCAAGTCTAGAGACAGACACACAGAGTCACTCCGGGACACGCGTTCACACTAGCCCATAACTAGGGCCCCTCTGGAGAGCAGCACGACTAGCCGGCAATTACAACTGCAGCAGGTCTGGGGCGTGTTCTGAGTCCCCACTTACTCAGAGGCCTACCTGCCACCTCAACCTAGAGAGAAGAGCCCGAACGAGGACAGTAAACTGGACTCCAACTGCTTTACTTAAAGCAAATAAGTCCTTCGCCCTGAAGGGTTTTTCCAAACAGAAATGTGGGGATCGCATCACCCTAACCAGGGGCTGCATGAGCAGCACCCCGGAGGGCAGACAGGGCTGGGCCTTGGAAGGGCTGGGCAGCAGCCCTACAGCAAGCCAGACTCTCAGTCCTCAGAGAAGGGAGCACCTGCACCTCCCACCACACCCGCCACCCCTGCCCTCTGCCACCTTCTCCCACCACCACCGACCCCCGTCCCCTCAGGCCTCCTGAGCAGCCTGGTCCAGAGCTGCTGCTTGTTTCACTCCTGGCAAAAACATTAGAGAGAAACAGACTTAGCCATTGATTTTCTAATAATAATTGTGACAAAGGAGGCCCATTCGGGAAAGGCTCTTGGGGTTTGGAACCAAGTTCAGCCCCAAGGTTAACAGAAATGCATTAGGCCCGGTCTCAGTTCCGGCTCGCCCAGCCCCACAGCCTATTTCTGGCAGAGCCCCGTGCCTTTGCAAGGGGTGGCCAGTTTCCCTGCTTGGGGATCTGATGTCTGCCCTTGAAAAGTGGGTTTGTTTCAATTTAAGGCCCTGAATCTCCCAGGGGGACAGAGAACATTCTCCCCAACGTGCCCAGAACAGCCTCCACATTCAGGTGCCGCAAACAGTGGCAGCTGCCCAGAGAGGGCGCTGGACGGCTGGAGGGGCTTCCCAGCTGTGGAGGATGCGAGACCCTGGCCCAGGGCAGCAGGACGTCTGAGAGCGATCACCCCTCCTCCAGTCCCCTCTCTACCGTCACCAGACAGACACAGGAGGGTAAAGGAATGACCTCCATGGAGCTGGGCGCTGCAGAAGGGGGAGACCCCACATTCCACTCCCACGGGGACAGCTCCACCCTGTGCAGAGCGCCCCATGGCACTGGTGGCCAGCCAAGGCCTCTCACATTCTTTGAACACAGTGTCTCACTGTTGTCCCCCTTGGCAGGCCCAGATCCGCCCCGGAGCGCCTGGAGAGCCATGTTCCGTCTCTCTTGTCTTTCTCTACGGGCGGGGAGATGGGGGACGGCAGCGGGGAGAGAAGAGAGCCCCACTGTTCCGCAGCCAAGCTGGGACTTCTGGACACAAGCTGACAGCCAGTGTCAGAGAGAGAACACCCCTCCCTCATGTCCCAGAGGCTGACCGAGAATAAAAATAGGCCTGCTCCCCAACATGCCCCCCTCCCCTCCACCACCCTCGACCCCAGCCGCTCTCAGCTCTCAGCCCAGTTTTCTCTGTCTCTCAGGGCTTCTGTTTCTACGCGCTCTGCTGCCTGCATGCACAGGCACACACATGGGCGCACATACACATGTGTGCACACCCCCCCCCCCCCAACAGGAATGGCAGTAGGTCAGAGCCGCCCTCAGAACCTCTACAGTCAGCCCCCACCCAGCAGGAGGCCACGGGGCTGGCGGAGGCTCACGAAGGAAGGAGGAAGCAGAGGTGGCCTGGGGTTCTGGAAGGTCCTCCCTGCGAAGCCGACCGGCCAGCCTGCCAGCCCCAGGAGAGTGAGGAGCCGGAGGCCCTTATGGCAGGAAAGCGGCCGTGAGGATAACAAGACGCTGCGCTCAGAAGCCCTTTCTCATCCCCTGAGGGCTCCTCACACACTGTGGGCATCGGCCATCCTCGCGGCCCCCAGGGAACACGGTCACCTCAGCCCGTGCCTCCAGACCCAAGGAGCAGGGTGCCACAGCGGCCCTTTCCTGAGGTCCTCACTCTGCCCCCCAGGATGGTGCTGTGCTTGGGGAGCAGCTGGTTCTGAGGCTCCCCTTCATCTAACACACACACACACACACACACACACAATTCTGGGGCTGTAGCCTAGCGCACGCCAATACCCGCATTTTGGCAGACACAGCCGCCCACCACCCCTGGGTCTCATGAACGAATGCCCTGGGGTCAGGCCTCACCATATGCCTCCCCCACACCCCCCAGACCGGCCGCTTCCACCCCACAGACCCAGCTCTTCTTTCCAGCCTTCCAATTTCCAGCTGAGACTGGACTCCTCAGCTCCAGGTGGCAGGGCTGGGTGTCCGACTGCACGCCTGGGGCTCCGGAAGCGAGGGGATCCAGGAGGCCACCTGCTGGGCCAGGGCACCAGAAAGCCACACGGCGATCACACTAGCAGCCCCAGGGCAAGCCATGCCAGCTCCCCGCAGGACGGGCCCACCTCCCCAGAACTGTCCCCAAACCCCCAAGGCCCAGCTGAACACTGCGCTCCCCACCACTGGGCCGAGGAGAGGGTGGAGGAGAGGGGAGGAGGCAGACAGGGGCATTCTGCTCGAGCATCTCCCCGTTATCCATGGACTGGGAGCAGGACGGGCCATGACGGCACCAGATGTTGCCATTGGGAGTCAAAGCTCCCACCACGCCCAAGGCTTTCCGGGAACTGCTCAAGGCCACAGCTGGGGCCAGTCTGAGCACATGGTCTCAGAACCGGGCCTCCAGGCTCCAAGGAGCAGGGAGAGGATGAGGTGACTCCCTCCCCAGAGCAAAAAGCCTATAGGCCTGTAGGTCCAAGAGACCAGGGCAGACATCAGTGACTACCTCATCCCAAATGGAGCAACGTGACCCTTGATGAAGGGGCCACCATGTAGGGGACATGAAGCCACCATGCAGGACTATGACCCCTCCATTGTTCACATTGGGACTTTGAGCTCTGAGTAATTAAGAGAGTTGCCCAAGGTCACAGAGGTGGTCACAGCAGAGCCAGGACCACCCCCAGGGCTTCTGACTCGTGGCCATGGGTCCTAGGTTCAGAGACTCAGAATGAGGTCAGGGGGGTGCTCTGTCCCCAGGGAGGGCCGGACTCAAGAAGGGGAGCAGCAACTGCTGGGGAAGCCCTCTGTCTTGTGCCTGGTGGCCCACGCAAAGCACAGCCTGGCTCCTGCTGAGGCCCTGGCCCGGCAGCCTGGGGGGTCTGGCCAGGGTGGCCGGAGAGCTGGGCTGTCCCACCCTCACTGAGAACCCTCATGGCAAAGGTCTGTGTGTCCACACACCTAAGACCCTGTTCCCAGCAGGTAAGGCCAAAGCTGGAAGCATCAGGCCTGTGTCCATGCGGAAGTGGGAGCACTCGCTCATGCAGAACGGAAGGAGAGAGGGTGTGCAGAGAGGGAGGAGGGAGGGGGGGCAGGGAGAGAGAGTGGGGCAGTGAGAAAAGGTGTGGGGCAGAAGAGGATAAGGAAGAGATGGAGAGAAGAGAACAGAAGAGGAAGAAGAAGAGAAGTGAGGAGGAAATGGAAAAATGAGGAGAGGGGAAGGAAGCGGGCAGATGTTTGCAAGGAACGCACATGAAGGAGAGAGGGAAGAGAGAAACTGAGAGCTAAGGTGAGGGCCAGAGAGTGATAAGGGCGGCGGGGTCGGGGTCGGGGAGGGGGGACCAACCAGAGAGGGAGGCAGATCGGAGCCGGTGGGGAGGAGGGTGCCAGAAGCTGCCACTGCGCCCGATGCCCTCCAGTTTAGCATTGTACGCTGCCCACCCCGCCCAGGGGAGCCGGCAGGGGCGAGGCAAGCAGGATGGGGAGGCAGGGTGGAGGGGAGGACACCAGGCAAGGAAGGCACCACGCCCACGGCACATGGGACAGATGGACAGGGACACACAGAGAACGCAAGGGACGAGGCATTCCACAAGACAAAACGAAACAAACACAAAGAGAAAATCAAGATTAATCGGTGTTCTGAGTCTGGATCTGTCCACACTCGGGAGGGAGGTAGGGAGGGTGTCAGACAGGAAGGGAGGGAGCACCCCACTCTGCTCCTCAGGGCAGGTGGGCCTCCCGCTGTCTGGCCGGACACCTCGTCTCTCTTTCTAACCCCGGCATGGAGGAAGGTGCGGGCCTGGGACCAGGAGGTTTCAATCCTGGAGCTCCACACCTCACCCGCGCCCTCTCCGCTGATGGTCACCTGCCTCCTCCTGGCCTCGGTCTGAGCCCCAGGGTCACCCTCCCTAGCACCAGCTCCTCTGCTGATGCCCCCTCAGGTCTCCAACCCCTGAATGTGCGAGGCTGCAGGATTCCATCCTGGGGCCTTTCTCCGTCTGTGCTCAGCGCCCGGGGCCGTCATGCAAGGTCGTGCTCTCCATGACACCCAGGCACAGACAACGCCCACACTTCTAAGCCCCGACCTTGCCCCCTTGAACTCCTGACTCACATATCCAATCATCATGGATGTTTCGTGGACATCTCAAATCTAATGTGGCCAAGACCACACTTCTGATCTCCCCTCCAAGCCGGCTCTTCCCACCAGAGTGAAGAGCACCTCCCTCCTTTAGTCACTCTGGCCAAAAACCCTGTCTTTTCTTTCTCTCACATCCCGTGTCTGGTCTATCTGTAAATCTTGATGGCTCCACCTCCAAAATAGGTCCATAATCTGAGCACTTCTCACCATCTCCACAGATACCAGCCTGGTCAATAGCAGCAGCCCCCTAACTGGTCTCCCCCGTTCCACTCTGGTCACACTAATCCTTTTAGAACAAGTCAGATGACGTCACTCTTCTGCCCATATCCTTCCTAAGGCTTCTCACACCACGAAGAGTAAAAGCCAAAGTTCCTATGATCACCAGGCCCACTGCAAGCTGGCCCCCATTCTCATCACCTCTCTGACTTCGTGTCCCACTACACTCCACCTCAGGGCCTTTGCACTTGCTGTTCCATCTGGCACGTTCCCTCACCGCCCAGCGAAGCTTTTTCCCTGGCCACTCACCCACCTTCAACCCCTCACTGGCACTTCACTGCGTTATTTTATCTCCAAGGCACTTATCACCCATCTGATACACTATATATGTAGTCACTTATTTGTTCATTCTCCATCTCCACCATGAAGGCCAGGATTTTTCACCTCGTTTGCTTACCTCCAGAACCTAGACCAGCATGTAGCACAGGTTGGGAGCTCATGTTGAATGAATGATTACATGGGCCTTCATCTCATCCCCTGTTTCCATAATAGAATGTAAACACTGGGTTTTCGAGTCAAGCTCCCGAAGCTTGACACTGCTATCCCCTTATATCTGTCTCCATCTTTATCCTCATTTCACAAAGCCTCTTACCTCCTGGTGGGGCCTCAATTACCCACCCGGAGCCCCATCCCCTCTCACCTCCTTAGAAAACCTTATTCTATCAATTTCTTTCTTCCTGTTATATTTTTTCTCCCTCTTCCCTCCATATTCAAGCGTGCTCTCTCTTCTCTAAAAACATTCTCATGGTTCCTATATTTACAAAAAGAAGTTCTCAATAGCTTGCTGACCTCTTTAACTACCATCCTCTCCCCTTTTATCACAAAACCACTCAAAAGAGTAGTTGACATGTTGTCTGTGCTCCCTCTCCGGTCACTCCTCCCTCCCTCACAGTCTGGCTTCTGTCACCACCACTCTGCGAAAATATGCCTTTGAAAATCACTGGGGCCACCTAATTGGCAAGCTCAATGAATTTTTCTCAACCCTCCTCCTCACGATCTCTCATAGTGACATTGCAACCCCCGCCCCTCCTGCTGGGAGCCCTTTATCATCCGGCCTTCTGTGATGGCCCACCATACGGGTCTCTCACCACCCTGAACATTGGTTCTCAGTCCCCTTATGGCCTCCATCCACTTCCGGTCCATCTCACCCCGTGTTCTTTTCTCTCCGTGCCCTCTGGCATGTACACCTCATCCACGCCCAAAGTTTTAACCTTCAACTTTTGTGAGGATGACTCTAAAATCCAGAACTCTTTCCACTCTGTCAAGCTCCAATTCCAGATGGTCAACTGCCTCCCACACATCTCTGCCTGGAGGCTGCCCCGTCACCTCAAAGTCAGCATCTCCAACGCGGAGGTCTCCACCTGACACCAAACCTGCTCCTCCTCCTGACTCCTGGTTTGTTCATGGAACCAGCATCCTGTTTCTTTTCATGGAGCCTCAGAATCGTCTTCGATGCCACCCTCTCCTTCAGCCACCACATTCCATCAACTTGTAAATGCAGCGTTTCTACTCCCACAGCGTCCTCGGCATCCATCTCCTCCTTTTCATTTCCACGGGCAGCACCCCGACCCAGTCCCCATCACCTCGGCTAACTAATAAGCTCCCAGCTCAAAGTCTCTCCCTTCTTGCACCCTTCCTGCCTAGACCCACCAGATACATCTTCCTAAACAATCGTGCTGATCACGGTGGATTCTCCTGAGTACAGCACACTGCTTCCTACATCGCCACTAGGAAAGGCTCAAGCTCCTTAGTCCGGTATTGAAGACCAACCCGAGGCAGGCCCCAGGCTACCCTCCTAACTCTCTCTCACACAGTCTGTGGGCTCTCAACCTGCTTCATTCTTCAAACATGTCCTACGCCTTCCTGTCTTCATTATGAACCCTCTCTCTCCAACGACCCCACCCACTTTCAAAATCCTCCCCATCGTCCAAGGCTCTGTTTAAAACCCACCCTCAGCACAGAGCCTCTCCATTCTCTGCTGATGATGATCTCTCCTTCTTCCTCACTCCCACAGAAACTTATTTCCATACCACTCATGACAAATGACCTCATTTTAAAGATCTTGCTCTCTTTTTTCCTCACCAAACTCTAGACTCCTTAAGGACAAGATTCACATCTATTTCCAACATGCATTGAAATCTCTACCTCTAGAGACATCTGAGACCAGGCTGGTCACAGAATAAGGATCATAAGATAACTGAATTGGACTCACCAACACCAACTCCTATTTCTTTTTCTTGTCTTATTGCACTGGCTGGGACATCCAAGACAACGTTAAATGATGGCGGCGATAACAGGCATTCTTATTTTGTCCCTGGCTATAACAGGAATTCTTCTAAGGTTTCACAAGAAGGTATGATCTCCTACAAGTTTCTGGTACCTAGCCTTAATCAAGTTAGGAAAACTACCCCTAAACTCTCTGACATCTAAGCTGAAATAAAACATAAGGAGTGGTGGGATCAAGGTGGAATGAAGCAGGAACAGAGTCCTGAGATGGAGGAGAGCCAAGAAGGAAAAGGCAGACCTGAGGGAGAAAAGCCCAGAGAGGCCAGATCAAGTCCATGGCCATGAATAGGTTCTCTCTCAGACCTGCGCTTCCTAGGTTACTCATGTTGAAGCTTATGTTCCAGCTTCTTGCAGAAGACTGCAGAACAAGCAGAAAGAGGAGGTACAGGAAATGTGTGCTCCCTGCCTCCCAGACTCTGCTGCACACCGATCCTGCCCGTGCACCTTTATCGACACAAGCATCGCAGACACCCTGAAGGGCTCCTAAGAAGTTGCGCAAGCAGGACCTGCTGATGGAAGAAATGCTGTTCACGACACAGCATGGGCCAGGGAGGCCCCTTTATAGCTCTGGGAACCAAATATAACTGTCTCCTCTACACATCTCATCCCTTCTCCTGACAGTCACTTACAGCTGGTGGGGGAGAGGGGAGCAGGGATGGGGAACGGAGACATTGTACTAACAATATTGCCCCCTTCTTATGACTTCTTGGCAGCCAAAGACTGAGCGGCTATAGGTTATGGAAGTTGACAATCAAGATCTCAGAAGCTAGTAGGAGAAAAAAGGCTGAGAAGAGATCCACTACCAGATGGAGATCGTTCCCAGGCCACGCAGTATGGCTTCCTCTCAAGCAAGCTGCAGGAGAGCTATACTGAAGGGTTCTATCTAGTAAGGGGAGGAAATTCCTCCTGCTCCCCCAGAGAAAGGCCTGCTGGATTCTGCCCATCGTCAGGCTAGAATGTCACTATTCCTCAGGCTGCCACCCCAACTCTGTAAATCCTGAGAGGGCCCCATTCCTCTCCCTTCAACCAAACCAGGAAGAAGAGCATCTCTGGTGACAAAGAAGCTGGGGGATTCTTATGTCAGGGGCCCAGACGCGGGAGAAAGCAGAACACGGGAGCCCCATCGGGACCACCCCACAAAGCCTTACAGAGTTACTCTGCCTGCGCTAAGACTGGCAGGTGAAAGCACTGATGTGCTGCTGACCAGCTCTCAGGGGAGCTGAAGCCCTGGCGCCCATTTCCACGGTGTAAATACTTCCATTACGGCCAACTTCAAGTCACCACTAGTTGAACTGGGGACTATGCTCTGCTCTGAAGTAGGGGAGCAGGGCGTCCACGCCCCACACCCAGGTCCTGGGCCCGGCCCAATAGCCAGCTGGCCTGCCCCCAGCTACTTCCTCAAGCCCACCATCCATCCCCAGGAGGGCGTCTCCCTCCCTCCCTGCAGCTGGCAGGGAGACTCAGCTTCCCCCACCCTCCGGAGAAGGGGTGGAGGGCAGGGGCAGCTGCCGGGCACCTCCTCCTCGCCTCCCTGAGCTCCCACCACCCTGTCAGTCTCTGGTCCACCCCTGCCCGGGCCCACCTCCACAACTAAACCAGCCCATAGGATTTCCCGCCATGCGGCTGCCCCCGAGGAAGGGTCACAGGCTGCGGCCAGTGGGAGGGAGGGGAGCTCTTCCTGTCCCTCCCAACATGGCCCCGGACACGCTGCCATTTCTTGCCTCAGTCAGCAGCTCTGGCTGCCCCACTCTCTCCTCTCTCCAGAAAGACCAGTCCGTTCTCTGACAGGAAATGCAGCTGCGTTTCCCTGGGCCTGCTTCCCGTGCAGAGCTGGTCCTAAAGCATGGACTAGCAGGACAGCTGAGCAAAAGGGGGAACCTGGCCTCCCCTGAAACACAGAAATATCTGGAAAGGACTCGCCAGGGCCGAACACTCAGATAGAGCCCACGGGCTTCGGGACACCCTCTCAGGCTTTTTGTCATGCCTCTGGGAGGGCCCAAGAGGGAATTCGAGTCTACAGGTGCCTCCCTGCAGCCTTCCCCAAGGACGTGAAGTCTGAGCACAGAGAGCTCTACAGGCAGTTGCACACGGCCTCTCCTCTCTGCCTAGAAGGCTGGGAAGTCACCACTTCCAGGAAGCTTTCCCTGACTGCCTTAGGTGATAAGCCTTGCTTTCCCCCAGGCTCCACGGCTTCGGCCCCCAGCTCTGTTGTCTCACACACTGCACAGTGTTAGAATTATCTGTCTGTGTATCTGTCCCCTCATTAGACTGTCAGGTCCTTGAGGGCAGGAACTGAAAGACACTGATCTTTGAATCTCAATGCCTGGCTTGGAGCCTAACAGACAACGAATGCAGGAAGGGATGGCTCCTGACAGTCTTTTCCCCACGCCAAAGCAACGCCTACAAGGCATGATGGCTGGGCCTGCACTTGCTCCCACCAAAACCAGCCAAGACCAAAGAGGAAAAAAGGAGGCACCCTGCACCGATGGTCCCTGCTTACCTGCTACCCGGTGGGCCACCAGCCCCTCCAGGTTCAGTGGCTCCTCCTCCGGAGTTCTGGATGGGTCTGAAGCCACCTCCTTCGGTGGGAGCTGAGGCTGAGCGGTGAGGCCAGGGAGCGAGGCCGGGGGCTGCTGAGGCCCTGGAGGACCCTGGGCAGTTGGAAGGAAGGCAGACGAGGAAGACGAGGAGGCTGGGCTCTTTGGACGGAAACTCTGGTTGGGCCCAGCTGGACACGGCTGATAATCATAAGGTGAGTAGGGTCTGCCAGGAGGGACGGACTCTAGAGAGGCCCGTGGGGCTGGCTCAGGGGTTCCCAAGGAATGCCCACTGGGGATGTAGCCAGATCTGGACTGCGTCAGTGGATGGGACTGGCAGGAGGAGCCGGAGAAGGGCTGCGAGGAGAGCGGGGAAGCCCCCGGCCAGGCCCCCGGGACGCTCTGGGACTTGTGCAGGGGGGCGGCAGCCGCGGCTGGCTCCAGATCCAGCATCAGCATGTCGAGGGTTTCGATGGACTGCTCAATTTCCTGCTGGGAGGCCGCCCTTGGGAACTCCGGGAGGCCAGGCGTGGGGGTCTCTGCCAATGGCTGGGGGCTGGGCCTGCTGAGCCCGAGACTCTCCAAGTGGGCCCTTTCCTGCTGGCGAAGAGGTGGGCGAGGCTGCTGCAGCGGCAGCTGCTGCTGCTGCTGCTGCTGCTGCTGCTGCTGCCAGGAACTCAGGCCCCTCTGCACAGCCTCCCGGCTGCTTCCCCCTCGGGCTGGAGCTGGGGGCAGCTGGGGCTCAGCTTCTGGAAAGGACTGAGAGCGGAACATACCGCTGGGGTCATGGCCATAGGGAGAGGTGGTCATTGGCTGAGACCAGGCTGGGTGGGGCCCCTCTCGCTGGTAGCCAGCTAAACCCTCCTGTGTGGAGTAGGAGGGCCGCATGGGGGCCGTGTGGCCAGCATGGGCTGGCACTGCCCGGCTGGCAGACTCATAGGGGTAGCCCCCACCATTGACCATAGGTTCCACAGGGTAGGGCTTGTCCAGGCCGTTGGTGAGTGAGGACATAGCCTCTGGGTAGCCCCCCTCACTGGTGTTGGTGACCCCGTCCAGGGAGGACAGTGTGCCCATGCTGCCCACGCTGTGCCCATCCTGGTTGGGCAGCTCATCGTCCAGGATGTCTGTCTCCCGCTCAGATGCCAAGGCCCCGCCGTTGACGTGAACCTGGGCTGGGACGACGTGGCGGCCAGAAGAGGGTGCAGCAGGGCGCCCTGCCGGGCGGGACCGGAGATGCTGGGCGTGGTACATGGCGCCTTGCTTCTCCCGCTCCAAGCCGAAGCCGCTGAGCAGGCGGTCCAGCTCACGCTTCTCCTCGGGACTCAGGGCAGCAGGGGCACCGGAGGGGCCGGGGCCAGGCTCATCGGTCTTGTCTGTCTTGGTGGAGGCTGTGGAGTTGCCCGAGTCACTGCTCACGGACAGGGTGTGCTCCACGTGGTTGGGGGTGGCCGACAGGGCCGGCCGCGTGGCGTTGACGGCCCCGGTGCTGCCGTGCAGCGAGTCCTTCTTCTTCACCTTGGCATATAGACTCCCGTCCAGTGGCCCCTGGGTGTGTCCCACCACCTCTGCAAGAGAGAGCAGAGGGCAGACAACAGAGTACAGACGTCAGTGCGAGGCACAGACATTTGACGTCTTCTACTCTCTGAGGAAGGGAGCCAAGGGCTTCCATTCCCTAGATCCTAAAACCTCCTTTCAGCACCCCAAGGTCAGGGAAAGGTGAAAGGACGAGAGGACCGTCTCCTAGGCTTCTGGGCAGAGCCCTCTCCAAGACCCAGCTCAGGGCCGGGCAGTGGAGCCTGAGATTGGGCGGGGGGGGTCCTGGGAGCAAGACGCCCCAGTCCACAGCCTGGCTCTGTCATTTCACCAGTGCCCCAAGGACCGGGAAGTGCTGGGCCAAGATGGGGCTCAATAAAGCCAGTAGGCCCTGTGTGGAGGGGATGCACTGTCCCTCTGAATGCTGGGGCCCATGGGGCTCTGGGAAGGGGGTTCAGGGACCGGGGGAAGCATCTTAGGGACGAGAACGCAGAACTAGAGGTTTTCATGAGAGAGCGGTGTCCCCGGTGTCATTCTGTCTGCAGACAGCTCTTGGGACCCCGTGAGCAATACTTTCTCTGAAAGGAAAAAGTGAGCGCTCGGTGGCTCAGGGCCAAAGGGCTGACTCAGGAACGGAGAATCTCCCCCGCCCAGAGGAACTCAGTGATTTCACACCCAGTACAGTCAGCAGCCCAGCTTCCAGCCCCGACACACACAGGCGCACATGCACACACGCACACTCGCATCTCCGCTCACTCCAAGGTGGGCCCCTGGTTGGCGAGAAGAGAGAGCACCCCCTCCAACACAGCATCAATTCCAGCCCAGACACCAACGGTCGCACACACACACTCACACACAGAAAGCCAGACACAAAGACAGCCAGAGACACACACGCCAACCAGAAATCACCCAAATCGGATACCCAGACACACGCACGCACGGGGCACACCAAGGAAGCTCCCCGGCAGAAGTATGGGTGTGGATACGAACATACAAACACCCATCACAACCCCCCACATGCCGGGGAACGCCTGCCACGTGCCAAACGCTTGCCAGGCACTTCACACATACGTGACCTCCCATCCCGTGGGCAGCCTGCCACGCCTGTTTTACAGACGGACGAACAGAGGTCTGAGAGGTGGAACCATCTCTTTGTAGACACAGTACCTGGTAAAGCTGGCATTTAAAATCGGAACAAATTTAAAACAAAACTAAATTAAAATCAAAATTAATTTAAAATCAGAACTAAAGCGGAATTTCAAAGACCATACAACTTTTACTATTCTACACTCTCTCATATCACGCACACACAAACACACACATTAAGTTGAATAAACACAAAATAGGCAGCAATACCCCAAAATAAAGTTAAAGCCACAGACATTTCAGAAAATACAAGCTCCTACCGTGCCCGAGGATCAGCCCTCGGGCCAGAAGTGGCAACCTCTAAAAATAAACACTCACACAGAAGCCCATGGCCAAGAACAAGTGATCAGACAACCACAAAACAGGAACATCCTGATCAACACACACACACAGACCACAGGCCAACCAGAGGACCGGAGAGCCAGCACAGAGATGCTCAACAAAGCGCATCGGCCACACACCCCCTGGGGGCGGAAGCTCTGCCCGTTCACTGAACGCTCCAGAACCATGTCTCTGCCCCCTGTTTCCCCTGGGGTTTGGGACCTCAGCCAGCAGCAGGCCTCAAGTGACAATGGGCCACTGTGGCCGCAGCCCGGGGCTCACAGGGATGAGGCTGGTCTGAACTGGAAAGAGGTCTTGGCTGAGATGGGTCTGGATCTCAAACAGCCTGCCCCTTGTGCCAAGACCCCTAAAGGCTGCTGAGATGCAGTGGCAGACATGCCTGCCTCTCCCTGCTGGCCTGTCACGGTCCCTAGAGGGTCACGCTGTCGGAAGAGAGAGGCTGCCATGTGCCTCCAAAGAACCGGGCTCCTTGCTACACAGAAAAGAAGAGAGCTCAGCTGGATGTTTCCAGAGGGAAAAAGAACAGTCGTGTGTTGCATAACGACGTTTCAGTCAACGCTATTTCGGACCACATATACAACAGTGGTCCCATAAGATCGGCAGCACAGAACCTGGGTGTGCAGTAGGCTGTGCCATCTAGGTGGGTGCAAGTGCACTCTGTCATGTTTGCACAATGGCGAACTCACCCAATTTCTCAGAACACACCCCTGTCATTAAGCGACACACAACTGTGCTGAAGACAGGAGCGCCCATCCACTAAGATTTCTGGGGGTGGTTCCCACGAGGATGGGCCCCTCAGACCAGCTGGTGAAGTCTGAAGAGCTGTCCTGCCTTCTCACTGTGCCTGGAGAGCCACTGGTCCTGGAGAAAGCAGGCCCTTTCTGGGGCCCTGGGTGCACTCCGCAGCCCATGGCGTGGGATGCCGGAGCGTCCCTCCTGGGCCAGGGACCTCCTCCATCCCCAGACTCCCCAATCTCTCATGTCCATGCCCACATGGTCTGGAAGCAGGGGAACAGCAAAGCAAAGGATGGTGTCCAGTGGCCTCCCCATTTACACCAGACAGAAGGCAACGAGAACACTGGGTGCAAACTAGTGCCAATCTGAGTGTTCTTTCCTTCCAGGAAAAAGTAGACCCACTCCAGCATCTCACTAGGTTCCTTTTTTTTTTTTTTTTTTTATTAAGGTTTTACCTTTTTCCTTTTTCTCCCCAAAGCCCCCCAGTACATAGTTGTATATTCTTCGTTGTGGCGTGTGGGACACTGCCTCAGCGTGGTTTGATGAGCAGTGCCATGTCCGCGCCCAGGATTACAAACCAACGAAACACTGGGCCGCCTGCAGCAGAGCGCACGAACTTATCATTCAGCCACGGGGCCAGCCCCTCACTAGGGTTTTAAAAGAAGAGCTTTTGGCAAGGGAGCTAAGAAAGCATCCCCCAAGGAACGGAGGGAGAATTCACACTGATTACCGCCACCTGATACCTTGGCCCTTCTGGCCGGGCCCCATGCTTCATTGATTTTGACAATGTCAATATTAAACGGATTCTGTCATGTAATTTACCCCCACATGGCCAACTGTTTGTAGCCACAACATCGGGAGCAATAACTGCCCGGCCACTAAGGCTTAGTAAGAAAATCAAAGAAGTGTAAATTGTTTAACCAAATCCTGTTTGCTAAATATAAATGGAAATGTCTATTGCTCAAAGAAGGAGCCAGTGGCTCCTGAGCACCCAGTGCTGGCTGCAGCCTCCAGGCTGTTCTGCATCCTCAGTGGCCATCTTCCTCTTCACGACAACGGGAGAAACGGGACACTCAGGCCCATCCCAGGTCTGTCCAGCCCCGGTGAGGGCTCTGCTGAAACCTCAGAGTACCGGCCTGACCTGAGGGGAACGCACCTCTGCTCCTCCCATGGGAGATGAAGGGAATTGCCCCCACCCCCACACCGGCACACACGCTCACGCGTCATTCCCCTCTCCCCATCCGCCACAGCCACATTAGGAGCTATTACCAGGACCACAAGAAGCCGGAACACAGTGTCGGTTTCAATCTATTAAGGCAGGAAGGGCACAAGAGAGACGCCAGCAGAGCAAGGAGGAGGAGAGGGGCGTGGAGGGTGAGGGCAGAGGGCTTTCATCTTACGCTGAGAGCCACCAGATCCATCTCGAAGTCCCAGCAGCCTCTTTGGCACGGCCAGTTCAGATAAACCACCTCAGATGAGAAGGAGTTGGACGCCCAGTGGGAGAGGGGCAAGGGACAGAGGGAGGAACCTGCCTCACTGGGGCCTGATTGGGTGGGTGCTGGCCTGGTGACAACAGAGTAGAAGGATAAACTGCAGGGACACCATAAGTTACAGGCAGCCCAGGGTGACAAGTCCCCAGGCCCCAAGCCCAGGCCAGCCTGGACATCCTGTCTCGTGGCCCGTCTCTCTGCCTAATTCCCTAGGAAAACTGAGAAGCCCACAGTCTCTTCAAGGTCCCACTTGCTTTGTCTGCATCTGTCTCCCCGCTCTTTCCAGCCGCGGCTCCAAGCCCTGGACTCCACCCTTGACACTGAGCTCGGTTGCACCAAGGGGCCCTTATTCCACGGCGGCCGTAATCCAGATGTGCGAGTCATGCTTTTGGAAAGCTCTGAGGAAAATCCCCAGCTGACTTGGACATGGACCTACTCCCTGGGGCTCCCTCCAGGAAGCCACAGAGGTGCGAGTGGTGCATGAAGTCCAGCACAGGCCAGGACGCAGGAAAGGAAAGCCGTGCCCATCCCATCCTCTTAAAAAAGAACGAGAGACAGAAACATGGGACGCTGCGGTGATGTGGGCTTAGGGCCGCTGTTTTCTGATCTGATGTTCCTAAGAACCTCCTCTGGGGATGGTTACAAAGGCAGACTCGGGGGCCCTCCCCTCAAGAACTCTCACACATAGGTCTGGGGTGGGGCCAAGCACCGGCATTTTAAGCAGCTCTCCAGGGATTCTGGCCAACACACACAGGTGGATAACTCCTGGAGAAGCCCTGACCCAGGGGGTCGGCATTTTCTAAGATTAAGGGCCCCCGCTTCTCCAACTAATGTCAACTGCGGAGATCTCACTTATTTAGGTATCAGGACAGGCGGCCCAATCACGAAGAACGACAGGTGCCAGCCTGGTTGACTGCAAGAAAGTGACTCCTTGAGAGACCCGCTCCGTCCAACGGCGGGCCTGTTCTGAACAGTGAATGATTTATTAAGGTTTTCAGGATGGGGCCCTTCACGCTAAAAAGTCCTTTGGGTCCACGTCCAGCAGAGTAGTGATTCATTAAAATACATTACCCGGGGCAGTGATGATCAACCAACGTGGAAGAGGATCAATGCACAGCCAATAGGAAGAGGCACCATGCCCGCCCGCATACGGCAGTGTGGGGGCAGAGCGGGACCCCGACAGCCGGAATCTCAGCTCCTTAAACTCGGGAATGGGGCATCAAAGGTCATGTGTGTCTGGGAGGTAGGTGGGCTTCGACAAGAACTGAGGCTTAGCCAAGAGGCAGCCAGGAGAGCAAGTTTCTGGACGTGTTAACCCTTGAGCCACGGACTATCCCCCAGCCACTTGGGGAGGCAAGGGTTGGAGCTAGGGCTGGGGCTATGGAGCAGCAGCCAGAGGGTGGGGTTGGGCACCAGGGAGGCCACAGGGATGTGGTTCTAGAGAGGAGACAGAGGGGAAGCGTCCCCTCCCGATCCACCCCTGCACCAGACATATCCATCACTGAGAAGGATGGTCCCCGTCTTAATGGCCAACTCAGCTCGCGTCAACCACTTAAGGTCGACGTAGGCCCTGGCCTCCGAGCCTTTCAGGGAAGCTCTAATGCTTCCTTGCAGGCTTGCTGAGTGACAGGATTCAGGAGCTAAGTACCATGAGCTGAGCCTGGCACACCCACCACTCTGCATTCTCCTCTCTCCAGGGCAACAGCTCCCATCGCCCACAGAGTGAAGCCCAAACGCCTGCTGGACACGCTGGGCCTTTTATCCTCGGGCCCCTGCCTGCCTTCGGAAGCCTCATCGTCACTGTCCTCAACACTCCCAACCCCGTACTCCACTCTTACTACTTATATGCTCCTTCCTACACTGTGCCTTGCATATTCTGTTCCTTCTCCTGAAAGGCCCTTCCTTACCTGCCCCGGCAACTCCCAACCTCCCTGGCCGACCTCCTCCTCCTCCCTCAGGCTCCGTTTGAACCTCCCTGGGAAGTCTCCCTGGACACGCCCCTTTCTGACAGTCCTCCAGACTCAGAGAAACCTCCTCCCAGGTCCTGCTGCCCTGCGTGGACACCTTCTGTGACACCCATTGCCCACTGGACAGTCGTCACTGATGCCACGTCTGTCTTCCCCACTAAGCTGAGTGCTCCTCGAGGAACGGCCTCTGTCTCTCTCTCTCTGGGTGCCTGGCTCCCAGACAGCAGCTTTCACAACACGGCCCACGTGAACCGTGCCTCCTGGGGTCTGACCCGCATAGCTACACAGCATAGCCCCACAGAGCACGGCGCCCGGCATTCCGGAAACGCTTGCTGCACCATAGCCAAGAGCCCAGAAAGCTCCATAGTGTTGTCAGCCACGGAAACAGTCTTCTTCCCCTGACACCCAGAGCAGTGAAAACTCAAGGGTTCAAGGTGGACCCAAACTTCTCCCAAAGGGAAGAGAAGAAAGAGGCTCTGCAGAGAAAACATCACAAGAGAGGGGATCTCTACATGGTCGGGAGCTCAGCTGGGCACAGTGGAGGTCCCTGGAAACCGGTTGAGGCACAGCCCACCCCGTGGTGCCCCCACAAGACTCCCAGCCACATCCCACCCAGCAGACACGAACTTTCTTAGGCCAAAAACCCCTTGGGGCATCTGATGAAAGCCTAGACTCATTTCCTAAAAAAACGCACAAACATACACTTTGCACATAATATCAGGGAGCTGATGGTCACCCCAAAGTCCATCTATGAATCTTAAGACGCACACATCTAAGAGTTCGGCTGCTGCTCCTGGGGAACCCCCTCTGTCACCCGGGACTTCTCCGAGGAAGGCCAGTCTCCATCAAGAAAACGGGAGAACACCCAGAAGAAAAACCCTTCCAGCTGGAGGAGCGTGCGAAGGGGCTCAGCCCAGAGCCACCACTGGGTCTTAACCTTCCCAGGGGTGGTGAGCGCGAGGCAAGGATGAGGATGGAGGGGCCATGGAGGACCTCAGCCCCATGGCTCAAGCATGATCTGGGGTCCCCATGAGACACCTAGCAACGGTGGCAGGGACCTCCTGTGGCCCAGTCTGCGACAGGCCCAGCCTCCACCCACGCCATCCTCCCACCTCACAGCCAACCGAGGATGAGGCAGCCCTCTGTGCATCACAGCTTGCAGAGAGTTCTGGAATTTCTCTAGGGTACGGGACTTCCTCAGGGGCTTGGAAGATCAGCAGAATTAGGCATTAAAAAGAAGTCCCCGAGTCTCTGAAGGGGACCCACACAGAGGAGACAGCCTTTGAGATGGCAAAGAGGGCAAGTGACAGGTATAGCCCAAGGGACTTAGGCAGCCAATGGGAGACGTCTGCTGTTCACAGTGGGAGATGTCCGCTGATGCCACACTGACAGGCACGGGGCCTCGGGCCAGGGACAGGTGAGTCCAGGTGTGGCAAAGAGACACCTGTCTTTCTTCCTGTTTAATAGCACTCAGGGGACCCACCACATCTCAGAGAGTAGACAGAAGAGAACAAGGTCCTTCCCAGGGCTGCTGTCAGTCTTTTCACAGACACTCTGTCCTCTGTACAAGTGACCTCACCAGGGTCACCCACACACCTGCCCCCATGGACCCAGGGAGGGCGGGTGCCAAGCGCCCCACCCTCAGCCACCTGCGCCATTCCACCAAGACCAAGAAAGAAAGAGCGAGGCACAGGCCCAATGTCCACATGGAGCCTGGTCTGAATGTCGGCCTGTGGGCCTTGGAGAGACTCAGCACACCCGTCGCAGTGGCCACAGAGGCCCCTCCCAGCATCCTGCACTCCTATGCCCTGGCTCGGGGCCCTCAGAGGCAGCAAGACTGAGCTCTGAGAGGGTCCGGGAGGTCGGCAGAGCCAAGAGAGCTGCTTAAAAGCCATGGGGTTGTTAGAGCTGAAGCGGCTTAGGGGACCACTTAATCCCCTACCCACCCATCATTTTACAGGAGGACAGCCAAGCTCAGCAGGCTCAGGGGACCCCCGAGGTCACCCAGCACAGAAGTGCAAATGGCTTCCTCTTCCCAACTCCAAGTGGCCCGTTCTTCCCCCAAACGGCGCTTCAAGGTGAAGATGGCCAAAGAGCCTGGGGATGGGGCCCTCCAACTACGGCTGCAGACCAGGAATGCCACGATTTAACAAACAGGCTTCAGTCAAGTGATGCCCATGGATGTGTCCCCAAGCCCTCCTCAGGAAGGAGCCGCTGCCCTTTCCACAGATACTATCTTGCCTGAATTCCTCCAGAGAGAAGGAATGGGGGCAGAGAATCTGATGGTGACCTTTATTTCAGACCCGAGGGACCAGGGCCCGGAGGGTGAGTGACCTGCTCAGGTCACACAACAGTCCATGCCTGTGGGGCAGCCGCAGACTTGCAGGGCCAGCCTCCTGACTCCAGCCTGGCCTTCAGCTCCCACACCAGGCACTCGACCCAGAGCCTGGCACTCCCACCCCCGCCCTCGGCCTATCCGGGCACAGACCTCACAGGCACATTCGGGACGGTAAAAATAGCTTGCAAGCCCACAACAGGCCAAGTCCTTCTCTGCCAGGCCGGGGTACCCGCCTGGACATGCCGAGATCCCTGGCCAGGGGGACAGTCAAGCCGCCAAGAGCCCTGACGAAGGTGGGAGAAGGCCATGAAGGGGAGCCCGCAGGAGGCCGGCAGGGGAATGGTCAGCACTGGGGGTGCCACCAGGTTCAGACCACAGAATGGGGGGCTGTCTTGAATAGACATCCCACTGGGAGTGTGTCGGGGGCTATCCATGTCTTCACGACATTCCCTCTGCCCCCTCCCCCATTCTCATCCATCAGGAACCATCACCCCAAAAGAGTGAGGCTGGCTCAGACACTCTGTCCACCACCAGCTCAGCCACTGAGGCGGAGGCTCTTACAGGTCCCAGGGCGGCAAGTCCAGGAGGGAGGCAGCCAGGGCCCAGGTCCGCCACATCCACTTCCAAAGGCAGCGCGGCCAGCCACAGCCCCGCACAGCCACACGCCCTTCCCGGGTCTGGGTCCACCACGGCAGATCCAGCCCCCCGGCACAGGAGCCCCCCAACCCTCTCCCCAGGTCCAGCAGAGAGCCACACAAGGACACACGCAGGAGAAACAGCTGCCCAGAACACACTTACCCTCTGGACGGAGAGGAAGTGCGGGGAGGGGAAAGAACCACTGATTCAATGTCTGCTCCTCGTGCCTCAAGTTTCAAATAATTCCTCCATGGCTGCAGCTCCCAGCACTGTCTGTGTCCTGCTCGGGCTCCCTTGGACTGTCAGGGGTGGGAGGAGCGAGAGCCGCCTGCCCGCCCATATACACACACACCCCTCCCTCCCTCCCTCTCTCCTGCTCGCTCTCTCCCCCTCTCGGCTCCCTCTGCCTCACTCCGGTTTGTAGGAAGCCAGTGGGATAAGACTCTGTCTGTAATTTCAGCCAGCTGGGTCCCCAGAGCTTCACTTATCATCCTGTAGCTATGCAGCTCTTGAATGACATCACAGTGGCTTCCCAAGACCTCCGCATGGAGCGAGGGGAAGCGGCCGGCCCAGCCCAGCCCCAGCCCCAGCTCGACCCAGTCCCAGCCCAGCTCAGTCCCAGCACAGCGACAGCCCCCGCCCGCCCGGCCAGTCCCAGCACGGCACAGCCTCAGCTCAGCCCCAGGCCCACCCGGTGTACCCAGAGGACAAGTGGGAAGAGAGCGCCCAGGAGCGAGGTGGCGGGGATGCGAGGGAGAGAGAGGGAAGCGCAGAGTTCCGATGGGGGCACTGGGATTTATTTCCCCAAATTTTTCCACATTTTTTTTCCATTCTCAGCAAATGAAAGGCAGAACAGATGACAACAATTTTCCAGCTGCTGAACAATAAGGTGGAAATCTTTTTTCCCCTCTCTCCCTCTCCTTCCCCTCCATGGGGCAGAGTCTAGAGGCCAGGATACTTCCTTGGCTTATAAAAGGCAAAAAAAAAACCAAAGTCCCTGTGCTTCCCAGAGGGGGCCATGGGGCCTGAACAGAGGGACTGGGGTGTCAGCCGGCAGGCCTCTGAGAGGGCGACAGGAGCCCCGAAGTGAGATCCTCAGTGCAAAGCTTTGGATGTTGGCCCACAAACCTGGACAGTTTTTGAGGCCTGACTTTGCAAAGGCCGGTGGGCGTGCGGGCCCAGATATTGACCCACCAGGCCACCCAAGATGCCTCCAGTTTAGTGGCTACCGGTATTCAGTTCTTTCTCATCGGTTAAAACCATGAATGGCAGAGAGAGAACTTTTTGGAGCGTCAGTGGTTCCACTCTCAGCCCAACCACCCAGGGCTGAGTGGCCGGCTCAGCCAGAAACCACTCGAGCTGCCCATAAGTGCCCACCATCATCCTGGTGTCCCCTAGAAAGCGCCAGGAGTCCCTGCCCTGGGCCCAGACCTGTCCCACCCAGGTCTGCACTGCAGCTCTGGAGGGGCGAGGCGGGTCACGTACAGGCCACATACTTTACCCTCCTCCCAGCAGAACCTCACCCCTGGCGCCTCCCCACTGCCAGCATCCCTCTCTGGGGCTTCCTTCTGAGAGTAAAGAAGAAAAATAAGAGGAAGAACAAAAATGGTACCCAGTGCCCTGCTCGCTGGCCCCTGCCCTAGCCTAACTGCATTCTCACTGATGAGGGGGGAGGCCCCAGCCCAGTGACAAAGACTTCACAGAAACCCTAAGGACAGGGAGTGGAGAAGAGGGGCTCCATGCCTCCAGCTCCAAAGGAGGACTTCCAACTTGCCCAGCACAGGACCACAATTTGGACGAACTACTGTAATTATCCTTTCCCACCTCCATGGAAACTTCTAGAACCAACCAACAAACTCCAGCTCTTAAAAGGGTTGAGGTCACCCAGTCCACCACTTTTCCCTACCCCATTCCCCCCACTAGTGTCACCCTAGATTTTATTTGCATACAACCTTCATGTTGATCCGCACATCTGAATCCCACCTATGTTATTATTTTGCAAATTTCTAAAATAAACAATTTAGGTTCAACTAGGTCTAAGCATCAATATCCATGATACCACGGATTTGGTGTGTACCAGATACTTTTTCTCTAACACGCGTGAAAATAAATACACCTGAAATCATTTCCTACATAATCGCCAGTCTGGCCCACGTACCACACTGGAAAACACCATCATCCAACCGGCCCTAGAGGCAGCAACCCCATCTGGGGTTCTCTGCTCCCAGCAGGGACTGGCTACACCAGAAGCCCCCAGGGAGTTTTATAAAAACCTCAATCCCCTGGACCCACCCCAGACCTCCAGAGGCCGGACTGTCAGGGGCGGGGCCCAGGAACGTGAGTTGCACATCCCTTCCCAGCTGACCGTGCCGGCAGCCAGGTGCGGCAGAAACGGGGCCTGGCTGTCCTTAATTATTCTCGGTTATGAGGATCTCCCTACCTCCCCAAAAGCCCAGTTCGTCTTTAGATGCCCATAACACATGGGTTCTGGCACCCTGTCTCTTCCAGTAACTGGCCGTCTGGTCCCCATGGGGAGGCTCTGATGAACCGAGTCTCTGCCACGTGAGAACGAATATGGTGTGCGGGACCTCCTGAGTCCCTCCCTTAACAGCCCCCCCGGGGGGTCCCTGAGCATCCATGCTAACCCTTCCCTCGGCTTCCCTTCACCACTGAGCACTGAAGCAAGGGACCCACAAACAACCACGTGGGCTCTCTGACCTACGAGGAGCACCACAGGCCTATCACCTCCCACTCTCTGGAAACCACACCTTTGAGAATGCAGCCTAAGGTTATACCCAGCCCTTCTCACTCCTTTCACTGCAGCACCTGCCAAGAATACGGCAGCTAAGAACATGGGTGTAGGGATCAAGCAGACACTGGTTTGAATCCAGACGCTACCACTTACTAGCTCAGTGCAACCCTAGGCCAATTACATAATTTTTCCGAGTGTCAGTTTCTTCATCTGTAAAACGGGTATATTAATATCTCTATCTCAGAAGGCATTGCAAAGACCAATGCCACCCGGACAGCACTGAGCACAGAGCACAGCACACAGAAGGTGCTGGAAAGGAGGCAGCATGTGCACACCACCAGCACTGCAACGTCCTCCTCCTCCTCGTCCTTCCCTGACCTGGCCGAACCCTGACGGCACCTCTGCGACCCCAGCTCACCGGCCCGGGTGTGGCACACCCAGTGCTTAAGCTTCACGACATATCGTTTGACCTGCCCTTTCTCTGTTCAGAAATCATTACATCAAATAGTCCAGCGAAGAGAAGAGCCTCGTGAAAGAGCTCGGATTCTGAGGTTGTTCAGTTAGCCATTCCTGAGACCATCCTAGCACCAGGGACATCACTACCAACAGGTGCCCGAAAACGCCACTGCCCCTCCCATCTGCAGAGAAGCCTGCAACAACAAGGACCACGACGAGCGAGGCGGGGGCAAGACGTCAGTGGCCTTCGCACAGATAGGAAGGACTTCCTGGGGCAGGGGGCAGGGGGCAAGGGGTGGCAGATACGCTTCGAAAAAGGATACACTCAGTTTTACCATACTTTCTACTTGAAAAAAAGATAATTTTTTTTCCTTAAAACAAACTGCAGAAAATAGCTGGGGCAGAAATCTTTCCGGATAAGGGATGAATTAAGCTAAGCTTGAAGGGTGAAAGTATTGTTCCGTCTTCAGAGGCAGCTGGGTGTCCCCTGCCCCCTGAGACAGCCCCAAGCAAGGCAGTTTCATGAAACACTAGATCCAGAGGCAGGGACACGGACCTGGTGCGCTTCTGGAGCCCCGCAGATGCCCAGGATTCGTTGAGACCCCAGATTGGCCGTGTGAGGCCCAGCCGTGGGCAGCCAGCACAGGCCACTCCCCAGAGAACATCTTGAATTCATCGGCCCAACACACCCACCCCGATTCGCTCCATCAGACTGAGGGAGGGGAGGAGGCCCCCACCGTCACAGATGGTCAGTGCTGGGGCAGAGGCCACCACCCAGGGCCCCCGACCCCCAGAAGAAGGCCCTCTCGCTGTCAGATCTGGGGCAGACACCATAAGGGGGATGCTCAGAAGAGCAGTGGCAACCCCATCACGTAAGCACCTCAGATATCTCCAGGTCTAACTGCACAAAGAAAGTGGAATCATTGGGGGTGAGTCTACAGCCGAGACTCCCACATGCAGGTCACTCGAACGCTCCATCCCCTCCGGGACGTCCTTTGGGCCAGCAGACCCCCAGCTGGGAGCCCAGCCAGGTGAGGGCATCTCAGTCACACGGAGGGATTCTCCACGGAGGACAGGAGCCCGGCCTCCCTGGGTCCCCTCCTTCAGCCCCCTTCCTGCCAGGTTCTTTCTTTTGCTTGGCAAGTGCGGAAGCATCTTTCCAGACCTGGCTTTTTGCTCTTTCTCTTAAGGAACAAAATGGCCGAGCGTTTTGGTTTCCAAGCAGCCCAATCATAGAACAGAAGCAGGAAGCAGAAAAGAGCGTGCCCAGTGAAGGGCAGCCTCACGCCGTGCAACAGGGAGAAGTCAAGTCCCAGAGACAAGGGGCCGAGAGGACAGCCAGATTAGTGGTCCTCCCCAGGGCAAGGGGCCCCCCAGGGAACATGTGGCAAGGCCTGGAAACATTTGGGGTTGTCACGTTAGAGGAAATGCTGCCGGCATCTAGTGGGTAGAGATGCTGCTCAACAGCCTATGACACACAGGCCAGCCCCACAACAGGCAGGGACCCGCTCCGAACACCAACAGGGCCACAGCCGAGGAGCCCTGGGCCAGACCGAGGCCACAGGGAGTCTGGGGGGGTGGGAGGCAGAGCTTGGGATGATGACTCAGAGTCCCGGATCCCAGTCCCAGCTGAGCCACCAACTCGCTTCTTGACCTTGGGCAAGTCACTTCCTTTCCCTGGGCCTCAGTTTCCAAAGCAGTAAAATGAGCGAGAAGAACCAGATGAGCTTTGAACTCTAAAACATCCGGCTCTAAGCAGAACCCCAGGGTGTCCAAGTGTCAGGATGTCAAAGATCAGTGGGAGAGGGAGGAGCTTGGGAGAGGCCGGCTGCCAGGCTGGGTGGGCACTGTGGGTGCCGCGGAAACTCGCTGGCCTCCAAGGGACCCCCTCCCCGCCTTCCCGCCAGTGTGCAGGGCTACAGGGCAGGGCAGGCTCAGGGCACTCGCGCATGGCCACGGCCCCCAGGGCCCCCAGGGCCTCCACACGCTCCCCCCCGGAAGGCAGCCCGGGGCCAGGCTCAGCAGCAAGTTCCCTGAGAGCAGGGCATGAGCCGAGCACCAGAGGATTGCCCAGGAAGCAACCGCCACCTCCCAGGCAGACGTCTGAGACGGACAAGGGGCGGGTACACCCACTCACCTCCCTGCCACCTCGCCCCCCTCGTACACCTCCCTGGGCATGGACACCATCTGTGGCAGTCCTCACCCAGGAAGGATGGAGGGAGTGGTGGGAGAGGGGCCCGGGGGCTCAGGGAGCCAGGAAGAAGGAGTGAGCACAGAGAATAGGGCGGGCAGGTTGTGAAGGAAGCGCCTGCCGTTTAACGCACATTCTCCCGTCTGCTTCCTGTCAAGGGAGACGTCATCGTGCCCACCTTCCTGATCAAGAGACTGAGGCTCAGAGGCCGTGGCTTACTCAAGATCCCACTGCCAGTCTGACTCTGACGCTCAGGTCCTCTCTGCTTCCCGGGAGGAAACAGGAACAAAGAAGGAGCGGAGGCCAGGGGTGAGAGCCCAGAGGATCCAACAGGAAGAAGGGGTGCAGAGTGACGATCATTGCAACCTGCCCAAACCTGCCATCCAGGGAGCGCTGTCCCCTCCAAGGTGGCCCCCCGGGGAATTTTATGCATTTATCCTAATAAGGCTTCCAGGGCTCGAAGCATGTCTGGAAACTCAGAACTGGTTCACAGTTCACACACATGAACCCATCTCTGCACTTAGGGTCGATCCCCATTCTTAACCCAAAACGGGTCCATTAAGCACCACACAGAAGTCCTGGTCACCAAACTGGCCGTGCAGTTTTACATTTCGGCTGCATCACTGCCCGGGAGTGTGCGGTGGGTGGAGGGCTAACGGCTCTGTGCACAAGCAGGCGTGGGGACGGGTACAGGTGGAGGATCAGGGTGGGCTCCGCCTCCTGTCCCAAATGGGTCCCTCTGTGCGTGAGGGAAGGAGGCTCATGGAGGCCTCCCCTGGGGGTCTCCAGGGCAGGTGTGGGCAAGCTCACACACGCGGGCAGGCGTGGGCCAGGAGCAGGAAGTCCCTGCTGCAGAGGGACAAGCCGGAAGGGACTCCTGCTCCATAAAAGCTGCAACACCACAGGGCACAGGCTCGGACAGGAGACGGGAGCCAAGGCACCAGCCCCGGGCTTCTTTCCATGCTTATGTCACGTGAAGATCGCCTGCCTCATTCTGGAAGGTTCTCACGCAGCATACAGACCAGGGGGGAAGGGAGGCAGGAAGGAAGAAGGAAAGATCTGAGAAGCTTTGAGCTTTCATATCAAAATCTGATCTCACTTCTCACTGCCCCTGGAGAAGGAGAAGAATAAACACCAAGGATCACTTGGCTGCGAACAATTTTTTTAAAGCAATCAAAGCAAGGCAAGAGGGAAGTCTCTGACAAGTGCCCGGCCACTGACGGGCCGGGAGGGTGTGAAGGGCACTTCGGATGCCAGAGAGAGGGGCAGGCAGAAGCTCCTGGCCCATCCCTTGCAGCTCTGGGCTGCTTCCCAGAACAAGGCAGCGCCCGTCTGCAGCACTGACACAGCGCCCGGGGGGTCGGAGGGCCCGAGAGCCATCCAGCAGCTCTGCCATCCGGGACCCAGCGGGACAGCGCGTGGGTGCAAATGACACACAGCAAAGAGAGGGACGGGCAGGAGGAAAGGGAGTGTGGGATTAGACTCCCGAGCCCCGTCTGCACACAGCACCTGTCGGGGCCTTGTCAGAGATTTCTAGAAGGTGCCTTGTTCTCCCATTACATGCACCACGGTCACACACCCCATCTAAACAGAGGTGTGGGAAGGATTCTCCTCAACCCCAAGAAAACCCAGTCCTGCCTCCAGCTCCCCTTTCTCATACCTCTCGAAGGCAGGACAGTTCTCCTGGATGTCAGCCCTCCATCTCTCCTGCTGCAACTAAAACCCACTCTCTCTAACTCTGCCCTCAAATGCCTAACTGGCCAATAGAGAGACCTAGAGAAAGTGTTTCTGGCAGCAACAGCAGTAGACTGAGAGACAAGGGGCCAGAGTACTAAGGACTGAGCCTAGATGGGCCTCAGTTTACTCCTCTGTGCAATGGGAGAGTACAACTAGCTGAGCCCTGGACTCCGGCCGGCTCTTGATGCACAAGGATCCAACTCAGAAGACGCTCAGCCAGGCAGTGTCCGGATCCCAGAGCCCGTGGACTCTGTGGGCCTGATTCTCCACTCCTGCCTGGTCCGGCCTGGAGCGCCCCAGGCTCCGAGCTCGTCCGAGGCTATTTGTGCAGCAGCCGCAGAGCCCCTGGGGGCTAGGACAGAACAGGGACTTACAGGAAGTCTGGAAATACAGGCGGGCTGCAGAGGCTCCGAGGGCCGCGCAGGGCAGTAAACAGGCTCATTTATTTTCATCAGCGAAATGCCGAAACCCAATCTCCGAAGCAAGCTGACCCAGCAGACGGCGGCGGGAGCTCCTGCCTGGAGCAGAATTAACTAGATCGCAGCCTCCCAGGTGTCACCATGGGAGGGGACAGAGGGCGAGGCCAGGCTGGTCAGCTCAGCCAATGTGGCTCCAGTTCCCTGGGGCAGGCCTCTTCCCACCCTGCGGTGGCCTGCAAGGGTCTCCAGGAGGCAGACGCAGCAGTGGGCAGAGCTAGGCAGGCAGGCTTTCCATTTTAACTTGGACCCTTATCCTCAGGGTCTCAAACCCCAGGCTGCGGGGTCCACATGCCTCCTTGCATGGGGCAGAGAGGCAGGGCTCCTCAGACTCCTGACCTCATGGAGCCAGGGTGAGGGACGGTGGGCATCAGAATCCCAGCTCTACATCCACCTGGCTGTGTAAACATGGGTAGATTACTTAGCCTCTCTGTGCCTGTTTCCTTATCTGTGAAAGAGGAACAAGAATACTCAGCTCACAGGAGTCATGAGGCTTAAAGGAAATAACAGGCATCTAATAGTATGTCACACAGGGAGGGTGTATACAGAGGGAGAGGTCGCCTTTCCTCTGGGCCCCTAACCAAGCTGCTGGCTGGGAGTGTCAATTAATACAACCTTCACGGAGGCAACTTGGCACTATCAAAATTATTGTGCACATATTCTCCCACCCAGCAACTCCACTTCTGGAAATCCATCCTAGAGATAGACTCGTCCAGATGAAAACGGTGGACAGACAAGGTTATCCACTGCAGCATTTCTGAAAACAGCAAAAGAGTGGCAACAACCTGAATGTTCCTGTTACGTAAATGCAGTGAAATAAAACACAGTACACGTGTATGGTGGGACATTATGCAGCTGAAAAAAATGAGATGGCTCCTTACATGCTCTTACAGGAAGATCTCCACAATATGTTATTAGACGAAAAAGCTCGGGGTCTGAGCCAAATCCTCACAGGGACTACCAGATCCTAAGCGATCAGGTCCCTGTTAGCTCTCACCCCATCTCCTATTACAACCTCCACTGCAGTCACACTGGCCCCTTTGCTGCTTCCCAAACATTTCAAGTGGGCTCCTGCCTCAGGACCTTTGCATGTGCTGTTTGCTCTCTGCCTGCAATGCTCTTCCTCAGATGTTTGCTTGGCTGACTCCCTTACCTCCTTCAATTCTTTGCTCATCTGTCCCCTTCTCAGTGAAGCCTAGGCTGACCAACTTTTTAAAAAATCTCACTACTCCACTCCACCCTCCGCCAATCTCCCTTACTCTGCTCTATGTTTTTCCAGGGTATTTACTGCCTTCTAACACGCTCTCTCATTCACTTCTTACGCCTGTAATTTTTTTATCTGTCTCCTTCCACTAACATAATCACGACAAGGAAAGGATGCTGTTTGTTCACTGTTACGCTCTCAGCATGGAGAACAGTGACTGGCACATGGGAGGCACTCCATAAATACATGCTGAATGAATTCGTGAACGTGACTGACAACAGTCCATGTGCCACAGAACGCAAATGGTTTTTCTTTTTTCTTCTTCAGTAGAGCAGATTCAAGGTTGCACCTGTACTCATGTCGTCCTTACTCTCCTGCATCCTGATATGTTTTCTCAAATGGAGGAGAAAGCGCAGCTCCCTGTCCAGGAGTCACCACACCCACAGCCTGGCTGTCACAGACGGCCGGCGCCAGGGAGGCAGGATCCCTGGACCTTAAGACCCTGGGAGATCGGCCTGCTCTGCCCCTGACAATCTGGGCACCTCGGCAAACCCCCCAGCCCTGAGCAGAGGGAGCAGCTCACACTGGGGATGGAGCCTGGCACTGGGATGACGCCAGGAAAAGGGCCAGACACACACCTGCTCAGTGTGGCAGGAGAACACTGGCCGCCAGCCGGGGGCCCAGGTTCAAAGTTCAGGTCAGCACCTGGAGGATGGAAGGGAGCTGACTGACACTCGGGGAAGCATTTGATAAAGCACTGCCCGGGTCGGGGAGCAGCAGCAGTGACAGCTCACGTTACCGATGGCTCACGGTGGACAGGCAGAGCCAAGCACCCACAGATGACCTTGTGCAAGCCGCAGCCCCACAGGAGAGGTCCGATCCTGCCCGTTTCACAAGAGAGACTGAGGCTCGGAAAGGCTACACCACTTGCCCAAGGTCAAGAGGAGGCAAGAGGCAGGGCGGGCTCGACCCCAGGCAGCCCAAGTCCCGAGCCCACGCTCTCAGCCACCACGGCGCCTCCACGGCCTCCCAAGGATGTGGGTTCTGTCCTGTCTCAGGCCACCCTAAGACACTGTCCCTCTTAACCTTCGTGGAGACTGCCCCGTCCTGAGGGTGTGAGCTCTGTGACCTAAGCAGGATTTTAGCAGGTCTCCTGCCAGGGAGAGGGGCACAGAGAAGAAAGAGTCACAGGGATGAATCACCCATGGCAGCTGGGAGAAGAACCATGGAAGGAGGAAGGACTGAGCCTTCTCCTGATCCCAGATCCGTTCAAACCTTTTCCCATAAATGGCCTCAGAACTGTCCACTGGACAGGAAGCAGGGACTGGCGAGTGGACCAGGAAGGAGGGGCTCTGTGTCCCGTGGAAGCACACCGGCCGGCAGGCAGGAGGAATGGCTAGACACAGAGGAGCTGCAAGGAGGATGCTGCCTCTGGAGGGCTGACGGAGGGATGGGCCGAAAGCCCGCACACTTGGTGAACGGGTTAACCTTTGCCAAAGAGCAAACCAGCCTCAGCTCGCACCTGCGAGCCAGGCCGGGCCAACTGGCACAGCCTCTCAAGGCAGGGAGGAGCGCCCGGGGCCCAAAAAGGTCCAGCAAGGAATAATCCGGAATAATCCAGAAAGACAACCCTCACCACCAAGGGCTGGATGCTGGGGGCTGAAGCGGGAGGCCAGAGGACGTGCAGTCTGAGGGGAAGGAGGTCCATCCTGGGAACCACGCATGCCCACAGAGCTGGGGGAGGTGGACCTGCCGCCTCGGGCTGGAAGTCTGCACGGGCGAGGGGAGGAGAAGCACCAGCCAGCGGCCGCGCTCCCTTGAGCGCGGTCACCCCACCACCGCTAACGGGCAACCAGTCCGGGCTCCAGGGCCTCATCCACCACAGGGTTCCAGGTATCGTCTTTTCTCTTAGTCCACTGGTTCACTCTCCTCTCCTGGACCCCGCGTATGCGGCTCGGGGCACTCCCTCACCCGTACGCCGCCTTCTCCAGCATTCCCCCCACAGCCACACCCCAACACAGGGGGCCAGCCGTCCCCATCTGGCGGCTTCTCTCTCCGTCTGCTTTCTAGACCCGGAGAGACGTCGTGATGCCGCCTTCAGATCTGGAAAGCAATTCTGCTTTCAATGCCCTCTACCATCCCAGGCAGGGTACAAATGCAGCCCGTGGCAAAGCCAGCCCCCTCTGACCACCCCCCAAACCCCAGAAGCTTCTCCCCTGAGGAGCCGCGGCCCTTGGCCGAGACCTTCTCCAGGTGGCTGTGGGGGGCGGTGGATGGTGCACTTGTGGATCTCGCCGCACCCCCTCCCCGGCCCCACTGCAGGCAACTCCAGGGCACAGTGAGGGCCAGCTCGGTGCCCCCCACCTCATGGGTGATCTGTAAGTCTTTCGGGAAAGAAAGGAGAGAGGGAAGGAAGGGAGAGAGGGGATGAAGGGTCAAAAGCAGCCTTGGTTGGGTAAGAAAAAATTCTTGATTGCTGAGAGCTTGAATTTCTTCTCTTGGACGTGGTTAGGGTTAGTATCTGGGGTCTTGCCGGGTTTAGCTAACTGGCACTTGTCCACGGGTCCAGCAGGAGAGGAGGGAGGGAACGGGGCTGCTCTGCTCTTCCCTCCCTGGAGCCTGACATTCGAGCACAGCACGAGGGCAGACGTGCCGCTCAGGCCGCTGGCCAAGAGCTCTGCGTCCCCTCTGAGGACGGCTCCAGCCTCCCACCTCCCCGATGGCAGAGATTACGGAGGACCAAAGGCACATTCACGCGGGAGGGTGTCGGCTTACTGAATGTTCCATGGGCAGACACCACTCCCCAGGCCTGCCAGCTGCCTGGCAGAGCAGGGCCAGCTGGAGGTCCGAGGGCACTGGGACAAGCCCCGCCCCACCCTGCCTTGCCTGATGAGGAACAGCGCTGAGCAGGTGGCCGGGAGATGCTGGGTCAGTGGTGTCATCTTCTCTACCCACAAGGTCAAGCTGACCTTGCATGTGAATTCTCCACACTGATTATTCCAGGAGGTCAGGAGAGGACTCCCCTCTTGGGGGAGACAAAGGTCCCCAGATCCTCCTCAAGAAGCCATGCCATGCTGCCCCTGTCACCATTCCTATGCAGATCACCCCACACAGAGACCATCTCTACTGTTCCTCAGCATCTCTGCCCGGGGGAGCCAAGAAGTCAGGGACCCAGCCTCACTGCCACAGCTGGGCCCCCCTCTCACAGTCGGGAAGTTCTCCCAGGGAGCTCACTCAAACCCCTCCTGCTGTAGTCTGCACCCTTTGTCCTATATGATGTGACAGAACAGGGACAGAAGCTGAAGCTTCCAGTAGCAGCTTTGAACTTCTCCCTTCCTGTCCTCGCCGGCCCCACCTTGATGCAACCAGAAGGGCTGCCCTCCACGGCAGCCAGGTCAGGATTTCCCAACGAAAGTCAGTTTGGCACTGAATCCCAGGTTCTCAGCGCCCACGCTTAGAAAATCGCCCCCTGAAGCCCTCTGCTCAGAGACAAGGGCAGATGCACCACTCTAGGACCCCTGGGCCTCTGCATGAATTATTTGGGACCGCCTGCAATCTTGCGCTCGCCTCTCCTACCGGTTCCCCTCACATCGTACCCAACAGTGCAGAAAGCAAGAATGTCAGACCTGGGAGACTGTCAGGGGCACACATCCACCATGGTGCACAAGCGCCGTCCCAGGGGAGCCCGGGGGCTGCGCTCCACACTGTCTAACCGCCTCGCTCCCAGCCCAGAGGGTTGCCCTCTGCCACCCTCCCTCATCCTGCCTGGCCCTGGAGACGAAGGGACACAGGGCTGTGTGGGGGGCTGAGCAGCGGAAGGCAGAACTCGTGGGCTCTGTGCTGCCTGCCCCCCAGGGACCTGAAACCCGGCCTCCGTCTCTGTGCAGCGGGTTTCCAGGCCAGGCCAGGCACCAGTTTCGGGGCTGGAAAGAGCTCAGACCAAGCAGCCTGAAGTGCTCCAGGCCACAGCTGAAGGATCTTTTAGATGGAGATGGTAAAGTGACAGAAGCAGTGGGGACCCCTGACTCTGGCTCCGACCCCCCAAACTGGAGTCCTGCCCCCGTTTACTCAGGATATTATCTTGGACAAGGCTCTGACCGCCCTGTTATGGCCTCAGTTTCCTCATCTATAAAATGGGGACAGCAGTTGTAACCAGACATTAATATGGACGTATTTGGGTCTCCACTGCGACAGGGGCCCCAGGAAAGTGAATGCCACATTCCAGAAGTCAGGCAGGAGGTCACCACACAGGACTGGTAGAAAAGATGGCCAACGTCAAGAAAGTGAAGAGACAACCCACAGAATGGGAGAAAATATTTACAAATCGTGTATCTGTTAAGGAACCTATTTCCAGAATATGTAAGGAGCTCTTATAACTCAGTAATAAAACACAAAAAACCTGATATAAAAAATGTGCAAAGGACGTAAATAGACATTTCTCTAAAAAAAGGATATATAATAGCCAATTAACACCTGAAAAGATGTTCAACATCATCAGTTCTTAGGGAAATGCAAATCAAAATGACAGTGAGATGCTTCATGCCCACTAGGATGGCTGGAACCCCAAAGACACATCACAACAGTGTTGGCGAGGCCATGGAGAAACTGGAACCTCACACATCGGCTGGGAGGAGCGTAAGAGGCTGCAGCCGCTTTGGAAATCAGCCTGGTACGTCCCGAAAAGAGCTCAAACGGAGTTACGGTGTGACCCAGCAATTGCACCCCTAGGTGTCTACTCAAGCAAAGTGAAAAGATGTGTACGTCAGCATCCATAGCAGTGCTCTTGATAATATCCCAAATGTGGACACAACGCACATATTCATCAACTCAGGTCTCTATAAACAAATACGGTCTGGCCACACAGTGGAATGTTATTCAGCAATAAAAATGAACACAGTACGGACACAGGGATAAGCCCTGAAAACATTATGCTAAGTAGAAGGCGGCCACCCAAAGCCACACGCTGTATGACTCCCTCTGCATGAAATATCCAGAAGAGACAAGTCTATGGAAACAGAAAGCCAATGCAGGCTGGGTGGGGGGGGGGGGCAGGGCCGAGATGGGGGGGTGACGGCTAATGATGTGGGGTGATGAAAACGCTCTAAAATTCCATCGTGGTGACTGTGTATGACCCTAAACACACTAAACCCACCGAATTGTACACTTTAAACAGGTGAAGTTACGGCGTTAAATTATGTCACTGTAACATTATCTGTTAAATTTTTATATATGTCAACATTAAATAATATTAGCTGTTAAATTTTTAAACTATTTTTAAATATATAGAAACATATATAACATTAGCTCTTATGTTAGCTGTTACATATATATACATAACATTGGCTGTTAAGTTTTTTAAAGAGAGCGGGCGCTGTGCACGGCCCCCCACATCAAGGGAGTGCACCTGAGAGGGTCCTGGAGAGATGCTGTGGGGCTGCAGTGCCACCTGCTAGGGGCTCCCCCTCCTCTCCGTGAGTCTGCTGGAGCACGGAGAACACGAGGGACGGGGCCCGGCTCAGGCCTGGAAGTCTGAAGGGTGAGAGGCCGGTCTGGGAACAGAGAGAGGGGCTGCCTCAGCCACCTCCATCCCAGGCTTTGCTGAGGCCAAGAGCGTGTAAGGGCCACCGTGGACCGAGGGGAGAGAGTGCCGGCTGGGGCTGCCCAGACCCTATCCAAGGGGGCCCCCTGGAGGGCTGAGCCAACCCCCGCAGCAGGAGGCTGAGGGAGCGAGTGAAGGATACCTGGGCCGAGGAAGGGACGTAAGCATCTGACTGAGGTGCAGTCACCCACCTGAAGGAGACAATGAGTGAGAGATTTATGGGGACTGGGGGGGGGGGTCTCCAAAACACCCCACGAAAGAGCTGCAGGAGAGAAAACAGTTGGCATTCGATGCCTCCAGAATCTTCCACCAGCAAAGAGCTCAGAAATCGTATCACCAGTGCCTGTCTCACACAGCGCCAGGGTGCCGGGCAGGCCAGAACGCTCAGGGCCTTCCCCCCTTTCCTCTCTTCCCACAGTCAGGAAAACAGAGAGAAAACCTACCCAACCCCCATCTTCCTCCCACACACACAGCCGGAGGCCAGGCAGGAGCTGACGAGGGGGAAGACGTAACTGATGAAGGACCAAGGTCCCCGGCTCTGGAGCCCTGATCACCGACTGAGGGTCCTCTGTTACTGGGAGTGACTAGAAAAGGCACAGGCCTCGCCCTCATGTCGCTCGGGGCAGGGGAAGCAGAGGACAGACTTAAAGGGAGGGTAGATAAAATCAAGTGGCCCTCTGACCACAGCCCACAAGTTCTGCTTGTAGTTCTAACAATAGTTACAAACTACAATAATAGTTACAAAACAGTAGCCACCTAGGCGTTTGGGGAGCAGTGACCAAGAGAGCGTATAGTCACGCCCGGCCCAGGGTAGGCACACAAGGCCAGCTATCACCTAGCCATCGTCACTGTCAACCTCATTTCGTTGTGAGGGGTTAGGGTTTTAGACCTGGAAGTCCCCTTGGGAAACCATCCTCCTCAATTCACTGATAACGGAAACCGAGAGCCAGAGAGGGAAATTAACTTTTCCAAGGTCACAGCAAGTCGGTCTCAAAGGTAAGTCTCCTGCCTCCTGAGAGTGGAGGCCCCAGGACAGAGCCAGCTGTAGACAGCAGAGCAGAGGGGCCAGGGACCTGAGGGCGTTTTCTCAAGAAGAGAGGGCGCGTACACCTTCAAATCCCACCTCTGTCTTCTCTCCCCCAGCACTTCAATAATAGTAACAACAGGCATGTATGATTGCCAGCACAGTACAGACCAGGCACGCTATGCTCACCTCTCACACACGTGACCTCGCTGGATCTTAACCCCACCCCATGAGGAAGGTACTGTTATTGTGCCCATCTCACAGATAAAGCACCTGGCTCTCAGAGGCAAAGTGACTTGACCAAGGAACATGGAAACAAACCACAAAGCCCGGAACCAGACGTTCTGACTCTAGATCCCACAGCCTTACTCCCTTTAGCAGACATCAGTCTGCTCAACATTGAGTCGGCTTTCCATCTTCCACGCTCAGCTCCAACCGCCTGCTCTGAAGTTAGGTACAGATGTGTGACTTGTTTTGGCCAACCGCAAGCAGAAGGAAAGTGTGTCCTTCCAGGCAGAAGCAGTGTGCAAGTCCACGAGACGACGCCAGCAGCACCCAGAGCAACTAAGAAGAGAGACCCCTGCCAACCCACACCGGACACGCAGCATGGACAAGAAACATGCTTTTTGTGGGTTAGGCCACTGAGCATTTGGGGCTGTTTGTCACCCAGCTTAACCAAGCCCCTCCTGATGGACACAACCACAGAGCCACACTGCCCCCAGTCCAAGCTCCTGAGCGGGAAGGCCTTGGAGGGAAGCCGGGCAGGCCCGTCCCGGCTCCTCAAAGTCACCAGAAGAAATGATGACTGAGCTCAAAGAAACGGAACAAAGCACTACTCCAACCTCCTCATCTGACCAGAAACAAGGAGGATCTAAAGGAAAGGAGTTACCAGAACCCAAATCTCCCACCTCCGAGGCCCATGTCTGTGTGTCCGTCTCTCCATGAGCACCTGCTCCTCTCTCCTTCTCTCTGCCTGTTTGCTGGGTCCCTCTCCCTCCCTCCTTCCTCTCTCTCAGAAAAGTCGGAGAACCTTCGGACAAGCCAGCTCCCCAAGTCACCACAGACAGGGACTCCTGGCTGCCATCGGGAAGGCGTTCCCCAGTGAGGCCCAATGCACTCGAGGCGGGCGGGCGCCCTGCAGGGCTGGAAGCCCCACCCTGAGGAAGCGAAGGCCTCTGCTCACACATGCCGAGGCTGAGAAGCGTGGGCACACAATCAAGCCCCCTGTCACCAGCCCCTGGCTCTGGTGGGACTGCCCACAGAAACACAAGAAGGTCTGAGGGGCACCACGCAGGAGGAGACACCCAGAAGCAAGGTGGCTACCAGCCCCCTCACCACTCCGGTGGGGCACTTCTCCCCTCACTCCGTCTCTTGGCCCCAAGCAATCTTGTGCCCTTACCCAGCACCCGCCCTTAGTTTCCAATCCTCTCTTTAAGTCACGAGAAACTCAACAACTCAACATCCAAGGAGATCCGAGAAGGGTGGGAGCTGACGGGTGGGCAGCAAGGAAGCTCAGCCCTGGTTGACCTCCAGGCTTCTCGGAGGCGGAAGACACCCCCATCCCTTGGTCTGGGACTTGCTTCCGAGAAGGCCTGCCCTGGAACACTCTGGAGGAATCTGGAGACGGCTCTCTGCAGCATAGGCAAAAAACCAGCCCCGCTCCCACCACGGGGAGCTGGGAGCCGGGCACGGGGCTTCAGAACTCAGGCCAAAAAGCTAATGGGGCTTCTGGAGACTGTGAAACATGGTGTCAGCCAGAGCGCTGAGCTGGCAGGCTCCAGACCAGACTGGAGAAAGACAGACACGGCCCGAGGAGGCGGCTGGTGGGGGACCAGGCCACCCTCCCCTCCACCCCCCGGGGCCTTCCTGTCCCCCCCACTCAGGACCACAGGCAGCCAAGAAAACTCCTTCCCAGGTGTTACACTCTGTACCGTGTGCTCCCTAAAGTTCGTTTGTGGAAGTCCTAACCCCCAGGACCTCAGATGTGACTCTCTGGAGACACGGCCTTTCAAGAGGTAAAGACGTTACAACGAGGTCACACAGTTGGGTTAGGGCCCAAACCCAACCTGCCTGGTGTCCTCACAAGAAGAGGAGATGAAAACACAGACACACAGCAGGAGGACCACGTGAAGACACAGCAAGAAGACGGCCGTCTACCAGCCAGAGAGAGACCTTGGGGACGCAAGCCTTTCGACAGCCTGACCTCAGACTTCGGGCTTCTGGAGCCGCGAGAAAAGAAATGTCTTGTTTAAGTCACCCAGGCGTGGCATTTTGTTGTGGCCGCGCCAGCAGACTAAGACCCCAGGCCACGGGGTTCACCAGAGGGTACTGATCCCAAAGGAGGGGTCCCCAAGATGGCAGGTGCTCTGCTGCTCCCCGGCCACCTGTCCCAAGGCCTGGAACCTTCTCTGGGCAGAAAGTTCTTGATATGAAGCTTCCACTTGACTTTTCGCCTTTCATCACTTCCCCATCCTTCCAGTCTAAGCAAGGGGAGCCACAGCGTTCCCCAGGCACCACGGTCACTGCACAGAGGCCACTCTCCCTGTTCCCCCTATTTCTGGTTCTGTTTCCTGGACCCATCCAACAGGACCAGGGCTGCCCTGTGTGGGAGGGGGCGTCCTGTCATTTGAGGGTGAGGAGCCACCTGAAGTCAGGGTGTGGGGCGGGTGAATCCGCAGACCTCCCAGGGAGGCGCGAAGCAAGGCGGGGTCAGATCCCTGGGTTCACATGTCCACTCCACCTCTCAGGTCCTGACCCGGGTGAGACGGCGACCTCCCACACTTGCGTGTGGTCACTGGCACAGCCTGAGCCGAGATGGTGCAAAGGTGGTCCCACACGCGAGGATTTCCTCCCCTCTGGCCAGTCCCCCTCCCTCTCCAGCCTCAGTTTCCTCATTGTGGTGGGAGGGCATCAGATGGGCTCTGTGATGGGCCCAGGCCACCCCTACCTGGGAGGTCGGCCTACAGAACAAAAGTCCCCATATGGATTTTTCTCCTTCATTTTGCTGCCCAGATGGGTCAGCAGCATCCTGAGGGAGCGGAAGAACGTGAAGCGCCACAAGGCTGCACCCCTGAAACCTGAATCTGGACTCAGAGGGGCTGGGATGCAGGCAGCGAGGAAGGGGTTCCACAGAGCAGCTCCTGACAGGAGGATGAAGTCAGGGTCTCCTGGAGGGCTTCCTGGGGGAGCAGGAGCTCTGACCCCAGCACTGAGCACCCTCACTGCAGGGAGGGGGTGAGTGGGGCCCAGGTCAGAGATGATCTCTGCTCCCAAGTGCCTGGCTCAGTGCCCCCACCCTCCCTCCGAGGCGCCCAGTGGGCTCCAGAGGGACTGGCCTGGCCTCTCCTCTCCCCTCCCCTGGTGGGTGCTTCCAGAAATGGTCCCATCTCACCTTGGACACACTACCCTCTACCTAGTTTGAGAGGCCAGCCCCTCAGCAGAGGCATTCCCGAGGGAGCAGCCCCACACCCTCCAGGGGGCGGAGGGACATCAAGGGATGTGTCCTAGCGGTTCCCTGCACTGAAGTCCTACGGGGACCTTCTTGCGGGGCAGGGCAACCGTCTCCGGGTACCACGCCCGGTGCACCACCCCACCTAGCCCCTCCCTCAGCCCTATGCTGAGGGACAAGACAAGGGTGATCCGATCTGTCCATCAGTGAGAGGTCAGGGACAAAAGGGCAGACACTCACCCAAGCTCAGGGGGGACCAAGAGATTGCCACAAGATCAGATGCCCAGGAGAGGCCCCTGGGGATGTCAGCCAACCCAGGACTGCCCAGGGGTTAGCGCTGGGGTTCCACACCCAGATTTGCTCTTTACTAGCCAGGCAGCCTTGGGCAGGTTACCTTCGCCCTCTGTGCCCGGTCTCCATCTCCGGGCATCACAATAGTGCCTGCCTCACAGAGTGGCTGTGAGGTTAGACAAGACAGCCACTGTAAAGTGCCTGCAGCATGGACGGCGTGGCAAAGCCGGAGCTGGCTCCCAAGGCCAGGGGCCCTCTCCCTCGGCCCTGTCTGCAGACCTCTGAGATGCCCCCACAGCCACTACGGACGCATCAGAGACTCACGAGGAAACAAAACAGGCAGCCCCTCCATGGCTGCTGCTCCCCAAAAGGGGCCCCAAATGATCTGTTGGCTGAACCCCCAGGTTATAGCTGAGTAAACCGAGGCCCCAGGAGGAGGGCATCTCGTCAAAGGATCTGAACCGGGTAGTTTGGCTCCAGAGGCCACATTCTTAACCCCTATACCAAGTGCCTCCTGTGAAAACTGCTACGATAGCCCAGGGACATGGGTACTGTTACCGTCCCAAGTGTAGATGAGGAAACTAAGACCACAGGCCGGCGAAATAACAGCCCAGGCGTAAAGCTACAGAGCAGAGAGCCGGGCTCGGGACCAGGCCGTTGGGCTGGGAGGCACACAGCCTCACCCACTAGACCACTGCCTCTCCTGGTCAGCTTGCCTCTCCTGGTCCAGGACGTCCCCGGAGAGCAGGCAGAGCCCCTGGGACACCACATCACCCCGCAAGGCCGTCCCCCAGCCCTAGGACCACTCCAGGGATGCCCAAGCCCCCTCCCAGGCTCCAGCTTGAGCCATCTCCTAACCACCCGTGGTACTGGGGGTTAGGCGCCCTTACTGCAGCTAGCACATGGGGAAACTGAGGCACAGGGACTTGCCCACAACTAAGGAGACAGACACAAACCTCCTGCTTCCCTCTCTTGACCAGAAGAAAATTCTTCTACCTCTGGGCCTCAGAATCTAGAACCTTCCAGAAGTGCCCCCAGTCAAGAAGAGAAGCAGGATGGGGAGAGTGATGACAGCTCTTGCCCCAGGGCTGGTCTCGGCTTGCTTTCCTGTCCTGGGGGAGGCAGCCCGGCGGCAGCAGGGAGCACACCATGGGACAGGCGGGGTCTGCCCCGGTGACCACAGCACTGCTGGGCTCCAGGCCCCAGGCAGGCGAGAGGACACAGGGCCATGAGCTGCTCCCCCTACCCTCCCTTCCCGCCCTTCAGGCACAGGGCCAGCGGCTCAGCCTCCAGACAGGAGCCCGCCTGTCCCCGCAGGACCAGCTGACCTTTAACCGACGAGAATGTCCCTCTGGCTCCATCTCCTGCCTGGGGGAGCGGATCGGAGGAGAGAGGTGGGGACAGGGGGCAGGAGAAGAGTCCAGAGCCCCCATGGTCTCCCCTTCCTCCCTTCCCTGCCCCTCGCTGTTCTGTCCCCTCCTGCTCCATCATCTGCTCCCTCCTCCCCCTACAGCCGACCACGTCCCATGCCCCGTCCTTCCGCAGCCCCTCCTGCCCCTTAATTACTGTACCTTTTCTTGGCTTGGCACTTTATCATCTACCAAGTGTTTTTACATTTACCATCGCATTGATTCCACACCAGGGAGAGATGGGGAGACATTGAAAATTCCTTCAAATTGCCAAGTGTTCTTGTTAAAAATGCAAACATCCCCGGCCCGATGAACAATTAGGCTGGCAGCCTCTGGTACCTCGGGACTGCTTCATCTCACCCTCGGCCTCCTCCTCAGCCGCTCAGCACAAGCAGATGGGGCAGTGGGAGGGCCCCAGCCCCGGGCAGGACCGAAGGTAGCTGAGGACAAGCCTTCAACTTGCAGCGTTGCCCGTAAACAACAAGCTCCCATCGAGCCCTAAACTCTCACCCCTCATCCCCTGCGCTCTGAAATCCACGCTCATTCTTGAGACTCCAAGGTCAGAGGGAGAATCTTTGTGCAGAAAAAGTCTGAAGGTCGTCCAGGCTGGACTCGGCAAACCCAAAACCTTGGAGAGGGAGGCAGGAGGCAGGAGGCAGGAGAGGGCACCTGGCTCTCCCCAACCCCGCTCTGCCACGTGGCCCAGGGTCCCCGGGACAGCGCCGCCTCACCCCAGGGCCAGCCTCGGCTGCAAGGAGAAGCCCAGAGGTTGGACACTGGTGTCCTTGAAAGGACACATCCTGGGCATGGAGGGAGGAGTCAGGAGCCCCCTCCTTTGAGGGGGTCCATCACCCCAACTAATGGGGATGGGCCGATGGTCCTGAGGTCCCCCCTGCTCCCACATGCCGTACCCAGGACCAAAGCAGGGAGATAAGCCTGTGGCCAAACCCCACACAGGGCGTCTCGAGAGTTCCTGGACTCCCGGGAGGCTCCCTCTCGGAGGCCCTGCCCTGCGCCCCACCACACATATTCCAATGAAGCACGTAAATAAATATAATCCATCCATAACTCTCGAGAGTTGAACTGAGTCGCAGCAGACCACCTGACATAATGTTAGGTTTTGTAGCTAAATTCAACATGGATTAATTTCCATTCTGCAGTTTTCTTTTCAAACTTTGGAGCCTATCAGTTTGTTTCCAGCTCTCAAACGTTTTTGTTGGCCAGTGATGAAAGTTTGTGGGCCCTAGATGCTGTGTCTACATTTCTAGCGCTCTGACCCCAGAGAACTCAGGCGGCAAGGCTGGAGAAACGCAGCAGCAGGTTTAACAGAAATCTAACCAATTCTGTTTGCAGCACTGGCAGGTATGTGAAGTGCCACCTCCTCCAAGGAGCCCTCCCAGACCTCTCCAGCTCTCAAGAATCCCTCCGCCACCAATCTCAGAGCCCTCCCTGTCCGTGGGGCCCGTTCAGCACCAATGGCACACCCTCGTGTGGCTGCTTGGCTGCATTCTCTGGCTCTGAGTTCATTATTTAACACATTCATGTTGTGTCTTATCTTCCCCCACTGAACTGTGAGCTCTCCAGATGCCCTGGACTTGTCCTCTCCCTCCTCTTGGAACTAGTATAGTGTCGCAGCCAACCAAGAGAGCCGAGGACACGTGAGCAGGGGCTGTGCGGTATGGAGAGGGGCTGGAAGCCAGCGGTTCCACCTACCCTCCATGCCATCATCCCGAGGGCCATTGAAGTTGTCATATGAATCCCAGCGGATGAGAGGGTCAGAGGTGTTATAGTCCACGGACACGCTCGGCCCGTTCTCCAGGTGTTCCATGCCTAAAAGGAACGGGAAAGGGCAGCGGGACAGTGGAGAGAAAGAAAAAAAGAGATCAGCCAGCTGGAAAAACAGAGGAAGTCAACAAGCTCTCCACAGATGCTCCCCAAAGGACTTCTCAGTTTCTTGACCATGGCAGGGTGGGACCAGTGGCTTAAGTTGGATGGAGAATCCAGGGGTCTGGTTTCTTGCATTCTTGAAAAGGCTCATACCAGGTCGTAGGGGTAAATCAGGTCAGGAGCACTGAGGAATAAAGATACCCCTAGGAGAAAGCTGGGGGGCCCCCAACTGGGTGTCTGCCTCTTTCTCGTACGTCCCAGGGGCCCCTAGCGCAGTGTCCAAAGACCAGAGGGTCTGCCCCTGGAGTGAGCAGGAGTGTAGGAGAGGCTTGTGATGGGTGGCATGGGGTCAAGGACAGCAAGCAAATCACAGCCCTGAAATGGACAGGACACATGGTCATCCCAGCCATCCTCCCGCCCCCACCCAAGATGCTCTCTGCTCCAAGCAGAAATCTGAGGGGGCGGCAGACTCTCCGACACATCGGAGAAAGCCCAGGATGAAGACGCACAAGCTGCCAGTCAGTCCTTCTGGGGCGAGTTACCCTCCTGCCTGGCAGTCCTCTCTAATCTACCCAGAGTCCCTCTCTCTGTAACCTAACTTCATCTCCTCCCTTTCTGTTCTCAAAAAAGATGGAGAACAACTGGTCTCCACATATAACCAGTCTAAAGGCTTAAAGACTATTATTAAATTGGCCTTCTCATCTTCAAGTTCTCATCTCAGTTCTCATGAACGCTTATCGTCCATCCAGCATCTCTGAGTGTCCCCTCAGCCACTCCCTCCATCCATCATGGCCCTCAGTCTCTGAATATAATAAGATGACCTAATCGGTCCAGAACAGTTTATCCAACCCAGCGCCTCCTGGTCTGCTTTTTTATTTTTATTCTCCAGAGATTAAGTCACTGGTTCATGTTTAGCTGGGGGTCCACTATGATACCCAGATCCTTCACTGCTGGTCTGCCTGTCAGTCACAGGTAACCTGATAATGGTAGAGCAGATCAGTGGGAGAGCGTGGGGGTGGGATGGGGACAGGTCAGGATGGAGGGAAGGAGGTGGAAGAATGAACTCTAACTTAGCTGATACCTTGAATTTTCTCTGGTCCATAAGAAAAGACAAATTCCACTTTGCCATATTCTGGAAATCGATCATCTGAAAAAGGAGAAGGAAAGACAAAACTGGGCAATTAATTCCCAAAAAGGACTCCCTAAAAAGTTTTCTTCTAGAAAAGATTAAAGTAATACATGTATACACGCTTGACAACATAATTAGACATACATACACAATGAAATAAGTCCTGCCCCCCTTTAGCACCACTTCTACCTGCCTGAGGTAACCATTTCTAACCATTTCCAGTTCTCGTTCTACCAACAGTTACCTCAAAAAATCTAAACAATACCCATGATTTTTACGCCACTATTTCTAAATACACCAATTTGAAGTAATCTCCATTGATTCACGACTAGGAAGATGAATAATTTGGCTCACTCCTACTGCCACCCCCTTCTTCTTAAATCTAGTATTATCATTATCATCATCATCATTTATTCTACTGATTACCTTTGAAACTTTCAATACTAGAGTTAAGCCTCTATTCTTGATCTGTCCGTTTTCAAAGGTGTCTCCTGACGCCCCCCCACCCCACGTAAGAGGAGGAAATTTGTGCCCTGCCCGTCCCTGCCGCCTCTCACCAACGCCACCTTCATTTGGTCAGCTATTCCTTTATTTGTCCTTGTTAAGACTGATAACATTAACATTCTGTTCTGTAACTATACCAGCATCTTCTGCTTCTGTCCCCCCCCCACACACCCAACGCCCCCCTCCCCGCCCCCCGGCGCCAGTGCAAGGAAAGCTCATCATAGAAACATTCTTCTTCGGGGCGAGCCAGACTGTGCTGTGGGGCTCAGGCCCCTCCTCCCAGCCCCGGCCCCACTCTCTGCTCTCTGCCTGAGCCCAGTCCAGATGCAGACCACCATCCACCGCTTGTAGGAAGAGAAGCCACAGGAGGGCTGGTGTCCACTCCCTGGGGTGCCCATCAAGCCTGTGTGTGTCTCCCTTACTGCAGGCATCACTTCATAGTCTCATGTTTGTACGTCTCTTTCTCCTGTGAGACTGAGAGCTCCCTGAGGGTAGGGCCTTACTTCTTCCTCTTTGTACCCCCAGCGTCTAGCACATACAGACACATAAGTGACGCTTGGTGGACAGATGGGTGGATGAATGGATGTATGGATTGTTGAATGGGTGGGTAGACGTATGGATGGATGGATGGATGGATTTGGATGGGTGGGTAGGTGAATGAGTGAATGAGTGGATGGGTGGATAGGTAGATGGATGGATGGATGAATGGATGGAAGGATGGATGGACAGACGGAGGGACAGATGGATGAATGAATGGACTTGGATAGGTACGTAGCTGAATAAGTGGGTGGATGGATAGGTAGGTGGATGGATGGATGGACAGGTGAACGGATGGATGGATAGGGGAATGGATGGACGGATCTGGATGGGTGGGTGGATGAATAGGTGGATGGATAGATGGATGGATGAATGGATGTGGATTGGTGGGTGGATGGATGGGTAGATGAGTGGATGGATGGATGTGGTTATGTCCTGGCCCTGAATGTGATACCCATAAAACCTCAAATGGATAGAGGAAAGAAGCAGAGGGAGATACCTCTCTGGCCACCTCCCCTTCCCTCAGATAACGCTTCCCTCTCCACTGCTGCCACAGCCCCTCTATTATTGCTCTTCTACCCTGTGGCCTAATTATTCCTTGCTAGGTCTGCCTCTCCACTCAATGAGCCCACCTTTGAAGGCATCATCAAGGTCCTCCTTCCCGAAGACAACCCCCAGGTCATGGATGGCGCAGGTGTGGAACTGCACACGGAAGATGACGTCTCGGGCTGGGCTCCGGAACTTCTTGTGGTAGCACTTCAGCTGAGGGGGGAAGAGAGTAGAGCCCATCAGGGACCAGGGGATGGGAAATCAGGTCCCAGGGAGCCTCCACAACAGGGGCCCTGAGGCTCACTCCAACCCAGTGAGGGAGAGGTCACCAACACCAAATAGCATCTCAGAGCTCTCTGAAGAAACTTCTAGAAGAGCAGAGAGTTGAAGGTCAGTCTTGCCCTTAGGGGACAAAGCTGCCCCCCAAGTAGGCACTGTATACAGGGTGGAAAGGAGAAAGCAGGAGTGGACTGAAATCGCAGGAGGAACGGCTGTGGTCAGGGCTGAGGGAGTCCTGGTCACCAACAGGAAGCCAGGAGGCAAGAGCTCATACTGACATATTTCCCAGGAGATGGCTCCAGAACAAGAAACAAGCCCCTGGGAAGGGATGTCCAACTCCGAGGCAGGGGAACAGACAAGGCCTGTCTGAGGCTGGAAGGCCTTGCAGGAGCCCTGAGAGCCTATGACCCCAGGGCTGGTGGCCCACCAGGAATGACGGTCTTGTCTGGAGAGGCAGGAGGCAAGCAGGAGGAGAGAAGAGAGCACAGACAACCTGGGAAGCGGGGGCTCGAGACAGAGGGGGCGCTCACCAAGATGTCTCCCTTCAAGAGCAGCCCAGGCTCGATGGTGATGCAGATGCTGGTCTGGCTGTCTCCTTGGACGTTGCTATGGGAGACAGGCGGGCAGAGGGAGACAGGACGGCTGAGGGGGCGGGCGGCGCGCTTTCCCCCTGCTGCTCCTCTGCCACAGGGCGACTGGGAAAGCTCACCGACTCCATCCCTCAGCCCTCTCCTGGACGAGGTTCTAGACAGCACCCACCCACTCTCTGCCCCTGGTCCTGGGCCTCAGCCTCCGGCATCCCTGGCCTCTCACTCCCGAGGAATACCTACTAGATGCCAGATGTGTAAACGGGCTGCATGGCCTGGTAGATGCGGAGAAACGGCCGACACCCTGTAAGGGAGGGGTGGTGTTAGTTAAGACAGGAGGAACAGGGCAAGGAGGAAGGGGGAGAGGAGAGAGTCAGGAAGGACGAGGAGGAGGAGAGGCAGGAAGAGGAAGGAGGAAAGGAAGAAAGAGGAAGTGAGGAAGGAGAAATGGAAAGAAAGAGGAAGAAATACTAGCTTTTCATTTGAAAGGCATTTTAAGCTTACAAAAACACTGTCACATCCAACATCTGGTGCCGGCAGGCACCGAAAGCACGAAACGCATTTTGCACAGGAATAGACGGACTCAAAGAAAGCTCAGGAAGTGGTGCAGTGGAAACTCCAATCCAAGCCCACATTTCTACCACCCAAGGCTGCCTCTTAGGAGAGGGAGATGGAAGCCACGGCAGGGAGGAAAGCCCAGCAGGTACCTCCTTTAGACTCGAAGTTGGGGATGCCGTGCATGATCACGTGGTGCAGAAACAAGGGCTTGTTGTTCATTTTGATGGAGCCAGAGAGCAGGCCGCTGAAGTAATGCACGTACCTGGAGCAGGGGGAGGGGCGGCTTCAGCCAGGGGGCCTGCACTGGAGCAGAGCCATCCCGTTCTCTTTTCCCCCAGACATTGCCCTAGGTAATGTAGTGTAGCCCCTCGCTATCAACCCCCAGGCCTCCTGGCGGCCGATGTCGCAGCCCCAGCACAGTCCTCCCTTGCTGCCTGGAGCCCTAGGTAGGAAGGGCCAGCAGGTCCCACTACACCTGGAGCTGGGTCAAGCCAAACCTCCCACTCGGGGTTCTCCAGCGCCCCCTGGTGGTCAACATGAGCATCTCATTCCTGCTTCACTCCCAGCCCGGGAATCTCCTGTTGGACCAAACTTCCTCCCACACATTCCTGGCAGGCATCCTCATCAGTACACAAGGCAGGCTGATCGACCACCAAACAGCTTGGCACCCTTATACCAAGCCCAAACCAATTTTACGCCCCTGCTGTGCCCCAACAGACCCACTAGCCACACAACAGGCCAATAAACAGTAAGAGCTTAATAAGTACAGCCCTTGACTTTTTTTACATCACGCTGAAGTGTATAAAGTTCCTCTATATCGTTTCATTTGGTATTTGAGGATATCTAACTTCCATTAAGCATGTCTATCCCTGGGGTCAACAGCCTCCAATTCTTTTAACAAAGATCTCTTTTAACAACGATTGGAAGAAGGCAAGGAGTAACGCATCTCCACTCCTCCAGAAAAGATGGAAAACTTGGTCCAGAAACAGTCACTGGCCTTCTAAAGACACACAGCAAGAACACACAAAGCTGGGAATGGGTGGGGAGAAGGGAAGAAGTCTGAGCCCCAGCATCTGCCAGAAGGAGAAGCATCCTTCTGCCGTCAGTCGGTCGGCACTTCCTCCTTTATTGGCAGAGGATGCCACGCTGGGTCAGCTGGACCAATCAGAATGCACCCTGAGACCCAGGGAGCCTACTGGGCTCTTTGAGGTAGGGGAGACCAAAACCCACAGGACCATGACAGTGGCCCCCTCCTCTCTCTCAGCTCCTCGGCCTGCCTCCAGGCCTGTGGGCCTCTGTCCCTGGGCCGGGGTGGGGCCACCTCGGACTCCCCATAAAGATAATCTGATGGGCAGTGCCAGCTCCCATTCAGGCCCTGCCCACCCCCAGCCCCATTACTCAAACCGGAAACCTGGAATGGCGAGTTCCTATCAGATCTTCTGATCATGCCAACAGGATGTGTCTGTGTGCTGGGGACAATGAGTCCGGGGGTGGGGTGACAATGAATGGGGGAGCCGCGGGCAAAGCCCCTCCCTCCCTGCCCTCGACTCCGCCAACCGCTCCATTCCCTGAAAGAGCCACTGACAAGAAGGCGGGCACGCGGCAGTGAGCTGGCAGCAAACCCACAGTCACACGTCCACATCTAGGCACCAACAGAATGACCACCTGCAGGCAGATGCGGCTGCAGACATGAGGGGCGAGGCCAACACAGACCGTGTGAACACACGCACACTCCCACTGCATCCATGAGCACTGTGGAGTCCCCGAGTAACCCTTCCTGAGAGCTGACAGTGCCCCCGTCATCCAGGCTTCCAACTCAGAGATGAGCCTGCTCTGTCCACCCTCTCCAAGCCACACTGTGCCATTGTAGCGTCACACTCCTCCAGCAGGTCAAGGTCAAGGGCCAGTCCCATGACCAAGGCCACCAGCCACCTGTGGCAAGCTGGGCACTGAGAGGGTGTTGGGGTGATGGTTCTTTCCTCCCTGAGACCTCTCCCCTGGGAAAACTCTCACTGATCCACAGCTGCTGCGTCTGGTGGCCCAGCCAGAATTTTCTGCACATAAAGACACCCCATTTCTGATCACTGACCCCGAGGCTGGCTGCCGGTTGTTTTGTGCCAACTGTAAGGCACTGGGTTACCTGAGGACTCACTTCTGCTTGGGTTTCCTGCTACAATGGTGGAAACAGCCCCAAGGGGTGCCAGCACACTTCTAGCAAGGCAAGCAAGGAGGGGGTGACAGAGTGTAAGTCGAGGACCCCCAGTATGGAGAGTCTGGGAAGCCCCAGGACCTGCAGCTAGGGGGTCCTGCTTGGCCAGGCAGGGCTCCAGGGCCTGGGAAAGCCAACCCACTGGATGTTTTGGCCTCCAGCCTGCATACTTGCTATTCCCTCTGCCTAAAACCTTTACCCCAGATCTTCCCTCTCAGCCCTCACCTCATGTCACCATCTCAGAAGGTCAGGCCGTTGGAATCAGCCCCTCACGCCCCCCTCACTCTAGCCTACCACGTTCTGTTGAGTTTTTTCCTCCAAAAGACTTCTTGCATGTGAATGACCTTGATGGCTGTGTCCTTGGGTATCATCCACTAGAAGGTCCCCGCAAGACCTTGTCTGAGACTCAGTGCCATGATCCCAGGGTGCAGAGCAGGGGGACACATCATAGGCAGGCATGGTGGCTCCACAGCTCTGGCCACACACACACACAGGAGCTGGGCCCAGCCCCACTCTCCGGTTCTCCGCTCTGGGCCCAGGATCCCACCATCTGACTCGCACTCCCCCAGCCTCCCCCAGGTGCACCTGGCGCTGCCACTACCTGTGCTGTGGATCAGACACCACGAAACAGCATGTTACTCCAGAGCAGAATCTGGGGCAGCCGTCGGGACAGTGGGCAGCACAGCATGAGGACACTGCATGGCCCAAGTTATAGGCTCTCAGACACATTCTAGCTCTGTCACTACCCGCTGGAGACCCTGGCCATGTTGCGTCCCCTCCTAGGCTCGGGCTTTCCATCTGTAGGATGGGCATGCCCTGGAGCATCAGATGATAGCTCATCACCTTCTCTGGGATGGCTGGCCAATGGGCACAATCTTATCCTCGTAGAACCGCTTCATTGCAAACCGGTCCAGGGCCTGGTTGGCACTGTGAAGAGAGACAGGTGGTCAGAGGAGCCAACTGCCACATCCAGGAGCCCCTTGTTCCTCCATCCCTGCCCCCCAAGACCTGCAGAACCCTCCAGCCACCCTGTGCCGAGAAACTTTCAGGAAAAGAGTGCCCCCACATCCCTCCATGCTGTGTGCTGCCGCGCTCAGCACGGGGCTCTGAAGCCAGCCGGCCTGGGAGCCCATCTCCAGTCTCCCACTCACTTCTCAGACCTGTGCCGTGAGGCCGGTTACATAATCTTTCTCAACCTGATTTTCCTTTCCGGTCAAATGAGGCAATAATCGCGCCTTCCTGCAGGTTGTTATGGTGGTCATGAGATAACATCTAAAAGGAGCTCGGCCCGTGCAGACACATAGCAGGTGCACAGGAAGTGCTCACCGTGAAGCAAAGATGGGGCTGAGTTAGGTTTCTTAAAGTCATCAAACCAGCGTCCTACCGGCAAGCCCTCCACAGAACATTCTACCCATCCTCAAAGAGCACTGGAGAGACAGACCACCCGCCTCCTCCGTTCTCGACTCTCCAAAGATGTCCCATCACTCTTAGAATCAACTCCAGCATCCTCAACACGGCCTACGAGGCCCCGCGATCTGCCTCACTTCCTGCTCCTCATCCCCCAACTCACCCAGCTCCAAACAGGCCAGCCCCTCGCACCCCACTGCAAACCTTTGTTCTTCCTCTTCTCTCTGCCTGGAAGGTTCCCCTCCCAGACTTTACATGACTCAGCCCTTTCCACCTGCCCTCTACTCAGTTTCGCTCTCTACGCAAACATCATCTCCTCGAGAGGCCTCCACTGACCACCTCTCATCTTCCTTCTTTCACAGGACTTAGTGCCCGCTGTTACTGAGGTCCTTGTTTACTTTTTTAAAATCCGTGAGGGCAGTGGCCGGGCTTTGCCCATAGCTGCCTTGCCAGCACCCACACACAGTGGCTGTTCCATAACCACTGTCGAATGAAGCAACAAACGAACGGATGAAGCCCTCTGCTTCTCTGCAAGATGGGATCAGAATGGGGTGCATCCACTGGGTGTTTCCTATTCTTGCTCCAAACACCTAAGTGGGAAGAGGGCCCTGCTGGCCAGAGGCATGGGCACAGACAAGATAGCTTCTAGATGGTTCTGTCGGACCCAGATCTGATCCAAGATTTCTTTCTGACTCCCTCCCTGCTCACCCAGGGAAACACAAGACAGTTTGGGAGGGAAAGTGGCCCCAAGAAGCTGGCTGGATGGGGTGTCCATGACTGACACCGTCCAGGTGCCCCGACGGAGGGATGGAGTCTCCTCGCTGCTGCCCTTCGTCCACAGGCTCCTGCCTCAGAGCTCTGGGCAGGCACCTTCTCCCTTCTACCGGGTCCTCCACCTCGTCTTCAGCACCTCGCATCCCTGTCTTCACCTCCCACCCCAAGGAAGGGAGAGGCCTGGGTGGAGGGGGAGGGGGGTCCCACTGTCAATATTCAGAGAACAGGGGCTGAGGGGCCTCTTACCTGGCAGAAATGTTGCTGTAGTGCATGTAAGCCGCGATGACAACACCTATCCTGCCCCGGTTTCCCTGAAAGAGCCCGGAAACACAAAAGCCTTTACTTCTAAGGCCGGCCTCCTGCCCCAGAGCCCACGCAGAAGCCCTGGAGGAAAGGGGGCAAGGGCTGGAGAGGGGGTTGTGGTCCCAAGGAAGAACAGGAGTGGGGAGGGGGGCAGGGGAGGGAAGCGGGTGACAGCTGATTCTCAGGGAGAAGAAACCCAGCTGACCATCCACTAGATTTGAGGGCCCCACAAGCTGGTACCCCCCATTTCCTGAGGGCATCCCCTGGGACAGAATCTATTATGCCCTAGAAAGGAGAATACACACAGCAGACTTACACACGCACACAATCCAACGAGACAGGCAGGTACATAGGCCATCCAAGGATACACTCAAGCATGGGGGTGCATGCACGTGCACACACACACACACACCCCATGCAGGCCCCCTGCCGACCTTGTTGTGTAAAACGACGACATTGTGGGGGTCTGCGTTGAGCCAGGTGTCCATGGCCTTGCAGACACTGCAGATCTTCTCCAGGGCTGGGGTGTGGAGGTCAGGCCAGCCAAAGTCCAGGACCTGTGGCCCAAGCCGTGAGTGAGAAGGGGCAGGAGCCCTGGCGAGTCAACCAGGGCAGCAGGCAACACATACCTGTGTGCCAGCTCCAGGGCAGCCGGGCCTGGGGTCCTGCCCCGCCCATCAGCCCAGCCAGGAGGCAGGGGAATTCAGGGCAAGGGACCCTGGCCTGGGACCAGAGACCCTGGGCTGAGTCTCTGCTCTGACACTGACTCACTGTGGGGCCTCAGTTTCCTCTCATGTGTGTAAAACAGAGGCTTGGAGCCGAGGATCCCAAGGTCCTTCCACATGACTCTGACCTCAGACAAGCAGGGCCCCCATCATTGCCCCAGGCTCCACCCACAGACGGCCCTGAGGCCTGAGGCCTGGCTCAGGCGAAAGAAGGAAGGAGAAAGGCTCCCTGCTGGTCGAGGTTTTTCCAGGCCCTGGACACACAAACCACCGATTTTTCAGGCCAGCCAAGAGAAGCCTGAAGGGGACAGAGGACAGATCTGAACAGCAGTCCTCAGGGTCCTGAAAACATTTCTAAACCTACAGAACCTTAAAAGAGAACTTCTGCTTGGAAGGGCCCAGACAGCACATCTCACCCAGCCTGTCCACTTTCAAGGGGGCAAACTGAGGCCCAGAGAAGCCTGTCACCTGCCCAGGGTCACACAACAACAGGCACCAGAATCCAGAAGCCAGAGTAGATGTCCATGCAAAGCACACAGCCCACTGCGCAAGCGAGTGAAAGCTGGAGCAAGAACGTCCACATCGGCGCGTCCCAGCCAGTTTCAGCTCAGAATACTTTTCAATAAAACTAAACCCTCACAGCTCCAGGCTCCCCCGAGAGATGCTACAGGTGCCCCAGGGGGCAGACCTGGGAGGTGGTCACTGTATGGAGCTTTGCTTTCTGTAATTTGTATTCTGGAAACAATAAGTAGATTGTTTTCCATTTTCCAAATAGAAAATGGCTTTGAATAGGCTTTTCAAACTGTCACAGCACATCCCCCCAAGATTCTAACATGGGAACCTCGAGGAGAGGGGGTCCGGCCATCCTTCGGTCGAGGCAAGGAGGCCCCCACAACAGGCAGCGGCTCACCTTGGCATGGAGCTTGGCGATGTCAGGTCTCCGCTCAGAGAGGTTGAAAAGCTAGAAGGAGAAAAAGGAAGAGATGGTGAGAAGGTTCGCTCCCTCCCCTGTGACGTTTTCCCTACGTGAGCACACTGAAGCTCTGCAGACGCTCGCTGACCAGCGGGACTCAAGTGCAGGCTCCCAGGAGAGAGAGGTTCACAGACACTCAGCCACGGCCCCCTCCGTGAGCCAACAGACATCCAGAACTGAGGACCAGAAGGGGACGGAACCTGTCTCGGGCCCCACGTGCCACCCCCGGGGTGGGCAGCTCCCCATACTGAATGCGAATCGATGGTGTTCAATGAGAAGTTCTCGGCCAGCTCCGGTTTCCACTTCATGCGTCACCTTTAGGACCTCACCCCATGGAGACACAACGGCTATGCGGTCACACACCCTCCACCGGAGGGTCAAAGGTCCTGGGCGGGCCCTCTCAGGCCCCTGACACCCCTCTCCCAGCAGGTGCGCCCCAACAACAACCCACATGCCGTGGGAATCTGCCAATCTCTGGGACTCCTGTCTCCACCTCCGGAGGAGGCAGGCAGAGCTCCCATCTCCTCCTCACCACCGGGGACACGCCAAGACCACGGTGCTGTCGCCCGTGGAGAAAGCGGGCTGCACAGCCAGCACAGGCAGGATGGAAGGAGGGCGCCAGAGCTCAGAATCCTGGACTCCTGGACTCCTGACATCAAGGAGATCTCAGACGGCTTCTAGGCCACTCTTGGACCCCGTAAAGGAAGACCCTTTATTAGGTTAACAACGGCTACCACTCAAGTGTCCCCAAACTGCCAGCCCCGTGCTAAGGCTTCACATCTAACAGCTGGCTTAACTCTCGCAACAATCAGAAGAGGGAGATAGTGTTATTAGACCCATTTTACAGATGGGGTCTCTAAAGCTCGGTGAGTCTAAGTGGCCAAGATCAGACGGTCAGTAAGAGCAGAGCCAGCATTCGAACCCAGGACTCACTGAGGGTTAAAGCCAGGCGCTGAGCAAGGCCCAGCCCAGCTGACAGACGGGCCTCTGTGGTGGGTTGAATAGCGTCACACGAAAACCCACGTCCACCTGGAACTCCAGAACGTGACCTTATTTGGAAACAGGGCCTTTGCTGACGTAAGTAGTTAAGGATCTCGAGATGAGGTCATCCTGGATTTAGGGTGGGCCTTACAAGAAGAGGCGAGGACACACGGAGAGGCCATGTGAAGAAGGAAGGAAGGAAGAAAAGGAAAGAAGGAAGGCCATGCGAAGACAGGGGCAGAAATGAGAGCCACACAGCTACAAGCTGAGGGTCACCAAGGACTGCCGGGGCCACCGGAAGCTAGGAAGAGGCAAGGCAGGATCCCCCAGTGCCTTCAGGGGGAGCACGGCCCTGCCAAGACCTTGATTTGGACTCCTAGCCTCCAGAACTGTGAAAAAATAAATTCTGTTGTTTTAAGACAGCAGGCCTGTGGCAATTTGTTAGAGCAGCCCTGGGACTAACGCGGCCTCCACACCCCACCTCAGCCCAAGCATCCCGGGGCAGCCCCTCGGGGTCGCACAGTCTGGTCCACGGGTCCAGCCCACATGTAGCTCCCTGCAAAGTGGACCCGAGCCCCGCTCCAGGGCAAAGATAGGTCCAACCTCCCAGGCCAGCCTTTCCAACGTTCGGGGAGACCACCAGCTGCCACCTCATCCACATCTGCTCCGTGACTCTGCTGGGCCACGTATGATCGCAGTGCCAGCAACACAGGCGCCAGCAATACAAGGTCCCTTAAGACGCACACTGCCACAACGCTGCCCTAAGACTCCTCAGAGGTGCCGACAGCGTGCCAGCTCTGCCACTTTCTGACACTGTGACCTTAGGCAAATACGCCACCTCTCTGTGCTCCAGCCAGGACTGCTTTCCAGGGCTGTTGTGAAGTTAAATACGTGGAGGGCAGCTCGAACGCGGCCTGGCTCACACAGGTGCTTAGTCATACGAGCTCTTGACGTTATTCGCTCCTCCTGGTCAACACGCTCACACACGTACACACAGACACACACACACACACACGACGCAGCTCCAGATGCTGCATTCCCGCTGCAGATGCACTCCGTATAGCAGAGCTGGGCTGCAGGGAGTGGAGACTTGAGCCACGACAGATGCCCGGGGCCAAGGGTGGGTGAAGGATGAGAATAAGAAGAGCTGCCCAAGGGCGGGGGGGGGCAGGGACACAGCAGGAAGGACGGGGCACTGGACCAGCAGGCGAGAGGCCCGTCCTCACCAGGTAGTTGCCTCCGTGTTTGGACTTGAGCATCTGGGCCACCTCGCGGAGGTTGCTCCGGAAGTTCTCCTCATTGGCTGTGCTGGGGAAGGAGACGGCAATGATCCTCTCCGTGACGTACACCAGGTCCAGCTCGCAGCTGTCCTCAGGGGTTCGGCTCACACTCATGTTTCTAGGGAGACAACGGTGGGGAGGCTGTAGATCAGAATCCCTTCCCCCAGGGCAAGATCCAAGTATCCGCAACCCTACACACCGGACGTGGCCCCCATACCCAACCCAGGGGCTTGACAGCTCCCTGACCCAGAGCCCAGGCCAGAGGCTTCCCCTGGCCAGGCCAGTGCAGCCAACAGGGCCGGCCTAGGAATGTGGGGAGCGCAGAGCTGGGCAGGGCAGCAAGGATCTCTGGCCATGTCAGAGACGAACAGAGGTGACACCAATCCTACGTGGCCATCAGTCCTGCTGGCACGGCCTTCATCCTAGCTCCTAGAGGTCAGCACCAGGGCCAGAACTGGCCAGGAACCCAGGAGTCCAGCCCTGCCTCCAGACACACTGTGGCCGCCTGGTCTGGCAAAAGTCTCTGGAAGGATCCTAAGACGGCTGTGGAAGAGGAAGGAGAGCTGAGCTGGGTGCTCTCCAGCCTCCCAGAGCTGTGCCTTCTGCTGCCCTCGCCTTGCTCCTGAGCCCTGGAGTGGGCGGGGAGGCCTCTCAGGGGAAGGGGCAGCTTGGGTGACATGCACACCTGGGCTGCAGGTAAGCCAGACCACAGTGCACATGCCAGACCTCCCCGAAGGCAGGCTGCCACCTGACCTGTGTTCCCGGCTCCCTCCCCACCTCTGGCAGCTCCCACCGGCTGCCAAAGCTCCTTCTTGGCAGCGGCCTCCCTGATGTCTAAGGGCCCAGGAAGCAGAGGGTGCCAGGCCTTCGCCACTGCAGCGGGAGGCGGCTCCCAGACACCTCCTCGGAGATGTGGGGAGCCCCGGACTGGACTCAAGGCAGGGGGAGACACAGGAGCTCACATCTTTACCCCTCACCAGCTTCTCCTCCAGGGGTATGGTCCAGGGTGCCCACTGGGGAGCTGACGGGAAGGGGAAACGAGTCTCGGGACACTGGAATTCCATTCTGAAGCCCACCCATACCTTCCAGGGGCGCCTGCCACCCTCCCACCCCCACACCTTCCTACCCCGTAGCCAGCCTCCTACAGTCCTGCTCCGTCTCTCTAGCCAAGGGGTGCAACCCTCACATTTCGTTCTGATAGCCTCTCACTACCGTGGGGTGAACTTGAGACTGGAGGGGCAGTGGGAGGAAACCACCAGGGTATTTCAACGTGACCGGGCGGCACCGGGGAGGACAGCCCAGGACGCCGAGCAGCGGGGAAGCATCCAGATCCCCAGCAGGGTTGATGGTAGCCCAGCTGTGTAGATGGGGCTTGGAGATCGGGGAGCTGAGGGTGACATCCAGTTTCTCCATGGTGACAGAGACAGGGAGCACATGTGAGAGGGGCCATTAGGTTGCGGTAAAGAGCCCAGTTTGAATCTGACCTGCGAGTCCTGGCCACTCCTTGTCCCTATGAGAAGCTTCTTACCGTGGCCTTTGAGGGGGGAGTCCTGCCTCAGGCCACTGCCTGCCCGTGGCAGAACAGCGCCACCGCCTGGACAACATCAGCATCGCACTCGCTACCCCGACCCACAGGGTCGGGAAGGACTGGGTCTTCCAAAGGACCGCTCCGTCTGCTGCGGGCAGCGGGCAGCTGGGCCACAACCTGCCAGGAGCTTCAGCTACACACGGGCCCTCTCTGGCTGGGGTTCTGTCTCCCCGGGGCCGGATTCTCACTCATCTCGGGAGGCTCGGGGGTAAAGGAGGCAGAGAGGGCGTGGCCCACGCCAGAGAACCTGGACACAGGGATAGAAGGCTCCCGAGCAGCAAGGCACCGAGTCTCCTGTGCATCCCCTTTCCCCAGCCCCCGCGGCCCAGCCAGATAGAGAAGTTTCCTCTCATCGCCAGCCCTCCGACGCCAGACAGCCCTGTGTGTGGAGAGAAACGGGATCTAGAACAGGTCTTGAAGCCAATCCCAGCGCTGCCTCTTGGGGTCGCGTAACCTTTAACAAGTCACCTCATCTCTCTGAGACTCAGTTTCTTCATCAGCCAAATGGGAATAAAATACTTAACGTGCAGGGTTGTTGCAAGAACTAGATGAGATCATACAGGTCAAGAATCCAGCTCAAGGCCTGGCTTCGAGCTAGAACTCAAACCATGACCGTTTCCCAGTGGCATCTCCTGCATCCTCTCCGTGGCTTCATGTCTGCCCATCCTCCCTACCAGTGGCTTTAGGACTTCGGACTCAGAGACCCAAAGGCATGACTTGCCAGAACATCCACAGTGACCTCACCACCGGTAGCCGCCCCCCCCCCACCACGGCCCAGACATACCTGATGGGCTGGGGATGGGGCTGGACACTGAGGGGGACTCTGGCGGAGCCCTGGGAAGGAGAGAAGAGAAGCAGTGTTACGAAGGAGGCGGGCGCAGAGCCGTCCATGGGAGCGGTCAGGGCCGTGGGCAAACAGACTCTCTTCTCCTCTCTCTGCCAGCATTCCAGCACAGGGACCCTAACGCCCCGGCAACACAGCAACCCAAAGCCAACAGCAATCAACGCCCATTCCATGTGAGTGTGCCTATGAGCCCCCAAAGCGGGCTTTCCCTCCCCAGGCAAGGAAGAATCCTGAACGCTGGGAAACGCACCAAGCGCGGGCTGGTGCCATCAGTATTGAGTACACGCTCAACACAAGTTACTAAAGTGATGGAAACACATTTCATCTTGACTCACTGGATGTCGTAACAGTAACCCTGAGTGGAGAATACAGACTGGAAGCACAAAAGAAGGAAAGCTGAGCGATGGCACCCTCTGTCCAGCTCGGCACCTTTCTCCTCTGACCACCGTCACCCCACGCTCCTCCCCTTTAAAGCAGCAACACGGAGTCATTATCAAAAGTTCTGAGATGAGAGCAGCCAGGTGTGGCATGTAGAACCAAGACCAGGCTAGGCAGCAGATCGTGCTCCTAAGGACCACTGCCCCTTGTCTGCCCTCACTCCAACTTCCAGGGTTGTCGACATGCACAAAATTAGGCAAACGGACCCAACTGGTGTCCCAAACCCCCCAGGGCAGCCCTATGGTGCAGTGATGAAGGCACAGGGGCAGTGCCCTCAGCATCCTGCCCAGCATCCTTGCATTACTTCACGCTCTGGGCCCCCGTGATGTCACGTGTCAAATGGGGAGACAATCCTCCTGCGGCTGTTTGAAGATTAAAAGGAATTAGGCAGACAAGGCCCTTACGTGCTGTTCCTGTTGTTACATCACGTACAACTGAAAGGGTAGCGGTAGAAACACACCAAAAGTCAAACCCTGCATCCCTCTACCGCCAGCCACCCATCCTCTCAGCCCCTGCACACGGCGCAGGATCAGACGCCCAGCTCCTAGACTCGCAGGCTCAGCAGAGCCCTCTGAGCCTACTGGCACCTTCCCAACACCCTGTGCCTCCCAGTAACTGGCCTCTCCCGACCACCGAGCGGCAACCGCCTCTGGGAGGAGAGGGGACCGCAACCTGCCAAAGAGAGGAGAAACTGAGGCTCACAGCGACTTACCCCCAAGTCCCGGGGAAGCTGACGACTGGCAGGATTCACCTCAGACTTGGGGTTTGGCCACTGGGGCCCCAAGAAGAGGAGCCCCTCAGCCTTCTGCAGGCCCCGCAGCACCTCCATGGCAGCGGTGGATGGGCCGGGAGGTCCGGCTCCCAGCTGGGCCCAGCGTTAGCGCAGCCCCACTGACAGGAGGACTCCATCCGGCTGCCGTGACAGCCGCGCCGGTCCCTCCGCCTGGGCCGCCACCCGGCTCTGGGCAGCTGAGCCTCGGCGGGAAAGAGAGCACAAAACAGCCAGTGTGGCTGCTGGGCGGAAAGTGCCTCAGTCTGCACAGCCCTCCTGGCCCCAGGACTTGGGTTTGCATGAGTCAGGCGAGGGGGGCGGGGGGAGGGCGGTAAGGAGAGGTCGTATTTGGTTTTCAAGCCCCAAGCCAGGCTGTTCCAAAACTACCCACCCAGAGGAAGGCAGAAACCCAACACTTCATCCATCTCTGTGTCACTGGTCCCAGATGAGGAGTCACCGACCCTCCCCAGGCCCTAGGCCCTGTTCCAGGCCCCAGGGCCACCCTGCTATAAATAGACCCTCAGGGTTTCATCTGTGGCAGATCCACAGCCACTCCTGCAGGAGGCCACCACCGCTGCTTCAAACAACTGGAAGCCACCATTTACCCAAGGCTCGCGGTGTGGCCAGGACCCCGGGTCCAGGCCCAGGGAGCTGCGGGGAGACAGTGGGACACTGAGACGGGCTTGGCGACGAGACTGGGGGACAAGAGAAGCCAGGAGCCCAGGGGCGAGGAGGAGGAGGAGCGGGCGGGAGGACTGGCTCCTGTTTCTCTACCCCCCTTCCCAACGTTACAACACTCCACATTCCTCGGCCTCCCCACCCCAAAAAAAGCCAGGGAAGATAAATAAGAACTTGGCCCCCACCGAGTCTGGCCATGCCGCCTCCAGAGGTGATAAGACAAAGTCCAGCCCGCTCAGCTCCACCGGGCCGGCTGTGGAAGGGGAAGCAGGGAGAAACCGCCCAGGACAGTGACCCCACCGCAGAGAGGATGGACGGACAGCTGGACAATCATCCCCTGATGAATCACTGAGCTGCCCTCTCACTGACAGGGCTTCCTGTTTTCTGCACAGTTTGGGGGCATGTGACACTCGCTGGCAAAAAGCAGACATGCACAGGGGACACGTCCGAGCGCTGGTGGACACAGAGCCACAGGGAGAACCGGAGACCACAGATGGGCTGGGGGGGCGTGTCAGCAACACAAGCTAGTGCTCCAAAACACACAGGTGAGCTCACCCCCAGGGCTAGCACAGCGCCTCCTGCGGCTGCTGCATCACGCTGGCCTTTTCACGAGGCTGGGGGTAGGTGGAGAGATGCGGGCAACCCCACTGTCGTGTCCATCCCCTCATTCATAACTTCATCGTGCACCCCGGCATGTGCCAGGCAAATGTTCTAGCCCCAGAGACCAGAGGAAGCAAAGTGCCTGACCTCAGAGAGCTTACACGCTATGCAGGAAGATGCTCATCCATGGAGCCCATAGAAGAAGCAGCCGCTGGGTCCCACTGACCCATCTGTAAAATGGGTACAGCTCAGTGCTCACGGGGTTTCGGTGATTTCACGCAATTCACCTGGCCCCATTTAGAGTCCCCAGGGGAATGACCAGAGGGCTTTACGGAGAGCACTGCTTAGGTCTAATTCTAAAAAAGAATCTAAGCTCTGGTCTGCCTGTGATCCCATCCTCGTCCTCTCTGGGGCTCTCAAAGCCCTTTACCACACGGCTTTGAACTTCCTCCCTGCTCCTCCCAAGACACAGAGCAATAACAGAGCTTCTGATCCAGTTCCCTAGGCGCCAAGACTTCTCCTCTATCACTCCTAGAACACAGTCCCTCTCTGGCTGAAAGGAAGCCCCACAGCCCCCCCAGCAGTGTCCGACTTCTCTCACCATCAGGAAGTTCCCCCTGGATCTAGCCCTCACCCTTCCTGATGCAGATCCAGCCAACTCTCTCTGCCTTGGTCCTCACGGCTGACAGCCGCTCGGATACGCCCGAGTGGCTCAGGGTGTGCGACCCCAGGCTCCATTACTGGCCACCTTCTTGGCCACGCAGCAAGGAGCGGGCACCCCCGGACTTGGGCGGGGTGGTTCAGATTCAGAGGACGCCTGCGTGGGAAGGGCCCTGCCTTCCTTTGAGGTCTGTAGACCAAACACAACAGCTCGGGACCAAAAGAAAAGCGCTTCCTGAGCCCAGTCCCGAGGGGGCAGAGCCAGGAGGAGGGTCGGTAAGGAACCGGGGCCACATCAGGCAGCCAGCGACTGCTGACCCATCTCCGTCAGGGGCCCAGCCCCATTCCAATGGTTCCCCTGGGGGCTCCAGCCACCCCCTCCCTCCCACACCGGCCCCTCCAGCCACACCCCTTCCTCTCTCCTTCCTGCCCACCAGCCTGGATTTTTCCAAAACAAAGTGCAACACAGCACACCATCCACAAACTCCGCTCCACACCAGCCCCGTCGAAGGAAAACAGCCATTCCTGGGCCAGAAACAGGAAAACAGCTCACAAACAGGCACGTCACCCCAGCAGCGGGCCCAGGACAGCAACCGCGCCGCCCGAACACGGGTCTCCTCACCGGGCACACTGCAGGAGGGCCAGGGCTGGGCAAGGGCCCTGGGGTCACCCCACCTGGGACACGTGTCTGGGAACCTTAAAACTTAGGCTTTTTCTCCTCCTTGGCAATACGTAGCCCCTTCTGGAATCCACTCGCTTGCCCATCCTCTCACACACTCCTTTAACTAGACTTACTAGACCAAAATTCATCTCGTCCCTCCTCCCATATCGAGACGAGGCACCACCCTCAGGACTACATTCATCCCAAAGCAACAGAACTTTCTCCTGAAAAAAACCACGGATACCTCTCCTCCCCAGGACCAAAGTCATACACAGCCTCGCAACAGAAAGTTCTTCATGATGTCTATCTTCACTCTCCCTTGCTTCACTTTCCCTTGCAGGATCCCTCTGGCCCAGGCTGGAGTTGTGGGGAGAGCAGTTGTAGGACTCGGCTCAAAAGAGTGTCCAGACCATTGGCTAAAAGGCTTGGTTCCAGCACCATCATCTTGTCCCCCAGTCAAGGGTTGGGAGCCATAGATAACAGCCATCCCAGGAAGGGATGCGGAAGGCATTCACCAGGTCATTGAGCCCCTTCGAGCTTGTTTCCTGATCTATAAAATGGGTCCATAGCATCTGCCACGAGGGGTATCATGAGACCAAAAATACCTAGCCCAGCTCCTGGCCCTTAGACAAAATAGCAGCAACAAGAACGGCTGGTATTTATTGAGCATATACTGTATGCTTTGTGTGCATTAAGCTAGTTAATCCTCCGTAGCAGGTACACAAAATATTAATTTCTCTCCTGCACTCCAGCCCCAGAAACATCACAAACTTGGACAAGGGTCCCTCCCCAACAGGTGTACTCCACGCCCGGAGGACCCGCGCATACCTTGATGGGAGCCTTCCCCACTAACTGGAGAGCCATGCTCCCGCTCTTCCCGGAGGGGCCTGTGCAGTCCCCAGGACGCGTCCCCTTGCAGGGCTGGCCGTGCAGGGCTGCCCGCAGCCAATGCGGCAGTGGCAGTGGGCTCACCACAGAAGTGCAGCCGCCTGCAGAAGCTGCCTCCTGCTCGCCAGGCCCTCCCTCTGGGGCCCTCCTCCCCGTGGGTCAGGCAGCTGTCAGATGATAGGGCCTCATGCCATCAACAGCTCCCCCAGTGCCAACCGCCAAAACCACTCCCTGTTCCTCTGCAGTGAGGGCGGGCGAGGATGGAGAGGCCCGCACGGGGGCACTGGTCGGAGCAGGGCGAGGAAGACACAGAGAGGCCAACTTTGTCAGGCATCTTTCCCTGGGGTGTGAGGACCAGCCCAGACACAGGCACTGCTCAGAGCAGAGTCCCGGGAGAGCCCCTCTGCCCTCCTCTGGGTCCCTCCATTGAAGGAATTTGCCCATTGCCCCCACCAAAAATGCATGGCAGGGGGGACCCAGGGGGACCTACTGGCCCATCTCTCAGCTTCCCCCCGAATCCAAGGCATTGAGCCATACAGAGGTTTTGCTGTTTTCACAGACGCCTCTCTCCAAAGAAGCAGAACTTGCAATTCCCCAAGGTCTGCAGAGCCTCTAAGAGCCCGGTCCCTCTTCTTCTCTGCCCTGAGTCCCTCTTGCTGCGGTGTTGCCCACTCCCCTCATCCTTACCTCGGTCACTGCCCACCACCAAGCCAGGCCCCGCAGAGCACACCCTCTCTCCACCCTCTCCGCCCTGGAGCCCTGAGGTCTTGCAAAGTGATGGCAACTGAGCTCTGGATCCTGCTGAGACCGAGGCCAAAGCCAAGACGGAGGCCCCCTGCTTGCCCCGCCAGCCGTCTTCCCTGCCCCCCTGCTCAGCAAGGGGGCTGAGCAACCCCTGCCGGCCCTTCCAGAGAGGAGGCAAGGGAGCCCTCCAAACACAACAGGTGGGGGACACCATCCACCTCCCCCCAGCCCTGGGCACCCGGCCTGCCGCATCTTTCTGCTCTGCTGCCCATACTTACGTCTTCTTCAAGGCTTTTCCGTGTGTTTCCACCCCGGAAGACTCCTTCTCCCTGGAGAGAGAGAAAAGGCAGTCAGAGAGCGGAGCCCAGGAAAGTCACCTGAAGGCCCCAGGTGTCTCACCTGCTGCGGTCAGCAGGGGTGGGGGCAGGGAGCTGGGAGGGGACTCAGTTGTTTACCTTCTTCCCAGCCCCTCCGAGCTAACCACAACCCTCATCCGTGTCTCAGGACCACTCCTGTGGGAGATCTTGTCATTCCCATTTTGCACATAAGAAAACTGGAGCACAGAGAGGCTCGCAGCCTGCCTGTAGTCACACAGTCAGAACCCTGGGGGAGTCAGGCTTTGAGCCCAGGCCCCCCATCTCCCAGCCCGTCATTCCATGCCAGGAGACACCTCTCCGCTGCCAACCTCAGTTTCCCCACTGCAGGACCCACCCGCTTTCTTCCCTTCTTCCTCCACGCAGCCTCGAGGAAACCTGTGTCCCTCTGCTAAGTCAGAAAAAGCTGTTTGAAAGATCTGCCCGGCCTTCTGGCAGTCTGCATCTCAACTCAAGAGGCCCACGTCTAACCGCGGCCTCTCCCTCTCTGCCCGCCTCCCTCCCCAGCAAGCCACCTCCGAACACGCAGGGGTGGCAGATCCAGGCTCCTGACGTGACCCACATCCCCCCACCACGTTCCCCACATCAACCCCAGAAGGATGTCCCCAAACACGTGTCCACTTTCCCCCAAAGCCCCCTTCTGCTGTCCAGCCTCCCAGGGCTGTCCCCCACCACGCCCCGCCTGCCGTCACTCACCGTGTCCACTACATTCTTTGGTGCACTCTCAGCGTTGACGGGCTGCGGACAAAGGGAGAGGACTGAGTGAGGCCTCAGGGCAAACGTCCCCAGGTTGGCCCCCTCCCCACGGCTGGTGGCGGTGTCGGGCAGAATGCCTCCTGAGGCAGAGCCGATGACGCCAACCCAAGACTCAGACAGAACCTGGCTGGCCCGCGCTTGGGGAGCAGAGTTTGGAAAATGACAAACAATCTTATTGATACTAGAACCATCCAGGGCGCCAAGCTCACCAAGACCTCTGGCTCAGACAGTTGCTGACCCCAGAGCAAGGAAGAGCTCCTCTTGTCCTGCACGCCGGGCATTTTCACTGCCAGCATCTCATTTATCCACAAGAACCCACTTAGGTCGCTGCCACTACTGCCTTTGAGCCCCACCTTACAGATAAGAAGTTAAATGAGAGGCCCCACGTCATCGACTACTGATGGGGACAACAAGATTTGAATCCCACCTTGGGGCTCCACGTGAACTCGCAGCAGCCCAGGATACGAGGCCTGCTGGAGTCCTGACTCCTCAGTCGGCTTTCACGGCTCCCACCGCTGGCCCTGCCCCCTTGCAGACCTCCATTTCCACACCCAAAAGCTCTGCTCCATCCAGACCTGCCCCAAGACGCCCTTGCTTATTCCCACATCCAGGCCTTGGCTTGCGGAATGGCTTCCCCTCTTTACCTACAGGCTCTCCTCCTCCATGCAGCCCTCCCTGAATTCCCCAGCAAGGGGGCCTCTCTCACCCACCTTAGCCAGTAAGCCAAGTGGTCTGTGCCACTTATCTGCTCCTTCACGTGTAAAGAACCTCATGGTGGGAATATGTCTTATTCCTCAGCTATTATTTTATTTGTGATTCTTACCCCACCTGCCTCCAAAACAGATTCAAAGCAGCATTTTCACCAACTCAGTCATCACATCCCTCCTGCCGGGGACTGTGATCCATGCGTAGTGGGTAATCAACAAACACTGGAGTCTGATCCTGTCCAGACCAACAGAAGTGCTTCCTACTAAAGGCACCCCGAAAAGGGCTCCTCGGACACCCCCTAAGAGAGAGGAACTCCCATTCCAGGCCCACCTCCTGGCCGCAGTCACCAGGGCTCCGTCCCAACTCAGTGAAGTGGTCAGAGGGGCCCTGAGTCATGCACCAGGACATGAGCACCACTGTCCAGTCAACACCTTTGCAGAGATGAGCGTGGACCAGGGTAAGAACCAGAAGCACCTGCCCCGACCCCACCCGCACCTGAGGGTGAGCTGTTCGCGTCTGAAGATGGGGGAGTGGCCAGAATGACCTCCGAGAGGTTCTGGCACCTGAGGGGTGAACAGAGCCACAGGGGCACGGAGGCAGAGCGGGGGCTACGCGGAGCACAGGAGAACTCTTTCTGGAAGCAGCCCAGACTTCACTCCTGCTGCCTGGAAGACGGGGGCAGAGGCCGGGGGGAGACGCCCCGAGTGGTTCAGGGCCCAAGCAGCTTGGGAGGGTTGAAGAAGGACGAGGTAGGAGGTGGGGAGGCATGTCAGCTGGCCCCCTAGAGTCTGAGGATGGTCTGGAGGAGGAAAGATGCCACACTCTGCCCCCACCCCCAGCCCAGCCCTAACCCTCATCCAGCCACCTCTCAGAGCTCCCACTCCTGAGCCGCAGGCCACTGGGCAGGGGGCAATGAGTACACTGGGACATCCCCGGGGACCCCTGCCTCAGACGGAGCTCCAGGAGCTGCTGGCTCATTGGGACCAGGTTCTCCCCTCAGCCTCCACCCACCACCCAGCTCCACCCAGGGGAGTCCTCGGCAGCAGTGTCTGCCCACCCCCACCTCTGACACCCTGCCACCCCTGCCTCTTCTGGTCCAGGGCTCTGGAACACTCCCGTGGAGCCCCGGGGTTGGGCAGGATGGAGCTGTTCTGGCCTCCTGTGGGGAGGAGAACTCCCGGAGGGCAGATCGCAAGGACCTTCCAAGTACACGGTCTACACGGCAGAACTGAGATCCGAACCCAGATCTTCCAACTCCGAAACCATCACTCTTAACAGTCTGCTTAACCAGCCTCCCTAGACAGGGAAGGTCAGAGAGGACAGAAGTGGGGTGGGACGGAGAAGCTGGAGACGAAGGACCTGCCCCAGGTCCAGGGCAGGCCCCGAGGAGCCCTCGCCCTGCTCCAAGCACAGCCTCTAAGAGACCCCGACTCTCGGCAGAGCAGCGCATGAGCCAGGGGTCTCGAAAGTGCCTGTGCCTCAGAGTCAGCTGCAGGGCTGCTGACACACAGGGGCCAGCTCTCCCCAGAGGGTCTGATCCTGTGGACTTACAGGGGGACCCGACAATGTGCGTTTCTCACAGGTGTCCAGGCCCAGGGACGGCCCTTTGAAAAGCACTGGTCTAAGCGGCCAGCACTGGCAGGAGACACCGGACCGCATCCCATCTCCCCTCCCACGAACCTCGAGCAGGTCCCTTCATCGGTCACTCTCCAACAGGCCTGCACGGTGCTGCTCTGTGAGAATCCAACAAGACAGACGCAGAAAGCATTTAGAGCAGGGCCTGGCTCTCAGGGAGTCCTCAATAAATGTGGTGGTGTTTATCATCACCGCCCCGCCTCCTCCCAAGGCCCAGGCCCTCTCCGGGCCCACCCTGCCCCACCCCTCCCGGGTCTGGCACATGCCGCCCAGGGAGCCGGAATCAATATTAGAAACCACAGGCCTCAGCAGTGCAAGAAAAACTTCGCTTGCCAGCCATCAGATGAGCACCAGCCCCTCTACCCTGCTACCCCGTGCCAGCTGGAGGCAGGCCACAGGGCCAGCCATCAGATGCCTTCAACTTACTGGTCTAGAAGCTTTCTGAGGAGCTAAAAATTTCCAAAAACCTCTCCTGACCTGACCCCCGGCTGCAGTGTTTGCAAACACAGCCAGCATGCCCCCGCCCCTCCGGGGCTGCCATCCTGCTTCTCCGTTTCCCAGGCGCGGCCAGCTCTGGGGCGACGGGGAATGAAAGAGCCAGGGGACTGGTAACAGGAGGGCTGCCCCAGGCCCCCGGGAGGCTTGGGTCTGCCACAGGAAGCTCCCAGGCCAGCCCGAGCTGTGGCCCCCCGAGGCAGCAGCCCCAGAGCTCCAGCGGCTGGCGGAGCCCCACCAGGCCTCGGCGGCCCCCTGGCATCAGCACGCAGACGCACCCACACTTTTCACCCTTTCCCTAGTTTATTCTTCTTCTTAGAACTCATCATTCTCCAAAACACTCTAGGTGTTACTTTCTTACCTGGTTTAGAGTCCGCCTCTCCCACTAAAACTAAGTTCTCATAACCCCCAGAGCCCAGAACTGTGTCTGACACACCACAGGCCCTCGGAAAACATCCCCTGAGTGAATTACCCAAGAGAGCCCCTCACTCTCTTCCCTGGCCCCCTGACCAGGCTCATCATCGACAATGCAGCGGGCACGCCAGAGACCCGCGGGAACCAAGGCCCTGGCCTCCATCTTTGCTTAGATTTTGGCCAGGACCTTTATACACCCACCATACTGACACACACACACACCTCCCATTCTTGCACACCGCTCCGCAGAACATCAGCTCTGAGAGAGACTTCAGACACCATGTCCTCCCTCCCCACTTCATGGATGGGGAAAACTGAGGTGCAGAGAGGTATGACTCGCAGGCCTCTCACCATGAGTCTCAGGGCAGGACTGGGGCTGGCACCCAGGCCCTGTACAGCCCACGCGGAGCTGGCTGCCCCACCCCAGTCCCCAGCCGCCTGCAGGCAGGGTTAGCTGGGCTCCTCCCTGCGGCCACCTCTCCCCCCGCCCCCTTGGGCTTGGCTGCAGGGGATGCAGCAGACGGATCCCAGACAGGGACAGGGCGGGGCGGGGTAGGGGGGCCTCCAGCCCCGCCCACTGCCCAGTCCCAGCACCAAACTGGATCCTAAGGACCCGGCTTCCCAAAGCTTACAGCAGCAGCAACTCATAGAACCACCAGGGGTCTTCCGGAATCCAGCTCGCCCCCAGGCAGGACAGCCCAAATTCAGCTCCTGAGCAGGTGGCAGGGTTTCCATCTAGCATCACTTAACAGCCAAGCCTTGCTCTTCCTCGTGATGACTCTGCTCTAGGGTCTCAAACCCATGAGCCTGGAGGAGGGCAGGGACGAGGCTGAGGCACTCAGGGCAGGAGACTTGGGGAGGCATTCCCTCTGAGGCACCCGCACAACCCTGAGAGCGACGCCCCCTCACATCTGCCCCCTGGGTGCTCCCCTGCCTTGCCTTTTCCGACCCCGCCCTGGCCTGCAGACACCTTTTCATAATGTTAACACAGTAATGACAACTCCTCAGTAGGAGCTAAGGATGCCCTGAGCACAGTGTTGGGCTCCGCTTCACGGTGGTCAATCCACAGAACCACTGCGCACAAGGTAAGCACCACCCCATCTCACAGCCGAGGACTTGAGGGTCCAAGGGACTGAGCAACTCGCCCAAGGTCGGCCAGCTAGCAGGTAGGGGGCTGGATCTGAACCTGCCCCTCCCACCCCTGGCGTCTGTTTCCCCTCCCTGGAGATGTCTCCACTCAGTCTTCTTATTCTTAACCAGAGGCCCTCCTGTGGGGAAGGAGCTTTCTGCGACAGAAAGACTGACGGTCTCAGGTCCTCAGGAGGAAGATCGTGGCTGGACTTCCACAGGAAGAAGAGGGAAGGGCAGCGGTCGAGGCTGCACGCAGACCCCGGAGAGAACTTCCTGAATGCGAGGGGCTGCGAACCACAGGGCGGATAAGGGAAGCTGTACATCCTTTCCTCAATTTTTTTTTCCAAAAAAAGACATGCATGCCCTCTCCATGCATGCATGTACCCCCCGCGGTGTGGGCCCAGGAAGGTCCATTCTGCAGGGGCTGGGGGCGCTGGGAGGGCTGCCGGAGGTTCAGGCAGTAGGACACGTCGGTGGCCTGCAGGGAGGGTGGGCTGGGAAAAAAATGTATCCGTGGGCTGCTGTTTTGGAGGAAGGAAAAGGCAGAGGGATGGCGGGTGGGGGAGGTGCCCAAGCCCGGGGCTGGGGGGCGGGGGGCTGGCGCAGAATGTGGACTCAGCCTCCGGAGGAACATTCCGTCCAGAAATTCCTCGTACCCTCCCCGCTTCCCCCCTCCAGCTCTCCCCACCCTTGCCCCCTGGGAGGCCTGGAATCCGGGCAGTTTTTCAGGCCCAAAAGACCCCGTGACATCACATCTACTGCCATCTCCACAAACTGTGAGGTCACGGTCGAGCTGCCTATCAGGAGGGGAAGGGAGCTGGAATGTCCTCGGGCCCAGGACCCAGAGCAAGTTATTCCAGGCTCGCTTGTTCCAAAAATAGAACCCTAAGCCAATGAAGAAAGGGGGCTGAAAGCAAAAGGGCAGGGAAGCGCCACTTACAGGGCACTTAGAGGGGGCGTGGCAGGGACCACACATTACAGACCCCACGGGCCCTCTGGGGGGACCATCAACATGATGCTCTAAAAGCAGAGACAGAAGGAGCACTTAGAACTCCTTTTGGCAAACAAGGAGACGGAGTGTCAGGGATGGGGGTTTGGCCAGCTCCATTCGAGCTCAGGTCTGCTCCTCAAAGCTTGTGTCTGCCCCTGGCCCCTGAATCTTTGCCCCCATCCCAGGAAAGGACCTCCGCACAGAGGGCGAGGGGCAGGAGGGAGGGAGAGCACTGAGCAGGCAGGGCTGGGCCCCGCCAGGGTGGGAGGCAGCTGGCAGCCTGGGTCCCCTGAGTGTTTGAGCGAATTTGCTCCAGGGGCCACATCCTCTCCCGGGCAGGCCGAGGCCACCAGAGATAAAGAACAGGCTGGATGTGACTAAGTGGAATGTGATGCCTGATTTTCCCCGCACCCCCTGGGGAGGGGCCTGGGCAAGCCCACTCCTGTCCTCAGACCACCCCCCCAATTCTCCCCGAGGGACTCAGCACCCAACGCCGGGATGAGGCTGAGCAACTGTGGACACCCTCTCCGGCTCGCATGCGCTCACCAGGCCGCCCAGCCAGGCTGGACTATCTCGCGTGCTGCCCCCAGATGCTGTCCTCCCTCCCTCAGCCAGGGTGCTGGGCAGCTGGGCTTTCCTAGGCCCTTCCCCATGCCCCTCTGGCCACCCTTGCTCAAATCCTCTCCACCACAGTGAGCACCTGCACCAGCCCCGTCTGTCTACCAGCCCTCCTCCTGGCAGCCCCTTGCCACCGAGCCACACCCTACAGCTGGCAGCAGCCTCCCGGCTCTCAAGCCCTGCTTTGGATCACTTCCCTACTCAAGGACCCATCAAGTTCAAGGTCCCCAGCCTGGCTTTTGGATGCCTCCTTTCCCTGGCCCCTTCCTCCTGGGCAGACTCCACTGCCCTGCCCTCTCTCCTCCACCTGCAGCCCCTGCCCACATCCCACCGCCCACTCCGCATGCCGTGTCCAGCCCGCCTCCATCATGAACTCACGCTGTTCCCACCAGCACCCCAGCCAGGGCCACCCAGGACGTGCTCCCACCCGGTGAGACAAGATCACCTGGCCCCCTCATCCCCCCAGCAAGGACCAACTAGCCAAAAATATTTACACTGGATTTTCCCCAGCCCCAGTCAGGATTGGGAATTTGCACCAAGGCCCTACCCGCCTCAGTTCCAGCCCTGCCGCCTTCTTCCCTTCTCTGCCATTTGTTCAAATCTTATTAAACTGGTCTTGGAACAGGAGACGGACTTCCTCAACCATCACAGCACAAATGATTGCTTCCTTCCCTGGACCCCAGAGCTACCTCTGGTCAAAACCCCCGAGGGGAGCACTGACTGCTTTCCACAGTATGTCCTCTCTCGTCCCCAATGAATGGGCTCCCTGAGGGCAGGGCCCCTCACCTGACTTGGGCCTCTCCCAGTGGGGGACCCAGGGGATGCCTTGACCTCTTGGACCATGTCCTTTCACAGCCCAGCCCAAGGTCAGGACCCCAGTGGGCCAGGAGGACTGCCACCCAGGACTCACAGGGAGGGAACCTGCCATCAGCGTCACCTTACGTTTAACAGGTGTGGGCGGGCATGTGTTCCAGTGGCAGATATTGGCTCCCCTAGACAGCCCTGTTGGGCCATATGCGGTACCAGAGGTATAAAGCTCTTCTTTACACCCAAATCTCCTCTTTTTCATAAGAACCTCCACCTACCAGGTCCTACTTTGGAGAAAATCAGCCAATTTGCCCTTCAACACGTGGTCAGTCCCCTTCTGCCCCCCACCCTGTATTCCCTTCTCCGGACTAAGCTGCCTGGGTGGCACACAGTGGGATTTGCAACCTCCCTCACTGGTCTTGGACTCCTCTTCAGAAACCTCTTTGGAATGCCATGTCCAGAGTCTGCCCCCCCCCCCCCCCCCGCTTTGAAAAGCAGGGCTCTCTCAGGCTCATCTCTCCTGGCATTGCTCCATTTTCCAGGAACTCCCAAAGATGGCCACACATGGCCCGCTCAATGCCCTAGCAGGAAATTCACCAGGGCCTGGAGTTCCAACTAGCCAGAGCGCCGACTAGCCCATCTCCTCGAGGGAGAGCAGGACAGCAGCGTCAGGGGATGGGCTCCGCGCTCCCCTGTCCCAGCTAACATCCCCTTCTCTGCTTCCATGAGCCCAGACCTGACGCCGGGGAACCTGGAAAAGTCATACAAAACCTCAGGGCCACCACCTCACGCCAATCAGGATGGCTACTATCGAAAAAAAACAGAAAATAAAGAGTTCTGGCCAGGATGTGGAAAAATTAGAACGTTTGTGCACTATGGGTGGGCATATAAAATGGTAGAGCCGCTGTGGAAAACAGTATGGTAGTTCCTTAAAAAAATCAAAAATAGCATTACTGTAAAATCCAGCAACGCCACTTCTGGGTATATACCCAAAAGAACTGAAAGCAGGGACTCAAAGAGATACTTATGTAACCATCTCCATAGCAGCATTATTCACAACAGCCAAAATGTGGAAGTAACCCACGTGTCCATTGACAGAGGAATGGATAAGCAAAACGTGGTCTATACATACGACGGACTACTCAGCCTTAAAAAGGAAGGGATGCTGACAGCTGCCACAACACAGACGAACTTTAAGGGCATTATGCTAAGTGAAATAAGCCAGCCACAAAAGGACAAACACTGCATGAGGAACTGAGAGTCGTCAAATTCATAGAGACAGAAAGTAGGCCGGTGGCCGCCCAGTGTGGGGGGAATGGGGAGTGACTACATAAAGGGTACAGCGTTTTTCCTTTCACAAGATGAGAAGGTTCTGGACATGGATGGGCGATGGTTGCACAATGACACAAATGTACTTAACACCACTGACCGTGCACTCGAAGGATGGTTAAGATGGTAAATTCCATGTTATGCATATTTTACCACAATTTTTAAAAAATGAATTGAGAGTCAAAAAAACACATATCTCAAGGCCTCAGTTCCATTACCTGAAAGGAGCAGGGCTGGACTAGATGGCGTCTGAAGTCTTCCCGCTCCTGTGGCTGCATGCCTCTTCCACCCCCACGAGCCTTCTAGAAGGCCTGGCAGCGCCAGCACTAGAACCAGTTGGGCCCTCAGAAACGTTTGTTGGTAGGATGGATGCGGGCAGGTGGAGGATGGAGCCTCCTCCGTATCCCAGGCCCGCCAGCCAACAGAGAAACTAGCGGGGTGGACCCGTGGGTGGCACTGTTTAGAAGGGGAAGTCGGGAGAAGTCCACCTGGCTGCATCAATACTGACGTCAGCAGCAAGCGCTGAGGGTGTCCAGGGAGAAAGCAGAACCAGGAACCCAAAGCCCACTCCTGACCCAGCCCCCCACTACTGTGTGACCGTGAACCAGGTGCCTGCCTTTTCTGAGCCCTAGTTGCTCCTGTGTACAACGTGCTCCTCCTGCCTACCCAGGATGGGCTCCCACCCGCCCAGACCTCACCATGGGCTCCGAGTGGCCCAGTGTCAGGGGCAGGCCTTCGAAAACCCCTGGGGCTGTGCAGTTGAGGGTGACATTTGTCATTATCAACGGTTAGGAGGGTGGACCCTGGGGCCCGACGCTGAGTCAGAATCCCAGCTCCCCCTCTGAAGAGCTCTGGGGCCCAAGGCCTCAGTTCCTCGTCCGCGATGCGGGTATCATCACAGCCCCTGCCTCTCTGTGCTGTCTGGAAGAATAAAAGGAGTCTATCTGTGCAGAGCTTTCAGAACAATGTGAGCAAACAGAAAGTTCCATACAAGGGTTGACGTCTCCCTATGGCTCTGATGACTCTTACGGCTGAAAGCAGCCTGGGGCTCCCCTTCCCCATCCACCTCCTCCCCCTGCAGACTCCCGCTGACCCCCGACGACTCCACAGGGACATGAGGAGCCCCTGCCCCAGGCCGGCCCCGAGAGGAGAAGCTATGCACACACGCGTCTCTGCCCAGGTCTCCTGGGTGCCAGGCCACGTGCACAGAGGGCTCAACGTCCGGCCAACCTCGGGGGCCACTCCACTTGGCTACTGCCCTCGGGAAATTCCTTTTGACTCTAATTTTTCAGAAGTTGAGAAAAGCTGCTTCAGCTCTTTCCAAGGATGGGGAGTGGCCATGGCAACAAGCCCCCGTCCCCTCTCCATCCTGCCCCCACCAGTGGACCCCACAGGAGGAAGGTGACCCTAGCACCCTTCTACCCAAGGCCTTGGGCAACGTCTGTTGAGCAAGATGAAAACACGGGTTGAAGATTAAGCCAGTTGCCCTGGCCGGCCTGGCACAGGCTCGAAAACGTGTTTGGCCAGCAGAGCCCAGAGACTGGGCAGAAATCCTGGGCCCGGGATGGGGGTCCCAACCCCAGGGGGTAGGATTTAAGCGAGATGGGGTGAGAAGGTCAGAGGGAGAGCTGGGGACATGGAAAAAACTGGACAAACAGAGAGAGACAGTGTGAGGTGGGGGAGGGGGCGGGAGGCCAGAGCCCAGCCCCACAGCGGCCGAAGGGCAGCGGCAATGGAAGAGGAAGAAGAAACAAGCCGCCCTTCCTCCCTCCCGGGACTGCTCAGCGCCCGCCCACCTGCCCGCCCGAGGAAACAGGTGCCGAGGGCTCTCGAGGAAGCCAGACTTTCTCCCGGTTTCCCCTGGGCCACTTTCCCACTCCCTGGGGACAGCGGCAGAGCTCCAGTGGGAGGCCGGCCCCCCCATAGACCGCCACCACCCATCAGCGCACCAGGGAGTAAGAGGACGGCAGTCCTGCCTACCAAGCACCTAATCAGCACCAGGCCCACGGCAGAAGGCCTTTCTTTCCACCACTCAGTAAGCATGTATTGAGTACCTACTGTGTGCCGGATAGTGGGTATACAGCAAAGAACGCAGACTAAAGCCCTTCTCATCATGGAGTCTACATGCTGGCATGGGGGGAGCCTCTTAAACAAGATAAGTAACCACCTAATGTACCAGATGGAGATATGCGCCAGGAGGCAAAGAAAGCAGGGAAGGGACATGAGGTCGCTGGGGGAAGGGAAATGCTGGCACTTGAGTAAGACCCATGGAGGAAGGGTCTTGCAGGGATCTGCAGGAAGAGCAATCCAGGAAGAAGGAATGGCAAGTGCAAAGGCCCTGAGGTAGCATCGTGCCTGGTATGTTCGAGGACCAGCAAGAAGGCCAGGTGGCTGGGGCAGAGTGAGCGAAGGAGAGAGCTTCTAGAAGGAGATGAGGTCAGAGAGGAAACCTGTCCTGCAGGGTTGTGCAGGCCTGTCAAAGAACCGTGGGGTCTCACTCCAAGCGAGGGGGGCAGCCATTGGAGAGTTCTGAATACAGATTAATTAAATGGGTTAATTTGCTCTTTTTATTCTTTTAACAACCTGTCAGAGTAGGTACTATTATTAACTCCCAATCTGAAGAGGGGAAACTGAGATGCAGAGAGGTTAAGCAATGTGTCCAAGGTCACACACCGAGGGACGGAGGGACGGATCCAGAGGAGCGGTCTACCTCCCTCGCTCAGGACCGCTGCTGGGGGCAGGTCCTGACTGGGGAGGAGGGGGGTGTGTCTGTGCACAATCTCCACCACGAGGTGGCTGATCCGACGTCCGCGAAGGTCTGAGCCCCCCGCACAAGTGGGCACTTCGCAGAGCCGGGAAGATGCCATGACCTCGCTCAGGCAGGAGTTCCTCCAGCTGGAATGCCAACCTAGTCCCTCCCGTCCCAACCTCTGACCCTCCTCATGTAAACAAAGCTCCTGCCTGGAGATCCCTGACCCGGACCCCCAGCCATCCTAGACCAGCCAAGGACATTCTGTTCTCAGCGGTGAGGGGCAGCGGGGCTGGAACGATGAGATGATGCTCGCCCCTCCTCACCCCTCCCACCACCCTCCACGGTGTCCCTCCACGACCCCAGGAGATTTCTCACAGCAGCTCCAAGACAGGCCTGCACTCCGGCCTCATCCCCGCAGCCCCCCGAGCCCCCGCCGCTGTCAGATGACCTTCGACTGGGCTCCTGCGAATAACAGCACCCATCTGGAGCAGCACAGCTGGGCAGAGCTGGGGCCCAGAAGGAAAGGGAGGAGGGGCCACTGCAAGGAAAGGAACCAGCTGGGCAGGACCTGGGCCAGGAGGCAGAGCACAGCCACACAGCTCCGGTCCCTGGGGGATCCATGTCACAAGCACTGCTGCACACTTTCATTCTTTCCTCGACCCTGAATGGAGGGGATGCTTGTCAGCACTGAGAAGGCCTTGGGAGCATCCAGCGAGACCCCTCGCTTTGAGAAAAGGGGAAACTGAGGTCCACAAAGAGGACGGGACGGGCCCCTTGTCACACAGCAAATGGATGTCGAAAGAAAGCAGGAGAGCAGGTGGCCTGTCTGAGATTCCAGTGCCCAAGCCGAGCAAGTCACCGCACACACAGGTGTGCAACGCCTGCAACTGCCTGGGCCCTGTGACACCTGTGCCCCCTCCTCCAGACTCCCACCCTCCTCAGTGTCACCACAGGCGCCTCTGCACCGCCGGATGGACTGTGCCCACAGGGGCCCTCCACGGCACAGCCCACACACGCACGTACACGCCCACGCCCACACCTATACACGCGCAGACCCCGCCCCTGCAGAGGCAGGAGGAAAAGCTCCTGACATTCTCGTCAGCCCAGCGGGCGCCTCTTTTCTGGAAGCCTGACTAGGGGAAGGAGGGAGACGTGGGGGACACGGAGAGAGAGCAGAAAGCAAGCCAGCCAAGGAGCTGGGAGGCGGAACAGGGCCCCTGAATGGGAGCAACCGCCCAGGGAGATGAGCATTGTGGCCAGGCCATCTGTCCCCTGCCTCCGGCCGATGGGTACCTAACCTGGGACCAGGCAGCGGGGAGGAGATGCCATCCCCTGGTCCTTTAAGCCCTGGACGACAGGCACCTGGCCAGGCCTCAAGACACGCGAGATGCCCTTTTATGGGTTTTTCCAAGGCCTGAAGTCTCGAGATTGAAATAGGAGGCCCTGCATGTCCTCAGAAGGGACCTCATGACTCACTTCCTCCCAGGCCAGCGTGAGCCTCGGGACGCAGCCCCTCCGCCTGCTCACCTCAGGGCCCAGAACCTTGGGGGCTACCAGCAGGCTCGCCAGCCGGCGGGGGCTGAGGAGAGAGGGGAGGCGGGGCTGCAGGGCAGGGAGCCAAGTGTCACTCACCACCAGTTCATGGCTGGACGGAGGAACGCAAGGGGCAGCCACCTGTGGAAGGAACAGAGAAAGGGCAAGGTCAGCATCCTTCATCCCCACAGAATACCAGGGCCTCCCAAGACCATTCCCTGGCCCCCGGCTCCATCCTAGACACCCGTCCCTCAACCCAACACATCGGCACCCCCCAGTCTGAGACTTCGAAGAAAGACTGCGAGGCAACATGGAAAAACGCTCAGGCAGTAACGCTCCAGCGGGGGGGGGAGCAGCAGAGGGCAAAAAGGAGACGCACGTCCCCGTCCTTCAATTCTGTAAGCGGTAGGCAGACGCTGACAGACTGGAGGTCAAGGCACCAGGATTTTAATAACTGTAGGTTCAACGGTAATAAGAATAAGGATTTTTCTTTTTTTGCTCTGTGTTCTAAATTTTCTACAATATGGTAAGATTGGTTTTAAAGTTCTTAAAAACGTGTTTAAGACCTCAAGAAGAGGAAAAGCCACCTCCCCCATACTCCCCAGTGTCAAGGTGTCTCATCCGAAGGTCAGAGCTGCAGGTGGCTGGCACGGTTTCCCGGAGCACACGTGTGGGAAATGGTGGTGAAGGCCCTGCTGGCTCTCCGAGAGCTGTAGGTCACTAACACACACGGAAGGCCTTGGGCGAGGCCCCCTCGTGGGTGAGCTATTTACTTCACTCATGATCCTCTGGGATGCGGGTGAGGGTGGCAACTTGGGCCTCCAGACAGAGGGGGTGGGGGAGGGCTGGAGCACCCCCCCATCCCAAGATAACATCCTCCCCCCCCAGGCCGGGCAGCCAAGCAGCCCTGACAATTAGCAGGGCCTCTATCAGAGACTCAGAGTGTTCCTTATTTCTAGCCTGGACACGTTTTTCTTGGAGCTCATACCTCAATCTTGGCTCCAGTTCCTGACCCGAACACCAGGCACGGGGCCTACAGAGGGGACGGGCGGGGGCAGGGCTCTCTCTCAGGCACGAGGGTGTCTGGGCACGAGCCGTGGATGGCCAGAGAGGGTGGCTGCCTTCTCAGACAGTGGGCACCCACCCCACCCCGGCTGCCACCCCAGTGGGGCAGCGATGGGGACAACCCACAGCCTGGCTGGAGCTGCCTGTTCAGAGGCCACCTTCAGCTGGGCCCTCCCTCCACCCGACCCTGTTCTGTCACCTGACCAACCCAAGGGACCCACGGCTTGACACACCACCTGTGGGACAGCATGCCCCGCGCCCTGGAAGCGGCAGAGGCTGGGAGTTCGCATTCCAGTTGTGTTACAGGCTCCCTGCCCGGCTCATCTTAGCAAAGAGGCCTGCGCTGAGTCTCAGCATCTATTGCCCTGTGCTGAGCATTACTCCAGGACTCCTGGGAGAATCACACATGTGACCAAAAAAGGGGGAAAGGAACAATACCTAGCACTTACTGCATATGTACAGACAACAGGCACTGTTACGAGTGCTTTACCCACGTCAACTCATTTAACCCTTTCAACAACCCAATAGTTAGGTCCTATTATACAAGGGGCGCAGAGAGGTTAAACAACTTGCCCAAGGTCACAAGCTGATCAGTGGCCAGGGGTGCAGGGGAGGGTGCCAGGAGAAGAGACCAGGAGCAAGGAGAAGGTCCTGGAGGTGGCTGTGGCCCTCAGGGCACCCTGCCTGCTCTGCCCACAAGACAAGGTCTCAGCCACAGGGGGCACTGATGTCCCTGCCGGGCACCTTCAAGGCAGGAGTCCTGCACCCAGCAGTGGTCTCCTGCCTCTGTCCCCTGCCCCACAGCCCCAAACCCCACTCTGGGCTTATACGTTTCAACCTCCTGGGGCCGGGTCCCCAGTGTCTCCCCTCCCCCCCGCCGATCTCCCGTGGGTCCCTCAGGCCAATGCACAGGACAGCGCCTGGCTCTGCTTCCCTCTTTGGAGCGGGGACTGCGGAGGGGCTGGGACCCTGAGGGAAGGACTGAGCTGCGAGAGAGGGGGCCGCTGCAGCTACCGGCACGGCCTCCCAGACGTGGGCAAGTCCCAGCCACCGCCATCGTCCCCCACTCTGTTATGGGAGGGTGGGCTTCTGGTCTCCATTCAGGACTGGGGTTGGGGAGGTGAGAGAGGGGGTTACGGGCACATTGTGAGGGAGAGGCAGAGTGGACAGTGTCCCCCGAGACAAGTGGCAGGGTCTCTCTCTCCCAGCACCACCCCAAGACAGTGGACAGAATGGGGCCCCAGGTATGCTGACCCCAGGCCCCTTCCCTGTCCCCTGAGGCAGAAACAGCCCCTAAGGATACAGATCTGAGGGGCAGCTGTGGACCCCAGTCAGAGTCCCTGATGCCTGGTGCCCCCTCGTGGCCTTCTGCCCCCAGCGGCTGCCTCCACCGGCCGCCCACAGCTGTGCATTCCAGGCCAGCAGGCTGGCCAGCCCACTAACTTTGTTGTGCGTTTCAATGTTTCTTGTCTCTCTCTCCTTTTTTTTTTTTTTTAAGCAGAGAAATGTTTCCTTAAAAGGCTCTCTCCTTCCCTCCGGCACCCTGGCCCCTGGCCACCCTCTCAGGAGGCTGGAATGTGCCAGGGAGAGCCAGGGCCCCCTGCCACTCTGTGGCCGGTGCCCTATGGCCTCATGCTCCCGGTGTCAGCAGCAACCACTCCTCCTGCTCCTTGGGGACACACGCTAGGCACCCTCCCTGTGCCGAGGGGGCAGGCTCTGGGGTGCCCACAGGGGCCGTCAGCACAGCCCTGTGAGCCACTCGCCCACCCAGGGCTGGCAGCTCAGAATCCCAGGGCTCAGCCTCCAGGAGGCCTCCTTCCCCGGCTGTCCCTCCAGCGACCCATCTGCACCTCGGGGGCTGAGCGGGCCTGACGCTCAAACTTTCCACTCTGAAAAACACAACAGCAATCAAAGCAGCAGCAGCAGCAGCAGCCACAAAGCCTCCCGTGGCCCTTGCCACATGCCAGGCACCATTCTCGCACTTTGCGTAAATTAACGCATTTACAACGACCCTGAGCATCCCGCTTCGTGGATGAGGACACTGAGGCAGAGTGGTTACTAAGCCATCCAACAGAGGCACAGGATGCACACGCAGCAGCCTGGCTGCAGGCAGCGCCGTGCTCCCCGCCGCTCTGCCTTGCTGACCCCCTGTAAGCACTGCCTTCCAGAGAGCCGACTACACCACAGTGGCAGAGCTCCTGGAGCGCAGCTGTGTCGGCAACCCCTGAGCCCCTTCCTCAGACTCATTTGGTCCTAATCAAATTCTCTGGGGTGACACTGTGATTACCCCCATCTCACAGATGAAGGAGCCAAAGACAGAAAGGGCAGCAATCCACCCAAGGCCACCGCAGCAGCGCAGTCCAGTTGTGGAGCCCGCGAGGCAGGGAGCTAGGGGTGCAGCGGGAGGGGAGTGCGCCCAGCCCCGACCCGGCAATGCCTGGCATCCATCAGCCGCCCCTACCAGCATCTTCTGAACTTCAAAGGCCCCTGGGCACAACGCCAACAGCAGGGCACACCCTTGGAGACTCCCCCAGGACACAAAGGTATAAAGCGCCAGACAGCAGCCCAGGCGGGAGCTCCCTGCACCACGGGCCCCTGCCCTCCTCTCCCATCATTCTGCCCCCATGCCCCGCGTGCAGGCCCCAAAGCCACATGAAGGGGTAGGCCCCTCTCAGTGCTCCCAGCACACCTGGCTCTGTTCTTCCTCAGGGCCTCTGCACTTGCTGTTCCCTCTGCGTGGGTGGCTCTTAGCCCAGCTGCCTGCATAGCTGGGTCCTTCCCATCCTTCTGGCTTTGGTTAAATGCCACCACCCCAGAAGGCCCTCCCCGGCTCCTTAAGTCACACACACGATATCCTCTCTCCTGGGCTCAGCTCCTCCTTCGCAGACCTGACTAGAATCCGTAACGTAGATGTGTCTGGCTCCGTATCTGTGACCTGCCTTCCCCTGCGGGAAACAGACGCCATGAGGCAGGCAGCTCGTCTCGATCACCACACTGATCCAGCACACAGTAGGTGCAGATTACATATTTGTGGAAAGAATGAAAGAGACTCTGGCCCTGAGGAAAGGAGGCACCTGTAACCACAGTGGGGAAACTCACTGCCATTTGTGAAGCACCTACTGTGCGCCAGGCACATGCCTGACTCTCGGAGACCCTCCATCCAGTAGGGTCAGTGACGTTGCTCCCATTTTACAGATGAAGAAACGGAGGCTCAGAGAGGTCATGAACTTGCCTGGGGCCAGTCAGCTGGGAAGAGGCGAGCCACAGATGAAGTCCTGGTCCCTGGGGTCCAGCTGTGGCTCCTTGTAGAGCAGGGGAACCCAGCACCCGCCTAGCACTGCCCCATCACCTCGCTACCTGGCAAGTGGCAGGGCCTGGGCCCAAATAAGCAACACTCCCCCCCTCAGATCTCAGCCCTGGTGACAGAAAATCCCAGACCCCTACACTTGGCCGGCCCTCCAGAGGGGCTCCCCACACCCATGTCCACCTGGCGGCTGCGGGGCACAACCAGCCTGGCCCACAGCCCAGAACAGACCCACTTGAGTTTCTGATTCCAGCATCTCATACGATACCGAGCAGAAGAGTTCTTTTTTTTTTTCCATCTCTTGCTAGCCCCCCTTTTTTTATTGCAGGAAAATGTACACACAATAAAATTTACCATTTTAGCCATTTCTAAGTGTACAATTCAGTGGCATTAAGTACATGCATGATGCTGTACGACCATCGCTACTACTTGTTTCCAGAAGTTTCCATCATCCCAAACAGAAGCCCCACATCCATTAACCACTGACCCCCTCACCCTCCCCCCAGCCCCTGGCAGCCTCTCCTCTACCCTCGGTCTCTATGAATCGGCCTATCCGAGGCACCTCACAGAAGAGTACTCACACAATACTTGCCTTTTTTGTGTCTGGCTTGTTTCACTTAGTGTTACGGGCTGAATTCTATCCCTCGACATTCCAGGTTAAAGTCCTAACCCCGGCACCTCAGAATATGGCTATATTTAGAGAAAGGGCCTTTAAGGAGGTGACCGAGTTAAATGCGGCCATTACGGTGGCCCCAATCCCATGACCACTGTCTTATGAGAAGAGATCAGGACCCAGAGAGTGACTGGGGCACACGCACAGAGGGAGGACCACGTGAGGACACAGGAGGAAGGCGGCCGTCTCCCAGCCACGGAGAGAGGCCTCAGAGGAGACCAGCCCTGCCAGCACCTGCGTCTTGGACGTCCCGCCTCCAGAAGTGCGAGCAAAGAAATTTCTGCCGTGTGAGGCTAGCGTGCGGAGTTTGGTCACGGCAGGCCCAGCACACACTCAGCACGCTTTCAGACTCATTCATGATGAGCAGGAATCAGAGCTGCCTCCTTTTCAAGGCCGAATACTACTCCACTGTGGGAAGACACCACATGGAGTTTATCCAGCCAGCCACTGACGGACACTTGGGATGTTTCCAGGGAAGTTCTTGCCGACACTCACCTCACATCCCTGCCCCAACAACGCCAGGCACCCACCCCGAATGACAACAAAAGACACATGGAAGGGAAGGAATCTGGGTTTGCAGGGCACCTATTGTGCCTCACTAAGCAGGGTGCTTTATATACATTCTTTTATTTAGACTTCTTGACAAGTTTTTGAGTGAAATAGGCTCAGAGAAGTTAAGCAACTTGCCCAAAGTTGAACAGCTAAAATTAGTAGCAATAGCAGAAGCAGAAGCGGCAGTTGCTAAAATGTTGGCCAGCTCCCTGTGTGGCAGGTCCCTGTGTCTATCACCCTTCCACGCCTCATGATGCCCAAGGTAGGCGACAGTACCTTCATCGGACAGGATCTCATGCAGCCCCCTCAACAATCCTGTGAGATCAGAGATGGCACCACTACTGGGTGACACTGCCGGGACCGCCACCTGGGCCTGCTGACTCCAACACCCAACTTCCCCAGCATGCCACGCAGCCTCACGGCCAGACGGGGTGCGCACTGCAGCAGAGTGCCCAGGCCTGGAGAGCACGGAGGGCACTCGGGGTACCAGCCAGGCCCCGCGAGGAGGAGGCCTGAGCTGGGCATCCGGGACACACAGGGTGCTGTGTGTGTCCCCTGTGTGTCTCTCCGACTCCCCGGGCAGGCCCCGCGAGGGCAGGAAGCACACCACCACTTCTGTGGAGAAGCCTTCTCAGAGCCGGAGTGCACAAGCCACGTGGACAAGGCTTGAAAGGCAGACCTGGGAGCGGGCACTGCAGGTAGCAAGAATCACAGGAGCAGGCATGGAGCTGGAACAGGTCCCCTGCCAGAAGCTGCCCCTGTGGCTGGGACACAGGACGGGGGAAGACAGGGCACTGACGGGAGTACTGAAGGAGAGAAAGGAGGAAGACCGGTGCACGCTCTCTTTCCAGGCTGGACCATGTCGACTCTGAGTATCCAGAAAAGGTCGTCACACTCTTGACTGCTGGCACTGGGGAGCCATCGAAGGCACATGAGTAGGAGAGGGACTGGGGGAGGTGAAGTGGGGGGAGGTGGAGGCATGCAAGAGATGTGCAGTCACGTTAATAATAATGAGGGGGGGAAGATGGAAGGAGGGGCCACAAAGCCCAGAGACGGGGCAATCGGGCACCCTAACCTAGGGACCCTTCCCCCCCCCACAAAACACACATCTGGACAGTGCTCCCAGGCCTCCACTTCTCTTCCCCCCTCTAGAGCATGACGGCACAGTCCGCCACTCCCAGGGGATGGGTAGTCCCCAACTTCTCTTCAGAGAACCAGTGGCCAGGACACAGCCATCTTCTGAGCCCTGGTCACTGAGGTGACACCAGAGGGTCAAGAACAATCTAGACAAGGATCCCTGAAGGATCCAGCCTGCGTGGCCCGTGACTGAGAAAAGAGCCAGACGCCCCCTCATCTGTGGCCAGCCCAGCACCTCAGAGTTCACACGACGAGTCCACTGGGCTCGTCCTGAAGGCCCCAGCTGGCCCCTGAGCGCCGGGCAAGGGCAGGCTGGGAAGCCCCGCCAAGCGGACCAAGGGATGGCTTGGGAGCCAGGTGGGAGGCGAGTGTGCACCCCGCTCCAGGACCTGAGGGTGCTCGACAGTCAGGCAGCTACACAAGGCCACGGGCACAGCAGGGGGCAGGGGCCCACGGGGCAGAACCACAGCACGGCTCGAAGACCTTGCAGGCTGAGTCTCAGGCCCTGGGCAGGGGCATCCTGGGAGGTGTGGCCACGGCCCTGCTCCCTGACTCCACTTCCTCCCGGCCTCTGTCCTCCCCGCCAGGCCGCCTGTCCACACCAGAGCCTGCTCGCGGCCTCCCCGGCCGTTTCCTTCCCTTATATAGAGTTCTGTGGAGGATCAGGAGAGGAAGCACACGGAGTTCCTGGAGGCAAGAAGGGGCCTGTTCCCAGGGACACCTCGAGCTGAGGCGGGGAGGACGTGGCTCAGCCCAGAGTCCCCTCCAGGGCCAGGGGGCCAGCAGCGGGCAGGGAGAGGCCTGGGCCTTCCCCACCTAGCACAGGCTCCCACTCAGAGCCCAGGCAGAGGAGACGTGGTACTGCCCCCAGGCTCTCAGCCCTGCCCCCTCCTCAAAATCCTCTGGGCCAGGCGCCTCTTGGACACGGACCCAATCAACCTGCCACCAAGCTCCAGCAGGGCACCCCCTCCCCAGTCCTCTCTCTTGTCTCAGGACCCCCTCTTCTCGGGCCCCCCTCACTGGCCTCTAGGTCCTGCAACACACTCAAGCCAGTGCCCTCCAGGCAGGGGAGCTTCTCTGTGCAAACACCTCCTTGACCTCTAGCCACACCCACACGTGGCCTGACCTGCGTTCCAGCCTGACCCTCACAAGGGGAGAGCCGGGCATGCCGACCGTCCACTCTTGAGCCCAGGAATGCGACTTCTCAGAACAGCCTTCAGCCAGAAGGTCCCAGTAACAGCAAAGGGGGTGGGCCGGGCCTGGCAGAGCATGCTGCAGGACCAGCAGGCAACCCCATGGAAGCTGGTCCCCTCTGAGCCCTTCTGGAGGATGGCCTATGACCTGCCCACGCCGGAGGCCTCGCTGGCTGCAGAACATCTCTGAAGACTTGCCTCTCCTCAAACCTAAGGTGATACCCCGGCTCAGGAGCCACACTCACCCACACCCAAAATCAGTGACTCCAGGAGGGCTGAGGTTGCGCCCCAGGCCGGGCTTCTTAGGATGAAACCCTAGCGAGCTGGAGAATCACAGAAGCTGAGTTCAGCAAACCCACACCAAGCGCCTACTATGTGCCAGGCCCTGGGAGCAAGCCAGGGGTCAGAGAGGGGCCGGGCAACAGCCACAAGACAAGGGTGGGGCTCGCGGGGCCACGGGGGAGCACCAGCAGGGATGAGGAGACAGGCTGGGCCCAGGGCTTGACACGGGGCAGCATCCTGGACGTAGAGCCCGCCCCACCCCACCTCCTCCTGGGCTCCCCAGCTCAGCCACTGACACCCCACTCCCCGCTCCCCCACCACCCAAAGCTGACTCTTCCTTCCCATCCCACCCCCAGCCCAGGCCTGGACAATTCCTCCTTCTAACGTCTCTCCTAGCCACCCGTCCAGCCAGGGCCCTTCATCACAGAGGTGACTGCAATGGCCTCCTGGTGCGCCTCCCCGTGCTCCGCCGTGGCCTTCGAACTTGCTCTCCACTCTGCAGCCAGGGGCTCCTTCCAAAACGCACCTCCCGTCATGTCACTCCTCCATCTGACGTCCTTCCACGCTCCCAGCTCCACGGGAGCAAGTCCAAAGCCCTTCTGTGTCCTCACAGCCCCGTGGGACCTGGCTGTGGCTCTCTTCTTGGTCCCATTTCTCACCTCTCAGCCCCAAAGCCCTGCCTCCATTTTCAGAGTCGCTTTTGTTCCCTATCGTACGCTCGGAGGTAGGGTTATCAGCCCATTCTACAGATGAGGAAATGAGGCTCCGAGGTCACACACCCAGCCCAAGGTCACCACCAGGAAGGAATGGAACCAGAGTTGCACTCTGGCGGCACCCCAAGCCCCCGCTCCGCCCAGGACCACACCCCCTTGCCCAGTTCAGGGCACAAGAAGGTTTCCTGGAGGGCACAGCCCCTGAGGTGGGGGGTGGGGAAGATGTCAAGGGTAGGAGAACAGAGAACAGAGCAGTCGGCTGGGTGCACATAGCAAAACGGAGAAAACAGCACAGAGAGGCGATTCACGGCCACCCTGTGCACGGCCTGGAGGGCTGGGCCACAGCAAACGTCCAGGGCCAATGAGAGAGGGCACGGGCGAGGGGCAGGGCCGCAGGCCAAGAGTCCAGCCTGGAATAGGTGACTGCCAACAAACTAAGAAGAGGTTCTGAGCTGGGGAGAGAGGTTACCGAGAGAGCTCCAAAGGGACCTAAGACGACGGAGAAGTCAGGCACGGCTGCATGGCCCGGCCTGGGGGACGCGGAGGAAGCAGGGCCTCCCTTATATAGGTAGAGGCACTGACCAGGCGGCTGGACATGCAGACTGAGGGCTGCCTCCTCCTGAGGCCCAAGGAGCAGGGGGCAGCCCATCGTTCTTCCCACCTGGAGAAGGGCCATTGTTCTGAAGCAGCAGGGGGAGTGACACCGCCTGCAGCACAGAAAACACAGCCTCTAGGAAGTTCCTAGAAGAATCTGGTGAAGGAAAGGGCTGTGGTCTGTGGTCAAGGTTCTAGTGGGACCAGGGGCCGGGGGAGGGAGGAGGATGAGAAGCAGGACCCTGCATCCGCTCAGCACTGGCTGAGGGCCCCTCGGTGCCAGGTTCCCAGCCACGGAGACAGAGATGAACAAGATGACCGGGCCCGGGTGGTGGGACCTCATGGCCCAGCGAAGGAGACAGGCATGTAAACAGAGAATTATAAAAGAGCCCAGCGGCTGCTATAATGGTATGAAGAGGGCTATTATTTCCCTGAGATTCAAGTCCATCTGTTTTTCCAGAAATTACACCCAGAGGGAGCCTGCCCACCCCACCCCCTCACTCCCCACCAAGAGTTTCTGTCCCTAGATGAGAACTTTAAGGGACAAAAGTCTTTGACCCTAAGTTGTGCTAGAACAGTAAGGCAGGAAGGATGCATGGGAAAAAAAATCTAAGAGCAGGGGGGAAACCCAAGAAGGCAGAGGGCTCCGGAACTGCTGAGGAGCAGCCAGCAGCCAGGACGCCGCAGCGGAGGCCAGGGGGAGGATGTGGGAGAGGACGGGGCTGAGCCAGGCCCCAGATTGAGAGTTCCAGGGCTGGGGGCCACACTCGAACCCACAGAAACATCAGAGGGTCCCCTCGCTTTCTTCAACTAGACCAGAGTCTGCTCATGGGCCAGGACAACGGCCGACAGGCCCCTCCATCCACACTGGCAGGGTGCCCTTGCCAACAGCAAGGGTTTCCTGCCCTGCTTCCTATCTCAAAGATGCCATTGATGGCGGCCGGCCCGGTGGTAAAGTAGTTAAGTTTGTGCACTCCACTTCTGTGGCCCTGGGTTTGCAGGTTCGGATCCCAGGCACGGACCTTAACACCACTCATCAAACCATGCTGTGGCAGGTGTCCACATATAAAATAGAGGAAGATGGGCACGGATGTTAGCTCAGGGCCAGTCCTGCTCAGCAAAAGGAGGAAGACTGGCGGCGGATGTTAACTCAGGGCTGATCTTCCTCAAAAAAGATGCCATTGACTGCCTGAGGCTCCATCCATTGGAAGCAGCTTCTGAGGAGGAAAAATGCTACCCGAAATGCACACTTCGATTGTAAGATGCATTCCAATTTCAGAAACATTAAAAGGTAAAACCGAGACATCTCAGATTTGAAGAAATGCCTTAAACTTTTGTCAGTTCTCCAGGCTCCTAAGCTGCCCTGTGCTGCTGCTGAGGAGGAAGTCCTTGCCCGTGTCCACCTACCTCCTTTCTTACAGATCAAAGGCTTGCCCAAAGAAAGAACAAGGCAAAAAGCACACCCCACCCCATATGACCCAGGAGAAAATCCCAAATCCTCAAAGCCCATCTGTGGCCTTTGTGTTCCCTGGACCCTGAAAGGTCTTTTTGTCACATCGCCAGACTCCAAACCGTTCTGAATCTAACCAAATCTGGGAGCTAGGAGCAGGTTCTGAAAGACCATTACACCTTCTGTTGATGGATCCGTATTTCCAAATTCCTGGAGACACCAAGAGGCCATGAGTTTCCAACCAAAGGGCAAGAGGAGAGACAGAGAACGTCAGGCACGGTTCAAATACCAGTTTGCCATAGACCACCTTATCGGATGTCCCTGAGTCTGTTTCTTCATCTGTAAAATGGGGGTAAGGAGACCTACTTTGCAGAGTGGTTGGAGCACAAATAAAGCTGACTGAGTTGACACAAGTAAAAACGCCTGGAACAGCACCTGCGTGGGGAGCGTCGGCTCCTTCTGCTCGAGAGGATGCAGTGACTGCCCCTCTGGGTGCCCAAGCGTCTTCTCTCGCAGAGCAGTGACCCGAGACGTGCATACGACGGGTCGGGCCCCCTTCTAAGCCTTTTCTGTGTCTCAACTCAGCTAATCATCACTTCCACCCTGAGGTAGGTTCTCTTCTTATCCCGTTCCACAGAGGAAGAAACTGAGGAGCAATCACAGAACAAGAAGAGGCAGGCGAGAGCTAAGGTCCCGGCGAGCTGAAGTTAGAGCTTGGAATGGCATAATCCAAAGCAAAAGAGTCCCATCCAAAAACTCCACGTTTTTTCCCTGCACTTTCTGACTCCTCCATGGCCTAAGCTTCAGTGATCTGAAAATTCACTCGTGTGGACAACTCCTGGGCCGTGGAGGGCTGCGACAGGAGCCGTCCTTGCAACAGCGCCACACCATCAGTGAACATCAAGGGCTGGTGTTCTGGAACCCCATCCGCTCTGACGGACTGCGCCAGGAGCCCCAGAAGCAGGAGGTCTCCAGCGCAGGACAGCCCAGTCCATGCTGCTCCTTTAAATCCATCTGTGGCCCAGTCGCAGGAAGGCCCCTCTCGCTCCCAATTAGCGGCAGCAGAGACTTGAAGCAACGCCAGCACTGAAGGCCAGCGGAGGCCTGGCTGTCACTGGCATTGTTCGGCTCCATCTGACGCATATCCACCCCCCTGCAATGTTTCCTGGTTCCCCGGGAGGACCTCCAAGATGCACGCATCTGAAACCAGGTCCGAGGGTGGGGGGGGAAGGGCGGCGGAAGACCTGGCTCCATCTGGCTCGGAAAACACAGGCAGATTTTAAACAGACAGGAGAGAGAGCTCACATCACATACAGCCCCGGTGACCCAGAGACACCGCGGAGGTGCACACACGGCTCAGACGCCCCGAGGCACACACAGAGCGCACAGGCAGGACCACTGCCAGGTCCAGATGCAAAGTCACTCCCTGGTGCTCCCAGCCCCACCCCAGCAGAGCGGCACCGACAGGAACACAGCAGCACGGCCAACACACCCCCTGGCAGGGGCAGTCTGCATGGCCCTGAACGCAGCTGATTTCAGGAAACAGGAGAGGACAGGACCCGTGCGGGCAGACTGGGAGGTGGGGGTGCGATCCAGATGCTCACCCAGATCTCTGAGGGTGTTCTTTCAAAGTGCCCACAGGACCCATGGCGGCCAGGCAGGTGACAAATTCCCCTTGGACTCGTCTGCCCCTCCTGAGCCCTGCCCATCCTTCTGGAAGAGCAGGTGAGGGGAAAGGCACAGTGAGGGAAGCGGGGTGGGAGGCGCCAGAAACAGGAGGGCAAGTGCACAGCCTACGGGGTGGACCTGATGGGAGGATACACATCCTAAAGATTACGGGATGAAGACATGGGAGCAGGAATGTTAGGGGTGGAGGTGGTAAGGAGGAGGAAAACAGAGTTTAGGGCTTGTGGGACAGCCATATTCTGGGAATACCTAGGATGCGCTGTCTACATCGGACACAGTCCCATATTTAACCCTTTCAACCACACACACAACAGGCAACGCTCCCTTCTTCCATATGGGGCCACTGAAACTCAGCGAGAAAAAAGTAAGTTGCCCAAAGTCACACAGCTGTGAGCAGCTGAGCTGGGACTCAAACCCAGGACGGCCGGACGGCCAAATCTATACGCCTGCCAGTTTGGGGAGCGATGGGGCCGAGGGGTGTGGAGGTATAGATGGTGGGAGGGGCTGATGCGGCGGGGCACAGAGAGGCCAAGGGGCATGCGGCCTGGACCCCCAGCTCCTAAGGATGGCAGGGACAGCAGAGCTCAGGCTGCAGTGACTCAGTGGCTGGGCCTCCGTGGAGCATTTCCGGAGCCCCAGACAGCTGTGCACAGTCTAGGAGCCACCTGCCCAGCAGAGACACTGGGCTATTACTCACAACTGTTACTCACTCTCCTCTGCGCCCCACTCCCCCAGTACCTCACTCACTCCCGTTCTGCTCCCTGAAAGTGGCCAAGAGGGAGCCACAGATCTGTACGGTCCCCTCCCTCACTTTGCAAGCTCCAATCCTGCCAGCGCATCCCACCTGAGTCACTAGGACAGAGAGCCAGGGACTCTGGCCCTCTCCACCCTGACCAGCTGTTGCCCTCTGCTCTGTTCCAAGAAATGGAGCTGCCTGGAGGAGTGGTCACCAGGCAAAGACCGGTCCAACCCCAGGGCTGGAAGGGACCTTCCCAGCATCTCAGCTGGCTTCCCAGCAGATGCCTAGGACTCCCAAGGGCCCCCACCTCCAAGCTGGATGGCTCTCCCAACAGCCCCAAGAGGAGGAGCCTCTCTGTTCAGAAGGATCATGGACGCGCCGCACTTCAGCACTGGTTACAAAGAGACAATGCCCCTACTCCAACCGCTCATCTCGCAAATGAGGAAACCGAAGCCCAGAGACCAGGAGGCATTTGCCCAAGGTCACACAGTGCCAAAGAGGGCTAGAAACAGGCCACAAGACCCCCCGCACCACTCCCTCCACTGCACTGCATAGCTCCTTCCCATGCCTGAGTCCGGGGAGGCCCCTGAAGTCTACCCTCACTCCCTCCTGTTGCAAAGCGAAGCTTATCCCACGACTCTGGAGATGCGAGATCTGAACACAAGATGAAGAGGGAAGGAAGGAGTGGCAGCCAGACGGCGGTCAGTGTAGAGAATCACTTCCTAACAGTGAAGAGCCATCAGGAACAGTCTGCCAGGGAAGCAGGGAGATGAACCACAGGCCTTCCAGAGGCCCTGGAGCTGAAAGGCCAGGCCCTCTGGCGAGAGATGATGGAAGGCATTCCTGGGGTCCCAGCAGGGGACTTGGGAGAGTCTCGGCCTCCCCACCGCTCACCTCTGCTCCCCCCACCCTCGCCCCGCTCTCGCTGGCCCTGCTCCCCCAGGGCTCCAGCCTGGAATCCAGCCTGGCCTCCCCTCCGCTCCCACGCTCAGAGGCACAGCCCCCGAGTGGTGTCGGAGGCAGCTCCTAAGGCCCCACCGATTCCTGGAGGCCTCCAGAGGGGCCTCCTCTATCTCTCGCACTCCCCCACCTCCCTCTGGGCAGCTGCATTCACCCCTGCCGAGAAGCCCCTGCCCCTCTCTCCCCTGCACCAACCAGAGCAATGACAAGAACAGCGATGACAACCAAGGGTCACACAGCACGTCCTCGCATTGGACTCAGTTCTATTTGCTCCCCACATTTTACAGGTGAGCAAGCAAGCTGAAGCACTGGCAGATCAGGGAAGTCATCCGTGGCCACAAAGCCTGTGGAGTGGGGACAGGACTCAGACCCAGGCAGTGTGGCCACCGAGTGTGTGACCTGGACGCCCAGGCCACACTGCCTGGTGACAGGAACTGCTCCAGGAGGTTAAAGCTCCTGAAACCTCTCCCTGATCCACGCAATCACTGAGCACCTGCGACAGACCAGCCACCTGGCCTTCCGACACCCCACCTTCCTTTGGGCTCTGGACTGGCCGCCCCCGTCCAGACACTCACCGGGCCACCTCCAGTCAGGCCGGCACCTGCCGCCTCCGAGCAGGCAGGCTCCTCCACCCTGCCTAGGGGACACTCCTGGTCATTCATTCATTCAACAAACAGTGAGGGCCAATTGCGTACCAGATGGTGAAGCAGGCCCCCGAGAGAAGCCTCTTGATTCCTTAGAAATGCGAGCTGCCCACGGGCTGCCCTCACTCCCACCTGCTGCAGCAGACCATTCTAGCCTCCCGTGTGAGGCCTCCCCACTGAGGGCTCTCCTCTGGCCTGAGAGATCTCCCAGGAAGGAGATTTCAGGGCCTCCTTGGCCTCCCGATCCGAGAGAGGAGGACAGCAAGTGGGAAGGAAACCCAGAGAGATGAAGTGACTCGGGAGAAGACTTCCCAGCCCGGGGCTGTGGAATTTGCACACACACTCCAGGGGCCCTGGGTGTGGGCTGTCCCCAGGTCTCCCTGGCCCACCACAGCCTCCACAGCTGCCCAGATCACCCTCCTAAAGAACATACTCATCACAGCTCTCCCCTGCTGAAGCTCTCTGCCACTCCCCTCTTTAACCTGGCCCAGAAAATCCCCCAAGCAATAGCTCCAGGCTCCCCCAAAGCCAGCCTTTCCCACACACGCCCCTTACTGTGGGCTACCTTTGTCCCGGGCACTGGGCTAAGCACTGCACAAACAAGGTCTCATCTCTTCCCCACCATGACTCCATAAGGTGGGAACATCCACCCCATTACAGATGCAGACACTGAGGCTCGGCCCGAGGTCACACAGCTAGCAAGCAGCACAGCTAGGAGGGACCCTCGAGTCTGTCGGACTCTCACCCAGGGCTGGAGCCATTATTTTATCCATCCTAAGCACATGTCACCGTGCCCGGGTGCAGGCCTCCCCCCCCCCCGGGCCTGCAGAAGTCTTTGTCCCTTTTCCCTCCTGCAGAACTCCTCCTCAACCTTCAAACCCATCGCAAATGGCACCTCCCCTGCAAAGCTTTCTCCACTCCACCAGCTTGTGCACCCTGCCTCCTGCTTGACGTCCCCCTGCACTTTGCAGAAAGCCCCTGGCTGCTCCCCTCTGTCTCCCCCTAGATCGTCCAACCCCAGACCCCTGGCACCTTGCCTGGCCTATGGTTGATGCCCCAAAAGGCTTTTAAGTGAATAGTCAGGAGACTGTGTACCCATCTGGACTCAGCAGCGGTCACACAGCCTGCACAGCAGGTGCCCGGGCACCGCCCCTGGCCCGATGAGCGGACCCCCAACCCCAAGCAGATGTCAGGTGCCCCTTGTCACAGCCCCATGCCCCAGCTCCAGTCCCTGGGTGGGGGCTTCTCCCCGTGCCCACCCCCCTTCCTGACCCCACTGCCCCTCTCTGCTGAACTAGCTCAGTGGTTTCTGGGAGTCTCAGCTGGTGATTAGGGCGCTAATCAGCAGGACTTCCTGCCAGCCACCGCCAGAGGTGGGGGTGGGGCGGGGAGTGAAGCAAGGTCAATCCAAGGTGAAGTTCACAGCCTGGGAGGGACACGGGAGGGGTGGGGGGGGGATGGGTGTGTTGGGGAGGGAGTGGGGTGTCCGGGGAGAGGGGTGTGGCTCCTCCAGCCCAGCACCTCTGCAGCCCTTTGACTCACAGGTGAGGACACTGAGGCCAGCGAGGGAGGGACTCATCCAGAGTCCAGGGACAGAACAGGCACACTCTCTCCCCAGCCCTGGCCACAGGAACCCCAGGGCGGACGCCCTCTCTGACGCTTCCCTCAAAGCCCTCCACCCCGACCCTGTCCTCAAGCCCAGAGCTGAACCCAAAGACTGCTCCCAGTGAAGGGCTGTTGTAGACCTGTTGATTGCTCTCCTCTGGTCAAGGTCAAGGGTCAAATGTGAGCCCCTCCTCTGGCCTAGAAATGGGGTAGAGTGAGGAGGGGAAGCGAGGTGGGGCTGGGCAAGCTCAGGAACCCTCCCCAGCTGTCATCATCATTAACCCAGGCCCATTCTTTCTCCCAAAAACAGCTTAATGCCTTTTGCAGCTGCAACTGGGCGGGCCAGGGGTCCGGAAATGGAGCTCACCTCCGACCCAGAGCCACCCAGGCTCCCTGGGTGGGAACCAGGGCTAGGTGGAGAGCGCAGCTTGGCAGGCCCGAGGGCTGACCTCTGCTAATGAGGAATGTCAGGGGCACTGGAAAGCGGAGACCGCAGAGAGCAGAGGCCTGGGATGGAGAGCGAGTGTGGCCAGGAGGCCCCCATCACGGGTTCAAAGCTCCCTCTATACGGCCCACAGGAAGGGCTGGGCAGAGGTCTCCCCACCTCCTACCAACAAGGGGCTGAACTGAAGTTGCAGCAAGAGGGATGCAGGTTAGACTTCAGAGAGATTGAGAGGGTACAAGACACTTCTTTGGGGATCCCACCTTAAAACACGGAGGCCACCCCTATGGGCACAGCCTGCGGTCAAGAGCAGCCTGCCAGGCCTGGGAGTCTCCGACTCAGGGACTCTCATCAAGGGGTGGGATGGGATCCCAGAAGGGGAGCTCGGACTGGTTTACAATAACGCATCTTGTTTACAGTGATGGCAACTCTCTCCGAGTCCTCCAGAAACACACATCCACATCGGCTCCCTGGGCAGACGAGCCCCCATCAGAGAGACGGGCACACTGGCGGAGTCTCTTCTCTGGGCTTTGATGCCAGGACCCCTCGAGAGAAAGTGACGCCACCATCTCCTCCACTCTCTGACCCTATAACCCTCCTATAACCCTTAGGGATGGAACAACAAGATAAGAGAGAAAAGGGTCAACCCAGAGTCAGACCGCTGGAAGAAGCCCACCACCGCCATCATCACCAATAATAACAATTACTAACATTTATGGAGCACCGACTATGTGCCAGGCACGGTCGGTTCAAGGCGCTTTAAACAAACTAACTCATCTGATCCTCACAACCACATCAGGAAGCAGGTACCAGTATTCTCCCACTTCCCAGCTGAGGAAACGGAGGCTCAGAGAGGTCCAGTCACTTGCCAAGGCCACACAGCTAGTAAACATCCTGAGTTGAGCCTCAGGCTCCAGAGTCACATTTTCTGCCTCACTCTATAGACCTCTCAGTGAAGACAGCTCTGTTTCTAGTTCTAGCAATCCTCCCCAGGCCCCGTCTAAAACCGTCCCCACTCTGTCCCTCCTAAGTCAGTCAGTTCGGCTTAGCAGCACCCTGCAGGCACAGCAAGGATCAGCAGGGAGGGGAAGGGAACAGGCGCGCCCTCAAGGAGTTTGTAATCCAGCCAGAAGACAGGTGAGCACACGGGAAGCTTGCCAGGGCCTGGAAAACTGAGGGGTCCAATATCTCTGCTGGAGAAGGCCTAGGAAGGTTCTGGGGGACCTGGACCCGGGACTGGACCCCCCATGGTGGCAGAGGGCTAGGATTCCACTCAGTCACTCCTGTAACCCCTCACGCCCCATCAGCTCCCTGGAACCCCGCCCTTCTGGGCCAGTCCCTCCTGCCTCCCGAGACACCCAGGCCTGAGCTACAGGCTTCCAGCCCTAAAAAGGCAGGGATGACAGAGCCCAGACTAGCCCTGGGGAGGCAGCGCCAGGGACCGGCTCCTGCCCCCCTACCACCCCTACTCCACCAAGCTCCAACTCCGAGCCCAGCCACCCTTCCCGAGGGAAACGAAGGAGCGGACAGGTAGGAAGACGGCCCAGGCCACCAACCTGGGCAGAGGCAGGCAGGGACCCAGGCGCACCTCCTGCGGCTCCGTCCTTGGGTGGGAAAGTGCTTCAGGCAATTGGAGAGAAGGAAGGAGGGAGGGCAGGGTGTGACCGTGCATAATGGAAGGGGCACTGGGGAGCCGGGCCTGGCCCACAGGGCTGGCAGCCCTGTTCCAGCTCGCTGGTGCCCACTGCTCTGCACGCCTAACAGCTTTGAAGTTGCGAGCCAGGGCCGTGGGGGACAGCACTGGGGACAAAAGTCCCTCCAGTCTCCCAAAACCACTCTCTCCCTCCCCCAGCACCACACCCATTTCTGACCTGCTTTTCCAGGGTCTGGTCAGTGGGAGGGCTTTGCTCTGCCCCTCTCCAATACACATCCCACACCAGGCCTCAGTTTCCCCTTCTGGAGTGAAAGAGACTCGCGGCCCCAGAAATAAGCTAAGGAGCCAGAAGCGCCTGCACCTCAAGCCCTTGCCGGGACCCCAGCTCCGTCCCGACTTCTCCGGGCTCTGGGGCCTCAGCATGTCACCTTCCTGCCCCTCTCGCCCAGTCTCTGCCAGGCCAGAAGAAAGAGCATCCTAATCATGCAGCTAGTCCCGGGCCCGAGATAAGGGACCGAAGTTAGACATCAGAAAGGACTTCACCCTCAGATGGAGCCAGGACTGCGCGAGGGGCTGCCCTGATGGGAGGCAGGGGCTGACTCGGGGTGACCTCAGACCCCACTCCTTCACCCTCTCCACTGAGGGAAAAGGGGTCACAGGGCATCCACCCATAGGGAGAGCAGGGCTGGCGCAGGAGGCCCAGCGTGGCTCCTGAGCCCACCCAAGAAGCCCACCTTGACCAGCACCACGGGAAGCCCCAGCCTCCCAGGGTTTGGGGTGCAGAAACCTTTGCCCCCACCCCCACCCCCACCCCGCCTCACCTGGCCTCTCAGGCCACCCCACCTGGAGAACAGGTCTGGAGAGGTGGTGGGGGAGGGGGTGACCTGCTCCTCCCACACTCCTCCTGAGAGGCCCTCAAGACCAACGCCCTCCCTCTCATACCCACCCCCCCCACCCACTAGTTACACAACCCACTTCTAGCTGCCCTGACGACTTAATGTTACTTTCCATTTGGAAACTGAGGCTCAGAGGAAAGCGCCCCTGGGCTTCTCTGCATCTCAGTCTTGGCACTGCTCCTCTGTCACCAACTCCAGGCCGGTTGGGGAGGCCCCTTTGGGGGCCAAACTGGGCAGGGGCTTGAACTGCCCAGCCTCAACGCGTCCCCCTCCTCGCCCACTGACCCCAAAGCAGCCCCTCAGCCAGGAAACGGGCTCTGACTGCAGCGGCCCAGGGGCGAGGTCTGTGGTGCTTCTGTCCCCACACCACGCCACGCAGCCCACGTCTGCTCCAGCCCTTGTGGGGTTAATGGTAGGGCCAGGCAGGGAGTGGACAAGAGGAATCGGAAGAAACTCCGAATTTTTGCAGGAAGCAGCTGGGCAGACCCGGTGGGCGGTTGAGCAATGGGTGCGAGGGCAGAGCGTCAGGCTGTCGCTCTCCAAACACTGGCGGGGAGGTCCTCTCCGTGCCCACGCCCCAGGCCAGAGGCCAGCGCCTTCCTGCTCCCCCATCCCGGGTGTCAGAGAATTCCCGGACTCCAAGAATCCCAGGACCTCAGCATCCCAAGAGACCTTCAAGGTCATCCCTTGTAACCACATCCCAGCTCAGGAATCCTCTTAAGCTGTTGTCCAGCCTCTGTCTGAACTCCCCCTCCAGGACGGGAAGCTCACTCCTTACAAGGCAGCCCATACTCCTGCTCACTGCCGGGCTCGTTAAGAAGCCCTTCGTTACCCCGTGCCGAGCTCTCTCCACCACCGAGAACCCATTCTGTCCACCTGCTCCTGCCCCTGCGTCGGGAGAAACAGGGCACTGAGAGTCCCCAGACTCCAAGGCCTCGGCCGCAGTCCACGAGCAACCAGAAGAGGGTCACCCAACGGTGACCTCGTCTCTGAACCCATCTGCACCCACCACAGGCCACTGCACCTGGCCACCAGCTCCCTGTTTATAACTCCGGACACCGCAGCCCCCATGGGAGATTCTGAACTGGGGCTCTGAGGGAAGTGAAGTATGAAGTATGGGATGAGGGACCAGGAAGGGGAGCCAGAAGGGTTCAAGGCCAGGGATGTGGAAGCAGAAGCTCCCAGGTTGCCTCCTCCGCCACTCAAGAATTCTCGCCTCTGGATCAAAGTCCTGGCTCCCAGCTCTGGCGGTCCTGTGACACTGGCTGAGACCCCCCCCACCCCCACCCCAGGCCCCAGCCCACTGTCTCCAGCTCCCTGCCCTCTGTAGGCAGCAGAGTCGAGGCCGACCCTGAGCTGGGGTCCCAGCACTGATGCCATGTAGAGCTCTCCCACCCAGCCCCCCATCCAGAGCCAGGTCCAGGTCCTCCCTCCCACACGCCTGGGCCAGGGGGTCGGGGCAGAGGGTGCCTCAGCTGTAGCCAGCTTTGAGGTCCTGTGGGAAGCGAGGGTGGGGAGACAGGAGCAGCCGCCAGCTGGCAGGGGCAGGAGCGACTTAAGGCCAAGTCTGAGCCACAATGGTCCCCACCCCACCCAGGCAGCTCCAGGAAGGGGCCCGGCAGAGACTCTAGGAAAGAGAGAGCTCCCCACACACCCTCCTGACGCCCTTGGCTTGGCTCTGGCACCTGGAAGGGGCGCTGGAGCTTCTAGAAGAGAAGTCCTGTCCCCAAAGACTCTGGGACCTGTTTTCCAGTTCCCCCTCCTGACCTCACCCCACAACGGCCGGTCCCGTCCTCCCCTGCGCAGCAGCCCCCCATCCCCTGACCCCTCCCACCCCCGCAGGACATCCAGCTTGGGAGCACACCAGGCTCCTCTCTGTCACCCCCTCCCAGTTCCTCTTCTAGGACAAGGGCCAGCCTAGAAACATCTGGGCAGGCAGTCCTGGCCCTGGTCCTGAAATGGGGGCTGGGGGACAGCCACCGAGGTTGGCTCTCCAGCTTGGGAAGGGGAGGCAGGCAGGGCACCAGAGGGTCAGAGGAGGAGACGAGGGGTGGGGAGAGAGGAAGGAGAGGGGGGTGGAAGGCAGCTGCGTGTGTCTGTTCATTAACCACCTGGATTAGCCATTCCTGCCCAGAGGGGTGAGGAGGGAGCAGGAGCTGCCGGCTGTGGGAGGGCGGCATGGCACTCATGCCAGGCTCTGCCCATGGGCAAAGGAGCTGGACCCAAGCAGAACAAGGGGCACAGTGCCTTTAACTCCAACCTCTCCAGGCCTGCCAGACCCTCCCGCAGCCTGGTCCTCTGGGAGACGAGCGGTGGGAGGAGCAGAGCCCCAGGGAGAAGGGTGCCCAGGAGCAGCTCCAGCGGGTGACGGGAAAGAAACGAAGAGGAATAAATGCCGCACCCCTCTCGTGGTCCTCCCAGGAGAGAGCCGTGCAGACAAAATGCCCCAACCTCTCCCCTCTGGGTCAGTGCGTCCCTCCCCACTCGCCCCTGCCGGCCTCAGTCTCAAGCAGCCACTGACACCAGCAACTGCTCCAACAAACAAAACTCCTTCTGACGGGTCTCTCTCAGAGCAGGGACACCACACTTCAGACATCCCTGCCAGAACCCCGCACACGTCTGAAGGCAGGGGAGGGACTGACAGGGCGGCCTCCGGGGGTAGCCTAGCCACAGACAGGTGACAAGGGAGGCTGACCTCCCCCTCCCAATTTACACCCTCATCAGTGGTCCTGGCAGCATCAGTGCCCACAGTCCAGCAGCCCTAGTAGGCTCTAGGCCCCCTACAGAGCCCCCTCAACACACTCACCTTTCTGGCAGAGGAGCTACTGGGCAGGCTGGGTGTCTGGGCTCCAGGACAGGGGCAGTGGGCAGTGACGGGGCCGCGGCGGTGGCTGGCAAGAAGCTAGTGTCAGAGAGGAGGGCGCAAGTGAGCCTTGTGTCCAGGCAGGGAGCGGGTGCAGGGAGAGGCACTGGTCCCAGGGCCACCGCTGGGAGCGACTGAGCGAGGGCGCAGTTCGCCAGGCTCCCTCCCCCCGGCGGCGGGCGGTGTGCACCGCCTCCTTCCCGGAGGGCCACCGCCTCCTTTAACCCCTGAAGCCTCGGCCCCCGCGGCACTCATGCCCTCATGCCCGCCTGGCTCCCTGCTGGGCCAGGCTGGCAGGGCACCTAGCCCAGCCCGGGGCTGCACGCCAAGAGGAGTGGCCTCTCCCCTCCTTAGCCACTGGCCTCCCTGAGGACCCACAGCTAGAGGCCTGAGGGCCTGGAAGGCCTGTGGGGAAAAGGGGCAGGACCCCATGGAAGGGACACAGCTGCAGAGAAATGGCCCAAGGGCTGCTGGGTTGGAAAGGACATCCGGTGAGACAATAATAATAATAATAAATAGCAACTCCCCACTTTTGCAGAGCACTCTGCTTTATACTGTTTCCAACTCATTTTGTGACTGGAGCCCTAGAATCTCACTTTCGACCCTGTTTTTTCCTTATCTATCAAATGTGGGGTGACAACGCCTGCTCATCTCTCTGGGCTGAGTCGGGACATGTGTGACCATATATTCCAAAGTGACTTGAACTGAGCCCTGCTTATGAAATGCCTGCCTCCACTCTCTTTGACACGCATCAGAAAACAAGACGGATTGATGGATGGACAGATGGACAGAAATGGGATACAGCAAATAGGACAGCGCTCACGGTAGAGCCCAGGGAGTTTGCCATCGGTCCCTTCGACTTTTCTACATGTACTGAATTTCTTATAATTAAAAATATTGCGGAAACGTGATCTGGAAAGTTCAGAGTACCATACACGTGGTGAAAGTGAAGACACAGACAGGATTATTTCGAGCGGAAGGGAAAGGTCACGTGCTGCACACTCATTGTATAGCAGGCACTTAAAGAAGTCTCTCACTTAATCTTGGAGTCACCCTTGTTATTTTAGCTGAAGAAAGTGACCCTGGAGGAGTCAGGAGACTTGTCTAAGACCACCAGGGTGCAGAGCGGGACTCGGACCAGACGGGCTGGCTCCAGAGGCCAGCTCGCAACCACGAGGCCCTCCAGAGATTGCAAGGCCCTTCCCGATCCGGGCAGCCTTCCTGCAAAGTCCTGGGTCTCTCTGAGCCTCAGTTTGCCCTGCTGTACCATGAGTTTGGATCCAAAGGTCTTCAAGATCTTTTTCAGTTCTAACACTCACTAATTTGATTAATTCAGCACAACCCTTCCCCAAGCGTCAATTTTCCAAAGAGGTAAAATGACAGGGAGGCCCAGGAGAGACAAATGGCCTCAGGAAAGATTTGGGGGCGTCTGGGCCAGCGTCACAGGAGGTGGTCAGCACCTTGGAGGACTGGTCCCCCCCACCGTCAGTGACAACCCTTGACGATGAGGGGAAGGGCACCTTCGCAGGACCCTACCTGGGGAGGGCAGAGACAGAAGCGTCACTGTACCCACCCCCCCCCACCCCTCCCACACCCCTCCCCCCACACCCACCCCCCACAGTCCCCGCCTCCAGAGCAAGATGACCTCAGCCCTTCCCAGGTGGGAAGAGTCTGATTCCCAGAGTCACAAACTCCAGCAGCTCAGAACCTGCCAGCCGTGCCAGCGGCCTCAGTCTGCGAGCTTGGGGCTGCGGACCAGACCCGGGAAGGACATGGCCCCAGGGACCGAGGGAGACTGAAGGACTGCTCAGGGAAGCCCGGCCCAGCCCTCACTGGCCCCAACTCTAGGGCAAAGGCAACTCCAAGCAGCTTTGTCCCGCCTGCGCCCCTGCCCCTGCAGACCGAGGGCCACTCAGGGACTTGGATCCGCCCTGGTCAGCGGAGGGAAGCGAGAGGATTCCAGCTCAGCAATCTCGGCTCCTCCAGAGGCGGAGGGAGGTGTCCGCTGTAAATGTGGAACCTCTCTTCCCCCTCCGGGGTCACAGAACAGCAGAAATGCCATCCTCCCCATCTCCTCCTTCCAATCCCCACCACCGTCATCCCGATTGACATCAAATGGTCCCTACCTCCCAACTGCCTGCCACATCCAGTCTCTGCTCTGCAGCGGGACACTGGAGGTCTGAGCTTCCCAAAGCATCAGTCAGGGCTCAGTTCAAAGGCCGCCCCTCCGTGGTCCTTCTCCAACAGCAGCATTTGGTGAGCACTGTCCCCTCCTCTGGACGCCAAAGCCTCTGGCTCATGTACTAAAGCAGTGTCACACACCTGCTGGGTGCATTTCTGCATCTCCCATGAGTTGAACAGAACCGCACGCATCCTTTTACCTCCCCTTTCCTTGTTCAGCGCCTAGCACAAGGCCAACAGTGGAAATTCTCAATAAATGTGGAATGAATACGTGAATGATGGAGTGATGGATGGAGAGATGGACGGATGGATGAATCATTGGTTAAAAATTGAATAAAGGGCACTTTTAAATGCTAATTCTGCACAAGGCTGTACCAAGACAATTGTATGCAGACTTTCATCTTTGAAGCTATGTAATCGCAAACAGAAAAACTGACTATGCTCAGACATGGAGACCATCAGGCTGATGAGTACGTCCCGGGTGCATCCCACCCAGCCCAGGACAGTGCAGACCCAGGGGGTTCTGGGAGCCTATCCTCCAGCTGCTGTCAAGGAGCCTTTGGAGGTGACGTGGTCCACGCCCCACCCCAACGTCACCCTCTCTTCCCCAGCCTCCCTGCTCGGCACCTGGGCACAAAACCATGAGTTCAGCAAGTCTCTAGAAACCACACAGACAAGAAGCCAAGAACTAGAGGATTTCAAAGAAGAAGAGCAGCCTTCTCCTTTATTTCAAAGAGCTGTCCCACAGCCATCATCCACCCCCGGCTTTCCCCAGGGTCATCCCGTCATCACACACACACTCACACACACTCACTCACACACACACTGAGAACTGCTTTCCACAGAGGCCTGCTCAGCCCCTTTTCTCGCCCCTCCCAGCCAATGGAGACTCAGGATTCCCAGGGTTTCCCCTTCCCACCCCCCACCCCACCCCCTCCTGAGCAGCCCCTGCCCTTCTCTCTCCTCCCCTCCCTCCATCCCCAAGTGCAGGACTGCACATCTGGTTCCAGTTGTGGTTGGTCCGTTCAGGGGTAGGCCTGGGGGGGTTCTCATAAAACTGAATAATACCAGTGTTGGAGCCCGGGGGAGCTGGGGGAAGGGAGGGTGGGAGGCCGAAGGGGGCGGGAGGGAGAGGAGCCGGCAGCAGGGAGGCAAGGAGGGACCCAGAGCGAGAAAGGAGCAGGGCGTGCCTGGCATCCAGGGAGCCTTCAATGGATGCTTGTTAACAGAAGACAGAAGCTGGAGAAACAGGGCAGGAAAGCCAGGAGGAGAGAGAGTGGGACAAAGACGGGGTCAGAACGGACCAGGAGGAGGCAAGAGCTGGAGCTGCGGGTGGTGGGGCAGCCACAGAGAGGCCATTGAGAAGAGAGGGCCATGAACTGTGTGCCTGTGGGGCCAGGTGCTGACTTAGGCACTTCCACTGGGAGAGGAGGGGATGTGACCGGGAGGCGGACAGAGGGACACAGAGACAGAGGAGAAAAGGCGAAGAGAAAGTCCAGAGAAAGATGGGTCAAGAGCACAGCATCGGGATTTCCCCGCTTCTCAGCCCCCCCAGGTGGAGGTAGGGGTCAGCCAGAGCTGCTCTCATTTCTCCCCTCTTTTCATTTTAACCAATATTTAAGCCAACCTTTCCCAGGTGTTTTTCCATGCAGGCCGCCTTTAAGACCCAGTCTTGGACATGGACTCAGAGCAGTTAAGTGATGTACCCCAAATCACAGAGCAGCTGATGAAAGAGACAGAATTTGAGTCCAGGTCTTCCACTCCAGGCCGTGTCACCAGATGACACAACTGGGGATTCCAGGTCCCAGCGCTCCCTCCGGAGGTCATCATGTCACATGCCCTTACTCTTGTGGGGCCAGACTCCCGGGTTCTTAAGCCACTAAGGGAAAGCTCCTCTGAGCTGGGCTAAGAGGAGACCACAAACATCCAGCAGGCAGGGATCTTCCTAGGATGGGGAAACGGGGTGGTGGGGGTTGTGGGGGGGTTGCTGAAGCTATCCCCTCTAGCACCACTGGCCCCACTCTCTTCCTCCCTCTCCACCACAGGGAAGGCAGGGCCACACACCCAGGTGCCAAGAGGAGAGGTCCTGGGCCTCAGAATCCTGCTGAGCCCATCACTCAGCTGGCCGGGAGCCAGGCCCTGGGGGGTCACCCTGGGCATGTGCTCAATGTCTGTGCATTTAGGCTGCAGCCTCCCCCTTCTGACCACACTCCTCCCACCCCCCACAGCTAGAGATGAGAATGGGCTATCCCCCAGGATGCTTTCATCTCAGGGTCATCCCATGGAACCCCCCTCACCAGGGCTCCCCCCAGAGCTGATCCAGAAGCCACACCCCACCCGGCTGCCCCAGAGCCCCTCTCCCTCCCTTCTTTCCTGACACTGGGCTCCACAACCCAGGTCTCGGGCAGCTTCTTTTTCTATTTGTCATCCTTAACACCCAGGCCAGACTTGGGGGGGCACCCCCTCTCACCGCTGGTCCCCTATTTGCATCTCATTTGCATGCATTCCCATCATCTCTCCAAGTGCGGAGATGGACCCAGCCTCCTGGGGCCCTTTGCCACACACTCCCCCAGGGAGGAGACTGAGCCTTCCACATTCCAGCTTCCTACTCTCAGATCTGCACCAGACTCAGAGGGCAGAGGGTCAGAAGGGCAGGGAGGCATGGGGAAAACAGCCTGCCAACAGCTTGTCCCCAAGACACACGCTGGCAGCCCCTCCCTCCTCTGAGCCTGCCTCAGTTTCCAGGCACTTGGATCTGACACCAAGAGCCTCAGACGGGGGGTCAGGGCCTCGGGTTCCAGCCCTGCTCAGCCACTGATGCCTTGGTGGCCAGAGCTCACTCTCGGTCCCTCCTGGCTTCCACCTCCTGATCCGACAACCTCTAAGGTCCCCTCGAAGACGTTTCCAGGCCGATGTGGGTCCTCGGTGGCAGGTCACCTTCGGCACCAGTTCACAGCACCCAAACGGCTGTCACCTGAGAAGCGCGATTTCAAGGCTGGAGGGACCGGGATGTCATGGGCTCCGGGGCGGGATTCCGCTCCAGCCTCCTCCCTCACGGAGCCAGATCCCCATCCCAAGCCCATATTATAAGGCTCCCAGAGCTGCAGGGCAGGCGGGCGGGGAATCCCCCAGACCTATACTATCTGGATCTCAGGAAGGCGTTGGCAGCATCGCCATGAGCGCCCGGAGACAAGATAGAAGCTGAGCGGATTCCCAGCCAGCAAGCCGGGGGGTGCTGATTAATAGATCAATGTCAACTTCCTGGCTTGCCAAAGGGCTCTGTCCTCTGCCCTGGCTTGCCCAACACACTTATCAGCAACTTAGGTGAAAAGTTAGAACAGAGGCTTAGCAAGTACACAAAGCAAAAAAAGCAGAAGCAAGAGCTAAGACCCTGAACCAAATCGAAATGCAAAACTGACTTTATAAACAGACCAAAATTAGCAAGGGAACATTTCTCTTGGGGTAAAGTCCTCAACAAAGGTTCAAAAGTCATTTAAAAAAACTGAATTAGTAAAAGTTCATGTAGGGAAAGGTCTAAGATTTAGTGAAAACAGAAATTCAGTGTAGCTGACAGTAGGATATGGCTGCCCCCAAACGGCATATGTGCTTTTTGGTTGCACGAATACAGGTATAGAATCCAGACCAAAGGAGGCGAGAGTTATACTCTACTCCATGCTGCTCACACACTATCAGAAATGTCAAGTTCTCTTCCGTGTTCTATAAACCAAAGAGCATCCAGAGGAGGACAGCAGTAGACACTCAATAAATATTTGTTGAATAAAAGTGCAAGGACGGTTCAAGAAATTGGGCCCAATTTTTATTTCAAATGATAAACAAAGGACACAACAAGCATCACCGAATACCTGAAAATCTGTCCTGGGAGAGTGAGCCAGGCAAACCCCAATGACCACATGCACCTCCCTTGCCTCTCTGCCCCTTCCTCTGTGAACTCCTTGAAGCCTGGGACCACTTCCCACTCACCTCCGAATGTCCACAGGGCAGGAACAGCCAGGGGCTGGGCAGCCGCTGAGGACGGGCCAGCTCCCGACAAGGCCAGGCTGTGGGCGCTGATGAAGGGAGCGTGCTGGCTCCAGCAGGAGCTGATCTTCAGCCAAGCCAGCGGCCAGGCTGGAGGAGGCGACGAGCGGGCTGGGGGCTGGGCGTTTGGCTGGCGCAGGCTGGCCCGCGTGCTGGTCAACAGGCCTCCCTCCCCTCCAGACTCCCCTCTGGCCACTGTCAGTAGCCCTGGGGGACTGACCCCAGCCAGACACCCTTCCCGAAGTCTGGAGCTGCCCACAACCGAGGTCCCGCCATCCCTGGGTCCTCTCCCTCCTCTCTGTCACCCCCTGCACGGCCTCTCCCACCTCCTCGCTCTTTGGGCACCTACCCTCCTTCCCCCCACCCCTCCCCTACCCACATCTCACCGTCCCTTCTCCCTAACATCCCACCTCATCCTCCAGCGTTCCTCTTCCGACTCTGTCTCCCTGCCCTGAGCCCCGTGGCAGTGGGCTGCCCAAAATGTCCCCTCGCCCTGCTCGTACACTCTCCTCGTAGTCTTTAGGTATAGAGCCTTTTAGGGTGGGCGAGAGCTGGAGACTTCCCTCCTGAGGACTCAGGGTGCACCCCTCTAGACCACAATGATCACTTTGCCCCCTTGGAATGAGGTGCTGTCCCTCGGGGCAGGAGAATCAGAGAAACCTGTCCCCGCCCTACCGAGGCCCAGGCGTGCAGGGGAGACCGCCCCACTCACTGGCTGTGTGACCCCAGGCAAGTTACTTATCCACTCTAAGCACGGAGTGCCGAGTCTGGCACAGAGCAGCCCTCCATGCGCATATGCCCCCCCCCCATCCTCCTCCTTGAGAGACGCCATCGCCGCCCCCACCCCGGATGCCCCCACCCCGGAGTCACCATCCATCTCTCCTTCCGGTCTATCTCTTCGACCCTGTTTAAGAAATGCTCGAATTTTCAGACAGCTTTCCTGGGCCGGGTGCTGTTCTGAGAGCTGTGTGGGTGTCGACTCGCTTTAACCCTCCCTGCAACCTTAGGGGTCCTGCCCATCGTGAATCCCACTTCACAGACGAGGACGCTGAAGTTCAGAGACGTCGCCGCCGTCACCGTCCTCCCCTCCACCTGAAGCAGCAGCCTGAGCGGCAGCGGCCGCAGGGCCCGGCTAGCGGACATCCTGCACCATGCCGGGCTCTGCTGTGCCGGGGACTCCAGCCAGCCTCCGCCTCAGAGCTCACTCCATGCCGCGGCTGCTCCCTCCACCCACTGGAACCTGCACCCCCCGGTACCGGTACCGCTTCGGAGAACAGATCCCTTCAAAGCTTTATTCAAGAATCTCACACACACACAGGGGCTCACAGTCCCCCAGCGCAGCCGCTTCCAGGCTGGACACATCCAGTCCTTTCTCAGTTTCTGGACCTTTCCACATTCCAGGTGCTCAGTGGTTTCTCTGGCCCTGATTTTTTTCCAGTGGCCCCTCATTCAGTCAGTCAGTCACTCACTCATTCATTCAACAAATGCTGTTTGCAAACACGAGCACACCCTGATGGAATGCCTGCCCTCAAGGGGCAGTGGCCTGGAGGAGACACTGCAGAAGAGCACACCGCACACAGAGAGGGGTGGGGGACAGGAAGGGACAGGACAGGACATGGAGGGAGGGATGGCTCGGATCCCAACAGCTCGTGTACACTTCAGATGGGCGGCCCCGGGATAAGCGTGAGCTCGTTCCCTGCTGCCCGCAGCCCCAGACAAGATGTCCCTCTAACCCAGCTCCGTACAGTGGGGGAGATCAGACGGGGAGGCGAGGCCACTTGCCCAAAGTCAACAATCCTAAGACAGCGCAGGGGCAGTGGCACCAGGAGGAGCCGCATTTGAACACTAGCCACTGCGCCATATTGCCTCTAAGAGCTTCAGAGAGGGTCCTGACGACCCAGCTCCCAAACTGATGACCCCCCATGCCAGCAGCAGCAGGACCACACCCGTGTCAGGCTTTCATCCGGGTCTCCCAGGGCAGCACCGGCTTCACCAAGACAACGGGCACCCGAACGCCTCCAGACCCCCTGCCGGTTCGCCCACTGGACGCCACCTTCAGACCTTTGACCTTCACTCGGTCAGCTTCGAGGCGGCTAGAGGGACTGTCCAAAGAGATGCACGTGGACCAACGGCCAGCCCCTCCCAGCAGCGCTTGCTCGAGACGCGGCTCCCAGTCTCACCGATGGGACCAGGGAGGGGGCAAGAAGGACTCCACACTCCGAGTACCAACCCCCAGCCTCTCCCCAAGACTCACAAAACGTGCGCAAGAATTGAGCCAACCGGCCCAATGCCATCCTCGTAGCAACGTGGGAACTGAGGCCCAGCGAGGCCACATAGGGAGTCCCAGTGTCACCCTAGAACCAGGTGTCCAACTCCCAGTGCAATGCCCAGGCGAGCCCCCAGAAGAGCGAGGGCCGCCCCACCTGTGCGGGGATGGCAGCCGGAGCCTGTCACTTAACCACGAGGAGGGAGAGAGCAGTTCAGCCCCGGGTGGGGAGGGCCCACAGAGCCTGGATAAAGGATGTTTGGGTCCAGGTGCAGCACGGTCCTGCTCTCCGCCAGATGACCAGAACAGAGGCTGGACTGGGAAGGGGACAGGGCGAGGAGCAGCCGCTGGAGCCCTCCGCTCTGGGTGCTCCTCCCCAGGGAGCCCGCGGGGGCCTGTTTCCTAGGAACACGGTGTTCATGCTGTGAGTCTTGGCCCCAGCTCCCTCCCTGGCACACCTCCAGCGGCCTGTTTAATAATGTACAGCCAATCGGCCATTAATGGCAGATTCCAAAAGAAAAAAAAGTTTGCCGGTGGTTTTTGTTGTTGTTGGTTTCTTCTTTTCCTTCCGGGCAGTCGGTGATGTTGTGAAAAACAAGTCTTCTCTGGCTGGCACCCAGGACAATCACAGGCTGCCCAGGCTGAAGGATCCTGGCAGATCCCACCTGCCCCGTCCACCCCCGCCCACCGTACCCAGGCACCAAAGTGCCCGCTCCCACCTCCACACTCCTGGCGACACCCCGGGCCAGCAATGCCGGGGGGGCCAGCCATCCTGGCACCTGCGAGCTCCAGGGAGGCATAAGAGGGCCGAGGGAGAGGATGTGGGGCTGCTGGCGGGGCAGAGGGAGGGCAGGTGGGGGGCCCAGCTCTACATGGGCCCTGCGCTTCCTAGGAATTCCACTCTCGTCTGGCCAGAGTGGGAGCAGAAGGTGGGGCTGGAGCAGCCCAGCCAGGTATGAGAACTTCAGTCCAGAGGTAGAAGGCCAGCTCTCCTGGGCAGGACAGGGCAAGGGAGCAAGCATCCAGGGCCTGGCCCCCTTGGGGCTCCTCTCCACCTGAGAGTCATGGTAGGACCAGGGGAGCTCAGAAGCAGAAGACTCATAGGAGGGCAGTTAGAGGAGGCAGTGGGAACTCAGTCCTGTAGGAAGCCACATAGTGGACACACAGGCCCGGGCTGTCCATAGCAGCTGGCCTGGAGGAGAAACCCAGCCAGACTCTCCTCACCTTTCCAGCCTGGCAAGGCACCGCCACCCCGAAATACGAGCCAGACCTGCAGCGTGGTGGCAAGAGGTGCCAGGAGCCAGGGGGCTAGGTCCTTCTGGTTCCAACTGGCTCCCCCATGACCCTGGGCCAGTCTTGTGCCCTCTCTGGGCCTCTATCTCATCGCCATGCCACAAGCGGAATAAGCTGGGGTTCTCCCGTCCTGCCTGGGGGTTCTGGACCGAGAGGGACTGCCAAGGCGAGATGCAGGGTAGACAGAGCTCCATAATCACGACGACAACGGTGATGATGACGATGGTGATGAAATGTTGTCGTTTATGGAGCTCCTAGCGTGTTCCAGGCACAGTATTTTTTTCTCTAATTTTAACTCTAACAGGCAGGGACTGATTGTCACCATCATACAGAGGAGGAGACGAGGCTGACAGAGGCGAAGTCACTTGCCCAAGGTCACAAGCCAGTGAGTGATAGAGGCCAGCTGACCTCAGGGCTCCTTCCCCCGCTGCCTCGGAGATTCTAGTCAAGGGGGTGGCCCAGACCCCAAGCGCCAAGAGCCCCAGGAGCCCGTCCTGCATGCTGTCCCCGCCTCCCCCACGCAGCCCCCAACTTCTCATCAAGCCTGGTGGTCATCAGCCTCCTCTCCTCCTTTACTTTCCTCCTGCTCCCTAGGGCCCCCTGGGGCACCTGCTTCCTCAGGGCAGGGGCACACACAGACACAGCCACACAATCACACACACTCACACTCAGATACACACACAGTCGTACCCACACAGGCACATGCCCACAAACACATGCACACATGGATCCATGCACACATACACACACACAGATCCATGTACAAATTCCCAGGCACGCACACGCACACACTTGCACACAGGCTCACGCGGGAGTCCCAGCTGGGGGAGGCTGGGCGCAGACACCCACAGGGCGTCTGGGCAGGCGGAGCTGGACAGGTGTCTGCCACGCGCCCCAGGGCTTGTTCCAAAGGCGCGAAGGCTGCCGGCTAATAATACCACGGCACATTCCTGGCCCGAGATAAGCGGCCTCAAGCATCCTCGGCACGTTCCGGCGCCGAGTCTCAGCCCTGTGGATGCCACCCACCCGCAGCGCCGTCCTGGAGGAGCCCCAGGAGCCGGCGCCAGCAGCACACATGCCTGGCCAGGGCCTGCCGCTCTCCCCGCACTCTGTGTCTCCCTCTTCAGGGACCCCAGGCCTGCTGTGGCCTCACTCTCCCTCAGAGACCCACGCAGGAAAGAGAGGAGGTCTGTACTCATCCTGAGAAGTGGGCTAACACACAGCTGCCCCCCTGCACCCAGGCCCTCCTCCCTGGGCAGACACACACCCCACGCCGCCTCGGGGACCCTGCACGCACGGCCGGGCAGAGGCTGCAGGCAGCTCCGAGCCCTTCCTGCAGGGTTCCGGAGTCTCCTCCCCCGTCCTACCACCAGGCAGTGACAGCATTGTCATGGCCACCATCCCACAGGGGCGAGGACTGCACTTCCCTGAGACCCCACGGCCAGAATCTGAACCCAGGTCTTCCAACTCCTACCCGGGGCTTCCTCCAAGACCTCCAACCATCGCCTCCTGGCTGACTCTTAGAATCACAGATTTTCAGTGCCACTGAGTCGATCGGGGTCATTCTCCTCAGGGAAGAAACTTGTGTTCATTACAGGCTCGGGCACAGGGCTCTCAGTAACACACACACACACAAAGGGGTCAGGCGTTCGGGGGGTGTCCCAGGGCATCAGCAGCTGCCTCAAGGAGTGAGGGGTGTCCCTGCAAGAGGGGACAGGAAGACACGAGCCCTCCATTTCCCAAGTCACTGAGGGCTTTGAGAAAACCTGGGAGCTGTGAAGACAGACAAAGGGGGTCCCCCAGCCCTGCAGTCAAGAGGGAGGGGTCTTTGGATTTTAGGGCAGCTGGTCAGGACGAAGGGCTGGGACTCAGGGAACAAGGCAGGACCCTGAGGATGACACGAACGTTCAGTCCCGAGGGGCAGAGAAGAAAGGAGGGAGGAAGAGGAACAGAGAGGAAAGTCCGGCAGGAAAGAGGAAGACGCAAGATGCACAGACCGGAGGGGGAGCCTGAGGCAGCTGAAGGGAAGAGGAGCCGGGAGAGGAGATGTGGCCACAGTGGCAGCGGGGCGTCCTGCTGGACCTGGCGATCCCGGGCAGCCCTCACTCCAGTCTCTCTCTCACCTCCCAGCCTCATCCGTGATCTAGGGTGCGGTTCTAAAGTCTGTGTGCACACACTCGCATGCACACACAGTTAAATCTCTAATGTCCTCTGAACTGCTTGATCAATGAGGTCAAGAGCTGTTCTGGGCATTTTTCAAATGAGAACAGAGAAGGGCTGCGGCTTCCCGAAAGGAGCACAGCACAGGCTTTCAGGGAGAAACCAGGAAGAGGAACCAATTTCCCAGGAGGCCAAGAAGTGAGGCGAGAGGCCTCAGAAGCAAAGCAGGAGAGGAAGGACGCAGGCCCCGGGGACTCTGGGGCGTGACTTTCCCAGCCCCAGGGAGAGGGGATCTGAGAGGATCAGAGCCGCGTCCCAAGCTGGAGACCAGGCGCCAGGGCTCAGAGAGGGCAGGACCTTGGCTGGCAATGAAAGCCAGAGGGCAGGGGCCCAGAGGGTGGGCCCACAGTGGGAGCGCCACTGAGCAAGAGGGTGTGTTCCCACGAGGGCCTCCCACCCGGTAAGGCAGCCGGGCTTCCCAGAGCCACGTGACGCACGGCCAGCCCCTTTGGAGCTGCCTGCTGCCCCGCTCAAGCCAGCAAGGCGGCCTTACATGGACATCTCAGGGACTCAATATTTATCAGGTGAGGCATCGAGAGAGACAGGCGCGTGAGCCTTCCCGTCCCCTCCCAACTTCACCCCAAGGTGCCGCTCTCCCCCCACCGTCTCCCCACACGCACACCCAGAAGCCCCAGAGCCCCACACCTGCTGAGGGACAGGGCAGGGGGTTAGGGGGGCAAGGCCAGAGAGGGGAAGCTGGGAATGGGAGGGATATTGAGCTCCTGACTTCACAGCCAGACAGAGACCCCAGCTGGCATCCTGGAAGGGGGCAGAGAGGGCTGGAAACCACGGAAATCCGGCAAAGGGGACCACACTCATCAGGTGAAGAAACAGAGGCGACGATCCATGTAGATACATGATCATTCTAGAAACAGAGAGGCTGGAGCGTAGTTTCCAAGTCCACCTGCCTGATTCAACCAACCCACCGACACGAGACACGTTTGAGACAATCGGGAGAACGGAACACAGAGTGGGTAGCAGCTGCTCCTAAGAAATCATTAATTATGTTGACTGTGATAACGGCATTACGGTAATGTTAAAATTAAAAGTCCTTCTCTGTTAATGATACATACTGAAGTATTTACAGTGAAATGATATAACGTCTGAGATTTGCTTTACAAACACTCCAGTAAAAAAAAAAAGGGAGTGAGGGGGCAGACGACACAGAAACAGCACACAGCGGACGGTCGCTGAAGCAGGGGGCGGCTGCAGGGCGGTTCATCCCAGCCCTGCTGCTTCTGCCTGTTTTAAATCTCCTGCAACAAAGAACGGGCAAAAAGCAAAGCACACACGCGGAGAAGTTCATCTATCCACGTGGCCTAAATGTGGTCTTTAAGATGATTTTAGTTGCAAATATGGCTCAACAATTTTAATAGTTTTGTATTTAGAAAGAAATAAAAAGTATATAACTATAGATTAAGCCCACAGATTCTATCACTTAGAATGAGAAAAAGGTTAAAAAAGCAAGTCATTTTTTTGAAAAATGAAGTAACGGCGTAGGATGGTGATGACCGACGACGTGGTGAAATGAGAAAAGGGAACGCGTCTGACGGCGGCCGGGAACGAGCTTACCTGAAGCCCCAGCCCCGCACGGCAGCCTGCTCCTCACTCCCCGAGCCCAGTGCGGGAGTCAGGCACCCTCCGCCCAAACCCTCGTCTGCATCCTGAAGATGCAAGGACGCAGCTGTCCTGAGACATCGCCCGCCACGGGGAATGAACCGGGCTAAGGCAGCGGTGGCTGGGACGGGGAGCGAGACAGTGAATACCCACCATTGCCCTGTCTATCAAGGGCGGCGCTGGCCTGGCTCTGACCCCCACTGTCTGCAATCCCCACACAGCCCTGGGAGGCAGACATCACGACACACATTCTACAGATGGGGAAACTGTGACCCAGAGAGGACACGTGACTTCCTCAAGGCCCCCAGGCCAGGGGGTGGCAGAGCCAGGATTCCAACTCACATCTCTCCGACACCCAAGCCAACTAGCTGAACTTCGAGGGCAGGTGGATAACCAGCCCAGCAGGAGCCCGAGGCCCAGCACAGAGCTAAAGTGATGAAAGAGCCGGACAGGAAGTCCAGAATGACATCATCCGCAGGAGGGAGAGGATGGAGCCGAAGGCCAGAGGGCCGGGCCGCACGATAGGTTTGGGTGACCGGAGAGTTATTACACGGAAGCGGCAGGAAAGATGGCAGCAAGCTGAACGCAGGTTAGACCGTGAGGGCACTGGAAGGCGGAAATGGAAAGCTGTGAGCCTTGGTCAACATTCCACAACACCACACGTCTGAGCTTCGGGCTGGAATTACACCAGCTCAGGGTGGGAATGTAGATTACTCCAGGCCTCTGGAAGTTCTAGTTGGTAGTCAAAATGTGTTTGATTAACAAAAATGGGGGAAACAGGGTACTTTCTCAAAATGTGAGGTTCATGGGGGAAAAATTAATGACAGGATGTTTTCCCTGTCCCTGCAGAGCCTGAAACAGGCCTGGAGGCAAAGGGGTGAGGGTAGTGCCTGGGCGGGGGGGGGGGGGCACTGTCTGCTCACCCTGGTGTCTTACTTTACACCTCCAGCAACTGGCGACAGAGTGACAGGGGACACAGACCTCCCCCTACAAAGCTCTCAGCACCCAGGAGACGCCCGTCCGTCCTTCCTGGCAGCAGAGATGCCCCAGGGAGACCCAGGCCCTGAGTAAGTCTTGCCTCCCACTCTCGCGTCGTCTGCTCTCAGGACCGGGGACCTGCGTCCTGGGTTGAGACAGACTGACTGAGCCTGATGCTGCTGGGGGTGGAGGGGGCACTGGGACATCAGCAGCACAGGGTTCTGGCTCCACCCATTCATTAGCTGTGTGAGGCTGGGCAAGCAGCTTGACCTCTCTGAGCCTCAGTTTCCCCTCCTCCCCATCTTCCCCTCCCTGTCTGTGGTAAAACTGGAAGAACCATACAGCAACTTCCTCACGGAGCTGTCCTGAGAATTCACTGGCACGATCCACAGAGCGTGCTTAGCATGGACCCTGGAGCCTAACTGCTTAAGAAATGGCATCCACTATTATCATCATCATCATTAACTATCCCATCTGAGAGCCAAGTCAGGCCCTTTGGCTTTCAAGGTCGAAGACTGGCTGGAAGGAAGGGGCTGGTGGGCAGCAGCCGCAGGACAAAGGAGACGGCAGGGGCGAGGGGCAGCAGCTGCGCCTCCTCCTCTGTGGGAATGCAGGGCCGGGAGGGCGGGGGGCGAGGGGAGATGCCTCGCCGCTGAGGTCAGGCCCTATTCGGAGCTGGCAGAGTGTTTATCATCTTCACGTGTGAGGGAGGAGGGGCGGAGAAGCAGCTGTGGAGACAGTGGGGGAGGGACCCAGTCCTGCGCTGGGGTCCTGGGAGACCACCCCCCGCAGCCCCTCCACTAACCCGCCTAGTGGGTGGGGGTCCAGCTGTGCATAAAGGGGCCCCCACTCATCGCCCTGGCCAGGAACAGGACATCCACCCCACAATGTGCACCATTTCCCAAGCTTTTGACAACAACCTAGATATGATCTTCATTATCCCCACGCTACAGACGAGGAAACTGAGGCTGGCACTGGTCAAGCTCACTTCCAAGGATGCTCAATGACCCCCGTCTCATCTCCTGGATCTCATCGCCGCCCCAGGGGCTGGGCTCACAGGGGTGGGTGCAGGGCTGGTATGAGGACAGACGTGCCCTTAAGGGGCACAGCTGGCCTGCGCTGTTCTCCCCAGGTGCGTGCAAGGCAGACTGGGACCCCAGGACTCTCCTTCCACGTTCCCGGCAGCTCAGCTCATCCTCCAGCCCTGCAGACCCACGCCCCACCCGCACGAAGGCTCGGCCCTGCCCTGACCAAATAGCCACTTCCACTCTCGAGATTCCTCCCAAGGGGTCCCAGCTGCTCCTTCGGCGCCCAGTGCCCCTCTCCTGGCTCCCCCCACCGGAAGGCACCTCCTCAGAACTAACCCACTCCCTCCAGCTGAGATCTCAGCCCAACTCTTCCTAGGCCGTCCCCACAAAGACCAAGCAAATCATCTGGTTACCCCAGCGACTGGGGCTGGTACCCACTCCCCTATCCTCTACTGAAGCCAGAACCATCCTGGGCCTGTTTCCCCTTACGGAAAGAAGGCCAGCTGATGCCCGGGAAGGAGGAAGGATGCCAAGACCCTATCAGCAGGGGAGGTCTTCGGGACATATTCAGGGTTTTCCTCTCACATGAAGGCCCCTTTCTTCCTAGTGTCCACATCTCCGTCCCCAATTCTGGGAAAGCCAGACGTCTCCCTGCACCCCATCCCCGCCAACAGCCTAAAGAACCTCAGGGAGCCCTGGCCCGTCAGAGAGCCTTGCTCAGCAGTGGTATCTCTCTTGCAGATTCAAGTGCCAGAAGGTCTGCCTGCATCTCCAATCACTCCCCATCAGACCTCAAGCCAGCACGCAGGCACATGCACAGGCACACGCGCACGCCCGGAGCCGCAGCTCCTGCCTGGCTCTGTGGCTGACCCTCTGTGGTCTCTCTGGTACCCTCCCCCACACTGATCAGCTCAGAGGAGAAACTGCTGCTGCCGACACCACCTTAGCCTCTCCCAGGAGGGACGGGTGCCCAGGTGTCCCCAGAAGGTTGGGTGCAAGTCCTGGAAGGTACTTGAAGCCAAGCCCTGTGGAGGGGGCGTTCCCACCCAGGCTTCCAAGGCAGGTATTTAAAAATCCTTCTTCTGACCCCCCCACCCACTCCGGAAGAACAATGACTCTCCCATTTTACAAACGACAGGAAAGATCCCCTGAGCTCTCACAGAGGGCGGGAATCAAAAGTCAGATCTAGAAACTAAAGAGGGCTGGACCAGAACTGCGCTCTCCCATCCCGAATCAGCCTGCCGGGACCCCTGTGTTCCCCGTCCCCCACCACGCTGACGAATGGAAAGCTAAATGACCTTCATGCTTCCTATAGAATGGGTGCGTGTGATGGTTAGTTGTCCGTGTCAACTTGGTGAGCCTATAGTACTCGATGATTTAATCAAACACAATCTAGTGTTGTGTGAAGGTATTCTGTCATGTGGTGAATATTCACAATCAGCTGACCGCAAGTAAAGGAAATTATTCTCGATAATGTGGGTGGGCCTCATCCGATCAGTTGAAGGTGCAAAGAGCAAAATCTGACGTTTCCTGCAGAGGGGGAAATTCTGCCTGAAGACTGCAACATCAACTCCTACCTGAGTTTCCAGCCCGCCATACAGACTTCAGACTTGCCACGCCAATTCCTTAAAATAAATCTCTCTCTATATATCTATATCCTATTGGTTCTGTTTCTCTGGAAAAACCCAGACTGACACAGCTGACACACTGCTGTGTCTGTGACTGACAGAGTAAATAAGAGGGGTCAAAACCATGTGTTCTGTCAAATTAAAGGACCTCCTAGTGGCCATAGCTGGGTCAACTGGATCCAAGAAAAATAATGACAGCATCGGATTATAACCCATAAAATGAAGGGAATATTCAGGTTCCATACCGACATAAATAAATAATTGAATAAATAAGCAAATGAGGGAAAAGGAACAGTAGAATTCCAGTTAATATGTGAAGAAGGAATGGTGGAAATAGGAAATAAACCTGACCTGCGGACACTCTAAAAACAAAACAGCTGCCCAGCACTCTTCAGAAGTGCCCAAGTCAGAGGAGCCGCGGGCCACCGGAGGGGCCGCCCCAGCGCGGAGCGGGCCAAGGAGACCTGGAGACGACAGACAGCGTGGGATCCAGAACTGCCTTCTGGATCCGGACAGGGGCGGCAGCGGAAATGGGCCAAATTCCACTAAGATGCACAGACGGCTTAACAGCATCCGGTCGGTGTCGATGTCCTGCCCTCTGTAAGACGGCGACGTTCAGAGAAGCTGGGTGAAGGGTATATGGGAACTCTTTGCACCATTTTTGTAAACTCTCTAAATCTAAAAGCATTTCAAAATTTTAAAAAATTCTTAAGTGGGTCCTAAAGAAGACACAGACAAGGGGTGAGAATGAGAGCCAGAGGACAGGCTTGGAACTGTCCCCGACCTTGGAAGGGGCGTGGGGTTCAAGCTGGGAACGTCCCCAGACGGCTCGGGGACACAGACGGGGGATGCTGAGACGAGGAGGGCAGAGGGGAAGAAGGCGGACTGCTCAGGAAGCACAGCAAGCCGACCCAGCCGGGGAGAAGGTGACACAAGCGGAATGAATACAGGGGTATTCCAGCTCTGGGATTGTCACCCGGAGACAGCCAGACTCAGCATCTAATGAAAATAACCATAATGTGGCCACCACAACACAGCTGTCACAAATCCTTAGCTACTGTGCAGCAGGAGCTGAAAAGCACCTCCCAGATCTAGTTAATCCAATCCTCACCACAACCCCACAGGAAGGTCTGTATGAGCCCAGTTTACGGATGAGGAAACTGAGAATCAGGGCACCTCAGGAAGCTGTCCAAGGTCACTCAGCTGTCAGCAAGGGAGGCAGGAAACAAACCCAGCTCTGACTCCCAAGTTCCCAAATCTTAGAACAAGATACCCTGACTGCCCCAAGTCCAAGCTCCCTCCTCACAACGCAACATGGCTGCTAAGAGCTCACCATCTCACAAGACAGCCCAGTCCAGTGGAGATCGTTCTAACTGTCTTCCCTGGAGGTTCAGGAGGGCTTAGGAATGCAGAAGGTCCACCCTGACGCAGCCTCTGTCCTGGAACCCCATTCACAGGGGAACGATGCTGGTAACTGCTGGTATTTATCTATGGCTCTAAGCTCTTCATATGCACTCACTCACTTCATCCTCACAATAATCTCAGGAGGCCGGGACAGATCAGGAACCCAAGCCACAAAGAGGCGAAGCTCCTTGCGCAATTACAGAGAGAGCGTTGAAGAAGTCAGACAGGGGTCAGGCTTCCCGCCCTCCCACCTCTGGGTCAGACTCTCTCCTGAGCCTCCCCGAGTCTGGGCTCAATTCCTGGGCCCCGGCTCCACCCCTTCCCGGCCGTGTGAGCACTGCTCCACCATCTCAGCCTGCTTCCTCCTCCAGGTCCCAGGGGCTACACCAACGCCTACCTGTTAGCAGGGCTGGGAGGGTGAGACTAAATGGTCCTGTGTGGGCAGGGATAGAGGATCGATTCAGGCCCGGGTGGCTTTCCGAGGAGGACGGGAGCAGCCCTGGAGTCTTCCCTCCCATCACGGCTGACCCACGAGTGACCTTCCTCCACCGCTCCCTTGAACAGAACCCGGTTTGAACACAGACACCTCTGGACACCTTCGCTTGGGTGCCCCGGCCCAGCGGGGGGAAACAGGCGGGGGGTTAATCTGTGACTCGTCCCCTGCTTCGCTGTGCCCAGGACACACCCCCACTCTCCTCCAATGGCCCCCCGCTAACATGCCACCCGCCTGCCCACTGCGGGGGACGGTCGGCCGAGTCACTCATCAGCCAGGGGCCAAAACTCTGAGAGAGAGGGAGCAGAGCCTCACAGGTCCCGGGCAAGGCAGGGGAGAAAGGAGGACATGGGGCCAGCGGGCGCCCACAGGCGGGGGAATCAATGTGGGGGGTGGGTAGGGAGTGTGGGCCATGGTCATTCTTGTGGAGCTCGCCGGGCCCTCGGCTGTCTGTTATCCCCGGGTCTCAAAATAATAGAGTAAGAGTTACCATCTGTTGAGAAAGAGCCCATCCCATGCCAAGCGCCCACCTACATCTTCTCTGATCCTCACACCGACCTGGCAAGGCTGGCTGATGCCAATGTCACCATTTCTATCCCGATGGGGAAACCAGATTTCGAAGCCCGAGCGACTGTCTGCTATAACACAGCTCACATAAACCGCAGAGCCAAGGCCCCCCCGAAGCCCATGGGCAGGGGGCCCCAGCTCCACCAGGCCCCACCCAGGACACCCCGGCTCAAGAAGCGCAGGAGGTCAGCGGCCGGCTCCTGGGCAGGGCCGAGCAGGAGACGACGCTGGGTTCTCGGGGGCATCTCAGGGCCAGCAGTGTCTCTCAGGCAAGGGCACGGGGCCCAGGAGGTAGGGCTGGCAGCTTCCCCAGGCCCCAGGAGGGGAAGCCCAGCTCTCCCTCACTCTCCCCGCTTAGCCGGCTCGAGCAGGCACTGCGGACCCCCAAGCTAACAGCTAGAAGCAGCCAGGGAGGCTGGCATGGACCCGGGGTTCAGAAGTCACCCCCGACACACATCGCTGACCGGACCCCTGACCTGCGCCAGGCCCTGTGCCCTCTCCTTGTGCCACAGACCCAGCCCTCACCAGACCCCTCACACTCTGTGTGGGCCCGCCAGCCTCTGCTCCTTCCTGCCTGTCTCACCACTCGTCCTTTCCCAGCAGGACCCCAGGATCTCCCTCTCCCCTCTCCCCTCTGGCTCCAATTCTCCATCTCCCATTAGCTCTTCTCTCCCTGCTCCGGGTTCCTCCTCCCCCTTCCCAGCTCCTGCCGTCTGTCTCTCAGATGCAGCGAACCCCCATGTGATGTTTACACAGCCCCAGAGGCAGAAACGCTGAAAAATATGAGACCTTTTGGGAGCCACATTCCAGGAAAATGAGAAGCCTGTCACAGCTCAGTGTCACTTTCTCCCCCAGCCTTGCCCCCTCGCTGCTGATGGGGAACAGGGGGTGTGTGTGCATGTGTGTGTGTGCACACGTGCTAGCTGACTGCTTATGACACGCTCCAAGCCTACATATTAACCCCTGAAACTCCTGCGCTCTGTTACCTCAGACAGAACTTTAGGAAGATGGGGAGGGGGCGTGTTACAACTCCCTACAAATTTTTATAAAGCAAAAAGGAACTTGCTTCCCACCCAAGGCTTCCCTCATCTGTGACCCGCACCCAGGGGAAGGAGAAGGCAGGACGCAGAGGCCAGAGGAACCAGCGGCTTCCTGGGCGCCTGCACGCAGTGGAGGTGAGGAAGAGCTCCAGGGCACACACGGGTCCCTCGGGCGCTACCAGGAGACCCCATCAGGATCACTGGGGTGTCAGATAACGCAGGTCCCCCGGCCCAAGCCCAGACCCACGGAACCAGAACTGAGGGTGGCAGGAATATGCCTAACAGGCTCACCAGGTGCGGCTGAGGCCCAGGGAAAGGTGAGGCAAGGGAACTGCGACCCCCACTCTTCCCCTTAGAAGCGACCAAATGAGCCTCAGAAGCAGGCAGCACAGGCCGAAAGTGGAACAGAGGAAGCCTCCTCATCCGGCTTCGGGGCAGACGCTCAGACCGAGCCGGGCCCCGGATCCACCGCCTGCTGACGGCAGACTCGGGCAAAGCACCCCACCTCAGCTCTCTCGCTGGACACTGCGGCCAATTACATCTGCTCCTGTGTGCTTCTTCCAGGATCCAACGAGACGAGTGTCGAGTGGCCACCACGCAGAGGACACTCAATAAACAGTGGCTATAAACTAAGCGATTACAATGAAAAACCCTGTAGAATAAGAGAGAAAGTAGGTTCTTTGAAAAGGCCAACAAAGTTGACAAGGTTTTTAGCTGTACTGACCAAGGAAAGAGAGAGAAGACGCAAATTACTGGAATCAGAAACAAGAGAGGGGACATTACTACCGACCTTACAGAAATGAAAAGAATTATGAAGGAATACTATGAACAACTGTATGCCAAGAAATTCAATAGCTAAGACAAAACGGACAAATTCCTAGAAAGACACAAACTACCAAAACCGACTCAAGAAGAAACAGAGAATGTGAGCAGACCTATAGCAAATAAAGAGACTGAGTGAACGTTCAAAAAACGACCCACAAAGAAAGGCCCAGGCCCAGAGGGCTTCTCACGTGAATTCCACCACGCATTTAAAGAAGAATCAATATGAACTCTTTACAAATTCTTCCAAAAAGTGGAGGAGGAGCAAACACTTCCTAGCTTACTCTACGAGGCCAGAACTACCCTGATACCAAAACCAGACAAAGATATTACAAGAACAGGAAAACTAAAGACTAGTATCTCTTATGAGTAGAGATGCAAAAACTCTCAACAAAATACTGGAAACCGAATCCAGCAACATATAATAACAGAATTACACAACATGACCAAACGGGATTTCCCAGGGACGCAAAGTTGTTTCAACATCTGAAAATCAATCAGTGTCATACACCACATCAATAGAAGAAAAATACGAAAACAACACGGTCGTCTCAATAGATGCAGAAAAAGATGCGACAAAAGCCAGCACCATTTCCTGATTTTAAAAACACGCAACGAACTAGACACAGAAAGAGATGTCCTCAACCTGACAAACAGCATCTACAAAAAACTCACAGCCAACACCACACTCAATGGTGAAAGACTGCACACTCTCCCCTGAGATCAAGAACGAGATAAGGATTTCTGCTCGTGCCACTTTCAGTCAACGTTGTACCGGAAGTCCCAGCCAGGACAATTAGGGAAAAAAAAGGAAAAAAAGAAAAGGCATCCAGGTTGGAAAGAAAGAAGTAAAACTCTCTATTCACAGATGACATGACCTTGTATATGGAAAATCCTAAGGAATCCATTAAAAAACTATTGGAACTAACAAATGAGTTCATCAAGGTTGCAGGATAAATCATCAATATACAAAAATCAATTGTACTTCTACATCCTGGCAATGGGTAATCTGAAAACAAAATTAAGAAAACGATTCCATTTAAAATAGCATCAAAAAGAACAAAATACTCAGGAATAAATGGAATAAAAAAGCACAAAACTTATACTCTGAAAACTATGAAACAGTATTGAAAGAAATTAAAGAAGATCTAAATAAATGGAAAGACATCCCATGCTCATGGATCAGAAGATTCCACGCTGCTAAGATGGAAATACTCCCCACATTGATCTAGAGATCCTATTTAATCCTTATTGGGATCCCAGCTGGCTGCTTCGTAGAAATTGATAGGCTGATCTAAAACTTCCGTGGAAACTGAAGGGACCCAGAATAGGCAAAACAATCTTGAAAAAGAACAAAATTGGGAGACTCACACTTCCCGGTTTCAAAACCTACCACAAAGCAACAATATCAAAACAGCATACCTGGTCCTGGTGTACGGATACACATCCTTATTCCACTCTCAGTGGAATACAACTGAGATTCCAGAAATAAACCCTCACATCAGCGATCAGTTGATTTTGGGCAAGGTTGCCAAGATCATCACGGCCAAGTGGGCAAAGAATACCTTTTCAACAAATGGTTCTGGAACAACTGGGGAGGTACACACAAAAGAATGCAGCTGGGCCCTGACCTCATACCTTAGATACAGATTAACTCAAAATGGATGAAAGACCTAATTGTAAAGCCAAAACTATGAAAGTCTTAGAAGAAAACATAGGGTTAAATCTTCGTGACGTCAGATTTGGCGATGGATTCTTAGGTATGACACGAAAAGCACAAAGTAAAAAGAGAACTCACAGAACGGGAAAAATCGATCTCAAATCATATACTTGATAAGGAACTTGCATCCTGAACATATAAAACACTCTTATAACTCAGAAATTTTAAAAACCTAATTTTTAAAATGGGCAAAGAATCTGAATAAACATTTCTCCAAAAAAGATAAGCAAATGGCCAATAAGCACATGGAGGATGCTGGGCATCATCAGTCGTCAGGGAATCAAATCAAAGCCACCGTGAGCTGTCCCCTCACACCCACTAGGACGGCTGTCCTCCAGGATCAGATAAGTATTGATGAGGATGTGGAGAAATCAGAACCTCCATCCACTGCTGGGGAGAATGTCAAATGGGGCAGGTATGTTGTGGGTTCAATTGTGTCCCCCCAGAAAAAGCATGCGGAAGTCCTAAGCTCCAGCACCTCAGAACATGACCGTCTTTGGAAGTAGGGTCTTTAGAGAGGGGACCAAGCTAAAATGAGACCATTAGGGTGGGCCTTACCCCAACAGGTGTCCTTACAAAAATGTGGACACAGACACAGAAGAAAGATGCTATGAAGACACAGCGAAAGTACCAGGTGAAGATAGAGGGTTGGAGTGACACATCCGTAACCCGAGAAACACCGAAGATTGCCAGCAAGCCACGCGAAGGAGGAAGGGGCCACGAAAGAGTCCCCTACAGGTCTCAGAGGAGCGCGGCCTGCCGACACCTTGATTTTGGCCTTCTAGCCGCCAGAACTGCGAGACGACAAATTTCTGCTGTTTCAAGTCAGTTTGTGGCCCTTTGTTACAGGAGACCTAGAAAACTAATATATGCTACTTTGGAAAACAGCCTGGCAGTTCCTCAAAAACTTAAACATAGAGTCACCCCATGGCCCCACAACCCTGCTCCCAGGTTTATAAACCCGAGAGAAGTGAAAACACACGTGCACACAAAAACTTGCACGTGAATATTCAGGACAGCATTAGGCATAATAACCAGAAGGTGGACAAAACCCAAATGGCCATCAGCTGATCCAGGGATAAAGAAAACGCAGTATGCTCATGCAGTGGAGTCACATTTGGCCATAAAAAGGATGTACCTTGCAAACACCACACCAAGTGAAAGAGGTGCTCACGGAGACACACACTCCATTACTCCCGCTATATGAACTCTCCAGAAGAGGGAAATACGGAGAGACAGGAAGAGACCGGTGGCTGCTCCGGGCTGGGGCAGGGGTGGGGCAGGGACAGAGGGATGGAGGAACGAGAGTTAAGGAGTACCCGGCTTCCTTTCCAGACGATGGAAATGTTCTAATGTTGACTGCGGTGATAGTCGCACGACTGAATATACAAAAAAATCACTGTGTCGTACACTTTAAACAGGTGAAGTGTACGGTATATGAATACACCTCCAGAAAGTTCTTATAAACAAAGAGCAAGCGAGGCCCCTGACCTCAGAAGCAGATGACGGATGTGGCACCGCGCTCAGCGCTGACCACGCTGCCAGGACAGAGACGGCTCTTCAGAAGCTGGAGACCAGCCGTTCTCAAATTTGGCTGCAGAGGAGACTGGCCCGGGAGGCCTTCTCTAACTCAGCTTTACCGATGTCATTTACGTACAATAAGCGCATCCCTTTTAAGACCGTAGTTCAACAAGTCTGACAAATGCTTACCTGGATAACCACCACCACAAGCAAGGCAAAAAAGCATTTCTAGGGGCCGGCCTGTGGCCGCATGGTTAAGTTTGCACGCTCCGCTTCGGTGGCCCAGGGTTCACAGGTTCAGATCCTGGGCACGGACCTACTCCACTCATCAGCCATGCTGTGGAGGTGTCCCACATACAAAAATGTGGAGGAAGATTGGCACAGATGTTAGCTCAGGGCTAATCTTCCAGCAAAAAGGAAAAAGAAAAAAAAGGCATTTCTATCACCCAAAAAAAGTTCCCTCACGCTCTTTTGCAGTCATTCTCCCCCAACCCCCAGTCCAGGAAACTACTAATCTGCTTTCTGTCACGAGAGTTTTGCCTTGTCAAGAATTTCATTAAAATGGGATCATCCAATACGTGCTCCTCTGGGTCTGGCTTCTTTCACTCAGCACAGGGCTTCTGAGATTCACCCACAGTGTCGTGAGTAACAACAGTCCATTCCTTTTCCTTGCCAAGTAGTATTCCACTGGACCATTCCATCAGTGTGCCCATCCACCTGTGTTGAATATTTGGGTTTGGCTGGTTGGGGTCTATTGTGAATCCAGCTGCTGTGAATATTTCTGTCCTAATTTTTTGCAGACACGTTTCCATTTCTCTTGGGTAAATAAACACGTTGGAGTGGAACTGCTGGGTCGTATGGGAAGTGTACATTTAACTTTATAAGGAACAATCTTCCAGAAGGGTTGGAACATTTGACACTCCCCCCACTGGCTGGCACTTTAAAAAACCCCAATGCCCAGGTCATGCCCAAACCATTTAAATCAGAATCCCTGGGGAGCAGGACCCAGGCGCCTGCGTTTTTACAGCACCCAGGTGATTCTAATGCACCCACAAGGTCGCGAACCCCTGCTGCAGATCTCAGTGCCCGGAGGCAAGCAAGCAAACGACACGGTGCCCTCGTCTGCATCATTTCCTTGCTCCTCCTTGACGATGCAGAGAGAGAAAAGCAAAACATATGCCAGGATCTGGTCTCAACACCAGTGCCCTCAGCAAGCTGTGCTGGCCTCTCAGATTCTGCTCCCTTTTTATGAATTAGGAGAAGGCAAGAGGAGTACAAAATAATAAATATTAGCAAGTTTTTGACCACTTAATTTTGAGCTTGGCATTTTAGTTGGGTTACATTCTCAGTGCTCACAAGAGCCCTACAGTTAGGTCCTACTATAATCCCCAAGTTACAGATGAGGAAACCAGGGCTCAGAGAGGTTAAGTAACTTGCCTGAGGTCACACAGCCAGTTATTGATATAGTCCGGATTTAAACTCAACAGTGTGTCTCCAAGGCCAAAGAGCTTAAACATGCCACTGGGCTCTCGATGGGTCCTGGGGCCGTGAAGCTCCCCCAACCCAGCTATTCCTGGGAGCGGGAGAACACAACCAGCCTCCAACACAACTGTGAAGGAAGCTGCAGGTGTGTTTATGAGAGGGCGGGAGAGGCGGTGTGTAATGTGACTGAAAGGTGGGGGTTAATTATGGGATTTCCTTTCCTTTCAAGCTTAAAGGATGGGATTTAAAGCCCTTTGGGACAGGGGAGGAGACCAAGGCAAGGCTGCAGCCTCCTCCCTCCACCTCCTGGTGCTTAGGATGGGGAAGCGCCGGGCCAGGGCGGAGGGCAGCAGAGAGAAAGGAAGCGAGGTGGTGGAAGGACTGCTTGGGGCTGAGGCCGCCTGGTTCTTCCCCTGACCTGGAACGGACAGCGGGCGCAGGCTGCAGGGAGCGCTCTGGTCAACAGCAGCTGCTATTTCAAAACAAGGGGCCAATCAGGAGTGGAAAAGAGGTTTCTCAAAAACGTGTCTGGGGATTAGAGGAAACGGTGTGGGCTGCACAGGAACTCTCCGTATTATTTTTACAGCTTTCCCGTCAATCTAAAAGGACTCTAAAATTAAAAGTCTCCTTTAAAATAATAAATATGTAAATAAATACAGAATTCCACAACCTGAGGTGGTGGGATCATCCAGCAGGGCAGCGAGGAGGAGAGCGAGCCAGAAGACATACCAAGCTGTGTGCACGCACACCCAGCATGCGCTCGAGGAAAAGTGGCAGGCAAATCCCAGGCCATTCACTTTAAATCCTCCACAGGAGAGAAACAATCAGGGACAGATAAGGACCCAGGAGACACAAGGGTGGGGACTAAGAGGCTTAGAATCCACTTCCTTCAAGTGATGCAGGGGAGAGGCGGAAGGCGGGGTTTCCAGGAACCAGCCCCCTCTCTCTGTCTGCTTCTCTCGCTGCCCTCATCCGCTCTTCCCCTCTCACCTGCTCCCAGCCTCTGTCCCAGGGTGTAGACGGCCTCTGCGCCCATGCCCTTAGCCAAGCTGGTTACCCTCCTTGGGCCTCAACTTTGGATCCGTAAGATGGGGCTACCATGCGCCCCGCCCACCTCACAGAACTGAGAAGGTGCGTGAAAATGTTCCGTGTATTACAAAGCTCCCCATAGATACAGATGATGAAACGTTCATAGCAGGTCTGTTTCTAACAGTCCCAAACTGGAAACAACCCAAGTGGCAATCAACAGCGGAATGGATAAATAAATTGTGGTTGATTTATATCCCGGAATACAATGTAGCAATAAAGAAGAACGAACGGCTGACACCCCTGAGAACACAAACGGGCCTCCCAGACATCATGTTGCGAGAAATAAGCCAGACACAAATGTAAACACGCTGTATGATTCAATTTACATGAAGTCAAAAAAAAAAGGCAAAGCTGATCTCTGCTGATACAAGTGAGAAGAGCAAGGACCCCTGGGAAGCCCTGAGCGGGAGGGGAGCGCACCGGCCCTTCCGGGTGCTGGAAATGGTCTAAGTCTCCATCTGGCTCATACGCACGCACGTGCTGATTTATCAACTTGTGTACTGACAGTGAGAAGTCACACCCCAACTGGGAAACGCAAATGATAGAACCCTTACTTGGAGCGTGTCTGTGTCCGGAGGAAGGAGGGCCCTTTGGATGGGAATTTAAAAATGGTTTCGCTGCTCCTCTTTCCAGCTCTCTTCCGCCCCCTCAGCCTGTCCTTGTATAGGAAACCCTTGTTCCTCAACCTTCCTCCATTCCACCCCTTTACTTCTTCATTAGAACCCCTACTATGGGCCGGGCGCTATTCTAGAAGCTGAGGATGCAACATCTCTCTCAACCCTCCCTTGTGCAATAAACGTGTCTTTAACACCTCCTCCGAGCCGGGCACTGAGGCCCCTCCTCCACCAGCACTGAGCTTTCTCTCTCCAGCAGGTCTCAGCAGGAAAGAACTGGGCACAGAATATCTGGGCTCCTTGCTGGCCTTCGGCTATGGTTCCGAGAAAGGAGGAAGGCACCTACTATGTGCCAGTGTGCATTAAACGCCCTACAATCCAGCTCACACAGCTGGAAGGCAGCAGAGACAAGTTCAAACCCAGGTACGTCTGATTCCCAACGCACTCGCTCGGCCTCCCACGTGCCGGCTCAGCCTGGCCCTCTCTCTGGCCTCCGTGGTGGGCAGGCTCCAAGATGGCCCTCATTGACTCTCACCTCCAGCTATTCACATCCTCACACGGGCCCCTCCCACACTCACTGGGGACAAGGTGTGTAATCAACAGGCTATTACACAAATGACTGTGTTTGTCTTCCAAGGCTAAGATACAGAAGACACTGAGGCTCCACCTTGCTCTTTCTGGAGTCACCCACTCTGAGGAAGCCAGCCGCCATGACGTGAGAGAGGTCCATGGAGCAGGGAACCGAGACCCGCCAACAGCCAGCCCTGACCCGCCAGCCACATGAATGGACCACCCTGGAAACGGGTCTTCCAGCCCCAGTGGGGCCTGCAGATGACTGCAGCCCCGGCCAACATCTTGCCTGCCACCCCTGAGACTCCAGGCCAGGGAGCTAAGGCACTCCCAAACTTCTAACCCACAGAAACAGTAGGAGAGGAGAACATTTGTTGCTGAGTGAAGTTATACCTGAGGGGCCTTTGTTACATCATAATGCTATGGATAAATACTACAGCCTCCACAGAGCCAGGGATCCAGGATGCAGCAACAGTCTGGAAGGGAGCATCTTAAGGCAACCAGAACCAGCCCCTTGCTAGAGGGATGGCGACAGTGGGCTGAACTGGCGAGGGCAGGAGAGGGTCAACATCAGCATGGAGTCCCCAGTCTATACGAGAAGAACTGTGAAACAAGAGACCCAGCAAAGCAGAAACCCTGGAGCCCTCTTCCCTGGAAATTTCTCACATACCTCATCCATCTCTGCCAATGGAGCCACGTGCACCCCGCTGATCTGGCCAAAGACCTGGGAGTCATCCTTGAGCCCATTCTGTCTCTCACACCCAACACCCCACCCATCAGCCAGGCCCCGGCCTCAACCCCAGAATGGACCCCAGACCTAGCCCTTTCTCACTGTCTCTCCTGCAAGCACCATGGACTAAGTCCTCAGCCCCTCTCACCTGGGCAACCTCAGCAGCCTCCAGGCCCACTGCCCCCGGCCTGTGCAAGGCCAGAGTGGCCTTCTCCAAGTGAAGATCGAGTCACACCTCTTGTGCTCAGAGCCCTCAGTGCTCACTACTCTCCAGCCACACGGCCTTCCTTCAAGCATGACAGGCTCATCTCACCTCAGGGCCTTTGCACCTGCTCTTCCCCCGACATCATTTGGGTCTCATTCACACAGCGCTTCCCCTGAGAAGTGTTCCTTGGCCCCCCAGCCTAATCACTCTCCGAGCCACTGCTCTAGCTCGTTTCTTTCCAAATCTGTTTGCCTGTTTATTGTCCATCTCCCCGATGAAATGGCAGTCCCATGAGGGCAAAGGCCTAATCTGTCCTGTTCTCCTAGAGCAGTGTCCAGCACATCGAAAGAGCTCGATAAACATGTGTTTAATGAATCCTGTCTAGAGGCAGGGGGATGGGGAGATGACCTCCAAGCTGATGGGGCCATAAAATCCAGAGAACAGAGCTCTGCTGTGTGCTTGGGGCGCACCGCCCTCCCAGCAGGAGAAGGCAGGCGGGAGCAAGAGCTGTGGTTTTAGGGGAGAGACCTGCCGGCTGGGTGGAGCTCATACCACCGGTGGGTCCCATTTCCTACAGAGGAAAATCCTATAAAAAGTCCCATCTGTCAGTCCGGCCGCTGCCCTGCCAGGCCACGGTCTCCCCTCTCAGTTGGCCTCCTTGGTGGGCAGAGCAGCACGGCTGCAGCCTGGGGCGTTCGGAGCCCCCAGCACACGTGAGACCTGCCAGGCAGGCCACGCCCCCCAGAAGTCCTCTCTGGGCTCCCTCTGCCTCCACACAGGAGGCTGCTGTACTGCAAGGGGCCGTCTTCTGTCACACTTCTCTGGGGCCCCCATTTGCCTTCTCAGACCCTTCCCTGCCAGTAAGCTCATCCTCTTATCCTCTCTGAATATGTCTGCTGCTGTGAGAGATGGAGGCAAAGGGGGAGGGGCCGGGGAAGACCAAGACACACCTCCTGGTGGGCAAGAAGGGACGACCAGAAGGCAGTGCAAAGGCCCGGGGACAGAGATGGTTGGGAATTCCACCACGAGACCTTGAGAGAGTCATTCAACCTGCAGGTGCCAGGGTCTCCTTATTTGTGAAACAACATGATCTTTTGGCTCGTTTCACGCTCTAATGGAATTAAGAGAATAACATCAGATAATGCATGTAAAGTGCTTTCTAAGGCTGAAAGCGCTGTACAAATGTTCATTGTTATTAAGAGAAACAGGTGCAGGAAGCGGGGAGGAAGGAGGTAGACTGGGGAGGAGCAAGGACGCCGGGCGGTTCTGGGGTTTGGGTGGAAAAACTCCACTCTGGGTGGAGAGGGCCAGGAGGGAGATGCAGGGGGAAGCAGAAGCTCACGCCCCACCTGGGAAGAAAAGGCTGAGGGGCCAGAAGAGCAGAAGCTGGAAGGGGCAGACACTGTAGAGATGTGGCCGCCGCAGGCCAGGCCCCCTGCACCTCCGCTGGCGGGAGAGCCCTCACCCTGGAGCTCGCCCATCGGGAGCGCCCAGCAAGGCTGCGCACTCTGCTCCAGCAAGGTCCCTCGGGAGGAAGTGGGGTCCCGGCAGACCTGCTGCTCCCAGAGCATCTCCTCCAGGGGAATACCCAGCCCCTGGAGCCACCGGAAGATGAGAATCCATCCCTATGTTCTAGAGCGCCTACCAGTAGTCAGGCGCTGTGCTGGGCACTTCATACACACCATCCTGCCTCATCCTCCTAACAACCTCTTATTCCTACATCCTCGAGGATGAGACAGCGGCTCAGAGAGGTCACATGACTTCCCCCAAACCACCCAGCCAATAAGAAGCAGAGCATGAGATGCACCAGAAGATACTGGGCCTCAACTGCTCAAAGCTCCTTTTGGAGGCATCCTCCCGCCTCCTTCCGTTCAGGGAACTCCAGCAGGCGGGGAGGGGGGGGCGGCCGGGGGGAGGGGGGGGCGGTGCAAACGGTGCAGAGACCCACTGCCTATGACGGCAAGGCCCAGCATTTCCACCTCCAGAAAGCTGAGCCCATCCAGCAGAACAGTTTCCTTCCCCAATAATCCATCACAATGCATCCTGGTGTCATCGCTCCCCTCCACCCCCATGACCCCCAAGCAGCAGCCACCTGCAGATCCATCACTCCTCTGTCCAGGCCTGAGAGGATGCAGCAAGGGCCCAGCCAGCCTGGCCAACCAGGACTCAGCAGTCCCTCTGGCTTTCGCGCGGTTCTCCTCTCCCACCAAGACCAGCCAGGAAACACCGTGGGGAAACTGAGGACCAAAGAGGGACCTGGCCAATAAAGAGCGGGATGGTCGCTCAGGAGTTTCCAGGCCCAGCACCACCTCGTTTTCCACCTCATTCCCTAACTGCCCATCCACTCCTCCTGCCCTCGGGGTCCCGCGGCTGTGGCCTCAGGCCGAATTTTTCTAGAAGGGCCCGATCCGCGCGGCCCGCCGGGTAATTGAAATGCATCCCCCTCCCCCTCCATACCCCACCCGCCTTGAGAACCCGGGGAAATACCTTCAAAGGCCCCTCTCTCGGAGCTCGGGTGCCGCCAGCCACCTCCGGTAGCCGCCGAGACTGCGCGCCGCGCCCCCCGCTCCCTTCGCTCGCCCACCCCGCCCCCGCCCCCGCCCCCGGCCCTCGCCTTCACCTTGACCTGCGCACGCTGCGGGCCCCGAGGCTTTGCATAAACAAAGAGGAGGAGGGGACGCCCGGGGCACCGCCCCCGCCCGTCCCCGGGACCCCGCACCAGCCCCGTCCCCGAGCCCCCCGGGGCCCTGCGGCCCGCGGCCCCTTACCTTGGCCTGGCATTTCCGATGACAGGAGAAGCTGCAGACTGCGAGAGGGCGAGACACAGAAAGAAAGTTTAGCCGCGAGGTATGAAATGGAAACTCGGCGCAATCTCCTCCCACCCCGCCCGCACCCGCGCTGGGGAGGACGGAGGGAAGGAGGGACGGAGGGAAGGAGGGGAGAGGGGGGAGGGGGGGACGGAGGGGAGGGGGCGGCGGGGACGCCGGGGCCTGGGACCCGCGGGCGGGGAGGCGCCAGCCCCGCTGCCAGAGCCCCCCGGCGGGCGGAGAAGGTGGGAGGAACGGGGAGTGGGACCGACGCCCCCGCCGCAGCCCCCCCAGGGGCAGAGGTGGCCCGGACCCAGGCCCCACGCCAGCCGCGCCTTCTCCCCTTACACACACACCCGGCAGGCAGGCAGCCGCCCGCGAACCACCGGCACACTTACTGCCCCCCAGAGAGACACACAGCCCCGATTCATGGTCCAGGAGAGGACCCGTGCACGCCACATGCACATTTACACGCGCACAGCCACACAGACGCTCACCCTAACCGCTCACACTCGTACTTTCAGCCGTACGTGCACACATAGCCGTATACACACGTAGAGCCTTACACACACGCACACTCGTGCCCGAGGAGAAACTTCTGACTTGGGGGCACCCATACGCACGCAATTTCATGGAAGACCCTCAGAGCACAGGCTGACACAGATACGTGGACATGGACACACAGATGCTCACACATACTCACAAACTTCATGTGCATGAGTTGAAACACACACACACACACACACACAACTTGCTCTGCCCTCCCACTACCAGAAGCTGGAATCAAATTTCCTATGGGGTTCCCTCAGCCTGGAATGTTCCTGCCCTGCCCGCCCCACCCCGAGGGCCTCCACCCAGGGGTTTGGTGGTCCCCCCCATGTCCCACGGATGAGGTGAGGGGTCTCCTGAGCCCAGCTTCTGCTCTGATTTGGCCATGTTGGCCACCCAGGGCCTGCTGAGGTGGGTAGGTTAGGGCACTGGTTAGAGAATGGGGGAGGGGGAGGTAGGGGATTTCATACCAAATCCTCCACAGCCACAGCCCCCCACCACAGCCCACTGCCCGCGCCTCTTGGCTCTCTAGTTCCCCCAACCTGATTCTAGCAGAACGCAGAAGGGGAGACTGAGGCACAGATGGATGCTCAGAGCTGCCAAAAGAGGCCCCAGCCCCCCCCCCCCCCCCACTAAGGCTTCTGGCTCAGCCATGGGGTGAGGGAGAAGCTGGGAGCCACGCTGGGTGGAGTCTGGGCTGTGACCTTGGCCACTGGCCCTGCCGGGGACCTTGCTCTCCCAGAACTGAGTCCTGGCCCCAGCACAGGCCTGTGACTCAGCCGGCACTGAGCAAGGCTTTCCCGACCCCACCAGCCACCCAGCCCAGCTCAGGGACATCTCCACCCCTGGCCACCCACGTCAAGTCATGCCCATCCGTCTAGCCCTTCAGCTCCTCTTTCTCCCCACCCCTGCTGCCCCAGGTGGCAGCTCTCCTCCAGAGGGTGTTTCCACTCTGACACCAGCAGCCTCCCCAGCCCCACCCCCCATGCCTTCTTTTCTGGCCGTGGGATGTGGAACTGAGAAAGCCTTGGGACGAGCGGGTGCCCCATGGGGCCACGGCCTCCACACAGAGGGGGACCTTCCCTTCCTCTGCTAATCAAATCCCAGGCCTTCCCAAGTAAGCCCCAGGCCCCGTCCTCTGGGGCCTTGCCCACTGTTCCGTACCTGGACCTCCTTGCAGGTTATCAGCAGAGCGCACCATCACATATTCAACTGAAAAGGCAGCCCCAGGTGTCCACTCCAGGCCTCCCAAGCCCAGTCTAGGCCCTCGGCCTCCAGCATCCTCCTTCATTCTTTTGACAGTTCGCAGAATGCGCTGAGCTCCTTCCTACCTTGGGGCCTTTGCACTTGCTGTTCTGGATGCCTGGAGTGCCCTTCCTCACCCCAGCTCTCCATCATTCACAAGCCAAATCCTTCTACTTCTGGAATCCACTTGAAAGCCACCTCCTCAAAGAGGCTCTCCTTGACCACCCAAATCGCGTAGGCTCCCCCATTATTCTTTCTCAGCAGCACCCGCTGACTTCCTTCTTAGAACGGCTCACAGTCTGAAGGCATCCTGGGTACACTCTGTCCCCCACACTAGACTCACGAGGGCAGGGGGCACGCCTGTCTCATTCACCTGTGTCCCCAGCAAGTAGAACAGTGCTGCTCCAGGCCCACAGCACCAAACACGGTCTCTGTGCAAATTAGAAAAAGTGCCCCCCCAACCCAGGCAGCCCAGCCTGGCGGGCACAGAGCTGAGGACAGCATCTTAGTGGGAATGACAAGAAGGTGCCCTTTCTCCAGGCAGACCCAGCGCTGTGCCTGGGCGCATGGCTGGGGGAGCGAGGCATGGGGCTGATTCCGGCGCCCTCTCGGACAGACGCCCTCGGCAGTGGTGGCCTGCGTGACCCCACAGGGCCGCCCCGCCTGTCGCCCAGCGGGCAGACACTCCACAACGCCCTTGAGTGCCACTCGCTGGGCAGCTACCGTACAATGAGCGCAGTGCCGTGCGTGCTGGAATGCAGCAGCCTGCCCTTGAGAGCTCCCGCCCCCAAGGAAGACCTGCCCTGGCCCCCGGGCCCGAGACAAAAGCTCCGCAAACTGAGCTCAAGAGGCAGGTCTCAGGCAGCGCTGGGGGGTGGCCAGGTCCCTGCCGAGGGATTTTTACACCTTCACAAGCACCTGACCAACCCCAAGGAGGCCCGCTGGCCCCGACCCCCTGCGGAGGCCTCCTTTATAGTCTCAGCCCCCTTTCTCAGAGGCCGGTGCTTCCTACTCTAACCTGCACCCTTCCTGCTGGAATTTGGAACCTGGGCATGCCATGCTGCTGGCTTCTTGCTTCCCAGATCAACAGCCCATTCCAGCGTGTTCCAGGAGGAGAAAGTGTGGCCCCCAGCCTCCAAGGTGGCCCCAGGGTCTCTCACCTCCTGGTCTGCACACCTCCTGCAGTCCCCACCCACAGTGACGAGGAAGGTTTATGTCCCCCGTCGGGTGTTGTGGAAATGACGGTGTGCGACTTCTGAGGGCAGGCGTCCGAGGCACTGCGGCTCAGCCTCTCTCCTTAGATCCCACTCACTGTGGGGGGGCAGGCCCCATGTCCTGAGGACCCTCAACCAGCCCTGCACACGGCCCTGCGGGGAACAGCTGAGGCCTCCCGCACCAGCCAGCGCCAGCCAGGCTGGCACGCAACCGAGCCACCTTGGCAGTGGATCGTCCTGCCCCTGTCAGGCCCTCAGATGACTGGCATCGTGACGGCCATGTCATGAGACCCCCCAGAGTCCAAACCAGCCAGCTCGGTCACTCATGAACCCCTGACCCACGGAAATTACCTGGGAGAATTTTGTATGGGTGTTAAACTGCTCAGCTTTGGGGTAATTTATACTCGGCTGCAGATGACTAATACAGAGACTGGAGCACAGGACCCCTCCGAAAGCAAGAGGCCAGAGAGCGATGCTGGAAACTGAGACCAGAGGCCATCTCCGGGGTCCCTGCTCGCTCCCCGGGTACCTGCATGCTCCTCTCTGGAGCTCCCTCCCTTTTCTTACCCCAAGTAATTAGTCATTGGCTCCCAGAAAGTACCTCCAAAGAGGGTGCTGAATCTCAACCTTCCTCCCTAGCCCCCACCACTGCACCAGTTCAGACCAGTTCATCCTGCCCTGGGCCGCGTCTCCCCAGCAGCCTTGTCCCACTTCAATCCACAGAGTCACAGACCACTCTCAAGTGCACACTGATCACATCCCTGCTTAGAACCTTCTATCCAGCTCCTCAGCACACTTATAAGGGCCTGCATGGCCTAGTCGTGCCTCCGTGTCCAGCTGCTGCCCCCAAAGGGATTTGTTCCTGCTTCACCACACTCCCCAAATGGACTCTCGAGTCCACAAGGAGCAGGTCTGGAATGGTGAACTCATATGCATCCTTCAAAGCCCAGTTCAAAATGTCCCTCCCTAGATAAGCAGGCATTCCAAGATGGTCCCTCCCTCTTCTCTGTTCCCAGAATCCTCAGCTCACACCCCTTGGAAATTTCTCGTCACCTTGAAGGACTAAGTATTCCTTTAGGATGTGTTCTCCCCCACATCCAGCTGCCTCTCTAAGGCAGAAAGGAGGTCCTGTTCAACTTTGCAGTGTTGTATCCTGCCCCTTCCCCTAGCACAGCGTCTGCATACAGATAGGGCTCAATGAATGTGGAGTCGAGTTCAGACTGGAAGGATTCTCCCCAGCTGAAACCCCTGGAACGGGGGCTGACGTTCTGGGGCAGCGGAACAGACGACAGAGAGAGCAGGCGGGTGAGCCCCACTCTTCAGCTGCGGCCCCTCCTGGGAGGGCCAGCAGGGGCATGGTCAGTGTCCTGAGCGCTTCGGTACAGACACCACCTGCGATGGAGCTTGGTGAGGGGCTGGGTGCACTTAGGGAGTTACTGGTCCTTCATCCACTCGCCCACTGGCCCTGCTCTCCATGCACCCACTTTGCTCCCTGGCTGCATGGAGACTGGCTCCCAGCTCAAATGCAGGTCACGCACTAGCTCTGTGACCTGGGGTGACTCACTGAACCACTCTGAGCCTTTATTTGCACTAGCTCTGTGACCTGGGGCAAGTTACTGAACCACTCTGAGCCTTCATTTCCTCATCTATAAAATGAGGGTAAGAACAGCATCTACCTCCCAGGGTTGTCCTGAGAAGGAATGAGCGAAGATATGTGGTTGGCCCAGAGGATGCTCTATCGAAGGGCTCGCTGTCACCAGCAGCGTCGTCGTCACCTCCGTCATTATTATTATTGTACGGAGGAGCCCCCACGTCCTAGTCAGGAGACCTGGGTTCTCCTCCTGACTGCTGTCATACAGCTGTGTGACCTGAAGCAAGTCAGTCCCCCTCTCTGGGTCTCAGCCCCCTGCTCGGGAAATAAGGCAGTCAGCTGGCAACCTCCAGGATGCACTGGGCCTGCGCCCTGGTCTTCGTGGGCTGGCTCAGTGTTTAAAGTGCAAAGACTTATTTTCTTATTCGGAATGCCTTTCCGCAGAGCAGCTCCCTGCAGTCGCAGGGTGCCCCCCACGCCCTGCTGTCTCACACTGGCCTGCGTTTCCGCGAGGGCCCTGGGGCAGAAGGCCTCCAGCCCTCCTCCAGCTGTGAGAGCCGGCGTGTGATGAGCCAGCCTCTGCTTCACAGGCACCACCCTCGGTCCCCTCCCTCCAACCCGGAAAGGGGGGACACCCGGGTCCAACCTGACGACACCCCAAACGCTGCTGAGGACACACCCGGCCTGTGCTTGATGGGGATGCCCGCCCCACCATTTCTCACTCCGGGGGAACAGGGCCAGGAAACCCCAGCCTCCGTGTCCCGGGGCCCCTCAGATGCCTGAGTCCGTGGGTCACCTGCGGCTGGAGAAGTGCACCCTGACCCCAGCCCCTGGCCAGCCCCCACCTCGCTGGGCTGCCCGTCCTCCCTCCTGGGGTGGCTTCCTGCCTCTCGGAACACAGGAAGCCAACATTGTTGGGATCTAAATGGCCTTTTCCTCCCGGCCTTGGGTCGGAAAATGAGCACATAGCCTCGGTGTGCACCTGACCCCGGCGATAACCGCCCGCGCGCCCGGCCGGCCGCTGCTCCTTCCCCAGCTCAGCTGCCCACCTGCCCACTGGACCTCAGCCCTGCCCTGCCCTGCTCACCTCCACGGCCTGGCCCGGAGGCGTGTGATGGTTTATATTATGTGTCGACTTGGCTAGGCCACGGTACCCAGATATTTGTTCAACATTATTCTAGATGTTTCTGTGAAGGGCTTTTTTTGGATGAGGTTAACATTTAAATCAGTAGACTTTGGGAAAAGCACATTACCTTTCATAATGTGGGTGGGCCTCAGCCAGTCAGTTGAAGGCCTGAATACAAAAAGACTGATCCCCCCCAATAAGAAAGGATTCTGCCAGTGGACTGGTTTTGGACTCGAACTGCAACCCGCCCCTGGGTCGCCAGCCTCCTGGCCCACCCGGCGGATTCTGGACTTGCCACGCCCCCCAGTCACATGAGCCTTAAATACGTATCCATCCATGCACCCCATGGGTTCTGGTTCTCTGGAGAGCCCTAACTGATCCAAGGTGTCTCAGGGGCAATGAGCAGTGTGGCTCTGAGCTTGGAGCTAGAAGAAACCTTCTAGATAGTCCCATCCAGTCGTTTCCAAACTTATTTTTGCAGCAAACCCTTCATGCAGATGGACCCCTGCGTGGAATCCCAGGGATGCTGGTCAGCGTTTGCCGGGCACCTGTTCCATGCGGGCTCTGTGTGAACACTGTGTGTGTGTCATCCCCTTTAATCCCCACAGTCGCCGGGGAGGGAGGTTTGCTCTGTGCCCCATTTTAAAGGTGAGGTGACTGAGGCTCACGGAGGTGAAGCCGCCTGCCCACGTTCTCACTGGAAAGGGGCAGAGCTGGGGTTGGAATCCAGGACGTCTGAGCCCAGTGCAAGACCACCGCACCATCCTGCCTCCTGATACATGGAACTCCTGAAACCAGAGCTGCTCTGATTGGAGCGGGCAGGGCCGGGGCCCCAGTGCCCTAAGCCTTCCCTTGGATTTCCTGTTTTCCCCCTTAGGCCCCTAAAGCATCTCCAAAGAACCTTACAGCTCCTTTGGAACACAGTATAGAACCTCCGATCTAGTCCGACTCTTCATTTAAAGAAAGGGGAAAGCCAGGCCCAGAGAGGTTAAGTGTCTCACCCAAGGTCACACAGCCAGGCAGGAGCAAGCCAGGACAAGAACCCAGGGTCTTCCCACCCTACCAGGCTGCCTCTGAGGACTCCTCAGAGGTCCTCAGACACAGGGTAGAAGCTGGGATCCCTGAGGAAGCAACAGACGAGAAAGAGCTCCCTGAAACAAGGTCTCCCTAGATCCAACCAGTGAGGGCTTCTGGGTAGGCTTGCCCAATAAGAGCTGAATTGTCTTCCCCAGGGGCATCCCACTCAGGAAACTGCAGGTGACTGTCCCCACTTCCAGGCTGACCAGAGGCATGGAGAGGGGAAACAGTGTGAGTCTAGGCCCCAATCCAGGCCCAGACGGCAGCCCTTGGGCTCCTGAGGTGGCATTCTGTTCTCTTCTCTGGGGCTTCAGCCTAGCAGGAGGCTAGAGACCCCTTGGGCAAGGCCTCCACTCCCTAGAGCACTGCCCCAGGGACCTGTGGGAAACCCACTGTTGGAACTGAGGAACTCCTACACACCCCTCAAGACCCAGCCTACATATGCCTTCCCTGCTGAAGCCCAACAGGAAAACCTCTGCAAAGTCAGAGAAACCTCTCTGTCAGCTTTGCCACCACGTTCTGTGATTGTCTGATGGCACGTCTGTCTTCCCCGGCCAGGGGTGGGCCTTGGCACCAGCACTTGCCACAGCTTCCAGTCCAGAGGGAGCTCAGTTCATGATTGTCAGATGAATGTCCATGTGCATGCAGGAGGCGAAGTGGCAGCCTACACTGGGAGTGCTATCTAGCCTTTGCAGACTCCAGCAAGGGAATTTTCCAGGCCCTCCCACGGTCTGGGCCTCAGTGAACACTGCCGGCCCAGCCCCTTATCTATAGATCGGGAAACTGAGGCCCCAGTGGTGAAGTGATTTATCTGAGGTCACAGGGCCTGTGTGGCAGAGCCCAGGCACCAGCAAAGGCACTGGGCCCTTTCTCCTCCCACTGTCCCATCCAGCCCCGTCTCCCCCAGGGAGCCTGAGTCCCTGACACCAACACTCACAGCCACACACAGAGCCTCAGTGTTCCTCACAGCCAGCCCCTGAGAGACGCAGGCAGGGGTTTATCATTAACCCCACGGCACACGGGGAACAGGCTCGGCGAAGTAGACGGCTGGCCGGTGACCTCTGCCTCTGTATCTGTCACTGTCATGCCTGCACGTCCCGCCACCTCAGTTCTTTGTCTGCCTCATTCATCCTCAAGTCTCCCAGAGCCAGGACTCGACCCCAGTTCCTTGCCTGCCTTCCCACTCCCACCTTCCACCCCCCGTCCCCCCAGCCATATTACAGTGAATGGCGAAAAGCAGAGGGCAGGGCCTGGAACTGTCCCAGCTTCGGGCAGGGCAGCCAGAGGGGGAGGGGACAAATGCCCGGTCCCTCTAGACCCCAGGAAGTGTCTTCCCTGCCCCCTGCCTGCAGCAGAAGTTCCCGCAAAACTGCAGGCCCCGTGGAGCCTGAACACAGAGCCCTGATGGTCCATACAGCCCACCGTCCCCATCCCCCCCAGCCATCAACCCTGAGGGTCATCTTGAAGACTGGAGGATGGGCCAGAGAGCCAAGCAAACCCTTTGGGTTGGGCTTGGTGAATAAAACATGGCCTGGACTTTAGTCCACAATGGCCCCCTCAGCCAGAGAACGACCTGGACAACCATCCCTGATGGCCCTCGGTAGATGGGTGGGTGGGTGGATGGATGAATGGGTGAGTGGGTGAGTGGGTGGGTGGATGGGTGGATGGATGGATGGGTGGATGGATGAGTGGATGGGTGGGTCGGTGGATGGGTGGATGGATAGGTAGATGGGTGGATGGGTAGGTCAGTGGATGGATGGGTGGATCAGTGGGTGGGTGAGTGGATGGGTGGGTCGGTGGGTGGATGGGTGGATGAGTGGATGGGTGGGTCAGTGGGTGGATGAGTGGATGGGTGGGTCAGTGGGTGGATGGGTGGATGAGTGGGTGGGTGATGGGCGGGTGAGTGAGTGGATGGATCAGGGAGTCTGTCCATCTCATGCCACCATGGCCTCCTGATTCCAAAGCACAAAGAGTAGGTCCACTCCTGCGTTTCCCACCAGTAAGCCCAGCAGCCCCAACGCTGCCCCCAGGCCTGATGACCCCAACCCTCTTGCTGAGGGTGAGCATGTGGCCTGTGGAGTCTTCCCTCCTCCCTTGCTGGGCCCGCCCCTGGTCCTTCTATGACCCAGTCCTGACACCTGGTGGTGCCTCTGGAGTGTGGCCCTGGCTTTCTTCCCTCTAACTCACCCAGAGCTGCCAAACCAGCCTGGCAGCCCACTGGCCGCCTGCCCTCCACTCCAGTTCACACCAGCAGGGCCGGCTCCCAACCAGGTGAAGCCGGGGTCACCTTGGGCACCTTCCATTCGCATGGGGTCAAATGCCTCCTCAACCCAGGCTCTCCAGTCATGTCAACTGGAGAACCTAGGACCAGAGACTGTAACAGAATACGCGGCCAGAGATGTGCCCAAGGTCACCCAGTGAGCATGCCAGGACTTCCTCCTGCCCCTGCCCGGTGCAGCCTCCTATCAGAGTAGCACAGGGGTCACTGGGGTGAAGGGAAGGCCGGCTGGGGAAGGAAGGAAGGAAGGAACTGGGGGAGGGCCAGAGGCTAGCCAAGGCAGGTCCACGGGGCGGGCAGTGGGGGGCAGTGATTCGAGCAGCATGCAGACCCCACCCGCAGCAGTTCCTCCAGCTCCTACCCCCGACCGGCACCGGCGCCAGCCCCAGCCAGACCTGCCGGGAGGAGGGCGACACCCCGCGGCTAGTTTTGGTATTGCAACGGTTCCTGCTGGCCCTAAACTCAGGCTGGGTGTCCCAGCCCTTTGGTGGAAGACCATAAACCTCTGCCCTTTGCCCATGGCAGGCCTCGTCTGGACCACCCTCCCACACTCACTCCCTCTCCTCCACCCACCCATTCCAGCCCCCACCAGCCAGCTGTAGCTCCTCGTGCAGGAAGCCTGCTCTCCGCCAGACAGCACACACCCCGAAAACCCGCTCCGACCCAGCCGGCTGTGTGCCTTGGCAAGAGCTTAACTACTCTGAGCCTCAGTTTCCTCCTCTGTAAAACAGGGGGCAACCCCAGCGGCCCCGGACACTGCGAGCATTGCATGAGGTCGTGGGTGTGAGCGCTTTAATAGTCAGTGCTTGAATAATTGCTCCCTAGCCTCTGATGCCCTGCTTCCCAGCCCCACTGGGACCATGGCATGGAGGGAAGGCAGACAGGAGAGTCCAGGTGGAGAGAACCGCGTGAGCGAAGGCTCCAGGGCGCAAGAGCCCAGCCCCTTCTGCATGTTTGACATACTTGGCATATTTGGGAAAGGGTGAGGTGCAGCTGGTTTGAGCACGGACTTGAGGAAGGGGTGGGTCCCGCCAGGCCTCGCGGCCCTGGGAAAGGGTCTGTGCTTTGTCCTGAGGTCGTGGGGCCCCCAACGCCCTACCCAGGAGACGACAGAGCCGGATCCACATGGAGTCTGGCTGGAAGCCGGTGTAGACGGCGGCTCCGAGAGGGTGGGCCAGGAACAGGGGCAAAGGGGCCGCGGTCAGTCCCCAGGAGAGAGATGCCGGCAGCCTGAACTGGCCGCAGAGAAACTCAGAGAGTCCAGCTGTGCTGGGGACCCAGCGACTGAGGGGGCGTGGGGGTGAAGGAGAGCGAGGCCTCTAGCAGGCCGACTGAGGGGTGATGGCATCAGCCACCGAGGCTGGGTGTGGGGCCTCCTGCTGATGTCACTGTGTGATCCGGGACAAGACAGCGACTTCTCTGGCAGCAGCGACAGCTGACCGCCAGGCCATTCCAGGAGCACGAGGACGGTGATGGGAAACACCCAGCGGCCAGCAGGCGCCCCCACAGCTCTGACTAGGGGCCTCTTAAACACACCCCTAATCAGCCGCTAGGCATCTTTGCAGCACTCCTGGTGCCAGGCACACGCCACCCACACACCTCCCACACTGCAGCCACACAACCTCCATGTGCCATCTACATGCCCTCCACATGCCACCCACACACCTCCCACGTACCCTCTACATGCCACTCACACATCCAATAACACCTTCTGCACACCATCCACATGCCCTCCACGCACCACCACACACTATCCACATGCCATCCACACATGTTCCACATGCCAACCACATGACATCCACAGGCCAACCACACCCCACTCACAAAATCTCCACACCCCACCACATGCCATCCACACACCCCACCACATGCCATCCACATGCCATCTGTATGCCATTCATATACCTTCTTCATGCCGTCCACACGTAATGCCAGTCACCCACCCACAAACTACACGTCATTTCCATGCCACCTGTCGCCCACATGTGCCATCCACATACTTGCCATCAGTGTGCTCAGCATCCCCTCCCAGATGAGAACCCCAGGCACCAGGTTGGGACACCAAGGACATCCGCAAAGCCGAGTCCCAGGCTGGGTGGGCCCCAGGCCGTGCCTTTCCGGTGCAGACGCGCTCCCAGCCCCGTGGCCCGACCAGCTGCTCACCTTTGCAGGTGCAGCCCTCGCGGGTGATGGCCTGTCGGCAGATGCCACAGGGCTTCACCTTCTTGAAGGTCTTCACCTTGAAGTGGTGCGTCTTGGGGGCGTCCAGGTCCTCTGGCTGTGGGAGGAGAGGCACAGTGATTAGGTCTGGGCAATGGCCGGTCCTGGGGGAGGCGTCGGGGGGCTGGGGAAGAAGTAATCAAGGACTGGGGAAGAGGCGAGGCAAGAGCCCCTTCAGGGTGAGAGGCCGGAGCCCATTTCTGGGAGGAGGTGCCCAGGGAAAGAGGAAGCTGTGCGTGTGGCCCAGGCTCCCAGGCTTGGGTGGGGTCAGCATCCTGGGGCCCAGAGCCCCCGCATCTGGATCACAGGCCCGGCCAGGGCTTCTTAATCATTTTTTCCTTTTATTTACTTTATTAGCAGACTGCACTCATTTTAAATGTACTGCTTGATAGAATTTTACACACGTATGCCCCACGTAACCACAGCCCAGGAGGCTCCCCATGGCCGTCCCAGTCAGTATCCCCAAGGTAAATACTACTGTGACTGCTATCACCAAAGAGTCGTTTTGCCAGATTTTTAAACTTCATGTGACTGGAATGGTGCAGCGTGTCCTGTAGTGCCTGGCTTCTGTCACTCCGCATTCATTGGTGAGAGTCACCCATGTGGCTGCACAAAGGAGTGGCTCCTTCCTTTTCATGGCTGTGTAGTATTCCATCACCTGAAGGCAGCTAATTTGTTTATCCATTCCACTGCCGATAATCCTTAACTTTTTCACCCATGTCCCCAGAGTGCCATGTCCCTCGTTCTCTCTCTCATCCTCATTACCACCTCCTGCCCCAGCCCAGAAGGACTTTCCATCTTTATTTTCATTTCCTACTCTTTGTATTATGGAAATACTAATATGTTAAATATCCTTTTAAAACCTCACCACCACACATGAGATGAGAGGTAGGCTGGCAGTCCTTCTGTGTGACCTGCCATGAGCCCCTGGGCCAGTCACGTCCCCACCACCACCATGGGCCTCAGTTGGTCCCTCCAGACCGTGCAAGGTTGGGCAGCACATCCTCGAGCTCTGACGGTCTGTCCTCTGTAACCGTGTATGGGAATGCCTCTAAGCCCCAAAGCCCCTCACCTACTCTGCTCAGGACCCCCTCCGCCCTGGGGCCCCAGCCCAGGCGCAGGCTGGCGAGCTCCGGCACCCAGAGGAGGCCCCAGGGCAGCCGTCCCTGCCACAGGCACTGCTGCTCTCCAAGGCACCTCACCCTGTGTCCAGCCTGGTTCATTCCCCACTCCGGCAGCAGGGGCCAGCAGAGCACAGATGTGGCAGCCCCTACCTTCCACTCCCAGGCACAGAGCTCTGTGAGCTCTCTCTGCACACACACGACACAGAGACACAGCCGCAGGCCCTGCAGCTCCTGTGGAGAGGACTCTTGTCTTCCAGTCCCCTCCTTGCACCCTGCTCCGGAGCCTCCCAGCTCTGGGACAGCGGCAGGGCGCCACTCGTGTGTTCAGAGGAGGAGGGTGGCATGTCCCACAAGCCAGCATGTCCAGGACTCCTGTCTGAAGACACTTGTGGTGGGTCCTGGGAGAAAGAGACTGAGCCGTGAGAGACACAGACAAAATGAGAGAAAGACAGAGAGATAAAGAGAGAGACGGAGACAGAGAGACAGACAGACAGAAAAGCAACAGAGTCGGACAGAGGGGAGGAAAAGAAGAGCAAGATAAAGGCAGAGACAAAGACAGAGAAGAGGACGCGCCCACAGAGAATGAGAGATCAGATCAGATCACGCAGAGACTGTCCAGGGACCCACAGAATCAAGGGGCACAGACAGACAAAAGGACATGGGAACCAGCTTGAAGGGGCCTCCAAAGGCTAAATCTGGGAAGATCTGAGCATCAAAATACACGATGATAGAAACGGGCTAACTGAGCCCACACTGGCATGTGAAATAAGTGAATCAATTGGAAGTTTGATGAGGAACAGGCTATTTACGAGTTTCAAAGCACCTCCCACATCATGCTTCTAAATTACAAAGGGGAGAAACGTCTGTTTCCTGCAGACTCACTGTATCCAGCGATAAAGCGACCGTCACCAGCAGCACCGTGCGCCGGGGGAGGCCAGGAGCGGGCATCGTCCCTGCTGGGCCCGCCGGAGAGCCAGCGAACCCGGTCACGAGGAGGCACCAGACCGACCCAATCGAGGACAGTCCCCCAGTGAAATGGCTTGTAAGCTTCAAAAGCAGCAAGGTCACAACGTCAAGGAAAGACCGAGGAAACTTGCAGACTGACGGCCGATTCTGAGCCGACCCCCCCGCGCCCCCCCCCTTCCCCGGGCCAGCCTCCAGCGGGTCCACGGTGGGGGGCGGGGGCCAGGCACGGCAGCGTGCGCCTGGGACGGCTGCGCTGGGTTAGCAGGAGCATGGGGGAGTGTTTTAGGGGCGGCCCCAGCAGTGGCCCCTGCATGCGAGGCGGGGCAGCAGGGACTGGGTCCCCGGAGTCCCAAGGGCTGGGTTCTGGGAGCTGAAGCTGGGAGCAGGGGCAGGGCGGCCCAGCTCTGGACCTCACTCAGTGTCCCCCATCCCACGAGGAGGGGCAGGCGAGTCCCCTCCTTTTCTGAGGTCTCGCCTCCCCTGTTTTCCCATCTCAGCCCTCAAAGGCTGGTGGCCTCCTAGGTGATCTGTCGTAGAATTCCAGCGAGGGGGCCTGACCCCAGTCAGCGGCAGCAGCCCAGGCGGGAGGTGGGAAGGGAGCAGGGAGGGGACCCCGGGTTCAGTTGAAGGCCTGTCTGGGGAGGCAGGCAGGAAGCCACGAAGCCCCATCGTCCCAGGCCCCTCTCACCCCCCGAGCCCGCCTCTCCCACCCCACTGTCAGACGGCACTCCCCATTCCAGCTTATCCCAGACTTCTCTGCCTACACCCCAGATCCAGCCCACCCCGCAAAGCCCAGAGAAAGAGGCCTCCTCCCCAAAGCACGGTGGGGCAGTGGGATCTCCCGGAAGTGGGCCGTGGCCGCCCAGTGCACAGCTGGGGAGCAGGGAGAGCCTTCTGGACTGATGCACAAACGCTAGCCTTCTCCCGGGGCCTGGGCTTGTCCGCCCTGCCTCCCCAACCCCGTAACATCTGGGTTTACAGAATCTCTGCCCATGTGGGATGGAGGGCAGGAGCAGGTTCCAGATACTCTCGCTGGCCTCGCTCGTGGCCCCTCTGAGCAGCTCCTGGGCAATGGCCTGGCATGCTCTGGCCCCTACCCCCACCCCATCCTGGCTCTCTGGCTGAGGGAGCACTCAGATGGGAGTCTAGAGATGTGCTTTCTAGGCTGGCCGCCTTGAGAACATTAATGGCCTTGTCTGGGCCTCATGGTCCTCAAATGAAAATGAGGGGTCTGGACAAGGTCATCTGCATGTAGATGAGTAGGGCAGTCTAGTGGTTAAGATTAGGCACTCTCACTGCCACGGCCTGGTTTGTTTCCCAGTCAGGGAACCACACCACCTGTCTATCTGTTGTCATACTGTGGTGGCTGTGTGTTGCTGTGATGCTGAAAGCTATGCCACCAGGATTTCAAATACCAGCAGGGTCACCCATGATGGACAGGTTTCAGCAGAGCTTCCAGACTAAGACAGACCAGGAAGAAGAACCTGGCCACCCACTTCTGAAAGAATTGGCCACGACAACCCCGTGAACAGAGCAGAGCATTGTCTGATGGAGCACCAGAAGGTGAGAAGATGGTGCAGAAAGATCGAGCAGAGTTCCGCTGTCCCAGGGCGCTGGGAGTCAGAATCCACTCAAGGGCACCTCCAGCACCAAGACAGAGTAGGGGAAAGAATGGGCCAGTCTGCCACGAAGGGACTGGGGGAGCTGGGAGCGGGATACACTGACGGTTACAGAGATTGGGATGTTCATGAGACATCACCCCTCATGGGAGGCTGGCGAGCCCAAGGAGGCCTGCTCGACCACCCTTGGGCAAGTGGCCCCAGGCCATGACCTCAACTCTACCCGCAGGGGCCCCCCTCGATTTATAAAACAGGCTGTCTGGTGATCTTGTTGAAAGAGTCGTCCACACAGGTCGGAAGGTTTCCCAGGAGGATGGAGGGGAGGTCTGGGGGGTGAGGGGAGCCTCTGTCTACAGAAATCAAAACAAAACCAAGGGAGCAGCAGCTGCAAGGACACATGATCAGACTCACCGGGAAGAAGAGCATCCCAGGAATCATTTGTTAAAATCCAGACGGAGAAGAAACACAGGCGTCTGGTCTGCCCTGCCCTGGCCCCGGGTGGCTCTGCGGTACAGCAGAGGATGGGAACACGCCCAGCAAGTGACAATGATCATCATCTTCCCCGACAAGTGGCCTCACACAGCTCACCGGGCCCCTCCCCTTCTGGGTTGGCTCCTAAAGGACCTGGGGCAGGGGGGCACAGCCACAGCAATGCCCACTCCCTCGAGAGCCAGAGCCCAGGAAAGGTTCAGGGTCCCAGTCCGGAAGCCCATCTTCCCGGCTCCAGGTCCAGAGCCCCAGCCCTGCGACAAGCACACCCAGCCTCAGAAGGCTCTCCTGGCCCTCCGGAGGGATCCTCTCCTTCCCACCCCATTCTACCAGAACTGTCTGCCAGATACAGTCTCCGCCAGAGGGGTGGGCCCCTTCTGGCTTGGACAGCTCTGGCGGGACTCCTGGGCCCTGGGGTGGGAAAGCGCTGTTCACTGGTTCCTCCCTGCCCCATGGGGAAGAGGGGGGTGGGAGTGGGGGTGGTGATGAAAGGGGATTGATAACCCTAAGATCCTCCAGCTCAGGAACTCCTGCCCCCTCCCAAGAAACCTCCCCAGCCCCGCCCCCACTAGGCTCCCTGGATGATGTGGCAGAAATGAGCCTAGACAAGACAGCCACCAAGAAGCAGGCCTGGGACAGACCTGGAGGGTCCACCCACCCTCTCCCTGCCTCCTGGCCTTCCACCCCTCCCAGTCTCAGCACCTTGGTGGGGACGCCAGGACCTGGTTGGCATCAGCCGTCATTTCTATGGGGAAGACTCAGGCTCCAGGTGGAGCTGCAGGCTGGCATCTCGGAGTCCCCAGGCACCTCCAATGCAAGCTTCCCCAACGCCACTCACCTTCACAGACAACCAAAGCTCCTACCCCGCTCAGTCCCCCCGCCAGCCTCGCCATGCTCTTGGTGGCCCTAGTGGAAAACTCTGAGTCACTGGCAGCTCCTCCCGGCCCTCCACCCTCCAGTCCAGCCAGTTGCCAGGCTGTGGATTTTGCTTCCTAAACCTCTCTGGGCGCTCTCGTGCTGGTTAATCCCACTGTCTTTGCCCTACTGGAGGCCATGTCGCTTCTGCCTAGGGCCCTCGCAACAGCCTCCTGGGCCCCCAACACTGGGTCCCTCCTTCCCACACAGCCTCTGAGGAGCACCGCTCTGTGGGGTCCCCTCACCCCAGAAAGCTTTCATGCCTCTCCATGCATCCAAGATAAAAACGCACACTCCCTCCAGCCGGCAGGGGAGGCAGCTTCACTCCCCAGCCCCCGGCCCTGGGCCCACCTCACCCCGGAGCCCCTACTCTGCTGTGCCCTCTTCCCAGAAAGCCCTTCCTCCGCTCTCAGCCTGTCAAGCTCCGAGGCACCCTGGAAGGCCTCCTTCAAGCCTCATCCCCTCGGGGAGGTCTTCCCAGACCCCCACCACTGTCAGAAGCAGTCTCCAGGGGCTGGCCCAGTGGCACAGTGGTTAAATGCGCACGTTCCACTTTGGCAGCCTTGGCTTCGCAGATTCGGATCCCAGGTGCCGATATGGCGCCACTTGGCAAGCCATGCTGTGGTAGGCGTCCCACATATAAAGTAGAGGAAGATGGGCACGAATATTAGCTCAGGGCCAGTCTTCCTCAGCAAAAAGAGGAGGATTGGCAGCAGATGTTAGCTCAGGGCTGATCTTCCTCAAAAAAAAAAAGAAAGAATCAGTGTCCACTGCCAGCTTTTCTTCTTTTGAAAAGTTTAAAAGCTCCAGAGAAGATGAACATGCACACGCCCTTCGCCTCAGTTCCCCAGTCATGAACGTTTTCCGCTGGCACCTCCGCCCAACCCCCCACCCCCTGCCTCTGAGCCAGCCATAACCCAGCGGGGTCAGAGTTCCACACCCCCTGACACTATGGCTTGACATGCAGTTCACAGTCTGCCCCCCCCTTTTGCCCAGTAACATCCATTACAGCTGGGCCTCAGTTCGGGTTTCATTTCCGCCTCAGGGTCCCATCAAGGCCCTGCGTTGCCTGTGGCTGTGGGTCTCTGCCGTCCTCTCTAACCCGGACACGTTACTCCAGCTCCAGCTTTTGACTCCTCTTCTACGACACTGACGTTTTGGACGGGTCCAGGCTGTTTTGCAGAATGTCCCTCAGTTTGGATTTGTCTGGTCGTTTCCTGGTGATTCGATCCCCCCCCCCCCCCACCGGCGTCCCCTCCTTTCCTGGGCTGGACTGTCTTGGGCCCCGCCACCACCCAAGATGCCATCTGACTCGTCCCTGTTCCCCGACTTGTTGGCTAGGTGACCCCGGGCAAGGGCTTAACCCCCATCTGCCTCACTTCACTAATCTGTTAGCTGGGCTGTAACAGTAACCACCCACAGGCCCCCTGCGAGGACCCAATGAGGGGGCCCGAAGGGCGGCGGGAGCAGCGCCTGGCGTGTGGGGAGCGCTCCCTTGACGCGGGCCGGGTTTCATGCCATTGTTCCTCATGCACACACTGGCCTAGCCCACGGGCGGCGCATGTCTGTGTGTACGTCTGCTCCACGTCCCTCGTGTCCCAGAACAGCGTGATCCCAAAGCACGTGGACGGAGTCACTGCCTCGGTTCCCTCTAGTGTAATGACGCTCCACTCCCACTGACCTGGCCTCGGGGGGAGAACGCGGGGTCACCCCCTTCACCAGCCAGGGACACCAGGTGCTGCCACCACCTGGCTGAAGAGCCCTGGACCTCCCCGGGAGGGAAGAGGGCAGAGAGCAGCAGTGACCCTGCCCTGGAGGGGAGGCAGGAGACCCAGGTTCTAGTTCTACCTTGCTATGTGGCCTTGAAAACATGCCGTCCTATAATAAGAGCCAATGTTTCTTACTGTGTGAGAGACACAGTTCTAAATGGATGCACATATTAGCTCGTTTAAAACCTAACAACCCTATTGATAGGTGGGGAAACTCAGGCACAGAGATGTAAAGCTACTGGCCTAAGGTCACACAGCTACCAAGTGGCAGGGCCAGGATCAAACCTGGACACTGCCCTCTTAGGCAGCACACTACGCTTCCTCGGGACACTGCAGGAAGCCGGTGCTATGTTTCTCTCCGCCTTTGTGCCGCACATTCATTTTGAAAAACTTTGCAAAAGGAGAGTTTTATTTCAGACCCTGGTCGGTCTCATGCAGCCCAGCCTAGCTTCCAACCCATGGTCAGGAGGCTCCCCGGTGGCCACAGCCCTCGACCAGAGCTCCGGAGAGAGTGAACTTGGGCTCAGCCTGGGGTCTCCGTGGCAGGAACTGTCCACCAGGAAACTGGGGGCTCACGAGGATCCTCTGATTAAATGTGTGCTTAGCACTGGGCAGGACACCAGCTCCAGAAAAGAGAACACTTCCTTGTCTGCGGCTGGTATCCAAGCTTCTGCGAGGTCCAGAAAAGTCAAGTGACCGGCCTGAGGCCACACAGCTTGCTCAGGGCCGGGCCAGGGCTTGGCCCTCAGCCCTGCCTGGTGGCTCTTTCAGCCCCAGCCTCATAAGCCCCGTCCCAGTTCCTGAGAACAGAGGGAACCTCCTGGAAGGAAGAGCCTGCAGCACTAACTCCATCGGCCAAACACCAAAAAGCCTCAATTAATAGGCATGTAATTATTTTCTAGATAAACCCCACCTGAATCTCTAATAGCAAATGGGAGCATTTGATGGGAAAATCAAGTTATGCATAATACATAGCTATGCTCCTCACTAATAAAATAATTTTTATCCCTAGAGCTCATTAAAACCATGCACAACAGATGTATGACTTCTTGCAGCTCTCCCGGTCCAGGAACATGGGCACACATAGGCACACATGCACCCACACGCGGCACAGACCTGTCTCCCCCAGACTGTGCCTCAGTTTCCCTCCCTGAGGCTGCAGACCCAGGTAGTTCTTGGCCCCAGAACAGCTGGGCAGAGTCAGAGGTGGGGCCCTGTCCCACAACAGCCATCCCGGGGAGATCCCCCCATCAGATCTGGGGTGCAGGGGGTCGCATGAGCCAAGCAGGAGGCGGAGAGTCCGGGGAGGATCGGCAGTTACAGAGCACCCGGGCGCCTGATCTTTTCGCAGACATTGTATCTGTCCTCACCCCAGCCATACAAGGTATGTATCATTCTCCCCACTTTCAAGATCAGGACACCGAGGCTCAGGAAGGGAAGCCATGGTTGCCCATCTGGTAAATGATGGATCTAGGATTGGAGCTTAGCCCTGTCTGGTGTCAACGTCCACACACTTCCCGCCACCAGGTGCCTCTCAAGGCAGAAGCTGCCCCCTTGGCACGGTCTCCAGGCCTTTCCATCAGAGTGCCCCCTGTCCATAATTGGCGCCATCCACCGCTCCATTCCCTGCCGCCAACATACACCCCAGCCCTGCCAGGGCCCACCCAGAAGGAGGAAGGAGCTGTTGCAGCTGCCTTGGGCAACTGTGGGAGGTGAGGGGAGACAAGGACGCTGACGTGGCCGGGACTGTGCCCTCTGCCCAGCCCACTCACGCTGGCCTCTCCTGTTCCCATAGGCGAGTGCCCGCGAGGCTGTCCCACAGAGCTGGGAGGGACACAGCTGGGCTACCGGCAGAGACGCCAGGAAAAGGAGCGAGAGGAGCGTCAGGCAGCATCCCCACCTGTCGCTGGTTCCCAGCACCCTCTCCCAGCTCTCAGGGAGGGCAGTGACATCAACAGGATGCTCATGCCCCACTCTCTGCAACCGTTCCTCAGCCTCACCTCCCCCACAGGGAAACTGAGGCTCGCCAGGGTGAAGCACTTTTCCCACACCCTCTCAGCTGAAGTGGCCCTTCCTCCACCCACAGCAGCACATCACCCCGGAAGTCTAACTGCCATCCCTCTCACCGCAGGGCTCCCTCACTACCCGCCTCTACCCTCGGCACAACCCGCAGGCCCCTCAGAGCCCGTCAGAAGGAGCTGGAAGGGCCTGGAGGGATGGACTTGGCCAAGGCTCCCATTTTACAGATGTCAGCACCAGCCCAGCCAACCACCTATGCCTCCTCTGTGAGGGTGCCCCAGGCGCCTCCAGTCTATCACTCAGACCCATCCCCGCACCCGAGCCCCACACTCACACTCACCCCAAACCCCATAGTCCAGCCCCCCCACCCCTTCCCTCCTGGGCGCAAAGGACACCTGGCTGCCCAAAGCTAATCTCCCACAACTGTCCCCAGCCTGGGCTTGCCTGGGCCGAGAGAGCCTTCCCAAGGACTGGCCGGAAGAGGGAAAGGCAAAGGAGGGGCGGCATCTGGATCCCGGGCCTGAAGCCCCCTCCCCCAAACCAGCCATCACTCTCTCTCGGAGACGGAGACCGACATTAACCTCGGCCAGGGCTGGCTTCTGGCTTCCTCGGCCTCCTGACCCCTCTGCATGCCTTCGCCCAACCCAGACCGCCACGGAGCCCCTCTGGGGAGGGGGTCTCCCGCCCCTGCAGGCAGCCCTCTCCCAGCCTCCCCCTTTCCCAGGAACCTCTGCCCCTGACCGGACTCGAGACATTAACCCTCACCATGCAGCCCCCAGACCCTGCCCCCCCATCTCTCAGTCACCCCCACCCCCCCCCCCACACACACCTTCCGGAACCTGGGAACAAGAAGAGAGAGAGGAGGCCATGGCGCCCTCCTTGATGTTGGTGGGGGGGTCTTAGGAAGGATGGGAGGGCTAAGGAGGAAGGCAGGGATGGCAGCGGGAAGAAGCTGAAACAGGGTCTACAAGGGCTCAAAGTGATGGACTCCGAACAGAATTCTCTCCCAGCCCGGCTTTTCCAGATTTCACTCTCCAAGTCAACCTCCCCGGTTCCCCGGGCCCCTTCTGCTGCCCCTCCTCAAACTCAGCCTGAGTGACTGAGGGGGTGCAGAATTTTCACCCCAGTGGGGTGGGAGCAGGACAGGCTCCTCAAAGAAGCAAGCTGCTTGATGGTTTCCGTCTGCTTAGGGCTCCCGGCCCCCACTGGGGGAGAGAGCATCGCGAAGCGGTCCAGCAGGGCATTGCCCCAGAGAACCGGGCCTGGGCCCCGCTGATGGGGAAGGACTTGGCTGAGGGTCTGCGCAAGCCAGTCTGTCCTTCTGTCCATCAGAGGCAGAGGGGCCCCCCTCCTACACTGTCAACACTCCCCCTCCACACAGGAACTCAGCCCAAGGGGTGAGGGAGTGCGAACTCCCAGCGAAAGCAGGCGGACCTACCCAGAGCATGCAGGACAGACAGATCCACGTCATCTTTGATGGGCCCTGTCCCTCAGGCCACGCCTGGGCCTGCCAACAGCCCCCGAGGTCACAGCCCCCACAGAGCAGGCAGAAGGGAGCTCTGAGTCCGTGGCCACTGCTCCAGCTCAGCCAGCATCTGTCGGCCTCTCAGCCTGCCTGTCTCCAGCTCCCTCCCTCTCCTCCTCCTCCCCTCTCTACCCCCTCGTCCCAGCCTCCAGTCTCCTCCCTCCTCCCAGGCTCCCCTGGTGGCATTGGGGGTCAGAAGCCCTACCTTGCAGGGGGCGTGAAGGAGACAGGGCAAAGGGAGCGTGGCTGGAGAGAGGGCCCCCAAGTCAGCCCCCAACCCTGCACCCTCCCCCAGACACACAGCCACTGTGAGCCCCCAGGGCCCCTCCAGTCTCGGGATCTGGTGCTGGCTGGCCTGGAGTCTGCTCCCCTCACTGCAAACCGCCCCCCTCCTGCCACCACTGAGGGACAGACAGACAGGCAGGCAGGACAGCACAGTCTGCATCACCTGGGGTTCCTTGGCCCCATCCCATCTCAATCTCGAGGACACACTCATGTCCTCCAGCCCTCGGAACACACACTCATTTGCACACACACTAGGTGGGTCCCGGGACCCTGCCTGGGACTGTGGGAGAATGGCCCTGCCCCCAGGCTGTGGGTTTCGTTCCCATTTTTTTCCTGCTTCTTTTTTTTTCCTTCTTTCTTTCTTTTCTGCAAACATCTGTCCCAGCCCTTCCTGCCTTTCCTAAAGGCAGCCCCGCTCTGTCCCGCGAGAGGCTGTTTTTCTTGCCTGTACCCTGGGCCAACATTTGGTTTGCATTTCTCCACTTCCTCCTCCGCCTCCCGCTCCCCCTCCCAGGCCGGGTCTTCACCTCCCACCTCCCACACGGCACTTCTCCCCCATGTCCAGCCCCAGCCAGCCCTCTCCCCGACATTAGCCCAGGGGCAAGAGTTTGGGGTCTAGAGGGAGGGAAGAAGAGGGGGACAGATTCCAAGCGTATTCCCAGAGAAAGCAGCAGGGGGAGCCAGCAAAATGCACCCGAGGCCCTCATTGTCTGGCTCCCCACCCCCAACTTCCCCAAAATTTTCCTCTTTGAGCTCTGGCCAGGCTGGACCAAGGGAGGTGGGTGGGGCTGGTGAGTCACCCGCTCCGCTTTTTGGAGGCTTCCAGCGGAGGGAGCCAGCACCCAACCCCACCCCCTTCTGTAGACGCACACACCAGGACACACAGTCCAACTCACATAAACACACAAAATGCCGAGGACAGGGCCCCACCCAGAGCCGGCGCTCCAAGACCATTTTCCTGGATCAAATAACTTGGCAAGAAAGTCCTCTTGCTTGAGCCTCTATGCACAAACACAAATGTGCTGTACATGCCCAGGGCCACATGTGCAAAGGGTGACATATCCCCCACCTCTCTCCCCCATCACCCAAGAGCATGCCCTCGCCTCTTTCTGGCAGCACCACACACAGCACAACCCCAGGGTTCAGGCTCCATGACTGGCCTCTCCCAGCAGGTGGACCTGCCCAGCCAGGTGTGCTGGCTCCCAGCCCACAGTCCAGCCAAGACATCCACCTGGGAAACCCCAGAAAGAAAAACATTCACACTTCAACTGGGGCAAGGCTACCACATGCGGATGTGCAGGTTGCGCACTGGACAAGGTGATTCTGAGAAGTCAGGGGAGGACACTGAAGCAAAGTGTCTAATTCTGGTCCTTCCTGGAGCAGGTGCTTCAGTTAAGAGTGTTTGTTCTGATAAAGGAGATACGGTGAGGAATCAAGGTCCCTTCTCACACCTCTCCAAGTCCTTCTTCAGAGCTATGGGGCTGAGAAAGTTTCTGCCCTTACCCTGCACCCCCTGCCAGAATCGCGGTGCCCCTTGGCACCCCCTGCAAGCCTTCTGGGGCTCAACTGACAGTTGAGCCAACACGGAAATGGACCAGTCTTCCACATGTGGCTGGCCCTGCAGCCACCAAGGGGATGTCCATAGACAGAGACGCCTGCAGACCTCCCTCTCTCCAAAGATGCAGTGAGGGCAAGCAAGAAGGGATTTTCAGGAGGCCTTTCTGAGAACCCCGAGCCCAGTCCCAGCCCCCCTCACCATCCCTGAGCCCATGACCCTAGTCCACATTGCCAGCCCTGAACCCACACCCCAGCGCCCATCGCCAGCCCTGAGCCCATGCCCCAGCCCCCATCGCCAGCCTTGTCACTCTGCGACAATTTCAAGGGTTGAACCAGCTAAGCCCTGACACCCCAGGCCCCTCCCACCGTCGTCCCTCCTTCCCCCCCACCCCCCCACCTGCTCCCACAGCCCTCTGCTGCTGGCGGCTCTGGAAGATGCGCCTCCCGGCAGCTATCTGGGGAGTTCTGAGAAGTCGCCTTGCAGCTTCCCAGAAACGCTGGAAAACAAGGCAGAAGACCAAGTCACAGCGACACCAACTTGTCTGGCCTCCCACGCAGCCCAAGGAGGCCCTGTAGCCCCCAGGCCAGCTCCCTCCCCAGGCCCCTCAACTGGGACTGAAGAGGAGAGTGGAGGACCCTAGTGCTGGGGGGCTCCTTGGAAGAGCCCTGCCTCCAGAATGCCCCGTCTCTCTTTTGAGGGTCTCATCTATGGGGATCTGTCCTGTATCTGACCTCTGACCGTCGGAAGTCCTTTCTGCTACCTAACCACCATCCTCCCTGTTGAATGTTAAATTCTGCCACCCGAGGCATCTCTGACTGTACGTAATGACTCTATTCCATGCTTGTTACCTACTGTTCATCCTTCACAGCCTGGTGTCCCCTCCTCCACTCAAACATGGGGAGGGTCACAGGGCAAGGACACATCTCATGTTTTGTGTCCCCAGAGCCTGGCAAACAGCAGGTGCCAGACATGGCTGCCGAGGGAACGAATCAATCCATCAATCAGTGGATCCTGACATATTTGCCCTACTTTGAGCATCTTCCGTCCCCTTCCCACACCCTCCTTCTCTGCCGCTCCAGCCCCCCGGGGAAAGGGCCTTGGGCATCCCTTGCCCTCTGTGCAGGCCTGTGATACCCTCCCATCTTCAGCACTATCTCTTCCCGCCACCCCCTCGCCTCTGAGCTCTCTCAGGCTGCAGACTCTCCAGAGGCCGGAACGGTGTCACTCATCCTGGGATCCCCACCCTGTGCCTGGACCAGGGCTCACACGCAGCAGACTGCCGGTATGTGCCGACGGGCTGGCTGGGTTTTCTGAGCTGGGATCCCAAAAGCCTTTCCCCGCTATCCATGGCCATTTCTGCAGAGGGTCTGTGTTCAGCTCCACTCTCCCCTCTGCACGCAGAGCCCTTCCTGCTCACCGCCTGCTGCCCTCCAGCCCCATGCAGTAGCCAGCTGAAGAAACAGTCAGGACTTCGGCCCCGGGCTGGCGGTGGGCCGGGAGGCAGGCGGAGCTGAAGCAGGGGGGAGGGGGAGGGCAGGAAGGAGCCTAAGGGGCCTTGTGAGCCTGAACCTGGCACTCTCCTCTCCCAGCCTCAGTTTCCCCACCCGCAAAATGACCAATGATGGCCTCTATGATCCCTTCCAGTTCCACATTCTCTGATTCACAAATTTCCCAGGCAAGGCCCCAGCTCCCTCCAATCCCTTCTTCCTATCCTTGACACTGGTCCATCAAGGCATTCTTCCTGTTGTCCAGCCTGTCTCCTTTGGAGGGATTGAGCCTGTCCTCTGTCACCACTGGTCACAGAATCCGAAATTCCCGGAACATCGGAGGTGGACAGACCTTCATGCTCAGTCGGCCCAGGGGTCACAGTCAGAGGCTTCCATGGCCCAAGAAACGTTAAGTGAGAGGAGAGGAGGGGTCTCTGGGGACCTGGAGAGGCAGGTCCAGTTAAAGGGGACGCCGGCTCCTCCGTGACAGCCACTGTAGCATCAGTGATGTAAGCCCACACCGTCAGATCTTTTTATCTGTCAAGAGAAGTCCTAAATCTACACTATCATACAAGATCTTTTATACAAAACATGAAAAAAATGCAAACTTTAAAATGTTGGCTTTTTCTCTTTTTTTAAACCATTCTGCCAGCCAAATGAAGCACGTCTGCCAGCAGGGTTTGGCCTGAGGGGCCCTGCTCGCCTAATCCAGCCCTCTTGTCTAACAGATGACAAGGTGACATGGTGAGGGAGGAAGTGGGACATGCCTGAGGCCACAGAGTGGGGCAGGAGCAGGGCTCCAGATCCGTGGCTCCCGAACCCAGATTTTTTCCTAAGCACCCTGCCGTCCAGTCCTCACCAGACCAGAGTCACGCTCTCAGCTTCTCCTGCCAACACTGCAGCCCACTGTCTTTCCCACTGGGACCACACACACCAAAACCCTCCTCCCAGCCAGGCCCAGGGGCCTCCCATCAAATAGGGGGGTGCAGAGCCGGCACTGGGATTCCCCTCCAACGTGCAGCTGCGGACCCCAACAGTATGGGACACAGGAATCTGACACCAAAGCCCTCGGCAACTGTATCTGTAGCCTTTTGTCCCCTCAGACTCTGCCACTCCACCTCCAGAAAAGATCAATATTAACTAACCAGGCACTTAATTGTAGTCTTGCATTTAAACCTCCTACCAGCTCTCATTTTACAGATGCAGAAAGTGAGGCTTCAGCAACTTGCTCAGAGTCACACAGCTAGTATGTGTGAGAATAGAATCCAAGGCATCTAATTCCATATCTCATGGGAATCAAGAATTTTCCTGCTGCTCCTGTGGCAATACAGTCACCAGGGACCAGAAGTTATGGTTCCACGCTGAGGTGATGTGTTAGCTGTCCTCCCATCTCCTTATCCAAGGGCTGCTGCTGCGGGTCCAGGATGGGGGTCAGCTGCCCAGGCCCAGGTCTGGCATGAGTTGGGGGAGGTGAGGGTAGGGGGAACACACAGAGGGAAACAGCTCAGTGCTGCCACATGGGTCAGGATGAGACCGACTGGCTCCATAGTAGCTCTGGAAGTGCCAACAAGAAGAGAAAAACCGCGGTCCTAGACAGCCCTGGGGCCTGGGGCCTGGGTGAGGACAGGGTCTGGCCGCTACTGCCCATAGGGTCTCCTTTCAGGTAAGCCAGGCGACTCCCCTGCTCCCCACTCCCATACACACTCGGCCTTGGAGTTCTGGGGTGCTCAGAGCCCCAGCAGAGCCTCCGCGTACCATTGCGCAGGACATAGACTGCACAAGATGCAGCCAAGGGGCAAGTGGGGGCTGTAGTCCCACCCACACTCCACTTACCATGCCCTGGCGTGAGATGCAGCAGTGGGAGCAAGGAGTGCTTATCATCAAGCCCACCCAGGCACCCTGTGCAGAGAGGGTCCTCCCGTCGCCCTCATGCCCACCACCCCTCCAGTGTGACACTGGGGTCACCCCTTGCCCTCCAGAAATCTGGAAGCTCCCTGGGAGAGAAGGTGAGGTTCCAATCAGGCCCTGTCTGAGCCTCAGTTTCCCCAGCTGACACAGGAAGGAGCATCACCCCCAGCCCCTTCCCCCACCTCCCCTCCAGCAGCATCCTGGGTGCGGACAGCATCTGGACTCAATCCCAACAATGTTTAATAAAATCCTTCCCAGATCTTCACTCAGTAATCTTGATCTCTCCCCCAGTTCTAATTTCCTGCCTGACTCAGGCCCCTCGGAGGCTGGAGGGAGGTAGCTGCAGCTCGGGCCCGGCCCCTCACCCCCAGTCCCCAGCTCAAATCCTGGCGCACGAAATGCTCAAGTTACCTTCCACCTCTGCAGAGGAGGAGCAGGAAAGGCCAAGCGGCCTGGGGTCCAACTGACCTGGTCCTGGCTGGCCATTTCCCGCTGCAGTTGCCTTCCCCGGAATCTGGAGCCCGGAGTCCGCAGCATCTGAACTCAGAGCCCAGGGGAATGCGGACAGGACTCCGGGCCCGTGGTCCCCAGCTGCAGCACCTGCCTCCCAGCCAATCTCTGGGGACAAGGCATTTTGCTGGAAGATTTCAAAGCACATCTTGGGTGACTGGGGCGAGAGCCTGCTGGCAGCTTTCCCCACTGCGGAGTGGCAGAAAGGGAAACTGAGGCCCAGAGGCGGCACCTGGGAGGAGGAGCTGAACACTTGAGCTTCTGATGGAGTGGAATGGGAAGAACGGATGCTGGGAGAAGCCCCTCCATCCCCACACCCCCCGCCCAGGCCCACCTGAAGGTTTCTAAGGAGGCGGCTCCCTGTCAGACACCACAGTAATAAAAAACATAATATTCCTAATTTTTATTGAACACCTGCTATGGAGTAGGCACTTCAGTAAGTACTTTAAAAAATGCATTACCTCATGGGATCCTCACAACAACACAATGATGTGGGTATTATTTTAATCTCCATTCTACATCTGAGAAAACCAAGGTTCGGGCAGATGGTCCACAGCTAGTCGGTGGCAGAGCCAGATCTCAAAGCCAGGCAGACCAGCTCTACAGCAACGCTCCTACCCAGTGTGTCCTGAGCCCCCTCCCCCATGTGACAGGGGTCCCTTGGGCTCCCAAAGGAGTGGACAGGGGATCAGACAGCCAGGCCCCCGTTACAGGACCCCCAGTCCCTGAGGTCCTTCCCCTCACTGGAGGTTTCCAGGGGCTTGAAGTCATTCTCTTGGGGTTATTTCTGCCCCGCCAAGGAAGAATTTAAGGTTACATGCCATTTTTCCAGTTCCCTACTCTGCTGGCCACCTCTGACCCCCGTCAACCTGCCCTCCCCCCACCCGCCACACGCACAAGCGCACACACCCTGAAGGCCCTGCCAGGGATCTTCTCTGGGAGGACCCCAGGGAGAAAGATGCTCAAGCAGGACACGCCCACCCACAGCACTGCGGGGTCCCACCAGACCCCTCCTCACCCACCAACCTGCTGCTGCCCGGCCCTGGAGCCCCAGCCCCCAGCCTCTCCCTGTCGGGTTCCCTGGTCCCTCCACCCTCCTGAATAGACGGGAAATCCCTCCTGATGCCCACTAGCCGCTTCCCTACCCATTTCCATCTCACTCTGTTATAGCCCAGCCTTAACTCTGGGTCCTCTGAGCCCACTGAGGGGAAAAAGAGACTTTTCCGGGAACTCGCCCTCCATTCCCACAGAAACTTGGGAGGGATGCTTAAAACCCCCAGAAACGTTCCTCTGTACCCAAACCTCCACTGCCCTCCCACAGACTGGGGGCTATCCTTCCGACTTCTGACCCAAAAACCCCAGCCGCCTAAGGCTGTGTGCTGGGGGAGGGGCAGCCACTCCGCCCTTGTGGATCAGCGCGGCACGGGCGGGGGCTCCCCGAGAGTCCCAAAACTCTGACGAGAGCCAGGATGACATCGGTCACGATGATGTGTCCTTGGGGCCGGGAGGGGGACAAATGGGACACCCCGAGGAGACGGAGGGAGGGGAGTACCCGTCGGGGAGGGGTAGGGCAGCGCCAGGTGAGGCGGACTCGTTACCTGGCTGCGGAGGCAGAAGCGCAGGGGCAGGAGGCAGAAAAGGTACTTGCCCCATCGGATCACGCAGGAGAAGCACCAGCTCAGCCGCGTCATGTTGACCCCAAGAGTGGGCGCCTCGGCCGTGAGGACCGGCTGCTCCGGGCGCAGAGTTGGGGGGATGAAGAGGAAGGAGAGAGCCCTGCCCCCGGGTCTCCCCGCAGGAGCAGCACGAGCGTCCTGCCCCCTCTAGCGGGAGGAGCGCGGCGGGGACCCCGCGGCGCGGCCCCGACGTGGCTCCATCTCCCCGGAAGCCCCCCGCGGGAGGCGCGGGCCGCTGCAGGGCGCTTCCACCCTCCGGGACTTCCTCCGGCTTCTCCCTCTCTCCTCCCCTCGGCGTGACAGCCTCCGCCTGGCTGTTTCCCCGGCGGGCTGGGGGGCGGGCGCAGGCACCTCGGCAACTCCGGAGGCTCGGGGATCCGCGCGGGAGAGGCGGGTAGGGACCGGGCAGAGGCAGCGCCAGGCGCCGGGCGGCCACCTGCGAGCAGGGCGCAGCAGCGGTGGGAGCCAGGGCGGCGGTGGCGGCAGCATTGTGCTCGAGCTGCAGTGAGCGTGTGAGTGTGTGAGTGTGCGTGTGTGCGGATTCCCTCCAGACCTCCCTCCAATTCCCATATTGCTCCCCAGAGCATAATGTGATTAACTTAAACGGAGGCCACCGGCTCCCATGACTGAAGCAGACACATCCATGAGTCGGGCATGCACATGGGGACACTGAACACAACCTGGGCCAGCTGTCCCAACTCACTGCCAGGCTCTGACCCTGGCCACACCCCGACTTCTCTGCTTGGATCTCTCTCCAGCCAACTAGAGGAGGGAGCCCTGAGCATCCCATTGCCCCTACAGGTTGGAAGGGACCCCTCCTCCGAGGCTAACCCAGCTCGGATGGGTCAGAGCTGGACAGGCTGCCTCTGCTATGGCCGAACCTCCTCTCCAGGGTTCGGGGCCCTCCACTCCCCTTCCTCACTTTCTGTCCTGCCCCATGGCAGCCACCGGAGGCCGGGGACCCTTCTCTGCCTCTGCTGTGCTCAGACGTTGTGAACGGAGGATGAGGTCCTCTCAGGGTCGCCAAACTGTGTGTGACCCTGGAACTAGGGAGAGGGAAGAAGAGAAAGGCTAGGAGGAGGTTCTGGACTCTGGAGAAAGGGAGAGAGAAATAGAGACACAGAGAGACAAAGGCAGAGAGAGATAGGCAGGGGACCCACAGACAGACTACCGAGAGGTGGAGAGGCAGCCTGGAGCCTTGCCCCTAGTTCTGTTGCTGCAGAGACACAGAGAGGGCAGGCAGCCGGCCAGCCAAGCCCAGAGAGAAAAGGGGCGGAGGAGCTGTGGCCGCTGGCAGGACCCTTGCCAGGGCCTCTTCCACAGCAACAGGCCCCTGGAGCGCCAGCCAGGGTCCCCTCCCCCACGACCCTCACCGCCTGCATTCACGGGCCTGGGCTTCTGGGGGCACCATCTCAGGGCCATTTTTCCTGGCAACGCTGTCTCCCTGGTTCCTTCCTCAGGGGAGGTTGGGGACACAGGACAGCATCGCAGGGGTTCCAACCTGGGGCTCCTTCCCAACAGGCAGCCTGAGGACCTGAGAACCTCTGGGCTGGCTCACCCCTGCCCCAAGCTCTCCTCTTCCCCAGCAGACTTCTCGGCCCTGCCCCATGCCCGCTTCAGCTGCTCCCTTCGAGGCCAGGCAGTGGGGTCCAGCGTTTTGGGGAAGATTGGGCAGGAACACCGTGAGGGAAGAGGAAGAAGTCACCGCTGGTCGGGGCTAGACGAGTGGGAGGGGAGGGACAGATGTTACGGCCCTCAGCCCCTAACAATCCTCAAGCAAGGGGACCATGGTCACTTCCCCACCATGAAGGCTCTGGAGTGGGGGGCCGGCCCGGTGGCGCAGCAGTTAAGTGCGAACGTTCCGCTTTAGCAGCCCTGGGTCCGCTGGTTCGGATCCTGGGTGCAGACATGGCACTGCTCATCAAGCCATGCTGTGGTAGGCGTCCCACATATAAAGTAGAGAAAGATGGGCATGGATGTCAGCTCAGGGCCAGTCTTCCTCAGCAAAAAGAGTATTGACAGCAGTTAGCTCAGGGCTAATCTTCCTCAAAAAAAAAAAAACAATGCCTCTGGAGGAAAGTCAGAGGGGGCAGCAGGGAAGTGGGTGGAGGTGGTCTGACCGTCCCCACTTCCCCACCCCGCAGAGGGAGCCCATCCCAGCGGGCCCTGCCTTTGTTCACACCCACGACCTCCAGCCAAGTGCCTGGCACCACTCCAGGCTGTTCCAGGCCTGTGGAGGGGGCCTTCCTCCTCTTGGGGGGCCTGTAGCCTCCACAGCCTCCCACCCTGGCCCCGGAGGACGGGGACAAGATGCAACACCCGAGGAAATGGGATTTAATCCTTTGCAAGTGGAACGAAGTTTAATCGAAAGGAGTCACTTGTAGAATTTTCTAAATGGCAGGAAGTTCTTCATATAGACTTGGTTACCGTGTGGCCCTGCCGAGACTGAGGGAGGAAGACGAGGTGACCTTGTCTTAAGGGGATTCTTCAAGGCTTCTCAGGGCGTCGGGCGTGAAAGGCACTTATCAAACACAGGAGGAAGGAAGAGACGGAGGGTAGGAAGAAAGAGAAGGAAGTGATGGCCAGCTGCAGCCCTTCCCAACAAGGAGATCCTGATGGACAGGGCTCCGAAGGGCGGAGAGCCCTTCACTGCCTTCCCTGCCCAGCAGGAGGTGTCCTTAAGCCACTGACCCTCGGAGAGGAAGGGACGAGTGTGCGGCTGACGAGGACACGAGGACACGAGGACACGCAGTCAGGCCCGTCACCACCTGGAGCTTCTCCCCACCCTCCCCTCCCACCTCCAGCCCCACCTCGCCCCACAGAGCTTCAGGTGCAGTGTCAGAACTCCTGAAGGTCGGCGTGATCCTGCCCCATGTGCACGGGACACGGAAATGTGTCCTGGGGAGTTTGGTGACTCCTGGGAAATCACAGTCCTCTGTTCTGTTCTCATCACTGGAGGAGAGCAGAATCCTGAGGATGGGAGCTGCAGAGCGCCCAGAGCCTCTGGAAGGTCTGAGCAAGGTCCCCTCGGCTTGCTCTTTCGCCCAAACGCATGTGTTTGGGGGGTTGGGAAGGGGTCCAAGCCCAAAAGTCTCTCGGCCTCAATCTTCTTTCTCCCTCAAAGCCCCAGAAGCTGCAGCCAGCACCTGGCAGGTGCTCAGGAAATCTTCTTCCCACCGTGTCTCCTTCCAGGCCCCAAGCGTCAGGGACAGAGACACATGGCTCCAGGGAGTGGACCAGATATGGATGCTCAGATGCCAGGGACCTTGTATTAGAGGCCAAAGCGTGGAGTGAGTGAGAGGGTTGGGGATGAGCTGGGTAGGATCTGAGACCCCACCGTGTCCACAGCCCCCATGTGGGTGCCTCGCTCCCCAGTGGAGCTTTTGAAAAGCTAGCCACCATCCTCCTGGCCGCTTACCCTGTCTGGGCTCCCACAGACTCCAGGCCTGTCTCCCAGCCCTGCCAACCCCGGGGACTTGCGCCCTGCGGCCCTCTCCCTTGGAACAATTTCTTCTCCACATCTCACTCTTGTTCAGAGTCCAGAGAGCCAGCCTCTGAACACAAGTCCGGGAGGAAACTCCAGAGTCTGGAGCGGGGGCGGGATGGAGGCCGTGCTTGCAGAGAGGGGCCGCTCCAGGCCTTTCTCCCCAAGCTTCTGCAGGATCAGGGCCAGGAGGCCCGTCCCCCAAGCCTGAGAAGCAGGAGAAGAATGGGAAACTTCCCAGAGACGGCCAGCGAAGCTGTCGGGGGAACAAGAGAGCAGGTCACAACCACCAGCCCCTTGGGGACAGGCCACGGGAGGATGGCCCACCCGGCTCAGGGTAGATACAGAGCTTCCTCTGTGCCCGGCCCCCAGGGCTACAGTGCCCCCGGCTGGTGTTGTCTGTAGGGGACAAAGGCACCCCTGTTCAGGAGAATGGCTTGGGCATCTGATCGGAGGCTCAGGGTCTCGCTTTCACACCCAGAGAGATGCACAGAGGGGGCTCCCCGGGGACCTTCCCGCCTTTCTCCTCCATCAGATGGGGACAGGCCCGGCTCTGCAGGTGCTCTCTCACTACGCAAGAGTTGAGTTACTCCACCCTCCCAGCCCCAGTGGTTCCTCCTGCAGCCCCAGGGGGCTGTCCCGCCGGTCCCTCTCCAGGCAGGGTTCCCAGGGCCCCAGCACCTCCACAGGGCCGCACTCATGGTCACACTGCCCAACCACATGAGGTCCAGAACTTGCACGCAGCCCCCAAGTTCTCCCGCCATGTGACAGAAGAGGGATCCCAGCTCCTACAACTCCAATATCACCTCCTAGGTTCTGGCCTTCTCCAAGCACACCATGGAAGTCCTTCCGTGCCCTCCTACCCCCAGACCACATGTGACAGCAGTGTGTTCATTTCTTCATAGCCCTTCACCAGCTCGCGCTGAGATTTGCTCACGTCTTCACCGTCTCAGCCCCTCCCTACCAGAATGCCAGCTCCCGGACGACTGTCAGTCCTTCACAGTCACTCCCTGGCAACTGGCACGGCGGCCGGCACATGGTGGATAAACACAAGTGGCTTGGTAGCTTGGCTGGTTGATTGCATGAATAAAGGAAGCAAGGAAGGAAGGCCATCCCCGCTTCCAAATCCACGGGTCCCTCCCCAGCCTGGCGTATGGGCCTTTGGGAGTGTCATCTTCAGGGTTCTTGCTGCTCCCGCAGCCAGGATGGTACCCTCTTTGTGCATCTCCACCCCACCCGCCCCTGACGAGGGGCACCATGTCCCTATTCGGAAGCAGCCCCCCAACATCCAGTACTGATTCCAGTTAAACTTGAAAGAGATCCGATGCCTTCTTCTGCCCCTCGCCCCAACACACATGCAATTTACACATGAAGACACTGAGGCCCAGAGAGCTTAAGTGACTTGCCAGGAGTCACACAGCTAGAAAGCAGCAATGCCAGACTGGACCGAGGCCCCCATTCCGGGTTCATTGCCTTTCCATAGCACAACATTACAAACAGAGGAGGAGGCGAGGGTGAGAAGAGGGAGGGAGAGGAGGACAGGAAATCTTTCCCCTTACACACACCCAAAGGAGGTGAGGCCGTAAATCCTCTCTCCTTCCTTCACCACCACTAACCCAGGCCTCTGACCCCCGACAGGCAGGAAGTTCCTCCTGATACCTAACCTCCATCCTCCTTCTCAAATTCCAGACCATTTCCTCTTAGCCTGCCTTGCTGGGGAAGGAGAACAACTCGGTCACTCTCTTCTGCACAATACATGGCTTCAGACACTGGCGGCTCATTATTCACGCCCCCATCCCCCACCCCCCCACCCCTCTGTATTCTGCAGCCTGAGAATCCTGGGTCCTCTGGGCCCCTTTCCAAATGACTTCCATCACCACCCAGCAGCTGACATGATAAACGGCGGTGGGGGAGGGGTGGGGGCAGACCTGGAGTGATGGTGGGTATTGATCCCGGGTGGGCTCCCTGGGCAGGCCAGGGCATCTGGGGGTGGAGAAGTAAGAGCAGGGGCCCTGAGGTCGTCCTGGTCATCCCTCTGCCCCTGGGGTGTTCGTTGCAGGGCCCAGAGCGGAGACTGCAGGCCCAGGAGCTGGGCCGCTGGGTCTGAGCCCAGGCTCCTGCAATGAGATTAAAGCCGGGACTGTCTAATTGATTCTGATGGAACCGGGAGAGGGAGTGAGATGAATGGAGAGTGCAGGAGGGGAGCGAGGAGGAGGGGGAGGCGGAGGACAGGGGAGGGCCCCGGCTGGGAAGCCCAACTGCATCAGAATGAGCTAATACAATTACCATCCACCCACTCCCACACAGCCCCCTCCCCTTCCTGGGAAACCAGCCCACTGACTGGTCCATCCCTGAAACAGACCAAGAAGGCAGCTGGGTGCAGGAGGCACAGAAGGAGAAGACCTGGGTTAGAGCCCCTGTCCTAGGAACCCAGATAACACAGAAGGGCAAAGATAGCGACAGGGCCTGGCAGACAGCTAGAGACAGCCCGAGACAGAGGCAGACGGACACGGATACAGACAGATGAGCAGATCCCCACCTACGCCCCCCGCCCCCATCCTCTGTCCACCCTCCCTCCATCCCTCACCCCTCTCCAGGCAGGGGTCTCACTGGGCTCCTCTCCTGGGTCCATCCCTGACTCTTGTTTCTACAGAGTAAGGAAGTGGAGCCCCAGGTCTCTCCAGCTCCCTACTCAGCCCAGGGCCCTCAGTCCGTGCCCCGCAGACGTCCACGGATCTGTGAGAAGGAAGGAGGGCCAGGAGGAGCCAAGCCACTGACATAGATCCTGTCAGAGACCAGGGAGAGCGAGGAGAAGGAAGTGAGAGAGTGAGAGGCGTGTGAATGGAGAGGAGAGACAGGAAACAGAGGGCAGGACGGGAGGGGGACGAGGAGACAGGGAGGAAGGTGCAGGGCTCAGGACCACCCCACAGAGAGCAGCAGGACAGGCCAGCATGGGGGCAGGGGGGAGAGGAAGGGAATCAACGACGAAGGAGAGAAAGCAAAGGGCGCAGCCGGCCAGCCAGCCAGGGAAACTGAGGCACAAAACAAGGCAGCATGGCCTCATCCCCAGGCTCCATAACCAAGCAGGGCCTGGGGCTCCCAGGGACTCCCACCACCCGAGACTCAGACCACTGAAGGGGGGAGACCTGGAAGGGAGTATGAGCCGAGACCTCCCAGGGCCCAGTGCAGCCCCTGCGCTCAGGAGCCAGATCTGGGCCCAGGCTCTCAAGCACTTGATTCCCGGCTAGGAGAAGCCACAGCTGGCCGAAGGGGGCAGGCCCAGAACAAGCTCCTGGGACCTCGAGCCCCCACAGATGCGAATCCTTCAGCACTTGGGAAGCCGGGAGAGACGGCCCCTCGTGCGCCCGGACTGGACTCCGCATCACACCCTGAAATCCCGTGTCCCCTCAGACCAAGGCTGGTGCTCTCCTGGGGGCTGCAGACTGCCCTTCGCTCTCCTGAGCTGAACCGTCCAGCGCAGCTTCCACCTGAACCCTGCTTCTGGCACATTCTGTCCTATTCTTACCCTGGTGGCTTCAGGGCAGAGCAGGGCAGGCCCGGGCCCAGGCCGACCAGAGAGAAGGAGGTCGCTGATGCAGCCTCCCCCAGGCACCCCTGCCCCATCCCAGCCCCTTGGAGCGATGAGCAGAGTCACGACGCCCGAGGGGCAAGGGGTCAGACCCGAGGACAAGAGGCAACACCCAGGCTGGGCTCGGGCACAGTGTCACGGGGAAACGGGTGTGGCAGCATTGGTGTTTCGGACCTCCTAGTGCGGTTGAGGGTACTCCAGGCAAGTGTCACCTCTGTTGTCCCCACTCTCACTTCCCAAAGAGAAGGACCCAGGTACAGAGCCAGCAGAGAACAGGGTCCAGATCCTGACCCTGACACTTCCGGCTATGTGACGTCAGAGAGATTATTTCCCTATTCTGAGCCTGTTTCTTTGTCTGTAAAATGGAGACAAGGATCCTAACCTCATGGGGTAGTTGTGAGGGTTAAATTAAATGTGAAAATGTCTGGCACCGGACCCGCCACATCAAGGCACCCTGGGGAGCTACTGGGCAAATAGCTCGGAACCTGGGGCCAGGAGGGGCCCCCTGGGGTGACGTCAAGGCCAGTCCACCAGCCCCCACCAGACGGATGCTCCCCGCCAGAACCCTCAGAAAGAGGACCCTGTCGGGACACACAGTTCACACCGCTGTCTGGGGAATGGACACCGAGGAAGAGGAGCCAGGAGCCCCAGCAGGATGAAGCCAAAACAGCACTGTTAGATGTTGGAAGCAGGCCAGAGGAGAGGAAGAATGGAGGCACATGAGCCCAGAGGAGGCTGGAACTCAAGAAGAGAGAGGAATTGGGTGATGCCTCTCGAGCAGAGAAGACGGCGAGGAGAAGAGTGGTGAGTTCCTGAGCTCCCCACCTGCACTGCAGATAAACATGAGGAAATGGGTCAGGACCAGAGCAAGAAATACTCAAGTTAGACAACAGGCAGAACTACCAATGAGGCACCACACTGCCAGAGAGCCCTTGTTTTCACCCTACTATTCCCCCACTCCCCTCTAAACCCCAAAAGAGGTTTGAGTCTTCAACTTTCCATTACTCAGCATAAAACCTCAGTATTAGAAGTCCCCTCTCACTTTAGCAAGAAAATAAGCCTGCCCTGCTCTCCTCAGTCTCACTTAGCCCAACCCCCTCTGTACGGATTCACTTGCAGGAGCCACAACCCGTTCCTACCATCCATGGCCATCCTAGAGGCCTGGGATAGGGGACCACTTCTCATCCAGACAGCTACCCCTTATCCCTCAGAGACCCCTTCCTCTTCCTCAACCAGGCCTTGCCTGGGCCCCTCACACCTGGTTTTCTCCAGCACCATCTGTTCCCTTCCTTAAGTGTCCACTCTCTGGGAGGCAGAGTGAAGGGTGCTCAGGCTGAGGACGGGGTAGGGGGTGATAGGACCCTGTAGCCGAGCAGCAGGGGACCAGGACAGGAGAGAACAGAAGGGGCAGGGCCGAGTACCCCCAGAGAAAAGTCGGTGCTCATGGACCTTTCCGGCCATTTTGGACCCCAAATGACGCGCAAGCCTGATGCGAGTACACAGACCGGGGTGCTGGACAGGGAGCTCTTTGTCTGTGTTGAGCTCGGCCATAACTGGCGTGGAGGCCGCCTGGAGGTGAGCACCACCCCAGTCCTCCCCGAGCCCCCATCTCCCTGGAGGAGGCCCCTCTGTCCTTCCGGCTTTGGGTCCCAGGGAGGGGGCCTTGTGAGGCCTCTCCCCACCATTGGGTCTCTTTCTAGGCCCCCAGAGCTCCTCATGTCTCTGCCCCTCGCACCCTAAACTTCCTCCTTCCACAAGGGGCTTGTCCCTTAGTCCCACAGTAGGGGGACCTGCCTGCCATGGAGAGAAGCTTTCTGTTGATAAACAGAGGAAGGGAGGCTGCGGAAGGAAAATCAATTCATCAACAACCGCGGGGACAGGTCAGGGGGCAGGGTCCGCTGGGGTCATCCCAGTGGGGTTGGCAGATCCCCTCCACCCCGGGTCAACCAGGGGCCCTCCTGGCCTTCAAGCTCTTTAAGAAGGGAGACCCCTCAGCCTGCCCAGATCAGCCTGTTCTCTGGCTTCACAGCCCTGGCTGCTGGGAAGTGCTTTCTCATGTCTGACCTGCTGCTGGCTTCACACCTCACCATCCCATCCATGGCCTCCAGCTCAGACCTAAGACAGTGACGGGGGAAGAAGAGAGTGGAGGAGCCCCTGCCTCTGGGTCCTGGGAAAGTGGCCGGATTCAGCCTCCTCACCAGGTGCAGCCTTCCTGCCTGCCCGCCTTGCTCTGCAGGCGAGGGAGCCCGAGCTCGTGGAGGTGAAGAGGATGCTTCCGGCAAAGCTGGCCAATTGAACACACACAGTCACTTTTTTGTTAACTGAGTTCTATTTGACCACACACATTTACTTTTGCTCCCTCTCAAACCCCCTCTAAAACAACAGTAAGGAGACTTTTTTTAATTAAGGCATAAAGCCTGGAGGACAGAAAAAAGAGAGAGAGAGGAGGCGATGGGAGAGATCTTCAGCCCAGCCCAGTTCCGTTCACCACGGCTGTTGTCTGGTGCAAAAGCCTTCTATTCCTGAGGACACAGCTGGTGCCCAGCCACCCTCCCAAGCTCCGGCCCCTCCCCTGGACCTGACAGGGCTCCTTCCCGGCCCAGGAGGGGCCTCAGGACGCCCTCCAGCCTCCCAGCACAGTCCCTAGGATCTTTGGTTAAATATTTTGATTATCACCCCTGACAACGATGTCAAAATTCCGGGAGCCAGAGAGCCAATGGCTGAGCAGGAACCAGGAGCCTGAGAAAGCGGAACCTTGAGCTGGCTGAGGACAAGCCAAGAAGCTGCCAGATCCTTCAGCACAGGACCCCCTGAAGGCTCAGGACTGGCAGCATCGGAGTACCCTTGGAGGAGGGGGTGAATGTGAACAAAGCCAGGAAGATTGGCAGAACATTCTAGATTTCCAGATCCTCTCCCTGATCCCCCGCAGAAGACAGGAGATTTATTCCCTGGAGAGTAAAGCAGCAGGCTCTGGCCTGGGGGCCACAGGCACAGATGAGGGCATGTACCTTCCCCCAGGCAGAAAAGTGGGAACTTCTCTGGGGATCTCACAGGCCCAAGAGGACAGACCCACAGATTCTGAGAGCGTCTCCCCCAACGCAGCAGCCCAGCCGGACCCCAGAGACCAAAGTCCTACTCCCAGGGCCAACAGTCCACCCTTAGGGTCTCACTTGAAAGGTAAGCTGAAAACCCAGGCTGCCAGGCATCTGAGGAAGCTGAGCAGAGAAGCAACAGAGACCAAAAGCAACGTGGAGAAAGCAGGTGGGATTCAGGGAGAAGGAAACTTCAGGAAAACCATCACCAGTATCCTCAGAGAGCTCAGAGAAGACAGTGCATTCATGAAACAAGAACAGGCAGCAATAAAATAAAAGAGATATTCAGGAAAAAAAGTCAAATAGGAATTTTAAAGGAAGGAGCCCAGACCAAGGCGGTGCCAGCCCGCACCCCGACTTCGCGCACTCCGCACACGTGGCAGAAAGCCAGGCTCTCCTCTCCAAGAAGCTCTGCAGACCCCTCAGGGCCCCAGAGTCCAGGATGGGAGCGATCTGGAGCCCAGAGAGGAAAGGGAGGTCCAGGCACGGGGAGGGGTCCAGAGGACCAGGCAGAGACGGTGGGTCCAGGGCTGGGGCTGAGAAGGGACAGAGGCCGCCAGCTTGGTGAGCTTGTGGATGGGGCCCCCGGAGCTCCGTCCACCCCTGCCCCCACAGAGATGTGCCTAGCAGGAGCCCCAAGAGGCAGAAAGCCCCACTTCCAGGTAGGAAAGCTGATGCTCACAGAGGGCGAGTCGTTGCCCTGAGACTCAAGCCAGGGAAGTGGAGAGCTTCCTTTCTTTTTTTTTTTAAATTTTTATTGAGATTATGATAGGTTACAACCTTGTGAAATTTCAGTTGTACGCTATTGTTTGTCAGTCATGTTGTAGGTGCACCCCTTCACCCTTTGTGCCCACCCCCCACCCCTCCTTTGAGAGCTTCCTTTCTTAACTCCACCGCTTGCAAGGAAAGCATCGAGGGCAGGAGCATCTGGGCCCGCAGCCCCAGAGTCTGGACGTGGGCTCAAGGCCTGGCCATCGACACTTACCGGCTGGGAATCCTGGGTTGATCCCGGCACTCAATCGGCCTCTCTCTGCCCACGCCTCACCCGCCAGCACCAGAAAGGCCCTCCCAGGTGTCGCTGGGGCCCACGGCCCTCCAACCAGGCTTCTGGCTGCAGCAGGGTGCTGGGGTGGCCCCAGGGCCCCGGCAGAATATGTCCCCTAAGGAGACCATGAGGGACTGTGGGGTGGACCCTGCCTCTGCCCAGACTGCCCTGAAGGCACACCAAGCATGGGTCTATTTTTAGCCAGGCCCCAGCGGGCAGCCAGCCACCCCATGTTATTCTAGACTGCAGGGTCATGAGGCTGGCCGGGGTAAAGGGGAGCCACGCTGAGGCTGCGGAGACAGCAGCCCTGGGAGGAGGCGCCCGCAGACTGAGTGGGGGCCGGAAGAGCAGGGGCCCAGGGCAGGGAGTCAGGGCCTGGGCAGGCTGAGCTGGGACAAAGTCAAGAAGAGACTGGAGTCCTGGGACGGCATGGGTGACAGGGCCTCCCTAGGCCCCACTCCTGGGGCCAGAGGGTCGCTGACTCTGCCTGCCATCCCATGCATTCCCCGGCCCCATGGCCCCTCCTCACAGTCACCAGTCTCCTTCTCCCAGCGGGGCCTCTCAGCCTTGGCAGAGGGACCTCGAGACTGCCGTGCATCCCTGCACCCTTTCAAGGCTCCTCCCTGCCCCCAAGTTACACAGAAAAGATGCCAGGCTGGGACACGGACACACACACGCACACACACACGTGCACGCATGGCCTCCTGGGAAGAGACAGGACAATGGAGAGGGGAGAGAGGTGTCCCTTTGTCCCCCTGCCAGGCCTTGGGAGCTCAAATCCACACAAAGAGCTTTACAAAGGGCCTCTGGCTCCCAAAGGGGGAGATAAATGGGGGAGGGGGAGAGGGGAAACCCCAGAGCTGGAAATGCCCAGTCAGTGGGTCTGGGAAGCAACGTAGGGGCTGTTCTCACAGCCATGGAGGCCACCAAAGAGTGTAGGGGGAGGGGAGGCAGGGAGTGGGGTATGGGGATCATGTGCTCAGGGGGTCCAGAGAAAGCTGGGGCCAGAAGTGGCTTCCTGGAGGAGGCAGGCAGAAGTGCCGACATGCTGGAGGCAATTGAGGGAATGGGAGCTAGGCTTCCTTGCCCAGCCTGAGAGAGGGGGCGACAGGCCAAGCCCCACCCCATCACCAATGAAGGTAGCCACAGACCCCCGCCCCCCCCCCCCCCCCCCCCGCCCCCCCCCCCCCCCCCCCCCCGTTGGGTCTGGCTGGGAGAGACGGGTGGGTGCCTTCAGGGCTGAAGACAGGCCCGGGGCGGGGGGGGGGGGGGGGGGGGGGGGGGGGCGGGGGGGAGGGGGGCTGGGTCCCAGGAGAAGGACTGATTGGTCAAGCAAGACAATGACTTCTTGCTTCCAAGGGACCGTGGAGCACAAGAGGAAGCGCTGCCTTTGCCCATGCCACATCCACCTCCTGTTGAGGGCTGTCTTACTCACTCTGCAGAAGGAGATGGCTGAGGCGCAGGGAGAAGCCAAGGGCAGCAGCCAGGAATCCTGAGACCTGGCTCGTGTCCCGACTTTGCACTAACAGCGTGAGACGGTGGACACGTCCCCTCCCCGGGCCTCAGCCCCTGATCTGTGAAATAGGGTAGCAACGTAGGCTCACATCACTTTCCGGGGCTGTTGTGAGCATCGTGTGAGGCTCGCCTTGAGGACATTTTTGGTCGTTTTTGCTAAGTGACCTCTGTCCTGTCTGCCAAGCCACAGACCCCGAGCCCAGGGCTCTCCCCCATTCTTACCCCCACTTTCTGAAGCAGGCTCCGAGGTGAGGCCCTTGGTCAAGCCAGCAAGTGAAGCGGTCAAACGGATGACCTCAAAGGCCGCTTCCAGGGGGAGGAGGGAACTGATGTGTTTTGAGGGCCTACTGCATGCTGGGAACTTCACCTTGAAGCCAACGGAAGCCCCTCGCTAACGCTGCAAGGTAGGTGCCCTCCTTCTCATTTTCCAGTTGAGGAAACTGAGGCTCACAAAGGTAGTCAATGGCAGAGCCCAGATTTGCAGCCAGATCAGCCGGACCCCCAGGTCCACGCTTTTCCAATACAAACTCTCCCTCCTTTTTTTGCCATGTGATATAAGCTCATCTTCCCCTCACCCAGAGCCCCGAACCCCATAGCAGCACTCCCCGCACCCACCCCCCGCTGACCTCAGGATTCAGGACTGCAGACTGCAGAGGGTGACAGAAGAGGAAAGAGGTGCCAAGGAGAACAGTGTGGACCGGCTGCCCGCCCGCGGTGCCCCAGAGCCTGGCACAGGCTGCGAAGCTGGTCTACACAGCCGCCTGGTGCGGCGGGCTCTCTCTCCCCGTCTTACAAGAGAGGAAGCAGACACTAAGTCGTTTGCCAGGGCACCAGACAGGCAGAAGCCGGCAAGGACTCCTCCAGCCACCTGTCCCCCAGTCTCTGCTCCATCTCTGAGCCAGAGCCTTGGTGGGGCAGTGTGGAGTCACACAGGGAGCTGGGGGTCTTGCAGGAGGATGGAGAGAACTGGAGAGAAGCTCCCCTTCAAAGCTGCCTCCAGCGCACTCACCCCCTGCTGGCTTGGCTGCAGCTCATTGAGAAGCCAGGGAATAAATTAGCGCTGCTTAGCATACTGAGTGGCTGGGGTGCAAGAGGCCGTCTGGGCAGCTCACACAGCTCAGTGTAGAATGCCGCGGGCTGCAGTGGGGGGAGACGATGGGGGCAGTTTTGGGGGGAGACAGTCTGGCCAGGCTGGGCCTTGTCTGACCTCCCACAGGTGGCCTCAGCTCGGTGCCCAGAAACACTTGCTCCTGCTCCAACTTCATTCCCCTAATGGTGTCTCAGCTCGGCGCCTGCTAGCCGCCCCCCTGCCCCCACACTCTGGCCAGCCCCGCCAGCCCCGGAGGACACCCAAGGTTAGTGGTCCCGGAGGACACCCAAGGTTAGTGTCGGGGGCAGCGTCAGGCTGCCCAGCTTCCCTGGGATGAACTTTGAGGCAGACGGCTCTGTCCAGGGGGAAGAGGAGACCAGTACAATGCAGATTCCTGAATGCTCCCTCCCCAGGACCCTCACTGGCCTGGTGCCCCGTGCCTCAGTTTCCCCTTGAGCACTGAGGCACCCCAAGCAGGAAGGAAAGATGGGGAGGGGAACAGAGAGCCATGTCAGAGGCCAGGTGGAGTTGGCTCTCTGTCCCAGGCAGGACGGCACCGCTTAACATGACCAGAGCAAAGCAGGTTAACTCGAGGGCCAGGACCCAGGCCAAAGGGAGGAGGCCCAGGCCTGGAAGGGAGCGTGACAGCCTGGGGCCGAGGCTGCCGCCTCCTGCCAGATCCTTGGGTCACCCACCTCGGACCCCCAGGACCAAAGACCCTGTCCTCCTCTGTGTTGCAAGGCCCTGTGGTGGCCACGAGAATGACCTCGCAGCCCTGCTGCAGGAGCAGGACTGACAGGGCCCCAGCTGTGCGCTTGGAAACCTATCACCGTGCTCGCAGGGGCCCCGCGCCCCTGTGCTGCAGCCCACCCCCCCACCACCAGTCGTTAGGGTGTAGAGCCATTCCAAGGCAGACCGTTCCTGGGAGACGCGAGACATCGGCCAACTGCGGTCCTGGACCCCCTATGGCTTTGCTGAGTCCTCCTTGGGGTGCCCGGAGGTCTGGGACGCCGCCGTTCGACTCTCCTCCCTCCACTCAGGGTCAGACTTACACTGCCGTCCGCAGGCTCACCCAGCCTCCCCCGCTCCTTCCTTTCACTCCGGCATCTTCCCTCACAAAATCTTTACACGTTGAATCCCATCTTGTTTCTCCGAGGACTTGGACTAATACAGCCACTCAATAACCATAACAACAGAACAGCAGCTACCGTTTATTAAATGCTATCCATATGCCTCCACTGTTCTAAGTGGCACAGACAGGTTACACAATATGCTCAGTGATGCACAGTCCTGAAGTGGCCCAAAGTTGAACTTTGTCTACCCCAGAAGGCCACGTGTGTAACCACTACCCCACAGTGCCTCTCCTCTAAGAGAGATGCCATCCATCCCTGCCTCCTGCCTTTTGGGGGAAGAAAGAGAGTGGAGAAGGGACTTGAAACTCCTGAGGAGTGGGCAAGACAGACACACAGAAAGAAACAGAGAAGGAGCATGAGAGAGATTTAAAGAGAGAAAGGAAACGGGGATAAGATACACGAGAGACCAGGAGAGCCAGCTCTGGCCCCCAAGGAATCCTGATCCTACAAGCAAGAGCACCTCACCTCCCCGGGGCAGGGACGGGCTGAGCTATTGGAGAAAGGAAGCAGAGAGGAAGGAGAATGTGGCCCTGGGGCACTTTCCGACCCCACCCATGTCTTGTCATCTTGGCCAGCCACCCCCACCTCTCCCCCCGGGCATGTGACTAGGGCGTGCCCGAGGTGCCAGCCAAGGAACTCTGCAGCCAGGCTCCCCCAGCACCAGGTCCCAGGCATCTCCATCCCTACCTGCCCCACCCTGCCCCCCATTCCTTGTCCTCCAGCCCTTCCAGGGCAGGGCCAACAGGCCTAGCCTGGGTCTCAGGGTCCCAACAAAGCCAGGCCTGTCCCCTGCCCAACCTCCGTGGGAGTGACGTCTGGGCTGCAGGTGAAACTGAGCCAAAGGGACATGGCAGAGGGCCAGCAGCACCTCCTCTTGTGAACTCTCGGCTTAACTCCTGGCCTGCCAGCCCCGAGTTCTCGGGGCTGCTGTTAAGGGCTGAAAGGGTTGGTGGTCAGGAGAAAATGGTGGAGAAGTCAGGGACAAGGAAGGGGAGCCAGCTTCCAGGGGGTCCATCCACTAAGGGAGGAGGGGCTTTATGGCAGACCCAGGGCCCCCACCCCTACACACAAACACAGACACACACATCCCTATTTGGTCCAGCCACGTGAGAAAGACCCACCAGCTGGCTGCAGTCACCGCACACCCAGCCGTCATCCATCCTCCACGCTGAGCCAGGGATAATTTAAAATGCAGACTCCCTCCCTGGGTGAAACTTCCGGGGGCTCTCTATGGCCCATGTGAGTCTAAAGTCCAAACTCTTTAGCTTGGCATTCAAGGCCCTTCCCACGCTGACCCACCTCTTTTCCCGCTTTTGATGGAGGCTCTCCCCTCCCACCCTTTACTCTAGCTCCCAGAGTTCACACGCTTTCATACCCCTGGGTCTCCCTAAAATGTCCTGTGTCAGTGAACTCTTACACATCCTGTAGGACCCAGTTCAAAATGTCACCTCCTCCTGGAGGACTTCCCAGACTGCTCCAGGCAGAACAGGCTACTCCCTGCTCTAGAAGTAGGTAACAGCTTGTACAGGTCTTCCTGCACATTGTCCCAGGATGTGTTTGAACATCTGCCTCCCTCACTGGGCCTCAGGACTTACTCAGGAAGACCATGTGCATGTGCACGGTACTTGACAGAGGAGAGCCGGGAGGAGAGGCATATGAGAATGAAGGGTGGATGGGTAAAAGAGAACACGGTGGCTGTGGGTGGATGGAGGAACAGATGGGTGCAAAGGCAGACAGGCTGAGAAGTGAGCAGACACATGAGACTGAGAAGCTCTCACTGGTGTAGACCCAACATGTCACACACAAGTGGCCCACAGGACATCGGACAGAAGGCTTCGCCAGGAGGCTCTGGGCCTAAGGACCCACCAGGCCATTCTCGACTCCTCATGGTTTGGGCTGTGGTAGGAGGAATGGGGTTTGATGGGGACACCCAGAAGCTCCTGGGAAGGGGGTGCTGGCAGGAATGCCAAGGGCAGCTGAGCAGAGGCCAGAAGCCAGCCCGCTCCGGTCTCCTTGTGATGCCGCCCCTGCCAGCCACTGCCCATCACTAGGGTCTGACTCCCTTGCCACCCTGCTCAGACCTCGAAAAGGCCTTCTGTCAGTTGACCTCTGCCAACCCTGCAGACGCTCCTGTGTGACTTCCAACCGTGCCTGCGCTTGACCCAGGTGGTCTCATCCTAGCTCCCCTCGCCACGCCCATGCCTACCCCTGGGTGCCCAGGGGAGCTCTAAGATCAAGGGGAGACCGCGGCTTCCCAGGCGGGAAATCGCACCCCCCTCCCCCCCGCTCCGGTGCAGGTCACGCCGGCCACTCGCTCTCCCCTGTGCCTGGCCTCCACCTGGCTTTCCTTCTCTGGGTCTCCACCTGCCCCCTCTCACCTCCATCCATCCATCATCGGGCCCTCACTGAGCATCTATATGCTGCATGTCCTTTGTACGTTCCTGGGACACCAAGCTCTCTAAGACTTGGCTCTGGCCTGAAAACACTGGCTCACAGACTTGCCGGGGAGACAGACCTGTGAACAGATGTCACCAGGAACCCCCCCAACACTCTCCTGTCCCTGTCCAGAAAGCAACACTAAGGCCGAGGCCCCTCCATCCGCAATCCCTGGGGTGGGTTTGGAGACCCAGCTTCTGCTCTGGGCCCTAGAGCTGCTTGGGCTGGGAGAAGGAGGGGCTGGCCAGAAGCACCGGGGCTGGGGTCTCTGGAGGGGAGAGGGTCAACTTAGGGATCAGAGACGGGGCAGTCAGCAAGGAGACCTGGACCCTGGACATGGCCTGCGTCCTCTTCGCTCCCCACCGCTAGGCTTCTCTTGCGATGGCGGCCTCTGCTTCCCACTCGCAGGCTGCTGCCCCTGCGGGGGCTGCCTTAGCTTGCCTGCCCTTGGCACCACACTCCATCCTGGTGCCAGGGGCCCTTGGCAAGGTCTTGCAACAAACAAGGAGGCAGTGGCTGGCTTCCTGCCCTTCAGAAAAGAGGGAAAGAGTAGAGGGCATGGCCTCAGCCTCAGCCTCACACACTCCTGACCCACCAGGGACCCAGGCAGACCCCCAGAGAGTGGGTACGGCTGCGAGAGGTGGTCAGCTGACCTCTACTCACTGCTCCTCCAACGCTCCTCCTCCTCCCTCCGCCTCCTACCCCGGAGCCCCACACGGGCGGGGACGAGATGAGAAGCTAGAGACTCTTCTGCCCTTCCCGGGAGATCACCCCTCCCCACTGTCAAGATGCCCAAGGGCTCCCTCCATAGAAGGACGCCTCTGATTCTGGAGATTCTTGGGTCTCCCAGAGACACCCATTGAAACAGAGGGATAAACCCACCCAACAGAACTTAGAACATAGTCACCAAAAGTCAGGCAGGAAAATGTTGAGAGCAGCGCCGTTCGCAACAGCCCCAAACTGGAAATGACCCAAACTCCCGTCAGTAGCAGACTGATAACTAAGTTGTCTATCTCCACGTGATGGAGCACCAGCCATGAGAAGGGGCCTCCAAAGCCGAACGCAAGACTCCGGGTGAAATTCACAACCACGACGTTGAACAAAAGAAATAATCAGACACAAAACAGCACACATGGCGTGCTCCGTTTGTCAGAAGTTCTAGAACAGGCAAATCCACGCTGTTAAAAGTCAGCAGAGTGAATGACCCTCAGAGGGGACTTAGAGACTGGAAGGGGCAGGAAGAGGGACTTTCGGATGCTGGGAATGCCCTCCTGTTGACTGAGTGCTGGGTACACGAGTGTATTCAGTTTGTGAAAAGTTTCTGCACGTTTCTGTATTTGTGAAATACTTCACAAAACTAAAACGAAGCCTTCTCAGCTACCATGTTTATAAGATGAGGAGGGTCCTCCTCCCTCCCGCTCCCCCTCAGCCCACCTCCAGGTCATCTCCGCCTCCTGTCCCTTCTCCAGGAATCAGTCTTGGCCTCACGCCCCAGCATGCCAGCCCGCCACCTCTCTAACCCAAATCACCATCGTCTCTCCCCAGATGACCATGACCCCCCCACCCCCGGTCCTCCTCGCTTCGCCCGTCACCCCTCCAATCCATATGCACACAGCATGGATGGCAGGGCTCAGGGCAAGCCAGGAGCAGCCACAGAAAGCCTCCATAACATTCCAGAAGAGGCCTCAACTCTTCTCCATCTCAGGACCTTCAAGTGTGCTGTTCCCACCGTCTAGAATGCTCCTCCTCACCACCTTCTACTTGCACTTCGGCTCTTTGCTTCAACGCCACTTCCTCCTCCCTCCCAACCAAAGCCCGACTCCTCTGGGAGCTCCCATTGCATCCTTTACTTCTCCATGGCACTGTTTCCAACAATGCATTTATTTGTGCGATTCCCTGTTTGCACTCTGTTCTCTCTCTCCCGCTGGATCGACACCCTCTCTGAAGGCAGGAGCAGGAGCCATCTGCTCACCTGCTCTGTCCCCAGCTCCCAGCTCAAAGCCTGGCTTACAGCAGGTGCTCAAAAATGCTGTTGACTAAGAGACCACATCTTAATTGTTCCCACCACAAAAAAGAAATGATAATTACGTGTCGTGAAACAAGTGTTAGCTAACACTACGGTGGTAACCACATGCGATATGTGAGTGTATCAGATCAACACGTGGTACGACTGAAACTTACAGTGTTATATGTCAATTCTATCTCCATAAAAACAAACTTCAAAAAATACTAAACTTACAATGAAATAAGTTCTATTAATTCTATTAAAAATGAAGGTAATACCTGAAAACTAAAAAAAGCATTTGTTGACCACATGAACGGCCCGGCCCACGTATCTCGCCGCAGCCTTTGGGGAAGGCGAAAGTTGCCTCTGGGAACAAAGCCCCCACTTGTCTGGGGTCGGGACACCTGGGGTGTGGTCCTAGCTCTGCCACTCGCTTGTTGTGTGGCCTTGGGCAAGTAATTTCCATTCTCTGGGCCTCAGTGTGCTCACTGGTGCAATGCAGAGGTTGGATGGATCAGGACCATGGGTGGGCTTGAGCAGGTATGTGATGTGTGTGTGTGTGAGTGTGTGCATGCAAGAGCATCCACAGCTTTCATCAGATTCTCACAGGGATCTGTGACCCCACAAGGTTCAGAAACACTCACCAAGATCCTTTTGGCGCTGGGGGTCTGTGACTATATACAACTAAAGAGAGAGAGGAAGTAATCCAACCCACAGTAGGGGGAGCTAGACCAGCCCCCAGAACTGCCATGGGAGGTGTAGGACCTCACACCAGGCATGCTGGGGAGGCTGCAGGACCCGGTTCCCTGGGGAGCGCCTGAACTCCACAGGGCTCTAGGCCATGGAGCCGAGGCCAGATGAACTGACCTCAGGGGCTGGATTTCAGCAAGGAAGCAGAAGCCGCCCAGGGCCTCCTCCCCTCTGCTCCCGCCACCATCCGACAGGCACCCACTTGTCCTGGGATACCGCAGAGAGCGAGGAGGCAAGGCTGGCACCTGGAGATGCCCGCCGGGCCCTTTGGCGCCCGGGTCAGAGGAGGTTTGGCGGGAATGCTCAGGACGGGGGCCAAGCCCCACCCTCCCTTCTCCCGAGGCTGGCAGGCTGACACATAGGACCAGAGGAGGGCTCAGAGCATAGGGCAAGCGTGGGGCCCTGAGGAGGCCACCTGAGGGCTGCAGGACTACACCTCCAGGCTCCAATAACCCAGGGCAGGGGCTCAGAGCTGGGGCGTCCTCCTCAAAACAGAGGAGCGGGCCACAAATTCGGGCCAGGGAGGAGAGTAGTGTGGGCAATGGGACCTGGGGGGACACACCAGGCCCCCAGAGACAGGAGGGCAATGTGGTCCGAGAGCAGAGCACAGCCTGCTTAGGGGACCTGAGTGGGGACAGCATGCACGGAGAGGACGGCAGTGTGGCCTGGGCGGAGAGGGCGGCCCAGAGCGGAGCGGAGAGGACGAGGCTGCAGCCTGGGCCCCAAGGAGAGAAGCGGGGCCTGTGGAACGGGGGGGAGGGGCATGGTCTGTGGCAGGATGGTGGCTTCTAGGTGGCAGGCCTGTCGGTGGGAGTGCCTTGGCCGGGAGCCCAGATGCCTGAGTAGCTTCTAAGCCCTGACTCCTGAGGGGGACTGAGCACCCCAGAGATGTTTATCCACCACAAGAACGTGGTAGAACGCCTCCTCTGGTGAGTGGCAGGCTGCCTGGCAGCACGGTCCTGGGTCACTCAAGTCTCCCGAGAGGGGCACTGTGAAGGAGGGGCCTGGCAAGGGCAGGGAGCGGCCAGCGCACCTCCCCCGAGGCAGCCAGAGCCAGGGGCACGGGGGGCTCGGGCAGGACAGAGTTCCACCCGAGATAAAGCAGGGATGACTCACGGCGAGAGCCCGCTCTCTCCAGAGGCCGCTCAGAAACCAGCTCATCCGAATGCAGACAGACACTCGTCCCCATTCGGGTCCCAGGGGCTGTCGCACACCCACGCACACACTCCCATCCCCCTTCCTTCATCACCCACCTCCAGTGCCCCTGGAGCCTTCCTCCATCTCAGCCCTGGCTGCCTGACCCTGTGCCCACCCACCCCCGGGGAGCCCCCTGGTACCCACCCCACAGCTGGCTACACAGGGAGTGGAGGAGTCAGGGAGATGGGGGAATGAAGGAGATCCACCAACAGAAAGAGTAAAGTCTAGAAGGGTCTGAGGTAGGAACAGATAAGGGAGGGGAGCTGTGAACTCATCTCCCCCTGAAGCCATCGAGGACAGAGGAGGGTTCAGAGGCTCCGAGGTCTGGCGGGAGGCCTAACAACCTCTGGAGGGGCCCTAGGCGAGGGGTGCTGCATGTCACCTTCACTCTCTGCCCCTTTGCCAAGACTGAGAAGCAGTAGTCTGGGGTGTCCCGCTGACACCCCCAGGCCTTGTCCTACCCCAGGACCCTAAGCGAGGCTCAGGCCTCCATCAGGGTCACACCTGGGCCACCAGCCACCAAGAGGGCTCAGGCCACAACTGTGCCCCACCAAGCCTGTCCCTCACCGTGGCCGGTCATTGTGGGGATGACAGGGTCAGAGCTTGGGAAGGACACAGAGTTCAGTGTCTAAGGGCAGCCCCACACCTGGCACTGGGGAAGGTAACCATGAGTATGCCATATCCGTGCCCCGGAGGGGCGTCCCGTCAAGTGGGGCAGAGGGATCCCCTCTGCACACACACACACACACACACAGCTACTTCACTGGCTGTCCCAGTGAAGAGGGCGGAGGAGGCTGGGATGTGGCTACAGGCTACAGCTTGAGTGGCCCAAACTCCCGGTGCACAGGTGGAGGGATGGACGAGACCAGCATAATCCAGACCCCACATAGCTAACAAACCTCAGGAGGATGCCGCCTTCACAGCCCCCACCAGGAAGGCAGGTGGGATGATGCAGGGGGCCTACGCTGGAGTTATCTAGTCCCTAGGGACCCCAGCTATCTCCTCCTCCCCCTTCTCCTCCTCCTCCTCGTCGCAGAAATCCAAGATCCACACCTATGTCAGGCCTGGTGGTTCCGGGACAGATGCCCCATCCAAAACCAGTACCTGCCTCGCCTCCCAGCCCCGGCCTAGCCTGGGCCAGAACAGAGAATGCAGGAGGAGGGTCCAGCTGCCCCCACCAGCCTCAGCTCAGCCCTCACTCTGGTGGGGCCCTCCCTGGCTCACACAGCCCCTCCCTCCCGGCTACAGAGCCTGGGTCAGTGACAACAGGCACAGCTGCCCATGGGACACACAGTCCACAGGGACACCAGCTCCCAGGACATTCAGTCTGGCAGTGCCTTCCCCCAGCTCTCCCAGCCCTAAAGCTCACCTGAGCTGTTGGCCTTCCAGAGGTCAGGTCCTCCCTCCCTCACCTTCCTCCCAAGGACACAAGAGACCCAGGTGAGACCTCAGCCTAACTCACCGCCCCTACACCAGGTCCTGGCCAGTCCATGCCCCTGAGGCCGCCTGCCTTTGCCGACCGGCCCTTTCCTGGCTGAGCTCCTTACCTGTCTCAGGTGAGCTGGACTGCCCGCCACCCGCTCCCGAGCTCGGGGCGCCCCCGCTCCCCCGCAGCACCCTACCTGAAGCAGCCGCTGCCTGCTCTCAGCGCGGACGGACTCCCCGGGCTCCCGGCACTCTGCCGGCGCCGGGGCCGGGGGGCTCCCCGGGGGCTGGGGGCCGCCGGGGGCCCCGGGCTGCAGCGCCTCGCAGCACACCAGGCTCACCGTGCAGCCCATCCGGCCGGGCGCCCGGGGCCCGGGGCGGGGCGGGGATGCAGGAGCCCCGGGAGCCGGCCCGCCCCCCGCGCTGGCGACCGCTCGGCCCAGGGCGCCTCTGACGTCGGGAGGGGTGGCGACACCCCCAGCCCGTCCCCGCCCGGAGCCTTCTCGGGCCCGGGGCTCCAGGAAGCCGGGGAGTGCGGGGCCGGACGAGGGGCGGCGACACGGGCGCCCGGACGCAGCCAGCGATGGAGGGAGACCCGAGGGCGCGGGGGCGCGCGGAGGGGCGGCGATCAGCCGAGTCTGGGAGGGCGAGAAGGCCGACAGCGCGTGGGAGAGGCAGGAAGCCGATAAGGAGAGAGAATGAGGGAAGGACGGGGAGACGGGGACACCGGGGACTGATGAGGGGACCAAGTCCTGGAGGCGGAGAGTTGCGCAGGAGGGCAGAGCCAGGCTTGGGGACCGCGTGTTCCAGTGTTTACACGCGGCTCCTGAGGTTTGTGAAACACTAGAACGCCCAGCTGCCTACTCCTCTGCTCCCTGCCCCCTGTACTAGCCCTGGGGGGGGGGGGTCCCAGCCCAGGCGAACAGGACCGGGCGGTGGAAAGACCCCAGCAGAGCAAAGCCACAGCCTACCTGGCAGCCCACCTGGGCAACCCACCTGGCCCATCCCTGGATACAGCATCACCAGTGGTTTCACTGTCTTCCTTTTAGGGGTGAGTACCAGGCCTTGGAGAATGGCAAGGCTGACCGGCACTCACGAGGACCCCTCATGAGCCCACGGTGGGGAGGAGGAGAGAGACACAAGGTGGGACCCTTGTCCTCCCCTCCTGGCCTGCACCACAGTCCAACCAAGTGACAGTAACGACTGGCCAAGTATCGGCCAGACAGCATCACAGTTTCTGTGTGCCACCTGGTGGCAATAAGGGAGAAAGACAAGAGCAAGCGACAGTAAGGAGAAGGGAAAGGAAATTCGCAGAGCAGCCTTTGCCGTTGCCCCACTGGGTGAGTCTGTACCCAGCTCTGCCTGAGGGGCCACCCCTATCTCCCCCATCCTGCCCCAGTGCCCTTGCCCTGCTCTGCCACTTCCTTCTGCAGCCTTCTACTCCTCCCCCTGTGAGCAGGATTTCCCTTCCAGGGTGATGGGCTGGGCCTGACTCACTTCCCGGCCTGCAGACTCTGGGAAGGACTGTCCCGGGCTCAGGCTGCAGGCCCCGCGCTCCATGCCCCACCATCCAGGCCTTCCCAGGTGAGTGGCACGGAGGTTCCTGGGGCTGGGGCTGGCTGGAGAAGGGAGTGATGCCAGGATGCTGGGCACGGGAACCCCGGATAGAGATGAGGGAGAGGAGGAGGTTCATCTAGGTGTCCCTGGGTTTCATAGACGATCTAGGCTGGAAGGGGCTAGAGAGACCCTCAGTCCAAGTCCTTGGTCTACAGATGGGGAAACTGAGGCCGAAGAAAGGCAAATGATGTGCCCAAGAGCACACAGTGAGTTGGTAGCAGGTCCGGGATGGAGAACCGGGTCCCTTGACTCCCAGCTCAGTGCTCCCTGAGCACCATCCCCACCCCCCCACCCCCATTTACCTTTCCTCCACTTGTCCCACTGCTTCTTCACTCTCACCGCTCCCAAATTCACAGCCTGGGAGGGAGGACGCCTGGGTTCCCCACCCCACACCCAGCCTTTACTCCAGGCTTTAAGCCCACCAGCCCTCAGGAGCCACTCTCTTCCTCTGCAAGCCCCAGGACCCATTGTGGGAGAAGAGACTGACTCCCCTGGGAGAAGACAGCAGAATTACAATGGGCGTCCTGCTCCCCACACACCCAGCCTTCTGGCCCCGTCCCAGCTCTGGGCCTCGCCTTCCTTCTGCCTCCCTGTCCTCAAAGAACACACATTTTCCACTCGGCGGGGCCCAGGAGAGGATGACTGTGTGTCTCAAGGCGGGTGACTGCTCTGACAAGACTCCCCGCGGGACAGAGGGATGACGTTCCGTCAGCCCAGCGTCCACGTGGCAGGTGCACCAACCGAGCCGCGCCCATCAAGTCAGGGCCAAGAACATGAGCCCTGTGGGCACCCAGACCTGAATTCAAATTCTAGTTTCACCACTTACAGCTTTGTGACATTGGATGAAAGTCTTACCCTCTCTGACTCGTATAAAATGGAGTTGACAGCCTCCTAGGGTTATTGTGGAGACTGAATGGGACAAGGATGTCAGGCACATGGCACAGTGCCTGGCACTCAGGAGCTGCTCCCTAAGCGGGGGCCACACCCTCGTCTTCCCACACTGGCCTACCAGAAAGAGCTGGGGGTCCCATGCTACCAGTGGACTTGCTGTGTGACCCTGGAGATGCCACGTTCCTTCTCTAGGCTCTGCTCCTTCCTTTGCATAAGGAGAGAATCGAGGCTGAACGTGGAGGCTCCTGCCTTGGCCGACCTCCCAGAGCCACAAGGAATCCCATCCTTTTCGAATGCTCATGGCAGAAGAAGGGGCTGTCCTCAAGGTCACCAGGGACCTGAAAGGTGAGTATGTGCTGACAGATTTGCTGGGACTGAACTGGGGGAACAGCAAGGGGTCCTGGGGCGTCTCCCTCAGCCCTTGCCACCTGATGTCTGATGTCCACCATCCTCCCCACAGCCGCCGTTTCTGCCATCCTCCAGGGCCACGGGGCTGGGCAGCAGCCGGTCACAGATGCCAGCGCTGAGCTGCACAGACTCTGTGGCTGCCTGGAGCACCTGCTGCAGGTGGGGCCCGCCCCGCCCCTCCCCTCCCCTCCATCTCCCCTCTCCTTCCTACTCTCCCCCTCTCCACCCCAACCAAGAGGGCACTCCCAGATCCTGAGGGAAGAGCCGCTGCTCCCCATTGTCCCCACACGCTCTCTCGGCTCCCTCAGTGTCAAGTCCTTCTGACAGCTAACCTCACTCTGGGAGGCTGTCCCTGTAGCCTGGAATAAGAGGTGGGGCTGGGGCGGCCACCCTGCTCTAAAGACTGAAGTTCAGAGGTGCGGATGTCCTGGGGCCGGCCCTCCTTGCTGCTGGCTAGAGCCCCAGTTGTCACTCTCACCAGCTTTTACTGATCGCTGACCACACCGCCCTTATGTAATCCTCATTCAGACCCCTGCGGTGTTTGATGACCTGCCCAACCCCAGGGACACACACACATCCTTCCTACTTCTCTGTGTGTGTAGTGTGAGTGTGCGTGTGTGCATGAGTTTTGTGTGTGTGAGGTGTGCAGGTGGGAGTCTCCAGCCAGTCTGCCCCTCATCTGCTGCACTCCGGTCACACTGGCCTCCTGGATCCTCCTAAAGCACATCAAGAATGTGCCTGCCTCAGGGCCTTTGCATGTGCTCTTCCCTCTGCCTGGAATGCTCTTCCTCTAGGAAATCAGATGGCACACTTTCTCATTTCCTTCACATCTGGACTGGAAAAGTACCTCCTCAGTGAGGCTTTCTCCAACCACCCTAAACTAAAATTTTAACACATAAAAATACACACCTCACACACACCCACATACACACATGTGTGCACACACCACCCACTTTTTTTCTCCTTTCCCTGCTTTATTTTCTCCTTAGCAGTCAGCCCCACCTAACCTACTATATGTTTTACTTATTCAGTTTCGTGGTTGTCTGTCTCCCCCACCAAGATGGAAGCCCATGAGGTCAGTTTGCTCATGGCCGTATCTCCAGGGCTTAGAACAGGGCCTGGCACATAAGTATATCTGGAATGCATGAATGAATGAATGAGAACACCGAAGGCTCAGAGAGGTCAAGCAGCTTTCTCCTGGCCACACAGCCAGTAAGAGCAGAGCCGGGACCTGGAGCTGAGTCTGTCTGCGCGAGCCCTTTCCCCTGGACCGTGTTCCCGATCAGCATGCTGGAATGCAAGGGTGGTTCTGGGAGGAAGTGTTTCTACCCTTTCCTTTCCCACGTCTTGCTGCTAGTTTGACCAGAAAGAGCAGAGGAGCTTCCTGAGGCCTCGGAAGGGCTACTGGGACTTTCTCTGCACGGCCCTGTCGCAACAGCGTGGGGACACGGAGCCAGCCAGCTTTGTCCACTCCCAGGACAAGGTACCCAGGGCCAGGTGGCAGGGAGGCTGGCCTGTGTGTTGGGGCCTTGACCCCAGGCTTTGACGAGGTGGCTCTGGGGCCAGGACACAGGCCTGCCTGAGGCCTCTTCTCCCCTATCCTGGCTCCACTGACATGGACCCCCTCACCTGGTCTTGTGGCTCATTAGCCCCCACCCTCAGCACCCCTCCAGCCACCCCCTGCCTCCCCCTGCCTCAAGTCCCATGACACCTTCCTCATCAACCACTCGTTCCTATCTTCTCTCTCTCTCTGTGCTGGCCGAGCCCCCTCTGTCCTGACGCCACCCCCATCACGCCCCCCTGCACTCTGCAGTTGAAGACCCCACTGGGAAAAGGCCGGGCCTTCATCCGCTTCTGCCTGGCCCACGGACAGCTGGCCGAGACCCTGCAGCTGTGCCTCCTGAACCCGGAGCTCACCAGGTAGGGTTGCGGGGCCGCGTTCCTGCTCATCCTGTGAACACCCCCGAAAGATGGTTAATATCAAAGATGACCACAGTGAGAGTCCTGAAGGGGAAGTCCTGGAAGAAAGGGCAGAAGGGACATTAGAACCCGGGAGTCCTGGCAGCATCATGGTGCTCGGCCTCTGCTCCCCTAAGGCCACAGCCTGCCAGGGACCCGTCCGTCACAGTGTGCATTGCTGGTGGGTTCTCAGAGGTCGGGGGTGGCAATAGCACCAGCACCCAAGGCTGAGGGTGCTGGTCCCTGTTAACACAGGGAGTGGTATGGCCCCCGGAGCCCTCTGGTGTGCCCTGAACTGCGGGAGGACATTCTGGACTCTCTCTACGCTCTCAATGGGGTAGCCTTTGACTTGGACCTGCAGCGGCCAGACCTGGATGGGGCCTGGCCCATGTTCTCAGAGTGAGTGGCTGCAGCGTGGAGGGAGCCTCTTTTCAATGCCTGCTGCCATTACCACCCAAACTCTCAGCCTCCAGCCTCATCCATTTCTCCCTCCCTTCTTGCTCCCTGAATGGCTGATTCTCCACCTCCCTAGCCTTCTCTTTTCCCAGAATCATCTCGTGATGTCCCATGATGCTGCGTAGAATACACACTCACTAGAGAGTTGTTGGATGGTTGGAGTGGAGGATTAGAAGGATGGATGGAGGCTGGGATGTAGGGATGGATGGAGGGATGGATGGATGCAGGGATGGAGGCATGGAGGGATGAAGGGTGGGATGGATGGATGGATGAAGAAGGGAATGCATGCATGAAAGTGGCAGAGGGGGAAGGTGGGAAGGATGGTGGGATGAATGGATGGTTGGAAAAACAGGATATCCTGCCCCTGAGGACCAAGACCACCACTGGAGAGAGGCCCAGGGTCCCCTTGCCCCTTTCACTTTCAGGTCCTGCTGCTCCAATTCCAGCCGGGCCCAGGGACGAAGACCCAGAAAGACCAGAGATTCCCCCAAGGAGGTGCCTCTTCCTGACCTGCACTCTGAGTTGCCTCTTCTCCATCTCTGTTGGGACCCCAGGTTGAGCAGGAACTGAGCCCTGACCCAACGTGTGGACCTGGGGACCGGGGAGCCACAGAAGTGAAGGCTCATATTCCTCAGGTGGTGGGGACACTGGGGGGAGGAAGGACCACAGGTGCCATCTGCAGGAGCCAGTGGGGCCCGGGGGAGGAGGACGTGCTGGGGAGGGTGACCAGAAGCTGGTAGGAAATAGACCGGAGAAACAAGCTCTGCTGGACAGTTTGCAAGCATCTCAGTCCAGTTCACGGAGCGACTGAAGACCCGGATCACCTGGTTCAAGTCCCAGCTCCACCCCTTACTGACCAGTGTCCTTGGTCAAGTTACTCATCCTGCCTGGCAAGGTAGTTGTGAGGACGTGTGAGACTGCCCACAGGTAGCACAGAGCTCCCGGCTACATGCTCAGAAGTGGGAGCTTGTGGCGGTCAGCAGGCCACAAGCCCGCTCCACACTGCCAGCTCCCAGGCACCAGGTACAGAAACTATGAGGACTCAGTCTCTGAGCTGAAGGAGTGCCAGGTCTGTTCGGGCAGATAGACCCTAAAGGAAGACATTGCAAGGTAGTGTGTTAAGTATAGTGATGCAGACATGGACAGAGGGACGTGGGAGCCCAGAGAAGGCTGCTCGAGAGAGGGGACTCTTAGCTGGCTGTCGGTCCATTTAAGCTTTCAACCCAATCCTACGAGGCAGCTATTATAATTCTCATTTTGCAGACGAGAAAACTGAAATGCGGTGAAGTCAAGTTCAGGGGGAAGGATCAGAGGAGAGGCGTGGGAGGAACTTAGGGGAAGCCAGGTTGATGGAGAAGGCAGAGAAGGAGGGAGGAAAGGGCATCGAGAGACTCTGCTGCTCCCTGACCAGATCAAAGCTGGGGCCTCAGGTCCCCTGGGGGGTGGCTAGCATTCAGATTCCTGGGCCCCACCCCAGATCTGCTGAATCAACATTTCCAGTGGGAGGGCCCGGGAATCCACATACTGATCAAGCCCATTGGATTTGGGCTGTGGCCTCTCCCCTGCACCAGGTCGGTGAAGCAGTGCTGAGAGGAAAATGGGTTTGGGGCTTCTTTGCAGATAGCCACATGTGAAGGCCCCACAGGAGTTCAGCCAGAGGAGCCACACGCCAGCCAAGCCAGCTGTGTGCGAGATGCACCCAGGGGAGACCCGTTGGCTAGACTCTCCAGGTCACAGCAACACAAACATTGTACCCCCTTTTTGGAAAAGAAGAGAGAAGAACCCGGGAGCCTTGGGCCCCCCCAAAGCATGCGGGAACCAGAGGTGGAGGAGCTTCTGCAAGACCAGGACAAGAGAGCCCCAAGGATGAGGATCTGCCTGGAGAACTCAACCGCCAGCATCCAGGGACAGGGGGAGGGGGTCCAGGGGGCTCTGAAGGAAGTGACCGGGGCAGAGAATGAGGGCAGAGGGGTTCTGCTGGGTGCAGAGGGTCAGAGAACAATAGAGGGGACTCCTGAAGGGGGAGCAGCGTGGGGTCATGTCCAGAGGCTGCTGGGCTCCAGCCCCAGAGGGACGATAGAGGACGCAATGTCTGCGAGCGGGCAGGAGGGGGAAGTGGCTAGCATTTTGGGGAAGCCCCAGGTCTTTCAGAGCCTGGAAGCAAAGGAAGGCTCCACCGCAGAGAAGCCACAAGAGCAAATAGGCGTGACCAGTGTGACCAGGAGGGAGGAACAAGCAGAGGCAGCCTTGCAGGACGTGGTCGAGGTGAGAGCAGCTGAGTTCTGGGCCTGCCTGTTCTCCCATCTCTAGCCTGGACCACAGATTAGGCCATTCCGGCCAGAGATCAACCTTTACTGGTCCACACAAGACTATTATTATTTGAGGAGGCCTTTTGAAAGTCATGCGTTCTTCAGTTCACCACAGTCCCCACCTCTCCCTATTGCTTCACAGCAGGCCCACTTTATTCATCATTTCTACCTGCCTGGCCCCTGTAGGCATTTGAGTTTGAGATCCCTTCCCGACAGTTCTTCGGGGCAGTTGCTGGTTCTCAAGTTCCATAGCCCTCGATATTGGCAGGTCTCTGCCCAATATCTAAGTTCCGGTGTTGCAGGCAGATCTCACCCAGTTGCTGTTGGTGCAGATGCTTCTCCTGGAGGTTGCCTGAGAGTGTTTGCAAGCCTTCCTCCAGCCCCCTCCTTAGCCAGAGGCTTCCAGGTCCTTGAGATTTTTCACTGCAGGAGGAAATGGTGGCTCCAGGCTCACCTGGGGCAGAGCCAAGCATCGCAGCTCCCAGCACTGTCCCCATCTTGCCCTCCGCCAAGGGCTGTCTGGCATGGCCTGGGGTCTCGTGGGGATGTTTGCCAGGTCACTCCCCAGGCTGGGGTCTCTGCCCTCCTCCTTCAGCTTCCTTTCCCCTCTCCCTCCCCCAGAGCCTCAGACGTGGGCTCCAGAAGACCAAAGAGGAGGCCCGGCACCAGGAGCAGCTGCTAAAGGAGCAGGAGGGCGAGCTGGAGGCACTGCTGGAGAAGCTCGGCAGGTAACCTTGGCAACCACCAGCACAACCGAGCGTGAGAGCCAGGAGGCCTGAGGGACAGGAAGAGCTCCCTGGCTCCTGCTCACATGCACAGCGCCAGCCAGCATCTTCTGAGCACCCCCCGCGCACAGGCCCTGGGCCAGGCGGGCGCAGCTTTGGGATGCCGAGGCATGCGGGGCATTGTTCCTGTTTTCCAGGGACTGCCACCCTCCCCTCCCCTCCTCCCCCTTGCCAGCCCCCTCCCTCACTGGCCCACTGAGTAGCCCCAGGAGAGATCTACGCCTCCGGTCCCTCCCTTCCCTCCACACTCATTCTTGCCCCTTTCTGCTGCCTCCTCTGGGATCTCCTCTCCCTGTCAATCTGCTCCACCTCCCTGCCCATGGCACCCTCGCCCCGCCCTCCCTCTCAGGCTCCCTCTTCTACTGTCTGTCTCTGGTTCTCCTGTTCCGCTTGCATAGTCTGTCTTTCACCCTCTTGATAATCACAATAACTGTCATCACCGAGCATCCACCCTGTCCCTGGCACTGTTCTGGGGCTTCCTCATAACAGCCGCCTAAGATAGGCTCTGTGAGGACCCCCACTTCACAGATGAGGGGTCTAAGTCTCAAAGACACTACACAACTCACTGACATCAGCCAGGTAGCAGGGAGCTGAGGCCCGACCCCAGCCGCTGACCTGGAACCGGGGGGCTTAAACGCCACCCTCCGCCAACACCCCGAGTGCCTACATTTCGGTCTCTGTCTCTCCTCCCAGCATCTCTCACCGCCGGCCTCTTCATCTTCCCCTCGTCACACTCACCTCTAGGGTCCGGAGCACGCTGTCCTCGTCTCTACCTTTCTCCTTCAGTCTCCTGTGTCTGGGTTTCTCTTTCATAATTTATTTTTTTAAATATCTCTGCTGTGCAAAGGTCTTCCTTGGCCTGACTGAGTCTCTCTGTGCCTCTCTGCCTGGCTCTCTGCGTGTGTCGGTCTTCCGCCTGCCTCTCCCTCTCCCACATGGCTGACCCCTGCCCCAGGGCCGGAGGTGCTAGCTCGACCCCAGCAGAGCCTGAGTGTCTGTGATTCAGACCAAATCACGGGCCAGGCCGTCTCCTGACTGCTCCACAGGCAGAGAGAGGCCCAGGGCCCAAGGCCCTCAGGGACCCCTCCCACTAGACCCTCAGCTCAGCCCACGGTTTGGTCGGCAAAGACTCCCATGATTCAGGCCCTAAGTGAGCAGGGGCCTTCCCTGGGGAGCAAGGCAGGCTGGAGGGAGCACTGGAGGCTCCTGGGAGACCGCCGGCCCCAGGACGCTCCCTGCACCTCAGGGAGCTCCTGTTTCCTGGACCTCTGTCCTGCCACCTGTTGTCCTGTCCATCCTTCAGTCATTCCACCAGCGCTCGGTGGGCCCACTCTGGGCCAGGCCTGTTCTATGTACTGAAAACACTCTCATGGACGACAGACCAAACTCCTGCCCTGGTGGAGCTTAGTGGGGGGAGCAGTCGATAAATATGATAAACAAGTAAAATACACAGAGTGTCAGACTGTGAGAAGTTCTAAGGAGGGAAAATAAAGCAGGGAAGTGTCAGGAAGTGAATTCAATAAGCTGGCCCAGCCACGGAAGGCTCCCTGAAAAGACGATGTTTGAGTAAAAGCTGTTTGGATATGCGGTAGAAGAATGTTCTAGGCAGAGGGAACAGCGGGAGCAAAGGCCCTGAGGTGGGAATGGGCGTGGCAGATTCTGGGAACATCAGAGAGGCTGTTATGGCCCTGGGGGATGAAGGAGGGAAAGGTCGGTTGGGTAAGGGGAGACCCTAGTAGGGCATCACGTCAGAAGGACCTTGGCTTTGACTGGGAGATGGGAACCACTGAGAGTTCTGAGCAGAGGAGGGAGAGGACAAGACTGTTTGTTTTAATGTTAAAATATGTTTAGGGCCGGCCCGTGGCCTAGTGGTTCAGTTCAGTGTATTTCGCTTCAGTGGCCCAGGTTCAGTTCCCGGGTGCAGACCTACCTTGCTCTGTTAGCAGCCGTGCTGTGCTGGCGGCCCACATACTAAAAAATGGAGGAAGATTGGCATAGATGTTAGCTCAGGGTGAATCTTCCTCAGCAAAAATTAATGTAAATATCTATGTTTATTTGGTATTTTTTTTATAGCAATTTAGTGGGTTTTCGCACAGTCACAAAGTTGTACATCCATCACCAGATCTCTTAGTATTGGTATCTCACTTTCCTGAGCCACTGTACCTGCCATGATCTCAGGGCCTCTGGCGTGGCCAGTGCAGGTGCTAACGTGACCACTGTGGTTAGTGTGTCTTTGTGGAGGGAGGGAACATTATCAAGCACCTACTGTATACCAATGGCTGTTTTAGGCGCCTATGGCTCCTGATGGAGCTTATGGTGTGTTTGGGGCTGTAGCCAAAACAAGCAGTAGACCCATAAGCTTAGTGTGTGACAGCATGATGCCACCTTGGGTGCTAGCTCTGAGCTCATTTGAGGCAGGCCAGGGGCTCAGAAGGATCCATCCCTCTTTCCCACCTGCCACCCACGCAGCCCTGATGCACAAACCACCGGCGACCAGGGCCCTGCGTGGACACAAGTGTGGGGAGAAAAAAGAGATTAGAGCTGGACAGGCCTGCGTCCAGGTTTCTGCTCCCCACCGCCCTCCCCCCCCCCCGCCCGGTTTATCAAGCTGTGTGACCCTGGGCAAGTGTTACTCCCTCTCTGAAGCTGTCTTCTCTTTCCTGTAAAATGATGATTGTATTACCTGTCCCATAAATTCATAAAAAGTAAGTGAAACAAAGCTATAAAGCCCTAAGCTCGGGGCCCGTCACATAGTGGGTTCTCAGGAGACTTTAAAGCCTTCCATGCCCCCGCCTGCACTAGGAATGTCCGTCACCCCCTGCTTAAAACACTGCAATGGCTTCCCATTGCACTGAGATGAAAGATCCACTCCTCCTGGGGCCACAGAGGGACAGATCAGGTCCTGCTCACCTCCCATGTCACCTCCTGCCCCCTCACCCCCTGCCATGCCTGCTGTTCCAGCTCCACTAGCCTTCTTTCAGTTTCTCAGAGCAGCCAAGTTCTTTCCAACTTGCAGACCTTTGCATGTGCCCTTCCCTGGCTCTACACAGCTCACTTCTCATCGTTTAGATCTGCTCTCATGTCGCCTGGTCTAAGAAAACTTCCCTCAGTGCCCTCTCGAATCTGTCTCAGCCCCTCCTTCCTCTCTCACGCTAAGCTTAATGATTCTGTGGGTCTATTGCTTGTTTTGGCCACCGCCCCAAACACGCTATAAGCTCCACCAGGAGCCACAGGTGCCTAAACAGCCATTGGCATACAGTAGGTGCTTGATAAATATTCCCTCCCATCACAAAGACACACTAACCACAGTGGTCATGTTAGCAACTGCATTGGCCACACCAGAGACCCTGAGATCATGGTCAGATAAAGTGGCTCAGGAAAGTAAGATACTGATACTAAGAGATGAGGAGACCGAAGGCCAGAATGTTCACAGAGTCAGAACACAGCCCTGGCCAACGCCTGAGCACGAGAGCGCTCATTCTTAAGGCTGCAGGGCCTGGCCGTGGGGGACGGCAGCTGACTGTTGTCGGTTTGAGTCCACGGCCCGCCTCCTTTTCTTCCCTGCAGCGTTTTAAAAACTAATAATTCAGTTCATTGTCAAGCCTCTCACAAGCTTCTTCTTCCCCCAAACACACTCATGCCCAGGGCCGTGAGTGCACACACACGCCCCCACACGCCCGTCTGGATGTCATGAGACGCGCCCGCCCTGGTGGCAGCCTCCCATCAGAGTGATGGAACAAGAGGCTGGGGTCTTCTTGTTTCCCACCGGTGGACTTCTTGGAACCTTCTAGGAAGCCACAAAAGACAAAAAAAGAGGGAAACATCGAACTGAGGAGGTTCCAAGCCCAAACTCAAACAGAAATTTAAGAAAGCCATATGTTTGGGCCAGCCCCATGGCCAAGTGGTTAAGATCGCTAGCTCCACTTCGGCGGCCCAGGGTTTCACCGGTTCGGATCCCGGGTGCGGACATGGCACCACTCGTCAGGCCATGCTGGGGCGGCATCCCACATGCCACAACAAGAAAGAGCCACAACTAATATATACAACTATGCACTGGGAGGATTAGGGGAGAAAAAGCAGAAAAAAAAAAAAAAGGAAGACTGGCAGCAGTTGTTAGCTCAGGTGCCAATCTAAAAAAAAAAAAGAAAGCCATACGTTAATACTACTTTTTTAAAATCCCCCCAAATCCTGCCCCACTCACCCGTCTCCCCACACACCGCATTGTTTTCTGCTGGGAGCAGCCTGGTCTGCCCTGGCCTCGCTCTGCCGTCTATGCCCTGGCGCCTCTGGGCCCTGAACTTCTGTGGTGGGCAAGTCTGGTATCCACTTCCCCATTCGCTTCACTTTGTTTCCATTTGTTTGTTGAAATTCGTTTCAATTTGTCTGTCGAAACAAATTGCGTTCAACTGGGCACCGCCATCCAGCCTGGTTCCCAGACGCACCCCCGCCTCCCAGGAACCACCATGACTGTGAACATGCTCTCCAGGACAATTCTGTTTAAAATGGAAAGGTTAAAAGAAAAAAAGCAACACAAAAAAGGGAGACATTGGCTCGTCCCCTCTGAGGGCACAGCAAGGCCAGGCCCCGCTTTCGTTTCTCTGAACAGTTGGTAAGAAGGCAGCCTGTGGGTGTTGGGACACACAATGCTCAGTCTGCGTGTGTGTGTGTGTGTGTGTGTGCTGTGTTGTGTTGTGAAAGTGTGGGTGCAGTGTGTTTAAATGTTTGCGGTGTGTGTTGTGGTGTGTGTATGATGTGCATGGTGTGTGTGTGTGTGTTGTGTGTGGTGTGTGATATGTGTGGTATGGGGTGTGGAGTATGCGTGGGGTGTGTGTGTATATGTGAGTGTGGTGTGTTGTATGGTGTATACGGTGTGTATGGGTGTGTGTGTGTGTGTGGTCTTCAGCTGCAGGGGGTACCATCAGCGTCCGGCAGGGATTCGGAGTCGGGCCGCCCAGCCCCGCTCAGTCACAGTGCTGAGCTGTTCCGCTGAGAACCTCGTCTCCCTGTCCCAGGTGTCAGGAGGAGAGAGCCCGGCTGCGGGCCGAGCTGGAGCAGAAGCAGCAGGAGGCCGACAGGAGGGACGCCGTGCATGAGGAGGAGCTCGGTGGGCAGCGGGACCTGGTCCGTGCCCTGAAGAGGAGGGTGCTGGAACTGACTCAGTAAGGACGGCGGGAGTGCAGGGGACACGGTGGGACAGGACGCAGACACAGGAGTGATAGTTGTTCCCTGAGAACAACCATCAAGGAGGGGTCTGGACCTTTTACATATTCTAATTCATCTCCTTCGTTTAGCCACCCCTGCTATTGTCTCCATTTCACACATGAGGAAACTGAGGGTCAGAGAGGCTGACTTGGCTGCAAAGAACACCCAGCATATAAACTGCATAGAGTCCTCTGACTCAGGCATGCCCCGACCCCAACCCACCCCTCCTTACACACACACCTACTGAGGCTAAGAGACGGGGAAGGAGCCTGCGGGTTGAGGAGGAATTGGGAGAAGAAGGGGGAGGTTAACCAGGAGGCGATCGTGTGCGCTACAGCCGACTTCCTCAGCCCACTGGCCTGGGGGCTGGCCCGGCTCGGCGGTCCTGGGTTCCAGGATTCCTTCCAAACCACTATGCTCACTGAGGGTTGGAGGAGACACATAAGGCCTGGCTCCTGGCCCTCAGCCTGGTGGGGAGGTAGTTCATACATATGTTATCCTTTCACCCAGTCTAGCAAGTTGGAGACCAGGTACCCAGCTTCCATTCAAACTGGGAGGTCGCTGGGCCATCATCTAAGCCTAAATCCTCCTGCACAAAACCCAGGTGATATTAAGGATGAGAAAAGGGAGAGACCAACCTGGAAAGAACAAGAAAAACAGAAGATGTGATGGAAGATGAAAAATACATACTCTTAAAATGTCAGGATTAGAGTTAGGATTAAAACTTAGCTCTGAGCATCCTGGCAGCAGGATCAAAAAGAGAAACACAGAAGGTCCCTAAATTTCACTGTCCATTCAAAGAAAGTACGCTAGTTCATCAAGAGAGACAAATGTTTTTCTTAGCACACTGAAGAGATCCATCACAGGATCCCAAACTACAAAACCTAACGTCCCTTGCAGAAGTGCCTTAAGCAAAAAGAGAAAAACAGAAGCCATGGAAGTTGACCGCTGCACCAAGATGGCAGAGCGACCACACAACATCTATTCTCCATCCTGAGAGCTTACTAAAATGTCTGTAAAAGAATAAAACTTAAAAGAAGGAAAAGTGGAAGGAGACAGCCCCAGATCAGAGATCTCGGCTGATTTCCAGAAGCCGAATAATGAATGGGAAAGTGGTTACTAGATTTAGCCTGAATTAGAACTTCAAGGCCCAGAGATGCCAGGACACAGATGGCAGAAGTGAGATGACGGGCAGAAATCAGGACAATTTCTGATAAAGGCACTAGACAGAGCAATGTACACCCCCTGCTCTCTGCCTGCCTCCCCACCTGCAGAACACCTGAGAGTGAGGGGCCTGCCTCTCAGGGAAATAATTAAAAGGTCCTTCTCTAAAGAAAATTAGATGCCCCAAATAACAGAGAGTCTGGTGTGGCAGGTAGCTCCCTGCCCAGTCCCCCCTAAGGGGAAGCCATGAGTCAACCACCCCCGTCCACTACTCCAGCAGCCTGTATCACCTCTTTCCTAAACATGATGTGGCAGTCAAGGATCCCCAGACATCTGAGAAGAATCTAGAACATAGAGGGGAAAGACAAAGATAAACAAGCAAACAAAGATCCATCTCCCATGAAATAAGATACTGTGAAAAGTGACCGTCAAAAAACAAGAAACGTTGTCGGAAATTAAAAAGATCGCTGACAAAATTTAAAATTCACTTAAGATTGGAAGAAAAAGATGAGGCAGCCTCTCAGAAAGTAGGATAAAAATCACAGAGAAATGGAAGACGCGAGAGAAATAATTAGAGACCTGAAGAACCAATCGAGAAGTCCCAATAATTTCTCCAACTGACAGGAACTCCAAAAAAGGAGACGATAAAATGGAGGAAATTGTCAGATGAAAATAGGAGAAACTTTCCCAGCTCTGATGGTCTGATGGACACAGATCTGCAGATTTAAAGATTTCACTGAGTGACCAGCACAATAAGTGAAAGAGAGGAAAAATTCACATCTAGATACATCATTGTGAAATTTCAGTAAAACAAAGACAAGGAGAATATCCTAAAAGGTGGGTCACTTACAGAAGAAGTAGAACCCAACAAATGTTATGAATCAATGGTGTAATACTTTCAAGTTCTGAGAAAAGTTGCCTTTGCCCTAGAATTCTATATCCAGCCAAGTGATGAAGCAAGTGGGAAAAGTGATGGAGGAAGGACGTATTTCAGACTGGTAGGGTACAGAAAACTAACCTCCCACATAGCCTTTCTTAGGAAGTTAATTAAGGATGTGCTTAAGAAAAACAAGGAAGTAAGCCAAAAAAGGAGAAGAGGTGAAATTCAGGAAACAGTAGGTCTAGCCCAGGAGAGAAGAAAAGGGAATTTCTAAGATGCCCAGTGGGCAGCAAGCCCAGGAAGCAGTCGTCCAGGCTGTAGCAGGAGCATTGAGGGCCCAGGAAGAAGGTCTCTGGGGAGAAACAGAATCAGCAGGATACTTGATATGATGAAGAATTGGGGTGGGGGGGCGGGAGGCAGAACAATTAGGCTATGTTAAAGGCAAGTCATGCAAGGAGCAAAGAAAGGCAACTACAAAGTCCTAGAAAAATAAAAAATTTCCAAGAAAGGTAATCTTACGGAATACATCTTAGCTCTGCTTGAAGCAATATACTTATAGATTGTCTAAAAATGTAAGTATTATTCATTGGTTTTTTTTTTCAGGGTTAGAATCAACCCAAAGGCAAAGCACAGAAAACAGTTAATGTTATAGGACAAAAGTAAATGTTACCAACTAAACAATATTGAGTTTAGAAAAGAACCCGATAGAACTTTCTGTGAAGATGGAGATGCTATATATGTGCCCTGTCCAATATGGTAGCCACTAGCCACATGCAGCGACTGACTGCTTCAAATGCAGCTGGCGCAACTGAGGAATTGAAGCTTTTTTTTTAACTTTAAGTTAACTATCAATTTAAAGAGCCACCTGTGGCTGGTGGCTGCCATATTGGATGTTGCAGGAATAGATGACAAGTCAGGAGGTGGGAGAGGGAGGAGGGCTGGGGAGAAGGGATGCTAGCATCGTATTACAGAATGGCATCATCAGGCACGATCTATAGTGATAGAAAGATTGAGAAAGAAATGTGTGAGTCAATTCTGTAAAGCTACAGGAGTAACCAAGAGAGGAAGCAAAATTAGGGCAATAACCACGGGGAGGGAGGGGGAGGACTTGGGGAGGATGGTAATAAACAAGCTAAGTCCTGTGACGTCAGCGTGAGGAGCTCTGCAGATGTGCTCTCTGGACAAATCAAGAAGGAGGGACATGAGCATACTGCTTAAATATGGAGCCAACATGAAGGAGGAAAAGCTGAAAGATGTAAGTCGTTTGCCGCTGAGAACGGCAGGAGCGGGAAGGTCTCCTGCCTTTTGATCTGAGTCCTTCCGTGCTGTCTGATTTTTAAATCACGTGCAGGCATCATTTTGATAAAAATGTGAAACAACTCACATCCCTAAACATCCTTAAAAAAACTGTGAAGATGGTTTTGCAGGAGCATCCACACATGTAACTGCAAAGCAGTTTGTACGAAGTGCCAAGTAAAAGATAACAGGCATTATATGCTATAGGAGTCTGGAGCAAGGAACCCCTGGGGGCTTCCACAATCGGGGAGCGCTCCTTGGAGGAGGTGGGATAGGAACAGATTCTTAGATCACTGGTCAAGGTTATGTTGGTCAAAGGGGACCTCAGTGTCACCATCCATCTTCCTAGAGAGACTGCAGACTCACCGATGTCTTACGTCTGTGTGTCTCTCACTGTCTCTTCATTTCTCTGTTATTCTCCATCGCTATGTCCCTTTCTCCGTCTCTCCATCTTTCTCTGTATTTGTCTCTCCCTCTGTCTGTGTCTCTGTCCCTGTCTGTCTCTGCATCTTCTTCCCTGTGTCTTTCTCTCTCCCTCTCCATTTATCTCTCTACATCTCTGTGTGTCTCTATCTCCCTCTCCAACTTCCTAACTTCCTTGCTCTCTGAGTGCCATCTCTCTCTGTTCCTCTTTGTCTCCCTCTCCATTTCTGTGTCTCTGTCTTTCTGCCCTGCTGTCTGTCTCTTTTTATCTCTGCGTGACGCCCTCTGTCACTCTCTCTGTCTCTCCATCTGTGCCATTTCCATCTCTCTATCTTCCTGTCTGTGTGTGGGGGTTACATCTCGCTCCACCTCCATCTGCCCATCAGAGAGAAAGACAACCTTTGGCAGAAGGTCCAGCATCTCTCTTCCCTGGCCCCTGGATGCTGTGTCAGCTGTAGCAAGATCTTTGGCCGGCTGTCTCGGCGGTACCCCTGCAGGTAAGGGGTAGGGCACAGAATCCTTCCTATGGGACAGCCCAGTTTCCACCAATCCACAGCCCCATGCCCACTCCAGGGGAGAGAGGGACACAGGAACTGGGTTTATGAAAGGCCACCTAAAGCTGGCCACTCATCCTCCCCAACACTTAGCAGAGACATGAACAAGAACAGGGGAAGGGGTCGAACGAGGAATGACTCCTGGAAGATGGGACTGGGTAACCCTTCCGAGAATAGACTCGTAAATGGGCTTCTCATCTGGGAAGAGATTTTCTGCACAGAGGAAGCTGCTTCCCTCAGCTTCCTCTGGGAGCAGGTGGAGGACGGGCAGCAGGGGAGAGGCAAGTGGGCCATGGGGAGGACCTGCCACGGAGTAAGAGGCATCTGGAGGGATGGGGCCTCAGGACCCCTGTTTAGGAAAGGGGTACCTTCCTGAACGACCCAGGGCTGTTCTGCTGGGAAAAGAGAAACAGACAGGCAGATGGGAAGATGCTCGAACCCCATGACGAACACACACGTTCCCCACTCTACTCACCTCTGCCCCCTAGGCCCCCGTGACGTGCACACGCGTGCCCCGCTCCGCCAGCCTCTGCTCCCCAGGCCCCCCTGACGTGCACACGCGTGTCCCACTCCGCCCGCCTCTGCTCCCCAGGCTCTGCGGAGGCCGCATCTGCCATGCCTGCTCTGTGGACTACAGGAAGAGGGGGCACCGCTGCCCACCGTGCTTCCAGAAAGGGGAAGCCCAGGCTGTCTGACCAGGACCCACCACCCCACACCGCCCACTCTGCTCCCTCCACTCGGCCCTCCCTGCTCTCTGATCTGAGCAGTCCTACCTTCTGGAAGCTGATGATGTAAGGCACGTGTGTGGATGGACCGTGGCGTGGAGATGGAAGGTGCAGGCTGGGGGTCCAAGCCCTGCATCTACCTCCAAAGAACGGGGCGACTCCGGCAAAGCCCTCGGCTGCCCCGGCTTTTCCTGTAAGGCGAGGGAGTTGGGCGCCATCCTCTCTAAAGTCCCTTCAGGCTGAGTCCTGGACCAAGAATAAGACCCAGGGGTCCCGATGTTTCTCCTCCATGTTCCCTCCTCACCCAGCCCGGCCCTCACGACCCTCAGGGGCCTCCTGCCGGGAGTCGGCTGGGGGGGGGGGGGTCTGCTTTTGTTGTGTTCCATTTTTAACAGCTTTCTAGAGGGACTGTCGCCATACAGTACACTTCACAGAAATTGTCCAATTTGACGAGTTTTGACTTTAACATACACGTATGAAACCATCACCATGTTCAAAATAATGAACACATCCGGCACCCCCCGACCTCTCCTGTGCCTTTTGTAGTCTCCCCCTCCCCTCCCCGTCCCCATCCCCAGGCAACCACCTCTCTGCTTGCCGTCGCTAGAGACTAGCTGGCATTTTCTAGAACTTTATGTAAGTGGGTCCATACAGTCTGCACTGGCCATTGTCTGCCTGCTTTCATTGCAGCATAATCATTCTGAGATTCGGCCATGTCGTTGTGTATGTCAAGTTGCTTTTTACTGTTGGGTACTGTTCCTCTGCATGGATAAACCACAAGTGGCTTACACACTCACCGTTGTTGGACATTTGTGGGGTGTTTCCAATTGGAGGCTCTCACGAATAAGTTTCCTACAATCATCTGGGTACAGACCTTTGTGTAGACATGTGCCTTTACTTCTCCAAGGTGAACACCTGGGAACGAAATGGCCCACAGTGTGTGGGAGTCCCAGCTGCTCCCCAGGGCGGCTCTTTGGTGGGCAGGGGAGAAGGCACAGACGTGGGGCTTGGCCCTCTCTCCTTCCCTTCCGACCACCATGTCCTGAGCGCCCGGAGGGAGGGCCTGAGACCCTAGGATTCTCTGTGCAGTGCTCCCTCAGCGAGACTTGAGTAAAGATAGTGGGAGAGGACCCGTGTAGCTCCATCGGACAAAATCGTACCTCCTGACTGCCCAAGGAGTCTTATGCAAGTTGGGTGTCAATCACCAGGCACTCAGTTGTGGTGCTTCTGAGAATACTGTTTCAGAAGAAGCCTGGGCCCCACTCTCCGACAAGGCCATTGGCTGCCCTACCTGGGCTCCAGGGCGGACTTTGTGGTCCCCAAACACGCACGCATGCTGTCCCATCCCCTGTGCCTCACACAGACTGCCAGAGCCTCTGCAGAGGTTGGGCAACCCTGCGGCTCTGACCAGAGCCTGTGGACTGCTGCTTGGGGTCAGGACCGCCCAGAGTTGCATCCCATTGCCATCGCATGGAGCAAGAGTTTTGCAACAATAGTTCCTGCTCTGGAGAACGGGTGAGAACTTCTCCTTAGCAAAGGCAGCAACAAGGTGGGGGGGCGGGGGAGGGAGGGGGTTGGGGCAGAGCTGGGGCTCCCGGAGCAACCAGGGCAGTAGCATCCCCCTACCCTAAAGGGCAGCGGTCCCTTCCCGAAGGTCAGAATTGCTCATATACTTTCATTAGGGCAGGGTTCCTGCTATGGCAGAAGACGTCATATTCTAGCAGGCACTCCAGCATGCAGTTCAGAACTGCCTGCTGAACTGACAGGGGAGAGGGGACCTAGCAGAAGCCTATGTTCAGAGAGGAAGCAGGATGCTCCCGGACGAGAACTCATCGGAAGGAAACCAGGGGCCTGGAAGGAGGGAGCTTGACCTTCTCCCCTGTTGGAAGGGATGGAAGGGCAATGCTGAGGACCAGCCTCTAGCTCTGCCCCCTGAAGAGTCCCCACCAAGTCCCATGGAGAGCACAGAATCCCCACAAAGACATTGGAAGAGTTCGTCAGACCCCAGCGACCCTCCAGCAGAAGGTTCCACAGGGTCCCCAGAGACCACCCCCCCACACAGAGCATGGTTCTGCAGGGGGGCCAGTGCTTCAACAGTGACACCAGGGCACATGTCTAGCACAGCAGCACCCAGAGGAGCACGTGGGAGACACCCCCAATAGACTCCCCCAAATTCCTGAGGAGCACTTTGCAGGGGGTTGAAGCCCCGCGTGGGCACACAGGGTCTGAGCCAGTTCAGTCTGATTTATTGTGTTTGATGGATTTTGCCTGTGCTCATGGACTGGGGATGCCCTGGGAAATTTGCGCGACATAATTATTTCTTTAAGTTAGATGTCACTCGGATGCTCCAACGTACCTCAGTTTCCCCACCTTGTCGACTCACTGTGCTCAACAAAATGGTATTAAACACCTAGGATATGCCAGACACTGCAGTTGGTTTGGGGAAAAAGAGATTATACATATGTATAGTCCCTGCTTTTAAGAACCTCACAATGGGAGGGAGGAAGCAGCCAAGCAAGCGGATGATTGCGAAACCCGTTCTTAAAGCCCAGATAGAGGTGAGCCCTGGGAATGCAGAGAGCACGGAGATGGGGCCAGAGTCCTCGGAGAGGACAACTGGGCTGAACTGGAAGGAAAAGGGAGAGGGGGCCAGACCGAGAGGGTGGGGAAGAACATTCCAAGGAAAAGAAAAATGCCTGCCAGGCCCCAAGGGAAACCAGAACAGCTCTTGGGGGAAGTGCGAGAGGTTCCCTGGGACTGGAGTTAAGGGCCCAAGGGGGTGTGGCCTGCGTGATGAGAGGAACCAGTTTTGTTTTTCTGAGTTTTTGAGACTTTTAAGGAACAACTTTTGTTTTTCCAAGTTGCTGCCAAGGCATTTCACAGTATGACAACCCTGCTCACATCCAGAGCCTGGATGTTTCCATAAGGACCTGAGCTTAGGATTTTTGCCATGAATTCCCACTTTGCTTCTCCCAGGGCACCTTTTAAAATAGCCACTTAGGGGGGCCGGCTGGTGGTGCAGCGGTTAAGTTTGCACATTCCGCTTCGGAGGCCCAGGGTAAGCCAGTTCGGATACCGGGGTGGACATGGCACCGCTTGGCAAGCCATGCTGTAGCAGGCGTCCCACGTATAAAGTAGAGGAAGATGGGCATGGATGTCAGCTCAAGGCCAGTCTTCCTCAGCAAAAAGAGGAGGATTGGTGGCCAATGTTAGCTCAGGGCTAATCTTCCTCAAAAAAAAAAAAAAAATAGCCACTTACGGGCCTGCTGGCACAGCAGTTAAGTTTGTATGTTCCGCTTTGGCGGCCTGGGGTTCGTCGGTTTGGATCCTGGGTGTGGACATGGCACTGCTTGGCAAGCAATGCTGTGGTAGGCGTCCCACATATAAAGTGGAGGAAAATGGGCACGGATGTTAGCTGAGGGCCAGTCTTCGTCAGCAAAAAGAGGGGGACTGGCAGCAGATGTTAGCTCAGGGCTAATCTTCCTCAAAAAAAATTTTTTTAATTAAAAAAAAAACAGCCACTTAGAATTGAGCCCACAAAGGGTTAGTGACTGTCCCAACCACCTTCTATGTAGTAGAGGCTGGCTGCTCACTCCGTCTCCTGCTGCCCGAACTGAGAGGGAGGACTGCCCTTCTCCTGTCTCATTGCACCCCCCACCCTCTTCTGGGATCTGAAAATAATAAATCTTGTGACTCTGCTTCCTTTGGGTGGGTGTATTTAATCGATCAAAACGACCCCATGGGTTTCAGTTCCCCAAAGTGGGAGCTCAGATGGCGAGGGAGCTGCTGGCTGACCCCGAGTTCGTGGCTTGTGTGCCCTCATTCAGCAGATCATAATCTGCATACTGTTAATTCAGTACCAGCTCCGGCCTCTCCACACAGCCTGAGATGAGGCTGGAGAAGTACACAGGGCCACCAGGAGCCCCGGTCAGGAGTTTGATTCTGTCTGAGGGCGACGGGGGTCCTTGAAGGGTTGTAAGAGGAAAAGGGCATGACCCAGTTCATCCTGTAGGAAGATGGGTGTGGGAGCAGAAAGGAGGGTGGATTGAGGAGGGCAAGGCGTGAGGCAGAGAGCACCGAGAATGGGAGTCGAGCAGCGGCTGTAGCTGTCGACAGGGCCGAGCTCCATTCTTAGTGCTTATAATACAGACGTTTACAGATGCCGAAACTGAGACCCAGTGTGACTAAACTTGCCCAAAAGTCTACAACCAGTAAGTGACATTGCTGGGATCCTAACTCAGACAGCCCAGCTCCGGACTCCACAGCTATCACAGCCGTTCCAGCAGTTTAGGAGAGAGACGGTGGAGTGTTGCCTGTCCCTGTCAGTGAAGGGGAGGAGGAGGAGAGACCCTAGAGGGAGGTTAAGGAGATAGTCTCTGTGGAGAGGAAGAGCAAGGAGAGCATGAGAGGTGTGCCCGTTTCCGGCTGGGACAGAGGACCGGAATGGAAGATGCTTGGGAGGAAGAATGCGTGCGTCAGGAATATTCCATGAGACCGATTTCCTTCACATTGAGTTGGTGACATCTGTGAGACTTCAGGGGGGAGCTCAGGAGGTAATTGCATGTAAGAGTTTGAGCTTAGGAGAGAAGTTGGGAACCATGGGTGTAGGAGACACTGGCACATTTGAGTGGAGGCTGAAGCCCAGGAGGCCGGTGGGCTGGCCGAGGGAGAGCAGGTAGAGAAGAGGACCCAGGCAGACCCTCAAGGAACCACCATAGTTGAGGAATGAATTGAAAAGTAAAGCAGTAAATGTGACCCAGAAGAGAACGGAGTCAGTGGGATTAACCGATGCAGAGATCCGATAAGGTAAGATTTGAACAGCAACCACTTCAACACAAATAAAGTTACAAAGCATAGCACAGGCTGGGAGAAAGTATTTTAACATATTTGACAAATATGAGAGAGTACGAGTATGTAGGGTCACAGGACCTTTCCTAAACTGATGATGGGAGAGTAAACTGGTACAGCCCTTTTGGAGGGCAATGTGGTAGTATTTATCAAAATTTAAACATCCACAGATATGGCCCAGCAAAATCACACTGAAGCTACAAAAACACTCATCCAAGTTCCCAAAGACCTACATCCAAAGATGCTCATGGCAAGAACCTAAATATTCATCTATAAGGTAATTACCAAACAAATCATGATACATCCTACCATGGACCACTATGTCGCCCCTGAAGAAAGTGAGATGGATCTATGTGTACTGATGTGGAATAGGTCTATGATATTTGGTAAAGTGCGGAACAGTATAACTCGTTAAATATCATTTTTATTAAGGAAGGAAAACATGTCTGACAGTCATGTGTCTCCTAACAATGTTTCTGTGAAGGACAAACTGCATATATGATGGTATTCCCATAAGATGGGTGCCATCTAGCAAAGGCGTGTGGCAGGCTGTGCCATCCAGGTTTGTGCAAGTGCTGTGGAGAGGAAGACGTTTTCCTCTAACCTTCTAGGTTCTTCTGGCTGGTCTAAGGATTAAATTGACATGAGACACATTAACAAGAGAAAAACAATCGAAAGTTTAATAACATGATATATGGGAGAAACCCAGGAAAACTGAGTAACTCACCAAAATGCCCGAAGCCCTGACCTTAAATACCACGCTCAGCTAAAGACAAAAGAGGATGTTGGGTGTGGGGAGAGTCAGATTCTTTAATGGGAAGGCAGGCAATTCACAGGCAGGTGAAAAGGAGCAAACGTTTGGAAAACAAGTGTTTGGCCGCACAGAAACAGAAGAACACAGAGGGGAGCCCAACCAACAGGCTTGTCTATGTTCCTCCCCGTCCACCACCCAGTTCACGATGCTAAGGTGACAGGTCAATTCCGGAGAAAAGGTTTTTGTCTGAATTCTTTTAGGCAGTTAAGGAGGAAGCACTGAGGAAGACTTTCTGAGTCTTTTGTTTCTTAAAAATAATCAGCCTAAAATAATCCTTATGTTAAGAAGACACATTTTGGGGTGGCAAATTTTGTTCCCCTTCAGTACGCTCTATGATGTTCACACAATGCCAAAATCGCCTAACAATGTGTTTCTCAGAAAGTGTCTCCATTGTTAGGTGATGCATGGGTGTATATGCGTGGGAAAAGTCTGGAAAGATGTACACCAGATATGGGTGAACAGAGGGACGAGAGGGAATCTGTCATGTTTTGCTTTATATGCTTTTGTATCACCTACGTCCTCTACAATATGCATGCTTTATTTTTAGATTAAAGCAGTTCTATTTAAGAAAGGCTTTATTGGGTTTAGCAACCCAGAGGTCATGGGTAACCTTGGCAAAAGCTGTTTCAGCAGAACATGGGAAGGAAGCCAGTTGCAGTGGGTTAAGCAGAGAAGAGGTGGTGAAGTGGGGACAGCAGCTGTTCTCTGCTTTGTCAAGAAGTTTGCCTGTGAAAAAGAAAGCACGGGAGAGCAGTAGCGAAAGCGGGTGGAACAGAGGGAGGGAGAGAAAGGCAAGCAAGTTGAAAGAAGGAGATGTTTGAGGGGCAGGGGGCCAGAAGGCAGGATCCTCAAGGATGTGAGAGGCAGTGGGCCCCAGAGCCACGTGCAGGAACCCACCAGAAAGAGGAGAGACACTTCTCACGCAGACCCTAGAAGGAAGGAAGAAAGCGTGCACGCGAATTCAGGCAAGTCTGTCGGCGGGCACTGGGGTTGCCTGCATCTTCCTCGTCAAGAAGGAGGTGCAGATTCAAAAGGCTCAGAGGCAGAGGTGGACTAGGCCAACTTCCACCTTCAGACCGGCAGGCTCCTCCAGAAGCCATTAGACAGGAAGGCGTGAAAATCCCAAGCACCCACGGTAGAGTGGCCAGGCGGAGCCTGGAGTCAGAGTCTCAGGACAGATCTCCCTGCTCCTCTGTGGGAACACCTCCCCTGGTGGGCCTCCTGGATTTCCCCCTCAGCAGCTCCAAGTCAGAAGTTTCTCCACAGAGGCTGCTTCACTTTTTTCCTGTCCAACAGCCCTGACTGCCACCACACCCTGAGTCACAGCGGAGGTATCAGTGGCTGCTCCAGTCACACCAGCAGCTGTCAAGCAAAAGCAGGTAGGTGAGCTGTTTGCTCTGCGGGCTGGGGGCGGGCATATTCTGATGGAAAGAACTTGGAAGCTCCAGTCTCCTCCTCTGAGTCCCCTGAGAACTGAGGTGATGAACTGCAGAGGCCGGAGCTAAAGATGACTGTCTCCGCCCAGACAGCACAGTGCAGGAGAACTTCCTGCGGTGATGGCAGTGTTTGGTACCTGCACTGTCCAGTACGGCAGGCCCTAGTCCGCTGTGGCTGTGGAGCCCTTGGAATGGGGCCAGTATGACGGAGGAGCTGTATTTTTTATTTTATGTTCATTCACTTAAATGTAAGTAGCGATCTCACTATCCAAGGCCCAGAGAGAAAAGCCTGGTCCACACTCGCTCTGACCACTAACGGCAGAGCCAGGACTGGATGCTGCTTCTTTATTCGCGCCTGCATCCATCCGCCTCTGGTGGGCTCAGTGGAAGCAAAATCAAACTGAAGATAAAGAAGTGGGCTAGTTGGAAAATGTCAGGTCTGGGCTCTCCTTTCTACACCTTGTTCAGTTGTCTGGGATAGACAGGCACCTAACAGAGCTCGGAAACCTGAGTCTGGGATCCGGTCCCATGTTGCAGTGGGCAGAATGCAGGATTTGAGGTCAGGTGAAAAAAACTCTCAAAACCCAGCTCATCTGCGTCACTCTAGGTAAGTTGCTTAACTCCCAGAGTCTTAGTTTCCTCATTTAGAAAGTGCCTACTTCATGGGTTGTTGTAAGGATTAACGCTACGAATTCTGGAAAGTATTTTTCCTGGAAGCTAGACCCTGGTCGACACTCCCCATCACAGCCAACATGACTGTTGTTATCCAGGTCAGAGCAAGTTAAGATGAAAGTCAGCCTGCAGGCAGGTCCGCTGCCCTCCCTTGCTGGGGGATGCAGTGGGGAGGCATCTGCTGTTAGCTGATCAACTATTGCAGCCGTAATGATCATGAAAATAAATGCCGACATCGCACTTCACGTGTCTTAAGTGCTTTACGGGTAATCCCTCATTTCAACTCGGCACCACCCCATGGGTTAGATTCCGTCATCCACCTCAGTTTACAGATGAGTAAACTGAGACTCAGAAAAAAAGGTCACTTGCCCAGAGTTGCTCAGCTTGCAAAAGTTCTTAACCGCTGCTCCCATCCACCTCTCTCTGTGTGTAATGAGCCTCCGGTTTTAGCATCCCCTGGCCAGGAGTCCTCGCATTCTTCTCCAGCATGAGGAAGAGAGGGGTTGACACAGATGACATTTGCTGAACAGTTGGAGTCAAAGGTTCTTCCCCTGGGGAAGGCAGTTCGGTGCGTCTGCGTGGGCTGTGAGCGCTCCATGGGGCAGGGGGTGCCAGATGCAGGAGGCTAAGGTGAGGAGTAGAGCAGGGCATCAGGCGTTGTTCGCTGGGTGGGAGCTGGGGAGGGAGGGGGGACTCGTGTCCCCTGCTCTGCCTGTGTTCATCCTTTCAATGGTAATCAATAGTAAATGGGACAAAGTAGGTTCTTAGTGTCACTCAACTCTGTTCTCAAAAATGTGTTTGGACTTGGGTGGGATCTTCACTTTTACCAAAAGGCTTTCTTTCCAAACTGGATGGTCTTGGGGGTGGTAGTTCCTGCAGACCCACCCCCGAGTGAATCAGCCGAGAAGGAACAGTGCCCTAAGAGGGCCTCGTGGTCACAGCAGATGGCTGGGGAGTGAAACAAAAGACAAGGAGAGGTGGAATGGGGCTCCCATGCAGGTGTGGGTTTTCTCAAAGAGATGTGGCTTCGAGAAGGAATCTGTGGGGCTCCTTAAGGGTTCCCGGGGTGGGTGGGTGGGTGGAGACAGGAGGCGTTATGTCCTCGGACAGAAGCTTCCAGACTTGCCCAAAGCTTAGGTTCCATCCCGGTTGTCTTAATCAGCTGTTCACCTAGGAGATGTGAGAGATGCTCAAGACAAGCAGAGCGTCTGGATAGTAAGCACGGAGAAGCCGGGGCAGCTGGGGGGTGGGAGAGTCAGACAGGTTGCTGGAAGAGGCTGCTGAGATGGGGCAACGATGAGAGGAATCTGTGTGCTCCTGGGCAAACCACTTCCTTTGTGGGGGCCTTGGTTTCCTCATCTGTGCAATGGAAAGATTGGTTAGAAAACGCCACAGGTCCTTTTCCAATATGAACTCCACCAGTCCCTAAAACGACTGGCGTCAAAGAGCTGACCTGGGAATTAATTATTCAAATTAATCAAAAGCGTCTGGCACCCTCGGGGGCTCCACCCCAGCATTGGGCAATCTAATCCACGCTCACTTCCTCCGCCGAGCTCTCAGCGCCGCGCCCTCTCAGTCAGGCAGCTCTGCCCTCCTGGAGGCGGCCTACAGGTGAAGAGCCCAGAGTCCTGGTAAGTCTTGAAATGCCCAGCCCTCCCCTCGCCCAGCACCACTCTGTTCTCTGTGCCCCTTGACCCCCAGCCTCCGTTAATCCCAGCATCTATCCCCTCACCTGGGTGGGCCTCGCCCACACCCTCAGTCTCTTCATTCTCTTTCATTAGGCCCCCCTCACCCCCAAAAGAGACCCTCTGCCTCTCTTCCCTATGCTCTCCTTCAACAACCACTTAGGGCGCCTCTCCGCCCGCCTCCTTCCCTTCCCCACCCGGCCATCTCTCTCCGCTTGGGCCAGGACTGGGGCTGGGGACTGCCACACACTGCGGAGTCCCCTATTGCATTGTGTTAACTGCAATTATGTGCTGATTACATTTATAGAGAGAAAGGATACTGGAATTGCGTTAAAATGATGGTTTGAATTTTTTGTCGTTGTTGTTCAAAAAGATTGCCTTAAATGTTTGGGATCTTATAAATGTCCCCATACTACAGCATTTTCATGAAATAAATTAGAGTCATCCAGTCTATGAAGTTTCTGAACTGCCATGAGTCATTAAGGGGCTGGCAGCTTTGCTCATTGAGGGAACCTCCCGCTTGGTTATCGAGAACATGACTGGGTGGTCGGTAAGCGTCAGCACGTTCAAGGGTGTTCCTGCAAGGTCTGTCTCTTTAATTCTGGAGCAAAAGAATAGCAAAGAAAGCAATGCACAAAACATCAAATAACAGAAGTGAACTATATACAGCTTGACTTTATGATAGCTCCAGAACTTAGCTTACAAATATATTTAATATATGAAGTGTGATTATTTTTCTTTTTGGTGTCAAATGATCCTGTATTGAAACATTTTCCTTTGTAGTTCCTGACTAGCTGGGCATTCACTGCGTCACTGTCGATGTCATCTATGATGTCATGAGGGTGGCAGCCGTCAACATGGCAGCCCACAGACTGGGCAGTCCTAGGATCTCTTTACTGGTTCCAGAGAGTTTTCTAGGTACAGATGGGTGCTGCGTCTGTCAGGCAATGTTGACAGTCTCATCAAAAGTGGTTTCCACTGTGCTTAGTGTTTTTCTGCTTCTTTCTGTCTCTTGGCGCTTCCTTGAGCCCTTTGATGATCGGAACAGAGGCAGAAGGTACCACCTCGTTCTGGGCCTGTCTCTTCTGAATGGTCAGTTTCACTGTAACCCTCAGACCCTTCCAATCACCAGTTGCTTGGTGATGTCATCACCAGCCTTTATGGAGACAGACCCAGGGGGCCAATCTTGGGGGGCAGGGCAGACATGGAACCAACTCCCCCCACCCCACCCTGTGCACCTCAAGTATAAGACTTTGATCTCATTGGGATTGGACTTAGGTGACATGGTGGAGGTAGCTGGTGTCAGAAGAACCTGGATTCAAGACAATTGAAGAAAGTTGCACCTTGGCCTCCTCTGAGCTAAAAGTCAAAAGCTGAGGTGTGATTTTTCTTAAGAAGCAGGTCTGTAGACTGAAAATAGTTCATGGAGCCATTCACACTTAGCTGGAATCCTGGATGCAGCATTCATAGGCTGTGTGACCACAGGCTGGTTTCTGAGCCTCTCTGTGCCTATCCTCTCACAGGCTAATCATATCCACGTGTAACGATCGAGGGAGATGACGGAGCTGCGAGGCACAAAGCAGATCTCAGATATGTCATCTCTCTTCCCTTAGTTTCTCCCTTTAACTGTCAGAACATCCTCTCCAGAGACTGGTAAATTAAAAAACAACAACAAAACATTCTCCCACCAGTGGCGGGCGGTCATTGCCTGGGCCTGGTTCTCTTTCCTGAGTTCTCTGCCTTCTGTCCTGACTGGCATGGTTGCCTTCTGGACCCTGAAGCTGATCCTTCCTGCCAGGGAGTGCACATTCGCCCCCAGCACAGCCGAACACTGATTACCCAGCAGCAGGACTTCCCTGTGAAACACGCTTGGCTGCTGGGGCAGTTTCTGTGGCTGCCCCAGCCTTGCCCTCTCACAGCCGCTGCTCAGGAATGTGGCTTCTGCTTTCCACGGGCTCAAGCTCTCTGCACCTGTCATGCTTTGCACCCACTCTCAAAGGTGGGTCTTCTCTTAGGTCATTTGTTCTCTTAAGAGCATCCCTGATCATCTGCTGGCAGAGGTGACCGCCTGACTTCATTGAACATAACCCTGGGCCTCTGAACAAACTTGCTCGTGACCGTGGGACTACAGAGCCAGTGACTTCCAGCAGGTCTTGCTGACAACACTGGCTGAGCCAGCTCTACTATCTGCCTCTCCCACCACCACCCCATCCTCCTGGCCAGACAGGGCCCCACCCTCCTCATCATCGCATCTTCCTAGGTTCACGGACTGATGGAGCCTGCTTTATCTGTGTTCTCCCTGTGCTGAGAAGGCGATTTATGCAGCCCCCATTCAGTTAGGGAAGAAAGGAATACCTTCCCAGGAAGGCAAAGCCTATGAGGTCTATCACTCTAGAGGAAAAGGGCATTATTTTTCCAGTTTCTCTTAACCCATTCTCTGCTACACATGATTGACAGTAACAGACTTTCTCCTGCTAATAGGAAAAGCTTCCTAGGACTTTTGTTGTTGGTGGTGTTGTTGTTTTAATACTTGTATTTGCTTTGCCAGGCTATATTCCTCTAGTTAGTCTTTTTGTAAATTGAGAGATAATTCACACACCATGAAAGGCACGCATTTACGGTGCACAACTCAGCGGTGTTTAGTATACACACAAAGTTGTACAACCATCGCTACTGGTGAATTCCAGGACATTTTCATCACCCCGGAAGACAGCCTGTGCTCATTAGCATCTGCCCGCCCCCCAGCACCTGCCAATCCCAGTCTACTTTCTCTCTTGACCTATTTGCCCATTCTGGACGTTTCACATACATGGAATCATACAGTGTGAAGCCCACTGTGTCTGGCTTTTTGTCATGTGGAATAATGTTTTCAAGGATTGTCCGTGTTGCAGTGTGTGTCAGACTCCACTCCTTTTTGCGCTGAGAAAGATTCCATCGTGTGTGTGCACCACCCTGCGTTTATCCTCAGTTGATGCGCCTTTGGATTGGACCCACTTTTTGGCTATCAAGCTGCTGTGAACATTCGTGTACAAGTTTTTGTGAGGAAGGACGTTTTCAGTTCTCTTGGGTACACAGCTAGGACTGGGATTGATGGGTCATATGATAACTCTGCGTTTAACTTTTTGACCAACTTTCCAAGGCAGCTGCACCATTTTACATTCCCACCAGCAATGTATGAGGGGTCCAATTTCTCCACATCCTCATCAACATCATTATTGCCCATCTCTTTTTATTATGATCACTCTAGTGAGTGTAAAGGAATTCCTGAGACTTTTAACTCTACGTTTTTTTCTTGAACACCGGGTTTCACTTTGAGGTGGGTTACAGACTTGCCTGTGGTCAAAGGATGGTCATACCTTGTTATAAAGAAATGCCTGGGGGCGATTAGGCACGTGTGTGTGTGTGTGTGTGTGTGTGGTGATGGATTGTAACTAGTCTTTGGGTGGTGAACATGATGTAATCTACACAGGAATTGAAATATAATGATGGACCCCTGGAAAAAAAAAGAACTGGCTTGATATAGTCTGTGGTTCAAAAGAAAGCTAATTCAGTAGCTGGTTTACTTTAGTTTACTTCCTCTTTGAAAATAAGGGTAATATTTCAGAGTGGCTGCAGCTTCCCCTAGAAGCTTCCCCCTGCAACAAGGGCAGAGCTAACGAGAGGTGGGTTTACCTGAGGTTGGTCTAGGGCTGCTGAGGAGTCAGGGATGGCTGAAGGCAGGCACTGGCAGGACAGGAAGGGGCCCCACCAGGACTGAAAAGCCACCAAAACAAGAATAGTGTGTCTCCACCTGTCTCTTCTGCCCCCTGCTGCCCTTCCCCCATATGCTGTGCTCCCCGCTGCACAGCAGAATGGGGCTGCCCAGAATTCCAAGATAATCTGTTATATTGCCACCCACTTGGACAATGAGTCCGTCAGCCACCTGCTTAGGATTTTTAATATATTTTTTCGAACCACACAAATACTCCCAGAGCAGGGCTCCTGCATCCTGAGACTGCACGCTGCCGTGGCTCAAACTTGTTTTCCAGAACTCTCCTTTTCAAATAACTTTCAGAAAGGTGGACAAAGGGATTCATCTCTCAGCTTTATAGTCAAACCTGGATCTTTTTCTGGGGCTTCAATGAGATTGCGGGCTTAATGCCCCAGATTGAGAACTGAATGGTACCTCGTGTTTCGGACATTAAATTCAGCCTCAACAATGAGAGATGCTCTCCAATGAGAGATCTAGACAACACGTTCTGTAGGGATTATCCGAAGAGAAGTTTCAACACTGTTTGGGGTGATGGCGATGCCATGGATAATGCTAAGAACCTGTCTGACTTTGAAGGGACCCATACTCTTTTTTGAAATGTACCATTAATCCTAAATGTGTCTCATAACCATAGAGCCCCCACCACTTCCTGAAGCAACAGTTCCTTCCAGGTAGTGTACAAGCCAGCACAGAGAGGTTCATTGGCAGACAGGCTAGAAGCTGGGGAGATGTTATTCTACAGTAACACTCATCTCTCTTCTCTAGGCCAGGATTTAAGTTCGCCTCCAGTATGGGAGAATTTAACTTTGCGAATTACTATGATGAAGAGTTCAGCAATTACAGTTACAACACTGACCTGCCCTATATTCTACCGGACTCGGCCCCATGCCGGCCAGAAACTCTGGAAATGAACACATATGCCCTGGTCGTCATCTACGCCCTGGTCTTCCTGCTGAGCCTGCTGGGAAACTCCCTGGTGATGCTGGTCGTCTTATACACCCGGGTCAGCCGCTCTGTCACTGATGTCTACCTGCTGAACCTGGCCATAGCCGACCTGCTCTTCGCCTTGACCTTGCCTATCTGGGCCGCCTCCAAGGCAAAGGGCTGGACCTTTGGCACAGTCCTGTGCAAGCTGGTCTCGCTCCTGAAGGAAGTCAACTTCTACAGCGGTATTCTACTGCTGGCCTGCATCAGCGTGGACCGCTACCTGGCCATTGTCCACGCCACACGCACACTGACCCAGAAGCGGCACTGGGTCAAGTTCATATGCTTGGGCATCTGGATCCTGTCCTTCATCCTGGCCCTGCCTGTCTTCCTCTTCCGCAAGGCCATCTACCCGCCCTATTCTGGCCCAGTCTGCTACGAGGACATGGGCGCCAACACAACAAAATGGCGGATGGTGATGCGGGTCCTGCCCCAGACCTTCGGCTTCCTCGTGCCACTGCTGGTCATGCTGTTCTGCTATGGTCTCACCCTGCGCACGCTGTTTCAGGCCCACATGGGGCAGAAGCACCGGGCCATGCGGGTCATCTTTGCTGTCGTGCTCGTCTTTCTGCTCTGCTGGCTGCCCTACAACCTGGTCCTGGTCTCAGACACCCTCATGAGGCTCCAGGTCATCCAGGAGACCTGTGTGCGTCGCAATGACATTAACCGGGCCCTGGACGCCACCGAGATTCTGGGCTTCTTCCACAGCTGCCTCAATCCCCTCATCTACGCCTTCATTGGCCAGAAGTTTCGCAACGGACTCCTCAGGATCATGGCCATCCACGGCCTGATCAGCAAGGAGTTCTTGGCCAAGGACAGCAGGCCTTCCTTTGTGGGCTCTTCTTCAGGGAACACTTCTACCACGCTCTAGGGCGCCCCGCCCCTGTGGCAGCCCCTCAGGGCTCCTCCCTTCCCCTCAGCATCCCATTCCAAGCCTCACGGCCACTGGCTGCTCACAGTCTCCGGGTCAAGGAGCCGCCATCGTGGCTACAGGAAGTTCCGAGGCCACGTGCTTCCCGGATGCCCACTGTGTGGCTTAGAAAGCCTGCCCTGGTGCCCCTGCCCTGCCAGAATTGCTGTGTCTGCTGCCAGAGCTCTGTCCGCCCATCCGCTGAGCCCACAGCACTCTGTCTTCTGGGACATTTGAAAGACGTTCTTTCAAGTGACTACAAAACCTTCCTGCCACTGGGAGCCATCAGTGGTGACACCATCAGTGCCTCCCCAGCTCTCCCTTTGCCGCCTGCTCGCCTGGTCCAGCTCCCTTGAGAGAGGCCGAGAATGACAGATGCTCACTTTCCAAGACCCCGTTAAGCTAGGAGTGGCCGTATCACCCCGTTCTGACTAACAGTGTGCTGGTAAACCCCTCTTCTGGGGAAAATGTCCTGATCTGCAGCGTTCGCCAAGTTCCCTGGTTTAAATGCTGCCACCATGGCCATTTGAAGGGTGGTGGTGTTTAGCAATCAGCTCACAAAATTCTAGAGAATGTAATAATCTGCTTTCCTAAGCAGATACAAACTGGCTTCAACGCACCATTGCTTAAGAGGAAGCCTGCTGGGGCTAGGGGACTCCTAAGAAATATTCCTGATTAAAAAGAGAGATACACACACACACATATATCCCTGGTCCTTGCCTTTGAATATGGTTATAGAGTATGATATGTGGAGCTGAGGCAGCCACTTTGTGACAATGGGGCAAAAAGCCCAACATCCTTAGACTGATGGAGCCAGAGGATCAAAAGAACCTGAGAATAAAGAGCCTGGAACTAAACCTAAGCATAAAGGGTCAAATGATTTTCAATAAGGGTGCCAAGATTATTCAATGGGGAAAGGATAGTCTTGCAACAAATGGTGCTGGGAAAAGTAGATGCTCATATGCAAAAGAATGAAATTGGTCCCTTTCTTTACACCATATACAAAATTAACTCAAAATGGATCAAACACCTAAACATGTGAGCTAAAACTATGAATCTCTTAGAAGAAAACATAGGGAGAAATCTTCATGACATTGAATTTGGCAATGATTTCTTGGATATGACACAAAGGCATAGGCAACAAAAGGAAAAATAGATAAATTGGACTTCATCAAAGTTAAAAACTTCTGTGCATGAATGGACACTATCAACAGAGTGAAAAGGCAAACCACAGAATGGGAGAAAATATTTGCCAATCATGTGTCTTATAAGGGGTTAACGTCCAGAATATATAAAGAATTCTTACAAGTCAACAGAAAAAAAAATTAAAAAACAATCCAATTCAAAAATGGATTTCTCTTCAAAAATTCTTTCTCCAAAGAACATATACAAATAGCCCACCACTAATAATTAGAGAAATGCAAATCAAAACCATAATGAGGTCCCACTTCACATCCATTAGGATGATTATTATCAGAAAAAGAAAAACAGAAAATAACAAGTGTTGGCAAGGATATCGAGGAACTGGAACCCTTGTACAAGGCTGGTGCAAATGTAAGATGGTGCAGCCACCGTGCACGACAGCCTGGCACTTCCTCAAAAAATTAAACATAGAGTTACCATATGATCAGCAATTTCCATTCTAGATGTGTAAGCAAAAGAACTGAAAGCAGAGACTCAAACAGATATTTGTCGGAGTTCACAGCAGCATTATTCACAACAGCCGAGAGGCGGAGACAATCTAAACGTCCATCCACAGATGAATGGAGAAACAAAATGCGGCATGTCCATGCAATGGAATATCATTCACTCCTAAAGAGGAATGAGATTCTGACGTATGCTACAACTGGATGAACCTTGAAAACGTCATGCTAAGTGAAACAAGCCAGTCACTTATATTGTTTGATTCCACTTACACAGGTAACTAGAACAGTCGAATTCAAAGAGAAGAAAGTGAAACAGTGGTTACCAGAGATTGGCGGGAGGAGAAAATGGGGAGTTGTTGTTTAATGGGTACACAATTCAGTTCAGAGTAGTGAGAATGTTCTCGAGCTGGACAGTGGTGATAGTCGCACAACAATGTGAATGTACTTAATGCCACTAAATGATACACTTTCAAATGGTTAAAATGGTAAATTTTATGTTGTATATATATTTTACCACAATTGGAAGCAAAATCCTAGTTCCAAAAAGGTGAACTTTAACCACTGAATCAACCCTGGAACCACCTACCTGTAACTTCTTATTAAGAGAGACAATTAAATGCTTTTTTGTATAAACCACTTCTAGGTGGGTGTTCCATTACTTGCATTTGAACTGCTACAGAGATTTCGGGCAAGGGTGAGCAGAGGTCCTGAGAGAGGGGCTTTACAGTCAAGCCATCCCTTTGCTGTTGTTGGGTCCACAGAGAGAAGGATGGAAATAGAGAATATGGCTGGCTTTTCTGCCTCCTTCATCCCCAGCCCAAGCCTCTGGCCGCTGAACATGCATCATGGAAGGGAATGTGTCCTGGGACCATCTAGTGCCTCTCATGTCCTTGGGTGGAACGGTAGTCAAGAGCGTCAAGGGTGTGCCAGCCCTGATGGCCTAGCGATTAAAGTTCGGTGCCCTCTGCTTCAGCGGTTGGGGTTCTAATCCTTCGTGGAACTGCACCACTCGTCTGTCAGTAGCCATGCTGTGGCGACTGCTCATGTAGAAAAACTAGAAGGACTTACAACAGAATATACAACTACGTACTGGGGCTTTGGGGAGGAAAAAAACAGAGGAAGATTGGCAACAGGTGTTAGCTCAGGGCGACTCTTTCCCAGCCAAAAAAAAGAGTGTCAAGGGTGGATTTAGAAGCGTCAAGTCCACCAAAGCAGCCAGACTGGGTAGCAGGAAGTCAGAGAGCTCTGCTGAGCTCAACCAGCAGCTCCCAGTACACACCTCCCTTCGTTGCTCCCCTCTCCCACCCAATACACACACACGCCCATCGTTCAGGGTTTGACAAAGGGCAGCCGTGCAGAGTGGGGAAATGATTTATAATATGTCACCCAGACAAAACAAAGGACTTGACTCACTCCTTCAACAGTACTTGTGGAGTGTTAACTGCTCCAGGGCTCTGGGATTTCACAGTGACCAACGCAGAGAGGGCCTTACCTTGCAGAGCTCCTGGTCACAGGGCTTGACCCTGAGCAACCTCCTAAGGAAAGAAGAGAGCACGGGGAACTGAACTTCACAGTCCCCCAACTTCCCCCAGGTTCCAATCCCCTTCGTGTTAACAGCTGTCTGACCACGGAATCAAGAAGATGGCAGCCGTGGCTGTGAAAGAGGCGTCTCCTGCAGGGCAGGCCAAACCTCCGAGCCAGAGCGCTCAAGGGGGCAGATACCGACCACTCCCAGCTCATGATAGTGCTTTTCCTTTTGCATCCAGCAAGTAGGATTAATTCAGCAACAATAATCCCTGTTCCGTGCTGCTTCTGTGCCAGACGCGGCGCTGAGCCCAGGCTCCAGGAAGACTGTGCTGCTCCGGCCGAGCCTTCAGAACAGCTTCTGATTCAGCAGGAGGGAAAGGCGAGGGAACATGTATTGACCAGACTCCTGAGTTGCCAGAGGGCCCAGTGGTGTCCTGACTGGGCAGTGGAAGGACCAGACAGCTCCTGAGAGGAGAGGACCATGGGGGGAGGAGACAGACCAAGTCTCACGCTGGGTCTGGGACGCTGCGCTTTCTTCCTTGAACAAGGACTAAAGGAAACATTCTTCTCCAGGGGAAATGAGAGGCTGCAATGAAGCCAGAAGCAAGGAGGCACACCCTGAGCTGTTCTTACGTGAACTCTGTTAGTAGTTATTCCTCTCTCTCGCTCGCTCTCTCTTTCTGTCTCATAAAGACAGTCTTGGCACAAACAATCTTCTAGTCAAGCCGTCACTAAGACGGGGCAAATCCGGGGCCTGTCTTTGAGCTGTTGATTTCTCTCCTCCCTCCGATGTTTCCAGGCCCGAGTCGCCCTGTGTCAGGGCCCAGCACCTTTCTGCCTGGATCTGCCTGCTCAGTCTGCACCGGCCCCTCTTGCATGTTCTTTGACTTACGTAACACCACCTGTGTTGTCTCTGTCCGCCGAGTTTATGCCGTCTTCCTCCACCACAGCCCCTCCCTGGTCTCTGCAGGATGACCTCCCTTTGTTCACTAGGTGGGGACAGCTTCCAGTCTCTCTTGGGCGATACAAAGAAGGACCCCAGTTCGCATGTCACGTTGAAACTCGTTGCACATAGACCCACATGGAGAACCACACCCCCATGCATAGGCGAGCCAGAGAGGCCTAGAGACCCCCCGGGCCGACGCTTCAACATGTAAATGAGGAAACTGAGCCCCGAGCAGAGCAACTGGACCAAAACCTCGTGGCTGGACAGAGGCAGAGCTGGCGTAAACATTCCTAGTTCGGTTTGTTTTTTCAGATACTTGCTTTTCTAATGGTGACATTTCAGGCACCTTAGAAATAGACGGGAAAATATATATTTGAACTTCTCAGAGCAGTCCTCTCACAGGGGTCAGGCCCGTCTCCTCCTCAGCACCTAGACTCAGCCGTGCCTGGTGCTGGGGGCATCCGGGTGTCAGTCATCCGACAGCGGCAAGGGCAGCTGAGGCTCAGAGGTGCAGTCCGTGGGCGAGCAGCCTCAGATGGGCCACCCTATTCTGAGCCGGCAGGCAGCACAGTCAATGAGACGATCGGAGCCCAACACAAAGTGCAAAGACAGGCAAAACTACACCCTCTGTTGAGACACATGCTTTACCACACCAAGTCCAATTAGAAAGCAGGGCCACTAGGAGGAGCAACTCCTTACAGGGATTGTACTGGATGCAATTGTGGAAGCTGGTTGAATAGTCTAGGGCAGGCTGTGGTCTTCGCTTCTGCTGCTGGGTCCTGAAAGTGGCAGGGCAGACAGGGGAGGAGGAAAGATGCACACGAAGCAGAGAATACTACTGGGTATTTGTCCAAAGAACATGAAATCACTAATTCAAAAAGATATCTGCAAGGGCCGGCCTGGTGGCGCAGCCGTTAAGTTCTCACATTCCACTTCGGCGGCCCAGGGTTCGCCGGTTTGGATCCTGGGTGTGGACCTACACACCACTCATCAAGCCATGCTGAGGCAGGCGTCCCACATATAAAGTAGAGGAAGATGGGCACAGATGTTAGCTCAGGGCCAATCTTCCTCAGCAAAAAAAGGAGGATTGACAGCAGATGTTAGCTCAGGGCTAATCTTCCTCACACACACACACACACACACACACACACACACGCCCAAAAGATATATGCATATCTCAGCTTTATTCACAATAGCCAAGACTTAGAAGCAACCCCAGTGCCCAAGAAGGAATGAATGGATAAAGAAGAAGTGGTATTTATACACAATGGAATACAACCCAGCCATAAAAAAAAGACAAAATCATGCCATTTGTGACAACATGGATAGACCTTGAGGGTATTATGCTGAGCAAAATAAGTCAGACAGAGAAAGACAAATACTGTATGATTTCACCAATATGTGGAAGATAAACAAACACATGGTTACCAGAGTGGAAGGAGGTGAGGGGAGGGCAAAAGGGGTAAAGAGCCGCATATGTATGGTGATGAATGGAAACTAGACTATTGGTGGTGAGCACGTTGCAGAAACTGATATTTAATAACATACACCTAAAATTTACACCATGTTGTAAGTCAATATGATCCCAATAAAATAATATTTTTTAAAAAAGCGGAGAAGAGTGAGGACAAGCTGGAACCTGCGAGGACAGACTGAGACCTGTGCTGGTCTCACGGCCTCCAAGTTCAACACGGGGCCGGATGGCCCGCTGGCGAAGCTGAGCCGGCATCACGAAGGTCGGCACACACCTGGCTCGGGAACAGGAGGGGCTGCGGGCCCAGGTGCTGGCCCCCGCCAACCAGAGGAGCCGGCAGGTAGCGAGGGCGTGTAACAGCGTCTGGTGCCCTGCGCTGACCATCCGGAGCATAAGGAGACGGCAGCTTCTGCTCACTCGGCCTTCCAGATCTCACCCAAAGTCTCTTCCGGCCAACGCCAACCTGGGCCTACGCCAGGAAAGGAATCTGGGGAGACAGAGTTCCAGCTGCACTCAATTGGTCAGGACGAATCTCTCACACAAACATAAGTGCAGACTCTAAAGAAAAGGGATGGTTACCACAAAAGTTTGGATGATGTTAATCGTGGTTTCTTTATTCGCGGTTTCAACCCATCAAGGAGGAGCTCACTGGGGCTTTTGTGGGTCCTGATAACATTCTCTTTCTTTCCCCAGATTACAGATACCTGTGATCCATTGCACTGTGATCCTTTCTGCTATAAACACAAGTTTTCTACAATCTGTAGTCTACGCACTAGTCACAATAAAAATGCTTTTAGTCGTTAAAATAAGGGGAAAACTATGAAGAAAGTTATCAGAAGAACAAAGGGACAACTCCAGTCGTTTGGAGGAGCCGCTGCCAGGAGTCAAGCAGAGGCGTCTACATCCTATAGTTTTGGGTCAGAATCCACCAGATTAGAAGACAGTTTTCTCATTCACTATTAGGAGAGTAAATAGGTACAATGTTTAGAGAAGGCAATTAATCTTATCTGTTTCAGCGCACACACGCTCTGATCCAGGAATTACACTTCTAGAAATCTACCCCGTAGAAATACCCACACAGGGGGACAAATGTGTACAGGATGTTCGTCACAGCACTATTTATAAAAGTCAAAGCTTAGAAACAACCTGAATGTTCATCGCTAGGGAAATAAACCATGAAGGTGCATGCGCATTGGGATGCATTGAATGCAGTGGTTTAAACGCAGGTGAAAAACACGATGCCAAGTGGAAGGAGCCAGAACAGAAGACCATACATCGTGTGATTCCATTGACAGAAGATGTCCAGAAAACGCAAATCTATAGACACAAAGCAGATGAGTGCTGCCCAGGGCTGGGGCTGGGAGCAGGGAGCCACTGCAGACGGGCGCGAGGGGTCTTGTAGGGCTGATGGAGGTATTCTAAATCTGGATTGTGGTTATAGTCATACAACTCCATAAACTTACTAAGAATCACTGGATCATACACTTAAAACAGGTAAATTTTATAGTAAGTAAATTATATCTCAATAGAGCTGTTAAAAAAAGAATCTTAAAAAAATAAAGAGGTAGTTATATGAACGGACTTAGAAAGATCTTCAAGAAACAATGTTGAATGAAAAAGGAAAGTAGATCAGCATGTGTAGCAAATGGCTTATCTGTTTGTGTAAAAAACATTAGAATATATATGGGTTTATAAATGTTCAGAAAAAGACCTGGGAGGATACACACCAAGCTTTTAATAGGAGTTACTGTTAAAGAGACTTTGAGGATGGAGTAATATTCGTGATTAATTCACACAGTTTTGGATCATTTCAATTTATTGGTTGGGGTAGGATTTTTCTCTTTTTTGTTTTTTTTTTTTGAGGAAGATTAACCCTGAGCTAACTGCTGCCAATCCTCCTCTTTTTGCTGAGGAAAACTGGCCCTGAGCTAACATCCATGCCCACCTTCCGCTACTTTATATGTGGGATGCCTGCCACAGCATGGCTTGCCGAGCAGTGCCATGTCCGCACCCGGGATCCGAACTGGCGAACCCCGGGCTGCCAAAGGGGAACATGTGCACTTAACTTCTGTGCCACCGGGACGACCCAGGATTTTTCCAGAAATGAGGAAACTAAGGCCTGATGGTCTGTACATGGGGCCTGCCAGGCCGGCATGGTATAGGCCTCCTTATGGACAGGGAGGCTGGGCTTTGTGGATATGCCCGTGTCTATGCCTTTATATTTTCTCATTGAACCGTATTAGTCTTTTCTTTTCCTTTTTCTTTATTTCCTGATAAAATTGCTTTTTGAAAAACACCTCAGTCTCAAGTGAGTTAAGTAGTAAGGGGCCAAAGAAGAACTCGGAAGCATGAAAGGCCCTGGAGCAGCACTTCTAGACGTGCTCATGTTTCAAATAGGCTCCTTGCTTAAAATGCAGCTTTGAGGACAACCCCCGAGTGGACGGGGTCCTGGCAGGAGCCACGTGGACACTGGAGCTGGGCAAGGAGAGAGCTTTATCAAGTTCATGAGAATTGAGTAAAGGGACCTTTAACAAAAGTCGGAGAAGAAGTTTGGGGAACGTAACCAGCAGCAGTGCGGTACCCCAGGCCAGTCACTGTTGGGAGCTGTTACTGTCCCTAGGCCTAAGGGGCGAGGGGAGGGAGCCAGGCCAGGAGCCCAGAGAGAAAGCTGCATGAGGGGGCCGCCTGACAGGAGCCGACCCCAGCAGCCAGCAGGGACAGCTGGGGGAATTCGTGCCCTGACCTGAAGCCTCTGCCCGCTGATGCCCTACCAGGGTTCCCAATGGCTGGGCTCAGAAAGCAGAGGACGGGGGAGCCACCGAGGCAGTCCACGTAGGTCAGCATCCCAGGGCACAAAGCAGGGGAGACAGAGGCAGAGGGTGGATCTAGAGGAACAAACCAAAGGCGTCCAATTCCCCACCGCAGGTCAAGGTTAGGGTAAGGTGAGGGGTCCTAGTCCTACTGAATCTGAGTAGCTGAGGGTGGATCCTGAGGATCTAGAGCCCAGAAGAGTCTGATCAAGACTCAATTTTAAAACCCACTGACCCAGAAGCCATGGTGGCAGAGCCCCCCACACTGGAGGTGAGAAACGCCCTTATGGAATTAGAATTGTTCGTGAGGGTGATTCTTTCCCTTACAGGTATGTATCCTACTTCCTCTCTCTCTCTCCATGTCCACTTCCAGTCGCTAAGACCCCCCAACTCCTGCTGAGCCCCTTGCTAAAAGCAAGGTGGTCTTGCACTGGAGCCTTCTTCTGGCGGTTCCACCTGCCCAAGGTGGAGCAGACGTGGGGATGGGGAGAGGGATGTGGGGGGAGCCGAGATCACTGCCCCAGCTCGGAGCCCCGCCCCCAGCAACTTCAGAGACAGGCGCAAGGCACCTTCCCGGAGAAGACACACCACTGATTTCCCAACAGAGCCTTATGAAGTCTGAGGTCAGCCATGTTCCCCTGACCATAAACAGCAGGGCCAGCTTCCTAACAAAGCTGGCTCGGCTCCAAGCCAACCCGGAGGTTGGGTCAGACTCTTGATTCCCAGTGGGTGGTGCGTCCAAGTTTTTTCTCTGTTCCACTACAGTAGTAATACCAGCCAGCATTGCTAGGGACTTTCCTGGATGTCCAGCATTATGCTGAGAGATTGACTACACTAGATGCACAGCTGACCACGGCCCCGTGGACACCTCTGCTGCCTCCTGCCTACTTCCACGCCTGCCCAAGGGTCCAACAACTGCCGAAAATGCCTGTGCAGACTCCCAGGGAGCTTCTGGAAGGCTCAAGGGTCTCAGTGTCACCGTAGCTCCCAGGGACCAGGGTCAGGGATGCACAAGACCCTTCTGTTTACGGGAAGATTCTGGTAATTCAACTTAGGGCATACACATATAATATGGAAGCTTCCTCTCACGTCGCAAGGGAACCTAATTCTCATCAGACTGACAGCAGGACTCGTAAGACTGTGCCCGTGACCTTTTTCTTCTAGTACCTGTAGATAAAGATTCAAAGGGGACAAAAAATGAAAATAGAGACCCAGAGAGTAGTCTTAAAGTTACTCCTTCCTTTAGTCCTTTATTGTTCAAAGCAGGGAAACATGTGGAGCGGGTTTAGTGGCAAACGTTGACATGAGAGATTCTTGTCTGAGCTTTTAATGCCAAGAAACCTTACACCCACCAGAGAGGGGTTTTAGACTTTTTAACAGCTGTATTGAGGTGTAACTGACATGCAGAAAAAACTTGAGCTATTTAATGTACACAATTTGATGAATTTGGACCTTTGAAAACACCCATGATACCACGACCAGCATCAAGGTAATAAACATATCTGTCACCTCCAAAAGTTTCCCTGTGTCCCTTTATTTCTATTTTTTTTGTTTTTTGCTTTTTGGGACAAGAACACTTAACATGAGATCTACCCTCTTAACAAATTTTGAAGTGCCCAACACCCCATTGCTAATTCTAGGCGCTATATTGTACAGCAGAGTTCTAGAACTTATTCCTCTTCGAGTCACATTTTTTTATCCAGCAGATTAGAAAAGGTTAAATTTTTTTATTGTACCAAAGTTAGCGAGAAAATGGGGAAGTTGAAATTCCAAACACTGTTTTTGTAAGACACAGAGAGATGTTTTACCTAAAAACATGAACATAAAGGACGTGTTAAAAGAAGAACTCTACCAAAAGGTGGTGAAACGAGGCATCATTTAAGTAGCAAACATGAACAGGGAAGGATGGGAAGGAAGGTATCGAGCTGGACCTTGAGGCACCTTAGCCGCGTGGAGGAGGGCGTAGCCCAGGGGCCGGATCCCTGCACGCACATCCCGACTCTAGCCAAACTCTTGAGCCTCAGGTTCCTGCTCTGCGAAACGGGCTAATTCTAGAATCAGCCTCCTGGGGTAGTTTTAAGGATTAGATTCGCCAGTTAATGCACATAAAGCACCTGGCCCGGGGATAGAGCACGGTAAGCTCTCGATAAATGTTAGCTTTCAACATTTATTGAAACCTTTCATTTTGTTCCAACTTCATGGACGTAGTCATCGGGGCTACACTTTATACATAGCAATCCTGATACGAAGTCCAAGTGAGTTCCTAACTACAGTGACCGAAAGGAGCCGACGCTCAAGGCAGGAGTCCAGTGAGGAGGCTGGAGCAGAAATGGTGAGGGTCTGGGCCAAGGCATGACAATGGGGTGGAGGTAAGGGGGTGAGTTTAAGGGATCTTTAAGAGCGAACCAGCGGGACTTGGTTATCAATCAGATGGGCTGGGGCAATGAGAAAGAGGAAGGGAGTCCAAAGGGGTTCTTCAGTCCTTCAGGGATTCTTCAGCTTGAACAAAGAGCTTGAAGGAAGCAGGTTAGGGGGAGAAGATGCTGGCTTTCATTTTGGACTTAGGTGAGGGTACAAGTAGGAGGTCATTCTCACAGAGATGGCAGATCATTAAAGCCACGGGAGGAGACAATATCACCTAGGGAAAGCAGGTAATAGGGAAAGGGCAGAAAAGAGAGGCGAACGGGATCTGGAAGAATGTCAGCATTTAAAGGACTGAAAGAGGGGGCCCAGCCCGGTGGCATAGCGGTTAAGTTCCTGCGCTCCACTTCAGCGGCCTGGGGTTCTCTGGTTTGGATCCCAGGTGCCGACCCACACACCGCTCATCAAGCCACGCTGTGGCGGTATTCCACAAAAAAAAAATAGAGGAAGACCGGCAACAGATGCTAGCTCAGGGTGAATCTTCCTCACCACAATAAATAAATAAAGGACTGAAAGAGGAAGAGGAGCCGACCAAAGAGACAGGAGAGAAGGCCAAGACGCAGGAGGAAACCAAGGGGCCAGGGAAATAGACCTACAAGAAGGAGGAAGTGTGGTGTGTGGGGAAATAATGCTCTCCCACACTCCCGGCAGGGGTGGAAATCTGACTTCCTTTCTTCTTCCTGAGCTCTTTCTTTGTTTACCATCTGTGTACGCACACCCAGTAAGCCAGCTGTGATTCAGCACCTCAGGGACCAACCTCTCTGGACCTTCTTCCCACCTGCCCCTTGAGGCTACTGGGCCTTCTTGCCAAGCTGGCCTTCACCACTCTGCCAATTCCAGCCTGGCCACCTGGAATGGGATGGAGCCAGTCACCCTGAGCGTGTTCCATGCAATGCCAAAATCTCCCAGCTTTTTCCGTGGTCACCCCTGGCCCCATCTCCCTAACACTCGTCCACAGGCCAGAGTCCAGGGGCCAAGGCTCGTCTTAACACAGCGTCTACTCCCACTGCCCCAACTTCTGCAGGCCCAGGGGCTTTACTCCTGCCCCCAGGGATGAGCTCGTTCCCTCAAGGGCCCTTGACCCTCCTTCCTCTCAAGTATGCCCAAACTCACGTGAACCTCAGAGTGGGCCAGGGCACGTTCCAGCTGAGACTCTGCTAAACATCCCTCATGGCCCTTCCCAGGCTGGAAGCGCCCTTGGAGCGGTAAGACTCAGACCCCGGCTGCAAAGTGGAGCAGAGAAATAGGACCACGGCTGGCATGGATGTGGGGTCAAGGGAGGGCTATTATAATATGGGAGCTTGTACACTCATGGGAATAATCCAGGAAAAGAGAACAAATGGATGTTGGAGAAACATGGAGGAAGGCCGTGATCCCCTCTCCAAGCTCTGTCTTTTCATCTCAGAGCAGCCCCAGGCCTGTGAAAGTGGGGCGTCCCAGCATCCTCGTTAGCTCCCTGGCCCTGTGACCTCATGCAGGAAGCACTGGCAGTACAGTTAGAGGATCTGGGTTACTCGTCAGTTCTGCCACTGACTCACCCTTCCAAGCCCCTCTGTTCCGGCGGCAACGTCTGCCATTTGTCAAGGCCCGAGTCTCTCCCGAGAGCCTGGCGTACTTTACCTTCCTTTCAAGGAGACAGGGGTTCAGAGAAGTTAAGCGACTTGCTCAAGATCATACAAGCCAGCACAGACCGAGAGCCAGCCCCACTCCAGCCCCCGCGGCCCTCACCCCACCGCAGAGCTGCTCCACGAGCCAGGGACAGTCAGCCCTTGAGTCAGACTCCAGTGGCCACTTATCTGTGCTGTGTCACCCTGGGCGAGGTTCTTACTTCATCTCCTTGGGCCGCATTTTCCTCCTCTGTAAAATGGGGACAATAATAATTCCTACCATGAGGCCTTGGTGAGCCGTAAATGAATTAATTCACGTAAAAAGTGCTTTCCACAGTCCCTGGCACAATATTAAGACTTCAATTATCCGCAGATAATAGTTATTAATATCTGTTGATTCGGATAATCAAAGACACACTACACACATAAGGACGTAGACAAGGGTTCTCCTTATGTTGCAAAATCTAAACTAGAACTCAGGAAAAAATTTAAAGTAAATTTAAAAAAAATAAAACAAAATAGAACTTGGGGATCAAAGTAGCAAAGTCGCAAGACTGGGTGGGGCAGAAGAAGCTTATCTTTTGCTGCCTTTCAACAATTCTTTTCTCTTCCTTGCCTAAAAGCCCCCTGGACTCCACGCTGCTCCTCGCTCTCCTTGAGAAAGCGCTCCGACACAGCAGAGTCTCGGAGGCTCCTGTGTCCAACGTGGGGCCGCGTCAGCGAGCGCCACGCTTCCGTGGCGAGGGGCTAAGGCGCCGTGGGGATGGGGCGCGGGTGTCTGCTTGTGACCTTGAAGGCTCAGAAAGAGAGGATCTTCTGTGCAAGAGAAGGATTTCAAGACCAATCCTCATCCTAGGCTTAATGATGGAAAGAAAAGCATTCTCCCCATCCAAAGGTATTTGCCTGTTTTCCAAAGGACCTGCCTCCCCGCTAAAGGAATGAATTGCTGACGGACGAGGGAGGAAGGGTTGGAAAGAGAGGAGGAGGAGGGAGGAAGGAGCAGAGCGGGGGAAGGAGGCAGGCATCTCAGGAACTCCTCACGTTAGACTTGGTCAGCGGCTGCCTGGAAAGCGTGTACCAAGAAACGACCTCCTGTGAAGCACCCACCTACCAATAACCGTGACCTGAGCAGATAGAAGATTCCTATGAATCTTGTGTCTCACGTGGAGCTATGGCCTTATTTGTACATGTCCTAGATGCTTAGATTTACGGCATCTCTTCTTAGAACTGGAGCTTACCTCATCAAACCTCATTTCACAGAAGAGGAAACTGAGATTCGGAAAGTTTATGTGAAGTTTCGAGGTCACACAGCTACTCAGTCTTCCTTTTTCTTTCTTTTTTTTTTTTTTTTTTCACTAGAAGCATTTATCCAAATCTTCAGATTCGGCTTGTGGTGCACGAGGACCCCCAGATCGATCTCTCTTTCCAGTCACCCTGATGCTAGGGGACATTTCAGGAACTCCTTACGTGTCCTCCATTCGCAAGTTCCCTTTGTCCCCTGAGTTTCCTTTCTATCGTACCTGCCCATGTTTGGAGGGTCCAGCACAAAGTCAGAGGCAGAGCAGGCATTTGATACATGATCGGTTAACTGGTTCTTTGGTTCTTATTAACGTGTGTTTCTAAAATGTGTTGGCGAAGGGGCGCAGGGGACGGTACGTGCTGAGACTCACCAGGACCCCAGCTAAGAGGAGTGGGCAAGGACCCCGACCAGGTGGGGACCCTGCGCTGCATGGCCCTTGTTCAGCTTCCCTCCACGCTCAACGCTCTCGCAGTTGGAGCGAAGCCAGCTTCTTCAGGAAGGCAGCCTTGTTGTTTACAACATACGAACCAAGAGAGGTGCGGATGTGGCCTCATAGGTTTCTGTTGGGCAATACGATTTCTTCCCATGTCGGAAGTGACTGGATTTCTTCAGAGGCACCTCCCCACTTACCTTCTACATCTTACTTCTCCCGCCCCCCTGATTTGAACCTGGATGAAAGAAGGAGAATAATGCTGGGATGGTGCAAGCTCATTCACCTCCAACGCACACATCCACGTCCACACATGCGTATACAACAGACAGATACAGCTGTGAGTTAGCTGGAAATCTGGTCAATGTGTCCTGCAGGCTGACATTTTAAATTCTCTGGGAGAAAGTTTTAACAATGCTTAGGTTTTTTTTTTTTTAAGTACCACCCTGTGGGATAGTAGTCTTTTTTTTTAAAGATTGGTACCTGAGGTAACATCTGTTGCCAATATTCTTTTTTCTTCCTCTTCTTCTTCTTCTTTTCTCCAAAGCCCCCCAGTACACAGTTGTATATTTTAGTTGTGGGTCCTTCTAGTTGTGGCACGCGGGATGCCGCCTCAGCATGGCCTGATGAGTGGTGCCATGTCTGTGCCCAGGATCCGAACCAGTGAATCCCTGGGCTGCCAAAGCGGAGCGTGCGAACGTAACCACTCGGCCACAGGCCGGCCCCAATAATGCTTATCTTTAAAGAAAGGAAATAAAGAATAGGAAGAGAAACTTTGTTTTGATTTTATGTGGTTTTTGAATTTTTACTGATAGCCTGTCGTAATAGTGGACTGAGGAGGCATGGGAAACAACACCACACACAGACACACACACACACATACACACACCCCCCCTACATAGAAACATTGGATAACATATATTTTTAAATAAATGTCTGAGAGCAAGAGCAAAAGGAGAGAGAGAGATCTCGAAGGGCCAGAAATGAAAAGGGAATGTACGGATGTGTGGATTTATCTGGGGATAGGAGTTGAAGCCGCAGGAGCCCAGAAGGAGACTAGAATTGGTCACGCACCTTAAGGACGGGGATGGCAACACCAGCGGGTCTACAGCCCCCACGCACAGCAGGGAACTGGAACTGGATTCCCTGCAAAAAGCCAGGAACCAGGACAGAGCCGGCCCAGCCTTGTCTGGGGATAGAAAACACCTGCCAGCTCTGAGACATACCCCAAAGTGAGCTGCCTGCTCTAGGCTGTGGAGGAAAGACAGCCACCTGAGGGACAGTCCAGAACCCCAAGCCTGAGTGGGAAATGGTGAGGACCCAAATCTGCCCTTTGGAACGGTGTGGAAACCCAAAAATAACAACGACCATAACAACGAACGTTCTGAACCATATGACCCCGTAACACCCCAACAAGGACAACAGGACACTGCCCCTGTGTAGACTTCTTCATAATCCAAGACACATGCGAGAGTCCCATGAAAAAAATGCTCTTCAAATGAGCTGACAATCGAACATTACAAAGAACTGACAACGACCATGATCAACAGTCAGCCGACATGTAACAAATAAGAGAATTCACACCTGAGGAACTCAAGATAACAGAGCAGTCTGAGTGTGACTTCAAAATAAGCATGTTTTTTAAATCTGGGGGAATTTTATATCAAAATAAGAAGGATTGGAGGAATGTTTTTGTCTCTGCTCCCTCAAAAGTCCACTAAAAATGACACTAAAGAGATTTTTAAGGCATAATCCCACAAAGCACCAGAACAAAGAAAACCTTAGAGAAAATCAAAGATAAGAGAGTTTTTGAATGGCAGTCAGAAAGTGGTAACCGAGTCCTCAGACCAGAAGAAAAGACAAGGACAATGAAGGGAGCTACAGAAATCTTCAAGAAAACGTAATATTCTCAGAAAAATAAAAGGAAATATTGCATCCATGAGGCAAGAAATAGGTGCCACAAAAGGGAACTTGAGGAACAGAAAAAAGCCTATTGGAAACTTAAAATATGATAGCAATTTCAAATTCCAATCAAAAGGCTGGGAGATAATATTAAGGGCAACTTTCTAGAGAGTAGAAGGATGCAAATATTGAAAAATAGGCAAAAAGTGATAAAAATATTAGAGAATCAATCTTGGGGGTTCAACACCCAAATAAAAGAACTCCTAGAAAAAAAAAAGAAAATAAGGAAAATGAAGGGTAGAAAATTACCAAAGAAATAATACAAGAAAACTTCACAGAGCCTGAGTTTCCAGCGTAAAAGGATTCACCAGGTGCCCAGCAAAATGCAGGAGAAAGGACCTCAGCAGGGCGCAGCATCATGCGCTCTAAGCCAAAGAGATAAAGAGACTCCTAAGGGTTTCCAGGAGAAAACTCAGTCATGTACAATAGATCAGGAATTAGAACAGCATCAGAAGTCTCAACAAAAACCCTAGAAGCTAGAAGAAATTAAGAAGAGCCTGCAAAATTCTGAAAGAAAATGAATTCCAACCTAAAATTCAATACTCCAGGAAAGTACCGAGCAAGCGTGAGAGTAGAATAAAGCCTTTTTTGGAAATTTGAGTTCTCCAAAAAGTTATCTCCTATATACCTTCTCTCAACAAAATCCAATAATCCAGCAAAATAAGGGAGTAAACCAAAATAATGATGACAGCTAACATTTATACAGTACCTACTGTATGCTAGGCATTCTTCTAAATGGGGTGTGTGTGTGTGTGTGTGTGTGTGTGTATTCATTTAGTTTAATCCTCATAGGAATGAGCTGAGCACTACGATTATCCACATTTTACATGATGGTAAAGGGAGGATAAGCAGTCTGCCCTTGGTCACGAAGCCTGTAAGCAGCAGTAGGCGCCTCCAGAGCCAGCCCCTTGAAGAAAGAGGAAGATTTAACACCCATTCATGAAAGGAACTTCCTCAACCTGATAAAGGGCCTCCATGAAAACCTTTAGTTAACATCATATTTAATAGAGAAACATTAAATGCTTTACCCTTAAGATGGGAACAGAGCTAGGATGTCCGGTCAGCATTATACTAGAGGTCCTAGCCAACGAGATAAGGCAAGAAAAAGAAACAAAAGGAAGAGATAAAACTGTCTTTATTCTGAGATGACATGGTGTGTACATATAAAATCTGAAAGAATATTTAAAAATAAAACTACTAGAGCTAACAATTGAATTCACTAAGGTCCCAGAATACAAGGTCAATATACAATAGCTCAGCTATATACCTATATACTAGTAAGAAAAGAACTGGAAATAAAAAATTTTTTTAATATCATTTATAATAGCATCCAAATAACCATAAATTACTTAGGGAATAAATTAAAATATGGTCAAGATTTACATACTGAAAACTATGAAACATTACCAAGATAAATTAGAAAAGGCCTAAATAATTGGAGAAAGATACTGTGCTCATGAATTGGAAGACTCCATAATGTTAAGATGTCAATTTTCTCCAAATTGACCCATACATTCAACATAATCTAAATCAAAACCCTGGTAGGATATTTTGTAGAAATTAACAAGCAGATTCCAAAATTTATCTGGAAATATAGTTAAAGCAATTTAGAAAAAAGGAGCAGGGCTGGAAAGTAACCTGTCCAGATTGGAGCAGGATTATGAAGGGCTCCAGGAACCAGATCTCCAAGAAAGAAAAAAAATTAATAGATTATCTGTCGAACGTGAATGCAGTACAGGAGACATCTGGGACCAATGTAACGAAAAGCACATGGAAAATCCTATCAGTAATTCTAGTGAAAACAAAACTTGTGCAAAGAAAGGAAATATGAACATTGTACCCAACTCTGAATAAATTTTTATATAGTTATTGTAATGAAAACATTCAATGTTGATTTAACCAAAAAGAGTAGTATCTGTGTCGTGGGAGAATGAGGGAGGCAGTATTTGTGTTGGCTTGGGCAGGGGTAAAAGCAGGAGAGAGTTTGAGAGAGTGTCAAATCCTCTGACGCCAAGACAGAAAGTCAATGGATGATATCTAAAACTGGAAGAAAAAAAATCAAGAGCTAGCAGAAGCAGCAGGATATTTAGAAACATGTAGCCCAATCTTAGAGGAAACAGCCACCAGAGTTGAGAGCTGGTGTCTCCGCCTGCAGAGACGGGGCAGGAGGGCCACTGCTGGATTTTGTTACAAACTTTATGAAGCTCATTTCACTTTTTTAAACAATGTACACGAAATATTTTGACAAAAAAGAAAAACTAATTTTAGAAAGTCCGAGTTAACATATTCTGTTTATTTTTTTAATTCTTTAATTCATTTCGACCCTCAAGGTTGGAAAAAGGATCCTGAGTTTAAAAACAGATCACAGTGCAGCCAGCCAGGTGGTGTAGTGGTTACGTTCGCACGCTTGGCTTCAGTGGCCCAGGGTTCACTGGTTCGGATCCCAAGCACAGACCTGACACCACTTGTCAAGCCGTGCTGTGGTGGCGTCCCACATAAAATAGAGGAGGATTGGCAACAGATGTTAGCTAGGGGCCAATCTTCCTCACACCTACACAGAAAAACCAGAGAACCAGGATGGATAAAAACATAATGCCAGGATGGTGGTGAGAGCTCAGCTGACAGCTGCTGGCGGCTTTCTGGGTCAAACCCAGAGGTCTTTGTCCCCTCCAGCCTCTGTGTGGAAACAGCAAAAGGGTGTACTCCATCATGATTTATTGGTTAGTGTTCCTCTCTGGGAAGACCCTTAGACCAAAGAAGAGATGGCCATTTTATTTCATCTGCTTCTATGAGAATTCTCAGCCTCTGAAAGACCTCAATTAAATGCAAGTTGCTGGGAAAGAGGCAATCTTAAGCCCCTATGGAATGAAATCCAGATTACCAATTAATATTTTTGCTAAACCTATTAAAAGCAGACCACCGGATAGCGGGGCAACGGATGGTGAGGGGGCCATGGTTGGCTAGAAGGGGAATTGGTATATGGGAAAATAGTGTATCTCAGCATAATTTTTTGGAGGTTGGAATATTTTAACCAAGCCTACAAAACAGATTTTCAACTTTTAAAATCAGCAAGCATTGGGCAGAACGTACATTCACACGTCCGTCACCCTATCCTTGACATTCACCCCATGCCTAACACCAACCCCGAACCTGACGCTGGCCCCTCTCTGAGCCCCCAGTCCTCTCCTAAGGTGCACCCCATCCCTGACCCCAGCCCTGTCCTGGACCATCAGGGAGATGAGCTGTCTCCCCGATCTTGACCAGATAGCTAACCTTGACTCCATCTAGAGATGGAAACGCCAGTTTCTGATGTTTTAATAGACTGTGTTATTTCAGTTCCAACGCCCTGGCATTTTCACAGATCTGAAAATCAAGTCATTCATGTCTTGAGCTATACCCAGAGAATGATGCACTACCTTAAAAAATCTAATTGAAGGACCAGCCCAGTGGCATAGTAGTTAAGTCTGTGTGCTCCACTTTGGTGGCCCAGGGTTCACCAGGTCAGATCCTGGGTGCAGACCTATACACCACTCATCAAGCCACACTGTGGAGGCATCCCACATACAAAATAAAGCAAGATTGGCACAGATGTTAGCTCAGAGCCAATCTTCCTCACCAAAAAAAAAAAAAAACTAATTGAATAATGTTGTGCTTGTTTGAAGAGAGTTCTGACTACGTTCCTCCCCTGTTATAACACTTACAAGTTATTTTATTGCTATTTGATTCCCACTTCCCAGGTAATAGTGAGGCCAAGCATCTTTTCAGATGTGTATTAGTCATTTGTATTTCTCCAGACCCAACATGGACCCTCATTAGCTTTCCTGAAGGCCCTGATGGAGTGGACTTTGCACAGCGTAGGGTGAAGGAAGGTGGGCATTGAGGTGTACAGTTGGAGGGGTGAAAGGAGATGAGGGGAGGGAGGGAGAAGAAGGGGAGGCTCGCAGGCCGGGTTCCCAGCCTTCCTCCTGGATTCTTCCTAGATTCCTCTGTCTTCTCTCTTGAATCGGATCTCTCTCTCTTAAGGCTTGAGGACCTAACTTCTTCCTCACCAAGCTGCTTGGAGAGGTGCAAGCGGGACAGGGCAAGGCGCCTCCATCCCGGCCCCCGGAGGAGCATCTGAGACAATGCTCCCGAGAGGATGGCGACCCTACCAGAGATGTCTTTCTGCTCCAGCTACTGACTGCACTAAACAGGAGCAGCTACTCTTGTAGCCACTAACCCATCACTGACATTCATTCTATTTCTGAGCGAGTCCTGACACCTACCACACCCCCACACTCAGCCCGGGCCCGAGCCTTACTCCACCCCTGGTCCCAACCCCACCTTGGACCTGCCTGAGTCTTACCCACCCAGTTCCCAGACTCTCCCTATTTCTGGATCTCTCCCTGTTCCTGACATCCATGCTTCTCTGACCGTCTGCCTCATCCCTAGCTGCCACCCCGTCCCTGGCTCCTCCTCCACCTCGGCTCCAACTCCAATCTGAATCCCGGATCCCAACCCAACCTTGATCTACACTCCACCTCTGAGCCTCACTCCATTCCCAACCACAAACCAAATGAAGTTTTTCTTTTATGTTTTCTTCCAAGAGTTTTATAGGTTTAGCTCTCGTGTTTAGGTGTTTGATCCATTTTGAGTTAATTTTGGTGTACAGTAAGAATTTCATTCTTTTGCATGTGGTTATCTACTTTTCCCAGCACCATTTGTTGAAAGATTATCTTTTCCCCATTAAATAATCTTGGCACATTTGTTGAAAATCATTTAACAATTTATGCTTAGGTTTATTTCTGGGCTCTTTATTCTCAAGTTCTCTTCATCCTTTGGCTCTATCAGCCTCATTGTCACAAAGTGGCTGCCTCAGCTCCACATATCACATCCTATAACAATATTCAAAGGCAGGGACCAGGAATATATGTGTGTGTCTCTCTCTCTTTTTAATCAGGAATATTTCTCAGGAGTCCCCCAGCCCCAGCAGACTTCTTCTTAAGCAATGGTGCACTGAAGCCGGTTTGTATCTGCTTAGGAAAGCAGATTATTACATTCTCTAGAATTTTGTGAGCTGATTACTAAACACCACCACCCTTCAAATGGCCATGGTGGCAGCATTTATACCAGGGAACTTGGCGAACGCTGCAGATCACGACATTTTCCCCAGAAGTGGAGTTTACCAGCACACTGTTAGTCAGAACGGGGTGATACGGCCACTCCTAGCTTAACGGGGTCTTGGAAAGTGAGCATCTGTCATTCTCGGCCTCTCTCAAGGGAGCTGGACCGGGCAAGCAGGCGGCAAACGGAGAGCTAGGGAGGCACTGATGGTGTCACCACTGATGGCTCCCAGTGGCAGGAAGGTTTTGTAGTCACTTGAAAGAACGTCTTTCAAATGTCCCAGAAGACAGAGTGCTGTGGGCTCAGCGGATGGGCGGACAGAGCTCTGGCAGCAGACACAGCAATTCTGGCAGGGCAGGGGCACCAGGGCAGGCTTTCTAAGCCACACAGTGGGCACCCGGGAAGCATGTGGCCTCGGAACTTCCTGTAGCCACGATGGCAGCTCCTTGACCCGGAGACTGTGAGCAGCCAGTGGCCGTGAGGCTTGGAATGGGATGCTGAGGGGAAGGGAGGAGCCCTGAGGGGCTGCCACAGGGGTGGGGCGCCCTAGAGCGTGATAGAAGTGTTCCCTGAAGAAGAGCCCACAAAGGAAGGCCTGCTGTCCTTGGCCAAGAACTCCTTGCTGACCAGGCCGTGGATGGCCATGATCCTGAGGAGTCCGTGGCGAAACTTCTGGCCAATGAAGGCGTAGATGAGGGGATTGAGGCAGCTGTGGAAGAAGCCCAGAATCTCGGTGGCGTCCAGGGCCCGGTTAATGTCATTGCGACGCACACAGGTCTCCTGGATGACCTGGAGCCTCATGAGGGTGTCTGAGACCAGGACCAGGTTGTAGGGCAGCCAGCAGAGCAGAAAGACGAGCACGACAGCAAAGATGACCCGCATGGCCCGGTGCTTCTGCCCCATGTGGGCCTGAAACAGCGTGCGCAGGGTGAGACCATAGCAGAACAGCATGACCAGCAGTGGCACGAGGAAGCCGAAGGTCTGGGGCAGGACCCGCATCACCATCCGCCATTTTGTTGTGTTGGCGCCCATGTCCTCGTAGCAGACTGGGCCAGAATAGGGAGAGGTGATGGCCTTGCGGAAGAGGAAGACGGGCAGGGCCAGGATGAAGGACAGGATCCAGATGCCCAAGCATATGAACTTGACCCAGTGCCGCTTCTGGGTCAGTGTGCGTGTGGCGTGGACAATGGCCAGGTAGCGGTCCACGCTGATGCAGGCCAGCAGTAGAATACCGCTGTAGAAGTTGACTTCCTTCAGGAGCGAGACCAGCTTGCACAGGACTGTGCCAAAGGTCCAGCCCTTTGCCTTGGAGGCGGCCCAGATAGGCAAGGTCAAGGCGAAGAGCAGGTCGGCCATGGCCAGGTTCAGCAGGTAGACATCAGTGACAGAGCGGCCAATCCGGCTGTATAAGATGACCAGCATCACCAGGGAGTTTCCCAGCAGGCTCAGCAGGAAGACCAGGGCGTAGATGACGACCACAGCATACTTGTTGAGTGTCTCAGGGTCCACACTACAGGGACTGTAAGATGTTCCTGTGGGTGGTATGTCGCTGAAATTACCATAGTCATCCCCAAACCATAACCACAGATCGGTATCATTCCACACATTTTGCAGGATGATAGTCATGGTTTGATCTAGTTGAAGGACTAGAAAGAAAGAAATGTGATTTAGTAACTCAGGTTCAAATCACGCTCACTGGGGATGTGAGAACAGTTACTGGGACATCTTTTCCTTCTCTGTTGGTTTGGCAGCTGAAGATTCCTTCCTTGGCCGCTGTCTCGCACTGCTGTAGAGGCCGGCTTCACGGTGTCATCACCCTCCCATAACCCCACAGCCGGCCTGAGTCCGGGATACGATGGACTACAGGGGGAAAACCTTTGCCCTTGGCATTCCTACAACAGCCTCAGCTCTACCTACAATGCTTCCTCCGTACTCGTTTCAGCTGCCTCCATCCTCAGCCACGTCTGTGCATCCAGACGGGAGGACCAGCTTGGTCTTGCACACTCAGGAAAGGGTCAGCGTTAAGCATAACGGAAGGAGGCCAACTTGTTCCCCGCTGTCTGTTTGTATGTTATTTCCCCACCTATGTTCTTCCTGATTCCTGTTTAACTTCTTAAAATCTACTGAGGGAAGGAAATGGTAGCAACAAACTGTATTAAAGTGCATTTGAAGGCTTCTCTCTAACGGAGTAATAAATGTTTCGGTCCTCTGTCTAAAGGAAGACTAAGTATTTAAGGGAAGTCCCCATCTTGGCCCCTGAAATCACCTCCTAAACATCCACAGAATCATTCAGCAGTTTTCAAATATTTTTTTCATTGTGAAACACTCTGTTGAAGCAAAATCTTACCAGAAGCCCAAGATGTAAAACAGATAAAATGTCACCTACAGAGGGTGGGGGGAGCGTGTGCCAATCTCTTCACCCACACAGCCAGGAGGAGGTGGCCCCAACACCCCAGGGCTCTCCAGAGAACAGTCTGAAAACGCCAGAAACTTAGCAAGACTGGAAATAAGGGTCCCTGGTGTCTAGTGCTCCTTCTGTCCTGATTCTATCGTTAACAAGCTGGGTCACCGTGGGTGGTCCTTTCGCCTCCATGCAGTTCAGTTTTCTCGTCTGTGAAAGGAGGCAAGCAGAGTAGATGACCCCTGAGCTGCTTCCGAGCCTGAGCTTCGAGAAGTCCCTACAGATCCACACATTTTATTACGTCCTCTGCCTGATTCTATCGTTAACAAGCTGGGTCACCGTGGGTGGTCCTTTCGCCTCCATGCAGTTCAGTTTTCTCGTCTGTGAAAGGAGGCAAGCAGAGTAGATGACCCCTGAGCTGCTTCCGAGCCTGAGCTTCGAGAAGTCCCTACAGATCCACACATTTTATTACGTCCTCTGCCTGCAGGATTGGCATTTTCACAGAAGGCAAAGTCTTAGGGCAAAGCATTGGGCAAATGTGGCCGTCTTCCCCGCAGAAAGGGAGAAATGTGACAAGAGGAGGTAAGAAGTCTCCTTGTCACCAACTATGGCCATGGAGGAGGTCAGAATTGAATACATGGTCACCAGGGAGGAGGCAGGAAGCCACCCAAGCAGAAATCTTCAGGTCCCAGAGAAATGGATGCATTTTCTAAAACCTAGCCTCCGTACCCCAAAGAAAGTCCTGGCGACCAGGAGTGGCTTCCTACCTGAGGCACCGGCCTGGCAGGTCCAACCGTAAGAGCCCAGAGCACAGAGACCAGTGACAGTGGTTAGAGAGAACTTGACAAATAAAGGGAAATAAGGAAGCCACGTCACAGCACACATCCTCTTCGAGCCCTGCCCCTAGGTCTGAAGCAGAGACTAAGTCGAGGGACCCCTAGACATCAGAGGCCCCCGGGGTCCATACGTCCACACAGGGGCACCAGGCACGAAGACGGAGCCAAGCATCCGATATCTGAACTATCCACTCTGTGAATGAACATTTTTATTCTCTTCCTTTTCCTGCATATATTTCCACGTTTATCCCTTAAATTCCCTAGAAGACCACCTTTGAAAGCTTCCCACTTGCCTGACGTGAACAAAGGGAAAATGATGTGACTTTTTCCAGTGGTAGTCCTCCGCTCAGGAGGCACTTGGGTGCAGAGTGGCGGGCAGCGGGCGGAGGAGCGCACTTCAGCTGGGTTTGCACAGCAGGTGCACAATTTCGGTCATATGGTAGGCTTCCTCGGGATGGCCCAGGCGCTGGTGGAGGTGTTGGTGATTTGCAGGGAAACTAACCCCCTCCGCTGCCAGCCGCTCCTTCGCACAACCACTGCCAAGGGTTAGCTGATTAGAATGCCCTGAGGCTGGGGCGTGGGCCACTCCTGGAGTGGGCTGGACAACACGGAGACCATGAGAGCTGCACCATCAGTGACAGGAGGAGTTGGCTTAACGTCATTCTGCTCCTCGCCCAGGAGTGACGGATGGCTTCTCCGCAAACCTGCCTCAGCTGCTCCCAGCAGCGGGTGTGTGTCCCCCGGATTACTCCTCCAGTATTTCACTCCCTTCTCTGCTAGAACGTGAACCCTGCACTGTAATGATGTGTTCACATGGGCCCTCCCCGCTGGACCCTGAGCTGTAGAGAGCAGGGACCCTCCGATTCATGGTGGGCTCATCTGCCGGGGAACAGAGGACGCGCTCAACCGACGGTGTGGACTGGGTGACGTCAGACGGATCTCGTCTGATTCACGGAGCCTGGCTCAGCACCACCATTCAGCGTCTGCCACTTCCAGCCACAGCCACACGGTCGCACACAAGGTGCCCCTGAAGGCTCCCCCACCCCCCACCCGCCCGGCCGCCAGCCTGCTGTGTCTGCCGACGTTCTTTCCCAATCCTCCCGTATTGTTTAAAGTCAATGCAAATATGTTCAGGTATAAAATCCGCCCCTAGTAACACAAAGGCCAGATTTATCACCCCTCTGGCGCCTACAGTTCTGCCACCGCGAGCATATTTTTTAAGCTGTCATGCTCTCCCCCTGGGCTCTCAGATCATGGATAACTGGGAGCAGGATGTCTGAGGAGACACTTGCCCTCAGGTTGCCCATGCTTTGCTTTTTGGACTGCTGTGATCGGATGCCGAGACTCGAAAGGACTTGCAGACGGGGTAGTCGCCGAAGGGCGTGGACATTCCCTCTGTGAGACCCGGAGGCTCCTGGGGCGTAAAATAGTGACTGGAGCCACAGGAGAAAACAGACTGTCTGGGGCCTGGCCTGCGTGTGCACCAGCGCAAAGGGAGGCGATGGGGAAGTGCGTGTCTGCCACAAGGGGGCAGCAGTGGCTGGACAGGAAAGTCCTTGCAGGGGACCCACTGCGAAAGCACAGGGCTGGGGCAACCCCATCTGATCCCTCGTTTGGAGCTCCTCTTTGTGTGTAACTCCCTTCTGCTTTTCCTAAGCCCTCAGTCAAGGCGGCTCAGCATTCCAGTCTATTTCAACGAATGACTGAGGTTTGGAGAAGGGTCTGGTCCAGCCTCAAGCTGGAGGAGTAAAGGGGAACAGCCCTCCGGGTGCTGGTGGGGGCGGCAACCGCAGCAGCGTAGGTCTCCAGTGGGAAGATGATCTGGATGACAAGAGTTAGAAAGACTCTTTCCCCTCGTGGTAGGAAAGAGCATTTCACAGAAGGAGGGGGAAAAGACACCTAGAGATGAGCTTGGAATAAAATTTCACCCACTTGAAAATGTGCCAGCGAGTTCACCCGCCCCACATGTCTTCCATACCACACCTCCCACTTACAACGGCTCCCTCGTCAACAGATCCATGACGTTCCTAATGGGAAAGCATTTCCCCATTCCGTGCAGAACATCCAGCACCAGAGACTGTTGTGACACGTGCAGCCTGAATGCCAGTCCGCTGGCAAACCCAGAGGCCTCTCCTTGCCACTGTGTTTTTAAATGGCAGCTTCTAAGCAAGAGCGTGTGAACGGCACGGCATGGCTGTAAGTATGTCTGCTGTGTCCCAGTGGCAGCTTTGATGCCAGCATCAGCATCCCCTCACATCCCTGCAGAAGACCCACTGGGGACCAAAGCAGAGACCAGAGAGATGGAGGAGAGAGCTCACACCTCTCCCCGGTCCCCATGCCCATCGGCACAGTGACAGGTCCGGGGGTGAGTATGTGACCTAAGATGACCCTCTCCGAGCCAGGTTCAGGTTGTTTGATGACTGCAGGAAAGCAAGTGCATAGTCGTCTTGCTGCTGGAAGCCATTTGCCACCATAAACGGCAAACTCGTCCGAGGACAGAAACTGGCGTGTGGATGGTGGCAGAGAAACGGCACCGGAGCCCTGGAGGCAGGTGCCCAGAGGACATCTCTCGGCACCCTCAGTTATGCGAGCCAGTGCATTATCTCTATTGAGATGACCTGTTCCCCACAACCCACCTCTGCCCAACTGAGGGAGTTCTGGAAACCAAAAGTGACCTAGGCTGAGAGGAGAAGGGAGGGATGTCAGCGCGTCACAGGGTCCAGGCTGCAGTGGTCAGGATGTGGCAGGACTTGACAGAAGGGTGACCCAGGAGGGCTGGTGCGGACCTCCCAGCCCTGCTCACCAAGCTCTGGTGGAGGCCAGACAGGAACCTTGAAAAGCGACATGGGAACCCATCTGAGGACACTCTCCCGGATGAATTCAGAAATCCTCATGAGGGACACAGAGATCCCTGCTTTGCAGTCAGACAGACCAGGATTCAAATACTGGCCCTCCTTTATTCATTTATGACCTTGGGCAAGTTCCTCAAGGTGAATTGAAAGATCTTCATCCATAAAAATGGGAATAATAATGTTTGCCTCACGAGCCGTGTGGTGATGAAATGGGATAAGGTCGCGGGCTCTAGGACCAAACCACCTCAGGGCAAATCCCGGCTCTGCCCACGGCCAGTGTGTGCCCTTGGGAAGCATAGATAGTCACTCTGTGCCTCAGTTTTCTCATTTGTAAAATGGATATAAAAGGAGGACCTAGCTCATAGGATTGGGATGAGAATCAACGAGTTAACACATGTCAAGTGCTTAACACAGTATCTGGCAGATAATAAATGTTCCATCACTTTTAGCTGTCTTTATACACGCCCCCCAGGGTCCTGTTGGGGGAATACGTACCACATACACTAAACACCGCAGACCCTCTGACCCCGTGATCCCACTTCATGCGAGGAGAGGGAGGGACGGAGGGAGGGCAAAGTTCATCACAGGGCCGTTTATAATGTCCTTCAAAAAACTATTATCCAAATTACAGTAGATTTATAAAATGAAACACTGTGCTTCTATTAAACACAGTAATCTGTAGCCACAATTAGTGCTGTGGGAATGTATCTATACTAGAATACCGAGCAGAAACAAAGGCTCACAAGCTGAATGTTCCGTATGAGAACCTTTGATATAAAGGTGTGTACGCAGGTACACGGGGAAGACACCGGGGAGAGAGGATGAAAATGTCAGCAGTGGTTATCTCGTGGTGCTGGGCTTACTGATATTTGCATTTTTGCTTCTATCGTTTGACGTTGCCCAACTTCTAAAATGAGCATTACTTTTGCAATCAGAAAAAAAAACAGGTATTTAGCTGTTTTCATTAAAAATTAATAAGTAACTCTCCAATGGTCATTTTCCCTCTCCTCACTCAGATCTGCCTGTCCAGCTCCCGCGCCCCAACCCAGTCCCCTGCTGTCAGAGTTTTCAGACTGTATGACGTTCATCTTCAGGCGTCTTTCCCGCTGGACTGTGACACAGAATAGTGATTCAGACAGCACCCCTTCCTTTTCTCCTTGCCCCTCTGTAAAAGATTCTATTTTGCATCCCCAGTGCCTGAAAAGTGTGTGACACACACCAGTAGACACCTAACAGGGAGCAGGCGTGTGACGGGTGCAGTCGCACGGGGCCCGGCGCTCAGGAGAGCCCTGCACTCGGGTGTCATGCCCGGCAGTCACCTCCTTGAAACTGTTAATAATTTTGTGTTGGACTTTGTGTCTCACGAATGAAGTCTGACAGAACAATGGAGCTTGGAGTTCAGCTCATGTGCTGTCCCACCTCTTGTTGCCTCCCCGGGACGGGGGGCTCAGCCCTCCACTCCCCCATCCCAAGAGCATCTCATGCCTCAGGGAGCACAACATTAAACAACAAATAAAAAAACACTGGTCCCCTTAAGAGAAAGACCAAGGAAGAAAAAGAAACAAGCTTTTCCCCTGCTTTTTCAACAGGGGCCCTCAGTTTTCATTTTGCGCCGGGTCCCGAAAATTACGCAGCCAGCCCTGACACCAAATAAATATCTGTTAGATGGATGAAATGTTGAAGGAGTGGAGGGAAGGTAAACGGCAGGTTGGAACTTTTATCTTAGCTCTGCTGGTGGCGACTTCTTCCTTCCAACAGCTCAAGCCGAAATTCGTGGACTCGTTGTCGACAGCTCTTTATCCCTTACACCCAATGTTCAATCTACCAGAAAATTCTGCGGACTCTGCTGGAATAAACTCCGAGTCCTATTGCTCCTCGCCTGCCCTGCTGCTGCCCCGGCCCCGCCGCCGTCCCTTCTCACCCAGGTGCCTGTAGCGACCCCCAGACTTCCCTGCGTCTGCCCCTCCTCTCTGCGGTCCATGCGCATCGTGCCAGCCAGACTGATCCTTTTACCTTCTAAGTCAGAGCACTACGCTCCATGTCCCAAAGAATGAATTTCGCTGCTTTAATTTTTTTAAGTGCGTTCTAAGTAACTTCGTGGTGGAGAAATCTGGCAAACACCGCCTTAACCAAGTGAGGAAGGCTGACACCACCAGGGATGCTGTGTGGGTTTCATGCGCCCCCCGTACACGTGATGAGAAGGGCACCCACCTCTGTCATAGGCCCTCCACCCATCTAATCATGAGAAAACACCCGACAAGCCCAGACGGGGGCGCTCTACAGGACCCCGCCAGCACGCCTCCGCACCACCAAGGCCATGAAAAACAAGGGGAGGCTGAGCAAAACCCTCTCAGGCCTCAGGAGACTGGGGAGACCTATCCACTGAATGACTGTGGTCCCCCCGGCTGGATCCGGGTACAGGAAGAGGAGATCATGGGAAAACTGGTAATGGTGAAATAAGACATGGAAATAAGAAATGGAGACAATGGTGAAATCCAAATAAAATTGCGAGTTCAGTTAATACTTGTCTTTAAAGTTGTTACCTATTTTATTTTATTGAGTTTTGGGGTTTTTTTTAAGATTTTATTTTTCCTTTTTCTCCCCAAAGCCCCCTGGTACATAGTTGTGTATTTTTAGTTGTGGGTCTTTCTAGTTGTGGCATGTGGGACGCCGCCTCAGCGTGGCCTGATGAGCTGTGCCATGTCTGCACCCAGGATCTGAACCGGCAAAACCCTGGGCCGCCAAAGCGGAGCGTGAGAACTTAACCACTCGGCCACGGGGCCGGCCCTGAGTTTTATTTTTTAAATCATGAATAGTTATTGAATTTTGTCAAAGGCCTATGAAGATATATGAAGATAGAAGGCATATGACTTTTTTTCTTCGATATTTTAGCCTGTGAATTATATTAATGGTTTTCTAATATTGAATAATGCTCGCACTGGGGGCATATATCCCACTTAATCCCAAAAAAAAGTGAATTCAGAAAAAGCTAGAATCCTTAACATAGCCTTCAAGGCCTTCACCGCTCCTCCAGCCCCGCCCCGGCCCTCCTCGTTATCCTTCTGTACTGGTCCTCTAGAGCCCCACGACAAAACACCACAAACTTGATGGCTTCAACAACACAGATTTACTGTCTCGCGGTTCTGGAGGCTAGAAGGCCAAGATCGGGGTGTCAGCTGAGTTGGTTCCCTGTGAGGGCTGCAAGGGAGCATCTGTTCCACGCCTCTCCCCTGGCTTCTGGGGTTTGCTGGCCATCTTTGGTGTCCCTCTGTTGTAGGAGCGTCACCTCAGTCCCCGCCTTCATCTTCACGTAGCGTCCTCCTTGTGTGCCTGTGTCCGTGGCCAAGCTTCCCCTGTGATAAGGACACTAGTCATATTGCATTAAGGCTCCCTCTAATGACCCCATCTTAACCGATTACATCTGCAACGACCCTCTTTCCAAATACGGTCCCATTCTTGTTTTTTCCTTTTCTCTTTAATAAAATATCTTGTACACCACCCAAAGACTAATTACCATCCGTCCCCGTAAACATGTGTGGTGTGTCCTTTTGCCCTCCCCCCTTCCCCACTGGTAACTGACAATTAGTCTCTATGTCTGTGTTTGTTGTTGTTGTTGTTTTTATCCTCCACTTAGGAGTGAAATCATATGGTATTTGACTTCCTCCAAATAAGGCCCCGTTCTGATGTACTGGGGGTTAGGACTTCAACACACAAGGGAGGGGCACAATTCAGCCCACGGCATCCTCTGACCGTATCCTCCTACCGTGCCCCTTAGAGCTCCTCTCCAGCCATACGGGCCTCCGGGCTCAGGACCCTGCCTCTGCGGCTTGCTCTTCTTGGAGTGCTCTCCCGTAAATATTCCCACAGGTGCCTCCCTCACCTCCTCGGAGCGTTTTCTCAAATGCCACCTTCTCACCGAGGCCCCCCATCCACCTGTTCACACTTGCACCCGCCCTAGCGTTCTTGCTGTCCCTTTTGATGCTGTATTTTAAACATCTTCCTCTTCCCACCGCACTCGTACTTCCTAACATACTGTACACTAGGGTTTTTTCTCTCTCTCCTCTCTAGAAATATAAGCTTCACAGGGCAGAGATCTTTATCATTTTAATCACTGTTTCTCAAGTGCCTGGGAGACAGCATGGCAAGGAGGGTGCCATAAAAAGTCCTCGAAGAAGGGGCCTGCCTGGTTGCATAGTTAAGTTTGCATGCTCCACTTCTGCTGCTCGGGGTTCGCCGGTTCGCATCCTGGGCACGGATACTCACCGCTCATCAAGACATGCTTTGGCAGTGTCCCACATAGAAGAACTAGAATGACCTACAACTAGGATATACGACCATGTATTGAGGCTTTGGGGAGAAAAAAAAGAGAGGAAGATTGGCAACAGATGTTAGCTCAGAGCCAATCTTCCTCACCAAAAAGCAAAAGGAAAAAAAAAGTTGTTGAAGAAAGAAAAGCAAAGGAAAGGAAGATGGATTCTATCTCTAGAGACTGGGAGACCCACAAGTGACTTGGCTTCTGTTGGTCTCCGGCCTCTGGGAAAGTGCACTGGAGGGAAAATTGATACCACCAGCGCTGTAAGAAATGACTTGCGATGCATGATAGCGGTACTGACAACACCTGAGATCAAGCAAGGACGACAAAAAATCTACACCTGGTGGCCAGGGGCTGTATTTGCAAGATCAGTCCAGGAGAGGGCAGCATTACCTTCAAATCAAAGCAAACAAGGGCAGGCGGGCGGACAGGGAAATAACCCCAGTGAAGCGGGCTCTACCCCCAGAAGTCGGGTTAGGCAGCGACATCTAGAACCTCGCCCCACCCTTTAAGGTTTGCAAACCCTTTCACATACCTTCGTCCTCCCCTTCAGGTCTTCCCAGATGAGAGGTTAGCAATGGCCAGAGCGTGCGCACAGTTTGAGACAAAGTTCCCGCGCACAGTTTGAGACAAGCAAAGTTCATCACCCCTGTGGTCGCACGTCAATCACAGGCTTGTTGCTTGTCACAGGCTTCAACTGCTTAATAGCCCTGTCGCTGTGGTCACTGCCCTTCCTCCACAGGCCTTTCCTCCAGACCAGCGGCTCTCAGCCTCACGGTGGGAACCCACACTTCCAAATACAGCACGATTAAAATACAGCGAAGCAGTTACAAGCAATCAAAATTAAATTTCAGAGAACTGAAAATCTTTTCACTGTTCTCTCACAGCTCACTTTTTGTTCTTCATCAGCCCAGGCTGCCATCACAAAATATGGTAGACTGGGTGGCTTGGACGGCAGGTATTTATTTCTCACTGCTCTGGAGGTTGGAAGTCTGGGGGGTGCCAGCATGGCTGGGATCTTGGTGAGGGCCCACCTCCCGGCGTGCAGACGTCCGTCTTCTTGCTCTGCCCTCACATAGCAGAGAGAGCTCGGGGCCCTTCCTCTTGTTACAAGGACACCAGCCCCATATGGGGGCCTCACCCTCATGACCTCGTCTGAGCCCAACTGCCTCCCACATGCCCCACCTCCAGATACCCTCACATTGAGGGTTAGGGCTTCAGCAGATGAATTTGATGGTTCCGGCAAATTTGGTGTCTGGCAAGGACTTCTGATTTATCCTTCCATTTTTGTTCCTTTTTTCTAATTCTACTAAAATGTAATCACAAGAAATGATCTCCATTGCAGTATTTTATTTTTCAAAAAACAAAAATATGAATTTTGAGGGGACACAAGTATTCAGTCTGTAACAAGCACCACGTCATGGTTTGAATAGAAGAATTTCCTCCAAGGCAAGAACCGAGGCAAGGTTCTAGCAAGTTCCAACAAACTTCAATCTGCCTTGAATGCAGCCTTGCTTATTTTCGCTTCCGTGCAGTCAGCTGTGCGAGCTCCGTGTGGCCCAGCCAGTTTAAGCAACATTCTGTCTGACAGACACGGCTGGCAGCCTGGCATGCTTGGCCACCGTAAAAACACGCTGTGCGAACTGCTCCCTGGCGGTGGAAGGGCCGGAGGTGGGAGCCGGCAGATGGGGGACAGGTGGGGAGAGGACTTTCCATTACTACTTTTTAAGATGCCTTCTTTTTGAAACATGTGATGTGGTTCCCGTTACAAATTTTCACTGGAAAATATGATCTTAAAATGTTAAAAACTAATTACTGAAGCCTGCGGGTGGGGGGAATGTGGATACTCTGAGGACACTCCGTAAGCTCTGACATCTGCGGATGTGTGTCTTCTGGCTGCTCTGTGTCAGCTTCCACCCAGAGCCAAGGGGGCCTTCAGCCACTTCCAGGAGACATCTTCACTTGTCACTTATCTTAGTTCCCTCCACTCCCACTGACTCCAGATCAGCTCGCTATGGACTCTCTCGGTCCCTGTCTCTTTCCTGTCACTGATCTGCCTAGATCCCACGCTCTCAGTCCCTCCACTGCCACCCAGGGCCTCCTGGCCACTCCTCATCCCCCACTCAGCCTCCTCTGCCTGTACCATTTCCAGATGCAATTCCAAATACCCCAGCTCCCCCAGGCACCAAGGGAAGCGCACGCTCTGGGTTTCCGTCTTGCCCTGCCAGTGAATTCTCCCTGACTGGTGTTGACTATTGAGACCCACCTCCTCGCCCCGGGAATAGTCCCATCTTCTTTCACTTAAAATAAGGCCCTTGACTTGCACTTGCACATGCATTCCTCCAGCTTCCTGCCGAAACCCCTCTCCCGGGGCCAGCATCACCCACCCCAGCGCCTGCAGGTCAGTTACCTTGGCTGCACAGGTTGGTTTCTTTGTAATTTGTTCATTTAAACTGGAATTGGTTTCCAACTTTTTTAAAGTTTTGACTTTTCCTCATTTAAAACAATCTGGGTTTCTATGCTGTCTTCTAAAATTTGGAAGATCTAGCAATACTGAGCCCATGGCAAAAAATCGGCTCAAGTCTGTACAGAAAAGAGATCCTAGGAAGAGAGCAACACTCACACCGTCATTTGATTTTCAACAAAAGTGCCAACCCAGTCAAATGGGGAAACAAAAATTTTATCATCGAAAGGGTACTGGAACAACTAGGAATGGGAAAAACATGAATCTTGACCCCACATCATACCCAAACATTCTTTTGAGATGAATCATAGGCCTAAATGTAAAAGCTAAAACTGTAAAGCTTTTAGAGGAAAACTTGGATGAATATCTTCATGACTTGGGCGGTAAGCAAAACTTTCTTAGATCAAAGAAAGCAATAACAATTAAAACTTTTTGATAAATTAGACTTCATCAGAATTAAAAATGTCTGCTCATCAAAAAGATACCCTTACAAAACGTAATAGATTAACCGCAACCTAGAACAAAATACTTGCAAAACATATATCTGACAAAGGATTGGCATCCGGGATATACAAAGAACTCCAACAAGAATAAGAAATAATAAAAGACAATTCCCCAAAAATGGGCAAAAGATTTGAACAGACACTTCACAAAAGAAGATATACAGATGGCCAATACGTACAAGAAGAAGTGGTCAACGTCATTGGTCATCAGGGAAATGCAAACGAGAACCACGATGGAAACACCCCTACACCATCACCAGAATGACCCAAAATAAAAAACAGTAACACTAGGGCTGGGGAGGATGTGGATTAACTGGAATCCGCATGCACTGTCGGTGGGAATGTAAGAGGAACAACCCCTTTGGCAAAAGGTCTGGTGGTTTCTTACAAAACTAGACATACTCCTACTCTATGACCCAGCAATTCTACTCCTAAGAGTACACCCAAGAGACGTGAAAATATATGTTCACGAAAATATTTGTACAAAAATATTAATAGCTTTATCCCTAAGAGCCAAAAACTAGAAACAGCCCAGGTGTCCACCCACAGAAGGATGGATAAACAAACTGTGGCGTGTTCATACAGTGGAATACTTCAGTAATACTACACTTCAGTAATAAATACTCCAGTAATAAAAAGAAATGAAATGGGCCAGCCCCATGACCTAGTGGTTAAGTTTGGTGTGTTCTACTTCAGCAGCCTGGGTTTAGATCCTGGGCACAGACCTACACCACTCATTGGCGGCCATGCTTGGCAGCAACTCACATACAAAATGGAGGAAGATTGACACAGATTGGCTCAGGGCGAATCTTCCTCAGCTAAGAGCGGGGAAAAGGGGAATGAACTACTGATATACTCAACAACATGGATATATCTTTAAAACGTTATGCTCAGTGAAAGAATTCTTACACAAAAGAGCACATTCTGTGTGATTCCACTTCTATGAAGTTCTAGAAGAGGCAAAACTAACCGTGATGGAAAATGACAAGAACAGTGGTAACTCAGGGGGTTGGAAGCAGAGACAAACCGGGATGCTACATGAGGGGATTTTCAGGGATGCTGGTAATGTTTCCTATGTTGATGGGAATTGGGATGATACAGGAGCATGTATTGGTCAAAACTTAGTGAATATTCACTTAAGATTTGTGCATTTCAGGGCCGGCCCCGTGGCCGAGTGGTTAAGTTCGTGCACTCCACGTCGGCACCCCAGAGTTTTGCAGGTTTGGATCCTGGGTGCAGACATGGCACCACTCTTCAGGCCACATTGAGGTGGCATCCTATATGCCACAACTAGAAGGACCTGCAACTAAAATATACAACTATGTGCTGGGGGGATTTGTGGAGAAAAAGCAAAAAAAAAATCGGCAACAGTTGTTAGCTCAGGTGCCAATCTTAAAAAAAAGAAAAGATTTATGCATTCCATTGCATACAAATTTCACATCAAAAGAAAAAACTATTAACAAATATTCATATCTAGTTAATGCTGTACATACTGATGTATTTAGGGAGAAGTGTACTGATGTCTGCAATTTACTTTGAAACACATCAAAAAATAAAATGGATTAAGAATATAGGGACGGCTAGATGGATAGATAGGAGATAAAGCAAGTAAATGTTCATGGTAGAATCTAAGTAGTAAGTATACAGGCGTACACGGTAAGATTCTTTCAACTTTGCTGCATGTTTGAAGTTTTTCATGATAAAATGTTGGGGAGGGGGATCAGCTGGCACTCAGTCTTGGCTGACTCATTTAAATAAGGTGTGCACCGTCCAGTTTGCCACACTCCCTACCCCTCCTTATTGCCTCGTGCCCACACTGCTTCACTCATTTACGTTACCTGCACCCTTCGGTACAGGGATATCTTATCCTGGGCACACACGGCACATCCTAAAGGTTGTTAAATAAATCTCTGGAGGAGGCAGAATAGCGTTGTACCAATCCCACCACTTACCAGCTTTGTGATGTTGGGCCAATTAATTCACCTCTGTGCCTCAGTTTCCTCATCTGTAGAATGAAGTGAAATGGTGAATGCAAAGTTTCTAGTACCCAGTGGGCACCAGATAAATGTTGATTATCAATACACAGTTTAATATATTGACTTTGTAAATGTCAACAGATAGAGTGATGACTGATTTTCACAGTAAGAAACTCTATAGAGTTTGGACTCACAGGGGAAAGAACAGGAACATTATTTTCCTGGAAATTGAGCTATTTGCTTTCACTAAATTTCCTCTCACATAGAAAAAGCCGTCTTTATTCAACAAGCATTTTAATAAGCACCTCCTGCTACTACAAATGCTACTTGTACCTGTGGGCTAAGCAGAGTTGCTGCCATAGAGAAGTCAATGAGGTAACTGCAGTAGTAAACATATGCTCAAACTCCAAGGGTGGCCAATCGTTGGGGAAGAGGGATCGCTTGAGTTGGGCCTTGCAGGATGAATAGGAGTTTTCCAGGTAGACGTGGGGAAGGAGGGCTGTCCAGGCAGAAAGAACAACATATGCAAAGGCACTGAGCAATAAAAAAGCAATGGGATTCTCAGATTTGGCAAATAGTTTGTATTATCAGAGCCCAGGGAAGGCAGGAAATGAGACTGGAGAGCGAGACAGTGGCCACTCACACCCTGTTTGTCATGCTATACAGTTTGGGTTTTGTGCTGCTGATAAAGAGCCACTGGCACGTTTTAGGAAGGTACTTCTACAGCAGAGCAGAGTTAGAGTGACAGGAGAGAGGCCTGAGGCAGGAAGACCAGCTAGGGACCAGGGCTCCCCTTGCTGGCAAAAACTGCCCGGGGCACTTGTTAAGCATATGATTCCAGGCCCCGCCCCAGGCCTATCAGATCAGAGTCTAGGGGAAGGGCCTGGGAATCTAGATGACTAACCAGCACCCCAGGTTTCCCAACCACCTTGGAAAACCCTGAGTCAGGAAAACAGGAGATCGCAGCTTCCATCCTCTGAGGGGAAGGAACGCCTGAACTGAGAACTCGGGGAAGGGGAGAGGCGTATTACAGTGTGACATAGGAGAGAGAATCTACATAATGTGGGCCATGACCGCCTGGCATGGCTGTGTAGACAGCTGCACCATTTACCAAGACAGGGAATGCAGGAGAAAGGTCAGGCTCAGGGAGAGGAGACAAGGACTTCTGCTTGACCGAGATGAATCAACGCCCTGAGAGCCGGCGCTGTCTTGGTGGCGGCAAAAGTCACCGCTGGCCGAGGTCACCGAGGGAGAGACTATGGCATGAGGAGGGGGAGGGCCACAGCTCCCAAATGCGCTTATTTTTTCCTCTGCTGCTCACACAGATCTGTAACTTGAATGCCTCAGGTACATCTTCCAACCACGTGGAATCAGCACAATAAATTACACGCATCAAGCTCGGAGATAGACAAGCAGAAACCTAAACACCCGCTAGGACTCCGGAACTCCAATGCCTGACAGAGCCAAGCTGCCTCCTGCCTCCCGCCTTCCGTTGGGGACAGAGCCGATGAGTGACATCGGCAGGCCTCAGAGGAAATGCCGTCTCTCATGCATTTATCCCTTTGTCCTCTGGACGCTGTTTAGGGAATAAACACTTGCCCTTTAAGAATGGTCCTCCTAAAGACAGCACAAAGAATAAGCTAGTCCTCGGAAAACCTGGGTTAGAATCACATGAAGTTGGGCAACATAATCTCTCAGAGCTTCTTTTCCCTCTTGTGTAAAATATGGATAATAATAACTGCTATAAAGAACAAATGAGAGCCAGCCCTCATGGCCTAGTGGTTAAGTTTGGCACACTCCGCTTCAGGGGCTGGGGTTCAGTTCTTGGGCGCAGAAACACACCACTCGTCTGTCAGTAGCCATGCTGCGGCAGCAGCTCACAGAGAATAGCCGGAAGAACTTACAACTGTACACAACGATGTCCTGGGGCTTTTGCAGGGTAGGGGGGAGGGGAGAAGGAAGACTGGTAGATGTTATCTTAGGGCAAATCTTCCCCTGCAAACAAACAAACAAAAAGAACAAGTGAGAAGATACACCTTAAAGCCTCTGCTCCCGGCTATAAAGAGTAGAAACCCACTCCCACTAGCTCAAGTCAAAGCCGTGTTCACGGAAACGATACAACAGGCAATCTCGCCAACTCGCGAGAACAGGCAGTGAAGTACAGTTTGTCACTCAGGGATCGGAGCAGAAAGCCTGTCATTGCTCCCACCTCGGCGTTCTCTCTGGGGCCATCTGGTCTCCCGTCTCTGCTTCTCCCTGCAGGTCCACACATTCCCACATGGCAGACACTGCAGTTGTCTATCCACTACCCATTCCCCTTCCTTCCTCGATAAGGGGACCTCAGTTTGATGGGGATGGTCTGAGCCAATTACAACAATCTGTGGTCTGCCTTCCTAGCCTCCTTTCCACCCGGCAGTGGCCATGCATGTAATCTGGGCAAGTGAGGCTTAAGGAGAAGACTGCTGGGAAATCTGGGACAACTCTTGCTTTCCAGACAAAAGCCAAAGATGCTGCCTGGTGCCACCTCTTCTTTTTCTTCTTTTTGGCTGTGATAGCCAGAGCTGCAGCAGCCATCATGGGACCATGAGGAAAAGGCCATCAGACTCACAAAGAGCTCTTTCACCCTTGGACATCACTGAGCCCCTGAAACAACATTAGTGGACATTGCGTGTAAAATAACAAAACCAAAAAAACTCTACTTCTGGGTTTTTCAGGCACTTTGAGTGAGGTTTGTGTTCCTCGCAGCTGAGGGCACTCTTGACTAATAATATTATTGTCTAATTTGGGATTTCCCAAACTTCAATCATCCTCAAACCACCTGAGCATTTTTGCCACGTCTACTCAAGTACAGGGCTCTTCTTAGAGTTGCTTCCCTTTTGCTAACTTAAAGACCTACTTTAGCCTTTGGCTCTCACGTGTGAGTTTTATTTACTCTGATACCCATCAATATAAATATGCAAGGATTAAAATTACAACAGGTTTCCGAATTGCTGAGTACATTCGCCTGCTGGGAGGGTGGTGCACCCCAGCTCCGCAGGGAGCTTCCAGGACCCTTCCAGACACACTGTTCATCTGCTGTCCATTCGTATCCTTTACAATGTAAGTGAAAAAGAATAACAATTTTTAAAATTGAATTCAATTAAATTAAAACAGATTCACGAAGGACCACCCCAGATCATCTCGTTTCTACCACTGGAGCACTTTGCAAAAGCAAAGCCAAAACCAGTTGTTTCTGTCTCTGATATTCCTATTCCAGATTCCCAGGAGGGAACTTTCCTGATCAGGGTCTTCCCTGAGCCACCTGGTACCTAAGGCCACACACAGCTCCAGGAACTCAAGGGAGAGGGAGATAACTGGCAGGTCAACCACGACCTTATAAAGGATGAGGATGCTGCTGCTGCTGATGATGATGATGATGAAATAGTGTCATTTCAAAATCAAGATTTCTGTGTGCCTGGACATGAAACATTGAGGGAATATTGGTCAATCCTTTATGTCTGTGCAGAGCAAGCTACAAGGCCAGGGAAGAAACAGGAACGCCAGGGCAGCTGGTACTGCTGGTACAGCAGAAGAAGGGCACGCCTTCATACGCTCCTCAGCACGTCGCTACGTCCATCTCCCAACACGGTCGATCTCGTGTTCATTCAATGGTGAAGTAACATTTCAAGTCAGTAGAGGAAAGATGGGCTGTTCAACACATGGTGTCAAGAGAGTTGGAAAATTATTGGGGAAAAAATAAGTTATATCCCTAATTCACTTTACTCACACACTCACACAAAATTCAGATGGATTGAAGACGAACATAATGATGGTACATTAATCCAACAGGCTCTCACGCAGCCGGCAGAAAAGAGGTCAGTCCATAGGTACTGACCAGGAAGTGTTTAACCAATGGTCAAAGACAAAGCAGGTTGCAAGTAACATGTATAGAATGACACCATTTGTGTTAAATAAGTGTGAGTGAATCTCCATGCGGACATATGAGTGTAAACGCTTTAAAAGTCTGAAGGAACACACCTTCATCAGGTAACAGTCCTTATTTCTAAGGTCGTGACTAGCTTGTAATCACATATTGACCATCTAATCAAAAAGAAGCAGAAAAGGATACAATTTTAATGAAAAAAGTTAAACTACGAAGCAACAGAGAAAACTGAAGAATTTTTTAACAATTTTAATGTGACAATCTGCTTTCTCAGTACTATGCCAACGACAAAAACCATAAAGGAAAAGATTGAGAAATTTGACACAAAAATGTAAAATCTCTGTATGGCAAAGCAAACCAACAACATAGCTAAAAGCCAAAGGACAAAATGGAAAAGATGTTCGCAACACGATGGAGAAAGAGCAATATTATTAAACCATGGATTATTTAGAAATAAATAAGATAATTACAAGCCTAATACAAAATGAGTCAAAGGCATAAAGAAGCACGCATACAAGACAGGCAAATGGCCTAAATTCATATTCAAATGTTCAACCTCACTAATAATTACAGATAAGCAAATGAAAATGAGATCTCATTTTTCACTTAGATTGACAGGATTAGAAAGATTTGCAATAGCCAGTTATTGGCAAGGCTCTGGGGAAACAGGCACCTTTGCATTCTGTTGATGGAAGCTGAAATTGGTGCAGCCTGCTGGAAGGTAATTTGGAGATGGGTATGGAAATTTTAAATGTACATGCGTGCTGCCCTCCTCTAAATTTATTTTAAGAAAATAATGGTGCAGTTGTGCAAAGTTGCATGAACAAGAATGGTCATTGTATTGAAAAATTACAAACAACCTAGATCATCAAAGGGTTTTTGTTAAATGAGTGTATGCGAACTCAGAGGTGTTATGGATACCAGGCAGGTGTTGTGAAAGACAGGGCGATCTTTACATATTGACGCAAAGGATACAATGTTAAAGCGAGAAAAACAACCCACACAGTCCGCTCCTAAGGTGATCCTCTCTTGTTTAATATGTAACCCACTGGCAAGGTAGACGCCATTAACAGTTGTTATCTCCGTGGGGTAGAATTTCAAGGGAAATTTTCTACATTACTTAAATTTTTTACAGGGAGCTTTTGTTACGTCTATGAGATCTAAGGTTGATAAGGATTTCATTTTGAAAAATTAAGAAGTATGCTATTTATGCTGTCCTTCAAAGGATTTCTTCACGTACTCTTTCCTCCAACAAATACTAACAGTTTATTATGTAGAAGATGGTGTCTCGGGCGGGCATTGGGGTGGACACAAAAGACAACGGGACCTGAGCTCTGGGAACCTCCCTTCGACGTCCTGACACCCCATCATTGGGACCGCCCCACGCCTTCCTCTGTCACTTATGCTGTCCTGTGGCCACCCCAAAGCCAATCCTGTGCCCTAGAGTCCATCTCCCCGCCATTTCCTCAGAAGCCTCACACTATTAATTATCATCTTTGCTTTCTTTATCTTCAACTTCTTCTTTCTTGCAGCCTACTTGTCGGCAATGAAAACTGCTCAAGTCTCTTCTATACTAAGGGAGGGAGGGAGGAAGGAAGGAAATAAGTCCTGGACAGAATTATTTGGGAGGAGGGAGAAGGCCGGGGACAGAAGGAGAGAAGCGGGGAGGAAGGAGCCCTCTTGAGCATATTCTCCATTCTTAGCATTCTTAAAGAAATATGTCAGCTTGACTATAATAAAAACATGACAGAGAAAGAAGTATACAAGCAGACCATGAGACAGGCAGAGAAGGTGTGCTCTCTCCCCCAGACCAAGAAAGCTGATGCAGTCCTGCGTGCCCCAGCACCTGCCTTGGGCTGTGCTCTCTTGAAGTCAGAAGCTGGATGATCTCAATGGTGGATGACTCATCTCTCTCCTGTTATTACTCAGTCCCTCCAGCCAGACTTCTAGAAAGACTTTTCCATTTGCCCTCCCTCTCCCCACCTCCTGCCTGTTCCTCAGCCCCTCAGGTTGGCCCCTGAGCCCCACCACTCCACCACAACCATTTCTCCCATGGGCACCTCCCAGTCCCGTCTCAACTTCCCAGCAGCATTCGGCACCCCACTCTTGTGTCTGCCCTTTCTTGGTGTCTTTGGCCAGTGTTTCCTCTCCAGCCCAACCTCTCAATGTTGGGGGTCCCAACACTCAGTCCTGACATCCTTGCTCTCCTCCCAATACCCTCTTGCCTAGGCAGGCTCGCCCAAGGCAGCGTGTTAATCACTGCACAAACACCGACGACTTCTGAAAATGGGTGTTCAGTCAAGACCTCGTTGTTGGCCTCCAGGAGATATTGACCTCCTCACTATCTCCACTTGGATGTCTCAGACTTCATTCATTCATTCATTCTACTGAGCACCCACAACGCTGGCAGGAACTACACTAGGCACTGGATAAAGAGTGAAGAACAGAATAGGCGTGGTTCATGCCCTTGAGCAGCTTAACTTGACATGTCAACGCCTGAGCTCATGATTTTCCCTCAAGCAACATCCTCCTCCATGTTCTCTGTCTCAATAAATGGCAGAATTTCCACACACCTGCTCAAGCCGGAAATCTAAACATTATAGCTGGCACTTCACTTTCCCATATCCCACCTGTGGGGGACACACTCTAAAGGGATTCCCCTCCAGTGAGTCATAATCTCACTGGAGTTTGCCATCCCCTCCCCTTGAGGCAGAGCCAAAGTGAAGGATGTCAGCCCCATGTTTAGGTTGAGTTATATTGCAAGGGTGACGGGATGTCATGCCTGGGATTACATTAGGTTATAAGAGTCCATCCTGCGGGTTGAAGTGAGAGAGACTCTCTTGCTGGCTTTGAAGAAGTAAGCTGTCCTACTTGTCAAAAACCGTGGGGGGGGGGGGCGGGGGGCTCCAACAGCCAGAAAGAAAATGGGGACCTCAGTGCGACCACTGCAAGGAGATGAATTCTGCCAACAACCTGAGGCAGCTTGGAAGCAGATCTTTCCCCACTTGGGCCTCTGATGAAACCACAGCCCCAGTCAGCACCTAGATTGAAGTCGGGTAAGACCCTGCGCCAAGGACCCAGTCAAGCTGTGCCCACGCTCCCGATCCACGGAAACTGTGAGATAATAAGTTGGTGTTATTTTAGGCTGCTGATTTTGTGGTAATTTGTTCCTCAGCATAGAAAACTAAAGTAGTACCTACCCAGTCCATCACCAGAACTTCTTTTTTGAGTTCACAATAATTTACAACATTGTGAAATTTCAGTTGTATGTTATTACTTGTCTGTCACCATATAGGTGCCCCCCTTCATCCCCTGTGCCCTCCCCCAAGTCCCCTTTTCCTGGTAACTGTTAATCTGTTCTCTTTGTCCATGTGTTTGTTTATCTTCCACATATGAGTGAAATCATGCAGTGTTTGTCTTTCTCTGTCTGGCTTATTTCGCTTAACATAATACCCTCAAGATCCATCCACGTTGTTGCAAGTGGGATGATTTTGTCTTTTTTTAGGGTGGAATAGTAGTATTCCATTGTGTATATACACCATATCTTCTTTATCCAATCATGGGTCATGAGTCACTTTGAATTGTTGATTTTAAGTTCTTTGGATAAATACCCAGTAGTGGGATAGCTGGGTCAGATGGTAGTTCTATTTTTAGTTTTTTGAGGAATCTCCATACTGTTTTCCACAGTGGCTGCACCTGTTTGTATTCCCAACAGCAGTGTATGAGAGTTCCCTTTCCTCCACACCCTCTCCAAGATTTGTTGTTTTTTGTCTTGGTGATTATAGCCTTTCTAATGGGTGTAAGGTCATATCTTAGGGTAGTTTTGATTTGCATTTCTCTGATGATTAGTGATGTTGAGCATCTTTTCATGTGCCTATTGGCCATCTGTATATCTTCCTTGGAGAAATGTCTGTTCATCTCCTCTGCCCATTTTTTGATTGGGCTGTTTGTTTTTTTTGCTGTTCAGCTATGTGAGTTCTTTATCTATAATGGAGATTAACCCCTTGCCAGATAAATGATTTGCAATTATTTTCTCCCAGTTGGTAGGTTGTCTTTTTGTTTTGATTTTGGTTTCCTTTGCCTTGCAGAAGCTCCTTAACCTGATGAAGTCCCATTTGTTTATTTTTTCTTTTATTTCCCTTGTCTGAGAAGACAGGGTATTCAATAAGATCCTTTTAAGATCAACGTCAAAAAGTGTACTACTTATATTTTCTTCCAGAAGTTTTACGGTTTCAGGTCTTACCTTCTAGTCTTTGATCCATCTTGAGTTTATTTTTGTGTATGGTGTAAGATAATGGTCTACTTTCATCTTTTTGCGTGTGGCTGCCCAGTTTTCCCAACACCATTTATCAAAGAGACTGTCTTTTCTCCATTGCATGTTCTTGGCTCCTTTGTTGAAGATTAGCTGTCCATAGATGTGTGGGTTTATTTCTGGGCTTTCAATTCTGTTCCATTGATCTGTGTGCCTATTTTTGTACCAGTACCATGCTGTTTTGATCACTATGGCTTTGTAGTACATTTTGAAGTGAGCGATTGTGATGCCTCCAGCTTTGTTCTTCTTTCTTAGGATCGCCGTAGCTATTCTGGGTCTTTTGCTGCCCCATATGAATTTTAGGATTCTTTGTTCTATTTCCATGAAGAATGTCATTGGGATTCTGATTGGGATTGCACTGAATGTGTAGATTGATTTGGGTAGTATGGACATTTTAACTATGTTTATTCTTCCAATCCATGTGCATGGAATATCTTTCCATTTCTGTCTGTCATCATCTATTCTTTTCAATAATGTCCTATAGTTTTCATTGTATAGGTCTTTCACCTCCTTGGTTAAATGTATTCCTAGGTATTTTATTCTTTTTGTTGCAATTGTAAATGGGATTATATTCTTGAGTTCTCTTTGCGCTAGTTAGTTACTGGAGTATGGAAATTCAACTGATTCTTGTAAGTTGATTTTGTACCCTGCAACTTTACTGTAGTTGTTGATTATTTCTAGTAGTCTTCCAATGGATTCTTTAGGGTTCTCCATATACAAGATCACGTCGGGGCCAGCCCGGTGGCATAGTGGTTAAGTTTACTTAGTGGACTTAAGTGGTTAAGAGCTCCTCTTCTCAGGACCGGGGTTTGCTGGTTTGGATCCTGGGCACGGATCTACACACTCCCACGTATAAAATAGAGGAAGATGGGTGCAGACATTAGCTCAGGACCAATCTTCCTCAGCAACAGAAAAAAAAAAAAAGAGGAGGATTGACAGCAGATGTGAGCTCAGGGCTAATCTTCCTCAAGGAAAAAAAAAAAGATTATGTCATCTGCAAAAAACCAGAGTTTCACTTCTTCATTTCCTATTTGGATTCATTTTTCTTGCCTAACTGCTCTGGGCAAAACCTCCAGTACAATGTGGAATAAGAGTGGTGACAGTGGCACCCTTGTCTTGTTCCTGTTCTCAGAGGGATGGCTTTCAGTTTTTCCCCATTGACTATAACGTTGGCTGTGGGTTTGTTCTATATGGCCTTTCTTACATTGAGGTAATTTCCTTCTATCCCCATTTTGTTAAGAGTTCTTATCATAAATGGCTGTTGGATCTTGTCAAATGCTTTCTCTGTCTCTAGTGAGATGATCATGCAGTTTTTATTCCTCATTTTGTTAATGTGGCATCACCAGAATGTTTTGACTGCCTCACTGGAATAATTTTTGAAATCATCCAGTTCTCTCCATCTCCACAACTCCACCCAGAGCAAACTATCATCCTCTCCCACCCAGACAAAGAGCATAGCCCTCTGATCTCCCCAGTCGCATTTGCCCCTCCCGGCAGAACTGGGCCAAGACATGAGAGCACTCCTGGCAAGCGAGGAATTTGGCATGCCTTCAACCCAACATTTACTCTACAGAGATGGGAAATTGGTTATCAATAAAAGTAGTGTGCCTCACTTTTTAATGCCAAAATAAGAGGTTCAATACAAGTGATCTTCCAAAACAGATAACTTTGGGGGAGGCACATTAAACCACGTAAAATTTAAATAATGAAATAAATCGATTTCCTGTAAATAGCACCACCCAACCCATTACTCATATTCAGACTTTCAGCTGACTCCACGTAATGACAGCTCTTGGCTGACTCATCTCAGGTTTGGAGGTACAGCTTGTGTGTGTCTATCACAAGTTTTATTTAATTTTGATGAAGAACAGTTTATTTTTTCTTTGGTTGCTTGTGCTTTTGGTGTCAAGTCTAAGAATCCATTGCCAAATCTGAGGTCATCAAGATTTTACACCTAAGTTTTCTTCTAATAGTTTTATAGTGTCGGCATTTATATTCGGGTTGCTGAGCCAGCTGGAATTAATTTTTGTATCTGGAAGGAGGTAAGGGTACAGCTTCATTCTTCTGCATGTGGTTATCCAATTGTCCCAGCACGATTTGTTAAAGAGAGACTCTTCTTTCCCCCGTTGAATGGGCTTGGCACCCTCATCAAAGGTCAATTGGCCGTAGATACTGGGTTTATTGCTGGACTCTCAATTCTATTACATTGGTGTATGCCTCTCTGTCTTTATGCCAGCACCACACTGTTTTGATTGCTGTAGCTTTGTAGTAAGTTTTGAACCTAGAGAGTGTGAGTTCTCCAATTTTGTTTTCCTTTTTAAATATTACTTTGGCTATTGTGGGCCCCTTGCAGTTCCCTATAAACTTGAGAATTGGCTTTTCCATTTCTGCAAAAAAGGCCACTGGAATTGTGACAGGGATTGCACTCAATCTGTAGATTCCTTTGGGGAATATAGCCATCTTAACAATATTGTTTTCCAATTCATGAACATGGACTGCCTTTCCATTGATTTAGGTCGTCTTTAATTTCTTTTAGCAGTGTTTCATAGATTTTAGCGTACAAATTTTTCAGCTCTTTGGTTATACTTATTTCTAGGTAATTTATTTTTTAGATGCTATTGTAAGTAGAATTGTTTTCTTAATTTCCTTTTCAGACTGCTCATTGCTGGTGTATAGAAACATAACTGGTTTTTGTGTATTAATCTTACACCCTAAAACTTTGCTGAATTCATTTATTAGCTCTAGTAGGTTTTTTTGGTGCAGATTCTATGGGATTTTTAAAAATATAGAATCATGTCACCTGCAAATACAGATAGTTTCATTCTCATTTTCCAATTTGGATGCTTTTATTTATTTTTATTGCCTAATCGCTCTGGCTAGGACTCCCAGCACAATGCTGAATAGAAGTGGTGAAACCAAACATCTTTTTCTTGTTCCTTATCTGAGGGGCAAAGCTTTTAGTCTTTCACCACTGAGTATGATGTTAGTTGCGGGGTTTTTTTGTGAATGTGCATTATCATTGTAAGGAAGTTCCCTTTTATTCCAAATTTTCTGAATATTTTTATCATGAAAAGGAGTTGAATTTTGTCAAATGCCCTTTGTGCACCTATTGAGATGTTCTTTTTCCTTTTCCTTCATTCTATTAATGTGGTGTATTACATTGATTGATTTTCTTAGTTGAACCACTCTGCATTCCTGGGATAAATGCCACTTGATCATGATATATAATCCTTTTAATATATTGTTGGGTTTGGTTTGCTAGTATTTTGTTGAGGATTTTTCTATCCATATTCATAAAAGATACTGGTCTGTAGTTTGCTTTGCTTGTGTTATCTTTGTCTGGCTTTGATGTCAGGGCGATGCTGGCTTCACAGAATGTGTTAGGAAGTTTTCCTTCCTCTATTTTTACTTGGAAGAGTTTAAGTGGGGTTGGTAATAATTCTTCTGTAAATGTTTGGCAGAATTCACTAGTGTAGCCATCTGGTCCTGGACTTTTCTTTCTTGGAAGGTTTTTGACTACTGATTCAATATCTTCACTTTTTTAAAATCTGTTGATATTTTCTATTTCTTCTTGAGTGAGTTTTGGTAATTTGTGTGTTTCTAAGAATTTGTTCACTTCATTTGCATTATCTAATTTGTTGGCATACAATTGTTAATAATATTTTCTTATAATCCTTTTTTATTTTTTTAAGATAGGCACCTGAGCTAACATCTGTTGCCAATCTTCTTTTTTTTTTTTTCCCTTCTTCTCCCCAAAGCCCCCCCAGTACATAGTTGTATATTCTAGTTGTAGGTCCTTCTGGCTCTGCTATGTGGGACTGTCTCAGCATGGCTTGATGAGCGGTGCTAGGTTCGAGCCCACAATCCAACCAGCAAAACCCTGAGCCACTGAAGCAGAGCACATGAACTTAATCACTCAGACATGGGGCCAGCCTCTCTTATAATCCTTTTAATTTCTTTAAGGTCCCCCATTTTAATTTCTGATTTTAGTTATTTGTATCTTCTCTCTTCTTTTTCTTAGTCAGTCGAGCTAGAAGTTTGTCAATTTTGTTGATCTTTTCATAGAAAAGAACAATTCTTTTGGCTTCATTGGTTCTCTCTAATGTCTTTCTGTTCTCTATTTCATTTGCCAATGCTCTAAACTTTCTCATTTCCTTCCCTTTGCCAGCTTTGGATTTAGTTCACTCTTCTTTTTCTAGTTCCCAAAGGTATAAAGTTAAGGTGTTGATTTGAGACCTTTCTGCTTTTTTAATGGAGGCATTTGCGACTATAAAGTTCCCTCCAAGCACTGCTTTCACTGCATCCCATAAGTTTTGGTATATTGTATTTTCATTTCCTTTCTTCTCAAAGTATTTTCTAAGTTCCCTAGTGATTTCTTCTTTGATGTATTCATTGTTAAAGAGTGTGTTGTTCAATTTCCATGCATTCATGAATTTTCCAGTTTTCCTCTGTTACTGATTTCTAGCTTCATTCTCTAGTGGTTGGAGGAAAGATTTTGTACGATTTCAATCTTTTAGAATGTATTGAGATTTTTCTATGGCCTAACATATGCTTATCCTAGAGAATGTTCCACGTACACTTGAGAAGAATGTATGTTTTGCTGTTGTTGGGCGGGGTGTTCTATGTATGTGTGCTAGGTTTAGTTGGTTAATAGTGTTCTTCAAGTTCTCTACTTCCTTATTGATCTGCTGCTGTCTAGATGTTCAATTCACTATTGAAAGTGGGATTTTGATGTCCAACTCCAACTATTATTGTAGACCGTCTATTTCTCCCTTCAGTTCTGTCAGTATTTGCTTCATATACTTTGGGGCTCTGTTGTTTGGTGTGTATATATTCATAATTGTTATATCTTCTTAATGAATTGACCCTTTTATAAGTATATAATGTCGTTCTTTATCTCTTGTAACAACTTTTAACTAAAATCTATTTTTACTGATGTCAATATAGCCACCTCAGCTCTCTTTTGGTTACCATTTTCATAGAATATCTTTTTCCTTTTTTTTTTTTTTTTTTTTGAGGTAGATTAGCCCTGAGCTAACATCTGCCACCAAGCCTCCTCTTTTTGCTGAGGAAGACTGGTCCTGAGCTAACATCCATGCCCATCTTCCTCTATTTTATGTGGGACACCTGCCACAGCATGGCTTGACAAGCGGTGCGTAGGTCCACACCTGGGACCCAAACCAGCAATCCCTGGGCCACTGAAGCGGAACATGCACACTTAACCACTGTACCACTGGGCCAGCCCCTCTTTTTCCATTCTTTCAACCTATTTGTGCCTTTGGGTCTAAAATGAGTCCCTTGTTTTTTTATTCATTAGGCAAATTTCTGTCTTTTAATAGAATACATTTAATGCATTTACATGTAAAATCATTACTGATAATGAAGGACTTACTTCTACCATTGTGTTGTTTTCTACATAGCATATCTTTTTTGTTCTTTATTTCCTTGAATACTACCTAATTTTGTGTTTGATTGATTTTTCTAGTGTACATTGTGATCCCTTCTTCATTTCCTTTTCCATATACTTTTTAGTTATTATCTCAGTAGTTACCCTGGGGATTACAATTGACATCTTAAATTTATAAAATTTGAATTTGAATTTATAAAATTTGAATTGATTCCAACGTACTTCAATAGCATATATTAACTCTGCTCCTATCCAGCTCCATCCCCCTTTTATCTTGTTATTGTCACAAATTACATCTATATACATTGTGTGGCCATTAACATAGATTTATAATTATTATTCTACACATTTAGCTTTTAAATTATATAGGAAATAAAAAGAGTCACATTCAAAAATACAATAATACTAGCTTTTACATTTATCTATGTAGTTATTTTTACCAGTGATCTTTATTTCTTTGTAATACTTCAAGTTATCATCTAGCTTCCTTTCATTTCAGTCTGAAGGACTCTTGTTAGCATTTCTTGTAATGCTAGGGTAGGTCTGCTAGGAATGAACTCCAATAGTTTTTGTTTATCTGGGAATGTCTTAATTTTTCCTTTACTTTTGAAGGATAGTTTTGCTGGATATGGAATTCTTGGTTGATAGTTTTTTCTTTCAGCACTTTAGAGATATCATCCCACTGCCTTCTGGTCTCTATGGTTTCTGATAAGAAATCTGCTGTTAATCTTATTGAGGATCTCTTATAAATGACAAGCCATGTCTCTCTTGCTGCTTTCAAGAGTTTCTTTGTGGGGGCCGGCTCCGTGGCCGAGTGGTTAAGTTCATGTGCTCTGCTGCGGCAGCCCAGGGTTCAGATCCTGGGTGCGGACATGGCACTGCTCATCAGGCCACATTGAGGCGGTGTCCCACATCCCACAACTAGAAGGACCTGCAACTAAGATATACAACTATGTACAGGGTGGGGTTTGGGGAGATAAAGCAGAAAAAATAAAAAAGATTGGCAACAGTTGTTAGCCCAGGTGCCAATCTTAAAAAAAAAAAGAGTTTCCTTGTCTTTAGCTTTCAACAGTTTGATTATAATGTATTTCAGTGTGGATCTCTGAGTTATCCTGCTTTGAGATCACTAGATGTGTATATTCATGTCTTTCATCAAATTTGGGAAGTTTGTGGCCATTATTTCTTCAAATGTTTTTTTCTGGCCCTTTCTCTCTTTTCTTCTGGCACTCCCATAACATGCATCTTGATACACTTGATGGTGTCCCATATTCCCTTAGACTCTGCTCATTTCTCTTCATTCTTTTTCTGTCTGCTCCTCAAACTAGGTCATTTTAATTTACCCTATCTTCAAGTTCACTGATTATTTATTCTGTCTACTCAAATCTGCTGATGAACCTCTTTTGTACTTTTCAAGTCAAGAATTTCTATTTGGTTCCTATTTATAATTTTTATCTCTTTATTTATGTATTTATTTATGTATTTATTTATTTATTTAGCAAGATTAGCCCTGAGCTAACAACTGCTGCCAGTCCTCCTCTTTTTGCTGAGGAAGACTGGCCCTGAGCTAACATCCGTGCCCATCTTCCTCTACTTTATATGTGGGATGCCTACCACAGCATGGTTTGCCAAGTGGTGCTGTGTCCACACCCAGGATCTGAACCAGTGAACCCCAGGCCGCTGAAGCAGAATGTGCGCACTTAACCACTGTGCCACCGGGCTGGCCTCCAATTTTTTTTTTTAAGATTTTATTTTTTTTTCCTTTTTCTCCCCAAAGCCCCCCAGCACACAGTTGCATATTCTTCGCTGTGGGTCCTTCTAGTTGTAGTATGTGGGACGCTGCCTCAGCATGGTTTGATGAGCAGCGCCATGTCTGCACCCAGGATTCAAACCAACGAAACACTGGGCCGCCTGCAGCGGAGCGCATGAACCCAACCACTCGACCACGGGGCCAGCCCCTGGCCTCCAATTTTTATCTCTTTATTGATATCCTATGCTTGTTAATACATCATTCTCCTGATTTCCTTTAGTTATTTGTCCATGGTTTCCTTCAGCAATTCATGTATATTTAAGACAGCTTATTCAAGTATTTTTCTAGTAAATCCAATGCCTGGGTTTCCTCAGGGATGGTTTCTAGAAATTTCTCTTTCCTCCTCCTCACCTCCCTCCTTTTCTTCCCCCCACCCCCCGCCGCCTTCTTCTTTACTGTGAATGAGCCATACTTTCCTGTTTCTTTGTGTACTTCATAATTCTCTATGAGAATTGGGCATTTTGAATGTTAAAGTGGTAACTCTGGAAATCATATCCTACCCCACACATGGATTATTGTTATTGCTTGAAGGCTGCAGTCATCTGTTTATTTAGTGCATTTTCCAAACTATTTTTGCAAAGACTATATTCTTAGTTGTGTCTGATCACTGAAGTCTTGTTCTGTTATCTCTGCGGTCAACCACAGTGACCTGACAGAGATTTCCTTATATGCTTGTATCCAAAAAGGAAAAAAAGAAAGGAAAAGAACGAAAAGGAAAATTTTTTTTAAAAAAAGAAAAAGGGTGTTCTGTCTCTTTAAATCTTCTCAACTGACACCACTGGAGAAGCCACTTCAGCCCAGCCTGGGGGGTTAAAACAATGGCCAGCCTCTGTGCCTACCCATTAGCAAACTTCCAGCCAGGTCAAAACATACAACCCTGAGTTTTGGAGGACAAGGTTCCTACTGCTCCCCCTTGCATCAGTGAGCCACAGTGGGGAGATGGACCACCATCCACATGACTACCTGCTGCAGGGATGGGGGATGGTAGCTGCTCCATAAAACACTAAGATTCACCAAAGACCACCAGCATCTTTCTTCCTCAAGTACTCCCCTGGCTGTTGCGAGTGTCCCAGTAGACTCCAGAGTTCCACAGAGTTGATTCTCACAGTTCTTGCCAGTTCAATAGTTGCTTCAGTGAATGGACCAATTCTGGGAGCTTCCTACTTCACTGTCTTCCATGACATCACTCTCCAACCCTCATATTAGTCTTGCTCCCACAGGAAACAGATGGGACTTACTCAAGACAGGATAATTCAAAGAGAGTGTATTTACAAAAGTGTGGATGTAGGGGAACCATGAGAGAGAGTGCAGTAACCCGGGACTAAGAGCCCTCAAGCCGATATCACTCAGTGGTTATCAGGACCTGGAAGGAAAGAAAGAGTTGTGCTGAGGTGGCCACCTTGAGAAGAGCAGTGACATTTGGTTGAGGGACACAGTTAGCCTGAGGCAACCTCACAAGGAGAAGGAAGTAGGGGTTTAAATACCCTGATATTAGCCTCTCTCTCTCCCTCCCTCCCACCATCCCTCCTCCTGCTGGGACTCCCTATTGGCCAACTAAAAACGCAAACGCAAGGGAGCCCAATTGATCTGGTGGAGGAGGAGGTTGGAGAGTAGACGCAGAGGATTAACGCAGGATAGCCAGACAGCCCCCTAACCCCAAGACGACCTCCAGCCTCTGTCTTTAAGACTGAAAGCAGCCAGTTTCTAGCTGTTGTAGAACAGTCATTGTCCATACATTGACCACCAGGGTTCAGCAGGATGAAGTTTCAATCAAGAAGCTGTTGTCTTTTTTTTTTTTAATGCCATGTCAGGTCTAGTTTTTTATACTTTGATTTTATCACACAGGAGACTAAAATCCAGAACTATCCAATTCAGCACTGGATACCCGTATTGCATAGTGGTCCAGAGCATGACGTTGGAGTCTGAATCTCAGCTCAATAACCAGCCACACATATGACTCCAGGTACATTCTTCAGCCTCTCAGCATCTCAGTTTCATCATCTACAAAATGAACTAACACTAGTACCTACTTCTTAAGAGTTGTCACAGGGATTCGATGAGATGATACATGCAAAGCTCTTAAAACAGCACCCAGCACTGACTAAATCCACAATCTCAATAAATGTGAGCTGTTATGATGTCTCCAGCTGTCCATCTCTTGGCACCTCTCCCCTCCAGCTCTACCCCACAACTTATTAGTCTGCTTTCACTTTCTACAAGATGTCATGTTCTCTTGCCTCTAGGCTTTCATACACGCCTCTCTATCTGCCTGGCTAATTCTTATTTTAAAAACAATCAGATATATTTTTTTCATATCCATCCATTTCAAAGTCTCACAATGCCAAGTGCTAGCAAGGACCGGGAAGAATGAGAACCTCTTACATTGCTAGTGAAGTATAAATTGGTACAACTACTCTGGAGAGCAATTTGGCAACATCGAACAAAGTTGAAGATGTCTGTAGCCCACATCTCAGCAGTTACATTCCTAGCAACATACCCTAAAAACACCTTCACACCTGTACACTTGGCTATTACAAGCACCAGCGCTTGTAACAGCAAAAATATGGGAAAGAACTTAAGTGTCCTTCAACAGGAGAATGGATAAATATCTTGATAACCATAATGTATAATTGTACATTGGAACGCTGCATCACAGTTAAAATAGCTACATGTAACAGCATGGGTCAATCTCAAAAACAGAATGTTGACTAAAAGAAACAAGTTTCAAAAGCAGATGTACAGGATGATCCTACTAACAAAAAGCTGAAAATCATGGAAAATATGTTATACATTGTTTATGGATACACGCAGATATAGTAAAAGTGTAATAACACGCATGGGACCTATAAACACTAAATGCAGGGTGATGGGTACCTTTGCTGAAGAGGGAGAAGGAGAGAAAGGGATGGAATTGGGTGAGGTTCACAGGAAGTTTCAACTGTACTTTTTTAAAAAGCTCTGAAGCAAGTTTAATTACAAAATGTTAAGATTCAAGAAAGCTGCGTGGTGGGTACCAAGATCTTTGTTCTATTAGTCTTGAGTTGAAATAAACCAAAAGCAAGATGAAGAAAATGGGAAGATTGGTTGAAAATGTGTATAAAAAGCCTTTGGTGTTCTAGGTCCCCAACTCGACCCAGCCCATTTGCACCCCTTCCTCCAGCTCCACCACTGGAGTCATCTTCTATAGACTCTACCAGCTAGTGGAAGGCAGGGGGGAAGCAGAGGACTGACAACGGGATTCAGTATAAGTCAGCATTCCTCCCTGGTCCCACACACTCTGGGAATACGCACAGCCATGCTTATAAGCCCCAGACACAACCGGAGGACTTTTCTCTAGAGAAAAGACCCCCCAATATTGACATCTGTACGCCCCAAACGAAATCTAGCACATCATGGGTGCACCTTATAGTGCAGCTGCAAATCCAGTGCTTCTCACGACACAATGTGCATTTGAATCACCTGGTGATCTTGCTAAAATGCAGATTCTGCATCTGTAGTTTATAGTGGGGACTGAGATTCTGCATCTCCAGAAAGCCCACAAAGGAGGCCAATGCTGCTGGTCCCTTTCCAGCAGCAAGGCGCTGGTCAACTCATCTTGCCCACACTCAGCTTCCACTCAGCTTGTTAGAGTCTCATCCCTAAATATGAACAGACCGCTAAGGTAGCCAGACTTCTGAGGACGGCCATTAACATAAAAGAGAGACACCAAAACAAATTAGCATGAAACGGGATCCAAAGAAACAAATCAAAGCAGAGAGCAGAAGACAAACTAAAACAAACCCACTATCATATCCTCAGAGAGAAGATATCCCTGTCCATAAAACATATTCTATCCTCAGAAAGACAAAAGATATTTCCATCCATAAAACAAGAATAGAATAATACGGGAAGGGAGCAGTTGGGGAAAAAGGTCTCTGGAATTAAAAATAAGAAAACTGAAACTTAATATGGTTGAAGATAATGACAAGGAAATATCTCAGAAAAATAGAACAACAAAAACAAACAGATAATGGGTATAGAGTTTCAGTTTTGCAGGATGAATAGAGTTCTTGAAGACTGGTTGCCCAACAATATGAATATACTTAACACGACCAAACTCTACGCTTAAAAAATGGTTAAGATGATAAATTTTGTTACATGTATTTTGTCACAATTCAAAATAAAAAAGAAACAGAAAAATAGAGGAGAAAAGTAAAGGATCAAATCAGAAGTCTAACTTCTAAATAATAGGCATTCCAGAAAGAGAAGAAAGGAAACGGAGAAGTTATCAAAAAAAAAAAAAAATCAAAGAAATTTCCTCCAAAACTGAAGTACGTGAGTTTCCGTTTTGAATGAGTGCTCAGTACAAAAAGGTAAAGCAAAGCACATCACCATAAAATTTTCAACCAACAGTCTAAAGAGAAAATCCTAATGCTTCCAGAGATGCAGAAGATGTAACATGTGAAGGATCAGGAATATGAACAGGAATCAGGCTTTTTAAAGAGCAACCCTGGAAGGTAGAAGAAAATGGAGTACCTTCAAAATTACAAGGGAAAAAATTTTTTTTCCTGCTTTTTTTTTCTCCCCAAATCCCCCTAGTACATAGTTGTAAATTTTAGTTGCGGGTCCAAAAAATTATTTTCTTTTTCTAAAGATTGGCATCTGAGCTAACAACTTTTGCTAATCTTCTTCTTTTTTTTCTTCTTCTCCCCAAAGCCCTCCAGTACATAGCTGCAGATTCCAGTTGTGAGTGCCTCTGGTTGTGCTATGCGGGATGCCGCCTCAGCATGGCTTGATGAGGGGTGCCATGTATGCACCCAGGATCCAAACTGGCAAAACCCTGGGCCACCGAAGTTGAGCCTGTGAACTTAACTACTCAGCCATGGGGCCAGCCCCAGGGAAAATTATTTTCAAACTTGAAGTCAATAACCAGCCCAGCCACAAATCAAGTGTTAGAATAGAATTTAGATATTTTTAAATATGCAGAGATTCCAACAACATATTCCCTATCTCCCTTCCTTAGGAAGTTACTAAAGGAGGTGCTTTAGCAAAGCAAAGAAGTAAACCAAGAAAGAGGAAGACATGGGATCCAGGAAATGGGCAGAACCAGCCCAGAAGAGCCATGAAGGAAAATCCCAGAATGACAAATGTACAGCAAGTCTAGAGAGCAATCAATCTAGATTGAAACAAGAGGAAGGACAGCTCTGGGACAAAGACTCTAGAGAAAAAGTGGAACTTACGTATTTGGGTATGTTGACGAAAATAATCCATAACCAATCTATAAATGAAAATTTGGGTGAGTTTATTCTCAGCTGAAATCTGAGGACCATGGCCCGGGGCCTTTCTTCCTGAAGGAAGAAAGGGCACCAAAGAAGTGGGGTGCACAGAGTGGTTATATACCCCCAGAGAGGATGTTTCACATAGGATTGAAATGTCCCTTTTACAATAGTCACAAGACTGCTCTGTCGGCACAGCGATTGATGGAAATAGCAGGTAGGTCTTCTGTCTCAGTGAACACAGCAGGGTGGCAGTCTGTTGTCTCCAGCTGAGTGGTCACAGGTGAGCTGGGTGGTCAAAGGTGAGTGCAGCAATCAGTTCCTAGCCTAAGGAAAGATGCTTATCCCTAAGGAAATGCCAATGTGGGAGGGGGAGGGAAGTTGCACCTTTATCTCAAGGGCCTTTGTTCTGGTCATAGGAAATGTCTAAGCAGATATACAATGCGTGCTCAATAGCCACAGTCAGGCTCTTTTGGAAAAAACAGTCAGGCCGAATTAGGTTTATACCAAATGGCTTCCTCATATACTCCATCCTATTGCTTGCCATTTTTATTTGTCAGGTAAATGGAAAACATTGCTAGTCTTTTTGACAGTCTTAGAGCACTTGTGGGGTAGAGGGCAGTCAACTGTAGGAAAATACAGAAAATTGACAAGTGAGAGGAAAAAAAGGCAATAATTAAGTCTAAGAAAAATGAAGGGCTGTAGAAGGAAGAAGGTATGGTTGTGGTCCACTTCTTGGCTCACTGGTAAACAATATTTACATACATAATAATTTAAATTATTACTGATTACTGGTTTAACCAAAACATGTTATATCACTATGCGGAAGTGGGGAACAGAAGTGATAGCATCTTGTTCTTATCTATCACGGCAGGAGTCAACAGACAATCCTTAAAATTAACAAACCAAGAATTCGTAGCATTTATTCTGATGAATATGTAAAAGAGTAGAGGATATTGCCTCTAAGGCCAGGGAACTGCTTTTTTCATTACAAGCCTATTACCATATGTATATATTTTAAAATTATGTATCTGCGTTATTTTAGCTCAATAATGTTGAAACGTTAGCATATCATTGGGGGGATCTGCAATGTCTTGAACCTTATCCATGGCGTGTAACACAAGGCACATAGGCTGAAGGTGCAGATGTGGTATCAATTGAGTTCAGACTGCACGCAGATGAGTAAGAAGCTACGTCTCTGGCAGAAATACTGGAAGGTAAAGGTTTCAAAGGCAGAGAAATCACCTTCGGGGATCGGGAGGCAGCTCCCAAGACACAGAAGTGGAGGCATGACAGTAACCCAGAGAGGCCTATTCACCAGGGTGACTTCTCGTGCCTTTCCTTCGCTGCCCTCTTAACAACTTGCAGTTACATAAACATAATTGAGAGTTTGTAGTCAGTTTCCTCTACCAGCCTATACGCTCCACGAGGGCAGGACCTCGCCTATTTCATGTGCGCCCGTGTCCTCAGCACAGAGCTGGAGCCCGCTAAATATCTGTTGGAGAAATTAAGGCGTGGTGGTGCCGCTGGAGAGCCACAGGAGTGGGATGAGGAAGGGGCACACCCACAACCAACAAGCGGAGCGCAAAGAAGCCAGCTAGGAGACGACGAGGGCGAGCTTCTTGCAGAGTCTCGGAAATGACAAGAAGGAAGGGTGAAGCTGAACCTCTGGGACGAGCGCGAGGGAGGCTCTGGACAGGCAGCCAGGCCTTGGGGAAAGCCGATTGCCTGCGAACCACAGTCGCAGGGGCTGGAAGTGAGCAGGTCTGTGGGAAAGTGGAGTCGAGAAGACGACACCGCGCATGCGCAAGCGCGGCCTCCATGCCCCGGCGTGCCTGCGTGCGCGCGCACTAGGGGTCGGAGCGGAAATGGCGCCGCGGAGCCGTGCGTCCGGGCGGCGAGCGGAAGTGGGTGTGAGAGCGGAAGTGGCCGGCTGGAGCCGGGGGCTGGGCGGGGACCGGGCTTGTCGGTGAGGCGGCAGCGGCGGCGGCGGCGGCTCGGCAGGCGGGTTCAGGCTTCGGGGGCCAGGTCGGTCGGGTGGTGGGTGTCTCCACAGTCAGGGCGTGCGCGGGCCAGCGCGCGCGTCCTCCCCTTCCCCCCAGCCCGGCCCCTCTCCCCTTCTCCCCTAACCTCCTACCCCACCCAGGCCCCTCCTCAGTGGCCGCGGGCCGCTCCCTCCGTCCTTCCCTCCCTTACCCACCCTCACCTGCCCTTGTTTCTCCTTCCCCTGCCCGGGGCAGCCGCCGCCATGATCCTGCTGGAGGTGAACAACCGCATCATCGAGGAGACGCTCGCGCTCAAGTTCGAGAACGCGGCCGCCGGGTGAGCGCGCGCCCGGGGCCGGTGGGTGGCGGGGGAGGTAGAGTTGACCCCCGCTCGTCCCCAGCGTCCTGCAGCCCCCCAGGCCTGGAGGAGAGAGATGGGCACCTGGCCGCGTGCGGGGACTGCCCGGCGGAGTAGACGTGGGAGGCGACTGGGCGCGGTGGGGTGAGGGGCAGAGATGCGCGGGGAGAGGCCGGGAGGAGGGATGCGGAAGCAGTGAGTGGACAGGAGTGCGCGTGCTGAATTGGGGCCGGGGACCTGAGGGACGCGAGGGCAGCTTGGGCCGGAATTGTTGCCGGAGGAGCCCACTGCCCTCTGGAGCGAGCCGGGGTCCCCTTCCCTCTGTGTTCCCTGGCATTGTTCTGAACCCGAAGGGAGCCCGTTTGGGGTTGAGGCGGAAGGAGTTTTCAGGAATTCCCGGGACAGGAGGAGGGAGGAAGATGCAGGCCCAGGTCACCACCAGCCTGCTCGCTCCCCACCCCCACCTCCTCGTCCCCGGGAACGGGAGGGACGACTGAAAGCAGACCCAGTCTTGCAGCCAGAAAACCGCGATCTCTCTCGTTTCCCTTCCCTGAACCCTACGGACACTGACCATCTTGTTACGTATTTCTTCAGCGAAGCTAATAGTCTCCCCCATCCACACCTCTTCCTTATCTCTCTTCGGAGGTTCTGATTCTCCTTTCCCCACCCACTGGCCTTTATCTGGTTATCTTTTAAATTCTTATACTGGCCCCCTGGTCTGTGATTTCTTCTGTGGCAATCTTGGCCCAGGTACACACTTAAAAGCCTCTGAAGTCTGTAAAGTTCTTAGATAACCTTTTTCTTTTTTTTTACCATTGGTTTTTTTAAAGGTAGGGTTTGGACATATTTCCAAGGCAGCCTCCTCTGTCAAACACAAGAATCAGTAGAAGGCAAAGCTCCCCCAAGGCTGCTGAGCTGTTCTAATACGATATTTAATATATTTAAACCATGAGCCAAGAAATTGGGTTTAGCTTCTAATTTTTGGTGGCCTGCGGCCTCTTCCTTTGCCTCATTTCCCCCTCTGTGAGCATGGGGCTTCACTTCTTGATTGCACAGTTGAGGAAATAAGTGCAAACTGTTTCTGGGGAGCTGGGAACTAGGAAGGAATAGGAAAGTAAGTCCTGGAGATCCACCAATGGGAGAGGATTGGTGGAGGGGAAATTCTAAGTGGTCATGATGAACTTCTGGCTTGGAGGCATTAAAAAAAAAAACACTTCTAACCCACTGCTTAAATTGAGTATATTGTGTCTCCTGTCTCTTTTTTAAGGCCACAGATTGTATCTGTAAAACAGAGTAGGACTTTCCTTGAAGCAGCGCATACAGTGAGCAGTAGCTACTGTTTCCTGCCAGGGGCTGCCCTTGCTTATATTTTAAGCAAACTTGCTTCTCTCTTCAGCCTGGCTTACCAGTTCCTTTGCATTTCAAATGTTCAAGCGAATCAGCTCAGAGTCTTATTTTGGGTGATTGCCGGGTGCTTTTTTGAGCAGTGTGGCACATAGGAGGAAGTTAAATTAACTTCTGCATTTTTACAGCTGATCTTAAGTGCATTCTCAAGTCCAGGCTAGCAAAGAATGAGACCCGAGTGGTTATAAGCTGATCTACAAGATAAATGCCTGTGCATTTTCAGGTAGAAGCATGCCTCATCCTGTAGGAGTGCTTTCACATCTATTTGTGTATTAAGAACTTGTGATTTCAAAGTGTAGCCCCTTATTTAGAACTTCAGCTCTTTTCCTTTTAGAAAATTACCCTTAGAGAGTAACTAACCGTTTCAGAGAAATTAAAGTAGGCACTCAAGTCTGGAAGGCATACATTAGAACTCGTAGGACACTTCTTACAAAACATATGTTGTGGCAGTGTTGGGTTTTGGGGCAGGGCAGCAAGTTTTGGCTTTTGTTCTGGCCCATCTTCCCTTTGAGATGTGACTAAGTGGCCTCAAAACATAGTCTGCTGAAAAGCACTTTGAAAATGTTTGACAAGACCATGATAGCTAGCCTAGGAGATGGGGCTTTCCTGGGATTGCAGATATAACACCCAGCAGAAGCCTGCCTCTAAGCCAAGTGTGAATTTCCAGGCATCCCAGTAAGTAAGCTGAGGCAGCAGTGAAGTAGTTAAGTATTTATCAAGGCGCATGCCTGTGCCAGAACTTCCAGCAAAGGCTAACTAGTGTGATAATCATCAACGTTTATGGGGTTCTACCACTGCCCAGCACCGGGCAGGAACAGAAAAAGAGGGCCTTCCTGAGAGAGCCTATTGGCAGCATTAGAGAGGAGGGAGGGGATGAGATGTGTTGGGGTAGAGATCAGAGAAAGACATTAAAGTAAGGGAGTAGCTTGGAGGAGAGACCCTGGAGATTTGAAAGCCTTTGCCTGTGTGGGGACCTGCTGGCAGAGGTCAGCTCCCCCAGCTCTACACTTCTCAGAGCAGACCAGTTGGGGAGATTATGGTTCAGGGCAGCCCTTTCTAGAATGAATTGTCCAACTCTGCAAAGTCCAATATGATAGCCAGTAGCTGCATGTGGCTGGATAAGTCTACATAAGAATTAATTAAAGTGAAATGAAATTAAGTTCCTCAGTCACTCTAGCCACCGTTCCACTGCTCACTTGCCCCATGTGGCTGGTAGCTGCTGTAGCTGGAGAGCGCAGATGGAAGACATTTCCATTGTGGCGGAAAGTTCTCTTGGACAGTGCTGTTCCAGCTCCTGAAAACGTAAGCACGAGATAGTCTTAACAACAGTTCCGTGGCATATACTTCAGAATGTAGTTACAGTAGTCTTCCTTTTGAGGTTGATCTTTTTTTAAATGATGCCTCTCAGATCATCCTGCTGGATCTTTTTGCCTGTGACATCCTACTAAAAGTCTAGGCTTCCTTTGGGTAGAGTGCTTCTGTCATCTAAACTGTTTAAGAATATATTTGGTCATGATAACCTTTTAATTTGGAGGCAGTTCTGACGAAGCCTACGATTCAATCGAAACAAATTGCTTTTTTATTTTTTCCTACCACACTCCTGGGAAAGTGGGTTATTGGAACGATTCTTATATCCTCACAAAATGATAATTATTGGGAAATCGTCTTCCCAACAGTCTACAAACTAAGGGAATGTGACTGATTAAAAAGCTATATTCAACACTGCGAATAACCTTACGTGCAGGTCTTGTCAACAGCATTGAGTTTTCATTTAGGAATTCTTACCCAGACTTTCAATTAAACTTTCAATTAAAGCAGAAGTAATCTGGCAAATTAATTTAATTCTTTTGTTGTTGTGTACACACCAAGAGCCTTTTCAGCCTCAGAAGCTAGGCCCGTCGACTTCACTAGGGTCTGGAGTCCAAAATTGAGGAAATGCTGTCAGATGCAAATTGCTGTTGATTTTAAGTGCATGCTGGCTCCTTGCCACAGCTGTGCATATTGTGGGGCACTGTGGTTCTGAGGGGGAGTGAGGCTCAGTAAGCAGGCAGTGCCAGTTGGGGTGGGCGAGGGCTGTGGGAGGAGAAATTTGAGAAAGGAATAAATTAAATCTTGCTGATACCTTGTTCTCAGTCCTGAATATGCTGCATATGTCCTCAGAGAGAGACTGGTTTGAAGTGATTTGGAATCAGGACATCGTTTAAGCATTTAGAAGAAATGGAATATAGTGGCTGGCTTGTGAAGATGATCTGGTTGGTCTTTTTACAGGTCATTATGGTTACTGCTGCCTGTCCTCTGGCCTCCTTGGGACCACTTTGGGCATGGAGCCCCAGAGCCACACTCCACCAAACTGGGGACTCCTTAGGGACAGGGCCTATCGTTTTAGTGATCTTTGTTTCTCTGCATCCTCGCTGTCTACATAGTTAGCTCAATAAATGTTTTCTTGAAGGAATGGATGAAGCCAGATAGAATGACTTAGTTTCTTTAGGAGTTTATCACTTTTCTAACATTATGTGAATCAGCTTCTGTTTTTTGGTTTTTGGGTTTTTTTAGTGAGGGAAATTGGCCTTGCGCTAAGTAACATCTGTTGCCAATCTTCCTCTTTTTGCTTGAGGAAGATTGTCACTGAGCTAACATCTGTGCCAGTCTTCCTCTATTTTTGTATGTGGGACACTGCCACAGCATGGCTTGATGAGTGGTGTGTAGGTCTGTGCCTGGGATGCGAACCCACGGCCACTGAAGCAGAGCACCTGAACTTAACCATTACGCCACCAGGCCAGCCCCTGAATCAGCTTTTAGATCCCGTTTGTTTTCCATGTTTTGAGATATGGCTTAGCAGAGAGTAGGACCACCTCTTATCTAATATGGTCCATTTTTGTAGGTTTTGCTCAAAAAGGATGATGGGAGCCTTTTAGAGGACTTGAGGGAGATCGATCAAAACCGTTTAATAGTGAAATAGTGAGCAGAATTCAATAGTTCCTCTAATTCAGCTCATGGAAGGGATTAACTAGAAGAGGAACGTAAATGCCCGGATAGAATTGGATGCTTTCAGGAGTAAAAACTCCGAAATCCTTAGTGAGAAGAGAGTATTGGATAATACCTTGCCAGTAGTTCTTTACTGACTGACATTCTAGAAGCTTCCTTAGGAAAAGGAGAGACCAAAATTTTTTGCAAAGGATTTTAAGGATAGCTCTTGAAACCCATCTGAATGAATTGAATGTGTTTTAATGTCTTGAGCTGTTTAGTCAGTAACCCTGAGGACTCATCCAGCTGGCTTGTTCTAGGATTCCAGACATTACAACAGTCTGACACTAATAGGGTTCTGTTTCTCCTTGTACTGCTGACCAATTCTTGATTCTGGGAGTTACCACAATCCCAAAACCTCCCAACCATAGCTTCAAAGTCCGGTCTCCTCTGACTCCACCTCGAAGAAAAATTAACTCATTGATCACCTTACATTCTATGAACCAGGCTCTCTGCTATAAGCTTTAACATGGTTTCGTTCAGTTTCAGAATTGGCCTGTGTGACAGAGAGCAGTTCCCATTCACAGCTGAGAAAACAAGGGCTCTTGGGAGTTTGCAGAGGGTGTAGACGTGTGTGAAGCATTGTGCAGGCACCTTCGCTGCTGATTACTGGCCTTGTTTGTAATAGTCACACACACAGCATGAGCATATTTGCTTGGCACAGTTGGGTAATGGTCTAGTCAGAGATCCTGCCCCTGGGCTGCCCTAGGGCTGGGGGATCATTATCTCAGCATATCTGTAACTTAGTCACGAGACATTGGGGGGGGGGGGGACTTTGCCGTGCACATATTTCAACTAGTCTTCACAACAACCTTGCGAGGTAGGTGTTTTTAATCTTGATTTTCTAGAAAGGGAACCTGAGACTCAGCACCATTTGAGTAGCATTGCCTATGGTTACATAGCCAGTGAGTGACAGAACTTGAGTTGAACAGTCTTCTCTGAGGGACTTAATTTTTCTGTGACCAAACTCGCCCCCAGCATCTGAAACTTTAGCAAGTGGTAGAATAAAGAATAACTTAACCATTGATCTTTTTGGCCTGGTAAGTGGCACACTTTCTCCCAGACCTGTCTTACTCCCCTCTAGGTCCATGATTTTAAACCACAAAAGTAAATAACAAACACCTGGCCTTGGAATTGAGACACGATCCTATTACGGTATATTTCACACTCGGTACAGTCTCCTTGTTGGGACATAGAGTTCTTGGACCTCTAGCTGCCAGATGACTTTTCGAGAAGACTCATTTGGCCTAATGCTCTCATCAGCAGGCTGTCTCTCTCCTTTACAACCTTTTGTGCAGCCATAAATAGTAAACTAAAATATTAATGGCAGTGATTTAACAAATATTCCCAAGTCAGGCAGCGAACCACTTAGGATGGATCTTAGTGACTTGTCTCAGTGGGGATCTGTGCTCAGGGAAGTCTACCACCTAGAGAAATTCAAATTTTCAGAGTCAAAATGTTTACAGTTTGGAACCCTAAGGTTGGTTGTTTATAGTTGATTTTTCTCAGTGTTGATGAAGTGGGAGAGTGAGGAACTCAGTCTTTTGTTGGCTGAGTTAAGGACTAAAGGTTAAAAGAAAACCAGCTACCTGCTAAGTGATGCAGTGTGGGCTGTTATAAGGCTCCACCCTGGCTCTTGGGCACAGCCAGCCTTGCCCAAGAAAATAGGCTTCAGTGCTTCCTGCCGTTGTGCAGCCTCTTCAGACTGCGTTCAAATGGGCCGCAGATGAATGTTTGTACTTCTTCCTTTGCTGCTCTTGTTTTTTAGAGGCGAGGAATGGTGGTTGACCACTTATTGACTTGGTCTCCTGGCTGCAGTTTCAAATGAAAAATCAGAAGCAGTTTAAATTTTTATCTGTACTAGATCCTATTCTGAACTCACTGCTTTTCCATAAACCCACTTGATGCTTTCATTCTTAGGACCCCCAGAGTGCTCTTCCTAAGTCACATATGGATGGCTTTGAAGAAGCAGGCTGGAACTGTGTGTGTGATTTATATGGGTTGATTTCTCGGCCGGGCTGCCATATGCTTAATAGAAGCCAGTTTCCTTGAAAGGTGCTGTTTAGCCTCTGCAGCAGCTTTTGACAGTCATAAACCGTGGTGTATACTCCATTTTCCCAGCAACCCTGGAGGGCAGCTCAGTCTTGCTTCCTTTTACAGGTGAGGGAGCAGAGAGAGTATAAAAGATATGTGCTTGATTGTGAGGACTTGAGCAAGGTAGACAAGAATGAAGGTGCAAATGTGGTCTGTCTTGTCTGCTGGCCCATGAAACAGAGTGAGCTCATTTGAGTTATAAGTAGCGAGCTGATAAAACAGTCTCGTCTTCATTTGTTTCCTGCCATTGGGCTTTGAGAAGTAGGGGAAGCATGTAAAGTAGCTCCTCACTGGGGGTTAACTGACCACTAGTGGTTATAGCTGGGGGGGGGGGGAGGGTGTTGTGCTTTCCAGGTGACAACTCAGCAGCATGCCTCAGTTGAAGCCCCTGCACCAGGCTAAGCTGGGACTCCTACAGAAAGTGTTGGGCTCTCATTGCCTCCAGGATAAGTTCTTTCGTGTCTGCTGTCAGGTTTCTTTTAGCAGTTCTACGAGGTGTGTAGGATCGCTTGTGGTCTCCCGTTTTATAGATGAGTAGCTGAGAAAAGTAAGGGGGTGCGGGTGTTAATTTGTCTGCAAACATGGTCCTGATGAAAGAGCTACAATTGGAAAACAGGTGTCTTGACTGTTGTCAGTGATTTGACAGTGTTATTTTGTGCTACACTTTCTGTGGAAGTACAATACTGGAATCTAAAAACAAAACAACAGAACTAGAGTAGAACCGGTCAAAGAGGCTCCATGAAGGAGGGCCTTGAGTACTTCCGTGCTGTAAAGGGTGAGGAAGGATGTGTAGGAAGACTTACGGGTTGTCTTTGAAATGGACGAGAGCTTTCTGTTTTGTTTTATGGCCTGAAATCATCTTTTCACTTGAAGTAAGTTACAACCATTCTGTATTCTGTTCAGCGGTTTTCCTGCTGACTGTACTTCGTCCATCACTGCTTTCCTCAAGGGGACACATTGACCAAAAGATGGCATTGTCGTTCACATATACAAACGTGTATATCATGGTGTTAAGGAATTCAGAGAGCTGAAGGTGAGCACCCACCAGAGCAGAGATTCGAGCTAGAAAACAAAAGCTCTATGTGCCCTGCTTCCTTTTTTATCTCCACCTTAAGTAAGTCCAAAGGGTCAGGCGCATGAGAAAACAAACTGTGCACTCAGATCGGCAGTAACCCTCAGATTTCTATACAATGGTCTGAGCTTGAGGAAAGCTCAGGAGCCTTTGCAAGTCCCCTTAAAGGCAAGCAGCAGTACAGGTATCTTAACTAAGGGACTTTTATTTTGTTTTACAGAAATAAACCAGAAGCAGTAGAAGTAACATTTGCAGGTAAGTATCTTTATCTCACTCTATTAAGAGAAGGCACAACATAAAAAATAGAAAACAAAATTATTCCAAAAATAAACTTTGAAATTTGGGATACTATCCCTTGATTGTCATGTCTTTTTGAGGTCTTTATTTTAGATGATGATTCCATGGATTTAGTGAACTATGTAAAGTTACCTGCTGGTATCTTAGAAGTTTGGGTTTAATTTTGTGGTACAAACTAAAGGTTTTTTAATTTGGAAATATTATGTTATTATCTTTAGCCATCGTCTTAGTTTGCCTAGCACTGGAGTAGTGGGGAAACATGAAAATGCTAGAGACTGTTCAACAAGTCAGAGATGTCACTGCCTTCTTTTCCCAGTAAAGAATTAGGTGTTGGTACCACTCACTTGCTATGTGAACTTTGAAGAGTTATACAGTCGCCCTCTGTAAAAGGAGGGTGCTTGACTAGATGACCTTGGAAGACTTTTTGCAGCTCTGAAGTGCTGTGACCGGGAGGCCCAGCCCCAGCCCTGTCCCCTCCTAACTAGCAATGCCAGATCTCCCTAAAGCGCTGGCACTCAGCACCTAGTTTCAGGAACTACACATGGTGAGTCCTCTGTACTGCAGGGAGATGGAAGCCAAAGAGATGAGAGGCCTATACAGTAGAGGAAACCTAAGGGAAAACCAAATGCAGTGTGTGGGCCTTGTTTTTTTGTTTTTTTCTGCTTTATCTCCCCAACTCCCCTCCCCCCCACCCCCCGTACATAGTTCTATATCTTAGTTGCAGGTCCTCCTAGTTGTGGCTCATGGGATGCCGCCTCAACGTGGCCTGACGAGCAGTGCCATGTCCGCGCCCAGGATCCGAACCCCTGGGCCGCCTCAGCAGAGTGCGTGAACTTAACCACTTGGCCCCGGAGCCGGTGTGGGCCTTGTTTGAATCTTAATTCAAATAAGATAACAGTATTAAAAAATTGTTTTGAAACAGAGAATATTTGAATGCTTGACTGGATATTTGTTATTAAGAAATTGTTTCTAGGGGCTGGCCCCGTGGCCGAGTGGTTAAGTTCGCGCGCTCTGCTGCAGGCGGCCCAGTGTTTCGTTAGTTCGAATCCTGGGCGCGGACATGGCACTGCTCATCAGACCACGCTGAGGCAGCGTCCCACATGCCACAACTAGAAGGATCCACAACGAAGAATATACAACTATGTACTGGGGGGCTTTGGGGAGAAAAAGTAAAAAATAAAATCTTTAAAAAAAAAAAGAAATTGTTTCTAAAAATTTTAGGCATGACAATGATTATTATGGTTATGTTTTTTTTAAAAAAACAGTCTTTATCTTCTAGAGATACATTCTGAAATATTTATGGATGTAATGATATGATGTCTGGGACTGGTTTCAGAATAAATCGTTGTGAAGGGGGTATGTCTAAACCAAACAAGATTGGCCATGTGTTGATAATTGTTGAGGCTGCATGATGGGAATAGGGGTTCGTTATACACTACATTTTATACATGTTTAACATACATCACAATAAAAGTTTTTTAAAAAATTCTTTCAGCACCAAGCAGTGACTAAGAATAGCTTTGTAATTTTAGAAAAGAACAAAGAGATAAGTACTCGACGGTTCTATCCCAGTGTTTCTGCTGACTTTGCACAGGAATTTAAACTAAATGCCATCTTATTTATCTGGCTGCTTGTAAGTGGGGCTTCCTTGCAGCCTTGAACAAGGTAGACAGGCGCTTTGAGGTATTATTCCCCAAGTTAAGCAGTCTTCCTTGCTTTCCTCACAGATTTCGATGGAGTCCTCTATCATATTTCAAATCCTAATGGAGACAAAACAAAAGTGATGGTCAGTATTTCTTTGAAATTCTACAAGGAACTTCAGGCACATGGTGCTGATGAGGTAAGTTCCACATCATTTTCCTTAGGACTCTTGTTTCCTCTTCACCTTTTATTGGCAGCTTGCCACTCATAGAAGATCCGTGGCACTAGGTCAACCCCGTTGGTGCCAGGCCACTCGGACCAGCTTGTTCCCCTAACCAGGGGTTCTTGCTTCCATTTCCCATAATGCTGTAAAGAAGGATGCTTCCCAGGTGTTTTGGCTCTTTGCTTTTTACTCTAGAGAAATAGAGATGTTCCCTAACCACTGAAAACAAAAACAGCTTTAGTTCTCAGAAACTGCAATAAGGAATACTTTTCCTTGACTGATACAGAAATAGCTATTGCAAGACTGAGATGGATTCTGTTCTGTTTTTATAATATTGTGAAGCAGGTGTATAACTTCTGGCCTGTTTAAAGTTTATAATCTTAATTTCTCATTCTGGAAATGTAGACACCAATCTGCCCTTTAAATTTTTTAATTTAGTGTTCTTTAGAGCTGGCCCCTTTAAGTGTCTCTGCTTCCTTATGACTACCTTAGGGGAAATAAGAAAGGATGCCTATGCGTTATGACACTTGATGGCCATGCCTTATTTGCTGGCTTCTTTCAGTAGCTAAAGTAGCAGGTTTGGTTCCTGTTGAACTATCTTTGCTGTGGAGAGAGCCATTTATGGAAGAAAGAAAATGCTGTTACACCAGTGTGTGCACGTTGTGGTTGGTCTCAAAGCAGGAAGTATGACTCAGTTCCTGAATCAGTTTTCAGATGTCTTTTAGTTTTAACAAATAGGTTCTCCTTAATCTGGTGAATGGAGACACAGCCATTTCTATTTGCTTTTGATTAAGAGTGGTAACTTTTGAGTTTAAAATTTATATAATGGAAAGCCTTTCTGCAAAAGAATATGATCCAAATTGCAATGATTTTTTGGTATAAAAACTGAAATTGGTGTTAACCAAACAATACCAAGAGCCACAGGCAGTCACTTCCCTTAGTTACTCTGGTGCCATTGATCTGCCCCAGAAGTTCAAGGGAAGAGCCAAAACCTCCTCTGATTTGCCTCATAAGTTCAAGGGAGGAAGAACCGTGTAGAAAATTTCTATTCAGGGTTATTTTATCTGAAAAAGAAAAGCTTCAGGAGGTAGACCTAGTCATATAAAGCACATGGAGGATTATTATAGAAAAGACAGTGGCTCACTCTTCTCTTTGCCAGATGAGGAGCAAGAGGAAACAGGTGAGTGTTCAGGTGGACTAACTCTAAGATAACTACCTGAAAAGACTTGTTAAACATTTGGACAGACAACTGAAAAATTGTGTGATCTTTCTCCTAGGCAGTCTTCTCTCTTTAAAGATCTAGGTGCAATAATAACACTAATCCCTGGAAGAGAGAAAGTGTTAAGCTAAATTTCTTAAATCTCCTCTCCAGTCTGTGCTTTCCTTCCGTGGAACTCCAGAACATTTTGCTATTCTTGTAGCTACTGCCAGGGTCAAAGAACCAACCCCACCCACTCAAGTGGGTGGAGTAAGTAACATTCATAGTTCTGGAGCAGAGTGCACAGTAAATGGCTCCCTGGGTTGGTTAAACAGTGACCAGCCTGTGATAACCACAGGAAGCTTGTTACTTTGTCACAGTTCCCTTTCAAGGCAGAAAGGCTCTGCTGCTTAAGTGGAAGGGTCTGATGGTGATGAGTGACAGGTTGCCTCCCCCCGTCTCCTGGTGTTACGTTGGAAGAGGGGGCGCAGATTGACAAGTGAATCATGGTTATAAGTGCAAGTGAAGTAAACAGGGAAGCGTTGGCTGCTTGTGCTGGGAGGGAGCAGAGGAGTTGAACATGGTATAAATTTGTCTCTAGAACCTCTTAGATCTCAGAATATTAACTTAATAAGCTCCGAATTAAACGTTTTTTTTTAATACCTAAGGGGCTGTGGTTTCTTCCACATCTGATTTCCCCTTCTTCCCGGTACCAACAGTGCACACAGTACAGAATTGGAGTTCAGAGGTAGCATGCTAGTTAAAATTCTAATGGGATGTGCATGTCACCTTCCCCCCACCCCCCGCCCCCCACTCTTTAGGAGAAGTGTTATATGGGACACCAGAAGGTCAGATCTCTCTGTGCCACCAACAAACTCTGTGACCTTGAACTTCTCTCTTGAGTTCCTCTTCTGTGAAAGATACCTCACAGTGGCTGTACGGTTACCAAATAGGAACTACATGTGGCATTACTTGTCTTTCTTGGCATTTATACAAGCAACTGTGATCACTGGTTCATGCTTAGAGGTCCACTCTATTATCCACAGTTTGCAAATTAAGAATTTCTTTCAGGGGCCGGCCCCATGGCCAAGTGTTTAAGTTCGTGCCCTCTGCTTTGGTGGCCCAAGGTTTCGCCGGTTCGGATCCTGGGCACAGACATGGCACCACTCGTCAGGCCACGCTGAGGCGGCATCCCACATGCCACTACTAGAGAGACCCACAACTAAAAAAATATGCAACTATGTACTGGAGGGATTGGGGGAGAAAAAGCAGGGGCGGGGGGAAGAAGACTGGCAACAGTTGTTAGCTCAGGTGCCAATCTTTAAATTAAAAAGAAAATTTCTTCCAGCTCTAGGAAAATGGTTAAATATGTAGAATATTAAAGAATATTTAAGAATAGGGAGAGAGCCTAACTGTGTGATAGTTTTTTGAAATGGGACGCAAAATATATGGTTTGCTCCTGATTTTTTTTCTAATACCTAAGGAGTACATTGAAAGTAAGATTAGAAGGAAAACATTGATATCCACTCAGATCCCTTTATTGCAGTCTGCAGGTGTATGGGCGCTGAGACCACAGCAGTGACCCCGCCTGCCTGCCCACGTGGAGCTCCACTCTGCTGCCTGTGCTCCAGAGCCTTTCTCTGGTTAATGGAATTCTTTAAAAAATGCATGTATAACTCTTAGGATTAAGATGAAAGCTTGTCCTTTTGTTCACTTTTACTTTGGTAACTTGTCGTAGATTAAGTACCCTTTTTTTTTTTGGCATCCCGGAAAATACAAAGAGGATCATTAGTGTGTTTGTGGTGAGATAGCGTTAGAAATTGACTGGCTGTCTAGAGACAAAACCTGTTAAAGTACTGGGGTTGAGTATTGGCCTCAGTTTTACCTTCTTGTGGAATAGTGGTGACACCTCCCCTCCCCAAGTAGAAGTCTTTAGTGAGAGTTAGTAGTAAGCCATGTGTGTGTTTTTCCTCTTGAACATATAAAGACTAGCAAATACAGAAAAGATTATTAAGTTCTAATGGCTTTAATATTTACCTTGTTCTGTCTCCAAATAACCACCTTTCTACTTCTCAGTGTGTCCCATATAACATTTAAGTCAGAACTGTTTCTTCCAAAATAAAAAGATTGTTTCTTAAACCATGTCAGCCTGGGAGCAGTTCCCACCAGGTGAAGCAGTCACACTGGCAAAGAAGAAACAGGAAAGTGTAAAGAGGCTCTTGTTTTATCATTTACTCTAAAACGCTGGAAAGTAGCCAGCACAAGTATTGGTTTTTGGAAAAAGATATTTAGAGAGTACGATCTTCTGGAACCTGTTGGTATAAACAACTGGCTAAGATTCAGTTAGCCATTGTCTTTTGCCTTAAAAACGCTGGTTGGGGGGGTGCTGGCCCCGTGGCGCAGTGGTCAAGTTCACACATTCCACTTCGGTGGCCCGGGATTCGCCGGTTCGGATCCTGGGTGTGGGCCTAAGCAGCGCTTGTCAAGCCATGCTGTGGCAGGTGTCCCACATATAAAATGGCGGAAGATGGGCACAGATCTTAGCTCAGGGCTAATCGTCCTAAAAAAAAAAGAAAGAAAGAAAAAGCTGGTGATGAGCTAAATAATTTGAAAGTGTATAAGATAAGCAGGCTAACTGGAATCAGTTCCGAACAAGTCTGGTTTTATCTCTCCAGTCACCTGGGTTGGTGGTTTGTCCTATACTTAGTTGATAACTAACAATCTGCTCTCGCTTGAGTTTGGCATTCTTCTGCTCTTGAAAACAGAGACGATTATGTGCAGCATATGATCTGGAGAACAGAGAACAGATACAGGGTGTGACTGAATCCTAGAGTAAATGATGAGCCTTGATTGAAAAACAGATCTTAGATACTAACCTTTTGGATTTAGTTTCTGTTCTGTGAACGACTTGCTTATAACTCAGGTAAATCTGCTTCCCCGGCTATACCCAGTTTGCCATCAACCAAATGAAAGTTAGGAAGAACGCTGGCTTAAGAGAAGCTTGGCAAATACAGTGCTTTAAAAAAAACGAAATTATCCTGGCCTCTGAATTAACATATTTGTTTTTGTATTTTCTAGTTATTAAAGAGGGTGTACGGGAGTTTCTTGGTAAATCCAGAATCAGGTATGTGGTAATGTGAGCGACTGTGGAATGACATGGACAGAGACCTTCCTGTTTGTACTGTGCTCTTTTTAGCCAAAGGATTTTGTTTAAATATTATTCATTTTACAAATATTTCTGCATGAGCTCAGTTCCCACGTCAGTTCTCTCCATAAAAATACCTTTTAAGGGAGCTGTGCGTTGTCCGGCAATGGTACACAGTGTGGCATACAGAATTGATGCATATCATTTTTAACATTTACTTGATAGGGCCAAGTGACTCTTAATCTTTGAGCCAGAGGATCACCTTTGTTTGCTCATGGTGATTAAAATTCCTTCTGAGGAGAATAAGCAAACATTGATTCCCACCCCCAGCCCCTCGTAACGCCTTTGTCTGTACACGGCACATTTGGAAAGGGAAAAGGAAATTCACAACTATTCTCACATTTTCGAGTAAGGAAAGTTTCAGCCTCTTTAATCCATTCTTCTAACAATATCTTCATCCCCATGATTAAGTGGGAATCTCAAACTCTGAGGCATTTAGCTGGGCCCCATAGTGAGAACCAAGTAGTAAAACCATTTGAACATATTTGTAACTCAAATACTGTTACTATGGTACCTTGATTAGCAAATGGTTCTAAGAAGGAAGCTGTGTCTGTCTCTTTAAATAGCAGTTATTTTTTGCTAGCTTGTTTCCTCCCCCAGCCTTTTCTTTTTCACATTTTTACCACATGATACCACCTCACCACTCCCATTAGAACACCTTCCCATACCTTCTGTATGCTTCTCTGGAAACAAAATATCAAATACAGAAAGGTGCTTTTGGAATGTAACTTGTCACTAGGAGTGTTTGTGGATGGGACCTTTGCAGTCCATGAAGAATACTGAAATGAGTTGGTCCCCAAATTAATGGTATAAATATATTGCAGAAGTAAAAGCCAAAAGATAAATAACCCTGTAGGCTTTAGGGCGAATCAGGGAATTTCAGAAAGAGAGAAAAACAGAACTAGAACAGAAAACTCATGTAGGACCTCGTGGGCATGCTTGTCACAGCTTGGATCCTAAAATCAGAACAGCAGAGTATAGCACGGAGAGCTTATGTTTCTGTCCCTGGGCCTTCTCTTACACTTCCTGCTAAAGCACAGACAGTGCCAGGTTGCAGACCTGGTGTTCATGCAAGTGCAAAGTGTAAAAATGTGTGAAGGTAGTGTCTCTTCCTTGTTTTCTGTGGGTTTGTCTGGGCGCGTTTGGAAACTCAGCAGCAACCCATACTAGATTTTGACTGTTTTTCATCCTTACTATGTTCTCTTCATCATATCAGAAGCCTTCCTTAAAGTCTGGCTTCAGCTGTAGTTTTATTTAGTTTGTTTTATTTGGCTTCTTAAAACTAGCAAACCCCGACTTTTTTTCTTTTTTTCTTTTTTTTAATCTAATCTTGTAGTCTGTTTGCTTATCTGATTTTCAGGTACCCAAAAGGGAATGATGATTGATAGTATTTCATAGTGGAGTGCCAAAAATGTGCTAAGCACTATCTAGAACAGAGATTTAGATAGCCCGTGCTCTCGATGAGGATAGCTCTGACGAAAAACACAGACCTCACAAATGCTCATGGGAAAAAATTAAATAGTAACAAAGCATAAATGTTTAAGATAGTTGGAAACATGAAATCCATACAGTTCTGGTAAAATTATTCCCATTGGTTGCCTAGAATAGGAAATGATCCTTAGTGATATACAGATATTCTTGCAAAATCATCCATAGGCTTTTTGGCACATGTTAATTGTTTGGTTGTATAATCAAGTGTCCCAGCCTTTTTTGCTGGAATTCGCACTTAGTGTGCTGTAATGAGGCAGAATAGTGTAGTGGTCAGCAGACTTAGATTTCAGTCCCTGTTCTGCCCCATTTGTTGATGACCCGCTGTGCTTCAGGCACTTTAAATACTGTACATCCTTTTAATTCTCCCAAGAGTCTCCCCGTCCCAGCACCCCTTTTTTATAGCTGGAGGAATTGTAGAGGTTAGGCTAGGATTTGGCCCCAGTTCTGTTCAACTCTAAATTGAATTGCCTATACCTCTCTATCATGCTGCATTGCCATGGCTCCTTGCTTCTTTGAACTCCTTTTCTCCTCTAAAGTGAAAATAACCGTATCTGGCCTCCCTGCTTCAAAGAACTCTTGTGGAGATCAAATAAAGGAAGATATTTTAAAACACTGAAAATTTTACAGCATAGACAAGTAAAAGCTACTGGGGAGATATATATACATATATTTAACGTATAATTCACTTTCATATATATTACATAAATCTATGTATATAAATAAAATATATATGTGTATATGTTTTTAGGTTGTCCATACTCTGCCTCTTTCCACAAAGGGTTTGTGATGGCATGTAAGGGGGGGGGGGGTTATTTTATTATCAAGAACTGTCCAGCTGCTGACCACGCCAGCACTTGGCAGGTTAAACTGTCAGAGCAAAATCTATAACTCAGATTATAGCTTGATAGCATATACAACCCTGCATCACAACTGTGTCTGGAACACTAAATTTCGTTTTGTTTTTTTTTTATTGAGTTATTGATAGGTTACAATCTTGTGAAATTTCACTTGTACATTAATGTTTGTCAGTCATGTTGTAAGTGCACCACTTCACCCTTTGGGCCCACCCCCCACCCCACCTTTCCGCTGGTATCCACTAAACTGTTCTTAGTCCATAATTTTAAATTCCTCATATGAGTGGAGTCATACACAGATTATCTTTCTCTCCCTGGCTTATTTCACTTAACATAATTCTCTCAAGGTCCATCCATGTTATTGCAAATGGAATGATTTTGTTCTGTTTTGCAGCTGAGTAGTATTCCATTGTATATATGTACCACATCTTCTTTATCCATTCGTCTGTTGCTGGACACTTAGGTTGCTTCCACGTCTTGGCTATTGTAAACAGTGCTGCAATAAACATTGGGGTGCATAGGACTTTTGGGATTGCTGACTTCAAGCTCTTTGGATAAATACCCAGTAGTGGGATGGCTGGATCGTATGGTAGTTCTATTTTTAATTTTTTGAGGAATCTCCATACTGTTTTCCATAGTGGCTGCACCAGTTTGCATTCCCACCAGCAGTGTATGAGGGTTCCTTTTTCTCCGCAACCTCTCCAACATTTGTTGCTATTAGTTTTAGATATTTTTGTCATTCTAACGGATGTAAGGTGATATCTTAGTGTAGTTTTGATTTGCATTTCCCTGATGATCAGCGATGATGAGCATCTTTTCATGTGCCTATTGGCCATCAGTATATCTTCTTTGGAGAAATGTCTGTTCATGTCTCCAGCCCATTTTTTGATTGGGTTGTTTGATGTTTTGTTGTTGAGTTGCGAGAGTTCTTTATATATTATGGATATTAAGCCTTTGTCAGCTATATGACTTGCAAATATTTTTTCCCAGTTAGTGGGTTGTTTTTTTGTTTCAATCCTGTTTTCATTTGCCTTGAAGAAGCTCTTTAATCTGATGAAGTCCCATTTGTTTATTCTTTCTATTGTGTTTCCCTTCTCTGAGAAGGCATGGTGTCCGAAAAGATCCTTTTAATACTGATGTCAAAGAGTGTACTGCCTACGTTTTCGTCCAGGAGCCTTATGGTTTCAGGTCTCACCTTTAGGTCTTAAATCCAGTTTGAGTTTATTTTAGTGAATGGTGAAAAAGAATGGTCAATTTTCATTCTTTTACATGTGGCTTTCCAGTTTTCCCAGCACCATTTGTTGAAAAGACTTTCTTTTCTCCATTGTAGGCCCTCAGCTCCTTTGTCAAAGATAAGCTGTCCATAGATGTGTGGTTTTATTTCTGGGCTTTCAATTCTGTTCCATTGATCTGTGCGCCTGTTTTTGTACCAGTCCCATGCTGTTTTGATTACTGTAGCTTTGTAGTATGTTTTGAAGTCAGGGATTGTGATGCCTCCCGTTTTGTTCTTTTTTCTCAGGATTGCTTTAGAAATTCGGGGTCTTTTGTTGCCCCATACGAATTTTAGGATTCTTTGTTCTAATTCTGTAAAGAATGTCATTGGGATTCTGATTGGGATGGAGTTGATCTGTAGATTGCTTTAGGTAGAACGGACATTTTAACTATGTTTATTCTTCCAATCCATGTACGTGGAATGTCTTTCCATCTCCTTATGTCGTCATCCAGTTCTCTCAGAAAGGCCTTGTAATTTTCATTATATGGGTCCTTCACTTCCTTAGTTAAATTTACCCCAAGGTATTTTATTCTTTTTGTTGCGATTGTGAATGGTATTGTATTCTTGAGTTCTTTTTCTGTTGGTGGAACACTAAATTTCTAATCAAAGTTCTTGGATTATATGTGACTGCCTCCCATTCCTTATTTGTAATCAATCATCTTTGATATTAATTCAAAATTTTGCATAGCATTTGTTAGTTAGCTATATATATTTGCAGTGATTTTTACAAGAATTAAGATTTTATTTCACCTCATTTGCCCTAGAGGTGGATGGGAGTGGACGACATTCTCCCTGGGTTAAAAGGACGAACACAGACAAAGTTAAATGTCATTAGGACCTGAAAAGTTGTTTTTAATGTAACTCCTGGGTGTTTTTTTCCCCTCCAGGATACAATGTCTCTTTGCTATACGACCTTGAAAATCTGCCTGCCTCCAAGGATTCCATTGTGCATCAGGCTGGCATGTTGAAACGAAACTGTTTTGCCTCTGTCTTCGAGAAGTACTTCCAATTCCAAGAAGAGGGCAAGGAAGGAGAGAACAGGGCAGTTATCCATTATAGAGATGATGAGACCATGTGAGTATAGAATTTGGTCCTGAAGTCTGGGTGGGGCTGTCACACGCTTACTGAAAGACACACAGCTAAGTCAATCCTTAAACTCTTTTATGTGACTCTCCCTGACATGTCTCTCTCATAAAATTCTTTAAGCCAGGATGTAGATGATTTGGGGTAGGTGTGAAGGGTCACTTCTAGTCTCCAGATATTGAAAGTTGGTGAAAGATGAAAAGAGAATCCAGTGCTTTCCTTTAAGGCATCACTATTCTGAATCCCCTTCTGTAATATAGCCTTGATAATAATAAGGCAGACGGTGACCACAGGTTCTGTGTTATTGCAAGTCTTAGATCATCTGCATACTGTAAATCTCATATAAAGAAATAAATTTTTAAAAGTGGAGTTCTGAGAATCACTAACTCTGGGTTCCGTGTCATTCTGTATAGACAATTGATAACATCTGCTGTGAGTGATCTTCATCTCCTGCCTCTCTTAGGGCGTGCATTTGTTAGACTTTGTTGGCCATAAACACTTAATCTCACTTGACACGCCTTGTTTTATGAATTAGGACATTTATGACTTTACCCTCCTGTTTCACTTGCAGATCAAATTCTTAATAAAACCCCGTTCTGATTCTGTACTTACTGTCATGGGTTTTGTTCCCCTCAGGTATGTTGAGTCTAAAAAGGACAGAGTCACAGTAGTCTTCAGCACGGTGTTTAAGGATGACGACGATGTGGTCATTGGAAAGGTCTTCATGCAGGTATGGAGTGGACATCTTGAGGGGGAAGCATGGTGTGATGATTTATACTTTGGGACCAAAACACGCCATAAGCAGAGAAAAGAGATTGGCAGCTGTGTTGGTGCTGGAGCTTGTCAGAGACTTAATTAAACAGCCTCCCCAGACCCACTGAATGTGTTCGTTGGTGGTGGTGGTTTCAGCCTTTTGCAGGACTGGACTAGAGGGTGACCTGAGTGTTAAACACACTAACAACGTGACTGAATCTGAAGCATCCTGCCTGCCATGCGGTCTCTATTTAAAGCTTGGTCACGGTTCCTGCCCTCTTGTGTTTGCTCAGGTTTCCAGCACGGTCTGTTCTTGCCTTGGTTTAGTCCTAAAGTCTTTTCAGAATAGAGTCTACAGGAACTTCTTAAGTAGTAGATAATGCACTCACAGGGCGGAGTTGTTTAACTGGCAGTGAAGAGCTTCAGCCTGTGCTTGACCGCGGTCACCTCAGAAGCGGCTCCTCTGCCAGGGAGAGCAGTGGGGGGCAGCAGGACAGTTTGTGATTGGAATTCTGGGGCAGCTGGACTCAGGGCTGATACAGCACACCCATTGTGGCTTTGTCATGCTGTCTGCTAACTAGTTGCTGTCTCTAGGACATGAGAGCTCGTCGGTGAGGTGGAATCCAGGCTGGTTTCTTCTGAGATGGCTCAGCATTCGAAATCTAGTATAGTCCTTAAATTTTCAAAAAACTTTTGTACGTTCATTCTGTTCCTTGGCAGGGTAATGAGATTTAAAAATTCTGGGACAATCTTTTTTGCCAAGTAGAATTGAAACATAGTTGTGCTTAATATAATGAGGATACTTTGTGTGTAGCCTTTCCAAGTGGCTAGGGAAATCTTCAGAAACAGTATCCCCAATTTGATCTATCTCTAGTGGCTTTTTGTGTTTAGGCTCATTAATCAGAAACTCTAATTTTAGAGTCCGTATGCAGAAAAATTGGAATATTGACACTTCCAGCGTTTGAAAGTACTAAACTTTATACTCTCTAAAGTGTGTGTGTGAATACATAGATATAGAGAGAGAGAGAGAGATAGTGGGTCCTAAATGTAAGCCTCTAGACAGGCATTTCATGTGTTTTTATAGAGAATTGACAAGGGAATTAAATTCAGTAGCTCAGAAATTGGGCTAAATCCAGACTGACGGACTAATTTTAAAAGCATTAAAGTATATATTTAGATTTGGCTGGTTTGTTACCAGTCTTGTTCCATTTTATTCTAAGCGACATCTTAACTTATTTTTATACTTTAAACAGATATTATCTTGGAGAATTTACTGGAGATTTGCTCCTCAGGAGAATTTTGCGTATTCCTTTTCGCCTGTGAAATTAAACTCCTCCCTCACAGTCCGTGTGGTAGGGCGCTTGTCTAAAAGGGTGGACAGAGTCTCTGCATTTTTGCACTGACAGTATCTCCAGTGAGTGACTGGCCTGACACCACGCAGGCCCAGCTGTTGTCTAGGAATGTGAGAAGGCTGTGCTCAGGAAGCCATCTGCCCTGCCTCCTCTCCAAATTCCAAGGCGAGGGTAATTTATTTGAAATGACCATAGAAACCTGGACATAGTTTGCTGGGTTTTCTCCCCCAAATAAATCATCAGAACATTTTCCTCGGCCTAGGTAAATTGCTAGGAGAAAGGAGAGCAGTGGATGTCTAGCACACAACGTTGTGACCCAGGGACCCTGATTGAAGTTCCTCATGACCACTAATCTGCTTGCTGTGGGCCTCTGGGTTTTGCCATGCCAGCATGCACCTCCAGCGTGGTCAGAACACGATTCCTGCTTTTGTCATTTGGCAGGCAGACGCCGAGGGGTGCTTACTGCCTCTAGGAAGCAGATGGGAGTTCCATTCCCCACTCACGTGGATGGGCTAGTGCTCGGCTTTGGTGCGTTATCTTTGTAGGCATGCAAGCTTAGCACTAAAGTCTGGTAGACATCATCATTTCATCGCTCGTTCTGTGAAAAGCAGCAGGGACAAGTTACGCCCAGGACCTAAGAAACGTTAAGTGGGAACCACAGGTTTCTTTATGTTCAGGGACATGACACACACAATCTGCCTCTTAGGCAATTGTGAAGGTGTTATTTTGAAGACCCTTTCTACCTATATACATATGTGGTTATAGCTATAGGATTTTTTTTTTTTTGAGGGAGATTAGCCCTCAGCTAACATCCGTGCCCATCTTCCTCTACTTTATATGTGGGACACCTACCACAGCATGGCTTGATGAGCAGTACGTAGGTCCACACCTGGGGTCTGAACTGGTGAACCCCAGGCTGCCAAAGCAGAACGTGCAAACTTAACTGCTGCGCCACCGGGCCGGCCCCTAGGATATTGATTTTTTAATATATTAATTATTTTTCCACCAACCATTAGAAGCCAGTGGGAACACTGAGTCCTGTTCAGTAATTTTGGTAGGTACTGCCAAACTCTCCTCCACAAAGGGTGTACCATTTGCCCTCCCACCTGTGGTGCGTGGGAATGCTCATTTCCCCAGAGTGTGTTGTCGGGCTTTTGGATTTCCGCCAATCTGATAGGTTAAAATGGTATCTGCGTTTTCTTATGAGCAAGGTCAAAACATCTTTTCTTGTGTTGAAGGCTATTTGTTTTTGTTTTCCTGTGGGCTGTCTCTTTCTGTCTTTTACCCGTTTCTATTGGGTTATTGATCTTCTCGATTTCTGTATATACTAGGGAGCTAAGCCCTTTGTTAAAAGAGTTGCAAATATTTTTTCTACTTTGGCACTAGACTTTGTGGCTTTGAGTGTTTTCCCATGCAGAAGTTTATTTTCATGTAGTTAAATTGATCAGTCTTCTCTTTTATGGCTTCTAAATTTTGAGTCAGTTTAAAACTCATTCCCTACTCCAAGGTTATGAAGAACTTTCCCTGTATTATTTTTATGGTGTTTTTACAGTTTCGTATTTTACACATAAATCTTTTTCTCTATTCGGAGTTTCTCCTGGTTAAGGTATAAAAGATGTATCCTTTTTTTTCCTAAATGGCTACCCACTTGTCCCAGTAGCAGTTATTTAAAAATCCCTGTTCATACCGCTCATTTAAGGTGCTACCTTCATCATACACTAAATTTCTCTGTCTGTTTGGATTTATTTTGAACTTCCTATGATGTTGTACTTTGAAGGAAGAGAGAAGTAGCATTGTGATGCAGGATTGTTGAGACGCATGTAACAAAGACATGGAAGAAAACGGAAGGCCATTTGGGTTGGTTGGTTGGCTGGTTTTTAAGTGTTATTTAAGAGAGAGAAACAACGGATAAAGGGCTAAAGGATGGTCCCAAACCAGAGGTATGTTATTAACCAAGTCTGAAATTTGGTTATTTTCCACGTACAGAATTGCTGAAACTAATAAATCCCCACAGGTTTACAAATACCCCATCTGGTTGTGAACACACATGTACCAGTGAATTGGAGCCTTCGAGATGCTTAACACAAGAAAACGCCAGCAGACAGTTATTATCTGTTCTCTTTTCTCCCCTGGGGCTAAAGACTTAAAACCAATAGAAGTTAGAAAACTTCCCAACCCCTATTCAGGGTGAAGGGTGTTTGCTAGAGAGGGGCAATCTCAGAAGCTTTGCTTTAGGAATTTCCATTTTGAATGACCTAGACTTCTTCCCTACCTCCCCAGATAGTTTTCCTATGGGGAATAAGATGTGTTTGAAAGGGCGCTAACCTAACCCAGCAGTGTTCATTTTGTGTCCCCTGACCTTTAGAAGCCAAGCCGTGCTGGCTGGGAGGCAGGGTGGGGAGGCAGGGAGGTCAAACCGGGCAGTGTTGCCTTTCCTTGCTGCTTCTTTCCTTAGGGCTTGCTCATCAGTGTGTACTCTCTTATCTGCAAATGGAAGCGTAGTCCTACTCCGTCCTTCCCAGTGAGATGGCGCTGAGTCAGCTTGGGTAGAAGTGCTTTCTTTAATTCCGCAAGCCTTGTGCTGGACACCTCTTTGGGGTTTTTTTGTTGTTTTGGTTTTTTTGAGGAAGATTAGCCCTGCAGTAACTGCTGCCAATCCTCCTCTTTTTGCTGAGGAAACCTGGCCCTGAGCTAACATCCGTGCCCATCTTCCTCCACTTTATATGTAGGACGCCTGCCACAGCATGGCTTGCCAAGCGGTGCCCTGTCCGCACCTGGGATCCGAACTAGCGAACCCCAGGCTGCCGAAGTGGAACGTGTGCACTTAACCACTGTGCCACCGGGCTGGCCCCTGGACACCTCTTTGAAGGACAGAGGAATAGATACAGAGACGGATAAAGCAGGATCTTTGGCTCAAGGAGCTCACAGCCTGGTAGGGAAGGCAGATGCGTTAATGAATAGTAAAGTGTCACAGTAGAGGTTTGTAGAAAAGCCATGGCAACTCCAACAAGAGAGCACTCCAACAAGAGAGCAGCCCGCTGCCCCGGCCTGTGGAGATGGCGTTACAGAAGGGGTCGTATTTGAACAGCAGCCGCAGAACATTGCAGGCTGAATGGCTGTGTAGACGGGTCTTAGGCCTTGTAGAACTCAGAGGCCTTGGAAAGCCCTTGGTTTCTTCTGCCATCACTCAGTGACTTTGGATCATCTGGCTTTACTGGCAAATCTCGTTCTGTTTTTGTAGATCTGGGTTGAGATGGGGATGCCTTCTATCACATGTCTCTTTACACAGGAATGTATGGATTGGAAAAGTTTGAGGTTTAGAGAGTAGAACATGGAAGGAATGGCCTGGTTTTTAATCCTCCGTCGTTTTTCTGTAGTTTGATGAGGATGGATACATTTTGTTAAGGGCGATGAGCTCTTATGCAGAGTAGTGGTTATTTATTTCAGAGCCATTCAAGAGCCAGAATTAAAAACTAGACTGTCAGTTCTCATGTTACATGGTCCCCTTTTTTTAATGAACACTAACGCAGCTCAGCTTCTTTAGCTCCGTTGTCCTCTGCCACCAAGAAAGGCTTAAATTTGGTCTAAAGTTCTGATTGATGAATTCTAAGTAGCAACAGGATCTAAGACATTTCAGTGAAGGAAGACTCATGCAAAGGCCCGGAGCCCAGAGAAAGTGTGGTATTCGTGAAACTGGACAAGGTGGAGGTGGAATGAGGGGAGTGATGAAAAATGGGTCATCTTGTAAGGGGCTTTATATCTAAAGACAGGAGTTAAGACTTCATCTGAGAGGCCGGCCCCATAGCTGAGTGGTTAAGTTCGCGCACTCTGCCTCGGCGGCCAGGGCTTCACTGGTTCGGATCCTGGGCGCAGACATGGTCACCACTCATCAAGCCACGCTGAGGTGGCGTCCCACATTCCACAACTAAAAATACACAACTGTGTACCAGGGACTTTGGGGAGAAAAAGGGAAAATAAAATCTTTAAAAAAAAAAAAAGAGAGACTTCATCTGAAAGTCATAACCAAACTAAAGCTTGGATTCCACTTACCTCGAAATTTTAAAGATTTCCTGAAAAATATAACTTCTTTTCACATTAAATCAAAAGGAACTAATAAGCAATAGTCCTTATCCTAAATGTAATGTGGCTCTCCCAGTGCTCTGCAGTTGGTTGTGTGTTTAGTCTCGGGTGTCATTTTACCCCTGTGCTGTTCCAGAACAAGAGAGAGGGAAGGGGAGTGATGGTGCTTGACATCGCATTTTGAAGCTCAGACTTGTCAAGTGCGTTGTCGTAGCTCCTTTTGGAATCTGAAGTGTGTCAATAGCAGCCAGCACTTGTAATGTTTCCTGTTAGGTGCAGTTTATTTTTAGACATCTGCTGGTCCCCGGGCTACAAAGGTCGTACCCCACAGGGCAAACCCCATAGCAAAAGTTGCTATTCATCTTACACCAGATTCTCTTCCGGTTGTTTGTTGCTTCATCCTGGCAGGAGTTCAAAGAAGGACGCAGAGCCAGCCACACAGCCCCACAGGTCCTCTTTAGCCACAGGGAACCTCCTCTGGAGCTGAAGGACACCGACGCTGCCGTGGGTGACAACATCGGCTATATTACCTTCGGTAAGCGGGGCAGGGCTGCCACGTTCACGCGTTCATATTGCAGATTGCGAGTCTGGAAGGACCTTTGTTCATATGGTAAGGGGGGCAAAAGCAGGCATGCTAAGTTGTTTTTACTGCCATTGCCGTGACTGTAGGAGGGGTGTCACGGGACTCTAATTACAGGTCGTGTGCTATTTTTGTACAGTAATCATTTCCCGTTTTTCTTAATCCTACTGAAGAAAGGGTAGCCTCAGACGCCCAGTGGTGAGGGTTGGGAGCACGTAGGGTCGCTAAGCAGCTGGGTGGAGATGCTCTGTCCTTTGGCATTTCTTGGTTTTCTGCTTATTAAGCCCAGGCTCCAGCCGTGATTCACTTATTCCACTTTTCCACTGAAGAAGTTCCAGTCTGCCTGCCTCACGGTTACTTCAGCCTAGTGAGCTGGCTCATTATCGAGCTGACAGTTGGGAATAACAGCTCATTCACACAGGGCACCTGATTTCGCTGAAATGTCTCCTTATGTGAGGTTCTGTTTGATTCACCTCAGTGTTAAGATGTACCTGTTATATTGGTGATGAGCGACTTGATTTACCATATTTCATGAAGTTTAAGCTGCACCTTTTTTTTCACATTATTATCTTTCGGTTGGGATGCAGCTTACAATTCATGGCATGTCACAGTTTAATTGGCAGCATTTCTCTCTTTACGGTGCATAAACTAATGGTAAACTTATAGTCAGTAGCCTCTTAGATTCTGTGCAGTGTAGTGGTCTCCTGGCCTGGTGCTCATTTCTCTTCAGGGCACATTGACACAGGGCTCCCACCCTTTCTTAGGAAGCATTCCTTTTGATTTCAGCAAAACTTCGTACTCAGAGCATTTTAGCTGGCAGTCAGAGTGCTGGGTAGAGTAGGTGCAGAAGGGAGAGGGGATTCCGGAAGCCAAGGAGGGGTGCAGGCCTGCCCAAGGGTACAGGCTGCATGGCGCACAGTCTCCAGGGCTCGCGAGGGCTGTCTCCGCCGCCCTGGCTGGGCAGCTCCTCCTGCCTGTCCTCGTCACGAAGCTGTAGGCCTTACGCCCTGGTGCTTGGTGTCTACCCTAGACTGCGGGGCCTCTCTGGAGTCTCGTCTCTCTGAAGGATGGCTCCTCTTCAGTCCAAGGACCAGGGCAGACAGGCTTTGTATCCTAATCCCAATTGCTTAAGGTGAAGCGTTCTCTCCAAGGTCCACCCAGGTGGCTGAGTGTCTCCTCCCAGAGAGAGTGCTGACTGCAGGCAGGGGCTGGGAGGTGTGTGGCTAACAGGGAATAGATTTCAGAACGGTTCCCACCACGCTCTCCTCCGTCGTTCTTGAGGTCCCTCATTTGCTCTCACTGGCACCTGCTGTGGTCATGGTGTCTATTCTTGCCTCTTCTCGAGGAGAAAACCCTGACAAAGCCTGGGCAGAATGAAACAAGTGGATTGTACTTAAGCAGGGAGAGAGTGGGGTTGACTTCCTGCCCTCTGGCAGTGGTGTTACACCCTGACGCCTCGGCTATGTCCCCACCCACAGTGCTGTTCCCTCGCCACACCAACGCCAGCGCTCGAGACAACACCATCAACCTGATCCACACGTTTCGGGACTACCTGCACTACCACATCAAGTGCTCTAAGGTGAGGGGCCCAGCATCCCCAGCCGTGTGCTCTGGCTCGTTCTCGCCACTAGCGCTGGTAACGTAAAAAGTTGTTCCTGTAGTCCAGGCTGCTGCTATGAACTCTAAGTAGGTGGTTCTAGAAGCTTCGAGACATCATGGCCTTTTGTCATGTCTCCCCACTCTCTCCCTCAGCGAGGAGACGAATATGTTTCCGGAAGGGCTTGTCCTCCCGCTTTACCAGGGCATGTGTTCCGTCCTAATAACCTCTCCTGATGAAGGCAAAGCTGTCTTTCTGATCCCGACTCCACTTCAGCCCCACTGTGTTTTCCCTCAGGCCTATATTCACACCCGGATGCGGGCAAAAACCTCCGACTTCCTCAAGGTGCTGAACCGTGCACGCCCAGATGCGGAAAAGAAAGAAATGAGAACAATCACGTGAGTGGGGCGGGGGGCCGGGGGGGGCGGGGTCCCTTCATACCCTGAGCTCAGCAAGGAGGAGGGCCAGGTGCGGGCTGGGCTGCAGTACCTGACAGAGTAAAGATGGAGGAAGAGGTCACACTGCCGAGGGGCCGGGCTGGGTCCCCTTGTTTCCACATCTTTGTGAGCGAGCAGAATGGCAGCTAGGAAGAAGGCAGAGGGACCTTTTTGCCAAGATAAACTGTGGTCTCTTTGGGCCTAAGTTGAGAGGTCAGTCTTGTCCTTCTCAAGAATTCCATGGAGTAATTTGCCTGAGGACATTTAATTGCATAAATGGGCCTAGAACCACCCATAAATTCTTTCTCTGGTGCGCCTGTCAGCAGGAATTTTGCATGGAGAGGAAGTGGTCCCCGTCGGTATGGAAATGAGGAGCAGAGCTCTCCGGCCTCACTGGGGTGCTTCGAGGGAGGGCCGGCATGGGAGGAGCCTCGGGAGTTAGGTCTTCATGCAGGGTGCCAGCTCTGGGCTCCCCTCTGGTGGAGCAGGGCCATCCTGACTCCAGAGAGGGTGGAGTGTTTGTCTGCTGTCTGTCATGCCCGTTGCATTGAAGCCTGGAGATGAGCTTGGCCTCCCCACTCGGCTCACAGCCAGTTTTTTGCCAACACCCAGTACTCTTGGGGGTGACCTTTGGTGGGTGTGGTGTGCACAGGGCTTCAGGCTCCCTCCCCTGGCATCTGAGGCCTCTTCCACCAAGTGTGTTTCTGCTGTCGTGTGACAGGACGAGAGAGGTGCCTGGCTCTTTGTTCCTGAACAGAGGGTTTTCAATCTCAGAAACCTCAGAGCAGAGCAGCTGAAGTCAGACTTCCTTAGGCACAGGCTGTAGAGACGACCCGCTCTCATTCAGAGGTTGGCACCGAGGCCTTTCTCTGGAGGAGTTCTGCCTGCCGCCCAGAGCCTGCGGAGTGGGATTCAGACAGAACTGGCCCCTCTGCTGAGAGACGTGTCCAGACGCCATGGCGACAGAACGGCAGCATCATTCCTTCTACTCCACACGTTCATGGCCCAGCCTAGAACGGCAAACCTACTGCGGAGGAGAGGCAGGGATGTGCCCTGGCCCCCGTGCCTCACTGCCCCTCCACGCCTCACCTCCGGCCTGGAGTTGACAGGCTCCCCTTCTCCCTCCTTCCTGGGACTTGCAAAGAACAGTTCTGCCTTTTTCTGCCCCGCAATCACTTTTCGGCAGAGGTGGGCCTCAGAAAGGAGGAGAGGCAAACAGCCGCATCCACCCTGAAGCCAGAGCGTGCTGTCAGGGCAAGGGGAGTGGCTGGCATGGCGGGGCGGGATAAGCAGGCCCCCACACGGGGCAGCGTGAGAAGGGCAGTACACCTGCTGTGAGGTGGCCCTGCATCAGAAGCTGACCCTCAGAGGCAGCACCCGCAGCTCAGCCAGGATTGAACACTCATCAGGTTGTTTTTTTTTTTTTTAAGATTTTATTTTTCCTTTTTCTCCCCAAAGCCCCCCCGGTACATGGTTGTATATTCTTCGTTGTGGGTCCTTGTCGTTGTGGCATGTGGGACGCTGCCTCAGCGTGGTTTGATGAGCAGTGCCATGTCCACGCCCAGGATTCCAACCAACGAAACACTGGGCCGCCTGCAGTGGAGTGCGCGAACTTAACCACTCGGCCACGGGGCCAGCCCCAACCAGCTTTTTATTTGTGGGGAAGGGTAATAAAATAGGGTTTCATTTTGCAGTAGGTGAGCCATTCTGGGCAGGAAAAACTTAGCCCCCATATTTTTGCCTCGGTTTCCCATAGTTCTCAGTTCTAGCCTCCAGCCTGCTTTACCAAATGCCCTCTGCTTCTGGGAACCCGTCTGTTCCCAAAGCCGGCCCTTCCGGGTGGAACAGGACCCACAATTCAGGGCCTGAAGTCAGGCAGGTGTTCCCTAACCCAGAGTGGGGTTGCCCCATGGCAAGAGGAAGAGCCCCTAACCTTGGAAGTTTTGAAAGAGGCTTCTTTGAACATCCTGCCACAGGGTGAAAAGTTTAAGCAACTGCTCTCTGTCAGCCCAAAAAGATAGAAGCTGTGCAGGAGGAGCCTGAACGCTCTGCTGGGAAGAGGGTTGAGCTGTCTGGAATGCTAGTAGATCTGGGCCATCCAGAGATGGTGGGCACGTGATTCCCCCATCTGACTTGGTGCATTTTGTGTGCCCCTGGCTTAGCATGGTTATTACCCAAAGTCTTCAGTAGGAAGAGGGAGCCGATGGCACCGTTCTGTGAAAACTGGGTCTTCGCCCGTGCCTGGAGTTCCCACGTACCTCTGCCTCAGGTGCCTCTCCACCTCGTGTCGGCTGTCTTCCTTGGGGTCCCCTCCCTGGTGCAGAAGTGTGGGCTGGAACGCACGGTGAGCCAGGAGCTAGCCTTCACACTTACTCTCTGCTTTTGAAGGGGGAAGACGTTTGCATCCCGCTAACTCTTGGGAACAGGAAGAGGAAGCTTCGGCTGGCAACTGAAGGCTGGAACACTTGCTACTGGATAATCGTAGCTTTTAACGTTGCACCTCTTCAGGTTCTTGAGGGATTCTCCGTTTTGGTTCCATTTTGTACACGTTTGGAAAATAATCTGCAGAAACGAGCTGTGCTTGCAAGGACTTCATAGTTCCCAAGAATTAAAAAAAGAAAAAGAAGAATTCCACTTGATCAACTCACTTCCTTTTCTTTATCTTCCCTCCCTCACCCCCCTTCCCTTCCACCCTCCTTTCCAAGCTGTTTCGCTTTGCAATATGTTACTGGTAATGAGTTGCAGGATAATGCAATCTTAACTTGTTTTTTTCCCAAGTATTTGAGTTTAAAACTCCTGTATCTAAAGAATACGGTTGGGGTCATTAATAAAGAAAATCTTTCTATCTTACATAAGAATTTGCTGGGTTTCTGGCCTGTGAGTCCAAAAGAGAGAGGACAGAGGAGGGTAGACCTGCACTGCCCTTGAACCTGCAGACTGGAGCCGGAAACCCTCTGGGTCAGGAGCCCCCAGCCTCCCCTCAGAGGAGAGAATGGCTCACTATTGAGCTCTTGGTTGGTATTTCTGAGTGAGCTTGAACATGCCAACTGTAAAGCTCACTTATGAAGTCTCTCGCTGTGGCCAGGGAGCTCCCAGGATGGTGACAGGCACATTGAAGTGTTTTCTGTCTTGTTCTTTTATCATGAATAATGTATAGTGTTTCCCCAGATGTGTTCCATGGCATGTGTGGTTCTGCAGGACATTGATGAGTATTAGGCGTGGATCTAATACAGACTAACCCTTTCTCACACAACAGCTCAGAAGACTGGCACTCCCCGCAGCTCACTTTGGGAGAGTCTCACCTAGCAAACAGCACAGAGCCTAGCACAGCGTGCTGTGCCCGAGCAGGACACTGGGCCCTAAAATAAAATTGGTCCAGAAAGTTTGCTTGGTGAAGACTTATCAGGAGGATTGCAGGGTCACTGAAACGGACTTAGGACCGTCCTAATGCTTTCTACCTGCTTCCGCTTTTAATTTGTCTCCGTCTAGGGCAGTGTGCTTCAGACAGGTTTGAGACCCATTACTGAATTGTGAAATCTCCATCACAAATAGCACTTTTTATTTCCTAAATTATTTTGAGATCATTGTAGATTCACATACGGTTGTGAGAAATAATACAGATCCTGTATACTCTTCACCCACTTTCCCCCAGGGTGAAAATCTGCCATAGCTGTAGTACGGTGTCACAGCCAGGAAATCGACGTCCACACAGTCTTGGCCTTGCTCAGATGTCGCCAGTTTCATGTGCACTCGTCTGTGCGTGTGTGTTGTGTATTTCTGCGCATTTTAATCACGTGTAACTTCATCGCCAGCATTTTTAAAGAGTGTAGACTAGATCGGTTGGAGTGCATCACGCCTAGTGAGGGTGAGTACTGATTTTGAAATGTGTTTTGGTTCTATGCGCACATCTTGACTGGAGTGCGAAAGTCTCTTTTTACTATGGGTCACAGTCAAGAAGTTTGAAAGCCACAGGTCATTCAGGCATCCAGACTTCATTTTACTTGAGTTGAATGGGCTCTTCGCTCAGGATGCAGTTACGTGCCCGTCTCCCCAGCAAACGTGTTCTGGAGAGTGCTGTCCCCTTGGTGAGTGAGGCTGACCCTGTGGCCCCTGGTTGAAAGAGTTCACCAAGCTGAGTCTGCCCAGCGTTTTCCTGGGACGTGGCCCCTGTCACCTACTTCTGGTAGGTGGAAAACCTGGCTAAATTAGATTTATCGAGAGGTGGTGACGTGTATATTCTGTACCCCATGAGCTAGTATTTAAGGGGTTTGCAAGGGTAGTGCTGACTAGAAGCAGTGTTTGCTTTCTCGCTGACTTTAGAACTTGACTCCTGAGTAACTTGGAATTCACTGCGCTCTTTCGCCAGTAGTGGGGGTCAGATTTCTGAGAAGTGCTATAGAATGGCAACACCAAGGTTGCTTAGAAAATATGGAGTTAGAAAAACAGAGAGACATTAAATATTAGAGCAGTAGATGCTAAGGCAGTATCTTACTTCCAAGACTGTTTGTCAGCATAAAAAGTCCATGCTGGAGAAAACCCTCTCCAGACTCGTTCCTTTGTCTTCACCTGTTTCCAGAACACACTTGGTGTTGGAGTGGGTCTACTCTCAAAGACCTTCCTTCCATCCCCTTCGTGGGCAAAGGCCCACAGGATTGTGGGAGGAGGGAGGGCTCAAGATGAGGGTCGAGCACTCAGGGGATGTGGGCTGGGGAAAAAGTGTGATCTTGTCTCCGTGACCACTAATCGGCTCACGTGCCCAAAGGTCCACACCTGGGATGTGTAGGCGACTGGATATGAGGTCTATAGGTGGGAAACCGCTTTGAAGACAGATCTGGGTTTGAATCCAGGTTCCACCGTTTAATAGCTGTGTGACAGCAGATTTCTTCATCAGAGCCCGGTAGCCTCATCTCTACTTGAACATACCACCGCCTATCTCACAGGGCGTTTAACAGGGAACCAGGACAGATAAGTGCCTATCACATCGTAGGCATTTATAATACTCGTAATTATAACTGATAATGCCATCTAATAAATCGTAGTTCCATTCCTATACTCAGGAGGATCAGAAGTGGCAGACCTGCTGAGGAAGCGAAGTCCAGTGTAAGCTAAGGTCATTCTGTCTTGGGGTTTTCCAGGTCCTGCCGAAGACAGTTGGTATTTTTCCCTGCTTGGGTGGCCTTTAAACTGCAGGGGCCTGAGGAAGGTATTGGGAATCTCGTATCTGGATAGAGTGGGACCTGGACAAGCTAACCAACTAGGAGCTTGGCGGAAAAGGAAATTTGACTTAACAGGAAGTAGGAGGGTGGGATCAGAGAGCAGGAAGTTGAAACCAGGAGAAGGAAGTAGCGCCGCCAGCTGCATCAGCCCTCATGGGGAGCCCGCACTCGGCAGTTGCCATTTCTGCTCCCTTCAGTCTCATTCGAAGTAGGCCTGATGGACCCTTGCCCCAAGCCTGCGTCTATTCCAGAGGCTATTTTGAGTTCAAGCAGTGCTGCCCCCTTCTGGGATTGCTAGAGACACTGCAATTTCTGTGGCTCCTAGGGAGACCTGGAGAATCTGGTGGTTTAGCCCCAACAGGAAGAACTAAGGCTGCTTCTGCTCCTATAGCTGAATTAGGGCTCCTGAGGCCAGGATCCTGGCCAGTCACAGTCACAGGACTGTGCCCAAAGCCCTTCAAAGCCTCTCAAGGGCTCATGTGCTCTTGCCTACGAGGAGTGAAGAGTGTTGAACAGCAGCTCAAGGAGGCCAACCAGCATCCAAGAAGCCCAAGCGCCCTGCTGCCTCTGCTCATCCAGTTGGTACCCCCAGCCTCTGCATCAGACCCCGAGGTTCAGCAGAGAGAAACGAGAATGGAGTGGACTGAGGAAGCCCAGGAGGATTCCCTGCCCAAGTCTGGCTTGGGCACTGTGATGCAGGCTCTACCTGAGGAGAGGAGAGTGGGGACGGGGTGGGGGCTCTGGACCCTGCAGGACCTGCTGGATGGAGCATCTGAAAACTGCCCCCCAGCCCTTCCGTGGGCGGAGGGGAGAGGGCTGAGGATGAGTCAGTCCCAGGGACTGAGGGAGGGCAGAGAGGAGCTGGATGCTCCAGTAAGGAAGAAATGGCTGAGCACGGGACAGAACCCAGGCTTCCTGGCTGCCGCCACCTTTGTCCCCTTCATACATCACCCCACACACAGTGTTTAAAAAGATCCGAGAAGAAGAAACACAGACATCCTGGATCCTGTAGGCCAGGGCTGGGAACAGAAGGTCTATTTCTGGCAGTCCAATATCCAAGGGGCCCCCCCGACTTGTGTCCCGACGCCCGGCTGAACTCTCCCAGAGCCTCTGACTTTTGCCCAACCAGACAGCGTGGGCCTGAGGGCCGTCCACTGGAGCCCAGCATCCTCCCGCCCACCAGCTCCCTGGAGGATGGCTTTGTGACTGGATGCTTTCCTCTTCCCACTTTTTGTCCCAACAGAAGTCCTGCCCCTCCGGGAATCCTGACTGCTGTGCAGGGTTGGCCGAGCCAGACCCCTCAGGCCTCCAGCCCTTCAGGCCCAGGTCTCCCCCAGAAAGTGCAGAAGTCCCCTTGCTCCATCTTTGTGCTCTGCAGCGAGGAAGTTCTCCCTAATGTCTTACCTCCAGCTTTCTTGCTGTAGTCGTTAGCCTGTTCCCTCCCATTTCAGGCCTCAAGGAAGTGTAACTGGCTTCTCTCCCTCACCCCAAAGCCACACTTGATACAAGATGGAATTTGGGGCACCACACCTGGCTCCCCAGCCTTGAACTTGCCCTTCCTCTCACTGTCCCGAGTGTTTATGTGCCAAGTGCTGATCTAAGTCTTTATCACCCGTTAGCTCATTTAATCTCACAATAGGTGAGCACAATATGAGCCCCATTTTACTTTCTGATTCCACCCTGGCTCCTCCTCTCAGTCATCATGGAGTGAGACGGGAGCTGTTTGTTGACACCCTCCCCCATCAGCGGTCAGGAACTGGGGTACATGCAGTTACACGTTATGCAACCGTATTCCCCGCGACCACCCTCAGAAGTGCTTTTCCTCGTTCCCATTTTATGATGGAAAAATTGAGGTCCAGAGGTGGCTTGCCCAATGTCGCACCTCCAGAGCCAGAACCTGATTCACAGTAGTTGAGAAAAGTGTAGAATGAGCCCAGATTCTGGAAGGCAAGGCTGGCTTTATAAGCTGAAAGGCCCACCAGGCGATGGGATGGGGGCTGTGAAGATCGGCAGGCTCCAGCACCACCCCCCACCCCCGACCCCGGCCACCACTGTCACACACACACTGCTCTACTGCAGACCGGCTGAATTATGGAGCTGAGCTGGCCATGCTGTCTGCCGGCTGGCCACTCCAGAGGTTTAAGGCTCATAAAATGTAAATGTGTAAGTGAGGTGGGGGGTGGGGAGGAGTAGACAACATCGTTATTATCCATTAACTGGAATGCATTTCTCAGATCAGCTAGGCAGGAGCAGGCCAGAGGGCTTCAGCTGGCTGACCTGAGGCTGAGGATCCAACACCTAGGTGGCAGGCTATGACAGGTGGCTGGAGAGGGGCGACACTGTAGAGCAGGATAGGGAGGGGGCACTGGAGGAGGGAGAGGAAGGCCTCCCAGTTGCTGCAGTTCAGCCTGTGCCAGGTCCCACCCCCCAGAGGCGGGGCCAGGGCAAAGCCCAGCCCACCTCAGCTCCACCCCTCCGAGAACCCAGGCGGGGCAGAGCCTGGGTAGCTGAGAGCCCTGGTCCCTGCTGTCCCCGCAGAGTGGAGGCACCGTGCTCTCACCGGCCAGGACACCGGACGTCTTCAGAAGCCCTGCAGGGCTGGCTGCAGCAACTCCCTGAAACTCAGAGGAAGCGCCCAGGCTGGGCAGCAAGACCTGGCTCGAACAGCCATGTGAGTGGCTACCCCCCACCACTCCCTAGCCCCTAGCCACACCTGGGGACCAAAGCCCCAGATCATCCTGAAGAGGCCACTGCACCCAGCCTGAGCCACCAGAGCCTCAGGGTGTGCAGAATGCGGTCACCTGGGCCCAACCCTGCCTTTCTTGCTGCTCTGGTGGAGGTGGGTGCGGGACTCGCTGCAGGGGAGGCTGGGTTTGAAGTGACAGACCCTGAGGTCTCATGGGTTTAATAAAGCTGATGGTGCAGGGACGAGGGGGAACAGAAACTGGAAGGCTTCCGGAGAGAGAAATGTCCTGAGTGGAGGGCCTGGGGGAGAGGGAGGAAGAGGAAACGAGCTGAGGAGAGGGGGAAGGGTGCAGTGGTGGGGGCCCGACTTGGGAGCCTGTGGGGAATGGAATGGAAGGAGCAGCCTCTCCTGAGCTCAGGGTGGCCATGGGGCCCTGGTCCTCTGACCTGGGGGAGGGGGCAGGCAGGAATCCTTTCCTTATTGACTTTAATCCTAGCAACAGCAGCTGCTCCCCTGTTGACAGAAGCAGGAGTTCCCACTGGGCCCAGGACCCCTCCCTTGTCACCATGATGCGGCAGTGGGGCCAGGGTGCTGGAGGACTGAGTACAGGGAGCCAAGGGAAGGAAAGGACAGGGACAGATCAGAGCCACAGACAGGCCAGGCCCTGCCCAGCCTCTTCCCTCTCCTCTGGGCTCAACTTCCACCCCTGGGCTGTGTGTGGGGGTCCTCCTTGCCGCTGGCATCTCCACATTCACTGCCAAACCCTCCTCCCCCCGCCCCACTCGTCTCTCTCTGCTGGTTCCCAGGAAGGCCTGTTGCTAGTGTGGTGCGGATGAGTCAAGTTTATGGGCTGGAAGTCCTACCCGGAGGCTGCTCACTGAGCTGGAACCGGCCGCAAGGGCGGATGGGGGAGGGGGTGCAGGGGACAGGGCACCCCGCTTGCTGCCACCCATCGCCCTGGCCTCGTCACTGACGTGAGTGCCCAGCAAGCCCTGCCCCCACCTCACTCCTGCCCCCCCCCCCCACTTCCTACCAACCTACCATCTCTGAATGCTCTGGCGCCAAGCACGCCACGAGCATCTGAAGACAGGGACCCCTCTCCTTCATCTTAGCCCCAACTTCCAGCCCCCGGCCCCACTCCAGCCCGAAGGAGGCTCTCCATTATTGGCTGGCTGGCTGGAGGAAGACCACTGCGCACCAGCCGGACCCCATCTCCTTCCTCCTGGCTAATTTAGAGGCCTTGCCAGGTGGAGGCAGAGATGGACAAATGCTCTGGGGCTGGGCAGGTCCCACTTTAGGTGTAAACAGAGGCAGAAACACAGCTGCCCAGAGGAGCCAGGCAGAGAACAGAGATGGGCCAAGTGGCCTGGTGGGGACTGTGGGGACCCATCTGAAGGCAGCCACCACTCAGCCCCCAGCTGTTTGCTGCCATATAGGACATGTTGCCGGACCTGATTTTTTGAGAAGCCAAAAATACGAATTGTATGTAAATTTTAATTGGCAAAGAATTGAAAAAAATGTGTACTAGCAAAGAGGCTATGGCCCACAGTCCATCGGTCTGCAACCTCTGGATGAACATGTGGCCACAGCCCCGCCCTGGCCCTGACTGTCCCACCCTCCCTCCAGGCATGCCGGCTGCTGCTCCAGGCTTCCCCTGCCCCCAGGCCCAAGATGACACCCAACGGCACCAGGGAGGCGCCCAGCCCCATTCCTGTGGGGGCCCTGGGGCTCTTCCTGGCCCTGGCAAGTCTCATCGTTGCTGCCAACCTGCTCCTGGCCCTGGGCATCGCCAAGGACCGCCGCCTGCGCAGCCCGCCAGCTGGCTGCTTCTTCCTGAGCCTGCTGCTGGCCGGGCTGCTCACGGGGCTGGCGCTGCCCACACTGCCAGGCCTGTGGAGCCAGAGCCGCCGCGGCTACTGGTCCTGCCTATTCCTCTACTTGGCTCCCAACTTCTCCTTCCTCTCCCTGCTCGCCAACCTCCTGCTGGTGCACGGGGAGCGCTACATGGCGGTGCTGCGGCCTCTCCGGCCCCGCGGGAGCCCTCGGCTAGCCCTGCTCCTCACCTGGGCCAGCCCTCTGCTCGTTGCCAGCCTGCCAGCTCTGGGGTGGAACCACTGGGCCCCTGGGGCCAACTGCAGCTCCCAGGCTGTCTTCCCAGCCCCCTACCTCTACCTCGAAGTCTACGGGCTCCTACTGCCCGCCGTGGGGGCAGTGGTCCTGCTCTCCGCCCGCGTGTTGCTCACGGCCCACCGCCAGCTGCAGGACATCCGCCGGCTGGAGCGGGCAGTGTGTCGCGGAGCACCCTCAGCCCTGGCCCGGGCCCTGACCTGGAGGCAGGCGAGGGCGCAGGCCGGAGCCACACTGCTCTTCGGGCTGTGCTGGGGCCCCTACGTGGCCACCCAGCTCCTCTCAGTCCTGGCCTTTGAGCACCGCCCACCACTGGGGGCTGGAACTCTGCTGTCCCTCATCTCACTGGGCAGCGCCAGTGCGGCAGCCGTGCCTGTGGCCATGGGGCTGGGGGACCAGCGCTACACGGCCCCCTGGAGGGCAGCCGCCCGAAGGTGGCTGCGGGCCCTGCAGGGAAGAGTGTCCGGGGACAGTCCTGGCCCCGCCACTGCCTACCACACCAGCAGCCAAAGCAGCGTGGAACCTAACCTGAACTAGCCGAGGGTCTCTGCTCACTCCTGGAAGCCTCCATCCATCTTGGCCACCAAGCCTGTCCAGGCCTCTGGATCAGAGGTCCTACCCCTACCTGACCCCACCCTGGCCGAATAAAGCTCCTCTGACAGAGGAAGGGCTGTCTCTTTCCGTAACTCAGAAAGGCAGAGGCAGGTGGAACAGCTGTGGAAAGAACCCAAAAGAGCCATGTTTCAGGAAAATTCCAACTGCAGACAGGCAAGAGATTGGAGGTGAGGACCAACTACCCCACAAGAGAGAGGGTGAGCTATCCCGAAAGCCAGCAGATGGCGGGGGGGGCCTCAGCCTGACTCGCCCCTCACGGTTCCTCCTGTCCCGCCAACACAAACTCCACACAGGCGCTGTCTCTGGGAAGTATATTTTATTTACATTTTTAAAATCTGTAACTAGTATCTCTTCCTCCTTTCCACCCCCAGTGACTCGGGAAGGGAAAGAACGGGCACCTCAGAGACCTACTCCCCACATACAAAGACACCCCCCACGGCTCACACCAGCAAAGGGAAGTCAAAGAGGAGAGCTGACCTCCCTCCGAAGGGTCCGCCAGGGCTGGGCGAGGGGTGGGGGCCCCAGGGCTGGGTCTCTTAGGAGAAGAAAGGGATGGAGGGGACAAGTCAGTTTGCAGGGGTTGGAAAGTAGTCCGAGGACCCCCTCCTCTCCCCTGGTGCCCTCCCGCCTCTGCTGGGGGGCTCCCTCCACCCCTCAACACTGGACACAAAGCAGAGGCTGCAGCCATTAGCGGTCAGGTCTCTGGACACAAAACACTTTTGCTTTGTGGTCTCCTGACGTGGTCACCACCAGGGAGGCGTCTCTGCGGACAGACAGCACAGGTCGCAGGGACTTGGAGACCTGGGGCCCAGGCCCAAGCCCACCCCGTAGGGGCCCTCGGATGCCTCCTCCAGCACCTCGTCAATTCTGACCCCTAAGTGCCTGGCGCTGGCTGACATGCCCACGTCAGGTGAACACACCTGAAGCCAGCAACCGGCAAGGGGATCAGAGGAGGAGGGCCACACATGGGGGAAGCCCCGAGGCCCTGGGACGGAGACGTGACACGCCAAGTCGGCCACTGCCAACCAGAAGTGACAACTCCCTCAGGCTTCCCAGCGTTCCTGCTCACATGATTCCTGCTTCCTTTAGGAATCCCTTCCCATACCCCAAAGACCCTGCGCCCCACCACGGGCTATTCCCACCTTCCAAATACACACAGACCCAGCCCTTGCCCAATTCACTTACTTGCTAAGGGCGAAGTCCAGGATCTCGGCCATGTGGCCCCGGTAGTCAGTGAGCAGACGGCCAGTCCGAGCGTCCCAGAGGCGCACGATGCCGTCCAGGCTGCAGGTGTACACCACGGCGGTGCCCGCCTCCCACAGCAGCTGCACGATGCCCGACTGCACCGGGGCGACAGAGGCGGGCGGGGGTCAGGGCTGCAGAGCTGAGGCCTCTGCTCCCCACTCGGGGTGGTGGGGGGGTGGGGGGGGTGAGGGAGGAGGGGCCATAGGGAAGGACCAAGGAGGAGCCAGGTCTGGAGCAGATACTCCCAACAGCCTGGGCTTCCCCACGGCCATGGCCACGGCTCCAGGCTGCCTATACCTGGTGCTGACACTGGTGCCTGAGGGTCTGCGTAGACAGGTCGTAGATGGCCAAGGTCCCATCTAGGTAGCCGACAGCTGCCAAAGGCATCCTGGGCAGAAGAGAGCACCACGAAGGCTCCAGGAGAGACCTGGACTCATGTGCCTTTCCCTCCGTCCTGGTCCTGCGGCCCAGGCCACCTCCCCCAAGCCCCCGTCACCCCCAGTCCCTCTCAGCTCCAGGCCGAGCCCTGGCTCACACTCACACACTGCAGAAGCCCAAGGACTCCACTGAGTTGGACTCGCTCTCCTCCCCTTCTCCCAGATTGGGCTGGGAGGCCACAGTTTCGGGTCTGAAAACGCCCACCACCTATGAGCCAGGGGAGAGGATCAGAGAAGGGCCTGGAAACGGTCCTCTAATAGAGAAGAAAGGCGGTGGGGCGAGAAGGTCGAGTGAAGGATAAGAAAGGATGGGGAGAAGACGCAGAAAGTGGACGGCTCCACAGCCAGGCTCCGGGTCCCACTCACCTTGCCGGTGGTGGTACTGACCAGCTTGGCCTGGCAGTCCACAGAGCCAGTTAGGATCAGGCTGCCATCCTGGTTGGTGGCGACACAGGTCAGAGGGCCCTGGTGACCCTCAGTCCCTAGGATGGAGCAGGGGGATAAGTCAGACTTCATCCTGTGCCCTCCAAGTCCTGCCCGAGGTCTCAGCCCCTTCCCCACAGAGGCCCAGGTCGACCCTTCCTCCACCTCTGATACCTTTTAGTACGTGGATAGGGCTTCCCTGCTTCAGGTCCCAAATCCTGACGGTGCCGTCCTCGTAGCCAACCACAGCCCTCTTCCCTAAAGGGCCAGAGGCATGGATGAAGAGAGAAGGACGGACGGCACGCTCAGACACCCAGCAAGGGAAAAGGGGGAGGGGGTGGGGAGACAAAACGAGGGAAGAGACACTGCTCCAGGGAACAGCGGAGGAGAGCCAGTTCAGGGTGGGAAAGAGGGAGCTGTCTGCTCCAGGGCCTATGAGGCCTGTGCTCTGGGGAGTAGGCGTGCGTCTGCCGGCTGTGCCACGGGCAGGAGCCGAGGGAGGTGGGTAACCCAGGACGCTGCAGTTGGGAAGGGCCACTCAGGGGAGCGGCTCTCACCATCAGGGAGGACTCGGCCACAGGTGGCGGGGCAGTTGGGGCCCTGGAAGGTCTTGCAGTCACCATTCGGGACCTTCCACATCCAGGTGTTGCCGTCAGCAGTGCCTGCCAGTAGGACAGGTGCCCGAGGGTGCCACTCCATCCACTGAGCAGAGAGGAAAGGTCAGCGGGGAAGGCCGTCACCCCGTCCCACCTAGGAGCCTGCCCCCAGGGCCCCACCGGGCTCTCCTGCTTCTGAGTCAGTGGGACACTCCAGGTAACAGGTAGACAGTCTCGCTGCACCTTGGGAGTACACTGGCTCAGCGCTGGTCCGGTCTGGTCAACGGGGACCCCAAGCTCTCACCCCCACCCAAGGCCCCACAGAGCTGATCCCACTCTGCCGATCTCACCTCCAGATCTCCCGCTTCAAAGGACCAGACCTCCTCCTTGGTGTCCACCTGCCACACTTTCAAAAGACCACTCATGTCCCCTGTGGCCACTAGGGTAGAGTCGTGGCTGAAACCAGCACAAGTCACAGAGTCTTTATGGCCTGCAAGGAACAGCAGGCAGAGAGAAGAGAACATCAAGGGACCCAGTGCTGGGGGCACAGGACCCATGTATCTGGCCCCCAGAAAGGACCCAGAGGGAAAAAAGAAAGGCGGGTCCCAGCAGAATAGATAACCAAGCTCACTGCCACTCTAGGAACCAACATCCCCAGGTCTCCTGGGGAGAAACTGCTGGCCTCCCACTCAACCATGCACAGCCCAGGCCGATGTCCTAGCCCTCGGTCCACTCCGCACAGCTGCCTGAAACCCAGTCTCCTCTCTGTCCGAACATTCCTTTGCCACTGTTGCCTCCTCCTGGGCTTTCCCAGACTCCCCTGGCCAATCAGTGCCTCCCTCCCCTGTGCCTACGACAGACTATGTTATTCTTTGGGGTCCGCGGACCCAGCATAGAACTGGCAAAACGGGGGTCAGTAAATGGCTGTTGGACGTACAACCGCTGCAGGCCAGCCCCCTAAGACGTCAAAAGGGACACAACCTCACCCGGGTCCCCTCACCTGCACACTCAAAGAGCAGCTCCCCATCGCTGAGCCTCCACACGAAGGCTTTGTCGTCTTCACCCCCTGTCACTGCCAAGGTGTTGGTCTTTGGGTCCAGGCTCACACAAAACACAGATGCTGTCCCAAGAGATAGTCCAGGAGTCAGGGGATGGGGCTCCCACCCAACGTTCTGGCCTTCAGGACCTTCAGGAAGCCTGCCCCCTTCCACCCAAAGCAATGTGTCCTTCCTTGTGGAAAAGAAGGAGGCAGTTAAGTTCTAAGTTTCCAGCACGAGGTTGTTGGAGAAATCCCTCCTCAAGCTTGCCTGGCCCCAAGTCCTTCTCCAGGGAGACCTCCTCGGGTGCTATTCCTGTCACCCCCAACACTGATGCCGTAGTCAACAGGAGGGTATGTGTGCAGGGCTTACAGTTCTCAGCATGAGATGCCACCAGGCTGGGTACCAACAGAGGGAGGAGAGCATCACACTGCTGGTTCCTTATTAAGAGCTAATCTTGGAAGGGTTATATAAAACATGCTCAAAAACACACTATGATATCTAATTTATACAAAAATAACTTTTACTAACTTTTACCAAAGGCAACTTTTTAAAAGAAAACTAACACCCAGAGAGGTTAATAAAGACCATAAATCAGTAAGGAGCAAGGCAGGATTTGAACCCGGCTGTCTCCACTGACTCCAGGAGCCAAGCTCTCCTCCACGGGTCACACTGCCCCTCCCTGTGAGCTCCCCCAGGGCAGGGCCGGCATCTTCCCGCCTCCACATCCTCATAAGGCTCTGCACACGGTGGATGTCTGCTGCTCAGATGCGCCTGGAGGGAGTGTCTGACAGGCCTCCCCCGTGCCCTACCTGAGTGCAGTGCAAAGGTGACCTCGCTATCGTCGGGGCCCTCCATGCTGCCGACCACCCCTTCCTGGGGTTCCAGAACCCAGCCCTCCTCGTTGCCCTCTTCCTCTTCTTCCTCTTCCTCAAAGTCTACATCTTCCATCTCCTGGGCCAGATCATCTGCTTTGGGGAGAGAGTGAAAAGATGGGGCTGGCGGGCGGGAAGTAAGCGGGCTGGGGAGAAGGGTGGGGAGGCCAGAGGCTGGGGTGGGTCATGTGGCAAGAGAGTAAGGTGGGTCAGACCGATGGGGTGAAGGGGGGCGAGAGGCGGCAGGGAGGAGGGGGCGTGTGGGACGGAGGACAGGAGAGGTCTGAGCACCTGGGGTTGGCCAGAGACCGGGTGGGAAGGGAGGACCGAAAGGATGACGGGAAGGGGGTGTGTGAGGGGAAGGGCCAGAGGAGGCGTCGGGGGAACCCCCACCCCGGCCAGGCCTGAGAACTGAGTATGGAGGTCGGGGGAGAGAGGAAGGGCAAAGGAGGTCGGTAGGAATGACCGGTGGGGTGGGGGGGAGGGGAGAGGAGCAGGGGTCAGAGGCCAGGGGTGAGCGCCTCCTGTCCCGTGGCCTGAAGAGCGCCAGTTCTCACCCGGGTCCGGCGGACCAGAATCCAGTTCCACCACCTCGATAATCTCTTCATCACCATGGAAGCTTAGGGTCTCCAGTGGGGGGGTGTCCGCAGCGGCCCCGCTTTCCGATTCGGACTCCATGCGGCGCAAGCGGCCGATCCACTTCTCTGGGCCCAAACGCCTCCCAGAGTCAGCTCTGTGCGACGACGCGGAACTCGAGCCCCTCCTCCCGGGAGGAAGTGGGTGTAGGCAGGAAGAGCGACGGCCGCTTGGCCAATAGCAAAGAGAGTTGACTGGAGGACTCACCAATCGCAGGGAAAAGTTGGGAGAAGGGGCGGGGCGTTGCGGGAGAACCTAAACTCCGCCAGGCCTGACTCCGCCTCCAACAGGAGGGAAACAAGGGAGCGTGCGCGCCTGCGGGGTCTCCTGGGAAGAGTAGTTCCCCTGGGTCCGCTCCGCGGGCTTCTGGGAGATGTAGTTTGTGCTCTGTAGGCAGGACGGAAGGAGCGGGGGAGGCCCCTTACGCAAACTACAATTCCCGGCGGGGAGCGCGGTGAAGGGGGGTGGGATCTGAACATGGCGGCGGTGGTAGCTGCTACGGCGCTGAAGGGCCGGGGGGCGAGAAATGCCCGCGTCCTCCGGGGTAAGGAGAGGGACCCGGGGGAGGGCAGGACTGCAGAGGATCCCCTTTCTTCCACATCCTGCCCGGCGATAACAGGAGGTCAGGGCGGTCGATTCCTGCCCGCCCTGCTCTGCAGGATCTTAAAGAGTCTGGGGGCTCTCTAGAGGTCACCCCGTCCACCCCCGTGCCTTGGGGTTACACGACATCTCTGGGGTCTTGCTGCGAGAGGGAGCCCCAAGGAAGCCTTTTAGACTTCCGCGCTCCAGGTGTTTCACACTCACCGCAGTGCAGAGGAAAGAGCCCCGGGCTTCTGGAGGCTTGGGTTCTAGCCCCGGATAATGAGCAGTTTGACCTTGGGCGAAGCAGTTCGTCTCTCGGGGCTTCAGTCTCCTCTTCTATAAAATGAGAGGATGGAGTAGACTACCTTTAAGCTCCCTTCCAGTGCTAACATTCTGCAGTTTGAAAACCTTTTCTCGGATTTCCTTCCTACGTCTCATGTGAGCCCCACTGCGGTCCTTCACATCCTGTCGTCTGAGGAGATGAAGAGCAGCGAAGCTCGCTCCCCTGGCACCGGGTGATGAGCCCGCAGTGACGTGGAAGTGGCTTCAAAAGGTGCCACCTCGAGGGCGATTTTCCCATTTCCCTTCGGCTTCTCCGTGGCTCTTGTTACTCCAAACTGCAGTCACTTCCCTTCCTCAGATGGCAGCCGCTCCTCCCCGGGCTTGCTTTTCGTCCTCTCTTACTGACCTTCCTTCCCTCCCTCCACAGGGATTCTCTCAGGAGCCACAGCTAACAAGGCTTCCCAGAACAGGACCCGGGCCCTGCAAAGCCACAGCTCCCCGGAATGCAAGGAGGAGCCTGAGTCCCTATCCCCCGAGCTGGAATACATTCCCAGAAGAAGGGGCAGGAACCCCATGAAAGCTGTGGGACTGGCATGGTAAGTTTTAACTAACCCTTTGCCCACCGATGGGGAGTGGCACGAGGGGAGGGCTGGGCCCAGAAACTGCTGCGAGCTGAATCCAAGGTTGTGGGGACAGCGTTGTTGGGTGCAAGGACTAAAATCTCAGAGGATGGGGCAGGGGAGGTGGGAAAGTGTGTGGAAGTGGAGAGAAAGTGAATTTTCTGTGGAGTAAGCTGAGTTAATCTAACTTGGATCCCTGGCTTCGTTCTCTTTTGGGAGCTTGGAGTGAGACCCATTTGAGATCTTTAATTGAGATAATTGATTGAGATCATGCAAGATTATATTAGTTTTATCGTAGCATCTAGAGGGTGTTCAGTACATTGTTATTTGAATCTGACTATGACCTTAATACGTATTAATGATCACTGTTAAAGGGAAAGGAGGTGGACATTAACAGTTTTTTCCAGCACCTGAGGTGTGCCAGTACTTTATGGTGTAATGTTTTAGTCTTTCTGAGATAAATGATTACATCCCCATTTCACAGAAGAGGGAACTGAGGCTCAGAACTGGGATTCTCACCAGCTCTTGTGACTCCATGCCCTTTCGCCCACAGCAAGGTGCCTCCCAAGTAGTGGTTACTCAGATTAAGAAGGGGAGTCTGGGAGGGGGTGTGGGCAGTTTAGGCAGAGGGAACCTTCTCCAAGACTTGGAGAGGGAAAGAGAATGGGCTGTCTATGCAGTCAGTGTGGCAGGATTGCCCGGGCTCATGTTGAGGAGCGGCAGGCTATATGGGAAAGGAACAAAGAGGTGGGCAGAGACCCAACCACACTGGGCTTTTGGGGCTGTGCCTAGGAGTTTGGCCTCGGCCGTGAAGTACTGGAGAGCTGTTACAGGCTTCCGAGCAGGGCAGCGGCAGGATCTGATTTGCGTGGGGCCCTCCAGCAGCCAGCGCGGAGGCTGAATAGACACGAGAGGTATTGCAGTGTTCACGCGATGGATGAAGTTGGAGTGAGATTCCCCCAGCTCCTCTGGCTCAGGCTTGGCCCCTCCCCAAACCCCGTGCACATCTCCCCACCCCTAGGGCCATCGGCTTCCCCTGTGGTATCCTCCTCTTCATCCTCACCAAGCGGGAAGTGGACAAGGACCGTTTGAAGCAGATGAAGGCTCGGCAGAACATGCGGGCATCCAACACGGGCGAGTATGAGAGCCAGAGGTTCAGGGCCTCCTCCAAGCCTACCCCGTCTCCTGATGCTGGGTCTGGGGTGCAGGCCTGAGGAACACTGCAGCCCTCTCCTAGACTGTGTTGACTGTGGTCTCCAGACTGTGGGGTCCCTTGGCTTTGGCCATGATTCTGGTCCTTGCCTCTGAAGTCCACCAGAGGGCGCGTGAAGCCCAGGCTGCTGCCAGCACCTGCCCGTCCCCTCCAGAGAAGCCAGCCAAAGGCAAATAAAGTTGAGTGTCTGAGTGGAAAGGCACCAGGAGTGGGTTTGTGAATCCCTTGGGATGGGAGGGGCAGGGTGGGGTTGGTTACTCATGTGTGCTCCCTCTCACAGAAGCCCTCAGTGTTCTTGGCTGGATAGTTGGGGCAACCACAGAGACTTAAGCACAGAAGCCTAGGCTCAGGCCCTGGGGAGCAAGCCCTCAGAGGTGCCGGCCAGGAGGGTGGGGTCCCACTCAGTCTCGAACAAATAATAAAGAGAATCATTGAGGGTTTGGAGGGAAAAAAACACTATTCCTCTTGGCTGAATCCAAATGATTCATCCTCTCTGGGCCTCAGTTTCCTTGTTTGTAAGAGAGACTGGACCAGTGATTTCTAAGGCAGGGGTTCTAAACCTGAACCTGTGGGCCAGCTTCCCCGCCATATGCAAACTAGTTTGTACACATCCAGCCTTGTGGGAAGAGAGCTCAGAGCTCTGGTGTGCTCCTGTAAAGGGTCCCTGATGCAGAACAGGTCACGTGCTCTGCTCGGAGCGGGTACTGTAGGGTTGAGCCTTCCCCAGCCTGTTGCCTCCATCACCAGCAAGTGCTGGGGCAAAGCGTGTTAGGTTACCTTGGAAAGGGTGAAAGACACCAGGCCAGAACACAGAGGGAGGAAGTGGATGCTTTGGCCAGGGCCAGACCAATCCTCCTGGAGCTGACAGCTTAAAGTGAAGAAAACCAGAACCAAACAGGGCTTTAATTTCTAAACAGAAGACTTTATTACTTTTCTAGTTATGTCCTTTGTGTGATATATTAGGACCAAGTACTTACTAGAGAAGTCCTAATTATATACCATGGGCTGACCTGGGTTCCACCCCGACCCGACAGAGTGACCCTTGTCCACTTCCCCATTCCAGCTTCAGGCACTTGGTGTCACAGAGAAAGCAACAGCTGGCTCAAGTCCACCCTCCCCCAGTGCGTGTTAGGAGCAGACTGAGAGGGCAAGTGTCCTTTCACTCAGGGCCCTCCCCGGCTTAGCAGAGGAAAGAACACAGAAGTTTCCATGGCCACCACCGTAGGCTTGCATATCCTTCAGACTGGGTGGGGGACCCCAAGGCATTTTCTCTGCCCCCACCCCAGTCCCCCTTCACCCTGGTTGCTTCCTGGCCACACTCATGATCCTACAGACCACCCCAGCTCCTGATCTTTGCCCCTTACTTTCTGCTCTGAGTAGCCTGAGCACAGGAAGCAAGAGGTCCCCAGAGCAGAGACCTCAGAAGCACCAGGGAGGCCCCAGGCGGCTGTGAAAGATGGGGACCAGGGGCTGCAAAGGGCCTGCTGTCGCCATCATCACCACAAGCCATGAGGAAGCGCAGGCCACATGCTGCTCCAACTGGTCCCTGTGCTTGACTCTGCTCACTCTCTTCCTCCCCGACCCCTAACCCAGATAAACAGTATACACATGCAGTCGAAAGAGGGGTTGAAGCAGGGGACCCCCGGGCACAGATCTCTTCTACCTTCCTGAGTTGGAAGGTGCCGACACTTGCCAAAGCAGTACAGGATATGGCCTATGAGTCCAGGCAGCTGGGGACAAAGTTCGCTGGCTTTCTTGGGGGTTGAGGGAGGAAACAGCTCCAGCTATAGAGCCCAGAGCCTGGGGCAGAGGTGGTAGGGGCCACCTCATCACCTTGATGTCACTTCTACCTCTCATAGTCTCTTTTAGCTATAGGATAGGCTCTTTTCATCCCTCCCTCTCCAGCCCCAGCTGTGCCATACAGTGAGTGGAGGGAGAAGGCACATCTTCAGCCTAGTCCCTGCCAAGTCCACCAAGGGCGAGACTTAGCCCCCAGTTTTTCCGGCCCCGCTAGGTACCTACACATCCACAGCCAGAGCGGCCAGCCATGCCAGGACAGAAAGGAAATTGGGCGTATTGCTTGAGAGGAAGGAAAGGGGTCTGAGGCCCAGGGCCCAGCCCTCTGGGGAAGGGGACGCCCAAGGCGGGGTGGAACCGGGGGTCCTCAGTTGCGATTCCCCACCAGCTGCAGCACAAAGGTGAAGATGTAGATGATGTCCGTGTAGATCTGCAGGGCGCCAGTGATGTAGTCCTCCGGGCTGATGGTGTGGCTCCGGTTCCCCAGGACCAGCTGCGTGTCGTAAGCCAGGAACTGCAGGGACAGGGGCGCCACAAGTGAGGGCCCAGGGGCTCAGTGGCTAGAGCCCGATTCTGGTCAGCAGCTCCGCCCGGGGAGCCTCCGTGCCCTGTGGTGTGCCTAGGGGCCACGTTAACGAAGAGCACAGCACGCGGTCTCCACTCTCCAGCGGTTCCAGTTAGGAGAGACAGACACACCGTCTCTACAGTACGGCCTGCTGAGTGTCCTAAGGCAGGAGGTGTGAACGAGATGGTGGGAATGCCCAGAAAATCAGTGGAACCTCCTGACAGTGGGGAGAGGGAAGGGCAGCTGTGGTCCCCCTCCCTTCCCCCCAAGCAGCCAAAATTCATGCTCCATCTACCCAGTTCCTCCCCTCCAGCCCCTCAGCCCCCATCCTAGAGGGGCAGGGCCTTACTCACCAAGGTGAAGCAAATGGCCCCCAGAGCAGCATAGACCATGTGAAGCCAGTAAATCTGGGGAGAGGACAGGGAGGGCGTTAGAAATCTTAGCAAAGCACAGACCGAGGCAGGCCCTCAGGACCAGCTCCCCCTGGAATTCTGGCATCTGAGTGGGGAGATCACAAAGCTAGCTACGAGAGGCCTACTTCTGCCTTCCAGATCCTGGAAGAAATTAAGAATGGTGACATACGTGGCAGAGAAAACAGAGGCTGTCCTCTAGTGACCATACAAAACCAGTCTCCACGGTTAGTTAAGGTACAGAAGTGTCCACTCTACTTCAGGACAAAGGAGGTGGTGGAACTCTAGCTCTGGGAGGGGTGGCCCCGGGCACTACTGGGGGAAGAGCCTTATCTCCTGTCCCATAGCCATGGTCAACATTCAACAGAGGGCTCCTGCGGCCCAGCCAGGGAGGGACCGACTAAAGAAGAGGGCTGGGAGGGAAGCCCCGACCACCCGGATGAAGATCAGAACCGGGGAGCAGCCCAGCTCAGTAGCCCTCCAGTGCCTCCACAGAAGGGCAAGGCCAGCCCGTGGTCAAGTGGGCAGGCGGCCCCCTGTTCCTATGCTTCCCCTTCCAGTCGGTGCTCCCCTCCCTGCCAGGAGACTGCCCTCATCCCAGGGACCTCACGCTCCCCCCTGGAGAGGAGGAGAAATGAAACTGGAATGAAACAGCAGTTGGATACAGTGATCCTGAAGGTCCTTCTATCCAAGCTATCTCCTCGGTCCTCTGGGTTCCACTCCGGGTCTGCCTGCAGAACCTGGTCTCAGCTGTCAGACAGAGCTCATCCCTCCTCCCCATAGAATTCCATGATGCTGTCCAGGGCCTCAGGTGCCATGACTCCCAGGGCCTCTGTCTCCAAAGAGACACTAGACCCAAAGGACGGCGCTTCGGCATTGGCGTCTTTGCTAGCTAGTTGAGAGGTTCTGGAAACCAGAGCCCACCCAGAGGCCTGTGGGGCCTGCTACAGCTCATTACACAGACAGTCTCCTCTGAGCATGGGGTTCACCGACTGCAGCTCTCCCGGGACACTCACATATTTGAAGGACAGCACAATGGCAGTGACAATCCCAGTCACCATCATCACAATTCCCAGGACACAGAAGAGGCCTGTGCATGAGGTGAAGTCCACCTGCCAGGAAGGGAGAAGGAGGCACCTGTCACATGAGTGCCACAGCTAGCAGCCCAGCCAGACTGGCCCTGCCTCCCCCCACCAGAGAGGGCCAGCGCTGCCTGATGGGGGCATGGGAGTGACCGTGACATTCCAAGGACAGACACAGGAAGCAGTTTTGTTGCTGTAGCCATGAAGAGAAGGGGATTAGGGTGTCTAAGGGAATGCCCCGCATAGGGCTCTGGGCCCTCCCAGGGCTCCTCAAGGGCCCACCAAAGGGCCAGGTCTGTACAAAAGCAGGTTGGGGTGCCAGGGAGGCCGTGCAGCTCTCACCTTGGTCTGGAAGCAGAAGACGGTGACTGAGATGGACACCACGGCAGTGATGATCATCGCAATGATGACGGCTTTGGTTTCATACACACTGTGGGGAAGGAGCGAGGAGAGGCCTGAGGCATGAGCCCCCATGATGACTTCAGAGCCCCACTTCCAGAAGGACCCCATACAGATGACTCCAGCCCAGGGATGTCCCACTCCCTAGAATACACACTTCCCAAGAGTGTAGTGCTTTGTCCCTGAACGTACCTGGAAATGGTGCCTGTCATGAAGCCCAGGGCAAGAGTCTGCGGGAAGGACAGAGAGGAGAGGGAGACACTTGAGCAGGAAGGCGGGGCTGAGAGGCACGGCCAGGGTGGACTGCCAGAGCGGGGGTAAATGTGACAGGTGGAGAGGTGGCCCCCAAGGAGACGAGGGGCAGGGCTCAGGATGAGGTGGGAGCGAGCCAGGGACATCTCCCACAGTGGGGTCCCCATCCTTCCCTAGGGCCAGCCCTCCCTCACACCGTCTCCACACCCTCCCTCAACCCTTCTGGACTTACAAAGATGGTCAGCAGAATAATGTTCCATGGGAAACGGCGTCTGAAGGGAAAGAAACCAGGATTGAGTGACTTGGGCCAGCCAGGCATCAGAGACTCCTTTAGCAGAAGGAACCTAGAGACTTAGGCGTTGATTTGGAGAAGAGGCTGTCACGGCCTTGGGTACCTGGTCAGGTGTTCTATGCAGGGGCAGCAGGGAGCAATGGGACAGACCTGGGCTGTGGAGCCACAAAGACCTGGATTCGTCTGCAGCTCTTACACTAACTACCTCTGTGGCCATGAGAAAGTTACTCAGCCTCTCTGAGCCGTGGAGTCTTCCTGTTGGTTCAGTGGTTAAAATGCTACATATCTCGCAGGGCTGCTGTAAGAATAATAGCTGCATAGCTAACAGCTCCCACACATGTGCAGTACTTTGTGCACACCTGAACATCGTCATCACTGCTTGTAAGGCTCTGCCCACCTGCTAGAAGGAACCCCCTTTCTTCCCTAAATACTCCGCCCCTTCCTGTCCCCCACCACCCCTTCTCATTCTCTAAGTCTCTGGGACTCACCTGGGTCCCTGGCAGCAGGCAAGGGTCAGGTAGGTGACCAAGAAGACAGCACTGGGGAGAAAGAGATGGGGAAGTCACCCACAGGCCCTACCTAGCGGCCCTCCGCAGGCCGGCAGGTTGGAGGCCCCCAGAGCTGTGGAGAAGTCAGGGGGAGTGACCCCACAGGCCAGGATGCCCCCAGCCTGGGCCGATCTGCAGTAGGCATGCTGCCACCAGTTCCCACTGCCTGCTCCAGGGCCATGTGATGCTGGTGCTCCTCACTTGGTCACACCCACCCCTGCTTCCCAGCACAGCTGGCAAGCTGGAGGGCCCGTCTCAAAAAGTATTTTGAACATACTTTTTTTTTTGCTCCCCAAAGCCCCAGTGCATGGTTGTATATCCCAGTGATAAGTCCTTCTAGTTCTTCTGTGTGAGCCGCCACAGCATGGCAACTGACGGACGGGTGGTGTGATTCCACAACTAGGAAGCGAACCCAGGCCGATGAAACGGTGAGCGCCAAACTTTAACCACTAGGCCATCAGGGCTGGCTCTCAAAAAGTATTTTGATCCCTGCACTGAGCAAAGCTGCTCAGTTGTCACCCCTCCTCTCCATGCCCCAAGCAGAAAGGAGCCCAGGCTCACTAGGATATGTAGTAGACGAACAGGTTTTTCCTCACGAACTCGCCGACCGGCCTCCTGTGGAGCAGGAGAGGACAAGAGAGGAGTCACACCACAGCCTGCCTGCCTCCCTGCTGAGTGCCAGGGACAGCCTGCTGCGCCATCTTCTCTAATCACCCGCATCCCAACTCCTCGTCCAGTCCCCAACTCACACTCCCAGCAGGTGACCCAGAGCCCCGGGCCTAGGACCCCAGAGCTGGCAGGAGTGGGGCAGAGAGGCCTAGGGACTCACACGAAGGTGAAGATAGCAATGATGGCCACCGTGATGAGCAGCTGGATGGAGATGATGCTGTAGACCTGGAAGGCAGACAGCCGGGGGCAGCACGGGCCACCGTCCCACACCCCTGGCCTCTACCCAGACCCTGCCCCGTCCCCCTCCCCGGCCCTGTGTTCACAAGTGGGGAGGGGCTCCTTCTTCACTCTGAAGGATCTCCTCTGCATTCCCACTTGAAAGCCCTCCCCAGCTGCCTCTTGACCGAGAAGCCACCCCCAAGTGAGGAGTCTGGCTCAGACACGACACACCCCTCAGGGCTGACCCCCGCCTCCAGCTGCTCCTTGACATCTCCCGTGCCCACCCGACACCCGGCCTCTCGGCACTCCATCACTGCACTGCCCCGCGTCTGCAGCAGGACAGCTGGCAGCTGTCGGGTCCCTGTGTCCTCTGAGCAGGGCGCTGTGCAGCCTAAGACAAGGATGGGGACTACCAACGAGTGTGGTCATTTCTGGCTTCAAGTTGCTTACAGTCTAACAGGAGAAAGAAGTTTGTGGAGGGCAGAACACTGTCAGAGCCTGTGTAGATCTCCCCAGATTGAATCTGTGCCCCCAAAACCTGGTCAAGGAAGAGAGGAGCAAAAGGCGGGCAAGGGGCCAGCCCAGTGGTGCAGCGGTTAAGTTCTCATGTTCCGCTTCAGCGACCCGGGGTTTACCAGTTCCCATCCTAGGTGTGGACATGGCACCACTTGTCAAGCCATGCTGTGGCAGGCATCCCACATATAAAGTAGAGGAAGATGGGCACGGATGTTAGCTCAGGGCCAGTCTTCCTCAGCAAAAAAAAAAAAAAAAAAAAAAGAGGAGGATTGGCAGCAGACGTTAGCTCAGGGCTAATCTTCCTCAAAAAAATAAATAAAAATAAAAACAAAAGGAGGGCGAGCCCGTGTCAGAGGAGCTGGGGCCTCGAGGAAAGTGCAGGGCCAGAGAGCCTGGGAGGCAGCAGCGTTTGCAATGGAAATGAGCCCCCCCTTCCCACCATCTGAGGGGCCCAGGGACCCCTGCCTCCCAGCCCATGTCTCACCTTTCGGATGAAGGCGTGTCGGACTTTCCTGTCATCCCACTCTCCAGCCCCGAAGCTGTCACTCACTGCTCTCTCCTCCCGGTCGTAGCCCCCGCCTGGGACGGATCACGTATGACCAACTGAGGACCTGGGACATACGGCCTCAACCCCAAAGCCCCCGTGACATTTTCGCAAACAAAGTCTCAGGTCTCTCCAGCCAAAAGACAAGTGATAGAATTCAGGATTCCTCGCCCAAGCCGGGTCCTCTAGAATGTCCCCAGAGTGACCCAGAGCTGGCCCGGGCACCAGATGGAGCCAAGGGCCCCTGTCATGAGGGGGCTTAGGCCTGAGCCGTTCCATCAGCACGAATTTATTGAGGGCTCCTGGGTGCTCTGGGGTCTGAACACACATGGTCCTGCCGTCGGGGTCGCAGTCTAGTAAGGAAGCCAGACAGGCACAGGGCTTGGAGTACTGGCCAGAGGAGCTGGCGAGGTCAGAGCGGGGAAGTCAGGGATGGAAGGCCAGGAAAAGGACGGTGGAAACAGCGCATGCGTGTGGAGGGTGAGATCAGGGTGTGAGGCCTGATCATCAGGCCTCTGGGGGCCGGAGCCAACACGAGGACTCAGGGCAGACAGGTATGTCAGGGGTACACATGTGCAGGATGGGGCCAGCCATACACGTGACTGATTCATGATCTTCACACCAGAACACGCATGCCTAGAGACCTGGCTGAGCTCCGGGATTCCAGAGATGCTTCAGGGGCTCAAAACGTTCCTTGAATGCCTCCTGGGAACTGCTTTCAAAATCCGCGTATGAGCCACTCAGGAAAAATCTCACTGCCTTTGAACCTCATCTCATTTCTTAACAAACAGAGGGTTAACCTCCGTGATGTTTATCAAACATCCAAATGACGGCTAGATGGTTACAAAAATCAGATATTACCGGGGCCGGCCTGGTGGCATAACGATTAAGTTTGCACACTCCACTTCAGTGGCCCGGATCCCGGGCACAGACCTAGCACCACTTATCAAGCCATGCTGTGGTGGAGTCCCACATATAAAGTAGAGAAAGATGGGCACAGATGTTAGCTCAGGGGCAATCTTCCTCAAAAAAAATCAGATATTACCACAAAGGATGAGGATCTGTCAGCACCGAGAATATTCTGAAAAAAGAAAAAAACTGCTTCTGGCTCAAGCCACTTCCTAAGGAAGAAATAAGTCTGGGTAAGGTGGCAACTGCAAGTTTGGAAGCGGAAATGGCCTCCTAAGGTCGCCACTCCAAAGTAATTCATTACTTCACCCACCACTTTCTCATCTGATGTGGAGTTCTGGGGTGTGTCTTATGGACTCGGTCTTCTTGCTGAATAAGGGGGCTAGCAGGTGGTTTGGGGGGCTCGGTGCTGAGCGAAAGAGTAGGGAGGTGACAAAGATGGGGAAACAGAGGGAGAGATTGAAAGGGAAGGTAGAGAAAGAGATTAACGGGAATTTGGAAAGGAAGGAAAGGAGGTGGCCTCATGTGCTCACGTGCTGCCTCCTACCCCCCCACCCCCAGCAACCCTTCAGGGACTCACCATAGTTCATGGGCATCGGGTGGATGGGGGGCATGGGCTGTGGGTAGCCAGCAGGGTGACCATAGCCAGGCTGTGGGTAGGGAGGGTAGGCGGGGTACCCACCGGGCTGCCCGTAGCCCCCCTGGGGAGGAGGGCCAGGGTACAGGGGGTTGCGGTCCTCATATGGAGGGGGAGCACTGGGGGTAGACATGGCTGCTCAAGGGCTGAGGGGAGACCCCAGCTGCTGGACCTGAAATGGGAGACAAGAAAAGCAATCATGAGTGTCCAGGCCCAGCTCACTCAGCCCAGGGCAGGCTGCCTCCATGGAGAGGAGACCCTCACATTTCTCTCTCCATCGCACATGTTGTTCTCTGCCCACAAGCTACCCTCCCACCGCCGTCGCCCCACCAGCTCAGCACCTGCCCCCACCTCCATGCCAGCTTCCTGTGCGCAGCCCTCCTTGCTGTGTCACTGCCTGCCTTAGGAAAGCAGGAGGGGGCACCTAGTGCAGGAGGCCAGAGCACTCACTGGGCAGCAGTGGTGTGACAGACAAGAACCAGGGGCCCTGGGGACCCCATGCTCACAGGGCCCTGGGGCCCTGTGCTCATTAAAGACAGGCTTCCAGTGACCAGGGGAGAAGCCCAATGGCCCCAGCAACGCCTCCCAGTGAGTCGCATGGCCAACTGGGACCCATGGAAGGAGTCAGCCCAGCCCCTAGGGCAGCTGGCAGGAGCAGGAGCGCCAGGCCTGAAAAGCAGAGCTGGGAGGAGCCACAGCCATAGGGGGCAGGGGGGACAACAAAGGCTGGCCCCAGGGCTGGAGCTGCCAGGCCCGGAGGAGGAGAGCCCCTGGATAGTGGCAGGCTGAAGTCAGGGGCCGCTGGAGAGGCCTCGGGCTGGGGGCTGGGAGACTACACAGAGGGCAGGCCTGAGACAGGACTTTCTGGTTCTTCAGTCACAGCTGGGGCTCGGGAGACAGGCGTGGGGCGGCCTGTGGCTGTCACCACTCTCTGCATGGCCTTGCCAGGCAGCAGATAGAGCATGCAGGGCCCTGAAGCCCCAGGGTCCCCGTGATCCCTGCCTGTGCCCCTGTACCCCCAGGGGCCATAGCTAGAGGGGAGGAGGGAGCCCTGAGGAATTAGTCAGTCCCTTCTCTGCGGCAGGAGCCCCACAGCCGGGGGTGGGCTGAGGAACAGGGAGCAAGGAAGCAGAAACAGAGATCAGATTCCCTAAAAGCTCAGGTCAGATGAGGGAACCAAGGCCCAGAACAGTGCAGTGACTCCCCAGGGTCCCAGGTTAATAGCACAGCCAGAATTGAGGCCTTCAGGGTGCTGGGTGTGTGTCCTCTAGATCACGCTGTGTTCTTCAGGCCTCTTCTGCCAAATAAGTGTCCTCCGGGCCCTGTGTTCCCCTCCACGGAGGCAGAGATGGGGGCTTGGGAAGGGCTAAGGAGCCAGTCCCTGGAAGGTCCCTATGTCTGGTAGGGCCGAGCCATGACAGAGTCTGGGCCCCTGAGAGCACCTCCCAAGGGGTGGAGTTTTAGGGCCCCACAGGGAGGAAGCACCCAGGCCCAGTCAGCAGGCATCCTGCGAGCCTCTGCTAGAAGGAGGGGAGAACCGGCTTGTCTCTTAGGGCAGCTGCGCAGTTCAGGGAGCAGACAAAGCGCTGCCTCGGCTCTTCTCTCTTTCCACAGCTGGGATCATCCAGAGGGGAAGGTGCCAGGGAGGGTGGGGACGAGCGATGGAATACCGGGCCAGGCCTCTAAATGGGTTACTTTGAGGAAATCTGCTCTGCATCTTCCCAGAGTAACAGACGACAGCAAGAACGCATCAGGCCAAAAACGAGACAGACCTTCCTCACAGAGAGGGTGTAACACAGCAAACCAGGGCGACAAAAGCGGGGTCGTGGGCAAGGGCCTGCAGAGTCGGGCAGGGTGCCCTGAGGGAATCAGGGAGCAAAACCAAAAACTGGGTGGTGTTTGTTTAAGAAACAGATATTAACTGTTTGTGAAAATGTTTGGGGCTTAGGTAAGGGTAGGAAAATTAGTTATAATACGTGGATCTCCTTAATAGACTTCTAAAAAAGCAGGAAGAGAAACTGGGTTCTCCTCCCCTGAGGCCAGGGCCTCTTCTCCCTACACGGGTCTCCCCGTGCCCTCCAAAAACCCCCTTTAACTCCACCAGAGGCAGGTTACATTCGGAGTAGGGTTATCTGTCATCATTCCTGTCATCTCGGCACCCCAGGCCTATCTGACATCCACCATGTGGGTGGTGGTACAAAGGTGAACAGGCTGAACATGGCCCCAGAGACACCGGCAGGAAAGGCCCCTGTGGTCAGAAGCCCCCGCTGGGCCACCACACAATGATGTCACCACAGCCTGGTCCTGTCGCCTCCTCAGGTGCCCCTCCGTGAAGTGAGGTGGAAGGGCCAGCTGGTCTCTGAGCTCATCTCCAGCTCTAAGAGACTGTAATCCTGAGACTTCCTGAGGAGCCTGGCTACTGGAGGGCCCGCCCTTTGCCTGGACAGCCGGTGGCCCCTCCCTCCTTCCTCTAAGCCAAACCCAACAAACCGGTCCCTCCCCACACCAGAGAGGCTACAGCCACAGCATGCAGGGTGAATCAGGGCAAAGACGTCAGCCTTGGATGCACCACCAGGACTCCAGTGTTCCGGTCCAGCCCAGCGGGCTGCTGACTCACAGAGACTCCTTCTGACTTCCTTGCCCCTCCCTTTGACTCGGCTGGCCTCAGAGGAATTCACCAGTAGACCTGCCTTCTGGGAACAGAGCAGGTCACAGTCCAGTTCCCTGGGGCTCGGCCACCAGCCCATGCTCACCAGAGACTGGCACTGACCACTTCACCTCACTAGGCCTCAGCTTCCCCACCTGGAAAATGGGGTTAACATGATCATAGCACCCTCCACAGAGTTGTTGTGAAAAGTAAATGAGAAAACACAGAGTGCCTGGTACAGTGCCCGAGCCCTGATAAACAGTAAAGGTTGGCTATTTTTAGTCATTATTTCACCAAATCCTTACAATAGCCCAGCAGTGTAGAGAACGTCATTATCCCCATTCACAGATGAAGCAACAGAGGCTTAGAAGAATCAAGTCACTTGCCCACGGTTCCCTGGCCAGGGGGTCACGAGGTCAAGACTTGAGCTGCCTGACCCCAGAGCCGTGCTCTTGTGTTTTTTTTAAGTTAATTTTTATTGAGTTTATGGTTACAATCTTGGGAAATTTCAGTTGTACATCATTGTCTGTCAGTCGTGTTGTAGGTGCACCCCCACCCCCTTTCCCCTGGTAGCCTCTAATCTGTTCTCTTTGTCCACATGTTTAAACTCCTCATATGAGTGGAGTCATACAGAGATTGTCCTTCTCAGTCTGCCAGAGCTGTGCTCTTACACCCCCTGCTCTGCCTGCTCACAGGCACCGTGTCTGTCCGCCTGCACACGGCTTCCCCTCCAAGACTTTCACAAGAACGTAAGGCTTACACAACACACGCACGCCAAGCCACTCAGCCCGTCCACAATGCCCCCGCTTCCCCAACCCCGGGCAGCCGCCAGGAGGTGAAGAGGGACGTCAGAGCTGGAAGGAAACTCGCTCATCTGAGGCCAGCCAGCCCCTTGCTTTACTACAGACAGTACAGTGCAGGGGGCAGAGTGACCAACCCTTGTCACAAAGCTGGGCCTGGGGCCGGGACTCCATTCCAACTCTCTAGTGTAGACACCTGGGTGCAAGAGAGGGCGAGAGTGTCCAGGCTGGTCAGGGCAGTGGCTAAGCTCAGCCACTCACCTCCGAGCAAGGCCAGCTGGCCAGGAGCCTCAGGGCCAGGGCTCCCAGGCCACCGCCCGACCTACCTGAGGTCCCTGGCCACTTCCGCGTCATCAGGGCCTCCGCTAGGGATGAGGTTTAGGCTGGCATCTGCCTAGGGAGTGGGGAAAGGAGGAAGTGGGCAGTGTTTGCTTTCCACGCTATGACTAAAGGTGGGAGCTGGAGAAGAACGTAGAGTCGAAAGGGGAGGAGGAGGAGATCCAGAGGCAGAGTGAGGAGGGTTGATGCCCAAAGACTAGAAACCAGGAATCAGGTCCTCTGGGTTCCACTGGTAGCTTTGGGAGGGCTCGCAGTCTCCAGGGGCTAAAAAGGACGTTTAACGTTCCCACCGGAAGCTTGAATTTTCCTAAAACACAGTGTACATTCGGTTTCTACAGAACAACTCCAGCAGCAGGGAGCAGCTTGGGTTGTTAGAACTTTCTTCCTCACAAGACACTCAGACTCGGCCCCATCCTTGCCCATTACAGATCTAAGTTTGCTCCCCATTCTCATGGCCCCCACCCCCATCAGGAAGGAGCCAGACCCTCTCCTTTCTCCCAAAGGACCCCCAGACCCAGCCATCACAGCAGCCAAGTGCGGGAGCTCAAACGCATGACTTGTTGGCTGTGGAGGTTTTCAGATGCAGCCTTGGGGGACATCTCAGTGTGGCCACCATGCTCGCAGCCAGCTGAGGCCCGGGCTCCAGCTCCCCAGGGAGACTCTGAAGGGTTAAGGCTCTGGCATCTGCAGAGGAGGCCTGAGCTACTGGGGTTACAGCAAGAGGGTGTGTGTGTTGGAGGGAGGGGCGGAGAGGAGCAGCTGACTGATCCAGGCAGCCTGCCCGCCTCCCTGCCAGGAGCCTCCCTGCCAGGAACGGATGCCCAGGGCCAGAGTGGAAAGAATAGCTCAGAGTGCGCATCTCAGGAAACCCCACCCAGCAGGCAGGAGCACGCAGGCGGGGCCCAGGCCTGCCTGACAGTCTCCTTACCTCCCCTTCCCTTCACCTCCCCAACTCCCCCAGCACTCCCCTCCCTGCCAAAAACACTTCCCCTCACCCCAGCACACAGCCACCAGGGCAAAGGAGAAAAAGATGCACCCAGAGTGTCTGGACAAGTCACCAGGCCTGAGGCACACCAACCAAGGGGCCCAAAATCAACTTAGCCTTCTGCCCGCCTGGTCTCTGGGATTAACAGGATGACACTGAAAGGATCTAGAAAGGATCTGGACTTTAGAAACCATCTGGTCAGCTGACAGACAAGGAAACCCCAGAGCCACGAAAGTTCCTGCCCCACCTGCGACAGGCCCTCCTGATCTTGGGTTTGGAACTTCCATCCCCAGCCCAGCCCACTGTCTGAGGACTCAGAGCGACCGACGCAAGCACACACATGCTGAGGCGGAGCCAGAAGCCACCCGTTCCCAGAGTTCTCTGTGCCCTCCCGCTCAGAAACAGATAAGGCTGCCAACCCGTGACTTCCCTTCCAGCCTCCCGGTCTCCAGCCAGGGTGGCCTCTCTCCAATCCAAGACTGAGGGGCGGCTCCAGTCTCCAAGGAAGGGGAGCCGCCCTGGAGAGCAGGGGAGGACCCAGGCACCCGCAGCTTCCCCATCGCCCTTCTCTGGGGGGTAGAGCTGTCATCAGAGTAGGTAACCTCAGAGACTCCAGCCGAGTCAGTGGTCAAACAGCCTGGGTGTGCAGATAAGGAAAGAGGAAGCCATTAACGGGGGCTAGATGCCACTTCAGAAACAGCCCCCTATCCACTGCCTTCTGTGTGTTCCATCTCCTCCTGCCTGGTCAGTGGAAGTTAGGACCGGAGAGGCAGACAGATAATTAACAACCCACAACGGAGAAGGGAGACAAACCTTCACTCCGGTGGGCAGGGAGGGAAGAGAACCACTTATGGTAGTAAGTACTGTGTACTTACCACTGAGGACTAAGGCACGTCTGAAGTACTGTGTACTTACAAGCAGGTAACCGAGACTCACAACGGCCCTGTGAGGTGCAAATTCGTATCCCCACTCCACAGATGAGAAAACTGAGATTCAGAGAAAACCAGGTCTCTGGTCCCAGAGCAGGTGAACAGCAGAGATGGGTCTGAACTCAGATCTGATGGCTGATCTTAATGGTCCTGCCCTCTGCTTTTACACCTGCCTGGAGCAGAAGTCCCCAAGGCACCTCCACGAGTCACCTGTGTGACCAGGCCAACACCTGGGGCGGCCGCAGTAGCACAGACCTTTGTTGTTGATACCAATCCCCTGTCCCCTGCAGCAAGTCCAGCCAGGCCAGAGCCCTGGGCGAGGAGGCAGGGAGCTGAGTTCCTGTCCTGGCTCTGGTCCTGACTCCACCGTGTGCGGCACGGTAGGCCACTGCACATCTCTGGACTCAGTTTTCTCATCCGTAAAACAAATACCCTGAACCAAGCATCAAAGCCCACTCCACCCCTAACAGTCTCTGGTTCCGAATAAACAGCCAAACGGACCAGAACAGAAGGCTTCAGGGCAGAACAACGTACTTCCTAAACAATCTACGCGGGGTCACTACCAGTGTGAAACTGGTCTGGAGGACTCTGCAGAGGGCAGAGGCACATGGCATGGGGGTGTTCTGGGCCTGGGAGTGGCCATAACTCCCTCTCCCCGCACACTGCCCCCATGTTGCCCTCTGGACCCTGTGGCCAGCATCTCCTGGGGCTCACTTAGCCCAGAGCTTGCAGAGACACAGGGGAACTCTGTAGAAAAGAAAGAGTACAAGGCAGGAAGTCAAGAGTCCTGGGTTCAAGTTCTAACTCTGCCACTAACTAGTTGTGGGAATCCAGGCAGATGACCTCCGTTGGCCTCCCTTTCCCCCAAACCAGCCCACACGGGGAAGGGAGGGGGGGCTAGTTACCGGGAACCAGAGAGTAGAGAGCCAGCCAGGCTTTTCCCGGACTGCTCGAAGAACACTGCCCTGGAGATGCTAAGGGCCCTGAGAAACAGCCACAGCCCCTTTTGGAAATTCACAGGGCACAATGGCATATGAAGCCTCTTCGAGGTCTGGGGGGGAAAAGCCAACGCTTTCTTTAACCCAGGGCTCCTTCAGACTTCCTTAAGCCTGAAACCTTCTATCAGGGCACAACTAATTAATATCCTGTGGGACGCTGACCAGGCCACCTTTGTGTTACAGACAGACCCAACCCTGAGAATGATTCACGTCCTAACTCCTCATATCTTAAAACCCCTGTCCTTACACCCAGCCCCTCAGAGCAGTCACATCAAGTACCAGGCGTGCCCCTCACTCTCAGAGTTAGCTCGATGCCAGGGTCCTCTGGGAGGGTCGTTCCTCTCCTCTTACTCCCCCACCCCCAGCCCCCAGACAGCTACTATTAGCATCTCCACGCGGGATTGACTGCCAAGGGCTGGGGGACATCTCCAACCAGCACAGAACCAGGAGGCTGGCATCCCCTAACATCACCTTTATGTAATGGGACAAAACACAAATCATTAGATACAGGAAGAACGACTCATTCTCATCTTCCTCCCTGACCAGTGTTTTGAGCATCCTCCAGGCACCCCGCACTGTGGCCTCTGGCCGCCTGGATATCATTTCTACTTCAAAACAATACCCAAGTTTTGGCCTGGAATCCCAGAATCTTAGAGTTGGAAGATTCCATCAAGACCATCCCCGCCATGGCGTTCCCAACAGAATACTCCAGAAAGCCCACATCAGGGTTAACCAAATTGTTAGCAGAGGCCTTCTTCCCAGAATGCTGTATGAGCTTCCACCCCCTGGCCTTCCCAGTGGGGCCCTCTGAAGACACACAAGTGTGTGTCCCTTCTCTGGGGCTTCTGCTCTTTCTGAAGGGCCCAGGGTGAGAAGTTTTGAGGATGGAAGCACTCCGGCAGAAGCCCCGTACCCATGGAGGAGGCTGAGCTGAGGTGGCTATTACCTCAGCTCATGACATGAGCTTCTCCCCAGACTTCAGGTGTAACCCATCATTACCTCTCTGACTTGCTCATTTTTACAAGTGAGGCCCTGAGGTCATGGCACAAGACGACAGAGGAAGTCAGGGCCTTTAACCCTGTGTGTCCCCCACTTCTTTCTAAGTTACAAACTGGGTCTCTGTTTGGGTCTTGGTGACTGGAGAGACAGGCAGGTGAGGAGGAAGCATGGCTGCCCTTAGCCCCAGACCAAGCAGCCCCAAGGAAGCACCTGGCTCCCCTGCCACCACTGGCCAGGCCAAAGGCGCCAGCTTTGAAACCAAAACCCAGGGGTGAGATGAATATTTCAGAGCCCCAGAGAACTGGACACCTGAGGGACCTTCCGTGACATCTGGCTCTGACCCTGGCTCCCAGGCCTAGGCCAGCTTACCAGTCGTCCAGGTTCCTCAGTAGAACCCCACCCCCTGGGTACCACACAGAGGCCACCGCTGAGGGAGAGGGCAGGGAGACCCCCAGAGGACAAGAGCTGATGCAGAGCCCGCAGAGCAGGCCCAGGCCTCCCAGCCGCCTCCCTCCACTCGCCCTCTGACGTGCCCTGCTTCTTCCCAGCCTCCAATGGTTTTCCCCTTTGCCGTTTTCCGGTTCGGTTTTCACTCTGACCCAACGAGGCGAGGAGAAAGACAGTACTTTCCTGTAGCTTTCCGAACCCGGCCCGGGACAATGGCTAGAAGCAGGGGCACTGAGGCAAAGTCATGGTGACAGCAGTGGCCACATCCCCTCACCCAGGACGTGGGCTGCTCACTGCTTCCACCCTGTCTATGAGCTGGGACCCGTTCCCCCACTCACTGAAATACTCATTCACCTGTCTACACCAAGGCTGCCGCCAGGGCCTGCAGGGACAACTTGGGGCCGGCCCTGGGCCGCCTCCCCTCCCCCCAGCAGCTGAGCGCCCTGACTACCCTCATCACACGCACAGCTGGCCACTCTGGGGCTGGCACTCCGGACACGCCCTGCGACAGTCGCGCCAGAAAGAGGGACCTGACACCCTTAGATCCCGGCCCCCTCGCCGGGGCCCACAAACTGTTGCTCGGCTCTCAAGGCTAAACAGGCGCCGCTCGCTGGCCCCAGGAGCACCGGGAAAGCGAAACTCCAGAGGTGACGGCGACAGATCCCCATGTGGGCCGGCCCCCCGCGCACTCCCGGAAAGTTTGGGACCCCGGCCCAGCGCCGCCCAGCCCCTGCCCCGGCCCCGGGCTTGCCTGGCCGCTGCGGACGGTGCGATCCGACCTCCTCCTGGCGGGGCGAGTCCGGCGCCGCCCGCGCGGGCCTGGGCTGGGCAGGGGCTCCGCGCCCCGCCCAGTCGCGCTGCCCCCGGGGGGCGGGGCCTCGGGGCGCCGCCAGGGGGCGCTGGGGGCCGCCGGTCCCGCCCGCTTCCGCCAGGTTCGCGCGCCTCCCAAGACCACGAGGACTTTCTATCATTTTCAGATTTAAAGCGAATATATGATCATTGATGGAAACTTACAAACCCCCAAAATACAGGAAGGAAATCACTTCTCTCCACCTCCTCCCGCCTCCCAGCGGGAAGCGTTTGCTTTTGGTGCTTCTTTGCCTTTACGTATTTTACTTGCTTTTCTAGAGTGGGGTCCTGTTGAATGATGTTTTGTTTATGGCTTTTCTTTTACTTCGTACTTTATCATGAACGTTTTTCTTGTCACTAAGTATTCTTCAAAAGCACAATTTTAATGTCGCAAAGTATTCTATCACATAGCTATACTGATTTATAAAATCAATCTCCTAACGGAGGACATTTATATTTTTACCCTTATTTTACTATTAGACATAAATCCATGATGAACTCCGTGACAATTCTATGCTTTTAAGCCAAATGTACTTTCAAGTGTAAAACTTCAAACGTTCAAACGTAGAGATGGAACTTAGAATCTCTGTCCGTAAGAACTGCAAGTTACTTCAACCAGGAAAGCACATGTTTCAGAGTCAGAAGTCCTGAATGGGATGCGACTACCAGTGCACAACGCTGGGGCGGGGCTTTGCGCCCACCATCTCAACCCTCACAGCTGCTAATGGAAGAATCTGCTAGTAGTTGCATGTACAAATGAGGAAATGGGTTCTAGGAAGTTTTGAAACACTGCTCATTTAGTAATCCAAAGTCCATGTTTTTTCCATTACGCCAAGGCTGCCAGGAGATGAATGGTTTTATTTAAGGTGCTTATCTCATGCTAATAGCCACAGATCAGCTGAGTGTCTTTCACAGCCTGTTGACACTTTTCCTTTTTGATGGTGGGGTGGAGGGGGGATTGAGTTTGACTTGACAAAACACAGCTAAAAATGAATGCAGCTAGACAGCCTAGACAGCCTGAGCACCTCCTGATTCCAGACCCGTCCCTAAGCACCTACTCTTGGATTATTATCCCAGGCTCTGGTCCAGCTCTTTCCTAGAGCAAGATTTAGGAAGGAGGGGCCCGTGGACTTCTCTGGAAGCTTATTTGCATACTAAGCATGAATGAAAGCAGTGTGCTTCCTGGTAAGCATAGGAAACAAAGTTACCACTTAGATTGTATATTTCAGACCAATTAAAATAGGAATGTTTTTAAAATTGCCTCCCCCCCCCACACACACACACTCAGCTATGTATATTTGTATAGATAGATATAATTTAAGTAGGAGTTACTTAGGGGGAGTAGTGGACATTATGGTGGGCTAACTCCCCCAGCCACCCCAACCCTTCAATCTAAGTTCAGTTCCCAGGGGCCTGCAGACCCCATTTTAGGAAGTCCCCTCCCAAAGCGTGAGCTCGCCAGCGAAAGCCCACGGGAGCAAGTATGCCTGTGCTCCGTTTCAGTCACCCCCTTGATCACAGAATAGAGCCTAGAGGAACCGCGAGGCCCTACAGCATCTGACCGGACCTACTGATGTCCCTTCATGCTCTCCACACTTGAGCTCCTCCAGGAAGCACCCTCCACTTTCTAGAAGTGCCAGAATGGTCTCCAAGGAGATTCATTTTCCAGCCAGCAATTACATCCGCCCCGTGGGAAAGTGGAACATGGGGACACACACAGCTCCACACAAGCCTTTCTCTTTGCGTTCTTTCTCCTGAGTCTATTTTCTGATCATGGAATCAAGATTGTAGTTTTAAAAGAACATCTGAAGCACCAGGTCCAGGGCGACAGTTCACGATAGGCATTCACTAAATGACTGAATGACGTCTCCTCTTGATGGCTTGATATCCCCAGATAAAATGCAGATTATTAATTAAGCCCCTACTGTCTGCGAAGCAGACAGGAATTTCCGGTTCTGGAGATGACAGGCTGAAGGACACAGCCCCTGTCCTAAGAAACTGACAGTCTAAGGGAGATGGTGGAAGACCAATCACAATTTTGTCAGTTGACAAGTGCTGGGGTCAAGAAGTATTGTCTCTGTGGGATCCCAGAGAAAGGAGCTCGTAGCCCAGCATGGGGTGGGGTGAGGGGTGATTCAAGAAAGGACCCTTGGAGGCAGTAGCACCTGATGCAAGTGTTAGTGGATGTTTAGGAATCAGCCCAGCTGTGGAGGGGCGGGAAGAACGTGCTCCAGGTAGAGGGGACAGCGGCTGAAGCAAGGGGTTTAGGGTCCCTGGTCTCAGCAATCCAGGATTGGGAGGTGGGGTGGGAGTGGTAAGAAATCGGGCTGGGCAAGGAAGCAGAGGGCCAGGAATGGAGATTTTACCCTGAAGGCAATGGGGAGCCATGAAACTGTCACTAGCCATCTGGGGGGAGGGGGCTGGGCGGTGCCCCTGGAGTAGGGCTGCCAGCTTCAGCACAACCAGTTAAATTTGAACTTCAGAAAAACTATTTTTTGCCTAAGTATGTCCCATGGTCCCATACAATCCCAGGGAATACTTAGACTAAAAAAGTATTTGTTGCTTATCTGAAGTTCAAATTCAACTGGGCGTCTTGCATTTTTCTGGCAACCCTACCCCGGAAGACAAGTCAAGTCAAGCGAGAGGCAGCAGGAGGGGGTTGGGCAGAATCAAAGGGATCAGGCTGTTTATTTTAGGGATGGGTAGCCAAAGCTTAGTGATGGATGAGAGGAGGTGGAGGGAGATTAGAAGGGTGGGCCCCTGGTGTGACTCCCCCGGAGCCCAGGTGGGAGTGGGTGGGAAAAGCTGAACCGGAGGCGTGGATCCAGAGAACTCTCTTGCCTGCTGAGCCCCTCCAGCCCAGCCCCACGGCGCCCCTATCAGTCCCACAGACTCCTCCTGCAGTGTGCCTGATTACCTCGAGCTGATGCCTTCCTCTGCCCCAAAGAGGGCTTTTCCTTTATCACTAACTTTCTCAAAAAATTGCCTTTTTTCAGAGGGCTTGGTGTTTACTGAATTGAGGCATCTAACGCAGCCTGGGGTAAATATGCCTCTTTCTCCCACTGGAGGGCGAGGACAAAGTCTCATTCATCCCTGGACCACTCACGGCCCTGCCCATCATCTGTTGAACTGAAGGAACTCTGATGTTCAAAACTGGGGCCAGAAAGGCTCGCAGGCACAAATGACAGATCTCCTGGGGTCGGGGGAGGACATGAGAGCTCTTTCCCCTAAAAATTAGCTTATTCTCCATAAACATGAGGTAGCACTTTCATAAAGAAGTAGGGAGTGGAAGAATGGTGGATTTGGACGTCCCAAGAGAGAGGGTTTGTCCCAACTTTGCCGCCGATTGTCCATGAGGCCTGGGGCCCGTCTCCTCGCCCGTGAGTGAGTCTGCTCATACTGCTCCTCCCTACCTCCTACGACTTTTGAAAGCTCAGGTGAAATCGTCTGTGGGAAAGGCACTGAAAATGGCACATGGTGATGTTGTTGGTGACTACCAGGCTAGACCGAACAGGAAGCAGGCCAGGTGAGAGTTCCTCCTGCTCAGGAGAAAGCTTTAGCACGTGAGGAGGGCTGGTCCGCCGAGCCAGCCTGACACCCCCGCTGCGGCCACAGCGCACAGGGCCGTGTTTTCCAGTCTCCCCTGATCATCAGAATCACCCGAGGGGCTTGTGAAAACATGTCGATTGCCTTGGGGATACCTCGTTCTAGACCTCTGAGTCAGAATCTTCAGGGGAGGCAGAAACAAATGTCTCCAGGTGAATCCAATTACCAGCAGCTTCGGTCCTTGACAGCCCAGGGTTCTGTTCAAATCACTTTAGTGCCTGTGTGACAGTGAGCATATTGCTTCTCTGAGCCTTGGTATCCTTATTCATAAAAAGGAAGATAATAATATAGGATGATAAGGATTAAAAATAGCAGTTTTCAGGGCCGGCCCCACAGCCTGGTGGCTAAATTTAGCATGCTCCGCTTCTTCGGTCCAGGTTTTGTTCCCTGGGCACAGACGTACACCACTCGATGGCAGCCATGCTGGGGCTGTGTCCCACATACAAAATATAGGAAGATTGGCACAGATGTTAGCTCAGGGCGAATCTTCCTCAGCAAAAAAGAAAAAACAAAAAGCAGTTTTCAAGTGCTTGGACATAGTTATTATGTAGTGAGATTCTTATTGTTGTTTGCTATTGTTCTATGTGAGATAAAAGCCCAGTGATTCAGTAATTAACAACCTCAGTTTGGCCAGCAGTAGGATTTCATTTGGAAGATTAAACAGGACCTGGATGGATGAATTTGCTGTAGCACAGAAGGCCCAGGTTCCAGCCATGTCCTCATACCCTGCCCACTGCCACCACGGACCTTGGCCTCTTACTCATCCCGACCTGTTGGGGGATTCCCAGCTTTCGTAACCCCCTCCTGGGCAGGAAGCCCTTCCTCATATTTCACTTGTATTTATCTAAAGAACTCCACACTCCAAAAAAAGCCAACACCCATTTCCTCTTCTCTTATTCCCACCCCAAGATAATAGCTGCCCGAGAACCTCTCCTTACCAATAACTGCACCCCCTCCATAATCTCAATTTCCAGTGCACCAGGCTCTGACCGCCATCTATCTCTCCAGCTCAACGAGCCTGACTCCAACAGATCCATGACTGTATCAGGAACAACGGTCCACACACGGTGCCTCCTCCTCCCTATCCCTCCCAGCCTCACTGCCCTCCTTACCCAGCTCAGATCCACCGTTAGAATCATCCCAACCCCAACCCCCTCCGCCTTGTGGTACCCAACAGGCAAAACCACCGCTCCACAAAACCACGCGGCTGAAGGAGGAACATAGGCGAGGGGCTGCCCGACCTCACTTGGAGGTCATGAAGCCTGAGGCTTTGCTCATCTGTTCCTACTAACATTCCCATCCCACATCTTTACCCCACACTTTCTCCAGTCTCTTCAAACCTTCAACACCTTCTCCACAGCCTCACTCTCAGCCTTGACCTCACATCCTAAGTCACTGAGCAAAGAAAAGCAATCAAAGAACTGCCACCTGTGTCTCCACTTGGCTTCCTAATAGGCATCTGCCTCTCAAACTTTAATGCGCAAGCAAATCACGTGAGGATCTTGTTAAAATGCAGATGATGCTTCAGTGGGTCGGGGTGGGGCCTGGGCATGCATTTCTAATGAGCTCCAGGGGATGCTGCTGCCAGACGCACTGAGGGGCGAGGTCGCAGGCATCTCAACCTTAATATGTCCTTAATATAAACTTAACTCCTGATCCCCACCCTAGTGTGGATAAAGATTCTAGCAGCTTCCTCCATCTCCATCAAGGATGCAAGAGGCACAGGAGGGGCTGGATGGAGGGACGTCAGAAGGAACACCAGCCTGGTGAATGCCTGTTCAATAGAAATACAGTGTGAGCCACATAAGTAATTTAAAATTTTCAGCAGCCACATTTAAAAAATAAAAAGAGGGAGCCGGCCCGGTGGCACAGCAGTGAAGTATGCAGGTACCACTTTGGTGGCCCGGGTTCACCGGTTCAGATCCCAGGTACGAACATGGCACAACTTGGCGAGCCATGCTGTGGTAGGCGTCCCACATAGAAAGTAGGGGAAAATGGGCACAGATGGTAGCTCAGGGCCAGTCTTCCTCAGCAAAAAGAGGAGGATTGGTGGCAGATGTTAGCTCAGGGCTAATCTTCCTCAAAATAATAATAATAATAAAAAGAAACAGGTAAAATTAATTTTAATAATATATGCATTTAACTGAACACGTCTAAAATATTACTTCAACATTTAATCAGTATAAAAATTATTTTAGTGGGATTTTTTTTCATGCTAGGTCTTTGAAATCTGGTGTGTAGTTTACACTTACAGCACATCTCAATTTGAATGTTAATTTTTCATCAGAAATGTTGAATCTTTATTTAGATTTCATAAGTGAATGGTTGAAGGAGTAGATGCACATACCCAGATTGTTCCAAACATACTTGAGTGTTTTCCAGTAACTGAAACGCGTCGATTTTTATATTTAAATGAATTAAAATTAAATAAAATTAAAATTCAATTTCACAGTTACACTAGCTGTATTTCAAGTATTCAATAGCCATGTGTGGCTAGTGGCTGCCATATGGGACAGCACAGATCTATAGCCATTGTGCTATGGTCATTAACTGGGGGAAGAATCTAGGGGTCAGGGTCTATGCAGTAATTCATCTCAGAACCCACCACCCAGACGCCTGGCTTAGGGCCTGCACTGAGTGCTTTTTACCAGAATGAATTTATTCCCAAGTCAAAAACTGACCTCTAGGGAGACACGATCAAGTTCCCAAACATGACCACTAGGGGACAGGATCTGGCTGTCATCGCTCGGCAAGAAAAGGGGGAACGCTAACAATTTTCTAGATAGGTGGAAGATCACAGAGTGCGGGGTTCGCGGTACTGCTGCTCATGACCCATTCGTAAAATCAGTTAAGGGGGTCATGCCAACATTTAAAGAAATAGACTGGAAAAAATCAGAATATCAGCACGATTATTGTTTTGTGTAACTTCGTTTTCGTTTTATTTACATACGTATTGTGTATGGGTCTCGAAGTAAAATGTCTTTCTTATTGTAAGTCATAGTCAAAAAAGTTTGAAAAATTCTTCTACTCTCCCTTCCCTACAGAAAAAGAAACTGAACGCACAAGCTGACCCGTGTTGAAGCCAGGAAATGGGCACAGAGAGCTCCTAAGTGTACTGTTTTCTCCTCTTTGTTTAGATGTTCTAAATAATAATAGAAAGTTAATTTAGAAAGACGCCGAGCTCAGAACAGTACAAGTGCTTACTCACAGGAGTGGCACGGCCAGCACCAAACCCAGTCCTGTCATGCTAACTCACAAGCCTTCCTGAGGGGCCAGCTGTGTGCTGGGCACAGTGCTCAGCAGTGGGAGACAGGAGTGAGGAACACCAACACAGCCCCTGCCCGCGTGGGGCTTGCAGTCCAGAGAGGGGACAGACATTAGCAACTAACGTCACAGATGCTATTTGTGATACCGATGTTGTCGCAAACGGTAATGCCCATGCTGAAGGAAAATGGACTCAGCACCCCAAGAAAGCAGCACATGGGACCCCATTTAGACTGGAGAGGCCAAGGCAGCTGTTCTGAGTCAGACAGGCAGTGTGTGTGTGTGCGCAGTAGAAGGCATGCCGTGACCATTCTCTACTGAAGGAACAAGTCGTGTGAAGGTGGTGGACTCTGGAAACTGAAAGAGCTTGGGGTGTTCTGGAAACTTCAGGGAGACGGGTGTGGCTGGAGGGTGGGAGCCCGGGGGCATGGCCTAAGAGGAGACTGGGGAGGTGGGCTGGGCAGTGTCTGCGGTACCTCCGGGTCTTATTTAGGATTTTGGATTTTATCTTACAGGGAAGGCCCTGAATGGTTTCGAGCCGGAGAGGGACATGATTTGGGGCGCATTTTAAGAAACTCAACCTGGCTCTGGGTGGAGAATGGTGGGGGAGGTGGAGCCTGGGAGCAGGGGGGCCAGTTAGGAGCTGCCTCTGTCCTTGGACGAAAGGGGGTCACCGGCCTCCACCTCTGAAGCGTGGGCCCCCGCCACGGCCACCCTGCACCCACACATCTCCTCTGGCCTCGTCTGGCTGGCCTTCATTGGCTCATGCCCGTCTCCACCCTTCTCCACCGTGCTCGCAGCTGGTCTGTGTGGACATGCCGGTGGGCTCTTTGTCCTCCAGCTTCAGTTGGGTTCGGCGGATGGAGAGCTCCACAGGAGAGGGGAGGCAAGGAGCCCGCCGGTCAGAGAACTTGCTCCTCTCCCTCCCTGAAGGGTGACCGCGGACTAGCCCATCCCTCAACCAAAGGTCACAGCTCCGGTCAGCTGGCCCTGTCCACACAGCTCGGTCCCTCCAAGTTCCATGGCTGCTCCCTCCTCTCCCTATCAGGCCTAGAGGGGGTGACAGAGCCCCACTGTCACTAGCCCTGGGGAACTGCTCTGTCCCTTGTGTGGCCTGCACCTGCCCGTAGCCTTGCAGAGTAGTCCTTCCGTAAAGCTCTCTGCAGTTACCAGTTCGAGTTGTCGTCTGTTTCCTGGCTGGCTCTGGACTGCTCGCTACCCTGGCTGGCAACGCAGTATCAGTGCAAAGAGCGTGGACTCTGAAGTCAGATAAAACCAGGATTGAATTCTGGCTCTGTCACTTACTAGCTCTGTGATGGGGTGTGTCATTTAGCCTCCCCGAGCCTCAGTCTCTTCATCTCTAACATGGGGACACCATGACCTTCCTTGCAGAGCTGCTGGGACAATGAAATGCACGCAGGGGCTCCGTGCAAGCCTAGTACACAGTGGACAATCGCAGACGCTTGTTCTGTTCTTCCTTCCCCTGCAACTGAGCGAACACTCATTCCCCCACCTGGGTCCAGCCCGGTGCCAGGTGCTGGGATGAGGGGGAGATGAGGAGGCACAGGGTGCATCTGCCTTCAGGGAGGCTGCAGTCCTGGGAGGGAGCAGCGGCACCCCGCCAGACTCCCCTGGTTCCGAGTGGAGAGTGAGGAGGGTCATCTCCAAACCGTTCGTTTCTTTTTGATACTACAAGGCAGGCGTTTCCAGGGTCTGGAGATGGAGTAGTGACCTGGCGTTGCAGGGTCGTGATGGGAAAGGGCTTCCTAGAGCAGGATGGACCTGTTTTTAGCTTAAAGGAGCTGCTCTCAAGGCTAGGACGGCAGCCTCCCTGGGGACTGAACTCGCTCCTCCCCTCCTCCCCTGGGAGGGTCTGCAAAACTCCCCAGGCTGAGGATCCAGCCTTAATTGGTGACAGTTACTCCCGGGAGCGTCCCAGATCACCTGGGGGCTGGGGCAGAAGGTTCCTTGAGAAGAGCGGCTTAAAGGATTTGGGGGAGGGGGGACAAGCGGAGGAGGGCAAAAACCCAGGACAGTGACCAGTGCAGGCCAATCGAAACAGCGGGGTGTAGAAGGCACTGAGAGCACAGAACGCTAGAAAACTGGGTTGAGACCATATTGCTAAATCAAGCAATGCAAATTTAGTTGTGTAGACGCTGGCTCTGAGCAGGAGGCCGCCTCAGTTCAAAGCTGGGCTTCCAAAGCCTCTGTCGGATAACTCTGTAAGGTGGACAGGGCCTTGAGGTGCCTGCCATGGACCAGGCGTTAGGACTCAAGGGCCCAAACTTGGGTGACGGCAGTGGGAAATGGAGGGGAAGAATCACATTCATTCATTCATTCATTCATTCAGTGTTCATTCATAAAATGTTTATCTGAGCGCCCACAAGGGCCAGACGCTGACATTGCAAGAATAATACAAGGTACAATAACATCGATGGACATTTAATTACTGCCTGCTACGAACTGGGCGCTGTGTCCTTTGCTTGGGTAGTCATAATTAATCCTCACAATAGCCCCGTGCGCATTATTGATTCCTTTTGCAGGGAAAGAGACGGAGGCCCTCATACCTGCCCCGCCACCCCTGGAGATGAGCAGAAAGTGGATGGGCGCGTAGATTTGGAACTGCAGAGGGAAGCTAGGTGGACGTTCCTCTTTGGGGAAGCAGTGACTGCAGAGTGGGAAGAGAAAAGGGCAAGTAATGAACTCTGGGGAAGCTGATGCGTGAGCTTGTAAGGGATGTGAGAGGAGAACCAGGAGATCCTGCGACAGGGAGGGCAAAGAAAAAGAAGCCTGTGCCCAGAGGTTAAGTGACAAGGACCGAACAGTGACAAGTGGATTTGACGTTCAAATGTGAGCCAAATTAGGCTGGAATGGTGGGGGTAGCTCAGTTGGGTGGCCTGAGAATGAGTGGGACGTGAACGTGGAGGCGGCAAGGAGGACCTCTTTCTTCGTTATAATAAAATAATATTTTTTTATTAAAATAGTAATACATTCTCATCATAGAAGTTCAGAAAATATTTTTAAAGTATAAAAAAGAGAACAAGTGATACCCCTTGAGCCCATCAATCAAAGGTCATCACTGGTTACATTTTAGATTTTTTTCTATGCATTTTTGTTTACAGCAATCATATCAATTATACCAAATTTATATAATTTGTACCTTGTTTTTCCCCTCATTTTATATTAAAATGTAAAATTTGCCCACAGTACTAGTTTGGGTGCTTTTGGCTGCATCAAAAAACTCAACTAAAAGTGGCTAAACAATAAGGACAATTTTTCTCTCATATAGCAAGTCCAGGGGCAGGGTAATCCAGCCTGCTTAATCCAGGGACTCAGTTATGTCTTGAAGGACACCGGCTCCATCTTCAGCATGTTGGAATATCCTCTTACGCTGCTCCCTCATTGTCCTAAAATGACTGCAATAGTTCCAGGCATCACAGGCAGGTGACAGCCTCCTGGAGCAACAAAAGAGCCAGTCCTATATCCCTTTCTGACAACTAGGAAAACCTTCCTAGAAGGCCTCCAGCCTATTTTCCACTTCGTCTCACAGCTGTGCTACCTGGAGCAATTGACTTGACTTTTCAGTGCCTCAGTGTTCTTATCTGTGCAATGGGAATTATAACCATATTTGATTCATAGGGTTGTTGTGAGAGCTGAAAATTAATCTGTATAAAGTACTTAGAACAGTGCCTGTCACATGACTGGTGCTATATAAATATTTGCTGTGATTATCTGATGGCAGGAATTGCGACAGATTCCTGTGTGTAACCAGTCGCTTGGCAGGGCAATGAAAACATCAACTGGCTTGGACCAACCAGGATCCACCCACAGGGCTGGTGAGGGGCTCACTCGGAAGCTATGGCTGTTCATAGGAGAGGCAAAATAGGGGATAACCAGGAAGAAAGGAGGAGTGGAGAACGGCTATTAATGAACCAACAGGGTCTGCCACATCTGTATTTTTTTTAAAAAAAACCATTATTGACACATGAACACAATTCTGTTTGTGTATTGTTTTTTTAACTTCTTATTTTGAAGTTATTTCAGACACGAAATATTTGAAAACGAGTACAAGGAGGTCGCATATACCTGCCACCTGGCTTCCCCAAATGTTCACACCTTGCTTAACTACAGTGTTAGTATCAAAACCAGGAAACTGACATTGATACAACTCTAATAACCTCTCTGCAGTCTTTATTCAAATTTTGCCCATTGTCCCCCTAGTGTCCTTTTTTCTGGTCGAGGATCCAATCCAGGATCATGCATCGCGTTGGCTTCTAATTATAAACACCATTTAAAAGCCACACCGTTTAAAAGCAGAACCCAGCTCTTCCCTTTGCCAGGCCCGTCGGCTGTTACGGTCTCACCACTGTGTGCAGCTCCTTGTCTCTCGGGGCACATTGGCACAGACCTCCAGGGCAGAATTCCTGAGTCAGAGGATGTGAACATTTCAGAAGCCTTGATGCGTATTGGGAATTGCTTTCTAGAAAATTGTACCAATTGAGACCCCTACTAGCAATGTATGATACCCACCTTCCCATATTCTTAGAAGCCTTCAGAATTTTATTACTGTTTTTAATCTTTGCTATTTTAATAGATCAAAATCATATCTCATTGTTTAGCTTGCATTTTCTTGCTTCTTTGAAGGTTTTTAACATTTTTTCATAAAATTTAGCCATTTATCCCTTTATTAATTGCAGTCTTTGTGTTTTCTCATTTAAGAGCTTAATCTATATTAAGTAGATTTGCTCTTTGATAAATTTGAGGCAAATATTTACCACAGTTTTGGGGGGAGCTTTTTCTTTCATTTGTGTTGTTTTTAATGTATGGAAGCTTTAAAATTTTTTAAGTAGCCAAAAGAGTAATTCCTTCCCCTTGTTAGGTCTTCAGTTGCTTTTTGTCTGAGTTCGAGTAATATTACTCTTTAATAGTGTATGTCTATTAAGAAAATTAGAAACATGCTTGTTTTGCTTTTAGCCTTAGAAGGTCTTCCACTGTCAGAGACTGGACATGTGTTAATTTTCTTCTAATATCGTATGGTTTGATTTTATGTCCTTAACACTTTAATTCGCTGGAATTTATTTCGGTGTGCCGCAAGGCTCGGGTCTAAATTGCTCTTTTCCAAATGGCTAATCAGTTCTCCAAGTGCCATGTCTTTCCAGCATCATTAATAACTAATGTTTCTGCTTCCCACTGTCTCTGTCAGCTGTTGCTGAAATAATGCTGCGTAACAAGCAAATCCAAAACTGAGAGGCATACATCAATAAGCATGTATTTCTCACTGGTGCATCTGTGCACAGGCTGAGTTTCAGCTGATCTGGGCTGGGCTCTGCTGGGCTGGGCCGGCTTCCAAGCTGTGAGTAGGGTCAGGTCGGCTCCATGTATCTTTCATCCTCTTTAGAGCAGCAGCTACCAGGGGGATATTCTCATGGTGAAAGGCACAGATACTAAGGCCATGTCCCACCGAGACAGCACATCTGAGACCTCTGATTGTTTCATGTCTGCATCAGCCATGGCAAGGCACAAGACCAGGCCCAACATTCATAGTCTGGGGGAATAGATTTCACCTCTATCAAAGTGGCACAGTCACATGGTGAAGGTGTGTGTACAGGGAGACATGAAGAATTGAGAACCAAAATGCTGCTACTGCACCCATGGACACAGCCTTCCAGGAAACTGGGTTGTGTTGAGAGAAAGGGACCCAAGGTCATGGGTAGGGTTAAGGCAGGGAGACCCTCCAGTTGGCCCCCAGGCTGAGGAAATGTGGTGGCCAGGAGAAACACCACGTGGAGATACGAGCAAGAGAGGCTAAGAGCACTTGCTCTAAACATTCATAGGTAAGTTGCACAATTTGTAGAGGGGTGAGTGGGCACAGAACTATTTCTTCTAAGAAGGATATTAGCTGAAAGCAGAGGAATTGGAGCGGGTCCTGAGGTTTCCAGTTGTTGGTGCCGCTCATGGAAACAGTTATATCTATTATCCATATTAAAGGTTTTGTTCTTATTATCTTTAAATTAAATCAGGGTCTAAGGTGATGCTCTGGCCTCTGATGCACGTCCAGTGAAACAAAACCAGTGAACTAAGACCAGATGTCTGCCCCACCCAGAGACCAGCCCCTATATGACTGGCCTGGAGTCTCTCTTCTGTAAGGTGGGCTTTAAGGACTCTAGTCTGCCATCTGCCATCTTTGCTGGTAAAAATGAATAAAGTCTTTCTATTCCACCGACTTGCCTCCTGACTTTTTGGCTAGTCTTGTGGCAAGCAGAAGGAGCCCGTTGCTTGGTAACACAATAACAACTGTGGATAATGAGTGGAGACCTCAGCAAAGTAAAAGCCCCGCCAAGCACTGGTGTTGGGGGTCCCAGTAAGGCCTGAATGGCATAGGCCCTGAGTCACATGGGACAGCCATTTTCTCCAGCCCTGTCCGTGAGGCTGGAGCAGGAAAGGTGGGTTGTCAGGTTGGTACAGGCAGGTCTGGAGGTGGGTAGGCTAAGGTTGGAGGGACAAAGGAGAGCGGAAGCTGGCGTCTGGTGAGTGGCTCAAGGGCCTGAACCCAAGTTCTCACTAGGAGGGAAGAAATGTGGGCAGTAGGGGCTGAAGGCCTGGAAGAAAACAACTGGTTTGAGGGGCTGGAGATGGGATGAGGGGGTCAGAGAGAAGAACACTGGAGTTTCGGTTTTCAGAGGTGGAGAAGCTCCAGGGGATCCAGGGTGTGACCATGTGAGTTGGCTGTTGAACTTCACTGAAGGCCTTGGAATTGAGATCCCGAACCGAGGCCAAGGCCGAGTTCAGAATCACCTGTGCAAATGCAGACTCCTGGACCCCAGCCAGACCTACTGAATCTGAATCCCTCAGGGAGGGGCCCGGGGCCCTGTACTTTAACAAGCTTCCTGAGTGGTTCTCAGGCTCCCTAACATTTGAGCACAGCTGAGCTAAAATGTCGAACGAGCCACGCTTGTTGGAATCACCTGATGGCAAGAATCAGGCAGGAAGACTAAAATCGGGAGTCTAACTCCTCAGATCCTGGGCTGGGTCAGCAGCTGGACTGATGGGGAGAGGAGGGAAGTTTTTCAATGAGGCAGGAGGAGCCATGATCTTGACCTGGAATGGCATGTGACAAAGGTAGGAAGCTGAAGGTTTCCCCTCCAGGAGGCAGGACTGCAGGAGGGAAGAGGGAAATGGAAGATAAGGGTCGTATTCCATGAGGACAGGGCAGGGTGTGAGGAGGTGAAGGAAGTTGGCAGGATTTGTTTCCAACCAAACCAGTGTTCCAGCCTGTAGAGCACAGCGGCCCAGAGGGAAGTCCACGAGAGGATGGTGAGCTCAGGGTGAGGTCAGCAGATTCAGGGATGGACTGATGTGAATGGGGGTGAGTGGGGGCCAGATTATTCTAGCCACCACTTCCACATTTGGCTAACTTTTTTTCTAAACTGAACTAATTTCTCCATCCTGGTCCAATAAGTTGTCTCTTGCCTCTAACGTTCAAACAGCTCCAACCATCTCAGCTCCTTCATGATTGTGTCATTGTCATCATCATCATCATCATCATCACCAACCTTATGAATTCCTGAATGCCAGCCAAGCACCAGGCATCAAGCTTGAGCTATGGTGCAAAGACGAAGGCAGGCTTTTGATCCTAAGGGAAGCTCCCAGGCCAGTTGCAAAGGCAGGATTCAGACGCAGGGACAGACAGACAGACAGGCGAGCGGATTGGGGGCAGACCTGAGAACCCCCACCCGACCTGGGGAACCTGGGACAAGGCTTGCTCTCAGTGAGCTAAGCTTTAAAACCACCACACCACAGGCTAAGACTGCATGACTGCCAGTCACCGGACCCAGGTTATTAACGGGTCTCTCCTGGAGAGTCGCAGAGGCAAACCTTAGCCTTGGCAGTGCCCGGCAGGCTGCTCGGGGGAGGCGGTCGTGGGCAAGGACCTTGAGCATGTGAGGTCCTCAGACTCGGCTCTTAGCAGCCTTTCCTGTTGTGAAACACGGGCAGCCGCCAGGCTCGTTCTGACTCCCTGTTCACTAGCCGCCCTCATGAGTATGGCGTGGCTTGTGCACGGTTCTCCTGCAGGGACCGAACCAGCTGGTCAGAGCTCCAGTCTTCTGATGGTCACAGTGCTCAGCAGCAGGAGTGAAATGATCACTCATTCATTCTTTGTTTCTATCATTCACTAGTTTCGACAAATCCTTCACCAGACGCCTGCTCTGAGCCAGGCCTTGTGCACACCACTGGGACTACAGTGGTGCAAAGACAGTGAGGTCCCTCCCTGACTTCATGGGGCTTATGCTCCAGTAGGGCGCAGGCAAGAATCACAAAGTGATGCCATATTGTGAAAGGTGCTATGCAGGAAGGAAGCAGAGTAAAACAATAGAGAGTGATGGGGTGGTCAGCGAAGTCCTTTCAGGGGGGTAAAATTTTTAATTTGATGTAACTTACGTATGGTAAAGTGCACAAATTTTTAGTGTGCAACTTGGTGAGTTTCCACATTTGCATGTGCTGGGGTTTCTTAGCCTCTGTGCTACTGACAGATGGGGCTGGGTAGTTCTTTGTTCTGGGGGCTGCCCCGTGCATTGTAGGATGTTTAGCAGCATCCCTGGCCTCCACCTACTGGATCCCGGTAGCACCCCCTCAAGTCGTGGCAATCAAAAATGTCTCCAGACATTGCCAAATGTCTCCTGGGAGGCATAACCGCCCCTGTTGAGAGCCCCTGGTCTAAGCCATGTAACCACCACTCCGGTGAAGATACAGGTTATTTCTAGCACAGAGGGGTTGGCATTTGAGCTGAGACCCAACACATGAGAAGCTGCCACCTGTTCAAAGAATTGGGGGAAGAGTGTTCCACGTGGAGGGAGCATGAGCAAAGGCCCTGAGGTGGGAATGAGCTTGGCACATTTGAGGACCAGTGTGGCTGTGCCATTGTGACAAGGGGAAGATTGGCATCTGAGGAGGTTGAAGAGATAGGCTTGGCCCCATGAAGCAGGAGCCTTGGAGTTGCATATTTCAAAGAACATTTGTGAGTGTTTAATATGTATCTGCCACCACGCCTGAACTGGATATTTGAAGATGAATACATTAAATCGTAGTTTTTAGTCTTTTTTTTTTGCTGAGGAAGATTCGCTCTGAGCTAAAATTTGTTGCCAATCTTTCTCATTTTTTGCTGGAGAAAGATTAGCCCTGAGCTCACATCTGTGCCAATCTTCCTCTATTTTGTATGTGGGTTGCCACCACAGCACGCATGATGAGTGGTGCAGGTCTGTGCCTGGGATCCAAACCCACAAACCCCGGGCCACCAAAGCAGAGTGTGCGGAACTTAACCACTACGCCACAGGGCTGGCCCCCATAGTTCTTACTCTTAAGGAAGACGGTCATGACTTCAAGCCTCTAGGCTCTGAAATAGACATGGAAACAAAAGAATATAGCATGCAGTACTGCACTGAATGACAGCAGTGTGTACAAGGCCTAGAGCTGGCACAGAGCGGGACTTGCTTAAGCCCAAGCTGGGGTGGGAAGGTTCGAGAAAAGCTTCCTTGAAGAGAGCACACCTGAGTGCTTGAGTTTGGGGATTTGGTCACCTCTGTGCTCTCTGCAGGCTCATGCCTGGGCCTGCCTTTCGTGTTTCAGATTTTAATTTCTCAATATAATGCCTGGCACGGCCTCACCTGCAGAAAAGGTGTGTTCACAATGACTATGATGAGGCTCCATAATTCCTCACTTTGCATGTATAGACACAGACTTAGAGACACACAAACTCCCTTGTCCTGGAAGGGCTCCTGCAGAGAGCGGCTTGTCAGTGTCGTTGTGGTTGTCCTCGCCGCCGCCGTTGTCATCCCTCCCCCCACCCCCGCTCCTCAGCAGCACACCCAGCAGGTGGGAAGTGAACAGCTGGGGTTTAACTCAATTCTCCCTGACACTTGTTTACTGAGAGACCTTTCTGTGCCAGGCGCAGAGAGGAAGCTGAGTCGTGGGCCAGGACTCAGGGAGGGAGCCCGCTACAGGCTCCAGCCCTCAAGATGGACCCACATAAGAGAAGTCTGGGACTTCTCAAACCCAGGACTGAGCGTTGGGATTGCAATTCAGTTTGGGGATAATTTAACCCATCTCTTGGCTTTTGGCAGTGGAAGGGGGAGATGAGGCCTGCCACTTGTTGTGCGTAATGATCCTATACTCTACGCTGGGGACTGAGGCTTGGATCCAAGTATCTAATCAGAGTACATCAGAGGGAGGCAGAATGTGTGTGACTTGGGGGTCGGGTTGTCCAGCCTCTCTGGGGCCAGAGCACAGGATGCAGGGGAGACAACCAGAACTCTGCCTCCCTTCAGGCCCTCCCCACCGTCTCCAGCCAGCTGGACCGTTTGCAGTGTTTCCGTTCCTTCCTGTGCTGCGCCAGGGCAACGGCTGGAGCCACAAAGAGCCGGGCCACAGCTCTGGTTTGCCCAGCTTTGTAGATGTCACCATGACTGCCCTTAGAGCTCCTTCCACCAACCTTAACAACTTCTGGAACACGGCGGGAAGGCAGCCTGGGGCGGGGCGGGGGGCGGGGGGGGGGGTGGGAGTCGGGGGACCTTGGTCCTAGTCCTGTCTCTGCCTCCCATTGCTGCATAACCCTGTCCAGTCACTCCCTCTGAGCCTCTGTGGCCTCTTACCCTTCAGGGCCTGGCTTTCTTGTCACCTGCTCAGGGAGGTCCTCCCCCATCTAAACTAGTCCGCTGTCCTTCATATCATTGCCCCCTCTGTTCGCTTCCTTTATAGCACCACAATTTGTAATCACACACGTATGTATGTATGCATGTATACATATATATGTGTATATAAATATAAAGATATATTGTCTAATTGTAGTTGTTTGCTTATTTGGTTGTTTCTCTGCTAGATTCTAGACTGTAGGCTCCAGGAATGCAGAGACTGGCTGTGTGCCTTTGACTCTTGCATCCTCGGAGCTCAGCACCGCGCCTGGCACCTAGGAGGACAGAACATTGCGGGAATGAATCAGTGAATGAATGGCAGCTGACCCACATGCTCTCTTAAGTTCCTTCTAGCCAAAAAAGTTGATGAGGCTAAGGTTTCCCGCCAAGAAGACCATTCCAGGGCCTCTCCTTGAGTCCCCTGGAGGGGGAAGTGGGGAGGGTGTGAGGGGCGGCCTGCGAGCTTTGGTCCCTTTCCAAGACTCAGGCAGCATGGCCCTGGATCAGCGCAGGTCAGAAGCCCGCTGAGGCCCCGCCTCCTGCCCGCTGGCATTCAGGGCGTGCGCTGGGCCAAGGGTGGCGAGGGGGCGGGTCCGAAAGCGAATCCGCGGCGGGGCGGGGCCAGGTCGCCCCCCGCCCCCCAGCCGGCCGGCGCAGGGGGCGGGGCCCCAGCCCCGCAGGTTCCCCGCATGGGGGCCTGGGCCGATCCATTGCCTAGCAACGCCCCGCCCCGCCCCGGGCCGCGGCGGGCGCCTGCCCCCAGCATGGCCTGGCGAGGCTGGCCTGCGCAGTGGCTGTGGGTCGCCGGCTGCGGGCTGCTGTTCCTCGGGCTCGTCCTGCTGCTCGGCCCCCGCAGCTGCCGAGCGCGGCGGACCCTCCGTGGCCTGCTCATGGCGCGCAGCAGGCGGCTGCTGTTCCGAATCGGGTTAGTGCCGGGATGCGGGGCTCGGGAAGGCAAGCGCGCTGGGAAAGGGGACTGAGAGGCGGGGACCAGGGGAAGACTGGGGATTCGGACGGGGCTAGGGCTGGGGAATCCAGGGCCAGAGAAGAGCGATCAGAGAGGCGGGCTGGAGACCACTGATTTGGGGGGACTGAAGAAGAGGAGTTGGGGGGCTGGAAAATTGGGATGGGCTGGGAACGGAGGCTTGCAGGGGCAGGCCAGGGTAGCTAGGGAAAGGGGGCGTGAGAGGACATCCGGAGAAAAGAGCCACATGAGGGGCTGGAGACAAGGAAGCCGGAACAGGAGGGTCGGTGCGGGAGCCCGGCGGGGAGGCCCCCCCCCCTTTGACAGGTGCAGGAGAGAAGGAATGCCTCAGAGCATCTAAGTGTTACTTGAAACCGCCAACGCCTTCCACGTGGCCCTGTCCCTTTCCCGGTCATCCACCTCCCCATCACACAATGTAAGCTCTTCTGTCCTGAGCGAGAGTCCCAACTCTGCGGGTCACTCCGTCCCTTTCTTTCTATTCCCACAGCCTGGTCCCACAGCCTGGCTGCTGTCCAGAGCCCCAGGCTGTGAAATGTGAGCCTGCTCACTCAGCCGGGCCTGGCGAGGTTCACTAACCTCCCAGACTTTTCCTTTCAGACCCCCCTCCCCGCTGGTTCTCCCTCTTGCCTTCTCGCTACTTCCTTCCCTTCCTGGGCCTGGCAAGGGTGGTAGCCAACTCTGTTCTGCCCCGAGACCCTAAGAGGAGCTGGAGGAGCCACAAGAAGGTTTCCCAGGACCCCTATCCCCTTTCCACTCCCAGTGAGGCCAGGGGGCAGGACCTCAAGCCCCAGCTGAAGGCCAGTGATGTTCAGACGGGAACTGTGGAAGCCCTGGCCGCAGACCAGGTTCGAGGGAGGGCGTAAGCCTGGGAATTTCCTGAGTTTCAGAGAAGACATTGTACAATTCATCCTCTTCCCCAGAACACCCCAGATTTCCCAGAAGCTTCAGCCCTAGGATGCTACTCACGCTTAGTCTAAGAACTAGAGATATAAGGGCCTAGTGGGGGAAAAACTGGGAAAACATGGGGGGAGGGAAAGTCTTGTGTGTGTGCTTTTTGGGGCATTCACTTCTTTTAATAGCCCAGACGTTGATTTTATTCTCAATTATGCTCCAGTGAAGTCATCATTGCTCTGCAAATAGCATTAAAATAATCAGACTTACAAATCTTTAAATATCTTCATATTTGGGATTTAAGAAACATTTCTCCCCACCAAATTTCTAGGAATTTTACAGCTCTATTGGGGGAAGCATTTTTAAATCTACTTCTAGCTTTCAACGTTGGTAACATTGGAGTCATACAAACGGCCTGAGGAAGTGGAAAATAGAAGTTTACAGGAGGAACTGAACTCAGAAGTCCTGAGATCAGAATTCCCAAGATTGCCGTCTCAGAATCCTGAGGGTTGGGGCATTCCTAGGACTGGGGATCTGGAAGTTTCTGAATCCCCAAACTTGGGATTCTCAGGGCTTCTTTGGGATTCTCAGAGCTTCTTTGGGACTCGGTATTCCTATGGGCTTTCCTGTGTCTGGATTTCAAGGTTGCCCTGGCATCACCTCCCCAGATGTGCAGAGCAGAAGGGTGTGCCTGGAATCCGAATTCCAGACCCTGCCCCTCTATAGTTTGGGAAACAATGAGTCCGGTCCCTTGGGGGAGAGGCCAGTGGCCGCTGGGAGGGACCGGGGTGTTCGCAGGAAATGGTCGGGGAAATGGGCAGGTGTGGATGCTGTGGGGGTGCCTCCAGGAAGGATGGAGAAGCAGGGGGATGGGATGGGCAGGACGTGATAGGGAGGGGCAGCATACATGGCTGAGATGGCCACAAATAGAGGATTCCACTGGAGGCTGGAAAGCAGATGGTAGAAATGCTAAGCAACAGCTGGGAGAGGAGCGATTGTTATCATTAATAACAATAATCACTGGTGTCGTGACAATATTATAAAGGGCTTTCCTCAGACATAACCACAATGGTCTTGGGATGGGGATAAATGGGCACAACGGAGGGTGGATCCGGGTTGCCCAGAGGTTGACACATGCGTCTGGACTCCGTGGGGCCTGGGAGACCACGTGGGTGGGAATTAAGCACATGGCATGTGAGTTGGACAGATGCGCTTTTGAATCCTAGCTTTGTTGCCTAGTAGCCCTGTGACCTTGGAAAGATAACTCAGCCTGTCTGTGCATGCCTCAGTTGTTTGCCTCTGTAAAACGGGCATGATAACGGTACCTACATCCTGGGGCTCCTGTGAGGATCAAATGAAATTGTGCAGTGAGTGCACAGGGCCTAGCTCAGGAAATGTTTGCAGCTGCTCATTCTGGCACATGGCAATGGCCTGGCTCCTTCTGGAGCTTCTTTGCCTACTTCTACTCCTGGCTTCCAAGCCTCTTTTGCCCACCCGTCAGGAAATCCTACATCCCTTCATCCATTCCGTGAATCCCTAAGTAGCCTGGGTCGGCATCGTGGGATCACAGATCTGAGCAGAGTCTGGTCGCTGTTGTCAAGGAGTAAGGAAAGGAGCATGTGAACAGGGACCCACCCTGTGGCAGGAGGAAGGGCGTGACAAGTTCCCTGGGAGTGAGAGTGTATGCCTGAGTAGGCTGGGATCAGGAGTGTGTGTCCCCTGCTTCGTGCCTTAGTTTCCCTTCTGGTCCTTTGCCTTCTCAGTGGTAGTTGAGAGGAGTTCACAGAGTAGGGCCCTGAGTAGGGCCCTGTCTGCAGTGGGGTGGGGTGAGCGGGGACAAGCTGGGCTCATGTGGGGCTGGGCACGTCTCACAGAGCTAAGAAAGTGGATGGCCCCAGCCTTTGCAGATGGCTGGTCCTGGCGGGCAGAGCCCTCCTTCCTCCCTCGCCGAGACCTCTCTTCATTCCCGGGCATGACCCTCCTGACCCAAGTAAACCATTGTCCCCTGGACAAGCCTTGCTTGCTCCTCTTCCACAAGAGGAAACCCCTTCCCTGGGGCCAATGAGACCCGCTGGCTTGATTTCAAGAGCCCTGAGCTGCGGGCCTGTTAGTGAGTGATCCACCTGCTTGTGGCCTGAAGGCCGGGTGGAGGCAGTGGTCTGGGCCGTCCATAGCACAGCCTGCGAGCCTTGGGGACCTTGGAGCACTGCAGCCCCGGCAGCCACAGTGGCCCGTTGGCCTCTCTGCTCTCTCTGACCCGGGTGCCCCTGTGTTGTGTGGCTCTGAGCAGGTGCCCCTTCCCCAAGCCACAGCACTTGCGGAATGGAGTCTCCACCCCTCACCCAGGCCTTGGGGCCCTCCCACACTCCCTCCAGACCTGTCCAATTCCATCTTCCCCAGGCCCTGAGCTCTTTCTGTGGTTCTCTCTGGGGCCTCTCAGACCTTCCTTCCTGCCTGTATTTCTACCTGTCAAATTGTGTGGCCTCCTCGAAGCTCGCCTTCAGAATACATCCAAAATCTGAACACTGTCCCCACCTCCACTGCTGCCAGCCTGGGCCACCCCACCATGTCTCTCACCCGGCCTCCCAAGCGGACGGCTGCCTTTGGCTCGCGTACCCTTAAAGCGTTCTCAACGTGGCAGCAAAATAACACTGTTAAGATTTAAGTCAGAAATATGACACTTCGCTGCTCCGATCGCACAGAATGGTCTAAATGCCCTTGTGACTGCCCGTGCCCCACTGCAGGTTTCCTCCTCCCCTTGCCAGTTCTGCCCTGGCCGCACAGGCCCCTTTGCTGTTCAGACACTCCGAGATAGCCTCACCCCCGAGCCCGTCTGTGGCTGCTCTCTCTCACTAGAACCTTCTTCCCCTAGATGGCCACGTGGCTTGTGCCTCGCTTCCTTCAGATCTCTGCTCAAATTTCACCCAATTAGAGAGGCCTGGCCTGAGCACCCCATATAAGAACAGCCACGCCCTCACCCTGCGCTCTCTGGCCTCTGCCCTGCTTTCTTATTCTCTACGGTATTTATCACCGTATGACGTACTTGACTTAGTGACTGGTCTATTTTTTTATTGGGTTTCTCCCCCAACTAGAATATGAGCCACATGAAGGAAGAAACTTCATTCGCTATTGGATTCCAGCTTCTAGAACAGTGCCTGGCACAGAGCTGTCCCTCATTAGTGTTTTTTGAATGAATGAATGAATGAAAGAGTGAAAGGCTTGGCCCAGATGCCGTCTCCTCCATTAAGGCCGCCCGGCCTCCCCCGTCACAGTTTGTCTCTGCCTGCAGTGTGGCCCTGGCTCTGGCTTCCTCTGAGAGTTCTCATTGCGTGTTCTTGCTTGTTCTGGCGATAGGTGTTCACAGGTCTGATTCCCCCACTGGATCCCACAGGCCGGGCCCAGGGAGCAGGACTGAATCAAGAGGGCCTGGGATCAGGGTGAGGGAGAGTGGGGGAAAGCCAAAAGAAACAGACCCAAACCCAAACCAAACAAAACCCAGGGGCCTTGGCTGGGCAAGTGGCCTAGAATTACGGGCAAGGGGACAAACTAGTCCAGGCCTCCCAGCCAGGAATGAGATACGGTGGAGAGGCTGTCAGCAGTGGCTGCCCCTGGTCCTCCCCGAGAGCCCTGTGCAGCTCCTCCTCCCCTCTGGGAAAGACGGGCGACGTCTGGAGAGGACGGAGAAGTCTGTGGAAGACCCTTCCCGGGAGGGCCCGGAGGCGGTGGACACAGGCCCACCGTCTCCCAGCCAGGCCTGTGTTCGACCACGTGCAGCCACTGCCCCTCTCCTGGGCATGGGGTAGTGCCTGCCCCAGCTGCTGGCAGCTTCAGGAAGCTCCCCCTCCAGGGCCTCTTTAGCTGTCTCATGATCTTCTTCAGTTTCCTCAGTTTTGAGAAAGCGCAAAACACGGAGCAGCTCTCTTTGTTCCCGAGGGAGCAGGCCCCCACTCAGTAGAACTCTGTGTCCTGGTGGCCCTCCAGGTCCTTGGCCCTCAGACAGGCGTTTCCGGGTTTGGTTCTATAAAGAATACCCTGTCGCTGGTCAGATGCAGAGCCTGGGCAGGCTGGGTCCTGGGGACACGAGCCAAAAGCACCCCCCGGCCAGAGGCCTCACCACCCTGGGGTTGCCTGTTGTGTCCCAGTGGAGTCTGGGGCCTCACCAGGATTGAGGGTCATTGGGTGGGGGAGGGGTCAGGTGGGTGACCCTGGCAGCCCAGGCTTTGCAGGTCATTCTGTTGGGTGCAGAGCCCCCATTTATGCTGCTCCCCTCCTGCTCCAGGCTGGGCTGAGGCTGGGGCCCAGGGCCTCGCTGGGATAGACACTTGAAAGCCCTCAGGCCTCTTGGGGCTGCCGGGTGGTGAGATGGCCGAGGGGGGAGGGGAAGAAGAAGAGCTTCATTGTGTGCTCTCCACTGGGGGCCAGAGGGAGGAGGCGTGGGGAGGGCTGCGGCTCGCTGTCCCCAGCTGTCCCACGGCCTCCCATGGGGCCGGAGGTTCAGCCTCAGATACCAGAGAAGCCACGCTCTGGTTCAGTGAGGCGGGGAGCCAGAGTGCACCCGTGACCCCTCCCCGGGGTGGTAGTGCTGTGTCCGCAGCTCTCACCCCGGGAAGGGGGGTGGGGGAGCCCTCAGGGCAGCTGCAGGGCCTCACCCCAGGCGGCTGCCCCACCCCCAGCCCCTCCCTGCAGAGTGGTTTTTCTGTCTCCCACCCTGGTCCCAGAGGACCGATTAGAAAACTTTCTTTTCTTTTTGGTGAGGTGATGGTGGGTAGTTCCGGGCCCCAGAACTGCTGAATCAGAATCCAGGAAGGGGGGCCAAAGAGGAAAGGTCAGAATCTTCCTGTCTCACCAGCACCCCAATCATTCTGATGAGGGTGGCCCCAGGCTAGCTGCCAGCTTTCCGACCGTGGCTGGGAACCCCAGGCAGAGGGTTTGCAACCCACAGCCAATATTATCTGTAAGTCACGTGAACTTTCTGGGTTCAGCTGCTCCTTCAGAGAGGAGGAGCACTCAGCTTTTCAGAGAGGAAAACTGAGGCTTGAGGTGTGCGTTCCTGCTTCTCTCCTCAGCAACAGAAGAAGGGAAGCCGTGTGTGTGGTAATGACCCAAGAAACCAAGGGCCCGTTCTGTGGGGCAGGGGCATCCCAGCGGGGTGGGGGCTCAGAGATAGAAGGACGGGCTCTTCCCACTGGCTCCTTCACCTCCACATTTTCCCATCTAGGGTCTGTTCTTTTTTCCTAAATTCTCTTCTCCGTCTGGCTCACACATCAGCCATGTACCATCAACCCAGTCGTAAGTCCAGGATTCGGAATCACAGCTCCTCGATTTGAAAGGGGTCTTTGGGATTCCCTGGTTCGGGGTATCTTATCCTGGCACGAGAGGAGGGCTCTGACCCTCGGCGGTCGCCAGCAAAATGCTGCGTGTGTAATAAGCGGGCCTGGGGAAAGAATTCACAGCGCCCTCCAGGTTCTCAAAGGGGCCTGTGTCTCAAAGAGGCTCAAACCAGTGCTCCGGAGGGCCCGGAGGCCAGGTCCTGGGCTGCGTGGCCGGGTCACTGTGACCACCCTGACATACCGTTTTCTCAGCAGAGGCCCTCGGGGAGTTGGGTCTGCCCCAAAATAGTTCAGGCCCACTCATCTCCTCCTGCCTGCTCATTTGGGGTTTGGTAGTGTGGCCTCCAGGGTCAGGCTGCCAGGGTGAGCCGGCCCCACCACTCACCCCTCTGTGATCCTGACCAAATGCCTTCCCATCTCTCTGGGCTTCAGTGTCCTTGTCTGTAGAATGGAGGAGACAGCAGCCCCCTCCTCGCGGTGGTTTGGAGGATGATGGGAGATAATGGATGGGAGACACTTAGCTCAGGGCTGCCCACAGGCCAGTCAAGGAAAGCTGCGGAAAAGGTCATTGTTACTAAAGATGAGGCCAGCGAGCTCCCGCTTCAACCTGTGTGGGCAGAGCCACGACCGTGGACCCCTCTGCAGACCCCCCCACCCAGTGCTCCCTCCATTTCCTCCACTTCCGGGGCCCTGGGTCCAGACCCAAGGGTAGGGGAAGTTGGGATTTTGTGCCCCAGTGATGCAGAGCCACTCAGCAGAGCACCCTGCTCGGCCAGGTGGGTGAGGAGGGGAGGGGAGAGCAGGGGCAGAGGGGGCTGTAACTTGGGCGCCAGACGCCCTGATGGGGCTTCACAGCCTGGCAGGAGGCGGGTTGCATGGGGCCGCAGAGTTGACTGTCCACCTTCTGTGCCCGGCCCTCCCAGGCCAACTGGTCACTAGGCCAGCATTTCGTGAGGGCCAGGTCTGTGCTGTGCTGTGCTGGGGCCCAGGGAGTGCCAGGGAGCCACGAGGCTCAGGCTGGGTTGCCCCCTGTGTGGCGCTGATCAGGGTGCCAGGTAGAAGTCACAAAGGCCCTGCCTCTGAGGGGCTCAGCTCCCCACGACGGGGGCTCTGAGGGCTCCTCGTGGAGCCAGGGCAGGACTCTTCCTGTTCAGGGATCATCAGGAGCCGGGACTGAGCTGGGCCCTGGAGGGGCCTTAGGATTCCAGTAAGAACAGAAGCCTGGAGGGTATTCCAGGCTGAGGGGCCTGCAGAAGCGAAGCAGGCCTGTCGCTCTGAAATGCGAGTTATTTCAGGCATCCGAAAGAAGATAATAATAGAACAACCCCTACCTCCCAGCTTCAGAAGGAAAATGTTAGAGCCCCGTGAAGCCCCTGTGCCCCCTCCCCGGCCGCCTTCCTTCTTCTACTGCATGTCTGTGTCCCTGGACCATATAGGTGATAGTTTTGCACACTTTGGCATTTTTAATAAATATCATCAGACTGTCTGTCTTCTCTGCAGGATATCTGTTAGCTCAACACTGTGTTTGAGCTTTGTGCTTGCTGAGACCTGGTGCTCTAGACTATTCCTTTTCCTGGCTGTGTGGTTTTCCATGGGCTGAATATGTCACAGCGTATTCATCCATCGTGCTGTTGATGGACACTTGGGGTTCACTCTTGGGAGCATGGAGCTTTCACTGGGCCAGACAGAGGGAGCGGGCAGAGACTTGCTTCAGTCCAGTTCACAGAGGCCTGACTGGGAGAAGGACCCTCTCTGGTGGCAGTGGGGAGCCACTGAAGGTTTTTGAGCAAGAGCAGGACTCAGTCAAAGGAAGTGCTTTAGGAGCTTAAATTTTTGCCCGTGGTTCACAGTTGGGTTCAGAGCCAAGAGCTGGGGAAAGGAAGCTTTCGTAAGGGCCCGGTTAAGAGCTTCTGTGGCCTGTTCCCAGGGGCGAGCCCATGTGGTGGGGGTGGAAGGTGAAATCAAGAGGGATTCTGTTTTCGTGCCTCTGCCAGGGAGAGGGTTAAATGGGCCCCAAGCAGTGTAACTGGGAGGATGACAGGGCCCGTCCCAGAAAGAGAAGCAGCAGGAGCCGACAGGCGTGGTTTGGGACCCTTTGGCTGTGATACAGCCAACGGCAGGCAGACGAAGGAGGAGCCAGGGCTCAGGGACTTGAGAGAGTCATGTGGAAGTCATTGTCAGGGGAAGACCGGGCCTGGGAGTGTCCCAGCGCCCTGGTTCTCAGGCCCCTCCCTCCCTCCATGGCTGAGGCCTGCCTCCCCCTGCTCTGCACAGTGATGGAGAAGTCAGGCCCACAGGGACCACCCTGTCCCTCCTCCCACAGCTGGGGGGCACCTCCCCACCTTTCTCCCTCTCCAACATCCCCTTGAGTCCAGGCCCTTGCCATCTCCCCACCGAGTGATTCGGTTGGTTCCCCTGCCACCTTCCACTCTGCTCCCTTTCGCTGTCCCCTCCACACAGCAGCCGAGCAAGCTCTTAAAAAGGGAAGTCAGAACACGTGCTTCCCTGCTTTAAAACCCGCCAGCAATTTTCCACCGCCTCTCCGTGGCCTGGCCCCTGCCCACTTCGCTGACCACTCTCTGCCCTCTGGCCCGGCTTAGGGACTCCAAGGCCTCCTGGCAGCTCCTAGGACATGCCCCACTCCTGTCTGCCCCGGGCCTTGGTGCTGCACCCCCAGCCTGCACTGCCGGCCCCCTCCTCTTTCTGTTCCCAGCCCCAGTGTTGCCCTCAGAGAGGGGGCCTTCCTGCCACCTGTCTGCTCTCTCCTGTCCCACCCTTGGTTAACTGCTTGCTCATTGACTGGTTTGTTTTCCAATTTGGTATCTGCTGGCTGCTCCTCTCGCTGTGTTGGCCTCGCTCTCTGCTGTCTGCCCCCGTCCGGCCTGTGTGGTGCGTGTTTGCTGAGTAAAGCGAATGAAAGAGAGGGGCCGTGTTTACTGCAGGTTCTCAGGGCACAGTCCCTGCCCTCGTGGATCCTGACCTTTGTTGGGGGACAAAGCACAGAGAACAGGCATCCAATAAGAGAAGACACAGCATTTCGCAGTCCCTCCCAGATGTGGACAGCCATGTTCTGGCAGCTCTGAGGGGTGCCCGGCTGAAGTTGGGAAGAAACAACAGTTGTTAAACATCTTCCGCCCAGCAGACCCTCGAGAGTGTTAACACTTCTTATCTTGTTTCATGTCACTTAATCTCGCACAGTTCTGCAGCCGTGGGTCATGGTATCACCGCTTTGTAGATGGGTGTCTGGCAGTTGTGCGAGCAGTGCGGGATAGGTGGCGGGGAGACCAAAGGAAAGACCCGGGGACGGCGTATGAGACATAAGGGTCTGTTGGGATCACTTATGGGGAGCGTCCAGTGGTGGCCGGCTGGATGGAGCTGCGCACCACGTCTGCGGGCAGCGAGGGGGCGGCTTATACGGTCAGGGGCCACACAGGCTACGTGCTTGCTCACGGGGGCTGTCCCTGGTCCAGCCAGCATTCCCAGGGACGGTGGCTCACATGGAGGGGCTCTGTGTCCCTCTAAGACGTGATGTTCTTTGAGTGAGATAAGGTAAGATCTGGGCTGGCCAGGCCCTGGATCTTTGCAAAGCCCAGCAGCTGGACGTCCTGCCCAGAAGGGGGCCGGAAGGACACATGGCTGCAAAAGGGCACGCAGGCTAGTGCCCCTATAATGAGGACCCTGATCTGTGAGACCAGTGACTTGCCAACGGTCTCAGAGCTGGGATGGACCACCCTGTGACGAACCCAGAGCTTTCTGTTGCCAGAACCGCTGCACTTTCCATAAGCCTGAGTGGGAAGAAGTGAAGTCAGGAGCAGGACTCTGAGCGTGGATGCGAGGTGGTGTCGGGCACAGAGAAAGGGTGATGTCATGGATTTACTTATTGCTTTTTAACTTTTCATTTTGAAATAATTTCAGACTTGCAAAAATAATACACGGAATTCCCATACACCCCCACCCAGCTCTCCCAAATGTTAGCATCTTTCATAACCACAGTGCGGTTCACAAAACCAAGAAATTAACCTCAATACAAACTATTAACCACTCTCCAAACCTGATTGAAATTTTGCCAATTTTCCCACTAACATCATTTTTCTGGTCTAGAATCCAATCCGGGATGTTTCGGTTGTTCCCACCCATCCACAGGCATCCCTGTCAGGCCAGCTCTTTGTTATGACAGCAGCACGGCAGAGACAGTCTGCAGCTCCCTCCAGCTCCCTCCTTCTCTCCAGGAGTTTGGCATTTCTCGATTGCCTTTTCTTGGCGAGCCTTCCCCAGATTCTCTACACGCCTGCTCTCTCCTTCTTGGAAATGTCACTTCCTCGAAGAGGCCCTCCTTGACCCCTAAAACAGCAGCTCCTGTCATTTAAGACTATGAGCCGCCAGAGGGCGCTGGCTCTGCCTTCCTCGCTCTGTGCCCAGCCGGCTAGTAGCCAGGCCTTACTAAATCCTGTTGCAGGAGTGCAAGTAGGAAGTGGCTGGAACCGACCTCAACGTAAAACGAAAAGAGGGCCTGTGAAAAATGGACATAAAGACACGTAAAAGATGCAAAACCCCTCCACAGTGTGTCCAAATTCCCCACTGATACAAGCACATGGGCACACGGAGCAGGGATCGCAATGATTATAACTGTAGAGAAATCATTTCTACCACATCGTCATGGAAACCCACTTGGTTGTGATCAAATTGTTTCCCGTCAAATCAGCTAGCTCTTGCCCAAGGGGCCTGAACAGCAGCCTCTCTGCCGTCCCCCCGCCCCCAACGTACACAGTGAATCCCGGCAGAGACTTAGGGACCCCCATCTACCCCCCACGTCGACTTTCCTGTCTCCGGTTTAATCAGACAGAATCCGCCCCCTTTTCTGACTGACTGCTGTATAACCCTAAGCGTTGACTGTCTCCCCACCCCACCCCCGCCTCGGTTTCCCCTCTGAGAGGCCAGGACCTGAGACAGCTCCTTCCCATGCTGGCAGGGCTGGTTACATACTTTGTAGGGCCCAGTGGAAAATGAAATTTGGTGTCTTTTGTTGAAAGGACAGGGAAAAAGTGCCATTAAAGTTACTAAAATACAAAGTTTTCCCTTTCTTCTATGATCTACTTTTGATTTGTCATGATGTTTTTCATTTGCTACTTAATGTCATTCTAAGTAAAGAAAAATTAAAATCTAAATTATTAGCATGAATTTTGCCATCTGTATGTTATGCAATGCCAGTCTTAAATGCAAATGTAAGAACCTTTCAGTCCTCTGTGGAATCGCTGAAACGCTCTAATCACCATCTCTTAGCTTGCACATGGATATGAGTTTTGCTCTTGTAAGAACAGGGGAAATGCTGCACAAAACTAACTCACCTGTTTTTATTCCATTTGTTGACACACGCACATCCTACCAGCTCCCTCTCCCTTCAGCGTACTGATGAGCGAGGAAGGACTGAAAGGAAAGGACAGACTGGTCACCCTCTTTCCCTTTCCTTCTGCAGCATCATTTGCAGCAAGGATGGTTGGATCATACAGGGAAGTAACAGTAAGAAAGGAAGTGGTAGGTCCTCAGCCCTCTGTGTTTCTCAGAACACTGCTGCTTTCTTGATGCCTTTGAAGCAAATTCTGGTTTGAACCAAAAGCGTGACCTCTCAGGCGAGTCAGCGCTCCCCTGACTCAGTTGTAAATGTCGTACAACTCACCTTGTGCTCACTTTGAGTCTTGACTTCCCACGCGTAGTGGGTCCACCAGAATTCTGTGCTCCTGGGACTTTGCAAACGTGGTGTGTATGTGGGGCAGCAAGGAACGAAGCATCCACATACTGGGTATAGCACCTCTGCTCAGGTGTCTGTTCTGTTGTCTCATCAGACTTACAAGATACGGGTTCAAAGGTAAAGTCATTAAGAATTTCAAGATGGCAGGGCCAGCCCCGTGGCCAAGTAGTTAAGGTCATAAGCTCTGCTTCCGTGGCCCAGGGTTTCGCCGGTTTGGATCCTAGGCGCAGACATGGCACCACTCTTCAAGCCATGCTGAGGTGGCATCTCACATGCCACAACCAGAAGGACCCACAACTAAAGATACACAACTATGTACCTGGGGGCTTTGGGAGAAAAAGGAAACACTAAAATCTAAAAAAAAAGATTAAAAAAAAATGAATTTCAAGATAGCGACAGCGAGCATTAAACGAAGTGCCCGGCCCTATGTGACCTCACAGGTTTCCTGCCTGTGAGGCCAGCCCTATGTGCTGGCATCCTGGGTTTGGAGGACTCTGTCACTCACAAGCTCCCCTCTGTTCCTTGTGCTGCCTCTTCGCCGTGTAGCCTGGGATGGCCTGGAATGGTGGCAGGAGGAGGGAGCGATGGGGGCAGCCCATCCAGCCTCACCTCTCCCTGCTTCCTCCACCAGACAGCCAAACAGAACTTTCTATGGTCTGCTCAAGCAAGCCCTGCTGCCTGCTGCCTCTCGGCCCTGGCCTACTGGGTCCTCTGTCTCAGTGGTTCTCAGATTGGGGCCCCTGGGCCAGCAGCATTGGCATCACCTGGAGCTTATTATAAATGCAGATTCCCAGGCCCCACCCAGACCTGCTGAACTGCAAACGTGGGGATGGGGCTGGGATCTGGTTCAACAAGTCCCGGCATGACTGTGATGCCCCACTGCTCTTCCCAAAATGTTTTTCCCACCTCAAGTCAGCTTCCTAACGTCTACACCCCCTTTACCAAATATACCCCTCGCCCTCTGAGTCTCGTCTGTGAATTTGGCAGTTCACATCTCTGCTGGGCGGCGAGCTGGGGGTGTGTATCGTCTCCATCTTGTCTTGCGTACTGACCAGGGCAGGCAGTAGGCGCACAATAAGTGGTGGGGGAGCTGTATTGACTCGGGGTGGCCAGGGGAGTGGCGACATGGGGCTTGGGCCTCCTGGGGACCCCGGGCATGGGGCGGGGCTGAGCCCGGACATCCCACCCGCAGGTACAGCCTGTATACCCGCACCTGGCTCGGGTACCTCTTCTACCGCCAGCAGCTGCGCAGGGCCCGGAATCGCTACCCCAAAGGCCACTCCAGAACCCAGCCCCGCCTCTTCAACGGTGAGCCCTGGCTGCCCGGGCCAGCGTGGCCCCAAGCTGTGCGTGCCCACCCTCCCTGCCCACTCCCCATCACACACCCTGACTGCCGGCTGCCTACCCGCACCCACCCACGGCCCCTCTCTGTCCCCCAGGAGTGAAGGTGCTTCCCATCCCCGTGCTCTCGGACAACTACAGCTACCTCATCATCGACATCCAGGCCCGGCTGGCTGTGGCTGTGGACCCTTCAGATCCTCAGGCTGTACAGGTGAGGGGAGGGGGCTGCCCGGGGGCCTGGACTCACCTTGGGGCCTGGCAACTCATCTTCATATAGAGGGGCTGACCCTGGCCCTTCTGCCAACGGGATGTCCCCCCTCTATGTGCACTCACACACCAGCCCAACATGCAGATACACACAGAGGCACCCACAACCACAGCATGGGGGAGCGGTCAGTATCCAGAGCATGGCTGGAGGCGGGGGGGCGGGGGGGCAGCAATGGGGGAACCGTTGCCGAGGGGGCCTGCCCCAGGACCCAGGGTGTAGTGAGTTTCCTCCATCTCTCACTCTGTGGCCTCCTTTCTGACCCTCTTTTCTCTTTGCCTCTGTCTGTTAGCATCCAGGTCTCTCTGACTTTCCCTCCCATTTCTTATTTGTCTGTGTGTGTGTGTCTGTGTGTCTGTCCCCTCCACAAATCTCCCCCATCCCTTGTGCCCATACCGAGTCTCAGCTGCCCCCCTTTCCCCCACCCTGCCCTCCCCACCCTCTGCATCCGTCCCCTCCTCTGCCTCCTCTCTCCTTGCTTTCCTCCCCTCTCTCCTGGCACCCATGGCCCCTGCAGCCCGCTCCTCAGTCTCTGCGCCTCCTCTCCCCCCAGGCTTCCATTGAGAAGGAAGGCGTTGCCTTGGTGGCCATTCTCTGCACCCATAAGCACTGGTAAGGCACTGGGGGGCGGGGGGCCTGGGTGCAGACGATCATCCCTGGCTGACCCTTGCCCCAGCTGGGCTTGCCAGGCCTGGGCCCGTGAGGACACGCTGGGTGGGGGTCAGGATGGGAGGCATCCGCCTTCCTCACGAAGCCCCTGGGGCACCAGCAGAGAGGGCAGGCAAGGGTGTGTCTCCCACACTCCACGTATCAGCTCCTGAAGCCCCAGAGGAGGGCAGGGCAGGCATTTATCTTTCATTCCAAGGGCAAGTATTAGATGCCTACTGTGTACCAGGCACAGACAAACCTTGTGAGCTCTTCCCTCAGGAGATGATAGTCCAGTAGGGGAGAAAGCCCTGCGTGAAAGTGTGCAACGAGGTGGCACTTGGCACAAGGTACAGGGGCTGGGGGGCGCTGGGTGGAGTGTGATCAGATCCACCTGGAGGAATTAGAGGCTGATGACCCTGGAGCTGAGAGAGTCCAGAAAGACCGGTTGGCACTGGCCCGGTGTTGGAGGGGTGAGGGTGGCGAGTTGTGGGGATGACATGCTGGGTTGGGGAACAGCTTGAACGAAGGCCTGGAGATGTGGACAGCTTGGCTCAGTCCAGAAGCCGGGGACCCCAGGGTTCAAAGGCCTGGAGATGCTATGGGGGAGAGGGAGGCAAGCAGGCGCAGTCCAGGTGCCCCTCCAAGGCCCACCCGTCCCTACATCCTGCAGGGACCACAGTGGAGGGAACCGTGACCTCAGCCGGCGGCACCAGGACTGTCGGGTGTACGGGAGCCCTGAGGACGGCATCCCCTACCTCACCCAGTAAGTCCCTGACCCAGAGTGGGATGGCCCTTCCGTGGGCCCTGTCCCTCACACCCGTCCTCCAGTCGAGTATTTCCGGGGAGTCACAGCTGGATCTTTGCTGATGCCCTTCCTGGCCCCTAGAGAGCAGACTCCAGCCCACCTGAAGAATGGCCCTGCTCACCCCCCGGCTGATCCAGCCATGTTCCCCAAAAGCAGAGGAGGGGAGGGTGTGGGCCTGAAGCCCTGGGCGCTGGGGTGCCTTCTCTCTCTGGGGTGGAAGCCCCCGCTCCTGCAAATCACTTAGCCCGTTGGGCCGAGGGAGGGGCAAGAATCGCATGGCACAAGCTCTAGTACCTTCTCTCCCCTGTTGCCTTGCTCCTCAGCCCCCTGTGTCATCAAGATGTGGTCAGTGTGGGGCGGCTTCAGATCCGGGCCCTGGCCACCCCTGGCCACACGCAAGGCCATCTGGTCTACCTGCTGGATGGGGAGCCCTACAAGGGCCCCTCCTGCCTCTTCTCAGGGGACCTGCTCTTCCTCTCTGGCTGTGGTGAGTTCCCCCGAAAGGGAAGAGGGAGGAGGGAGACAGGAGGGAGGGAGAGGCCAGCAGAGGGGCCCAAAGGCAGCCATGGCCCCATGCAAGCATTAAAGCCTTGGTTTCAGCACAGACGTGGCCTTGGCCGTTACTCCCACCTATGTTGCCCCGATTTTTGTTATATCTTCCCAGCTTCCCACGGGGTGGGCAGGAGGCAAGGATGCCCGTAACTGAGTACAGAGCTCACGAGACATTTGTTTCCACTGGGGGGAGCCTGGTTCTCTGATATAGTGACTGGCAGGACTAGGTTACAAAGAGGGGAGGACCCCTGAGCGAGAGGAGATCTGTGGGTGGGGAGGATCGTGAGTCCCCAAGGGCAGCACAGGCGAAGGAGGAAGGTCTCTGTGGAAAAGAGCGACCCTACGCGTACCGTGCTTGGTCCTGAAGTTTCGGCACCCCCTCCCCCCACAGGTCAATGTTGCAGTGGAGGCCTTCAAACAGCCTTGGTGGGGGGCGGGTAATTGGACCCAGCTCCCAGTGGGAAGGAGGGAGTGGAGGCCAGGAGGCGGGCATGCAGGGGCATGGTGGAGGGCTGGTGGCCAGTCGCATCTGTACGGGCTGACCCCCACCCCCTCCATGGCCCTTCTAATATACCGTGATGGGTTATCCCTGTACATTATCACGTCTCCCCGGACCCTCACCAGGACGGACCTTTGAGGGCACCGCAGAGACCATGCTGAGCTCACTGGACACTGTGCTGGGGCTTGGGGACGACACTCTGCTGTGGCCTGGTGAGGTGCCCCTCCCACTTCTCCTCCCAGCCCCTCACTCCCCTGGAGCCCCTGCCGACCCAAAGCCTGGCCCAAAGGTGACCCAGCTCCAGCTCTGGTGGCTTCTGGGAGCCAGCTCTAGCAGTGGGGCAGACTCCCTTCATTCTGGAGTGCCAGCTCTGCCACACCCCTGCTGCTCACACCAGCTTCCCCTGCCAGCCAGCCTTCGGCCTCTTGGGAGCCCTGCAGGCCCCGGAGCATCCCAAAGAGATGGCGGATTTTTCACAACCAGAGCCTAGAACAGAGAATAGCCTTTGCTTATTAGGGGCGGAAGTCGGTAAATCCACTCTGCAGGTATCCATTGCATGCATGCATATCCACACACATCGTGTCTATCCATCTGTACATAGGTACATTGACGGAATATCCATCCGTCCATCCATACGTACGTGGCATGGCGTGGCATGTCTTACATTCATACATACACCGCAAATGCATAGTTTCTAAAACACATCCGCTAATATCTCAGTTCATCCTTAGAACATATATTCACCCATTCATTCATTTGACAGATACTTTATTGAGCACCTAACAGGTACCAGGCTCTGTTCTAGGCACCAGGGACATGTGTGTGTTCTAGTGGCATTATTGATTTTCCCCTCTCCAAGTGAGAGGACTGGCGCAGAGAAGTGCCCTAACTTGTCTGAGGTCGCACAGCTGGGCAGGGGAGAAGCAGGCCTAGAATGCAGGTCTCTGGCTCCAGGTCCGGTGCTTCCCCCTGAACTGCTTCTTTCTCTTCACTCCTGGCTGACTTGTGCCCACAGTCAGAGAAGCAGCTCCGTGGGGTTGGGGTTCTCCTGGAAGCGCCACCCCACCTCCCTGGTGGGCGGTCCCAGAGGCCTGGGCTGGGGAGGACTTTTTCTGACCACACCACCGACCTTTCTCTGCCGTGCCCCTGCGCCCCCCGCGGTGGTCCCCAGGTCACGAGTATGCGGAGGAGAACCTGGGCTTTGCAGGCGTGGTGGAGCCCGAGAACCTGGCCCGGGAGAGGAAGATGCAGTGGGTACAGAGGCAGCGGATGGAGCGCAAGAGCACGGTGCGGTGCTGGGGCGCCAGGAGGGCCTGGCTCAGCTCTGCAGTGTTTGGTACCTGGGGCTGTGAGTGACAGCTCCTGGGCGCCGGGGCGGGGCCCGGCCTAGCGACGGGGATGGGGTGGTGGGGGGGGGGTCAGGCGAGGCGGGGCGGGGGTCAGGCGAGGCGGGGGTGGGGGCGGGGAGAGGAGGCGTCTCTTGTTGGGTCTATTTTCTGGAGTCTTTCCACCAAACCCGGGTGCCTCTCCTCCCGCAGTGCCCGTCCACCCTGGGAGAGGAGCGCTCCTACAACCCGTTCCTGAGGACCCACTGCCTGGTGCTGCAGGAGGCTCTGGGGCCAGGCCCGGACCCCGCTGGGGATGACGGCTACTCCCGGGCCCAGCTCCTGGAGAAGCTCCGCCGGCTGAAGGACGTGCACAAGAGCAAGTGACACCCCCCACCCCACCCCACCCCAGCCCACCTCCCATGGTGGAGAGACCGCCCGTCGCCCACACCATCCCACCCCTCTCACTGTTACTACCACCACCTCCATCGGCGCCCACGGTGGGCATCATTCCCCGACACTGGTCACGGGGAGAGGAGGGACAAGGCGAGCACGTGACACCAGGAGGAGGGGAGCTGGTCGAAGACTGGAGACTCCGTGGGGCGAAGCTGAGTTATACAGGGCGCGAAGAAAGGAGGGGCCTTGGGACATCTCCAGACTTGACTAGGAGGGCCCCCTCCTCCCCTCCCCTGCTCCTGCGATGGCAGTGAGGACCCTGAGGCTGTTCTTAGCCCCTCCCTCAGGAGGCTTCACTCTCTCTGTAGCCCCTGGACCCAGGGCAGCAGGAGCCATGGCCAGGTTGAGTCCATCTTCCCCTCTCTCCCCCCCTCCCCCCCGGGGCTGGGAAACTCAGTCCCCCAAAGTGGCCTACGGTGTGGAGACTTGGCTAGTGGTGGCTCAGAGGGGCCCCGGGCTCTGGTTTACTGAGACGCTGCCCCTCCTCCCCGCCGGGCCCCGCCCCCACAAAGGCGTTTGATGAAAGAGCTGGAGGCTGGCTGGCTGGCTGGCTGGCTGGCTCTGCCCTTACGACTCTCCTGCAGCCTGGAAGAGGGAGGGTCCTGGTTGCCATGGAAACCTTGGCCTAAGGCTGAGGAGACCCAGAGGCTGGGACAGCAGCCCCACAGGCTCCTAGGTCCCACATGCTCCCTGCACAGCTGGCCTGGTCCTGCCAGCCGGCCTCTGCCCCTGCCCCTGCCCAGGGCCAAAAGGGCCCCTCCTTCCTAGGGGAGAGTGCCAGCATCCGCCACAGCTTTCCTCATCATGGCCACTATTCTTAGGAACTTCTGCCTTTCTCTAACTTCTGCTTTATCCTCACCCCTTTTCCTCTTTTAGTTACAGACTCATTCATCTGCCCCTTTGCAGTTTGCTAAGAACATTCCCGCGTCCTTTCTCATTTGATCTTTGGCCCCATCCTGGCTGGGGGAGGGGTCCACGCTGCAGATGCAGAAATCGGAAGTCCGGAAGCCAAGAGCCCTGGAGTGGGTGGCAGCTTCTCGGACCCCTGGCCGGGGCCCTTCCCCTCGCTCAGTCCTCCCTCAGCTCCGCTTCTCCTCTGGTCTTGGGTCCAATCCCTCTGGAGCCACAGTGAGGACCCCTGTGGTCCTCGAGCAGGCGTCCCTCGGGTCAGCCAGGAGCCTGCCCTTCCTGCGTCCAAGCCTTCCCTCGGGTTCTGCTCACCTCTGGTGAGCCTCCCAGTGCCCGCTGCCCTCAGTTTCCCCTCGTCATCCGGCCTCTGCCTCCCTCTCCAGTCACAGCCTCTGGTACCAACTCTAGCAATACCGCCAGAGCAGAGTCCCGTCCCCAGACACGCGGTTTCCTGCCTCTGTGCCTTCGCTCATGCCGTCTTTTCCGACTGGAATGCCTGTCCCCTGCACCTGCTGCCTTGTCTGCCTGGCCAACACCTATTCATCTCTCACAGTCCCCCTCGAAGGCCCCCTCCTCCAGGAAGACCACCCCCCGCCCCTCCCCCTCCAGGCTACCTCTGCTCTTTGTAATTGCTTCTCCTGTGGCACTTCTTACCTGTTTACATGTTCGTCTCCCCTTCTAGACTGTGAACCCTTCAGGGCATGGACTGTATCTTATGCATCTCTATTTTTGCGCCTAGCACGGTGCCTGGCACACAGTAGGCGCCCAATAAATGATGAATGAATGAATGATTTAACCGAGGCTTGATCACTCAGTGGGCTTGTGGTTACTGCTGGTCCCGTTTGCCTGTGTGGGTCACAGGTCCACTAACTTGGAGTGACTGCCCTTTCAAGACCTTCGGCCAAAACAGTACAAACACATCCTTCCACGGCTCGCGTGCGTTGGTGCAGCATTTCCTATTTGCTCCCTCAGTGTTTTCCAGAGTTTGAGAGGCACAGGTGTACGGCTGGCCCCAGGGGAGACGGATCTAGGTGGTCCCAGCACAGCTGTGAAGGGCTCTTCAAGGGCAAGGCCTCGGCCACAGGCTGTCTTTAAGCCTCTCGAAATAACAAAGAGCCAGACTCCACTATCTCAAGATAAACTTGAACAACGGCTCGTTTGTTCTCACTGCATTTATCTTTTGGGGTCAATAATTATTTTTGACAAATGACACCAGTTTTTAATTCATGGTAATTAAAGATGTTTATTGAATCAGGAAAACACGAAGTGAAGGTGACGCTTGGTGATGGCAGAGCTCTCGAAGGTGACCCTGGTGTGGCTGAAGGCTGGAAAGCCTGGCCTAGCTCCACATTCCCTTGGGGCCAGTCCAAGGCATAGTGTTCCCGCCCTGGCCACAGCTCAGCCTCCCTGCTCAGGCGTCCCTCAGGATGAGCCAGGGCCTTGGCACTGGTCCTGGCTGTCCTGGGTCAGGTCTGCATCCGTGCTTGGGGACCAGGCTGTGGTTCTCGCCTCCTGAAGACTGGCGGCTCTCTGCTCTCTGATTGTCTGTGCATCACTGTGTCGAACAGGGGAGCCCAGGGCCAGCTCACTCTGGGTACGCCCACCTTCCAGGGCCACTTAGTGACAGCTCTCTAGGGCAGCTAAAGCATTTCCCTAGGGCCTTAGGTGGTCCTCCCACTGAAGGATGGCACATGCTTCCTCTGGAGCTGGCACTGACCAAAACAACAGGGCCACCTGCTCTTTGCTTGCAGGACAGCAGGTGTCACTGACTTTAGAGACCCGGATTCCAGTCCCAACTCATCACTCAACATCCAAATGACCTTGGAGAGGTCACTTCCCTGACCTCAGCTTCTCCACCTTCCAGTGGAGATGACAGCCTTGAATGAGTCAGAACCATTTTGGGTGCAAGTGAGAAATACTCAACACTAAGGAGCTTAAACCAAGGGGCAAATGTATCAGCTCATGCAATTGAGAAGTGTGAGATTATGTCATAGTGACTTCAGGCGTGGCTGGATCCAGGGATTCAAAGAGCATGTTTATCTTTCAACTCTGCTTTCTTCTGTATTGGTATCATTTGCTGTCAGGCTTTCTCCCTGCAGTGGAAAGATCATCCCTAGGAGAACCTCCAATAGTCCCAGAGATTGAGTTTCATTGGTCCAGCTTGGGTCATGTGCCCGACCCTGAACCAATCATAGGAGTTAGGGGAATGGGCCGCTCTGACTGGTTAGGTTAGGCCACATGACCACAGCTGGAAGGGCAGCCTCAGACCCAACTGGAACACAGTGCACTGAGAGTGGGGAGGGAGTTCCCCAAAGGAACAGGCAGGCTGATGCCAGAAACCATGCAAGGCAGCAAGATCATAAACCTGCACGACAATTCACTTATTGGGGGCCATCGGGAGGGTCAGATGAGAAGAGGCATATAAAGTCACTTTGGAAAATGCTACATCAGATTTCTGGTGCTATAATTAGTTACAGGGAAGAAATGGAGGGAGACATGTGGCCTCAAAGGTGTTTGAATGAGATGTAGTTTTAAAAATAACCGGCAAGAAGTTCAGTTATTCCATTTTTTTCCTGAATCACAGGCTGTCTCTTTGGGGGTAGAAAAGGAGAGGGATTGGGGTTAAGTGGGCAGCCTTAGGTGTCCCGGGGAAGAACAGAGAAGAGGGAACACTGCAGACATGAATGTGAGGAGCATGTGTGTGGTCAGGAGCGCGAGACTCGGGCAGAGGTGGGACAGGGTGGGGAGAGAGGACTTGCAGTTGGACTAGTCTGATACGAATGTAGGTCTGCCTCTGATTGGCCCGGGGTGACACGGGGCAGGTGGCTTATCCCCGAGCCTCGTGCTGGAGTGGCTGGGAGCCCTGAGTGAGGCACAATGGCTCAGTGAGCAGCCTCTCTCTTCCTACTGTGATTGATACACTTGGGGCTAATCCATCAGGGCCAGTAGGACGAAGTGATTAAGAACGTGGAATCTGGAGCCGGTCCATCTGGGTTGGAGTCTACACTTTCCATTTCTTAACCAGGTGACTTTGGGCAAGTTACTTAACCGTTCTGTGCCTCCGTTCCTCATCTGTCCAGTGGGGATGATGCTAGCACCGCCTTAGAAGCTGATCGTGAGGATTCAATGAGTTAATACCTGCAGAGCTCAGCACAGAGTGAGCCCTCTCTACGCAGTGGTGGTTCAGTAGATGCCGACCCCAGTGGCTGGGAGGGCACAGGCTGTCCATGTCACGGGCTCAGACAGGCCAGCCTGCCCAACACAGCCACACAGCTCATATGGCAGCCAGCTCCAGAGTGTCCCTCCACTGGCCTAGGAGGCCTCAAGGGGGCACAGTAACAAGGGTCCTTGACAGCTCTCTTGCAGAGGGTTACAGAAATAGACAGCAGACTGGACATTGATCCTTCTGTGAGCCACTTTGTCAAATTGCTTTCTCCCCTAGCAGCTGGCAGGAAACAGCCAGCACCAAGGGGGCAGACATGAGGGTGGGGAAAGAGTGGAGAACATGGGCTGCTGGAGGTGGGAGCCTGAGGGGGCAGGCAGGTGGAGTCCAGTGCAGCTGGAGGGCCCGATGGAGGAGAGGCAAGGGCGAGAGGGAGAGCGCCAAAGGGGAGAGGGTGCGGGGAGCAGGCTTCCCTCTGGTCAGGAGTCCAGGGCAGCAGAGTGGCTAGCGGTTAGGGGGGCGTAGGGAGAGGAACCACGTGAGCTCCCCTTAAAAAGCATCGAGACCACGATTTGCTTTCTTTTTAAAAAACTGTCTTACTGGGGCTGGCCCCGTGGCCGAGTGGTTAAGTTCGCGCGCTCCGCTGCAAGCGGCCCAGTGTTTCGTTGGTTCGAATCCTGGGCGCAGACATGGCACTGCTCATCAAGCCACGCTGAGGCAGCGTCCCACATGCCACAACTAGAAGGACCCACAACGAAGAATATACAACTATGTACTGGGGGGCTTTGGGGAGAAAAAGGAAAAAATAAAATCTTTAAAAAAAAATTTAATGAAACATTTGGTATAATTTCAACTTTCAAAAATAAAATATACATACTGTACTTATGCACATATTATAAGTAATGCAAGAAGCTACTTCTTTAGGAAGAAGATCTAATTAAAAAAAAAACTGTCTTACTAATCAAAAAGATTTTGTCAAACTTTATGTAATTCACATATGAAAGCAATATGGTTTGCTTTTTTTTGAGGAAGATTAGCCCTGAGCTAACATCTGCTACCAATCCTCCTCTTTTTGCTGAGGACGACTGGCCCTGAGCTAACATCTGTGCCCATCTTTCTCTACTTCATATGTGGGACACCTACCACAGTGTGGCTTGCCAAGCGGTGCCATGTCTGCACCCGGGATCCGAACCAGCGAACCCCAGGCCGCCGAAGTGGAATGTGTGAGCTTAACCGCTGTGCCCCAGGGCCAGCCCCCCGGTTTTTTAAATTATAGTTAAAGGATTTAACTATATTTAACTTTATTGAGATATAATTTACATAACACAAAATTCACCCTTTTAAAGTGTACAATTCAGTGGTTTTTAATTTATGCACAGTTTTTCAACCATCACCGCAATCTAATTTTAGAGCATTTTCATCATCCTGCAAAGAAACCCTGTGCAGGTTTCATGTCGGTCCCCGCTGCCACACCGCCCCCCTGCCCCCGTCCCCCCACGCTGGGCCAACCCTGATCTTCTTTCCCTCTCTACAGATGTGCCTGTTTTGGACATTTCAACTAAACGGAGTCCTACAATGTGTGGTCTATTGTCACCAGCTTCTTTCACTCAGCATGTTTTCAAGGTCCCTCCACGCTGTAGCCTGTGTCAGGATTTGTTCCTCTTATGGCTGAATAATACTCCATGGCGTACACAGACTGCAGACCGTGTCTTGTTCATCCATTCATCAGCTGCTGGACAGTGGGGTTGTTCCACTTTTTGGTTATTATGAAGCATGGTGCTGTGAACATCTGTGCACAGCTCTCTTGAGTATACACCTGGGAGTAGAGTTGCTAAGTCATATGGTAACTTCACATTTAACTTTTTGAGGAACTAACCAACTACTTCCCGAAGCAGTTGCAAGTTCTCTTAGTGCCGCTGACGGTGGCTCATGTGCAGAGAAAGGCTTATTCAGAATTCGCTTTGGCTTTTAAAAATGGATACTCAGTTTCTTAAAATGCAAATTTTAAAACATAAGCATTTTCAAAAGATTTAAGTTTGACTTACTAGTCGTATCATTCTAATCATAAATCTAGTGAATGTTAATAACTTTTAAGGGGGGTTTGGTTAGTAAGTGATCCTCTTTTCAAAATTAAAACTGCGTTAGGCAGTTTATGCTGTATTTTTTAATTCCATCTATTCTATTTCCTTTTATAAAGCAATTGATTGTTTTATGTCAATCATATCTCAAGTAATCTGGAAAAAATTAAGTAAAATAAAAAGAATTCAATTCTCTTGAAAGCCCAGAAATAAAACCACACATCTATAGACAGCTTATCTTTGACAAAGGAGCTGAGGGCCTACAATGGAGAAAAGAAAGTCTTTTCAACAAATGGTGCTGGGAAAACTGGACAGGCACATGTAAAAGATTGAAAATTGACCATTCTTTTTCACCATTCACCAAAATAAACTCAAAATGGATCAAAGACCTAAAGGTGAGACCTGAAACCATAAGGCTTCTGGAAGAAAACGTAGGCAGTACACTCTTCGACATCAGTATTAAAAGGATCTTTTCGGACACCATGCCTTCTCAGAGAAGGGAAACAATAGAAAGAATAAACAAATGGGACTTCATCAGACTAAAGAGCTTCTTCAAGGCAAATGAAAACAGGATTGAAACAAAAAAACAACCCACTAACTGGGAAAAAATATTTGCAAGTCATATAGCTGACAAAGGCTTAATATCCATAATATATAAAGAACTCTCACAACTCAACAACAAAACATCAAACAACCCACTCAAAAAATGGGCTGGAGACATGAGCAGACATTTCTCCAAAGAAGATATACTGATGGCCAATAGGCACATGAAAAGATGCTCATCATTGCTGATCATCAGGGAAATGCAAATTAAAACTACACTAAGATATCACCTTACATCCGTTAGAATGACAAAAATATCTAAAACTAATAGTAACAAATGTTGGAGAGGTTGCGGAGAAAAAGGAACCCTCATACACTGCTGGTGGGAATGCAAACTGGTGCAGCCACTATGGAAAACAGTATGGAGATTCCTCAAAAAATTAAAAATAGAACTACCATACGATCCAGCCATCCCACTACTGGGTATTTATCCAAAGAGCTTGAAGTCAGCAATCCCAAAAGTCCTATGCACCCCAATGTTTATTGCAGCATTATTTACAATAGCCAAGACGTGGAAGCAACCTAAGTGTCCAGCAACAGACGAATGGATAAAGAAGATGTGGTACATATATACAATGGAATACTACTCAGCTGCAAAACAGAACAAAATCATTCCATTTGCAATAACATGGATGGACCTTGAGGGAATTATGTTAAGTGAAATAAGCCAGCGAGAGAAGGATAATCTGTGTATGACTCCACTCACATGAGGAATTTAAAATTATGGACTAAGAACAGTTTAGTGGATACCAGGGGAAAGGTGGGGTGGGGGGTGGGCCCAAAGGGTGAAGTGGTGCACCTACAACATGACTGACAAACATTAATGTACAACTGAAATTTCACAAGATTGTAACCTATCATTAACTCAATAAAAAAAAAAAGAATTCAATTCTCTAAAAATATTTTTTTAAAGATTTTATTTTTTTCCTTTTTCTCCCCAAAGCCCCCTGGTACATAGTTGTATATTCTTCATTGTGGGTCCTTCTAGTTGTGGCATGTGGGACGCTGCCTCAGCGTGGTTTGATGAGCAGTGCCATGTCCTCGCCCAGGATTCGAACCAATGAAACACTGGGCCGCCTGCAGCGGAGCGCGCGAACTTAATCACTCGACCACGGGACCAGCCCCTAAAAATATTTTTTTAAATAAAGCAATTTATTGATATATCAACCTCTCAAGTACTTTTATTGCAATCTAAAAAGTAATCATAAATATAGCAAATTTTAAGGTTTTTTAAAAAATTGTTTGGTTCTACTTAAAATTCCATCAAGAACTTAACTTCAAAGTACAGTCTAAATCAACTATTCAACTGCCCAACTTAAATTGGAATCTCAAGGCTTATCTTTTAAGCACTCTGCTACGCCAAATTATTTTAAACATTTCAAGAACTTGAAATATCAAATATGCACAATGTAACACAAAAAAATATTAATACTATTAGTTAGATAATCTTAAGCAGTTTTACACATAATTCTAAATCTCCCGAAAGTTGATAGAAAAGTACCCAATAAGACTTTTTTTTTAAAGATTTTATTTTATTTTTTTCCTTTTTCTCCCCATAGCCCCCCAGTACATAGTTGTATATTCTTAGTTGTGGGTCCTTCTAGTTGTGACATGTGGGACGCTGCCTCAGCGTGGTTCTATGACCGGTGCCATGTCCATGCCCAGGATTCGAACTGATGAAACTCTGGGCCACCTGCAGCGGAGCTTGCGAACTTAACCACTGGGCCACGGGGCCAGCCCCCCTAAGAAGACATTTGAAGATGATCTTTACAAGTGATATGGCGGGGGGGTGGGAGGGACACCTCCTTAGGTGAGTGAGGTTTCATGTCAAGATTTTTCTCTTTTGTGACCTGGACTATCAGTCTGAGTCCCTTTTTATAGCCACGATGACAAAGACTCCAACACTTCCAAGTGGGGATCAGACAGCCCACAGCCTGGGGTTTGAGTCATAGCATAATTTAATTTTCAAAATTAAATGTGAAGCCCTTTAGAACAGTAGCCTAGGGTCAGTTTGGTTTCAGGTTTGTCGTGATTGTCATTGTTGTTACCATCACTATTCCGTGTTAGGACCACAATGTGTAGCTATTCACATGGCATCTGCTTGGCTGCAATGCATGTGAGGGCCACAACTTCTCAGGTCAGTCTAATGACCCACGTCATCCGCCTGCCTCAAGAATGTCAAATGCTCCCTCTGCTGGACAACACCTCAGGCTTGGGCTGAGCCCTAGAACCCACAGTTCCTACCATTTCCTGCAAGGTCCGGGTGTTTTGTGAGTTGATGGCCCTTTAAGAGGCCCTAGCTAGCTCCCAGTTGCCATGGAGACAACTGGATACAGACCGGGTAGCAGCCGGCAGCATGTCCCGGAAAGTACAACCTACAGGTGGGAAGAGGGCTGCAGGGACGGGCAAGGGGAGGGGCGTCTTCTCCCTCACCGTCCACCCTGGGGTGGCCTTGGAGGGGTCTGCTCTTGGGACCCCTGCCCCACCCTCTCCTCCCCAGGGTCTGCCATCTCAGCCTCTCCTCCCTCCATAGCCCCCAGAGCCCAGGAGCACCAGCTCTCAGCCCAGGAGAGTCGGCCACCCCCAGAGGCCAATGCTGAAGCCGTGCGCTTCCTCAGATCCCTCCGTGAGCCTGGGCAGTGGGTGGAGGGTTGGGCCCAAGTGTGCAGAGGAGAGGAGAGAGAAGGCCCAGACCCGGCCCTGTTGCTCAGCCTTGAGTCTCCTGGGACTCAGAAAGGGCATGAGGCCAATTTGTTGATATTCTTCAAGGGAAGACCCCAGGGATGGGGTGGAGGGTGGGGGTTCACCTGCTGGCTGCTGTCGAGGCCAATGGAGGGGAAGCAGGGGCTGCCTGGGAGATGGGGGCTGAGGAGGGGGTGGGTGGAGCCCAGGGGTGGGGAGCACTGGTGGCCAGGGGGTCAGAGTTGAGGCCTAGGAGCGGGGGCTTCATCCATCCCCACCGGATGCTCGCCCCCAGGGCAGGAGGAGCTGCAGATGCTGTTCTTCTCCGAGACTCTGGTCATGGTCTCAGACTCAGGGGAGCCTCAGGGAGAGCTGACCATTGAGGTGCAGAGAGGAAGATACAAGGACGACTTTGGCCTCATGTCGCACTGCGTCCTGGTGCACGCCTTTAGCCGCGGCCTCATGGACAAGATGCTCTGCGGAAACTCCCTCCTGGGTAGAGTTCCTGCTGCCTGATGCTCTTCAGCCCCCATGCCCCCACCCCCATTCCCAGGACCTTTACTCAGGACCCACCCTTTGACTTGACCTTGGCACCAGAATAAGGCAAAGAGCGGGTGTGAGAGAGGAGGGGAGGTTAATCACAGCCACAGACTCAAGACAAGAGTGCCACTTAGTTCTCCTGGGCCACCCTCCCTGCCTGCAGTCTCCAGCCCCACTCCCTCCACTCCAGGCCATCTCTCATGGAACCTGGAGCTCATGGAACAACACAGTCAGGAGTTCATCAAGGTACCTTCTGGGGCCCCCAACCTTGACCCTAATCCAGGGTGAGAGAATAGAGACTCTGGGAGGAAGGCAGGGGGTGGGCTCAGTGGCTTGTCTCCCCAGTTACTATGTAGTCCCCACCACACACAACTTGGAAACCAATCCAGTCAGGGCACTGGAGGGCAGCAGCAGGGCGCTTCTGATGACCTTCTCCTGACACACAAACCCTGTGTCCAGCCCACTCTGGTCCTCCTCAGCCAGCATCTGCACTGGCCTTTCCCAGAGCCTGGCCTTTCCCAAGGACCTGTCACCACCACAGCTCCAAATTCTCCCGCTCTGTGCCCCTCACGCCCAGCCCCAACCACCTCATTAACTTCTGGAACGGGACCCGTTTACACACTGGAAACCACTCGTGCCTAAGAACCTTCCCACAGACACCATTCCCATCGTTTAAAACATGTATTCTGAAGTGCGTGTGCTCCTTAACTTCCTATCGCACCATCATATGATGTCTATTCTTGAGCTTTACGACACGTGGAAGGTTTTCCATCCAAATCTCCCCATCCTCACGAAGGAGAATGGACTAGGTGACCTCTGGGGGGTCCTGTTCGTATGGGATCCGGTGAGTTTCTGCTCTCCACTCCATGCTCTGGCCCTTAGTTCCACATCCTCCCCATGGAACGGAAGACGAGTTTGCTGAAGCAGGATGATCAACTGGTCATGACCAGAAGCATCAAGGAGGGCCAGGTACAGGCGAGAGCCGGGTGGGAGCCGTCCTCCACATCCTCCCCGAAACCAGGAGCAGGGGCCACATTGTGGTGAGGCCGGGAGCCTGGAGCGGGGACTGAGCAAGGACTGTATGCCCCACCCTTGGCTTGCCCACCCTCCCAGCCCCTTCCCGGTTCAGCATTCCTGACCCAGATTTGTCCTGAACAGGAAGTGAAGACCGAAGTGGCTTTTTTCCCCTGGCACTCAATCACAGGCTTCATCTCCGAGGCTGCCAACCTGGTGTTGCTGAGGGTGATGGCCTGGCGGCAGACGGTGCCCAGCAACGCCCGCTTCCTGGCCTTGGACACAGAGGGCAAACTCTGCTATTCTACTTACGTGAGGGGTCACCTGGGCAGGGGACTTGGCCTGGGGGCTAACTAGAAGGGGCAAGGAGGACACTGAGGTGGGAGCGGTGGAGTGGAAGAGGGGGCGAGGGGGTGAGACTTCCAAGAGCAGGGGAAAGCAAGAGCACGTTTGTCACAGAGATCAAGCATGGGGCAGGTGAAGTGAGTGAGAGGCACAGAAGGTGTGAGCAGTTGAGGGAAGCAACGCTTTTTACACAAAAGTCAGTGCAGGAAAAATAAACACAGCAGAGGGCTGTTTTTAAAGACATATTTTTTAACATCTGGAAATGGAACATCTCCAACTGCGCTTAAACATTCTTTTATTATGTCTCAACCCTGAAGGGTGTTCCTTTTTTTCTTTAACTTTAGCTAAAATTTCATAATCAACATACCTAGGACTTGCCACAATATATGATTTTGTGTGTGTGTGTGAGGAAGATCGTTCCTGAGTTAACATCTGTGCCAATTCAATCTTCCTCTTTTTGCTTGAGGAAGATTGGCCCTGAGTTAACATCTGTGCCCATCTTCCTCTATTTCATGTGGGACACTGCCACAGCATGGCTTCACAAGCGCTGCTAGGTCCGCACCTGGGACCCAAACCCGCAGACCCCCGGCTGCTGAAGCAGAGTGCACAAACTTGACCACTACACCACGGGGCCAGCCCTGCAATGTGTGGTTTTAGCACCATGCCTCTGAACACACCCTCTGGGGCTGATTTGACCAACTTTGTAAATGACACTCTAGTCTTTTCTATCACACACATGACACACAGCAAAGTGTTTGACACAAACAGGCACATGCCACTTCCCCCCCTTTTCTCTGAAACGTGTTTTATGTAGCCATAACAGGGGTTTCAGTGTTCATCACAACAGGGGACCCTACCTGCGGCAGCACGGGCCTGGGGCAGCCACCGTCTCAGTCTAGTCTCACTCCACAGAGCCTCCTGCCCCTGCCCCCAAGAGCCCACCCCCATCCACCCCCTAAGTGGTTGGTCCTCAACCCTGTCACAGAATCTGCCACCCAGAAGCACTTGGTCATTGAGATGGCAGAGCAGGGTGCAGCTGGTTCTCTGTGAAGGGACCCTCAACTTAACTTGGGGGTGCAAATCAGATCTCGGGGTGCCTGAGGGTCCAGAAGGCCAAGGGTTGCTTATCACTGGTAAACAACTAATGAGGCTGCAAGAGGGAGCAAAGGGCCCGGGTGAGATTGGCGGGGAGCCCCTGGCAGGCACCCACCTCACCTCCCTCCCTCCATTTCGGCTGCTGCCAGCAAGCCCTGGGCTCCCAGGCGATCCAGGTGGGCCACCAGCAGGTGGAAGTGTTCACCGTGGAGCAGACAGTGCACTCGGAGGAGGGCATCCCCATGTCCTGCCAGTTCTACCTGCTCCCTGATGGGTGAGCTACCGACCCCAGCCCGGAGGCACTGTTGAGCCAAGCAGGGGTGCAGTGATGGAGGGCGCGGGCGCAAAGGGGATGCCGTTTCTGGGGATTCCAGGAAGAGCAGCTGTTGAGGCCTGAGTGCCCCTCGCTTTACCCACATCACTCACCCCTTCTGCATTTATTTGCACATCCTCCTGGCCCTCACGGCACCTCGAAACCGCCCTAAACAGCCCTGAACGGTTGAGGACGTCCACTCGGACTCCACAGGGCCGATGGCATAGCTAAAGCAGCTGCCACAGGTGTCGGGTGTAATATTGAAAAATGGCAAGATTTGAACAACTCGATAAAATCAATGTGCTGGGAGAAGCATCCTGGCACACTGCCAAGCGGTCACCAGCAAAGCGTAGGCACCAAATGGTGAGAAAATTCGGGAGGGGGAGAAGAATTTGTTTTTTGAAATTTCCAGAGGTATTGACATAATCATTTCCCTGGGAAAAAAGTAATCAGAGCATTCTTGGCTTTCCTTACTGTTGTAACTTAGCGTGTTGTTTCTATTTTGAGTGTTGCATAGCGGGAGGTTCCTGGTTTTTTGGTGCTTATGCTTCTAAAGTTCCCAGTCCAGCCCTGGCACACCAGCAAGCATCTCCAGCATACAAACAGTACCCAGTGTGAAAAGGAGGGGCCGTTCTCTGGGGATCTAGAAATGAACAGGACCCTGCCACACAGACAAGTCAGGAGGGAGTAAAGGGAGGCCCCTAAGACATCCCTCAGGGGAGTGGGCTGGTCCAGGAAGATGCCCCTCTCACACCTTCTTCTGTGTTGCTCCCCAGGCACGTAGCCAAGAGAGTCCAGGTGGGCTCCCCCGGCTGCTGCATGATCACCAAGATGCCCATCTTGAGGGAGGAGGGTGAGTGAAGCCTCTGGCTGGCGGCAGAGTGAAGGGGAGCGGGGAAGCCTAGGGCCTTCCAGGGCGCAGGGGCTGGATTAAGTGTGGGATGAGCCGGAAATCAGACAGAGAACCTTTGCCCTCTAGCCCCTGACCCCAAGGCAAGTTTGTGGGAAACCCCTTCCAGCAACTCTGCCCACGTGAGCAGAACCTTGGGGTTTCAGCCGAGCCTGCAGCTTGGCTGTTCTTGGGCATCCCTCTGTAGCCTAGGAAGGCTCTGGGGTCCGTGTCCGCAGCCTTCCTCCCTCCCCACCCACCCAGATGAGATTGAGCCTCGCCCAACATTTGAGAAGAAGCCCCTGGTTTGGGAGGAGGACGTGGAGCTCTACTCGAGGTTCATGGAGCGGAAGGTGAGGGGGGCGGCAGCCAGCCTGGGGGCCCCATTCCCCGGCCAGGAACCCTCTTTCCTGAGCTCTCCTGTGCCTGGTTGAAAGGTACGCCCCTGGGGGCTGGGAGGCCCCAGCATCCCTAAGCCCTCCTTGGAGAGACGAAGGGGGGCCTCCTGGGGCGGGGGGGTCCGGGTCGGGCTCAGGCTCGGTCCTCGGTCCTCGGTCCCCGGCAGGAGGAGCTCCGTCTCAGCCACAACAGCTACCTGCGGCAGCACCCGGAGGCCCACGCGCTCATCTCCGATTTCCTGCTGTTCCTGCTGCTGCGCCAGCCCGCCGACGTGGTCACCTTCGCGGCCGACTTCTTCGGCCCCTTCGCCGTGCGCCGCCGGCCGACCCCCTCCCTGCGCTCCTCCAACCGGCCCAGCCCCTTCCGCTCGCTGGACCCGGAGTGCAGCCCCAGCGAGGGCTAGCGGGGCGCGCCGCCGGCAGGAAGCGGGGCCTCCGGCGGGCCAGGCGGGACGCCCCCGGGGGCGCGCTTTCCGGGCTGCGGTTCGGATGGGAGTAAGCGGGGCCCTCCCGCGGCGCTGCCCTGCGAGCCGGAATCTTCCCTGGCCCACGTCTTGTCTTGCACTAAAAATAGGAACCGTTAACAGTGTCTATCGAGCTAATTGCAGCCTTTCTTCCTAGATGCTATTATTACCAATATTCCTATTTTACAGAAAAGAAAATAGAGGCACAGAAAGGTAAAGTAGCTTTTAAGAGTTAGCAGGTGGGACGCAGGCTTCATACCTGGACGTTGGTTTCCAAACCCGGTCACTAGGTTAGCGGGGGTGCAGGGGCGGAGCTTCTTGGCGCTCGGAATCACCCTGGAAACCACGAAGCGTAATTCCCCGCTCTCGGCTCCCAAAGAAAAAGAGCAGACGAAGTGGGGAGACTGGGGCGGGGTCTGGATCACCACCGGTCTTGCTCATCACCTCCGAAACCTGCCAAAACACCCGCCCCCACCTCTCACTCTCCACCTCCTTCCTCCCGGTTCCCGCTGATACACAGGAACCCCCCAACTGCAGGCGGGGTCCCCAGTTCCCGGCTCCCGGAGAAAAGAGGACGGGCAAGTGATCATCCCCTCCTTTAGCCTCCTTGCTTTACGTCTGTCTGGCCAGCGGCTTGTTTCTGCCCAATGATGGCCACCGCTCAGTGGCAAATATTAGGCGAGCTCCCCCAAGGCTGCTGGTGATGGGGTGCTGGCTCCATCCCTCCATCTATTCGCTCATCCGACCTGCTGCTGCAAGATGGGAACTCGGAGATGCCCTGCGCTCTAGTGGACGATAGGAGTCGGTATCTACAGGGCTGGGGGGTGGGGTGGGGGTCTGTGACCCAGGAATCAGGAAGTTTTCATAGAGAACTGCCACTTGAGTTAAGCCTTAAAGAATTTTTAATGTCTTTTATTGCCTCCTTATTTCAAAGGAAATGGGCATTCATTAGAGAAAACTTAGAAAGGGCGATAAAAAGAAGGGAAATCACCTTAATCCTTCAACCTAGAGGCAGCCACTCCTAACGTTTCAGCAAATAACCTTTCCACTCTTTTTTCTAAGCATAAATGTGGTTGGTGTTTGGTGAGCGTTTACTCTGCCAAGCACTTTCATAGAGAATGTTTCATCCGGTCTTTCCACTCCAAGGGACTGGGTCTTTTTTTTTTTTAACAAAAATGAAATCATACAGTAGTACATGCTCATTAACTGGCAATTGCATACTTAATTACATTCTTGAAAAGTTTCAAACATTACAGACAAACCTGGGATCTTCCTGGATTACCACCCCAATCTCCTTGCATTTGTAATTTTTTTTGTGTGTTGTAACTGGCTTTGTTTCATTTAACAATATATTTTGAAACTGTTTCCATGTCATTACGCAGTCTTCCATTTTGGATGGCTCTATCATAATTTAACCAATTTCCCACACATGCATCTTTTTTTTTTGCTATTATAAACAATGCTGCATTAAACATCCTTGTAGCTCAGTCTTTACATATATCAATAATTATTTCCTTAAGGATACACTCTGAGAAGTGTAATTATTGAATTGATCTTAAGATTTTGTTTGTTTCAGCATATTGCCAAATCCTGCATTTGTAGGGTTTTTATTAAGAGCAAGATAGGGGCTGGCCCTGTGGCTGAGCAGTTAAGTTCGTTCGCTCTACTTCGGCTGCCCAGGGTTTTGCCAGCTCGAATCCTGGGTGCGGACATGGCACCACTCATCAAGCCACGCTGAGGCGGCGTCCCACATGCCACAACTAGAAGGACCCACAACTAAAAATACACAACTATGTACCAGGGGGCTTTGCGGAGAAAAAGGAAAAATAAAACCTTTAAGAACAAGATAAAGCATTCCAGGCAGAAAAAATGTCACGAGCAACGAGTTAAAGGAAGAAAGTGAAATGGGTGTTCATGGTCTAGAGCAGCGCCATCCAATGACACTTCCCACAATGACGGAAATGTTCTGTATCCACAATCTCCAATAAGGTAGCCGCTAGTCATACGTGGCCCTTGAGCACTAGGAATGTGGTTAATATGACTGAGGAACTGGAGTTTTGCTTTAATTTAATTTTAGTTAATTTCAACTTAAATAGTGACACGTGGCTGGTGGCTACCATATTGGAGAGCAACAGCTCCAGAGGGCAAGGTCTTTTCATTCAATCAGGCGAGCAGCTCAGCAGATATTAGGCCCCTTCCATGTGCTGGGGTGGTTCTGGGCACGGGGGGATCTGCAGTGACCAGACAAAGTCCGTGTCCTCGTGGAGCTCACAGGAAGTGGGGGGAGATGGACGAGAAACACAAAAGGTAATTTCGTATGAGACATTCTAGCTTTATGGAAGCAAACAAAGCTAAGTCATGGGTAGAAAGTGACTCCAGCTGGAGGGTGGAGGGTGGAGACTTCTGGGGGACCTCTCTGGGGTCTCAGTTGAGTGGGGACCTGAATGACAAGGAGTCCCATCTGTGAAGAGATGCGGGAAAAGCCTTCTAGGCAGAGGGCACAGCGAGTGCAAAGGCTCTGAGCATGGCATGTTGGGGACAGAAGGCCAGCGAGGCTGGAGCGCAATAAGGTGAGAGAGGCTGGCAATGAGAGTGTACAGTCATTGCAAGACAGGCAGGACCAGGCCACGCGGTCGTCCTAGGCCCCGGCCAGTTCTCTTCATCCGTGGAGAACTGAAACTGAGGCTGACCCAGCCCGCTGCACCCAGAACATCCCCAAAGAGATCTTGAGAGCCCCCTCCAGTCCCTGATACCCTGGAGCAGTGGGGCAGAGGGGAGGGCGGTGACATTTGACCCACAGAGATCCTTCCTCTGCTGAGCCCTCCTGCATCAGGCGCCTAGGGAAGAAGTCCACTACTTCCCTGTCTCCTCTGTGACATCTGTTTCAAAACTGGTTTGTTTTTAGATCGTAACTTTTGCCCCCAAAACTTCTATGACTCCTTCTTCTTGCTCCATAATACTAAGGTATATATTTCTCTCAATAAAGAAAAAACAAATGTTGAGCACTTCTGAAGTGCCGGGCACTGAACGAGGCCCTGAGGATGCGGTGGGAGCGTGGGGGCCTGGCACAAAGTCAGCCTGGAAGGGACGAGACATCCGTCAGTGATCCCATGGATGAGGGCAGAAGTGTGGACCGTGGCAAGTGCCGAGAAGGAAACGTCTACAGTCGATATTGGAGCATCTAGCGCAGACTTGAGCTGGTCTGGCTGCGCAGGGAGGCAGGAGGAAATGAACCGTGATGAGAAGAGCAAGCCCTACACAGCCCCTGTTCTTCTAATCCCTCTACACGCGGCAATTCACGTGATTCTCACAACACCCCTCGCAAATGCCACAGATGAGGGAAAGGTTAAGGCCACGGCCACCCACCTGGTTCGTGGCAGAGCCAGGATTTGGACCCAGGGAGTCTGGCTCGAGTCCATGCATGAGTCCACTCTGTGTGGCTGGAGAGAGAAATCCCAGAACAGAGAAGAGGCACCCTCCCGCTTTAGGTACGTCCAGAGCGGGCTTGACTGTCCACTGTCTTTCCGCTTTCCCAGGCACCCAGAAACTGCCCCAGTCCCTACTGCCTTGTCACTGACAGCAGCGGCACTGCTGTGAGCTGGCTTGGCAGACGGGAGGGCATCGTGCTGAGGGAACACACAGCCCGGCCCTGGGGAGATCAAGGAAGGCTTCCTGGAAGAAATCACATCACAGCTGAGTCATGAAGGACAAGAGGCCCTTTCTCCGGGCAAAGGGTGTGGAGGATGTTAGAGGAGGAAGCAGCATATGCAAAGGCCCAGAGGGAGCATTGAGCGTCTGAGCTACTGAAAGGGGTTCAGGACTAGATGCTGAAGGGTCTGGGAGCCAACCAGAGCGTTGCCCGCCATCTGGGAGACTGAGCGCCCCCAGAAGCGCATCAGGCAGATTCCCAAAGGCCCATGTGTTTCTGCAGGTTTTTCTCCCACAAAAAGCCATAATGAGAGCAGACAAAGAGCAGCACAGATAGATGGAGCCCTACAAGAAGACTCAGTGTGTAACAGAAAGTGCGTTTGGAGTTCCGAAGAACTGGCAGTGACCAACGACATTTTGGAACCCAATTTACAAAGCAACTAATGGCACAGTGCTAGGTGCATATCTTGGGCCAAATAGAAACTCTAGGGTAAATACTTTTATTATCCCCACTTTACAGGCAAGGAAACTGAGGGCCTAGGAAACTTGCCTGGGTCATGGAGCTGGTAAGTAAGATTCAAACCCAGCCATTTGATTCCAGAGGCGCTGGTGGGGTGTTTTTTTTTAAAATCAGTTTTATTGAGGTATAATATTCATTCAATAAGGTGCATCCTTTTCCTCCATTTTTAAAGTTGAGATCACGTTTAGTTGTAAGAAATAATTCAGAGAGATCTTGTGTACATTTTGCTCGCTTTCCTCCAGTGGCAACATTTGCAAATGTATAACACAATATTACTACCAGGACTTTTTTTCACTTTTTTTTGGTGGTAAAATATACATAAAATTTACTCTTTTAACCATTTTTAGGTGTACAAGTCAGTGGCATTGTGTACATTAACACTATTGTGTGACCATCACCACTGTCCATTTCCAGAAGGTTTTTATCATCCCAGACGAAGACTCTGTACCCATTACGCACTAACTTCCCTTTTCCCGCTTCCGCCAGCCCCTGGCAACTCTCACCCGACTTTCTGTTTCTATAAATTTGCCTGTTCTCAGTCCCTTACATAAGTGGAAGATGAGTGGAATCATACAATATTTGTCCTTTTGTGTCTGGCTTATTTCACTTAGCATAATCTTTTCAAGGTTCATGCATATGATAGCATATACCAGAATTCCATTCCTCTTTAAAGAAACTATTTAATATTGTGTAAGGAAACAATATTCCATTGTCTGGATACACCTCATTTTGTTTATTCATCTGTTGACGGACATCTGGGTTGTTTCCACATTTGAGCTGTTGTGAAAAGTGTTGCCATGAACACGGGTATACAAGTATCTCTTTCAATGCCTGCTTTCAATACAATCGGGATATTGACATCGACACAATCTGCGATCTCCAGATTTCTCCACTGTTACTCGTATTCATTTGTGTGTGTGTGTGGGTGCGTATTGAATTCTGTACAATTTTATCATACGTGTAGGTTTGTGTCTGCACCACCAAGGTCAAGCTACTGAGCAGTGCCAACACCACGTTACCCTTTCATAATCACACCCACCTCCCCCCACCCCCCACCTCACCCGTCTCTACCTGCTGGCAACCACTAATCTGACCTTTATTCCCAAATTTTGTCATTGCAAAAATGTCATATAAGTGGAACCATACAGTGTGTAACGTTTTGAGATGGACTTTTTTCACTTGGCGTGATGTCCTGGAGATGCATCCATGTGTTGTGCGCATCAATAGTCTGTTCCTTTTATTGCTGAGTGGTAATCCGTGGTTTGTACTGCAGTTAATGTAACCATTTTCCTGTCGAAGGATATCTGGGCTAATTCTAGTTTTTGGCTATTCCAAATAAAGCTGCTTTAAACACTCATATACAGGTTTTTGTGTGAACATAAGTTTTAATTTCTCTGGGCTAAATGCCCAGGAGTCCACTCTATGGTTGGATATCCCATAGTCTAGTTAACATCCACCTGTTAAAGGACAATATGGATTGTTCCCGTTTGGGCTATTATGAACAAAGCGGCTATAAAAATTTGTGTAAAGATTTTTGTGTGAACATGAATCATCATTTCTCTGGGAAAAATGCCCAGGAGCGCAGTCACTGGATCATATGGCAAGTGCATCTTTAGTTTTTTAAGAAATTCCCAAACTGTTTCCAGAGGGGCTGTACCATTTTTACACTCCCCCCAGCGTGATCTAGTTTCTCCACATCCTCGCCAACATTTGGTGTTGTGACTATTTTTTATTTTAACCATTCTGACAGGGGTGCACGATGCCTCGTTGTGATTCTAATTTGCATTTCCCCCATGGCTAAGGGCGCTGAACGTCTTTTCCTGTGTTTGGTTGCCATCTGTACACTCTGGTGAAATGTCTGCTCGTGATTTTTGCCATTTCTGATTGCATTGTTTGGTTTTTGACTGTTGAGTTTTAAGAGATTTTTCTACTTCTAGTCACCAGTTATTTGTCAGATTTGTGGTTTGCAAATTTTTTTCTCTGAGTCTTTAGCTTGTCTTTTCATCCTCTTTTTTTGGTGCATGTGTGTGTGTGTGAGGAAGATTGGCCCTGAGCTAACATCTGTGCCAATCTTCCTCTTTTTGCTTGAGGAAGATTGGCCCTGAGCTAACATCTGTGTGTCAGTCTTCCTCTATTTTATGTGGGACGCCATCGCAGTGTGGCTTGACCAGAGGCGTGTAGGTCGGCGCCCAGGATCCAAACCTGTGAACCCCAGGCCACTGAAGTGAACACGTGAACTTAACCACTACGCCACTGGGCCGGCCCTGTCTTTTCATCCTCTTAACAGGGTCCTTCACAGAGCTAAAGTTTTTAATTTTGATGAGGTCTAGTTTATCAATTTTCTACTTTATGGCTCATGCTTTTGGTGTCAAGTCTAACAAATCTTTGTCTAGTCCTACATCCTAAGGATTGTCTCCTACTTTTTTCTAGAAGTTTTATATTTACAATTAAGTCTGTGATCCATTTGGACTGAATTGGGCTTCATGCAATTTCACCCCGTGCATGCAGGGCTCGGTGCTCAGCAAAAGCTCCAGCTCCAGGGGCCCGCCATGCAGATTTCTGGCGTTCCAGGTCATGCGGCTTCTTGCTCTCATACTCTCCCCAGGACCTCTGCTCTTTTTATTTTTTTAATTTTATTGAGGTCGCCTTGGTTTATGGCATCACATACATTTCAGGTGTGCATCATTCTATTTCGACTTCTGTGCAGACTGCATTGTGTTCACCAGCAAGAGTCTGGTTTCCATCTGTCACCATACACATGTGCCCCTGAGTGCTTTCGCCCTCTGGTAACCACCAATCTGTGCTCCTTATCTGTGTGTTTTCGAACCTCTGCCCTTAACCATTACACATCTGCCTCTTCCGTAAGTTAGAGGGCGTGCAGGGTGTTGATCAGTCATTAACCATTTACACTTACTGAGGCCTTACCTATAGGTAAGGCCCCACAAAAGACGCAAAGAGGAGGACGTCTGTCTTAGTCGGGATTCTCCAGAGAAACAGAACCAATAGACAACGCAGATAGAGGGACAGAGTGATAGACAATAAGGAACTGGCTCGCACGAGTGTGGAGGCTGAGAAGTCCCACGCTTTGCAAGCTGGAGACACAGGAGCCCATGGTAGATATAGTTCCAGTGCGGGTCTGAAGGCCTGAGACCCAGGAGAGCCGATGGGGTAAGTTCCAGCCGGAGCCAAGTCTGAAGGCAGGAGAAGGCCAACGTCCCGGTTCAAAGACAGGCAGGGAGGGAGTCGCTTGCTCAGCTTTGGTCCAGTCAGGTCCTCAGTTGATTGGGTGAGCCCATCCACATCAGGGAGGGCCATATGCTTTCCTCAGTCTATGATTCAGTTGTTAATCTCCTCCCAAAACACCCTGACAGACACACCCAGAATGTCTGCCTGAATATCCAGACACCGGTGGCCCAGTCAAGGTGACACGTGAAATGAACCATCACATCATCCTGGCCCCCACCCCCACACCAGCCGTCCCCGCATGATCCCAAGGTGGCAACTGGGAAATGTGTGCAAACCCCAGAGGTCAGGGACGGTGACGGCACCTTGAGCAACGGGATTGCACAGTGATGAACCACCATGCTGCCCTCTCCCCTCTGACCACTATCACCCCTCTTCCCGCACCCTCACCTCTCCAGGCCCTCCAGTCTCCCCCATCAACGAGGAGCCAAGAACCTGGCAAGCTCCCCGCACCCTGGTCCCAAGCTTTGGCTAAAGTTGGTGACTCAGCATCGGGATACATCCGATCCCGGATCTGGTCTGGGCCTGAGGACCTGCCCTATTTTCTCTGCGTCCAGAGGCCTCAGACTTTGAAGTTGGAAACCCCATGACAATCCAGGTTTTGAATCATCTTGGAAGAGAAGGAAGGCTTCAGGATAGAGGGCTTGAGGGGGCTTGAGAGGGCTTGGGGGGGGAGAAGATCCTAAGAGAGGGAAGTGGAGGAGAACAGGAGCTGGCAAGGAGAAGAAATCAGGAGGCAGCAGGGTCTTGCCCATCATTTGTGCAGAGGTTACAGACTGATGGCCCTCAAGTGGAATCCAGCCCATAGGAAGCTTTCGTTTAGATTACACAATATTTTCTTTTTTCTTTTTTTGAGCCTAGTATTCAAAAAGCATCTGTTGCATAAAATTCCAAATTTTCCAGCAACTTTGACAAATCAGATGATATGATGACAGTAGGCACACATCTCCACATGACTATTGGCTGGAACTCTGTAGGCACTGCCCTCTTACTCATAGACAGAGTAAGTGACCTCCGTTTTGCTAAAGTCTCCGCTACTCCCTATTGTCCCCTGACACTGAGGCTCAGGATCATTTGTTATTTAACACTAAGCTGGCATGGTTTTTCTTGCTCCCAACCTGTCTCATAGTTTATCTCACCTGCCCGGCCCCCGTGGGCACCTCAATTTTTGACCTCTTAGCCCGTCTGAGCCCTTAATTTAACAGAAGAAAGAAGCTCGGAGAGAGGACACGATCTGGTGGACAATCGCAAGAGAATCAGTGGCAGAACCAAGACCAGTATTCCAGTGCCCCTTTTTCTGCAAATCTCCCTGGCTTGAATCTTCAAAGCATGTCCCTGTGGCAGTGCCAGGAAGGTCTTTTCCTCTGAGGCACTCAATGGAAACTGAGGCCTGGGTAGCCATCAGGACTCCCTCCCTCCCATTAGTGGCCATGGGACTCCAGATCAGGGAGGAGGAGAATCCGCGTGTGCGCGTGTGTGTGTGTGTGTGTGTGTGTGTGTGTGTGTGTGTGTAGGCAGTCATGTGACCTGGGCGTGCATGCCCAAGTGGCAGGAAGTGTCTTGAAATCAGATCTCACGTAGGAGGCACAGAACATGGGTGCCTGGAACGGGGCCAGAGATATTGTGGGGCTCAGGCCAGGAGGGGAGTGATGTCTCCACCGTGGCCAACCAGGCCTTCTGCAGAGCCGGCCACTTCTGCCTTTGGAAAGTGTTTCACAATGCCCCACATTTGTGAGGCCAGTGAGCTCAGCTGAGGATGGGTCGAGGGTGTGGGCTCACACACTCACATACACCAGCACCCAGACAGGGAGCACAGGCCGAGGAGCTGCCGGGCACACGGGGCCCACGCAGAGAGTGCCAGAGCCCGCCGTTCTCATGACAGGTGAGGAGCCCCTCTAGGGACAGTGCCTGGATGGGGAGTGGGGCGAGGGAGAGGCAGGGAGGCCAAGGAAGCCCCTGATTCCCCATGGGAGTCCTTGACATGACCCACTTCTGGACACCAGCCTGGAGCTGGGCTGTCCACGTCCGCACAGGCGTGGCTGATCTCGGTGCCTCTGGAGCCCCTGAGCTTCCTTGGCTGCTGGAGGAGGCAAGGGGCACACATGTCGGCATCGCTGTGCCCTTCTCAGAGCCCAGCGTCCCTCTCTGCATCCTCTGTGGCAAGAGAGATCTGGATTCAGGAATCTGCGCTCGCAGGGGAGGAGGGCAGTTCTGAAGGCTCCACTCCCCACACATCTTCTGGAACGTTTGGTAGAGGGGTGGCAGTGGTGGACCCCAGATGGCAGTCGAGAGCATCTATTAGGTTGGGCCTTGATTTCTCCACTTTGCCAGGAGGAGGTGGGAGAGGAAGACAGATGGCTTTAGCCCTGGGCCACTGGAAAGAATCAGGTCACTCACCATGCCTCCTGGGGCCCTTTGCAGGTGACAGTGGAGCCCCAAGGCTAAGCAGGCCCAGCTATGGCTCCATCTCCAGCTCACCCAGCCCAGGGCCACAGCAAGCACCTCCCGGAGGGACCTACCTGAGTGAGAAGATCCCCATCCCGGACACGGAACAGGTGGGAATGATGAAAACTCCCTGGGCTCTTTCAGGACTGACAGGATCATGTGGGACCTCACAGGCTGGAGAAGGGAGGTCCACTGAAGACCAGGGCAAGCCCTTTCTAGCTCTGAGCAGCAGTGATGGACAGTAGCAACTGCCCCCTTCCCTCTTCTGTCCCCAGTGCTTAGCTGGGGTGCTCATTATTTGTCTAAAAATTATCAAGTGGCTTTCTGAATGAATCTCAGCTTTCCTATGAGGGGAAAGGGACCTGGGGTGAATTCGGGTTGGGGCCTCGAGGATTTCTGGTAGCATCGAAGGAAAGGACCAGACGTCAGGAGGCATCGGGAGAAGTGAAAGAGGCTGCAGGCTGGCTTCTAGAATGCTGTCACCCTGCATCGCCGGAATCTTCGGCGTATGCCCAGGCTGCCAGGCCAAGCCCTGGAATGGGAACGGGGGGTCGCTAGGCTCAGCAGACTCCAGAGAGGAGAGCGTGTGGTCTGAGAAGGGGCTGAGGAGGGGGAGGCTGAGCTACGGAGTCTTGACCCCAGGAAAGCCCCCCGTCGGGCTCTAAGGATCTGCTGAATCAGAGCTTGCACAAGGCACGCTGCCAAAAAAGGCAGAAAGAGGACCCACTGTGATTCAGCAAATCCTGCTAGTTCCTCCCACCCCAGGCCCTCCACTAAACCCCCAGGGGTGGCAGCTCCCAGGATGGGGAATGGAGGGCAGGGCTGGCCAGCCTGGGCTGATGAGCCCATTGGAACTCAGCCGGGAGCTGGCCATGGCCAGCTGCTCCCACCCCAGTACCCAGGACCCCCTCGCTCCACTCCCACCTGCAGGGCACGTTCAGCCTTCGGAAGCTATGGGCCTTCACTGGGCCGGGCTTCCTCATGAGCATCGCTTTCCTGGATCCAGGAAACATCGAGTCGGATCTTCAGGCTGGCGCTGCGGCTGGATTCAAAGTGACTGAGTTGGGGCACCATGGGGAGGGGGGTGACAGGGTAAGTGGGTGGAGACCCCCAGCTCAACACATTTCCCCAGAGTGGCCTGCATGGCTGGTGTTCCTGGGAACGGGTGTTAAGTTCAAATGGGCCAGAAAGGGGTCTCCAGGGCCACCCTGCCAGAGCGTGGCGTGTATGGGGGGTGGTCTTCTGGCTCCATCTCCCCCATTCTCTCCCTAAGGAGTGTCCTTGGTTAGAGGGTACCGCCAGCCCGGAGGGTCCTCAGAGACTGGCCCCTGTGGGTGAAAGCGTCTCCCTGCCTTCTCACAGCTGCTCTGGGTGCTGCTGTGGGCCACAGTGTTGGGTTTACTCTGCCAGCGACTTGCTGCCCGGCTGGGCGTGGTGACAGGAAAGGACTTGGGCGAGGTCTGTCATCTCTACTACCCTAAGGTGAGCTTGGTGGGCCGGGACAGGAAACACTCACAGGCCACAAACAGCCATTTATAGCTTCCGTGGTCAAATAAACACGTCATCTCAGGTGGGGCATCACAGGCCCATTTGATAGATGACAAGAACTGTTACCCAACCAAAGCGGGCTCCGTTCTCGGTGAGTTGAAATCGAAGCCTTCAGCAGAATTAGTCGTTACACAGAGCACAATTTATTTGCAGCAAAGAAGGAGAACGCGGGGAATTACTTCTGCAGCCGTGGCTCCCCGAGCACAGGAAAGCTGGGCCTTTTATTTCGGATGGGGAATGAATATTCAAAAGGGAGAGGCAGGTATTGGTTCCTCAGGCGCAGTTTGAAAACATGCTTCCACCTACATCACATGTTATGGTAATAAGGCCTAAGCTCCTCCTGGGGCGGAGATCTTAACATTAAAATGAAGCAGAGGTAACTCTTGGGCGTTTCTCCGCCCATCTGTGCAGTTGTCCTAGTGGCAGGGTTTGGACCAGTTCAGGGTGGTTGGTGATTGCATCTCTTAACATAACTAAAAAGACAATCTGGAGAAATAGTTAAGTGCTTCCAAAACCTCCGTTGAGTTATTCGGGGCAGTTAGTCGGTGACAGAATGAGGCTCAAATTCATAGGATACAGACTCAGAGGGACGTTAGAGATGCTCTGCTCACTTAAGAAGGGGAAACTGACACCTGGGGGCGTGACACAGCCAAGGAGAAAATAGGTAAGCATTGGGTCGGGATGGTCATTGGCCAAGGTGAACACTGAGGAAACTGGCTATTGTCAGTGTCCAGGTAGGAAAACAGAAGCTACACCACTAGATATTTGAAAGGTATTTCAAATGCAGGGATGTAGTCGCAAAGGTTTTGGAAGGGCTGGAGGAACAAGGCGGAGGAGGGACCCAGAGATCAGAAAGCTGCTGGGCAGGAGGCCGAGAGCCATCATTTGCTGCCCCTGCTGAAATGGCCACCAGCACTGCGGGGGCCCAGGCTGCCTGTTGCCACGGCCAGAAACACTACCAGAAGCAGGGGAAAATGATTTCTTCCTGCCTTTCAGTCTCCCATAAGTGTCTCCTTCGAAAGCTAACTGGAAGCCAGCTGGCAAGGCCGTCTTACAATGTGGTTTACAGGCTTCCAGCCCAGCAGTATAGGGCCAGGTGTGGAAAGCTGCGGGCAGGGCCAAGACAACAGGCAGACAGCTGGCCCAGCCTTGACGAAGGATTACCTCCTCCCCTAGCTGCCCCGCACCATCCTCTGGCTGACCATCGAGCTGGCCATCGTGGGCTCGGACATGCAGGAGGTCATCGGCACCGCGATTGCATTCAATCTGCTCTCAGCTGGACGGTACTGCCCTGGGGGCCCCCTGCTCTTCAGTCCAGGGTTGGGGACAGCTGCTGTTCCCCCCCCCCCCAGGCCTTGTACTTCCCTGTGTCCATTTCATCCTGCATCCCCTCTGACTCAGAGCGTTGCCCAATGTCCTCTGGGGAACCTGAGATGTGCAGCAGTCAGTCACCACGCAGCCATCAGCACCCAGCCCAAGCTCCCTGCCATGCTGGTCCCCCACCCAGCTTGGCCTTTCCTCGAAAGTTCTGTGCCATTTTCCTGGCTCCAGCATGCTTGCTCTCCCTTGTTGCATGGCTGGCTGGGGCCACTTGGGTCCCTGGTCCCAGAAGGCCAGATTCCACAGTCTCCAGCCCTGCGGGTGGGCATTCCAGACCCCTGGAGCAGGCTGGGCTGACCCAGGCCGCTCTGGTTTCAGAATCCCACTCTGGGGTGGCGTGCTCATCACCATCGTGGACACTTTCTTCTTCCTCTTCCTCGATAATTACGGTGGGTGTGCCCCTCATGTCTGGGACCGCGCTGCGGGGTCGGAGCCCGATGCTCTGCTGTAGCGGGAAGAGTTCCCAGCGCGCGCCCACCCTCTGGCTGGTGGCCTTGAGCAAGTACTCAGCCTGCTGCTTCTCCATCTGTAATACGGGGAAATAATAGCACAGACGTCACCGGGCTGCGGCCAGGACTCCAGGAGGTTTTAGATGTTAAGCAATTGGCACAGCGCCTGGAACAAAGTGCTCAAGATATCTGCCTTTAATAATTGCTTATGTTACAATTTTGCGGTATTTTTGCTCTGCCCCTTTGCTCTCCCTCCAGGGCTGAGGAAGCTGGAAGCCTTTTTTGGATGCCTTATTACCATCATGGCCTTGACCTTCGGCTACGAGGTGGGAAGCCAGAGCCGCAACACCCCGGACCAAGGCCACCCCTCTCTCTGCCCGCTGCAGAGCCTGGGGGCGGGGCCACAGCCCTGGCGGCGGGGCGGGCGGGGTGAGACCGGCGGCGCCGGGGGCTGGGCCTGACGAGGCTCCTCCCCACAGTACGTGGTGGCCCGTCCCGCTCAGGGGCCGCTTCTCCGAGGCCTGTTTCTGCCCTCCTGCCCCGGCTGCGGCCACCCCGAGCTCCTGCAGGCCGTGGGCATCGTCGGCGCCATCATCATGCCGCACAACATCTACCTGCACTCGGCGCTGGTCAAAGTGAGCAGAGGGGAGGGAGGGAGACACGCCCACTGCCTTAGGGCCCCGCCTCCAAGCCTGGAGCCCCGCCCCTTTGGTCCTGCCCTCGCGATTTTAGGCGGGAAGTGAAGTCATTCTATTTATTCAACATATAATAATAGAGCGTCTACTGTGTGCTGGGAGCTGGGGGTCGATGGTGAAAGGATAGACAAGTCCTCTGCCTCCCTTGAGCTTGCCTCCCGGGGGCAGGGGACAGGGAGACAGACCACGAGCGAATACGCAAATGAAGGAAAGGATTATGCGCTGTGAAAGATGCTCTGAAGGAAACAAATGAGAGAAGTATGATATGATAGAGAATGACTGAGGAAGGGGCTACTTTTGAAAAGGTAGTCAGGAAAGACCTTTGTAAGGAGGTGATCTTTGGGACATGAAGGATGGGAAGGACGATGGGGGAGAAGATATTCCAAGCAGAGGGAACAGCAAGTGCAAAGGCCCTGAGGCAGAAATAAACTGGGCATGTTTGAAGAGGGAGCCTGGCAAATGGAGGGGAGCAGGTCAGGGGCTAAGGTAGACAGGGGCCTCAGAGGCCAGTCTCCCTTCACTCACACGGTTGGTCACTGTGGACCAGGCCTCTGGGCAGAGGTGTAGGAAGGGCTTGTCCCTGGCTGCCATGTAGGGGGCTTTAGAAAGAACTGGGGTTTGAGGGGAACACAGGTAGAGGTGTGAGGGTGAAGGATGTTGGGGTGGCTCTGAGGGACATTGGCTCTTCCCTCCCTTTGACCTCCTTAGTCTCGAGAGATAGACCGGTCCCGCCGGGCGGACATCCGAGAAGCCAACATGTACTTCCTGATCGAGGCCACCATCGCCCTGTCCGTCTCCTTCTTGATCAACCTCTTCGTTGTGGCCGTCTTTGGGCAGGCCTTCTACCAGCAGACCAACCAGGCTGTGGTGAGGCACACCCCCCCACGGGCCCCACAAGCTGGCTGGGCACTCCAGGCCACACCACTGAGCCCTCTGCCTCTGCCCTGCGCCCTGGCACCCTGGGGGAGGGAGTCTGTGACCCTGGCCTGGGGCTTGAGCCCCTCCCACCCCACTGGGGAGAGACCACTCCTCCCAGGTGGGCTCTTAGAGGGTCGGACCCCACCACGGGCTGCAAGGCATGGACATCCAAGGGGGGGGTGACTGGGAGGGAGGCGCTGAGCCTCCAGGCCCCAGCTCTCCAGCCACCCCTTGAGGGGTGGGCGGGCGCTGCCCAGCCAGCTGAAGAGAGGGTGATCCAGGGGAGGTCCGGCCTGAGTGTGAGCCTGGAGTCAGAATGTGCGAGGCGGTCATTCTCTTCCGTGTGTCCTCTCTCCTGACAATCTCCATAGTTAGCAGAGAAACCGCACTCGTTCAGCCGATGTTGACTGCCTGTGTTATGTACCAGGCTGTGTCCCAGACCCTGCGGGTACAGCCGTGACACAAAGAGCCTGCCCTCCTGCAGGTTAAATGTGGAGGGTCGTGAGCAGACAGGAGCAAATCTACAAAGCAGTCCAAAGGGGAAGAGCATGAAGGAGAATAAAGGGGTGCTGACACAGAGGGAGGGGGCTGCGTGAGCCCCGGTGGGGCAGGTGGCATTTGAGCTGGCTCCCAAAGAGAAGGAGCCAGCCGGCTCCTGCCTGGCTCTCTGGGATGTGGGACCTGTGCCCGTCTCCCTTTCTGAGTGGGGCTCTGTCACCCGGTTCTGACAACCGCTAGCCGGTGTTGGGCACTCGCTGAATGCTGGGCACTGTGCCAGGGAGGGCTGGCCAGGCCTCCAGGGACCTGGGCACTGCCACTGCCTTGCTATGTGACCTTGGGAAGTCCCAGCCCTCCCAGGTCTCACTCTGCTCCTTGGCACAAGGAGAGAGGTCTAAATAGGGATGGCCACTCCTTGTCTTCAAGACGTAGAGCTGTGGGAAGCGGGTCCGGTGGAAGGGAGAGCGCGCTGTGGGGCAGCGCGCGCTCTGGGGCAGCTCGCGTCACTGCCAGCCAGTTGTCTCTTTGCGGTAATGCCAGCTCTTACAAATCCAACAGAAGCAGGAAACTGGGTTCTCACGTGAATTCTTCTCCATTTTAAATGTTAGCAACAAATTCACATTAAAGAAAAAAAAATTGTTAGCTAAAGTACATCTGGCAGGATTTGGCCCGCGGGCCACTGTTTTTCCACCCCTGGTCAAGGCCTGGTGGTCTGATTTTACGAGACTGAGTGTGCGCTTCACATCTCCCTGCTCCTGCCCCGGTGCCCGCAGTTCAACATCTGTGCCACCAGCAGCCTCCACGACTACGCCAAGATCTTCCCCAGGAACAACCTGACCGTGGCCGTGGACATTTACCAGGGAGTAAGCGCGCCGCAGGGGTGGGCGTGGGAGGGCAGCAGCCGCAGGGCGCGTCGCCACGCCCACCTCGGGGCGGGCCCTTGCGGGGGTTGGGGGGGGCACGCGCCTGACCACACCCCCCTCCAGGGCGTGATCCTGGGCTGCCTCTTCGGCCCCGCTGCGCTCTACATCTGGGCCGTGGGTCTCCTGGCGGCCGGGCAGAGCTCCACCATGACCGGCACCTACGCGGGACAGTTCGTGATGGAGGTGGGGCCTGCGGCGGGTCCGGGGGTGCCAGGGGCCCGATCCGAGGTCAACGGGCACACTACTGGGGACTCGGACACGGGCCTCGGTGATCCTTCAAGCAGCCCAGAGGGTACCATTATAAGGCCCACTTTACAGAGGAGAAAAGAGACTCAGAGAGGTGAGGCGACTGGCCCGAGGCTGCAGACCCAGGACTAATAGAAGCATTTTCCCCAAAACTGTTTAGTCTTCAGCAATCAGCTGTGGAAGGACCCCCCCCCCCCAATTTCTCCCCATCTGTCCCCTCGGCCAACTAAGGTCAGAGCTGCCCCCATATCAGAAAAGGAAAAACAGAGGGTCCCCCCAGGCGTGAAATGGGCTGAGGGACGACAGGGGTCCCTGCTCTGGAATCCCCAGCCCTGTACTCCGCCACCAAGGTGCCCCCCACCCCCGACCCCAGGGCTTCCTGAAGCTGCGGTGGTCACGCTTCGCCCGCGTCCTCCTCACTCGCTCCTGCGCCATCCTGCCCACCGTGCTCGTGGCCGTCTTCAGGGACGTGAGAGACCTGTCAGGCCTCAACGACCTGCTCAACGTGCTGCAGAGCTTGCTGGTGAGCGGGGGTCCCTACCACCCCTTTCCCTGCGGCGCCACACGGGAAGCACAGCCATCCCCCATATTGAGCCCCCCTGCAAGGCTCACAGAATCCCCACAGCCACCCCAGGGGGTAGGATCCACCATTATCCCCGTTTTGCAGATTGAAAAACTGATGCACGTAGTTAAGTGACCAGCGGCAGAGCTGGATTCAGACTCAGGCAGCCTGGGAGCAGAGCCCCGAACACTTTCTCCTGCTTTGGAGCCCCCCAATCCTGGAGGGCACAGAGATGGAGAAACTGAGGCTCAGAGTGGTCAGGAGACTTGCCCAAGGGCACACAGCCAGGCAGAGGATGACTGGATTCCCCGTCCATCCCGCCCCTCCGCGCTGTTTTCCGAGGGCAGGGTCCCTCAGCCCCATCCTCCCGCTCCTCCCCAGCTTCCCTTCGCTGTGCTGCCCATCCTCACCTTTACCAGCATGCCCGCCATCATGCAGGAGTTTGCCAATGGCCTGTGAGTACTCCCCGGCCCAAGCACTGGACTGGCATTACTGCATTTGATCCTCAGAGCCCCCAGGAGGTAGGAATTACCATTATCCCCATTATCCAGATAAGCTCAGAGAGGTTAAGGAACTTGTACAGGGTCACACAGCTAGCAAGGGGTGAGGGAGGGGAGCCAGGACTGGAATCCGGGGGTGGGGGCTGTTTCTGGAGCCTGAGCTCCTCGCCCTTGTCTCAGACTCTGCTCTTGCCAAAATCCTGCAAATGTGCAGCCTGGAGGACCCAAGAGGCAGCAGTGGGTGAAGGGGCTGCTCCAGGTCTCACAGCCCGGAGAAGCCAGCTCGTGTATCCATTGCTCTCTCCCGCCCCAGCTCCCGGCTGGCGGCGGGCACTGGGGAGAAAGAGGAGGAGGAGATGTAGCCAGTCCTGAGCCCCCTTCTGTCCCCCAGGCTGAGCAAGATCGTCACTTCCTTCATCATGGCGCTGGTCTGTGCCATCAATCTCTACTTCGTGGTCAGCTACCTGCCCAGCCTCCCCCACCCCGCCTACTTCGGCCTCGTAGCCCTGCTGGCCGCGGCCTACCTGTGCCTCACCACCTACCTGGTACTGCAGGGTCTGCGGGGGGCCTTGGGGATGCGGGAGACCCGGAGAGGAGGCCGCGGGAGGGGGCTGCACCGGGGCTTTTCCCCCGAGGCCTTGTCCCCGCTCTCCGCCCCTCACGGTCGCCCCTCCCCCAGGTCTGGACCTGTTCAATCGCCCACGGAGCCACCCTTCTGGCCCACAGCTCCCACCAGCGCTTCTTGTACGGGCTTCCTGAAGAGCAGCCAGAGCCCTCCGGATGAACTCCCACCCCGGGGCCTGGCTGCCGGTGGCATGAGTGGGTGGCATGGGTGCGGCAGACTGGGTGCTGGATGGGGGGCGGGGGGAGGCGGGGGTGGAGGCAGCAAGACGGCGTGGAGCAGCCTGGGTTCCACAGAGACCTGCTGTTTCCTAGTTCGGACAACTGATTAACCTCTGGGTTTCAATGTCCTCATCTGTAAAATGGGGACACCACCAATCCTGCAATGGATGTAAAGCACTTTAACACAGTACGTGGCACTCGGGACTTAAAAAAAAAAAAAAACATTCCAAAAGTATTTATTGAGCACCTATAGGAGCGATCTGACAGACCGCCCCAGTGTGGGGCGGAACACAGGCTCTCCACTGGCGCTGTCGGATGAACGCTCTGTAAATTCGACTTCACTTCTTGTCCCAAAGAGCAGGGCAATGTCTGGTTTGCTCTTGGTCTCGCTGGAGTGGCCTCAGCCGTTCTGTTCCACCCACCCACAACCCATTTTCCAGGCAGTAAAATCGAGGCGCGGTTCTCCTCCCTTCAGGCGCCAGGTCATAAGGATCCCAAGAGTCCTTGCCTCCGAGGCCCAATTCATTTGTCATCTCCCCGGGGGACCGGGCGGCCCAGACTCCCACGCCGTGCAGTTAACGCTCCTTCCGCGCTGACTCCTAGCTCCCCCTAGGGGCAGGGACGGTCCCGAGCGCCGACACTCCCAGCCTCGGCCTCACCCCTCCGGGCCGAAGAGGAGAAGGCGGGCGCTCCGGCCTCGCGCCCTGGGGCCTCGGAATCCGCCCAGGCGTGGAGGGGGCCGCGGGCGCTGTGTGGGCGGGGAACCCCCTGACCGCTGGGAGCGGCCCGGCACCCCTTCGCCCCGTGCAGGGGCTGTACTTTACAGACGCTCCCTGGGCGGTTTCTAGGCTCCCCCAAGTCCCTCCTCTAGCCTCTTGCCGGCCCGCGGACCCCAGGCCGGGAGCTGTGGAGAGCGGCGGCGACTAGGGGCCACCGAGCCTTTCCCCTGGGTTGAGCCTGGAGCGGGCGCTGTGCCCCGGAGCACCCCCGATTTCCCAGGGGTCCGGCGACCCGAGCTCCGCGCTCAGGTTGGGGCGCTTGTTTATGAGAAGAATTTCCTCTTTCTTAAAAGGGCAACGTTGCGAGTGGGGCCTCAAGGAGGACGGGGTGGGACCGGTCTTGGCTCAACCAGAGCAACAGTGAGAGAGGGTACCTGGGCGAGAAGGCCGCCCAGTCCCCTTCTCCGGGCTGGCCTTGGAGAAGATGAGGCGAGCTGAAGGAGGGAACAGATGGGAGCTGGGTAGTGGAGGAAGGCATTTTCCAGACCCCTCTGCTACCTGCAGATGCCTCCCCCCCCGCCCCCCGCTGAAGCCCCTCCCCGCCCCTGGGGTCTGCCCCTGCTTTGTGCTAGACGTAGGGCAGGAAGGCAAAGTCCTGAATTAAAGATGTCAGTTCTCAAGGAGCTCACACCCCAGTGGGGGGACAGCTAAGTAAACGACGCAACCAAACACTATGCGGTGGGACGAGGGAACAACCCAAGTGCGTCTCGGGCACACCTGGAAAGAGTGAGGCAGAAGCCAGAGAAGTTATCTCCTGGAAAGGATTTCCAAAGCTGAATAGAGAAAGGGGGATGCCAAGCGGGGATAAGCGGGCCAGAGGTGGAAGGGGAGATCTGTGTGCAAAAGCGTAGCGACATGCAACCTTGTGGAGAGTTCTTAGATCTCGTGGAGAAGGGCCGGGGATCCCAGAGAAAGGGCAGGTTGGTCATATGAACAGTTAAGCCTGGAATTGAGAGCTTGAGTGCAAGGAAGGCGGGAGGGGAGGGGACCATAGGGTGAGCGAAGGGGCTATTTTGGGCCTGGGCGAGGGGTGAGCCGTGATGGGTCAGGCCAAGGTCAGTCCTTTCAGGGCAGGGAGACCCCACAGAGAGCTACCCCGACCCCCATAGTAGCTCCGCTCCTCCCAGCCCCCATGCTCAGCTCTAACTTGAGCCGGGAGGGGTTGCTCCTTGTCCGCCTCCCTGGCTGGGCGTGGCCCGGCACCTTGACTCTCCCCAGGACCCGCGAGGGCGCCCTGCCTTTCTGCGCTGCCCCGCCCTGCATGGGTGGGGCTTTTTTTTACCAACCTCCTTTGGAAGCTGAGGTGCTCGATGGAAAAGACGCTCTTGCACTGTTGGCAGAAACACACGGCGCCCACGACTTTGTTCCTCCTGGGGTGCAAACCCATGAAACAGATAAAAATAAACTGTGGGTAAGGCGACCCCTGCTGCTGGGGTAGAGAGGGCTAGCAGCCGGCTGTGAACACCCCCCCCCCCCCCAACCCTACAGAACACTTCCACCAGCTCCTCTGTCCCCACAGATCCCCAGACCCTGGGCCTCCTGACTCAAGGCAACCACCTTGCCTTGGCAGAAGGTGCACCTCGGGGTGCCTGGCAGCCTAGGAGGAGGGAAGTTCTCATAGGGGAGAAGGCCCGCACCAGCAAAGTTTTGGAGGGGGCGATGGGTGTGTGTCGGAGGTGGGAGGTGAAGGGAATAGCGGGGAGCAGCGGCCCTGCCCAACGCCCTATCCCCGCTTCAGCTCCTCTGACCCTCAAGAGGACAGCTGGCCAGCTTCCAGCCTTCACAAAGAGAAACGGAGGGAGAGGAAGGCGAGCCGGCCTGCTCAGATCAGGGGCGAGGCCAGGGGCTCACTCAGCCCCACGCCACACATTTCCTTTTGGGGTCAGCGCGGGCTGGGCGGCAGGAGACAACGCTGAGGCCCCGCCCTGGGGCCGGGCCGAAGGGGAGGGGGGTTCCGCTGGGTGGCCGGAATGCCCTTTCCGCCCTGGCTGGAGTGCTGGGGCCAGTCGCTTCACTTCTGGGAGCTCAGTTTCCTTATCTGTAAAATGGGATAAGAAGGGGGTCGTTCTGAGGAGTAAAGGAAATGAGGGACCCAGACTAAGCGCTCGCCACACGTAAGCGACGATGAGGATTAAATGCGATATGGCGGCCGTGCGGGCGCCCTAAGCGCAGGAAGGGGGGCCGTGAGTTCTAGCCTGGGGGCGATCGCAGCCCCGGCCCACCTCCTCCCGGCCCCCGTCGCAGGGCAGGACCCTGGCGCGCCTCCAGGCGGCGCCGCTCTCGGCATCCGGCCCCGCGCGGGGCCTCCCCTCCGCCCCCCGCCGCCCGAGGACGTGCGCCGCGCTCGCCCCGGCGGCCGGACTGGGCAGGACGCGCCCCCCCCGCCCGCCGCTGCGGCCCGCGGGGGAAGGAAGTGCTGGGGCGTGTTCGTCAGGCTCGGCGTTATTATTATTATTTTTAAAATTGTGAACACAAAATAGTAACGACGAATGGAAGGAACTTCACAAACAGGAAAAAAAAAAAAGAAACCCACCCGTAGACCTCCTGGCACATAACGCAGGAGTTTCCCTCGTGAAGGATCCGCGTGGAAGCGCGGACGCCGCGCCGGCCCGGGGTGTCTGCACGGATCCGGGTGGAACGGCTGTTTTAAAACCTTCCAAACGGTTGATGGCTGTGGTCCCCACGGTCGGGCATTGGCCTCGCAGGAACTGAGCGCCCGCTGTGTACGGGCCCCGCCAGAGAGCACCCCTCCCACCCCCGTTAATCACAGAGTGGCCGGCGTGTGGAGTAAAGGAGAGGGTCCGGGAAGGTCTTTTGGAGACGGTGGCATTTCATCGAGGTCGGTGGGATTTGGCTCCGAGAAGGGGGAAGAAGCGTGTTCTAGGCAGAGGGAACAGCGCTTACGAAGGCCCTGAGGCGTCGAGGCGCTTGGCTCCTCCTGGTGGGAACGCCAGGTGGCTGGCGCGGCTGGGGGGGGCCGGACTGCGGGGCGCCAGGTGGGGCAGTTGGGAGAGGTCGACAGGGGGCGTCCCGTGGCAGGGAGTTGGAATTTTTACGCTCTACAGATCGGGTCACCTGGCCCGGAGTGGGTGGCGAGCGTCACAGGCCGGTCAAGAGCATAACTGTGTGGATCTGCACAGCAGTTTGGAGGTCGCAAACAGCCTTCGCTTGCTCACGACTTCCCCGCGAGGTGGCCCCTGCGACTATGGGAAAGAAGATCCCTTTTACAGACCAAACAGCGTTATGCCCGTTTCCCAGATGGGGAAACCGGGAAGAGGTCGGTCCGCGACCCTCGGAGCGCGCAGAGGCGGAGCCGCGCGGCCCTCGGGCACTCCCCGGCGTGGGCGGGCCCTGGCCCTTGGCGCTCGGGCTGGGTGGGCAGGGTGCTGGTCCTGCCACGCAGCCGCAGAGGCTCGGCCCCGCGGGCGGGCGGCAGGAAGGGAGGCGACGCCCCCTGGAGCGGCAGGAACCCGGCCGGGCCCGCCTCCCCGCCCGCCGAGCCGCGCCGGCCCCAGAAGTGATGAAAGCCGCGGCCGAGTCCAGGTCACGCCGAAGCCGTTGCCCTTTTAAGGGGGAGCCTTGAAACGGCGCCCGGGTTCCATGTTTGCATCCGCCTCGCGGGGAGGAAACTCCATGTTGTAACAAAGTTTCCTCCGCACCCCCTCCCTCCCCCTCCCCCTAAGAACCTGGCTCCCCTCCCCTCTGAAGCTCGCGGGGATCCCTCCCTCCCACCCCTCCCCTCCCCCCCGCGCCCCGATTCCGGCCCGAGCCGGGGGGGAGGCCGGGCACCCGGGCCAGAGTCCGGCCGGAGCGGAGCGCGCCCGGCCCCATGGACAGCTCGGCAGTCATTACTCAGATCAGCAAGGAGGAGGCGCGGAGCCCGCTACGGGGCAAAGGTACAGGGGCGCGCGGAGGGGGCCGCAGCCCGGGCGCCGCGGGAGGGCCGAGGACAGGGCCGGGACCCTCCCCGGGGCTACCGCCGCCGCAGCCCCGCGCGCCCGCCTTGGTGGGGCCCGAAGCTCCAGCCAGAGAGCGAGCGGGGTGAGAGTTTGAACTTGGGGAGGCTCGGAGACGCGGGGCGGGGCCTGGCGCCTCTCGGGCGCTCGTATCTGTTCGAGGTGGGGAAACTGAGGCAGGGGTAGAGAGGGCGCTCCTTCCGGGTCTCCCGGACTGGCAGTGAGCGGTGCCCGAGAGTCGCCCCCTCCCCCCCATTGGCGCCAATGGGGCTGGGAGGGGGGGTCGGAGAGGGCGCCTTCGGGCCACCCGCTGAGGCTCCGCCCCCCTCTGGGCCGCGGGCTGGTCGGGTCGCAGGAGGGGGCGCCGAGGTGACAGCGAGCTGGGGAGGGTTGGAAGGATCTCCCGCCAACACACAGCCACGTTCCTTACAAACTTCCGCGTCACGCGTTGGAGGCGCCGGGCCCCTCAGAGGCACCAAGAGGGGCACCCACTTCTAAGGGTCGCCTGCGCGCCCGCGGGGAGATGCGGGTGTCGGGTGGGGACGTGCCCACACACGCACCGACCCGGGAAGCCCCGCCGCCCACCTCGGCCCGGCGCCCCGGGGCTGGCGGGGCTGGGCTGGGGGTCTGCCCCTCCCCTCCCGGTGTTGGTTTCAGAGGCTAGGATGTCCCTCCAGGTCTGCCCACCTCTGGCCGGAGCCTAGCTCCTCCCGGGGGCAGGGGGCGGCTGGAGGGTGGGCCCGTCAATCAGCCGGCGGACGCCAGGCTCTAGGTTGGAGGTCTGGGCGGGGCGGGGGCGGAGGAGGCGGGGCCGGCAGATGGCCGCCGGACACTGGCCTCAGGTCCCCACTGCCTTCCTCTGGGCCAAGTTTCAGGGAGGACTTTGGACCCACGGGGGCGGAGAGGATGGAAGGAGGGCGGGAGCGGGCCGCAGGGCCCCAGGCTCCGGGCCTCCTTGGCAGGGGCGCGACTAAGCTGGGGCCGCCCAGGTAAGGGGGTTCAGGAGGGGCCCCCAGGGGGACTGACTCCTCCGCAACGACGGAGCCTAGGAAAAGAGAAAGCACCATCGCTATACTCCTTCCAGCCAATCCACGCCTAACATGGGTACTTTTGTGCGCCCACTAGGACGACTTGTGGGGAGCAGAGGGGTGGCCTGGAGCCAACACCCTCAGGAGGGTCTGAGCCTCCTCAGCGTGTCTCCCGCGATGAGGTGGGACGGCCAGGCCACACCGTGTCGGCGCGGGGGCTCGCAGGGGGCACCTGTGCGCGCCTCCGCGGGCTGCTGTGCACGCCCCCACCCTGGTCCTCCCCGCTCCAGGTGACCAGAAGTCAGCGGCTTCTCAGAAGCCCCGGAGCCGGGGCATCTTCCACTCACTCTTCTGCTGCGTCTGCCGCGATGACGGGGAGGCCCTGCCGGCCCACAGTGGGGCGCCCCTGCTCGTGGAGGAGAACGGAGCCGTCCCCAAGGTGCGTGGCGGCCAGGTGGGGGCTGCGGAGACACCTGGCCTCAGCCCGGAGGGGGTTAGGGAAAGGGGCTTTACATGACACGCCTGCCGGCTCTGGAAGGTACTGAGGAGGGTGAAGCCCCCCCACTGACCCCTCCGCGGCATCGCCCAGCCAGGCCCTGAGCCCCCCAAGACCGCTGGGTACCCCCCAGCCAAGGAAAGTCTGAATTCCTCTTCTCAGTGGGGGCTTTTCCCCCGCCTTGGTTTCCCTTGGTGGGGAAGTGAGGCCTGGAGAGCCCGGCAGCAGAGCGGGCAGGGGCAGAGCTGGGGGGGGAGGGTGGCCTCTGTCACCATCCTTGTGGCCCCCCAGGTAGAAAGCTGGGGGAGGGCAGACTTGTGTAGGAGGAGTGACTGGGGCTTGAGAGAGGCACCCTCAGCCAGCCCCAGGTGTCCCCACAGCAGACCCCAGTCCAGTACCTGCTTCCCGAGGCCAAGGCCCAGGACTCGGACAAGATCTGCGTGGTCATCGACCTGGACGAGACCCTGGTGCACAGCTCCTTCAAGGTGGGCCCTGCCCAGCAGCCCCCAGCCCAGTTTCCCAGGGGGCCTGTCCTGGCCTGGGAGGGTGGGCTCTGCAGGTCCTGCCCCAGCTCCAGCCGCCCTTTTCCCCCTACAGCCAGTGAACAATGCCGACTTCATCATCCCCGTGGAGATTGATGGGGTGGTCCACCAGGTGAGGGGCCAGGATCGTGGGAGGCGGTGGGCTTGGCATTGCCTTCCAGACCCCAGGCTCCTCCCACCAATCCTGAGAGCCCCAGCTGGGATTTTAGATGTGGAATGTTAGAGGCTCAGAGAGGGTGTGAGACTTGCCCGAGGTCACACAGATCCTCAGGGACTTGGCCCTGCTCTAAGGCCTGTAGGAAGTGGGGTTCCTCCTCAGCGCCCCCTTGCCCCACCCTGCCCGGGACCCAGTTCAAGTAATTCAGGATAGGTTGTGTGCTGTCCAGCCTGTTCTCCATTACTTGGCTCGGGGGCCGGTGCCCTGCAGCCTTGGGGTGAGGGGGCGGTCCCCCGGGTCCCTACACTTGGCTGAGGCCATGGTGGGGAAGGAACTGAGAACTGATTCCCGTGAGGTAGGGCCCGAAGCCAGGAGTCCAGGTTCATTTTGATCCTCTCCCCCCAGGGGGGTGGTGGCTTCCGTAGCAGAGCCCGCAGGCCATGGGACCAGCCCCGGTCCTGTGCTCTTCTGCCTCTTCCACCGGCTCCCTCCCAGCCCTCAGCCACCCCACCCCACCCCACCTCATGTGGCCTGCAGCCAGCAGCCCCTCACCGGCCCGCCCCCCAGGTCTACGTGCTGAAGCGGCCCCACGTCGATGAGTTCTTGCAGCGGATGGGCGAGCTCTTCGAGTGTGTGCTGTTCACCGCCAGCCTGGCCAAGGTGAGCCCCATCCCGCCAGGGTCCCGGGAGCCCAGCCTCCCATCCTCCTCCAGCACAGGGCTGGAGAGACGCCCTGGCCCTGGATGACCCACCTCCCCCACCCCCCCCCACCCCCCCGCCCCAGTATGCAGACCCGGTAGCGGACCTGCTGGACAAGTGGGGGGCCTTCCGGGCGCGGCTGTTTCGGGAGTCCTGCGTCTTCCACCGGGGCAACTACGTGAAGGACCTGAGCCGGCTGGGCCGAGACCTCCGGCGGGTGCTCATCCTGGACAACTCTCCCGCCTCATACGTCTTCCATCCAGACAACGCCGTGAGTGCCCCGCACCCAAGCGGGGGGTCAGCCCATTCCTGCACCCAAGCAGGGCCACCTGCTCCCCTCACCGCCCTTCACCCATCTGCCCAGGTACCAGTGGCCTCGTGGTTTGACAACATGAGTGACACGGAGCTCCACGATCTCCTGCCATTCTTCGAGCAGCTCAGCCGTGTGGACGACGTGTACTCAGTGCTCAGGCAGCCACGGCCCGGCAGCTAGTGAGGTGCCCTGGGGCCAGGACCTGCCCCTGACTGCCACCCACACCCCTCACACGCGGACTTTTCCCTAAGAAAGCCCAGCGGCCGCCGCCACCACCACCTCAGTGCCATGGGGAAGTGGGCGCCCCCCCCCCACCAGCCTGGCCAGGCCTCGAAGGGGGCAGCAGGCTGCGCCGAGGGCCATGAGCCCCCGGGTCCCCCTGTCAGTGCCTTAGATCCTCCTCTTTCTCAGGGGACCTGTGGGGCCCTGCGTGCCACTCCCCCTTCCTCTCTCTCTCTTTCTGTGCTGCCATGTTTCTCTGCTGCCAAATTGGGCCCCTTGGCCCTTTCCGGTTCTGCCTGGGGGAGGGGCCGGCTTCCCGCTGCCCCACGCCTTGGACCGCCAGCCTGGGAACAGTGGACACAAGTGCCTTGCGTAGAGCCCTCTTTCTGGCCTGGTTTTCCCGGGCTGGGGCCACGATCGTGTCAGCTCTGGAACAGTCTCCAGGTCGCTGCAGTCTAGCCTCATGGGGAAGGAACCAGTCTTCTCACCTCCTCCCTTGGGGCTGACACAGCCCCCGCCCCTCTGCCTAGGCGGGGGGGGGGGGGGGGGGGGGGGGGGACAAGAGCTGTCACCACTTGTGAAGGCAGCAGGGTCTGTCCTTCAGGACCCCAGGTTCCAGCTTCTCTGGGCTCAGCAGTAGCTGAGGGCTGCTCCCCAGCTCACCTGAGACCCCCTCACGTCTGCCTTGACCACCCCAGGGCCCTGGGGCTTGGCTCCCGCAGTTCCACATGCAGGGGCACAGGTAGGACCTCTTCTCGGTGCCATATAAATATGTATATGTGTATATAGATTTTTAAAGAGGGAAGGGTTGGGCTAGATACACCCCTCCCTCACCCCTTTCCTGGGCCCATAAATTGGGGGGAGAGTTGGAAAGGATTTTTACCTTTTTTTAAACTGCTAATTTCTGAATGAAACAAGCTGGGCCAAGGGGCCCCAGGCCCTGTCCTCTGTCCCTCACACACACACTTCGCTCCATTCGTTAATTCCAAACACGATTGAGCACCTTCTCTGTGGCCAGCACTGTGGTAGGCCCACCAGCTGAGTGTGTGGGGGTCTCTGTACCACCTGATCGTGCCTCCTCCACCCAGCCCATACTTCACCAGTGCCTTCAGGGGATCTGCAGGAGGTGGGACCCTTTTGTGGGATTTGGGGGGTCTCTAGGAAGCCTGGCCAAGGTGTCCCCCTCCCCTGTGCCAACCCACCCATTGCAGCCCCCTGCCTCGCCCCCTGCTGGCTGGGGGCAGCTCCCAGGACATTTGCCTTCCAGCTCTGACTCCTTTATCTGGAACCCCTCCCCCGAATGCTGAGTCTGGAGGTCAAGGCCTTGGGTCTCTTCCCAGGGCCTGACGGTTGGGGACCGTCCCCCTAGGGGACCCACATACTAGTGCCAAGGGGGATGGCAAGTGGAGTTGTCATTCCCCTCCCTCCCCCAGCTGTGGGTGGGAGGGAGAACAAGGTTGGCCTGATTCGAGTGACCTTCCTGTTTTAAGTGCCTTCTCTGTCACTGAGAGCCCCACAGTGTGATGAGAACTAAAGAGAAAGCCAGATCCCTTATAGTGCCTCTGTGGTTATTGGCGGAGGTTGAAGTGGAGGGAGCAATTTGTGTCCCATGCAGCCGCACCCCTCTTCGACAAACCCTTGGGAGGGAGGGGGATGTTAGTAGGAGGGGCCTGCAAGTGTGAATGTGCACGGTTAACCACAGCTTTGAGTAGAGCTGAGTGCATCGGGCTGTACTATTTAATGATCCTACCTGTTGGCCTCAGTTATCAGATCTGCAAAATGGAGCTACGCCCTCTTTGCAGAATTGACTAAGTGCTCGCACACGGAGGATTCAGTAATATTAGCTCTAAAGCAGAGCTGAGCTGAGTCCCTAGGGGAGGCCCCTGGAAGGTATTTGGAGACGGGAGCGGTGTGGTTTCTGCCCTGGAGCGGAGCGGGGAGGGGCTGGTGGGGCCCCAGAGCGGGGAGGTGGGGAGCAGGCCGAGATCCGCGGAAGCTCAGTTCAGCGGCAAACCCGGGAACTGAACGAGGCCGAGGGGCTGCGGGCTGAAGTTCGGGGGCTCTGGGGAGACCGGGTGGGGCCGGGCGCGCGGTCTCGTTCCCTGCCACCACCGTCCCCCCCACCCGCCGCGGCCTCTGGGTACCCACTGGCCGCGCCCTTGCAGGAGCCTCCGGCCCACTTCCTGCCCCCGCCCCTCCGGCCCTGGCAGCACTTCCTTTGCAAAACTGGGCAGCCCCAGGCCCGGGCAGGAAGTGACCTCCCGGCCCGCCCTCTCCTGATTCCCGCGGTGGCCACTAGAGGCCTCTCTGTCCTCGCAGACGCCCGGGCTCCCTAGAGCCGGCCCGCCCCGCCTGCCGTGGGGCACACGCCCCCGGCCCCCTCCCCCGCCTCGAGGGCTGGAGAGATGAGGGCCAGCATCGTTCACCCCTCTGCTGGGGGTGGGCAGCCTTTGCTCTCCCAACACACACTGGGGCGAAGGAAGACCTGCCCTTCCCAAAGGTTGGTCCCTGTCCCCCCAGCTCCACCTCCCTTCTTCCTCCCACTCCCTCATCCCCTTACCTTGTGAATCCAGCCTCAAGCCTGCCTCATGGTGCCCCAGGTGCTGAGCTGCCCCCCAAGTCTCCGAGGGAGCTTGTAGTGTATATGATACTCCCCCCGCCCCCGCCCCCGCCCCAACTTTTCCCTGGTAGCAGAGCGCCGGGGAAACGCCGATTGGGAAGAGAGACCCGCGGTGCCCACACTCAGCTCCGTCAGCCCCAGTCTGAGGTGGAGCCCAGCCTTCTCAGGGTAGATACTCAGGTCTGCCTGCCTCTGCCCTCCTTCCCCTCCCTCTCCCCCTCCCCCTCCTCCTCGGGGTCCTGCTCGATTTCCTGCTCTCCATGCAAACACTGGTTCCCCCAGATTTGCATCCCAGAGGCCCAGGCACGCAGTCAGCAGGGCTCCGGCTGTGAATGAGACCACAGTCAGCCTTTCCACACCACGGCTACCCACACATCCTTTGCCCACAGAGTTCAACTCAACCACATGTATGGTGCTTCCCGTGTGCCAGGCATGGTGCCAGGCCCCGGGGACATGCCATGACTACGCCGCGTCTCTGCTCTCAAGGAACTCACTCTAGTGTGGAGAAAGACACCCGACAGACTGTCTAAAACCTGGTGATTACACAGAAGGCGGGAGCGCAGGGGACACCTGACCCCCTGGGACAGCCGTGAAGGGATTGGGAAATGCTTCCTGTGGGGTGGAGGCCCTGAGGAGTTTGGGAAGGAAGAGGGATTCAGGTGAAGGTGACCTGAGCGGGTGGGTTCATCAGGAAAGGACGCCAGAGCGCCAGGGGCCAGTCACAGCCCGGAGAGTGGGAAATGACAGCAATTTTGGAATTGCACACAAGGCGGGAAAGGGGAAATGATGCTGTAGAAAGCAGGAGAAGCCAGATAATGCGGATGCATAGCCAGACCCAGGGCGTGGGCTTTTTCTCGCGAGCTGTGGGTGCCACTTAGGGAGACTAGAGGATAGCGAACAGGAGAGGGATGTGCTCAAAGCTGGCAGCTGCACGTTGGAAACTAAATCAGGGGTATGGGGACATGAGATCCTATGGGGAGACCAGAGCCATAGACTCGGAGATGGAGGATGAAGACCTGAACTGGGGTGGAGGCAGAGAGAAGGCAGAAGGAAGAAGGGATGGAAATGAGATAGGAGACAAACTCGGCCAGCCCAGCCGGAAGCTGTGGCTGGTTGGCCCCTGGGGTTGGGGTGGAGAGGAGGGAGGGAGGCAGTCTGACTTCTGGCTTTGGAGATGTCAGCTGTGAAAAGGTCTCTGACCAGGCCTGTATGGGGCAGGTAGTCACTGTTTACTTGTGTCACACACACACACACAGCAGAAGGAGTGTATTAGAAGCACCTCATGCAACCCTGCTGGCGGGAGTGTAAACTGGTGCAACCTCTTTGAAGAGTGATTTGACAATATCTATCAAAAATATTTTTAAAATGCAGACACCTTTTGTCTAGCAATTCCACTTTTAGGGATTTACACTGTAGATAAAATGTATATACATATAACCTCGTATGTGGGTGGGTATTAATTGCATCCTTTGTAATCACAAAACACTTGAAATAACCTAAGTGTCCACCAAGAAGAGACTGGTTAAATAGATGCTGCTATGTCTATAGCAAAGAATGCCATGCAGTCATGAAAAGTGATGAGGTGGAAGATAGACCAGTAAATGAAACAAAGCAAGATTCATAACTAGAGTGATGGCATATTCCCACTAGAGGGAATATAAAGTAGACACAGATATAAGTGTATACTTTTCATTTTTTTGCTGAGGAAGATTCACCCTGAGCTCACCTCCATGCCAATCTTCCTTTACTTTACACGTGGGTTGCTGCCACAGCATGACCAACAAGTAATGTAGGATCTGAACCCACGAACCCAGGCTGCCAAAGCAGAGCGCACTGAACCCAAGCACTACACAGGGCGGGCCCCTACATATATACTTCTGTATAGTTCAGTAGGGTCCACAGGAAGTGGGGATCATGGCTAATCACAGGGAGCGGGGCTGGGGGACTGGATAGGAGTCGTCTAAGATGGGAGGGACACATTTTATTACATATCTGTTTGTATTTTTGAATTATTTTACCAGGCACATTTATTAATTGTTTTAAATAAAAATCAGTTTAAAATTAAAAACACAGAGTCGGCTTTCAATATCAAAGGCACAAATCACAAATTCCATGTCATTCCTTTGAATGGTCATCACATGCCCACTCTGTTTCAGGCACTAGCGTCCGGCAGCAAGCCAAACACACAGTGTGGGAAAAACAGAGGTTATAAAAGTAATTACGAAAGGAATATTACAAAAGGAGAAGTTGAAAGTGGTAAATAAAGACTTAAAAACTTTCGTGTTGCCACTGCCCCAAGATGACTTCTAATTGCCCCAAGATCACCCCAAGATGACTTCTAATTGCAGAAGGGGAGATGTGCCTTTATGGTGGGGCTATCTGGCAGTCACTACCATAACCAAGGGCTCAAACTTTGCATCACTCATGCTGGGACAGCTTGACATTGTCTACCTCCCGATGCCATGCAATGTGAAGTACACAGTAACACCTTCGACATGCTACTCAAAGTGTGGTCCGTGGACCAGCACGTCAGCACCCGCTAGGAGCTTGCTAGTAATGCAGAGTCACAAGCCCCAGCCCAGACCTACTGGATCAGCATCTGCATTTTAAATAGGTTCCCAAGTGAGTCACGATATTAGAGATTGAGAAACACTAGCCTTTTTCAAAAATTCTTGAAAAAAATTGTTTAATCAGAATCTAATCAAGCCATTAGAGGTACTTTCAGTTTGTGGGAAAAATAGGAGGAAGAGGAACAAATTAAGTAATACACAAAGAAAGACTTCAAAAATCCCAATGTGAACATCATATAACACAACTGTTCTTGGCTCAGGTAGGTCAAGGTCACAGAAAAAAGCCAGGGGACTGTTCTAGATTTAAAAAATACTGAAGTGATGCAACAATCAAAGGAAATGCATGATCTTGATTTGACCAAGAATCAGTAAAACCAGCTGATAGGGGTCGGCCCGGTGGCACAGCGGTAGAGGAAGTAGAGGAAGATGGGCACAGATGTTAGCTCAGGGCCAGTCTTCCTCAGCAAAAAGAGGAGGATTGGCAGCAGATGTTAGCTCAGGGCTGATCTTCCTCAACAAAAAAAAAAAAAAGAAAAAGGAAAACAGGTGTTAAAGTCCTCCTGGGGACAACTGGGGAAACTGGACTGAAAAGAAGAAGATATTAGAAATAATTGTTAATTTTCTCAGGTGTGAAAATCGTTTTACAATTATGAAGGAGAATGTCCTCATTCGTAGGAGATGTGTGATAAGTTAAATATTTTGGGCTGAAGTATCATGATATCTGCAACTTACTTCTAAATATATACAGGTAGATAGGGCAAATGTTGATCCTTGAGTCACGGGTGTTTATTATGCTATTGCACTATTATTTTTACTTTTCTATATGTTTGACATTTATCATTATAAAGAAATTGAAATAATTTTTAAAAACATGTTGTCCCCCAAAATCCTGAGGCTAAATTAAAAGACAAGCAACGAAATGGAGAAAAGTATGTCATAAATGACAGGCAGCTTACCAACCTCAATACGTGAAATATAGAAACAAGTCCAACAAATTAATTAAAAACTCCCACAAAGGAAGACATAGCCAATAATTTTGTTTTTAAATGGTCTATCTTACTGGTAATCAAAGAACTATAAATCAACACAATAACGATTTTCTTTTCAACATTCAAACTGACAGATTTCCTTAAAAGCTGGAGCCCAGTGCGGGCAGAGTGGAGACAGGGCAGTCTCTTCTTGGGCTGCAGCTGGCACTATAAATTAACGCGACTCTTCTGGGAGGCAATTTGCTATTTACATCTCTGAGCCAGCAATCCCACTTTTAGGAGTTTATCCTACAGAAGTAAAAATGGCTGCAACCTAACGGCCAAGGTTAGCAATAGGAATACTCACCACCACATTCTTTGCAGTATTAAATAGTTGGATATAATTTGGAAGTCTGATAATGAACTATTAGTTATATAAACGATGCTATCTAATGGATTGCCTTGAGACGATTAAAATGAAGTTGCAAAATAACATATAAAAGTAAAAAGTATGTGTGTGTAGATAGACAGATGATTATATACGTATAGGACACACGCACAGCATGTGGACTGAACAATGACTTGAAAGAAATACTCCAAAATAAACCATCCGTAGATTACCTCTGTAATGGAATCGTAGATGAGTTTTTTCTTTTCTTTTTGCCTGTCTGGATGATCAAGTGAATATATACTTCTTTTTCTTCACAAAAAAGGGTGTTATTTTTAAAAACAAAATAACTCCGGTGTGTCTACTCCTCTTGGCAGACTGTGCATGAGCACACTCACACGCATGCACATGCACACGTGTGCACACTCACGCATTTGGTCTCCAGAACGCTTGGAAGTGTGGTCAGGAGGAGGAGCTGCCCTTGTCCAGCCAGCTTCACCTGACCCTCCAGAGGACCACGGTTCAGAGGGGACCGGAGAGCAGGGTGGAGGTTGGGGACAGCTGCCCAAGGTGCTGAGTTTGTGGGCAAAGCCAACTTCTGAGGGAGACCGAGCCCTGAGAGGGCTACACTCCTTCCTCGGCCTGAGAGGGGCCCCCTAGGACCAGGGGTGAGAATGGAAGCCTTGGCATCTGGGAGAGAGTGGCAGAGCAGAGTCCAAAGGCACCAGTTTATGGCAGCTCATAAAAACTCCAAGTGGAGCTAGTGCCCCTGAAGGGGGGAATGAGAAGAGCACTTATGCTGACTCTGAGCGAGCATCATGCCAAGTAGAAGAGACCTCTAGGGGTGCCAGGGCCCCATCTGTCTTGGAGGGGCCCCAGCAGCCATTCCCCCAGGGGAGGGGGGAGGATGGCTGAGCTTCTTCTGGGTTGGGAGGAGGAAAGGTCCAGGCGCCTACCTTCCCTGGCAGGCTGTCCACCTGCAGTGAGGGCACCCCATCCCTGGGAGCTCACTCGAGAGCCAAGGGTGGGGCCCATCGGCTCTGGCTGTCAGGCTGTTGCTGGGCTCCGGTCTCCAAGGGACCTGGCGGGCACCTGCTTCCCCACCCCCTCACCCATTCTCTCTCTCTCTCTGGGGCCCTATCTTCCCTTATATGGTGAAGGCAGTTCCTAGAGGAGGGGTGGTGGGGACAAAGGTCACTCTCTTGAGCAGCCAGCTTGCCACAACTCCCTGAGATCTCCCAGGTGGCAGCTGCCTCTCCCAGACAGGTAAGGCCAGCGTGCGGGGACACACAGGGCCCATCAGTGGTGGGAGGGGACAGGACAGGGTCCCTGCTTCTTGCTGACAGCCTGGGGCCTCCTGCAGCACCTTGGAGCAGATGTGAGGGAGAGACCCTGCACCCTGGAGTCCGGAGAGCAGGGAGCCCAGTGCGGCTTCCTGGGCATCCAAGGAAAGAACTGTGCAGGCTCCACCCCAGACAACTGCTCCCTCAGACCATCACCTGCCCCCAGCCCCGACCCTCCTTCAGGTGTCAACCACCTGGATTGCCTTGGATTGAGGAGAATCTGGAGACACTGGACTTCTAGATTTCAAACCTGACAGTCCTGGGCAAACCGGGACTAGTTGGTCAGCCTGACCTTTTCCCTCCCATCCCCCTACCCCATCTTTTTGCCCATTTCTTCTTCATCTGAAATGGTTTCTTTCTTTGTGTCACCATTCCCCTGACACTCCTGGGACCTTGGGGCACTGGTCTCTGGGATCCAAGGGTGTGGGCCACAGCTGTCAGGGACTGAATGGGCAAAGGCAGGGCCTGGTGGCGGCATGCATCTCTGCCCATCTCTCTTCCCCCAGGACCCAACCCCTCGGCCTCACCAGCCACTGTGGCCCCATCCAGCTGAAATAGAGGGGGCAGGTAGGAGAGGTGGGAGCCAAGTCCAGACCAGGATCTTGAGACACTCTGACTGCCCCCTTCCCAGGAAGCCTGCTCAGGCATTCTCAGGTCGACGAGGGGCAGAGTCTGCAGGTTGGGGGCTGGGGAGTGTCCACTCTCTCTGCTCTGAGGAAGCAGGAGGGTGTCCTTTGTTTCAGGGACTGCCACATCCCTGTCCAGCTCAGAACTGCATGACTGGGGACTAAAAGCAGTGACAGTGACAATGACCCCAAGGCTCTCTGGAGCCTGAACCCGGAGGACCACAGAACTGCAATTAAGAAAAGAAAGATGGGACCTGGGGGGAGCAGGAGCCCTAACTCCCTCCAGGGCCCCATGAGGGTCCATCCCGTCCATTCCACCGTCTGTCTTTCAGCTTCATGAATATTTATTGAGTACCTACCATGTGCTAGGAACTGGGGGCCGTGTAGATGAGCACGTCTAGGTGCTTGGCCTCGGGGACCTCAGACTTATAAACAGATCCTTTCATCACCAAGTGGTCAGGGGGCCAAGAGAGGCATCGCTCCAGGATGTCTTGGGCCCCTCAGGGAGGGCCCCCGTCTAGACTGAGGATTCTGGGAAGATCTCCTGGAAGAAATGAGAACTAAATTGAGTCTAGAAGAGCATGTGTTAGCCAAGTGAAGAAAGGTGGGGAGGGCATTCGGTCAAGGGAACAGTAGAAGCAAGGATGCGGAGAGGGAGAAACAGGGTGGAGCTAGGGCCAGTGAGCCGGTTGGCATTACTAGAAGGCACTGTGGGAGCAGAGGGGTAGGGGTGGGGGTGGGACAGACTGGAGAGATGTTCAGGTGGACAAAGGGCAGGAGAGGGAGGGTGCAGGGTGTTGCACAGATGGCTGACTTTGGGGTCTGGGGGTGGTGATGCCCTTCCTCGAGTTGGGGACAGAGAAGAGAGGGGACCAGGAGTCAGAGGAGGGGAGGCAGTGAATTCAAGTTGAGGGAGAAGACAATGCACATCCAAACCCAGTGTTGTGCTGTCTGTGGCGTGGGGAGTGAGGGCCCACGTTCCTCCAAGCAGTTCAGGAGGGAGAGGAGAGCTGGGGAGGCCCCACCAGGGTTGGGGGTTGGAAGCGTCTGCTCTGACCAACATGGTTCGGGGCAGGAGCAGTTGGTGGGTATCCGTGGTGTCCACCTCTCAGAGCCACCCTCCCCAGAATTCCCTTGCCCACCCTTGGCCCAGAAGAGGCTCCCCTTCCCCTGTTCAGGCTGCAGGAGGGCCCCAATCCTGATTTCTGTCCTGGGAATAGAGCACCGACTTTTCAAGTCTCTGCTCCCCTGAACTCCTGTCTGATGGGCAAGAAGCACCTCCTGCTGTCTACCCTCTGTTCCTCTTGCTGTTCACTCCTAGCATCAGAGTACGTCCCTAGTGGGACTTTAGAGAACATCTTGTCAAACCCCCACCTCAGAGATGAAGAAACAGGGTCCATGTTCATACAGCTATTGAGTGCCCAGGGGTCCTGCAGAAACGGCAGTATAGACAGAGGTAGTGATTGAAATACCAAATTGGTTCTATGGAACCAAGAATTCTGGGAGCCCTGGGGTTTCTATGGGTTGAGAGACTCCTCATGGAGGAGGCCATGGCCAACAGGGCATCCAACGGGACCAGACACAAGGCACTCCTACAAGCCCAGCGCTGGTGATGAGCAGGTGGCCCTGGTGTCTGCTTGAGGGGGTGCTAATTGGAGGCTGGGCAGGGAGACTTTGCCCCCAACTCCAGAATGCCAAGGAGAGAGGTCACCCTCAGGACTCAGCTGAGGGAGCAGTAAAAGGCCAGGTCATTGTTCCAAGAAGTGACTCAGAGTCAAGGTGCAAGGAGAGATTAGGAAGATTCCAGGCTGCCAGTGCTCGGCGGCCTGCTCCACGGGGCCACGGGACCTTTCATTCATTATTCAGCAGCTCAGGGAGCGTTCGTGGAGGGCAGCTCCGTGCCAGGCTGCGTGGTAGGCTCGGTGGGGAATGGGGTGACATCTAGTCTGGTAGGAGGGGCAGGAAACCAGGGATGAGAATCATTGGGACAAGTGGTTCTCTGTTCTGGCTCGTATCAGAATTGCTGGGGAGTTTTAAAAGCACCCACGCCCTACCTCCGAAAAGGCAGAAAATAAAGTACCTATGCTCCAGCCCCACCCTGGCCTAATTAAATCAGAATTGCTGGGAATGTGGCCTGTGCAGGAGGCATCAGTATTGTTTAAATGCCCCCTGGGTGATTCTGGTGAGCTCCTGGAGTGGAGAAGACAGCTAAAGGTCAAAACAGTAAGAGCCATAAAAGATACTATAAGGGAAGCTTGGAGAGGGGAGGTTTCCTCCAGTGCAGTTGGTGGAGGGTGGTTCACAGTGGGAGGGTTCGCTCTGTCATTTATTCATCCATCCGCCATCCATCCACTCACTCACTGACTCACCCATCCATCCATCCCTCCCTCCCTCCCTCTACTCACTCACCCATCCACCCGCCCACCCATTTATCCATCCATCCATCCATCCATCCACCCATCTACTCACTCAGTGACTCACCCATCCATCCCTCCCTCCCTCCCTCTACTCACCCATCCACCCACCCACCCACCCATTTATCCATCCATCCATCCATCCATCCATCCATCCATCCATCCATCTACCCACCCACTCAGCAAATTGCCGTCACAATGCTGGATGCTGGGGATTCAGTACTGGACAAACACAGCCTCCATCCTTGTTGGGTCTACATCTTGTGGGCCACCAGAACAGTGATTGAGGGGTGTTCGGGGGTAGCTAGGAAGAAACAGGAAACTGCTACCTACACTTTTTTTTATTGTGATAAAATACACATAAGATTTACCGTTTTAACTACTTAAAGCGTACAATTCAGCGGCGTACAGCACCTTCACAATGTTACGCAACCATCACCACTATCGAGTTCCAGGATTTTCTCATCATCCCAAATGGAAACTCCACATGTACTAGCTGTCACTCCCCATTTCCCCCTCCTCCCAGCCTCTGACAACCTCGAATCTGTTTGCTATCTCTATGGATTTACCTATTCTGGATGTTTCATATAAATGGAATCATACAATGTGTGGTCTTTTGTGCCTGGCTTCTTTCACTGAGCGTAATGTATTCAGGGTTCATCCACATTGCAGCATGAATCATACTTTGTTCTTTTTTTATGGCTGAATAATATTCCATTGTGGGGCTATACTGCCCTTTGTTTACCGCTCATCTGTTAATGGACATTGGGTCATTTCCACCTTTTGGCTGCTGTGAATAGGGCTGCTATGAACTTTATGTACAAGTTTTTGTTTGAACACCTGTTTTTTCAATTCTTTTGAGTGCATATACTTTTCAGTCCTTATTTATTCTTTGTTGCTCTTTTTTTAAAAACCTCTGTATGATTTTTCTTTTTCTAAGCAAGCATGGCTTTGAGAAAAAATTTTCAGAAGGAAAAATTGTTTGGGGCTAGAGAAAGAGGGGCCCTGAGTGCCGGACTAAGGAGTGGGGGCTCATTCAGTTGGTGACAGGGAGTCAGAGTGGGTGTTTGAGCAAGACAGTGACAAGATCAGAGCTGGGTGGGAAGGCTAGAGGCCAGGCCCCTGAGCCCTGGCCACCTGGCACTGTTGGGAGTGCCCTAGGGCCGGGCTGGGAGAACAGCCCCTGAAACCCAGGGTGCTCCCAGCTCCTCAGTCCTTGCTCCTGTATCTTCTCCCCTAGGCTCATCCGCCATGACCAAACTGAGCAGCCAAGTCAAAAGCTCCCTCAACATCACCACCCCCGGGGTTCAGATATGGAGGATCGAGGTGAGGCCCAGACTGCGTGTGGAGTGGCTCTGCAGGCCTGGGAGGGACCGAGGGAGGGAAGAGGCCTCGGGTCACTCTTTCTGTCCTCCAGTCCTGCCCTGCCAGTGTGCGAGGCCCTGGTAACCCGCCCACAGGCGCCAGCCTCCCCTCTCCTCTCCCTGCTCCTTTTCCTCCTCCCCTTCTCACACACATTCTTCTTGCCAGCTTCCTCATGCCCTTCTCCTCCCAGCTCTCTGCTCTTCCAACTCTCCTTTGGTTAAGGGAGGGAGGGAGCTGGGGTTGGGGGTGGTCCTAGGTGGTCCAGGGCAGCCCCTCTGAACTCCCTTCTCCCCCTAGGCCATGCAGATGGTGCCTGTTGCTTCCAACACTTACGGCAACTTCTTCGAAGGCGACTGCTACGTTGTCCTGGCTGTGAGTGGGGCTGGGCAGGGGGAAAGCTGAACAGACAGCAAAGCCCACTGGAGTGTCAGGGAAGAAACTTGAGGCTGGGGATGGGTGGGGACTGCTGGCCTGGCTTCATGCCGGGATGGCATTGACTGGGTGTGCCCAGGCACCCAGCCTGGTGGTGGCTCTGCAGGGTCAGAGATGTCAGAGGCTCTCCCTGCCCTGGGGCCCTGGCGTTCCTGGCTGAGGTGACCTGTGGATTTTCAGTCTTGGGGGACTTCCGAGCTGGTGGGATGTCACCCTACCTTGAGTCCACTTTTCCAAAATCCACGGTCATCTTCACATCACCTTTTCAGTTCTTGCCGTATCCTGTAGTATTAACGCATTTGTATTTTTCCTTATACTGACTCACTTTTAAAATTTAAATCCATTTATTTAAAAACTTAACTCTATATCATTACCATAAATGGAAAGCAGTGTGTCCCGTGTCACACACAGAAAGTAGCTATAAAATATCTACATAATCATTTCGTATGTACATTTGTTTGTATCCCACCCAACCACCTCATGGACCTCTGAGGGTCCATGCACACCATTTTGAGAAACACTGCTATAATCCAACCAGGTTATTTCCAAGATGAGGTGAGCAAGACCCAGGGGGCAGCCACGTGCCCCACGTCTCAGAGTCTGTGGCAGAGCTGGGGTCACGATTCAGGGCTCACCTGTGGTCCAGTCCCCACGTGTGTGGGAGACCATGCAAAAGCAGGGAGGGGCGGGAGAGGTCTGTGGGAGCCCAGGGCCTCGTGTAAACTGGACACGCCCTCTCCCCAGATCCACAAGACCGGCAACAACCTGTCCTATGACATCCACTACTGGCTCGGCCAGGCCTCGTCCCTGGATGAGCAGGGGGCGGCTGCCATCTACACCACGCAGATGGACGACTTCCTGAAGGGCCGGGCCGTCCAGCACCGCGAGGTCCAGGGCAATGAGAGCGAGGCCTTCCGAGGCTACTTCAAGCAGGGCCTTGTGTATGGAGGGACGCGCTGCAGGCTGGGGAGTGGGCCCAGGGCAGGGCAGGGTCACCCGAGGCTGGGGGCTGACCTGGGGCTGGGAAGGGAGCCTGAGGCCATGGGGAGAGCCCATGAGGGGCTTTTGGCGATTTTTCTTGACTGTTCCACTCCCTAACTCCCATTTCTGCTGCTTCCCTGTCCTTGGTCTTCATCCCTCTGAGTAAGTCTTTGGCTGTCACAGAGGCCTTTCTGAAATTCTGTAACTCATGAATCTTTGCAAGTCACCCCCTACTTGAGTGTCAGGGAGAGCTCAGTGCCCAAGGTGGCTCTCCAGGCCATCACATTAAGTCTCCACTCTGGCCAAGGGGCAAATGACTGCTCCTTTGTCCTCTAAAGCAAGCCTTTCACACTAAAAGCCCCAATTTCCAGCTTTTCCTGAAAAGTCTGAAGTTCTGGCTTTTGGGCTTTTCCCATGGAAACATATAGTCAGGGGCCAAGTTGCTACTGACCTATAGGACAGGCCAGGAGCTCTCTAGTTAGCCACAGTCCCCACCCCTCCCTTATGTCTTCCCACACTTACAGCAGGAGTCTACTCCTTTGGGCATTTGAGCTGCCATCTCTCCTGTCTTAGTCTGCTTGGGCTGCCCTAACAAAATACCATAGACTGAGTGTCTTAAACAACAGAAGTTAATTATCTCAGTTCTGGAGGTTGGGAAGTCCAAGATCGAGCTGCCAGCTGATTCAGTTGCTGGTGAGGGCTCTCTTCCTGGCCTGTAGATGGCCACCTTCTCCCTGTGTCCTCACATGGTGGAGAGGCTGGGCAAGCTCTCTCAGATCTCTTCTTATTAGGACAATAACCCCACCATGAGGACCCTACCCTGATGACGTCATCTAAATGTCATCAAATCTATTACCTCCCAAAGGCCCCATCTCTAAATACCCTCCCACTGGGGCTGGGGGCTTCAACATAGGAGTTTGGGAGGGGTCTCAATTCAGCCCACGGCTTCTCCCCTCTTGTCCTTCGCTTCAATCCTGCCCTCAGAGTCCAGTCCTGTCTTCCTCGTTTCTACTCCCACATGCTCCTGTCTTTGCCTGCCTCTCCATGGGGCAGGGATGAGGGCGAGGAGAGTGAGGGGTCCAGGTGCAGACTTTAAGGAGGCACTCACTGCAAGGAAGGGCATGTGGATAGGCAATAGACCAACCTTGCACTTGCGTGACCCCGAGGGAGAGGGCCTCACACACCTCACCCTCATCCCAGCCCTGCCCTCAGACGGCCCCAGTGGCAGCCAGGTACCTACAGTCTGGGAGGGCAGGGACTGTCACACCTCCCAGCCCACTCCCTTGGCTCAGCTCACCTCTCTTCTCAGGATCCAAAAAGGGGGTGTGTCTTCCGGCATGAAGAAAGTGGAGACCAATTCCTATGAGGTCCAGCGGCTGCTGCACGTCAAGGGCAAGAGGAACGTGGTGGCCGGAGAGGTGGGCATCGGCTGGGGCCCTGGGGCATGGCCTCCTGTCCCCCCTCCCAGCCTGGGTGGAGGGCAGAGGCCAAGGAGGGGTGAGGGGCAGGGAAGGGGCGGGGGGAAGATGATGGATGATGGACGGGGCCTGAGTGGGGTCTGCACTTCTCCCACGGCTCTCCAGGTGGAGATGTCCTGGAAGAGTTTCAACCGTGGGGACGTCTTCCTCCTGGACCTGGGGAAGCTTATCATCCAGTGGAACGGGCCGGAGAGTAACCGCATGGAGAGACTCAGGGTAGGCCGTGCCCAGCACCGCCCCTCCCCGCAAGCCCGCCCTGCGCCCACCTGCTCCTGCGGCCCAGCTCCTGGCCTCTCCTCAAGTCAAACTTGCCAGATTTCTGCCACACCCCCCCGGCCTCATTTCCCCGGGCCTCACGCCTCTGCCTGCCGGGGAGGGTGTGCCTGAAGGTGGCTCTGAGTCTGGTGTGTAGGAAGAGGTGTGCACGTTGGAGCTCGCGGGTGTGTCCTTGTGGCTAATCTCCTGAGATTTAACGAGTCCCTGCTGTGTGGCAGATGCTGTGCCAAGCGTTGGGGACCCAGTGGTGAAGGACATGGCAGAGTCCTGCCTGGCTCTGGCCTCCAGACGGCTGCTCCCCCTGGGGAGGGGGGGTGTCTACGTGTGAGGACGTGAGAGACTGTGCTGTCTGAGTGTGTGTGTTTGTACATATGTGTGCAAGCCCACATGAGGCTGTGTGCACATGTGTGTGTGTGTGTGTATACACAAGGGAGCTTGGGCAAAGAGACTGAGTACTGTGATCTTCAGGGCTCAGTTATTGTCCAACACTGTTAAGTAAAATCATAAATTTCAAACAATGTCAGAACTGAAGGACCAAGAGGTCCTCCCAAGTCCCCCGCCACCGAGGAGACCTGCTTTTCCAATGGGCTTTCGCTGGTTCCCTCACATGCACCCCAGCAGCCTGGTCCCCCCATCAAACGGGAAAAGCAGGCAGGCAGCCCACCCCTCTGGGCTGCTGTGGGCTGGGCTGGGGCCTCCCGACGTGGTTTGGGGTAATGGACACTGCTTGTCCCCTACTGTCATGGGTCACCCGGGGCCTCCCTGCAGGGCATGACCCTGGCCAAGGAGATCCGAGACCAGGAGCGGGGCGGGCGGACCTACGTGGGCGTGGTGGATGGGGAGAACGAGAAGGCATCCCCAAAGCTGATGGAGATCATGAACCACGTGCTGGGCACGCGCAGGGAGCTGAAGGCCGCTGTGCCTGACACGGTGGTGGAACCGGCACTCAAGGCCAACCTCAAGCTATACCAGTGAGTACCTGGTGCTGGGGGATTTCCTGGGTGCAGGGTGCCCTGGCTGAGGGGTGCGAGACCCCTCCTCTCCATGCTGTGCCTTCGTCCTGCAGCGTGTCTGACTCAGAGGGAAAGATGGTGGTTAGAGAGATCGCCACCCAGCCACTCACACAAGACCTGCTCAGTCACGAGGTGAGAGGCTCTGGTAGGCCCCAGCGCCCTGCTCCCTGCCCACTGTCCCCTGAAGCGAGAACAATGCCAGGGGGCTGGGACAGGGCCCAGCACAGCACCGCCAGCACTGCCAGACTCTCCCCCGGGGTCTTTCTCTCGCGCCTCTAGGATTGCTATATCCTGGACCAGGGGGGCCTGAAGATCTTCGTGTGGAAGGGCAAGAACGCCAATGCCGAGGAGAAGAAGGAAGCCATGAGCCAGGCACTGGTGGGTACAGGGGTCAGGGAGGCGGGAGAGTGTGAGGAGCAGGGAGGGAAAGAGATGGAGCAGCGAGAGGAAGCAGGCTCAGACACGGGCGATGCACCAGGCAGAGGCCAGGGAAGGCTCCGGGACCGACCCGCCTGGGGGTTCTGAGGGTCTGGTCTGTGGCCCTCTTGAGGATTCTCTGGTGATGGGAACCGACCACCAGTCAGCTAGAGGGCCTCCTCAGGATTTGTGTGGCCATGTCGCTGCACTCGAGCCTGGTTCAGAGACGGCAAGGAGAAATGGGGAGATAGGAGGGAGAAATGGCCTTCCTACAAGAGGGTCAGCTTGGGGCCAAGGCTGAGTCAGAGTTTGGGGTCAATGTCGTGGCTGGAGTCAGTAACCCTAACTGGCTTGGGGTCAATGTTGGATTGGGGGTTGGTTTCAAGGTTGGAGATGGGGGCTGAGGGTCAGGGTTAGAAATGAGATGGTGTCAAGTTGGGGGTCTTTTTGGCCTTGGGGTTGGGGCCAGAGCGGGCTTAGGTATGGGCTCAGTATTGAGTCTTGGGTTGGGTTCAAGTTTGGGCTTGGGACCAGGGGTAGGTTTGTGGTTGGGTCTGGTTGGAGTGAGAGCCAGGCCTTGGCTTACGTTGGGAGGTGTCAGCTACAGGAGGGACCCAGTCCCAGCCACCTCCTTTCTCTTCCCAGAACTTTATCAAAGCGAAGCAGTACCCACAGAGCACGCAGGTGGAGGTGCAGAATGATGGGGCCGAGTCAGCCATCTTTCAGCAGCTCTTCCAGAAATGGACAGTGCCCAACCGGACCTCAGGCCTGGGCAAAACCTACACCGTGGGCTCTGTGGGTAAGGGCTGGCCTGGACGGGGTGGGGTGGGGCAGGAGCCAGGAATGAGGCCAGGAGAGCACCCAGACCTGCCTCCCGTCCTCCTTCCCAGACACGCCTCTTCCATGCATGCTTACCCTGGCTCTGGGCTCCCCAGGTGGGGTGGGGACACCAGGAGACAGGGCTAAACTCAAGAGTTGTCACAAAAAGGGAGCTGAGAACAATCTTTCATTTGGAATGGGGTCGGGTCTCCCCGGGAGCCAAACAGCTCCAGTCTCTCGCTGGACAGCGCTGCTGTGGCCAAGCCCAGCGCAAGGCACCGGGGAAGGCTAAAAGGGCTGTCCCCCTCCTGGCTCCTCTGAGGGGGCCCTGGTAAAGCGTGAGTCTTAGGGTCAGGGAGATCCAGTCTGTATTATAGTTCTGCCTCTCTCCAGCTGTGTGACCTGGGGTAAGCTACTGGGTCTCTGTAGCCTCAGTTTCCTCATCTGTAAAATGGATCTAAGAGTTGTCAGTGCCACTCAGGGCTGTGGTGAGGACCTGGGAGACCTCAGCTGGTGACAGTTGGTGTCATGATTCTCCCCCACTCCAGCCAAGGTGGAGCAGGTGAAGTTTGACGCCACGTCCATGCATGTCCAGCCTCAGGTGGCTGCCCAGCAGAAGATGGTGGATGACGGGAGTGGGGAGGTGCAGGTAAGGTCATGGGAGGGAGGCCTGTGCTGGTCGGGGAGGGGTTGGCAAAGCTTGTCCTGGACCTCACGCTAGCCTGCTACTGGCTCCAGGTGTGGCGCATTGAGAACGTGGAGCTGGTGCCTGTGGATTCCAAGTGGGTAGGCCACTTCTACGGAGGTGACTGCTACCTGCTGCTCTATACCTATCTCATCAGCGAGAAGAAACACTACCTGCTGTACATCTGGCAGGTCAGGCACCGCCCCACCCCATCCAGAGCACAGCCAGCTCAGCTCCCATGACACCCCTGCCAAGTGGCCATCACCCTTGAGTTGAATACCTCTGGTGATGGGGAGCTCACCCCCGTTCCATCTTGGGACTGCCTTGGCTGTGAGATCCCATTGACACTGAGTACTGCCTTTCACAACCCTTTGCCCTTTTGGCTCTCTGAGTTTCCCTTCCAATTCCCATGGCCTCCTGCACGTTCCCTTCACATTCTGGTTTCTGTGTCCAGATGTGAGGGAGCAGAGAGATGCTTGGGTGCTGGGGGTGAGTGGTGTGGTAGAAACAGTGTTCCCCAAGGAAGGTGCAGTAAGAAGGAGAGAAGGGTTAGGGTCAAGGCTGGGGGTGCAGGTGGGTCGGGGTTGGGGGCTGGGAAAGGATTAAGTGTGGGGCTGGGAAGAACTGAGGTCTGGGTCAGGGTGGGTTTTTGGCTGTGTCCAGGGTGGGGTTTGGTGGGGAAGACAGTTGGTTTTGGCGTCAGGTCAGAATTGGGGATGGAGCTGTTGCTGAGGCTGGGGATGGGGTCAGAATCAGAGGCTGACCCCATCCCACCCTTTCGGTCCTGCTCGTCCACAGGGCAGCCAGGCCAGCCAGGATGAAATCGCAGCCTCGGCCTATCAAGCTGTCATCCTGGACCGGAAGTACAATGATGAGGCGGTTCAGATCCGGGTCACGATGGGCAAGGAGCCACCTCACCTCATGTCCATCTTCAAGGGACGCATGGTGGTCTACCAGGTACGGCTGCGGGACTGGGGCGCCTGTCAGTGACCACGAGTGAGGCGGGGTGGGCGGCCTGGAGATGGGGAAGGGGTGTGGGCTGGGAGTGAAGCCCAGTCTTCAGAGGACGGGACTGTTTGAGGCTCCATCATCTGTGTGGAACTGGCAATAGAAACAACCATCCGGTACTTTCAAAAATACACGTAAGGAGCACTTAGCATGTGCAAGTACTGTTTCTCTCTACACCCAACGCTCGGATCCTCTACATGAAAAAAGAATTTATTTATATTGGCTAGATTTGCCTAAACGATGGACCTGTCCAAATTGCCCTGGTGCCTTCCAACACGGTGACATAGACATCTCCTGCACTCGTTTAAACCATCATCGGCTTGTCGAGCACCTCCTGAGTACACAGCCAGTCCTCTGCAGATCGCCAGGCGGGGGAAGAATGCCAGGCTAATACTGTTTACCGTCTTGACAGCAGAGCAGGGAACTCACAGCCCGGGGCACCGTGTGGTTAAAGGCTGGAAGTGCCAGTCGAGTTCAAGGAGGAGCGTGACTCCAGCATCTGGGGGAGGCACAGAGTCACAGTGGGAAGCGGGTTGGGAGGAGGTCTTGCCATTGAGGTGGGAGTTGAAGACATCAGCAGAGGAGAGATGAGGGCCTGCCATGCAGGGGGCACAGCAAGGACAAGGCCCAGAGGACGGGATCCGTGGGAGCAGCGAGGAGACTGGCGAAGCTAAACTGGAGGGTTTGGCGAGAGCAGAGCGAGTCTGGAAAGGCTGTCGGCACCTTCGTCATGTGAGGCCCTCAGAGGCCCGGGTTCTAGTCTATAAGCAGTGGGGAGCCGGAGCAGATTCTTGAGCAGGGGAGTGCCATGACCAAAGCAACGTTTTGGAAAGACTAGTCTGGTGATGGTGGATCAGAGAACCTGGAGGGGCAGGCAGACCCCACCCAACCTCTCTTCCTCTCTGGCTCTCTGTGTCCCTCCAATGCCCCATCGTCTTCTAACCTTGCTAAGTCACTCTGCCTCTCTCTCCCTGCCTTCTCCCGCACCCTGCAGGGAGGCACCTCCCGGGCTAACAACTCTGAGCCTGTGCCCTCCACAAGGCTGTTCCAGGTCCGGGGAACCAGCGCCAGCAACACCAAGGCCTTTGAGGTCCCAGCCCGGGCCACGTCCCTCAACTCCAATGACGTCTTCATCCTCAAGACCCCGTCCTGCTGCTACCTGTGGTATGGGAAGGTGTGTGCCGGGCCCGGCAGCGTCCCTTCCCCAAGCGGGTCCTGGGGCTCCCCTAGCCTCAGAGTGGACCTGGCTCAGGGAGGGAGCCTTTGGCTGAATAGGTCCCACTCGCTCGTTTGCTAGCCCCGTCTGCCTCCTCCACAGCCCTGGGTCTGGCCATCCTCAGACTCTCAGCCTCTGTGTCTGGGTCAGTCGCTCTCATTCTGTTTGTCTCTGCCCACACCTGTCTGTGCCAGGGTTGGTCTGTCTGTATGTCTTACGCTCTCACTCACCACCCCGCTGCCTGTCACTGCCTCTCCATCCATCTCTGTAATGAGGATGCAGCCTCTTGGAGCCTTCTCCTGCCCTGTAAGGAGCACGCAGACCCTCTTGTCTCCTCTGGCATTCTTTGGAGCATGGAGGACAGAGGAGAAGATGAGAGAACTGTCTCTGCCTGGTCACGTGCATGGGTCCTGATCTAGGAGCGCCCTCTCAGACCTGGCAGCTCTGGCCCAGCGAATGTGGCAGAAGGGTGGGGTAGGTGGGCACTAGAGATGGTTTTCGCCAGCACAGCCGACACCCGCCTTTTCCCAGGGCTGTAGTGGGGATGAGCGAGAGATGGCCAAGACGGTGGCTGACATCATCTCCCGGACGGAGAAGCAAGTGGTGGTGGAAGGGCAGGAGCCAGCCAACTTCTGGATAGCCCTGGGCGGGAAGGCCCCCTATGCCAACACCAAGAGGTAACATCGGGTCCCTCTGCTCCAGCTCACCTTCCGGGCCGGAGAGCCCCCCGGCACCTCCACCCCCATGACCCAGACCTTGCAGCAGGCATGAATTGAGGACGCTGGGCACCAGGCCCCCAGGGCTACAAGACGAATCAGGGGCAGTGCATGCCCTCGGAGCATCTTGGGCACAGGGGTCTGTCCATGCTTCTCAGGGTGCTACTCCTGGAGCCTGGGGCCTGGTGGGGCTGCTTCTCTGGCAAAGGGTGTTCATGGCCATAGGAGGCAGGTCAAAGAGAGAGGCAGGGCTGTAGTTTTGCCCTTTGGGAAGAAAATGCCGGAGCCCACCCAGTGCCTACTCTTTGGTGCTGACACAAGACCAGGATGCTGAGGATCACCAGCTGTAAACCCCACTTTAAATGTTTCTTCTAAAGAAGATCCAGGATCCACTATTCCTCAGTTCAGAAGCAAAAAGGCGTGGACTGCAGTAGCAGCAGGAGAGATAGAGGGAAGATATCAGAAAGAACTTCCTAATAGGACTGTAGAAGAGCCACTGGAATGCACATCCTGGAAAGGCAGTGGGAATTTCGCCCTTGGGGCATTCGTGGCCTCTGGGGAGGAGGGGAGACCTCTCGTGCAATCTGAAGGAAGAGCATTTTCCCAGGAGATGGGCTTTCCATGTCGGAGCCCCTCAGAGTCCTGTGTCCTTGCTTTTCCTTTCCCCGCACCTTCCTCCTGCCAACACAATCTTCTGTCCGGCCTGCAGACTACAGGAAGAAAACCTGGCCATCGCGCCCAGGCTCTTTGAATGCTCCAACCAGACCGGGCGCTTCTTGGCCACAGAAATCCCTGACTTCAGTCAGGATGACCTGGAAGAGGATGACGTGTTCCTGCTAGACGTCTGGGACCAGGTAGGACTGAGGCCTGGGAACCTCCCTTCCTGCCACCTCAATCCCCAGGGCCAAGAAACAGTGGCTTTAGAGACAGGTGAGGTTGGGCATTTTCTTGATTCCCATATCCATTCTCCCTGGGGGTAGCATCATGAACAACAGGAGCCTAAGAAAGAAGGAAGAAGGTAGAGGGTTCCGTGCCTGGAGGGGCTGTGGGTTGGATGTAATCTTCTTCCCAAGTCCTCTTTATTTTGCGCGGCAGAGGAGTGTTTTTGAGGGTCTTTGGCTCGGGAGAGGCTGGGAGTCACACATTTGCATAATATCCAAGTAGAGGGCATCCGTCCAGCCTCCTCATTTCTAAGATACGAAGTCAAGGCCAGATGGGGGCTGCCCAAGGTCAGGCTCCACTGTTGGACATCTGCACCTGGGTGAACCGAGGTGGAAGGTGGAGCCCTGTGGGCCAGGAGGACAGGAAGGACTGACCTGGCTCTGGGGTCCTCCACAGGTCTTCTTCTGGATTGGGAAGTACGCCAATGAGGAGGAGAAGAGAGCCGCAGCCACCACGGCGCAGGAGTACCTCAAGACCCACCCCAGCGGCCGCGACCTTGAAACTCCCATCATCGTGGTGAAGCAGGGATACGAGCCCCCCACCTTCACGGGCTGGTTCCTGGCTTGGGACCCCTTCAAGTGGAGCGTGAGTGGCCCCAGCCCACCCTGGTCCAGCACATCCTTCTCTAGGTGGCTTCTCCATGGCACACCCCGAGGATGGGGTGGACACCCAGGCTTGTCTGCTCGTTGTGATAGATGGCCTGTGATATATTTCTAAAGGGGGATTGTGATATATTTGAGGGGGATTAGAATCAAAAGTAAGGCTGCAGTAAGGCCATTAAGCCCCTAGTGAGCGAGAGGGAAGGACATTTATCGAAAACCCAGTCTAATTACAATATCTTGCTTGTGCACTAGATTCAGCTCAAAACTGTTGGACATTATTGGTAAGAAGCATACTGGCTATTTAAATTTAAATTAATTAAAATTAAACAAAATTAAAGATTCAGTTTCTCACTAGCCCCAATTTAAGTGCTCAACAGCCACATATGGCTAGTGGCTACCATATTGGACAGCACAGAAAAAAAAAAACATTTCCGTCATCCAAGAAACATCTATGGGACAGCGTTGGCGGATCCTCATGCCAGATGAAAGAAAACTTCTCAGTTCTGAAGGATAGACAAATGTCTTCTTGGCACTAAATTCTAAGTGAAATGGGTCATACCCATGGTCTTCCCTGTGACAGTGAGTCAGGCTCCTACGGGATGCTTCCTAAACTGGCCTCAGATAGAAGCGGAGGGCAGGCCCTCAAAACGGGGCCCCACGAAGGGTTCCGCTGGAAGGAGGAGGGCTATGGGGACGGGTGCTGGCCAGGGGCTTTGCGCGCGCTAAGTTGGCCCAGCTGATGAGTTCAGGGAGACAGAGAGCTTAGATTAACTGCCTCAAATACATTGAAAACAAAAATTCAGTGATCGATGGGCTGAATTTAGTCAAGGATGGATTCAAACAAATCTCGAGGCTGCGAATCTAGATGCCAGAACGTCTTAAATTCATGTCAGTGTCCCAAGTCACCAACTCTGGTGGCCCTTCCCTCACCTCAGGCCTGAGCTGGCTTCTCTCCTAGACTCGAGTACTCACTTGTTCATTCATTCATTCATTCATTCATTCAGCATAGCTGGGGCTCATGACGTGCCACACTGGGTGCCAAGCCCTGGGGATACGGAGATGGGGTCCTCCTGGAGCCAAAGCCCCTTTACTCCCTCCATTCGTCTGTGGCAGGGTTCCCCTCAGGGATCGGACAGGAGCCCCCCAGTTCTCCAGGACCCCTGAGGCCCCAGAGCCTACAAAGTGTAGGCAGGGTTCTCAAGGCTGCGTGTAGCCGTTCGCACTGGCCTGAGGCTGGGAAAAGACCGCGGTCGTCTCCCTCCCCATGTCGGACTGAGCAGGGGCAAATAACCCCCTGCCCGGGGCTCTTCTGGCCTGTCAGCCCCATCTGTGCCCATCCTCACCACTCAGGCTCCTTTTTAAGGACCCTCCTCCAGCCTCTGCCTCAGCTCCCTGTTCCCCTTGTCACCACCAGGCCCCAGGCCAGCCTTCTTTCGTCTCCTGAAGGAAAATGGTCTTTCATTTCCTCTGCTGAGACCCAGGCCTAATTTATTACTTACTTTGCAGAACGCCAAATCCTATGAGGAGCTGAAGGCGGAGCTTTCAAACTCGGGGGACTGGAGCCAGATCAGTGCTGTGAGTACGGGCATGTGGCTGGGCCCTGCAGTGGCCGGCTGACGATGGCCAGATCCGAGGGAGCCAAGAAAGCTCCAGAGAAGATGCCAGTGTCCTGTGCCTTCCTTTCCACCCTTTCCTCCCACTTCTCATGGAAGTTCTCCTTGCTGTTTAACTTCAATGCCTCTAGCTGTTTTTGCTTCCTCCATTCCTTAGTGAAGTGGTTCCCAAATTTTATTATGCATGAGAGTCTGGGTGATGGGGAACTGGGGGGTAGAAGCTTATTAAAATGAGGAGTCCAAGGTCCCACTCCCAAAGATTCTGGTTTGTAGAATTGGGTTGAGACCTAGGAATGTGCATGCTTTTAACGACACCGCTAGTCTGTGGACTCCACTTTGAGAAATAATGATTTCTCTACAGCTGTCGCCCTGGGGATCCCTTCCCCAGGTAGAAAAACTGCATCTCCTTCGATCTTTCAATTAGTTAACAGAAAGCCCTGGGATATGGAAATACGAAAGCAAAACTTTTCCTTCAAGAAGTTCACAGGCTTATAGGGAAAATGAAACAAGCCCAAGCAGACTCAGCAGAAATGTGCCCACAACGTGAAAGCGATGTCACAAGCACTCCGGGGTAATCAGCAGATAACACATATGGCTCCTCGGCCCCACTCGCAGGCTGAGAACCCGGTGGCGCTCAATAAACCCTTCTTGGTAGACTGACGGTGCAGGCAGGAAAGTATAGAGAGGTCAAGGTTAAGTGAATTAACAGATGACAACTTCACAACAGATAAGACAAAGAGGGTCATAAATGTGCCAGGTAGATCTCGAACATCTGGGAAGTCATGGAAGTTCATAAGTCACAGAACAAAATAGTCATCTTGCTCCAACGGGCTTTGGTTGGGCACAGACCACCATCCTTTAGCTCGTGGGTCCAATCCAACGTGTTGAGTTCTCATAAGGAGTGTACGGATGTGGATGTGGGCAGGTGGGGCATGGGGGTCACAGGAGGCTTCTTGAAGGAGGTGCCTGAGGATCAGTGTTGACTTCAGAGAGACAGGCGGCCTGGGAGGTAGCCACAGACCAGCTGAAGTAACAGTGGTTTCCTTTTCTTCCCTAGGAGATCACAAACCCTAAACCGAACGTGTTCAAAGCTAACAGCAATCTCAGTTCTGGGCCCCTCCCCATCTTTCCCCTGGAGCAGCTGATGAACAAGACTGCGGAGGAGCTCCCTGAGGGCGTGGACCCCAGCAGGAAGGAGGTGGGTGAGACTTGAGGAGGAGGACGACGAACCTGATTTAGTCAGAGACTTCCTTCTGAAAGGTGAACAGGAACTCTTCAGGCAGAACAAGTTATTCCTGGAGAAGGGAACAGCATACACGAAGCCCAGAGGCTAGGAACAAGCAAAGCGTGGAGTGAACCAGCAAGGCGACCAGCAGGGTGGTGGTGGCGGAGCTGGGGAGGGGCTGCTGGCCAGAGGGGCAGGGGCTGAACTGAGCAGTGCCTTCACGCCACATTAGGGATGGTGTTGCCTATCCTAAGAGGGGAGGGGAGCCATCATGGTTGAAGCAAGGGAGTGGCGGTCAGGTTTACGCTGTTAAAAGATCACTATAGCTGCTCAGTGAGGAATGGACTGGAAGGTGGCAAAAGCAGCAGCTTGTCAGGCTGAGGGAGATGGAGCCTGGGTAGCTGGAGCAGGGGAAGTGGAGAGGAGATGGTTTAGAGAAATATTTAGCAGGCAAAATCAATGACACTTGGTAATTACTGGATAAAGGGTATGACAGCGGAGAAAATTGTGTCATTCTTGAGACAAAAAGCCCTGGGTCAGAATGAACTTAGACGGGGATGATCGTGAGGTTAGTGGTGGCTATGTGGTTTGAGGCAGCCGGGACACACCCAGGTTGAAATGTCTGCATGGATCACATTAGGGGAGAGAGTTTGACAAGAAGAGCTTGTTAAAAACACATTTCTAATGTTCATTCCCACTTCATGAAGATCCAAAATAGACTGCAAATCTAGCTTGATGTGGTATTGAGAGAAAACTTACCCTCTAAAGAAACCATAAAGTAGTCTTATAAATGAATTAAGGAATCTACAGAGGAGAGGTGCCCAATTTCTCCAAGAACATCTAAGTCTGTTAGGGGTTTGGGCCCCACATATGTCTAGGTGTGTTGTTCCCAGAGCATTTGCATCCTGCCCTTCACTTTGGAGCCACTTTCATGCATTTCTCTCCCAGATCTGCCCATCTGTGTCCTCACTGTAATACTGGGATGCTCCTAATGTATTATTTGTCATCATAATATTATGGATATCATTATTTGCCCAGCCCCTGGCACAGAGAAAGTGCTCTCTAAATGTCAGCTGTTATTATCATTGCCTGTTCTACTCCTGAGAAAACTCAGGTCCAGAGAGGGGAAGTGACTTGTCTAATGTGACATAACCAATTAGTAGCAAAGTCAGAGCAAAACCAAGTCTTCTGAGTCTCGCTGTCACCATTGTATCGTGTGGCATATAGAAAGGGAAGGGCAGCCAATGTTATTGAACCAGATGATTGACAGGAGGCCAAGTGGATTGCTAATTTTGAATGGAATAAATAGAATCAAGACAGCCCTACCATGGTAGAAGCAGCCTAGGAAGTCTTAGATCTTTTTTTCAGTCAGTTGTTGCCGATTTTTTATCCTGGGAGTAGGGTACATTCTTGCAGGAGAGTGGTAGGTTTGATGGCAAGTGGGGAGGGTGGGAGAACAGACCTCTCTGGCTGCTCCAAATTTGGAAGGGGAGCCAGTGACATCGAACAGTAGGGTGGTGGGTCTGGCTGCAGGCAATAGAAAGAGGGTAATCTTAGTGTTTGTGCACCAATGAGTAAACCACAGAGAGGCGGATGTGGGTATGGGTGAGGCTGATAATCAGCTGGCAGGACCACAGGGTTCAAGTACAGGGCCAGTGGAAAGATACAAGTCCACTGGGATGGGCAGTCCCTGCTATCTAGCCTGGGGTTCAGAGTCCAGAAGTCTTGACCAAGCTGTGGAGCCAGGCTGGCTGGGCCAGGGAAGGCACCCCAAGACACTTGCAGGCCAAGGACACTGCAGCCACACCTGTGAGGGACCTGGTGGGAGAGCAGGATGCTACCACCAGACTTGGAGTAGGCAGCTCTTCCCCATCCATGGGTGCCCAAATCACTCATATGTACTCTCTTCTCCCAAAACAAGGTGTTTTACCGCCCTGCCTAGAGGAGTGGGGAGGGCTCCCAGGAGCCTTGAGAGAATGCCCAGGGGTGGTAGGCAAATCGAATGACAGGTTAGAGAACTGGGGCATGGGACCCACCTGAGCTGGAAATCCACCTACAGGAGTTTCCCAAGGAGCTGTTCAGTTCAGGGCTCTCTGCGGAAGTCAGCAAAATGCTCTCCAGGGCCACTCCACACTGCAGAGTAGTGTAAGATTGAAAAGAAACCCAGAGCTGTCATCCCACCCCCCTGGCCATTCCTGGTGCCTGGGGGAGCAGAGATGAAGGCTTGGAGATGCCGTTTTATAAAACTTTAGTTTGGGGGTTCTTACTTGAGTGTGCCTCGAGGGTATTTAGCTTGCCTTGAACAGTATCACTATCATATCACGTTAGCTGGGAGTAAAGGTCATTTCAGGCAATCCTCTCATCTTATGGCTGAAGGTACCCAAGGCCTAGAAAGATGACTCATGGTTGTGTTTCCAAGCCAAGAGTAAAAATGTAGAATTGTGCTATCTAATCTTCTAGATCATTCATAGGACGAGAGAAGCCAGTACAAGTCATTTATTCAAATATTTAGTTTTCCACTCAAAATAGCTAGGTGAAATTTGACTCTGAATTTGTTCTTTGGCTTGCCTAGCTTCTCCTCTTAGAATCTTTCCCCTCCCCTCAGCTGCTTGTACCTCTGCTGCCACCTGCCACCAGCTCTAAGCAAAATCTGCTTCTACAGAATAATCCAGGTGATACAGTGGAATATAAGACTGACGAGGTTTAGCAGGTTGCCTTTCAACCAGGAACAAACCTGTAAGCCAAGAGGGATGAAGATGTCTATAATGGGAACATTCAGACATCTGTAAGCACAATAGCATACTTTACAAGTAGGGGAGGGAAAGATAACAGAAGCCTTTACAGTATCCCCAAAATCACTCAAGGAAGCGGGGCAGGTGGTGCGGTGGAGCACGGAATGGAATCAGATGACCCTAACTCCCCTGAACTTTAGCTTCATTGCCTGAAAATGGGAGTATTCGAATCCGCCTCAGAGTGCTACAGCAGTACCCCTAAGTGAGACTGCTGCTGGCTCTGTCAGTTAGCGCTGGGGGCGCCCTACTTCCCTTGCGGCCAGCCTGCTAACTCGATCCAAAGCAAGGGAGTCCCCAGGAGAGAGCGCCTCGCGGGGATGGTGGGCGCTTGCTGGAAGAGCGCTGTCTCCTGTGCTAACAGCAGCAGCGTAGTCTTTACACTGTCAGACTTGGGCAGATGGCCTTCTACCGCTCATCCGCTTACTCTCTGGGCCAGGCTTATGGGAAAAAGGGTCCCCTAGCTGAGGGTCACTGTTTGATAAGTGAAGACAGATGAACAAGATACCTTGTTTCCCATGCTCTTTCATGTATAGTAGTATTTTCATCCCCATAAAAGCATTATGAAGGTGCAAAAATTGGCCTTTAAGAAATTCTCCCATTTTATAGAGGAAAACTAAGACCTGGAAAGAGAAGCAACTCCTTAACCAAGCTAAGTCAAATGTCCTAATTCTTATTCCAGGGCTAGTGTGAACTTGACCCTGGTCAAAAGAAAAGCTCAATCGACCTCACGCTGTTCCGGTGCTTTTCATGCGTTCCAAATTCAGGGATCAAATCTCGAGCCTCAAAATGGCCCCCCACCCCATTGCTTTCTTGGCTCTCCCAACATTGCCTGTATTTGCTCATTTGCTTTCCATACCACACTTCTATGACTCATCAAAGGAAACCCTGGGTGACTGTGACCTTTGCCCTCTACCCCTATTCTCTTTTAGGAGCACCTGTCCGTGGAGGATTTCACCGACGCCTTGGGGATGACTCCAGCTGCCTTCTCTTCCCTGCCTCGTTGGAAGCAACAAAGCCTCAAGAAAGAAAAGGGACTATTTTGAGAAGCAGGGGTAGCTGTGGCCTTGAAGCAGAACCCTTGCCTGATTGCAGTTTCCTTTTGTTTTTATTACTGGAATTAATCCTACTGGAATTACAATTACTGGAATTAATTGAAGTGAAATTTTACAGTTGCACCTGTGAGCAGCAGCGGCAATGTCACTTTGTTTAGTCACCTACCTATTTCTCTAGAAAGACGCCGCCTCCGTACGGCGCCTGTGGTCCCAATTTCAGCTCTCAAGGCGGTCCCAATTGTTCCTAGCCTGGGGTGTTGCATCACTTTTAACTATCCTGTTCTAGAGCTTACCCTTCTTAGAAGAGCAGTCAAACACTGCACAGAACATGAGTTCTGAGAGGAGCCTTTCCTGGGCTTTTCTTTATCACGGCTCGGTTTTATCTGTGGCAGGTAGGTTGAAGCATTCTGCAGTTTTACATCCTTCCCAGAGTGATGGCTTTTCCTTTCCACACAAGCCTTCCTCACTGCCCTGTCGGGATATGTTAAAGGGGATCTCTTCTTGGAAAGGGAGCTGAATGGCCTAGGAGATCTCCCTAGTAGGTGGTTTCACTGTACTGGCTAACCAGTACCCAGCGAGGGCAACGGTAACGTATCCGCTGGGTCTAGGCTTGAGGCCTAAAGGCAAGTAGGAAATGCAAATGCTATTTCAACCCCCCCCCCCCCCCCCCCCCCCCGCCCACCGTGCTCTTAATAAGAAGGCAAAGGAAGAGCAGAGTTAAGGCCAATGCTGGGTTTGCAAACTTATCCAGAAGCTCTGCAAAGCTTCACAGGCTCCCCGGCCGAACACAAGGGAACTCGGTGCTGCCCAAGGCCATGCGTTGCTTTGCCATCCACATCCTTTACGGTGGAACGGCGCTGCACGGAAGTCCAAGTCAGAAAGCCAACAGAAGGTGCTTTCCAAACTTCCACAACTGGTTAAGTGTCTGCAAGAATATGTCCTTTTCAGAAATAATAGTCAAACCAACGCAAGGTTAATAAAGGCTTTAATTTCACACACAAAAAAACTCTATGCATAATTTAAAAAGGAAACAAAAACAAGGAAAAAACCGTAAAGGATACAGAGGAACAGTTCTGCTAAAACACAGATAAAGTGCCGCTCCATAAAAAACAACATAAAGAATCAGAACCAAAAGTCACTCTGAACACAAAGAAAGGAATCACCTCACAAAATAATATGGCCAAAGCTGCCAGTAAACCTGGTAGTGCCTCAATTAGGCCAAGTGTAGGAAGCTTGCTTCTGTTTTCCCCTCCGTAGCATAAATAAACAACACTGACAAGGGGCCAGAAAAGTCGGGGATGGAAGGAGAAGCTCAGAGGCAGGGAAACCAGGGGACCAGGTGTCTGCACCATACGCGGCTCACTCTGCACACTCCCTCTGCTCTCAAAATAGACCACTTCAGTCGGCTGCTCAGTTTCTTGTTTCGGCGTTAGACCTAACAAACTTGGGTTCACACCCAGACCCTCAGCCAATCTATTCTTATGCCAGTGGGCATGCCTATACTTCAAACCTCTGTACTTCAGTCCAATGTCACTATAATCAACACTTATATTCATACTGGCACACTTTTTATTAAAAACTTCAAAACCTCAGACACAGACAGCATATGAAAAGGAAAATTTACTAATAGTGTGTAACTATGATACCACGAAAGAGACTGCCTGAAGTCTCGTATTCAAAGCATGCCATAAAGGAGGCAAGGACTGTGGTGAGACACAGCAAAAGAATTCTGGCACAAAACTCACAAGACCTAACAAACTATAGTTTGCCAACCAAAAATATATATATTTTCAGATGTTAATAAGACATCAATAAAGACAAAATTAGCATTTTGAAGTAATGCATTAGATGTCAGAGGGCAGAAATCTGTTTAGTTTTGTCACACTTAAAGAGAGCGTTACTCAGTGTAAAGCAAGAGGAGGAGGAGGAAAAGGACCCACCTGTTTTGGGGGGACAATTTTAAGTGCCATGCATCTGGTACTGGGTTGTTGGTGATTTTCCCAAAAATCTCCATATAGACACAAGGTCCACGTGGACCTGGAGATCCAGCTCTGTTTTAAAACAAAAGACCACCAAAGGGGTCGATTAAATCAAACAGGGCAAACCAAAGGCTGGGTGACTAGGAGCATGACTGCAGTCACCACAGCGCAGAGAAGAAAGGGGGAAAGGGAACATTTTTATTAGTCTCACTATAATCCTTTTCAGTGGATCACAGATGAGTTTCCAACCCCCCGATGCTTTCAACTACATATGAGACACGGCCAACAATCTCTTCAGTTTAGGTGTTTCCAAATCATTTTCCTTATGGAACTCTATCTGTAGCTGTACACGTGCGCAGAGATGTTTACAGAGTTACACAGTGCTAACTGCAGTATGAAAGAACAGGTAAATTCATGAATTCACTTGCTGAGGCTTTAATTCTTAAAGCTGCTCTTTTAGAAGAATTTTACACTCGATCAAGAAGAGGAATACGGAAATGCGTAGTCTAACGTTTGTCTCCCAGAGTTAATGAACTGATGTTTAAATATCACTGCATACTTCTTAAAATGTAAACACATACATTTGTTACATTTGTTATTGAGCCATTAAGTTAGGCCTGAAATTAACAGACCATGGCAAGTAAACAAATAGCTTTGGAATCAAAATACAAACAGAAGAATAATTCATAGATTTTCTTTTTATTCTATCCCGCTGAGACAAAACTTAAGAGTGTGCATACACGCATAAATATATTCCCTACAAACAGAATCTATCTCCTCATAGGCCTAAATTATAATCATGGCTACTAGAGTGATAACAACATCCAGCCATATGCAACTTTCCAATTCTCCATAATAGCATCAGGTGGTAAGAATCAACAAGCTTGAATTTTAATTTAGTTTTCTCTCCCAAAAAATTCCAATTAAGATCAGTTGTGTGCAGAACTAAGTGCTGTGAAGTTCCAATTCGATGTCATTTAAAATAATATAACGACATTGGGTATTCGCGATTGGAAGTTTAGTTATTGTGCAGGCTGCTGGGGACTAAAGCTCTCTGTCCCTATCTAACTTGTCCCTTCCTGGCCCCAACATGCCAAATGCCCCGTCCCCGTGATTCTGAGTAAATTGATTATATGCACAAAAATTATATTATCAACTTATAATTTTCAAACATATACAGTCAGCTCAAAAAAACAACAAACCTCATCAACATAGTCCAGCTAAAATCTCCATCTGTAGTCATTAACCCTTCATTGAGCCAAAATGAGAAAGTACCTTTGTAGTGAAAGGGGGAATAGCGAAAGGAGGGAAGGGAGGGAGGAAGGCTGACCCGGCCACAACGATGGACAGAAATCGAGGAAAATTGAAGTCCTACACTTGAAAGTATGTGAGCAGTGAGGTAATTCATCCGTCCCAGTAACCTGTTTACAGCTCACAGGTCCTGCTCAACACATGAAGATCAAATCAAATTAGGTTTCTGAGGCTAATGCACTTCTGAACCACACACACACACAAGCTACAAAAAGCAAGTCAAATGAGGGTACCTCCCGGGCAAGCCAGGCTCACGGCATTATTTGTTTTTGTAATGCCCTAATGCACCCCTCACTTCAAATCATTACCAATCATTTTTACCAGTGCCTCTCAAAGCTCTGAAATACAGACACAGGGAAGAGAAGTAATAAATAGCTAAAGAATTTTGATCACCACTTCACTCATTTATGAGAAAACCAGTTATTTTCAAGCAAAACAAAAAAAAACCCCAAAAAAGCTAGTTTTTAAAACAAATATTTTCCTCTGCTCTATACTACTCCTGCATACCCTACCACTGTGCCATTGTGGAACGTTCAGTATAGTAATAATGTAGGTAAATAGAAAGAGGCAAAGATTTTGTCAGCAGTTAAGCAAAAGTGCCAGGACCATTTAGAATTCAAAGATTCAAAATTTTAGAGTATGTTACTCTGTCAGAACAGATCCAAGTTTCAAGAGTGGGGCTTGAGCTCTCTCAAGGGGATCTTCCAGAAAAGATGTTGCATCTTCTGTGACAATGGACTTTAAAATGTTTTCTCCCCTTGAAAACCTGATGTGGTTTTGTCCCTACCTCAGAACCAAAGAGTAATTTCCTTGTTTATAATAAAAGCGAGAAAAAGAAAGAAAATGTTGAAGGTTTCATTTTGCTATACTTAACTCTGTGTGACCTTAATGATTCCTGGGCTCACCAAATTATGGTGTGGACTGACTTCTACTCTCAAACTTGTTCTTTATATGGTTTCATGACCTGCTTAACCAAGCTGGTTAATAATGGCAGCTGAGTGACTAGTGTAGCACCCCCATTCAGCCTCAATTCAAAGCACCTAAAAAGGAAGATAAATATATTATGCACCTTTGTTATTTGTTAGTTCTTGAAATTACCTAAACTAACCATATTTTAATTGCCACCCTGTTTTAAGGGCAAAGCCAGAAAGCAAACAGTTAAATGTTCAAGCTTCATCCTATAGTTCACGTACTTAATTTCACACCTGCAGTAGGGCTTTCAGCTTTAGTGGTCCAGAGTTTTAGCTTTAATGCAGGAATACTCCTCTTGACCTCTCTCTATTTGAGAGACAGAGATGCTGGCTTTCTTCCTTATCCCTAAGTATCCTTGCTGGGGAATCCCAACTGGGACAATATTATTTTCCTACCTCTTGAAGTTTTGGTTGTAATCTGTTAGGGTAATGCTTGCTCCATGTAAGAATGATAGAGAAGAAAAGTAAAAGATTCTATCTTCACCACCAAAGTAATACAGATGATATAAATGAACATACTGTGTGAAGGAATCTCTTTAAAGAAAATACAAAGCATACAATGACTACCAAATGTGGGACCATAACACATTCCAAAGCACCAACAATCCTTTTCTTGGGACTGCATGTAAACGGGAAAAGCATTACAAATTCATCAAATAATTTTTTTAAAAAAAGCTCCTCAAGTCAGGTGGCAGAAATGCCCGCCCTTTGCAAGGAGGACAAACTGTCATTAGTGTAACATGGAGAGCTCGCTTTCCAGTGAACTTTACTAATAAGAAACACACATGAAAGATTACAGACTGGAGTGAAACTACTCAAGGAACATAGAGCTAAATGCCAACTGATATGTACATCTTCACGCGTTTCTCAGGTGAACAGACTCTGACAACTTCATTTCTTCTCCAAACTGCTGTGCTATTAGTTTTGAGCAAGCATACTCTGGCGGCTCATCCTAACTCTTTAAGGCTCCATTCATTCCATGTGTGTGTGTGTGTGTATGTACATATATATATATTTACAACATGTATTCCTAAGACAAAAGGAAGCGCCACTCTTGTAGGAGAAAAAGAGGATAATCAGCTACAGATGTGAGACCAAAGTTTCCATAGAACAATTAGCATGGAGCATTCCGCATAATTGCAATTTTCGTCTTTTGGTTTGGCCCTGAGCTGTTTGTTGCTCCCGCATCAAGTAGAGTTCCAAACTCTCCGCAGGCAGAGGAAGGTGAGGTGGGCGGCAGTAAGAGAATATGCAGTGCACACTGCCAGCCCAGGAGTTTGCTCCTCACGAGGCCTGACGAGTGGTCTTTCCCACGTCCATGCTAAGTGCCTGAGAGCTCTTTTCTGTTTCTAGCAGTTCATCAAAGATCTCCCTTAAAATAAAACAAAAAATAAAACAGGAAATTCAGTGAGCAAAGACAAAACGATACACAGAAAATAGACACTGATAAAGCCTGCATAATCCCATTTTTTATTTTATTTTATTAAATTTTATTAGACAAGCAGCTCATTCATTTGATCACCATTGTAACCCCAGGTGCTGATTTTTGAGAACACTAGGGAGGGAAGGGTAATATCCACCTTTGATAAAAATGCTATTTAGTTCCCATCCATATAACTCAGATGTTCTAGCTGATACAACAGGAAGACCAAAAAGGTTTATGATAGGACAGCTTCTATCATAAAACAGCCTTCAGTTTTAAGTTCCATACCTAGATGCTACTGTGATGAGTAACCAATGCTGACTTGAGAGAAAATATTCTGGACTTATAAGGAAATATCAAGACATGAGCCCTAAGCAAAGATAAGAAAACCCCAAAATTGTCAACCAATTAAGTGATGGGCACATTTTATCCTTAAAGGAAAAAGAGTTCGGCTGATTTCTGGCCCCCAGCTTCTGATCTGACAAAGTTTCTTACTTGTGCATATAAAAGAAGATGTAACCACTCCGATCTCGGTCACTCTGCACAGAAGCCTCCTGGATTTTAGACACTTCGAGGTCATTATAAGTAAACCACGCCTGCTTCTTGATGTCGTACACATCACTAATGTAATGACCTGAAATAAACAAACTCTTAAAATGGAGGTTTTTGAAAACATTGCTGAATTTTTCTCAGGTACAGGAAGTTTCAGAAAGAGATAAAAACAGCCACCTCATCCATCTTACTGCCGACAATGCTTCTAAACACCACTCAAAACATATGTACAGAAATTTAAGGGAGGGATATACTACATTGGGACAACTTTTTAGATAAATATATTTTCTTTAGGGGAATTTTGGCCATTTATGAATAGAGAAATAAAAACAGCTGCACCTATTAATACAATTCACATTTAGTGTGATCAAAGAAAAGATTTCAAAGTTTTTCTTGATGTATTCAACTTAACACCTCACAAAGCTAGGTACAGAGCAACCTAATAAGGAGCAAATGGGGGCTACTTCATTTACTAAATGCTGAAATCATGATGTCCATTTACCTGAAGAAGAAGTGCTACCAATGTGACTGACAACACTGATGAGCCGATAGGAATGAGGAAGATTTCCTGTCTGGAAAACAGAAGTGGGCAAGACTTTTAACTCTTCATTTGACTAAAAGAAGAATATCCAATTTAAATTTATTATCAAAGCTGACTTGGCTAAGTTTCAGAGTGTGTGTAGTCAGACTCAATAAAAAATCCAGCAGTTGGTATTGTCCATTGACCCAAGAACTCTACTCCCAACTAAGAATTTATCCTAGGAAAATAATTCAAAAAAAGAAAAGAGTATATATATAAAATTACTCACTGGAGAATTATCTATAATAATGAAAAGCTGGCACTAACAATAGGCCCAATAATAGTTAAATGGTTAGTGGTATATCAACTCAATATAATATTATTCAGCTATTTAAAAAAAATTACGTGGGTCAGTAACATGTTAACTTGTTTTTCAAACCCACATGAATGCACATAATAACCGTAGCTCTATAAAAATAGGTATTGTGAAAATTAACAAAGGGAAATCTTACTTAAAATGGAATCAGGAGGCTGGAAGGAGGAGCTCCCATGAAGTACTACTCAAGGTCAATTACAGGAAAGATACTTAATTATACACCCCAACAGAAAGTCCTCAACAGGAAAGAATCCTCAATTGCAGGAAGAAATGTACTTTGCATCCCAAGCAGAATCAACTATCCCATCAACTCAGCAAATAAGAAACCATCACCACCCTGAACTCTTGCTTTTCTCCAGTGGATTTTAGTTCAAAGCAAACCCTCCCAATTTCCCCCCTTTTCTCTATAAAGTAACATTCCTCTCGCTTGATGGTTGGATTTGCCTATGGTCTGCTACAGCATGCAAATTCTGAACTGCAATTCTTTAGCTGTTTCCGAATAAACTTGTTTTGCTGGTAAGATAACTAGCTGTTTTATTTTTAAGGCTCGCAGTATGTTAATGGGTAAGTACAGAAAAACAGAATGAAAAAAATGTTGAGTTGCTGTGTTGCTAAAGGGATTATGGGTGAACTTTTAAATATTTAAAAAATGCTATTAAAATATCGTTAATAGAAAAATAAAACAAAAGTGATATTCATGCACTGCAGGTAGCACTGTAAGGTACAATTCTGGGAAGGAATATAGTTATATTAAACCAGATACCATTAAAATGATCATAAACTTTGATGCAGTAATTTATTTCTGGGGATTTACTTAAAAGAAGAAAATCTTAAATATAGAAAACATTACAATCATACACAGTTCCTCAGTGTATTATTACAGTGAAAAAACAGAAAAAATTTGTTCAATGTTAAAAATTAAAATAAATAGTATGTTCATTTGAGGGAATACAGTACAGCAGTTAAAAATAAAATTCTTATAAATAACTAGTTTTCAACAAGCAAGATAAAAACTACTTATGACTTTTTAAAAGTATACTTGGGGGTAGGGATGGCAAAAGATTACATCAAAATGCTAACAGTAATTGTGTTAGGATAGGGGGATCCTGGGTAATTAAAATTACAAAAAATTTGGAAAATGGGAGAAAAGCAATTATTTAAGGAAAAAGAAGGCTAAAAAAAAAAAGATTCCAATGTGCTATATAGTTAATGTCATTAATTCTACAGATTTTACTGAGTAACAACCAACTAGTTTTGGTATTTAACTTTAAAGATAATATAGTTTTCATAGAACTCAAGATGACTTTAAAGAGGAGGAGGAGTGATTCTGACAGTCTGACCAGTTCTGCTCAGGGAATAAAACATCACGTACCTCAGCGTTTCTTTTCAGTTCCTCAGCTTCAGCCTCTGTGTACTCCATATCTAAAACATCCTCATTTCCAGAGTCCTCATCAGAACCCAATGAATCCAGAAAAGAGTTGTTAAACTCTGAAGAACACAAAGACAAAGTCTTGTAAAAGTTCTTGGAATAGACACAAAGAGATAGGCTTAGGAAGATATAAGATGGCTCGAGGTATACGTTTTATCATCCCAAGAAAACACAACACATACTATTAGGGTTCCAATTCACCCAACCCACTCTGGGGAATAAAAATTCAGACACCAGGTATCTGTAAAAGAAATGTCCCTTTTTCTTTTAAATATATTTATATGAAAGGGAATATAACTTTCATAAGAAAGGAATAAAACTGAAAGAGAATATAATTTTACAGATAATCCAGTTTCACTAAATTCTGTATTATACAAACTATATATTAGGTTCCAAGTACTTGGTGCATATTGTAGATGCCACTAGGAAATACAAATTAGCTCTCAGAAAAGAGATCATAAAAAGGCTGATATCCTTTCATTTTGTTCAGTATTAAGTCCTTTTTGAAATTTATAAAAATAATGGAAATTCAGTCTTTAACTCTTAAGTTTCACCTAAAATACACTAAACAAACAAATCCAAGATCCATTTTTTTCTTTAATAATGTGCTTCCACTGGAAGAATCCATCTGTACCCACAGCTTTAAAGACTCCCAGGAGCATCTGTACACAAAGGGCTCTTTGCTTCGAAATAGAATTAATTCCAGTAGAACCACATCACAGAGTTGTTTAAAAGACATGAACACCTAAGAATGGGAAGAACAAGAAAAGAGACTATAGCATCGAATTCTGGAAGGTAGAAAGTAGGTGGGTGACTGATTTAGCCGACCTAAGAAAGCCAAAGCCAAATCCTTAGGCAGTAAGGGGAAAGTTAAGAATCAATCCAAATTACATCACAGAATCCTCAAAAGACATACAACTTGGAAGTAGCAGGTACCTCTGAAACTGGAGGCCAAGGAGGGGATAAAAATAGGGATTAGGTGAAAGCTGTTTGAGAAACAGACTGCTAGATCCACTTCCCCCCTACTTCATGCTGAGGGCAACAAGAGAAGTCTAGAGCTTTATTCTCTGGAGAGGGTAAAACAGCCTCTGGATGAGGGGATGCTGGGCACAGGGAGGCCATGAATACCACACCGAAAATGGGAGTAGGCAACAGTCTGCACACTGAAGGAGGAGAATACCCCCTGCCCCATTCCTACGCTTGGCTCCAGAACGTTGGCAGTCACATCTTTTACCTTTAGGTAAAGGCAAGAGATTAGAAAACTCTTCTTGAGGAATCTGACCGGCCCAAGAGAAAAAGGCCTAAAATATTAACATCATCCCCCAAACACTCCCACTCTGTAAAACTCAAAGTTGATAAGCCCAGTTATTCATGCGCTCAGAGATTCCAATCATCTTTTTAGTCCCCTACTCTGAACCATGAGCTGACAGTCAAGGACCACCCGACACCGAGGAAAGCCTCTAACTAGCAAGACAGAGATCATAGCAAACACACGGGACAGAGCAATCTGGGGGAGACCATCTCCTGAGGGAGAAGAAAGCCTCAAACAAACACACAAATGAACTATATTTAACATCCTCAAGAGAGATGAGATGGTATTGCTTCCCTGAACAAAAAAAGACCTTATAAAAAAGGAACATTTGCGAAACAAATCAGTTCTTGAAAATTAGAAATACGGTAGAAATAAAACACTCCAAAGAGGGCTTAGAACTGGAGATAAGGCTGGAGAGACTCCCCGAGAACAGAGCAAAATGACAAAAAGAGAGGAAACCGGACAGAAGACAGGAGAGAACTACGAGGGCCAGACTAGAAGATCTGGATTACACGAGTTTCAGAAAGAAGAGAGAAAGCGGAAGGGAGGAAATCAGCAAAAATTTCTTAGAATTGAAGGACACAGCCTTCTAGATTAAAATGATCCAGAGTACCCAGCAAAATGGATGAAACAGACCCACATTAAGGCACATCACTGTGACATGTCATCACAACAGAAACAGAAGATCCTACAGCCTTTCAGAGAAAAGAGGTCACATCAGGATAAAGAACGACTTTAGACTTGTCAGACGGCAACCCTGTAAACAAGCCTTCTGTCACTGCCCAGCAGCATGAAACCAGGGGAAAACAATGCTCTCACAATGCCTGCAAACCCAGAATTCTACATTCAGCCAAACTATCCAGCAAACAGTAGAACAGAATTAAATTTGCAAGCTCTCCAAAAAATCGAAGTCACATCTCCTCTTCTTCAAGAAAACTACTGGGGATGTTCTCCATTCAAGCACAAGTAGACCAAGAATAGGGAAGCGAGATACAGGAAACGGGAGATTCAAACAAGGAGAGAATCAGAAGGAATCTTCAGCAGAATGGTTAGGAAGATCTCAGGATATCTGTGCATGAATGTAGAGGGCAACCAGTCCAGATTGGAGCAATATGACCTGAGACAGCCATCATCACCACCACTATATCTTTTTTTTAAAAAATTTTTATTGAGTTTATGATAGTTTACAACCTTGTGAAATTTCAGTTGTATATTATTGTTTGTCAGTTGTGTTGTAGGTATACCACTTCACCCTTTGTGCCCACCCCCCACCCCCGCTTTCCCCTGGTAGCCACTAATCTGTTCTCTTTGTCTACATGTTTAACTTCCACATGTGAGTGGAGTCATACAGAGATTGTCTTTCTCTATCTGGCTTATTTCACTTAACATAACTCCCTCAAGGTCCAACCATGTTGTTGTGAATGGAACAATTTTATTCTTTTTTATGGCTGAGTAGTATTCCATTATGTGTATATATATATATATATATATATATATATATGTGTATATATATATATACACCATATCTTCTTTATCCAATCATCAGTTGATGGGCACTTAGGTTGCTTCCATGTCTTGACTATTGTAAATAATGCCACCATGAACATAGGGGCGCATGGGACTTCTGGAATTGCTGACTTCAAGTTCTTTGGATAGATACCGAGCAGTACTATATCATCTTTTTAATCTGAGGACAGAATGCCTGGGTGAGTCTAGCTTGAACTCTTATTTGTAAGTGTCTCAACTACGTAACAGTGAAATTCTTGCTCCTTCCTCCATGCCGTGTCTAGATCAGCCTAAGAAGACTCATTTTGTACCACCAAAGTGTTCCGCTTTGATCTACTTCTGAGAGCCAGAGAAAGACCACAGTCATCTCAGAAACAGAAAATACAGAGTTTAGCCCACTTTCTGTGACCCCATGTCCCTGTGGACTTCCAGCACCTGGTCTATATTTGTTCTGCCAAATGCCATGCCTACGGGGAACTTTATGTTTCTGAATACTCACTCATCACTGCCCACTGACTTCCCCAGAGTGAGCTCTTGTAAATTCACAGGGAAGCTGAAGTCACAGTATCTTCTCCCAGGAGTTTTAAGAGTGGCAGTACTGCTCTTTCATACAGATGGATTACAGATTGTCCTGGCAATTTACTTTTTCAAAATTAAAAAAATATAGTTTAGGGATGTGGATATAGATGGTAAAATGACTAAAAAGAAAGGGAAGCTAATGATGACTACAAACACACATTCGAACAGTGGTTTCCTCTGGGAAGGAGTGGTACAGGAAGGATGTACAGGTAACTTCTAACATTCTATTTCTTTACCTGGGAGGTGTTCAAATTTGTTATTGTTATTAAAAATAACAAACACATTTTATATGCTCTTCTGTGTGTGATACATTACATCATTTAAACAAATGTAATTAAAATAACCTACACACCTTGAAGACTTAACTCTGTAGCTCTTTTGAGGTCATCGTCTTCTTTCTGTTCCCAAGCCTCCTAAGGGGACAAGAACAAAACTAAGGTATTTAAAGAGGTATTGACTAAACTCATTTAATGAGAATAAAATCAGCTGCTCTACAAGTATTTGCTAATAGTGTCTTCCATAATCTTATGGACATGTGGAATATGACCTTTGGAGGGATGTGGAGAAGTTCTTTTTTTAAAGATTGGCACCTGAGCTCACAACTGTTGCCAATCTTCTTTTTTTTCCCTGCTTTTTCTCCCCAAATCCCTGTATGTAGTTGTATATATATTTTTTTAGTTGTGAGTCCTTCTAGTTGTGGCATATGGGACGCCACCTCAGCGTGGCCTGATGAGCAGTGCCATGTCTGCGCCCAGGATCCAAATCGGCAAAACCCTGGGCCGCTGAAGCTGAGCGCGCGAACTTAACCACTTGGCCACAGGGCCAGCCCCCAAGAAGTTCTTTATTTTTTCCCAAACTGTCCTCCTAAAACACAACCTTAGGGGTTAAAGAGGCTTAAATGCTATCTCCTCTAGTCAGTGGTATTTGGCTTGCCAACCAAAAGCCATTCAATGTGACATGATGTAATTCCCTTTCTTCTTATACGTATGAAATACCTGGCACATAGCAGATACTCAGAAGATTGCTCTCTTTTCGTTCCCCTGATTTACAGCATTTGACAATTTCCATGGTATAAATACTCCCATCATGGCCAATTTTAAGCTCCAACATGATGCTGAATGCAGAGTTGGGAAGAAGTGTGCACAGTCGGCTCTCCTGAGCAGACAGTGAGCTGGCTCTAGCGTACCCATGACCCTAAGTCTATGACAGCAAGACAAACAATATTTCCACAGTATACTCTTCATAGATATTTATTTTTATTCTTGCTAAAGTAACCAAGACACCTAATAGAAGCTGGGTAAATACTAAATGAATGCTGTTGACTGCTACTTTTCTAATACACCTGAGATTCTCTTAGAAAAAATAATACCTCTGAAAATGTCTGAACTAGCTGACTAACTTTAAAAAGAAACAGGAAAATGTTGACTATAAAAAAATTTCCCCTCTCATCTTCAGAGAAAAGATAATTTACAAATGATGCATGAATACAGAAAAAATACAATTTAAGCAGAATTGTTTTATACTTTTTAAAGTTACTAAAGTACACAAGAAGCTTATAATGAGCTATTCTGCATTAAAGTCCTGGGAGCAATAATATTGTGTTTAAGAAAGCAACAGAGACATTCCCCACGAGGAAATATGATTATTTAGACTTCTTCAAGTATATAAAGTCTATGCCGAAACCAGGAGGTAAAGGACTACTTTAATTATTAATAGAATGATGCGGTTATACCAAACTAAAGAAACTTCATCTTATAATCCTATCCTCACATCTGAGAAAAATAAGATAGTTTTAACTGGGTTGGCTAACAAGAAATAGGATAGATGTCTTTCCTCAATGAAGAAGAGGGGTGCTGAATTTCTTTTTCTGCACCATTGTTAAGAAATCAGACCTTGGTCTTTTACATTATAAGTAAGTCTTCTAAAACAAATGATTACTATCTATTATTTGCAAAATAATTTGACATATATACATCTTGATGACAAGGCAGCTAGGGATGTACTTCCTATAAATAAAAGGATATAGAACAGCTGGTTCTGAAAAGGTTTTAAAGCAGCAGTTCTCAACCTTGGCTGCACATTAGAATCACCAAGGGAGGGGCCGGCCCCGTGGCCAAGTGGTTAAATTTGCGCGCTTCACTTTGACAGCCCAGGGTTTCACTGGTTCGGATCCTGGGCGCGGACATGGCACTGCTCGTCAGGCCATGCTGAGGCGGCGTCCTGCATGCCACAACTAGAAGGACCCACGACTAAAATACACAACTGGGCAGACCTGGGGAGAAAATGTAGGAAAAAAAAAAGAATCAACAAGGGAAGTTTCAAAACATCTTTATTTTTTAAAAAAAACTAGATGCCCAGGGGCTGGCCCCGTGGCCGAGTGGTTAAGTTAGCGCGCTCTGCTGCAGGCGGCCCAGTGTTTCGTTGGTTCGAATCCTGGGCGCGGACATGGCGCTGCTCAGCAAGCCACGCTGAGGCGGCGTCCCACATGCCACAACTAGAAGGACCCACAATGAAGAAAATACAACTATGTACCAGGGGGCTTTGGGGAGAAAAAGGAAAAAAATAAAATCTTTAAAAAAAAACAAAAAAAAACTAGATGCCCAGACCACACCCCAGATCAATTACATCAGAATTTCTTAAAACTCCCCAGATAATATTAATGTGTAGTTAAGATTGAGACCCACTGTTTTAGGGAGATTAGATTTCTTAATCTGATTATTTGCAAACATTAAAACTATGCATCCATTCTAGGGAATCTTGGTAAATTTTTATTACTAACATGACTTTTATTTCATAGGATTAGACAACCATGAAAATATCACCTTTTACTCAGATATGTCAGATGACTGCAATACTGCAAGTCAATCAGCTTTCGCAAATATAAGCATAAAAAACTAAAAATCGAAGAATAGATTACTACGTAAAGAAAACAGCAGATAAATCTTAGCCTGTAACTAAAATCTGAAATTTCAGATAATATTCCTGAGAATTTTACATTCAAACAGTTCATAGGAAAAGATTCACATTGTGATAAAACGACCAAAACAAATACATTGCCTTAAAATATTAATGATAAAATCATGGTGGTATGCTGGTTTTTCTATAGTTTTCAAAATAAATTTGGACTGGGGATGATCTTTAATATTCCATCTTGCTTTAGCATGCAATAAATTACAGTGATGGGAGGTAACCAACAATACATTTTATTGCATGTGGATTAAAAAAACAATACAAAACAAAACTATCGATGTTTCTATTCAAACCCAAGGCAAAGCCCCAAACAAGTTTTTTTGTTTGTTTGTTTTGATGGATCAATGACTCATTGTATGTAAATCACCTGGAACGATGCCTCACACACAGAAAGTATTAATTATTCTAAGTGTTACTTACATATACTAATTATTATTATTCTGTTTCTTGGAAAGATAGGTACGGAGAAAGCAGCAACATAAACATCTCTTACTTGCTCCTGGAGGCTCTGAGCCAATGCCTGCTGAAGCTCTTGCTCTTCCCTTTCACGCTCCATATCATACTGCTGGAGCCAATCAACCTCTCCTTGAGATCCTTCCGGAGTTTTATTTTCTTTATTCTCATCACAGTCTTTAGTTATTTCAGTAAAACTGGCAGGATCTGAGGAAGCAGAACATAACATAACTGGGAAATCCTCTCTAATAAACTGAAATCTCTGGACTAGAGTGACATCTACTGCTCAGAGAGTAATTTATCCTAACTTTATACATAACTTGCTTGGGACATACAATTTCATCTTACTGTATCTAGATCATGGTTTCTGAATCTCAGCACTACTGAAATTTTCGGTGGGACAATTTTTTGCTGTTGGAGGGTTGGGGGGCTGTCCCATGCATTGTAGAATGTTTAGCAACATCCTTAGCCTCTACCTACTAGATGCCAGTAGCAACCTCCCTCCCCAGCAGTTGTGACAGCCAAAAGTGACATTGTCAAATGTCCCCTGGGGGACAAAATTGCACTAGTTGAGAACTACTGATCTATAGCAATTGTCTTGAAACTTAACCAATTATCAGAAGCACCATGGTTAAGGATGGAGAAGAATAAATGGCCACATCATAGGTCATAATGTCAAATGACCAAGTACTAGGAATAAAGTATTGTTTAGAGTAAATGAAGTAAGAATTAGGCTAGAATGATTAAGCTAATGTTGACATCTTCCCATTTATTACATTATGTCAAATGAGTGTTTTCACATTAATAATCAAATAAGCTTTGCGAATATTCTATGTCAAAAGAGCTACATACAGTATGTAATAAACATCTCATGTACTGCACAAGTATATGACAACATGTATGCTTAAAACACTCATCCAGGGAGATAAGAAAAAAAATTAATCTTTCATTTCTTTTTGTTCCTTCTCTATCTCTAGACTAAGACTAACTGGAATAACCAGTATGGTCATGATTTTGTTCTGGTTATTCGAATTTCATTATAATTTTTAATACAGGTAAGAGTCAGGAGAAGATGATCACCACCCCCCTTCGTCCCTTCCATTTCAAACTCTTTACCAAGGCAAAAATTCTCATCTTAACAAGTTAAGGAAACTCTCATAAAAAGAATTTAACTGGTCACAAGAATTACCTTTACAGATTCATTTTATATAGATTGTCTTAAAATTAGTATATGCTCTTTACCTGCCCTAATACTGCATTTTAACCATTTAAATGATCAATACTTTTCCATAGCACAAGACAACGCTGAAGCTTACAACACCTTGGTTTTAGACTCTAAATCAGCAACTAGTCATCATTTTTTAAATGAATTGAATTATTGACTGAATATTTACCATTAAAACTAACCCTGAATATGCACTAAAAGAGGAAAAGAAACGTGGGATACATTAAGTGCAAAAGCAGTATGACCCCAATTAAGAAAAATTATTCTGGAGATGTCAATAATTTCTTCTTTTCTTCTCTTCTTAGAGAAACAGTCATTTCCTCAGCCTGGAAGGGGCAGCTCTGAAGCTTGTATGACACTACCTGTCTCTCTGGCCTTAGTTTATTCAACTAGGAATGGATATTTGAGGCAACCAATCAGATTACTTCTTTTGGAAATTTGGAACTGAGACATTCAAAGTTACCTGATGCTAAGCATTTCAAATGGAAGAAATATTTGAGAGTTGAAGCTGCTATTTTAGCACATAGATGAGTAATATTATTTTTATTATCAAAATATACTCATAAAAAAAGGTGACAGAGGAAAAAAAAAAAAGAAAAAAAAAGGTGACAGAGGGAGGGAGGTGACATCAGCATTATGGTGGAGTGAGCTTGCCCAGGACTCTCTCCCCTCCAACACACAACAAAAAGGAAGAACCATATTCCAACAGAAAATACCCTAAAAGCACAGGAATCCTTGGAGAGTCACAGCAGCCACACGATGGAGGGTGGAGAGGCTGGAGCCCCCCCTTTGAGGAGCCCGGAACGGGGTAACAGAGAACTTCGCTCCCTCCCCTAAAGACTGGGATCGTTGCCCAGGGAGGCTCCATGAGGGAAGGCGTGGGGGAGGGGTCGCACATCCACAGGATCACCTGGGACTCCCTAGCGCCCTTGCAGCCTAGAGGGAAGCCCTCTAATGGGCAAAAGCTTTCACCTGGGGTGACCTCATGAAGCCCAGACCCCAGGAGACCAGACAGTGAGAGCCGAGTGGGAAACCCGGACAGCATGCAGGAGAAAGCACCCGTCCTCCGACCCGCATGTTGCGCCATCTCAGCTGAAAGCAGAGAGCTCAGAATACCTGGCTCTCCAGCCCCATCCAGTGGCGATAGGCTGTAACTGCAACTGAATAATATCACGATGGGAAAACCCCATTCTTCCAACATCAGGCAGTTCATCAAATCTCCAGAACAGAGAGAAAACAACAAATACCCAGAATTCAGTCCTGAGGACTCAGAAATAAGTAAACTAAATGAAAATGAATGCAAAACAGCTATCATCAAAAAACTCAATGAAGTAAAAGAGAATATAGAGAAACAATTCAACAAGTTCAGGAGCTACTTCACAAAAGAGACTGAAACTATAAAGAAGAATCAATCAGAAATACTAGAGATGAAAGACACAATTGAAGAGATAAAACAAAATACAGATTCCCTGAATGCTCATGTGGACACCATAGAGGAACGAATCAGCATAATCGAAGATAGACATGTTGAATTGCTCCAGACAGAGGAGAGAGAACTGAGACTAAAAAGAAATGAAGTAAGCCTCCGAGAAATATCTGACTCAATGAGGAAATGCAACATAACAATTACAGGTATTCAAGAAGGTGAATGGAGCAGAAAGTGTGCTCAAAGACACAATAGCAGAGAACATCCCAAATCTAGGGAATGAGAGGGAAATGTGTGTGGAGGAAGCTTTCAGATCGCCTAGATTTGTCAATGTAAAAAGACCTACTGCAAAGCATATAGTAGTAAAACTGGCAAAAATGAATGACAAAAGAAGAATACTCAGGGCAGCAAGGCAGAAGAAAATAACCTATGAAGGAACCTCTATCAGACTTTCAGCAGATTTCTCTGCAGAAGCCTTACAGGCTAGGAGAGAATGGAATGACATATTCAAAACTTTAAAAGATAAAAATCTTCAGCCAAGAATACTCTATCCAGCAAAAATACCCTCCAGATATGAGGGAGAAATTAAATCTTTCCCAGACAAACAAAAGCTAAGGGACTTTGTAGCCACAAGACCACCCACCCCCCCCAAGAAATCCTCAAGAAGGCCCTCATACATGAAAAAAGAAAAAAAGGGAGAAAGGGGTCACAAAACACAGAGTAAGGAGACAAACAGAGAGAATCAGAATAGGATAGCAAATATTCAACTACAGCATTAGGATAAAGGGAAGGAAAACACTAAAAACAAAGGCAATCTTGTCACTTTAACCACAAACTCACAACACAAACTGGAATAACATATGAGAATAATAACTTAGGAGGGGAGGAGGAAAGGGACTGAATCAGTTTAGAGTGAGGAAATAAGAGGCCACCAGAAAATGGACTATGTTATACACAAAATTCTGAATACAAACTTCAGGGTAGCCACTAAACTAAAAAGCAGAACAGAGACACAAAAAGTAAATAAGGAAAAAACAAAGAAACACGGCATAAAAAACTGCATAATTCAATGGGTAAACCAAAACACACAGGACGAGAAAAAAAGGAAATAGAGGAAAACCAAAAAAGGAGTGATATAATAACAGCATTAAGCCCTCATATATCAATAATCACCCTCACTGTAAACGGACTGAACTCTCCAATAAAAAGACACAGAGTGGCAAGATTGATTAGAGAACAAGATCCAACAATTTGTTGCCTCCAGGAAACACATCTCAGCTACAATGACAAATACAGGCTCAGAGTGAAGGGGTGGAAGACGATACGCCAAGATAATGGCAAACAAAAGAAAGCAGGTGTCACAATACTTATATCACACAAAGTAGACTTCAAGATAAGGTAGGTAAAGAGAGACAAAGAGGGGTAATATATAATGATCAAAGGGACACTCCATCAAGAAGAAATAACGCTTATAAATATCTATGCACCCAACACAGGAGCACCAAAGTTCATAAAGCAACTATTAACAAACCCTAAAAGAAGATATTAAAAATAACACAATAATAGTAGGGGACCTCAACACACCACTCACATTGTTGGACAGATCATCCAGACAGAAAATCAACAAGGAAACAGTGGAATTAAACGAAAAGCTAAAACAGTTGGACTTAATAGACATATACAGAACCCTCCATCCAAAAACAGCAGAATACACGTTCTTCTCAAGCGTGCATGGAACATTCTCAAGGACAGACCATATGTTGGGAAACAAGGTAAGCCTCTATAAATTTAAAAAAATTGAAATAATAACAAGCATCTTCTCCAATCATAATTCTACAAGGCTAGAAATTAATTACAAGAAAAAAGCTGAGAAAGGGACAAAGATGTGGAGACTAAACAATACACTATTGAACAAGCAATGGATAATTGAAGAAATTAAAGAAGAAATCAAAAAATATCTGGAGACAAGTGAAAATTATAACATGCCATACCAACTCATGGGATGCAGCAAAAGCTGTATTAAGAGGGAAATTCATCGCAATACAGGAACACCTTAACAAACAAGAAAAATCCCAAATAAGCAATCTCAAATTACACCTAAATGAATTAGAAAAAGAAGAAAAAACAAAGCCCAAAGTCAGCAGAAGAGAAATAATAAAAATCAGAGCAGAAATAAATGCTATTCAAACAAAAAAGGCAGCAGAAAGGATCAATGAAACAAAGAGCTGGTTCTTAGAGAAGACAGATAAATTTGACAAACCCCTAGCCAGACTTACAAAGAAAAAAAGAGAGAAAGCACAAATAAACAAAATCAGAAATGAAAGAGGAGAAATAACAACAGACTCCACAGAAATAGAATGGATTATAAGAGAATACTACGAAAAACTATATGCTGACAAAATGGATAATCCAGAGGAAATGGATAAATTCTTAGACTCTTACAACCCCCAAAGCTGAGTCAAGAAGAAACAGACAATCTGAATAGGCCAATCACAAGGAAAGGGATTGAAACAGCAATCAAAAGCATCCCAAAGAATAAAAACCCAGGACCAGACAGCTTTCCTGGGCAATTCTACCAAACTTTCAGAGAGGATTTAATACCTATCCTTTTCAAGCTATTCCAAAAAATTAGGGAGGATGGAACACTTCCTAACACATTCTACGAGGCCAACATCACTCTGACACCAAAGCCTGACAAGGACAGCACAAAAAAGGAGAACTACAGGCCAATATTGCTGATGAACATAGATGCAAAAATTCTCAACAAAATTTTTGCAACCCAAATTCAGCAACACATCAAAGGGATCATACATCATGATCAAGTGAGATTCATACCAGGGACACAAGGGTGGTTCAACATCCGCAAATCAATCTACGTGATACACCACATCAACAAATTGAGGAATAAAAACCACATGATCATCTCAATAGATGCAGAGAAAGCATTTGACAAGATCCAACAGCCATTTATGATAAAAACTCTTAACAAAATGGGGATAGAAGGAAATTACCTCAACATAATAAAGGCCATATATGACAAACCCACAGCCAATATCATACTTAATGGGCAAAAACTGAGTGCCATCCCCTTGAGAACAGGAATGAGACAAGGATCCCCAGTATCACCACTTTTATTCAACATAGTTACTGGAGGTTTTGACCAGAGCAATTAGGCAAGAGGAAGGAATAAAAGGAATCCAAATAGGGAGTGAAGATGCGAAACTCTCGCTGTTTGCAGATGACATGATCTTGTATATAGAAAACCCCCAAAAATCCATTTGAAAACTAATAGAAATAATTAACAACTACAGTAAAGTTGCAGGGTACAGAGTCAACCTACAAAAATCAACTGTTTTTCTATACTCCAATAACGAACTTACAGAAAGAGAACACAAAAATATAATTCATTTGCAATCGCAACTAAAAAAATAAACTATCTAGGAATAAATTTAAGCAAGGAGGTGAAGGACTTATACAAAGAAAACTATAAGACATTACTGAGAGAAATTGATAATGACTTAAAGAGATGGAAAGAGATTCCTTGCTCATGGATTGGAAGAATAAACATAGTTAAAATGTCCTTATTACCCAAAGCAATCTACAGATTCAATGCAATCCCTATCAGAATCCCATGACATTCTTCACGGAAATAGAGCAAAGAATACTAAAATTCACATGGGGCAATCAAAGACCCTGAATTGCTAAGGCAATCCTGAGAAAAAAGAATAAAGCTGGAAGCATCACAAGCCCTGACTTCAAAATGTCCTACAAAGGCACACTGACCAAAACGGCAGTGACCAAAAACAGGCACACTGATCAATGGAACAGAACTGAGAGCCCAGAAATAAAACCACACGTCTACGGTCAGCTAATCTTTGACAAAGGTGCCAAGAACATACAATGAAGAAAAGACAGTCTCTTCAATAATTGATGGTGGGAAAACTGGACAGCCACATGCAAAAGAATGAAGGTAGACCACCATCTCACACCATACACAAAAATAAACTCAAAATGGATCAAAGACTTAAAGATACGACCTGAAACTATAAAACTCCTGGAAGATAATATTGGCAGTACACTCTTTGACACTGAACTAAAAAGGATCTTTTCAAATACCATGTCCTCTCAGACAACGGAAACAAAAGAAAAAATAAACAAGTGGGAATCCATCAGACTAAAGAGCTTCTGCAATGCAACAGAAACTAGGATCAAAAGAGAGACAACCCACCAACTGGGAGAAAATATTTGCAAATCATATATCTGACAAGGGGTTAAACTCCATAATATATAAGGAACTCAAACAAATGAACAATAAAAAAGCAAACAACCCGATCAAAAAGTGGGCAGAGATGAACAGACGTTTTTCCAATGAAAATATACAGATGGCCAATAAACACATGAAAAGATGTTCAACATCACTAAGATACCACCTTACGCCTGTTAAAATGGCTCTAATCACTAAGACTAAAAATAACAAATGTTGGAGAAGGTGTGGAGAGAAGGGAACCCTTACACACTGCTGGTGGGAATGCAAACTGGTGCAGCCGCTACGGAAAACAGTATGGAGATTCCTTAAAAAGCTAAAAATAGACCTGCCATATGACCCAGCTATCTCACTACTGGGTATCCACCCAAACAACTTGAAATCAACAATCCAAAGTAACATATGCACCCCATGTTCATTGCAGCACTATTCACAATAGCCAAGACATGGAAGCAACCCAAGTGCCCATTGACCAATGATTGGATAAATAAGATGTGGTATATATATAAAATGGAATACTACTCAGCCAGAAAAAAGGACAAATTCATCCCATTTGCAATAACATGGAAGGACCTAGAGGGAATTATGCTAAGTGAAATAAGCCAGACTGAGATAGACAAACACCATATGATTTCACTCATATGTGGAATACAAACAAGTACTGGGACAAAGAAAACAGTTCAGTGTTTACCAGAGGAAGGGGGGTAGGGAGACACTGGGGGGGAAGGGGAGCACTTACATGGTGACAGTCAAGAAATAATGTACAATTGAAATCTCACATTGATGTAAACTATTATGAAGTCAATAAAAAAAAACAAAAAACAGAAACAAACAAAAAAAGGTGACAGAGGTACAATTTTTCTTAACTGATAATTTTTAGCACTCAATATACCTATATACCTCACACAACCGTGGAATTACACTAACAATTAATCCATGTGATAGAAAACAGATCAAGAAAGTTTACTTTAAGATACTAAAATCAATATACATTTGTCTTCAGGACAAGATTATCAGATGGACATAAAAACAAGATCTATGAAAACAAATATGACCACACAATAACAATACACTTTTAAGGAATTTGCACAATGGATCAAAGGAGAACCATGTGTTACAACTCAACATTCTTATACTAAATATATCATTTGCATCTTCCCCCTCTCCAACTGAAACCTGCTCCTTTCCTACATGCTATAGTTCAGTGAATGGGATCACTGTCTACACAGGTTTTTTTTAAAGACAGAAACTTGGGGGTCATTTTTGACTTCTTCAGATTTACCCCCTCATATCAGATAAATCATTATTTCTTAACTACCTTTTGAATCCATCAACTTTTTTCTTTTCAAGGCCAAAACCTTGGCGTAGGGCACCATTAACTTTGGTTTGGACTACTGCAGTAACTTCCTACCAGGTCTCACAAGATTACTTTGGTTCTTCTCTAATTTATGTACTACACTACAGCCAGAACAGTCTTTTTCAAATATAGAATTCTTTTTGCAGGGGAAGATTAGCCCTAAGCTAACATCTGTTGCCAATCTTCCTCCATTTTTCTTCCTTCCACCACCCTGCAAAGCCCCAGTACAAGTTGTGTACAGTTCTAAGTTCTGGTTTTTCTATGTGAGCTGCTGCCACAGCAGGCTACTGACAGACGAGCAGTGTGGTTCTGTGCCTGGGAAATGAACCTGGGCTGCCAAAGCTGAGCACACTGAACTTTAACCACTAGGCCATCAGGGCTGGCTCTCAAATATAAATCTTTATCAAACACTTGTTTCCTTAAAATCATTCAATAACTTCCTAATGCTTTTGAAATAAAAGTTCAAACTCGAAGACATGGCTTAAGGCCTTGTAAAAGTGGAGACCGCACAACTCTAGTCTCATCTCTTGTTTTCCATCTCACCACTATGCTCTGGTCAGGCAGATCACTCTCAACTTCTTTTTAGGTCCACTAACTTGCCAGGGCCTTTCCCAAGTCTGGGCCTCTGCGTCCACTCTTCCTTCTAGCTAGTGTCTGGAGACAGTGAAACCTTCCTCAGCTAGTCTTTGTGCCCTCCTCAGTTGATTCATGAGACAGCCAAGATTGTGTTGTGCCCCAAATATTTCCTGAGAATCTACTACATGCCAGGGTACTGTTGTAGAAGCTGGGGATATAGTGATAATTAGGGTAAGATGGCCCTTGCCCTCAAGAAGCTTAAGTACAAAGACTCTGAGTGAGAATGAGCTTAGCATATCTGAGGAGCAGAGAGAGATAATGCCAGAATGGCTAAAATAGTAGAGTGAAAGATGGGGAGAGTGGAAACAGGCCATGGTAAGAAGCTGGATTAAGTGTAACGGGGAGTCACAATAAGTTTTAAGCAGAAGAGTGATAATCATGATGCATGGTTCAGAAAGATTACTTTGGCTGCTTTCTTCATGAAAGAAGGTATGGGGCGGGGCAAGAGTGGAGGAAGAGATATCAGGAATCAGTTGTAGTGGCCCAAGTGAGAGACGGAACACTAGAGTTGGAGTTTGAAGATGTTGATAAATAGTTGGATTCAGGACATATTTTGGAGGTAATAGCTGACTCTACTCACTGATGGACTGAATGCAAGGTATGAAATAAAACGAAAAATCAAGGGAGACATGTTTTTTAGCCGAACAACTGGATTTATGACATGAGGAAGGCATATTGGGGGAGAGGGGGCAATAAAAATTAGTCAAATGGACATTGCAAGTAGGCATTTCAATAAATAAGTTTAAAGCTCAGGGGAGAGATCCAGGCTAGAGATATGAATTTGATATTCCATCAGTATGTGAGGCTGTGGTACTATATATATGAGATCACTTAGGAAGAGAGCTTAAGTAGAAAATAAGATAGCTAAGGCCAGCGTCCTGGGAATATTCCAACAGTTAGAGTTCTGATGAAGGAAGCAAAAAAACCCCCCCCAAAACAACAAAACCAAACCTGAAATGACTGGTTGGTCTAGTAGGAAGAAAAAACCCAAGTGTGGTAGCATGAAAGCTCATAGAAAAAAATTCATAAAGTTTCAAATATTAAGGAGGGAGTAGTAGATTGTGTGAAATACTGCTAATGTAAACTTGATAAACATCATTTCAGTGGAGTGGTGGGGATGAAAGTCCTCTTGGAGAAGGCTGACGAGAGAATGAGAGGTGGTAAGAAAGTAGAGAGAATGAATAAAACAATTCTTCCAAAGAATTTTGCTGTGAGGGGAGCAAAGAAAGGGGCTGGTAGCTGGATGGGAACATAAGGTTATAAGAGGGTTTTTTAAAGATGGGTGATATTAAGGCACAATGAGAATAATTTAGAAGAGAGGGAAGACGATGCAGAAGAGAAAGAGCATAATTTCAAGAGGGCAGGTCTTCAGAAGGCACAAGTGGATGACATTTTAAATGTGAATGGAGGGACTGGTCTTAAGTAAGAACAGGGACATTTCCTCCATAACAGAAGTGAAGGCAGAGTTTTCATCTGATTGCATCCGTTTTCTTTGAAAAGTATACAGCTAAGTTATGAACATACGTGTGGAAGGAGAACTGGAGATCTGAGGAAGAGATCATAGAGACATAGAAAAGAAATTTATTAAGGAAGTATAATAGAACTAACTAGCAGCATCTGATGACCATTTAAGAGTGCAGTCATGAATCTGAGGAAGGTCTAGTGAGCACAATTTTGTGATGTTTCTCCAGCAACCTTGAGCTGCTTGGGTATAGGCCTGGAATAATAAGCCAGTTGAGTTGGGAGTTGGGGTTTTGTCAGGCTACTGTGACAGACTAAAAGAAGGGAGATAAAAGAGTACCAAAATATGGCATATAGGCTGGAGAATGAAGTGATAACAAGAGGGAGGTGATGAATAGCAAAAAAGTAGAAGTCAAAGGATTGGAAGTCTTAATGAGATCAAATAATTTCTGAAATAAGCATATGACGCTAGGTGAGCTGGAAGGAGAGGCAGGTTAGAGTAAGATACTTGAAATCAAGATTTCAGGAGTAGTACGGTTACTGATGATGATAAAGTCTAGGGAAGCAGTTCTCAAATTTTAGTGTACATCAGAACCACTTGGAATCAACACACAGAATGCTGAGCCCCACATCCAGAGTTTCTCATTAAGTAGGTCTGGAGTGGGGCCAAGAATGGCATTTCTAGCAAGTTCCCACATGATACTGATGGTCTGGGGACACACTTTGAGAACCACTGGTCTAGGGTATGACTTCTGTCAGTGATCAAGATGGGGTAGAAGAAAAGACCTTTGGAATTAAGATCAGGAATTGAGAAACTAGGCTGTTGCTGGATCATTTATGAGGAGGCTGAAGTCCCTAAGAATGTTGATGGGAGTGACTGGAAGGTAAAAGACAGTTACAGAAAGAGATAATAGGTGGCAAAGTCTGATGTCATGTACTTCCAAAGGAGCTGGGATTTTTGTAGGATGAAAGGAGTCAAGCAGTTGGAAATAACAATGGGTAACAAGGAGAAAACCTATCCCATCTCCAGGTTCTGAAGTTTTAGGGTAGGGGAGGAAAACAGCTTATACTTAAAGAACAGTAGGACAACCCATACTGGGAGCCTTTCAGAGAAAAACTAGCCTTGACTAGAGACTAAAGGGACCTAACTACCAAATGCAGTGGGTAAACAATGGGTTTTACGTTAAAAAAAAAGAAAGTATAAAAAATATTTTTGAGACCATTGGGGAAATGTGTATGTGGGCTCTACATTGGAATTACATGTGGAATTATTGCTAATATTCTTAAGTGCGTAATTGCTATGTAGGAAAATTTCCATATACTTAGGAGATTCTGAAGTGTTTTAGAATGAAGTGTCATGATACCTGCAATTTCAAATGGTTCCACTGAAAAAGAAAAGTGTGTGCACGCGCACATGCACATGTGCACACATAATCTCCAAAGATAGCCTCCAACGAACCTTGCCTAGCGGTATTCTTATTCTTGTGTAGTGCCCCTCATAAGGAATCTGGGCAGATTCTGTGAGTGCCTTAACCAATAAAATGTGGCAGAATTGATTCTGTGCTAATTTTGAGCCTAAACATTAAGAAGGCCCGGCAGCTCCCCCTTTCATGCTTTTGGGAGCCCTGAGCTATCATGTAACAAGCTTGGCTACCCTTCTGGAGAGACCACAGAGACGGGGAGAGGCCTGGAGACTACAGGAAGAGATGAAAAGATGACGAGAAGTAGCGAGGGAGATGGGCAGTGAGGGGAAGGGAGGAACTGAGAGGATATCTAGCCATCCTAGCTGACTCTTCTAACCAACACAACCAAGGTGCCACGGTGAGCCATCTTGGATGTTTCAACCTAGTCAAATCCTAGCCAACATGGAACAGGGGAACTACTAGCTAAAACCAGTCAATCCACAGAATTATGACAGATATTAAAATTACTGTTGTTTTAAGGCACTAATTTTGGGGTAACTGCTGCACAACTATACACACACACATACAGGAGGGTGGGGAAAGAGAAGGCAAATGTGACCAAATGTTAATTAATGAATCCAGGTGAAGGGTAGAAAGAGTCCATTAAGTTTTATTCTCCAACTTCTCCCTGGATTTGAAAATTTTCAAAATAAAAACCTTACAGAGGATTTGATCATATCTAATCACTCCTTAGAATTACTGCTAATTTTTAAAGTATGATAATGGGATTGAGGATACGTTTTTTTTAAAAAAAGAGTTCTTATCTTTTAGAGTTACTGAAATCTTTCCTGATGAAATGATCTAGTGTCTGAGATTCACTTCTAAATAATCCAGGGGATGGGTGGAGAAGGAAGCTGGGATACAGATGAAACAAGACTGGCTTTTGTTGCTATTATTGTCGATAATGGGTACAAGGGGGACGGTTATTATACTCATCTTTGCTCAATATTTTCCATAAGTAAAAAAAAAAAAAAAAAAAGGAATTGCAGGAGAAGCAACGTCTTTAGGTTTCAGTTGCAGTAAGAACGTAAATGAAATGGTGAGGTTAAAAAAGCAGAAAAGACAACAATGCCTTGCATCCAAGAGGGGAAGATGGTAGCTAAAGCACAGAGGATCTTATATAAGGATATAAAGTACTTACTAACAAGTTTGCTCTCCCCAGAGCTGCTACAGTTATAAACTATCTGTGATTATGAGTGATTTTGCTAACTTCAGTGTTCTCCATTGGCACAGATCATCTAGAACTAATTGTACATAAGAATAACTTCCTTTGTTAATTGTAGGGAGATGTAGGATGGAGCAAAGAACTGAAAGGAAGAGCTGAAAGGAGGAAATATATTGGCAAGGGACAGAAGCACTAATGTTAACCAATGATATCTAAGGGCAGTGACTACAAGTTTAATAAGAGAAGGGGATTTCATAAGGATACTTGCATCAAGAGGGAAAAAAAGGAATGCCTATATACAAAAATCATCAGCTTTTTGTTTACAGTTAAATTGAGGATATACTAATTCTTATTTCCCTTGCACATAAAGTAATTCAAAGCTGAAGAGGCCCTAACCCCAAGAATACAGAAAATAATTTTGTGATATACTACTGTTCTCTTCATCTCCAACACACTAGGCTTCATGTACTGAAACACGTCAGCTACACAGATAGAGAGAGAGATAGATATAGATATTAGGGATATCAGGAGAAAAAAGTTAGAGTTGGTCACAGGAAGAGGTAGTAAAAATTTTCTACTAAAAATCTTAAAATAGCCATAGTGCAAGGCAAGGAGGCTCAGCTCTGTTCCCACTGATAACTTGAGAAATAACAAAATACGAAGAATAATCACCACAAAAATCATTTCTTATCTGTATAACAATTTACATTATACTATCTAACACTCTACTCACAACCTTCTGAAGTATGTCTGGTAGAGCCCCATAGAGAGAGAAGAAAACTGAGTATCCAAGAGGTTAAATTACCTATTTGGAAATTCATCGCTAGTAAATGGTATAGCTAAGACTAGAGGCCCAAGACCTGATCTCTTGGTTCAGTGGTCTTTCTACCATTAGGAAGTGATGAACCGAAAGGAGAATGGAGTACCTGAATTATTTATTACACTAAAACTTGGTACAAGTTCAGATAAAGAAAAATGAAGAAAGAATTATACAAATTCTGAGAGCAGTGATGAGAGAAAAGTGACCAAAAACTGATGCAAACATTTATTAAATGCACGTAAGAATACTAACTCTTCTTTTGATGTACACCTAAAGGGATGGCATACTTTACCAACCAGTCTTTGAGTACTACTCACAATATTTACTTCTCATTTTTTAAACTGTTAAAAAAAAAAGCACGAAAAATATTATTAGCTCTGTTATACAGATCCATCTCACTTCCCATTCTCTAGAAGCCAATCTGTCACTCTAAGGCTTTGGTACACAGTAGTGCCTTGTGTAACAGATGTTTATCTTCATTAAACCTACCTGGCTCTGTGATTGTTTTAGGCTTCTCAGTTTCCACAGGGTCTGGATTTTCAGGCATTTCTTGAATATCATCTTCTGCAAATCCAGTATCTGGGCTGCTGGTTGGTTTATCGTCATCTTCATGACTCAGAGATGGTGAAGATTCTCTCTTACTTATCTCTAAAACAGCTGCTAGAAGCTCTTCTTCGCTCATTCCGTCAAATCCGGAGTTTTCCAATTCGGACTTACCAGGCTCTATTCTGCATGATTTTGAATCCTGAAGAAGAGCGTTAGTTTTAGGGGAAACCAGAATGCCTACAAATATAGCAATCTTAGAGTTTAAAGTGAGAAGTTTATTTTATTTCTAAAAAGTTTCCTTTCTTTGATGTTTTGGTTATTTACTAATCAATAACCAATAAATAAACTCACTAGCAAGCCTAATTTTCTATTAATAGTAACTACATAAGGATACATGTTTATTTTCTTGATTATAGTGTTAAGTATGCTCTTTGTACAAATTTGGAAAATATATAAAAATAATAAAATAAATTCCCCCAAAATCCTTCATTCAGAGATAATTACTATAATATTTTTGGCGTATTTTCTTCCAGATATGTTTGATCATACTGTAAATATTGTCACTACACCTAATATTCTTTTTAAAATGTTGGCAGGTCTTGCTCCTTGTTTTTTAATAAATGAGAAAAATAAAAACTATATCAAGATTATATAAATATTCAGAAGTTATTTTCTGAATAACTTTCTCTCATTTCTGGGAGAATTTCTAACTTTGTCATTTCTCATTCAAGGTGAGCAACCACAAACTACCTCTCGCTTTAAAGATGGGAAATAAGCCAGAAAAAAAAATAACTACAACAATAATTACGTTATCTTGACAAAAGGGAAGTTTAAAATCAGTCACATAAAATGATGTGAACTCTTAGAAAAGCTTATATCTTCCAAATATGAACTATCATTATATGTCAAGATAAAAGGTGATGTAGTTATGCCTTCACATCCATTATTTAAACTTCAGATTACCTGGTTGGACTGTTCATATGAAACCTTTACTATGATTCCCCCATATTAACAATTAGATCAAAATAAAGCAAATAATTATTTGAGGACCAATATGGAAAAGAAGCTCTGAAGGTTAACAGGAGAAAGCAATTTACGTAAAACTTTCATTTCTTAAAAGTCTCAAGCCTGGAAACAACCTAAGTGTCTATCGAGGGATGAACGGATAAGGAAGATACATACATACACACACACACACACACAGGAATACTATTCGGCTATAAAAAAGAATGAAATCTTGCCACTGGCGACAACATGGATGGACCTTGAAGGCATTATGCTAAGTAAAATAAGTTAGGCAGAGAAAGACAAATACTGTATGATCTCACTTTTATGTAGAACCTAACAGACAAACAAACAAACAAAACCAAGCTCAGATACAGAGAACAGACTTGTGGTTGGCAGAGACAGGCATTGGGGGGTGTGTGAAATGGGTAAGGGGGTCAAAAGGTACAAACTTCCAGTTATAAAATAACTAAGTCAGGGGGATGTAATATATAGCATGGTGACTATAGTTAACAATACAGTATTGTATATTTGAAAGTTGCCAACAGAGTAGATCTTAAAAGTCCTCCTCATAAGAAAAAAAATGTTTTTTGTAACTATGTACAGTGACAGATGTTAACTAGACTTATTGTGGTGATCATTTCATAATATACACAAATACTGAATCATTATGTTGTACACCTGAAACTAATATAATGTCATATGTCAATTATATCTCAAAGAAAAAGTCTCAATCCACTGTTAAACAGGCTGGTGTTGTAGCTACAAAAGGCACTCTTTAAAACTAGTATTTGAACAGATCCATTAAGTTTATGAGCTATCTTGTGTATTTATTAAGTTTGCTGATGCTTGTTAGGAAAGGCATCTGTTTGGACAGTGAGAGCTACACAAATCTTTGTCAGATACTTTGATGAGAAATTTCTTACTTTTTCCAGGTCTTCCTGCTGCTGTTCACTGCCTGGTATTTCACAAAGTCTCTGGCTAAGGGCCACGGAGCGTTTTAGCTCATCCTCACTGTCTGAATCAAGGCATAAAGCCAAGGAGCTCTTGGATTTGAAGGTGAAATTCCTGTAATATAAGGAAAAAAAACCTATATAAGTCTGATAAATAAACATTTGTCCTAGTTATTCTTTTGATGTATAAATACCAAAATAAAACAAAAAGTTTTTCCATTATGGAAAATGATTTACTAGAGAAAACATGATAAATCAAAAGAAGTATATTTAAGCATTACCTTTGCCCCACTCCAAAAGAGCCATGCTTTGAAAATTAGACAACTCTTATGCTATTATATATCATCAGTAAACCAATCACTTTGTGCCTTTTTTCTTTTAATGGTCAACCCCAAGAAGTTTGTTATTGTCTTTATAAAGCAAGTACTCTAGTGAATGCATGCAGACATAGCAATGAATAAATGTTTTTGACAACAGAGTGCATGAGGACTAATTTTCGATCTTTTGAATTATGATCTGTGTACTTTAAAATTAACAGTAACATTCCACTTATCCAATTATATGTAGGTCAGACTTCTGGCAACCTCTACTTTCCAGAACACAGGGATTCAAAAGTAAGAAAAAAGGCTTCTGAGGAAGGCAGCAGCTTCAAAGCCCACGCACTTTACTCTTTAGACAGAGACCCTTCTTTCCCAGGAAACGGTGTATAAAATAATGTAGTAAGTTCATCAAGAAATGAGAGCTAAGAAACGAGAGAGAAAAACCACAAAAAGGGCAACAAAGAACTATAAAGTCATTTAATGTAAAGGGAAACTGTCTTGTAAGAATTAAGAGCCTCTGAGGGCATTATCATATTAAAACACAGTGCAATAACTAACACTCATAATGCTGATTCTAAGTCATTACAATACATTTAAATTATCTTCAGTATATTTTAAGAATATGAGGAATTCTGTAAGGTTAAAGAGAATATAACCATCTAAAATGGTTAAAAATTTTTAAAGATTAATGCTTAAAAAGGCAAGCTTGAGTTATATAAAAATTCATTTATGTGGAATATCAAATATCGTTCTTCAATGATACCAGATAAGTAAGGTGTTACTGTGTTGTCTTCTATGTGAGCTGAAAATAAACTAAAGGAAAAAGTGGTGAAGGTCAAAGAGCACGAACTTTCTTTGATGGAGGTTAACATAAATTCATACGCTATACTAAAAAAAATGTAAAATGGAAATTGGAAAATGCAACTAATCTAAATGTGAAAACTGTAAATAAACATATAGAATGATGGCACCAAGAAATAAGAGGCCACAATGGAAATCAGGAGGATTGCGCAGCAATGTAGATCAAAGAAAAGAGGCAACTGGTCAGTGATAAGCCCAAACACAGTCTGTGGCTGAGAGCAGCCAGGATATCACTGCACTCCAGCCTGAATACTTGAACAGCCTCCCATTACGTGTTCAAAAGGGTTTTTAGTATAACTTAGAAATAGCCAATTAGCCATCTTAATTCCTCATTTCTGATTTCATGCTCACCAAGCAAAACTGAAGATATTAATTTGTTTATTCATGTAAATATTTTGCTGAAGGAGGGTGACACCTGGCTACTAATGTACCAGGGTCAAACGTGACAAAGGACACTGTAGAAGAACCAATGGTATTCTGGTTCATTGCTGAGCCTCTTTTAAGTTTGATCGGCATGACAGGTCTTCTAGGGCCTAATCATCCTTTACTGACCAACTCTCAAATTCTCATACCAGTAGACCCTGGAGAACAGATGACCATGCCAAGTATAATGATGCCCAATGAAACCATCTCTTTCTTGAAACTATAGTGATTTGGTACATAAAGAGTGCATTCCATTAATAGTTACTATATTCACAGAAGGCAGCTTGCCTGTAGTAATGAAAAATATTCATCTTGTAAATGCATCACTTGCTCACTTTCTAAGCAGCCAAGTGGTATTGCTCATTTGTATCTTGAGAACGGGCAAGAGTATTCATATCGGTACCATTTCAGATTTCTAGTCATGTTAGTCATCTGGTTTTAATTGCACTGAAAAATAATTAACAGGAGGAAAAGAAAATAGCAGTTCCCAAATGTCATTTTATGGTTATATAAGCCCCCCAAAAGCCCTTAAACAACACGTGTCTCTTTGCTAAAAGTACTTTGGGACATCAAATTTTTAGAAAAACTAATTTTAATAAGACAAATGACAACAAAGTCATTTAGAATTGCCTAATTAGGAACTGTGGTTCTAGTTAAATCATGGAGGAGGTATATTAAAAAAAAGTATTTGCTTCACTTCTTGGACAAACTTTTGGTCTTAAGCAAAATAGATAAAACATTTGCAGAATAGCTACATTCCAGTGTGTGTTCCTGTCCCCTTTCAAAATAACTTCAGTTCAGTGGCTAAGACAAGAAGTCCCAGACTGGCTAGCAACAGGTGAAAAGATATTTTGGGATCTCCATGCATATTTTTGAGGAAGCCCTTTATACCAATAGGGTTATTTTATCCCTTCAATCCTTAAAATCCATTGTCATCAGTCAATTTCTAGAGTTGTGGGATGAAAACATTACATATTAACAGATGATTTAAGAAGTTTTAAAACAAAATTTTGAGAGGATCATCTGAACTTGCTTCACTGTTAAAAACTTGTTACACACTTGATTATAATTTAAAGCAGATTCAGGAAAATTCCAAAGTATAGTAATACAGAGCAGTCATCATGCAAAAAGAGAAACAATAAAGAAAAGGGGAGAGGATAATCATGGAAATTAGGGTAAGCCAAATTCTTAAAAATACAAATTTTGGGTATACAAGAAACATAACTCACTTTGAAGGTGTAGAAGGGCTGGTGATGCAGGAATTCACCATTTGAGAGGCTTTCAATGGTCTAGAACTATCAGAAAATTAGAAAATATATAATGTATACAATTACATTATTAAAAAGATATATTTAACTTATAAAATGAATTATTCTGTACTATAGTCCCTTATATATCCTCTTGAAAAGTAAACAGTTATAATACTTTTCTTAGCAATAGAGGCCAAAAGAGAAAACAAAATACCATCTCTAGGCTCTCTCTCACCTAATGATCTAAATAAACAGCACTGGAAATGAAGTCAAATGTAATACGTTTGAAAAGAATAACTTGGGAAAAATTATCTTGTCTCAGTTCTTTACTTTCAAGCAATAAAATAACAATAGCTCTCATTTATTGAGGACTTAATAGATGTCAGGCACTGTAGTAAGGACTTATGTGTTATTACCTCATTTAATGTTCACAAACACCCTATTATTTTCCCGAGAGACGAGTCAAATATTTGCCCAAAGTTTTAAAGCTTAACTATAGCATCAGAGCCTGGTTTCAGGCCTGTGATCATGAAGAGGCTACACTGACGGTACTACTGTAGTGCCAGGAAGAGTAAGAGCTCTACCAGCAGAAGGCAGTTTGCATCAAGCAAAAACATCTCTGCCAAAGGAAGGTCATAAGAGAAAACCTAGAGCCACTGACTCTCTGGGTACATGTCTTTATTAGTAGATCCGCTGAGGCCTTTAGTGTAAACTTATATGATGTAGTACACATTTCAATTATTAATCCAAGGTAAAACACACTTTAAAAAACTGCATCAGTTCATGTTAGCAAATGTTCGTTCACTTTCTGAATGTTTATCTTTCCACTTTAGCCAAGAGATCTGGCTCTTCCAGTAACTTACTGTATGACCTTAAGAAAATTATCTCATCTCCTTGGATCTCTTCTACAAAATTAATAATTTACACAGTATCTCTAAAATCCCTTTCAATTCTAAAGTTCTAGAACTTCATGATTCTACCAAACTAGTGTTCGAGTATAAAAAAAGAACTGCAATATATGGCTCCAAAGCAATGGAAGTACGCAGAAGAAAGTGCAACATTCGGAGAAGCCCTGAAGTCTTCCCAGCATACATCATGGAGCAAAATCAAAGGTAAAGGTTACTTCTTTTCTCATGAAAAATTCTAGGAGCCACTGAAGTTCTTCACTTACATTCGCGACAACACATGAATGAAGACACAATCTATTTTTGGGCCCCAGCATAACATTTAGTATACTGTTTCTCAAATTTGCATATCTCGAAGAGTCAGCAAAGGCATTTGTTAAAATATTGATTCCCAAGCCCTACCTCAGATCTACTGAAACACAACTTCTAGGGAATGAACACAGGAATTGGTATTTTTAGTGCTGAGGTGACTTTCATGATCACGCAAATTTGGTTTCTATTTCCAAAATGTATCCAACTGTCTTCTAGTGATCTAAAAGAGTAAGAGCACTCCCTACAAAGGGAACTTACTAAAAAAGGCAATTAACGTGCTTGGAAGAATCTTGTTTAAGCATTTAATTCAATTACTTCAATCAGGCAGTAATTTAACACAAAATCGAAAATAAAGCAAAATTAAAATCTCCTTCTTGGTCTGATTTTACCTGCAAGTCATGTTATCTAGTTCAGTCATTCTTTTGATCAGACACTACGGCCTTTCTACTTCAGTAAGGAAGGCAGAGAAACTCTCTCTCAAGGACTCACACTGCTGTGTGTGCACTCCAACCAAGGGTGAAGGGCGCTTTTGTACTTTCAGTGCAATGAGAGGACAGGGTCAGGTATCTCGGAATGACGACTTGCTGCCCAATCTTGTTGTTAAGTGACAGAGCGACATTGAAGCTGTATCGTTTCAAATGAAGAATGAGGATCCTGAAAAACAGAAGGTGAAGACATTACTAGTTCATACAAGTAGATGTGACTCTCTCATAGGTGAAAAGAGATCACTGTTAACTAATCATGTTAGACAGTTTTTGATTTAAAGAACACATTTGGCCAAATTAAAGATCCTTCAAAGAACATTGACTGAATACCTGCCTTGTGCTAGGCACTGTGGAAGGTACTAAGAATACAAATAAAAATAAAACATGGGCATTGGCTGGATTAATGAGGTTTGGGTAAAATATATTCCTAGAAAAAAACTGCACCAAATAAAACACATCATACAATAGCACTAAATTTTTAAATGCTCGTATTGATACTGGGCTAAATCCTTAAATTATTTACCTCAATGTTACACAGTTTAAAAAAATATAGGGGCTATATAACCATTAGTGTTAATTTAATTGAAGTGTTAAACATGCCTTATCTTTGATGGTGAACATTAATTTTTTCAAGATGATTTTTGACAAGAACTATTTTTATTTCAGTAGCACTTTCTCTGGAGAAAGCTAAGAGAGAAACAAAAATTTTCTCCACTCAGAAAAAAGTTCTACAAAATTTACATGCCAAATCTGGTTTGTGGGTCTGGAAAGGCTTTTAGCTGTATAAAAACACTTCTTTTTAGTTACTATTGTGGTAACCTTTTCACCTTTGATACAGAACATAATCTCTGCCAGATGGACTAAATATATTTCACAGCCCACAAGAACACTTTAAAAACTGAATTTCAGATATAAGAACAAAGCTCAATTCTAGGCAGAAATAATGTCTGATTTATGGAAAACTGTTTCCTTTCTTACCATATATACCTTTATCAAAGAAGCCACAAACTCAAAAATTTGTAAACTGAAGTTATCCACTGTATTCCTCCTTAAAAACTATGCTATCCTACCTAAAGCAATCTACAGATTCAATCCAATCCCTATCAGAATCCCAATGACATTCTTCAAGGAAATAGAACAAAGAATCCTAAAATTCATATGGGGCAACCAAAGACTCTGAATTGCTAAAGCAATACTGAGGAAAAAAGAACAAAGCTGGAGGCATCACAATTCCTGACTTCAAAATGTACTACAAAGCCATAGTTATCAAAACAGCATGGTGCTAGCTAGTACAAAAACAGGCACACAGATCAACGGAACAAAACTGAAAGCCAGAAATAAAACTGCACATCTACGGACAGCTAATCTTTGACAAAGGTGCCACTACTGGGTATCTACCCAAAAAACTTGAAATCAGGGGGCTGGCCCCCTGGCTGAGTGGTTAAGTTCGCGCACTCCGCTGCAGGCAGCCCAGTGTTTTGTTGGTTCGAATCCTGGGCGCGGACATGGCACTGCTCATCAAACCACGCTGAGGCAGCGTCCCACATACCACAATTAGAAGGACTCACAACGAAGAATATACAACTATGTACCGGGGGACTTTGGGGAGAAAAAGGAAAAAAATAAAATCTTTAAAAAAAACCCAAAAACTTGAAATCAACAATCCAAAGTAACATATGCACCCCTATGTTCATTGCAGCACTATTCACAATAGCCAAGACATTGAAACAATCCAAGTGCCCACTGACTGATGACTGGATAAAGAAGATGTGGTATACATATACAATGGACTACTACTCAGCCAGAAAAAAACCATCCCATTTGCAACAACATGGATGGACCTAGAGAGAATTATGCTAAGTGAAATAAGCCAGACTGAGAAAGACAAACACCACATGATTTCACTCATATGTGGAATACAAACAAACGCATGGACAAAGAAAACAGTTCAGTGGTTACCAGGGGTAGGGGGGTAGGGGGTGAGCACAGGAGGATGAAGGGGAGCACTTACGTGGTGAGACAAGAAATAATGTGCAACTGAAATTTCACAATGAGGTAAACTATTATGAACTCAATAAAAAAAAAACACAAATAGGAAAGAACAAATCTCTTAAATAAAAATACAGACTATGATCAACATAATGCTGCTATGACTTAGAAAGTCATTTCTTTAAAAGAAATTCATTTTCTAGGAAGGCACAGATAATGGAACGTAAAAGAACTAGTCTCTAGGGGCTGGGTTCCAGAAACTCTGTACTTACTCATAGAAAACTGAAGCTAATAAAAGAAAGAAAAGCACTCTGTAGGCAAAGTACCATATAAATACTTAATGTTAATAATAGCCTTGTTTGTGGTTGAGATTTATTCTTGGAAAGAACTAAAAGCTGTTCTATAATGACATCATAATTTTTCTAACTAGTTTGGTTTTATGTTTGTTTTTATAGAACTAATATAAGTTAATTTCATTCCTAATTCAGAATACTTATGATTATAGGAAATTCACCAACTTATAAGATCCTCTGAATAAAGGAACACACACATTGTAGAAAATTACTCTTCCTATTTTATTTTCATGCACATGTGTATGTGTGTGTAGCAGATTTTTACTGAACGTTTGGAATGAGACTACAGCACAACATAGGACAACAAACTACAACTGAATGTTAAACATTACTGAATTAAAAATCTACTAGCTAAGTCCCTATCATTATTCCAAAGTCTCACCAGCCGCACCCTCTTGTTGCCATCTTCTTGGGACTCTGGAGTTCCTTCTCCTCGTTAGCATTCCAAATCCTTTTCCTTTCTTATGCAAGAGCATTCTAGCTTTCCATCCTCTATCCTTTTCATATCTCAGCTTTGCTGACCTTCTTTATCAGTCCATTCTGGCAAGCCTCACTTATTCAGTAATATTTTAAGTACTTTAAAGAAGAAAAACTGAAGAGCAATTAAGTTACCTGGGTAGCCTGTTAAATTTGTGCCTGACAAGAGCACACTTCCCACCACACTTCTCACAGGAATACTCAAGTTCTTCTGCCTGTAAAAAGACAAGAGGGAAAAATAAAGAAGCATGAAGTTGAATCAGCATTACCCCATTAAATGCTAGTAATCCTCTCTAGTCATACCAGTTCAGTGGAATGACAACTCCGACCAGATTAAGTTTTGTGTCTAGAGTCATCAGCCTTACTAAATTAAGACCTAATCCTCAAATATAGTTATAATATCATGCCCTACTTCAGAATTCCTAATTCCTTTTTTACCAAGGAAATCTCTCAATTTATCATAGTAACTAGACTCTACAGTAGCAGATTCTCAACCTTTTCCCCGTGGATACCCAAGAACTACTGCCAAGAGAATATCCAGATTTTAACATTTGGCCATAGCAGAGATAAGATCACCTTCAGGTTAGGCGGAGTTCCTGGTCTGTTAGGTGTAACTCTACCCCTTTCTTATAAGGGAACTCAATCTTCTGGTGACAGCCCACTAAGAACAACTGCTCTAAAAGGACCAAAGTTTGGGGTGGATATCATTACCTAGAGAAAACTGAAACAAGAAGTCCTTAAAAAAAGGAGGTAAAGATACATAGGAAAAGTTTCAAATTCTACAGCAATAACAGGAATAGTAAGGAATGATTAAAACAAAAAGAAAAGCAGAGTACTTATCTTTGGGTGGAGCTGAACCTTCATCATTTAAAGAATGGAACTTTTCTTTTAACCTTAGGAAGACAACCCTGCCCATTTGCTACAACAAAGCAAGAACCACTATTACAGAGACAAAGGGTGATCCTGGAGAACTTCCATCAGTTATAAGGGCTGCTACACAATAAATCCAATTATGCCCCAGAAACTTTCTATCTGTAAGAGTATATCAGACACAAATGTTCATCTACAGCTTTGGATAAACATGACTCGTTGTTTCTAACAGAGTACACACAACCTAAGGAAAAGCAGAGTACTTTTCCTTCCTCAGATCTTAGTAGACCAACTTATGTAGTGTCTCCAATTTTAATTCACATTACCAAATTTTACCATATGTCACTTCATATGCTTCAAATTAAGATCTGTTTACAAATAACTGCTAAGATTGTCTAAAACACTTGCTATTGAGCTAAATACATAATCTACTTAATCAATTTTCTTCTTCAATAAGTTAACAATTAGATTTATCAGGTTTTTAAAAATAAATATTTATAAATATTTCTCACTTGTTTTCCCTGCAAATTTTATTGAAACTGAACCTTAAAGAAACCAACTTCAAATTATTTATGATATATAAAATTTAGTTATGTGAAAATACCAAAAGATATTACTTACCCTAAAGAAAAGATCAAGAGAATCTTGAATTGAACGAGGAGGGAGTGGCTTTTTCCTTCGAGGAAGGTCAATGGAGAGGTCATTAAACTGTTCTCTTTTGGGAATAATCTCTCCACATCTGTACAAAATAAGACAAATGTTAGCATTTAGAAGCATAACTGTGCAATACAAAATAAATAGAAATATACTTCAGAAAGACTGTTCCCCCACAGAACTTATCACGTACTGACAGACTATGACTAAGCATAAGAAATATACATTTAAGACTTTTCTCGTGCTTAATTTTTTTTTAAGATTGGCACCTGAGCTAACATCTGTTGCCAATTTTCTTTTCTTTTTTTAAATTTCTTCTTCTCTCCAAAACCCCCAGTACATAGTTGTATATTCCAGGTGTATGTCCTTCTGGTTGTGGCATGTGGGACGCCGCCTCAGCATGGCTTGACGAGCAATGCCATGTCCGCACCCAGGATTGGAACTGGCAAAACCCTGGGCTGCCGAAGCGGAACGCGTGAACTTAACCACTTGGCCACGGGGCCGGCCCCTCTCATGCTTACTTTAATCCATATTAAATCAACAGAGGTAAAAATCTCAATTGCAAGTGTTTACTTTCTTAAAATGCTAAATTTTAAGATTATATTTTCAAAAAAACCCCCAAAACTTCAAAAAACTGAATCAAAGTTAGACAGCTTGATGAATTATCAGTTAACACACCATTTAATCACCACTCAAATCAAACTCCCTGGAAGCCTCCTCATATGCTCCTTCCCAATCACTGTCCCTTCCTTTCTCCCAAAAGGTAACCATTATCTTGACTTCCAACACAATAGTTGAGCTTTGACTGTTTTTGAAGCTCACATAAATGGAACCACATAGTATGTTTTCTTTTAACTAGCCTCTTTTGTTCCATGATTCTAAGACTTGACCACACCTGCTGCATATGGAGTTTCCATTCACATATGCCCATTTTCACTGCTGTCTAGTATTCATCTGTTTGAGCACGCCACAACTGTTCTGTATTACTACGGATGGACATTTGGACTGTTTCCAGTTTTTGACTATATGAACAATGCTGTTTTGAAAATTGTATCTCTTCTTGGCAAACTACGTAGGCACTTTTGTCAGATAGCAGAATTGTTTGGTCATTGAATATATTTTTATAGAATTTTAAAAAATAGGCACAGAGATCAAAAGATCATATTCGATTTACTTGGAAGCAAACCGATTTCTTTTAAACAGTTTTAGATGACTATTTTTCATTTTGTCTGCATATCAGAATTTTTAGTAGTATTCAATTTCCTGCCCCAGTTCTCTATTGCCATAAGTTGAAGACTAGGGACCATAAGAATATATTTGTTCTTCATTCCACAAATACTTAATGAGCACCTCTCTAATAGGGAGAATTCTAAGATGACCTGTGCCCTTGTATAATTCCATCCCCTTTCGGTGTGGGGAGAACTTGTTACTATGATGAGCTATCACTCCCACGATGATGTTACTTTACATATAATTAATGTTACTAATCTTAACACTGAGTTAATAGAAAAGAAGATTAGCTAGGTGGGTCAGGCCTAATCACAAGAACTCTTTAAATCTGTGTCTAGAGGTCTCAAACAGAAGTAGTCTGGGATTAGAAGTCAGAAAGATGTCCTGTTAGCCTAGAGAAAGCAAATAGCACAGTTGTGAACTGCCTATGGACGTCACACGGCAAGAAACTATAGGCAGCCTTTAGGAAATGAGTGGTCCCAGCCAACAGGTAGCAAGAAAATGGGGACCCCAGTCTACAATGGTAAGGAACTAAATTTTTCCCATAGCCTTAATGAGCTTAGAAGGGGACCCTGGACACCAGATGAGAGCACAGCCAGACAACACCTTGATTTCAGCCTTTTGATAGCCTAAGCAGGGAACTCGGCCACGCCCTGCCCTAGACTTCTAACCTATTATAGAACTGTGAGTTAATAAGTTAACAAGTGGATGAGTGAATTAATAAGTGGATGTTGTTTTAAGCTGTTAAGTTTGGGGCAATTTGTTACACATCACTGAATATGCCTACTATATGCCAGAACTGTTCTAGGCACTGGGGTTGTAGCAGTGAACAAACCAGGACAAAAATACCTCCCCTCACACTTCATTATACTGGAGAGAGACAATAAAAAAATACATATATAAGTAAAATATATAGTATGTTAGATAATGGCAACTGCTAAGAAAGAAAAACAAACTAGAGAAGAGGGAAGTGAAAAAATCAGAGTAGATGGTTAGAATTTTAGACAGGGTAGCAAGAAAACGCCTCATGAAGCAAGTGGCTTTTACATAAAGCTAAGGAGGAGTAAGGGCACTTAGTTATGTGATGATATGGGGGAAAGAGAATTTGAGATGGAGGAAACAGTAAGTGAAAAGGCCCTGAGGTATCAGAATCCTGGTATTTTCAAGAAAAAGTAAGGAAGCTAGTTTCAATGGAACAGAATGAGCAAGGGGAAAAAGTGGCAGGAGATGAAGTCAGAGTTAATTGGGGAAAAGGGTTGCTGAAAGGCAGATCATATGGGGTTCTGTAGATCAGGGTAAGGATTTCAGCTTTTATTTTAAGGCTTATCAGCAGAGAGCTGACATGAACTAACTTCCATTTTAAATGGACCACATTGTCTAATGTGTTTAAAATAGACTAGAGAGAGACAACGGCAGAAACACAGAGACACAGTTTAGAAGGTATTCCAATAATCTAGGCAAGAGATGATAGTGGCCCGAACCAGAGTGGTGACCATGGAGGTGGTAGAAGCAGGTCAGATTCTGGATATATCTTGAAGAAGGGCTGAAAGGATTTGCTGACATATGAGATGTAGGGGTGTAAGAGAAAGAGAAAAGTTAAGAAATACACAACATTTTTAGACTGATAAACTCTAAGTGTGGAGCAGACATCACCAAAATAGGGAAGACTGCAGAAGGAGGTTTTACGGGGAATATTAAGTATTTAGTTTTAGATAGTTTATGTTCTTGGAATGGAGCATTCATAAGAATTCTTTATATTTGAGAATATATTATTAATATATTGAAATACCTTGTAATAACTGAAAATCAGTCAATTTAAACTATAATAGTTTAAAAAAATAAGTGCATTTGGCAAACTAGCCAAACTAACCTACAGCCAGATGTGACAGAAGCTAAACATGGAAAATTACAATTAGAGGGATAAGTTATATGGACTCTTCCTTCAGCCAGAAACTGCTTCATGTTTAAAGAACTGCCTTAAAGAAAATTATTAATAGAGTAACTAAGGCAAGACTTTCGAGGAGGAAAGTTGTACTGCTGCTGCTGTGGCCCCATAGAACCTTGCTGCCTCCCACACTTGCCAAACTCTTGGGCCACTGTTCAGCCTGGCTGCCAGGTGCGCCTACCCCCCATGAGCCATGTCACTTCATGTACTGGTGTGCACACCTCAAACACCAAGTATCTGGGCCCTGCACAACTGGAGTGCCTGACTCACACTGCTGGCACAGTGCAGTAGCCACGACTTCAACGTGGTGTTCTTTCTTCCTGTGCTGCCCGTGGCCATTTCTACCAGCGGCAACTGAAACTTTCCTATCAAAAGAAATTTGGTTGGCACTCTCACAACTAAATGAAATAACAACAATCAAAAACGTTGCTTCTGGGCCAGCCCTGGTGGCCTAGTGGTTAAGTTTGGCACACTCCATTTTGGTGGCCTGGGTTCAGATCCTGGGTGCAGACCTACACCACTCATCTTTCAGTGGCCATGCTGTGACAGTGACCCACATTAAAAAAAAAAAAAGAAAGTTGGCAACAGATGTTAGCTCACGGTGAATTTTCCTCAGCAAAATAAACAACTAAATGAAAAAAAACTTTGCTTCTCTGACTTGCACAAATTTTGTTTGGAAAGTGCATCAGAAGAAAGGGAAAGATGACTGTCTATCCTATTATTATTATTATTTTTTTAAAGATTTTATTTTTCCTTTTTCTCCCAAACGCCCCTGGTACATAGTTGTACATTGTAGTTGCAGGTCCTTCTAGTTGTGGCACGAGGGACGCCGCCTCAGCATGGCCTGATGAGTGGTGCCATGTCTGCACCCAGGATCCAAACCAGTGAATCCCTGGGCCGCCGAAGCGGAGCGTCCAAACGTAACCACTCGGCCACAGGCCGGCCCGTCTATGCTATTATTAACTGCTGATGGAGTCTCCAGCTTTTACAAGGAGATGAACTGCATTTGTAAGACTCAGACTTTTTCTTTAAAAATTATGTATCCACTGGAGGAAAAAAAAAGACTGAAGAAATCATGAAGGTAAGAAATGTCACACTAATGATGCAAAACTACTGTCTTTATAGCATCCACACGAATGTTCAAAATTCTAGTCAAAAATACTAGAATGTTACAGCTGGAAGAGACCTCAGTGAATACTATCATTTTGAGCAGCCTAAGAAAAATAGATAAATATGGAAGACAGAGAATGGAGAGCCAATATATGGTATTGAGTTTATCTAAAGAAAATTCCAGGGTCAGCCCTGATGGCCTAGTGGTTAAAGTTTAGGGTGCTCCACTGTAGCAGCCTGGGTTCAGTTCCCAGGCATGGAACCATGCCATATGTCTGTCTTTAGCCATGCTGTGGCGGCAGTTCACACAGAAGAACTATCAGGACCTACAACTAGAATATACAACCACGTACTTGAACTCTGGATGGGGGGAAAAAAAAGGAAAATTCCAGAATAAATGGAAGAGAAGCAGAGTTTAAAGAATAGCTTTCTTGAGCAGAAGAAAACCCCAAATCTTCACGTGAAAAAGCCCCATCATGTTAAAGGCAAAATTAACAAAAAGTGTCAATACCTAGATGTAAACTAGTGAAATTGTGAATTTCAAAAATAAAACATACCACAGATTTTCAGGAAGAAAAAGATTACCCTCAAAATCAAGTTTCTCCCAAGTGTCACAGAGTAACAGGATATAATGGGACAGTATCTATAATATGTTGAAGGGGAAAGGCTGTTTGTGACTCAGTAATTCTGTCATGTGTGAAAGCCATAGAAATAATTCTCACTTATACAGGTGCTCTGAAGAATTCCACTCTCTCTGAAAAAATGTAATCAGAGATGTACTATCAATAACTACAAGATTAATCAAAATAGAAGCTTTTGATGTGAAGTGCGTGATACAGAAGTCCTAATAATAAGCAGGGAAATTACTTATGTAGAAAATAAGTCTGAATAATTAATGTAAACATGGTTAAGGAGCTTTGTAAAAATTAAAAATAAATCAAATTTTGATCTATTTTGAAAAAAACCTGTTTTTAATAAAAACAATTTCGTTCAACAAAATAACAGGAGGGAGACTTTTCAGGGAAAAAGAAAAGAACAATGAGTATTCCCAAAGAACTCAATATTCCACACAATGATTAAACACACACACACACACACCAGTAGAACAAAATTAACTGCTTAGTCAGCATTAAAGCATATGACAAAATATTTAAGTTCTCCTTGCTTCTCACCCCACCAAGCATTTTTATAGACGATAAAGACACTGAAAAAAGATGTCTGTGTTTATGTTTCTCCCTGAGATAGGAAGGAAAATGAGATAAGAATTAAAATCTTCCAAAACAGTTTTAATCACTTGCCAAAAAGAATTAAAAGGGAAAAGACTTTCTTAAAGACTACTTACGCTTTACAGATGATGGAGTGCTGAACCTCAAACTCCAAATTAGTAATGACAGGGCAAGTGTATACTCTAGTGGCTGAAACATCTGGCAAATTTTCTTCTCCAGGAACAGGTTCAGCCTTCCAAGTTTTATTTAATTTTTCCATATCCTCTTTCAGCTGGTCTAAGCACTGACTTAAAAATTCATGAGCATCCTAAAAAGGCATAATATCCTTAATCAGATCAAAATAAACACTTCTTGTCACAGTAATAGCTTATTAACATTGTGATTTATACAACTAAAGCAATTGGAAGTCAACAACACGTGAAAAGGGTCAGATTTACTCCAATGATTCTGGGATATATACTTTGCGAATAAAAACAAATGACAGATTTTATATTCTTAATTATCAGTTGCATTAGCATAAATGAATAAAAGAATCAGTCCTTACTTTGTTTTAAAAAAAAGTTAATTTTTCTAAAATACCCTTTGTAGCTAAAACAGCCCAAGTTCCTACACTGGCAAACCACCCATCTATATTACTAAAATATGATAAAACACACAGAAGAGCCATATTGAACCTTACCAGAAGTGCTCAAGTTTTTCAACCTGTGATGAACACACATACACAAATCGCATTTTGAAATAAAAATCAGTAACACACCAAAATCATTTCAATTTCTCCTATCTCTAAAGTGTTTAAAAACAATTAGTACTCACATTCTGCATATAACCAGAGAATCGTTCTGCTGTAGCTGAAATGGCATTTTTAACCTTCTTGAGTAAATCTTTTTTGGTCTCTGAATTACAGATATCTTTTTTAACAAGCAAGTGTGCAAAGCGTCTGGTAAAACAAAAGGGACAATTTAGCATGTTTTACAAAACACTGCATGGCATACTTTAAAGATTGCTAACAATGGCACATAAAATTTTAAGTGTCTAAAATGCCATTCTATAATTAATAAAGTGGAAGTTTACTCAATAAATCCATAACAATTACCTGATAAGCGCATTGAGTGGAATTTTCTTCCATGGAATACCTTGCTTAAGCAAGTCATTTGCAAATGACTGGAGTGAAAATAGAGACTGTAAAATAGCATTCATATAGCAGGTATTTCCCAAATTGGAGAAGCTGTAAATGAAAGAAAGAGTACTTTTGAAGACAACAGTAGGTCCTGCAGTATGTTCACCAGAGGAGAGGTTCTCCACTATAGCATGCACCAGAATCACCTGGAGGGCTCCTTATAATATATATTGCTGGGCCCCAACTCCAGAGTTTCTGATTCAGTGGTCTGGACAGAGAAGTAGAAAAAAATGTGCATTTCTAACAGGATCCCAGTTGACCCTGATGCTGCTGGTCTGGGGACCACACTTTGAGAACCACTGCATTATAACATAACAACTTAGTTTAATCTCAAGGAAAATTACACATTTCAAAGGAATGCTAAGAAGGACTGGGGACTTATCCAAAGAGCTATTTGTTCTTATATATAATTTTAATTTTTTCATTGAGCTATAATTTACTCATTTCTCTTAAGTACATGCCCAGAGGTAGAAATGCTGGGTCATAGAATATATATATAGATAGATATAGATATAGATATAGATATGTTTAGCTTTAATGGGCATTGCCAAAGATTTTTCCAAAGTATAAATTTTTAAAAAATTTTTATTTGAAAATATTCTCAAACTTTCAGAAAAGTTGCACAAGAATAATATTCCTCACCCCGATTCACCAATTGCTAACCTTTTGCACTATGTGCTTTATCATTTAATACCTCTCTTTCTCTATTTTTCCTGAACCATTTGAGATAAGCTGCATAGAGTATACCCCTTTAGCTCTAAATACTTCAGGGTGTATTTCATAAGAACAAGAACACTCTCTTATAACCAGAGTAGAGTTACCAGCAGTATAAAATTTAATGATAATACTATTATCTAATATATTTTCTTTAATCCAATTTTGTCAATTGACCCAATAATGTTCTTTATAGTGTTTTTCCTCCTTAAATACAAGATTCAGTTCAGGATAATATAATCCATTTGGTTTTCATATCTCTTTAGTTTTCTTTAATCTGGAATTGTTCAGCTTTCTCTTTTATGACATTGACCATGTCTGAAGAACAGACTCCCTCCACCACAGGTTTTTAATGGAATGTTCCTCATGTCGTGTTTGCTAATTCCTCATGATGAGATTCAGCCCAGGCTGGAAGAGCACATGGTGATCCTGTGTCCTTTCAAGGGTATACAGAGGCACATGAGATTCCTGTGTTGCTCAGTGGTGATGTCAATTTTGAACACTCCTCAGAACTTCCATTTCAGACTATGAGAAAGTATCAGCGTCTGGAATTACCCTACCATCATAAACAATGAAAAAAACTGGACAAAATACTGGACAACAGGCAGCACAGGACTGTGATCCCTAAGAGAAGGGAAACAAACAGCATGAGTCCCACTATCATGCAAGGTTTCAGCTTGAAGGCAATTTGTGAACTGCAGTCCAGGGAGGAATACCCAAACAGAGCCCAGAAATCTTGCTGAGGTGAGTTGAAAGAAACTGGAGTTTGAGAGGCTGATGTTGCTAAGATTTCTGGGACAAAGTACCCAACGGGAGGGAGTTACGCAAAGGAAGAGCTCCAGAAATCTGCATAGGAGTCTGCTTGAGTATTTGATTGAATACCAACCTGTGCATGCTTAAGGTGAAACTGCCTGACACCAGGCAAGAACTTCAAGGAAAAGAATGATTACTGGGGAGCTATTAGCCGAACAACTGCCAGAGCTCATGTAGGACCTAAAATTGTTTGAGTTCCCACCATTCAGAGTGGAGAAATCTAGATGAATTCATGGGGCGTTAGTGGAGACCCCAGAGTGGCCATGCTTTAGGAAAGGAACTAAATTATCCTGAGAATAAAGGCCACTCTAGATTTGATCCCAAAAAGCTTAAACACAAGTCTCAAAACAAACTCAAAACTGCAGACAAGGATATTAAAAGTTATTATAAACATCCTTCACATGATCAAGGATGTGAAGGAAAACATAAACATAATGAAGAAAGAAATAGAAGATATTAAAAAGTCTCAAATTAAACTTTTAGAGATGAAAAACATAATATTTGAAAGGAAAATTTTAAAGAGATTAATAGATTAAACACAAGAAAATATCAGTGAAGTTGAAGACACAGCAACATAAAATATCAAAAATGAAGTATCTATATTATATTTTATATAATATAAAATAGGAGTAATCATCATTTTTTCCTGTAATCCTTTTATTTTGGTAATCTACTCACTTGTTTCTGATTTTCACTATTTGAGTCTTTTTTTTCTTTGTCAGTTTAGCTAAAAATTTGTTAATTTTGTTGATCTTTTTTAAAGAATCAACTTTCGGTTTTGTTTATTTTCTCTTTTATTTTTCTATTCTCTATTTTGTTTACCTCTGCTCTCATTTTTATTGTTCTCTTCCTTCTGCTAGCTTTGGGTTTAGTTTGCTCTTCTTTTTCTAGCTACTTGAAGTGAAAAGTTAGGTTATTAATTTGAGGACTTTTTTTAAAATCATGGTGAAATACATGTAACATAAAATTTACCAAATAACCATTTTTAAGTGTACAGCTAAAAGGCATTAAGTACATTCACATTTTTGTGCAACTGTCACCACTATCCATCTTCAGAATTTTTCCATCTTCCCAAACTGACACTCTGTACCCATTGAACAATAATTCCCCATTCCTCTGTCCCAGGCAACCAGCAGTCTGACTCTATGAATCTGACTATTCTAGGTAACTCATACAAGTGGAATCAAACAGTATTTGTCCTTTGGTAACTGGTTGATTTCACTTAGCATGATGTCTTCAAGATTCATCCACATTGTAGCATGGTCAGAATTTCCTTCCTATTTAAGGCTGAATAGTATCCTATTGTATGCATATATAACACATTTTGTTTATCCACTCATCCACTGATGGGCACTTGGGCTGCTCCCACCTTCTGACTATTGTGAATAATGCTCCTATAAACATGGGTGTACAAATACCTGTGCAAGTCACTGCTCTCAATTCTTCTGGATATATACCCAGCAGCAGACTAGCTGGATTATATGGTAATTCTACTCTCAATTCTTTGAGGAACCGCCATACTGTTTTTCCATAGCAGCTGTATCATTTTACATGCCCCCCAGCAATGTCCAAGGGTTCTAATTTCTCCACATTTTCATCAACACTTCTTTTTGAAGGTAGGTGTTCATGCTATAAATTTCCCTGTGAGAACTGCTTTTGTTGCATCCTATTAGTTTTGACATGCTGTTTGAGCCTTCATTTGTCTCTAAGTATTTTTTAATTTCCCTTGTGATTTCTTCTTTGACTCACTGGTTGCTTAAGACTGTTCTTTAATTTCCACATATTTTGAGTTTTCCATGTTACTGATTTCTAGCTTCATTCTATTGTGGTTGCAGAAGATACTTTATATGATTTCAATCTTTTAAAATTTATTGAGATACATTTTGTGGCCTACTATATGGTCCCTACTGGAGAACATTTCATGTGCATTTGAGAAGAATGTGTATTCTGCTCTTTTTGGGTGGAACATTCTATAGATCAGTTAGGTCTAGGAGGTTTCTAGTGTTGGTCAAGTCCTGTATTTCCTTATTGATTTTTCTGTCCATATGTTCCATCCATTATTGAAAGTGGAGTACTGACATCTCCAACTATTATTTTACAACTGTATTTCTCCCTCCAGCTAATTTAAAAATTTTGTCTATTAAGTCCAGTGTCTATGCTTCCTTAGGAGCAGTTTCTGTGAATTTCTTCTACCAATGGGCCAGACTTTGTTTCTCTGCATGTTAAGTTTTACATCAAAAGCTGGACATTTTTAATATTATAATATGGTAACTATGGAAATCAGACTCTTCTCCCTCCTCAAGATTTGTTTTAGTTGCTTGCTGTAGCTGTTTGTTTTGTTTGTTTCCTAAACTCTTTTTGTAAAGTCTTTATTCTTTGTCATGTGTGGTCTCTGAAGCTGCTGTTCCTTTTTCTCTAGTTTAGCTTATGTTTTGACAGATTTCCTAGAACACCAGGAGAGAAAAGGAAGAAGAAAGAAGGAGGAGGAAAGTAGTAGTAGCAGTACAAGGACAAGAAAAACTTCCCCCAGTCTTCACAGATTGGCTCCATGCCGGGGTACTCCTTGAGTGCTTACCTAGACCATTTATAACTCTGCCTTAGTCTTCCCTTCCTGCCTCCACTGAGCCTACTGATCCACTAGAAGAGAAAGCTGGAGGTCTCAGCCGTGGCATGCATGAGCCTGGGCATGCACATGTTTTTCAAAATTCTCCAGTATACACTTAAGTTTTTCAATGTCCTAATTTCCTATCATTTTTAAATTGCCTTTTTCCTGATTCTGTGTTTGCTTGATTGCTGTAAACTTTTGTTTCCCAGAGTTTCTGACAAAGTCCACTCTGAGAGTTTTGCTTGACTTTTCAACATTTCTATGAAGGGATGGGCCTTTGGAGCTCTGCTATTTTACTCATGTCATCTCCCTGCTTCAATTCTTAAAGTTTTTTGTATATTAGAGATTATCAGCACTTTATTTATGATGTATATTGCCAATATTTGCTCCCAGTTTGTCTTTATGTTTCTGGCCATGAAAAATCTAATTTTTATGAAGGGAAATTTATCAACCTATTCTTTTACAGAACCTTGATTTTGAGTCAGAGTTACACAGCCTGTCCTCACATAAAGGTTATAGAGAAATTCACTCCCAATTTTTTCTACTATTTGCAAAGTTTCATTTTTTACAGTTACGACTAATTACGATTAATTTGGAATTTATTCTTGTGAACAGGTGAATCTAATTACGGCTTTTTCAAAATGGCTATACAGTCCTCCCAAACCTACTTATTAAAAAATCCTTCTTTGGGGCCTGCCCGGAGGTGCAGCAGTTAACTTTGCACACTCCGCTTTGGCAGCCTAGGATTCGCCAATTCAAGCCCTGGGCTGGGACCTACGCACTGCTTATCAAGCTATGCTGTGGCAGGTGGCCCACATATAAAAAAACAGAGGAAGATGGGCAGAGCTTGGGGCTAGTCTTCCTTGGGAAAAAAAAATCCTTCTTTGTCCCTGCAATCTGGACTTTCTACTCTACTCCACTGATCTATCTATTCAAGCATCAGCACCAAGTTATTTTAATTATACTGACTTTATAACATCTTAAAATATATGATAGGGCTATTCTCTCCTCATAGCTATCTTTCTAGTATTTTCCTAGCTATTCTTCTGTGTATATTTTTCCACATGAACATATCAATTAGTCTACCTTCATGAAATGCTTGCTGGTATTTTATTGAGATCACATTAAACTTACAAATTATTTAAGGAAGAACTGTTATCTTGATCAGGCTAAGACGTCCTAACCAAGAACAATGTATGTTTTCCACGTATCTAAGTTTACTTTGTATCTTTCTGGAGTGTTTTATAGTTTTCTTCATTCAGTTTTAAACAAATCTTGTTAAGTTTATTGCTATGTATTTTATCTTTTTTATTGCTACTGTAAATGGGTTTTTCCCCCCAATTATACCTTCCAACTGGTTATTTGTATTAACACACAAAGTTGTTCTGATTGTTAATTTTCAACCTTGCTATCTGGCTAAATGCTTTAATTGTTTGAGTTAGTTTCATCATTGATTCACTAGGGTTTCCAGGTTCTTCATTTCCAATTTTTATGCCTCTACTTTCTTTTTCTTGTCAAAGTGCACTGATTAATACCTCCAATACAAGGTTAAATAGAAGTAAAGATAGCAGGCATCCTTGACTTTTCCATGACCTTAAGCAGAATGCTGGTTTTAGGATTGAGGTATGTACATATTTTTGAGAGGAAGACTGTCCCTGAGCTAACATCCATGGCAATCTTCCTCTACTTTATATGTGGGATGCCGTCACAGCATGGCTTGATGAGCAGTGCATAGGTCCGTGCCCAGGATCCAAACCCACAACCCTGGGCTGCCGAAGCAGAGAACATGAACCTAACCACTACACCACCAGGCCAGCCCTGAGGTAATATACTTAACCAAGTTAAGGAAATATCTGGGGCTGGCCCAGTGGTGCAGTGGTTAATTTTGCATGTTTCACTTTGGTGGTCCAGGGTTCGTGGGCACAGACCTATTCACTGCTCATCAAGCCATGCTGTGGCTGGATCCCACATACAAAATAGAGGAAAACTAACACAGACGTTAGCTAGGGTGAATGTTCCTCAAGCAAAAAGAGGAAGACTGGCCACAGATGTTAGTTCTGGGCCAATCTTCCATAGCAAAAAAAGAAAAAAAAAGAAAAAGAAAAGGAAGTATCCACTGAGTCTTACATTCTCAAGCATTTTTTTCAGAAAAGGGCATTCAGTTTTGTCAAATGGTTTTTCACTATCAATGAAGAAATTTATACAATTTTTCTTCTTAGATTTATTAATACAATGAATTATATTCATAGATTTCCTAATATTGAACTATCCTTGCAATCCTGGTATACATGCATGTGGTCACAGTGTATCTTCTTAATGCAGTACTGATGTGTCCACTAATATTTGACTTAGGATTTCTTGTATCAATATTCATAAATGATACTGGCTTGTAACTTTTTTTGGTGCTACTTGAATGGATTTATACTTGCTTCATTAAAACTAAGTACTAGAAAGCAAAAATAAACAAGTGGGACTACTCTAAAGAGCTTCTGCACAGCCAAGGAAACCATCATCAAAATGAAAAGGCAACCTACTGAATGGGAAAAGATAATAACATATATCTGACAAGAGGTTAAATTCAAAATACATAAAGAACTCATATACAACTCAAGAGCAAAAAACCCAAAACAATCTGATTAAAAAATGGGCAGAGGATCTGAATAGATATTTTTCCAAAGAAGACATACAGATGGCCAACAGGTACATGAAAAAAATCACTAATCATCAGGGAAATGCAAATCAAAACCACAACGAGGTATCACCTCACATCTGTTAGAATGGCTATTATCAAAAAGATAAGAAAAAGCAAGTGTTGGCAAGGATATAAAGAAAAGAGAACTCTTGAGCACTGCTGGTGAGACTATAAAATTGGTGCAGTCACTAAGGAAAACAAAAATAAACAAGGTTCCTCAAAAAATTAAAAATAGAAGGATTGACATCAGCATTATGGTGAAGAAAGCTCTTTCCTTAGACTTTCCCCCCTAAGATAAGAGTAAAAGGACATTCATATACCAACAGAGGACATTCACACAACACGAAAGTCGTCTGAGAGACCCACGCAGCCATATGTCTGAAGGTGGAGGTGCTGGACCCCTCAGAGGAAGTGGAAGGAGGTAAGGGGATCTCCCCTCCCTCCCCCAAGGGCAGTGACCCAGGTTGCGGAACCATGTGCAGCTCTGAGAGGGGAGGGAGGAGGGACAGCGCCCCACAGGGACACCTTTGCTCTCCAGGTTTCCCCACAGACTGTGGGAAAGCCCCATGCAGAGGTGGCTATGTTATTGCAGGGGGTGTCTTCATCAAGTCAGCAACCCAGGAGAGTAGATAGTGACGGTAGAGTGAAAATGCCCCTGGCATCGCACAGGCTAAAGAAAGAGCCCCTTCCCCTGCCTGGTGCTCCACCTCAGCTGGTTGGCCAGAGTGCATTAGAATATACCTTAGAAAAGCAGCAGCTGTGAGCAAGTGAGCTGCAGATTGTGGCAGGCTCAGAATACACAGCTCTTGACCCCCACCCAGTGGCAGCTGAAACCACATATTATCACTATGTGGTGGCATAAACCCATGCCATCAAACACTATGAAGAAATATACCAGTATTCCAGAGGAGAAGGAAAATGACAAGTACCCAGAAATCAATCCTGAAAGAAAAGAAATTTATAATCTAAATGACAGAGAACTCAAAACAGCTATCATAAAAAAACTCAATGAGTTACAAGAAAATACAGGTAGACAGTTCAATGAAATCAGGAACAAACTTAATGAACAGAGGAAATTCTTCACAAGAGACTGAAACTGTAAAGAAAAACCAATGAGAACTGTTGGAGATGAAAAAGACAATGATGAGACAGAGAAAAATCTGGACTCCCTGAATAACAGCCAATATTATGGAGAAGAGAATTAGCAGCCTGGAGGGCATAAATATAGAAATCTTTCAGATGCAGGAGGGAGAACTAAGACTAAAAAGAAATGAAGAAATTCTCTGAGTCAATTATGAAATACAACATAAGGATTATAGGTATTTCATAGGGAGAAGAGAAGGAGAATGGAGCAAAAAGCTTGTTCAAAGAAATAATAGAAGAGAACTTCCCAAACCTGGGAAAGGAGCTGGAAATACAAGTGAAATAAGCCAAGAGAACTCCTAATTATATCAATGTAAAAAGACCTCCAAGGCACATAGTAGTAAAGCTGGTAAAAGTCAATGACAAAGAAAAAATATTAAGGGCAATAAGGCAGAAGAAAATAACTTACAAAGCAACCTCTATCAGGCTTTTAGCAGATTTCTCAGCAGAAACCTCACAGGTTAGGAGAGAGCAGAACAATATATTCAAAATTCTGAAAGACAAAAACTTTCAGAGAAGAATACTCTATCCAGAAAACATATCCTTCAGATACGATGGAGAAATAAACACTTTCCCAGATAAACAAAAGCTAAGGGAGTTCATCACACAAGACACTCCCTACAAGATATATTCAAGGCCCTCCTATCTGAAAAAAAAAAGAAGGGGTTTACAAAGCCTTGAGCAAGCAGATAAATAGGTAGACAAAATCAGAAAATTGCACCTCTCTATCAGAAAACGATAGCACACATTTAATTATAACATTAAAGATAAAGGGAAGGAAAACATAAAAAATAAATATAATCTCACCATTTTAACCACAAACTCACAATATAAGATGGAAAAAGTTGTGACAATAACTTAGAAAGGGAAGAGGAAAGGGATGGAATCGGCTTAGTCTACGGAAATAAGAGGTTATCAGAAAATGGACTATCTCATCTATGAGATTTTTTATACAAACCTCATGGTAACCACTAAATAATCAGAACAGTGACAAAAATGATAAATAAAGAGAAAACTAAGGAAACTATCACAGAGAACTACCAAACTGAATTGGTAGTCTGAAATATGTGGGACAAGAAACAATGGAAATGCAGAAGAACTGGAAAACGAGTGATAAAATGGCAGCATTAAGCCCTCATATATCAGTAATCACTCTAAATGTAAATGGATTGAATTCTCCAGTCAAAAGACACCAAGTTTTGGGATGGATTCAAAACCAAGACCCAACAATTTGCTGCCTCCAGGAAACACATCTCAGCTCTAAAGACAAACACAGGCTCAGGGTGAAAGGATGGAAGATGATATTCCAAACTAACGGCAAACAAAAGAAAGCAGGTGGTAGCTATACCACTACTGGGTATTTATCCAAAGAACATGAAATCAACAGTTCAAAGAGACTTATACACCCCATGTTCATTGCAGCATTATTCACCATAGCCAAGATGTGGAAGCAACCCAAGTGCCCATCGACTGACAACTGGATAAAGATGTCGTATATACATATATATAAATAATGGAATACTACACAGCCATAAAAAAGGACAAAATCATCCCATTCACAAAACATGGATGGACCTTGAGGGTATTACGCTAAGCGAAATAAGCCAGACAGAGAAAGAAAACACCATATGATTTCACTATGTGGAAGATAAACAAACACATGGACAGAGAATGGTTTAGTGGTTACCAGAGGGGAAGTGGGTTGGGGAATGGGCACAAGGGGTGAAGGGGCACATATTTATGGTGACTGACAAAAAATAATGTACAACTGAAATTTTACTATGTTATAAACTATTATGACCTCAATAAAATAAATAAGAAAATAAGTGAACAGTTAGATACACTCATGCCATGAAATATTATGCAGCCAAAAAATGATGCCAATCTACATTTACAGTATGGTTGCTATTCATAAAAGACTATAAAATGAGAAAAAAATAAAAATACAAATATGATCCAGCAATTCCACTTCTAGGTATTTATCTGAAGAAAATGAAAACAGTAAGTTCAAAAAGATATATGCACCCCCATGTTATCTGCGGCATTATTTTTAACAGCCAAGATCTGGAAACAACCTAAGTGTACAACAATGGATGAGTGGATAAAGAAAATGTGACATATAGACACACACATGCATGCACACACACACACAATGGAATATTACTCAGGCATGAAGAAGGAAATCTTGCCATTTATAACAAGGATAGACCTTGAGGGCATTACGCTAAGTGAAATAAGCCAGACAGAGTAAGACAAATACCATATCATCTCACTTATATGTAGAATCTAAAACATACCCCAGAAAAACAAACCAAAACAACCCACAAAAAACCACAGACTCACAGATACAGAGAACAAACTAGTGGTTGCCAGAGGCACGGGCTGGAGGTTGAGCAAAATGGGTGAAGGGGGTCAAATGGTACAAATTTCCAGTTATGAAACAGGTCAGTCATAGTGATGTAACTTACAGCATGGTAACTACAGTTAATAATACTGTATTGCATATTTGAAAGTTGTTAACAGAGTGAATCTTAAAAGTTCTCATCACAAGAGAAAAAAGCCTTGTAACTATGTATGGTGACAGATGTTAAGTAGACTTATTGTGGCGATCATTTTGCAATATATATAAATATTGAATCATTATGTTGACTAATATAATGTTATGTGTCAATTATACCTCAGTGAAAAAACATTTTTTCAATTAAAAAGAAAGTATTAGAAGTTTTCCTTCATTTTCTATGCTCTAAAACAATTTGCATGGCATTGGGATTCTCTGGTCTCTAAAGATTTAATAGAATTCCCCTGCAAAATCACTTGGACCCAGTGCATTTTCTGTGTGGGAGCTCCTTGACAGATATCTTTTTTTCTTCTATGGAAACTGGTCTAATTTTTTTTTTTTTACCTCTACTGGGACCAATTTCAGTGAAGTATACTTTCCAAAATAATTATGTCCATTTCATCTAAGTTTTCTAATTCTTTTTGATTAGAGACGCATACAATATTCTCAAATAACTTAAAAAATTTCCTCTATATTGATAATTATTTCTCCCTGGTTATCTTATTCTGTATATTCGTGTTTCTTTCCTTTTTATCTTGACTAAAAGGGTAGTGATTTATCTATTTTGTTAATTTTTTCAAATACTCATACTTTGATTTGTTAATATGATCTGTTTTTCAGTTCTCTACCTCATGCAACTATAACTTCTCTTTATTATTTTCTTGCTTTTGCTTTTTTTTGGTTTACTTTGTTCTATTTTTCTTTTTTTGGTTTTGAGTTTGGAATTCATTTATTTTTATTCTTTCATTTCTACTGATATAGGTGCTTAGAATTATGAATTTTCCTCTGATCACTGCTTTACATGTATCCCTTAAATACTGACATGTAGTGTTTTCATTACCATTCATCTTCAGAATATCTGTAATTTGAGTTTGACTCAGGGTTATTTAATAGGGTTTTTAGAATTTCTAGTTGGAAGGTACCTTTCTGATATTTAGTTTTTTGGTTTTTTTTATTAAGGTTATAAAAGTTAACATCCTTGTGAAATTACAGTTGTACATTATTATTAGTCATGTTGTAGGTGCACCACTTCACCCCTAGTGCCCTCCCCCCACCCCCCTTTCCCCTGGCAACCACGGATCAGTTATCTTTGTCCATATGTTAACTACCACCTATGAGTGGAGTCATACAGAGTTCGTCTTTCTCTGTCTGGCTTATTTCACTCAACATAATACTCTCAAGGTCTATCCATGTTGTTGTGAATGGGACAACTTTGTCCTTTTTTATGGCTGAGTAGTATTCCATTGTATATATACACCACAACTTCTTTATCCAATCATCAGTTGCTGGGCACTTAGGTTGGTTCCATGATTTGGCTATTGTGAATAATGCTGCAATGAAGATAGGGGTGCATGGAGCTTCTGAAATTGCTGATTTCAGGTTCTTAGGATATATACCCAGTAGTAGGATGGCTGGGTCATAAGGTATTTCTATTCTTAACTTTTTGAGGAATCTCCATACTGTTTTCCATAGTGGCTGCACCAGTTTGCATTCCCATCAACAGAGTATGAGGGTTCCCTTTTCTCCACAGCCTCTCCAACATTTGTCACTCTTGGTTTTGGATATTTTTGCCATTCTAACAGGTGTAAGGTGATATCTTAGTGTAGTTTTGATTTGCATTTCCCTGATGATTAGTGATGATGAGCACTTTTTCATGTGTCTATTGGCTATCCGTATATCTTCTTTGGAGAAATGTCTGTTCATGTCCCCTGCCCATTTTGTAATTGGGTTATTTGATTTTTTATTGTTGAGTTGTGTGAGTTCTTTGTACATTATGGAGATTAACCCTTTGTCGGATAAATAACTTGCAAATATTTTTTCCCAGTTAGTGGGTTGTTTTTTTGTTTCAATCCTGTTTTCCCTTGCCTTGAAGAAGCTCTTTAGCCTGATGAAGTCCCATTTGCTTATTCTTTTTATTGTTTCCCTCATGTGAGGGGTTATGGTGTCCGAAAAGATTCTTTTGAAGCTGATGTCAAAGAGTGTGCTGCCGATATTCTCTTCTAGAAGACTTATTGTTTCAGGCCTAATCTTTAGGTCTTTGATCCATTTTGAGTTTATTTTAGTAAATGGTGAAAAAGAATGGTTGATTTTCATTCTTTTACATGTGGCTGTCCAGTTTACCCAGCACCATTAGTTGAAGAGACTTTCTTTCCTCCATCGTATGCCCTCAGCAACTTTGTCAAAGATTAGCTGTTCATAGATGTGTGGTTTTATTTCTGGGCTTTCAATTCTGTTCCATTGATCTGTGCATCTGTTTTTGTAACAGTACCATGCTGTTTTAATTACTGGGGCTTTGTAGTATGTTTTGAAGTCAGGGATTGTGATGCCTCCAGCTTTGTTCTTCTTTCTCAGGATTGCTTTAGCAATTCGGGGTCTTTTGTTGCCCCATATGAATTTTTGGATTCTTTGTTTGATTTCTGTAAAGAATGACATTGGAATTCTGATTGGGATAGCGTTGAATCTGTAGATTGCTTTAGGTAGTATGGACATTTTAACTATGTTTATTCTTCCAATCCATGTGCATGGAATGTCTTTCCATCTCTTTATGTCGTCATCGATTTCTTTCAAGAAGGTCTTGTAGTTTTCGTTGTATAGATCTTTCACTTCCTTCGTTAAATTTATCCCAAGTCTGATATTTAGTTTTATGTTTAATTTCTAGTTTTATTTTACTGTGATCAAAAGATGTTGACTGTACTATTTATTTCTACTTTATGGGGTCTACAGATTTTTCCTTTGTGCCCTAATATATGATTAATTTTTGTGAACATTCCATATGTACTTGAAAAGAAGGTATTTCCTCTATTATCAGAGTATAGCACTTAATACATATCTGCAGATCTACCTGATTATGTTGCTTAGATCTTTTATGTCCTTACATATGCTACTTTACCGGGTGTCAGGACTGCAACCCCTGCTTTCTTATTGTTTCCACTAGATTGCTAAATCTCTCTCCTTTCCTTTATTTTAAAACTTTTAAAATCACTGTTCTAGGTGTATCTCTAGTATGCAGTACAGAGCTGCGTTTTGCTTTTTGAGCTAATTTGAAAATATTTTTATTTTATTAGCTATGTTAGCACATTCACATTTCTTTATGTGAATGACATATTTAGACTCAATTCTGTCATGTTCTAATTTTACTTATCTATCTGGTGTGTTTTAGAAATATTTCTTTTGGTTTCAAGAGGCCTTGTATTTTGTGTTTCAGTGGTTCTATCTGTATTTATACTTTTTTATAGTGCCCTTAACACTTGATTCTAAAGCTTTTTTATTACTATCTAGTCTGTCCTTCTTAAATAGCATTCTTTGACTCACACCTATTACTCATGACACTCAATTATCTTTTTCTACTTTCTTCTTTCTCTCTCCTTCCATTTTCTTTTAGTTGCAATTCCTCTGTCAGAAGACAAATTACTTGTATACCATCCTTCTATAGGTGTCCCACCTTTGTTTTAGTCTTAGCTCTACAACTGAATTATATGAAATGTTCACCCTCTATCTTTTGTCAATGTCTCCCTCCTCACCTCTTGGTTGGATGAAGCTCGCACTCTGTAGAGTCCTCAAAAAGAGCAACTGTGTACAGTATTCTGAGTTCTTTCAATTTAAAACTTATTTTGAAGTTTTGCATACTTGACAGCTTGGATTGGCATAAAATCTTTGTTCATTTTTCTTTGATCAAGTTTCTTGAATATAATGTTATTTTGTTGTCTTGCTTTGAATGATGAGTTTGAGGTGTCTGGTATCAGTCTATTTCTCTTGCTCTTGTAAATTATTTAATCTTTTTGACCCAAGGCATTGAGGATTTTTCCTTATCTTTAAAGTCTAATAGTTGTACTAAGATATGTCTTGATCATTCAATTTTCCATGTACCTGGAGGGCTCTTTCATTGTACAGATTCAGTAATTTTATTTCTGAAAAGTTTTCTTGGGTTATAGTTTTAAACACTAGTTCTGTTTCACTGGACTCTAATTATACACAATATGGGAACTTCTCTGCCTGTTTTCCACTTCAATCTCTTTCTCTTTGACCATTTATATTTCTTTATCTCATTTTTCCCCCTTTGGTTGTTTTTCTGTTGTCCTTCAAAGTTCCTTATTAAATTTTCATTTGAATTTACTTTTCCCTTGGGGACCTTTAATTTACACTTAGTTTGTGATATGACGTTATCTTTCTCTATCTTTTCTGAGTTTAAGCAATTGTCATTTCTTCCAACTTGTCCATTTTGATTCTTAGTTTGAATTCCTGATTCATGGTACTTTTTATATATTGGCAAATGCTTGTTTGAGAATACTTAATTCAGAATTGAGTGCTATGTAACTGTTTTCTTATAGTCCATGTTGGTTTTGATGGTAGAATTTTTTAGTGGCTTAAATATTTTGATTCATGTTTTCTGTTTTTTTCTTACAGTTTTGTATGGAAGTGGCCTGCTTTTTTATATTCCTATTCATTTTGTGGACAGGGTTCCTAATTTAAGCACACCTTCTTCTGTTAATCTACTAAAGTGCAGTTTCTTTAATGGGATGTGGTAGTTTGTTTACCTTATTTACCACAATCCTTAATTGTCCCCTCATTTTTTTTTCTTTTGTTTCTAAACCAACTCTCCATATTTGGCTGATAATTGTCCCCTCATTTTTTTTTCTTTTGTTTCTAAACCAACTCTCCATATTTGGCTGATTCTCCCTACAACTAATGCTTCTTTGAGACTGTCAACTTCTGACACCGCATACTTTCAAGTCCTTTCCCTGTAAACAGTGCTGCAAACTAACAAGATCCAGACCTACATTAAGGATCTTGGTACTTAGTATTTGAATTTGTCCTTCTGAGAGTGATATTTTCTGTTTCATCTAAGTCTTTTACTGGTATATGTACTTTTTCATGGAATCTCTCAAGCTTCCTGTCCCCGACTCTCGGCACCCACAGGCTTAATGCAGCGGGAATCATGGACAACTGCTGGGATTTGGATGGTAGTTTACAGGTGATGCTATCCTTTGTCTCCTAGAAATGCTGAAGGTTATGTGTGCTTTTCTTTGCACTCCTCATTCATTACATGTTTTTTGGAGAATTTGTGAGGAACATTGAAATTAGGTAGCTTCCACTATCCTCTAGACTTGGCAGTTTTCTACACAGTTTTTGTTTCGTTTTGTTTTAAGGAGTCCTTAGTCCTGAATACTTAGCCTACTTGAAATAGTACACTCTAATTCCTGGGAGAAGTCTGAAAAAAGGAAAGTTGTATTTCTAGAGATGGGTACAGGTACTAAAAATTAAAGAAACACTGGAGGTAGACAGGGAGCCTGGAGCACCAAGGGTGAGTAACTTACGAGGATATCAAGGGACTCTGAAGGAGGTGATGAGAGAGACTACAAGTAGACTATAAAATACGCAAGAGAAGACAATGAGAAAATGAGACAAGATCAAGGCAGACAGAGACAAGATCTAGATGAAAAATGATCACAAAATGGGATAGATAAGACTAACATATGAATGCTGTCCAGTAAGGAGACAGCAAGATAATTTTGGGAGATCCATCAAAATGAAGAACAAAGGAAATTAAGAATTAAACTGGAAGGTAAACATTTTACAAGACAAAACAGAAAGAAGAGGCTCAGAGAAAAGAACAGGTAAGCAAAGAAGAAAGTGAAATGTTTTCACGGCAAATTTTATGTTGTTTCCTGCTAAGATATGAAGCATATAAACTACTACGGATAAATCAAATTGGCAGACACCACTCATTCAAGTCAAAAGATGATCTTAAAACTGGTAGAAAAGCAGTAATTTGAGTAAGATTAAAGGCAAATAAGCTGGTAGGTTTTGGAAGAGCAATTTGGCAACAGTAATCAAAATTTCAAAGTGCCTTCCTTAGTCTTAACAGTTCCACTTCCAAGAATTTACCCTATAGAAAAGTTCCAACAAATATTAAAAACATATGTATGTAAGAATGTTCATTCTAGCATGGATTGTAATTGGAAAAGAGGGAAATCTAACTGCATGCTAACATGGTTGAAGGTTATGTATTAATATATGAGGATGCCCATGATTAACCTGGAATGGAAAAAATCAGGGAACAGAGAAGCAATATAGCATAGTGGTTAAGAATGCAAGTACACTTCAACTGCCTAGATTTACTACTGCTATACTACTGACTATATCACTTTGAGCAAGTTAATTAACTTCTCTAAGCCTTTAATTACTTCATTTACAAAAGCAGATTTTTAGTACATCCAGCTCACAGGGCTGTTGCAAGGATTTAAAGAAAAACAGTCCATTTAAACACTCTGCACACAGCGTCTGGCACATAAACACTTTAGGTAAGTCTGCTACTATTATTACTACAGGTATACTATAATCTCATTTCCACGTGTTTCATAAAAATGAGCATGAAGGGGATGGGGAGGATATGAATAAAACTTAATGTTGAAGAATCTCAGGAGTAGGATGAAGTGTATGGGATTCAAGAATACGCATTTTCTGCTTTATGACAAATATTTCATATATATATTTTTTCAAAGTTCAAAAACTGGAGACGAGATAGATATTTCTATAGATGTGATAAATTTTTAAAAAGTGAGCAAATATTTCAGAACTATTAATTAACATGACTCCTTTCATCATTTTTTTTACACTAAGCAAAACATCTTCAGTTGAATCACTTTATAAAAAGAAAGCACAACAAAAGAATCTACCTACCCCTGCAGTTGCTGCTGTTGGTGAGAGGAAAGGGGCACTCTTGGTTTGTTCCAACCAGTATAATCCTGGTTACATCTCAGTTTTTTAACAGAAAGAGGAGCTGGCTGAGGAAGAAATCCCAAACTTCTTTTAGCAGAGGGAGTTTGACTTGAAACATTAGTCCTGTAAAAAAAAAAAAAAGATAGATAAGAAGCAAAACAATTTTGAATGCTTCTATTTTTCCCTAGCAGATTCAGAGAAGTCAATGTCTAGGGAAAAAAATCCTAAGTTTGGGGAAATATCAGTCATGATGATCACTTGGGAAAAAATTCCACAAACGTAAATTAGCAAGTTCCGTTGACAGAGAGCTGAAGAGGCATATAATATGGTACCTACTTAACCTACAATCAAAATAATCCAAGTTAATGGCTTGAGAAAAACTACAAGTTTTACTTTTATCCACTTAATGGATATCATACACTAGTTTATGTAGTTTTGAAAACATGTAGGTGGTTAACTTTTTCCACTATATAATGACACAACAAATATTCTTACCCAATCTCAAGAACTTCCTCTAGTTTATATGTTTAGACGTGAAAATGTCAGTAGTATTTTCAATTTTTATTTTTAATTTTGCTAGATAATGTGACTGTTTTCCAAAAAGGCTGCACCAATTTATATTTCCACCAATAGTGAATTTCCATTTCTTTGCATGGTCTCCATTATATTATTATCAATCTAATGACTGAAACATGATCTCATTGTTACGTTATTTCACATTTTCCTGATTAATACCAAAGTTGGACATATTTTTGTAACTGTTTGCTATTCTCTGAATTGCTTTTGTGTACCCTTAGTTTTATACTGAGTTCCTACTGATCTGTAGTTTTCTATATATTCTATGTCATAATCCTTTGTCTATTATATATATTCTAAGTTTTAAGTTTTTACATAAATTTATCAGTCTTTTATGATTTCAATTTTTGTGTCTTGTTTAAGAATCATTCTGTAACATAAAGTCATAGAAATGTTTTCCTGTATTTTCTCTTAAAAGTTCTAAATCTTGTTTTGCCTTCTACTGGACTGTTTTTTAAAATATGTTGTAAAGTAGGAATATGATTTACTTTCTTATAAGGAAAAATCAATCATCCCCAAATGACTTACTGTCTGGCTAGGTCATCTGTTAGCCACTGTTAGGTTTTTTACTCAAAAAAAACACAAACTGTGAAATAGAATACTGAAACAGAAAAGTGTATAAAAATCAAATGTGTGCCACTGTGGGTGGGATGTCCAAAGTGAGGAAGCTGTGCATGGAGGTGGACAGGGGCCACATAGGAACTCTCTGCACTTTCTGCTTAATTTTGCTGTGAACCTAAAATTCCTCTAAAAAAGTTTATTAATTAAAAAACAAAATCAAGTGTGGAGCTTAACAAATTTTTATAAGGAAAACACCTATATAATAACTATTAATGTCAGAAACCCCCAAGTGCCGCTTCCCAATCACAACCCTCTTCTCCTACCCTAAAAAGTTATCATTAGCTTTCTATCAGTTTTATCCTATACTATATACTCCTAAACATTGTAGTTTGGACAATGCAAGGTATATTTGTTTCTATCCTCTTGCTCTCAACCTTTCCACAACTTTTTATTGTAGTTGTTTCTCTTTTAAATAGGATATAGATTATTATTCTTCCTTTAAAATCTATCTTTCTCTTTAACTAGAACATTTCATATATATTGATATTTAATGTCATTACTGATCTAGGTTAATAACTTTTGATATCCTTGTCTACTAATTCTATCATCTGTGCCATTTCTGAGTCAATATTTATTGATTAGCCAGCCCCGGCGGTTGAGTGGTTAAGATCTGGTGCTCCCACCAGGGCAGCATGGGTTCATTCCAGTCAGGGAACCATACCACCTGTCTGTCAGTTGTCATACTGTGGTGGCTGTGTGTTGCTGTGATGCTGAAAGCTACGCCACCGGTATTCCAAATATCAGCAGGGTCATCCATGGTGGGCAGTTTTCAGTGGAGCTTCCAGACTGAGACAGACTAGGAAGAAGGACCTGGCCACCCACTTCTGGAAAAACTGGCCACAAGAGCCCTATGAATAGCAGCAGAACACTGTCTGATAGAGCACTGGAAGGTTGAGAGGATGGCACAAAAAGACCTGGCAGGGTTTCTTCCACTCTGCTGTACACAGAGTCGCTAGGAGTCAGAATCGACGGCACTAACAACTGATTAATATTTCTCCTCCTTGTGAGTTGTATTTTCTTGCTTGTCTGTATGTCTAATAACGTTTTCTTGGATGCCAGATGTGAATTTTATCTTGTCAGGTGCTGGATATTTTTGATTTCTACAAACTTTCTTGAATTTTTGTTCTGGAATGTGGTTAGGTTACCTGGAAAGCTTGATCTTTTTGGGTCCTGCTTTTAAGGTTACGTGGGAATAGCACAGCAATTAGTCTAGGGACAGTTTTTCCTCACTAATGAAGCAAGACCTTTCTCAGCATTCCAACTGCTATTAGGAACAGTAACTATTCCTGGCTTTATGTGAATTCCAAGTATTATTCCTTCAGATCCTTCTCGGTGGTTCTTTCCCTGGCCTTGGCTAGCTTCCTCACGTGCATAAGCTGATCGGCACTCAACTGAACACTCAAGAGGAACCCTCTGCAGATCTCTGCAATTCTTTCTCTCTGAAGCTTTCCCCTCTGGTACTCTGCTCTGAATTCTAGCTGCCTTGGCCGCCCTGGACTCCTAGCTCCATTTCCTCAACTCAGGAAGAGCACTTGGTTTCCCCTCCTTGTGTGGGAGCCTGGGAACTTTCTCTAGGAAGCAAGCTGGGGCAGTCATGAGGCTAATTTCATTGGTTTCCCATCTCTCTGGGATCACTGTCCTTTACTGCCTCATGTCTAATATCTTAAGATCCATTGTTTTATATATTTTATCCAGGTTCTTAGTTGTTTCATGAAGGAGAATAATCTGGTCCCTGTTATTCCATCTTGGACGGAAGTGGAAGTCATCTTTAACTTTTTGTCTAACTTAACTTGTGGTCTGCTGTCAAACAAGAAAAGGAACTTAAAATGTTTCAATCTCCCTCTACTCTTTCTCATTCCTGTATTTCTTATTGCCTAATATTTTATTAAACTTTTGCTTTTAATCCTACCATACCCTCATTTTATAAAAACTATCAAAATGTATTTAGATGCATAGAATAACCCCAGAAAAATATTAGTTAACAATAGTTGCCTCTGGAAAGAGAAAATGAACAACCAGGAGTTAGGAAAGAAAGGGAGATCTACTTTTCACTTATGCATTCCATAACTTTTGAAGTTTCTACCATATCCACTTAGTTATAAAAAAGAATAAATTTTATGAGTATTTAAATTTTAAATATCTTTTAAAATTTTTTTGGTTCATTGATATTTCTTACTTCCACTCCTTCCTTTGTTCAATTTTCTTCTTGCTGAATAAATTCTGTCTTTGTCTATCTAAAACAGCATTATTTGACTTCATTCTTGAATTATAATTTAGCTAGGTATAGAAATCTTTGATGTTATTACTCCAGTGTCTTCTATTGCTATTGTTGCTAATGTCTGTTTTCCTTTTATAGAGGATATATTTTCTTTCTGGTAGCTTTTAATTTCTTTACTCATCACCTTCTACAATGTGGATTTTTTTTTTTTAAACATTAGCTGTTTGGCATGTGTTGAGGATTTTTCTTTTTTTGTTGTTGAGGCTTTTCAATGTGGGGGCTTTCATTATTTTCATCCATTATTTCTTTGACAGATTTCTTGCCTTTATTCTCCTTAGTCTTTTTTTTCAAAATGCTATTAAACATGGAGGGTAGACCAAGGAGCTCAACATAAGTCTTTTCATTTCATTCACATTACCATTTCCTCTCTGTGCTGCATTCCACAATCATGCCTTCTTGACATACTTAGTAGCTGCTTTAGTCTGGATCTCCAATCTGCCTAGGACTTTATGTCAGGAGTTCAGAATTCTTGCCCCTCTGCAGGTAACACTAAAGAAGACGCCACTCATTGCAACTCCCATTTCTGTGTACTTGCTCTCTGCTAAGGGAGCATTAGGCCATCAGTACATTTATGGTTCTAAATCCGGGTAGTTATATACAAGTGTTTTGCCTTGGTTTCCCAGCACAGAGAGAACTTCTAGACATCCAGCTTCATATAAAAAACCCACACCTGGGGTCCCTGAGCTCACAGGATGCTCCATGCCGGGGGCAAGTTCTGGCCTGGGGTCATGTTCAGTTTCCAATCTTATGTTGGTTTTAAAGACCTAGCCCTAAATACTTGACTACAGTCTGTGTTTCCCTTGTGCCTTATGGCTTCAGCCTTTATTCAATGTTAGTTTTCTCACTGATCTGGAAATTTTCACCTTAGTTTTGAGTGCAGCTTTGCATTAAAAAAATTTTTCCCCTTCAGTCATTCCTATGTGCAATGAATATGCTCATTCTATTATTTTGAGAAGAAATTTGTACTGTATTTAATAAATCATTTGCAAACTACAATTAGGCTTTTTTTTAAAACTTAAGATTTAAGATTCTTCTAATAAGCAGAAATATGTCAAGCTTCCTCTCCCTTAACTTCAAATAACTTAGTTACCACTGTAGTTATAAAGTGCTTGACCGATACCACCCAAGAATAAATATACAATGTTAAATTCTTTATTTCACCTTAATCATTTTATACAAATAATCTAGATGTCTTTACCACTGTGAATTAAATTCTAGTACACAACAAAATATGACTTAGATAGCATCTCTATTATATGCCACCACTACCCTCACTTTTTACATTTACTGTTGCCCTTCCGTGCTGCATCCCATGATCATGCCTTCCTCACAAGCCAGTAGTACTTATCTTATACATTTACATCCAATAAATCTCAAAAAATTTTAATCTATATCCATAGAATCAGCAATTAATTTCTGACTGGGCTTTTCCAGTAAAAGATATTCACTAATGTGAAACTTTTGTTTTTTAAAGAAAACGTCTTAACTTTTGGTAGGTAGCTTAACAGATACACAGGCCAACAAAGGCAACTTAAACTTGCCTTGGAGAAGAGATCTTATATGTTCATCGCTTGGGATGGTGGAAAATACACTGGTCTAGAATCTACCTGATCACACTTACAGCCACAACCTGTGGCCTCAGTACTGCTCTTCCCAGACCTCAGTTTACTCATTTGTTGAAAAACTTAAAAAAGAAGTGCTGAACTAAAACATTCCTAGACTACTTTCTAACTAAAATGTCATGAGTCTATGATTCTCATCAATTGTGTTATTTTAAATTAGGGTATTCACTTGGAGCATAATGCACAGCCTATTCCATCATTCAATATTCTGAAGACGAGAGCTCTTCAAGTTCTTCACAAGGCATAGAACCAATGTGTACCTGTCTAGATTGGTGCTGCCAGAAGAGTAGTCCTTAGATCCAGCTCTACCACCATAAAAGGATGATGACTGCAAAGGTAAAAGGCCTAAAAGACAAACAAACACAGGAAAAATTTAATTTCTAAATTCACCATTCAAGTTCACTTAATAATGAAATTTTATGCATTGGGCCAGTTTATATTTAACTCTTTTTTCCCCCGTTCTTTTCATCAAAGTAACATATATATGCATGTTAAAAGATCAAATACTGCGGAAAAGGTTCTAACAGCAAACAACATTCTCCTGCCCCAAAGCTTCATAAATTTTTCTAATTTCTAACCATGTTTTGAAACTTAGTTTTCCTGATTTCCTCCATAACACTACATAAAGATTCTACTATTTCTTCATTCAGCCACTTTAAATAGCATCGGCTCCCTATTATGAAAAACTAGAAAGCGCTCACTTACATCACCCCTACTCTTGTTATCTTTTCCCCAACCAATTAGTTGTACTACTTTAGTTAAAACGGAGTACTTAAAGATGTAATAGGCTTTAATAATGTTGAAGTTAAGATAACATCTTACAGAAGTTGATGTGGAAGAGGATGAGAGAAGAAAGTAAGTGGTCAAGTGGTAAGAAGGTTCATGGAACAAAAGGTAGACATTCTTAGTGTGTTCAAGTTAACTTTGTAACATTAAGTACTCCGTTTTCTAACTATAGGTTGATTATAAAAGCTAAAAACAAGTTAGTGGAGTTTACATAATGTATTATTATTTCAGAGGTAAGAATAATATTAGAAATACTTCCTTCTGTAGGAGTTACAGGATGCTACAACCGTGAACCACTAAAAGGAGACTGTTCCTATAGTCCTGATCAAAATAATTCTCTTAAACTCTCAATGTATCAAAATCAAAATTGAAGCTTGCTTCAATTTAATTTAGAGTTGACATAATATTCAAATGAATACCAGATATCTGAGTCTCTAAGGAGTTCAGAGGATCAGAGAGATACGTTAAGTGTAGGAAATACTGAAAAAATTCAGGGACGGTATAACTTTTAGTTTTGTAAAAATAAGGTACAAAGTGAGTTTAAACAACTGCTTTAAGGGAATAATTTCAAGATTTTCTGGAACTTATAATAAGTAGCAACGCTGATGAACTTTAATTTTAACCACTTTAACTCCTTGGATTCACTATAATGTCCAGGTACTTGGACAATGACAGAGCTTAATTACAGGCAGTTAAACAGGGAAGAAGCTAATGCCTAGATTCTTTGTAAACAGAATAAAAGTTTCCTTATATTTCTAATTCTTTAAAAATGTTTTAGCTGAGGGGCCGGCCCCGTGGCCGAGTGGTTAAGTTCGCGTGCTCCACTGCGGCCGCCCAGGGTTTCGCTGGTTCGGATCCTGGGCATGGACATGGCACCGCTCGTCAGGCCACGCTGAGGCAGTGTCCCACATGCCACAACTAGAAGGACCTGCAACTAAGATATACAACTATGTACCAGGGTGGATGTGGGGAGATAAAGCAGGTAAAAAAAAAAAAAAAAGATCGGCAACAGTTGTTAGCTCAGGTGCCAATCTAAAAAAATACATATATATATATTTTAGCTGAGTATTAGATACAAATTGGTGCCCAATAACTAGTACTGAACTATGTCATATTTCTGAATAATGTAGAGAGGTATGTCCCAGTTTAGGTTTTTATTTCTAGTCTAATACGATACATCATATAACAAATGAGTATCTTACATAAAGACCAATACTTACCTGATGTCCTGTTCTCTTCTGACTGTTTCAAACTCAGCTGCTTCTCTCTACTGCTGGTTAAATACTTTCTTGAGGGATCTGTCATAGCCTTGTTGTTCCTACAGTTAATAATTTAATTCAATGTATAGGTGTATAAAGATACACTTCTTAATTTTAAATAGTTGTCATTAAAAAAATTTACATTTTGAGTCCCAATTTCATTGATTCGCTTGAGGTTAGGCTACAAGGTGTTAAAGCCTCAAGCGGTCAGAGAATCATGAAAATAAGCTTTCATTACCAAATCAAAAGCCAATTCAATCCATAATCCTGGTAATTAAGCAAAAATGAAGGTGCATTTTCTTTATACAAAAGTAAAACCAGAGACAGCAAGATTATATAGATTTTCTTAGCCAAAAGCAAGACTAGATGAAATGATTCAGCTACTAAAACCAAAAGAATCAAGTAAGAAGTATCAAACTCTATACTGGATAGGTTTAAAAAGTAAACCAAAAACCAAAATGTTTCAGTCTCTATAATTTGAAATACTATTTACTGAATGTCAACATCATTTCAATCCATAATGATGACACTATTCTAGGTTCATGAACACAAAGTTAAGTCAAAATGTCTTGAGCCCCATTTTCCCCCTCTATTATTCCCAAATATCTGAAACCATATAAGCAGAGTGGGTCCATTCAGATAAATGCTGATCCTTTGATTAAAATTGCTCATTTTAGGAGCACCATCATGAATAAAGCCTGCAGCATACAGAATAGATGCTTCACCCAGATTCCCTCTGACCCCATTTTTGTGTCCTTTCTTCCACACCAATTTAGGTATGTTTTCAATAACAGTACCTAGAGTTATTCACAGGACTGTCCTCAAGATACTAGAAATACTCTGCCTGCCTCTCAGAGAGTCAGAAGTAAGGTCAGGTGATGGAGTATGAGTATAGAAGCCCAGCTCCTTTGCCTTGAATTAGACCAACTTTAAGGTGAAATTTATTAAAAAGATGATCTCTCTGGGATTAGGATGAAGCCTAACCTCTGAGTGATTTTTGTCTGAGATCATACTCAAACTTCGTTTCCTGTACTTCACTGTCTTGCTTTCCCTGCTCTCTTCCTGGTATCTCCTGGATGTACTCCTTTAAAAATCACTTGCACACTAACCTCCATTTCAGGGTCTCCTTCTGGGAAACTTGATCTACAACAGTTGGTACTAGAAGTGGGCCTAGGAAGGACGCTGTAAGGACAAGATTCTGGAATTGGATCACTTGTTTGCAATGGCAACAGAAATCCTAATCCTGGTGGTAAGACCTCTAGTATCTTATAGTGTTACAACTACTAAGATTTTTCATCTGTAGCGAATTGTGACGAGATAAAGTAGAAAAGGATATGGCTCATGCAATATCTCTAGCATTCAAGAAATGTGGTAGACTGCAAAATGGATCTTGCTGGGGTTATAGAAATGTTCTGAAATTGGATTATCGTGATGGTTGTACAACTCAGTAAGTTTACCAAAAATTATTCAATTGGACATTTAAACAGGTGAATTTTATGGTACATAAATTCTACCTCAATAAAGTTGTTTAAAACGTGTCCCATGGGGCTGGCCCCATGGCCTAGTGGGTAAGTTCAGCATGCTCCACTTCAGCAGCCTGGGTTCAGTTCCCAGGCGCAGACCTACATCACTCGTTGGCGGCCATGCTGTGGAGGCGACCCACATATAAGCTAGAGGAAGACTGGCACAGATGTTAGCTCAGGGTGAATCTTCCTCAGCAAAAAAATAAAAAATGTCCCAAATGATTCCCTTCCTTGTGCCCAAGCCCCCCAGCAAGTAACGCAGTCTATTTCTCCATCCCTTAATGGGGCTGGCCTTATGATTTCCTTGTCCAAAAAGAGTATGATAGAAATAACGTATCAGTATAAGTCCTGATCCTAAGACTAAAGGCACCTTGCAAATTTCCACTCACTCTCTTGGAACCCCGTGAATAATTCCTGGCTAACCTGCGAGATGATTAAAGACACATGGCCAATCACCCTCATCACCCTAACCAGTAGTCAGTCAATGCCCAGTCATACAAGCAAGGCCATCCTGGACCAGCTGACCCCTAGCTAACAAACCAAGTGATCACGGATGCCGGAGAAAATGAGAGAATCCAGACACAAGTGGCCAAGCCTGGTCCAGATAAGGAGAACCACTCAAGTGACCATTGACTCATAAGCAATAATAAATAGTTACTATTTTAAGGCCCTAAGTTTTAGAGTGGTTTGTTACACAGCAATAGATAACTGATACAAGTGATACAGGGTAAATAATAATCATAAAGACTGTGGAATTGGCTGGTTGTTGCTATGAGTATTGATCGACTCAAGAGAGAAAATGACAGGCTCAGTTGAGCCAATTACCAGCTTAAGAATAAAGACACCATATAGACTTGCTCACCCAAGGAGAGTTGCTGCACAGATGCTTAGGATTCAAGACCAATACCATGCTGTCTACAGCAGAAAATGATACATCATTGATAAAGTATGGCATACTACTCCTGGCAGACTACTAGGCCCTGGAAGAGACTGAGCATCTGACTGTGTCATCAAGGGACTATGCAACCAGAGCTAGCCATCGTGAGCTGGGTGCTATCACACTCACGAAGTCGTAAGAGCAGGAAGTCACAGGAGTAGTCCATCATTAAATGGAAGTGGCATATCTGGGATTAGTTCCAAGTAAGAGGAAGAGATAAAAGAATACACCTCACGAGCATTTCCCATGACCAGCTGAAAGAGGAGGAAAAAACCTGGGCCCGATACATGGATAAATCATCTCAGTATATTCGTACAAGATGAAAATGAACTGTTGCTGCACTATAGCTCCATTAAGGGACTGTCTTGAAAAGACAGTGGTGACAGGAAATCCTCCACTGTGCAGACTTTGAGAGGTACACCTCATTATCCAATTTGTGTGAAGAAAAAAGTGGATCAATGGACTCCTGGATTGTGGCAAACGGTTTGGATGGATGGTCAGGGGCCTGGAAGGAGCAAGCCTGAAAAATCAAGGAGAAATGATTTATGGAAAAAGTATATGGATAGCCATATGGAGTGCGTACAAAGGGTGAAGATCTGTTTTGCATGTTAAGGTTCACCAGAGAACTCCACTGAAGAGAGATTAAACAATCAGGCAAGATGACATGTCCAGTAGATGCCAGCCAATCTCCATACTCAGCCATCCCAATACTTCCACAAAGGGCCCATGAAGAACAGCCATGGTGGCAGAGATAAAAGCTACGCATGCACCCTGCAATAGAGGCTCCCTTTCACCAAGGCTGGTTTAGCTACTGCTGCAGCTGAATGTTCAACTGGTAAGCAGCAGAGACTGACACTCAGCCCCTGATCAAGTACTATCCCTTAAGGGAACCAACCAGTCATCTGGTGACAAGCCGACTACATCAGATTCCTTCCACCCTAAGGAAGGGCAGCCATTAATCCTGACTGACATTGGCACATAGCTTAGGTTAGGTTTTGCCTTCCCTGCCTTGGCCACATTACTATCTGAGGGCTCATAACTTTTATAGTCTGGGAGGCAGACCTCATACTCACCCAACCTCTAGCTCTAAAGGAAAAGAATGAGACAATTAAGAACACTGCTCTGTTAGTGCTCCTCAATGCTTTCAGAAAGATCCTATTAGAGACAGATAAATTTGGGCAAGAACTAGCCAACTTGCAATCAAGGAGGAAAAGAAATACATCTCTGTGCCAATGGCCTAGTGAGTTGAGACCACACAGGACCAAAAAAATCCAATTGCTTCTGATTCACAAAATGAGGTAATGTTAAGAGGTAACTGCAGTAGTAGTTTTGTGGAAAAACTTTGATGTTAATATTAGGGGAAACTGGGTGAGGGGTTTACAGGAACATTGCATATTATCTTTGCAATTTTTATGTAAATCTAAAATTATTCCAAAATTAAAAGGTTTATTCAAACAAAAAAACCAAAACAACAAAAAAAAATTGGCTCCAATTCTTCCACAAGCCTCTAAAAGTCTGTTTATTCTACCTTTAAAGAAACTTCTAGACTTCTAAAACTTCTAAATTTCTAGACACTTCTGAATTTCCAGAACTGCACCAGTATGAAGCAGGCTACAAAAGCTGTGTGGTCCAAAGAGGAACAGTCTTCAAAATCCACTTCAGCTATGGCCTTGAAAGATAATGGACAAAGGAAACCTACCAGACGGCAAAGTCAGGAGTCATATGGAGCACAATGAGCAAGGGTTTCTCCCAGAGGATAAAACACAGACTGCTACATGGGCTAATCAAGAACTTACTCCACAGCCTTCATAGCCTTCACAATTTCTGCTTAGCAAGATTTTATCACTGCTATAGACCAGTGACTCCTCCAGTTTCCTATTCTTGTCTTTTCTAAATGAAATTTTTATCATGGTTATCCTCTGCCAACTCCAATGCTATGTGTATGGAGATGGGAGAGGGGAATGAAGATTAACTTGCTTTTTAGTTTTTAGGTACCAGACCATGAGGTGCATGGTCCAAGGCATACCAGGAGCTTATAGAGAGGACTGGATATCACCCAGAGATCCTGGACTCTGAGCTGGATACAGTGACTAAACGAGACTGGGAGGTTTTCTCCATTAGGATGAGTGTAAGAGAATGCATGGGAAGAATGATACAAGTAGAATTTGGGCTAGGCATATTTCCCAGACTTTCTCATAACCTGATATAGCCATATCACTAAGTTCTGGTCAATGTGATGTGTACAAAGTGGTGTGTACAATTTCTAGCCTAGGGAGAGTCGCATGCCCTCCCTTTGCTCCTTTCCTCCTTTCTACCAAGAGGAATGCAGACATGACAGCAGAGGCTGAAGTAGCTATCTTGGTTCACAAAATGGAAGCTACTTATTAAGGATGGCAGACGAACAAGACAGAAGTAATCTGAGTTCACGGTGATTGTGGTTTCAGATACCACACCAGTCCTACCACCTACCCAGATTTTTACATCTGCTACAGCAACAGAACCAAGATCTCAATTAATATATAAAGTTTCTTTAGCTTTTCCCAACTCCTTTCTGGTGACCCCTTGACCTTGAATATTAATTAAGGTATTAAGTGATAACTGTGTAATAAGTTTTCTCCCCCAAAAGATGAAAAAAAACCTCTCATGATGAGGAAGAGGATTATAAGCTGGTGACTGTCCTGCTGCAGGTCTACCCTCTTTTGTTTCACCCAGAAAACAGCTCTAAAAGACTGATGCTCCTTGTGTAGAATCTATGTAGAATTCACATTGTTTTACTCCTAAGCTAACTTTTCACATGAATAAGGTCAAAAAAAAAAATTTACAGGTAAAAGGAAGAGGGAAGGAAGGGGTGCACATTAAAAGAGCAACCAGCAAGAAACACTTACTTAGAATTCTTTAGCTCTATTCTTACTTTAAGTATTACAGATAAAAAAAGGTAGGATGGGAGAAGTACAATGAAATGAGCACAGCAATAGCCAGAGCCAAATCCTCTCTAGTGAGCCTATAATCTATTGTCACCAAAATACTTGAAACTCTGCTCTTCTATCTTGGAATTCCCATAAATTAAACACCATCTCCCCAATCTTCTCTAGTGGTTGTAATTACCAACAAAAGAAACACCAATCTAGTGCCATAACGGCTCTTAAAGCAACTTACGATGATGAATCATTTTCCTTAGGGTAATCTTCATTCAACTCTGAGCCAGATGATAGCATTCTTTTCCTCTTTTCAGTCCTATGGAGAATAGAGGAAAAAAAAGTTATTTAAAAAAGTCATAATTCACACCATTGAAAAGTATAAACCAATACAATCAAGGAGAGGAACTGTGACTATTACTATCTCATTCTCTACACATTTAAATCAATATACTGGATATCTGCATGCTCACTATGTGTCACTGACATAAACCACATAGGACAAAGACTAATTATCTACCAAAAATGCCCTCTATACTTTCTTCTTCTAATACATTTTGCTCACTGTACAATTTTTCTTTTTCTCAAATTAATAGTCTTTCTTAAAAGGCCTAAAAGACATTTATAAACAGGCAGAGCTAATGACTGAGAAAGAAAAGAAGTCTTTCATACCTATTTTCTAATAACCCTGATCTAAGAGGTGTTGATGTAGACGTCAAAGGGGGAATCGTCCGGGTGACAGTTATTCCACTTCCTGCTGCAGTCTTAATCGATCCTCTACCTGGATTACTGAGAACTTTTCGAAATGGAATATCATCTTTAGTTTCCAAACTTCCTCTTTTTGAAGAGGCCTGTAAGAATAAAGTTTAATATAGCTAAATCTTCAAATTAATTGGCATACTTTTAGACCAGTGATTCTCATGTCAAGAACTTCTAAAAAATACCCATAACTGGAGACCCATCTCCAGAGATTCAAGCCTAGTTGGTCTGGGGTGAGCCCCATGCATCGGTAATTTTTTTTTTTTTGATGAGGAACACTCGCCCCAAGCTAACATCTGCTACCAATCCTCCTACTTTTTTTTTTTGTTTGAGGAAGACCAGCCCTGAGCTAACATCCATGCCAATCTTCCTCCCTTTTGTCTGCGGGACACCTCCACAGCATGGCTAGTGAGTGGAGCAGGTCTGTACCCAGGATGCAAACCTGTGAACCTGGGCTGCGGGAGCAGAGCATGCAGAACTTTAACCACTTAGCCACAGGGCTGGGCCCCATCAGTAATTTTGTTTAAAGCACTCTAGGTGATTCTAACAGATGGTCAGTGTCAGAAATTGAGCTTGACACTTGTTTTCCTGTAGTACTCTTGTAAACTTAAAAATTCCATAGCATACCTGAAGGCAGAAGGGAATTTGCTTTGAATTACTGATTAAAAAAAAAAAAAGAGACACATATACAAGACTACAAGACATGGTTTTAGTGACTAGCATGAAAATACACCTTTAGAGGAAAAAAAATCCAATTATGATTATGATAAATTAAGTGACGCAGATGTGAGAAAAAGGAACAATGACATTCGGTTGCCACAACTTAAATGCCAAGTCACATGTACCTCACTTGGAGGAATAAAATAAATATATGTAATGATGGGGAGAATGAGAGTGAGAGAGAGTCCACTGGCAGAAGATGAATCAAAGAGTCTACCTTAAAGACACAGCAAGAACATTCAGAGAGAAAACAGCAATTGAAGCATATTAGTTGGGAAACAGTGCTCTCTACCAGCATTCTGCCACATAAGTTTTATAACTCTACATTAAGTAACTCTACTTGTGATTTCTCTGTGGAAGGTATTTCCAACTACTTCCTTTCCACAGAATTACAATCTTAGGACAGGAAAGAAAAAATCTCAGGTCATCTGGATGAATGGTTTGAAAAGTTAAATTTATTTTCAAATGGGTGATACATTCTCAAGATTCAAAAATAAAAAACTATTATCAAAGCCATATACTGAGAAGTCTCATTATCACCCCAATGCCACCCACCCAGTTCTTCCACTTTGCATTCTTCTACCCCTTATAAGTATTCTTCTGTTGTTTCTTTATGCAAATGAAAATCAGCATTTTATTCTTTGTTACACAAATTGTAGCATACTATATGTATACTGTTTTGTATATTTTTCAACCTTTTTTGACCATGACCACATAGTAAGAAATATTTTACATCACAACCTATTACACATACATATAAATAAAAGTAAAACAAAAGTTTCAGAAAGCAAGCCTCATCCTTACTATGTACAATAACTTCTCTATTGTTTTCTATTCTATTCCTTTTTTAATACTAGTCACAACCCACAAAATTGATTTTATAATTCCACTAATGGGAATCACTGTTCGTCAAAATAAAATATTTGCTTCTGCTATGTAAGTTAACACTTATATATTTAAATATTCCAACAGTTCAAATTTCTACGTATCAATGGATGAGTCTCCTAGTAATTATGCTGAGTGAAAAAGTCAGACAAAAAAATTACACACTGATTCCATTTACATAAAACTCTAGAAAATGCAAACTAATCTAAAGTGAAAGAAAGCAAACTAGTTTTGACTTAGGGATAGGGGCCAGAGAGGGAGTGGGATAGAAGGATTACGAAGGGGGATGAGGAAACTTCTAAGGGTTATGGCTCTGTTCACTAGGTTGATTATGACGATTTTACGAGGATCTATGTAAGTCAAAACATATCAAATTGTACACTTTAAATATATGCGATTTTCTGGATGTCAATTATTCCTCAATAGCAAGTCCCATGGATGACTAAATACTATTTATGAAACAAAAACTATTTAAAAAGCAAAAAGAAGACTTCAAGAAAAAAGTTTGGTATCATATAGCACAGGGGCAAAGTTCCTAACGTGGAACAGACCCAAAGGGCATCACAGAAACAACAGCAGCAAACATTTACAGGATTGTTAGTACACAGTATCCTGGGCTAAGCACTTTTACCTGCATTATCTCACAGCAGCCGTTAGAATATCATTGCTGTCTCAATTTTACAGATGAGTACCAAGGCTCAGGATACTTAAGGAACTTCTCCAATGACCCACAGTCAGTAAGTGGCAGCACCAAATCTCAAACCTACAACTAATTCCAAAGCTATGCTTTTTAAAAACTACACTCTACTGCAGTTCATAATGATGACCATGAGGCATCGAGTAAGTTAAATTATGTTCTGTAAAAGTATATGTAAGAAGGGAAGAATGTGATAAATTTTAGAAAGATTTTCATAAATATAGTTGAAGAGAATAAGATGGCTGAAATGGTAAATTTCAGGTTATGTGGAAAATACCCTTGTAACAATGCCAGAATAAGGTATTACAGCCTAAGTTCCTCTTCCTACAACTACCTTATAAAATGTCCATGAGTATCATATTTTTAAAAGCTAAAAAGATTCAAATGAACATACCTGATTGTCTGAGTAAGAAAGCTGCCTGTTTGTTTCCTTCTGTGAGGTCCTGCTGCCCAGAATAGCTCCAAAACTACCAGACCCCTGAGAGGGTTTCATGGCTGGTGATAAAAAAAAAAATTCCCAAATCACTTACTTTAATAAAGAGATTTTGTCATTATTATTATAATACTGAAGAGAGAGAAGCAGGAAAAAGATAAAACAAAGTCCTTACAACCAATTCTTTCTGATAGAAAGTACATCTGATATACATAGTAAATAAAATTTAAAGCTGAAGTCTCAAGCAAAAAATCAAACAACATGCAAAAATCTGGGAACATGTAATAGAAAGATAAAATTTTAAATGCAAAAATAAAATGGTAGAAATTCTCCTATATAAATATCTGATAATTAACAATAAAGAAAAGTTAGTCACTATCTATCTATGGCAGGAACACTGACACCGGAAGCCAAGCAAACATGTCAGAACAAGTGACAGATACACTTCCAATAATGAATACTCCAAAACATTCTAAGTTGAGCAAATGGAATAAATGGCTTCTAGTCCCAAAAAATCAATGCTAGTTTAAAGAACATGCAAGGTACTGTGTAAATATGAATTTGTATATATTTTTTAAAGTATTTTATACTTTAGTCAATTTCCCACTGATGATCATTTGGAATGTTTTAATTTTTAAAAATTGCAAACAATGTTGAACATCCTTTCACATATCTTCTTGCACTAATGGAATGATTTTTGTAGGGTAATCTCCTTAGAATAAGAATTGCTGGGGTAAAGAATGTATAATTTTAAACTAAACTGATATTACCATTTATTCCTTCAAAAAGTATCTCTAAGTTCCTAAGTATCCTCCAAGTATATGAGAGTATCTTGTTTCCCCTCACAATACTGCCAATGTGACAGTAAGAATTCGAATTTATTTAATTATTGGTGAAGCTGAGAATTTTTTTGTGTTCAAAGGCCATCTGTTTTTGTTTCTGAATTTCCTATATGCAGTTTTTGTCCATTTCTCTACTGGGTTGTCTTTTTCTTACTGATTTGGAAAACAGATGTTTATAACATGTCACTTTATAATACACATCACTTTATAATATAAATTTATAATATAATATCCCTAATATATAACGATATTAACTTTGTCACTGTGGCCAGTATTTTCTTTGTCTTTTTTTTCCCTTGCCACAGAGATCATTTAAGTTTTTTACACAAAGCTATTAATCTTTTCTTTTATTGATACTAGTTTGTACGTCATACTCAGAAAGGTCTTTTCCATCCAGGTATTATGTTAAAATCCACTCTCCCCTTTTAATAATACTTTTATCATTTTATTTTTTTACATTCAAATCTTTGATCAATGTAAAATCTATTTAGACGAAAGGAGTGAGAGAAGGATCCAGCTACTGTCTTCTTAAATGGTTAGCTAGCTGTCCTATTTATAGATAACACTGCTTATCAAATATTAGTCTTTTTTCCACTGATATGAAATGCCACACATTATACATTAAATGCTTTATACTTTTCAAAGCATGTTTATATTCCTTATCTTACTCTAGTCTCTGCAAAGTATGTATTATCACCTGTGGGCAGCTAAGGCAACCAAACCTAAAAGATTAAAATAACTTGCCCCAGAGCAAAGAATAAGGGAAGTCCACAGCTAGCTACTCTAATAAAAGCAATGACGAGGCCAGCCCACGGCCAAGTGGTTAAGTTCGCGTGCCCCGCTTCGGCAGCCCAGGGTTTCGCCAGTTCGGATCCTGGGTACGGACATGGCAGCGCTCATCAGGCCACGCTGAGGCGATGCCCCACACAGCACAACCAGAAGGACCTACAACTAGAATATACAACTATGTACTGGGGGGTTTTGGGGAGAAGAAGAAGAAGAAAAAAAAAAAGAAGATTGGCAATAGATGTTAGCTCAGGTGCCAATCTTTAATAAATAAATAAATAGATAAATAACAGCAATGACACTGAGTGCCTATCATGTGCAACTCAGGCTTCACATTTACGAGCTCTAATTTTTTAATAAGCCCTGAAATTAAGGTGATATAACTTTCATTTTACAGATGAGGAAACCGAAACTCAGACTCATGAAGCGACTTGCCCAAAACCACAGAGGAAATAACAAGCAGAGCTAGGATTCAAAGCCAAACCTATCTAGGTCCAAAGCTTATGTTTTTCCACTATGCCAGGTTGTTCAGATTCAAACTGGTGTCCCCAGTCTACTGTGCTTTCCACTCCAGTGTGTTAGAGACATGCTTTTCTTACACACATCAATTCTCAAAATAGTGATCCAATTAATATGATGAGTTTGATGCAATAAAACAAAAACAGAAACACACAGTCCCTGACATATTCTAAAAATTTTAAACAGTATTCAATTCCTCAATTCTAAAATTCAATAGTTTTTTAGTAAACTGACATAGCTCAGATTCAGTAACATGAACACATGATGGAAAACAACCATAAATTTTTTTTTATTTTATAAGGAATATAGTGTGTCAAATAGAGATATTAATTAAATAGGAGCAAGGCAGCACTGCTACATATTCATTTTCTAATGTTTTTAACATGTTATATTTAAGTTAAAAAAACTCAAAAGTTTTTCGACTATAAAATATTAGCAATAACAAAGTATTTAATGACGACAGAGCTGGAGACTAACAATAATTGTGGAAAACTCATCTTAAGCAACAGATTATTCCTAAAAAGATGCCTGTAAATGCATTTAAAAAAAAAATCAAAACATTTTAAATGAAAGGGGCTGGAGGGGCCAGGGGAATCTGTGTGATTTTCTACAGTACTGGCTGTTTTCATGGCAAGAATGAAATCTCAGAAAAAGTTTCATAAAGAAAGGCAAGTATCTAAGATTCATCTAGCAAGGTAAATCCTCTCCCAATTATAATTTAAATCCTCCATCTTCTCTAGCTATATTCTTTCGTGGAATTTTTAGGGTTGTCTACATATAGTATCACGTCATCTGAGAACAGAGATAAATTTACTTCTTCTTTTCCCATTTGGATGCCTTTTCTTTCTTTTTCTTGCCTAAGTGCTCTGGCTAGGACTTCCAGTATTATGTTGAATACAAGTGGTCAGAGAGAGCATCCTTGCCTTGTCCCTTAGAAGAAAATCTTTGTTTTTCATCAGTGAGTATGATATAGCTGTGGGCTTTTCATACATGGCCTGTAATACGCTGAAGTAGTTTCCCTCTATTCCTAGTTTGTTGACTGTTTTTCTCATGAAAGGGTATTGAATTTTATCAAATGCTTTTTCTGCATTGAGATGATCATGTGGTTTTTGTCCTTTATTCTGTTAGTTTGGTGTATTACATTGATTGATTTTTCATATCATGAATCATCCCTGCATTCCAGAAATAAATCCTACTTGGTCATGGTATATAATCCTTTCAATGTGCTGTTGAATTCGGTCTGCTAGTATATTGCTGAGGATTTCTGTAACAACATTCACCAAAGATACTGGTCTACAGTCTGGTAATAGTCTTTTATAACTGCTAATGTCAGACCCTGGGATGATCAGTGCTCACCTGCATTAAGTCTGTTTTGATGGACTGCATCTAGAAACAATCTCATTTCCTCTGCATCCTTACTTGGCACTTTGTCAATAGACAAGAAGCTGTTATCTTGTAGAGTTAACATTAGGCGGCTTTGTTTTGCTCCACTGGGTCGAAGCACCACATTTTTAATGTTATGACTTAGCTGATCAACACAAAAGGAAAATTATCTTATTAAAAACGTATGATAACAAAATATAATAAGTTGTATAGTGAATATTAAATTTTATACTTTCTAAGTTACATTCCTTACTCTTCGCCATATTAATTTAGTTTTTTTCCTCCCAACCAAAAAGAGTTCCCATTTCTTGATACATTTAAATCAAGGGTTTCACTTTTAGGAAAGGCAAACACACACTATTAAAATTTATTTTAGAGAGTCATCCTAGCACTCCTGATTTTATGGTAGGGAACTGCATATTCTCAGGTATTGTTATAAAGTTATAAAAACTATTGAGTTAATTTTCAGAGCCTAGATGGTTATACATCACCAGTTCAGAAAGCCATATTGGATTAGAGGCTGTTTTTTTCCTTCTTCCTTTTTTCGTTTTAAACAAAAGCTTGTAAGATATCTGGCAAATGGTTTAAGTAACTGCAATGTGAAAGGATATACTAATCCAAACTATAATCCTCAAAAGAATTCCACCTCTCAAAAACACATCAAAATAAATTTTTACCAATGTAAGAACATCTTTTTTCTTTTTTAACTAAGTAGGCTCATTTAACTTTCATTCAATCACAAAAATCATGAGAACCCTAGAACTCTCAGTTTACTTCTCCCACTTCCCCAAACTGGTTCAATAACTTGTCTTATACTCTTCCAGACTCTGGTTATGTGCTATGAAGCTTTTACTGTCTCTTGGCTGAAATTTTTCCAAGACTAAGTTAGTAAATCTTGCAGTTTCTTTATTATCTAAATAATTTCTGCCAAGCAGGCATTGTTATTCTCTCAGGTTCTCCCTCAGCAGGCATATATAAAGGTTTCTAACCTTTTGCTAAAGACATACCCTCTGCCCTCAGACCAGCATAAAGAAAGAAGTAATATTATTTCACATATTTTTTTACATTAGGGACAAGTGACTTTTGTGAATTTTTAGATAATTAAAAAACAATTTTACCAATCAGATTTATATTCAAATTTTAAATTACATATATATATATATATATTTAGCTTCAAAGTAGGTCTTAAATTCATGTCCTTAAAAGTAGAAATTCTATCATAAAACACTAACTAGTTTCAGAAGCTTTAACTCCAAAAATTTAAATGAGCAGCTTAACGTGCAAAAGGAAAAGAGATCACATAAAACCATTATTTCAGTCAATAAATCACTTCTTAAAAATGAAGGTTAAATATAAGGGAAAAAGTCTGTTCATTAACAGATGAGAATAATCTTGAACTTGATCACTTCAACAACTGGAAACCCTACCTAGCCCCACAACTCTAGTAACTACCGATATGGTGAGGGCTCCCCACTCTTTCTCTAAGTCCAGAGCTCTCTGCTGGAGCTCCAGTCCTGATTACCCAACGCCTACCAGATACCAACTGCTGAATGCCTGACACCTCAAACAACTCACCTCTCCAATCCTTACACCCCAATTTTCCCCTCCGCTCCCTATCACAGAGGACATGAAAGGGACTGCCGTCCACTCAGAAACCTGGGACTCTCTCTTCACTCCCCAAATCTAATGAGTTGTCTTCTTGAAATTTCTTCAAATCTATCCTTTCTTCCTCTAGCTTCTCCATCTTTTCCTTTCATTCCTTGTCTAAACTCCCACAATAACTTCCTACATCCCCTTATTCTCCCACTGTCTCCTAAAATAAAGTCATTTGCCTAGTCCCCAAATGAATCTGAACTTAAGATTTGTAGTTTCTCAGAATCTAAGTTTCCCTTAGTATGAAAAACAAGATACTTCAAGATCTGGTTCTTATCTAGCTCTTCGGCCTCTACTTCTGCCACTCACTTTCTATTGTCTATTTATTTTAAAATAAACTTCTGGTTCCCTGAGTGTTGATTCACACTTGCATGTGTTTGTCCACGTATAGCAATCACGTCTGCCTTACCACCCCTGTGTCTAGCGAATTCCTATTTATCCTCAAACCACTCCCTTGTTTGTGTTACCTCAGTATCTTTGATATATTTTTACAACTCAGAATGCATTTGCTTACTCTTAAGTTTGAAAGGAAAACTGTCTCATTCAGCTCTATGTTCTTAGACCTTAGCACAGTACCCTGCACAGTAATCTGTAGATGGTCAACAGGTGAATGCTAAATGCAAAGGGATCTAGAACTGAGCTGAGGCTGGAATCACAGGCAGAATCATCATGCTCCTAGAGACACATGTTTGCTTAAACAGTTATATATTTATTCAGTGCTAATTTGGGCTAAGGACTGAAAAATGGAAACTCTATTTGAAAAAAAATCTTTGCTTCATTGAGATGGGCAATTAGTAGACATATATACGTGGCAGAAATCACTATTGTTTCTACTACCCATGTCACCACCTCCAATCTGCTTGTGTATCTTTAATACACAAAATCATACGTAACTTACTTTCATAGTGCAAAAGCAAAGATAAAGGGACATTTTATCTCAGCTCAGGTTCTCAAGCATAAAGTTTTCTAAATTGTTCTTCAATAGAGCACTTTCACTTAGTACTTTTGTATACTTTTGTATAATCTAATTTAACAAACAGAATTTTAAAGTGCAGAAAAACATTAAGACACTATATTCTTAAATTAACTCATATCAAGATGAGTAGTCCCTGGCTGCACAAGATAAACAGTATAGAAGTGAAAACAAAACTATTTTTTGCAGTGACAAAATAATGAGATCTTTCCAAAGTTTACAGTTAGAAGAAAACAGCTGTAAGGATGACCTTGAATAATCATCCTTGAATGGTCCATACCACAACCTTTAGCAGTATTATTCAGGAAGCAGACATTAAGAAGACACTAATAAGTCTTATTAAAAGCTAACACTAAATAGTGATGAATCTATTGTATATGATAAGAAAAAACAAAGGAATAACTAAAGTTATCATAATGTGGTTTTTTAAAATAACTTAGATAGCTAGTATTCAAACTCGGTTGCTCTCAACTTCCTCCCACCAGTTTTCTTTTCAATATGGTGACTACTTCCCGAACCTTATTATACACCATCAACAATGCTGCTGAATAATTTATAAAATAAGTACATAACAGTATTAGCGTCCTGGAAATAAGGAGGAAGAAATATTAATCTAGGAGGAGGGCTACCGTGATACTTAGTACGGCACAGAACAGCTATTCACTAAAGGATGCGACTGAAGATCTATTCCAAATCAAAACTTGGTAATACCTGAAATATCCTTGGAATTCCTCCAGTATTGTAGTGAACTACTAGGCTGACTTTATTCTCTTTTTCCACAATTTCAAAGGATCCTTCTTTCCATTTTGTAATCCCAGTCTGCATACTTCGAATTCTGATAGGACCATGTATCTTCAGAGGAGACATACTTTCTTTAAAAATAAATTGCTTATAGCCAAATTAAAAAGCAAAAATACACCTTCACCTGACAGATTCTAAGGAAGAAAAATAAAATAAAATAATAAGTTACAATTTACTAGTGATTAAAAAAAGAGTTTGAAAGAGAACATTTATGAAGCACCTTATGTCATTTTCTCCATTTCAATAAACCACCTTTTATTAAGAATCCTCAAAGGCCTTGATTAGTTGAATGGCACAGGTAAGAAAGATACCTAAAGCAGTCACTGATGTTCAGTGACTGAATCTAATCACCTTTTATTTCTTCTGTACATGTTCCTTTCTTTGCCATGTGTCCGGTACCTGTGTCTATTGGTGCCTAAATTCTGTATTTTGCTCCATCAACAACCATACTGCTGCCACTAAAGGCATGCCAACCAAGAATGCTAAGGATTCCATTCTCAATATGACAGCCCAATTTTTATCTTCCTTCATGAACACTAAAGGGTCTTGAATTTCAAACATAACTAAAAAAAAATATCTTCAGTCAGCTGACTCCATTTCTTAGAATGGAGTTCCTCCTAAAATATTAAATCATATCACCAAACAATTCCTTCTACCAGTTGGTAGTTTAAGCACAGCCACGTGTGTAGAAGATATTAAATGAACAAAAAAAGTAACAAAAATCAAATTAGTTTAAACTCCAGAATTGTATTATTTGAGAAAATCATTTATTCCATAGGGAAAACAAACCAACTAACAACAAACTAACAACAAAAAACCCTCTCTTTCTAAGAACTACCAACCACTTATGTTTAATATTACCATCCCCAAAAGAATCTTCACCAATTTTATCTTTGACAAATATTTAAATTTCCTGAACAAACTTCTAATACTTAAAAATGACTTACATCAATGATAGAATGTTTAAGACTCTTCAAATAGCTTATCTGATGTGAGCAAGTAAATACAACCAGAGTAACAGTAGAAAATATTACCAAATAGTGTTGTGTGTTATACATATACACAAATATGCAATCATCTAAAATTGTTAAAACAAATTTTATTTATACTGTTTTCAAATCTCTAAAAACACTGCCTCTAATACAGATTCTTATTTATAATTTAATAAATTAAAAATCATTAAACTTTGCCTCTGCCTAAATAGCTCAACTAGAAAAGCTAAAAAAAGTAGTATAAAAACAAAAGGTCTAGATATCAGGAGTCAGCTCTGTCATTTACTAATTTATAACTTACCTTTTCTAACCATTAGTTTTCTCAACTATAAAATATGAATAGCAAATGCTGTAGTGTTGTCGAATTAAGTGAAAATAACACACTTTAGGCACTCAACAGACAGTAGCTTTAATATGAATGGAATTAGTGTCTACTTTCTGAATTTATTCCTTGTCTGCAACACCTCTTTCTCCAAAAACCCCAGATAAATAAGTTGCTAACTGGAGTCACCAACTCAACAGCCTGCAAAGACCAGGTACGTGATACAAATGACTGAGGCAGGTAAAATAAGAAAAACCGCTACTCAAATTTAGCCAATGTTAGCATGGAGAAATAGTGAACCTACCATTGCCAGATCTAATTTTTCAAGAAAATGACATCCAAATTTTTATGTAAAACTCCCCATTTTTAATTGTGGGCAACGAATTCAGTTATTTTTAAAAGCTATGGATCAAACAAAACCGACTTGTAGGCAAGATACAACCTGGGGACCCCTAGTTGGAGGACTCTAGGGACCTTAAAACAAATATCTGGGAATAAAATTTAAAAAGAAGTGTGAAAACACTTTGAACAGTTAAAAGGTGTTATGCATTGTAAGTCCTCTATTATTATTCACTTATCTCATCAAATTTTTTGAATGCTTACTGTGGCCAGATTTAGACAGTATAACTTGCTGGGTTTATGAATCTATCAAAGTAACAGAGTCCACCGCTGTTTATACATCTGTCTGCTAACGTCACATTCTGCTCAAACTAGTTAACTACAAAATTTTGGGCAGGCAATGTGTGTTTGTAATACTTTTTTTGCAATTAATAATTTGGTGCTTCATTGTTTGGATATGCTGAGATTTTTTCCACTCTGTCTCTCAGCACCGCCAAGAATACATGGCCACTCTCCTACCCCACCTGCCCATGCCAGAAACATGGGAGTTATCTTTGATTTCTCTCCTGATGATTATTGGTATTGGATTGGAAATGGAAGGTCAGGGTAGAGTCCTATCAAGTACCTCCATAAACCTTCCAGACATCTTTACATTGAATTGCAAATCAAATCACATCACTCTCCTCTTTAATATCATTTATCAGCTCCCCACTGCCCTCACAGTAAAATCTAGACTCATTAACATGACACAATCACCCTTCATGATCCCGGCACTGCTTACCTCTTTAACCCCAACAAGCCCTCCAAATCCAGCCATCTGCACTACTTATAATTTCCCTGTCATTTCTCATGCCACTACCCCTTTGCGTGCACTGTGGTCTAGGTCTGGAGGATTTTCACGTTCTCTTCCAGTCCCCAGAACCCCCCTTAATTTCTTCTCCTAGCTATAAAATCAAGGCTCAACTTAGATGTTATCTTCTTTAAGAAGCCTTTCCTAGCTACCTTTCACTTTTTCTCTCCACACTGAGACTGTTTAATGTTTCTCTAGTCTCCTATTGCACCCTGGGCTTACTTCTAGTAGAGTATTTATCACATTGTATCATAAACTGTTTACCTCTTTGTCTCTCTCTATTTAGACTTTGCTACTTGAAGATAGGGAATATGTTCTTTAATCTTTGTATGTCCACTAGGACAGTGTCTGACACACAAGAAACAAACTCATTACTCAAAAATAATGAACAAATCAGCACTGTCAATTTTATTTAATCTACTGTTAAAATACACAACAGCAGATACTGGAACCATAAATCCCTTTTATATGGCCAATATAGGGCTATATTTACTAAGCTCTTCACAAGAGTATCACTATGCACTGTATTACATATAACTCATCTTTGAAGACTACATCTAAGCTTTTTCTATGTGCATCTGAACTTTTCCACTAAACGCAAAGCTGTCCTCATATCTTGTTAACAATCAATGAGAGAAAAATCATTTATGAAGAAAAGGAATTAATACGCTGTTATAGAATGCATTATTAAAACAAAAACACGGGGCCGGCCCCGTGGCCAAGTGGTTAAGTTTGCACGCTCCCCTATGGCGGCCCAGGGTTTCACTGGTTCGGATCCTGGGCACGGACATGGCACCACTCATCAGGCCACACTGAGGTGGCGTCCCACGTGCCACAACTAGAAGGACCCACAACTAGAATATACAACTATGTACTGGGGGGATTTGGGAAGAAAAAGCAGAAAGAAAAAAAAAAGAAGATTGGCAACAGTTGTTAGCCCAGGTGCCAATCTTTAATTAAAAAACCCCAAAAAACAAAAACCAAAAACATTGGTAAACTTGCCTAAACTGGGATTCATATTATTCATTGCTCAAAGAAGAAACTCCATTTTAAGAGTTTTGTCAAATTACCTCATCTTTCCTTATATATCATTATGGGTCAGGGTGCGCATTAAAAGGGAAAGATACAAAACCCCATTATCTTAGTGCTTCTCTTATAAAGTAAGTAAAAGTAAAGTAAAGTAAGTAAAGGTCATTAATCTTGAATTCTTCCAATAAAAACTTTTTTTATGTGTGGGGGGAAGATTGGCCCTGAGCTAACATCTGTTACCAATACTCTTTTTGCTTGAGGAACATTGTTGCTGAGCTAACATCTGTGGCAATCTTCCTCTATTTTTTGTATGTGGGGTGCTGCCACAGCATGATCTGATGAGTGGTGTGTAGGTCCATGCCTGGGATCTGAACCCACGAACTCTGGGCAGCTGAAGCGGAGCACACGAACTTAACAACTATGCCACCGGGGCGGCCCCAATAAAAACATGTTTTTAAAGATTAGCTTATTTAGCAAAATTTGGAAGTCAAGACTTCAAAGTTCACTAAAGTATATAAGAAATAAAAAACTTTATTGGTTACTTCTCTCGATACATAATTCTCTCTATTATAATATAATACATAACTTCTCTGTATATAATTCTCAAACATTTGATGCAGAGTTTTGGTTAAATGTATAAAACTTTACTTTAGATACCGAACATTTTCTTAATCATTTCTACTGGCAAGTTCTTTCTTCTAAGGAAAAAACCCCTAAAAGGTGCAGGACGTAAAACTGGCAGAACCAATAAGATAAAACTTCTTAATGTCTCAATTTAGTCCATTACCTGCTCTCGCACTACATGAATTAACCATCTCTACTTTGGTACATTCACCATACTATCAGGGTTTGCTCTGCTTGGTTAAGAGAAAGACACTCAAGTTTCTTTTGTAGCATGATCCAGTAACAGTTAAACTTCCTATGAATCTAGGACAACAACAAGGTTTCTTTTAACTCTGTAACGCTAATTTACTATCAAAGCGATATTAGGAAAACAAAGTATAATAAAAACTAACCATTCTTTAAGTATGTCCAAAGAGATTCCCCTTTCCCTAAATTTCTTCACAATTGTTAAAATTACTGCTAACTTTGAGCCTTCTATGAAAGCTCAATCAATAACACTGGCAAAAAATATTTCTGTACCCTGTACAGTTATTTAAATGCTCATATTTTAGGTACTGCTTTGAAAACATCCTTATACAGAGGGCATTCTGTGGTAAAGGAAGCATGCTAAAGCATAAAACTGTTACTACAAAATAGAAGAAAGAAAACTGTCAATTCTCGCCAATTCACACAGTCTTGGAAACATACCCAAAATAAAAACATTACTTACTTTTCAGTGACTTTTACTGAAAAACCCTATGTAATAACAATTCACCTTTATTCTGATCCTTGTGCCAAAGGCAATGCACTCTTCTTGGGAAACTACTCATATTCTGCAGCTATGCCAGTTCTCCGGAAGCCATCAACTCAGCTAAAGAAAATATAAGTGTGCCTTTTTAAAAGAATCCAATTTACAAAATTAAAATTAAAAAAAAGATGACCACTTATACAACAAAGATTAACCCTTTGATTATTTAAAAAACACAAACTACCTTACTGAAAACATTTAAAATATAATGCTCAAGACACACACACACACACACACACACACACACACACACACACACACACACACGAGATCAACAGAACCTCAGGGATACATCTGCTGTTCAAAATGAGGGACTCCAGGAGGAGCCTGCACCTTTATCAATTTGTTTCTTGGTTTATTTTCCCCTGCTACATTTTGAAACTAAGAAGGCAGTGAAAACAGTATCTCCTTTGTTGACTTTATAAACATTGTTACATGATGATGTCTTAAATCTTAAAATACTACCATGATGATGTGTTGGGAAAAATTTCAAAAGGTGGGTAAACTTGGTTTTCACTTTTCTGTTAAAACTAACTTTATGGGTTTGTTTCTCAAATTTAGGCCTCTCTAAGCCTCAACTTCCCCTGAAGTTCGACCCAAACATCTCTCAATGCCTTCTTGAATGCTATAACATCAACTTTAAACTCATTTGTTCACTCACTAAAAATCATTTACTGAGCTACTCCAATGTGATGGCTCTGTGAGAGGGATACAAATGCAAGGATGATACATTCCATGCCCTCATTAAGAGACTCCCCAGACTTCCCTACATTTGTCCTTCTACTGTCATTCAGGCAAAAAATCTTAGCATCAGCTTTAACCTCATTCTCATTTATCTAAAACTCAATCTTTTCATAGCCACTACCCTAATTCAGAAACTCTTCACTTTGCCATCACTCCCATCTAACATCTACTATGCAACATTTACTAAGCACAGCGCTAAGCGCCATACATGGCTTATCTCATTTAATTTTCACAATAATCCTAAAGGATAGGAATTATTATTATCTATGTTTTACAGATGAGGACATTGAGGCTCAGAGAGATTAAGTAATTCATCTATGGTTAGAGTCAGCAAGAGACAAAACTAAGTCTAACGCCAGAACCCATGTTTTTAACCACTACCATATTGCATTCTCATCAATGAATTGCAGTAATCACTTTCCAGTCTCCAATCTCTGAGGATTTTTCCATCCAATGAATCCTTTACCCCATAATATCCTTTCTAAAGAACTCCTCTTTCTATCTCTTACCAACTAAAGTATGCACTAGTTGTCTCCTTAACTTTCTCCCTAAAGTGGAGGGTGAGGGGCTCTTATCTTCTTTTGTACTCCAAGAAAATAAGGAGCACTTAGTAAGTGCTACATACTTGCTTGATGCGAAATCCCTCCTAAATATTCTTAAGACTTTTATTTTATTGTAAGAATACTTAACATGAGATTACGTTCTTAACAAACTTTTAAGTGTACGATACAGTATTGTCAACTATAGGTACAATGTTGTACAGCTTATCTATAGAACCTACTCATCTTGCTTAACTGAAACTTTCAAACATTTTTAACAGCTCATCGTTATCTATAAAATAAATCCAAATGCCTATGTTTGACATTCATACATTTCCTATTTTTTATTTTCTATTTCTTAACACAAATCTTGTTCTACACACAAAAAAATTACTAAATTTTAATATTTTCTTCCACATCTACCACCACCAACTTACTTAAATATACAGTTTTTCTTTACCTACTTTTGGAAACCTCCTCCTCACTGGTATCATAGTTTAACCTGTTGTTAAAACAAATAAACCACAGCTCTGATTTCTAAGGGCTTTCTTTCCTAAAAAGATCCATAAAACAAATGCACAAAGAGACTAAATTAACGTGGAGGCTGAGAGTAAAGAGAGAAGTTGACTTAGATAAAGTTTATCTCCAATTCAAAGACTCTAAAATCTGAATGATTTTATGATATAAGAATGATATACCAATTTTATGATATAAGAAATCATTCAAAGGTGGAAAACTGTTTTTTTTTCTTTTGTGTCCTTTAATTTGTCTGCAGAGTGAAAAGGTGCTTTTCTTCAGATGACAAGATTTTCAGTAAGCTGTTGTTTCCAAAAGACCTGATGGTTCTTACAGTAAGCTCCAGTTTACTTACTCATTTAACAAATTCTTGAGAAATAGAAATGAAAGTTACTAACACATAGTAGGAGAAAGACTAAATAATCACACAAGTAAATATATAAGTTCTGAAAAATGACATAAAGTACAGGGCATGATGAAAGATTATAATAGAGTACCTGATTTAACACTTAGCGGGCAGAGGTTAGAGAGTATCAAGAGAGGGCTTCTCTGAGGAAGCACCACTTAAGCTAAAAATTAAAGAATGAGTTAATTGGGGGATGGTTTTGCTGGAACAACCCAGGCAAACAGAAGAGCATGTGCAAAGGCCCTGTGATGGAAAATAACTTGGTGTGACTAAGGAAATGAAAAGCAGTGTGGCTGGAGTTTAGTGAGGGAGAAGAGGATGATTCAAGATGAAGCTACTGAAGCAGGAAAGAATCAGGTTACACAGAATCTTCTAAACCATGGTAAGGATTTTGAATTTTACCCTAAATACACACTTAGTGATGGGAAATCCACTGAAAGACTTTAAGAAGAGAAATGACATGTTACTGCTAAATGGAGAAGTGATGTGTTTGTTTGGGTTTGGGGAGGAGAATGAAAGGAGCAAGAATGGAAGAAAATAGGGCAACTAGAGAGGAGAGTATTGACCTGGTTCAGATTATAACAACAATTACAATAACAATTAATGCTTACTGTCTATTTACTGTGTGCCATGTGCTTACTATGGTTATCTTGTCCAATCCTCATAACAATCCAACAAGGTGATTATTATTCCCATTTTACAGATGAGAATACAGGGAACCAGTGACATTAAGTCTAGGTAAAACAGGATTGTGGCTTGAACAAGAAAAGTAATCCTGAAGATGTACAGAAATAGATCGAAGACATATATTGGAAACAGAATAAATAGAACTTGAAGAGGGTATGGATACATGGGATAAGGGAGAAGTCAAGAATGGCTTTCAAGTTTCTAGCCTATGGAAGTGGATAAATGGATATCCAGTTAAAGAAACAGGATACTGGAGGAGAAAGAATTGGGGTATGGAAACACGAAGACTTTGGTTTTAGACTTGTTATATTTTAAATTCCTAAGAAAAAAAATCAAGTTGAGATGTCAAGCAGACAGTTGGCTATTTTGATCTTGACCTGAAAACAAAAGGAACAGGTTGGAAAAAAAAATTCTTAAGTCATCAATACATAGGTGGAATTTAAGGCTTAGGGTGGAAGGGAAGAGTAGGAGAACAGGTCCTCGGACTGGACCTAGATATTCCATTTTACCCTGTTAAACACCTCTTCCTATGATCATTGGTTACTTTGATGTCACTGGGCTTCTCAGTCCTCATTCAACTTTACGTTTCAGCAGAATTCAACATTATTGATTACTTCTTCCATCTCTTTTACAAGATTGGTACTCGTCTATCCAGTTATTAAACTCCAGGAATCCCTTAGTGTTCCATCCTAGGTCCCTTTCTTTTTCAGCACTACACTCTTTTTAGGCAATTCAATCCATATCCACAGCTTCAATTACCATCAGCACAGCAGAAAAGATATATACATTAATCTATCTATCCAGCCCAGAACTCTCTTCTGAGCTCCGACCCAGTACGTCCAACTGCCTACTTGACATCCTCTTAGATATCTCTTCCCGTTAGAGACTTGTCAGATACTGCCACCCCAAAAAAGGCATTTACACGAAGCCAAAATTTTGAAAGGATGACCACAAAACCACTACAGCCCAACAGGACACAGGATTTTGTCATCAGTTATCGTTTCCTTTCATGGACCATGACCTAAAATAGGTAAACCTGACAACCTGATCTAATGGCTAGAGATGGGGAGCAACCAAATGCACGACAAAAAATACAATTCACGCCTTTTAGCGAGAGACAGTTAAGACAAGGAAGAAGGGGAAGAACGGTCAAGAGAGTGAGAGAGTATCATGTCCAAGGCCTGATGGATGTGCGGCAACGGAAGTCACCTGAAGACACAGCGGGCCGCGCCAGAGGCGAGTGGCGGACGCCGACAGCCCCCCCGCGAAAAGGGGCCAGGTTCGGACTGCGGAGGGAGCGAGTGACAGCAAACGCCGGGTCAAAAGAGAGAGAAATCCCGGGGGAAGACCCAAGTGGAGTACCTGTGAGGCCCGGGAGCGTCGAGGGGGTGGGGGCGGGCTGAGCGGCAACCGGGAGAACTCCGGAGGAGTGAACGCCGAGTGGGCGGACCGCACGGGGCGGGGGGGGGGGGGGGCCCGGGGAAAACGGCTCCGTTGAGAAGCTCGCCGGGTCCGCCTTACCTGTGCCTGAGAGTCAGGAGCCCGGGACAGGCCCGCCGGAAGCACGGAGTCCGCGCGGAGGGGGAGGAGCCGGGGGCAAGGAAGGAAGGGACACAGGGCACCAAGGAGAGGGACCGCTCGCTCCCTCCCAGTCTGGGAGAGCGGCTGATGGCGGGAACTGTGACCACACGCAAACACGCACGCACGCACGCACTCTCGACGCGACCAGACGGGGCGCGTGCGCGCAAGCCTGCAAACTCCGCCCCTCCTACGCCCTCGCCCCGCCCCAGCACCGAGCGTATTCTCGCTGAGGCAGCTCCGCCCCTGCTCCGACTGTAGTACGCATGCGCACTGTACACTTCGCCCACTTTGAGCCTCCCACCATTTCCCTCCTACTCAGCCCAGTTGGGCATGCGCACAACTTGTCCTTTCAGGACTGCTGGGCTTTTCCCGCCTTGTACTGGCCTCCGGAGGAGGGTCAGAGTTCACGCCCCTCTCTGGGGATACCTGCTCGAAGCCGGGGGATGCGGGAACTAGTGGGTGGCGGATGTCCTTCCGGTCCTGAATTTTAAGGGGCAAAGGATATACGCTGAGACTGTTAATTCCGCCGAGAGCTAGGAGGTGGGAAGAAGTTGTGTGGGCGGGGTCAGGGGTGAAAGGTCAGAGGGCTGCAAAGGGGGCGGAGCGAGCCGGAGGCGGATGGCGGCTGAGGCGGCTCCTCATCTTTGGCGGCAGAGGCGCTGAAGCGGGGACGCGGGTCGGGCGCGTCCGGCAGTGGAAGGAGAGCGGCGGCCGCTCCCAACATGCACAGCCTGGCGACGGCTGCGGTAAGTGGCTGGGCCGCCCGGCCTGGGCCCAGAACCCCTCCTCGGCCCTGCGCCTCGGCCTTCTCTCCTGGCTCTCTGCGTCGGGCTCGGAGTCCTGCTCCTCCTGTCCTCCACCCGTGAAGCCCCGTCGCCTCCTCGCCGCGCTGGCCTGCGGTGGAGCCGGCCCCCACTTGCCTCACCGGCTGGCGCTCGCGGCCTCTCGCGCCGCGTATCGCGCCCTTTCCCGGCCCCGGGGCCTGGTGCGGCGCCCAGAGCGCCTCTCCCGCCGCCCGGACAGGCCATTCATTGATTCTTTGCGCTGACCGACAGTTTCCGCGCGCCGGGTGCGTGCTGGGCGCGGGCAGGGATGAGGGGAGCGCCGTGGTCCATCTGACACTGCCGTGCTCGCGGAACTCACTGTCTGGGCACATCGCAGCGGGAGGGAGATGGCTTCTAGCTCGAACAGCTTGCGCTACGGGTGGAAAATATGAGACGTGGAAAGTGAATAATGATTACGTCTGACTTATGGTTCTCTGCGCTTAAAACCTTTTTTCTCACATCTCATTTTACCAGCGTCATCTTTTAACAAGAAAAACGGATCATGTAACTCACCTGTCTGAAGTCATCCTATGGCTTCCCGTTGCATTTAGATAAAATCCAGACTTCTTGCCGTGGCCTACAAGGCGCTCCCTGTGCGATGCGGTCCTTACTCATGTTTAGTCTCGTCTTATGTCACTTGCTCTGTAGGCTCCAGCTACAGTGGCCGCCGTTCCATCCCTTCCACCTGCGCTTTTCCAATCCAAGGTGCAATTTCTGATCTCTGTTCTTAGAATGCTCCTCTTACCACCCCCCCCCCCCACTTACGCACACACACACACACACACACACACTCACACGGCATGTGGATGTAACTGGCTCCTCTTCCCACAAGTCTCTGCCTGAATCTCCCTAGAGTGGCCTTCCCTGACCACCCTACTTAAAGTATTTCTGTAACCCCCAACTTTTCTCTGTTAGAGTACCCTTTACAGAGTTGATTTCAGTTTGTAATTTTTGTATACATTTGGCTGTTGTCTCCCTCTTGAGGGCAGGGACAGGGGTCATGTGTGTCCTGTTTACATGGTTACCCCAGTGCTAGGACAGTTCCTGGCACAAAGTAAGGGCTCAAATACTTTGCTGAGCAAATATAGCCATAATGGGAGCACATAGCCATAATGGGAAAATGGGATCATATGATTTGAGCACACTGTTCTGAATGCCCATCCCAATTTTTCTGTTTCACTTTGGTGAAGTGGCTTAAGGAGAGAGTAATATATTGAAATTGCATTACCAGCCAAAATGATGTAAGTACTAAATAGAGGACCAAAACATTGCCTTAACTTTAAATATAAAAAGTGAAAAGATGAGGCGGGCCCCATGCCCAAGTGGTTAAGTTCGCGCGCTCCACTTCGGTGGCCCAGGGTTTTGCTGGTTTGGATTCTGGGCACGGATGTGGCACGGCTCATCGGGCCACGCTGAGGCGGTGTCCTACATGTCACAACTAGAAGGACCCACAACTAAAAAATATACAACTATGTACTGGAGGGATTTGGGGAGAAGAAGCAGGAAAAAAAAAAGTGAAAAAATGAGCTGAGTGTGACTAGGCTATAGAAAACATTGTTATTTCCAAGGCCAGTGGCATCTCTGCCTCCTGTCACCATGTTGCTGAGTGTTTGTAACTATTCAAAGTGGAAAGGTACCTTTTATATCTCTCAATTAGATGATTGCAATTTCCCCAGCTTTTTTATTTCTTCTCCTAAATTACACATGTAATTTGAGAAGAAACAAGTCAGAAGATAAGCTTCCTACTCGTAGGGGAGGAGCAGGTTAAACAAAGGATTCTTCTAAGGTTGGCTTGTCCATCTCTCAAAATCTGGCTGTGTCTTCAGGCTTTGATATCAAATTATCCTTTTCCCTGTGCCTCCCCAAACTCTATACCTAGTCAATTCCTTTTATTTTCAGTTGCTCCCTAATGCGTCTCTTGAACAGCCATTAAAGCTGTGGTTCATTACTTATAACAAGTACTCAATACATGTTTTCGTCAATTAAATTTACAATGCCTTAACATTTATTTAAAGTTTGAGCTTTTAGATGTGCTTTCATCCACTGTTTGGACCACACAGAAATTCTGACAAATTCCTTTGTACCACTCACTCACTAGAATATCTGGTTAGTGAAGAGACTGAAGCATCAAAAAGTTGAGCCACCTCTTTCCCAGTTTTTCATGCCTTCCGTTAGACGAAACTACCTGTGTTATTCTCATTTGGTAAATGGACAGTAATGGTGTATATCACTCACTAGAAATTGAAAAGACTTAATAATACTTGCAGGGGCTGGCCCCGTGGCCGAGTGGTTAAGTTCGCACGCTCCGCTGCAGGCGGCCCAGTGTTTCGTTGGTTCGAATCCTGGGCGTGGACATGGCACTGCTCATCAAACCATGCTGAGGCAGCGTCCCACATGCCACAACTAGAAGGACCCACAGTGAAGAATATACAACTATGTACCGGGGGACTTTGGGGAGAAAAAAAAAATCTTTAAAAAATAAAAATAAAAAATAATACATGCAGCAGTGACTGCAATAAGCTAAGCCGCTTGAGAAGATGCTTACTTTTTGCCTGATGATGAAAATTTGTATACCTTTATTTGTCTCTTTTTTAAAATAACATCACTTCAGCTAGGGAAATTGTCTATCAAAGGAGAATGCGATCACATGTGAATGCAGGATGTTATTCCCTAGAGGGAGGAGTTGAGATAATTTGGGAAGTTTCTTAAATTTTGATTCTTGAGTAGTATTTTATTAGGCTAGAAATGTATGGTAGAGTCTTGTCATTCTTTACAGAATACGTTCTATCATCATTATTGCCATCATAGAATATAATTTCATTCTCACATCTATTAAATAGGGACAGAAATACCACACAGGATTTTTCTAAAAATTAAATAAGAATAACAAAGTGCTCAGGGGTTGGCTAGGTTCACTCATTGGTTAAATGATTTGCTCCCAGACTTCAGCCTTGGGACTCTAACTCCTGCCTCAGCAAAGTAACAAATCACTTTGCTCTGGACCTTGGAGGTTACTTCAGATTAATAGAGCTACACATATTCATGTACCGTGGTCTTCTGTAATGAATATTATGCTGGTGATGTAAAACAACCAAAGGTAAACCTTTAGGAGATGCATTAGGTATGCATTTTTAAAAAAAAATTTCCCCAGTAACTTCCACTGGCAATTCTAATTTCCTTAAGCCTTAAGTTTTTCCCTCACTTTTAACTTAATTAGCAACATCATTAGTCATTTTATATTTTTTTGTTGAAGCTGTGCTGGACTCCCAGACACCCTCCTCTTTGGCAAGTAAAAAGAACATTGTGCACTGTGAAGGACCTGATTCAAACACTGGCTCGTCCCATGTCTCCTCTTGAAGCTTTAAGCAAATTGCCTAACCTCTCTTTGCTTGTTCACTTCCATTTTTAAAAAGTTATCTTGAAGAACATTCTGGCCTTCATTTTATAAAGATATGAAGATAATTAAGCTAATTTAGTATTTCACTTTGGCACTATGCAGAAGGTGTATTTTCTTGGAATGTCATCATTGTGTAGATGCCCAAAGCCATATGTTGAGTCATCTCCGGACTTGGGAAAATCTTCTCAATTTCAATCTAATTCCATTCTTTCTTTATTCACTATCGTGTATTCATTAGTAGGAAAACCAACAGCTGTTTTGGCCCTTGAACATAAAGTTGTATTGACAGATTTGACTGTTTTCTGTTTAAGAAAGCCATCAACATCAATTTTATAATTTACCCAAAGGAGACTAAATCATATTTCTTTCCCATTTATGGGTAAATGTGGGTCTTTTTTATTTAAGTTCTAAATATCTTTCTCCTTTTCACATTAACTGTTAAGATCTTTCAGAGATGAAAGACCTATTAGCAGTATCCTGTGTTTGTGACACTTGGAGTTATCCATTAGTGACTCACTTTGGTAAATGTCTTGCCTGTATTAAGCTTTGTTGAAAGAGAAAAGTGACTTGAAATACATTTTATATATACAAACCATTAAACAGAAAAGAGGAGAGTGATTCCCTCCTAAATTTTGATAATACAAATATATTTTTAACACATTTGTTAAAAGGAAAGGACCACTGACTTTAAGCAGGTTATAACTAAAAATATTCAGTTATATAGCATAGAGCTCGCTTCTAGTCTCAGAAGTAAGTGTTGAAGATGATAATTAGTAGTCCAAATCAGACTTCTCATAAACGACTTCATGTTTCTGGGTATGTAACTGTTTATCCAGATCCAACTGTCAATGAGCTATGTTAGAATATTAAACTTAAAGTTCTGTGTTGGGTTTTTTTTTTTTTGGTTTTTTGGGGGTTTTTTTTGGTGAGAATGATTTGTTGCTGAGCTAACATCTGTGCCAGTCTTCCTCTGTTTTGTATGTGGGATGCCACTACAGTGTGGCTTGATGAGCAGCGTGTAGGTCCACACCCAGGATCTCAACCTGTGAACCCTGGGCCACCCTGGGGTTCAGCAGAGTGTGCAAACTTAACCACTACACCACTGGGCTGGCCCTGTGTGTTGGGTTCTTAAGAAATAATTTCTTCAACTTGGAGGGGTATTTGTGATTTCAATCCTTTAGACCAGGTAGGGCTCACTGATTCTAGAGAGAAGTAGACAATAGTTTAAATCTAATTCTGCCGTACACTTGCTTTGTGAACTTGAGAATGTTAAATCTCCCTGAGCTGTTTCTTAGAATTTTGAGAATAAAGGGAGGTAATCCACAGTGACTGTCTCGGAGGATGTTCAATAAATATCATTTCCTATAAATGGTGTGTAGAACAGGCAAACCTACTCTGTAGCGGCAGAAAGCATATCCATGGTTGCCTAGGGCTGGGTGTGGCTTAATTGAAATGAGTACTAGAGAACTTGTGGGGGCAATGGAAATGGTCTATATCTTGATTGTGGCTGTAGTGTATAGATTTCTAAAAATTCATTGAAATGTACACTTAAAATGGGTGCACTTAAAAGTTTCATTGTCTTCAAATTATACTTCAATAAAACTGACTGTTTTTTAAGAGCCTCTTAGATTAGTCTCTCACTTATAACTAAGAACTAAATAAAGTAATTTCTAAGATTTTAGAGGCAACTGAGACTTTGGTAATTGTTTAATATAGTTCCTCATTTTACCAATGATAAAATTGAGGCTTGGAAAAGTAAATGATTTATCCTAGGTCACACAGTTCCAGAAATGTTCACTTCTGACTTCCAGTCCTGTGTACATTCCACTTATGTGCTTGTCTAGTTACTTGCAAATTGAAGTCTTTCTATTCTTTAACTTGATAAACAGAGTCTTAATCCTGGGCCCATGGATGGGTTACAGGGATCTAGGAATTCCCTGAAATTATGTGTAAATTTTGTGGAAAACAAATTATGTGCAAAACAGTTTGCAGTTGTACATTTTTCTTTTCTTTTCTTTTTTTTTGAGGAAGATTAGCCCTCAGCTAACTACTGCCAGTCCTTCTCTTTTTGCTGAGGAAGCCTGGCTCTGAGCTAACATCCATGCCCATCTTCCTCTAGTTTATACGTGGGACGCCTACCACAGCATGGCTGCCAAGCAGTGCCATGTCCGCACCCGGGATCCGAACCAGCGAACCCCAGGCCGCCCAGAAGCGGAACGTGCGAACTTAACCGCTGCACCACCGGGCCGGCCCCATGCAGTTGTACGTTTTTCTGAGGCAAAGATCCATAGATTTCATTTGATTCCAGCAGTGTTAACGTCTGCTCTTGTGGTAGTATCCTGCTGTTATTGTTTAGGTGCTTAAGTTAGGTGGTCTACAGGAGGGAAGTCATCGATGAGTTTGCTTATCTGCCACTGAACAGTGTGTGCCACTAGACTGAGTTCCATATCAGCCACAGCCTCAGAAAATGTATTGGTAAATTATAAATTAAAAGAACTGTAGCAGTTGAATTAGGAATCTTTGGAAGTGATCTTTAACGAATGGAAGGAGGAGGAAGTCCACCCACCGTGGTCTGCTCATGTTTTCGTCAGTTGTAAAATGAAGATAATAGCCACGTTGTGATCAGTAAGTGAAACCATGTGGAAAAAAAAAAAGTACAATACAGTTCCCACTCTTCCCTCATCCACCCCACCCCCTCTTTCACTTCCCACTCCCTTTTAGGAAGACATCAATGTTCAGATCCTAATATTTTTGTGAAAGGTGTGCCTAATGATCCTTGGGACTCAGAAGGAGAGTAAGATGCACCATCAAGACCTAGTGAGATTCTAGAGTTGTGCTTTGGAGTTTTATTCAGTGATGATGTCCGAAGTATTTTATCAATCATTTGGTAATATAAATTAATATATAAATCAATACATCACTCAAAATGTAAAAATGTTTTTCCTTTTATTCTCCAAAATAACTAAACTTCCATGTGTGTTATAAAATTACTTGTTGATGTATGTGGAGGAGGGGTGTGTGTGTGTGTGTGTGTGTGTCTTGGTAGCCATCACTAGCTAAATTAAGCCAATCTGAGCTGTGATTTGACATAGGGAACTAAACTAGTTTACTGATTTTCCCATTAAAATGATGAGTATTAAGTGCCTTGTAATCTCAATAAGTAGAGAATTTCTCTTAACATCAAGGATTATTCATGATGCTGATTGTGTTTCAGACTCTGCTGAGCTAACAGCAGTAGCATTTTAGTTTCTGTTTGAGATTTTTATGTATTCCCTATCTCTGTTGTCTAGGTCATAGGAGATAGTTTTTAGAGTCATCTTTAGGTCAGACCTAATCTTTCAGGCAGGTGAGAAGCAGCACTGGCAAAGCAGTTAAGAGTATGGACTGTTGGGCCCGGCCTGGTGGCATAGTGGTAAGTTTGCGTACTCCACTTTGACACCCCGGGATTTGCAGGTTCAGATCCCAGGTGTGGACCTATACACAGCTCATTGAGCCATGCTGTGTCAGCATCCCACATACAAAAGAGAGAAAGATCGGCACAGATGTTAGCTCAGCAACAATCTCCCTCACCAAAAAAAAAAAAAAAAGAGTATGGACTCTGTTGCCAGACTGCCTGGGTTCAAATCCTGGCTTTACCACTTAAGTTTTAAATAACTTCTCTGTTCCTCAGTTTCCTCGTCTATAAAATGAGGGTGGTGATGATAAGTGTTTATTTAAGGCAGTGCCTAACAGAGTAAGTGTTATATATGTTAACTCCCTCCCATTTTTATTTTAAAAAATAGTTATATCCATCCCATAACAAATAGGTATACAATGAGTTTAAACTAACTCTTGCTATTAAATTGGGGGCAAAATTCAGCAGGGATAATGAAAAGGAGGGTTCGTACCCTGGGTATTTTCTGGTACCAAACTGTTCTCACTGCCTGCCCATTGCTAGAATGGCTACAGAACCCACAGCTCCAAGCTATTGTCTGAGAGTGCCATGTTACCACCCACTTGACGTCCCTGATCTCTTAGAGCCAAAGTCCCTTGGAGGCTGCAGCTCCCACAAGTAGCCTCAAAAGTTGGAGTATTGCTGGCAGCAGGTGGCCATGGCCTTAGAGACCCAAGTAGGCACTGGCGTTGGCCCTCCAGAGCACCAGCACCACTCCAGGGGCACCATGTCCTTGCTGGAGTCAAGCCAGCTCTGGAAACAGCTTATGTGGGCATGAGGCCTGATGTTCAGAAGCCGTGGTATGCTGACTGGTGGCTACTGGTGCAGCCTGGTGTTCGCCTAGGGCTCCCCAGAGCAGAATAGGGTACAGGGATGCCAGATACAAGTCACAGACTGGCTCTAGTCGGGGTGTTGGAGTTTACTGATGGTGGTGTCTGGGTCACAGGACTTTTGGGAGAGTTGACCAGAATGAGTAGTGACTAATCAGGATACTATATTGCTGGATCAGTATCTATGAGGCCCCCTTTAGTTACTGGATTGGGAGTCATCCAAGAGACTGTGGACAGGAAACCCACAGCTAAAATTTTAGCCCTTGTTTTCACTGAGCTTTTAAGGTGATGTAATACCCTAAATAAACAGACCCTATCTTCTGATGGGAATTACATTTCCAAAAATAACTTTTAAGTTGAGGGCCTTCCTGAAGCAGCATAGAAAGGGCAAGTGCTTGGACAATACTGCTTTTGCTGTTGGGAGGGGAAAAAAAACCTACCCTATTCCTTCTACATCGTGTTGTTGCTTTAAGAGTCTGTGTTTCCTTGAGGAGTGTCCCTGATGGGAGTTATAAAACAGCTTTTAAACAGATTAAGGCACTTAAAGAAGACTTAAGCTGCATGGTATTTTAGTCCATTTAACAGAATACCTTGTGGTTCATTCTGTCAAGCAAGTGAAATGATAAACATTGAGCTAAAAGTTTCCATTTCTAGAAGGCTATTGTTCAGCTTGGGTAAACTGAATATGAGTGCACCTCAAAGTCCATCTTAGACTTCATTCTGTTCTTCAGCAAAGACAGTTGTCTTCCTTGTTCCTCATCTTTCCATCTGTGCAATGGGTAGGTCATCATTCTGTCACACTAAGGTGTAGTGGGAACGTGTAAATCACTGTGAGAAGCTGTATAATACAGTTGAAGAAAGCATTGGAATATGTAACTTCATATTTCGGTGAATTGTGCAAGTTAATTTCTCTGAGCGTTAGTGATCTCGTCTGCAAGTGTAGATCCCTTTTTTTTATCTACCCACCCTTTTATTCCTCATGGATTGGGGGGAGTTTAGTGAGAAAATATTGGGCATAGGGATAGAAATTATCATGAATTTATTAGGGCTTTAGAGCTAGAAATAGCAAGGGTAATCATTTTTCTAGTCTACCATCTTATTTTCCAGATAAGAATAATTAAGGGATTTAATCAATGTCACAAGGCTATTTGACAAGTGTGAAGAATTATGGTATAATAGAATTCTATGTAATAGAATTATAGAAATGCTCAATTTTGGGGGGAATGTTGTGATTTTTTTAGCACGATAATGAAAGCATGTTCTATGAGTCTGTTTATATGGTCCTACATGAGTAAGTAATGAGTGATCTCAAAGGGGTGGAGGTAGAGTATGTGTAGGAATCATTAGAAGGGGGAGACTTTCCAGATTATGTAGGTTTTCTGCTTCATGAAGGGGGATGCCGGAATTACTGGGAAAGGACCAGTAACAGGTGGGAAGGGTATAACTTTTTTCCTTTCAGAAACCATTATAGGCACATAGTTTAAAAAAAAAAAAAAGGTTTAAACTATGCAGAAGATTTTGTTTTATACAATGAAAAGTCTCCCGTATAGATTCCAACATTGGAGGTAGCTACTGTTAATTTATGTGTCTTTCTAGAAATGTAAATATGTAAGTATATGTTTATATTAATGAAAGCATATGTATGTATGCTGTTTTCCACCCCTTATTTTGCTTTTGGTTTTTTATCTAGTATCAGCACATACAGAGCTATTTCTTTTTTAAAGGGCTACGTAGTATTCCATGTAACAATGTACCCATACACATTTAATTTAACCAGTTCCTTATTAATAGATATTTGTTATTTCAGGTTTTCTGCTTTTAAAACAGTGCAATAGTAAACATCCAAGTATACCTATAGGATGAATTCCTAAATGTGGAATTATTATTAAATGTGTGCATTTAGATTTTGATAGATTGAATTAGTTTACATCAAACATTTATATTTAGAAAAGCCCCCCTGGTATTTATGAAAAATATATTCCCTCCAAAGCACTACTGCAGAGTAAGAATTGGTTTGACTCTAATGAAATTCACGTTTACTTTCTTGTTTTCCTTTGAAGCCCGTGCCTACTGCACTGGCTCAAGTGGATAGAGAAAAGATCTATCAGTGGATTAATGAGCTGTCCAGTCCTGAGACAAGAGAAAATGCTTTGCTGGAGCTGAGTAAGAAGCGAGAATCTGTTCCTGACCTTGCACCCATGCTGTGGCATTCATTTGGTACTATTGCAGCACTTTTACAGGTGGGTCTGTAGCCAAGAGTTGCACTTCAGTCCTGTTCATCACACTTGTATCTCTCTGCCTTTGCCCAAATGATTTTGAAGACTTTAATAGGATGATTCTTTAAACGTTAGCATTTCTGAGAATCTGTTTTAGACAAGTCTGAGGTGCTTGTTAAAATGCAGACTCTTTTACCCAAGAGATTTGATTTATTTAGTCTGAGGTTAAAAAAATCTGTATTTTTAAGAAGCACTGCCCCCGCTCCCAGGTGATTCTGATGCAGGTGGTTTAAGAACTAAACTTCGAAAAACACAGCTTTAGGAGTACTACAAGACGATGCTACATGACGAGGGAGAAGGTGGAAAGTAAGGTGTAAGGACTGCAGGGTATATTCTGGGGAAAGAAAATGTTAAGATAAAGATATAACAGCTGTAGGATTAAAGGTGGGTACACTTGTACATTAAAGAATAAATAACTGAAATTTGTTTCTGATCAGAATGGTCATTGGTGGGAGATAAAATTGATGTGGTATAGTCCTAAGATACCAAGCAAGGGGAATGATCATCCTTTAAAATATTGTCCAAAATTATTAATAATCAGTTTAATTTTCATATCTGTTAAGTAGATTCGCATTCTATCCCTACTGCATGTAGCCAAGAAACTAATCTTTCTTATAGGAACATTTTCTCTGTAAAAGTTTTATAATTAAAATAAATGGAATTGTATTCAGCAAATCATTACCTTTTGACAGAGAGTACGTATATTCGCTGCTCTTTATACCTATCCTACACATGCATTCATGTTCTTATCTTGCTATTTTTGCCGTTGCTACTGACCAAACTCATATTTCTTTATGAATCACTGTGGCTTATTTACTGACACTTTCTGACCAGCTGTCTAATCAGTGTAACTAAAGGCAAGGTGTTGACAAAAAGGAGAGATTATCAATGTAAACATCCCTCAAGTGACAGCCTCAACGGATGCGGGATATAAGAGGAAGCGTGGGTGACCGTAGTTCCCTCCATAGAAGTCTTCCCAGAGACACTTGTTGAAATGTCTCAATAGTCTCAGTTGAGTGTATTTGTGATGAAAGGATAGGAGCATTGTTTGTCTATTTCTCCTCTCCCTCTGCTGATTCAGTTCTTACAGGATATATAGAATTAAGAGGTTTATTTTTTTTTTTAAGTTTTTTGCTTTAATACCATAGGAATTAATTTGATAATAAGTTATTCCTTGTTCATCTGGTGCTGGTTTCTGTTTTTTAGGAAATTGTAAATATTTATCCATCTATCAACCCACCCACCTTGACAGCACACCAATCTAACAGAGTTTGCAACGCTCTGGCGTTACTGCAGTGTGTGGCCTCACACCCAGAAACCAGGTAAGTGCTTTAGATGAGTCTGTTGGGGGAAGTTTTATTGAATATGGTTTTTTAAACTTTTTCTGAATGATGAGAGGAGGGGCAGGCAGTAGAGTGTGTGGGTGTGAGTGGGGATCTTTGGATTCTTATTTATGTTTTGTTCCCTGAAGAATTTCTGTTCTGTAATTCAGCAAGTTTTAGTGTAGTAATAGTGTAGTATTGTTTAACATATTCTTTTGTAATTACTTTTTTTTGGTGGTAAAATATACATACGATAAAATTTACCATTTTTAAGCATACACCTGAATAGTATTAAATACATTTATAATGTGTGGCCATCACCACCATCCATCTCCATTACTCTTTTCATCTTATAAAACTGAGACTCTATACCCATTAACAATAACTCCCCTTTCTCCCAGCCCCTGGCAACCATCATTCTACTTTTTGTCTCTATGAATTTGACTATTCTGAGTACCTCATGTAAGTGGAATCATACAGTATTTGTCTTTTTGTGACTGGCTTATTTTACTTAGCGTAATATCCTTAAGGTTTATCCGTACTGTAGCCTGTGTCAGAATTTCCTTCCTTTTTAAGGCCGAACAGTATAGCATTGCCTCATTTACTTTTTACCCATTCATAGCAATGAACTTTAAAGGAGTGGTGTTCACATCTCAGGAAAGGTCAGGAATACAGCAACTTCTCCCACCCGAATCCATGGTAGGCATCACTATGCCGTGTGTGAGGCACAGGGCATGGCATTTAGTAGGATATCAGTAAATATTTGAACCCAGCTCTTTTTCCCACTGAACCCAGATTTGGCTTCAGAATCTTTCTTAACACAGGTTTCTACTAGACAATGTGTGTAATGGATGAGAACTGGCATGGAAGTTGAGACATTTTTGCCTCCTGCTATATCTGACAAACTAAGAAAAGGGAAATCCTGTTCAAGAATCCACTTTGTGACTTTTCTGCCCTAAAGCACTTAATAGTCATTTTATTAAAGCCTTCCTCTCTTTTTCAAGTTTCCTTCTAAAATCCACGTGCTAGGTTGTCACTGACCTTTCAGAGCTTTAAAGAAGTTACTAAGAAGATTATTATTATTTTTTTTTTTTCCTTTTTCTCCCCAAAGCCCCCCAGTACATAGTTGTATATTCTTCGTTGTGGGTCGTTCTAGTTGTGGCATGCAGGACGCCGCCTTAGTGTGGTTTGATGATCAGTGCCGTGTCCGTGCCCAGGATTCGAACCAATGAAACACTGGGCCGCCTGCAGCGGAGTGCACAAACTTAACCACTCAGCCACAGGGCCATCCCCTAAGAAGATTATTTTTAAGCACTTAAGAAAAATGCAAGAGTACTTTGAGTGTTAAAAACTTGGGGTGTTGGTTCTCCTACAAGGGTGTAACTTATTTATAAATAATATAAAGTAATAGGCTGATTCCATATTAGTTGGCTGCCGTACTAGCTGTAGGTGTTTTTGGAATGCTTGGTGGATCTGAAATGCTCTAACGAAAAAAAAAATGTGCATTTAAGCATAGCAGATAAACCTGATAATGACACTTTTGTTTTGTTGTCTTGGTTTATAAGGTTTTGTCTGACTGTACCTGTGAAGATTCAATCATAAATTAGGTGAAGGATGGCATTTAGGAGAATCTCTCATGCACTTAATTGCATTTTATGACCTATTTTTTAAAATCTGCAATTGGATGTTTTGTCAGTTTTTAAGGTACTTGGTGCTGATTACAGGGAAAATCATATATTCTCTTAACCATTGGCCTAGACTAGGGTTTTTTAACCTTGACCCCACTGAGATTTTGAGCTGGATAAGCCTTTGTGTTGGGAGGGGGCTGTCCTGTGCATTGTAGGATGTTCAGCAGCATACCTGGCCTCTGCCCACTGCATGCCCCTAGCACCCCCTCAGTTGTGACAACTAAAAATATCTCCAGACATTGCCACATGTCCCCTGGGGGGGAACAAAATCACCCCAGTTGAGAACCACTGGTCCAAACTAATGACCAGTAGCAGTCTTTCCTGAAGATTCCTTGGTAAGGCAATGTTATAGGCCTTACAACATTAACACTGTGGAAATTTGAATGTTCATAATCCTTAGAAATTAACTCTGGGCTCTGAATGTGATTACTTTTTTCTTGCAGGTCAGCATTTCTTGCAGCACACATCCCACTTTTTTTGTACCCCTTTTTGCACACTGTCAGCAAAACCCGTCCCTTTGAATATCTTCGGCTAACCAGTCTTGGAGTTATTGGTAAGTTATTAGGGTTGTTTTGCAAGCCTGAAGTCCTCATTCATAATAGTGGTCTTAACTTAGGTGTTTTGTCTTGCGTTTTATGGCTTTGGTTCACCAATTGTTCATTTTTGTCTTTGAGGTTGAGTTGATTTTCGCTAATAAATGAGTGTCAGGAACGTGATGCCTCTTAGAAAGTACCATTCTGAATATTGTTAATAAGGCTGTGAGACCCAACATTTGGGATTAAATTCAGCATGTATGTAGAAACATGTACTGGAATTGTAGGGAAAGTAAAGAAGAAGAACTCGGTTAACAAATAAAGAGTATTATTATAGGAATAAGAATTTGAGATTGTTGCTTTATTTTTTTGTCTATCTCACTTCTAAGCTGTTTTCCCATAACTCTAGGGGTTTACCTTCTATTTTACCTAGTTAAATTTTTCCATTGGCTTAAATTATTGTTTTCATATATATTTACTATGGGAGATGTGTCTAAAATACTTTTTACTTAAGAAAATAATATATGGGCCCGGCCTGGTGGCGCAGCAGTTAAGTGCGCACATTCCACTTTGGTGGCCTGGGGTTCGCCGATTCGGATCCTAGGTGTGGACATGGCACAGCATGGCAAGCCACGCTGTGGCAGGCGTCTCACATATGAAGTAGAGGAAGATGGGCACGGATGTTAGCTCATGCCCAGTCTTCCTCAGAAAAAAGAGGAGGATTGGCAGATGTTAGCTCAGGGCTAATCTTCCTCAAAGAAAAAGAAAAGAAAAGAAAAGAATATATTAGCTATTTCAAATCTCAGACTCCTGGGTAGTAAAGAACTATCTTTGGATTTGTGAAATGTAAATACGTTCAAGAAGGTTTCTTTCCCAAACCACTCTTCCTTTTCTCAACATCTTTTTCTCAGTTTTGGCTTATGTGGTGACCAAACACTAAGAACATTAATTATACAAACTTAGTTTTGTTAGGTTGTGTTTTTATGTTCAACCTGTGTTTACATCCCTATGATTATAAACCGTGAATCAGGAAGTATAATTTAAAAGTTTGGTATTTCTAAGACATATTTCTCAGAGACATTTTATTCTGCTTCTAAGGAGTAACTGTTATCTCATATACTCCAAATGAATGTTATTGGTTTTATTTCTTTTTCTTTTTTTTTTTTTTGAGGAAGATTAGCCCTGAACTAACATCTACCACCAATCCTCCTTTTACTGAGGAAGATTGGCCATGAGCCAACACTCATGCCCATCTTCCTCTACTTTATATCTGGGACGCCTGCCACAGCATGGCTTGATAAGTGATGCGTAGGTCCATGCCCAAGATCTAAACTGGTGAATCCTGGGCCGCCAAAGCAGAGCACACAAACTCAACTGCTATGCCACCAGGCCGACCCCAGTGTTACTGTTTTTTACATCTGCTGCCAAGTAGTAGTCTAATTAGAAACTTTTTCCCCAATATATTCTTTTCTGCTTTTAAGCTATAAAAATTTCTCATGTAGGATTTAAAACAATGTGATTCCAGCCAAAAGGAAATATTAATAGCCTTAATTCTGATTCAAATCATCCTTCTTCTGTTGGTTTTTTGACTACGGTGGTTAGATGATGCATTTATGTGATGTTAGGATAAAGGTGACAGTGGGGGGTTGAAAAAATACTTGGACAGTATGAAGCCAGATGTCCACCCTTGCCTATGTTTTCTGAAACTCATTTTCTCCAAGTCAGTTGAGAGAACAAGCAGAAGGTGAATATTTGGGCCTAGACTTTTTGTTTACAATTCACAGATTATCAGACAAGTTTGAATATAAATGAAATGATACATAAGAGAAATTAGAAAATACTTGAAACTGGATAAAAATAAAAACAGATCAAAGTTTGTAGGATGCAACTAAAGCAGGGCTTAGAGGGAAATTTGTAGCATTAAAATGCTTCTACTAGAAAGGAAAGAGAAGGCGTCAATCAATGATCTAAGCTTTCACTTTAAGAAACTAGACAAAGGAGCAAATTAAGCCAAAGCAAACGGAGGGAAATAATGAAGAATAGACATCAATAAAAATGAGAACAGAAAAACAATAGATAAAATCAATGAAACCAAAAGATGATTTTTTTTGAGATATAATTGACATATAACATTGTATTAGTTTTAAGTGTACACCATAATGATTTGATATATGTATATATTGCAAAATGATTACCACAGTAAGTTTAGTTATCTATCACAACACATAGTTACAAAAATTTTCCTGTGATGGCAATTTTTAAGATCTACTCTCGTAACAACTTTTAAATATACAATACAATATTGTTACTATAGTCACCATGTATGTTACATCCCCAGAATTTATTTATCTTAATAACTGGAAGTTTGTACCATTTGACCACCTTTGCCCATTTCACCCACCCCCAATTTTTTATTGAAAAAATTCAATAAAATTAATAAATCTCTAACCAGACAGCCTGAGAAAAAAAGAGAAGACACAAATTAAAAATATCAGGAATAAAAGGAGGTATGTTAGACTGTACAGACATTTGAAGGATAATAAGGGAATACTGCTAATAACTCTATGCCTGTAAATTTGACAACTTAGATGAAATGGACAAATTCTTTGAAAAATACAATCTGCCAAAGCACACTCAAGAAAAAATAGATAACTTAAATATCTATTTTTATAGAGAAAATAGATATATAGACAACATATTTAGATATAGATAATATATTTAGATAAGCTAAATATCTAAGCTAAATAGTCTTACATCTGTTAAATAGTTTTTGTAGGTAAAAACCTTCTAACATAGAAAACTCCAGGCCCAGAGGGTGTCACTGGTGAATTCTACCAAAAATTTAAAGAAGAAATAATACCAATTCTATAAAACTTTTCCAGAACATAGATAGAAGGTTTCTTAGCCCTTGGTGAGGCCAGCATTACTCTGATAGGAAAACCAGAAAAAGACATTATGAGAAAAGAAAACTACAGGCTGGTATCCCTCCTGAACATACATGCAGAAATTCTCAGCAAAATGCTAACAAATCAAATCCAACAGTGTATAAAAGAGATTGTCATGACCAAATGGGGTTTATCCCGGGAATGCATACTGGTTCAGCTTTCAAAAATCAGTCATTTTGATTGACCATATCAACACACTAAAGAAGAAAAACCTTATGATTATTTCTGTAGTTAAAAACAAAACAAAACAAAACAAGCCTTTTGACATAATTCAGCATCCATTCATGATAAAAACTCCAGCAAAGTAGTAATAGAGGGGAACTTTCTCAACCTGATAAAGTACAAAAAACCTATGGTTAAGGTCATAGTTAAAGTGAAAAACTGAAGTTGTCTACCTAAGAATGACAACAAGGCAAGGATGTTCATTCTCACCACTCCTCTTCAATCCTGGATATCCTAGCCAGTGCAGTAAGGCAAGAGAAAAAATAATACTGTCTATTCACAGACAACAAGATTAACTACATAGAAAAATCTTGAAGAATCTACCCCAAAAAAGCTACTAGAACTAGTGAATTTAGCAAGGTTGGAAGATAGAAGGTTAGCATGCAAAAGTCAATCCTATTTTTATATGTGCTAGCAATAAACCATTAGAAATGGAAATTTTAAAAACCTACCATTTATAATAGCACCAAAAGATGTGAAAGTCTTGAGTGTAAATCATGCAAAATATGTGCAAGATCTGTAGCTAAAAACTATAGAATGATGATGAAAGAAATCAAAGGAGACCTAAATGAATGCAGAGATATACCGTATTCATTAATTGGTGTATCAGTGGTTTATTATTGTTGAGATGTCAGTTCTCCCCAAACTGATCTATAGTTTTAGAGCAATTCCAACAAAATCTCAGCTGGACTTTTTTTTATAGAAATTGACAAGCTGATCCTAAAATTTATCTGGAAAGGCAACTAGAATATCCAAGTTTTTTAAAAGAAGGACAACGTTGGAAGATGTATACTACCTGATTTTCAGACCTACTGGAAAACTACAGTAGTTAAGACAGTGTGGTATTGGAGAAAAGATAGACTTGTAGATCAGTGGAGCAGAATGGAAAGTCCAGAAATAGACCCACACAAATATGGTCAATTGATTTTTGACAAAGGTGCAAAGACAATTTAGTGGAGAAAGGATAGTCTTTTCAATAAATGGTGCTGGAACAATTGGATATCCATATGTAAAACAGTGAACCACGATCCATACCTTGTACTCTATACAAAAATTAAAGTGGATTTTAGACCTACTTGTAAAATATAAATGAAATAGTAATTTGACATCTGCTGTAGGCCATATTAGTAAATTATGGTATGTGCTGTTTGCTGTCAGGTTTAGAGAGGTAGCATTTGTAGATTGCCAGGTTTTTTATTATTTATTTTATTATTAACGCAAATGATATTCCTTAGTCTCTCCTAAAGTGATTGGTTTTAGTTATTACAGGTCCACTTAACCGAGACCTTTCATATAAGAGCTAGTGATACATTGGGCAGCTCAGGGAACACTCATTTGTTTAATGGGCCTCTGCTTCCCTATGTACAGAATGGAGACGGTGTCACTGAACTGTATCTGTCACCTGGTCCATGGTGTCAGTTTAGAAACCAACAGAATGATAGAATTGGGATGAATTTTAGAAATCGTTTGTTCCAACTCTTATTTTATAGATAAACAGAGGCCTGTGAAGGGAAGGTAACTTTATCAAACTTAGGTAAACTAGTTGTGGAACCAGGATTAGATCCAGGTGTGTGTAGTTCTTGTTTGGGTATACCCTACAATGTTTGTGCTCTTTGGAGAAAGAGGGGCAATTAAATAACCCGAAAGTAGTGTCTGTTTATGCCCATTGTGGATTCAGACTGACATCAGTTCTTTGCTACTTGGGAATATGCTTTAATACTGATGTAGAATTCTCTCTTAGCTAAAATAAATGGGAAATACCTGGTGAGATTATTGTGTGACTATCTACCAGGAGTGATAGAAAAATGATTTAGAAGGCTAAACTGCTGCTCACTATATGATGGACCAGCCTTGGTACCTGATCTTCTAGTGTTGACTGATAACAGTCAGCCTATGCTTTTCTTCCTCTTTTTCTCTGATTCTCTGACATATAAACCACAATTTGTGTTGTATGTTATTTAAATTCCACAACTAGCTGGATGAACAGTTTTAATCGGAAACCCTGACTCTGAAATAATTTTGTTTGTCCATATTTCTTTAGGGGCCCTGGTGAAAACAGATGAGCAGGAAGTAATCAACTTTTTATTGACAACAGAAATTATCCCTTTGTGTTTGCGCATTATGGAATCTGGAAGTGAACTTTCTAAAACGGTATGTGCTTTTGACTTAGATCCTATATTGTATTCACACGTAAACTACTTCTTTATGGTCCTGGGATCGTTTTCTCCCTCCCTTCAGGTTTTCTTGAAACTTTTATGAATATTTTTTCTCTTTTGAATAAAAATTGTTCCAAAATGATCATTAAAAAACCCAGACCCTTTAGAAAAAAATCAAGTTAAACACTAAATTTTTCTCTTTTCTCTGAATCCACTTCTCAATCCACGTTGTGTATTATTCCATACTTTTTTTTTTTTTTTTTTTTTGCTGAGGAAGTTTCTCCCTGAGCTAACTAACATCTGTTACCAATCTTCCTCTTTTTGTATGTGAGCTGCCACCACAGCATGGCCACTAACAGATAAGTGGTGTAGGTCTGTGCCTGGGAACCAAACCCAGGCCACTGAAGTGAGCGTACTGAACTTAACCACTAGGCCACTAGGACTGGCCTCAGACACTTTTTATGCATAATCAACTGTGTGTGTGTGTGTGTGTGTGTATATATATATGTATATATAATTTGAGCTTCTGCCTACTTTCCACATCAACAATGAATGACAACATGACTAGATATAAAATTCTTATCTCATTTTTGCCTCTCAGAACTCTGTTGCCATACCCCTGATGTCTTCTGGTATTATGTTGTAGTGAAATCTGGGCCAGCCTAATTTTTCCTTTTGTTAGTGAATTTGCCTTTTCTGTGTGGGTATCTATAAGTTTTTTAAAAATTATTTTCAACTTCATTTGATACTCTTATATGAGATTCTTTTTCTGGAAGAGCATACTCCTTGTATCTATTTTTTGTTAATTTTCATAGTTTTCTCTTTAATTTATTCTGGCCTCTTGCTTCAGCAACATCAGTTATGCTGTATTGTCTATCTTTCTTACCTATCTTTTTTTCCCCTCTCTATTCATTTTTTATATTTTTATTTTATATGTGATTTTTTTCTCAAGGCTGTTTTTCCATGTTGCTGACTACTTTTAGCAGTATCCAACCTCTACCTCTGAAATATGAAGTAGTCACACTGAATAATTTTTAATTCAATGAATATTTATTACTGAGTTGGGTGTAAGCAGATGTCATGATTTGAAAATTTTTTATTCTGAATATGCAATACATACATAAAGTAAAAAATTCAAATAGTACAAATAAATATACAAGTAAAAGTGAATCTCCTACCTCAACCTCTTAGTTCTCCCCAGTGGTAACCAGTGTTACCACATTCTTGTATCCTTCCAGAAATATCCCATGTATATATGTAGGCAGTTTAATTTTTTTTTTTTTCCAGAATGCATGGACTGTTTCTTTTTTTTTCCCTTTTTACTGAGGAAGATTGGCCGTGAGCTAACATCTGTTGCTGATTTTCCTCTTTTTTCTCCCCAAAGGCCCAGTTCATAGTTGAATGTACTAATTGTAGGTCATTCTAGTTCTTCTGCGTGGGATGCTGCCTCAGCATGGCTTGATGAGCGGTGCATAGGTCCACCCCCAGGATCCAAACTGGTAAACCCCCAGGCTGCCAAAGTGGAGTGCTCAAACTTAACCACTCACCCACGGAGCTGGCCCCCAGTAGCAGTTTAATATTATAACCATTTTTTCCCCCTAGTCTCTGCCATCTTACTTCTCATGTCTTTTCAGCTCTTTGAATTTTTTTTTAACTTTTTTATAGTCCATGTTCTCTTCAATTTCTTTGAAAATGTAGATAATTATTACTTGTTACCTCTTGGGGCTGTCTCTGCAAAAGTTTCCATGTGGGAGCAGTTCTATCCAAGATTGCTATTTGTTTAAAAATAATGGATGGAAAGAGAGGTGGTATGAGCTGACGCTGCCAGCTTTTAAGTCAAGTATTTGCCTGTGAATACTTTTCCACTGGGTCTACCAGTCTAGCATATGTGTGTTAGGAGGTATTTAGACCTCTGTCTTTAGTTTTTGCTCAAACACACAAAGCATAAGTGAGATGTGATCTATGTTCATGATTTTCTTCTCTCATTTCTTCTCTAATTTTACTTCTTTTTATTTCAGTGGATTTCTGGGACAGGATTGGAATGGGTACAGCTGCACTCTGTCATCTTTTATTAGTTGTTGCCTATGAATAGGTTTTTCAAGTTGGCTTCTTCTGGCTGGGGCAAAAAAAGACCTGTTTCTTCTTTTGTGACATCTCTTCCTCTTCAGGGAACCCCCCAGTCTAATGATCCCTCCCCTATTTACATTCCTTGCCCCTTACTAGTATTAATCCATCCTTAATGTGTATAGTTTCCCATTGGCCTTTATGCTTCAGCTAGAATAGTTCTCACATCCTGCCTTTTATGGTTAGTAGTCAGTTCCTGGCTTGTCTTTCTTCCTTTGCTCCATCTAAACATGAACCTGATCGTGTTCACTTTTTATGTACAATACTTAGTCTAAGGCCTTGCAGTAGTAGGCAGCCAGTAAAGCAGAGATTCTCAGTCAGGGCTGTGTGACATGATCACCTGTGAAATGTTTTAATAATGTAGATGTCCAGGTCCCGTCTCTGACCCACTGAATCTTTCTCCAGGTTGGTAAAATCTGGACATTTGTGTTTTTTACAAGTCCCCCTCAGCAAGTGTATGATATAACTTGTTTTGGAGAGCTCTTTGGCAGTATTCACTGTAAACTTAAGCCTCCCCTGTGATCCAGCAGTCCCACCCCTAGGTGTCCCCAGGAGAAGTGAGCTCTCGTGTACATCGAAACATGTACAAGAAAGTTTATAGCATTTTTATTCATAAAGGATAAATAAATTAAAGTCCCAAAGTAAAGAACATAGTAATTAAGAAGAATGAACTGATATATACAACACGTGGTAGGCGTTACATTGAGTGAAAGAAGCCAGACACGTATGAGTTCATACTGTATGATTCCATTATGAGAAATTTGAGAACAGGCGAAACCAATCAATGGGGATAAATCAGAATAGCAGTTACCTCTCAGGGAAGGATATTGACTGGGATAAGGCACAGCGAACCTTCTGGGGTGCTGGAAGTATGTGGTTGTGGTTCACAAATGTGTACACAGGTAAAAATTGATCAAGATACACTTAAGGTTAGTGCACTTTGTGCGCTTCACACATTTTACTGTGAATATGTTTGTGTTAGTTTCCTGTGGCTGCTGTAGCAGATGGCCACAAGCTTCGTGGCTTAAAACAACGCAAATGTATTCTCTCACAGTTCTGGAGGCCAGAAATCGTGAGCTGAAGCCAAGGTGCCGGCAGTGTGCTATTCCCTCTGGAGGCCTTTTTTCCTTGACTTTTCAAGCTTCTAGAATTGCATTCTGGGGCTCATGCCCCACCTCCTCTGTCTTCAAAGCCAGCAGGGTAGCATGTTCACATCTCTCTCTGCTTCTGTCACATTGCCTTCTCTGTGGTCAAATCTCCCTCCACTGCCCTCTTATAAGGACACTTGCAAGTACATTTAGGGCCCACTTAGATGATCCAGGACAATTAGTCTCCCTCAAGATCCTTCACTTACACAGCAAAGTCTCCTTTTGCTTATATGGCAGAGATTGGTGATTAGGACCTCGATATCTTCGGGTGCCATTGTTTAGCCAACCACAATGTTAAACCCCAGTAAAATAGTAAAATAAAATAAATAATTCCCCCAGTTGGTTCTAATGAACAGCCAAGGAAGAGAATTGTTATAATAATTGTTTGACTTGAATTAAACTAGTATTTTTTTTTAGGTCATATTGGTTTATTACATTATATAAATTACAGGCATACATCATTATATTTTGGCTTCTGTATAGACTGCATCATGTTCACCACCAGAAATCTGGTTACCATCCATCACCATACACATGTACCCCTTTACTCCTTTTGCCCTCCTTGAGGATATTCTTTATTACCATAGGAACAACTTTGGAAGGGAGGCTTAAAAATCTTATTTCTTAAAGATCTTGTCAGAATAGGAAACGCCTTAGTTACCTCATTTGGAAGAGATGAAGCCTAGCTGAATCTCTGAAATCATCTTGGCCTGTGGAAAAGAGGAGACACTATATTCAAACTAGGTTTGGATCTCAACTCTGTGACTTAGTAGCTTTGTCACTTAGGACCTTAACCTGACAAGTATGTTACTGATTAGCAGTTATACGTGACACATAGTAGGTATTCAATAACAGAAATTCTCTCTGCTTTTGAGAATCTGATAATTCCCCATAACCTACCCTTTTATGTAAAATGAGAATAACAATGGTACCTACCTCGGGAGTTTATTGTGAAAATAAGATAAGGTGTGTTATGCCTTTAGGAAAAATTCTGGCACATAGTAAGTGTTCAATATGGTAATATTTAGTATTAATTTTTTGTACTATGCGTATCTCCTTGAATAAGTTGTATATAATGCAAGGGTCTCTGCTTAATTTTCTGACTCATGGTTATTCTTGAGAGAAGAGTGGACAGTTGGGAAACAAGTCTGAGCAACATTTTGAACTCCTTAATTTTGTTTTACTCCAGGTTGCCACATTCATCCTCCAGAAGATCCTCTTAGATGACACTGGTTTGGCTTATATCTGTCAAACATATGAGCGTTTCTCCCATGTGGCCATGATCTTGGTGAGTTTTTTCATTGACCCCCTTTGCAACTGCTTCTCCTCACATAGCTTAGTCCCTTTGCAATTGACACTGAGCAGCTTCAGTCTTCCAGCTAGAAATAACTACCCTGGAACTTTGTATAATGATTCTTTCAATATCTGATCTGTGGTGTTAACTAGGATTATTTTGTGTTTTGTGTGTTTCTTCCTACCCCACCCCATTTTGGGAGAAACAGGGTAAGATGGTCCTGCAGCTATCCAAAGAGCCTTCCGCCCGTCTGCTGAAGCATGTAGTGAGATGTTACCTTCGACTCTCGGATAATCCCAGGTAAACATTTACAGGATTTATAGGACTTGGGAGAAATACTCCTGCAAATGGTTGCCCCATCTCATGGCATGCCTCCTATATCTTTAGGACAGAGAAGAGATATGACCGTATGTGGTTTGTCTGAGACAGAACTGGATTTACTCCTTTTGACATCGCAAGTGCTGAATTAAAAAAAATCCATCAGAGTTGTATCTCCCCACTGTAACTCTGTACCCTACTCTAAAATTCCAGAGAGTCCAGACAGTTCCCAGGGAACCTTATGATACGTTACGCCTGTGGTTTGAGCTTTCTATTGCCACTCCAGGTGGTCAGAAAGAGAAGTCTGTTTTCAAAGATCTCTAAGAAAAGAACAGAGCCCAGAGGGCTTTTGAATTATATTTCCAGTTCTCTCTTCGATTCCTGTAAAGTCCTTGAGCTAATTATTTTATCTCCCTCTGTTTGTAATCTTTCTGCCAAAAATCATACATCGTAGGTATAATGCATTTTAGAAATGTTTGACCTTTTGCATTGTAAATTCATAATTCAAACTAAAAGCCACTTGCTCAGATTCTGCTAAACCACATAATGGGATGATTTCTGTGTTCCTAGGAACGGGGATAACATGATTTAATGTGAATTCAGCCTCCTCCCACTGAAGTTATTCAAACCCTAGCTGTTTCTTCAGCCATTTTGTCCTGTTCTTCAGTGGTTCCTGTTTTCACCAAAGTTTTAAAATAGTTTATTTAAAATACTACTTGTACAAAGAAACTAGTCTGAGTACAGAAGCCATAGCTTTGTTTAAAACAGCCTTATAAATAGTTAACATGTACCTTTTTGAGGTTTTCAGATTTGACTTTCTGATGGTCATCTTTTAAAGAAAATGAAATATTTAAAAATTTATCTGATAATGCTGCTACCATAGTTTTGTTTTTACTGCTCATCTCTTATTAGAGATTTTAACTTTAAAACTGAGGCAGTTTTTGGAAAGACAATTTATATTAGTTTAGAATTAAAGTTCTTTAATTTATCATACTATGAGGTAGGTCATATCCCCTGTTAATGTACTGATTTAGGAAATGTCTCATTTACTATAATCCATGTATTTCTAACATGAGTATGTTGACAATATTTACTGTAATAAGTCAGAAAGCAATTTGAATGAAGTAAACTATTTCACCACTTTATTCCATTTCGCCTTGTCATAAAATTCTACACTGGGGCATTGTTCTGAAACTGAGCCTATGCCTAATATAAGCTTTAAGGAATTTTAGTGGCTTCTTAAAGTAACTCGACAGAACTGTAGATTCCCAGGATTCTGTATGTTTATGTCTAAGGAAGGGGCTCTTCACTGTCCCCCAAATGTGAGTTTATGTTTTGGTCTCCCTGGTTGGTTGGTTTGTTTCTGATGTAGGGCACGTGAAGCGCTCAGGCAGTGCCTCCCTGACCAGCTGAAGGACACGACCTTCGCCCAGGTGCTAAAAGATGACACCACCACGAAACGCTGGCTTGCACAACTGGTGAAGAACCTGCAAGAGGGCCAGGTCACCGATCCCCGGGGTATCCCCCTGCCCCCTCAGTGATCCTCCCCTGTCCCCTCCCACTACTCCCCCAAGTTGGGGAAGGGAGGGGAAACCTGCGAGGAAAACAGCTCAGGTTTAATGCTGACCGGAAATAGACAACCTCAATGCTGAACTGCACTGGAGAAGAGGGGCGAGGTGCCCCCGCTGAGGTGTATGAGCTGCCATCTCGGGCTGCCTTGAGGACCTGGGCTCCCTCTGTTACTCCCAGGGAACGGGCTCCTGACAAAGCAGTCCGCCACCACAGCCCCAGGAGGGTGTCAACACCAGCAAATGCTGTATTTGCAGCATGCCCAAGATGACCCTTCTCGCCCACCTCACCTAGCCACTGGCAGGGGGGGACAGTGGTGACAGCAGCAGCACTCTAGGCATGCTGAACGCCTGGGACCAAGCCATGTGGCGTTTCTATTTTGCCTTCCTGGAAGACTCAAGATGTGTCTCTTCGTTCTCTCTCTCAGTATTTGTTTACTTTGGTTTTTTGTTTTTAATCTCAGAGAGAGGTGTATTTAGTGGACACAAGCTGTAATATTCAGCAAAACTTTGTCAATTGGCACTGTTTACAAGTCTGTTAGCTGCATAAGCTCAATAAAAAGTTGGTCTGGGCATTACATCCCCTCCAGCAGGCCAATAGCTGCATGAGCTTTGGGAGGAATGGGAGATAGAGGAGAGATAAAAAGCCAAAGGACAGCAGGAAGCCACCGCCTATTTCCTCTCCCTTTCCCATTCTTCTGCCCCCAGGTCTGGATGCCACAAGGACCTTAACCTTGTTTCTGGCTTTAGCTGCTAGCTTTTCCAAATCTCAGTGCTTTTCCCTTTTCACTTCCCTCCTATTAAACTTAAAACAGATGTCTTACTTCATCAGGCTGTCCTGGAAGGGTATTGCACTGGGGGAGGAGAGGCGGTGGTGACCTCACCTTCTATTCAAATTCTCAAAGATTTTTCCTGGATGACTTTTAAAAGGGAGGTGCCTGGGATTAAGATGGTAGGCTACTTGATCCTATTCTTTGCTTTAGTGTGAATTTCTGCAGCTCCATCTGTCTTCATGATTGTACTTGAAGCAGTATTAGCTGAATGAGTTAATTTTACTCAGATGTAAGATGGAGGGCTGGACTCTGCTTGCTCACTAGTCTCCCCTCACCTTTTTTTTTACACATTCCCTCTTCGTCTATGGGAATTACAGGGTTGCCACTAAAATATTTTCCACTTGTTCAAATGGTGTCAGAGAATCCCCCTTCCTTCTCTGGAGCTTTGGATGACTCTGTTCCCAGTCCAGAGCATTGAATCTGTAACCCGATGTAAACTGCCTTGCTTCCACCCAGTCATTCCCCCTGCTGACACCTGTTCTCTCTCTCATCCCTATCTCCAGTCAAAGATGAGATTGTTAATGCAACTCTAGAGAGAGACGCAGTATTTCATGTCCACATCTCACACAGATGAAGGCGTCCCTGAACAAGTTTGGGGAGGGGCAGGCTCGGAAAAACCTTTGCTGAGGCAGTTTTGCCAACACAAGGGCTCTTTCAAGCCGACTTTCATAAAGGGAGCCGGCCTTGTTAGTTGGCTTCTGTCTCTTTAGAGCCCAGAGAGTAGTAATTAGGTAGCCTAGATTTAGGAAGGGTGGAATAAGCACTTATTCCCCTGCCTTCCAAAATGAAGAGGAGAAGCAGGCCAGCTCTCAGTGATCTCAGACCTGAAGAGAAGAGGTCTTGGAGAAGGCAGAGAACAGCATGGACCGGATAGACTCTTGACTCCCTTCTGCCCACAGTTTGTGATCTGCAGAGTCCAGCTAGGGTAACCCTGATTTTTGCCAACCACCTTCCTGCTGAGCCAAAGTTTTCTCATTCCCCCTCCACTGGGGAAGCAGCTGAGGCCCAGGGCCTTGCTCCCTGGGAAATTCTCTCTCCATCTTTTCGGTGCATTGGCCATGTTACTGTGCCAGTAGTGTCTTAATTCTTGTTCCATCTGTTCTCAGCTAGCCTTGAACCCCACATAGGAGTTGTGGGGAGGGGTGGAAATGGGTGTTACTCCTTGTAGTTGATCCTGATGTGTGTGTTTATAAAGAGACCCCTCCCCTCATTTTGTGTTTTCATCCCTCTTACTCCCTCAACAGGATTGAAATAAAACATGCTTCTGTTTTTATAAAAATAATTTTTCCTTTAAACTGGAGAGTTTATTTTGTCAAGATAGAGCTATCTAGGCACTTTGGTCAGGTGATCCTTATCTACAGTGCCTCTACCCTTTGTCCACCTACACAAGCACACTGCCCTGCCAAGATGGTTCCTTTGTGGATAGGTCCTTTGAGAGAGTCTTGCTGATGTATAAAAGCTGTTTGGGAGGCTGGGATGGTGCCCTTTATCTGGTAAGGTGTCTCTTCCTGGGACAGAATCTCACTGCTGGCTCTAGTGGCCAGACCTTAGTACTGGTGTAGGAGAGACTTCTGTAAGTGAAGACGTAATATTTGAAACATTTTATCACAGACTTTAATATTCGTTTCCTTCTGGGGTTTAAGACTTAGAGGAGCACCTCTCCAGAGATGTTTCCAGGCCTATTCTGGGCTCTCAGTGGGACAGAGCCAAGCTCTGCTTCCAGCTTCTTTTTTGCAAGGCTTTAGAGAGCGTGTGACTGTTTCACTGGTGGAGCAGGGCAAGGACAGACATTGGTAGCCTTCAGAGCCTGCCTTCCTTACTATCCTTCTGTGTATATGACTCCCTTGCTCACTATTCCTGTGGCTCAAAAGCTGGGAAAGGCAGGGAGATACACAAAGCTATTGCTATCCAAAAGCCTAAGGAAAATATTTGGAATAGGAAACCATAGAATGAAATGAGATTTCTTTTCTGAATGTTGTGGAATTTAATTTTTTAAAAAATGTTCTAATACATTTATTTCAGAAGCAGATGTAACAGATAAGTTGAACAACACAATTAACAAACCTAGCGTAACTGACATAGAACACTGTGCCCTAAACCAACAGTATGCATATTCTTTTTAACCACACGGGAAGCATTTACCAAAGGTGATCACAGCTGGACCAGCAAGCAAGCCTCAAAACGTTTCGAAAAATTAGAATAGAATGTTCTATAACACAGTGGGATTAAGCTAGGAAAAAGAAAACTGGAAAGTCCCTGTTTAAGAAACAAGCCATGCAGTTCTAAATAACTCATGGGTTACAGAAGAAATCACAGGAAATTAGAAATAAATTTTAATTGAATGATAATGCAGGTGTGCCATATCAAAACCTGTGGTATAGAGGTAAAGCCATACATAAAAGAGAAATATGCATTACCTTAAATTCACATTACAAAACATAAGGCTGAAGTCAGTAATCTAAATTTTCATGTCAAGAAACTGGGAAAGAAAAGCAAATTCAAAAAACAGAAAGAAGAATACAAAAAAAAAAAAAAAAGCAAGCAAGCAAAAGTCAATGAAATAGAAAACAAATGTAAAAAAAATCGATGAAGCCAAAAGTCATTCCTTTGAAAACCTAAAAAAAATTTGATAAACCTTAGTAGACTGATCAGAAAAAAAAGAGTGTGTGTCGACAGTGTTAGAAATGGAGTAAGGGACATCACTCGTATCTTTCATCAATCTTTAATAAACTTCCAGAGTTTTAGAAAAGGAACAGATCCCAATTCACTTCTGAAGTGGTATAAGCCAGACACCAAAACCCATAAAGGATATTACAAGAAAAGAAACCTGGGGCCAAACTCCTGTGAATGTAGGTGTAAAATTCCCAGACGAAATAAGCAAATCTAGCAACATGCAAAAATGATAATGGAGGGCTGGCCCCATGGCCTACTGGTTAATTTTGGTGTGCTCTGCTTCAGTGGCCAGGGTTTGGTTCCCAGGTGTGGACCTACACTGCTCATTGGCAGCCATGTTGTGGTGGCAAGCTGCATACAAAATAGAGGAAGATTGGCACAGGTGTTAGCTCAGGGCGAATCTTCCTCAGCAAAAAAATTAATAATGCATCGTATCTAATTTGAGTTTATTGCAAAAATAACAAGATTGATTCAGTACTTCAAAACTAATCCGTGCAATTCACTGCAATCAACATATAAGGAAAATCACACAATCATCTAGGTAGATGCAGGAAAGAATGCTGTAAAATTCAATACCTATTCATGATTAAAAAAAAAAAAAGTTGAGGGACTGGCCCCGTTGCCAAATGGTTGGGTTCACATGCTCCGCTTTGGGAGCCCAGGGTTTCACCAGTTCAGATCCTGAGCACAGACATGGCACTACTCATCAGGCCATGCTGAGGCAGCATCCCACATAGCACAACCAGCGGGACCTACAACTAGAATATACAACTATGTACTTGGGGGCTTTGGGGACAACTATGTACTTGGGGGCTTTGGGAAGAAGAAGAAGAAAAAAGAAAAAAGATTGGCAACAGATGTTAGCTCAGGTGCCAATCTTTAAAAAAAAAAAAAGTTGGAAACCAAGAACAGAAGGGTGCATCCTTAATCTAATAAAAAGTATCAACAAAGACCCTACAGTAAACCTCTTGATAAAATATTGAAATCATTCTCCATGAGATGAGAAATGAGATAAGGATGCCGACTGTCACATATCCATTTCATTATCTTGGTCCCATCCAATGTGATTAGCCAAGAAAATAAAAGACAGGATTATAAAGGAAAAATGCTGAGAACACATGATAGTATACGTAGATAATCAAAAAAAACCTACAAACTCTTAAGAATTAAGTGAATTTAGCAAGGTCACAGAATACACAGTCAATATACAAAAAGAAATCAACTACATTTTTCTAAATACAACAAAAAAATTTTCAAAAATATAGCTTTTTATAATAGCTATATTCAAAATTTGAATAGCTATATTCAAAAGATTTCAAAAATAATAGCTATTTATAATAGCATAAGAAATCAAATAACTCGAAATAGATGTATCAAAAGATATGCAGAAACTTTACATTGAAAATAATGAAACGTTCTTGAAAGAAATTAAACACCTACAAAAATGGAGAGAGAGATCATCTCCATGGATTGGAAAACAGTATTGTAAGGATCCTAATTCTCTCAGATTGATCCACTGGTTAACTAAAAATCCCCGCAGGTTTATTTTCGTGAAAATTGCCAGGCTGATTCTAAAGTTTGTATGGAAATGCAAAGTGCCAAAACAGCCAAGGCAATCTTGAATAAGGACAAAATTGGAATTTTCCACTCCCAGATTTCCTCCTTAACTTTTCAATGTTTTTTGTTTTGGTGAGGAAGATTGGCCCTGAGCTAACATCTGTTACCAATCTTCTTCTTTTTGCTTTAGGAAGATTGGCACATAGAATATTCCTCTATTTTGTATGTGGGATGCTGCCACAGCATGGCTTGATGAGTAGTGTGTAGGTCCACACCCAGGATCTGAACCCCCGAACCCTGGGCCACCAAAGTGAAGTGCATGAACTTAACCACTATGCCACTATGGGCTGGCCCCAACTTTCAATCTCTTAGTAACACCTTTTTGCAGACATGACTCATGGCTAGCATATACTTGTATTTTGTTTTATGACCTTTTCTGAGAGCTTTGTCTCTAACTAGGAAATATTACACCATTTGTATTTTTTATCCTAATTTCTATCATCATGTTCTCTGGTTTATTTTATACCTCCTTGTTCTCCCTCCACTTTTTTGTTTGTTTTTTAATTTTCCTGGAATGGAGGAGTAGCTGTACTTTTTCTGGCCTTTTGAAGTTTTATATCCTGGCTTTTAGTTCTACAGGTGGTCTCATAAGAATTATTTTTTAGATGGAATTCAATATTTTGAGTTGCCTTTTTGCCCACTGAGAAGATGGGCTTTATTTCAGAAGTTTGAGTAGTTCGGCTGGGTGGGCTAAGGAACAGGTCTCTGAATCCCTACCCTGACTATTCTGAGAAGCAGAGATGTTCAGAGCACCTCCCCTGGGTGTCAGGAGGAGGGTCTCGGCTGACCTGGCTGGCAGCATAAGACTACAGTGTTTAGGTCTCCCTCTGCCAGCTGCCCCTTCATTTCAATTTAGGGCTTCTAGGCCTTTTTCTGGGCATGGTTCCCAGAAAGTCCCTCTGCTGCTGCTGCCCTGATCAGGTTTCTGGATCTGTTAATAATAGACAACAGTGGGGGAAGGGCTAGGATCGTTATGGAAATAGGAACAACTAAACCAGATGGACAGTTCCTGTGCCCGGGGCCCTGTCTGTCTGCTCCCTTCCTGGATCTAAACAGCATCCTGCAGCGGGCATGTCTTCTAAGTCACACTTTGGAGCCACATTAACCTTGTGAAGGTCTCCAAGGGCCTGCCCTGAAAATCCGAACACACAATCTAGGGAGAACTGGTGTGCTTATGAGAATGCTGAAACCAAATACTTGAGATCTGGGCTCTTTCAGAAAACCCAGGATGAGAGACAGTACCTCTCACAGAACACCCAGAGGGGAAGGAGGTTGGGCAGCAATTAGGGAAGGCAAATAGTGACTCAGAAAGAGGCAAGCCGCAGATAGTCCTGGAGTGTAGAAGAGGAGTGAGGAATGTGAAGGGGAAGCATGGAAAAATAAGGACATGAGGTCTTGGGGAAGTAGAAATGGGAGAGCAAGATACACATGTGAGACAGGGCCTCCATTAAATAAATCTGAAATCAGCGGCTTAAATCTTGGTGCCCTCTAGTCTTCTGTTCGCTAGGAATGGCCTCCTTCTTATGCCTCCACTCCCCACATATTCCTCCTCCTTTATCAAAACCTACTCTCAGTAGAGTATGGTAAACTGAACCTAGGTGTAAATTATGAAAGGCTAATAGGGCTTCAGAAATTATCAGAAAAATTTGTAAAATATATTGTAAAATATAACAGATATAGAAAACTACATAAAGGAAAGCTGTATCTTAAGAAGTTATTATAAAGTGAAGACCCATGTTAGTGCCCAGGACCAGAAATAGAACTTGGCCAGCTATTCCAGAAGCCAGCTGTGCCCCACCCCATCACAACTCCTCCCTCCTCCCCAAAGTACGCAGTATCCTGACATTTATGGTAATCACTTAGGAGGATTTTATTTTAATGAGACTAAAGGTTTAGCTATAAATATTCACTAATGGTAGAATGTTAGGCAGTTGAAGGGTGTTGGGGGGAGCCATGGCAAAACCACATCATTTCATACAGTTACTTCCCTCTTTGCCTGTGATTCAGACACACCTCACTAGAAAGGATCCCACAGAGGTCCAAACACAGGGCTGTGCCCTATGCCCTCACTATCACCCACTGGTCCAGAAAGAGCCATACCCTGCAGTCTTCCCCCAGACAGAGCAAAAGCAGGTCCCAGCTCACAGTGCTTGGGAGAGTGCAAGGGACTGGTTGTCCCTGCTGCTGCCACGGGAGTCGGGGATATTGCCTATACTTCCCTGGACCTCAATTTCTCACTGTGAAGGATGGGGCTATAATAAAGCCCTTTACAATCCCCTATTCCTCTCCTAACTTGGTCCCCTTTCCTCAATCTTGGTTTTTGTTTCAGCTGCCCATTTATTCCCCTTTGTAAGAAGCTCATTACCTTCCTTTCCCCAGTTGGGTGTCTTTCCAGTCTTGTGCTCCTCTTTTGCCGTCAATCCTTACACTCCGTGAGACTGCTTCATCTCTACAAAGACCTTTATGAACACGCATATATGTCCTTGCACATTGAGGTGCTGAACAACTGCTCGTAGAATGAATGAATGTAAAGGAAGAATAAGTGGATTGTTTCATACATTCATGTATGCATTCCTTCAATATTTAGCAAGTGCTAAATCTAGCGAGTGCATAGATACTCACCCGTCCCTCTGCACTCCAAGATCATTCCTCTCCTCTCTTTCTCCTCATCTTCCTCCTTTCCCATCCTATTTCTTTTTTCCTCTCCCTGTGCCACAGAACTAGATTGAGTGCCCTGCAAGGCAGGATGCAGAGACACAGAAGCAGGCTGATAGAAATAGACACCATGGAAAGGAGCCAGATGAAATAAGGGCAAAGACAGCCGTATAACGTGCTGAGAGAAATGGACCAGAATGAAAAGCAGTGATTCATGGAGCACTGCAAGTCAGACCCTCCTTGGGTTTCATTTTGAGAGCTACTGTGGGATTGGGGTCAGTGAGGGCTGGCATCCAGATGAAGGGCAGCCAGGTTCCTCCTCCCTGGAGATGTAGTGCCCGTCAATCCCTCCCCTTAATCCTTTTCTATCCACCCCACCCCCACTATTCCCTCACACTGACCAATGTCCTGGGCCTTTAAGAATTGGAGGGGCTGGACTGAGGAGAGCTCACACCTCTCCCCACCCTACTCCTTCCCTCTGGCTGTAACTGCCAGTCACAGCAGCAAACTGCGGTAGAAGAGGGAAGGAAGCGAAGGATTGCAAGAGGAGCAAAAGAGAAAAGGAAGCTGGCGGGGTTTCCTCGTCCCACAGTGGATAGCATCGCGGAGCTCACAGACACAGGACTGCTACCCTGCCCACGGTAAGGGCCTGGAGGCTCTGACCAGCCTCTGCTCCAAGCTCTTCCTTGCCTGAGTCACTAACTCTGCCCTCCGTAGGTTTACCCACTCTGATTAAATTGTACCCTGGACTCCTTTGCCCAAACAGGTCTACAAGACTCCAACCTCCTGCTTCTCTCTAGCTTGGCCTCTTTGACTTATGGCTTTCCCCCTGCTGTGTCAGTCACGTCTTTATATGGGGTCCTCGTAGCTGCCCAAGGCTGCCGCTCAGAAGTGAGCCCCACGCTAGTAAGAGAAGGGAGAGAATAGGAGCCTTGCTTTAGGTAGTTGGACTACAACTTCCAGAACTGTGACAGGAGGGAGTTCAGGGTTTCCCAGGCTTGCCTGTGTGTCAAGGGTGCTTGGTAAAGATAAATATTTCTGAGCTCCATCCTTGGAAATGCTGATCTGGTAGATTTTGAGCGGGCCTAAGGAATCTCTATTTTAAGACACTCTTCAGGGGATATTGATATAGCCAGGAACCTCTGGATTAGACATGTAGAGTCTTCGAGCTCTGACATTCTGAGGGCTGTGACCTGTGACCAGAGCCATTCTGTCCTCTTTAAACGAAGTAGGTCAGGCATAATCCTGCTCAGAAGCAAGAGAGTAGACAAAACCATTTTCTTCCTGCCTGCCCTCAGAAAGACCTGAGACGCCCTGAATTCCCTGTAATGCCATTGGCACCACTGGCAACTCTGCCGAAGTCCATCTAGACACAACCCACCTGGAAGTTGAGGACCAAATCTTGCTCGGCAGCCCTGGCCACTTCCCACCTTATTTTGTGTCTCTGTTTTCTTATCTGTATTGTAGAGGTAATTATCCATATCCTCAAGGATCTCCACATACATTTCTAGGGGTGGACAGTTAAGACCCAATCTCTCTGACTCTCAGTCTTCATCCTCTGCTCCTTGCCTCTTGCTCTTGCTCCCACTCCCAAATCCTTTGTCCCTTCTCTCCTAACTGCACTTGTTATCAGCTGCGATCATCCTTCTCATCCTACCTTCAGACACCAGAGGAAACACCAAGACCTAGAACACCCAGGTTCTAAGTCCCATTCTCTGGGCAGTTTGTTTGGTCAGTCTCCTAGGATACAGGGGAAAGTGAGGCTGAGCAGAGGGACATGCTGCTGAGTGTCTGAACCGAAGTGGCCTCCCTCCTGGACCACAGTCTCAAATCCTCACAGGGGACAAGAACCAGAGCTGTTGGGGACTGAAGGAGAAACAAAAGAGGAAGAGGTGATGGGGAGAAGGGATGAGGAGAAGGATGAGAAGAGGAGAGCAAAGAGAGGCTGCCTTAAGTGAGCAAACAGGGAGGCAGGGAGAGGATCAGGAGAGAGAAGAGTGAGCTGGGGAGACAGAAAAGGGAGAGTCAGGTAGAGGATGGGCAAGGAGAGAAAATAGGAAGAAAGAAAAGAAAGGCTATTGAATGGGATATAGTGGGGACAGAAACGATGGAGGAGAGAGACCACACATCCATGTCTCTCGTTGATTCTTAGCTCTGCTTTAACCTGCTTCCTAAAGAAAGCCCTTTCTAAGGGCAGGGTCTTGCTAAGATCTCTGAGTTGGTCGTATGGAGACCTTGGTTCTAGTTCCACTTCTGCCACTTAATTCATTAGGTGATTCTAGCAGTTCAGATAATCCTTCTAGTCCTCCATCCCCTTCTCTATAAAATGAAGTCCAGCTCTGACTTTCTGTGGCTCCCTGAGTCGAAATTGGCCCTCTTATGGCCACACGTCACCTGGATACAGGTTTAAAATCATGTTTCAGGAATAGGAGCAGGACTGGAAGAGCGTGCCAAGCCCTGGGGTTGGAAGAGTTTAACAAAAACGGATGAAGTAATTTTTTAAGGCTGGCTTGAGAGGAGGTAGGCTCCCAAATAGGGGTGTTCTGGCACTTAGGCTGTGTTCTCAAGCTTCCCATGTTTCAGGACATCATTGTGAGGCTCCTGGAGACAGGCACAAGGGAAGGTAATTCTGTCTTCTCCCAGGACCAAGGACCACCCCATCCCAGAGCCCCTGTGCCTCAGACATGGGAGCTGAAGTTCAGAGAGGAGGTAAGGCAGGATGTTGACAAGGGGATTAGACTTCATTCCCAGGCTAACTCCACCCCCACCTAGAGTCTGAGGACCTGAGGCATTTAAGAGGGGCCTGTTACTTCCTACTTCAGTCTTCGTAGCTTTGGCAAGCTTCAGATTCCAAACTGTGCATCTCTGCCCAGAAAAGCAGAGATGCTGTTCTGTCTTTCAGGGAGCACTCTAAGTCCGTTCTTCCGTCCAGAGGTTCTTCTGGTCTCATCCAGGCTCACATATTCAGCCTCAGCCAGCAAAACCTTTTCTTGAAATTGCCCAGTGTTCTCTTTCTCCTGAGAGCTGCCTTGAGTTATCTTTCCCACTTGGGTTACAGGCTGATTCCCCGACCTTCCCCTGTCCCTCTGGGCACCGGCACATTGCCACTCCTTTAGAAAGTCTTCTCTAGGTCCCGCTTATTCTCAGTGGCCTCCATATTCTTCCTAAAGACTTAGTCACCCCTGGATGACTTTATAGGCTCTTCCCACTAAAGAGAGATAGAGCACTAATATGCTATGTGACCTCGGACGAGTCACATCACATTTCTGGACTTCTGATTTTTCTTTTGTAAAATATATGGCGTTAGCTGCATGATGTTTTAATGGAGCGCTAACTGAATGATCGCTTTAGAAATTCCTTTAGTTTTTTACATGTTCACCATTGTCAAAATTTTAAACTTGTCAATTAAAAAATGCAACATTTCAATTCAAGTCTAGATCCTTTGCTTATACAAAAGCCTAGAGTTTTATGTTTCATAAGCTTTGCCAGTTTCAGAATGATTTGGTCAAGAGTTGAGTGTTTCTCATAGGGGCAGAGCTAGAATCAAAGTGGCCACATATCACATCTTTTAGTTCTTTTCAAGGGAAGTTTGTTCTTACCTACTGGGACAACTTACCCAGGTTCTAAATTAGCATATATCTTAACGGAGGTACTCTTTTTTAGTAGGTAGAGAAAACTTGAAAACGATGTAATTTATCTGGTCCATTAAAACTGTAAGAATCACTGTTATGAACAGGAGTAGAAAATATGCTTTACCATGTGAAGGTAGAAGAAGACGGCTTATTTAGCTAAGTAGAGAACTACGTGTTGTAGAAGAGACAAAAGAAACGCTCTGCCCTAGCCCTGCAGGAGCTGGACCACCTACGTGGGCACATGGAGAGGGCCCCCAGAATAGAGAAGCTGGGATGATTCCACCTGGAGAAGAGAAGGCTAGGATGCAAAGAGATCCCACATTCTGAAAGGGGGAAGCCAGCAAGATGGTGGTCCCTAATAACGAGGAGCTGAGAAGTGTGGCACAAGGTTACCTAGTAGATTTGGGATACTGGGGAGGAAGGGAGTATTTGTCAGAAAGCCCTAGTTTAGCCCTGTCAGGAGATGGCTATGGGAAACAGCAGATGCTCTCGAATCAGACACACTTGGCTTTAAATTCTGAATTCCTATATGACTTGAGGTAGCTTTCTTAGCCTCTCTAAGCCTTGGAGCTACCGAACTCAGAAGTAAAAAGAGCTACAGACTGCAGATGAAGTGCCTGACACATCGTGAGCAGTCAGGAAACACTGGTTTCCTTCTCTTCCTCCCTTGATCTGTTATTCTAAGACCACCAAGATTAACCCAAAGCCTTTTGCTCCTCCTGGCTCCTTTAGGTGACTCTAGCAGCAGCTGGTGGAGCAGTGGGTCATGGCGTCCCTGCTGCAAGGCCGTGAGTACCACTGCAGGAGAAGAGGGCTTGGGGAGACAGCCCAGGGACAGGGAGGAGGCTGGACCCCTGTTCATGAGCTCCTCCTGGGCCCTCCACCCTCCCTACAAGCTACCCAGCCCCTGCTTCTTCTGGCCCAGGGCTGCCTGTCAATCAAGACCTCCTGCTGATGCAGAAAGGCATGTCGATGCGCAAGGTGAGGTCCAAAAACTGGAAGAAACTGAGATACTTCAGGCTTCAGGACGATGGCATGACAGTCTGGCATGCCCGACAGGCTGGAGGCAGTGCCAAGCCCAGCTGTGAGTGATGTGGATAGCTACGGGTGGGCACGTGGATGGATAGGACCCTGAGGAGCCCAGCAGCCTGAGAGCAGGGGAGGGACCAGGGTCCTATGATGTGCCCTTGTGCCATCCCACTTGTGTCTATGTCTGAGCCTGTAAAATGGAAATTATAACAGTACTTGCCTCTAAAGGCTGTTATCAGGATTAAATTAGTTGCTGCATGTAAAGGGCTTAGCAGAGTCCTGGCATATAATAAGGCTCAATAACTCATAGGTCGTGTCTTGTTTTTCTTATTATAATAAGAGCATGATGTCAGGCATCAGACTGCCTGGATGAAAGCCCTGGCTTGCCACTTTCTAGCTGAGTGGCTTTGGACAAGATACTTAAACTAAGCTTCTGTTTCCTCATCTGTAAAATGGGGACTCAACAGTACCTGCCTAGTAGGTTACAGAAACTCAATAAGTTCATGTATAAAGCACCTAGCATTGGACCTGAAACACTGATGCATTTAATAAATGTTAGCCATAATGAGGAGTATTTTTTAATATCATAAATGCATCATAATAGTATACATCCTATTGGTCAAACACTTTATAATCCCTGTAAAAATGTGATCTTGGGACACATCTAAGAGAGTGCTTTAGAGGCATAATCAGAGCTCATGATCCATACCACCCACAGCCGAGGAAAGAGGGTGGAAGAATTTCTCTGGCTCCCTCTTAGACATCTGGAAAGAGGATGTCCTCAAACCTAGAATGGGAGAATTGAACTTGGGCACACCTCATGCTTTGGTATAACTGCTTCTGCCCTGCAAGTGTGTTTCCATGCATCAGCCCCACTGGTCCTCATGTGATCACCATGTGGACTGGCCATGGAAGGGACCATCCTTTATTTAAGATGAGGACACTGAGGGGTTAAGTCATTTTGGTTGGTGTCACACTGCCAGCTGTGGCTGGTAGCCAGATCTTTCCACTCCCAGTACAGGCCCCTTGCCATGCTGCCTATGAAAACAGCGATGACTCACGTGGAATCCTGAATCCCAGGAGTCTACGTCTCTCTGTACTAAGGTTTTTGGGGTTTCAGCCTGAAGAAGCTGGGGTTCCTCCTCCCTATGGCTTTACAGAGAAAAAGGGAGTACTGATCCTTGACCCTAAGCCCCTGCGATTTGGCAGACTCTCTTTCTCAGTGCCCCCACTTGCTTCTTCTCTGGCAGTCTCAATCTCTGACGTGGAGACAGTGCGTGAGGGCCATGAGTCTGAGTTACTGCGCAGCCTGGCAGAGGAGTTCCCCCTGGAGCAAGGCTTCACTGTCGTCTTCCATGGCCGCCGCTCCAACCTGGACCTGGTGGCCAACAGTGTTGACGAGGCCCGGATCTGGATGCAGGGGCTCCAGCTGTTGGTGGACTTTGTCACCAGCATGGACCAACAGGAGTGGCAGGACCAGTATCAACAGGATGGAGTCAGAGTGGGGACTGGGGGTCACTGAAGGAGCCAGATGCTGCAGGGCTAGGGACAGGTGGGAGGTGGGGCAGGGCTAGGGAGGCCCAAGAGTCCAGATGGGGTAGACAGGGGCAGCTCAGGCCAATGTGAGGTTGAGGATACTGAGAGAGGAACGGAAGCTTGAGATGGCAAAGACATAGCCAGGCAGAGTTTGGGCTTGAATCAGGTTTGGGGGAAGGGGCAGTATGAGACAAAGGACCAAACAAGGTGCTGATCCTGAGAGCTGAACAGAAGATCCCAGTGGTGTTAACTACATAGGAGTGGGAAGCAGCCCCTTAGAAGGCTTAGTGGTGTCAACTGACGTCAAGTTACCTAGATCGTACTCACCTTGTACACCAGTTCATTCATTCATTCACCATCTATTAAGCAGAATGTATCAGGCACTATGCCAGGATTTAAGGGTACAAAGATTAGTGAGACTCAGATACTGCTTTAGTCAGTGGAGAGGATGGAATTGTATAAGTAATCTAAGTACCATGGATTTATAACCAAGTGTTATGGTACTTAGGTTATTGGTGGGCATTCGAGGGAAGGAGAAGTATTTAATTCTTGTTGAGAGGGTTCTGAGAAAGCTTCAGGGAGGAAGTAGCATCTGAGTTGAGCCTTGAAAATGAGTAGAATTTGAACATAAAGAGAGGAGGAGGGAAAGGCACCCTCACCTGAGGGAACAGTGTGAGTGAAGGCCCAGAGATAGGAAATTGAAGAGCAGAAGAGGGAGTGGGACGTCAGAGAGCAGGGAGTGATGAGTCCGGCTAAAGTACAGGAGGACCGAGATGTGCTGACAAGGCTGGGTTGGGAGCAGATCACAGCGACAAAGGGGATTTTAACTTCTATGTTAAGGAGTTTGGGCTTCTTTCTTCAGGCAACAGGGAGGTTTCTGCAGGCACCTGAGCCATGCAGGAACAAGGTAGATTGGTGCTCTTGGGAGATTATTCTGGAAGCTCACATGGAAAATGAATTGGCATGGGGGAGAGACTGGTAGCAAAAGTAGGGGAGAGATGTCAATGGATGAACATGCACACACATCTGCACACACAGTGCTTTTACCTTGACTCAGTCCTGGATGGCTGAGTGACTGGTTCCAGCGTGGAGACAAAAACCAGGATGGTCGGATGACCTTCCAAGAAGTCCAGCGGTTACTGCGCCTGATGAATGTGGAAATGGACCAAGAATATGCCTTCCAGCTTTTCCAGGTGAGTCTTTTGGGGAAGGATGTGCAGAAGCCAGCCAAGGCCACATTCTCATTTGGCCAGAATTACTCTGACCCTACCCAGCAACACTCATTTGTTGAATCTCTCCCATGGGCCTTAGCACAATGCCAGGCTCAATGGGAAGTGTAGGATATCATTGTTACTCTTCTGTCTTGTGGGAAAGATGACTCACAATCTTACAAGATGTAAAAAATATGTTATTACATCAGACCTCAAGGACCTCTCTGTCCATGGCCAGAATTTCACAGGTGCCCAGTACAATGGAAAACTCCAGCTGGGGGTCTGGCCCCATGTCATAGTGGTTAAGTTCAGTGCACTCCGCTTCAGCAGCCCGGGTTCACCAGTTTGGATCCCGGGTGTGGACCTACATCACTCGTCAGCTATGCTGTAGGGGCAACCCACATGTAAAGCGAAGGGAGGTTGGCATGATGTTAGCTCAGGGCTAATCTTCCTCAGTGAAAAAAAAAAAATAGAAAAAGAAAACTCCAACTGGAATGTGAATAAATAGGAGGAGGGATCTTCTGACGTTTTAGGGAGCTTTGGGAGCATTTAATTCTTCCTAGTTGAAATTTTTCTCTGGCAGCAAATGGTATGGCTGAAATTTTGCTTTTTACTTATTGAAGTGGTTTCTTCTGTGAACTCTAAATGGCAGGAGTTCTGTGGGAGTTTTCTGGAAGCATGTTTGGATCCATCTGTCAGTATGATTGGACAAGTCAAACCCATAAAGTTTGCTGCTAAAGGGTTCATCCACTCTCCCCTATACCCTCTCTTGCAGACAGCAGACACGTCCCAGTCTGGGACTCTGGAGGGAGAAGAATTTGTCCAGTTCTATAAGGCATTGACTAAGCGTGCTGAGGTGCAGGAAATCTTTGAAAACTTTTCAGCTGATGGGCAGAAGCTGACCCTGCTGGAATTTGTGGATTTCCTCCGAGAGGAGCAGAAAGAAGGAGACCATGCTTCTGACCTTGCTCTGGAACTCATCGACCGCTATGAGCCTTCAGAGAGCGGTAAGAGGAGCAGGGTGGAGAGGCACCAGACATGGGCATGGGGAGGGGGACCATGATTAGAAAGGTCCAGAGACAAGCAGGCTTCTGCTGACTAAGGGAAGACTGAGTCCACCCCTACCCCGGACCCCTGGCCAGTCATCTTCATCTCATTCACCCACTCCTTTGGATGGAGAGCAGCCATTTCCTGCCCGGATAGGACAAGAGTCTCTTCTGTAAATGCTAGATCTCTCAGGAAGAACATTCCATAAATCCCCTTTCCTCTACCATGCTCATGTTTTACATCCTTCACTTTCAGGAATTTCTTCCCAGTATCAGCCATTGTCCTCAGTGGAAATGGAAAATCCTTGGTCCTCTTGCTTTGGCTCTTCTCCTCTAGTGCATATGATTCTTTTTCCTCTAGTTCCCTTCATGGTTCCTGTCTGCTGTCTCTTTCAATGCTGGCTCTCTGCCCTTTCCTGGGCTTTCTCCAAACCCTCCAAGTTGTTCTTGAGTCTTTAAGCCCCTAAGCCAAGAAGCTAGTCAGTCTTTGGCTGAGGGGGATGAGGAGGAGGCCAGTCATTCAGCTTTGAACAAGCACAGCTACAATACACCCTCTGTGCCCTCAGACTGTTCCCCTTACCCCTTCAGTAGATACCTTCCTGCCCCCCATTCCCTCCAGGAATTTACTTTATTAATAATAAATGGTTTACAAGGTACTTTCACATCCCTTACTTCATTTAGTCCACACTACTACCTTGTAACTCAAAAGCAATAGTCTTTATCAGGCCTTTGCTAAGTACCCCTTAACGTGCTAATATTGCTACATGTCTTTTCTCTTCTAATCCTTCCAAAGGCCCATTGAAGTGGGTTCTATTATTGTCAGCTGTGCCAAAAAGGAAAAGTGAGGTTTAGAAAGATGAAATGACTTCCTCAAAACCAACAGCTAATGAGAGGGGAAATTGAGATTCAAACCCAGGTCATCTGACTCTTACCTGGTGCCTCTCTTGAGAATGAGGATTACAGATGAGATGAGATGAGAGCTAGACAAGTGACCCAGGTTTCCTAGGTCTCAGCTCCCACTCCCTTTCATTCATTCATTCACTCACTACTTCAGCTAATGCTTACAGGGTACCTGTAATGTGCCAGGACCTATGCTAGGCACCAGAGATACAGTAGTAGGTCAGACGAGGACACTGCCTTCATGGAACTTAGAGTCAAACAGAAAGTGTTGAAAGTCCGGATTCCAGATTCACGTGAGTGCTCAGAGAAGAAAGGAAGCTGTAAAGCAATCATTTCAAAAAACTAAATAGAAATGTCGGAGGGTTGAGAAATAGGATCTTCCATTCCCAGTGCAGGATCCAATATACATCAGTTACATTTATTCTACCTCTCCCTCCTCTTGGTGCTCCCTCTTCTTGCACTCAACAATCAGGTACTGTACTCTGGCTGCAGAGTGTCGTGTCAGTCAGGAGATCTGGGCTCAAATCCCCGCTCTGCTTCTTACTCTGTAACTTTGGGCAAGTTGCTTAACCTACCTAAGACTCAATTTCCTCATTTGTAAAATAATTTGTGATCAGATGAAATAATGCACATGAGAAGTATCTTGCAACTGTGGACTTACCCTAGCAATTTGAGTTATTACTGTCAAGAATGAAACTTCCTGCCCAACTTCCCACCATTCTCCACCACCTCCAGGCCTTGCCAAACCTGGAGGGAGGAAGCAGGGCATGAGAATCAAGGTGTTCCACCTACCAAGGGAACCCCACTGCGGCAGTGTTACCCTCAGTGAGGTTGCACAGCACAGTGGTGTAGGATGTGGCTCTGACACCTGGCTGTCTGGGGTCAAATCCCGGCTCCTTCACTTACTAGTTGTGTGACCTGGCATAAGTTACCTAACCTCTCAGGGCAGATTATATTATATCTATCTTGCGCTGGTGAGAACATTAAGAGAGATGCTGCCTGTAATGTGCTTGGCTTAGAGCAAGTGCTCAATAACTGTGAGTCATCGTTGTTGTTATTATATGAAGCCTGTGCTGAGATGGGTGAGGGCTATGGAAGAAGTGACAGGGCCCTGCCCTCAGAGAGAGTGTAGTTGAAGGGCATATTGGACAAACACTCCTCAAAACACCGTATGGGAATTGATGTGAGAAAGAAACCCTCAGATCATAGTTGGCAGCAGCTAGGTAGCCCAGGGAAGAAAACACAGGTACCTTGGTTGTGTCACAAGTCTTTGTTTGATTCTCTCTGGGCCTCAGTTTCTCCATCTATAAACTTAGCCCCTTGGACTGAATTATACTCTGCTGTCCATTGTGGTAACCATGAGCTCCACGTGACTTTTTAAATTTAAATTAACTAAAATCAGAATTTAGAATTCAGTTCCTCAGTCACACAGCCACATTGCAAGTGCTCAGGAGCCATGCATGTCTAGAGGCTACCGTATTGGACAGCACAGAATAGAACATTTCCATCACTGTAGAAAGTTCTATTGGACAGCACTGGACTAGAATGATCCTGATGATTCCCCTTGTAGCTTTAACGTTCTCTGAGGGCAAGGATGATTGAGGGTGGGGCAAGTTTGGGATCTGGAGGCTGGGAGTGGAGACCGTCTGAAAGGCAGGACTCTTGGGAGGGGTGGGGTGGAGGATGGGCTGCAGGTGTGCTGGGGTGCTCCCACTCAGAGCTTCTCACTCTAGGGTCCTCTACTCCACACCCCAGGCAAACTGTGGCACGTGCTGAGTATGGACGGCTTCCTCAGCTACCTCTGCTCAAAGGATGGAGACATCTTCAACCCAACCTGCCGCCCCATCTACCAGGATATGACTCAACCCCTGAGCCACTACTACATCAACTCCTCTCACAACACCTACCTAGTGGGGGACCAGCTTTGTGGCCAGAGCAGCGTCGAGGGATATATACGGTGCAGTGAGGAGGAGGGGAGAAGGGGTCTAGCTCATGAGAAGGGAACACCTATGGGAAATTGGGGGGCGCTGTCAGTGGATAATAGGGATTGAAAAGATGGTGTGGTGGGTTTGGGGCTGAGGATCCCTGGATGCCTGAGAGACTTGGAGGAGATACTGAAGAGTGGCCAGGAGTTACATTGAAACCCACTGGTAAATGGAGTTTCTCTCTCTTTCAGAGGCTACGAAACTCTCTTGGAACTCGGAGGTCCTGACAGATTTATTTTGAACAAATAAATAAACTAAATGTTAAATAGAAGGCAGTAGAGCATAGGAGTTAAAAACATAGGTTCTGGAATCAGACCATTTGAAATCAAATCCTAGCACCCTCACTTGGTACTGGGGGGGCTAAGTATTTAACCTCTCTATGCCTCAGTTTCCCTATCTATGAAATAGGGATGATAGCAGTGCCTATTCTTTCTGCGTTGTTGTCAGGATTAAATGAGATAATCCATATGTTAGTAGCTAATAAATGGTACCTGTTTTTATTGTGATTAATCATGGATTAGATAGAATAGTCAAGAAATCTTTGTAGTGCCAGCAACTGATCTAGTAGCTTCAAGGGATACAAAGATGAGTGGAGCATAAGGTTTCTGCCCTAGGAGAAAATAAAGTGTAAGTTTCCTGAGAGTTTGAATAATTCAGGTGTTGTCTAACAATATACAACTGGAATGCCAAAAGCATCACGAGGCAGTATGTGATGGCTTGCTAAGGAGAGACTGTGAGTTGGGTGGGGTGGGGTCGGGGGGAGACCAGTGTGAGCTACAGCAGTGTCCCAGTGGACACAGAAGGGTCCTTGGAGATGTAGCTTGAAGGGGTCTTGACTGATAAATGCTGGGGAGCACTATTCCCTCCAGAGTGGGGAGAGGGTCCCTAGGTGAAAGATCAGACCTTGATCCCTCCTGTCCCTGGGGTGCTGGGGTTCTTGCAGGGCCCTGAAGCGGGGTTGCCGCTGCGTGGAGGTGGATATATGGGATGGACCTAGCGGGGAACCTATTGTTTATCATGGACACACCCTGACCTCCCGCATCCTGTTCAAAGATGTCGTGGCCACTGTAGCACAGTATGCCTTCCAGGTGGGAGCCCCAGGATGGGAATACTGGTGAGGCAAGAGGGTCTGAGGGAAGAGTGCCTGGCTCTGGGTCTGGGGAGGGCGGAGGGACGCAGGGGAGGTTATGTCAAATGGCATATATGTAAAAGGGATTTTAACTGTGCAGCATCAGGCAAATATTAAGGGATTATTATGAAGAAGTGTTAGATGTGTTAATAGTAATTAGTAATCATAAAGGTAATTGCTAGAGATTAGTAACTATTACTTTTAACAACTTCTGTCATCCATCTGGGAGAGGGTGGATAAGGAAACAGAGAAAGTGGTGGGAGTGGCTGGGGGACAATAGGAATCTGGAGATGAAAGCCCGAGAGTGTAACATGAACATATAACTGGGGGACTGGCCTGGCCTTCCCTCTCTGAGCCTGAAAACTCAAAAATCTCAGAGGGACCTGAGTCAGATCTGGCATGGGTCTGAGATTTGGGGTCCCAAGAGTGACTTTGAGATGTGGGGTAGGTCCCAGTCCTAGCAAGACCTATTTGAAGCCTGGAATGGAGTTGGAGGAATTTAGCAGTCAGGGTACCCATTGAGTAACAAGAAGGGCCTGGAGAAGCAAGGTTCCAGGCTTTAGAACTCTGGCTCCAGCGCCCCCTCTCCTCCATCAGACATCAGACTATCCAGTTATCTTGTCCCTGGAGAACCACTGCAGCTGGGAGCAGCAGCAGATCATGGTACAGCACCTGACCGAGATCCTGGGGGAGCTGCTGCTGAGAACCACCTTGGATGGACTGCTGCCCACTCAGCTGCCCTCACCTGAGGTAGGGACCCTGTTTCCCAGCCCAGGCTCTACTGCGGCTTCCATGTCCCCCACCTTGGCTCCCTTCCTCCATGCCCCTCTTGTTCCCTTCTTCTCACCCTTAGATGGACCATCTTGCTCTTTCATATCCTTGGAGACTTTAATTTAAAAAATGTATAATTAGGGGCCGGCCCGGTGGCACAGTGGTTAAGTTCGCACATTCTGCTTTGACGGCCCGAGGTTTGCTGGTTTGGATCCTGGGTGCAGACATGGCACTGCTTGGGAAGCCATGCTGTGGTAGGCGTCCCATATATAAAGTAGAGGAAGATGGGCACGTATGTTAGCTCAGGGCCAGTCTTCCTCAGCAAAGAGGGGAGGATTGGCAGCAGGTGTTAGGTTTATTATAAAATAAGAAAATAAAAAATATATAATTGAACACAAAATTCTATTTATAGTTCTTTAAATTTTTTTTTAAAGCTTTTTCTTCTTTTTGGGCAGGGGAAGATTTGCCCTGAGCTAATAACATCTATTGCCAATCTTCCTCCTTTTTTCTTCCTCCCCCACCAACCCCCAGCCTCTGTACACAATTGTGTATGGTTGTAAGTTCTTCTGGTTCTTCTGTGTGAGCCGCTGCCACAACATGGCTACTGACAGACAAGTGGTGTGGTTCCACACCCAAGAACCGAATCTGGGTTGCCAAAGTGGAGCACACTGATATAGTTCTCTAAATTTTAAATCAATTATTTACTTTATATTTCTTTTCCCAATGAAAATTTCTTAATTTTTTTCGTGATAGTTCGTAATTGTTGTAGACTATACGAACAATATAGAGAAAGGGAAGTCCCCCCACCATAATTTCAACCTCTCCCATAACAGCTATCAATAGATTTTTTAAATGCTCATGTAAACATATATGTGTATATATATTCACATTTTTAAAAATGTGAATGACATCATCCTTTATATGTCACATATAATATATATCATGGATGTCTTTTCATGTATAATTTGTTTCCTTTTTTTTTTTTTGAGGAAGATTAGCCGAGTTAACATCTGCCACCAATCCTCCTCTTTTTGCTGAGGAAGACTGGCCCTGAGCTAACATCCGTGCCCATCTTCCTCTACTTTATTATTATTTTTTTATTGAGTTATTGATAGGTTACAATCTTGTGAAATTTCAATTGTACATTAATGTTTGTCAGTCATGTTGTAGGTGCACCACTTCACCCTTTGTGCCCACCCCCTACCCCACCTTTCCCCTGATCCATCTTCCTCTACTTTATATGTGGATGCCTACCACAGCATGGCTTGCCAAGTGGTGCCATATCCGGACCCGGGATCCGAATTGGTGAAGCCCAGGCCACCGAAGCGGAATGTGCACCCTTAACTGCTGCGCCACCGGGCTGGCCCGTTTCCTTTTTAACAGCTCTATGGTATTCCATTTCATGTTATGGACCATAATTTATTCAACCAGTAGATGGTAAAAATAACCAGTAAATGGTAAACATTTAGGTTGTTTATAATGTTTGACTTGTAGATACAGCTTTGCCCGTTCACTCTTTCTTCGAGATGGATTCCTAGAAGCAAAATTGCTGTGTTGAAGAGTTAGCATGTTGACATTTTGGTTATTATTACCAAGTTGCCCTCTGGGAAAAATACCAAATTGCATTCCAACCAACAGTCTAAGAGAATGACCACAAGTAACTCAAATAGTGAGATGATTCATAATGGCAAGATGAAAAAAAAGTCAAGTTTTTTAAAAGGGAAGGTCTGTGTTTTCTTCTTTTGAATTGATATTATTTACCCACTTTTATTGGGGTTTATAATATTTATTGATGTATAACAATTTTTTAAATGTTAAAGATATTAACGCTTTGAAAAATATTTTTTGCAGTCTATTTTTTCTTGTCTTTTAGCATCTTCTGCCTTAGAATGTTTTTAAGCTTTATGTAGTCCAACCTGCCACATATTTTTGTCTTCCAAGTGTTCATTTCATGTTTCTAAAGGCTTTCTCACTTAAAATTATTCAAAAAGATCCTCCCTTTTGTTCTAATACTCTTATGTTCTTTATATTTACATGTAAATCTTTAATCTATGAGGAATCTTTATGTGTCAGATGTGAGGTAGGGTCCCCACTGATTTTTTCCCGTACGAACAGAGATGTTACAAGTCTGTTTAACAATAGGGGATCTTTACTGTATGTATCCAGCAGCCTTCCTGTAGGAACTTCTCAGCACTCACTTCCTTCCTTTGCCTTTGAGGTGACCCTGTGAGAGCAGTGGGACCTGCATAATCCCCAGGAGGGTCCCAGAGCAGACAGGTAGACAGGCTCCTTCATTTTTGTCCCCTAGGAGCTTCGGAGGAAGATCCTGGTGAAGGGGAAGAAATTAAGGACACTTGAGGAGGATCTGGAGGAAGAGGAAGAGGAGGAAGAGCTAGAGTCTGAACTGGAGGGGGAGCAGGAGGATGAGCCGGAGCTGGAGGCCCAGTTTGAGTCTGAGTCCCAGAAGTTGAGCCCTCGCAGTAAAGACAAAAAGAAGGAGAAGGTAGGCCAGGAGTGTGGTCTTTCTGCTCTGGCATTTGGTCAGTCTGTAGCACATGCTCACATGTGAAGAGACTGAAGTCAGGCAGGGTGGAAGGTCAAGGAGCAAAATGCCCCTTGCCCTCAAAGAAAGAGGCGTAAGAATGCATACATGACATCACTATATATTGCCATATATAGATATATTGCAGTGCTTTCCAACTCCCTTGCGCCATGAAATCTTTTTTTAATGAAATCTTACATGGAAGCTCAGTATACAAAATAGATAAATGCAGAACCATCCTACTTGAAGCACCCATTTGGCTCTCTCTGGGTCCCCTGGGTGACTCCTGAGACATCTTTGTACTACTTGTCAGTCACCTTAAAGGCCAGTTTGAAAACCACTGATGGGGGTGTGTGGGTGGAGTATTATGATATTGGGGAAGAAGGGCTTACTGGAATGACTCCTGTGACCTCAACTAAAGTGGGCTTAGTTAGAGAAAGCTTCTTGAGAGGAAAAGGTGAGGCTGAGGAGGGGCCGGAAATAGCCAAAGAGGAGGAGCAGGAAGAGCTGGGGAAGGGGAGGGCTCTGAGAAGGCTGTGTCAAAGTGGTCCATCTCCCTGTGGGGAAGGGCTGCTGTTGGTGGGACCGCCAAGATCCTGGTGTGAAGTCTGCATTTCTCTCTCTTGTGCACTTGCTTGGCTCAGCTGACTGACTTTTAGTTTATTTTGTTCTCTCTGGTGCTGTGGTGTCTAACCAGCTGCCATGTCTAGGGATGGAAATGGGAATTTAGGAGACAAATCTAACGATGTTGCTCTGGGACCCTCACATCCTTCCAGGTGTGACTATCATGACTATTTGCATACCTTGACATATCTGTCTGGGTTCATGTACATTTTGACCCCAAATTAATTTGTTTTAAAAGATAAGAGGTAGGGAGGATGACACCTCTCTGTTTAAAAATAACAATAAATTAAAAACTCAGAAAGGAACATAGAGCAGACCCTTCAAGCCCAGAGGCTGAAGCTGATCCCATCAATATACACAGACTGCCTTTATTCCCATTCCCATCCCCAGGTTGTGATGTGCCCGCTGTTTTGTCCGCCTCCCTGTTGTGAGGTTATGGTCCAGGCTCCTATTTCCAAGCCTGGGGTCCTTCTCTTTCCCAAGCAGGTGAGGCAGGATGGAGAAAGCAGTGGGGAGGCAGTGGGCAGAGGCTTAGGTTGGGTGGGGAAATTCAGATCTTGGCCATTGGCTTCTTCCCTCTCAGACTGCTGAGTGTTCAATTCTATCTTCCTCTCTACTTTCTCCTTTTCCAGAAATTCAAGCCCAGCTTGTGTCCATCTCTCTCTGCCCTGGTTGTGTACTTGAAGTCTGTCTCATTCCACAGCTTCACTCATTCGAGGGAGCACTACCGCTTCTATGAGATATCATCTTTTTCTGAAACGAAAGCCAAGAGCCTCATCAAAGAGGCTGGTCAGGACCAAAAAGGAAGGACAGGGAGGGAATTGGGATGAGTAGGGTCAGGTCTGAAGGGCAGGCAGATGAGTCCCAAGAGAAAGGACAAGGAAGCTAAGGAGGGACAGGGGAGCTAAGAAACTCCTCAGAGCAGGCACAGGGACGGGAGTTATGAATAATGGGCTCAAGACTCTAGGGAGAAGAACGCTGGGGGAGGAGGCAGGATGGAACAGAGTGGAGAGGCACAGTGAAGCTTTCTGGAGCCAGCCTCAGGAGAGGCCGGGGAGAAGAGTGAAGTGGGTGGCAGAGTCCTTGGGACCAGGGAAGTGGGAGGATCCGCCCCACTTTCATCTCCCTATCTACACCCTTTTTACAGGCAATGAGTTTGTGCAACACAACGTCTGGCAGTTAAGCCGTGTATATCCCAGTGGCCTGAGGACAGATTCGTCCAACTACAACCCCCAGGAACTCTGGAATGCAGGCTGCCAGATGGGTGAGGGGCAGTAGGGACAGGGAAGAGGGAGTGGAAGAGCAACAGGTGGGAAACTAAGTCCTGGGTGGCAGTAGGGCCAGGGAATGCTCCAAGAGTGCTGGGCTGAGAAAGATGCTATCTATGGAGGTCTTGCCAGCAGGCCCTTTTATACCCGCTCTGTCTTCTTAACTCCCTGAAAGAGGGCCTAGTGGCCTCAAGGTGAATCCTTCCCCCCCTTTTCTCTGGGGCCTCTTAGTGGCTATGAATGTGCAGACTGCGGGGCTTGAGATGGACATCCATGATGGGCTCTTCCGCCAGAATGGTGGCTGTGGCTACGTGCTGAAGCCAGACTTCCTGCGTGATGCCCAGAGTTCCTTCCACCCTGAGAGGCCCATCAGCCCTTGCAAAGCCCAGACCCTCATAATCCAGGTATACTGGAAAGAGAAACTGTTGGGAAGAAACTGCGATAGCTAGGGTAGACGCCATGGGAAGAGGCGGCTAGGCCTGACAGGAGTGTGATGGGTGGAAAGTTCCTCGTGAGGGGTAGGGTAGCCTGATGTGAACAGCATGGATTTTGGAGCCAGTTGCCTAGTTCAAACCCATTTCCTAGTTGTGTAATGCTGGGCAAGTTCCTTAACTTTGAGTTTTCTCACCTGTAACACTGGGGGAATAATACTCCCTACCGCACAGCATTGTTGTGAGTAGTTAATACAAAGTGCTTACGATGATACCTCGTACATAGTAAGTGCTATACAAGGGGCTGCTGTCATTAACACAGCTACTTTCAAACCTTAAATTTCTACTTGGGTGCATTTTAGATTGGAGATAGATTACTAGAAAAAAACATATTACCCATGAAGGATTAGCTTTGCAAACCCAAAAGCTACAGCACAAGATTCTGTGTCTCCCTCTTCCTTCATCCTCCCCCACTTCCCCGGGGTGTGAGAGCTGGAGGGGACTGGGCTGAGCAGGAACTAGTGATGTCCCAAAGCCCTGGTTTCAGGTGATCAGTGGTCAGCAACTCCCCAAAGTGAACAAGACCAAAGAGGGCTCCATTGTGGATCCACTGGTGAGAGTGGAGATATTTGGCATCCGCCCAGATACAACCTACCAAGAGACCAACTATGTGGAGAACAATGGTGAGAGACTGGGCGGTACTGGAGGCAGGTGGGAGGAGCACCACTGTTTCCCTACCATCCTGCCCTCCATTAAGTACATTCTGTGTCACCAATCCCTCTCCCCTGCTTCCATGGGAGGCAGTGTGGAATGTGATAGAGAATAGGGGCTTGGATATCTTGGGTCTGAATCCTGGCCCCTCACTTTCAAGCTCCAGTGACCTGGGCAAATTGCTCACCTGGCTCTGAGCCTCAATTTCCTCACCTGTAAAATGCTGATTGCTATGAAAATTAAGTGAGAGAACACAGGGAAAGCAACTCAGCATAGGCCTAAAGAAAACAGTCAACAATGTCTGTTCTTCCATTCCCTCCCTCATTCCCCCCGCCCCACCCCTCAGGTTTTAATCCATACTGGGGGCAGACACTCTGCTTCCGGGTCCTGGTGCCTGAACTGGCCCTGCTGCGTTTTGTGGTGAAAGATTATGACTGGAAATCCCGACATGACTTTGTTGGTCAGTACACCCTGCCTTGGACTTGCATGAAACAAGGTGAGCCAGTCCTTCGACCCCTGGCCAACACCCCAGCTCTGGCTGCCTTCCTAACACCGTCCTCCTGCCCCTTTCCAGGTTACCGCCACATACACCTGCTCTCCAAGGATGGCACCAGCCTCCAGCCAGCTTCCATCTTTGTGCACATCTGCACCCGAGAAGGGCTGGAGGGGGATGAATCCTGAGGCGGGCACTTCATGGGAAGGGTGGCTACACTGGCTTTGGATGGTAAGCAAAACCTGGAAGGATGCTCCAGAAAGCAAACAGAGGTGGTGAAAACCAAGCTTTGGACTGTGCATTCCTAGGCACAAAATTATCTCCCCCTTCCTAACAAGCAAACCTAGGACCTGACTGTTTACCTTTCTCTTCCCTCCCTTCGTTTTCACCCGTCTTTGGTATCCTTCCTGCCCTTTCCCTTTGCATTCCTTCAGTCCTTTTGCTTTAGGTTCAATCTCATACCCAGATTTAGGACTAATTTCTCCCATCAGCTCTAGCTCAAAGGCAGACTACAACTGGAAATCCAGAGGGCAGAGAAACCCAGAGGCATTATCCCCTCCACCCCTCACTTCTTCCAAGATCAGAGCCTTGGAAAAACAGATCCAGCCTCAAGGCTCCCCAGGCAAAGGCTGAGGAAAGAGACCTGACTCCCAGACTATACTGTGACTCTCAAGACAACACCGTATAGCCCCCAAATCCCCAGTGGACTGCTCCTCCCTAGTCCCACCGGTATAAATACAGCTTCTCTCCCCAGTTTGGCTTGAGTACGGTCTGTCATTGTTGGGCAAGAAGGGGAGGTATGAGGTTTGGGGGACATTTGGGTAGACAGGTGGGTCAGGGAAAAGGTGGAGAAACCAGAGATTTCCAGGGCCCCCTGCATGTGCTGCATAGGAAGGGTACAGAAGTGTGGCTTCTAAGGGGCAGGGCAAAAGGAGGAGACAAAGGGCAGTGCGATCCCAGCCCTCCTGAAGAGTTTGCCTGGAATAGTCCTGGGTTATGTCTATTATCCCAGTACAATTCCTAACAGTACCCTATTTAATTTTTCCAGTGTGTCCCAGTTGAGACAACTGATTACACTGCCACTGTGAGGCTCATACAGACCTCTGCATTAGAGAGGTGCCTCCCCGTCCCCGCCTTTTACACTGTTCCTGTGCTTTCACTCTAGTGTAGCTGCCAGGCCAGTCTGAGGACTGAGGCTGAATTACAGCCACTTCCAGGAGGATGCATAGTAGGTGGCAATGCTCCCTGCAGAGGCAGACAAAGGGGCTGGGAAATAGGGAGCAGGCGAGGGCCAGGACAGGCTCAAGGCCAGAGAGAAGGCAGACCTGGGCCTGTTTCAGAATCAGTCACTCGGTGAAGGTGGAAGGAGACAAAGGAGAGGCAGAGGTCTGAGGGGAGAGGGCAGATTGAGAGGACAGCCTGGAAATGTTAAGACAGGGACTTGCAGGAGTCTATGAGCTAGTAACCATTCTGTTTAACATGCTTTATAGAGCATTAGGCACAACAGCACATGCGGTTAGATACAACTGTTTGAGGATGCTGAAAGAAAATAGGACTCGACCTAGTAAGAAGGAAAGAGAAGATGGAATGGGTAAAACCAAGATCATATGGCCAGGGACTTTGGTGGAGTAATGAGGAAGAAATTAGGAACTCACAGGTTAAAAACACAGCGTGCCCCAACAAGAAAGCAATTTGTGGTCCATGTCTCTCTTTTATGTAGCCGTCAACCTCAAAGTACTATAGCCAGAGTCCCAAGAGGGTTCCAGCCACTCTGACACCCCAAAAGCCAGCCCTTGCGTAGGCCCTGAGCTCCTCAGGCTGGCTCTGGTTCCAGTCTGCAGCCTGGGCCACGCCCTCTTCTTGTCTGGGAGGCGGGGTAGGCTCTCAGCCTTCAGGTCCAGTTGGGGGAGCAGCAGGAGCAGGAGGGTTGGGGTCTTCCAACTGCACGTCATGCAGGTGCACTGTGGGTGTGGTGGGGTCTTTGCCTACGCCCTGGTTCGGGTCAGCCTGGTCAGGGTGGTGCCTGCGCACGTGCTTGACCACCTGGAATTTCTGCTTGGCCTTGTAGCTGCAGAGGCGGCAGAAGAAGGGGTGGCGGTCAGTGTGGGTGAGGGCATGATGGCGCAGGCCAGCAGCCCAGCGGAAAGCGCGGTGGCACACATTGCACACATAGGGTTTGGCCTCGCTGTGTTTGCGGAGGTGGGTGCGCAGCAGGAAGCGCGTCTTGAAGGCCTTGCCGCACTGCTCACACATGAAGGCCCGTGCTTCCCGGTGCCGTGTCTCCTGGTGTACGCGCAGTGCATCAGCTCGGTTGGTGCAGTACTCACACTCGGGACACTGGTATGGCTTCAGTCCTGGAAGACAGGGCAAGGGAACAAATCACCGTTGAAGGGGGTGGAACAAGGTTCAGTGGACCATAAGAGTCACTGTGATTCTGGGGCATAAAAAACACAAGCAGCAAGCTGACTAATGACCTTATCTTTGGAATGTTCCATTCTTGTCTGACATTTCTATGTCCTTCTCCCAACACAGCCCCTTGTATACAGTGAGTGCTCAATGGATGCTGATAACTAACTGGACCCCTAAGTAGCCCCCTGGTAACAATGAATACTCAAATATGATAGGATTTCCACTTGGGGAATTCCAACCCCCTTTTGGTCATGGGGTACTCGAAATTTGGGAATCCATTTAAATATAACTCCTTGTTCAACTCAAGATGTAAAAGAAAGTGCCTAAGGGAAAAGGTGGAGGCAAAAGAAGTGGCATTCATAAATGCAGAGGGTCTTGAAATACATCTGGTCATTCCTTTACATGGCGGACCATATGCAATAATCACAGGCACACCATCGTCAACCTTTTTCTGAGAGCCCACAGTTCGTGGACTCCATGCCCAGGAGGAAAGAGGGATAAGTTAAAACAGGTGAACCCTCCACTCTCTCCTCCTTACTCATGATATTCCATCATGTCTGTGTAGGAACCAGCTAGTCACTCATGTTTGAGTTGGGGGGTTCTCAACTTTGTGCCACAATCACCCAGGAAGCTCTTGCAAAGAACAAAGGCCCAGACTCTCAGGTTTATCCCTCTTCCGACTGTGACAGGTCTTCAGTGTGTTGGGAAGCTATTCAGACTACCCACTACCCTCAATGTGAAACTTGATGTGCATCCTGAATCTGAATAAGGACGGACACCACACTAGGCAGGTTGGGTGTGCCAGGGAACCCGGGAAGCCCTTGGGCCCGTCAAAACCATGCAGACTCACCTGTGTGCTTGGTCATATGGTACTTGAGCTGGTTGACCCACTTGCACTTGTAGCCACAGTCGGGACACAGATACTTCCGTTCCTCCTTGTGAATCCTCATATGGTACTGGAGGGGGGAAGAACAAAGAGTCTACCCAGAAGATGTGCACCCCTTGGTACGCATTGGATGTGGAATTAGGGCAAGTAGGCAGAGAAACTGCTGGCAGATAATCCCATTCCCTGCTCTGATCCTATCCAGATTCCTAGTACCAATCAGGACCTGGTCACTTTGACACAAACCTAACCCATCAGCCTACCTGTAGGTCTGCCCTGACTATCTCAGCTCTGCCACTTATCACTGTGTCTTTGGATGACTTAACCTCTAATTCTCAGTTTATTATTCTGTAAAGCGGGAAGCAGTGAAAGTAACTATATCTCATAGTTTTGAAAAGATTAAAATTACAGTCTCCAGCATACAGTAAGTGCTCAATAAATGTTAGCTGTTATTATCATCCAAATTATCCCCAACCTATTGCATGCCTTTATCAATGCCTCGCATATATTATGGACTTTTATCTTTGGAACAATCCTACGAAGTATTATCCCCTTTTTACAGATGAGGAATCTGAGGCTTGGAGAAGTTAAGGAACTTGACCAGGTCACAGAGCTAATACTTGGAAGAGTCAGGATTAGAGAACCCAGGCAGTTTAACTCCACAGCCTGCACTCCTTCCATCCCTGGCCCCCATGGCCCCTGACCTTACCTTGAGGCGAGAGGGGTCAGCACAGGCATAGGGACAGAGGTGACAGCGGTAGGGCTTTTCCCCAGTGTGGATGCGGCTATGCCAGGTGATCTTCTGCCGATTCTTGGTGCTGTAAGCACAGTCGGTGCACTTGTAGAGCCGGGTGCCCCCGTGCCCTTTCACATGGTGATCTAGCACCAGCTGATGGCGGCAGGCAAAGTCACAGAAGGGGCAGCGCAGAGGCGGCTGGCCAGCATCCCCATCCCCATCTGAGGCTGCTGCCACTGCTGAAGTCTCCTCATGCTGTTCCAAGTAGTGCTTCACCAGGCCCACCCGCTCCCGGGCAGCAAAGTCACAGAGCTGGCAGCGGTGGCTGAAATGCTGTTGCCTCCGGTGCTCATCCAGTGCTGGCCGGCTGGGGAAGGCCTCCTGGCAAGCCCCACACTCGAGCCGGGGGTGCTGTTTACGGGTGTGTCCTCGCAGGCTGGCAGGACTGGGGCACAGCAACCCACAGCGGGAGCAGTGCAGGGGGCCCTCAGTGGCCTCTGTGGGAGAGCCCGAGACTGGGGGTGTAGGCTCAGGATGCCTGCGCAGAGCATGCTGCTTGAGTGCTGTCTCAGAGCTGAACTGGGCCTCACACTGGGGGCAGGCAAAGGCCGGGGTGCCCTGGTGGCAGCTGTTGACATGGCGAGTGATGTCATGGCGAAGGTAGCCACTGTAGTCACAGAGTGGACAGAAGTGCGTGGGTGTTTTGTCGTGGACCCTCAGCCGGTGCAAGCGCAGTTTTGAGTTGGTACCAAATGTCTGAGGACAGGAGCTGCAGGGGATGCGGCCAACACCTGTGTGTCGGGACTGGTGAGCCTCCAACCGATACCGTCTTGTGGTGGAAAAGTCACAGAAAGGGCACTGATGTGGCTTCACGCCTTCGTGCTTGAGGCGCCGGTGCTGCTGTAGGCACCGGCTCTGCTTACAGGTGAAGCCACAGTCCCCACACTGAAGAGGGGGCCGGGGGCCACGGGCTGGGGATGCGGTGGGATGCCTCCGCTTCTGGTGGAGCCTCAGGGCAGCAGCAGCAGGAGCAGTGAACGGGCAGAGGCCACAGTGCAGCTCTCCAGACTGCTCAAGGGGGCATCCCCGGGTCTGGTGAGTCCTCAGAGCCCGTTCCTGCTGGCAGCTAAAGGGACACGTGGGGCAGGAGAAGCGAGCCCCCTTTTGCTTTGGAACCAGAGCTGTGTCCCCATCACCAGGGCTGCACTCTGTATTCCCATTGCTTAGGGGAGCAGAGTCCCCACTGCTTAGTGGGGACACAACAGGCTGGGTCTGGGAGGCCCCTCGCTTTCCTCCCCCACCACGTCCCCCGCGGCAGCCTTCAGACACGTGGGATGTAATGGAGGAGAGCCGAGAACAAAGGAACGGGCAGGAGTTGCAGTGAAACTTGCCCTGCTCAAAGTGGAACTTCTCAGGGGTCTCTGAGGGTGAGCAGTTTCCTGCAGGAGGGACTGTGGAGCCAGAGAGCGTGGCCAGAGTCTCCTCTATTTCTTCTGGCTCCCTAGGAAGCTCAGAAGCAGCATCTTTTAGGAGCACCAGCTCTACTTCTAATGGTGCATGTGGGGGCTTCCCACCTTCTGCATTCTCTGAGGCCTGGGTGCCCCGGGGCAGAGGACGCAGAGGGATGGGTGAATCTGCTCTGGGCAAACCCTTATTCTTTCTGAGCAGAACAGGGCACTTCTTCAGCAGGTGGGTGCTGAGGCCACGCTGTTGCTTGAAGCTCGCCCCACACTCAGGGCACAGCAGGGGCTCTCGGCGGCCCTGGCACCCAGTCCTAGAGTGCAGACTCAGCGCCTTCTCCCGGCGGGTGATGAAAGGACAGTGTGGACAGCGGAAAGCCCGCCCCTCTCCCTGTATCACCACCATCTGAACCCGCCCCTCCAGCACCAGGGCCTCTGCCTGTTCTTTGTCCTGCCTCCTTAGGGCCTTGAGTAACAACTCTGATTCAGGGAACTGGGGCAGGGGTGCTGTCTCCGTAGGTGGAGTTGCCTTGAAGGGTCCCACCCAGCTGTTAGGGGGATCCTCTGAGGAAGGGGGACTTCTGGGGCGCTCAGGGACTGGCTTTTCCAGAATGGGCTCTTCTTCAGCACCCAAACCAGAAGTCCCAGCACCTTCAAAGGTAGACAGCTCTGTCAAAGTTGATTCTGGCTCTTCCAGTCTTAGCGGCCCTGAGGGATCCAAGGGCCTGAACTCCACAGGGGCTATTTCAGCGATCTCCTCAAGGGGTGGCTCGGCGACAGGCCCCAGCTCTACTCCCAGGGCCTCTAGGTGCAGTGTGCAGCCGCTCTCATCTACCTCTGCTGGACTGGGGCTGCCAACCAGGCCAGCCCCCTGGGGAACCTCACTGCCATCCTGTCTCCTGCTGCTGTCTTCCTCACTGGTCTCTTGCAGGGCCTGGTCCAAGCTGGGGTCCACCACAGTCCCAGGGTCTTGGTCCGGCCCCTCAGGCTGGGCAGACAGCTGGCTTGAGGGCTCTAAGTCTGCTGGGGGTGTCGGGCACTGTCTGGGCCCCTCTTCTGGCTCCTGGCTGGCATAGCGGAGCTGCCAGACCTGATCCCCAGGCACGTAGCCGTGGGCCTTGCGCTTGTGGAAGAAGAGGGTGGTGTTGCTGAAGGTGCGGTAGTCGCAGAGGGCACAGCAGAACTCGCGGAGGCGCGTGTGCTTGCAGTTCTCGTGGCTCAGCAGGGCCTGCTTGTGGCGGCTCTGGTAGCTGCAGTAGCGGCAGGGGTAGAGTGGGGCTGGCGTGCCGGGGTGGTGCTGGGAAGCCATATGCTTCTGCAGCTCGTACTTCCGCTTGCAAGCGAAGGCACACACCTCACACATCAGGGACTTGCCCTGGTGCCGCAGCTTGTGGCTGCTCAGCTGATCAGCCCGGTGGCAGCGGTAGGAGCACTGGTTGCACTGGTATCTGTGAGGAGGGGGAGAAGGAGTCACAATTATAATTGAATCATAACAACCAACGGTTGCTAAAGAAATACTTACTATGGGCCAGGCTCTACCTTCAGCAGTATACATGCATCATCTAATTTAATCTTCTTTTCCACTACCCTGTGACATACATATATATTTTACAGAAGTTAATAACTTGCCTAAGGTTACAAAGGAAGTGAAGGGTAGAGACAGTCTAGCTTCAGGGCTCGAGTTCTAACGCCAGCTCTATATTGCCTCCTAAAGGGAAGATATCATGAATCAGCAACCCACTGTGGACTTCTAAGGAGCTGACATGGCTACAGTCCCACAGGGCAGGTTTCTGTGCCCAGTTCCTTATTCTCCCAGGAAGGCATGAAAGCTAAGGAAAAACCCTAGCCAGCTGTGCCAGCAGATCAGAGGGGAACTTGGCTGGATCTGGAAATGGCCAGGATTGGGGCCACACATGTTGTCCCTCTACTTTCCCAGGACTGGACTCTGAGAACTGAAGTGACACCTTAGTCTCTGGGTCTGTCCTCCCTTCCCTGAGCCCAGAGAGCTCTCACCATGCAGACCAGGCCACAGGCACAGAGGCCAGCTATAACCAATGGAGTGGAGATGAGAGGAGCAGAGAGGGTGTTAGGAGCAGTCTCTCGGAGGCCAGAAGAGCAACAGGGCCAGAAGTTGAATCCCAGAGGAGGCGAGCTTAGCATAAGGGTCTTGGGAGAGGGATGGGGGGATGCGTGCACTCATACCTGAGGTCGCCTGCATGTTTTCGCATGTGCACACTGAGGTAGTGCTTCCATTTGGTGACATAGCCACACTCAGTGCACATGTAATCCTTGGTGTTGGAGTGGGTCAGCATGTGCTTGGATAGGTAGCTCACGTCTCGGCACGTGAAGTCACACAGCTCACACTTGTGAGGCTTCTCGCCTTACGTGGGGATGGGGGTAGGTGGGGATGAGAGGGGAGAAAACAAAGGTCAGACGCAGATCAAGTGAGCAAACAGACTATTTTTCCCAGCAAGCTTGCCCTCGTGCCAGCAGGTGCTAAAGCTCCACAGCTACCTGATGCGCTCATCTCACAGTCACTGCTGCTTCTCTGCCCTCTCAGACAGCCACTTCTTGCTCCAGCATCAGCGAAGATGGCAGGAAAGTGAAGACTGAGCTTTTCAAAACTAGCTCTACAGTCCACTCCTGATTTGTTAGACAGCTTCTTGGCACTAATGGCCAACTGCTCCACTTAGCCTGACTCCTTCCAGTTTTGTGGAAGAGAAGGAGAAAAACTTAGGCAATACAACACAGGGCTTAAGAACTCTGACTCTGGAGTCCAACACAGTAATAAGGATTAACAGCCACATTTATATAGTGCTCACCATGTGCCAGACACCTTTCTGAGCGCTTTACAGAAATGCCTCCTTGTACTGAATCCTCACGACAGCCCTAGGAGGCAGGTATTATGCGACCTCCTTCTACAGAGGAAGAGGCTGATGCACAGAGACTATTCACTGTGGCCTGGGGCAGGTCATTTAACCCTCTAAGTCTCAGTGTCCTTGTCTCCACAACAGGGGCAACAAAATACTGACCTCATACGGTTGATATGAAGATTAAATGAGATGCCCAAAGTCCTCAATAGCACCCAGTGAGAACTCGAGGATGAGCTGTCTGTGTAGTTGGTCAAGACTGGGCACTGAGAGGCTGGGAGCCGCAGTCCTTCTGGACCCTTCCCTGTTATCCCTGCCCACCACTCAGACCTTTCTCTGTGGTGACAGGCAAGCGGCGTGGTGTTCTGGCTCTGGTTCTGATACTAGCTGTGCAACCCTGAAACAGGCCATTAAACTTTTCAGAGTTTCTCATCTTTGCCTGCCTTCCTTACAAGACTGGTGTCATGGATTAAATGAGAGAACATTTATGAAAGTACTCTGTTAACTATAAAGCACTATATAGATGTAAGGTTTTAGGAAAGGCCTTGGAAAAACGAGATTTTGTGACTAAAGCATGTATAGAAATGAACTTTTCAATGAGAACAACAGCTTTGCCCCAAGCTACCTAAAAACTGTACTCCCAAACTAGAGTGTTTGATGAGACTTTTTAATGTCTCGTCAATCCACTGACACTTACACAGAGATCAAATGGGATGCTGCTGTAGCAGGAAGCCTGATTTGCTTGTCACTCAAAGCATTAGTAATGCTGGTAACCAGTTAACAGTCTGAGTTAACACACCTGCAACTTCCAGGCCCCCAGACATGACTGTGCTTCAGTATCACGGCTGCCAAGGCTATGACAGGTATGATGGCTCTGCCTCCTGGCCCCTGGCTCTCACAGCCCATCCCAAAACTTGAACTGCAAAGGAAGGTATCTGTCCTGGTCTGAGTTTCTTCGCTTTGCCAGGCTGGGTGCTGACCCGCCCAAGCCTGACTAGGGGTGGGCAGAAGTGGACAGGACCGTAAGGGTAAGGCCAGTGCACAGTGTAAAGCACAGGCTCAAACAGACGCCTGGATTCAAACCCCAGCCTGACCACTTTCCTAGCTGAGTGACACTCAGATTAAGGCTGACTTATAAACTACAAATACTAGGTTTATGTCAGAAAGGCTAAGGCAAATGAGACAAAGCATGCGAAGCCCTCTGTGTGTCCGTACAGGGAAGCACACGTTTGCCGTCCTCCTCCTCCTATCCTATTCCCGTGGAGAGGGAAGCCATCTCACCGGTGTGCAGCAGCATGTGGCGGATGAGCACCCTCTTGTGGGCAGTGGCGAAGCTGCACTCAGGACACTGGTGGATCTTCTCGTGGGCGTGCATCTTGCCCACATGGTCCTGGTAGGCCACTGGGTTGAAGGTGGCAAAGGGGCAGAATGTGCAGCGCAGCTCTTCACTGCCAGGGTGGCCCTGCTTCTTGTGTTTGCGGAACAGGTGCTTGTTGGAGCAGGCAAAGTCACAGTGGGGGCAGTGGAAGGCATAGTGGCTCTTGTGGTGGGCCTCCATGGCTTCTGCTGTGGCAAAGAGCATGGGACACGAGTGATGGCGGCACTCCACAGCCCGCACCCCATGGCTCTCCTTCAGGTGCTTTATGAAGGCCTTGCGGTCGGGCGCCACGTAGCTGCAGCCCTCCTGAAAGCAGCGGAGGGGCAACGGCTCGGCCGCAGCCGCTGCCGTGTGGCTCTTGAGATGCTCTTTAAGGGCCTGGCTAAGGCGGAATTCCTCACGGCAGACGGGACAGGCATAGGTGTCCGAGTAGAAGTTGGAAATATCCTCGTGCATGCTGGCCATGTGGCGGTTGAGTGCATTCCTCTCCACTGCACTGTAGTGGCACAGTGGGCAGCGGTGGGCCTTCTGGCCCAGCTCCCGGAGCAGATGGGTCTTGAGCTTGCTCTTACTGGTGAAGAACTTCTGGCAGTTGGGGCACTGGAGGCTGGGGTCTGGGAAGTGGAGATGCAGGTGCTCCACCAGATGGGTCCGCTTCTTAAAGCAGCGCTTGCATTCTGGACACCTGTGGGTCTTGAAGAGGGACTCGGTGCCAGAAGCCACATCCCCTGGGAGAGGGAAAGGCAGAGAGGGTTGAGAGCGAGATTCTTCAAAAGGCCAGCAGCTGGCTAGATAACGGGAGAACTTTATTTTGCCCAGACATACATGTTGTATGGCCTTTCCCCTTTCTCTCCAGGAAACCAAATCACAGCATCTCAAACACTGTAGTCTCAAAGAAGAGATGAGAAATTCAAGTATTTAGAGAAACAAAATCATAAGGACTTCTCAGACCTTGCTGTGGCCTGTCTGAAGTGCTTTACCCAGCCAGCCACTATTCCTGAGCCTTAGTCTAGCGCTGCTCAAAAGAACAATCTGGATGGAACATTCTTATTCTTCCTGCCCTTGTTCATGGGGGTAGGCAGAAGGATTAGCAGGGCTGGTTGGAAGGAAGAGAACCCCATAGGGAGTGAGCGGAAAGGAAGAGAAGAAGGTAAAGTACTCGTACTTCCAAACACTGACTCCCTGAGTTCTAGCCCACAGAGAGCTGGTAATACATACAATCAGATCTTTCGTATTCCCCTGACAGGAAATACGCTCCCTGTGCGATGGGTTTCAAATGTTCTATTGAGTTGGGAAACTGGGAAGCAAGAATTCAGAAAAAAATCTTAGGGGGCTCAATGCCAGAGAAGACAGGCTGCAGATCATCAATAACCTTTGGCCTCTTATACTATATTACTCTCTCCTCCCCTAGAAAGGAGCTTTCTGCCGAGGACACCCAGCCCAGGAGAGCAAACTCAGTCTAACCCTACTCCGTGTTACTAGAGTCTTGACTCATTTGTCATCGTCCCACTAGACACGTCACAGTGGGATGTTAAGAACCAAAGGATCTGAACCAAAGCTCAGAAGAACCAAACCCTAGAGCTTCAAAGCCAGGCTCTCCACAGTCCACTCCTCCCCAGCGAGCAGTCCAAGCCTAATGGGGTCATTACCTTCCAACTGCTGAGCCCCCTGGCCTTTCTCCAGGGCCTTCTGGGAGTCCTTCAGGGTGCCACTCTCCTCTTCTTCCTCTATGTCCTCCTCTTCAGCTGACTCCTGCCCAGGCAAGGGCGTACCTGCTTCCTCCAAAGGCTCTCCCCCTCCTGGGGGCAGTTTGGGAGCTGGAGACACAGAAAACTTGATGACGTCTACAGGAGCCAATGAGAGCACTGAATGCTGGTACTTCTCTTCCTGGCTGGCAGAATCACCCTCTCCCCCATTGACCATAAGGTAATCTGGGTCCTATGTATATAAATTTATTCCAGCTATCAGTAACACTCCAGCCTAAGGTAAATCAAACCTCAGATAACACCATCCCCAGATGCCTTGAAGGTAGGAGCTCTGAGGTCACTGGAGTGGGGTCAGACGCTGTGAGGTGGAGAATGGGTAGACTGCACTTCCCTGGCTCAGTCCTCAGGGCTAATGGCTGGTGGCTCAGTGCAGGTGAGCATACACTGACCTCTAAACTGTTCTGCTCAGAAATCCAACTCAGCAATTCAGGGTCACACCCTGTCCCCTTCTATCCTTCTAGCAAGTTGCCTTGGTAAGACAAAGACATATGACTATTTCCCAGGAAAGAGGGGTCTTCTCTTTGGGAACAGAGCACAGATGAGTCTTAGCAAGCCAAATTCTGATCACAATCTTGGCCTCTCCTGGCCTGGTTTCTCTATTTCCTCCTGCTCACCACATGCCCTTTTTTGCAGACCAAGATGAGTAAGAATCAGTGAAGCACCACCTGCCTTGAAGGTTTCTTTTTAAAATAACTCTAGCTTCTCCCGCACAATCCCACTTGTTCTAAGAGGGAGCGTGCAAGCATTCTACCAGTGGCTATAGCCACTGAAAGGCATTTTAGCTTTTGCCCTCAGAAAGTTCTGAAATGGATCAGAAGAGAATATTGGTCAAGTAACTCCAAGGACACAGCGCAGTCAAAGCCAAATTTCACTCATCGTCATAGACAAAGACATGCTCTTTGTCCCATATATTCTGACCGGCCCAAGGTTTCTAGATGCCTTCCCATGTCAGCCAGTATTCTGTCCTACTAAGCCACTACTCTGGATTCTTGTATAGAAACAACTGCATCCTACAAAATCGACTGTGGCTACATTCCAGGCAGGATACAGTGGGACCCCGGCCTCATACCTGGCAACAGTTCTCGTGATGGAAGACTCTGAACGGCAGACAGTTCTCCCTGTGTCCCGGCCCCATGGCTCCGCTGGTGCTGCCGGAAGAGTTTGACGTTGGAGCCCATGAAGCTGCAAAGGTTGCAGTGGAATGGGTAATGGGCCTGCCGGTGCAGCTCCATGCCCTGCTGGCTCCCGAAGAGCAGGGGACAGCCCCGGAAAGAACAGGGCACAGGAACCACTCTGTGGGTCTGCCTCAGGTGGTGCTGCAGACCCTTGCGATCTTCAGCGGAGAACACACAGCCAGACTCTGGGCAGGAGAAGATGTCAGGAGTGCCCCGGTGAATCTTGAAGTGGCTCTTCAGGGCCTGGGGTTGGGCAAACTCCTGTCTACACACGGGGCACGACAGGGGGCTACCTGGTGGGCCCTGGCCCTGCAGAGGGCCAGGGAGAGAGAGGTTGCTGGGGGGCAGCTCTACAGAGCATGGGGGGCTAGAGAGGCCCTGCACAGGCTGTATAAGGGTCTCAGTGCACTGGTGCAGGGCCAGCAGAGTGGGCTCTGCGAAGCTCTGCTCACAGCGCTCACAGAAGTACACCTCCACCACCTTTACCAGGACACCTGCAGGCAGAGGACCGACAGAGAAAGGCACAGAATCAGATGGAATGAGACTCAAAGGAGTTAGTTACTAGTAGAAAACGTAGGAGAATCTTTTAATATTTGGGGAGTGAAGATGGACTTTAAGTCTGGTTCTACACCTGGACTCTAAGCCCCATCTGGTCAGGGCCGGCCTATCATGCACATGCATTTAGATTCCCAGTATCAAGCACAATACTTGGCACAAAGTAGGTACTTAATAAATATTTGTTAAATGAATGTAACAAGAATTAACCAAATCCAGAAAGCAATAAGAAAAGGCAATACAGGGGCCAGTCCCGTGGCCGAGTGGTTAAGTTCGCACGCTTCACTTCGGGGGCCAAGGGTTTCACCGGTTCAAATCCTGGGTGCGGACAGGGCACCGCTCATTAAGCCACGCTGAGGCAGCGTCCCACATGCCACAGCTAGAAGGACCCACAACTAAAAATACACGACTATGTACTGGGGGGCTTTGGGAGAAAAAGGAAAAAATAAAATCTTTAAAAAAAAAAGAAAAGGCAATATATTTTGCCCAAATAAAAAATCAGAAACTCCCAAAAGAAGAAAATGACAGTCTGGGGATAATATCTGCAACATAAATGACATAGTTTTACTTTCATATCCTGTAAAGTGATTTTCAAAGGCACAATAATTCATAAAATGGAGAAATCACATTTATAATAATCGCTGCCATTTCTTAGGCAACGGGCAGGACCTTCATAAAGGAAGGCTTAGGAAACACTTGCTTGGTCTTCCAAGTGCCCTGTGACAAGAGGGAAGTGGGTCCCTGTGAGGTCAGGGCCACCATCCTTGTCAATGTCAGAGCCATGACTCAGCCCCGGGGTGTCATGTTTGTATTTTTTTGCCCAGTTCATGGTACTTCAGAGCACAGATAAATCAAAATGAAATTTTGCCCTTACTGATGAACATCTGAGTTGTTTCCAACCGTTACAGAGAACACCCTCCATTGCATCCTCATCCCCGTATCCTTGTGCATGTGTGTGAGTCTTTCTATAGGACAGATCCCTGTAAGTGGAATTACGGGGTCAGAGTATGTGTATTTTAAAATTTGTAATATAGATAAATTAACCCTTAAAAGTTGATGCTAATTTATACTCTCCATGGGCTATAGGATAGTGTCTATTTCCCCACAGCCTCACCAACACTAGGTATTATAATAAACATTTAATTTTTGCCAAAGTTGAGAAACAAAAATGGTATCTCATAGTTATTTTTAACCGGAATTTGTGATAGTGAGATTAAGAATCCCTATGGTTATTGACTATGTTTATTTCTTCTTTAGTGAACTACATGTAGATTTTTCTCTTTTTTGTAAAAATTGTTTCTTTTTCATATTATGGGGCTCTTTGAATTTTAAAAACATTGACTCTTTATTATATTGCATGTGTTTTGTTTTGTTTTGTTTCTGCTTTTTTCTCCCCAAATCCCCCCAGTACACAGTTGCACATTTTAGTTGTGGGTCCTTCTAGTTGTGGCATGTGGGATGCCACCTCAGCGTGGCCTGACGAGCGGTGCCATGTCCGTGCGCAGGATCCGAACCAGCAAAACCCTGAGCCGCCGCAGCGGAGCATGCGAACTTAACCATTCGGCCCCGGGGCGGCCTCGACTCTTTCTTATATATTGCAAATATTTTCCCCAGGTTTTCTCTTTCTTTATTATTTCTTTCACCACATATAAGTTTAGAAATATCATATGATCAAATTAGCAAATCTTTTCCAGTATTCTTTATACACTGCCAAGAGAAGTTGTAACAACTGTACCTGGAGGATGGCAGTTAAAAAACAGGGAAGTTACCTAAAAATAAGAAGTTGTGGATACGGGAAGAATAAAAGAGAGAACCATTCTTCTAGCATAAATATAAATACTCAACTCCCACTCTTAACATGCCTTGGATGAGTTAAGTGTGTTACACACAAGAAACTAGGGCAGGGAAATACCAGATTACTTCTGGGGAGCCCTGCCAAACTCAGGGGGTGGAGAGAGGCTAGGCCTTTTGCCTAATCCCTGGCTGCAGTTCCTGGGTGGGAAGGTCAATATGGAGGAAAGAGTCCCAGAGGACTACGGGAGTAAGGATTGGGCAGAGGTGGCAGAAAGGTCTTCCCTTCTGGATTATCGCCTAGCAGACGTGATGCCCTCGGAGGGACAGACTGCCAAGAGCTTGGTACAAGGTTGTGCACCACCTCGCCAACCTTCAATCAACATTCACCAACTGCAAATCAAATCAAAACATCTCTAAGGATAAAAATAGGATGCTATCTTGTGTTCTCATCATATTTTTATAGAAGGACCAAAAATAGCAAAGAGAAAACCCCAGGGCTGCTTGTTCCACTGGCCTGCTAGCAACTGTGTTTGTACCTGGGGTCTCTCCAGGAGCACCTGGGGACAGGTTTCCAGCCACTGCTTCTACAATGATCTCCATGTTCCCTGTGTCCTCTTCAGTTGCTGTGGCTTCTACCAGCAGGCAGCCTGGGTCAGCAGGCAAAGGTGTGGGGTTCCCAGAAGGACAGGGGCTCTGGAGGGGCTCCAGAATTCCACGGTTTGAGAGAGGTGGGGGGATCAGCAACAGCTCAGAGCACAGTCCATCCATCTCCCCAGTGCTGTTGGCCGGCCGTGAGTCCAACACGGGGTCTGTCATCACCACCAACTTGTGTGCTGTGGCCTCTTAAATGCTGATAAACCAACCAGAAGAGACACCAAACAAAATATAGTTAGACCTGTCACTTTCTTCCCAGCTGGTGCAGGTGCACAGCCCAGTGCCTGCACACTTAGGCATTTCCTTGCATGGTGGCATGCCATACCTAGTTAACCCAGAAGTTTTTTTTATGACAACGTTTAGAACAAAAAGCATAAAAATGATAACAGGGGTCCATATCAGAAGAGAGCTAAAACAAGTTCTGGCCAATACAGTAATGACTGCAGGTTATGTTTCTCAGAGCTAAGTAACCTTGGTCAAATCATTAAGCAACCTGGGTCCCAGTTTTCTCATGTGCAACAAAACTGGGTGGGGCCAAGGGATCGCAGACGTCCCTTCCCCTCTTAACATTTTATGATCGTACTATTCCTTAGCATGGGTATAAAGCCCTTCCTTCATGACCTGACCCCTGCTGACCTCTCCAGACTCATCTTCCACCTCTCTCCTTGAGGGATCTCTGGACCAATCATACCAATGATTTGCCATTCCTCAGACTCACTACATTCTCTTTTGCTTCCACACCGTCTCTGTCTTTCTCTCTCTTCTTGTCTGCCTAACCAAATCCTAACTATCCTTTAAGAATCTGCACAAATGTCACTTCCACGGTGAAGGCTTCCTGACACTGCTTATCTAAGTTTCTCTCTCTCTCGCGCCCGGGCCTAATGGCACCTCGTACATAACCTTATCAAAAACTGTGTCCCACTGCACTGTTGTTTACCTATCAGGCTCCCTGCCGAGACTTGGAGCTTTCTGAGTGGAGTTTATTGGCGTTATCCCTTCACTGAACACAAACCACCAACAATCTATGCAAGTTGGACAAATAAGCGAGTTCTAGTGAAGAAGTGTAGACACGGAGATGCATCAGAGCAAAGCTAGGTTTCTACCAAGATACCAAGCTAGGTTTCTCCCTAGGTTCCTTACACATAAAGTAAGCCATCTGGAGAAATTTCAGACTCATTGACTATGGCCTCATATGGAACACTGGAACACAATTGAGAAACGAATGCTAACTAAATGGCATATACTGTTATATATGGCTAAAATTAGCTTAAACTGAATAATTAGTAATTAATAAGAATGACAGTAAACACTTGATGAAATGAAGTCATGGAGATCAAGTAAGGGCCTAGAGCTAGGAAATTAGGTTTCAGGTGAGAATCCTGCAACTCAAAATCTCAGATCACGGGGATTCAGAAGGTGGCGGGGTCAAAGGATCCTCTGGGAACCGGAGCCTTCAATTACTGATTATCGTCGCTGCTCTGGAAAATCTGGCAGCTCTGCCATATATGGCCTCAGGGGGCAGCCAAGGAGGACACGGTGAGGCCTAGATTGAGAACCTTCAGCCGCTGGAAGGCGGGGTGAGGTGGAAGACAGGCGGTCACAAGAGAACAAATGAGCTTATCTTTGGGGCAGGGGCACTGAGGAACGGAAAGAGCAAATTAAGGCAGAGAGAAAGCCTGGAGAAAGATTGAGACTCGGCCTGGGGACCAAGGCACCCGGGTTTCCAGCTGTCTGTGGGGTGCGACTCACCGCATGGCCTCGGACAGCTACAGTCACGTCGCTTCTCTAGGCCTCAGCTTTCCTATCTGTAAAGTGGAGGCGATGACAGCGTTTACATCGCTGGGCGGCAGCGGGAATCAAAAGATCCGGCGACTGGGAAAGGCGTTTTGTAACCTGCAAGGCTTGAGATAGAGCATCGTCATGATCATGGTCCTGAGGAGAGGCAGCGGGTAACCGGGCGCGGTCCAGAGCAGTGACGCGGCTGAGGCCCCCGGGCGGCTGATGTGATGCGCCGGGGCCCGGCTCGTCGGCGCGCTCCCTTCAGCACCTCCTCCCAAGGGTTCCCGCCGCCCAGGCCCACCCTCATCCTGGGGTTCGAAAAACTTTTGCCTCCAGCCCGCTTCACGCGCACTACCTGCTATAGTTCCCGCCCCGCAGCGGCTCACTCACCTCCCCGCCCAGGGCCAGCGGGAGCCGCATCTCTATGGTCGACCAGCAGCTGGAGCAGCCTCCCGGGACTCCCTTCGTGCGACCGCCTCCGGTCCAGCCGCCTCTAGGACGACGGGCGTATAGAGGCCACTCTCTCTTCCTCTTGGCCGCTGGCGGAGTACTCTATGGTTTTCTCTATCGTTTTTCACCGCCCACCCCAGCCCGGCCGTGACGCCCACGGACTACCATCGAGAGCTACGGAGCAGAGTGGCATGGCCTTCTTGGTGGGTGTGGCGGAAGTAGATGAAAGAACTCGGGGGCGGGACCGAGCGGCGCTTCCCTCAAGCGCGGAGGGGTGAAACCATAGAGAGAGAGGGCCAGAGAGTCCTGGCGGTAAGGGGGTGGAGTGACTAGGTGCTGCGAGCCACGTTGCTGGAGCCGCCACCTGGGCTGTTGAGGGGTTCGGGAAGGGGCTTCTGGGCTTCGCACAAGGACCGGCAGCGGAAAGGGCTTTGTCTATGGCCTTCCATGCATAGGTATTTTGGAATTCTGGATCCTGTTCTGAGTTGAGCCTCAGCCGAGGTCACTGCTGTCAATTCACTGCCCTGCGTGCTGGGCGCAGAGCAAAGTGGCAGGGGGCGGGGGAGTATATTAGAAACGATTTGGCCTCCTACCCCTCGGGATCTTACAGTCTAGAGTTACAACAGGTCAAGTTTTATTGGGGGCAATTCGGGAAAATCTCCATTGAGGAAGTAGCAGATGAGCAGGACATCAGTAGGAGAGAATGGAGGAAATGAAGTAGAATGGGCATTCCGAGTCAAGAGAACTGCTTGTGCAAGGAGTGAGGTTGTTTGCATATTTGTTCAACAGGGAGTATTGGGAGCCAAGCCATAAAAAGTAGCTGGGCGCCGTGTTGTGGAGGGTTTTGAGTATCAGACAGAGGAGTTTTTATCTAATTCAGGGGTCTGTTGGGAGCAGCCATTGGGTGTGTTGGAGTAGGGAGAGTAAAACGATTGAAGCAGATCCTTGTAAAGAAGGATCTGGACCCCTGTGTAGCAGTTTGGTGAAGCAGGAGGTGGAGACCCATTAAGATGTCGTTTCAAGAACTAAAATTAATTTTAAAGAGAGTTTAGGTGCAAAGTAATAAAAGGCTCAACAGGACATTAGGAATTGGGCATGTAAAGGAGAGGAAATGTGAAGGATGTTACTCGTGGTAACAAGGCATGGGGTTACTGACAGGTCAATAGAAGAGAATGGCTTCTTCATCCCCTGTTCACTCTGCCTAGTGGACCCCTTTCTATCTCAGTTGGTCTCAGAGACCACACACATTCTGTCCATCCACTATCCTGATATGAAGCCAGTCACATTGTTTTCTCAGGTTTAGGGAATCTCCAGATATAGTCCTATGGCAGGAAAGTGAAGTATGAACAGGATAATGAAGGGCATGGGGCCTGGAGTCTCAGCCCGTGCGTTCCAGCACAGGCCCACCCCACCCCCAGAGAGAGGATATTGAAGCACACAGTGGTGCTGACCTGTCCTTCCTGCTCCCAGCTTCCGCAGGAGGGAAGGGGCAGGAGTGAGGAGGGATTGTGGAGGCATTTCTGAGCTAATCTTGTGCTTTGTCCCATCTCCACTGCTCCCCATCCCCAGGTTTTGAAAATGCCTCCAGGCCTGTAAAGTTTGGTTGTCTCCCTTTCAAGATGCCCCTCTCAGACTTTGTTCTGGCCCTGAAGGACAATCCTTACTTTGGGGCTGGATTTGGGCTGGTGGGTGTGGGCACAGCCCTGGCCCTGGCCCGGAAGGGCGCCCAGCTGGGGCTGGTGGCATTCCGGCGCCATTACATGATCACACTGGAAGTCCCTGCTCGAGACAGGAGCTATGCCTGGTTGCTTAGCTGGCTTACCCGCCACAGTACCCGGACTCAGCACCTCAGTGTCGAGACTTCATACCTTCAGCATGAGAGTGGCCACATCTCCACGAAGTTTGAATTTGTTCCTAGCCCTGGAAACCACTTTATCTGGTAAGGCTGGGAGCCAGGGAGGGCTCTGAGAGTAGGAGAATGAAGGGAGCTGGGTGTGACCCATTCATTCAACCCATCTTGACCATTTTCATTCAGGTATCAGGGGAAATGGATCCGAGTGGAACGAAGCCGACAGATGCAGATGATAGACCTGCAGACTGGGACTCCTTGGGAATCTGTTACCTTCACGGCTCTGGGCACTGACCGCAAAGTTTTCTTCAACATCCTGGAGGAAGGTGTGGGCTTTATAGCGGGGCTGCAGGGATGGGGGCATTTGACATCAGAGGAGGAGAAACTTGGAGAGGAGGATCTCAGCCCCTAGGACCAAGGGGCCAGGGGGAGGCTGTTCTGGCACAGCTCTGCTTAGTTGCTTGGTAGAGAGGAATGATTGGTTTTCTCTCATCTGCCCGCTCCCAGCTCGAGAGCTAGCCTTGCAGCAGGAGGAAGGGAAGACAGTGATGTACACAGCCATGGGCTCTGAATGGCGTCCCTTTGGCTATCCACGCCGCCGCCGCCCACTGAGTTCTGTGGTTCTAGAACAGGGTCTGGCTGACCGAATTGTCAGAGACATCCGGGAATTCATCGATAACCCCAAGTGGTACACCGACAGAGGTGAGAAGCAGCTGGGGGCTTGGCTGGGCTGTTTTTGATGTGGTGTTAGAGCAGGAGGAAACAGGCTGGTCTCTGTTGCCAGATGGGGCAAATATACAGCTCCAGCCCAATTCCCAGAGAGGAAGGGGAAACAGAAGTTGCCCACAGGGATGTTTTCTTCCAATACCAAGGTCATCAGGCCTCCAGGGAGCAGGGTTGGAAATGAATGTGGACATCTGGGGCAGAGAACATGACTCATCTTAGGTCTTGATGATCATCCTGGCTGTATTCCTAGGCATTCCCTACAGACGTGGCTATCTGCTTTATGGGCCCCCTGGTTGCGGAAAGAGCAGTTTTATGTGAGTAGAATCAGTATTTCTCTTGGGGCTGGCCCCATGGCCAAGTGGTTAAGTTTGCGCGCTCCGCTGCAGCGGCCCAGGGTTTCGCCAGTTGGGATCCTGGGCGTGGGCATGGCACCGCATGCCAGGCTACGTTGAGGCGGCGTCCCACATGCCACAACTAGAAGGACCTGCAACTAAGATATACAACTCTGTACTGGGGGGGGAGGGGAGGGGGGGCGGGGATTTGGGGAGATAAAGCAGGAAAAAAAAAAAAAGATTGGCAACAGTTGTTAGCTCAGATGCCAATCTTTAAAAAAAAAAATTCTCTTAACCCTCAAACTGGAGAACAACTGGGTTGATAGGGTTGGAAAAGATAATGTGAGCAACAGGGACTTGAATAAACATGAGACATGGAACATTAGCGTGGGAAGGTGGAAGGGTTCGGCCTCTGACACACACCTAGTACAGTGAGGAACAAGCAGCTGGGCCCAAAGACAAGTTTCCAGGCTGCCAACCACCTGTCATTCCATCCTCCATAGCACAGCCCTGGCTGGGGAACTGGAGCACAGCATCTGTCTCCTGAGTCTGACAGACTCCAGCCTCTCCGATGACCGGCTCAACCACCTGCTGAGTGTGGCCCCACAGCAGAGCCTGGTGCTCCTGGAGGATGTGGATGCTGCCTTTCTCAGTCGAGACCTGGCTGCAGAGAGTAAGTAAGGGGAGTTGAGGGAAGGAGGAGTGCTTGTAAATGAGATATAGGAGTAAATGAAGAACAGTGGAAGCCAGTGGAAATCCAGAGGGCTGATGGAGGATGCCTGGGTTAGCAACAAGAGGCACTAAAGAGGGGAACATGGTGGAGAGTAGAAGGGGCTGCTCATTCTAAGTAGGGCTCTGACCACCCATACTTCTTTACCTCTGCCTTCCTCTAGATCCAGTGAAGTACCAAGGTCTAGGTCGTCTCACCTTCAGTGGACTGCTCAATGCCTTGGATGGTGTGGCTTCCACCGAGGCACGCATTGTGTTCATGACCACCAACCATGTTGACAGGTACAAAGTGAGGCACTCTGGGACTGAGAGGCAAGACTCCACCCCCTCAGCACTTTGGGAGGATCAGGAGGTTCAGAGGGGACCATCCTTTCTTGGAGTGCTGTTGGCACTGCTGCTCGTGACTCTGCTTTTGCTGCCTCCTCCTTAGGCTGGACCCTGCCCTGATACGCCCTGGGCGAGTAGACCTGAAGGAGTACGTGGGCTACTGCTCACACTGGCAGCTGACCCAGATGTTCCAGAGGTTCTATCCAGGGCAAGCACCTTCCTTGGCTGAGGCCTTTGCAGAACGTGTCCTTCAAGCTACAACTCAGATCAGTCCTGCCCACGTGCAGGGCTACTTCATGCTGTATAAAAATGACCCTGCAGGGGCAGTCCACAATGCTGAGTCCCTGAGGAGGTGACAGCCAGGCTGTGCTCAGCTCTCCTGCTCTAGGAGGTCAATAAACACCTGCCTCACTGCTCTGGTCTCTGACCTGACTGTACTGGTACTTGAGTCAAGAGCAGGGGCTGCAGTTGCAGATGGCTTGAGGGCCGTCAGGCATCCACATATACAAGCGCTGGGGGCACAGTCTAAGACAGAGTGGGGAGAGTGGGGAGTGGCAGTTCCTGGGTATCAGTGGCACCTTTGGGGCCATTGCACTCCCTTCCCTTTAGGTGTCTCTGTTCGGGCTGTCTCTAGGGGCCTCGACGGGCCCTAGGGGGGGAATTCTGGGTCTTGCCCAAACTCTGCTAGAGAGACTAACAAGAAAGCACAGTCATCCACCTAAAGGCATTAACATTAAAAAAAAAATCTATCTATAAATAAATAAATGGCAGCATATTACACAGTGGGTTATGTGGCAGGATGGTTCCTGCATATTCTGCTTAAATGTTGGCATCCAGTTTTCCCTGAAACCCACTACACTAGCTGAGACGTTAAACCATCTTTACCCAGGCCCCAATCTCCCGGGAGAACAGACTTCAGAGCGAAGTTGGGGCTACCTTGCCACACTCCACTGTTGCCAGAATTTAGGAAGAGAGCCATACTTCACAGGCTGGGCGCTACTGAGCAAAGAAAGCCGAACAAGGCCAAATCTCTTTATTGCCCCCTCCCACCCCAAATTCCCTGTCCCCCGACAGTACTGCTAGGAACCATCCTCAGATTCCAGGCTCAGGGGCTCCCTTCGAGCACCAGGTCGGTAGGCTCCCCGACCCCGAGGCAGGCGGGGGTAGGAAGAACCCGGTGTTCGACCCTTGGAGCGCTCCCAGCGGGTACAGTCCCGAGTCCTGCGGGGTGGGGGACCCTGCCAGTTGCCAGGCCCCTTCTCTTGGGGTGGACCTTCAACCCCTTGGTTACGGGGTTCTGGCTTTAGGTCCATGGGCTCCTTGAGGGGCCCCTCAGGAAGTGGCAGTTCCTGGGTATCAGTGGCACCTTTGGGGCCATTGCACTCCCTTCCCTTTAGGTGCCTCCGTTCGGGCTGTCTCCAGGGGCCTCGAGTGGCCCGGGGGGGATCTAGCATAGCTTTCTGGGTCTCGCCCAACCTTTGCTGATTTGGCCCAGTCCCTGGAATCTTCTCACAGGTGTACTGGGAAGCCACAGGCAGAGGAGCTGACAGAATGGGCTGGGCAGTTGATGAGGTGGACAGTTCTGTGGCAAGGGCACTGGGTGGGTGGGATGCTCTGGAGGCATCTACAGTTGACTCGGGTTCCAGAGGGGCAGGAGGCTAGAAAGAAGTGAGCAGATGCAGCGAGAGAGACGTAGTTCCTCACAGCAGGGAACCGCAGGCCCCTCACCCACTATCTGAGCCAACCACCATCAGCCTATAACCTCCCTCGGTAGAACAAAGCTCACCCTAGGCCGTGGCAGAAGGGGGTTGGTAGCAGGAAGGCTGGTGGCATTAGGGGCGGGGTGGGAAACCCTTCCCTCACCTGCTGGAGGCTGATGAAGTACCGGTTCCGCTCAGCCTCAAGGTCAATGATGCCCCCCCGCTCTTGCTGCCTCTGATAAAGCCGCTTGCGCTCTTCTTCTTGGCGCAAGCTCTCTGCATTGGGCTGGTACAGCTCCTGGAGGGAAAGGAGCAGGGGGCAGGGAGGGAAGAATAAATAGAAGGCGGCACCCTCAAACTCCTGTTCTTCCAGGACTGCTTCAGGGGATCTGCACAAGGTTATTGGTTTTATCCTTCAGATTTGGGCTCCCGATTGAAGCCTTGGGCTCCCAGTGGCGACTGTGGCTTTGCAGAGAGGTCTCAGGCAGGTCAAGCCCAATTCCAGAGATCCCATTTGAGGCAGACAAGATGCCGTTCCTCCCTCCATGGAGAATGCCATTATTCCTGCCTCAGATTAGAAGGGAGGTCCCTTACCATGGGCTGTTGGGGTTCAGGGGCTGCTTTCAGTGAGGCAAGATCGTACACGAGGGGCTCTCTGCACACGGGACACTGCACACCAACTGCCTTCTAAAAAGAGAGGAGAGATCACACATCTGCTTCACAGCCCAGGGTACCTGCCAGCTGCCCAACCCAGCCAACCAGCCTAATCTGCAGAGGGCTGGGGTGGAAGGGTGTGGACACAGCTGTCCAGCAGCAAGGTGGGACAAAGAAGGGGTTGTCTAGCCAGAGGTCTGGGAACCCTCTGAGACTGGATGCAATACCTTTACATGTATATAAGGATGCCCTTTCTTCTGGACAGAGGTGAGCTTTCATTAATCTCAAATGTATCTATGACCCTAAAAGGTTAAGAGTCGCTGGAATGGAGGAGTAGAAAAAGTTGTGAGAGTTGGCGGTGTCAAGGGAGCAGGGGCTGGCAGGTTGACCTGTTTGGTGGTAGCATGGTGCTGTTCCTGCTCCTGCTCCTGTCCTTGAGCCTGCAGCTCGTGCTCCATGTGCTGGATGTACCGAGCAAGGCAGTGGCAGTGGAAGTAGTGGTAACAGGGTGTTTTGGTGAAGGCCTCCTTCTCCTGGAGGGAGGATGGATGCAGAGCACTGCGTCAGAGCTCTCACGAGCCCTCCACTGCCGGTCCCAAGCAGATCCCAGGTCCCAAGAGAGAAACCCACCTGGAAACCATAGAGGCAGATGACGCACTGGCCATGGGGGATGTTGTTATCTGTGAGAATTTCCTTCCCTTTCTGAGAGGAGAGAAGACACTGTTCAAAGAGGGAGGGAGTGGCAAGAACTGTGAGCAAAGCCTGTCTACTAGTCCCAGGAGTGACTGGTGGGACTATCTCCCACCAGGCCTGTGTGTCACTTCGTGTTCATGCATTTCTGTCTTGGTGATGCTCCCTCTGCTTGGAATTAATCCTTCTCCACGTCCCAGCCTCTCCACCCAAACCTGCTGGGCTTCAAAATCCAATTGAATTGCTTTTCCACTCCTTTAGTCACCTTCAATATACCTTGGGGATGAAAATAATATACTTTAGAGATAAAAATATGTTCAATTAAAACTCGTCCTCTGGGAGGCCTTTCTTGGGTAACCCTCCTTTGAGTATTGCTTCCCCAATGAGTTTGTTCTGGAGTCAGCCTTCAGAAACAAAGTCAGGCATGGGCAACCCAAAGGGAGAGAGAACTGGAAAGGCATCGAGTTGAGCTATGAAACACACCTTTGTGTGTTGTTTGAGAGCTAACGCTCTGGAATTCCAAGCTGCCCCGTGAAGGCCTGACTCAAGAGGGCTACAATTGTCTATGCGGCTCTCTCTGACTCTAAGCCACCCACCTTCATTCTTTTCTGGACATTTTTCTTAAAAACTCAAAGCAAAGGAAAATGAGACTGTACTTAATTATGTGTTTTTAATGTCAAACAACAAGTTGTCTGTGTATATTAACTTATAGCTCTACGTGTTGCTTCATTTTGGCTGTGCCCTTTGCTAGGATAGAAACTCTGAGGAAAAGAACCAGGACTTTTTCTAGTCCACTCTAATGGCAGACTAGCCTTCAGACGTTCGTTTATAGGGGAGACCCTCTAGATCTCTTACTACATTCAGTTGCCAAGACAATAAGAAATGCACTGAAACTGAAGCAAAACAAATGCAAGTTAGAGATGAAAAGTAATCTTCTGTCAAGATGCAGGAACAGGCAACTTGGGGAAGCTATAGACCTGTCTTTTGGGGAGATCTTTTTGGAACAGAAGAGAACCTCATCTTTCTGGATTCATTTAGGCCTTACCTAAACAAGGCCTAAATGAATGACTCCAGATATGTTCAGGATTGCAGGCCCAGGGCTCCCCCTGCGAGAAACGGCTCTAGCTTGAGGGGAAGGACGTTCCCCAGGTCAGGACGCCTCTTACCTCAATGAGTTCATAGAGCATGGCAGTACCCAGCCCGGCCTTGGCCACGTGGCTCAGCGCCTGGGAGATCCTGGAGGAAGAGGGCAAAGCAGACATTAGGCCTGCCTCAACCCTCACCAGACTGAGCTGTATCACGAGTTTTCCCTGCTGTGACCAGCACACTTACTTGTGGATCTGCTCATCAGAGAGTCCTCGGGGGTTACGGATAGATATCTGTGGTACCTCGTTGGGGTACTAGTGGGAGAAGATAACAAATTACTGCCAGAGCACTCCCCCCCAGGGCCTCTCCTCTTCCTCTCTTTGCCACCACAATGCAGGGGCCTCACCTGTGCTGGGACCTGAAGCACCAGAGTGAAGCAGACATACTGGGAGTCCTGGTCTTCTGCAGTGGCAGGGTGCAGGGTGATGTAGATCGCCCACGGTGAAGATCTGCAGGTGGATCAAGTGGAGACCTGGAATGTGACTGGGAGGGGCTTGAGGGCTGGGGAGGACGAGGGGGAGACAGTAAAGCGGGCAGAAGAAGTGAGCATTCGGCTCTTTCTTTTGGCAGGGAGGTTAAAGGAATAGTCTTTGTCCACATGAGAGAAACATTATCTCTGAATCAAGGCTCACAGATTCTGCATGGAATCCTCTCATTGCTAAGAGGACTCCTGCCTGCCTCTCGTTGAATACGTACCTGTCAGTTCCTTTAACCACCTGTAGTTCATCCAGATAGATAGACTCTAACACCTCAACTTCAGAGGGCAGGACCCTAGAGAGACGGGGAGATTGATGCACCATTACAGCTCTCCCTGTGAAAGCTTGCTAAGGCCAATGACAGCTGGCTTTGTAGGAAAATGGCAACCTGCCTGAGTGCATTCTCTTCCTAGCCACCATAAAAATTGGAGAAATATATTTCCGTAAGTTGTCAAGTGGCCAGGTAGGAAGCCTGGGAATCAGAGTTTTAGAAGTCATTTCTGCCAATAGATGCAGAAACGGATTCCCAGGAAGGTGAAATGAACAGCCCCAAATCTGAAGGCTTAACAGAGACAGAAGTGGGACAACAGCCAGGTCTCCTGACTCCATTTAAGTTTCATTGCATTGTTGGTTGTTCCTTAGTGGCCATCTCTCTGATCTAGAAATAGGAGGTCCATTGATTAGCATCAAGGTTACTAATACCACTCCTGGCTTTCCCCACACCACTGTTGACGTGGATCCCAGTGTCTACACACACTGCCAGTACCAGTCACCCTAAACCTTCTCAAAGGAGATACCAACCTGAACAGAACAACAGATCTAGGTGGTATAAAGGCTGTGTTGTAGTGGAAGAGCCAGCACCCCTGGAGTCAGTAATAGGTACCCATTACTTACCAGCTTTGTGATCTGCGTAGTTACTTAACTCTGTAAGCATGAGTTACCCTGTCTACCATATATAGATAATTCCACCTATGCTCTAGGGTTATTGTAAGGATGAAAGGCGATTTGTTTAAATAAAGTACCTAATAGTATCTTGGCCATAGTAGCTAGTCTATGTTCTCTTTTTTGCTATTTGTATATAACATTGTCCCTTAAAAGGAAAGAGGGCAGGATGTAGTTAGTATTTGATCTATTTATGACCCTTGCTGTCTGGTTGATCTACATCAACCTGTCCATGTCAGGATCCAGCGGTCCTGATGCAAATCAGAGGACACACATGTTTAATCACAGAAACAGCACTTCTAACGATGCTGAAGATGAATGAGTGGCTTCAGTCCACAACTCTACCCAGATAATACATGGAAAAATGCGTGCTTGCTTTCTTACCTTGTCCCCTCTTTACCAAGAGCAGGGCTGCCTTACTGTGACCCATATTAGTAGTTCTCAAAACTGTTTTTTTTTTAAGTCTTAGGCAGACACCTCAAAATATTAAATAGATAATAAGGGAGTAGTTCTGGCTGACATGAGCATGGGAGTCTCAGAGCACCAGAGGCTAGCTGTGTAATCACTGCTGCCCTCTCCATGGCTCAAAGTGTTCCCTCAGAATCTTAAAGTTCCCCTGAACAGGTTGAAAACAAGTCTACGTGGGCTCAATAAAGGCCATCCCTGGCTGGGCTCCCTGAACCAATGAAAGACTGAACTGTAGCCTCCATCAAGAGGCCTTTCAATACTTCACCCTCCCTAGCTGTGACTTGGGCCCTGGATGTGAAGGATGAGATGGGATGGTGGTAAGGTGGTGACCAAAAAAAAAAAAAAAAACAGAAAGCGATGGATTGGAGAATGTCCTAGGACTAAGAACATAAGATTTGGAGTCAGATAACCTGGATTACTAGTCATAACTATGTACCTTTTGGCAAATCATTTTACCTCCAGGCCTCCTCTAGTCTCCTCGGGTGCCTACACCTCCGAGTTATTGATGAAAAAGAAGCTTATGGATGTTACACATCCTTCGTGATCCTCAACTATTCTGAGGTAGATGCCACACCCACTCTTTTTTTTTCCACAGCTGAGGACACTGACTCACAGAAACCAGGTGGCCTGGTCAGCATCACACAGCTAATAAAATATGGGGTGAACCCACATTTATCCTATCATCCAGAGTCCTTCCAGTTCTGTTCTCTTGTCAAGAACACTTAAGAGAAGGACTTTTTTGTGAGGTGTAAGGCTTTATTCAGACATTGGTGCTGTTGAGGAGGGAGAAGGTTGAGGAAAGCCTCGGCAGAAATAGGCTGATCCAACGGGAAAGGGGGACGGGAGCTGAAGGACATCGGTTCCGGGAGGTAAAAGGGAGGCGGGGAGGTCTGATAAGAAGGCATTCCCCAGGACCCTGAGCAAATCCACTTCAGGAAGAAAAGGACGAGCTGAGGCTGGAGCAGAGGGCATCGAACCAGGTAAGGCGCGGCCCGGCATCAGATCGGGTTTTCTCTCCATCAGATCAGCGCCCCTCCACCCACCGCTGCCCAGTCCAGAAGCTCCGTTAGGGAGAGATGTCAGCGTCTTTGCCACCCCTCATCCCTCGCTCCGCCCCACACACCCGCCGTACGGACCGTCTGCGGCCGCCGCTACTCCCCCGGACCGGATCCAGGCGGTCAGCCAAAGCCCGTGCCCCCAAAGTTACCAGTCCTCCTCCCCTGCCGCCGCCGACGCAGAAGCCGCCATGTCTTCTCCGGCCCACAGCCGGAACCGGAAGTGCTCTTGGGGACGCCGGAGGCGGATAGCTGGGCGGGGGAGGGCTCGCGGCCGTTTCTAGGCAACCGCAGACTCTGGGTCCTTAGTGGGTCTTGAAGGCCAAGGGACGGTTCGCAAGTGCCCCAGGAAGTGCCTGTGGGCGGTCCACCGTTTCTCCCACACCTCTGAACGCTTTTCTCCTCAGAACCTCTGGCAAGTTTTAGCAAGTAAAATTGGTAAGCATGGGAGTCTAAAGAGCCTGGCAGTGGGGGTGGAGAAGAATTATAGGTCAGGCAATGTAAGCAGGCAGCCAGAAGGGGCGGGGCTGAAGGCAAGGGCCGGCCTCCCTCGGCCTGAGGAGCTTGAAGCTCCTAGGCTGGGGGTGAGAGGGGCTCCTATGTGCGAAGCGCGCGGACAGGGGTCGGGGCGGGGGTGTTGAGGAGGTGGGCAGCCGCAGGAACAGGGAGGAGGCTGGAAGGGGCGGGGTCGGTGGGCGAGGCTGGGTGGAGGGGGCGGGGTCGAGGAGGTGAGCCTGGGTGGAAAGGGGAGTGGTCGGATGGGCGAGGCTGGGTGGGGTGGCGTGGGGGGAAGCCGGACTCTGGGTCCGGTGGGCGCGGGCTTGGGGCAGGGGACAGGAGGAGCTGAAAAGGAGTGAGAACTGCAAGAGGCGCTCCGTTTGCTCCAAGATCTCATCTTTCCGTCCGCTCCACCCTACCTTGTTTTTGAGGCCTGGATTATTATGAAAAAGAGGAAAGGCACGGCGGCTAACGTTAACCTTTCTCCCATGCCCGAACCAGGCCTCCCAGATGTGTGGAACTGTCCCTGGCGCTGTAGCCTTTCACCACCATCTCTACCTTCTTCCTTCTGAGGGATCCTGAAACCTCTTGTCATGGAAAAGTACCACGTGTTGGAGATGATTGGAGAAGGCTCTTTTGGGAGGGTGTACAAGGGTCGACGAAAATACAGTGCTCAGGTGGTGCACAAAGAGGGATATCTCTTGGGTGGGATTCCGCACCAACTCCAGCGGAAAACGGGGCCAGAAGGAAAGCAATCATGCCGACCTGTGTTCCTAAGGCACTGATTCTCTGAAATTGGATTACTTGAGTTCAAACCCTAGCTCCACCACTTTCTGGCCTTAGAACTATGGACAAGTTACTTAATTTCTCTGTGTCTCAAGTTTCCTCATCCGTAGAATGAGGATAAGAACAGTATCTGATTGATGGAGTTTGAAGATTAAATGTGATGTCACACCAAATCACTTAGTACAGTGCCTGGCCCCTAGTAAACAGCAAATATTAATCTCTATCATACCATGCAGGAAGAGACAAACCACCTGAATTCTTTCTTCTCTCTTCATATTTTTTTCCTTCTCTTTCCCTTAAATTCCTTAAATCTTGAGTTCTTTACCCAGATCAGAACACTTCTCCCAGAACCCACCAAAGGGAACTGTCTGGCGGAGGCTGTTTCTCCTAGGGCAAGGGGCAGGGGAATCCTGGGTAAGGCCAGGGTACCATGGGGAAAGGGGAGTGGGAGCCTAGCAGGTCTAATGAGAATTGTTTAAAGAATCTAAAGTCTAAATTCTGGAGCCTTGGGGCTAATGTTTCAATGGCATGGTTAGACCTTGATTCTCCACCTTGCACTGATAGGTGGTGGCCCTGAAGTTCATTCCAAAGTTGGGACGCTCAGAGAAGGAGCTGAGGAATCTGCAACGAGAGATTGAAATCATGCGGGGTCTGCGGCATCCCAACATTGTGCATATGCTCGACAGCTTTGAGACTGACAAAGAGGTGCACTTTGATGGTTTCGGGTTACCTGCCCCCAAGCACGAGGATCCCAGGGATCTCCAGCCTCAGAATGTATAAATCTGGAGCTGTCAGCGCCATTGCCTTCTCCCCACAGGTGGTGGTGGTGACAGACTATGCTGAAGGAGAGCTCTTTCAGATCCTGGAAGATGATGGAAAACTTCCTGAAGACCAGGTATGCTTCCTGGCTCAGACTTCTCTCTGCCCCTGAGCCCTCTCCGGGTTACGGACTGATAGGGAAAGCTGATAGCACTGAGTCTTCATTTTGAAGACTCCTAGAAAAATATGAGAGTCTAGATGTCCATAGCGGCAATGTGGTATGACAGTAAAGTATGTGAACACTCGAGCCAAAATATCTGAGTACAAAGCATGGCTCTGCCAGTTATTCACTGGATCCTCTTGGGCAAGTTATTTTAGCCTCTGCGTGCTTCGGTTCCTTCATTTTAAAATGGAAATAATACTAATGTCTACCTCATAAAGCTTTTGTAAAGATTAATGAGTTAATTCATATGAAGTGTTCAAAAGAGTGCCTGACACACATTATTCAACATAGTTATCAATTATTAATGTTGTTGTTGTTGTTGGGCATCCTTAGGGAAGAGCAGCCAGTGTGGTGGCACTGGAGCGGGGGCAGGGATGTGGTTAAGGCGGGAGTGGCCACCAGGACATAGTGATTAGCGGTGGGATTTGGTTGAACACCTTCTCTGGCCACACTCATTCTAGGGATTTCTCTGTGTTCTAGCGTGGAGGCTCCCCTCAGGACTTCCTATCACACACTTCTGTTTCCTGCTGAGCACTCATCATTATTTGCAAGTTGTCATCTTAGTCGTTTCATCTGTCTTGTTTGTTTGTCTGACTTCTTCTCTGGAGGAAAAGGACTCAGCCTTATTTAATAACAGCTAATGTGTATTGAATGTGTCCTGAGTGCCAGGCACCATTCTGAGCATTATGTTACTTTACATGCCTTAATTCATTTAGTCCTCACGATAATCCTATGAGGTAGGTGGTATCATTATTGTCACCTTATATGTGATGAGGCACAAGATAATTTGCCCATGGTCATACAGCTGGTAGGTGAGACTCAATAAATTTTCCTTGAGTGAATGAATGAATAAATGAAAGAACAAATAGAGGAGTGAGAACTAAGGACGGTATCGCGTGCAGCTCTAGAAGAAGGGGAAGGAAGAGAAGGTTGCATGGGCAGTAGTGTTAGGGAGGAGTCTTTGGGCTCGTCAGCAGGCTCCTTCCTCTGACCTCTTCTTTCTTCCTCCCACCTCACTGTTTGACCCCTAGGTTCAGGCCATTGCTGCCCAGTTGGTGTCGGCCCTGTATTATCTGCATTCCCACCGCATCCTCCACCGAGACATGAAGCCTCAGAACATCCTCCTTGCCAAGGGTGGTGGCATCAAGCTCTGTGACTTTGGGTGAGGAGCCTGACCTTCCAATTCTGCGGGGAGCCTTAGACCATACGCTTGGCTTGCTTGGCCCTCATCTTAGAACCTGAGCTGGAGACTGGGGTTCTTCCTGGGCCTTTTGGAAGGTGCTTTCTCTGTTCAGGTTTGGGACATCTCACACAATGATGGGTAGCAGTGACCAGGTCTAGTTTTTCTTGCATATCTTCTCTCTTTCCATTTCCATTCCATTGTCTCCTGCAGATTTGCCCGGGCTATGAGCACTAACACAATGGTGCTGACCTCCATCAAAGGCACACCCCTCTATATGTCTCCGGAGCTGGTGGAAGAGCGACCATATGACCATACCGCGGACCTCTGGTCTGTGGGCTGCATCCTGTATGAGCTGGCTGTTGGCACCCCGCCCTTCTACACGACTAGCATCTTTCAGCTGGTCAGCCTCATCCTCAAGGACCCTGTGCGCTGGCCCCCCACCTTTAGTCCTTGCTTCAAGGTAATGAATGTATATATAGAGAGATTACTTTTGCATCAGAAACCTGTCTCCTTCTGCCCCTGTTCCCTTTTCCACTATCCTTTTCTAGAGCTGGGGCAGGACTTTGCAGTTACTGAGTTAATGCAGGAGCTGGGCCAAACTGCCTTGCTTCTGTACTGCAGGGACTTAATAGGGAGTGGGGGGGTGGGGAGGGTGTTTTAAGTTCTGCCAAACTTGAGAATACCAGCCCCTCGTTGGCCAGGCTATCCTTTATCACAAAGGGAAGGTAATTTCAGGACAGCAGAGACAGATACCGGTGCTTTTACATACCCGCTATCCCACTTATTTCCTCTCAGATGCAATGTCCAGATGATATTAGATTTGCCAACACAGCTCTCAGTCCTCTTCCTGAAGGAAGGAGTCTTCACGTATCCAAATGGCCGGAGCTGGCGGGGCTAGCTCAGTGAGTAGGGGCAGATGATAAAGATGCTGCCTGCTCATTGTAGCTAAGTCTCAGCAGGCTGGAAGACGGAGGGCAGGAGGGAGGAAAGAGTTGACCGTTTTTATTCTTATCTAGGGCAAGATTTGGGCTTTCAGTGAAATTTAAATACAGCCTTCTCCCAGAGTGAAATCTCGTTATAAGCTTCCTTTGCTTTATCTAAGACCAAAAGGGACAAGTTTCTCCTCAACCTATTTAGTTGGGGAGGCCCAAGTAATTATCAAAAAGAATCTAAACAAAGGAAACTTAAATGGGTGATTACATAGGATATTCCTTCTCCTTTAGGGCAGATATGCAGGTATCTCCGCAAGAGCCACGGTATAACAATCACCTTGTTTAGAATGATGCTCATAATCTACTAGCACCTTCTATACCTGTTTCAGGCCCAGTTGAGGCTTTCCCCAAGGATACCTCATAACAGATATACCCTTTTCAGAGGCAATCTCCCCACCCCACCACCATCTGAAGACTTGCTGAAAGATTTCTGGTTTTAAGTGCTCCTAGACACATCTTTACACAACGTCTTGTGTATGTGAGTGTGCTTTTAACTGTAATTGCATCTGTTGCTACCCAGCCGCAGACAAACCGCACTCAAAGGGCAGGCGAGGTGAGCAATCTGGGACTCCTGTAGATGTTTGCTTTCTGAAGGTGATTGTGAAGGTGACAGCCCTCTCTTCTCCTAGTTTTTTCTCACTTCTTCACAAAGCTGGTGACATTGAGATTTCTGTTTTTACTTCCGGGGTTCCCAAACGTCCATGGACAGGAGTTTTGGCTCCCTAGCGGGTGAGACAGTGAAGTCTGTCCATGATTTCAGCCAGGGAAAGGAGGCCGAAGGATAGGGTTAGAGAGGGTGTGATCAAGACCAGCTAGTCTGCTCTAGGAATGGACTCAAGAGTCTTGGTTTGCTGGTTCTGCTGATGAGTTAGGGAGAAGAGAAGGCTGATAGGGTATTTTTTTCTCTCCACAGAACTTCCTGCAGGGACTGCTCACCAAGGACCCCCGGCAGCGTCTGTCCTGGCCAGACCTCTTACATCACCCCTTTATTGCTGGTCATGTCACCAGTGAGTCATTAGGGTTCCTAGGGCTTCCCTAGTATTCTCTCCAAACTCCCCTCCTTCCCCCACTATCTGGATCCAACATATATTCTTTACCCCACCAGCTTGAACTTTCTTCCTAGCCCTTTGCCTGACCTTTGCCACTTCCACTGTAACCCCCTTCTTCTTTGTCATTTGTCAAAATGGTCTCCTTCCACAGAAGCCTGGAGACACTGAAGTTGCCTCTGGCTGAGTGGACATGGTGGCACAGCTCCAGTACGATCATGTCTTCCCACCCCCTTCCCTCCCTGCAGTAATAACTGAACCAGCAGGCTCAGATTTGGGTACCCCATTCACCAGTCGCCTACCTCCAGAACTTCAGGTGCTAAAGGACCAGCAGGCGCATCGGCTGGTCCCCAAGGGCAATCAATTTCGCATCTTGCGTCAAGCCTGTAAGCGCATGGCTGAGGAGCTCAAGCAGAAGGTGTGTGGGGCAGGGGGGAATATGCTGACAACCAGGCTCGTGACTGGGGGAGTTGGGAAGGAGTAGCTCTTTAGGTTTGGGCAAGGGCCACAAATAGGATTCATAGTACCCTGTGGCAACCGAATAGTTCTGATTCAGTGTCTCCTGCCCGTTTCTCACAGAGACACCAGAACACAGGACCTGCCGTTGAGCAAGAGGACAGGACCAGCAAGGTGGCTTCTGGCACAGCCCCTCCGCCCAGACTAAGGGCCACTCCTCAAGAATCAGGCCTCTTGGCTGGGATCTTGGCCTCAGAAATGAAGAGCAGCTGGCCTGAGTGTGGGGCTGGAGAGGACCCCCCTGCACCTCGGTGAGGGGGGTATAGCCAGGGATTTACAGCCTGAGGTATCTGGCAGATCTTTGGCTCTAGCCAAAGCGAGTATACCATGGTCCCTGTCACTAGCCACTGCCTACGTACGCACAGGGCCCTGGGAGTCTGAGTCCTTGGTTCCTGAATTCTAATTCCAGATACTTTCCTGACTCGTCAGGAAACGTGGGAACTTTCCTTTCTCTATGCCTCGGTTATACCTTAACTGAAATGGAAAGAATTATCTCCATGCAAAAGGGAAGATTATTTGAGTTGAGAGCCACAGGTGAAAACCGCCAAGATAGACTTGAGAATAAGATCCAAGATGGGAGGGCAGTCAAGGATATGTGTGTAGTGGTCAACGTATCCTGTCCTGGCTGTATCCTAGAAGGAGGTCTCCTCTTTCCAATCCTATTTGTCTTAGTCTTCCTTCCTCTCCTGGGTCTAGAGGGAGGAACAAGTTAATGAACTCCAAGCCTGATAAGTCTAGAACTCATCTTGCTCCCCACTTCCTCCGGCAGGGAAAACTGGACCACCCAGGATTGTGAACGAGCATTCCCAGAGCTGAGGCCAGAGGTGATGGGCCAGCAGAGCATCAATGCAGTGGATTTAGAGAATGAGGTGAGCCCTAGGGCTTCTTCTTGGCCTTGTCCCTACCATGGGATATTGAGTCTAGGTAGATGTTTTTCTAGAACAGTGATTCCTAGCCATCCAATTATGAGCTCCCCTTGTGTTAAAAATTACTTTCTTATTATTATAGATTTTGATTGTGCAGTATCTGCACATATAATTATCAAAAATTGGAAGACATAGGTAAAAATGAAAGTCCCTCTTGAGCCTTACCTCGGTCCCAGAGACGTCTACTGTTATTAGTTTAGTCTGCTTCCTTCCAAACTTTCTGTACTTTTACGTATATGCATATGTACTCACAGAAATATATAGTTTGGGGGCTGGCTCCATGGCCAAGTGGTTAAGTTCTCGCACTCCGCTTCAGCGGCCCAGGGTTTCACCGGTTTGGATTCTGGGCGGGGACATGGTACCACTCATCAAGCCATGCTGAGGTGGCGTCCCACGCAGCACAAGAAGGACCTACAACTACAATATACAACTATGTACTGGGATGCTTTGGGGAGAAGAAGAAGGAAAAAATACGAAATAAATAAGATTTGCAACAGTTGTTAGCTCAAGTGCCAATCTTTAAAAAAAAAAAAATGTATATATAGTTTGGCTGTTTTTATGTTACTGAGTTCATACCGTATGTATTGTTTTGCATCATGCCTCTCTTATCATTTGACCTGTTTTAGAGATCTTTGTACATCTGAACATATAGTTCTACCTTAATCTTTTGTGCTTTTTTAGGATTTTAACTTTTTATTTTGAAATAACTTCAAACTTAAAGAATAGTTGTGAGAGGGGCTGGCCCCGTGGCCGAGTGGTTAAGTTCGCGCGCTCCGCTGCAGGCGGCCCAGTGTTTCGTTGGTTCGAATCCTGGGCGCGGACATGGCACTGCTCATCAAACCACGCTGAGGCAGCGTCCCACATGCCACAACTAGAAGGACCCACAACGAAGAATATACAACTATGTACCGGGGGGCTTTAGGGAGAAAAAGGAAAAAATAAAAAAAATCTTTAAATAAAAAAAAAAAAAAAAGAATAGTTGTGAGAATACCACAAGGTAGTCCTGTATACCCTTCACCCAGACTCACCAGTTGTTAAAATTCTGCCACATTTGCTTTATAATTCTCTCTCTATATACATGGACATATCAGCTCTCTGAGTCTTTTGGAGTAGGTTGCACACATGCCCTCTTACCCCCACATACTTCAGTGCGTATTTCTTAGGAACAAGGTCAGTCACTTGCACTATCACAGTACAACTATAGGAGTCAGAAACTTAACATTGATATCATTCTGTTGCTTAATCTACAATCCATATTCTAATTTTGCTAATTGTTCCAGTAATGTTCTTTATAGCAAAAAAACCACATTTCTTTCCTGATCCACAATCCAGTCCAGTGTTACGCATTGCATTTAGTTGTTATACCTCATTAGTCTCGTTCAATCTGGAGCAGTTCCTAGCCTGTCTTTGTCTTTCATCACTCACAGTTTTGAGGTGCACAGGCCAGTTATTTTGTAGAACATTCCTCAAATTGATATTTCCTCATGATTAGGTTCAGGTTATGCATTTTTGGTAGGAATCCTACATAAGTGATGCATCCTCAATACCACAATCTTTTTATTTTATTTTTGCTGAGGGAGATTCACCCTGGGCTAACATCTGTTGCCAATCTTCCTCTTTTTGCTTGAGGAAGACTTGCCCTAAGCTAACATCTGTGCCAACCTTTCTCTATTTTGTATATGAGTTGCTGCCACAGCATGGCTGCCAACAAGTGGTCCACATGTGGGATCTGAATTCAATCCGCTGAAGTGAAGTGTGCCAAACCTAACCACTAGGCAATGGGGCTGGCTCCACCACAGTCTTTTTAATAACTTCATAGTATTTCCTAATATGGATGTGCCATGATTTATTATTCCCTTACTGATTGGCTTTATGACATTTCCAGAGTTTTTTCTTCTAAACCATGCCACAGTAGACAACTTCCTAGGTATCTGTTTATGCACATGTGCCAGTGTTCTCCAAGGGCCTTTTCAAGACCGCTCACATCCTGCCAGCTGGGCCTTTTTAAACTGGTGGTTTAAAAAAGTACATCTGTGCCAAAGGAGTCACTGGCTTCTTACAGTTACTTCATAATTCCCCAGGTTGGAAGCTATTACCCTTGAACCTACCTGCTCCTCCTAAGCTCTTTCACTCCCCTGTGCCTCAGGAGCCAGACAGCGATGATGAGTGGAAACACCTGCTAGAGACCAGCAAGCCCATGCCCATACAGCTGAAGGCCCCTCTCACCCTGCTGTGCAATCCTGACTTCTGCCAGCGCATCCAGGCTCAGCTACATGAGGCTGCAGGGCAGGTAATGGGCAGAAGGATACTGGGGGTCTGGGGGATGGGTTGAGACTATTTTTGCAGATGAGGCATTAAAGAACATTGATTGACATAAGGAGAAAGAGAAAGTTTATTGCTTTCCACTTCTCTTTCAGTCCATGTACTTAATTCAAGGAGATTTGCTAACCTTCTTTAGTAACACCAAAAGAACAGACCTCAGGTTTCTCTTTCTGAAGGAAAAAGTACCCATCTAGAGCAGGGGTCAGCAGACTTCTGATGGTAAATATTTTAGGTCTTGAGGGCCAAAAGGCAAAAAATGGAGGCTATTACGTAAATACTTCTATACTGAGAGAAAATACATTTCCACAATATTTTTATTGGCGAAATTAAAAATATAGATCTAACAAGTATACAACATTCTCTAATACAGGTATACTAATGAGAAGAATGAGATTCTTTTTTAGGGGATAACATTTTGCTTGATTGGCATTCATAGTGTTCCCTCCTACAAAGCCTTTCCTTGCTTCTCTGAAACCCAGTGATCTTCCTTCCTGGGAACTCACCAAAATATGTTGTCTGCATCTCTTTCCCTCTCTTTTCTTTAAAGTTTTTGAGAATTATTTTTAGTAAATTTACCAAGTTGTGAAACAATCACCATAATCCAGTTTTAGAACATTTTCATTGTCCCAGTAAGATCCCTCATACCCATTTACAGTTAGTCATCGTTCCCACTCCTGTCCCAGGCAACCAGTGTCTACTTTCTGTCTCAGACATTTGCCTTTTCTGGACGTTTTAGGTAAATGGAAGCATACGGTATACAATCTTAATGTCTGCCGCCTTTCACTTAGCATAATGTTTTCAAGGTTCATTCATTTTGCAGCGTGTATCAATACTGCATTCCTTTTTATTGCCGATTACTATTCCATTATATGGATAAATCACATTTTGTTTATCCAGTCACCAATTGATGGACATTTGGGTTGCTTCCGCTTTTTGGCTTTTATGAGCAATGCTGCTTCAAACATTCATATGGAAGTCTTTGTGTGGACATAAACGTTTTTGTTTCTCTTGGGTGGATTCCTAGGAGTGGAATTGCTGGGTCATATGGTAAATTTATGTTTAACTTTAAGGAACTGCTGAACTATTTTCTAAAGGGGCTGCACCATTTTACATTCCCACCAGCAATGTATGAGGGTCCCCATTTCTCCACATCTTTGCCAACATGTATTGTTGCTAATCTTTTTGTTTATAGCCATTCTAGTGAGTGTGAAATAGTATCTCACTGTCATTTTAGTTTGCATTTTGCTAATGAGTAATGTTAAACATCTTTTCGTGTGCTTATCAGCCATTTATATATCTTCTTTGGTGAAATATCTATTCAATTCTTTTGCTCATTTTTAAATCAGGTTGTTTGTTTTCTTATTGAGTTGTAAGAGTTCTTTGTATATTCTGGCTACAAGACCTTTATCAGATATGTGATTTGCAAATCTTTTCTTCCAGTCTATGGTTTGTCTTTTTTTCTCATAAGAGTGTCTTTTGAAGCACAAAGATTTTAAATTTTGATGAAATCCAATTACTATTTTTTCCCTTTGTGGATTATGCTTTTGGTCTTGTATCTTTTCCAAACCCAGAGTTTTAAGATTTTCTCCTATGTTTTTTCTAAAAGTTTTCTAGTTCTAGCTCTGACGTTTAGGTCTCTGATCCATTTTGAGTTAATTTTTGTATACAATGTGAGGTAGAGATCTAACTTCATCTTCTTGCGTGTGGCTATACAATCGTCTTGGCACCATCTGTTGAAAAGACTCTCCTTTCCCCCACTGAATTGCCTTCCCAACCTGCACCTCTCTGTCAGCCCTTATACGTTGTCATCCTAGTGTTGGATAACTTTTCAATAGGGAAGCAGGTTAAAAGCTTTGCCTCCATGATAAGACTTCCTGAGTTAGAATTCCAATGGAGGGGCCAGCCCTGTGGCCGAGTGGTTAAGTTCACACGCTCCACTTTGGTGGCCCAGGGTTTTGCTGATTCTGATCCTAGACGTGGACATGGCACCACTCATCAAGCCATGCTGAGGCGGCATCCCACGTGCCACAACTAAAAATATACAACTGTGTACCGGGGGTCTTTGGGGAGAAAAAGGAAAAATAAAATCTTTAAAAAAAAAAAGAATTCCAATGGAACTACTCTTTAGCTCTGTGATTATTGACTGTATACTACAGCTATCTAGAAACTTCAGTGTCCTCATCTAGAAAATGGGTAATCATATTCACGTCACAGGATTATTGTAAAGAGTAAATGAGCAAATGAGTGAAAAGATTTAGAACAGTGAGTGGCATATGGTAAAGCACTTGACATAAATGTTCTTCTTTTGAAGAATAACCTTTTAAAGAATAACCATTTGAAAATATACTACTGTCCTTAGCTTGCAGGCTGTATGAAAGTTAGTGGTAGGCTAGACTTGGCCTGCAGGTCATAGTGTGACAACCCCTGCTCTAAAGTTGAATAATAGTGTTTTGTGTCCATTGTTTTTAATTTTCAGAAGCGTGTGTGTGCCTTTTGTTTTGCTTTTAAGATGAAGGGCTGGGGAAGGGAGGGAGCAGATGGGAATGCCACTGGGTCTGACAGAGAGGTCCAGAGGGGAGGTCCCCTCCACCTTGGTCACCACTGTTATACGTCAGGTGACCTGACCATTTGTGCTCCTGTTCCCTGCCACATTTTCCGTAATTCTCTATTCTTCTCTGGGTTTTAGACTCCCAAAGAAAGGAACTAGAACATTTGGTCAGCTTTGCCAAATCCTTGGAGACACTTGGTATCTGTGACTCTTTTTCTTTTACCTCTGATAATGTGGATTACTGTCTCTGTCCCTTGTGTCACCCAGATCCTGAAAGGCATGCTGGAGGGCGCTTCCCAAATCCTTCCCACACTCCGGGTCCTGAGCAGTCTTCTGTCCAGCTGTAGTGACTCCGTTCCCTTGTACTCCTTCTGCCGGGAGGCGGGGCTCCCTGGGCTGCTGCTCAGCCTACTCAGACACAGCCAGGAGAACAACAGCATCCAGCAGGTAAGCACTAGGCCAGGAGCCTCGAGAGACTTATAGGAGTTTCTTCTCCTTGGATTTCTCTTCTCCCAACTGCCATCTCTACTTGGCCAAACTGCCTTTTATTTTCTTTCCTCCTTCTTCTAGTTAGTAGAGCATGAATTGCAAACTCCAGTACCTTCTGAGGCCAGGCAGATAATGTCAGTCATGACATAGACTGTGTTTGACTGTATGAGTAGTGGGGAATATGATACCCTGGAGATCTCATGCCCAATCTAAATGGGACATCCTCTCCTCAGCTCCAGCCCACTGTTGCCATGTTGGCAATATGGGCCCAGTGTCACTAGACCTTCTAGTTTTACAAGAGAAGCTAGAAATACAGATTTTTATGTGCAATTTCCCAATATTTAGAGTACTGTGTTTTCAAATATTAAATCCTAGGCTTTATTGACCCAAACTTTTTTTTTTTTTTGAGGAAGCTTGGCCCTGAGCTAATATCTCTGCCCATCTTCCTCTACTTTATATGTAGGACACCTACCACAGCATGGCTTGATGAGCAGTGCATAGGTCCACACCCCGCATCTGAACTGGTGAACCCTGGGCCACTGAAGCAGAGGGCGTGAACTTAACCACTGTGCCACTGGGCTGGCCCCTTTATTGACCTGATGTTTATAGAGCAGGGTACTGAAATTCAGAGATTAACTGACTAATACACAGGCACTAACTTGTACACAATCCCGGAGACGATAAGTGGAAGAGCGAGGATTGAGACTGTCTGAGCCCAAACCTCTGCTTCCCCGTGCTGGGTCCTGCCGCAGCTGAGCTGGGAGGGCAGAATGAAAACATGTTTAATGGGGCCTGGGCTCAGGCAGCTGGAAAGCTGCTCTCTGCTGATGAGGATTAATCCTGAGCATTTTTAAGGGATTTAGGAAAGAATTTGAGCTATTTTGGAGAAGAGAATCTCCTAAACTCCAAAATACTGTTCAGCCCAAACTAGACACATTTTCAGGCTGTTTATTGGCTGTGGCTTTGTATCTCTGGATCTCCTCTCTCTGTCCAAAGGCTCTCTTCCCCCTGCACCTTTCTGTTTGGTCCATCTGGCTGGCTGCTGATGCATTTTTTACTGCTTTTTCTGTTATTTGTCTCCATCCCCTCCATTGCCCTTACTCTCTGTACTCTTCCCTGGCAGCAATGCTGGTGTGGGACCTTCTTACAGGACCTGATGGCCGTGATTCAGGCCTACTTTGCCTGCACCTTCAACCTGGAGAGGAGCCAGACAGGTGACAGGTGGGATGAGAGGCAGCTGTGCTCTGTCGGCCAGTTTGGCTGCAGTTTCTACCCCTATCTCTTCCTCTCCTCATTAGGAAGAGCTAAGTGAGAAGAAGCCATGATTTGTCACAAGTTTAGGGATCAGCTGCGTGACCCCTTAGAGTCGAGCTAGTCCTTTTAAGGACCCTGAGACCCTCCAAGTTTGCCCCAAGGTTCTAAGGGTTAGCCATAGTTTAGTCACCATACGCTAAATGGAATGGTCAAGATGTGAATAACCTAGAGAAAACGGCAAAGAAGAGGCTTGGAGCGTGTGTCTGTGAGACTGTGTATGTGTTTAGTGGGGGAGAAGGGAAGGAGCATACTGATGTGTTCCTTTGCAGAGATTCTGCTACCTGCCCAGAACTGACCCATTCACCACATCTGGGCTTTTAGTAGAGAAATGAGAAGAAACGATGGGCTCATTTTTTCCCAGCCTACAGGTATTTCAGGAGGCCGCCAACCACTTTCTGGACCTGTTGGGGAAGCTGCTGGCCCAACCAGATGACTCCGAGCAGAACTTGCGGAGGGACAGCCTTATGGTACTCTGCTCCTACTTCCAGATTTCTGTCTCTCCTGTCTTTCCTGGTGTTTCTCCAGTCCCCTTTCTTGCAATTATATAGAGTTAGATCAAGTTAATACCACAAAAATTTGTTGAATGCCGAGTAAGTGCCATATGTCATTTGAGTAAGAGAAAATCCCCATATTGAAGGGACCAAGGATAGTCTAGTAGGAGAGATGTACAGTGATCAAGGACAACAGTGTGAAAAGTACACTGAAACTTTGTATAAAATACAGAAGTACCGCTGAAGAAGATCAACACTAGAGAGTCACAGAAGAAATCTTGAAGAAGGAAATCATTCTAGGATTTGAAGAATGCACAGAAGTTTGCCAGGTGGATGAGGCAGGAAAGTAGAAAGGACATTCTGGGCAGAAAGAGCAACATATATACAGGCCCAGAGGCATTGAGCAGTGTGACTATTTCAGGGAACCACAGATAGAAGTATTTCTTCTTAAAGAGACTTGCAGATCAGCTAGTATTTCCCAATTTCATTTGTCCTGTGGACTAGTAAACTCTATTCTTTCCCCTGGGCTCTGGAGGGTGAGGGACAGGGGAATGGAGGATTAAATGAGAAAATAGCTGAGCGCTGACTGATCTCAGAGGAGACAATTAGAGAGGAACATGTGCAGGGAAGTAAACAATTGCCTGGTCATTGTTCTAACTGGCAATTGGGAACACAGAGCTGGGCTACATTCCTGCCTCTAGCTGGCAGTCCGTTCAATCTCTTCTAGTCCGTGAGCCTATTTTAACATCCCTCACCCATTCAGGTCAGGAAGCTTTTAATGTCTGACTGAAATTTTGCCCAGCAGTGACTCACATTAGTGGGCAGCACTTTTCATCTGTCATTGTGCAGTGAGTAGTATGAGGTGTTTGGAATAAACACTCCACCTCTGGAAATTCTGAAACAGCACGACTGGGTTGGGAGGGACCCAGGAATCCCTTGGAATTCTTATACTCATGGTCCACAGATAATGCTTTGAGAAACATCATCTAGGGAGCAGCTGATCAGAGAATAGAAGGATTGACACCTAAAATTCCTGTCCTCTAACCATGAAGGCAGTATTAATGCATTTTCTATGTGCGGGATACTTAGAATTAGACAGCTGGTCCCCTGGGTTTTTCTCCTCTTTTCTCAGGTTCTCTGGGGATTCTTGCTCCTTACCCAAAGCCCAGTCAGTTTTCTGATGTCCTGTTGTTCACCCTGCTCTTGTCTCCCTCAGTGCTTTATTGTTCTGTGTGAAGCCATGGATGGGAACAGCTGGACCGTTGCCAAAGCCTTTTACTGCAGCCTGCTGACCACGCAGCGGGCTGTGTTGGACGGGCTCCTTCATGGCTTGACAGTTCTCCAGCTCCCTGTCCACAGCCCCCCAGGTAACCAGGGTGGGGAAGGGGGTTCTCTCGACTTGCTTGTCGAGTAGGTCCAGCTCTGCTCTTTCTACTGCCATCACCTAGGATGGTGCCTGGCATTTAGTGAGTGCTCAATAAATAACTGTGAACTGAAAGAACAAATGGGGATCTGAGAGAAATAACCAGACCGCGCCCCACATTCTTTGCCTTTCTCCACAGGAGCCCCCCAAGTGAGCCAGCCACTGCGAGAGCAGAGTGCGGATCTGCCTGGAGCCCTTTCCTCTGCACTGGCAGCCATCTGTACTACTCCTGTGGGGCTGCCGGGCTGCTGGAAAGCCAAAGAGCAGGTCTGAGCTGCAGTTTCTTGCTCCTCTCATCATGTTCCCAGAGTTGGGGAGGCTGGCCCCAGCTTCTCAAAAAGGCAGAAAAACAAGCTTTTATACCTCCTCTTACTCAATGCTTCCAGAAAGCAGATGCTCCCGCCCGGGGTCTGGGCCACTTGTAGAACATGGTGTAGTCGAAATCCCACAGTCCTTGGCAAGCTGGTGAGAGAGGGTTTAGTGATAAACTGCCCGTGTGGTAGGGAGGCTGCTCTGTAGCCACCAGTGCTGCCTCTTCAAGGGCTCGGGATTCAGAGTTCCTGCAAGACTTTCCATTGTACCTGCCTACACTGGGACTAAACTAGGCAATGACTTTTGGTTCTCCAGTGGCCATGAAGACTGGGAATGGAATGGGGTCTGAGGTTCCTGGTGAGCCTGAGGAAGAGTGGCTAGCAAGGGGTCGAGAGTCCTGATTAGTTGGAGATATGAGAGGAATAGGATTGGAATAATGGGAATGGGATTGAGTCTTCAGGTATATCCCTATAGATCACTCGACATTTGGCAAATCAGCTCATCGAAGACAGCACCCAGCTGAGGCCGTCCATCATCTCTGGCCTGAAGCATCCCATCCTGTGCCTACACCTTCTCAAGGTACTGCCTGCTCATGAGTTCCTCTTAACCCCCAGGACTGAGAGGGAGAAAGAGACACTGGGAGAGATGAGAGACCCTCTTAGAGGACCCCTTTCTGCTTTTAAATCTGTTCAGTTGAGATGGCGCCACTGTTAGCCAGTCCTCAGCAGAATTGAGAAGTACCCTCATCTCACTGTCTTACAGCCAGAGGCAGAAGTGGCCTGAGCTCCTCTATCCCACCAAGTGTGGCTGCCAGATCTTTTGAGAGGATAGCCTGCTTTCATCTGAGCCTTCCAATCTAGGAGCCTGAGGCTCCCCTGCCTCACTGACCGATGCCTTCCCACTCCCTTAGATTCTCTACTCCTGCTGCCACATCAGTGATCACCTGTGCCATCTTCTAGTGCAGGAGCCCCTGGCCTTGGAGTCACTGTTGATGTTGGTCCGGGGCAAGGTAGGCCAGCAACACAGGTGGGCATCTCATGGTGGCCCCACCATCTTGATACAGGGCTGCTCTGACATCTTAAGTTTCCTTTGTAGGTAAAGGTAGTAGATTGGGAAGAGTCTGCCGAAGTGACGCTCTACCTTCTCTCCCTTCTTGTCCTTCGGCTCCAAGATCTGCCTTCTGGGTGAGTCATCAAGTAGGGTCTCTCCACTGACATCTTCCACCCACATAGCTCACCCTGACATAGACTGTGGGATACAGCCTTTTCTTAGGAGGGGTTGGGATAGAGAGAGTGGAGCTTTCTCTATGAAGGACAGACCTAGATTCCTACCTACTTCATGCCTTGGAGGTGGCCATGGAGCCTAGGTGGAGAGTGCCATCCAAGGGAGAGGGAAGGCTGCTCACCAGCAGCCTCTCATACTCCTGCATCCCTTGGTGTATCTCCTTATTCCAGAATGGAGAAGTTAGGCGGTGAGATTGCTACTGTCTTTACCCGTTCACATGTCGTCTCTCTTGTGGTGAGTTTTCAACCTTCATCCCTTTTCACCCTATCATCCGACCCTTCTGGGAGCAGGGGAGTCATTATCCATTTCGGCTGTCTGTGAGGCATTCTTCTGGACCAGGACAGAGGCATCCATCCTCTCTGCCTGTCCTGAGTACCATTCAGACTCGGACGTTCCTTCTCCTCTAACTCTCCACAGAGCGCAGCAGCCTGCCTATTGGGACAGCTTGGTCAGCAAGGGGTGCCCTTTGACCTCCAGCCTGTGGAGTGGATCGCTGCAGCCACACATGCCCTGTCTGCCCCTGCGGAGGTGAGGTCTACCAGGGAATGCGTAGACATGTTTTCTCTGAGTCAAATAAGGACTGTGTTCAGAGAGAAAAGACGAAAATGCCAGCAAGCCTCACGTAGACTCAGGAGTGGTAAAGTAATCAAGGAGGCTTTCCTTTCCTTCCTTCTGCCCTCAGATAATAGACCCCTCTGAGCCCAGACTGCTCAGGGCTTCTGATTTGTTGTTAACACTCAGGACTCCTAAAGAGGAGGGAGGGGACGTCATCTCTCTCTTGGACTTTGGCTCTTGCTTAGTAAAGGGTCTCTCCCCTCTCCAGTCCTTTTTCCTCACTGCCCCCGGAGTGAGCTTTCTTAAAGAAAAATCTGGCCATTTGTTCAATCAGTAATTACTTAACACATAAATACATATTGAGTCCCAGACACTACTCTAGGCTCTGAGGATACAGCAGTGGATAAAGAGAAAAAATCTTGCCCACCTGGAGCTTGTGTCCTTGGTGGCTTCCCACTGCTTCTGAGATAAAGTCTGAATTCATTAGTGGACTACTCAGAGCTCTGTTACATCGGAGCTCTATAATCCTGCTACACCAGAAAAGTTCCCATTTCTAGAATTCAGTATGGTCTTTGATGACCTACCTTTATAAATGCCATGACTTCTACTTGGAATGTTCTCCCTTCCTACCTCCTTCTCTCATCTGCCTTTTAAACTTGTTGTTTTTTTAAGATTTTATTTTTTTTCCTTTTTCTCCCCAAAGCCCCTCCAGTACACAGTTGTATTATGTTCTTCGTTGTGGGTCCTTCTCGTTGTGGCATGTGGGACGCTGCCTCAGCATGGTTTGATGAACAGTGTGCCATGTCCGTGCCCAGGATTTGAACCAACGATACACTGGGCCGCCTGCAGCGAAGCGTGCGAACTTAACCACTCGGCCACGGGGCCAGCCCCTGCCTTTTTTTTTTTTTTTTTTTTTTAATTAATGTTATGATGGATTACAAGCTTGTGAAATTTCAGTTGTACATTTTTGTTAGTCATGTTGTGGGTACACCACTTCCCTCTCCGTACCCTCCCCCCACCCCCCCTTTTCCCTGGTAACCACCGATCAGATCTCCTTCTCAATATACTAATTTCCACCTATGAGTGGAGTCATATAGAGTTCGTCTTTCTCTGACTGACTTATTTCGCTTAACATAATGCCCTCGAGGTCCATCCACATTGTTGTGAATGGGCCAATTTCGTCTTTTTTTATGGCTGAGTAGTATTCCATTGTGTATATATACCACATCTTCTTTATCCAATCATCAGTTTCTGGGCATGTAGGCTGGTTCCACGTCTTGGCTATTGTAAATAATACTGCGATGAACATAGGGGTGCAACGGACTCTTGAGATTTCTGATATCAGGTTCTTAGGATAGATACCCAGTAATGGGATGGCTGGGTCATAGGGTATTTCTATTTTTAACTTTTTGAGAAATCTCCATACTGTTTTCCATAGTGGCTGTACCAGTTTGCATTCCCACCAACAGTGTATGAGGGTTCCTCTTTCTCCACAACCTCTCCAACATTTGTCGTTCTTGGTTTTGGATGTTTTTGCCAATCTAACGGGGGTAAGGTGATATCTTAGTGTAGTTTTGATTTGCATTTCCCTGATGATTAGCGATGATGAACATCTTTTCATGTGTCTATTGGCCATATTCATATCTTCTTTTGAGAAATGTCTGTTCATGTCCACTGCCCATTTTTTGATCGGGTTGTTTGTTTTTTTGTTGTTAAGCAGTGTGAGTTCTTTGTATATTATGGAGATTAACCCTTTGTCGGATAAGTGGCTTGTAAATATTTTTTCCCAATTAGTGAGCTGTTTTTTTGTTTCAATTCTGTTTTCCCTTGCCTTGAAGAAGCTCTTTAGTCTGATGAAGTCCCATTTGTTTATTCTTTCTATTGTTTCCCTCAACTGAGGAGTTACAGTGTCCGAAAAGATTCTTTTGAAACTGATGTCAAAGAGTGTACTGCCTATATTCTCTTCCAAAAGACTTATTGTCTCAGGCCTAATCTTTAGGTCTTTGATCCATTTTGAGTTTATTTTGGTGTGTGGTGAAAAAGAATGGTCAATTTTCAATCTTTTGCATGTGGCTGTCCAGTTTTCCCAGCACCATTTGTTGAAGAGACTTTCTTTTCTCCATTGTAGGCCCTCTGCTCCTTTGTCGAAGATTAGCTGTCCATAGATGTGTGGTTTTATCTCTGGGCTTTCAATTCTGTTCCATTGATCTGTGGACCTGTTTTTGTACCAGTACCATGCTGTTTTGATCACTGTAGCTTTGTAGTATGTTTTGAAATCGGGGATTGTGATTCCGCCGGCTTTGTTTTTCTTGCTCAGGATTGCTTTAGCAATTCGTGGTCTTTTGTTCCCCCATATGAATTTTAGGATTGTTTGTTCAATTTCTGTGAAGAATGTTCTTGGGATTCTGATTGGGATAGCATTGAATCTGTATATTGCTTTAGGTAGTATGGACATTTTAACTATGTTTATTCTTCCAATCCATGTGCAAGGAATGTTTTTCCATCTCTTTATGTCATCGCCTATTTCTTTCAAGAAAGTCTTGTAGTTTTCATTGTATAGATCCTTCACTTCCTTGGTTAAGTTTATCCCAAGGTATTTTATTCTTTTCGTTGCGATTGTGAATGGGATAGAGTTCTTGAGTTCTTTTTCTGTTAGTTTATTGTTAGTGTATAGAAATGCTACTGATTTATGCACGTTAATTTTATACCCTGCTACTTTGCTGTAGTTGTTGATTATTTCTAATAGTTTTTCTGTGGATTCTTTGGGGTTTTCTATGTATAAGATCATGTCGTCTGCAAACAACGCGAGTTTTACTTCTTCGTTACCTATTTGGATTCCTTTTATTTTTTTTTCCTGCCGAATTGCTCTGGCCAGCACCTCCAGTACTATGTTGAATAGGAGTGGTGAAAGTGGGCACCCTTGTCTTGTTCCTGTCCTCAGAGGGATGGCTTTCAGCTTTTGTCCATTGAGTATGATGTTGGCTGTGGGTCTATCATATATGGCCTTTATTATGTTGAGGTACTTTCCTTCTATACCCATTTTACTGAGGGTTTTTATCATAAATGGGTGTTGGATCTTGTCAAATGCTTTCTCTGCGTCTATTGAGATGATCATGTGGTTTTTGTTTTTCATTTTGTTGATGTAGTGTATCACGTTGATTGACTTGCGGATGTTGAACCATCCCTGTGTCCCTGGTATAAATCCCACTTGATCCTGGTGTATAATCTTTTTGATGTATTGCTGTAATCGGTTTGCCGAAATTTTGTTGAGGATTTTTGCATCTATGTTCATCAGTGATATCGGCCTGTAGTTCTCCTTCTTTGTGTTGTCCTTGTCAGGTTTGGGGATCAGAGTGATGTTGGCTTCATAGAATGTGTTAGGGAGTTCTCCATCTTTCTCAATTTTCTGGAACAGTTTGAGGAGAATAGGTATTAAGTCTTCTTTGAATGTTTGGTAGAATTCTCCAGAGAAGCCGTCTGGTCCTGGACTCTTGTTTTTGGGGAGGTTTTTGATTACCGTTTCTATTTCCTTACTTGTGATTGGTCTATTCAGATTCTCCATTTCTTCCTGATTCAGTTTGGGGAGATTGTAGGAGTCTAGGAATTTGTCCATTTCTTCCAAGTTGTTCAATTTGTTGGCATATAGTTTTTCATAGTATTCTCTTATGATCTCTTGTATTTCATTGGTATCTGTTGTGATTTCTCCTCTGTCATTCCTGATTTTATTAATTTGCGCTTTCTCTCTTCTTTTCTTGGTGAGTCTGGCTAGGGGTTTGTCAATTTTGTTAATTCTTTCGAAGAACCAACTCTTTGTTTCATTGATCCTTTCTATTGTCTTTTTTGTTTCAATATCGTTTATTTCTGCTCTTATTTTTATTATTTCCCTCCTTCTACTGACTCTGGGCTTTGTCAGCCCCTGCCTTTTAAACTCTTAATCCCATCAGTTTCCTACCTCCAGGAGGCAAAGTTAGGCACTCTCAACTGCGTCCCCTGCCCCCCAGCCTCTTGTTTAGCAAATATCTTCCTAAATATAATTGTTTCTGTGTCTGCTTATCCTACCAGATTGTGTGTCTTTACGACAGAGTGAGTTAGTCATTGAATGAACTGGCAGGAACCAAGACTCCTCAGTCCAGAAGAACTCTCCCCACTCACCAGGCCAAGGAAGAGCTCTTTCTGACCAGGAGTTGGGTGCACAGACCCGTGAGGCCACCTCAGCCCTCTCAGGGGTCTGCATTCTTCCTCCCTCTCTGACAGGTCCGGTTGACTCCACCAGATGGCTGTGGATTCTATGATGGCCTCTTCATCCTTCTGCTGCAGCTCCTCAGCCAGGTACAGCTGCATCCCAGGATGAATGGGAATTAAGGAGAGAGAAACTGGGCATTTTGGGGAGCTACTGGACAACAGGAATGAGGAAGCAACCCAGACTCACCTTGCCTCTCAAACTGCTGTGCCTGTGATGGCCTTAGAGTGGGCCCACCTGCCCTCAGTGTAGACCCTTTAAAGGGAACCTTGGGATTCAATGGGGAGAAAAGCTGTAATCCCTTGGTTTCCAGCAGATATCCCTAAGGATTGAGAGATGGGGGGCGGTGTGTGTTAAGATGTGATAAGAAAGGGAATTAAGACAACAGGGAAATCCTAGGTGGGAAAACAGAAGGAATTATTTCTGGGTCTCCCTTTTCTCATAGGTCAGGGACAGGAGTGAAAAAAGACATTTTGACTCCTAACTTTGACTTCCCCACCCACCCTCTTTCAATTTTCTCTCCAGGAGGGGAAGGGTAGCCTGATAAGGGAAGTGGCTAGCTCAGAAATGTGGACGGTTCTATGGCAACGCTTCTCCATGGCTCTGAGGCTCCCTGAGGAGGTATCAGCACAGGAAGAGGAGCTGTCCCTGTGCAGTCCACAAAGCCCAGGGCCAGACTGGACGCTGATCTCACCCCAAGGTATCTTTCCATCAGCATGGCCTCCTCTGTGGGGCCAGTGTATTGATCCCTCTTCAGGAAGAGGGCCTAGAACTGAGTTAGCTCACGGAAATTGCTGCTGCTGCCGCTGCCGCTGCCTGGGGGAGGATGGCAGTCTGTGCTGGAGCTACTCACTATGGGGAAGGGACTGAAGAGGTGGTGACCCTGGGAGCCATGGCAAAGCAGGGCCATCTGGGTCTCTTGCCTGCTCCACTGGTCTCCATTCTCCATGTTTCCAGGCATGGCAGCCCTGCTGAGCCTGGCCGTGGCCTCCTTTACCCAGGAGCCCCAGTTATGCCTGAGCCACCTGTCTCGGCGTGGAAGCATCCTCATGTCCACCCTGAAGCATCTGCTTTCCCCCAGCTTCCTGCATCAGCTGGGTCAGGCGTGAGTTTGAGCTAGAGGAGGGAGACCAGAAGATCCAGAGAGTCTGCAGTGGGGGGCAGGGAGGGGAAGGCAGGAGAGAAGGAGCTGACAGTTTGAACTGTGAGGCAAGAAATGGGATTGCTGAGATTGGAGAAGGGGAGCTGGACTAGGGAGTTTGAGAGGAGGGGAAGAATGATAAAGGGTGGGTGAGCAAGACTGAATATGTCCTTCCACACTCCCCTCCTTAGGCCTCACGGGTCTGAGTTTCTACCTGTCATGGTGCTCTCCGTCTGCCAGCTCCTCTGCTTCCCCTTCGCCCTGGATGTGGATGCTGACCTCCTTGTCGGTGTCTTGGCTGACCTCACAAACTCGGAAGTCACTGCTCACCTGCTGCAGGTACTTGGGAGCTACCCAGGCATGAAGGTGGGAGAGGAAGATGGCCAACCTTGTGTACTCTAATTCACCTCCCACAGCTCCAGGGCTCCCCTAGGCCCCTGTAAGAGTGGGGCATCTGGCTTGATCTAAGAGTTGGAGGGGAGAAAGCACTCAGGCCTGAGCAGAGGCACATAGTTGGGGCTGGTGCTGGTGCCTCCTTGTCTCCATCAGTCCCTTATCTGGATTCCACTGCAGCTCAGTGGGGAGAAGATCCTGGTCTAAGCACTGGAGACTCAGCTCAGTAGCCAGGAATTGCTTCTCTGGCAAATCTTGGCATTAAGCAGTGCATTTGACAAGCAGAGCAGGGAATGAACTTGGAAAGAACCTGTTCTCTTGGGCTCCACATTGTGGCTTATGTGGCGTGGTGTGGGTCAGCCATTCCAGCTCTCTGTGGTTTCTCTCCCCGTAGCTTTGCTTTTCTCTCTCCCACACTGGGCTGCTTCTGGTTACCCAGCTGAAGTGTATTCGCCCTCTCCCTGAACTACTTTGCCCGCTCCCTTCCCTGCCTTCTCCCAGGTCTGTTGCCACCATCTTCCGTTGCCACAAGTCGAGCTTCCCATCAGTCTTCTCACGCACCTGGCCCTCACGGATTCCACCTCTCTCAACCAGTTTGTGAACACAGTGGCTGCCTCCCCTAGAAGTATGATCTCATTCCTCTCCATTGCCCTCCTTGCTGACCAGCCATTGCTGACCTCTGACCTTCTGTCTCTGCTGGCCCACACAGTCCGGGTACTGTCTCCTAGCCACTTGTCCTTTATCCAAGAACTCCTGGCTGGTTCTGATGAATCCTATCGGCCCCTGCGCAGCCTCCTGGGCCACCCAGAAAATTCCGTGCGGGCCCGCACTTATGGGCTTCTGGGACACTTGCTGCAACATAGCATGGCCCTGCGAGGGGCACTGCAGAGCCAGACTGGACTGCTTAACCTTCTGCTGCTGGGGCTTGGAGACAAAGATCCTGTTGTGCGGCGGAGTGCCAGCTTTGCTGTAGGCAATGCAGCCTACCAAGCTGGTCCCCTGGGACCTGCTCTGGCAGCCGCAGTACCTGGTATGACCCAGCTGCTTGGAGATCCTCAGGCTGGTATCCGGCGCAATGCCGCATCAGCTCTGGGCAACTTGGGGCCTGAGGGCTTGGGGGAGGAGCTGTTACAGTGCCAAGTACCCCAGCGGCTCCTAGAGATGGCGTGTGGAGACCCCCAGCCAAATGTGAAGGAGGCTGCCCTCATTGCCCTCCGGAGCCTCCGACAGGAGCCCTGCATCCATCAGGTACACCTCGGGGGACTTAGGAACCAGGATGATGGGGTTGTATTTCACAGCATTTTTCTGAGATAGTCTTTTTTTTTTTTAGATTTTATTTTTTCCCTTTTTCTCCCCAAAGCCCCCCAGTACATAGTTGTATATTCTTCATTGTGAGTCCTTCTAGTTGTGGCATGTGGGATGCTGTCTCAGCCTGGTTTGATGAGCAGTGCCATGTCCTCGCCCAGGATTTGAACCAACGAAACACTGGGCCGCCTGCAGCGGAGCGCACGAACTTAACCACTCGGCCATGGGGCCAGCCCCTGAGATAGTCTTTAAGGAAGACTTTGGGACTTCCAGAAACCCAAGCCGTGTCCCTCTCTAGAGCAGGAATCCCAGGGGCAGTGTCTTGGAGATGAGTTTTCCATCTACCATCTCCCACCCTGGAGACGGGAAGGGACCTGGAAGAGGGCCCCATTGGGCTGGGAAATGCCTGAGATCTCAAGGACCACTGTTTCTCTCTTCTAGAGGCTGTGCGGGAGGGAGGTGAAGGAAGACTGGGGGATGTTGAGTATAGAGTGGTTTCATTGTGGGGGCCATGAAGGAGCTAATCTTTTTCAGCACTACTGTGTGAAGAGCACCGTGCTAAGCATTTTATCCTTATTATGTGGTTTAAGCTATTACGTTCCTCATTTTGCAAGTGAGGAAAGTGAGGCACTAAGAATTTAATAACTTGTCCAAGTTACGAGACTAGTATGTGGGATTGGACACTTGAACTCAGGAGTCTGGGACCAGAACCCATACTCTAATCATAGCTTTATTCTGCTTTTTCTGCTCAATTTTCAGTGTATAGACAGCCTAATAGAAATCGCATATCTACTATAAGGCTCTACCTCCAAATTATAATAGCTCAATGTGGTAGCCTTGGGTGGTTCATGCAGAACAGCAATTTTGACAGGATGGTGATGATAAATATAGGATTTTCTAGCAATCCATGTGGAGAAATAATGAGGGGGATTCTTGGCTGGTAATGAAGTTATGACCCACTGATCTGGATCCCTGACTGGCCATCCCACCTTTTGGCTTACTATCACTGCTGCATTCATTAACCCTTCCTGGGGACAAGGGCAGGGGTCCCTTGCTGCCTTGGTTTCACGATCTCTAACCAAAAAGGATGGAAGTAGACCTCTGGTCCTCATGATTCCTGTCTCCAAGGTTTCTCTCTTCCTACACAGTCTATTTTGAGACCCCAAGAGCCCATTTTCTTTTTCTTCCTTTTCTGGAGTAGGAATTGCTGGGCCAAATGAGAGTCTTCTCCATGTTGTGTTCTGTCATCTGCTGTCTTTCCCACAGGTGCTAGTGTCCCTGGGCGCCAGTGAGAAATTAGCCTTGCTCTCTCTGGGGAATCCATCACTGCCGCACAGCAGTCCCAGGCCCGCCTCTGCCAAACACTGCAGGAAACTCATTCACCTCCTGAGGCCAAACCACAGCACATGATCCCAGATTTCTGGGGTCCAGCCTCTAGCCTTCGTTGACCTGCTATTGCCAACTCTTCTTTTTCTACTATACAAGCCACCCACTCAACCAAGAGCTAAAAAGACTAAAAAAGAGAGAAACTGCCAACTCAACTGAGTTGAGAATGAGAAGCTAGAAGAGATTTATGTATAAAGGTCCTTCCTTCCCCCAGATTCAGATGATTTCAACCAGTAAACGTCATTGCTGTCAGTGCCACAGAAGATTCCTTGCTTGTCTGTAACCAGGGGTCTTTCTCCAATAATTTGCCTTTAACTCCAGGAACATTCCTCTGGACCTTAGGGGGACACCTTCTACCTGAGCGATCTCTTCCTTTCTGGAGCTCCTGTAACCCTCCCTGTGGGTTCTTGCTTTAGGTGCACTGGCCCCAGGACAGTCATGAAGACAGAGCCCGTCTCAGCTCTAGGCTGTGGGGATAAATGCCATCAGTCCCTGTTGTGGAGGGTTCCCCAGCCTGTAGCCCACATTCCCATCCATGGGAGGGGTGGAGAGTGTATCTTTTCTATTTTTTGTACATCTGTTTGTAAACTCTTGCAATAAAAGGTGTGCCTCAGCCTGCTTTGAGCTGCCAGGGTGGGCGTGGGGAGGTTCAGTGCCTCTTTTAGCTGCTGTGTGGTGCTGGAAGCACACGAGATCCTGGTTTGGGGAGCTTATTTATATCTCTGCCTGCCCTCTAGCTTCCTCCATCCCAGATGAACTACATGTGGTCATCTGCTTCCAAGCTCAGGCCACTGGAGCTGAAATAGGAAAGGATAGAACTGAACAGAGAGGTAAACTGAATTACTTTGAGATCTCAGGCTTAGAGACTAGTTTTAATATTTGGTCTAAATATATAGGGAAGCCCAGCTGCTTTAGAAGGGCAGCTGTTTATGGAGATTGTGCAGTGTACCAGAAAGGGGCATTTGGCAGACCCATTAGTTAGCATTGTAATCCAGCAGGAAACAGACTAGAAAGCTTAAACTTCACTGGATGGCTTGCGACAAGCTTCCCAGGGCCCTGATTTCTCCATCCATAAAATGGGGAGACTGCTTTTTGTTCTTCCTCAAATTCCAATTGTTTTAGGAATGAAAGACAAGTAAGGTGCCTTTATTTTTATAAGGAATTTTATTTAGTTGTCATCTTCATTGCTCACTGTGTTTATATTTTAGCAAAAGTAACATTATTTCTAGAGACCACCATAATTTCCTCCTATCCAGATTATTTCAATTCAATTCAACATATATTCATGGAATGCTTTCTTTGTGCCAGATATTGTTCTAGGTACAGGAGATAAAGCAGTGCCTGTCTGTCAGAGAGTTTCCATTCTGGTCAGGGAGACAGTGAACTTATTAAAATGTTGAATTATATATAGTATGTAGGGAGGTGATAAAAACTCTGGAGAAAAATAAAGCAGAGAAAGGGGATGAGGTGTGCTGAGTTGGATGGTTGGGGCAGGCCTCACTGAGAAGGTGGCACTTGAACAAAGGCTTGAAGGAGAGGAGGGAATGAGCAGGGCAGCTGTCAGAGGGAAACCTAGGCAGAGAGATGACCACTTCAAAGGCCTTGAGATGGACGCCTGCCAGCGCTGGCTCCAGCGTGCTGGAGGAGCCGCTTGGAGGCCGGTTTGGGTGGAAGAAGTGAAGAAAGGGGAGAAGAGTAGGAGATGAGGACAGGAAGGTAATGGGGACCACACGTGGGCCTTGTAAACCTTGTACTTTGGAGGGAGCAGGGATCTATTGGAGCGTTTTGAACAGAGGAATGATGTGATCTACTTTGTGTTCTAACAAATTACTCTTCATTCTGGTGCGAATGGACGCTGAGGAGTTGGGGAGGCTGGGAGGCGGGGTGGGCAGTTGGGAGGCTATGGTAATCATCCAGGTGAGAGAATGGTGGCCTGGCCGGGGTGGTACTATGGAGTGGTGAAAGGTAGTCAGATTTTGAATATGTTTTGAACATACAGCAAATAAGATTTCATGAGTGACTGGATGTGGGGGTGTGAACTAAAGAAGGCAGATGAAGAGGACTCCAAGATTTTTGGCCTGAGCAATAGGAACGATGGGACTGCCATTAACTGAAATACAGAGTGGTAGTGCGTATGAAAGATCGAGTTCCGTTTTGAACATGTTAAATATATTAGTTGAAAATTTGCAAACACACCAAAGTAGAGAGCTTCGTTCAGTGAAGCCCATCACAGCTTCATGAGCTACCATATCTATTCTTTTTTTACTCAGGTATTTTAAAACAAATCCTGGGCAACATAATGATGTTACCCGTAAGTACTTTGGTATACATCGCTAACAGATCGGAACTTTGGTTTTTGTTTTTAACAAAACCACAGTACTTCACTAAGACTTGTCTGAATTTAGGCAAATACAGTATTGTATTTTGAAATATGGGTATTTTTTCTAAAATATAAACTAGGGAGAATTACCTTATGAAAATTATTTTTTTCCAAACAATTCATTAAATAATAGCTTGAAATATCATGCTTATCTGGTCCATAAACAATTTGATGTAGAGAAATTAAATATACATCCAAACTTTTTAGGCTATCGTATAAAGCAATAGTTTTATGAGGAAGCATAATAAAACATGTTCCTATCCTTGGGAGCATCCAATCGAAAGGGTTAGAAATATGTAAACAATTTTACATCTAGCGATCATTGCACCAAGTGCTGAGAGGATGTGAAGTGGACGGTCTGAGTAGTGCCTGGAATTCAGAGAATGTCTGGAAGGCTTGAGGACTTGTGCCTGTGTTTAGTTTTATGTGTGTATGAGTGTATATGTGTTTTGACTTTTGGGAGAAGAGGGAGCTTAAAATTCTCAAACATGTAAAAGTAGAGAGAGTGGCATAATAAACCCCCATACCTGATCCCACAGATTCAGCTGCTATCAACATTTGCCACACTGCTTCTACCTATTTTTTTTTTTTAAACCAGAACATTCATTGCGTGACTAATCACTGAACTCCTTCAGATGAGCTGGATGCTGCAGCAGCTGCCGTCTCGGGTGTAGGTGTTTTTCCTTCACGGAATCCATGCCTGAATCTGTGAGATACAATCTTTTGGTGCCTGATTCGACTGGTACCGACGCTATCTGTCTTTTAGCCTTGACACTCCAGGTATACTTTCTCTTCCTCTTGGCAGGGTAGCCACATTTGCCACCGGCTGACTTCTGAACGTGGCAGGTCTTAAAGCCACAGTGGCAGCACAACTTGTGTGTCTTAGATGCTTTCCCAATGATGAGGTTCCCTTTGTCAGCTCGCTTCTGCAGCCAAGACCAGAGGCCAGGAGAGCTACCTATTATTTTTTAAAATTTTGTCATTGCTATAGTTTTAAAAAGCATTCTATTTTGAAATAATTTAAAATTTAGAGAAAAGTTGTAGGAATAGTACAAAGAATTCCCATATACTCCTCACCCAGATTCAGTATTGTTAACATTTTGCCACAATTAGTTGTACCATATTTTTCTGAACCATTTGAGAGTAAGTTGTAATATCATACCCTTTTACCTTTAAATACGTAAGCAGGAATTTCTTAAGATCAAGGATATTAACTTATATAACCACAGTATAATTAACAAAATCAGGAAATTTAACATGGATATAATACTGTTAACTAATCTACAGCCCATATTCCAATATTGCCAATTGTTCCAATAACATCTTTATATCAATTTTTTTCCCTGGTCCAGGGTCCAACCCAAGATCCCACTTTGTGTTTGGTTGTGATGCCTCTTTAGCCTCTAATCTAGAATTATTCCTCATCCTTTCTTTGTCTTTTATGACACTGATTGACATTTTGAAGAGTACAGGCCAATTTGGGTATTTCTGACGTTTCTTTGTGATTTGATTCAGGTTATACATTTTTAGCAGAAACACTACATAAATGCTGAAATGTCTTCTTTGCACATCCTATCTGGAGGCTGGTGATGGTGCTTTTTCCCATTATTGGTGAAGTTACCTCTGATCAGTAGGTTATGGTGGGCTGGGCAGGTCTCTGTTGCTGTAGGTTTTTTGGTTTTTTTAAAAATAGACTTTATATTTTAGAACAGTTTTAGATTTACAGAAAAAATGAGCAGATAGTACAGAGTTCATATATTATACCCTGCCCCTATAAACAGTTTCCCTATTATTAACATCTTACATTATTGTGATACATTTGTTATAATTAATGAACCAATATCAATATATTATTAACTAAAGCCTGAATTTTATTCAGATTTCCTTAGTTTTTACCTGATGTCCTTTTTCTGTTCTAAGATTTCATTACACATTAGATTTAGTCGTCTCCCTAGACTCCTCTGGCTGTAACACTTTCTCAGAAGTTTCTTGTTTTTGATGACCTTGGCAATTTTGGGGAGTACTGGTCAGCTATTTTGTAGGATGCCCCTCTATTGGAATTTGTCTGATGTTTCTCATGATTACACTGGGGTTATGGGTTTTGGGGAGGAAGATCACAAAAGTAAAGTGCCATTTTCATCACTTGTCAAGGGTACATGCTATCTACATGATTTATGACTGTTGATGTTGACCTTGATCACTTGACAGAAGTAGCGTTTGTCAGATTTTTCTACTGTTACTCCTTTTGCCCTGCCCACCCCCCTTTCCATACTGTGCTCTTTGGAAAGAAGTCAGTCTGCACAGCCCACACTTAAGAAGTGGGGGGTTATGTTCCTCTCCTTTAGGGCAGAGTATCTACATAATTTATTTGGAATTCTTCTGCCCAGGAGAGTTGTCTCTTTACCACGTTTGCGAACATACTCAATCATTTATTTATACCAGAGACTCATGGATATTTGTTTTATACTTTGGGTTATAAACCACCTACTACTTTACATAATTTTGTTGCTCAAATTGATCCAGCATTGGTCACTGGGCGTCCTTTTGATTAGCTCCTGTGACATATTCCCACCAATGTGGGGTTTTTGTTTTCTTTTTTTTTTTAAGAACATTTCCTTTATGTCTGGTACTACAAGATGCTTCAGCTCATCTCGTATATTTCCTGCCCTAGTGCTAGAATCAGCCATTTCTTCAAGGAGACCTTGTTCGTTTTTTTTTTCGTTAAAGATTTTATTTTTCCTTTCTCTCCCCAAAGCCCCCTGGGACATAGTTGTATATTTTTAGTTGTGGGTCCTTCTAGTTGTGGCATGTGGGACGCTGCCTCAGCATGGCCTGACAAGTGGTGCCATGTCCGCGCCCAGGATCCGAACCAAGAAATCCTGGGCCACCGAAGTGGAGCTCACAAACTTAACCACTCGGCCATGAGGCCGGCCCTCCTTGTTCCTTTTTGTGGAGAATGGTATTAGAAACTAAGCCCTGGGTGCCTAGGTGTGCTCATTGCTACTGTGGTGTTTACTGTGGGATTTTAAAGCAAAACTAAACCCCCCTTCATCATATCATTTAATCCCCCCAAAAATCTGTATGTGTGTAAAAAACAAAGGTATTCTTTTAAATAACCAAAATGTCAAAGTAGCCTGTGGCTGCCAGAACAAATTACCTCAAACTTAGTGGCTTAAAACAACAGAAATTTATTCTCTCACAGTTCTGGAGGCCAGAAGTCTGAAATCAGACTGTCTGAAGGACCCCATTCCCTAAGAAAGATCTAGAGGAGAATCCATTCCTTGCCTCTTCCACCTTCTTCTGGAAGGAACATCGCAGGCGTTCCTTGGCTGGGAGCCACATCACTCCAAGCTCTGCCTCCTCACATTGCCTCCTCCTCTTTTGAGTCTTCTCTCTGCTATCACATCTCCCTCTGCCTCACTAACGACACTGTTATTGGTTCAGGACCCACCCAAATAATCCAGGAAAATTCCTAATTCTCTCAAAAGCATCCTCTCAAAGTCCTTAATCACATCTTTTGCCATATAAGATAATATTTATGGGTTCCTGGAGTTTGGATGTGGATATGTTTTTTTTTTTTTTTTTGATGAGGGGCACCATTCAGTCAACTGCGATAACAAAATTAATAATGGTTTCTTAACATTGTCTATGTTCTTAATGTCCCCAGTCCATATTCAGATTTCTCCATTGTCTCAAAAATGTCTTTTTACAGTTGGTTGGTTTGAATCAGGATCTAAACAAGGTCTCACTCATTGCATTTGTTATGTCTCTTATAATCCACAACACTTCACTTTTTTTTTTTAAAGATTAGCACCTGAGCTAACATCCGTTGCCAATCTTTCTTTTTTTTCCTCCTTCTTCTTCTTCCCAAAGCCCCCAAGTACATAGTTGTATATTCTAGTCATAGGTCCTTCTGGTTGTGCTACGTGGGATGCTGCCTCAGCATGGCCTGAAGAGTGGTGCCATGTACATACCAGGATCTGAACCAGCGAAACCTTGGGCCACTGAAGTGGAGCGTGCGAATTTAACCACTCGGCCACAGGCCTGGCCCCCCTTCACTCTTTTTTTTATACTCTGAAATTGTTGAAGAAAGAGGTCATTCATCTGTACATTGGCCCACATTCTGGGTTTGTCTGATTGTTTTCTCATGGTACTATTTGTTTTTCTTTATTTCCTATAGACTGGAACTTGGAGCCAAAAGATTGATTAGATTCAGATTAAATTTTTTGTTTTTTGACAAAAATACACTACTTCCTAAATATTACCGTGTAGCTCAAATTGCATCATAACAGGAGACATTTTTATAGCTGTCCCATGTTTCATGATCTAAGATTGATTAAAATATACAGGAGATACACTCTTCCAGTGCAGAACTCCCCCCGTAACCCTCTAATGGTTTTAGCATCCATCAATGACTCTTACTTAAAACATTTATTTAGCGTCCTTACTCTGGTTCAGATTATTTTCATTAGGTTAGTTTCACCTTTTATTGTCCCCTTTATTTCTGTAGCTGACTGTTTAGAAAAGATCTTTTCACCCTCCAGTTCTCTTTAGACCTTCAAATCCATTAGGTCTAGGACATCTGAGACTGAGGGAGTACGATGTGTCTTGCCTGTGGAGATAATGACTTGAGTCAGTGTTTCCTAAAGCTCACACCTGAAGCCCATAAAGCAGGTGGTTGTAGTTGTACCCTGTTGGAGGGTTGGGGTTAGGAGAAGGAGAGTTGAAGGGAAGCAAGGCGGATCTGGCGATCTCTCCTTTCCTGGGGTCAAACTCAAAGGCTTTTACTGGAAAGAACTACTAAGAAAATTCTTGAATAAAGGCTGAACTCTGACTTCAGAGCAGCGAACTAAGGCTCGGCCAAAGAAACAGTCCATCGGTGTTAGGTAGAACCAGAGTAGGAAGAGTCCTGGAGTCCCAGAATGGAGGGATTTAACCTCAGGACTACATCTCCCAGAATTCCGCTCTTCCGGTCCCACCCGCATCGAAGCGGCTGCGCGTGCGTGAGGCCGCTGACGGCCCGCCCTCCTAGGCCCCACAACCCCCGAGATTCCGCGCGCCTGCCTCTCTCCTGCCGCTATCGCCCCTTCCAGGCCCTCTGTCCGTCCGCTGGGGGCGCGCGCAGTGCGTGGCAGGCGGCAGCGGCGCTGGCGGCTGGGAGCGCGAGTCGCGTGGCGGTGCGTGGTTGCTAGGGGCGCCTGAGGCCGCCCGCCCGCCCATTAGCCCACGGGAGGAAGCAGCAGGGAGCCGGCGCAGAGCCGGGGCGAAGCTAGGTCCGCTAGGTGAGTGCGGCCGCGGAGCTGGAGCAGCGACCCTCTGCCGGCCCGACTCTCCCGCCCCTCCCTCCGCCCGGGGCCTTTCGCGCGGGTCCCCAGCCCCGCTTCCTGCCCGCCGCCCTGCTATCCCCTGGGGGCGAGGGAGCCGCGGCCTTCTCCCTGAGCAGGACTGGGCGCCCCCGGGACCCCTTCTCGTCCCCGGCCACGCCCCGGGAACTTAGCTGGGTGCTCGGACCTGCAGCATCCCCTCGCCCGGGGCCTCCGTGCCGCCTCTTTCCCGCCGCGCTGCGCTTTAAACTCTCCTCGCTTGGGTGTGCACCCAAGCTCCTCTCAGGCTTCGCGGCTGAATTTAACGTGGATGCCCACTTTTTTACTTCCCCATCTTCAGTATCTGTAGAGAAATACTTTCCTAGACTATAGAGATTCAAACAAGATCTGAGATCCTGTGGAATTTAACTCTTTATCCATCCATCCACCCATTCCTCCATTTGGTTGTTGACTAGTTTTTAATAAACGTTGACAAATATTTATAGAACCAGTGCGCTATGGAAGGCGCTGAGGGGATATAGTGGTGAACAAGACAGGCGTGTTCACCGAGCTTGTCGTCTAGGCGAGATTGTAATCAAGTAAACAAGCATTTGTCATACTGTGTGGTGTGCGCTCTGAGAGAACATTAGAAAGCTATTTAACCCAGACTTACTTGGAAAACTATTATCCTCATTCCCTGGTCTTTGCATTCCCATTCTGGATCTAGAAAATTTGTAATTTTTCCTTTATGGAGTCATCCCTGCTCTCTCAGATATTCCAGATCACATCTTCCTTAACTTCAGCAACTGTTGGTTTAGCCAATCAACTAGTAGCCGGGGAACCCTTTGGGACAGTGTTTCATCCCGTCCTTCGTTTCTTGCAATAAATACTGAGACACTGTTTGCATAAAAACCATCCCCTTGGTGTGCAGAAAGTTACCAGCTGCTTATTGATTGGACCAATGGAACCTTGAAAAATTATCAGGTGTTTTCTGGGAGTAAAGAGGTGAGAAGACATTGCAGGTACAAAGTAGCTTTAGAAAAGATACAGCAAGGGTTTAAAAGACTACTGGAAACGTTTGACAGACCTGAGCTGGATTGCAGTGAGCCATCCAGTCAAACAGCAGGAGGGGAGTTAATGAGGGTTAGATCACAAAGAGCCTCGGATGTTTTGCTAAAGTGGTAGAACTGTATCCACCAGAGCAGTGGTTTTCGAGCGGGGTGACCTAGGCCCAATACTTCCAAGGGATACACCTGCACCGGTGGCTTTAGAAGAATCAGTTTCCAGATCCTCAGCTTCCAAATGAACTGTCTAAAACTGACCTTACAAAAAAAGGGGAGGACCCACTTCCCAAAGTTTACCATAGTGTATTGTCTTGAGTGTAAAAACCTCAGATTGCCAAACAAAGAATATTCTGGAAATACTCATTAAGTTACCTTAAAGACCTGGAAGGCTTCCTGTCTCCTCTGTCTGATACACTTTGCTGTTAGGGTGTTTAAAGAACATTGCTTGTTCCTTATTGGAATATTCTGAATTCAGAAGAACACAACAGTTAAATGTGACTGGAATGTTTTCTTGGGACCACAGGTTTTTTAAGCTGTATTGGATAAAACTTGGATAAAAACTTTTAAAAGAGATTTCCTTTAGGTGTGTGTTATTCAATAAGATAGTTAAAACTTATTTTATCAAGTCATGAAATGTTTATTCCAATTGCAGTTAATCGTTAACTTCTTTTTATAAAATATTTAATACCTTCTACCTCTTAACAAAAGAATAAACTTGTTTAAACTTGTGATGAAAATTTTAGAATTCAGCTTTAAGATGTGCAAGGAATACATGCTTTAAAAAGTTCTTTTGGGGCTGGCCCCGTGGCCGAGTGGTTAAGTTCGTGTGCTTCGCTGCAGGCGGCCCACTGTTTCGTTGGTTCGAATCCTGGGCGCGGACATGGCACTGCTCATCAAACCACGCTGAGGCAGTGTCCCACGTGCCACAACTAGAAAGACCCTCAACGAAGAATATACAACTATGTACTGGGGGGCTTTAGGGAGAAAAAGGAAAAAAATAAAAAATCTTAAAGAGTCTCCTATAACCTCAAAGAGTCAGAAAATATATATTTCAAAAAAAAAAAGTTCTTTTGGGGATGTATGAGTAAAACCACTTGAGAGTATGTTGGAGGAAAACCACAGAAAGATAATTAGCAGGAAAATAACCTCAGGTTTGTGTCTGAGATGACTGTAGAGTCAGGGTGTGGGTTGAGGAGAAAGGATTTGAGACTGGAGGCAGGGAGCTACTGAGAAAACTAGAGAGCAGGCTAGAACTGATGAAGGCTTTATGGTGGTCGCATTGGGAATGGATAGGGTTTAGAGATGTTGAAGATGGTAGACTTGACAAAACCTGGTGGCAAAGTAAATGTAAGGAGAGTGGGACAAGGAGCAGTCTGGAATGATCCTAGGTTTCCGACTGTAGTGACCAGGTGCGTGGTGATGAGAAGGAACTATTAGGAGGAGGGGCAGCTTTGAGGAAAAAGATAAAGGAGCCACACCTGGGACATGCCAACTTGAAGTCCCGGCAGCACATCCAGGTAGAAGGGCCCAGAAGGTTGTTTTGTAGGCCTGGTGCTCACAGCAGAGGCCTGGATCATGATAGAAAGTTGAGAAGGTAGGAGGTGGTTGAGGTCATGGGATGGAAGTGGTTGCCCTGGGAGAGTTTGTGGTAATAATTTTAGCTGCCATTTATTGAGTGCTTACTGTGTGCCAGGCACAGTGAGAAGACTGAGCTCAGAAGATTATACCAACACTGAAAGGTGGGTGGAGGAAAAGGGATGGAAGAAGAGGGGCAGAGAATTTATATCATATACAGAAGTGAATGTGTAAATGAAAAGTTGTCACTTGCTGAAAAACCATATGTAGATGAAATCTTAACGTCAGGGTCTGATCGTCATGATAGGGAGTTGAGTTTAGCTTTCCCGACTAGATTCTTTCTATGGCCTTAGAATTGTCTGCTCATAGGCCCCCCTGGATTTCAGCATGGGATCAGGTACTTCTGTCTATCAGTGAAATGCAGAGAAAAATTTTCTTTAATGCCCCAACCTTTTCATCCTCTCCTTTGGCATAACTGGAAAGCCAGATCTGGCATTTTGGAACAAATGCTGAGAGTGCTCATTTCTCTTAGGTCCTGAAATCCAGAGGACCTTGGAACCCCCATGGACATCCTGGATAGGCAGTGCTGTTCGAGACCAGAGGTTCTCAGACTTACTCGTCTCCTTTATGCACTTCAAAAGCTTTTTGGGGTCTTCAATATATTTTTTAATGTGGGATATCTATCTATCTTGATATTTACCATATTAGAAATGGAAATACTAATTCATTTAGAAATAATAAACCCATTTACAAGTTAACATAAGTAGCTTTACCCTCCCATTTGACTTGTTTTATTTATACTCAGATCCAATGTTTTGAGTTTTTTTTAAAATTTTTTCTTCTCCCCAAAGCCCCCCAAGTACATAGTTGTATATTTTAGTTGTGGTCTTTCTAGTTGTGCTATGTGGGATGCTGCCTCAGCATGGCTTGATTAGTGGTGCCATGTACATGCCAGGATCTGAACCGGTGAAACCCTGGGCCGCCCAAGTGGAGCACACAAACTTAACCACTTGGCCACCAGGCCTGCCCCTAACTAGCATTTTTTAAATGCAGTTGTTTCAAAAAGACTAGTGAGAAGAGTGTCATTGTTTTTGCAAAGCTCTTTAATGTCTGGCTTAATAGAAGACAGCTGGATTTTCCTATCTGTTTCTACATTCAATCGATTGTGATGAGTTGTTTTGGCTGAATTATGAAGAAAATCCAGCTGCATGCAGATATTTAGTTGGAAAAGGGAGGAGTATTTTATTGCCTTTTCAGATAATTGTGGGTGTTCCTCTTTGGTACACAAAACCTGTCAAGGGGTGGTTTTGTGAAAGTTAGTAGCAATGTGGATCTGAAATGACATCAGCCAACTTTTCATGCTTTGTTACATTAAAATCCATTGGTCTGTCTCTCAGTTGACCAGGTCTTTTACCCATGGGTGATTCCTGTTTGCAAAATTAGTTACTGAGTTATTCAGATCTTCCAAATGTTGCCACATTTGATTATACAGTATCAAAAAATCATATTCATATTATCACCCCTCTCAGAAAACCGGTTAGGTTATTGGGAAGTATAAGTATTGTCAAGCTTATGGTGGCAGATAGAATTTTGTCAAAATTCTAATTTTCTCTTGGAAGCTCCGGTTTTATCATTGGCGACAGATACTGCCAGTTGTTTTCCTTGAAGTGACAGGCATACTTTGTTTCATTTTCTAGAAAATCTCTGCCAAATACCAAAGTCTGAATAACCATCACGTGTGTCATTTATTATTTCAAGTAAACATGGTGTTCCACAGAAAAATCCTGCAATTCAGTCGTATAATATATGCTCTACTTAGAGCCAACCACCATCTTCTGTATGCCACATAAGCGTTTTGTGTGTACTTCTCATTTTGTCACACAGAATATTAGATGTACTCAAGGATTGAGATTTAATACAGTTTTTACTGCGTCGTGAAGGACGTCCTTAAGTCAGGCTGACGTTGATTCTTTCCCTGTGCGATGAAGAAGTGTGTGGTGGTGCAGGATCTAACCGGGCGCCGTTGTCTTGATTCCCACGTGGGCACCAGCAGTTTGGCCTATCATTGCTTTTGCACCATCAGTGGAAAGGCCAGCACAGTAAAAAAAAAAAAAAAAAAGGCCAATGCTGTCTTAGTTTTGTTATGAAAATAGTTTCACCTAGCAGAACCCCTGCAAGGGTCTCAGGGACCCTCAGGTTCTGTGCACCATACTTCGAGGATCACTGCTCTAGAGCTCACCTGAGGAGGAGGAAAGAGGTTTCTTTCTGAAGCTGATAAAGGTCAGGGCTTCAGGAGAGCTAGTCACCCAGTTACGTGAAGCCTTCAGCATTTTCTCTTTCAGTAGTTGTGGATTTACCTCCCTCACCCCCAGCTGCAGTAAGCTGTGTTTCCCCTCAGGTTTGTGCACTCCGCTTGCATCACTGACCTGTGTTCCACAAGAGCTGCCTATCTTAACTGCTGCTGCCCCTCCCTTCTCACTAGGGCTGGGGCGCTGACCTTCCTTTCTCGGGAGGGCTATAAGGAAGTTCACTGCTCCTCCAGCTTTCTTTAGGGAGATATAGCTCTTGGGATTTATCTGGAGAGAGAAAATGGGCTGATTCCTACACTCCTTCCCATTCTATTTGGTTCCAGGAAGTCAGTTCTATCTTCTAACATAAGTATTGAGCAATTAAGATCATCTCATCAGAGATCTTGTGACTTGTAGACTCTGAACCATTTCTGATGTCCTGAGTTCCCCTGGTGACCGAGGGAACAGGAGGAAAAGGAAACTGCAGATCCCAAGAGCCACAGACTGTAATATAGGACAGTGATTTAATCAGTGGGTAATGAATAATTGCTTTCTGTAGAAAGAGATACCTTGTAAAAGTTGGCCTGGGTCTGGCCCCTGGAGACTTGATGATTTGAGACATCAGCCATAGATTTTCTAGAATAGGCTGCCTATCGTTCACTCTCACTTAAGGAGGAAACTTGCGGCAAAATTACCCCACAAAGAGTGGAAGGTAAAATGAGATAGGCAGTTTCTGAATGCTGTATAAAGATGACAACGCAGGATGCTAAGATTCCTGAGGCTGGATACTCTAGAAGGGGAGCGGCTGGAGCCAGGGACATCAGTCAGGATGCTGTTGCAACAGTCCTGCACTTGTTGAGAGGGTGGGGGATTAGGGATTGGGCTGAGCCAGCCAAACAAGTAGAAAGAAAGGGATGTTGGAAGCCATTTAGTTTATCTTTAGAATGCTCTGCAGTTCTTAACCTTCCTTTCTTATCCCTTTAGTCAGGTTTTTTTGTTTGTTTGTTTTATTTTTAACGGCTTTATGGAGGTATAACTGACGTTGAACATATTAATCACCCCCAAGTCAGTTGTTTTTAAACTCTGTTCTAGGGGGCATTAGTGCCCCTGAAGTTGTTGGGGGAGAAGACTTAGGCCACATGGCTGAGGAGGAGGCCAAGCTAGGACAGTGATCTTCCCCCTTCTGCCGGAACAGCTCTGCGTTTGTCGGAGATACGCAGGGCGCCCCTGTAAAAACCATCGTGGAGCTTATGGGCATATCCATGTGGAGAGAGAGCAGTAGTAAAAGATAGCCTTTGCACAGTATCAAGTTAGAGGAATAAATACCCAGCGGATATTCATGGGTAGGGTGGGGCTTGAGCAGGGCCTGGAAAAGGTAAATAAAATATGGAAGAATTCAGGAGGAAGAGGCTTAGTGGAGTAAAGGCCTGCAGTCGGGTTTGAAAGGGGTTTATTCCAGTTTAGTGTAAGACCGGCCCAGTTCATATAGCAGTGTTCAAGGTGGAAGGAAATGGAAATAGGCCTTAAAAAAAGGACTGAAGCCAGACTTTGGGGTCTTTCAACCCAAGCGAAGATGTCTGGATTTTATTTATTGACTCACATGAGAAGCATCTGGAATGCTTGTTAAAAATGCAGATTCCTGGCCCCAGCCACCCCAGACCCACTGAATCCTACCTGAAGGTGGGGCTGGGGAATCTGCACCCCAGGTTATTCTGATGCAGGTGGTTAGTGGGCTACGGTGATATTTAGTGGGGACTCGGAAAATTTTTAGAAAGGGAGTAACCTCATCAAGTAATATTTGAGCAAAGTTAATCTAGCAAAGTTGCCTACAGCATGGAATTAGGGAAGATGGACCCTGGAGACACAAACTTCAGTCTGGATGCTGTGGCAATAGTCCAGGTCTAGGGTGGTGGTGGAGATAAAAGGAGGAGGTATGCTGTAAAGAAAGAGTCTCTCAAGTTTTGTGACTGGTCTGGCTTTGGAGAATAAGGGAAAGGAAGAAGCCAAAGGTGACTTAAGTTTTCCTCTTTGGCGACTGAGAGAAAGAAGGTTCCACTGAAACTGGAAGGTCAAGAGTGCAGAGGTAGTGTGACGAGCTGGACTGAAGTAGTGGGACACGCGTGTGGAAAAGGTGGAGCAGACCCTTGGTGATGAGGACATGAAGCGTGAGTGAGGTCAGGTCCGAAAAGTAGCCGTTCACCTGCAGATAATAGATGAACTTGTGAGAGCAGATTGGTTTGATGTGAGAGGGGATGAAAGAGAGGAGCTGTGGAGGATTTTAGAAGGGGCCTCAGGAGGAGAACGCACTACACTGTTGAAGGAGTTGGGGGTGGCTGTGGCAGAGTTCCTGCACTGAGTAAAGAAGTAGCAACAAGGAGACGGTTGGGGGAGAGGAGCACCTGTGGAATCTGAAGACGTCCAGCTGGTGGCTTTGCTCGTCATACATGTTGTAGGTACATTTGTTCTTCAGGAAATATTTAATGAGCCCTGATTACATTTCCAGAATGGGCATACACTGTGTGAAAACGGTCCTAGTTCTCAAAGGGCTTTCATTCTAAATGAGAAGATAGACAAATAGCAAAGGAATGCATAAATGATTGAAGTTTTTAGTTTAAAATTTAATGTGGTTTTGGACTAGGTGATTTAGATATATAGCTCAGAAATTAAAATGATAGAAAAAGGTATGCACAGGTAAGTCTCACCCCGCATTGGTAACCTTTTAAAAAATATCAGTTTTTGTTTATTCCTTCATTGTTTCTGTGGGCAATTATAAGGAAATGTTGACATACAGTAATTTTAGATAGTGGAGGAGCGAAACAGACTAAAACAAGGTAATGTGATGGGGAATGACTAGCGGTGGGGCATGGTTAGGGTAGACAGGGTAGGCCTCTTTGACGTGGTGATATTAACTGAATACTGAGTGAGGGAACTCAGCTGGCCGTGCAGAGATCTGAGTGTTTCAGAGGGAACAACAAAGATCCTGGGGACACAGGAGGGAACATGCCTGGTGACGGGGCAGAGTGGCTCTGGATGAGGTCAGAAAGATAGTCAGGAGTCGTGTCACGTAGGCCTTGGAGCCATCAGATGGCTTTAAGCTACATTTTACAAAAAGCACCACGGCTGCTTTCTGGAGACCAGATTCTAAGAAGGGGTAAGAGAAGAAGCCAGGAAGGCGGCAGTTGAGAGATGATAGTAGCTTGGACTAAGGTGATAACGGTGGAAATGGAGGAGAGGAGATGGATTCAAGGGCACATATTTGAAGCCACAAAGACTTGTTGATGGAGTGAGTGAACAGAAGTGAAGATCTGCTGAGGTCAGGGTGAAATCGGTACCACAGGGCGAGTTGGGAGTTCTGTGTTGCATCAGCACCCTCCCAAGAACATAGCCCTTTCCTCCTGGATATTTTTTTCCTGAAGTCGTCTTTGTGCAGTTGCTGCTTATTTTCTGCCCTGACTCTGAGAGGTGAATTGACTCTAAATGGTTGAGTAAGTGAGGACTGTGATTGACCCATTCTCGTCTCATTAGTTCTCTTACCACTTCACTTAGCATGACTTTACTAAATCTGCCATTCCCATCTAATTTCAAGATTAAAAGATAACCTGTTCCCTCCTTGAATAACAGTGATCATAGAAAACCTTGAGCTTCCCACATTGTCCCCTTCTTCCCTTAACTCTAGCCCTGATGTCCTTACTCAGCCTCTAGGTTCCTTTAGGCTCCTGTTTCTCACCTTGCTGCTGACAGCAACTGCTTTCTCAGTTGAAGGCGAGGCAAGGATTTGTGTTTTGTTGGCAGTGGGGTTTTCACAAAGGATTGGGGTTAAAGAGCATTTCCCCGTTAAAAATTGGAGACCCTGCCCCACGTTGTGTGTTGATGGCCCCAGAGGAGGTGCTTCTGTTACACTTCATCTGCCAGGCTCTGGCGTTTGCCTTCTTCCTTCAACTCCTCGAGCCAGAGTTTGCAGGTTCACTGGCCGCTTACAGTGGAGCGTGCCGGGTAGCTCGTTCGTATTAAGTTGGCCACCAGTGGCTATGTTGAAAAGGCTAGTGTTCAGGGTAAGGCCCTTCATAAGGCATGTGACCTCAGCTCTTGCTCCATAGGGATGACGGGTAGATCCCCCAGTCAAGCCTGCTTCAGGTGGTGGGGCACAGAGTGAGTCTGATTTCAGTGGCTTGAATCATTCACCGGTAGGAGGCGTTCCTGCCAGTCTAATTTTGAAGAAGAGTTGATATTGATTTGTGCTGCCTGCCTCCTGGTCTGAGAAAAACCAAGCTTCCCTTTAAGTAGTAATAACTTTTTTTTTAAACTTTTTTATTTTGAAATGATTTCAGACTTGCAAAAATAGTACAAAGAATTCCTATTTTCTCTTTACCCAGATTTATCAAATGTTAGTATTTTACCACACTCCCTTTATTTTTCATTCATATGTGAACTGTGACTGTTTTTTGAAATGTTGGAGTTAGTTGCAGACATGATGCCCCCTTACATCTGAATGTTTCCTGAATGTTTCCTAAATGTTTCCTAAAACAAGGGTATTCTCTTACATTGCCAAGCACAATGATCAGAAGCAGGACGTCATTAATCTAATACCATATACTATAATGCCATCATCTGATCCACCTTATTCAAGTATTGTTAGTTGTCCTGTCAGTGTCCTTTATCTCTTTCAGGGTCACACGTTGCATCAGTCGTCATGTCTCTTTAGTCTCCTTTAATCTGGATAGTCCCTCAGCCTTTCTTTTCTTTAATGAGCTTGGCACGTTTGAAGAGCACAGACCAGTTATTCTGTAGAGTGACCTTCACTTTGGCTTTGTCTGATATTTCCTCATGCATTCAGGTGATGTGTTTTTGGCAAGAAATCACAGCAGTGATGCTGTGCCCTTCAGTGCATCATGTCATGAGGCACATGATGTCAATTTGTGCTATTACTGATGATGGTAACTTTGGTCACTTGATTAAGGTGGTGTCTGCTGGGTTTCTCCCCTGTAAAGTTATGATTTTTTCCCTTTGGTTTTTTTTGAGGAAGATTAGCCCTGAGCTAACTACTGCCAATCCTCCACTTTCTTTCTGAGGAAGACTGGCCCTGAGCTAACATCCGTGCCCATCTTCCTTTACTTTATATGTGGGACACCTACCATAGCATGGCTTGCCAAGCGGCGCCATGTCTGCACCCGGGATCCGAACTGGCAAACCCCGGGCCGCCAAAGCGGAACATGCGAACTTAACCACTGCACCACCGGGCCAGTCCCTGATTTTTTCCCTTTGTAATGAATAAATGTGGAGAGATATTTTGGGACAATATAATTATCTTATTTCCCGATAACCTTTCACCCACCAATTTTAGGATCCACTGATGAGTTTTACCTGAAGCAGTTACTACTGTGGTGGTTGTCATTGGCAATTTTCTGTTCTTATTAATATCACTTCTTAGTTGGAATTCTGCTGTAAGAAAGAGTTGTTTCTTCTCCTCCATCTATTCATTTATTCTTTTATTATATTGGTATGGATTCATGGATCCTTGTTTTATTTAATCTGGCAACTCTTTTATTTTGCTTCTCAAATTGTCCGAGATTTGGTCAGAGGGAGCCTCTTTCACCTGGCTCCTCTCTCCTTTTTGGCCCTTCTACTTTGAAGCAGCTTTATTGAGGTATAATTTGCATACTATGCCGTTGATTGATCCACTATAAAAGTAGAGTTTGATTGCTTTTAGTAAATTTGTACATTTGTGCAACCCTCACCACAGTCTGGTTTTACAACACCCTCATCACCCCAGAAAGTTCCCTTGTCCCATTCGCAGTCTTTCCTTGTTCCTACTCTCAGCCCAGGCAACCACTAGTCTATTTTCTATCTAGAAATTTTATAAAAATGGAGTCATACAATATGTAGTCTTTTGTGTCTGGCTTCTTTTCCTTAGCATAACATTTTTGAGGTTAATCTAGGTTGTTGCATGTATCATAGTTCTCAGCTTTTTGTGAGTAGCATTCCATTATATGGATATATCATATTTTGTTTATTCCTCTGCCAGTTGATAGATATTTGGATTATTTTTAGTTGTTGCCTATTATGAAAAGTTCTGCTGTGAACATTTGTGTGTAAGTCTTTGTGTGGACATATGCTTTTATTTCTCTTAAGTAGATATTTAGGAGTGGAATTGCTAAGTCGTTATATATTAAACTTTGAGAAACCGCCAAACTGTTTTTCAAAGTGGCAGTACCATTTTACATTCCTACTGGCAATATACGAAAGTTCCAATTTCTCCATATTTTGGCCAACACTTATCACTATCAATCTATTTGATTATAGCCATTCTGGTGGGTATATAGTAGTATCTCATTGTGGTTTTAATTTTCATTTCCCTAATGACTAATGATATTGATCATCTTCTCATAGATTTATTACTCATTTGTTTATCTTCTTTAGTGAAATATTTATTCACATATGTACAAGATCATGTCTCCTTCAAATAAATATAGTTTTATTTCTTCCTTTGTAATCTATATGCCATTAATTTCTTTTTTTTGCCTTACTGCAATGGTTAGAATTTCCAGTATAGTGTTGAATAGAAATGCGGAGAGTAGACATCCTTGCCTTGTTCCCAGTCTTAGGGGGAGAGCATCTCGTGTTTCACCATTAAGTGTGATGTTAGCTGTTCTTGTGATATTATGACATAACCCTATCAAATTTTGAGCATTTCCTTACTTTTGGCAGCATAAGATGTTTCAGTCTCATCTGATACTTTTCTTACCCCAGCTGTTTTTCAAGGAGCCCCAGTTCCTTGGTTCCTTTTATTGACAAATGGTGTTTAGAAACCAGGGTCTGGGCACTAGGTGAGTAACAAGCACTTTTTAATTCTCTTCATCCAATGTTTTTAGAAATCCCAACCATCTATTTATAAAAACAAGAAGACCCAGAAGCGAGAGTCTTCTCCTGGTATGTCCCAAATTACTTTTCAGCTGCTTTTTAGTGCCAAATCACACCTGCAGCTGAGAATCTCATTCCTGGTAAATATAGTAAATTTCACCGAAGTCCCCAAATAGCAAGACAATTATGTCTTTTTATAAAAGAGCATAACTTGTACTAGCTGAAATTTTGTGGTGGGGATAATTGTTGCCTGCTCTGTGTGTGTCCCCCCCCCCCCCCCACCCCGATTGCAGCTTGAGAAAAGGGCCGAGGGGAGAAAGTTAGATCATTTGGTGCCAGTAATAAGGAGCATGCTCACTACTATCCCTTGAGTGTTTAGTGTGGGCCACGCACTGTGTTTTGTGTGATTTTCTGATTTGATCTCCCCAGCACCCAGTGGGGGTCACGGCACTTCCTCTCTCATCTCGTCCCAAACATTCCAGCTGTGTGGCTTCAGTAGTGCATGCAGTCCACTGTTCCTCCAAGTGCTGCCTGGCCCGAGTCACCGGGGGTGGCCGTGCTGAAGCAGTGTGGCTGAGAGGAGGAGCAGCGCCCCGGCGACTCTCAGGAAACGCCACACGAGCCTTGCGCGCTTGTTTGCGAAAGATCAGACAACATGGATGCCTGTGAAGTCAACTGCGAAAGTGTCCGACTGCCCACCCACCCCTGCCCCTCTCCCCGGGACAACCGTGACGGTAGTTCAGTGTGTGTTCTTCCAGACTTTTGTTTTTATGTAAATATATTCCAATGTCCTGAGAGCTGTCTCAGAAGGACTTTTCTTCCCCAGAACTCTCTCCTCAGCTGCTTTCCCCTCAGCTCACCTTTCTTTTCAGCTGGGCATTTTGCTGTTTGGACCTTGATTGAGAAACTTAGCCAGAAACAGACTTATTTGCTTCTAAATTGAACTCTCCAGACTACATATAGCTTAGTGTTTGTGCCCCCTCTTGGCCCCTTAAGCCCTCCTGTTCTCCAGGGAGAGTGTGTAGGAGCAAGAAAGGTGTAGGTTAGTAGATCTGGAAAATGTTATTTTCCAGATGAGGTCAGTTTATTGGCTCCTAAAGATACTTACAAGCTGTTGATTGGAGGGTCAACTGATGGTGGATCCTTTGGACTTAGAGAAAGTATGAATGCTTTTGCTTACCTTTGTGGAGTGGATATATGTGACTAAAAAATTTATGTAAATTGAATGAAAATAAGGGAACTTGTGAATCCTTTTAATTTACCTTGTCACCAGTTACTCTGAGTTTAGATTTGCTTAAGTTGGGTGTTTTTGAAACAAAGCTTCTCTTAGTGGCCTGTGTGAGGCCTTCTACATATATAAATACCTTTACTCCTTGTTCTCTTTCCTTTGATGTCTCATCCTAAAATATTTCCTGGGAGATGGGCAGCCTGTCTCTTGGATTCTGAAGGGATACACAGACACACCAAGTGTGTATCATCACAGTGCACTTAGAAATTTGAGGGGGGCTGGAAGAAGGGCCTCCCAACGTTGCGTCAGGAGCCCAGAGTCCCCTACAGGAGACAGGTTTGATGATGTCGCAGCAAAGCTACCTTCAGGGTACATGCTGTCTGTGGGGTCTGGGTGCCATCTGGACTTTGACTTTATGGCAGAAACCACTATGCTCAGTGTATTAGATTTTGAAACTATTTTCTCAGTTCCTCTACTTCTTCTATTTTAGACCTTCTAAAGCTTTTTAAAGTTTGTCACTCCTCATTCCTTTAGGGCAGTGGGCTCGTTCCCTGGCACTTGAGTGGCACTGCTCTTGAGGGCAGCATACAGGAAAAGGAGGTGTGGCAGCAGTCAGGGGCAGGGACCCAGCCTACCTGAATTTTCTCACTAGGTCTCTGCTTCCCCATCCTGTGGAGCTTTTATTTCATCAGGAATCTCTGTCAGGAGAAAGAACAGAGTTGCCTTAGCAACAATCATTTCCTTGTCTAAACCAGACACTATATTTGAACCAGAAACAGTGAGAGCAGGTTGGAGCATTTGTATGTGATGCTGTTCTGAGTGATACTGTTGACTTCATGTTCTTAAAGCTGCTCTGTCTAGAGTATCGGACATGACAGCCTTGTCTTTGCTTGGCAGTTACTGACACAGCTACCTTAGCCAACCCTGGATGTCTCTTACTAGCTGTGGAGCTATTGCCCAGAAAGAGAGTTGCAGAAACATCTTCTCCCCTGCTTGGTCCCTCCAGATATGCTTCTCTAGGAGGACAGGCAGCCCTTTTGCAAACTGCCATCCTACACATCTTGGGAACCATGGGAGGAAACAAGGAATAGGAAATGGCCATTGCAGGGATGTGTGAGAGCTGGAATCCTGTTAGTCAGAGAGAAGAGAATCCACTTTACTCTGGCACTTGCCCGGCTGGCTTCACACCCTGCCTGGGAGCAGACCACCTGCAGCTTCTGAGGAGGATGGGAGTGTGCCCTTCGTCTCCCTCTTCCTTATTTGGATTAGAAGTCAAGCCAGCTAGATGCCAGGCCACGTGCATTCAGTATTGCTGATACTGAGAATTCATACGGTGTAAAACAGAGCAGACATTGCCCAGTGTGTGGAGGAAGAGTTCTCCTCACCAGCCCTGAAGTGGTGTGCAGCGAGCACCCGTGGCCATCAGGGAAGGTGGGATTGGCCACAGTGCTGGTGAGAAGGCGGTGGCTTGCTCTTGATGCTTCACCCACGAAGGGACTCAGTGTAGACAGTGCAAGAGTGTTTCCAGCCTGGCTTTTGTCTCGTACCTGAAGCTTAGGGATAATTGAGGGGACACACGCACATGGCCTTGTAAAGTCACAGCGACATTTGACTCTTCCCTTGTGTATGCTTCTCTGCCATAAGGACACAGAATATTATTGTCCCCTGCACAGAATTTCCATAGTTTGGACTCGGTGGAGGTCCGTTTTCTGTCCCCTTAATTTGAGGTTACTGGCATCAAAATCAGTTTTAGCCTCATGCTTTTTTAGCCCACTCTCACTTTGAATATTGGCAGTGATGAGTTGTGGTTTTTTGTGTTCTCCTTGAGAACGAATCCACATAGGTCAGCCTTTGCAAGAAAAGAGGGGGACGTCACGCAACGTTGGCAGACATTTTGTTGGTAGACGACACCAACAGTTCCTGTAGCTGTAGACAGGAATCATGGCTCTTCATTGGCCATTATTCTCTTACCAAAAACAAGTCCTCTCCCCACTGAAGTTTGTGTTTTAAATATAACTTGAGCAAAAAAATTCTCTGCTGATTCCTTGCCTCTAGCCGCTCTGAAAACACTTGATGAGGATGCCAAGATTCCATTCAGAATTATCCCAGGTGAATGCCTTCCAGAAGGGTCTTGTTTTTTCCCCCGAGGCTGTCATGAAAGCAGGCACACCTTTCCCTGCAACTGTGAAAACTGGAGGATATTTTGCGAATTTGATTTAGAAAGTAAGCGACCATGCTGAGCAGCCTGTTGGCTGAAGCCTGGGAGTTGGTGTAAAGAAAGTTCCCTCCTCTTCTCCTTGCCTCTGTATTCTGCTCTCTGAATGCTCCTGTCCCACTGTGGCTGCTGGAGATAAAGTCACTTTAAGTCAAAATAATGGTGGTGTCTAGTTCTGTTTTGTTTTTTCTTTTTCCCACCAACACGTGGGGTGGACTTTAAGTCTGTATAGTTGGCAAGACTCTTGGAGAGATGGAAGTACTGTCTCAGCTCCAGAATGAACTCCAGAGGCTAGCAGGGGAATTCTCTGCTCGTATCTGAACTTGTCATGCAGGGCCGTGAAAAGCAGACCACACCAGGGGCGCCTGAGAGTTGGTAAGGGAGCAGTAGATGTCAAATGTGTTTCTCGAATGGTCTTAGACCTTTCAGAATTGGTTGGGGAGGAGGAAGATATTGACTGGTTTCTCTGCCACCCCCAGACTTGCCTTGTTAGCCACACCTGTGGTAGGTGAGGGAAGGAAGCCACTCATATAAAGTCATGGATGGCAAGGCAGAAAGATGTATTTTTCTTTGGAGAGAGAGGAAAGAGCTTTCTGAGTAAGAGAGTGGGAGTACGTGAGCAGACTCACGATGGTTGAGCTGTAAAGTCCCAGTCCTTCATGAAGGCAGCTTTGATCCCATGCAGACAGCAGGAACCACTGAAAACACCCTCGGAATCGAGTATTCTCCCAGGGCCCCAAATGATGGCAAGACTGGCTGCCCAAGAAGTACTAAAGTGGGACTCTTGCTCCCCTGAGGACCACTGTAGTGTTGTATCTGTTCTCCTGGGACAGTAATGTTGCCAATTGTTTCTCTCCCCTTCAGGCTGACGGACTTCGAGGATGCCGCTGCTACTACTGGAGGTGCGTGGCACCTTACCTGAGCCGGGCCCTGAGGCCGTGTGGCCATGATGTGGGCCCCTCATGGCCTCAGCAGGAACAGAGCACTACAGTCTTGGCCTCCGCCGGGGAAGCACCTTCAAGCAGACTGGGCCCTCAGGCACAGTGCCTGCCCCGCCACCTGAGAAACCCTCTGAGGGCAAAGTCTGGTCTCAGGCCCATCAGCAAGTGAAGCCAATCTGGAAGCTGGAGAAGAAGCACGTGGGTCCGCTTTCACCACGGTTGGGCCCAGGCCTCCTGGGTGTCCCACCTCAGCAAGCCTATTTCTTTTGCCCCAGCACTTTATGTAGCTCTGGGACCACAGCTGTCATTGCAGGCCACAGCAGCTCCTGTTACCTGCACTCGCTCCCAGACTTGTTCAGCAGCACCCTGCTGTACCGCCGCTCCAGCAATAGGCACAAACCATACCAGCAACTGGAGTCCTTCTGCTTGCGTTCAAGCCCGTCAGAAAAAAGACCTTTTTCTCTCCCTCAAAAGAGCCTTCCTGTCAGACTCACTGCCCATAAGGCCACTTCTTTCACAGTCTCCCCCATGGCCCAGCCCGTGGCATCCTCATCTGCAGATCCATACCTCTCACTGGGAGCAGCTGGGGAAAACCCTTCAAGGAACAGCCTGGCCTCTGCCATCTCAGGGAAGACCCCATCTCCACCCTCCTCCCCTTCCTCCTCCTACAAGCCCATGCTGAACAACAACTCCTTCATGCTGCCAGATAGCACTAAAGTGCCTTTATTGCAGGCCACGGAGGGCCTGAAGCCAGTATCCTCACCCAAGATCCAACTTGTCTCCTGGCGTCATTCAGGGGGCACTGGAGACTGTGTGCTGCAGCGTGTTGAACACAAGGTCCCCAAGAGCAATGGCACTGTCCTAGGTGATGGCCCCGCCTGTAGTCCCCTGTCTACCCCTAGCTCCTTAGACACTTCCACCACCAGTGTTGCCTCTCCCCAGTACAACCAGAGTGACTCAGCCATGAGGGCAGAGCCACATCCCTGTGGCCTGGGTGGCGACTCTGCTTCCCAGGCTCTGACTAAGGAGGTTCGGTTCACTGAGGCCGTGAGGAAGTTGACTGCGAGAAGCTTTGAGAAGAAGCCGCGGCAAGGCTCCCAGTTTGACCAATCTTGTTTCACGAACCCCAGCTTGCAGTGGGATCTTCTCAATAGGAACAGACGGTGGAAACCTCCTTTGGTGGGCCAGCAGTTCCCTCAAGAGGATGCTGGAGGGGGCAGTAGGATCCTCCCTGGAGCCTCAGACACCTTGGAGTTGGACGGTACGGTATTCTGTACCAAACGCATCAGCATTCACCTTCTTGCCTCACATGCTCATGGGCTCAGCCGCAGCCCTGCCTGTGGATCTGTGATCGACTCCCCACCACGTGGAGAAGACAAAACTCCAGTTCTGCCTTCTTCCCCTCAGCCTCTTGGAGTAGCCGATGTGGCCACCCGCCTCTCTTCCATCCAGCTTGGGAAGGAGGGGCCTAAGGAGGCCAGGGAGCTGGACTCACCTGCTAGGGATATTGGGTAAGTTGGAGAAAGTTTTTGGTTCATTTAGAGCAGTAGAATGTATACAGCATAATTTGGTGACACTGACCCTGTGTCCCTGAAGGTTGGTTTTAATTTTTAGCTGCCCTAGAATGTTGGTTTTCATCTTAGGGCAGAGGTTGGCACACTACAGCTTGCAGGCCGAATCCTGCCTGCTGCCTGCTTTTGTAAATAAAATTTGATTGAAATGCACCCTTGCCCATTCATTTACTACTGTCTGTGGCTGCTTTCATGTTATAATGGTAGGGTTGAATCTTTGCAACAGACTAAATGGCCCAGGAACTGAAAATATTTACTGTTTGGTCCTTTTGATGAAAAGTTTGCTGACCCCTGCCTTAGGTTACAACAAGAATTCCAAACACATCTTGGGGGCTCTGACTTTTCTAGGCTCTCAGTCATTCCTGGTGTGACAGCCGTGTCAGTGTGAGGACATACACATACTTGGCTCTTTCTCTTGTGCCTTGTTACTTCTCTGGAACCTTGATCCACAAAGGCCTTGTTCCGAGTTCCCGGAGAGAGGCCTAGGGACCCTTGAAGTCATCTACCAGCCATTCACTGATGGTATTTTGTCTGCAAATTTTGTGCTTATATGCTATGAGGGACTTTAAAGAAGATGGAAGACATAGTCCTCTGTGCAGAGTAGGGGATGTGGGGTTGAGGAGCTATGGCTAGACTGAAGCTCTGAGGGCAAGAGAAATGAAGTTGGAAGATCCAGACTAGAGACACAGATTGGTGACTGGGAAAGAGACAAACACTAGAGATGACGAAGGAGCGGGCATCTGTGACCTCTCTCATGGAGTTGGCTGGGCTGGGGCATGATTTCTTTCTTGTAGTTCAGCTGCTGACGTCCAGCTAGACCAGGTTGAGGCTGAAGATCTAGAAGAAGATCTGGTGGATGGTTTGGAAGACTGCTGCAGCCACGATGAGGACGAAGAGGAGGAGGGTGAGTAGGGGACCCTCAGCTCCAACTGGGAATTGGTCACTGCCTGCTAGGGAGGGGCTAACAGATCCTTAATTCCCTTAATCACCTACACTAACCATTCACCTTGGGCGTCTAAGGTCGGGAGTGGCTTTTGGGGGACTTTGTTCTCTAGTCCTCCTGTCCCCAGTTTTGCCTTCTCCTGCTGCTCTTGAGCTCGAGGAAGGCAGTGCAAGGCAGCAGGGTGGTGCACGTGGCTCCGCAAGAAGGCTGAGGGAAGATGCTCAAGGAAGAGCTCAGAGCTTGGTGAGTTTGTGCAGCAGCCTCTCCCAGTTGGCACTTCTTGGCTCTTTCCCTGCAGGAGACTCAGAGTGCTCCTCGCTCAGTGCTGTCTCCCCCAGCGAGTCGGTGGCAGTGATCTCTCGGTGAGTGTTGGCCGTGTAGATTGTTGGTAGATGCTCATATTCTGTCTCCGAAAGGTTATTAAGAGATTAATCACCTAAGTCTAATGGCCCTGTTAATCCTAAAGCATTTTTACGAGATTTTTACATTTGGGACTTTAGTTTTCAAACAGGGAGTGATGGAAGGGACCAGAAACATGTTTCGTCAGTTGGGCTTAAAAACAGTACCATGTTTCTTAGGCTGCAGTTTGGTCTTTAGGCTCCAGGAAATCATTCAAGTAAAAAGCACGTAATTCCAAGAAGTGTTTAGAAAATTAATAACCAATATAATGGAGAAACATAATGTTTGAGGTAAATAGGCCACCCGCATGAGGGTAATTGCCATCTTGCATTATAAATGTGTCCCACTGTCAGAAACAGTTCTGAGATAGACATACCACTAATTGGAGCTTTTTGAAATGCTCTTTTGCCCCCTTCTGAGGTTAGTTTTAATTTGGGAAATAAGATTGACATCAACCTTAGTAATAAGAAATGGAATAAAAAATTCTCTAGCTTTAATCTAGATTATTTTATGGACTGCCCTTAGTGGAGTCTGAGTGATAACCGTCTCTAACTAGGGAACCAAAAAGCCAGTCTCTCAGTGTAGGGCCTTCTTTAAAACAGGGAGCTGTAGGATGCTGCCTAAATGAGACGGGGAGTGGGAGGAGAGGAAGGAATGCAGGACTATGAAGAAATTACTCATGAGGGCGTTACTAGAAATGAGGACATGTTATTGTGCTAACAAGTTTTGGAACTTGGTAAAGGATCATATACACCACCTTTCCAGGTAGAAAGTTAATGTTCTTCAGCACAATCTTCCTTGTTCCCCTCACTACTTCCAACCTTGCCTGCATATGAGGCTCTGTCATCATTAATTCCATTGTTTTATTAAATGTTAAAAAGAACCCCTCCAAAGTACTGAGCATTAAAGTTTTTTCTTTTTAAAAATAACTTCTACTAAAAATGTAAAAGAAACAAAATACAAGCATAGAAAATTGATGAGTTTTGCTTTGTTTTTAGTGCAAAGTTTTATCCTAATTTTTTTTTTTTTTATATTTGCATTTATTGTATGCTGAATTTATTCCCGGGCCATAAGTTTTTGTTTCTTCAGTTTCTTCTGGGATATCTTTTTCTTCTGTGCAACCTCCTCTTCTGGTTTAGGAACGATTTGCTCTTTTTCAGTAAGGATCATCTCGATGTGGCAGGGAGAGCTCTTGTAGGGGTTGATCCGACCATGGGCTCTGTATGTCCTGTGCCGCATCTTGGGAGCTTTGTTCACCTGGATATGCTCAATGACCAGAGAATCGACATCCAAACCCTTAAGTTCAGCATTACTCTCTGCATTTTTAAGCATGTGCAGTAAAAATTCAGCACTCTTTTTGGGCCACCGACCCTGTGTCCAGCCCCACTGTTTGGCCTGGGCACACCTACCAACGCCGCCATTGTATCGACGGAACGGCACGCACTGCTTCTTTAAAGTGACATCCTTCAGATACTTGGTGGCTTTTCGGATGTGCATACCCTTGATGGCCTGGGCAGTTTCACGAGTGTTCTTAAAGTGGACACGAAGATTCGAACCTCTTGATTTGCATGATTTTGTAGGGTTTTCCGGGTCAAGTGAGTAGCGAACCATTTTCGGAGATCACCTCAGGCCGCAGACGTGAAGAGGGTAGTTTTATCCTAATTTTGATTAAAATCCAGCTGTGTGTGTCAAGGCTTGCCTAACATATAGAACATCCAGACTCAGGTTGCTTCTCTTTGTGTCAGCTGTGCCTTAATTGGGAATGAGTATTTAACTTGACCAAATAAAACTCATTAAAAATCTCTAAGGTTTAAAACACTGAAGTGTTTTACCTACAGTCCCTATTTCTGTTGTGCTCCAAATTAACAGGTAGAGTGGCTCTTTATAAGCTAAAAATGAATCTCAAATAGTAATATTTGTAATCATATCAGCTCAGTATAGAGAGTAATAGATGTTCTCTCCATTTTCAGGGCTATTTGAAGAAATGGTCTAGGTCTTTCAGCTTGTACCTGATAGATAGTTGAGGTGTTCACTATTTTGAGACCCTTCAAATAGCCTTGGCCCAGCCATTGTGGGAACAACAGTAGGGACCCCAGGGGCCTGCTGCCCCAGATTCCTAGACCTGCTTTACCAGACTATTACGTAAAAATCTGGTGTCACAAGTCATTTCTAAAATGGAGAAGAGCACTAATCATCTGCATATCTCAGATAACCCTAAATATAAAATGAGTTAGAAGGATCACTATTTCTTTTCTTTCTGTTGCTTTTTTCCCTTTTTCTTTTTAAAACTCTCTATACCTCTTCTTAGGTCTTTTCTGCTCTTCCTCTTTTTTTAATTATCTGTATGATTTTTTTTTCCTCTCCTTCTTTATTTCTCTTTGTCTTTGTGTGGCATATTCTTCTACTAATATTCACCCAGATTCATTACCTGCTCTCAGAACTGCTCTTTTCAGGGCCTTCCCCAGCCTACAGCTTGTCACAGGAGATTTTGCAGCTCTGTCACAGAATGAAGTATTGGAAAACCTTGTCTTTAGGTGACATTTACGAGTGTGGCTGTATAGAAGTTAGCCCTAGCACCTTATGGATTAATATTTGCAAAATAATTATTGAGCACTTGTCTTTGTGGAATCACTGAAAGAAATGATACGTGATAGTAACAGCACTTTGGCAGATATGGCTTTCCTTTTTTCTACCGCATGTCTGTTTTTTACCTTAGGGACTGCACGGAGATTCTGACCAAACCCCTTTCCAGTGAGAAAGTTGTCCGACCAGCCCTCATCTACAGTCTCTTTCCCAACGTGCCCCCTACCATCTATTTTGGCACTCGGGACGAGAGAGGTAAACCTAGCCAAGTGTCTGAGGCAGAAGAGCCCCCAGGAGAAGGATGCTGGCAGAGTTGGGGGCAGGTGGCAACAGGATAGAAGGGGCTTTCTGGAATGGCTGTCAGTGTGCTCGGTTCCCTGCTTGGTTCTCCATTCTGATATGGGGACCTTTTTCTCGTCCATCCTTTAACTGACCCTTCTCAGTGCCATAATCTCATGCTTCCCTCTTGCCCTTTAATCTTGTTTCTCTTCCCTTTCAACCTCCCCTCCTCTCTGTGCACCTCATTCCTGTGCAGCCTCCTTTTCTTCCCCAAAGTGTGCTCCTTTGAAACTCTGATCTGCAACAGTGCTTAGTAACTGCCTACCCAGGGAAGATTGAGCAACAGTGCCATCTTTTTCCTCTTCTCACCGTGACTCTCCTGCTTTTCTCCACCCTCCCTAATCCCCTTCCCTCCAGTGGAGAAACTTCCCTGGGAGCAGAGGAAGCTGCTCCGGTGGAAGATGAGCACAGTGACCCCCAATATTGTCAAGCAGACCATTGGACGGTCCCACTTCAAAATTAGCAAGCGTAAGTTACTTGTCTCACTGTGAGCCTGTCCTCTGCCCTAGCAGATGGGCTTTGAGCAGAAAGAGAGCCCTAGATGCCTCCTGCTATGTAGGGACCCTGTCCTGAAGTTTTCAACTTCATAAGAGGACATAACTCTGAAATCTTTCTGGGCTGGAGCCTGTTCCTCAGAATTGGAAGACAGAGGGCCATTGTTCTTTCCCTGACCCCGGGACCTCATGCTCCATGGCAACTCTTAGAAAACCAGGTCTGGGAGCTATGCCCAGGCCCGGTGGTATTTCTAGGGCCTCTGGGCCTCTCTCTGTCCCAGGGACCAAGCTGCTAGCAGGACTGACTCCCTGATGTGCCTTCTATAGGAAATGATGACTGGCTGGGCTGCTGGGGTCACCACATGAAGTCTCCTAGTTTCCGATCCATTCGGGAGCATCAGAAGGTAGGGACCCTTTCTGAGGAGCTCTTCCCCTGGGCTTTGGACTAGGTGGACGGAAGTTGGTGTTGGGAGTGGGGGAAGAGGAGGGTGACCACAGAGAATTGGGACACTTTAGAGAGGGGTGGAGAAAGTGCAGGAGGAGGGTGCAGCGAGACCCTAGCAGATCACGCCCATCTCCTCGCAGCTCAGCTGCAGTGTCTTGGGCAGTTGCAGCCTCGCAAAGATGCTTTTTCCTTGAATGTGTCTTGAGATGCAGCGTCTATTTTCAGTTTATTGTGTTTCCCCTGTAACCACTGCGCATTGCCTCCGTTCCTCAAGCTGAATATGTGTAAAGAGGACTCTGGTCTCGTGTTGGAACCGATGAGTCCCCTGTCTCAGGCTTCCCGACAGCCAGGTGCCTTCCTGTCTTAGTTCTATAGGCTGTCATGGAAAAAGACGTAACAGCTTTTTCTTTGCACTTAAGGTGAATATCATGTCTGCCTTAATCACTATTATATGTCATTAACTATCAGCTCCTAGAGGGCACTAAATTGTCTTGTGTTTTAATATCCTTGGGTGAATGCTCAGCAGCTGAATATTTAAGGACCATTAGACAGTGATGATAAGATGAAACAGGAGCTTAGAATGTGGCTGAAGAAGTTGGAGTGGGATCATGAGTCTTTCTGTCTTCCCCGTGGTCTCACCTGGGCCCTCTCCGTGCTCTCACCCTTTGTCCCTCCTACAGCTAAACCATTTCCCAGGTTCATTCCAGATTGGCCGGAAGGATCGCCTGTGGCGGAACCTGTCCCGCATGCAGAGCCGCTTTGGCAAGAAGGAGTTCAGTTTCTTCCCCCAGTCCTTTATCCTGCCGCAGGATGCCAAGCTCCTGCGCAAAGCCTGGGAGAGCAGCAGCCGCCAAAAGTGGATTGTTAAACCAGTGAGTGGGCACAGTGGGTAGTAGGCCATGGTCTGAGAATGGGAACAACAGAGTATTGGGCCAGGAGCAAATCTCATCTCCTTTCCACTTGACTTCTAGCCAGCGTCAGCTCGAGGCATTGGCATCCAGGTCATTCACAAGTGGAGTCAGCTCCCCAAGCGAAGGCCCCTTTTGGTACAGAGGTGAGCCTGTCTCCAGCTCAGATCTCGCTCGCCATTTTCACGTCTCCTCAGCCTGGAGGTTCCCTTTTTACAATGTTCCACCCTTTGTGCTCGCAGCCAAAGACCTTCCTCAGCAAGCTGTTTTAAGGTCTTTATCTGGGGGACTGTTAGCTGGCTTTTGCCTGGCTCGGTTACCCTCTGAGCCCTGTGTCACCTGTCATGTCCCTGAAGCTGACCTCTCCCTGTGTAGGTATCTACACAAACCCTACCTCATCAGCGGCAGCAAGTTTGATCTGCGAATCTATGTTTACGTCACCTCCTACGATCCTCTGCGGATTTACCTCTTTTCAGATGGTCTCGTCCGCTTTGCCAGTTGCAAGTATGTGGCATTGGTGAGGCCTCCTCCTGACAGCTTTGGGGTTTGTTTTTCTGAGAGGGAGGAAAACTGGAGGACGCCAAATAGGAAAATAACGTACGTTTTTGTAGATTTTGTTAGCAAAGGAGAAGGTGGAGTGTGCTTGGGAAAATCTGCCTTTCCTCCCAGTGTTCCTTTCCTTTTACATAGAACACTTCATTGCTGACACTTCTGGTCACCAGGGGTATGCTATTTTCTCCCCACACAAAGCGATTTTCCACAACACCAGCTGAGTGTCCTACAGTTAACTCAGTTCTCACTCTAGCTACCTGGAAAGAGCATCAGATCCCGCAGGTGCAAGGCTCAGTCTCACGAGGCTGCCCGTCTGCCCACACTGGAGATGCCAGTCACAAGTCCAGGTTGCCACGTGTGCTTCTGACCAAATTGCTATAATTCAGAGGTTCCTGTGACCCCTCCTTGGGTTCAAATAATTTGCTAGAGCAGTTCACAGGACTTAGGAAAACATTTACTCATGTGTGCTGGTTTATTATAAAAGGATGTGATAAAGGATACAGATGAACAGCCAGGTGGAAGAGAGAGATAGGGAAAAGTGTGTGGGAAGGGACGTGGAGCTTCCATGTCCTCTCTGCGCAGTACCACTCTCCCAGCATCTTCCCGTGTTCATCCGCCTGGAAGCTCTCTGAACCCTGCACTTTTGGGATTTATGGAGGCTTCATCACACAGGCATGATTGATCACCATTTCAGTCCTCCTTCCTTCTTAAGAGAATGGGGCATCGTGCTGAAAATTCCAAGTTTCTAGTAATCACTTGGTCTTTCCAGTGACCAACCCTCATCCAGGAGCCATCCAGGATCTCACCCAAAGTCACGAGGAAATTACAAGGTTTCAAAAGCCCTGTATCAGGAACGGGGGTCAAAAACCAAATGTTAGAACAAAAGATGCTCCTAGTGCTCTTAACACTTAGGGAATTCCAAGAGTTTTAGGAGCTCTGGGCCAGGAACTGGGGGCAGAGATCAATATATATATTTCTTATTGTAAATTACAATATCACATGGGGAATGAGAAATAAGGAAGTTCTCTACTTCACTGAATCTGGGGAGGGCCTTCCTGCAGGACTGGGGTGGCATAAAGGAGATGAGTGTAGCTGTGGTGTTCTAGAAACCTTACTGACACACATACTTCTCAGGCCCTTGTGCATCTGAAAAGATCTGTCCACTTTTTCTTTGCCTTCTCAGGATTTGGGAAAATGTTTGGACCGTTGTCTGTCTGCAGTCTTACCATCTAACGTCTGCCTCTCTTCCTCCCTTCCAGGTATTCCCCTTCCATGAAGAGTCTTGGCAACAAGTTCATGCACCTGACCAACTACAGTGTCAATAAAAAGAACACTGAGTACCAGGCCAACGCAGATGAAACGGCCTGCCAGGGCCACAAATGGTACCCAGGCCATGTCCCTGTCAAACTCCTGTAGGCCTAGAGGAGCACAGGGCTCCGGGGTTTGGGAGGTTCAGAGGGATGGTGAGTTGAGGATTAATATAAGACCCAAAGACCACATAAACACTTGACAATTGACAACTGGTCTTTCTGCATCCCAGCTCATCTCTTTCTTAATTCAAAACATCAAAAGAAAAGATGAAGAAAATACCTTTGGGCCTCTTATTCCTTTCCCTTTCTCTTTTCTTCCTCATTCATTCGTCAAATATGACCCCAAATACTCCCCCCTCCCCCCCTCGCAGGGCACTGAAGGCTTTGTGGAACTACCTGAGCCAGAAGGGAGTCAACAGTGATGCCATCTGGGAGAAGATAAAGGATGTTGTTGTCAAAACCATCATCTCGTGAGTCACACTGCCACCCTGGCTGTGGGGTCTGCCACTGAATCCCTTCTTTTCTAATGGGCTTCTGCACTGCTATGTTCCAGACTTAGACCGTGTTTCAATTTCTAAGGACAGGGAATAGGAAGGAGTTGATGGAGTTAAATTCTGCTCTTCTGCTGAACTTCATCCCCAGAAGCTGGCCCTCGATCAGAGGCCTCTCCTGAGAACTGCGTTTCCTAGATTGCTTCTGCTCTCCCATCTCTGGGCTGCTCCGTTGCAGGGGAACTCTGGGTAGGGCCCTCTGGGAGGAGCTGGGCTGAATATTTCCTCCTCCTCTGACCAGGTCAGAACCCTACGTGACCAGCCTGCTGAAGACGTATGTGCGGCGGCCCTACAGCTGCCACGAGCTCTTTGGTTTCGATATCATGCTGGATGAGAACCTCAAGCCCTGGGTCCTGGAAGTCAACATTTCCCCGAGGTGAGTGGTATTCTCTGGGCACTTTGAGGAGAACCCTTCCTGGGTCCTCATGAACCCATTTCCATGCTAGTCTTGAGGACTTTGGGAAGACGTTTCCTCCACTAGAATTCTGTTTTCACAGTCTGTTTGCTTGCTCATTCATTCTTTGCCATTATGTCAAGGTTCTTTGAGAATGGAGAGAGATTGTTAAAATTGTTCTTTTAAACTTGATCCCTACTCCATGCTTTTACCCTAGCAAACCAGGAAACAGTAACCACCCTGAGGGAGGTTATTCACTGTCTGTGGGGCAAAAAGCACCCCATGATGATGCTCATGAGTTTGGGTTTGAGCCCTTTCATCCGAGGGGAGCCAGGGAGTAAATGGGGTAAGCACTGACTCGGACATATGACCGGAGACAGTTTTGGAATCTGCTTTTACCACTCTTTGCATCCTTTCCCTGAAGTCTCCACTCCAACTCTCCACTGGACATCAGCATCAAAGGCCAGATGATCCGTGACCTTCTGAACCTGGCAGGCTTTGTTCTGCCCAACGCAGAGGATATCATTTCCAGCTCCAGCAGCTCCAGCAGCTCCACCACCAGGTCAGCCTCCTTGCTTGTCTGTGGCTTGGCTGGCAGCACGGGCAGCCCCATCGTGACTCTGGGAAGGAGTGGTGTCTAAGCGCTCCCTCCTGTGTGGTCTCCCTTGCTGCTTGCTCTGCCCCTACAGTCGCCCATGCACCACTGCCACATCAGAGCCCCTGAAAGCATGTTTGGTCGTGTTGCTCCCCTGCTCTGGAATCTCTACAGGGCCTGGGGAGTCAGCTTTAAACTCCTCAGGGGGCCAGCCTCCTTTTCCCAGGCACTCCTCCTTACTCCTCTTCATGGCTCCTATGCTCTGACAAAGCAGATCACTCACAGAACCTCCAGGTTGGAAGGATCCTGAAGGATCAATCAGTCCAGTTCCCTCTCTGAAACATTCGTTGCCTCTCACTCTTCCACATAGTGTCCCCACCTCTGCTCATGGAGTTTCTTCCTCCTGAAATGCCCCTCAGCCAGACCTCCCTGTTGCAACCTCACCCACCCATCAAGGCAACTAAAGCCTAGCTCCAGGCAGCATCTTCATGCAGCCAGCTCAGTGCAGGGCCTCTCCTGCATCCCTCCAAACCGCTCGGGACCACTCTTGAGGGAAGGGAGCTAATATTTAGTCAGGACCTGCTATGTGTGAGGGAAAAACCTCTAATTTATCCCCACAGCAACTCCCTGAGGTTGGTAGTAGTATCCTCAGTTTATAGATAAGGAAAGTGAAAATTGCTGGGATTAAGTAACCCATCCAAGGTCATTCAGCTACAAAGTAGAGGAGCTGGAATTCAAATCCTGATTTTCTGCTAACAAAACTTGCTTTCCCCATTATACCTGCAGACTCGCGTTTAGCTCCATGCTGTGGTTGTCATTTGACACCTGCCATCCTATGAGCTCCTCAGAGGCCATCTTTGTGTCTCTCTTGGTAGTAACCATAGTAATGAGGATGATGAAACTGAGGTGCAGGGAAGTCAAGTGATTTGCCCAGAATCACACAGCCAGTAGGGCCGAGCTGGGTATTTATTAAGTGTTCACTAAATTAAACTAAACTGAAGTGTACAGCAATAATTCCAGGGTCTTCTTTTTTGCCATTCAAATGCAACCTAAAGAGGGTGCTTTGTACTCTTTTAGTTCTTCCATGGCATTGATCTTTGACCCTCAGACAGGCTACTTGAGTGGCGTGCATTGCAGTCTGATCTAGTCCAGTAACGAGCATCTGTCTGTACATCTTGACTTCTCTTGAGAAGGGTGTCTTCCTGGGCTGGCCCTCTCTCCATGTGTCCTCAGGATGTGAGGCTGCTGACCTTCCCCTTTGCTCCTTTTCCACCTGCTTCCTTAGCCTGTCCAGCTCCCCCAGGGACAAATGTCGAATGGCCCCGGAGCACTTCACTGCGCAGAAGATGAAGAAAGCCTATTACTTGACCCAGAAAGTTCCTGATCAGGTAGGAGATTGCCTTCCCCCTGTGCCAGCAGAAAGCTTCCCTGGCCAGACATTTGGGACCTGAGGCCACCAGTTGTTCCTCTCTACGGCGGGGTTCCTAACCGTGACCCCCTTGGTGTGCAGGGGTTAGTTGGCATGTACGGGAGAGAGTTGATGTCTTTCATCACGTGTTCAAGAAGCACTGCTCTTAGGAAAGTGCTGTACTAGCCCACCCTTGTGGTCAGAGCCATAGACCCGTGGAGTTTCTTTCTCTGAGGTGCAGTGAGCCCCTGGAAGGCTCGACTTTCTCAGAGCAGATGCGGGAGCCAGATGGAAGAGTGGCAGACACAAGGCTGTTGCCAGATCTGAGTTGCGAGATTCTGGTCTTGACTTCATCCAACAAACCACTTAACCTCTGCTCTGGGGGCTTGCCTTACCCTCACCAAGAATGTCTTCATTCCCCAACTAAGCTCAGTAGACTTGAGAACGAAGTGCAGAGCTGGCCCGCCAGGCTGCCTTGGCAGTCCCTTGAGAGTCTTGATTCTCTGCCTCTGGCTTACACTCTCCATCACGCCCTCTTCCCGCTGTTCCTTGGGCCATAGGACTTCTATGCATCCGTGCTGGATGTCCTGACACCAGATGACGTTCGGGTTCTGGTCGAGATGGAAGATGAGTTTTCTCGCCGTGGTCAATTTGAACGAATTTTTCCTTCTCGAATCTCCTCTCGCTATCTCCGCTTTTTTGAGCAGCCACGATATTTCAACATTCTCACCACCCAATGGGAACAGAAGTACCATGGCAACAAGCTCAAAGGTGACGTTTACCCCTGCCCACAGGAGGCCATGTTAGTGAGATTAAAGCCTGGTGCAAGAAGCGGGCCTCTGGCAGGAAGAATTGGCCAGTTGGTCTCACTCTGTTAAGCTTACCCTACCAATCTTGTCCTAGGAGTTGATCTACTTCGCAGTTGGTGCTACAAAGGGTTCCACACAGGAGCCGTCTCTGATTCTGTTCCACTGGTGAGTGATGTTGGGAGGGGCGGGGGCAGCTCCATCTCCGGCCCCTCCCTCCTCTGCCTGGGGAATGCAGCATGGGCTGGGTGTAGGTCCAGACCTCACTTTTTCCCCCCAAGGTCCTGCCTCTGTGTCTCATGACCCTTACCTTTCAAGGGATTAATTGTCTCCAGGATTACCTGGGTGTCTTTCTTTCAAGGATCAAAAAGTGCTTTGTAGCCTCAGCTGCTTGTCTGAATTGGCAAGAGAACCCAGACTTTTTCGCAAATGGCCCATGCCTGCAGGGTAGGGAAGGGGAGAGTTCCATGGTCCCTCAGAGGTAGAGCTGGGAGAGTCCCAAGACCCCAAACACTCCCACCTGACCGCTGCCGAGTCCTCTTGGCCTCACCTCTTCCTTTGCTTTTAGTGGTCTCTCCCAGCATCCCTTCTGACTGTCCCAAAGGGTGAAGTGACACCCAGTGCTTTCTCCAAATCGGAGCCTGGCAAGCTGGGGTGAGTGCTGCCTGGGCAGGGAGGGTGGTGGGTGAGTTCAGCGAGTTTCTCTCCTTCCTCTTCCTGGATTACGACGAGAGCAGCAGCATTCTCCAGCTGGGGGTTGGTGGGAGGAATATGCAGCCACGATGTCCTCTTTCTGGTGGCTCTTGGTACGCCCACTGAAGGTGAGATGGAGCATAGAATCATTTGCAGAAGTGGCCACTTTCAGCCGTAGCCACCAGCTATAGGAAATCTTTAGCCCTCCTACTTCACACACATTCAACTTCCACTTAAGTTTTAGAGGCTTCGGATAAATAAAATGTATTTTATGGTTGTTTATATCTCCATATAGCTGTGGTCTGTAACCCCATAATGTTGTGAATGCCTGGTCCAGACTGAAGGCAGATCACAGATTAAGGTGTTAGCTACACAGTGTTTCAGCCATTTCTTTCCCTGCCTGTTCCCTTCAGAAAACACAGCTCCTCTGAGGGAAGCATACTGCTCTCTGAAGACGAGACCACCAAGCCCAAGAAGACCCAAGCTGGCCTTTTCCTTTTCCCCAGGAAACCCAGTTCCTCAAAGGACAGTGAGGACACAAGCAAAGAGGCCAGCCTCTCCACCCAGATGCTGCCTGTGACCAAGTGCTCTGGGAGGACGAGACTCTCTGCTTCCTCCGCCTCCCAGTTAACTGGTGACTCCCTCCTGGCTGCTGTGAGCCCTTGACTGGCCTCTCTCACTAGCCCCTGCCCAGGAGCACCAGCGTTAGCTACCTCATGGGACCCGGCCGGCTGGCCAGCCTGAGACCCCACCCCTCCACCCTACCCCTCCTCAGAGTATTTTTTGAAGTGGTTGAATTGCAGGGCTGGGTATCTGGAGGGCTGGAAGGGTGGTGGGGACAGGGAGAAGGTGAGGAGGATTCACTGGCTGGCACCTCGTATCTCAGTAGAGAAGCCAATGGTGGCCACTCAGCCTTATAAAGCAGGGTTTGGTTTCTACCTTCAGAGAGCCGTGTGTGGTTTGTTTTAGGCCTTGGTGCCATGATTGAGTTCTAGCTCAAGAGGAGAAAATGTACTGAACATATTTGGGCCTGAAATCCTTTGTAAGGGAGGAGGTTCCTCTGAAGGTGCTCATTTCCTCAGGTTTACCTCCCCTCCCCCACCACCTGTCTGGAGGAGCTACTTGCAGAAACCTTCAAACTTCTCAGTAGACAGCAGGGAGAGGCCATTCTGTGCTGAACCCAATTGCTCTCTTTCTAGTGTTGGAGGGTTCGCCAGCTCCAGACCGTTTCTCCGTTCACATGCCCACCCAGCCAGTAGCCCTGGGTCTCCCTCTTCTGACTTCCCATCACTACTCGCTCCACCTCCTAGACTTCTCTCTCGTGGATGTTAACTCTTAGCTCTCTGTGAGTGCGAGGGTCTGTGAGCTTCATGAATTTCCCGTGGCCCCAGTGAAGAAGCCCAGATAATCCTAGTTGCTGTTGTCTGTGTCCATTCATCAAAGGGCCCAGTCCGGGGGGAGGGTGGGAGGAGCTGTGATTTCCCCACAAGCAGACGAAGTCTCTTGTTCTGCTTACTCCCTTTACTGTGTAGGTCACTAGGACAATCGGAGTCTGCTGACGTGGCGGGTGGCTTTGAGGAGCGGGCACCGTGGTAGGACGGGTTTCCAGTCAGACTGCTGACTGAACTCTTGTACTCTTAACTGAATCTACCTCCCTCCCCAAGACTCACTAAACAGTGAGTGCTCAATAAATGTTGACTGAGTGGCCTGTACATCTGAAGACCTCAGAGGACACAAGCACCTGGGTTTGGGGCAAAGTGGAGCCTGGGGGAAGCACAAGGTGGGAGGGTTTGGATCCTAAAGGTTGTTTTCCCTTGAACTGTGCTCCTCCCCAGCCCAGCACTCCCCGGTTGTTGCCTGCCCCATCCCCGACCCTGCCAACCCCTTACTTCGTTTTGAGCAGTGGCCCAGTAAGAAGCCGCTGGCCCCGTGTCTAGACCCAGGTTTGCCCCTTGGCACATCTGGCAGGAAGCTCTGCTCAGTCTCCCCCTGGGCTCTCGGAGCTTTGGAAAGATGGAGACTTATGACTTCATGCCTCCAGGTTCTGTGGCAAGCTGGGACGAAGCCGTGGAAAAATCACTGAAAGACCTGACAGGGTTCAAGGCCACACTGTAGATGGCTGCGCTGGCCAGTCCAAAGGCCATGTTGACAGTGAAGAAAGCTTGGTGGCAAAGTCCTGGGGCAGCACCTACTGTGCAGTAGTAGGGACTTCAAAGTCAGGCCCGGGAGGAGAGGTCCTTGACAGTCCTGGTAAATCTCTTGGGATAGAACTGAAGCCAACTGCCTCTTGTCCGGCCTGGATGCAGTATTCTAATGCAAATGTCACAGCAAACCTTGTGACAAGGCCAGTAAGCAGCCTTCCTAAGAAAACAAGCTGCCTGCTGAAGCAGCTTTGTTGTGGCTGGTCCTCTGGTGCAAGGGCTTAGTGTGGAGTCTCGGCAGAGCCGGTTTACTCCTAAGAAACCAACTTCAGTTCTTTGACCTGCCTTCCGAAAATCTACACACAGCACAACCCGTCCATCTCCATCCCTGTAACTGGAGAGGGGCCCAGCATTGAAACATGCTGGGGATGGAGGGGACAGGAGGCAGGGAAGGACTTAAGAAATTAAAGGAGTCGGGGCCAGCCCCGTGGCCGAGTGGTTAAGTTCGTGCACTCCACTTTGGTGGCCCTGGCTTCACTGGTTCAGATCCTGGGTGCAGACCTAGTGCCACTCATCAAGCCATGCTGTGGAGGCATTCCACACAGAAGAACTAGAATGACCTACAACTAGGATATATGACTATGTATTGCGGCTTTCAGGAGGAAAAAAATAAAGATTGGCAATAGATGTTAGCTCAAGGTCAATCCTCCTCAAAAAAAAAAAAAGCTCTAAAAAAAGAAAATGATAAAAATAGAGCGTTAGTGGTTTAAAACACGTTTATACATACATTATACTTAATTGTCATCACATTTGAGCATCTGAGAGGGGTAGGTGTTTGGCTGGGTGGGAGAAAGGAATGGGGCTTAGGTGTCATATTTCCCCTTGACCCTTGAGAGAAAGTTAAATCTTGCTTGTTAAGCATTCAGCATACATACTTAGCAATGAATACCCACATATAAGGTGTTCAGTTAAATGAGGAATTTGGGGAAAGTAAAGAGATTGTTTGAAAGTTTAAATTGGGGGGTACAGTAGTGTGAATGCTTGTCAGATGTGTCAGTTGTTTTCCTAAGCTGACAACTTACCCAGTCCCCGGAGAAAGGGGAGTGCGTGCTCCTGAGTCAAGGAACGAGGCACAGGGTATTTCTGGAGCCATGGAGGGAGGATTTGGCGTGGGGTGCAAGGAGGGTGGTCCCCAGTCCTGTTTGCTTCAAGTTCAGTCAAGACTGATGAGAAACTAAGTAATTAGAAGGAATACTAATGGAGAGGTGGCACTGTGATAGGAAAAGAGCGTGGGCCTCAGGCTGACCCTGGGCTCAGATTGCAGTTCTGCTGTGTTTCCTTGGGTATGTCATCTAATTTTTTAAAGTCTGTGTTTTAATAGTATGAATATAATACCTACAGTGTAGGGTTGTGAAAATTAAGCAGAACATAGTAAAAGCACGTAGGACCTAGAGGGACTTCATACATGGTTCCTCCTTTCTCCTTTTGCTCTCTAAGCCCTGTTCCTCAGGTGGGGAAAGGCAGGCAAGAGATGTACCAGCCTTTCCACAAGGAGGTGAAGCAGCCATAGAGACACTTGAGAGCGGCAGAAGGCCAGGGCAAGGCTAGATACCTTGTCACCCCCACCTTCACCCTGGTGCACAGGAAACACTGTCATCATCGTTCATTCTACTATTTCCCTCTTCACTGGGGGTTTATTTTCTGGTTAAATACTTAATAGTCAGAATGTAAATTCCTTGGGACAGGAAGCGCAATAAGCGTTAGAGGTATGTGAATTAAAGGAGATGAGTCAGCCCTATCTGGGAGAAGCTTTGATAAGAAAGGGAGAGCAGGGAGCAGTGGGTGCCTGGTACTGGAAAGGGGAGAAGCAGGATACAGGAGATCGAGACCGAGACCGGGAGCTGGAGCCCAGGAACAGATGCACTGGCCTAACAGCTGTGCCAAGGGACAGTGTCGTTATAGGTACGAGTTTAGGGTTTCAGGCTATTAAGAGAGATTGCTCCTCCCTGTCACCTTCGCCAAAGGACGCACCTAATTGCCCTCCGAGCATCCAACACTGGGCCGGTGTAGGAGGCTGGTCATCCTTGTGCACAGTCCGTTCCACTTCCCTCATCAGGTGAATTAGTTACCCAAATGAGGTGGTCGCCAAAAAGGCAACCAGGGGACGCCCCCTCCTGGCTTCCTCTGGATTTGTCCTTTAAGATTGAGGCTCAGTTCTGTCTACTGTTCAAATTCCCCAACTGCTTTGAGACTTAGAAATCCTGACAGTTTTCAGGGAAGTGTGGCTGAGGGAGCTGCATTTCATGCCACTTGTGATTCTGATCCAGCATCTCAGCACTTCTTGGCCTTTTAGATCCTCTCTGTGGTGGAGTTGGCACCCTCGTTAACGTCTGGGGATCTGGACAGGCTCACTTAACCTTTTATCAAGTTTGGAGCAGTGAAAGCTGCAAGCAGTCTTATGTTGCTCTTAGCAGATTTCTCATAGGTGAAAGAATGCAAGAAGGATCAGTAGCAGGGTAGTTGTTTTCTAAAACCCACTGTGCCTTAATTATTACAATGGACTGAGACACGTGGAATGCTACGGACTGTCAAGGGAAAAGCTAACACCATTGTGAAAAGATGTTTAAATTTCAATTAGTAAGGTGGAAAGGCCAAAGCCTATCTCACTGGGTGGTTATGAGGGTTAAATGGAAAAAAAAAATATCTACAGCACCTAGCAAAGTGTCCAATATATATGTAGTGCAGATTTAAAATAGATTCTAAAACAGACAAAATCAAAAACAGTGATCTGGGGCTGAGTGTTGGGCTCGCGTGCTCTGCTTTGGTGGCCCGGGGTTTCGCTGGTTAGAATCCTGGGTGTGGACATGGCACCACTAATCAAGCCATGCTGAGGCGGCATCCCACATGCCACAACTAGAAGGACCTACAACTTAAAAATACACAACTATGTACCAGGGGGCTTTGGGAGAAAAAGGAAAAACAACTAACAACAAAAACCCAGTAATCCCACGAAAAACATTTCTTCCATAAAGTAATAGTAACATCTTGCTATTAGGATGTTACTACAATACTATCACAATAGCACGTTGCTGTGACAAAACTAAGGTAAAATATGGTTTGCTTCTATCCATGGGATACCAGATCTGAGGATTTAATGAAGATAATTAGCTTAGAATGATGGGTGCCCTTAACATTAGTTGTCAGGGAAGTACAATTAAAACTAATGAGGCAGGTTCAGACATTTGGTGCCTATGTTTGCTGAGAAGCCAGTGGGGCAAAGCTATCATCTGTGGGTTCTGACTGATTCTCTGAGTCAGTATCCTGCCAAGGCCCCACGACAGTGATACCTACCCTGATATCAGTTTCCCTACATTAAACCCAGCATATATGGGGTTAAAACCAAAACACTCATTCCCTGCTTACTCCCTGGCTTCCTGGCTCCAGAATCCTCTGTCCTCCATGGAGACAGACACAGCCAGGGACAAGCACCTGGATTCATTATCTCCTCCCGGCAAAGAGATACAGGCTGGTGGGAAAGCTGCTGACCAGCAAGGTCACAGGCTTCCTCCTCTCTGCAAGTGTCTCAAGGCCAAAGACAGGCTGGTGGGAAAGCTCCGACCAGCAAGACCATATACTCCTGCTCCCCTACCTAAAACCCCAAATAAAAACCCTTCCTTTTAGCTTTTCAGGGAGTTTGGGATTTCAGCGTTAGCTGCCCTCTCTCCTTGCTCAGTGCTGTGCAACAATAAAATTCCTACTTTCTTCCACTACACCCAGTGTCAGAGATTGGCTTGCTGCGCAATGGGTGAGTGAACTCACTTCAGGTTCAATATCAATAGGGCAGTGAGATTGAGTTCCCCAGTCCACTGCCACTGTCCCTGCAGGCAGGTGGCCAAGTGCCCCCCTCATGGCGCAAGGGCACACTGGACCTGGTCCTGGACAGGGAGCCTCTCCTCCAGAGAAACGTGGCACAGCTGCAAAGAGGTCTGCCCCCTCGTGTCATGCAGTGCTCGTTTGTGGGGACCCTGGTGCTAAACCCTTCCTAGGCGAACTACTTCTGGGTTGGGATTGCTGTGTAGCAGGGAGCACCCTCATTGCCATCTGCTGAAAGTCAGCCTTCCACAGAGGGGTGGGGAAAAAAAGACTGAAAAACAAAAGGAAAACTGTAAGACACCCCTTACGCAGTGGAATGGCTCAAATGAAAAGACTGGAAATGCTATGTGTCAATGAGAATGTGGAGCAACTGGAACACATACATTACTGGTGGGAATGCAAAGTGGTACGTTGGGGAACAGCTTAGTAGGTTCTTATAACATGAAACATACTCAACATATGACCCAGCAATTCGCTCCTGCATGCAGATGTTCACAGCAGCTTTATTCATAATAGCAGAAACTTGAAACAACCCAAATATCCAGCAACTAGTGAGTGAATAAACAAACTGTGATGCAGCTGTTCAATACTACTTAGGTATAAAAAAAAAGAAGGAAACTGCTACATGCAGCAAGGATGAATCTCAAGAGCGTTGTGCCAAGTGAAGGAAGCCGGAAACAAGACCACATAGTTTATAATTCCATTTATGTAACATTTTAGAAACGGTGAACTGTAGTGACAGCGTATCAGTGGTGGCCAGGGACTAGATCGGGGGGTGGGGGGGTTCACAGTTCAGGGGCACAGTGGAAACAGTCTATATCTTGATTGTGGTGTCGGTTACGTGACTACATTTGTTGAAACTCCTTGAATTATGCACTTAAGATGAGTGCGTTCTAGTATAAGTAAATCTGACTTTTAAAAAAACGACAAAAAGATACCGTTTCATGAAGCATATGCAAATTAAACCACAATGAGATAACACTAGAATAGTTAAGATTTAAAAGACAGCCAAGACCAAAAGTTGGAGAGGATGCACAACTGGGGCTTTCACATACCGCTGGTGCGAGTGTGTAAAGGCACAACCACCATAGGACACTAGCAGTTTCCGTAAGTTAACGTATATCTACCTATGAGTCAGCAATCCCACTCCTGGTATTCTCCTCCTCCCTCCAAATGAAGTCCTATGTCCACTAAAAGAGTTGATTTTAGCTTTATTCATAATAACAACAAATTGGAAACAACCCAAATACCTCTCAACAGGAGATCAGATAAACAGACCGTAGTTTGGAATACTACCCGGCAATAAAAAGAAGCAAACTGCTGATTTATACAACAACATGGATGACTCTTAAAAACGGTATGTTCAGTGAAAGAAACCAGACATAAAAGAGCACATACTGTATCCTTATATGAAGTCCAAGAACAGAAGAAACTAACCTATGAGGATTAAAATCAGAGCCATGGTTCCCTCTGGGAGTTAACAGTATAGTAAGAAAAGGGCACAAGGAAACTTTCTGGAGTGATGGCAATGCTCTATTCTTGATTGGGGTGCTTTTTGCATAGGTAATACTCTAGTTAAAACTCATCAAATACCTGTGCATTTTAAAGATAGCATTTTTTAAAGAGATTGAGGTGAAATTGACATAAAGTAAAATTGACCACTGTAAAGTGAACAATTCAGTATTTAGGTCTTTAGTACATTTGTGCAACCACCACTCCATCTAGTTCCAAAACATTTTCATCATCCTAAACGGAAACTCAGCTCCCTACCCCAGCGCCTACTTTCTGTTTCTATGGATTTACCTACTCTGGATATTTCATGTAAATGGAGTCATACAATATGTGATCTTCTGTGTCTGCCTTCTTTCATTTAGCATGTTTTCAAGGTTCATCCACTTTGTAGCATGTGTTGCTACTTCATTCCTTTCTACGGCTGAATAATATTCCATTGTATGGAATACAATATGAATAAATATGGCTGAATAATATTGTATTATATGTGTATGTTACAATTTGTTTGTCCACTCATCCATTGATGGGCATTTAGGTGATTTCTATTTTTTGGCTATTGTAAATAGTGCTGTTATAAACATGCATGTGCATGTATTCGAATATCTGTTTTCAATACTTTTGGATATTGTATTAGTTTGCTAGGGCTGCAGTAACAAAGTATCGCAAATTGAGTGGCTTAGAACAACAGGAATTTATTGTATCCTAGTTCTGGAGGCTAGAAGCCTGAGATCAAGGTATTGGCAGGGCTTGTTCCTTCTGTGGGCTGTGAGGGAACATCTGTTCTACGCCTCTCTCCTAGCTTCTGGTGGTTTGCTGGCAATCTTTGGCATTCCTTCGCTTGCAGACATATCACCCCAATCTCTGCCCTCATGTCCACATGGCATTCTCCCTGCGTGCATGTATATTATGTCCAAATTTCCCCTTTTCATAAGGACAGTAGTCATACTGGAATAGGGGCCCACCCAACTTCAGTATGATCTCAAATTAACTATATCTGCAATGACCTTTCTCTCAAATAAGGTCACAGTATAAGGTACTGAGGGTCAGAACTTCAACATGTGAATTTGGGGGGCACGCAATTCAACCCATCACAGGTATGTACCTAAGAGTGGAGTCGCCAGGTCAGATCAACTACTGATAGTGTTGGGACAATGACATCATCAGTCTTGGTATGCAGCTCTCTGGAATAATCCTGGTAGCCATTGGAGTGCATGGCATATTTAGAATTTGAAAAACTTCGATTGGAACCAGAGGTCTCAAATCTGAATGCTCTTGGGCAGAGGAATATAAATTTTAAGACACATCTCTCTTGTTGGGAAACTGACTCAAAAGCAGGATTCACGGGCTTGGTTAAGTGCCAGTTATCGCAGCAAGCATATCTGAGATGACAGGTGAGATAAATATCACCGATTCCTCTTACCTGTATCTTCCCTCTATTGCCTCTACCAGACGGGACAAGGCTCAAATCCCTGGAGATAAAAGAATTTTTTTCTATAATCCATCTCTATCCTAGACAAATGAGCTTTGTTAGGGGTTGTGATATTAATAGATGAGGTCGTTGACATTGAGAATCTTATCATGATCTATTTCAGAAGCGAAATCATAGTCGCTGGAAGAGCTATTACAGACATTTCATTAATGTAACTGTAATTCTCTCCCTACATTGGATGCTTAAGCAAAACAAATAGTAGCTACCATTTATGGTGTTTCTATTATGAGTCAGGTGTGGGTTTTGGTGTAGACACAAGTATGTGCACACACGTACTCACACACTTATTCTTACAAAAAATTCCTTTGGAAAAAAATTCCTTTGATATTCGTATTATTATCTCTATTTTTCAGATTAGAAAAAAGAGGTTCAAAGAGGTTAGACGACTTGTCCAAGCTTATTGAATGAATTAATGAATGCACGTACCACCCAGTTTCCTAGTACTTCATAACAGTTACTGACTTCAGAAATTAATGGGAAGACCTGGGCTCAAGAAAAAGTAGATAATGAAGCCAAAAAAGAGGCAAGGGGCCAGCCCGGTGGTGTAGGGGTTGAGTTCAGGGGCACTCTGCTTCAGCAGCCTGGGGTTCTGAGGTTCAGATCCCAGGCATGGACCTAGCACTGCTTGTCAAGCCACACTGTGGCCGCGTCCCACATAAGATAGAGGAAGACTGGCACAGATGTTAGCTCAGGGCCAATCTTCCTCACACACACACACATACAAAAGAGGCAAGAATACTAAGAGATTGACAAATGTGACAGTGAATTAATTATGATCAAGGGCACCCTGACAGTTCATAAAATGATAATTAAATAATTTATGAATGATTTTTAGTTTTTTCTTGTATAATGTATTTTGTATACATTTTCCCTCACTGAAAATGATGAAATAGCATATGACCAAATAAAGACTTCTGCCAGTAGTCAAATGGGATTTCCAGCACCACAATTCAAGTATTTATGGCACACCCCCAAATTGTGGGTTTGGAAATGGAGGTGGGTCATTTGGTTTTATTCTTAACCTCTCATTTGCTCAGTGAGTACACTTCATCATGGGCCCAGCCAACCCTCTACTATGTGACAACATTTTAGAGTGAGGAATCTTGGGAGCACAAATTATGTGCACAGGCAGGAGCATGGACACAGAATCTAACTTTGCTCAATGGAATGCAGCCCCTAATTCGCTACCTAACTCCCACCTCCTTTAGCCCTGGGCTAGTCTTAGTCTCTTTCTCTCCCTCTTTCTTTCTTTCTCTATCATTTTTTTATGGTGGTAAAGTATATATATAATATAAAATTTGCCATTTTAACCATTTTCAATGTACAAATTTAGTGGTCTTAATTACATTTACAATGTTACACAACCATTATAGCTACCTACTTCCAAATATTTCATCACCCCAAACAGACTCTCTGTACCCATTAAGCAATAATTCCCCATTCCCCGTCTTCCCGCCTCTAGCAACTTCTAATGTTTCTCTCTCTATGAATTTGCCTATTCTAGATATTATGTATAAGTGGAGTCATACAATATTTGTCCTTTTGTGTCTGGCTTATTTCACTCAGCATAATGTTCCCAGTGTTCATGTTGTAGCATGTGTTAGAGCTTCATTTCTTTTTATGGCTAAATAATATTCCATTATATGGATATACTATCTCTTGTTTATCCAATCTTCTGTTGACAGATGCTTGGGTAGTTTCCACCTTTTGGCTATTGTGAGTAATACTGCTACCAATATTGACATACAAGTTTCTGTTTTGAATTCTTTTAGGTGTATACCTAGGAGTGGAGCTGCTGGGTCACATGGTGATTCTATGTTTAATTTTTTGAGGAACTGCCAAACAGTTTTCTACAGCAGCTGCACCATTTTGCATTTCCACCCGCAATGTACAGGGTTGCAATTTCTTCATGTCCTTGCCACTGCTTGTTGTTTTCTGTTTTGTTTGTTTTAAAATCATAGCCATCCTGGTGCAGGCAAAATGGTATCTCACTGTGGTTTTGAATGCATTTCTTCAATGACCAATGATCTTGAACATTTTTTCATGTGCTTATTGGCCCTTTGTATATCTTCTTTGGAGAAGTATCTTCAAGTCCTTTGCCTTTTTTAAAATTTGGTTGTTTGTCTTTTTGTTGTTAAGTTGTAACATTTCTTTATATATTCTGGATATTAAACCCTTATCAAATATATGATTTGCAAGTATTTTCTCCAATTCTGTAGACTGTCTTTTCATTCTCTTGATGGTGCCCTCTTGTTAGTGAGCAAGGGCTGTCTTTCCACCTGTGCGCATAGAAGCTGATACTGTGTACACTGGTCTTTGAGTGAAAAAACAGTTTATTATTGTGCAGTTGATTGGTAAAGAGACAGGAGAAGGCGTCTCAAATCAGTCTCCCTGATCCAGGGTATAGGGCAAGGTTTAAGGGATCGGGCAGGGCAGGATGGTATGCAGAAGTGCTGGCAGGATGAGTTTTGATTGGCTCTCTCTTCTGTGCGTGCTCCTGGCTGGCTCCCTGCCCTGAAAAATAGCTTTAACAGTCTGTTGTTGAGATAATGTCAGCACAGAGAACAAGGGTAAAGTTGTTATGTAGATTGAGTCATTCCCTTCTCTACTGATAGGCGTTTCTAGAGATTTGCTCATCCTAACCTTCCTGGCTCAGAGAGAAGGGCACCCTTACAAATGGAGATTTTTCTTATAAATGCCAATTTCCCTTACAAATGGGCAACTTCTACTAGGTTTCCAGAGCTTTCCCTATGTCCATTACTTCTCAAAAATCATCAGTCTAAAATAATTCTTATGCCAAAGAGGCATATTTTGGGGTGACAAATTCTATTCCTGGTCCTGTGGTTACGTTTTCCTGGTCCTATGGTTATACTTTCATGAACAACGTTTTTAATTTTTATGACGTCCAATTTATTTTTTTCTTTTGTTGCCTGTACTTTTGGTGTCATATTTAGGAAATCAGTGCCAAATCTAAAGTCATGCACATTTTCCCATTTTCTTCTAAGAGTTTTATAATTTTAGCTCTTAAATTTAAATCTTTGATCCATTTTGAGTTAATTTTTGTTTATGCTGTAAGGTAGGGTCCAACTTCATTCTTTTGCATGTGGATATCCAGTTTTCTCAGCTTCACTGGTTGAAGAGATCATTCTTTCTCCATTCAACGGTTTTGGCAACCTTGTGGAAAAATCAATTGACCATAGATGTGAGGGTTTATTTCTGGGCTCTCAATTCGATGCCATTGGCTTATATGACTGTCCGTATGCTAGTACCACACTGTTTTGATTACCATAACTTTGTAGTAAGTTTTGAAATCAGGAGGTGTGACTCTCTGACTTTATTCTTCTTTTTCAAGATTGTTTTGGCTATTCTGGGTCCTTTCAAATTCTATATGAATTTTAGGATAGGTTTTTCTATTTCTGCGAAAGATGCCATTGGAGTTTTGGTAGGGATGGCATTGAACCTGAATATATAGCTTTGGGTATTATTTGCATCTTAATAATTTTGTCTTCCAATCCGTGGAATATGGCAGGTCTTTCCATTTATTTAGGTTTTCTTTAATTTCTTTCAGCAATGTTTTATAGTTTTCAGTGTACAAGTCTTGCACCTCCTTGATTTAATTTACTCCTAAGTATTTTATTCCTGTTGATGCTATTCTAAATGGAATTGTTTTCTTTGTGGATTGTTCATTGCTGGTGAATAGAAATACAACTGATTTTTGTGTGTTGATTTTGTATCACACAACTCTGCCTTGCAATGTTTTCGAGCGATGCCTGCCATTTTTCTGCCCTGATCTGGTTCTGAGATGGGCGAAACAGAGAGGGGCACCTTGCAGCAGTCCTTCAGACACCCCCAGACAGGTTAGAACAGACAAACACAATAATTTGTGAATAGTCTACTCTGCTTCCCCCAGGACTAGGGGCTAGGGTCCCACACAGGCTGCTTTCTTCAAAACTGCCACCCAGCTGGGAAAGGAGGTAAGGACAAGGACAAGTAAAAATGCCACAAAGCTTTCCCACCACTTTTAAGTTGCTTTTTTCTTAATTCAGCATTCACTTGGTTGCTGTAAACTTTTGACTATTTTTCAGAGTTCTGACAAAGTTGGTTCTGATCATTTCTATTTTTGGTTGTTAAAAAATTTTTAATATTTCTGTGGAGGGATGGGCATTTGGAGCTGCCTACTCTGCCATTTTCCTGACATCCTTTTAATTTTTTTAATGTAAACTTTTAATAGAAATATAGCATATACAAAGGTGTACAAATCAGAAGTGTACAGTTTGATGAATTTTTATGAAGTGTACAAAGCCAGGAAACCAACACTCAGAACAATAAATAGGTCTTATCAGAAACTCAGAAGTTCCCTGGTGCTCCCTCCAATTGCTAATCCCTACCTCCCCACTATCTTAACTTCTAGTGCCATTTATTACTTTTATCTGTTTTTAAACTTTATGTAAATGGAATCATGCAGCATATAATCTATTCTGTCTGCTCTCTTTCAGCCAACATATGCTAATGAGATTCACTCATGTCACATGTAGTTGCAGTTCATTCTCATTGCTGTATCTAATTCCATTGTTTGAGTACAATACAAGCTACTTATTTATTCTCCTGTCATTGTTACCACACAAAATTGGGGTTCTCTTGCCTGATGCACATTAAAAAAGCCAATTAATCATGGCATCAGCTTTTGAGGAAAGAAATCGGCTTTATTCTGCGAGATAGATTTGCAAGGAGACAGGGGGCATGTGCCCTTAGATCTGTCTCCAAAATTCAGGATTTGGGATGAAATTTAAGAGATTAGGGAGAATAGGAAGGCACACAGAAATACTAGTGGGACTGGTTTTGATTGGTGGACTTCAAGCATTTATGGTGAGGTTCTTAACATTTACGTTTAGTCAGGAAAGGAATTTTAGCACGGGATCTTCCTGAATGACAGACCCCTCCCTTCTGATGTGAGTCTGTCTTTTAAGTTCTGGTCAAGTCCTGGTCCTTTTGTTCCAAGGTTGTTTCAGGTCAAGTTTTCTTCTTCTGTGCATGCTCTGGCTGTGTGACTTTGCAAATTTCCTGAAAGACAATTTCTTAATTACTCTGCTGATGAGATGGGGTCGGTTGAACTGGTCCTAGAGGGCCCACGGTTACATCATGAGTCTTTGAGTGCTTCCTAGTTAAGGACTATTACAAACAGTACTGCTAAGAACATTCTTATACACGCATCTTTTGGTAAGCACATCTACACATTTCTTTGTTTTTTTTTTTTAAAGATTTTATTTTTTTCCTTTTTCTCCCCAAAGCCCCCTAGTACATAGTTGTATATTCTTCGTTATTGGTCCTTCTAGTTGTGGCATGTGGGACGCTGTCTCAGTGTGGTTTGATGAGCCGTGCCATGTCCGTGCCTAGGATTCGAACCAACGAAACACTGGGCCGCCTGCAGCAGAGTACGCGAACTTAACCACTCGGCCACGGGGCCAGCCCCACATCTACACATTTCTGTTGGATTTATGTCTAGTAGTAGAATTGCGGTGTTGCAGGGTGGGCACAGTCCAGCTTTTGTAGATATGGCTAGATTTCCATAGTACTTGTAGCAGCTGACACTTTCACCAGCCGTGTATGAAGGTCCAATTTGAAGTGGACCAACACTTGATATTTGTATTTTACTGTTTCTAATTTTCCTCATTTGTCTTTGTAATTTTATTTATTCTAGTGGAAGCATAGGGTTGTCTCATTGTGGTTTTACAGGGCATTTCCCTGATGCTAATGTGGGAGATGGTTTTTTCCAAAAGTGGTTGCAACAATTTCTTTCAACACACATGCAGGTCTATAACCGACCTTGCTACCGTGAGGGATCAGAATTGGCCACCCCAAAATGTATCTCTTTGCTATTAGGATTATTTTGGGTTGGTTACTTTTAAGAAACTGCAGACAAGGGAGGTGCTCTGAAAAGTAGAAGTTATCCTTTGTGAGAGATGTTTACATTTGTAAGGGAAATTTCCCTGTACCTGGAAGAAGGGGTCATGACCTTATCTCTAGAAATTCTTATCAATGCGGAAGGCAAAGACTTACATCTGTATAATAACCTTACTCTTGTTCACTGTACTTTTCTGATAATCTCCTGTAAATGACTGCCCCCACCCCCAACGTCTTCCTTTGTCTTTAGCTGAAAATGATATTTAAGCTGGCAGCTCCACCATTTTGGTGAGTTACTCAGTTTTCCTGGGTTTCTCCCACGTATACATGTTATAAAGTTTTGTTTGATTTTCTTCTGTCATTCTGTCTTATGTGAATTTAATTCATAGTCTAGCCAGAAGGATCTAGAATGGGTACAGGATTTGTCTTCCTCCCCTACAGTCCAACTTGGATGGGGTAAAATTTCACTTGCTGGACACTGCTCACTCCTGGACTACTGTAGCTGAGAGATCCTGGACTCCTGACAAGAGCCAGCAGGATGTAAGAGTTCTTACCACGTCAGTCTCCCAGATCTCTGCCTGCAGGGTCCAATGGAAGTGAGAGTGGTGAGGTTTTTTTCCTTTTCTAAATTTAGATTAGCAGGAGAAAATATTGGTGAAGCTAGCTTCTTGGACTCAGTGACTCTAGGAAATTTGGTTAAGTACTCATTGGTTAATGATCCTTTTCCTCCCAGAGTTGGTCATATTTTTCCTTGTCACTGACTTTGTGTCATTTGTCATAAAAAGGAAAAACCATAGGGCAATATGCAGGCATCTCTATAAGCCTGTTGTCTGACGGGTTGCGCAGTCTGTGGGTTATGAGGGTTTTCTTTTGTCTTGTTCTATCTTGAGAGCTTGGCTTTGTGACCTTTCTGGTCCCAACCATCCAGGGGATGCATGTACCTGTACGCATCCTGGTGGCCAGTTGAGTAGACTGGGGTTCCGGGACACACTCTCTTTGTCCGGCTGTGTCAGCTTTCGGGGGAGTTTGTCCTAAGGGGTCCCAGTTGCTTTCATAAGGGGACTTTGTCGTTTCAAACTTCATCGCTTGTTCACTCTGCCTGTGCAACAAAGGCCTTTGCTTTCTCACGCTATTTTTGGGAGTGAATTTTCTGGATCTCTTTTGGGGATGCCTCTTGCGTCCGTGGTTAAGCTTATTGATGCGAGTCGCTGTTAAGATCCTAGTCAATGTGGCCAGATGATGGATCATTTGAATTGGAAAAACGTTAAATTGGAGAAAAAAGTTGTGAGAGCTCTCATCATAATTGTTTTACTGGTACCTATGAAGAGGCCAAATTAAATAAATAAATAAATAAAATAATGACTAGCCTTAAGACACTGACTCGGGCTACAATTGAATTGAGAAAATGTAGAAGTATAAGTGTTGATAACATTATACAGGTTGGCATGTTTGAGCTAATTTTATGTAAACAAGTTACATCAACTTTTCCTGAATCTGTTTTAAAATGTCTGACTGGGAATCCTTCCCCTATCCAATATTATACGACCAAGACCAACTGGTAGAGTTCTAAGGAAAGCTATGATTAAGAGTATAAGAGTTGATGGAATTTAGATGAAATTTTGTAGAAAATGGATATATTTGTGGGCTTTATGTGAAGTGATTGCATCTCTTTTGCCTGATTGTATTACAGTTTGTATTGTGAGGATAGACAATGTGTCTCCCTGGGGAAAGGGAGCGTTTCCCCTGCCTGATTGTAAGACAGCATATAAATCTGCCCTTTAGACAGTGTTAATTAAACATACAAAAGGGCAGTCAATAGGGTTGCCTGAGCCCACACAGTATGAGATAAAAACTAGAGGCTGATGTCAGATGTTAATAAAAAGATAATAAAAGCCCCCACCCCCAGGTAAATTGGTCTAGTGTTGAATTGTACACTTAGAAAGTGGGCCTCTGTTAAACGCTTTGTGCAGACTTTTAAAGATGCGATACATTATCCTGAAAGTTTTAGAACATAAAAATCTTTTGATTCACCTCTTCAGTTAAAAATTTTCCCTGATATAAAAAAGCTATTGGAAAAAAATGTAACTGGAAGTGTGGGTCAGCCTCTTTTTGTCAATCAAATTGTAATCCCATTCTTTGGGGGAACTGGAAGCAGCTGTCCTTGTCTCGCAAATCTCTGCAAGGCCTGAGGTATGGCTCTAGAAAGCATTTCAAAGTTCACCTGTCTTTTTCTAATCCCAAAGTCTCCTCTGTTCCTCTCAATGCTCTTGGATATTGATTGAAACAAAAGATTGAGATATTAGAAACTGATAAGGCAAATATGCCCCAGAAACTCCATGGTGGAGAAAACTTGACTGCTTTCTCTGTGTCTTTACAATGTAGATTTTCAGCTCCCATCTTCTCTAGCACCTGAGAGCCATTCTTTGAAATGCAGATGTTTCTCATAAACTGGTGAGTTTTGTGTTACACATGATTCATGACAAAAATTTAATGGTAGCTGTAAGGTCTCTGTCTGTGTCTATCTGCGTGTTCATGTGCGTCTATATGTGTGTTATGTATGTGTGATATTTTACCTTTGGATGGTATGGCCAATATTAAGAGAGCTCTATTTAATGGGCTTAAAATAAGCACTTACATTATTTCTAAATGTAAAAGAAACTAACCCAATGTCTTTCAAGTCAAGGTGATATGAAACAATCTTTGGTAAATGAAACCTTGTTTAAACTTGTTGGTTTAATTTAAATAGGCGGGTCCTTAAAGTTGTCAGCATTGGATCTGATACAAACGTGCAGCCCCGGTTTAGTCAAGTAAGCTCATGTTATCCCTGTCACAAATTTGTCAGCATAATAACTTAAAATGATAGTTAATTTTGTTCAATGTCTCGTGAAGTTTTCATTGGTAATCTAAACATAATTGTTGGGAACAAATTATTTAGATGTAAATGAAATAAGAGTTTAAACTTTTAGCAATAATTATAGTTTATGGCGTGTGTATTTAAAATAACTTTCAAAATTTCTTTGGTAACTTGAAACTTTGAAGTTTTGCTAGGTTAATTTAAATGATAAAAATTCATTGAGTCTTTAGATCATTTTCAAATAAGATAAGATATTAGACATTAATTCCTAAGTATAAGTTTATCTACTTTTGGCTTCTCATTATAGAAAGACTAAAAGGTGTTTTGGCTCTATCGGTAAATGTGGCTGTGTTTTATTAAAAGATTATACTATAAAGTAATATGTTTCTAGAAATTATGGAAAGTGTTTATAAATTTTCCAAGCCACACAATGCTAACGTAAAAAACAGTTCATAATTGCTTGCTTACTTAGTTTTCACTAAAAATTAAGGTTTCTAAATGTTAAAAATTTTACTATGATTAAAGCTACTAAAAATTAAATATATATATATTTGTATTCAAGGAAAGTAAGATATAAGAGGTGTGTTTTCAGTAAAGAAGGTATAAAGATGGAAATATTTTTGTTTGTTTGGTTAAGAAAAATAAATTTGCCCTAAGGTACTAGAAGGAAAAAAAAAAGAAGGATTAGGACAAATTTAAATGTAAAAAGAAAGTTACAGAAGGATTGTGGAGGAGGAACCCTGAGAAAAGAATTGTGCATGGTCAAGTTTGCTAAAATTAAAACAAATTTAATTAAGTAGTAGCTTATTAATTAATATCAAAAGTAAGCTAGTGCAAAATTGAAATTTGTTTTTTTCCCTCTCTTAAAAGGATAATTTTCTTAAATTTTTAGTCTGCTCTTGATAAAGAAATTATAAAAGGTTTTTTCTTTGAGTAGTCTACCAAAAGGGTAGGAATTTTATGTTTTATCAAAATTAATTTCCTATATTGTTTTTATCAGGTCTTTAGTCACAAGTGCTAAGGTTTTTCTTACAGCTATTTAATTTTCTGCATCTGCCTGAAAATCTTTAATTGTCACTACGGTTAAATGGATAACTAAGCATTGTTTCATAGGGACCTATGATATTATGTGGTAAGATGTATTGGTGTAAGTGTTTAAGAATTGTGTAACATTCCCAAAATTCTGATCTGTCCTGGTTATCAGTCATAATTCTAGTTATTATTTTGGAGTGTTATATGTCACAAAAATGGCCAAGATTCTTTGTCAATTGCCATTTTGAAGTCTTTTGTCATTTGCAGACAGTTATTGTTTTACTCTGATGCTTTTACAAATGGTTGCATCTTCAGAGTGATTCATGGATAGGACTCTGATATTTACTCTGGAACGCAGGTTTCTGATAAGGTTTCAGGTTATAAAACTGAACTGGGTAAGAAATTACAAAACTCTAACAGAAACTGATGACTTCATGAAACTGCTAAAAAAAAGATCAAGATCAATAGTTGATTACACGAGACCAAATGAACTGGTGAAGATGATTATAAATTTTTATGACTTTTGTTTGAAATATTGCTGATTTTTAAAAATGTGTTGTTTTTTTCAGATTTAAGGAAAACTTTTTAGGGCTGGCCCCATGGCTGAGTGGCTGAGTTCATGCATTCCACTTTGGCAGCCCAGGGTTTTGCCGGTTTGGATCTTGGGCATGGACCTAGCACTGCTCGTCAAGCCATGCTGAGGTGGCGTCCCACATAGCAGAGCTAGAAGGACTACAACAAGAATATGCAACTGTGTACTGGGGGGCTTTGGGGAGAAGGAAAAAAAAAGAGGAAGATTGGTAACAGATGTTAGCTCAGAGCCAATCTTTAACAACAAAAAGAGGAAAACTTTTTCTCTTTTCTCTTAAGCTAACTATGACTTACAGCAATTTGATAAATTATACTTTTGTAAACAGAGTTGAAACATTTATCTTTTTCTCCTACCTGATCCCTCCAGAATTTGGAAACTCTTAGTGAGTGAGTATTGTTATGTTCATGGGAATATAGTTTTTGCATAAATTCAATGAGAATCTGTACTCTTTATAACAGGACACAATTGGAAACATTGGTTATATTACCAAAGTCTTATAGATTCTGATATGACCAGACAGCTTTTGAGAAACAAAGATTGGACTTTATGAAATAAAGCCACTTGGAAATACTAGCCTGGTGCCTTGTTTACAGAATTCCCAGCAACTTACTGGGTAAGTAAGGTCACTTACCTGGCAGGTGCAAGGAACCTCAGTATTTTGGGGAACCTCAAAAGAAGACAGGAATTCACTAAATCTGTAGATATTGCAGGCAAAGTCTGATGGCCAAGTCCTTGGCTTGGCTTTCCTCATCTTGAGAGGCCTTTAAAGTTCAATTTGAGGTTCCTTGTAAAAAGTTGCAGCAAAGCAGATTTAAAAGAGCCTATATGATCAATTGCTATTCTTGCTCTACTTATGTAAATAATTGGACCAAATTTATTAAAACTAGACATTTTACAAACCAATTAGTCTTAATTTGGCTATCTTCAGTAAAATTGAGGATGATTTTAGAGAGAAAAATTATAATTCGGTAAAAACTATAGTACACATTTGTGGGTAGCAAATTAAATTGTCTTTGAGGTTTTTTTGTTTTCTACCTCTAAGTTGGACTGGATCCTGAATTCTTCTAGTCTCCTGAAATATCTGGTTACAAATCTCCAAACTAATGTTTTCAATTTTTTCCATCATTTTTATTTGAAATCATTGAGAACTGAAACCATGCTTGTCCCTGAAGCCCAGTAAACTGAAACTGGATAACTTGGTATAAACTGTGTAAAGAGCACCATGATAGCACGCATGTTGCTATGTAAGTCACCCAAAAGGACACCTGAACGCTCAATGACATCATCAGAAACATTTCAGGCTGCAAAAGATGCTTCAACCCTCATGTCTAAAAATCTTCTTGACTGGCTGCCCCCTGGGCTCAGAAACTGGTTTATAATTTGCTCCAACGATTAACCTTCTTTTTCCTTTTGTTTACATAGAAATGCTTCTTATTAAATACCTGATTGCTTGCTTCCACACTATAGGCCCAACTTTGGAAGCCCACCTATATCACTGACTTCTAAATGAATTTAACTGGACTGATCTATTATCAGGACTAAGAATTGTGTTCAATGAGATGGAACAATCTACCACTCAGCTTCTGGACTATGTAACTTCTTAAGGTTTCAAAGGCAGGACTGTGAGGGATCAGAATTGGGCACCCCAAAATGTATCTCTTTACCATTAGGATTACTTTGGGTTGGTTACTTTTAAAAGCTGTAGACAGAGGAGAAGCTCTGAAAAGTAGAAGGTACCCTTTCTAAGAGACATTTACATCTGTAAAGGAAATCTCCAACTGTAAAGTTGTCTCCCTTCCTCTACCAGGAAGGAGGGGGGATGACCTTATCTCTAGAAATTCTTATCAATGCGGAAGGCAAGGACTTAAATCTGCATAATAACCTTACCCTTGTTTACTGTGCTTTTCTGGTAACCTCCCATAACTGGCTGCCACCAACCCCAAGATCCTCATTTGTCTTTAGCTGGAGGTGGTATTTAAGCTGGCAGCTCTATCATTTTGGCAAGTTATCAAGTTTCCTCCCACATATGTGTGTTATAAAGCTTTGTTTGACTTTCTCTTGTTATTCTGTCTCATGTGAATTTAATTCATAGCCCAGCCAGAAGGACCCAGAGAGTAGAGGATTTGTTGTCCCCCCCTACACCACTCTTCCATTAGGAAGTGGAGTCTAATTTCCCTCCCCTTGAATCTGGGAGAGCATGTGACTATTCCAAGTAAAGAGTATAGCAGAAGTGATACAGCCTCACTTTTGAAGCTGAGTCGTGAAAGATCATGAAGCTTCTGCCTTTTTCTTTGGAATATTCAGGCTTGGAGCCCTGAGCTACCATGTAGTAAGTCCTACCACCCTGAGTCTGCCATGCTATGAGAAAGGCAAGCCGCACTGAGAAACCATGTGAGGACACTCTGGACAACCATCTGTGTCTCTGAGTCATCAAGTGCTTCCAGATTTTTCCAGCCCTCAGCCTTTGAGTCTTCCAAGCTGAGGTCTCAGACATGGTAGAATAGAAGCAAGGCATCCTCACTCTGCCCACTGCAAATTCCTGAGCCACAGAATCTGTACACATAATAGAATGATGGTTGTTTTAAGTCGTTAAGTATTTGGGCAGTTTGTTGTGCAGTGATAGCAACAGTCGATTATAAATTATCAGTTTCACTGCATAATGCTAGAATGTTAGCACACTTTAGCTCCATATACCCCTTCCTGGCTTTTATGTTATTATTGTGATATTGTGATTTATAAGAAAAATATATTTGCTCATTCAGATGACCAAAATATATTTCTCAAATATATTTGGTCTTTGTCCATGGTTCCTGGCACACAGCTCCCAAAACCCTTGGAATTTCCTGAGCTATAAGAGCAATGGGAGCATCTTTTGTTATAATATTTGGCTTCTTGTCCTCAGTTCCTGAAAATGCTTCAGAGCCATAAAGGTGGAATGAGTGTTGTCTTATAATCATAACAAGACCCTTTCCACCAAAAATTGGGTTTATGTTAATGAGGTGACTACTGGAAAACATCTAAAGATGGGGGCTGGTTTCCAGGGGAACAAGCCATGAATAGAGGGTTGGAACTTTCAGTTATACCCCCTGATTCCCAGGGAAGAGAGAGGGGCAGGAGGTTGAATCAGTCACCAATGACCAATGAGTTAATAGTCATGCTTAGGTAATGAAACCTCCACAAAAACCCAAAAGGAGGGGGTTCAGAGAGCTTCCAGGCTGGGGAACCAGAACGCTTCCACATGCCACAGCGCCAGGCCCAAGCTTCACCGGGACAGAAGCTCCTTTGTTTGGGCCCCCACCCTATATATCTCTTCATCAGGCTGTTGATCATATCCTTTAATATCCTTTGTAATAAACCAGTAATCTAATGAGTAAATGGGTTTCCTGCATTCTGTGAAACATTCTAGTAAATTAATCAAACACAAGGAGGGTTTCATGGGAACCTCCTATCTGTAGGCAGTCAGTCAGTCAGAAGCACAAGTAACGATGTGGGCTTGCGATTGGCATCTGAAATGGGGGGCAGTCTTGTGGGACTGAACCCCCAACCTATAGAATCTGAAGCTCTCTCCAGATAAATAGTGTCAGAATTGACATGAATTGTCAGACACCGAGTTCGTGTTGGAGCATTGTTTAGTGGTGTGGAAAACCGCCCCCCCCCCCCCCCCCGCCCCGACAACACATGTTGGAATTGAGTGAGCAGAACCTCTTAACATATGTTTTATTCTACAAATATTGCAAGACTGCTGAAAGCAACACTTTGCTTGTGGGAGCCTTTTCTCCTTAGATTTTCAGTCTCCCACTCTGTGCAACCCCAGAATTTGGCAGGTGTCTTCAGGGGGGAAATCTTTCTGTGTGCTTGAGGTCCCCCATATTTCTGCCAAAATCTTTTCTAGTTTCTCTGTCCCCCATAGATGGCTCTTCTTGAGAGTAAAGCCTGAACTTTCAACCTCCTGCCTGTTCCCAGAATTTCCAAACCCTCCTGGCATGGAAATACCTGTAGTAGTCAGCTACAAGTTCTTACTCGCCAGTGTCTTCACCGCTCTTGACCCTGCTACTCAACGTGTGGTCTGTGGGCCAGATGTCTTGTCATCACCTGGGAGCTCGTTAGAAATACAGAATTTCAAGCCCTTATCCCAGGCCTCCTAAATCAATACTTTCTATCCATTTTTTAAAAGAAGTAAACAAAACAGTGGTTACCGATTAAACAAGACAGCATGGTACATTATAGTACTGACCATTTATGAGGTGATGAACTTTACTTATATTATCTTTCATTCTTACAACAGCCCTATAAATTTGGTATGTATTATTCTTATTTAATTTTTGAGAACTGAGGCTTGCTCAAGAAGTTATATAACTTGCCCAAAGTCTCTCAGCTAGAAAGTAACAAAGCTAGGATGGGAACCTATGTCTGTATGACTGTATGTCCATGCAGCCTATGTTCTTTACTGCGGTGAACATTTTTTCTTATTATAAGGAAATTCATTAAAAAAATTAAGACAACATACAGAAAAGTATAAAGAATAAAAGTCACAGGTTCACCACCATTATTAATTTTGGCACATATATTTCCAATTATGTCTGTGTGTGAGAGAGATACAGAGAGCAGGATCAACTGTTGAAATGGTTTTGTAACTTGTTTTTGTTTGTTCTTAATGAAACATTGTGAGCATTTTAACAAAACCCACGCTCTTTTTCCTATGCATGCTGCCTATTGTTTCAATAAACTCTTTGTTTCAGGATGGGGAGCCCCTTTCAAATGTCAGCATAGCCCCACTGCCCAGGGGCTCTCTTCTAATCAAGAGGCCCTCCCCCATTAAGGAAGCAGTGGTTGGAATGTTTCATCTCATTCCTGACAAATAAAAATGGCAAGCAATAGGATATATTGGAGTATATGAGGAAGCCATTTGGTATAAACCTAATTCGGCCTGACTTTTTTTTTTTTTCAAAAGGGCCTGACTGTGGCTATTGAGCACGCATTGCATATCTACTTAGACATTTCCTATGGCCAGAACAAAGGCCCTTGAGATAAAGGTGCAACTTTCCCCCATATTAGCATTTCCTTAGGGATAAGCATTTTTCCTTAGGCTAGGAACTGATTGCTGCACTCACCTCCCAGCTCACCTGTGACCACCCAGCTGGAGACAACAGACTGCCACCCTGCTGTGTTCACAGAGACAGAAGACCTACCTGCTATTTTCATCAATCGCTGTGCCGACAGAGCAGTCTCACGACTATTGTGGGAGGGACATTTCAATCCTATGTGAAACATCCTCTTTGAGGGTATATAACCACCCTTATACCCCCACTTCTTTGGAGTGCTCTGTTCCTTTGTGGAAAGACTCTCCCGGGTTATAATCCTCAGATTTAAGCTCAGAATAAACTCACCCAAATTTTCATTTATAGATTGGATATGGATTATTTTCGTCGACATTCCCTTCTGGGAAAGAATGACACAGAGAAAAACAAAATGGTTAATTATTTGCTTTGTAAAAGTTGAAGTTCAGACATATGATGAAATATTTAATCATGAGAGCCAGAATTTCCTGTTTTGAAGAGTAGAAGAGTTACGTTAGGTGGCAGAAGCGAAGGCAATGATGCTGAGATTATGGAAAGGAAGTCAGTACAGACCATTCATAAGCACTGGACCCTTGTTTCTGAATTCTGGCTTTGACTTTACTAGCCGTATGACTTGGGCAAATTATTTTTAATCTCTGCACCTCTGTTTTCTAAAATATTAGGATAATAATGTTATTAACTTAGAGTTGATGCCAGAATCAAATGAATTAATATTAGGAAAGTGTTCAGAACAGTGCCTGACACGTATTAAGGACTCAAATGTTAGACTCCTCCTCCTCCCTTCCTCTTCTTGTTCTCTTCCTCTTCCTCCTTCTTCTTCTAGGCTGACGTGTGTCCCTGAGATAGGGGCCTGTGTCTGCACTTCTCCTCTGCCAGTGACTTTGAGAATGTGAGAACAGAAAAAACCCATATCTACTTCCTGGAAGGGAAGTCCCAGTATGAGGACATCTGAGGTATGTCAGCAGATAGGCCTGAGATGACTTCAAAGTTCTCTTTGCCCTGAATTTGGGAAGAGCCAGATGCTCCCAGGAGCCCATGATGTATGTGGAAGTAGGAGAGAGAGAGAGAGAAGAGCAAGTGAGAGCTGGACCTGAGAGCCCTTTGGTCAAGAATGGGGTTAGAGAGTAAAGCCAGGCAGAAATTAAAATGTTTCAGTTAGTGGCAGCGTGGGCTAATAGCAGCTGAGGACCAGGTTGGGACATGCATTGGGCACAATGTAATCCTTCAAAATTGGACCCAACCACAAGGAGAGGAAAGTGCAGGTGTAGTCCTGCAATTCTGACAATTCTACCTGGAGTTAGTGCAGATGCAACAGGTCAAGGGCACAATCCCCGAATAGACTGCCCTCGCTTCAAATGCCAGCTGCAAGTTTGGGGGTCCCCAGGCCACCTGCACTTTTGACCAACTGGCTACAAATTCAAGGGTTCCTACAACCCACTTAGGTTTGATAATTCACTAGAATGACTCACAGAACTCAGGAAAGCTCTATACAATTGCAGTTTTATTATAAAGCATATGAATCAGGACCAGACGAGACCTATAGGATGAGGTCTAAGAGAGTCTTGAATGTGGAGCTTCCATGTCCCCGTGGAATCAGGATATGTCACCCTCCCAGCACACTGATATATTCACCAACCAGGGAGCTCTACTGAACTTTAGTGTCTGGAGTTGACACTGGGGATTCATTACATAGGCAGGATTGATAGAATCATTGGTCGTGTGATTGAACTCAATCTCCTGTCCCACTCTGCTGATATCACCTGGCTCGAAGCCCCAGTCCTCTAATCACGTGACCAGTCTTTCCAGTATGTCCAGCCTCCATCCTGAAACTATCTAGGGACCCACCCTGAATAACAAAGACACTGCTAACACTCATGCCATTCTAACAGGGGCTCCATCTCAGGAACCTGGGACAAAGACCAGACAAATTCCTTACTATGCAGCAGAAGATATCCCTAAATTTAGTGGGGATAAGTTTCTGAAACAAAATGGAATCCCAAGTAAGAGTCTGCTAGACCCAGAAGACCAGCACATACCCTTGAGATTGTTTCTAGAGACCTCAGCATGGCAGCCCTGGTTGGGAAAACAGTGAGCTACCACCCCCCAGAGATGCTCAAGTCACTAGAGCCAGAGAATCCTGTTTTGCTGCAGGCAGGTATTATGCAAGGTCAGGCAGGGGACTCTACCTTTTTATGGGCCACCACCCAACCTCTGGTTACCAGGGTAATAATGGGCTCCTCTTGACTTCCCATTTCTGCAGTAGAAATGTTTGTAAAGCCTAGTCCTTCCCCTCTCACTGTTGGCGCCACTCAAGTACGCAGAACAAGTTAAACAATAATCTTTATGTCACACATAAACATCAAGCTTTGTTTTTATTATCTTTAAGCTAAATCAGGGTGTAGGACCTTGAAGTCTTGGTCTCTGACACGTGTCTAGTCTCTGGGAAAGCAGGAACATCAGTCGCAAGGGAGGACAAATGGAAGATTATTGAGAACTGAGGCCAGACCATGAGGCCCACCTGGAGGCCAGATGTCTGAAGAAACCACATTCCCAAAATAGTTACCTGCATGCCTGCATATCCTCCCCCTATGTAACTGTTCTGGGAAGATGGGCTTTGAGGATGCTAGTCCGCCATCTTCCATCTTTGCTTGCAAAAACGAATAAACCCTCTCTATTGCACTGACTTGCCTCTGGACTTTTGGCTGGTCTCACAGCAAGCAGAACGAGCCCGTTGCTCACTATCATTACCTCAAATCTAGTGGAAAGAGCATTAAACGCAGTACCTGAAGCCCTGGGTTCAAAGTCTGGCTCTGCCACTCCCTGTTCTTTACCTTTCTGAACTTCATTTTTCTTATTTGGAGAAGAATAATGACCTCTATTCAGGGAGGCTATGGTATTCACATAAATTCCTGAGTGGAAAGTTGTTTTATAAAGAGGTGGTGTATTAGTTTCCTAGGGCCGCCATAGCAAAGGACCACAGGCTTGGAGACTTGAACAACAGAAACTTATTTTCTCACAGTTCTGGAGGCTAGAAGGCCAAGAGCAAGGTGTTGACAGGGTTGGTTTCTTCTAAGATCCCCCTCCTTGGCTTATAGACGTCCTCCTCTGGTGTCTTCACTCAGTCTTCGCTGTGTGTGTGTGTGTGTGTGTGTGTGTGTGTGTGTGTGTGTGTGTGTGTGCATGCATCCAAATCTCTTTTTATAAGGACACCAGTCATATTGGTTTAGGACCCACTCAACCTCATTTTACCTTAATGACCTCTTTAAAGTCCCCGTCTCCAAATATAGCCACATTTTGAGGTACTGGGGGTTAGGACTTCAACATACGAATTTTAGGGGTACACAATTCACCCCACAACACGTATTTCAAACAGGATTGTACTGACACAGGAACAGGCAGGGAGACAAGTGGAACATAATAAAGCAGAGGGAGAAACCTGGCATCAACAGATTTTTTTTGAGCGGATTAATTTATTTTTTAATATTGTCAGCTGTTTTCTCATAAAAATTCTGATTTTTGGCTTCTCTTCCAAAATCCAAAGCTCTAGCCACACCAGGCCTGCATTCCCACGTGGCAACGATTGGCTGGAGCTGGGTGGTAGCTGCCCTGAGGCTGTGTCCATCAGTTCACCCCAATTCCCACCTCTCTCCTCTTCTGGTCTTCTGCCTGGTCTGCTTCATTTATAGCTATTGGGTTTTTGACCTCTGGGATGGAGAGTACAGAAATAGATCAAAATACACATTGGAATTGGAAAAAAAAATGTATGTGGTATTTCAAACCTATAGGGGAGCATTGTGTGGAAGAATTGGCCGTGCCATCCCATCCCCAATCAGAGGACAATTGTTGACTTGAAAGGGTGTAACTGAAGCAGGTGCCTTATCCCTGGCTATCAGAGCATGCAGCCACTACGAGTTCAGTGTAGACCTTCTGTGATGCCTTCAGGTTTCCCATACCCCCAAGGAAAGCAGGAGAGAAACCAGCTGCTTTGTTTTTCAGCAAAATAACAGCTACTCACTAATTCTGTTAATTTTGAGAGGAAATATTCTTGCTTCGATATAGTTTTAGACTGCACAGTCTTGAGGGGGAAGAAAAATAATTTATCCAGAGTGAGATGCTTCTTTTTAAGGTCAACCAGTAGAGGAACCATACCAGCAGCTCTGCCGCCATGCTCATGGGTGTGAATATTGCAAATAAAACAGGAATTGGAGGTTCTTCTTTCACCGTCTCCCAGGAGCTGGGCGTCCACCCTCTGCACCTGGGGGACCATTAGCTGAAACCCAGGGTTGGATGAAATTACGAAACTGAGACTCAGAACCTTATTTTAAGATAAGAATACAGGCTCCTTGCTGGAAGAAGTGGAATTTTCCTGAGGAAGGGAAGGTAGAGTTTCTCTACTTTGAGACTTGAAGAAGAGGATGCAAGAGGGACATTAACAAACCAAAGTGCCGGAGAACCCAGTTGGAAAGCTGTTGGAGAAGAGCGGGGTCATGAACGGCTAGGCCACCAGCTGCCTTCCCTCGTGCGACTTGAGGGAGAAGTGAAATTTAACCTGTTTGAGTCTCAAAGAATTCTCCTTATGGAGTGATCCCCCTCTGGAAATGTCCTAACTTTTCCTAAAGGAACATGTGCTGTCTGGTGTGCTTGTCTTGTGAACACTAAGGAGGCAGGGTATCACAAGGTAGAAGGGTCTATTCTTCCCGTCTCCTGGCCTCCAGTGAGATGGAGGGTCACCCCCAGGTGGACTTGACTCTGAGCTCCAGGGGTCATTGCGCTATCAGAAGATGAGCCAGAGCCAGCTCCTGAAAGCTACATGGCACCAAAGGAGTGTTCTGGAGTGAAATGGAAGATCAAATCTTCTGCTAAGTCCTGTAATTTAAAGAATGCTGCTCCCAGATAGGAGATGAGGACACTCAGCAAACTCTTGAGCTGTTATTTAAGAAATGATGTTGGAAGACTTAGATATTATTTAATTAAATGTGTTGGAATAATTAGATAATAAGTTAAGACCGTATGTCACACCAAAAACAAAAATTTATTCCAAATGGATTGAATTGCTAGCTGTGAAAAAATATAGCATATAAAAAAATGAAACTATCAAATATGAGGTAAAATATAAGAGGGTTTTTTCCCCTAATAATCTTGGGGTAGTCCCAAGCAAGATCTGAAACCCAGAAGTCATAAAAGGAAAAAATGCCAGAGTGGACCGCATAGAAATTCACAAAAGATGCCCTAAAAACAGTCAAGATATAGGCAACACACCCCAGGAGAAAATACTTGTAATATAGATATATAGAGATAAACATATCAGACAAAGATTAATCTCCCTAACAGAAAAAGAATACCAACAAAACAATAAGAAAAGACAACCCAATAGAAAAAAGATCAAAGGATATGACTAAGGACTTCATAGAAGAAAGAGAAATGGTTAAAAAGCATGTTAAAAACAAAACGAAACCATGAGCCTTTATAATGTTTAAACATGATTATAAATATAAAATATTTAAACATGACTTTTTCACCTACGGGTGAAAAAGGCTTCTGAAAATATAGAGCAAAGTCTGGAAGAGTACGCACTAAACTATGAACAGTGCTGCATTTTGAGGGACTATAATGGGGGAAGCAGAGCTGGGGTCTTTCATTTTGTTATTTTACATAAATTTTTTAAGTGGTGGGATTATGGGTGATTTTTAGTTTGGGGATGTTTTGCGGTATAATTTAATTCCTTTGAAAGCAATGCAGTACTTTCAGGCGGTTTGGAAGTTTTTGTCATAATAATGTATGAGTTAATTAAAAGAAAGAATCAGATCATTTTTACCTATTCTCACATCTCAAACCGATTTTTATGCACATTATTTGTCCTTGTACTTAACTCATGGATATCTTCAATTATACATTTTCCTGAACATACTTCTTTCTAGGTATCCCCCCACAACCCCCCCAAAAAAGAAAAGAAAGAAGGAAAGTAAAAATAAGGTGCCATATATATGTAAGAATTTAATTATTTTAATATATTATTACTTTCACTAAAGTTCTTGGCTCTGGTGAGGACCTAAGTGACTACGTTACTGGACAGCCAGACATCATTTTGGGAAACAAATTTTCAGAAAGATCAAAAGAAAATGCCCTTCTATGTGACTTTTGAATATACCACTTGAAAAGACTAGCTATTATGTGTAAATATTACATAATTCAAAGAGTCCAAAAGGGTGTGCTATAAAATTGTGTCCCTTCCACCTCTGTCCCTGAGACAGATGCTATCAAGTTTCTTGTATATCCTTCCAGAGATATTCCAGGCATGTGCAAACACTGGAATAATTATATGGTAGTCTACCATAATACAGTTCTGCATCTTGCTTTTTTAATTTAAAAAATGTGTCTTGGAAATTATTGTCTATCAGTTCATATAGAGCTATATCAGTGCTTTTTAAAGCTGCAAATGATTCCAATGCATGGATTAACCATAATTTATCTCATTAGTCCCCTACCGAGGAGCATTCATATTGTTTCCAATATTTTCTTTATCTGTACAAACAATGCTGCAATAAATATCCTTGTATGTTTGTTATTTTGCAAATGTGTTAAGTATATTTGTAGAAAAAATCCTTACAGGTAGGACTGCTGGTTCAAAAGGTAAGTGCACTTTAAATTTTGAAAACTCTATAGCAATTTGTAATCCCTTAAACCACAATAGAAAGTCTATTTCCCTATGCTCTTAACTACATCGAACTTTTGATCTTTGCCAATGTTATAGGTGAAAATTGGTTTCTTATGTAGTTTCAATTTGTCTTTCTTTTATTATAACTAAACTCAAACGTTTTTGTGTATATTTGAGCCATTTATAATTCCTCTTCTATGAATTATCTGTTAATTATGTTTTAATTTTATTTCACTTCATTTATTTATTTTTAAACTTGCACTCAAATTATAAAAATAATTTTTTGCTATTTAAAGATTCTCTTTGCTGGGTAAGAAAAGAATCCAGCTACATAGTATTTATGAGAGATACTTCTAAATCAAAATAGAATGATTGAAAATAGAGGGATGAATAAGATATATCAAACAAATGCATAAAAAATAAAGTAAGAATAACAATACTAAAATCAAATAAACTAAATCCAAAGCAATTTAATAGTTCAAATTTATAAAAGGTCCTATCCAAAAAAACAGATAATAGTTATGAACCTTTATAAACCTGATGACAGATCTTCAAACTATAAAACAAAACTGGTGGAAATACAAGAAAATCTGACAAATTCACAATTCCATATTTTTGGGCTACTTGAATGTACCTCTCTCAGAAGTTAACAAATCTAGTAGACAAGAATAAATAAGGCTATAGAGGATTTAAATAACAAAATCAATAAGTTAATAAACAGAGAATACAAATTCTTCAAAAATACACATGGAACCATCAGAAAAGTAAAACAAGTAGTAGACTGTCAAAAGCGTTTCAATAATTCTAAAAAGCGGAAATATAAACTCTGACCACAATGTAATAACATTATAAATTAATAACAAAGGTATAGTCCCTTTCAAAACAAAAACCCAAACTCCAACTATTTACAAGTAAATAAAAACATGTTTCTCTAAGACTGATAAATTAAAAAGGAAATCAAAATGGAAAATTTGATTTTTGATACTGGGAAATAAATGACAATGAGAGAAACTGCGTATTGAACCTTGTTGGATATGGCCCAAAATTAAAGGGGATAATAAAAGATAAAATTAACAATTTTGGTATAAAACTAGAAATATAAACATGACATAGATTTGAAAAAACTAATCAAAATTGAAAACTGAAAAATACAATAATGAAAATTAAGAATTTAGTGGGTAGATTTAACAGCAGATTAGACACTGCTGAACAGAGAATTAATGGGCTAGAAGAGACAAAAAGAAAAAGACAGAAGAGCGGGTAAAAGGAAGGATACCGTCAGGTCTAACGCGTGTAATTTGAAGTCCTAGAAGGAGAGGAGAAAAGGAAGGGCGTAGAAGCAGTGTTTGAATAGATAATGTCTGAAAAGCTCCCCAAACTGGTGAAAGACATTCAGTCACAGATTGGAGAAACTCTATGATCCCTAACAGGATCAACAAAAAGAAATGCACACCAAGTCACACCACTGTCAGTCTAATTGTTGCCTCTTTGAACTAAATATGCCCATTTCCCCTCTGGCTGCCTATAAATAACCCAATCTTCAAACGCTCTTAGCTTTATCAACCAGCTAGTTCCCTCATGGAGTTGCATAGACTTTGACCCTGTGTTTATTTTATATTTGTATGAGTCATGTTTTTAACTTTTTCAAGATTATACTTTGAATATATATGAAGCAGAGGATTCATGAAACAGTACTTTTTGTTCTTGCAGTATTTTCTGTACTATTTTATTCTTTTCCATCTTACTAAAAAATGATTCTGGTCACACTCACTACATGTGGTCTCAATCTGCAGTTTGAAAACCCTGCTTCAGGAGATTTGAGAGTGTGCGGGAGGCGGTGAGGGAGCGGGGGTAAAATTGCATTTAAAAACCGCAATACTGAAATTTGTCTGTTTGTCTTCCCCCTCCGGGAATCAGATGACTTTGAACACTGCGCCGTGTTTTTTTGTTTGTTTGTTTTCTGTTTCGCTCTCTGCTCGCTCGGCGCGCAGACTCCCAGACCAGTCCCGGGAGCCATTAGGAAAATCCAGCGGCCAGTTTAATCTCAGCAGCCGCTTCCGTCCCTCCAGGCAGGGAGGACCACTGGGCTCTAGCGCTCTGGCGGGGGGCGAGCCGGCGGGTCGGGGGAGGGCGGGTCGCTCTGGGTGGGGCCTCCGGGCCTTAGAAGCCTCCCAGGCTGGCGAGAACTTTGCTGCATGTCTGCCCGGAGTTAAGACCAAGCGAGCTTCAAGTTCTCCTTGAGAGTTCGCGAAAGTTCGAGGTGAGGAGTCGCAGAACAGGCGCCATCGTCGGAGCTCTGTGGGTCTCCCTAAGTCCCCTTGTGCATCTTATGCCTTTGGTTGGCCAGCCCCTTCCTTGGGCCGGGAGGCGGACGGTTGTAGAAGGTGGCTTCCGTGTGTTTGTTAGGTCCAATTTGGAGGGACTGAGGACTGCGACGAAAAGTGAGCAGTAAGCGGACTGGCTGGCCTTCGACCGCCCCACGCAGGCTACCGGTGCCTTGGAGCCCGCCCCTCCTGATCTCTCTCTCGGCGCGTTCCTGACCCTCTGCACTCGCGACCCAAAGGCGCGGCAGCGCGAACCATGGCTGCGCTATGCTGCGCGAGGATGCGGTGGGCGCTGCTGGGGACGCGAGTGGCACGCTCTGGCCTCGGCCCACAAGGAGCCAGAGCCAAGGCCACCATCCCTGCCGCCCTCCCGGCGGCCCAGGCAGCCGAGGCTCCCGGAACCGGGCCTGGCGATCGGAGGCTGCGGAGCCTGGAGCAGCTTCCAGGGCCAGGGCAGCTGCGCGCCTTGTTCCAGATGTTAGGGCAAGGCTACGTTCTGTACTCGCACGAGCTCCAGGTAACTGAACGAGCGGGGCCTCGCGACCGGGGGATGGGGGTGAGCACGGGGACGGGAAAAAAAAGTGAACTTAGCTCGGGACCGACTCGGGGTATGGTCATAAACTGCAAATGTGCAGGGGTTATTTGCGAAGGGTAGATGGAACCCTTTGAACTGAAATAAGGGGTCGAGGAGTGGCATGAAGCAGGAGGACACCAGGAAGGAAGTGACTTGGGAGGCGAAGTTTAAAGTGAACAGAGGTTGAGAGAGGAGGGAAGTGTCTTAGTACCAGAATGGCAGATGCAAGCGTGTCCGCTGCCAGATGTCACAGCACCGCTGTTTAATTCTGTGGTGTTACTGGCAGCCACAGACTTCTTCCAAAGGAAATGGCTTTGGGAGGATTACAGAGGATTAGCAATTTGCAAGATAAGTTCCACTTAGGGGAAAAAAGATGTCACTTCTCAGGGAGTGACAAAAATCATAGATATGAAGGAAAAGGTGCATTTTTGTTATTAAGAAATCAAAATTTTATTATTAAGAAGAGTTTATCCAGTGGGACGCTGAGATGAGGCGGAGGTGAACAATCGCCCCGTCCCGACAGAGACTGGAAAGCCCAGTGCTGGTCTAGTTGGAGAGGTTTTAGGAAATGGACGAAGGAGATTCATGTGGGATCTGTCTTCCTAATTATGAACTCATTATGAACCAATATTAACTAGCCCGCTCTGCCCCAGACTTTTTCCCAGGTGCTGGGATTCCGTGGGATGAGGCCAATGCTTTATAGGGTGTATAAGCTCCTTTGGGGAAGAGGGCGACAAGGGAGTAAACCGATTAATGAACAGCTAATTTGAGGAAGAACTTGGGTGCCCAGGGAGGAGAAGCTGGTCCATGGTTGGGGGAGGGGGAGGCCCTTTGACTCACATGTGTTGTCCGGGCACTTGTGTGCTTATCAGTGATTGACAGGAGGAGCAGGCAAGCCTTGGGCTGGGCTGGTGAACAGACTGGTTACATGCGGCTGTGCTGGGCAGGAGTCAAAAATGAGGAGCTGTGGGGGGTGGGGATGGGACCGGCCTTTGAGGATGGCCTTGAAGGCCAGAATAAGGGCCCTGATTCCACTGAGGGGCCATGGTGGGCTCTTGAGCAGGCCTGGGGTGAAGATGGCCTCCAAGGGACGATGTCGAGGTTAGGGTGTGTGCAGTAGGATAGATGGGACAGGAGAGGTGGAGAGGGCCTCAGGTGACAAAGGGCTGGGTGTGGCAGTCTCCGAGCCACCCTCCAGAGAAAACGGGACTGGGGGTTGAGGACGAGGGAAAAAATGACTCTGAGGGTTTGAAGGTCTAAGCTGACCGCATTTTCCCGGCACTTGCAACCTCTGCGCCTGCCTGAGCTGCTGCTGTTTCCCCCGGAGGCTCCTCTGTTGTGCTCGTGTTTCTGAGACTCGGTGGGCAGGTCACAAGGCACTCAGAGATGGTTAAAAAAATCATTCCCTGTGGGCTCAGCTCCAAGAAACCAAGTCAGTCAAGAAATCGGAGTTCTGTCAACTTCCTCTGCTTGATTTAACTTCTAGAAATGTGAGAGGCCCAGTGAATGCCCCAAAGGTGGGGACTAAGAATTTCTCATTGTTTCTCAGGGGGAGTTTACTGGGAGGTTTTGCTCAGGATTATCTCTAGAGCATTAACTACCAAAGAAATTCTAGACTGCCCTAGGAGGTGGAGGAGGAAGCAGGAGAAAGCCAGGAATGTGTGGCCAGGGCTAGGATTTAGGAGAGCCCCCTCGTTCCACCCCTTGCACCCCAGCTGTCGAGAGCCACGTGAACCTGGGCTGTGCCGTGGGAATATGTTAGCCCTTCCCACTACATATGTGCCTAAGTAAGAGGTGTGAGTTACTAAAGAGCAGAGAGCTGCATATCTATAAACCCCATTTAATACTCCTATTGAGAAAGGGGATGCTTTTCAGTGACCCACTTTGTATCGGTTCAGATTCATTTGGTTGCTGCCCACACTGGCTTAAACTATAAAGCAGCTTTATTGATTGATATAATCGAAAAGTCTAAGAGTTGGTTGGCCTTCAGGCATGGTTTGCTCTAGAGATTCATGAGATCATCAAAGCTACAGTTTTGTTTTTCTGTGGTTCCCTTGGCTGTGCTGTCTTGCAGAAGTTAGTTGGCTGGCCTGGGTTAATTGCCCATCCCTGAACCTATCACAGTGGCCACAGGCACGCTCTGATGAGCTTAGACCCGTGCAGGCTCACCCCTAAAGCTGGGGTCGGAGCCCCTCCCACCTAAACCGCACAGAAGGAGGAGTGGAATTGATGTAAGTGCAACTGACCATAATGTCTCCTGCACCTTGTCAAAAACTGCAGATCACATATGAAAATATTAAAATCAGCTTGGGGAAGCATAGTAGGACATAAGGGGGTGGAAATTGGGACATGTGAAAATCGTGCTAGTTCGTAAATGCCAGTTCCTTTCTCTTTCTTACTAAAACAATGTCCAGAGTGCTGGAAAAATGAAATGTGAACATATGTTAAATTTGTGTGTAAGTTTATATTAAACTGATATCTTTCAAAAATGTCAACCCTGCGAATGATGAGATCTCTATCTATTCTGTAGCTATTATTGTGGATTGCCTGGGTTAATGACCTCTCTTGTGTCCCCTGATGCCCCCTGCACATATTTGTCACTTCATGTATCATGTTTCTTTATTTCTAAAGTTATAAATTTTTGTGTGTGTGTGGTAACTTTTCACATCTACTCTCTTAGCAATTTTCAAGTATACAATACAGTATTATTAATGATAATCCCTGTGTTGTACATTACATCCCCAGGACTTATTAACTGGAAGTTTGTACCTTTTTACCAGCTTCACCCATTTTGCCCACCCTTTACCCCCCTCCTCTGACAACCACCAACCCATTCTCTGTATCTGTGAGTTTTGTTTTGTTTGTTTTTAGATTCCACATATAAGTGAGATTTCAGTATTTGTCTTTCTGTGTCTGACTTGTGTCACTTAGCATAATGCCCTCAAGCTCCATCCACCTTGTTGTAAATGGCAAGATTTCCCTTTTTTATGGCTGAGTAATATTCCATTGTATATATGTACACCACATTTTCTTTATCCATCCATCCGTAGATGGGCACTTAGGTTGCTTCCATATCTTGGCTGTTGTAAATAATGCTGTGATGAACATGAGGTGCATATATCTTTTTTTTTTAATTGAGTTAATGATAGGTTACAATCTTGTGAAATTTCAGTTGCATATTATTGTTTGTCAGTCGTGTTGTAGGTGCACCCCTTCACCCTTTGTGCCCACCCCCCACCCCACCTTTCCCCTGGTATCCACTAAACTGTTCTCTTTGTCCACATGTTTAAATTCCTCATATGAGTGGAGTCCTACAGAGATTATCCTTCTCTAACTGGCTTATTTCACTTAACATAATTCATGAGGTGCATGTATCTTTTCAAGTTAGTGTTTTCATTTTCTTTGCATAAATGCCCAGAAGTAGGATGGCTGGATCGTACGGTAGTTCCAGTTTTAATTTTTTGAGGAGCCTCCATACTCTTTTCCGTAGTGGCTGCACTAATTTACGTTCTTACCAACAGTGCGCACGAGTCCCCTTTTCTCCATATCCTTGCCACCAGTTCTTATTTCTTGTCTTCTTGATAACAGCCATTCTAACAGGTGTGAAATGATATCTCCTTGTGGTTTTGATTTGCATTTCCCTGATGATCAATGACGTTGAGCACCTTTTCATGTACCTGTTGGCCATCCGTCTGTCTTCTTTGGAAAAATGTCTGTTCAGATCCTCTGCCAATTTTTTAATCTGATTGGTTTTTTTGCTGTTAAATTGTATGAATTCTTTATATCTTTTGGATATTAGCCCTTATCAGATATATGATTTGCAAATATTTTCTCCCATTTAGTAGATTGCCTCTTCATTTTGTTGATGGTTCCCTTTGCTTTACAGAAGCTTTTTAATTTGATGTGGTCCTTCTTGTTTATATTTACTTTTGTTACCCTTGTTTTTGGATCAAATCCAAAACATCATTGCCAAGACTGATATCAAGGAGCTTACCTCATATGTTTTCTTCTAGGAGTTTTATGGTTTCAGGTCTTATTTCAAGTCTTTAATCCATTTTGAGTGAAGTTTTGTGTACGGTGTAAAATAGTGGTCCAGTTTCATTCTTTTGCATGCGGCTCTCCAGTTTTCCCAACACCTTTTATTGAAGAGACTGGCCTTTCCCCATTGTGTATTCTTGGCTCCTTTGTTGTAAATTAATTGGCAGTATATGCATGGGATTATTTCTGGGCTCTCTATTCTGTTCTGTTCCATTGGTCTATGTGTCTCTTTTTATCCCAATACCATGCTGTTTTGATTACTATAGCTTTGTAGAATAGTTTGAAATCAGGAGGCATGATGCCTCCAGCTGTGTTCTTCTTTCTCAAGATTGCTTTGGATATTTGGGGTCTTTTGTAATTCCATACAAATTTTAGGGTTATTTGTTCTATTTCTGTGAAAAATGCCACTGGAATTTTAATAGAGATTGCATTGAATCTGTAGATGGCTTTGAGTAGTATGGACATTTTAACAATATTAATTCTTCCAATCCATGAGCAGGGAATATCTTTCCATTTATTTGTGTCTTCTTCAGTTTCCTTTTTTTTTAAGATTTCTTTTCTTTTATTTTTTTCCTCCTTCTCCCCAAAGCCCCCCAGTACCTAGTTGTATATTTTAGTTGCGGGTCCTTCTAATTGTGGCATATGGGATGCCACCCCAGCATGGCTTGATGACTGGTGCCAAGTCCACACCCAGGATTTGAACTGGTGAGACCCTGGGCTGCCAAAGCAGAGCGCACAAACTTAACCACTCAGCCATGAAGTTGGCCCCCAGTTTCTTTTTTTAATGTCATAGTTTTCAGTGTACAGGTCTTTCATCTCCTTGGTTAAATTTATTCCTAGGTATTTTATTCTTTTTTTTTTTAAAGATTTTGTTTTTTCCTTTTTCTCCCCAAAGCCCCCCAGTACATAGTTGTATATTCTTTGTTGTGGGTCCCTCTAGTTGTGGCATGTGGGACGCTGCCTCAGCGTGGTTTGATGAGCAGTGCCATGTCCGCACCTAGGATTCGAACCAACGAAACACTGGGCCACCTGCAGCAGAGTGCGCGAACTTAACCACTCGGCCACGGGGCCAGCCTCTAGGTATTTTACTCTTTAATGCAATTGTAAATGGGACTGTTTTCTTAATTTCTCTTTTTGATAGTTCATTATTAGTGTATAGAAATGTAACTGATTTTTGTATATTGATTTTGTATCCTGCAACTTTACAGAATTCTTTTATTAGTTCTAATAGGTTTTGGTGGAGTCTTTAGGGTTTTCTATATATAATATCATGTCATCTACAAATAGTGACAGTTTTACTTCTTCCTTTGTGATTTGGATGCCTTTTATTTCTTTTTCTTGACTAATTGGTCTGGCTAGGACTTCCAATACTATGTTGAATGAAAGTGATGAGAGTGGGCATCCTTATCTTGTTCCTGATCTTAGGGGAAAAGCCTTTAGCTTTTCACCATTGACTATGATGTGAACCGTGGGCTTGTCATATATAGCCTTTATTATGTTGAAGTATGTTCCCTCTATATCCACTTTTTTGAGAGTTTTTATCATAGATGGATGTTGAATTTTGTCAGATCCTTTTTCTGCGTCTATTGAGATGATCATGTGATTTTTATTCTTCATTTCGTTAATGCGGTGTATCACATTGATTGATTTGTTGATGTTGAACCATCCTTGCGTCCCTGGAATAAGTCCCACTTCATGGCATATGATCCTTTTAATGTGTTGTTGAATTTGGTTTGCTAATCTTTTGTTGAGGATTTTTGCATCTCTGTTCATCATGGATATTGATATAACTTCCTCCTCTTGTAGTGTACTTACCTGAGTTTAGTGTCAGAAAGTGCTGCTCTTGTAAATGAATTTGGAGGTATTCCCTCCTCTTCTACTTTTTGGTAGATTTTGAGAAAGATAGGTATTAAATCTTCTTTAAATGTTTGGTAGAATTCACCAGTGAAGCCATCTGGTCCTCAACTTTTGTTTGTTGGCAGGTTTTTGATTACTGATTCAATCTCCTTTCTAGCAATTGGTTTGTTTGGATTTTCTATTTCTTCATGATTCAGTCTTGGTAGGTTGTATGCTTTTAGGAATTTATCCATTTCTTCTAGGTTGTCCAGGTCGTTGGTGTATAATTTTTCATGGTAGTCTCTTGTGATCCTTTGTATTTCTGTGGTATCGGTTGTAACATCTTCTCTTTCATTTCTGATTTTATTTATCTGAGTCCTCTTCTCTTTTTTTCTTGTTGAGTCCAGCTAAAGCTTCGTCTATTTTGTGTATCTTTTAAAAAATCCAGCTCTTAGTTTCACTTATCTTTTCTGTTGTCGTTTTAATCTCGATTTCATTTATTTCAGCTGTGATCTTTGTTATTTCCTTCCTCTGTTTACTTTCAGGCTAGTTGTTTTTCTTTTTCTAGTTCCTTGAGGTGTAAAGTTAGGTTGTTTGTTTGAGATCTTTCTTGTTTTTTAATGTAGGCGTTTATTGCCATGAGCTTCCCTTTTAGAACAGCTCTTGCTGCATCCCATAAGTTTTGGCTTTTACTGCTCTTTGCACCCTGAAGCCTCCACTCCAACTCTCCACTGGACATCAGCATCAAAGGCCAGATGATCCGTGACCTTCTGAACCTGGCAGGCTTTGTTCTGCCCAACGCAGAGGATATCATTTCCAGCTCCAGCAGCTCCAGCAGCTCCAGCACCAGGTCAGCCTCCTTGCTTGTCTGTGGCTTGGCTGGCAGCACGGGCAGCCCCATCGTGACTCTGGGAAGGAATGGTGTCTAGGCGCTCCCTCCTGTGTGGTCTCCCTTGCTGCTTGCTCTGCCCCTACAGTCGCCCATGCACCACTGCCACATCAGAGCCCCTGAAAGCATGTTTGGTCGTGTTGCTCCCCTGCTCTGGAATCTCTACAGGGCCTGGGGAGTCAGCTTTAATCTCCTCAGGGGGACATTTGAGGCCTCAACCTCCTTTTCCCAGGCATTCCTCCCTTTAAGTTTTGTTATGTTGTATTTCCATTTTAATTTGTCTTTAGGTGTTTTTTTTTTAATTTCTCTTTTGATTTCTTCTTTGACCTGTGGTTGTTCACTAGCATGTTGTTTAATTTCCACATCTTCATGACTTTTCCAGAATTGATTTCTAGTTTCATTCCATTTTGGTGGGAAAAGATGCTTGATATGATTTCAGTCTTCTTAAGTTTATTAAGACTTGTTTTGTAGCCTAATATATAATCTGTCCTGGAGAAGGTTCCACGTGTGCTTGAGAAGAATGTGTATCCTGTTGCTTTTGGATGGAATGTTCTATATATATAGCTGTTGAGTCTATCTGGTCTAAGGTGTCTTTTAATGCCAACGTTTCCTTATTGACTTTCTGTCTGGATGATCTGTACATTGATGAAGTGGGGTATTAAAGTCCCCTCCTCTTATTGTGTTGCGGTATCTCTCTCTCTCTAGGTCTGTTAATATTTGCTTTATATGTTTAGATGCACATGTTTCTTATCATTGCCTGTCTATATGGCTTAGAGACCGGGTTGTGAAGCTCTGCGGGCTGGGCCTATGTCTTTCCCACCTCTGTGACCCCAGCACCAGGCACAGTCCTGGGCACAGGGGGGAGTCTCAGTAATGTTTGATAAATGAATACATTTCATGTACCAGCCATAGGGCTGTGAGTGGTACTGGGCAGTGGCTCCATCTGGTAGTAAACTTGTCTGTGAGACGTCCCCCAGAGTGAATGTTCCAGGAGATAGAAAGTGGAAGCTGCCAGTTTCTTAAGGCCTGGGCCTGGGAACGGGCACAATGTCATTTCCACTGTTTTCTGTCCATCGAAGCAGTTACAGAGCCCACCCAAATTCTAGAGGAGAAGATGTAGACCTCACCTGTGAATGGGAGGGATATCGAAGAATCTGTGTCCATCTTTAATCCACTGCCTCCTTTTCCTAGGATCCAGGTACCCAGGGAGAGAAATTAGTAACTACTTTAGTGGACTGCTTGGCGTGCAGGGACCTCAGAAGTAAAGGAATAGAATTATATTGGAGGGAATTTCATCTTGGCCTTGGAGAAACCTGGTTGAATGTGCTTCTCTGGTGCCTGTCCATTAGATTAAGTATCTCTCTCCTGAGAGATAAATGCTGCCAAATTCTTGCTTTTTGGCTCCCTTCTTCTGGATTTTGTAATGGCCACTCCCATTCTGTTAGCACCTTCTTTCTTCAGTTTGGCTAATACCATTGATTAGATGGATTTTCTTCCCCTGATACTCATGTTACCATTAAGCCTTCTGGAGATTATCCTCCAGTTACTTTGCCTTGGCTTGATTATTTTTCAGTCTCGTCTGGCGGACATTTACAGGTTGTCCCTGAGGCTATTGCAGAATTGGGTGTACTGCCAATTTGAAACTAGATATTAAGGTAAAAAATGTGAATCATACCAATCTAGCAAGAGCACTGCCAGAATTTTTATCTTACAGATAAAATTCTATGGTCAAAGAGATGTTCAAGATAGCAATATTTCTGATTGGGAAAGGTTAGAATGACTTACATATCCCAGTAGGGGGCTAAATAAATAAATCATTGCACATTCTATGTGATGGAATTTTATGCAGCCATGAAAAAGAACAAGGGCAGATCTGTGTGTAGTAATATGAATTGCTTGCCAAGAGACAGGAAGAAAACAAGGTGCAAAACTATGTAAGATGCCATCATTTGTGGGTAAAGAAAGTGAGGTATATATGCATATATATGTTTCTGTGGGCGTAAAATATCTCTGGGGGGACAACGAGAAACTGGTGATGCTGGTTGCCTCTGTCTAGGGGTCTTCGAGTCTGGAGGTGAGAGCTGGGAGGAAGACTGACTGTTTTTGCAGGACTGCTGTGGACTCCACCAGAGCTTCCTCTGGCTTCGCCTGCCCAGGCATCGTTCAGCCTCTGTCAGGTCGTTTTGTACCCTTTTGTTAACAGTGTGCACATATTACCTTTTACAATTTTAAAAAAACAAAGCAAAAGAATCGAGAGCAGGAGACAAAAGAATGGCTGACTAAGTGCTTCCTGACCCCGACATCATATTCTGAGGTCTTCTGATTTCTCTTCCTCTTGTGCCCCTGTTGGGCTCTGGGTCCCTGCTTTTGACGCCCGCCTCTGTGTCTACATCCACTTTTCAGTTCTACATCCGTCGCTGACCATCCCTCCTTGTTCCTGGAACACTCTCGTCGTTCCTCTGCAGCCCAGCCTGGCTTGTGGGGAAAGGTGTGTTCAGAGGACTGAGGTTTCCTCTGGGTGTGTGAGGGGTGTGGGTGAGGGGTGGGCAGGGCTTCTGTTTTCTTGATGGCCTCGCTGAGGGCATCGTAGGCAATGCCTTTTCTTGGATCACTTTTGGCTTTCCTCTACCCTCAGCCCATTGTTTCTCTAGAGTGCAAAATCAGAGGGAGATTCTTACTGTCGAACTAGCTGGTACATATCTTTGTAACTTATGACAGTTCTACCTTCTTGCATAAAAACCGACATTTTTATGACTGTTGAAGTAATGGCTGCACACATGCACAAAAATTTTTTTCGTAGCTTTGTTTGTAAAATGAAAAATTCAGAAGCATGTTAAATGCCTGGCAGTAGGATAAATAAATTGTGATATATTCACACAGTGGAATATCATACAACAGTCATGATGAATGTGCAAGCTTTTTATGTATCAATATAAAACTCAAAAGCCAGCCCTAGTGGTCTAGCGGTTAAGATTTAGTGCTCTCATCGCTGTGTCCCAGGTTCATGTCCCAGTCAGGGAACACACTCCCCCGTCTGTTTGTTGTCATACTGTGGCGGCCGTGTGTTGTTGTGATGCTGAAGGCTGTGCGACCAGTATTTCAAAGAGCAGCAGGGTCACCCCTGGTGGACAGGTTTCAGCAGAGCTTTCAGACTAAGACAGACCTGGCCACCCACTTCCAAAAACATTGGCCATGAAAACCCTATGAATAGCAGTGGAGCATTGTCTGATACAGCACCAGAAGGGGAGAGGATGACGCGAAAAGATTCAGCAGGGTTCCACTCCGCTGTCCACAGGGTCACTAGGAGTTGGATCCACTCGACAGCACTAACAGTGAAATAAAACTCAAAAACAAAGTTGTGTATGGAACGATATGTAGAGTAGAATACTATGTCTATAAATTAAAACCACACAAAAATACTGTGGGCTGCCATTGGATACGTATATATGTAGTAAAATTATATAAACATGGACAGAAAGGATACACTTCAAATTCAAGACAGTAGTCACTCTGGGGAGGGAGGGCAAAGGGAAGGAAAAGAAGGGGACTTTGTATCTGGAATGTTTTCATTTAAAAAAAATGTTTGAGGGGCCGGCCTCATGGCCGAGTGGTTAAGTTCGCATGCTCTGCTATGGCGGTCCAGGGTTTCGCTGGTTTAGATCCTGGGCACGGACATGGCACCACTCATCAAGCCGTGCTGAGGCGGCGTCCCATGTGCCACAGCTAGAAGGACCCACAACTAAAATATACACCTATGTACTGGGGGGATTTGGGGAGAAAAAGCAGAAAGAAAAAAGAAAGAAAGAAAGAAAAAAGATTGGCAACAGTTGTTAGCTCAGGTGCCAATCTTTAAAGATTTTATTTTTTTTCCTTTTTCTCCCCAAAGTCCCCCCAGTACATAGTTGTATATTCTTCGTTGTGGGTCCTTCTAGTTGTGGCATGTGGGACGCTGCCTCAGCGTGGTTTGATGAGCAGTGCCATGTCCGCGCCCGGGATTCGAACCAACGAAACACTGGGCCGCCTGCAGTGGAGTGCGCAAACTTAACCACTCGGCCACGGGGCCAGCCCCTCAGGTGCCAATCTTTAAAAAAAAAAAACTTGAAGCAAATATGACAATATTAACAGTTCTTAATTCTAGTGTGTGTTTATAGTGTTATTTTCTTTTATTATCCACATTAAAATATTTTTAATAAAAAATACAAGTAATCCTGCTCATCCTGAGTCCAAATGGTGCCCCTGGCTTGGTCTGATCTTGGAGAAGATCACTCGAGCCCAGGTTTGGAGCAGGGAGACCCTGGGAATGCTGTTAATTATTTAGCACCTTCTGTCACTTGGAAATGTGAATTCCACTTATGTGAGAGGGTTGGGGCCGAACTCCCGATGACACTTGGACAGCACTGAGACGTGGCTTCCCAGCTGGATTCCTCTTCCCCTTTGACCCCAGATGGGTCTTCTTTCTGGCATCTGTCAGTGTAGGCAAAAGACTGGCCTGTGCCCGGAGTTACAGCTCTGCTTCTGTTTATCCAGCTGGCGGCTGGCAGCTTTTAGGGGCAGGATTGTTGACACCAGCAAACAGTACTGGTGTTTGTGAGTTCGGTTTTGTCCTCAGGGCTGTTAACTTGCTGTCTTAGCGTGGTTTTGCTGTGCTGGGGGCCTCCTTGAGGAGCCCACTATCAGTAAACTGCATAGGCAGCTAAGTGGGAGAATGGAACATGGCAATGCAGTATCAATTTTGGGGGGGGGGGGAGGAGGTTTTAGATGATTTTAATCTTGTTTTCATGTACCGGCTTTATTGAGATGTGATCACATACCATATAATTCATCCATTGAACAATTAATGGTTTTTGGTATATTCACAGAGTTGTGTAACCATCGCATCAACGTTAGAATATTTTCATCACCCCAGAAAGAGTCCTTGTCCTCTGTAGCAGTCACCCCCCCAATTCCCTCCACAGCCCCTGGCAACCACTAATCTACTTTCTGTCTCTATGGATTTGCTTATTATGGACATTTTATATAAATGGACTCATTCAGTCTGTGGGCTGGTGTGAAAGGCTTCCTGCACTTAACACGATGTTTTCAAGGTTCCTCCATGGTGTAGCCTGTGTCAGTATTTTGTTCCTTTTTATGGCTGAATAGTATTCCATTGTAGGGCTATATCACAATTTTTTTATCCATTCATCTGTTGATGACAATTTGGGGTGTTTCTACTTTATGGCTCAGTATTACTTTTTTAGGTTTTCAAGGTGCACACAACTGTCAGAGATAAGCACAGCTGGACATTAGTAAAAGTGGTGAAAACAGATTTTATTCAGTAAGTACTGACAGTAAAGAGAGGAACTCCAGTCCGAGTGGTGCAGAGGTGACTGGGCGTTTAAAGGGAAATTGGGCAAGTGGGGAAGGGTGTGGTGGGGGCTGGAGCAGAGTCAGGAAAGTGAAAAAGTACTGAAAGCGGGAAGTAGGGTTGGTGCATGTGAAATGCACATGGGTTATCTTACTGAAGTTGTGCTCCTCCCCTCCCCCAGAGCCTCGGAGGCAGGGCCCCCAGCTTCAGGTACTGGCTGGAACAAAAAGGAAACTCTTTGGGCAGGCACTTTAAGGGGGGCTTCGTCTGAGGGATGCAGGTCATCCTGGGGAGGCTCCCTTGAGCCCTTGGAAAGTCTGTTTGTGTGTTCAGGTCTTTATAGGCCAAGGTTGAGGCCTGAGAAGAGAAGATCCTGACCAGAATTCGGTTAAGGAGAGACTCTATCATACCCAAAGCTGAGTTTCCTCAGTTTGTTTAGGTTCCCAACCTTTTCTAAATCTGAAAGCTATGGCACTTCTCTACGGCAAAAAATGAGTTTGTGCACTACATATCGCCCAGGATTCAGCTTTCCCTCCCCTCCACCCGCCAGCCCGTCTGCACACCCAGTGACCACCCCTTCCTTGGAGGTAGATTAGGCACGATGCCCGTAGTTTGGGCGATGGCCATCAGAGGCTGCCTTAGTTACCGACCTTAACACATGGGTTAGCCACAGTGCACCTTCAGGATCAACTAAGGGTAGAATTCCTGTGTTTACCTGATGAGGAAATGTCAAGGAAGACCAGGCAAGGCCAAGGCCTGACTGATTTAATCAGTAAAGATACAACAAGCCACTTTTAGATTTAGACATTTTATTGTTGAGGTAGCGAAAGGAAGAATAAGATCATGGGGCAGCGCCCTGTGATCCTGTCCCCCACAGTCCAAAGGACAACACTGAAAGTCTTCCAACCAGATGCCTGCACTGTGAGTGCCCGGGTCCCCTGTTCCTGGGCAGCCCCTTCTAGACTGTAGCTGAGGGGTTTTATGATGTGCGGCTCTTTTCAGAGTAGGGGTGGGCAGAAAGCCCAGAGCTCATCAGGACCGGGAGGTGATGAGAAACTGTCTCATGATGGCCTCCTATGTGCGATAGGGAGGGGAGTGAGGTGGCCTCAGAGCTGCTCCTTAAGGCCCCCCCCTCCCAACTCTTTCATGTTCCAGGATGATCACAAAGGTCTTCTGCCATAACTCAAGTTTTGGGCTCTTGTGCTGTGGCTCAAGTCCGCATGCATGGATATGTGCAGGGCTGCCTTATAACTCCACTCCGACCTTTCACGTATCCAACTAAACATTCTCAGGGGCATAGGTCACCCCATCAGATGGATATTCTAATTTTACTGATAGGAGCTCATACTAAACCTGTTCTGTTTGTCTTAGGCAACATCAGATGAGAGTCACCACGACCTTGATTCTCTCTAGTAGATTAGGCCTATTTGGAGTATAGACTGCAGCCACGTTCCCCATTGGAGGGCAACTAGAGGTGTCAGCAATCATGCATCCCCTGCCTCTGCCAGCCCATGGACAGTATGATTGTCTGTTACCACCCAGGCTGAAGAGTTTAGAACGACCTGTGACAAAGGAGCGAAAGAGGCCAACAGTACCAGGATGAACCTAAAGAGACCAGATGAGTGTCCAGAAAGTTCATCTTGTCCTTCATCTTTAGTGGACGCTGATCCTTTCTGAAGTCAATGGCTCTTGGGAAGTTTCTAAGAGTTTTTAGATTCAGATTCTCTTTGGCCGGCGGTCAAGTTGAGGGTGGTGGCGGCAGTCTGGGTTCAATAGGCCAGATGCCCTGTAGACAAGAGCTGAGAGAGAGATGAATAGTTCTTTCCTTTACCCCCAACTTCCTGGGGTTGGCCCCTGATGTCCCACAAGCCAGAGGTGTTCCTCTCCTTCCACAGCCATGTGATCAATGTGCCAAGCCCCTCCAGGGGTCACGTCACTCTTTGCCCCAATCTTCCTGCGTCACTCTCACATGAGCCCTGAGGTGCCTCAGTTGTTTCTTCCTTGTGTATGTCATACTATCCTAGAACATCTTTCGCCCCTGACATATGGGCCACATCAGGACCATCTTAGGAGTTGTCACCTCATATTCATGATCATTATCATCGATATCCGTGATTGCCCAAGTGTAGCAAGCACAGCCAGTGGCAAAAGAAGCACCAAGTTTGAGTAGTTCACGCCCTGACTCTTCTTCTAGTTGCAGGTTCCAAGGTGTAGGTGTAGGAAGAAAAATGGTAGAATGGGATGAGTTAGTTATTTGGTTTGGGTTTCTTACAGCCTATCTGAGCCTCTTCCCATCCTCCCAATCTCATAATTAAAAATTCTGTTTAAATGGGAGGAACCCTCCTGATGAACTGCCACATTTATAGTCCAGACTGACTTTCTTAAGTGTGTGATCCACTGGGAGCTGAGCCTTGGTTGTCCAGTTATCTTTTTCCGTTTCTCCTTTAAGAGTCCATTCCATCGTTCAGTGGTACCTGCTACCTGGGGATGATATAGGGCGTGAATGGTACCTGCTGCCTGGGGATGATATAGGGCGTGAATGGTACCTGCTGCCTGGGGATGATATAGGGCGTGAATGGTACCTGCTGCCTGGGGATGATATAGGGCGTGAATGGTACCTGCTGCCTGGGGATGATATAGGGCGTGAATGGTACCTGCTGCCTGGGGATGATATAGGGCGTGAATGGTACCTGCTGCCTGGGGATGATATAGGGCGTGAATGGTACCTGCTGCCTGGGGATGATATGGAGAGTGGAAGGTTCAGTGGATGTCCCAAGTAGCTGTCCACTGCTGGGTACTTTTTACTACAAAGGTGACACCATTGTCTGATTGAGTGCTCTTGGGAATCTAGATATGTAGCACAGTCTGTCTAAGGGTCTTTGAATAATGTGCCCCCCATATGCTGTGGGGATGGAGGTGGCAGTGCCATACCTTGCAAAGGTGTCTACAGCAGTCAATGCCCAACAGTACCTTTGAGAGGATGGTAGGGGACCTGTACAGTCTATTTGCCAGGACAGGCTGGGTCCAGTACCCCTTGCTGTGTGCCCCAAAGTTTCCTTTACCACTGGACTGTGCAGCTGGCAGTCTGGGCATATTTGCAAGACTCCCTTGGCTTGCAAGACTTCCTTGGAGTCACTGGGCCTTGTTTTGGGGCCCGGTACTGAATGGTGGATGGCTTACCAGGCCCTGTATGATGGCGTATCCAGGCAGCTATGGTCCTACATGGGCACCACAGGTCTCATCAACTTGTTGATTCCATCGATGTTCATACAAGGACACCTTTTTCATGGGCATCCACCTGGGTCACAAGCAAGGGGCGTGGGTCTTGTGTGGTCTACTGCTGTAATTTTCATCACCACAGAGGCTGAGGCTTGATCATCCAGGCATCCCACTGCCAGGCACCAGACCACACTGTCGTGAATCAGTGAAAATGTAACAAGGTACATTTGGGGAGGTCTTTTCCAGGGCAAGTACCATAGCTCACAACTCTGCCCATTGAACAGAATTCTCTTTTCCATGCATAGTTTTAAACAGTTTTCTTTAGGGCTGCACAGCAGCCCAGTATATCCCATGGCCTTAAACTTAGCTGATCTATCCGTGAACCAGGCCCAAGCATTGTCAAGAACCTCAATATACTGAAGCCGCCCAGAAACCGGAGGTGTTAGCATCAACCCTACATCTGAATCAACACATCTGAAGGGCGACTAACCACTTTAATGCTTGGCTGACTTCTTTCCTGGGCATACCACTTCTGTGTATAAGGGATGCTTGGCAGGCAATACCCACTCTGTTGATGTTCTCATATCTGACCCATCCCGTGACAGGGACATCCGAGTATAGCAACACTTTGCTCTGTCAGTCTCTCAGTGTCCACCAGCGCTCAATAATAAGCCAGTCATTGTCTCGCAACTGGGGTACTCTGGGTGGTCATGTCAGGCAAGTGCCATGTCCAAAACCCTAGTGAACCATTGCCTGGTGGCCACATAATTTGGCAGCAGGCTCCAGTCTGCATAACCGTCAGTCACTGGCACTTGTGGCTCAAAAAGTTCATGAGGGCTGACTGGCCCAAGAGGAAGGGCAGTCTGTACAGCCTGTTGGATAGTTTCCTTAAGCATGTGTGTCTGTACTCGCTCTTTGATCAAGACCTGATCTCCCTTCCACCCCTTCCTTTTCCCCGGAATCCTATACTACTTTACTGATACCACGTGACTAAGCTGAGGGAACTGGGTGGACTCCTGGTGGTCCACTCAACCCACTACCACTGTTTTACTTGTGGCATTTCCCCAGTGGGAACATCCTTGCAATCTATAAAAGTATTATATGTCCTTAACACATCTGTTCCCAGACACCTCCAGCTGTATCCGTTACATTGTAACCACTTGACTGTGGATTGGCTCAAAAAGGCTCACCCCCTGTGATCATTAATTTTGTGTGTCAACTTAACTAGGCTATGGAGTTTGGTCAAACAGCAGTCTAGATATTGATGCGAAGCTAGTTTTTAGATGTAATTAATCTTTAATTGATTAGATTTTGAGTAAAGCAGTTTACCCTCCATAACGTGGGGAGGCCTCATCTAATCAGTTGAAAGTCTTAAGTGGAAAGACTAAAGTCCCCGGAAGAGGAAAGAATTCTGCCTCCACACTGCCTTCGGACTCAAGACTGCAAGGTCAGCTCCTGCTGGAATTTCCAGCCTTCTGCTTCACCCTGCGAATTTCACATTTGCCAGCCCCCACAATTTCATGAGCCGATTCCTTAAAATAAATCTTTCTTTATATACACGTGTATCCCATTGATTCTGTTTCTCTGGAGAGGCCTGACTAATACACCCACAAAATCACATGAGTACGTTGTCCAACCTGAGACAGTTAAATCTAATTAAAGTAATTTTTCAGCCATACCCATGGGTATTTCTCGGCACCATAATGACTTGTGCCCCGGTGTCCAAAAAGGCTGAAAAGGTTTGACAATCTTGGTTGTCATCAAATCCCCAGCACACCTTGACCTGTGCCTAAGAACCCCTGTCTTCCTAAGGGAAGGAGGGACTTGGGCCTCCGCCCTAGTTGTGTTTGTTCTTAGAGAGGGTGAGATCTAGGTTGAGAGGGGGCATGAAGGTAATGGATCGATACTGTTGCAAACAGCAGAGACCTCAGCAAGGGGTCTAGCTCCTCTTGGCCTTCGTCCTGTTTGTCCACAGTAACTGCCAAAGCTGACTGGGCATTCTCCCCTCTTACAACCTGGATCTTTCACTTTGGCGGCCCTCTCACAGCCTCATGGTGAGAGAGAATTTCCACGGGCAAACCACAAATCTGCAATTTGGAGACCCCCTGGCATAATAGCCAGGTGTATGTGGTCCTACATTCTGGATCCCTGTATTCCTACATTCTCCCCCTGTGTTAGTTTGCTGAGGCTGCCATGACAAAGTACCACACAGTGGACAGCCTAAACAATGAAACTTACTGCGCACAGTTCTGGAGGCCAGAAGCCCCAGATTAAGGTGTTGGCAGAATTGGTTCCTTCTGAAAGCTTTGCGGTGAGCGTCTGTCCCAGGCCTCTTCTCTCGCCTTGTAGATGGCTGTCGTCATGTTCACACGTATGCACGTGCGTCTGTCCAAATTTCCTCTTTTTTGAGGACACCAGTCATATTAGATTTGGGCCCATCCTAATGACCTCATATTAACTGGGTTACTTCAGTAAAAACTCTATCTCAAAATAAGGTCACGTTCTGAGGTACTGAGGGTTAGAACTTCAACATAGGAATTTTGGGGGGGGGACACAGTTCACTCCGTAACACCCCCATTAGCCTGAAGGGCATTTATCTTGGTCTGTGTCCAGGCTTCCATTCTGAGAAGTTTGTTGCCCAGACCTAAATAGTTTTCCAGAATCTATCTCTGGAGTGTAAAATGTTTAACTAATCCCAAAAGTCTGATGGTGCCCATTGAACAAACTGCTCACTCTAACCCTGAGTGATGAGCTCATTATCTGCGCACTTGCGTTTCCCACTATAAACCCAGGCTGGGGTTACAGGGGCCCTAAGGAAAGTTCTAGATCCCCCTCTTGTCACCCGTGGGTGGTCATCAGATGATGGTTTTGTTATGGATGTAAAGACCCACTGCAACAAGCCCTGGTCAGTCTTCATCTGTTCTTCCTCCGTGCTCACGTCATCAGCTCAAGGGTTTGTGACCAGGGTGGCTAGGAGTGTGGGGTTGTTGTCAGGTGATGAGTTGGTTTCCATTCCTTCTCATCCAGCAGAACTGGGGTGGCTTTCTCATCTGCCAGCTGGTGCTTCTTGAGTCTCGTTAGGCTTTTGCTCCAACCTATCTCTAATTTCTCCCTTCCTGCTCCTTATAAGAAGGGACCTCAGTTTATCTCAGAGGAACTGACCGCCCTTGATGACCAGGGGATATTTTATCTGTGGTCACAGCCACCTGTCCGAGAGAAGCAGTTTTGCTTTCCTGGTGACACGGAAAGGTAAGGAACCACCACGGAATGCCTTTTAACAATGTTATGGGGCCCTCACTCTCAACACCAACACAACAGGGCACTCAGGGACAACGGTCAAGGACGCTTGTCCCCTTGTCACTAAACACATCAGCAACCAGGTCTACTACCGCCCACCAGGATCCTATTTTATACCTTGCTAGTCGGCCTGTGGGGTCTTGCTGTTTTTTGTTCAAAAGGAAGTTATGACCTTAACAGCTTTGGGGAGGAGGGGTAAGACCCCAGGTAGTCAGTCTGTTGGGAACAGTGGGGCAACACCCTCGTAGTGCGATCCCTTTTGCAGGTGCAACTTTTTTATCAGGAAGGTACTGCTGCTTAGTTGGTAAAAGACAGCTGTTTTTCTCTGACAGCCAGCAGAATCCACCGACATTGTTTCCAGAAACCACTTAACAAGCCAACTTGAGCTTTGTTGGGGCTGACCAGTAGTCACTCCTGCTGAGACTTTCAACTTGCTCAGGCGCCATCTTGTTTGTCTTCTCAGACTCCTTGGCCTCAGACCCCACCCAAAGCCATCTTGTGCCCAGGCTCCACCCCCAACACCATCTTCCTCTCCTCCCCTCTGTAAAAACCTGCCCTTTTAAAATCAGGCCCTCTAAGGATTCAAATGCTAGCCCCCTAAATAGTGTTTCTAAGATAACTGGAGCAAATAGAAAACTAGAAGGAAAAACTTAAATAGCAGTTACCTTAGACTTTTGATACTAGACAAAATGAGTCCAAAAACAGTTCTAAAAGGATGCTTCCAGCATACAAATATAAATCTTTGCTAAACTTTGGCCACCTGAATAAGTAACCTTACCTTAGTCCATCTGCCAGAAATGCAATTTGGATCCAAGTATGCTTTTGAGTTTTGTGCCTGAGACGTGGCTAAATGTTTTACGACAAAAGCTATGAGATCTCTGTTTCTGGCTGTCTCTGTGTATATTCTAGAGAGGAGATATTTTTGTATTTCTGGACGGTATTGCCAGAATTGATTTGTAAAAAGCTCTATTTAATTGGCTTGAAATTAAGTGCTTATCAATTAGGTATTCCTAAATCTCAGAAATACAATAGAAACTGACTTACATGCTTTTCCGGTTCACGTGATCTAGGATCAATCTTTAATAAATAAAAGCTAGCTTAAGGTTGTTGCTGTAGGTAAAAAACAGACATGTCTTCAGAGTTGGTAGTATTGGTTGTATTGCAAATATATAACTTTTTCTCTGCCTGGCTTTACTAGTCAAGTGGGCTCATGCGGTCTCTGTTATAAAATTTGTCAGCAAGAAAGGAACTTAAGATGATGATGGGCTATTTCATGCCCAATCCAGGCATGATTGTTGAAAGCAAGTAATTAAAATAAGTGTAAATGAGATCAAAGTTTGTACCAAGTTAAACTAAATAATGGATAGTTGTTGAATACCTAAATCTCTTTCCAAACAAGATAAAATACTAATTGCTGATAATAAATTAATTACCGAACATAGGTTTATCTACTTTTGGCTTCCTATTATAAAGAAACTAAGGATAAATTTGGGTCTGTTGGTAAACATGTCTTGTACCACGTTGAAAGATTGTGCTATTCAAAGGGCATATACTCCCAGAAATTATGAAATGTGTTTATAAATCTGCCAATCCATGATTGCTTCCTTCTTAGTTTTTACCAGGAATTGGGGATTCTCAGGGTTGAGAATTCTAATATAAATAACTACAGTTACTAGAAATAAAAGGGAAACATCTCTGTATGCAAGGAAAGTAGGATGTGTGTTTTAGTAAAAGGTTTATGGAAAGGATCTTGGGAAAAGATTTATTTTTATTTCTTTATTTATTTTTGGTGAGGAAGATTGGCCCTGAGCTAACATCTGTGGCAATCTTCCTCTATTTTATGTGGGATGCTGCCACAGCATGGCTTGATGAGGCGTGTGTAGGTCCACACCTGGGATCTGAACCTGTGAACGGCAGACCATTGAAGTGGAGCACGTGAACTTAACCACTATGCCACTGGGCCAGCCCCTGGGAAAAGAATTTTATGAGTGATCAAGACTGGCTAAGATTGAAATGAGTAAACTTTAATATCAAAATCAGCTGACGCAAAATGAAAACTTGTCCTTCTTTTCTGAGAGGACAGGGTTTTCTTGGGCTATTGTTCTGCTGGTGAAATCGATTGTGGAAGCTTCTTTACCTTTAAGCAGTATGCCTGAAAACAGAGATTTTGTGTTTTATCAAAATCATTTCCTTCATTGTTTCTGTTGGGTCTTTAATTACTTAAGGAAACTGAGTCTTCTTGGGATTGAAGGAGATAAATTTTGCTTACAACTATGTAACCTGTATGTACCTTTGAAACCTTCTCTGTTACTTTGGTCAGATAGATGCTTAAGTATTATTTCGTAATCATCTGTGGTGCTATTTTATCAAATGTCCAAACCTTTTGATGTTTTTAACAAGCTTCCCAAAATATTCAAATTCAAATGACATTTAAAACCAGAATGTAACTTTGGGATTTTTCCAGAGAGCACCTGGGACATTGTGAAAGATTTATTCCCTCTCCTTATAAAAAGAGAGATGTCACACTAATTAGCTTTATTTGGTATGTCAAATTACATGAGAAGCATGGTTGAATAAGCAATAATAAACCTTTTTAGGTTATATTGTACGGGTAAATGTTACTAAAATGTGTTCTAAAAATTGTATGAAATTCCTAAACATCTGATTTGTCTTAAAATAATGTTATTACCTATAATTCTAGTTACCGTCTAAACTGCATGCCACAAAAATACCCAAATTTCCTCGTCAATTGCCTTTACGCATTGCCTTTTTAAAAAAAAAGTCTTTTGTCAGTTACAGACAGTTATTGTCTTACTCACATGCTTTTACAAGTATGTTTCATTTTCAAATAGATTCATGAAAAAGACTTTGCCAAATATTCTGGAATATAACTTTTGATAACTTTAAGATCATAACACTGAACCGGGTAGAAGTTTCCGGAACTCAAGTGAAAGACTGATTGCTTTAATGTTTTGTTTTTCTGATGTAAAGGACTTCTTTTTTCCTCCTCTCCTTTAAGCTGTCTGTAACTTACAGCAATTTGGTAAAGGGTGTCTTTGCAACGAGGTTGAAACATTTGTCTTTTTCTCTCTACTTGTTCCCTTAAGGATTCTTTTCACGACACTATGTATATTTGCCTGGGTTCAGTGAAGGTCTGTTCTCCTTGTAACAAAACACAGTTGGAAATATTGGCTACATTACCAAGGCTTTGACTAGAATATTATATTTAAAGAAGATGTACATAGATTCAGATACAACCAGACAGCTTTAAGGAACTCCTTGAGAAGTTGGCCTAGTACCTCGCTTACAAGGTTTCAGCAGAGAAATCTTAAAAAAGAGCTTATGTGGTTAATCACTATTCTTGCTGTACTTATGTAAATAAATAGGCCAAGCTTAATCCAAACAGATTAGTTTTACTATGATTATCTTTAATAAAAATGGGGGTTATTATGGAGAGAGAAATTATGCTTGCACCTTTGTGGATATTAAATTCTAGTCCTATTAATTGTCTTTAAGGTTTTGTTGTATACCTGTAAGCTAGACTGGATCCTAAATTCTTCTAGTTTCCTTAAATGTCTGGCTACTCTACTCCAAACTGGTGTTTCCAATTTTGCCGCTCTTGAAATCTCCCTGGAAGTGACCATGCTAGGACCTCCCCACTACCCAGATGGCAGCCCAACTTCAAGAACTCGAACCTGGGGTGCACAACGCACAGCTGAAGAAGGCTTCACCTGACATCTGGTCCTGACCAAACACTGGAGGCCTCCGAGTCAGACTGACCAGGAGGAGATGCCGCTGACGTCCGAGGCAGACAGCTCTCCCAGGATGACCGGACCAGACCTTATACCCTCTTCCCACTGTTGTTGCTTACTTTATCTTCTCCCTTTTTTTCATGGAAGGACGATGCCCTTGTCCGCATTTCCAACCTCTGATTGCTGGATTTGCCATCGGAAACCTCAGTCTATCCAAGAAAGTAATGACCCCTTAGCTCACCCTATAAGGAATTCCACTGGGATTTCAGATACTGTTGTTTGTCTGAATTGCTCTGCTGGCCCATTTTGCCAAGTCAGGGTGCTAAGTCCACCTAAACTCATGCCTTGCTTTAATTTCACCCAGCCTTGGGAGGTGAAAACAAGATCTTTTGAATATTTGCATGAAAAATTCTTTGGAGCCGCCACTGTAACCCTGGCCATCTGTAAATTTCTTGATATACCCATATATTTACGCAACCTCTTGATATGTAACAACATAGTGTCTGAACCTTAGTTATATAATGGTGAACCAGTCTATCGATGATATCACCTATGCGGGAACCTTATGTGCACCCCCTGGTTGTGTCTTATCTGTGGAGGTTTCAGTAATGGCCTTTATGCTTGGGCAACTCATTGCCTTGACAACTGGAGAAAACAAGGATGGCGTGCCCTGGCCGTATTCACTGTCCTGTTCTCTCTACATAACCAGAGGCCTTTCATTGGTCTCTCCCATTGAATCCCCGTATCACTCTCAACGAGAACTTCCACGAGGCGTATATGCCTCTGCGTTTGCCTCCATGAGGAGAGCTTTCTTCCTGGATCAGACTGAGTGCCAACAGACAAATGATCAGGGCTCTCTCCCTGACTCGAGAAGAGCTGGCCGACTCCACAGCCAAAGCAATTTCAGCTCAGCGACAGTCGCTTAACTCACTGGCCGAGGTACTTTGGATAATCATATAGCCCTCGATTACCTACTGCTGAGCAGGGAGGTGTCTGTGCCGTGGCAAACACCTCCTGTTGCACACGGATGAATGCCTCTGAGGAAGTGGAAACCCAGTTACATGAGATTAGAGAGCAAGCACAGTGGTACAACAGATTTCACCTAACAAGCCACTGTCTTTTGATTTGTTTAGCTGGTTACCTTTAGGTCTGGGCTCCTGGTTTAGAAGTGTCCTGCAAACTGGGCTGATAGCTTTGCTTTTAATCTTACTCTGTGTACTTGTTGTGAAGTTCTGTGCCTATTGTGTCGAACCTCTGTAAAAATGACCTAACTAATAAGGGGATGTTAGTTCAACAATTTGAAATGATTTTCGATGCTTATGACCTCGGACAGCTACAGATTTTAAATAAGAAATGCTTGAGAGTTCTCCCTCCTAACCTTCCTTGTTCCTCAAATGTGGCCTAAATGGCTTCCAACCACTATGCACTTTCCTTCCAACGTGGGGCATCACAAGCAGGAAGGGTTCTTCCTGGCACCGAGGGACCAAACCAGTACATGCAGAGAACCTGACTGTTGATCAGTGGTGCTTTCAGAGAAAGATCTTGATCAAACAGGGAAAATAGGGAAATTAATGAAAGAAACCTTAACTAAATTGGAGTTGGGAAGGCCTGTAGGAGGAGCTCTCAGGGCCTATCACACACCATCAGTTGCACTAAATAGGAAGAGAAGCATGCTGGTCTTGGACAGGAAGTAAAACTACTTTGTGACTGAAGGAAGATTTCTCTCCCCACCCAGCAACAGCCCAGCCAATGAGAAGTTATTGCCTCCGTGAACTGTAACTTCCCCCCAATGAACTTTCCTTTAGAACAGCACCTCCCTACTCCCCCTTTTTCTCTATAAAGGCAGCTCCCCTCCTTTCTCTTCCAGATTTGCCTATGGTTCACCATAGCAGGCACGTCCCAAACTGCAGTTCTTTTGGCTATTCTTGAATAAACTCGTTTTGAGATAAAATAACAAATTTGGTGTTTAAGTTGACAAAACCAGACTGTGAGTTGTGGGGTCCCCTGTTGTTGAGGAGCCCCTTCGGGACCACGGTGAAGCAGTTTTATGTTCTCCAGCTCTTTCCTAAGGGGAGCAGGGCAGAAAGCTCACAACTCAGCAGAGGCGGTGAGCAACTGTCTCATGACAGCCTCCCAGGCGACACGTAGGGAGCTGAGTGCCAGGTGGTGTCGTGGCAGCTCCTTAAGGCCTCCAGTCCTCTGGTGTTCTGGGAGGATCACAAGCTTTCAGCCCTGAAGACTTAGGGAAGGCTGGGTTTAAGCCTTTGTGCATATGGCTGCATGCAAGGTCAAGAGGGCGCCATGGCGGAGCTGTTCCCCAACCAAGTGACAAAACCTGTTAGTTTTGGAGCTGGAGTGGAGCAAAATCTGCCAAGCAGTCCCTGACCCCCTCAACTGATGACGCTCATGTGGGTGGCCAAGGTGAGATGAAAACACATGACAATGAGGCAGGCCCTTTTTTTCCTATAAAAATTACCCTTGTTTTTTAAAAAATCACATAAATATGTTACATGCTAATTATTTGTGATTACATACTATATTTAAGAGAGGATGTCATTTTCACTTAGTTGAAATAATTTGTAGAAGTTATGTTTATTGTAGAGAAATAAAAAAAAATATGAAGATCCAAGGGCTGGCCCGGTGGTGCAGCAGTTAAGTTCGCTCGCTCTGCTTTGGTTGCCTAGGATTTACTGGTTCGGATCCCAGGTATGGACCTATGCACCGCTTGTCAAGTCATGCTTTGGCAGGTATCCCACATATAAAGTAGAGGAATATGGGCATGGGTGATAGCTCAGGGCCAATCTTCCTCAGCAAAAAAGAAAAAAAAGAGGAGGATTGGCAGTGGATGTTAGCTCAGGGCTAATATTCTTCCAAAAAAAAAAAAATTAAAGATGCAAAAAGAAGAAAATCCAAATCTTCTGTAATCCTAACACCCTGCACAGGTCACAGTGCCTTGTACACACAGGTGCTTAATAAGCATTTGTGAAGTTAATACATAAATACACACGTGATCTTGGGGGTAAGTAAGCATTATCCCCACTTGCTTGTCCTTGGTGAATAGGCTTCCACACTTTCCCCCATGTGTCATCTGCATAAATATATTTTTTAAAATGAAACATATATTACATATATATGTATAGAATATTACATATATATTAAATATATATTACATGCTACAGCATGTATCATACATTCCTTTTTATGGCTGAATAATATTCCATTATATGTATATACCACAATTGGCTTATCCATCCATCAGTTGATGACATTTGGGTTGCTTCCACCTTTTGACTATTGTGATTAATGCTGCTATAAACATTTATGTACAAGTCTCTGTGTGGCATATGTTTTCATTTCTCTTAGATATATACCTACAGGTGGAATTGCTAGGTCATATGGTAATTCTGTGTTTAGCTTTTTGAGGACCTGCCTAATGGTTTTCCCCAGCAGCTGCACCATTTTTTACATTACCATCAGCAACATACAAGAGTACTAATTCCTGCAGTTTTAGCTGTTAGATTTTGGTCGTTGATCCATTTTGAGTTAATTTTTGTGTATGGAGTGAGGTAGGGGTCCAACTTCATTCTTTTACACTTGGTTATTCACTTGTCCCAGCACCACTTGTTGACAAAACTGTTCTTTCCCCACTGAATGGTCTTGGCACTCTTGTCGAAAATCAATTGACCATAGATATTTGGGTTTATTTCTGGACTCTCAATTCTAGTCCACTGATCTATCGTAAGGGTATACATATATCCTTATGCTACTGCCACACTGGTTTGATTACTGTATAAAGTTTTGATGATTAAGATTTAAAATCAGGAAGTATGAATCTTCTAACTTTGTTTTTCTTTTTCAATATTGTTTTGGCTCTTCAGGGCCTCTTGCAGTTCTGTATGAATTTGAGGATTAGTTTTTCTGTTTCTTCAGAAAAGGCCATTGGAGTCTTGATGGAAATTGCTTTGAATCAGTACTCCTCTTTGGGGAGTGCTGCCATCTTAACAATGTTAAATCTCCCTATCTATGAACATGGGATGTCTTTCCATTTATTTAGGTCTTTAATTTCTTTCAGCAATGTTTTGTAGTTTTTAGTATACAAGTGTTTCACCTCCTTAGTTAAATTTATTCCTTAGTATTTTATTCTTTGGGATGCTATGTATTAGTCTGCTCCGGCTGCCATAACAAAATACCACAGACTGGGTGCCTTAAACAATAGAAATTTATTTTCTCACAATTCTGGAGCCTGGAAGTCTGAGACCAGGGTGCCAGTATGGTTGGTTTCTGGTGAGAGCTCTCTTCCTGGCTTGTAGACAGCTGCCTTTTCCCTGTGACCTCACATGGCCTTTTCTTGGTGTGTACGTGCAGAGAGAGACAGACAGAGACAGAGACAGAGAGAGAGAACGTGCTCTCTGATGTCTCTTCTCATGAGGACACTAATCCTATTGGATCAGGGCCCCACTCTTATTTAATCTTAATTGCTCATTTAATCTTTTTTTTTTTTAAATGTTTTCTTTTTTTTTTTTAAGATTTTATTTTTTCCTTTTTCTCCCCAAAGCCCCCCGGTACATAGTTGTGTATTCTTCGTTGTGGGTTCTTCTAGTTGTGGCATGTGGGACGCTGCCTCAGTGTGGTCTGACGAGCAGTGCCATGTCCGCGCCCAGGATTCGAACCAACGAAACACTGGGCCGCCTGCTGCGGAGCGCGCGAACCTAACCACTCGGCCACGGGGCCAGCCCCAATTGCTCATTTAATCTTAATTACTTCCTTAGAGGTCCCGTCTCTAAATACAACCACACTGGGGGCTAATACTTCAGCATAAGAATTTTGGGGAGACAGAAACATTCGCTCCATAATAGATGCTGTTGTAAGTGAGATTATTTTCTTAATTTCCTTTTTAGATTATACATCCAGGCCTTTAAAACTAATGCCCACCCCAGTGGAGCCACTGTTACCAGTTTCCTATGTACCTTCTTCCCCACCTCCTTTCTGTGTCTGTCTCTGGTTCTGTCTCATATATTCTCTGCATTGTCTGCAACTTTTTTCATCACTTGATTCATTAACTGCCAAATATTTATGAAGTGTCTATAATGTGCCTGGCAGTGTGTCAAGCAATAGGAGAGGTAATGAAGAAGTATGACCTGGCTCTTTTGCTCGAAGATTTTCAATCTAGTTGAAGAGACAAAACACCTGCAAAATAGTTAGGGGACAATTTATGGGCATAGGTCATCAAATTCCCCACCGTATGGTCCATGCCCTGGGATGCAAACTCTCTAAGGGTAGGTCTTCTCTGCTGTGCTCGCAGCTATACCCCACCCCCTGAATCAGTAAAGGAGAAACAGGATGTGAGCTCAATAAGTGAATGTTGAATGAATTCAACACTCTCCATCTTTGGAGTCTTGCCTGATGGAAACTGCTCCTCCCATTCATCCTGGAAGATGATTCCCGGGGCACTCTGTTCTGCAAAGTGGTACATAGATAGGACCTATGTGAGAACCTTGGGGCTCTCTAACTGGCTCGGGTTACAGCCTAATAGTAGGATCACAGACACAGCACACATATCTCAGCAAGTATTCTGGTGTCTTTCTAAAATAAGTTCTTATATAAATAGATCCTTGTTAAGTTTCACCAGGTAAACTAACTGAGAAGAGGAATACGGAGGAGGAGGGAAGAAAGCCTGGCCTGGGCAAAGGGGGAAATGTCCCAGAACCCCCCAGTCTGAGCCAGGAAGCAGTGCCAGAGGCTTTTCTCTGATTCTGAGATCATGATAGAAAATTTGAAAAACAAATCACAATATAAAGAAGAAAATTAACTATCTATAAACCATGCCTCAGAGATAACCACTGTTTGCATTTTTATAAAAACGTTACATGTAATTTTACATGAACTTAGCAGAAGGAAAAGAAATCAAACTTCAGATAAACATTTCTTCAAAATGAGATATTTTTTAAACAGAGTCCTCTAAAATTAAAGAATTGAAAGACATATTAAAGGCTTGGGGTTATTGCAGAGGTTCTCAACCTCGGGGCATTTTGGCAATATCTGGAGATAGTTTTGATTGTCACAACTTGGGGGGCCGGGTGGTGCTAGAGGATAAAGGCCCAGGATGCTGCTAAACCTCCTACCATGCACAGGACTGTCCACCGCAACAGAGATTTCTCTAGCCCCAAATGTCAACAGTAATGAGAAACCCTGGGTTATCGCGTAGTTGTGATGGTTTTAAATAGCCCATATTTTTAAAGGGCTTAAGTGCATTTCTAGTTAGTAAGATATCTTATTTAGCCCCGCTTTCTCAGACAAAAGATACCATGCTTTTTCATTTAAAAACATATCTTGGCTAGCTATCTATCTGTCTTTCCGTATTAGTACACAAGGAGCTGCTTCATCCTCTTTTCTTTTTTCTTCCAATGAAGATAGTCAATGAGAAAATTCTTTCTTTTTTTTTTTTAATGATTGGCACCTGAGCTAACACCTGTTGCCAATCTTCTTCTTCTCCCCAAAGCCCCCCAGCACATAGTTCTATATTCTAGTTGTAGGTCCTTCTGGTTGTGCTGTGTGGGACACTGCCTCAGCGTGGCTTGATGAGCGGTGCCATGTCCGCGCCCAGCATCCAAACTGGAGAAACCCTGGGCCACCAAAGCAGAGCACGTGAACTTAACCACTCGGCCACGAGGCTGGCCTCTCATCATCTTTTTAAAGGTGATCCAGTATTCCATCATGTAGATGTCTAGACTTTGTTTTTAAATGTGTTTGTAATTCTTATCAATATTAGCAAATTGTCCTCCGTGTGAGGTTGTGTCGATTTAGACCCCCACGTGCAGTGTATGAATATGTCTGTTTCTCCCCAGGAATCACTGTAGTTTACAATCAGCTGTTCAAGTCATACCACGCTGATAGGCATTACTGAGAGGTGGAAGTGGGAAACCAGCCTAATGGATGTTAGGGGTTTGTCGAGGCTGTCTTCCCAGGAACGGGCAGCATCAGCAGTTAATTCAGGGTGGATTCTGGGCAATTGGGTAATATATTGAGGGCAGTCGTGTTGCATTGATCCAGGATAATCTAGTTTTTAATGCCAGGAGTAAGACTGGCATTTTTCTTGACTATGGGTCGGATGAGGTTTCCTCCTATGAGTTGAATGATAGATCTCTTCTCCATAATTTTAATATCTCTTTTGCAGTGGCTCTTTGGCCTAATTTCTATTCTAGAATGGATTCTGATCCTGTTAAATTCTCTTCAGTAACAGATTATGAAAGATGAAGTACCTGGGAAACCAGTATGTTTCATTTTCTTTCAGTTTTGTGGGTTTAACTTAGCCAGTAAATTTGGTCTTAGTATTTGTGGGTTCTTTTAAGTTTTACCCCCCAAAACCAAAATATATTTTCTCCCTCATTTTCAGCAACTATAAAAACATTGTAGCAATACCAATTTCAGAGATGCTAGTGGTATCGGTTGTCAAGTGCTTTGGAAATTCTAAGATAAAATATTTGAGAATTATGTTACTTAACACAGCTAATAGTTTTTTAATTAAAAAAAAAAAAATTCGGAGCCAGCCCCGTGGCCGAGTGGTTAAGTTCACGCTCTCTGCTTCGGCGGCCCAGGGTTTTGCCACTTCAGATCCTTGGCGCGGACATGGCACCGCTCATTGGGCCATGATGAGGCGGTGTCCCACATGCCACAACTAGAAGGACCCACAACTAAAATATGCAGCTATGTATGGGGGGATTTGGGGAGAAAAAGCAGAAAAAAAAAGAAGATTGGCAACAGCTGTTAGGTCAGGTGCCAATCTTTAAAAAAAAAAAAATTCATACCACGGGGGCTGGCCCCATGGCGTAGTGGTTAAGTTCAGTATGCTCTGCTTCGGCGGCCTGGGTTCATGGGTTTGGATCCTGGGTGCAGACCCACACCACTTGTCAGCCATACTGTGGCAGTGACCCACATATAAAAGAGTTGAGGAAGATTGGCACAGATGTTAGCTCAGGGCTAATCTTCCTCAGGGGGAAAAAAAAATTTATACTGCATAGCTTACTTCCTTTTTGGATCTTGACTTTCTCATCCAGCTTCTTGGTTTTCCTGGAGGTTCTAATAGTGTTTCCTTATTCTTGTTGACTATGTGAGATATTCGTCATCTCGTTGACAGCAAGCTGCAGTAGATGTAAATGTTTCTATGAAGGAGCCATAGGCATTCTACTAGACTGCAGAAGAGCTCAGTTTCCCTAAAATCCTGGCCTCCAAATATCTTCACCTCAACTTTCTTCAGTCTGCCACATATTCCACTTTTCCAAAATCTCATTCCTCCAACGACCTCAGTTCCGCCAGGTTCCCCCAACACTCATCACTCTCAATATTCTAACTCCTGTGTGTCCATTTTTCCCAGCATTCTCCTTTGGAACTGCAGGCCATGCCAGTGCCTCCCTCCTACACGATGTGCTTGTGCCCAGCCTGCTTGCTCTGCTGTGGCCATCAGACACTCCCCCGCGCCATCTCCCCTTCCAGAAGGGCTTGCCTGACTGAGCCGTGGTTATTCAGCTTTGGTTGACCTCCACAGGTGCTGAACAAGGCCAAGTATGGTCCAATATGGATAAGTCACCTAGGGCTTCGAAGCTACATTAACCTGGCCAGTGCCCCGCTCCTGGAGCAAGTGATGCGGCAAGAGGGCAAGTACCCAGTGCGTGACTACATGGAACTGTGGAAGGCGCACCGGGATCTGCATGGGCTGGCCTACGGGCCCTTCACCACGTGAGCTGGGGCCTGAAGGGACTGGAACAGAGCCCCAGAGGGTCAAGCCCAAGCACAGTGGCCCTGGGTAGCCAGTGGGTAGTGGGTAGAGTAGGATCTCCCTGCCTCCTCTAAGCCTGATACTTAGTCTCGAAAGCAGTGGTTGGGATGGGCTGAAGCCCAGAGAGCATTCATTGGCTTTTCCATGAATACATTGTGTGACTTTGGACGAATGAATGATTTCCCCCTCCTTGGCCTTACGTTTCTCACACGTAAAATGGGAATTTTGGACTGGAGTATCTCCAAGGTATTGCTAGGACCTTTTCACCTCCATTATTCTACAATATGATTGACAATATACCAACTCAAATCATAAAGGGACATCTCTGTTTATAGTTGAAAAAAATATCGTCACTGTATTAGATGGGAGGGCTCAGTTTAATTTTTAAAAAATAGTTCCCAAATTATGTATTCTATTCTTGTTGTTGGATATAACTTTCGTGGATGCTCTCCACACGCAGAGATGGATGTAGGTTTCAGCTTTGAAGTTATACCTAGAAAAATTACGATGATATTGGCAGCGCCATTTGAGATCAGTAATTGGGCATCATTGGCAATAAACCATTCCTAATGCCACAGTTTGTAGCTGGATGTATTATAGGCTTCTTTTTGCTGTAGTTTGTTAACAGAGCTCGCAAACAATGAGTAGCTATTTATAGTCTCTGGTTGCTTGACTTCCATGTTGTAGTCACTCAAGAGATTAAAGTAGACTCTGGTGGTGGTAACAATGGTAATCATGAACCACGTGCTTATGACATGGCAGGCAATAGGCTAGTCTCTTTACATCTATTGTTTCATTTTATCCTCACAAGTCATCCATGAAGTAGTGATGATTACTATCCCCATTTTATAGACGAAGAAACTGAGGCCTAGAGAGTTTTTGCGTTACTTACCAGAGGTGACACAGCTAGCAAGTGGTGGTATAGATCTCTCTGATTCTGGAATTCAAGAACTTATTGCCTTGATGCTTTTGGAAAGGAAACACACTCTTCTGGAATGTTCATCTCATCTTTTTTTTTTTTTTTTTGAGGAAGATTAGCCCTGAGCTAACTGCTACCAATCTTCCTCTTTTTGCTGAGGAAGACTGGCCCTGAGCTAACATCCATGCCCATCTTCCTCTACCTTATACATGGGACGCCTACCCCAGCATGGCGTTTGCCAATCAGTGCCATGTCTGCACCCAGGATCCGAACTGGCGAACCCCAGGCTGCTGAGAAGCAGAACGTGCGCACTTAACCGCTGCGCCACCGGGCCGGCCCCCATCTCATCTGTCTTTGATCACTGTACATTCTTTCTCCCATTGCATGTTTTTCTTTCTTTTTCCTGGCTCCTTCACAGTTTCAGAACTTAAACAACAATTCCCGGGCCCTTTACTCAAAGTTCTGGAGAGATAATAGAGAATGTCTGTCTTTCAAGAGCTCTTTAACTTCCCGTCTGACCTTGACGGCAAGATTTGGGTGCAAGTTTTCGTCAGGTCAGCGCACGCACATCTGGCCTTGATGACTCAGATTTAAGATCAGAGCTGAAAAATATGTCCATCCTTGGTGATCTGTTTACTCTCTTTTCCTCTAAAATCAGTTGCCTAAATATATGATACCATGTGTACATATTTAAAAGCTATTTTGCTAATCTATAAATGGCTTTTTTGCTTTAACATATATATTTTTTAAAATCTTATTTTATGAAGCATGGTTCCCCAAGAAATGTTTCAACAACCACAGAAAAGCCCTCATTTCAGTTCTGCAAATCGGATTTCTGCTGTTGGGAGAGTTTTCCTCTTGGAGAACCACCTACAGCCCGAAGTTCCTATAAATGGGTCCTTTCTGGTTTCATCTCTTTTTCAACAACACTTTTACTTTATCTTTTTGCAAGTTTTCCCCAACATATTAAAGAAAACTTCTGGGGTTTGAGGTTCATTTAAATAAATGATTTTTTAAAAATAAAAAATCTGATTCTTTTTTTTTCCTGCTTTATCTCCCCAAACCCCCCTGTACACAGTTGTATATCTTAGTTGCCGGTTCTTCTAGTTGTGGGATGTGGGACGCCACCTCAACGTGGCCTGACGAGCGGTGCCATGTCCGCGCCCAGGATCCGAACCCTGGGCCACCGCAGCAGAGTGTGCGAACTTAACCACTCAGCCACGGAGCCTGCCCCAAAAATCTGATTCTTGACTTAAGACTTTTTAATGTTTTTTTCTTTTTAAAATACCTTATTGGTTTTTAAAATTCTAAAGTCATACTTAGGGTAAAAATGCCAATAATAGGAAGGGGTGGAGCAAAATGGTGGGGTGAGCTGACCCGGGATTCTCTCCCCTCCAAAATACAACAAAAGATCGGAAGAACTGAATTTCAGAGAATAAACATAATGCCAGCTTGTCAGAGACCTACAATACCAAGAAGGTGGAGATCATAAACCTTGCTTACACCCTCGGAGGCACTGGAACCGTAGGAGAGAACATCGCTCCCTCCCCTAGAGTCTGCGATCACTGCCGCGCGGGTCGGGAAGGAGTGGGGGAGGGGCCGCGCAACGGGGATCATGCAGGACTCCTGCCGCTGATTCAGTGGAGACACGCTGACGGGGGGAAAACTTCCCTCCACAGGGACCCTATAAATCAAGGGCCTTGGGAGACCAGAGAACAGAACTGATCTGAACCCAGACCGTCGAGTGTGAGTAACAGCCCCTCCGCCCGGCAAAGCCAGTGGGCGCAGCCATCTTGCCCCAAGGCGGAGAGCTAACATGCCGCTCTCAACCCCCATCTAGTGGTGACAGGCTGTAATTGCAACTGAATTCTACCACCATGAGAAAAAAACGCTCCTCTACCATCCAGCAATTTATAAAAGCCCCAGACCAGAAGGAAAATAATAAAAGCATAGAATTAAGTCCTGAGGACTTGGAAGTAGGTAAACTAAGTGATAATGAGTTCAGAGCAGCTATAATCAAAAAACTCAATGAGGTAGAGAGAAAGATAGAGAAACAAGCCGAGTTCTGGAGTTACTTCACAAAAGAGATTGAAATCATAAAGAAGAATCAAACAGAATTACTTGAGATTAAAAACACAATGGACCAGATAAAACAGAATACGGATTCCCTGAATGCCCGTGTAGACAACATAGAGGAGAAAATTAGCATAATCAAAGATAGACAGGCTGAATGGTGCCAGACAGAGGAAGAAAGAGAACTAAGAATTAAAAAAAAATGAGGAAAATCTCCGAGAGATAATGGATTCAATGAGGAGTAAGAACATAAGGATCATAGGAATTCCCGAGAATATGGAAAAGGAAAATGGAGCAGAAAGTGTGCTTAGCGAAATTATTGAAGAGAACTTCCCAAATCTAGGGATCGACGGAGAAATGCGTGTAGAGGAGGGTTTTAGATCTCCTAGATTTGTCATTGTAAAAAGACCTACTGCAAGGCACATAGTAGTAAAGTTGGCAAAAAGGAAAGATAAGGAAAGAATACTCAGGGAAGTAAGAAAAAAAAAAAAAAAGAGAATAACCTATAAAGGAGCCCCTATCAGACTGTCAGCGGATTTCTCTACAGAAACCCTACAAGCTAGGAGAGAATGGAGTGACATATTCAAAGCTTTAAAGGATAAAAATCTTCAGCCAAGAATACTCTATCCAGCAAGAATTTCCTTCAGATATGAGGGAGAAATTAAATCTTTTCCAGACAAACAAAAGTGAAGGGAATTTGTAACCAAAAGCCCTCCATTACAAGAAATCCTCAAGAAGGCTCTCATACCTGAAAAAAGAAAAAAGGGAGAAAGGGGACACAATCCACAGACTAGGGAGACCAATGGATAGAACCAGAACAGGATAGCAAATATTCAACTATAGCATTAGGGTAAAGGTAAGGAAACTACCAAAACAAGGATGATCTTAGCACTCTAACTACCAATTAATAAGACGAGTTGGAATAAAAAATGAAAATAATTATTTACGAGGGGAAGAGCAAAGGGTCTAAATCAGTATTGGTCAAGTAAGTAAGAGACCACCAGAGAATAGACTATATTATACACAAGATTCTAAATACAAACTTCAAGGTAGACACTAAAATAAAGTACAAAACAGAGTCACAAATCACAAATAAGGAAAAATCTAAGAAACCCAGCATAAGAAATTGCAGTATTAAATGGGTAGTCTAAAGCAAACAGGAAAAGAAACGCAGGAAAACAAGATAATGAGCGACAGATTAACAGCATCAATAATCACTCTCAATGTGAACGGATTGAACTCTCCAATAAAAAGACACAGAGTGGCAAAATGGATTAAAGAACATGATCCAACAATTTGTTGCCTCCAGGAAACACACCTCAGCCCCAAGGACAAACATAGACTCAGGGTGAAGGGGTGGAGGACAATACTTCAAGCAAATAGCAAGGAAAAAAAGGCAGGTGTTGCAATTCTCATACCAGACCAAGTGGATTTCAAAATAAGACAGGTAAAGAGAGACACAGAGGGACAATATATAATGATCAAAGGGACACTTCATCAAGAAGAAATAACGCTTATAAATATCTATGCACCCAACACAGGAGCACCAAGATTCATAAAGCAACTATTAACAGACCTAAAGGAAGACGTTAAAAACAACACAATAACAGTAGGGGACCTCAACACCCCACTCACATCAATGGACAGATCATCCAGACAGAAAATCAACAAGGAAATAGTGGAGCTGAATGAAAAACTAAAACAATTGGACTTAATAGACATATATAGATCACTTCACCCTGAAAGAGCTGAATACACATTCTTCTCAAGTGCACGTGGAACATTCTCTAGGATAGACCATATGTTGGGAAACAAGGCAAGCCTCTACAAATTTAAAAAAATTGAAATAATAACAAGTATCTTCTCAGATCATAGTGCTATAAGGCTAGAAATTAATTACAAGAAAAAAGCTGAGAAAGGCACAAAGATGTGGAGACTAAACAACACACTACTGAACAAGCAATGGATCATTGAAGAAATTAAAGAAGAAATAAAAAAATACCTGGAAACAAATGAAAATGATAGCATGCCATACCAACTCATATGGGATACAGCAAAAGCTGTATTAAGAGGAAAATTCATCGCAATACAGGCACATCTTAACAAACAAGAAAAATCCCAAATAAGCAACCTTAAAGCACACCTAACTGAACTAGAGAAAAAAGAACAAATGAAGCCCAAAGTCAGCAGAAAGAGAGAAATAATAAAAATCAGAGCAGAAACAAATACTATTGAAACGAAAAAGGCAGTAGAAAGGATCAATGAGACAAAGAGCTGGTTTTTGAGAAGATAAATAAAATTGACAAACCACTAGCCAGACTTACAAAGAAAAAAAGGGAGAAAGCTCAAATAAACAAAATCAGAAATGAGCGAGGAGAAATAACAACAGACTCTGCAGAAATACAACAGATTATAAGAGAATACTACAAAAAACTATATGCCAACAGAATGGATAACCTAGAGGAAATGGATAAATTCTTGGACGCCTACAATCTCCCAAAGCTCACTCAAGAAGAGGCAGACAATTTGAACAGACCAATCACAAGGAAAGAGATTGAAACAGCAATCAAAAGATCCCAAAGAATAAAACCCCAGGACCAGATGGCTTTCCTGGGGAATTCTACCAAACTTTCAGAGAGGATTTAATACCTATCCTTTTCAAGCTATTCCAAAAAATTAGGGACGATGGAACACTTCCTAACACATTCTATGAGGCCAACATCACGCTGATACCAAAACCTGACAAGGACACCACGAAAAAAGAGAACTACAGGCCAATATCACTGATGAACATAGAGGCAAAAATTCTAAACAAAATTTTGGCAACCAGAATTCAGCAATTCATCAAAAGAATCATACATCATGATCAGGTGGGATTCATACCAGGGACACAGGGATGGTTCAACATCCACAAATCAATCAACGTGATACACCACATCAACAAACTGAGGAATAAAAACCACATGATCATCTCAATAGATGCAGAGAAGGCATTTGACAAGATCCAACAGCCATTTATGATAAAAACTCTGAACAAAATGGGCATAGAAGGAAACTACCTCAACATAATAAAGGCCATATACGACAAACCCATAGCCAACATCATACTCAATGGGCAAAAACTGAACGCCATCCCCCTGAAAACAGAAACGAGACAAGGATGCCCTCTATCACCACTCTTATTTAACATAGTACTGGAGGTCCTGGCCAGAGCAATCAGGCAAGAAAAAGGAATAAAACGAATCCAAATAGGGAGGGAAGAAGTGAAACTCTCGCTGTTTGCAGACGACGTGATCTTATATATAGAAAACCCCAAAGAATCCATTGGAAAACTGTTAGAAGTAATCAACAACTACAGCAAAGTTGCAGGGTATAAAATCAATTTGCATAAATCAGTAGCATTTCTATACTCCAGTAATGAACCAACAGAAAAAGAACTCAAGAATACAATACCATTCACAATCGCAACAAAAAAGAATAAAATACCTTGGGGTAAATTTAACTAAGGAAGTGAAGGACCTATATAATGAAAATTACAAGGCCTTTCTGAGAGAATTGGATGACAACATAAGGAGATGGAAAGACATTCCATGTACATGGATTGGAAGAATAAACATAGTTAAAATGTCCATTCTACCTAAAGCAATCTACAGATTCAACGCCATCCCAGTCAGAATCCCAATGACATTCTTTACAGAATTAGAACAAAGAATCCTAAAATTCATATGGGGCAACAAAAGACCCCGAATTTCTAAAGCAATCCTGAGAAAAAAGAACAAAACGGGAGGCATCACAATCCCTGACTTCAAAACATACTACAAAGCTACAGTAATCAAAACAGCATGGTACTGGTACAAAAACAGGTGCACAGATCAATGGAACAGAATTGAAAGCCCAGAAATAAAACCACACATCTATTGACAGCTTATCTTTGACAAAGGAGCTGAGGGCATACAATGGAGAAAAGAAAGTCTTTTCAACAAATGGTGCTGGGAAAACTGGAAAGCCACATGTAAAAGAATGAAAATTGACCATTCTTTTTCACCATTCACTAAAATAAACTCAAAATGGATCAAAGACCTAAAGGTGAGACCTGAAACCATAAGGCTTCTGGAAGAAAACGTAGGCAGTACACTCTTTGACATCAGTATTAAAAGGATCTTTTCGGACACCATGCCTTCTCAGAGAAGGGAAACAATAGAAAGAATAAACAAATGGGACTTCATCAGATTAAAGAGCTTCTTCAAGGCAAATGAAAACAGGATTGAAACAAAAAAACAACCCACTAACTGGGAAAAAATATTTGCAAGTCATATATCTGACAAAGGCTTAATATCCATAATATATAAAGAACTCTCGCAACTCAACAACAAAACATCAAACAACCCACTCAAAAAATGGGCTGGAGACATGAGCAGACATTTCTCCAAAGAAGATATACTGATGGCCAATAGGCACATGAAAAGATGCTCATCATCGCTGATCCTCAGGGAAATGCAAATCAAAACTACACTAAGATATCACCTTACACCCGTTAGAATGACAAAAATATCTAAAACTAATAGCAACAAATGTTGGAGAGGTTACGGAGAAAAAGGAACCCTCATACACTGCTGGTGGGAATGCAAACTGGTGCAGCCACTATGGAAAACAGTATGGAGATTCCTCAAAAAATTAAAAATAGAACTACCATACGATCCAGCCATCCCACTACTGGGTATTTATCCAAAGAGCTTGAAGTCAGCAATCCCAAAAGTCCTATGCACCCCAATGTTTATTGCAGCACTGTTTACAATAGCCAAGACGTGGAAGCAACCTAAGTGTCCAGCAACAGACGAATGGATAAAGAAGATGTGGTACATATATACAATGGAATACTACTCAGCTGCAAAACAGAACAAAATCATTCCATTTGCAATAACATGGATGGACCTTGAGGGAATTATGTTAAGTGAAATAAGCCAGCGAGAGAAGGATAATCTGTGTATGACTCCACTCATACGAGGAATTTAAAATTATGGACTAAGAACAGTTTAGTGGATACCAGGGGAAAGGTGGGGTGGGGGCTGGGCACAAAGGGTGAAGTGGTGCACCTACAACATGACTGACAAACATTAATGTACAAGTGAAATTTCACAAGATTGTAACCTATCAATAACTCAATAAAAAAAATGCCAATAATAAAATATTGTTTCCCTACCCCCAACTCCCATCCCATCCCCCTAATAGTCTGGTGTGAATTCTTCCCTACTTTATGTAAAAATATACATATGGATATGTAGGGTTTCCTGTTAAAATTGGACCAAATTGTACTTATTACTCTGCAAATAATTTTTAAAAATTTGACACATACTCAGCTTGCTTAGGAAAGGTCAAAGGTTTGGGGGACAGCTGAGTGTGGTGACAGCCCCTTAACTTGAAGCTTCCTTATGGGAAGCATGTTCCCATTCACACGAGCATCCTTACCTAACCAGGGTGGGGACCCAATTACTGCTGAATGGCCATGGCAAGAGGACCTGGGGCATCGCCTGCTGGGTCTCCCTGTCTCCTTGGCCCACTGAGCCAAGGAGAGCCTGAAGGTCCAGAGTCTGAGCACCTCAGGAACCCTAATTTGCTTCTCCTTTATTCCTTGTCCTCCACGCAGACGGACTAGGACCACTGCAGCTCCTCCTCAGGTCACATCCAGAAGGTTCTTGAGTTGTATCATCCTCAGATAATCGTAGTCAACATTCAAGCATTCACTACATGCCAGGCTACTGATCTAAGCACTTCAGTTATCTGGACAACCCTACTAAGATAGTCACTCTTATTATTCCCATTTTACAGGAGGGGAAACTGAGGCACAGAGGAGTTAAGTCACCTGCCTGTGGTCGCTCAGCCCGTAATCATCAGACCTGTGATTTGACCCCCGGCAGTCTGGTTCTAGACGCCCACCTTGACCACTGCCACTCTCCTGTAGTGAGATTCTGAAGTTTTGTGTCATTTGAAAGTTTGGTGATTCTGTAATTCTAAATCCAGGAGTCTGTGGTTTTCCTAGACTTGGTAGGGGCCTCAGGGTGGGAAGGTACCATGGAATCTACCCCCATCAGATACTTATGTTTGGGTTGCTCCTCCATTCTCCGCAGGGAAGGAGAGTCCTGGTACCGGCTGCGCCAGGCTCTGAACCAGCGGCTACTGAAGCCAACTGAGGCTGCGCTCTACACGGATGCTCTGAACGAGGTGATCGATGACTTCATGGTTCGACTGAGCCAGTTGCGGGCGGAGAGTGCCTCTGGGGACCAGGTGCCTGACATCGCTCACCATTTCTACCACTTTGCCTTGGAAGGTACCCTTGCTGGGAGAGGGGCCGGGGTGGGTGGGCATGGCTCAGGGGTAGGTGTTGCTCCCCCTCCTCAAAACCCCCTGGATTCTGTGTGCCATGGCACCGCCTCCTGTGATGGCCTCTGTGCACCGCCAGCTATTTCCTACATCCTGTTTGAGAAACGTATTGGCTGCTTGGAGCGCTCCATCCCCCAGGACACCAGGACCTTCATCAGATCTATCGATCTCATGTTCAAGAACTCAGTCTATAGCACCATCCTCCCCAAGTGGACCCGTTCTGTGCTCCCTTTCTGGAAGCGATACCTGGATGGCTGGAACACCATCTTCTCTTTTGGTGAGGAGTCCAGGGAAGGAAGTTGGGGGGGGGGGGCGGTCCCAGGGTCCTGCATTAGCAGCCTTTCCTAGGACCTTCTCATGCTCCCAGCTGTTGGAGTTGCTCTCTGTCCTCGGAGATCATGACTTTTGCCTTATCCTCTCCTGTTCTCCGTGGTCCCTGTAGGGAAGAAGCTGATTGATCAGAAACTTGAGGAAATAGAGGCCCAGCTGCAGACAGGGGGCCCAGATGGGGTCCAGATATCTGGCTACCTGCATTTCCTGCTGACCAGCGGACAGCTCAGTCCTCATGAGGCCATGGGCAGCCTGCCTGAGCTGCTCCTGGCTGGAGTAGACACGGTGGGTGAGGGGGGCCGGCGAGGAGACCAGGGACTCCCAGCTCCCATCCTGAACCAATTCCCCATTATCCCCCACCTGAGCCTGATCTTCGTCCCTCCAGGTACCTACTTCTCTTTCCATAACGTGGGTGTAGAGCTAGAAGGAAAATGGGGTCATTCGGCCCGGTGGAGGTGGGCAGGGGATGGTCCTTTCTTAAGAGGGAACCCATCACCTCCTGGAGCCTCCCTGGAATGGCTGAGAAGTTTTACCTCACATCTAATATGACTTTCTCGTGCTGTGTTTAAGTGGAGAGTTGAAGAGCTTGCCCACAAGCATCTTCTTTGTAGGACCTCTTCCTAGCCCTATTGTCGTGTTGGGTTTCCCTCTCTGTTAGTCTCCTCTGTTGCTAGAGTGTGGTTCTCCATCATGTTGGTCCTCCCTCCCACTGTGGAGTCACGTTTAGCATGGGGGACCCCATGAACTCCTGTGTCTTATTCTGCCATACTCGTGGCAAATTAATTTTTCTCCCACATTTTGCACACGTCCACTCCCCCACCCTCCCGCTACCAACCTGACCTTTTTCCTAGAAATCCCTCCTCACTTCGTCTCTCACTCAACCTCCCAGACATCCAACACGCTGACGTGGGCCCTGTACCACCTTTCAAAGCACCCAGAGATCCAGGCGGCCTTGCACAAGGAGGTGATGGGCGTGGTGCCAGCTGGGCAGGTGCCTCAGCACAAGGACTTTGCTCACATGCCCCTGCTCAAAGCTGTACTTAAGGAGACCCTGCGGTAGGCTGCTGTTGCCGGGGGCACAGAGTCTGTGTGGGGGAGTACTCAGATACACGAGTGGGAAGTGGGCACTGGTGGGTTGGGGCTAGGGCCGGGATGAGATGGGAAGAGGGGCCTGGGGGACCAGAGAGGTGGGGTCGAACCGGAGGGCCTTCTGCACCTTCTTGGATCCAGGGCAAATTGCACTTTCTTTCCCCTGTAGCCTCTACCCTGTGGTCCCTGTGAATTCCCGGGTCATCACGGAAAAGGAAATTGAAGTTGGTGGCTTCTTCTTCCCCAAGAATGTGAGTGGGACTGGAGAGCTGGGGTCCCAGGGATGCCCCGCAGCCCTAAACTCATGTGCTGCCCATTCTTCCTCTGCAGACCCAGTTTGTGCTGTGCCACTATGTGGCATCCCGGGACCCTAGCATCTTCCCTGAGCCGGAGAGCTTCCGGCCTGAACGCTGGCTGAGGAAGAGCCAGACTGATACCCTCAGGGTCCAACACCCGTTTGGCTCTGTGCCCTTCGGCTATGGGGTCCGAGCTTGCCTGGGCCGCAGGATCGCAGAGCTGGAGATGCAGCTGCTGCTGACAAGGGTGAGTGGGGAAAGGTGGGAGGGGTGTGTGGGCCAGAGAGGGCTGAAGGAGGCCATGAGGAGGAGTGAAGGGAGGCACAGGGTGGGAGCGTGCAGAGGAGGGCAGTGGATGGGGATCAACAGACTCTAACCACTCCGTCTCTGCGTTTTACCTCCCAGCTGATCCAACAGTATGAGGTGGCCCTGGCCCCTGAGACGGGGGAGGTGAAGAGCATGGCCCGCGTCGTCCTGGTTCCCAGTAAGAAGGTGGGCCTGCGTTTCCTGCAGAGACAGTGCTGAGCTGGCCCCCTCCTCTCCCTCCCTGGCACAGAAATTCCTGGCTACTGCTGTGTCTCAGATGAGGAGAGAGAGAAAGGGGCTGCCAGATGCCAAAGGCTGGAGCGACTCAGTGTCCTTCCCACAGAACACTGAGCTTCTGCAACTTTTATCATGTTGAGTGTCTCCTTCTTAGATAAAAGGCCATCCCCTTGTCACATTGCTATGCTTGAGGAAAATATAGAATAAAGGGGCTTTTATTGATGACTGGAGACCTTTGTCATTCTTTTTGATGACCCAGCATCTGAACCCCTTTCTGTGTTTGGAGAACACCCTCTCCCCACTCAGGAGTCTTGGTGAGATGCAGAGCTGCCTCACTCCATGGAAGCCGAGAACACCGCATGCCTTCCCAGACCTTGCAAAGAGGCCTTAGCTGCACTTGACGTTGGCGGAGGCCCTGCAGGAGCAAGAGCTGCAGAGCGAGTTCCTTGTCACTGAGAGTGGCACCTGCTCTTGAACAGAAAGTGCTTAGCTTTAGGCAGTAGAGTACTGTAAAAATTGTTGGAGGAGTTCTAGGCTAGGCCTGCAGCCGTGACTCCTAGCACACCCCAGGGTGCTGAGCAGCCTGGGAAGCACTGCGTTGGCCAAGAGGATGAGAGTTGGAAAGCTTTCACTACAGCTGTTGGCCCTAGTCCTATTCCCTGTCTCCCAGGGTCTGTGCTGGCAAAAAAAAACAAAAACAAAAAAAGATGTCCTCTCACTCTGCTCCCTGCTCTTGATGGCAGAAAGAGCTGGAACAGCAGAAGTGTGGCCCCCTTCCAAATGTCTCTCACCTACAGCCACGAAGGGGAACCCACGTCCCACCTGGAACTCTAGCTGCAAGGGAGTCTGGGGATTGTAGTTTTTAGCTTTCCAGCCTTTTCAGCACAGGAAGCTGACTAGAGGGAAAGGGGCGGGCGTTGAGGTCCAGCGTACCGGCGCACGAGCCTGCAAAGTCAGTGAACCCCAGCGTCAGAGTCCCAGCCCCAGCTGTAAATTTCTTTAGAAAACTAAAGTCAAATTTCTGATGTCTGTCAGGATTTGAGTTTGAGCCCATTAAAAAAGTCACGTCATTGCCCTGATTAAAATCTCTCAGTGGCTCCTCTCTGCCCTGAGGCACAGTCCAAAGTCCTTACCGTGGCTTAGAAGACCCCTTGTGGAAGCTTCCAGGTGGGCGAACACATGGCGGGGCTGGGGAGAGTGGGGCGCCTGGAGAGGGCCCCGAAGCTCTGCACCCTTTCCCCATGCTTTGCCCTACGCATCTCTTCCATCTGGCTGTTCCTGAGTTGGGATCTCAGAGCTATTTTGCAATCGAAATCTACATATTTGAGCCCTTTCCAAGGGCCTGAATGCGTTCAAAACAAACAAAAACAAACTAGAAACCCCAAAACAGAACAACAACAAAAGACTCTCTGTGTTCTGGCACCCTACCCTCCACACCCCCCATCCTCCCACCAGGACACCCTTCCACAGCTGAGCCCAAAGTCCTTGTATTTCCCCGAGCATATTGCGCTCTTTCCGGCCTCAATACTTTGTACTTAATGTCCCGTCTCCTTGGAACACCGTCTTCACCAACTGTTATGTCATCCCAGAGAACTTGCTCTTCCTTAGGACTCAGCTCAAATGTCACTGCCTCTGCAAAGCCTTCCCTGACCTCTCTGGGTGAGTGTGAGCACTTCCTCTTGTGCTCTCCTCCATTCCCCCTCCAGAACAAGCACCCCAGCCCGTTTGTTCACCCTGCTGTAGACCCGACTGTCTCCCCCGCCAGCTGTGAGACCCCTGCAGGGCACAAATCAAGCTCCTTTCCGTTTGGATCCCAGTGTCTAACTCTGTGTCAGCACCTAGGAGGCGATTAACAAATGTTTGTTGAATGAGAAGAGACTGGAATCGGAGGAAGGGACAGGAAGGAGAGGGGAGGATGTGGAGCTGTCCATGTTGAGAAGAGAAACGTAGAAAGAATTGAGAGGAATTCCTGATGGTGAGGGCACGGCTCTCGACCCCACCCATGCAGGGGCTCACCTGTGAGAGCTGCTTATAAAAGCAGAAGCTGGGGGCTGGGCTTGGAGGTGCCAGGAGCTCTGTCACAAAGTCAACCAGAGGGGACTTCTGCCTTTCCCGGTATGCCCCCCCCTTCAGACCAGCAGGGGTGAGCTGCCCAAGCCACGTGAGCCCCTCAGGGCTGGCGCTTGGGTAGGGGAGTGTGTGTGATGTGGCTTGGGATTGGGGCTTTGTAGTAACTGTCCAGGAGCGTCAGCGTTTGTGTCTGCTGCTCAGTCAGTGAATCGACAGGCTAATCTCACATCAGAATCTATGAAGATCTTGTATATTCATAGGATAGAATATTATTCATCTGTGAAAAAAGAATGAAGTACTGATTCATGCTACATCTTGGATGAACCTTGAAAATGTTATGTCAATAAAGGAAACCAGATACAAAAGACCATGTCTTGGTGGACTCCACTGACGTGAGATGTCCAGAACAGGCAGATCCGTAAAGACGGAATGTAGATTAGTGGTTGCCAGGAGCTAGGGAGAAAGGGAGAGGTTGTTAATGGAGATGGAATTTCTTTTGGGTGATGAACATGTTCTGGAATTACATAGTGGTGACAGTTGCACAGTTTTGTGAATACACTAAACACCATTGAATTATATGCTTGGAAAGAGTGAGTTTAATGGTATGTGAATTATATCTCAATTGAAGGAAAATCTATGAAGATCAGTTTGATCAGATTATTGTAGAAATAGCTGCCAAGATAAGCCATACTTCCAGAGACACCACAGGAAATTCGGAGGCACTGCCTTGCCGTGCATTTATAGGGCCTAAAATCCAGCCTCCAACCAGAAACCAGAAATGCAGAGCCGGAACGAGCTAAGCAGATAGGTGAAGCAATGGTGTCCTTGTGAGGATTAATTCAAGAGCAGGCTATATTCCTTCACATTTTGATGAGGTGGAGGCCGCTCTTCAGAGGCTCCCTCTGAAAGCTCTTTGCCATCAGGGACAAGAGATAAGAGCCGCAGTGCCATTAACACCACTGTGAAACCTGGCTCGCTGAGTCCGCTGCTGGCAAGCCACAGACACCACTCTGGGAAGAAGAGGCTCAGAGACTCCCACCCCAACAGAGAAAAACAAAATACAGCGTGGCCAAAGAGATGTCTCTTTATACTTGAAGTTCTTATTTTTTTTTAATTTGTGAAAGATTTTTATTGAGATATAATATACCTACAGAAAAATGGATATACTGTAAGTGTACATGAAGTTCTTTTGCTTATCTTGGAGTCGAAATTGACCTCTGTCAGTTTTTATTCTATCGCAATGCCTGGAGAAGACTCATTTCATGTAAGTGGAAAAATTCCTTTCTTTGACGGTGATTCCTTGAGACACATGGACTAGCTACAGGATGGATGTGGTGGAATAGCATGGACTCTCTCCCTTGCAACTTTCTCTCTGGAGGGTAGAAGGCCGCGGCCCTGGTTTGAAGGCTGGCACAGAGACCATCAGTGGCCAGTGATAGGGCACACTTCCAGGAACTCTGGGCTGTTCCCATAAGTCACAGTGAACAGACGTCACAGTGCGGCTCCCTGATAACTCACCCTGACCCGATTCTGTAAGGAAAGAAGAACAGGATTTAAAGGAGCCATTAATTCACCACAGCAGATACACCTTTGACTGAAAAGAATGTGCACATCTCATTACTGCTATTCCAGCTAGCTTGAATTTGGCCAAATGTCCTAATTTGGCCTACCATATTTTTGGGTAAAACTTTAAGAAAACAGCTTGTCTTAAACAATGATGCAGCACTACCGGGAATAAAAACAGAGTGTTTGTTGTTTTCTGGCGGTCTGCATGCCCATGTTCTATAGAAGTTTTAGCTCCGAGTGTATTTTGGCTTGATAATATTAGTTTATTTCCAGGTCATCACTTATGATTCCAGTTTTAACATGTGTATCAAATAAAAGCTTGGACAGTTGTAATCGTGGAAGGGGTATACGTGACATTGCACTGAATTCTTCTGTATTTAAGGATGTTTGGGAGAAGAGTAGTGAGAAGGCTAACGAATCGTGTGTCTTCTGTGTTCTGTGGTTCCTCTTAGCCAGTGCTTCTTGTAGATCTTAGTCATAATAAGTAGTAGATAAACCCAGTGATTTTACTAATTATGAGAATGAGGCATCCTTAGTTCTCAGCATGCTGTCAGGCTCATCACGCACTATTAATCGTAAAGTCTCTAGTTTCTACAGAAAATAAATGCAGTTGCCCAGGTCCCACGCCCAATCAGGACATTAGCATCCCTAGGGATGGGGCCCCGGAATCTGCATTTTCTGAAGACCTCGGGTGGTCCTGTTGCACATCCACGGTTGAGAACTACTGAGAGGGTTGGGAGAGGAGGGACGGGTTGAGCTAAGGAGTCTGTGGGAGTCCAGCCCCAAGGCCGCAGAGCCTTGGAGGGGCCTCGGAGGGGCCTCAGAGGTGGGGGAAGAGTTGGGGACAAGGAGGCAATGATGCTGGGAAGCTTGGGCAGCCCCAAGTTCACGGGTGTGAGCAGAGGGGACAGCAGGGAGGTTTCACACAAGGGTGCACCTTTGCTCTGAGCTAGTTGCAGTTCCCATGGCAGCTCTCTGCCTCTCCTCTTGCAGCCGTGAAGCTGGAGGGCTGGGTCAGGCGCTGAGGGCTGGCTGTGAGGCAGCGGGTGAGGAGGGCCCCAGGGCGGATCTGCTAGGTCCTTAGATGGCAGGCCCAGAGAGTAGAGACCTATCTGCTCTCAGGGGGAACAGGAGGCGGAAGAGTGCCTTCCTCAGGCTGTCCTTTCCTCCTCAAGCCTGTGCTCGGCCCTCCGAATGTCTGTTCATGCAGCGCCTCAAAACAGTGACGGTGCTGCTCTTTCCCTAGAGCCAGACATGGCTGGAGGCAGCCTGCCCCTGGCTCCCCAAGGACTCTGTCCCTGGAGACAGGCCCAGAGAGCACTCCATCCCATCCTCCCACATGAGCCCAAGACAGAGGACCTTCCCAGGTGGGGCCAGAGCAGAGCCAGCACAGACCAGCGAGTTACGGCAATAGGGAAACAAGCTGACTGTCCAGGAGAAAACGCCTTTGTTTGCTGCCTGACCCATCGAGCTCCAATGTCTCCCCTCTGTGACTCTGTGAGGGCAATGGGGTGGGATTGTGTTTTAGAAATATAACCTACCCCTCCCCACTGGACAGCTAGACCTACAGTGGCCACGGCCCCAGGTGAGGGATGAGACAGCAGAAGCCCAGTCTTGCCTTTGGGATTTCAAACACCTGACCCTCAAGGTGGGTGGCAAGAACTCAGGACACATACAGTGGATTTGGAAGAATATATGATGGCTTAGAGAAAAAGGGCCCCTCTTTCCCGACTGGGTAAAGATTCCAGAGGCTGGTGGGGTTGGGGGAGCTAAGACAGTGTAGACATTTCTGGGGTCCCTGAGAAGGGAGCTGTGTCTGAAGGGAGGCGGGAATATGACAAAAACCCTAGAAAGGTTTGGAGATGGTAAGGGCCCCATGTTTCCTGGGTAGAGGCTGGGAAAACCCTGAGGTGCAGAATAGGACAGGCCACTTGCTATCCATCTCAGCAGACGGGACAGTCCCACAGAGCTTCCTGGAGCCCAGAGGGGTACAGGGCCAGGAGCTAGAATGTCCTCACGCCCCAGGGGCAGCCAGGCCCAAAGAGGCTTCGTGAGGGAGGGAGCTCCTAGCGGAGGTCACGCCCACCAATGACCAAGTGACAATCACATGGGAGCAGGGATGTTTTAGCAGGTGCTGGCAAGGACAGATGACGCTGACTGAGGAACAAAGCCTTACAGTACTTCAAGCCTGCCCCCCTCACCGAACTTAACCCAAGGAAAAGTGGGAGGGGAACCCCAAACTGACAGATTAATCTCTGCCACCTGGTGAAATAAGGTTCATATTCAGCATTGGAAAACTAAAGTTATGTTTCTTATAGATTAGAGTCTGTGAACTGAGTTGTACCTATGATGTAAGTGACTAATTCATATTTTCTTTATGGTCTTGTTATAAATAAAAGATGAAAAAAATTTTGGTGGAACGATACTCTATGAGGAAATGAAAGGCACTGCAGCGTTTGTCAACGAGAGCTTTTCCTTCGTGTCTTTGAATTCAGAAAGCACAGGGATCTTGCCACAAGCTTAGGTCAAACGACTGTACTGTTTTCTGAGTGAAACTTGTAAAAATCTAAGTTCGTGGGTTGTTCTTTTTGTTTTCTCCATCGTACATCCTCAGTGATCAGAATCCAGACCATGCCTGGGGACTGAGAACACTGTTTGCCGGCGAGAGCTAAGGATGAGAATGGAGGGGGACGCTCACTCCAACAGGCAGCTCCAGAAATAACTGCTGTTCCGTGGTGACCCCCAGCAGCCTTGAAATGACAGTGCTGGGAGAGTAGGAGGGCAGTGGCGAAGTTGTGGGGGACCACTAGGGTTGTTTCCATGGGGGAAGAATAGCTGGGACTGCCAGGAGCTGGGCGCATGAGCAGCAGGTAGTCGAGAAGCCAAGGAACCCGGAGTCCCTGACTAACCCACTGGCTGAGGGCTCACTGCCCCACTCGGCCAGTCAGGACCCAGGTTTCGGGAAAGCGATGTGGGTGGGCGTGGAGCAGTCGGCCCTGGGGTAATGCCAGTGCCTCTGGCTCAGGGACCTCCAGGCTGACAGCTGCTCTTAATTTCATCATCCCATGGTGCACTGGGCCTTCCCGAGGGCTTCTGGGAGCACGGGCAGGGCAAGGGCAGTTAGGGAGGGCTGGAGAAGCCTGTGCGGAGGAGAGAAGGGAAGACGTGACTCAGTGGGGAGGGGAGCTACCATTCCAGTAGGAGAACCTCAGTCTTGCCATCCATTGCCACATAGGTGGAATCTGTGCCCCCACCCTTCTGCAAACCCCGGGCAAACTTGCTACCAGAGAAGAGTCTGGGATCATGTCAAATTTACCCAGATGAGGACTTAGATGGAAATTGCCTCCTTTCAGCCTTAGTTCTTACTGAGCATGGAAATTCCATTCGACAAAGCTTTATTAAGTTGTTTCCTTCCAGGGGAATTCCAAGCAGGCAAGAGGCAGGTCAATCTCCCCAGAGCACCTAAGTCACGTCGCTGCCCTGGCCTTCATTCCAGCCCCTGTCCACCCCTCTCATGAGAGCCTCCAGGACCTCAGCTGAGAATGGGACAAAGCGGTGGCCCCACAGGGAGTCCTGACACTTGTTTCCATGGGGCTGCTCAGCTATGAGCTGGGCCACTCCTGTCCTCAGGGTGTCCCAATCTGAGACCTGGGAGCCCAGAAAAATCGAGGGGCTGATGCTGAGGCCAGTAGCCCAGGGCAGAGCCTACCTGAACCAGAGCCGAACCAGCAGATGGGGGTGGGGGGACAGGAAGGCCGGGTGCCTGGCTCCCTGCGTTGGCTTCTGGATGTGGTAGGTGGCTGGGAGTGAGGACTCCGACTTCCTCAGGCACCGAGAGCATCGATGCCAGCAGGGCTGAGCACCAGTGCCTGAAGGATGTCAGAGAGGGACACCACGCCCAGGAGGTGCTGGGTCTCGTCCACCAGCACCAGCCGGTGTACCTGTGGGGTCACAGAGGGTCAGTGATGGGGCAGAGCCATGCGGCTATGGCAGCCAACGAGCCAAGAATCAGAGGCAACAATTCGACATAACTGGGGGAGCAAGGAAGCATCTCCTAGAAACCAGTTAGGGGTGTCTTGAGACTGCTCTGGGGTGATCAGCTGGTGTGGCCCTTGGCATGAGGGCTCCACGGTCAGGACAAGTTGCAGACCACTGTGGACACCAAGAGCTTGGCCATCAAGTGGGAGGGCGGGGCAGGTGCCCCGTGTCCAGGGACAGCTGCGGTGGCTCAGGGCTGGGCCATCCGTGCTGGGAGCTGTAAGAAGGGCACAGAGTACCTGCTCTCGGGCAATCCGGTCGATGACCTCCCCCAGGCTCTCGTGGGGCTGGCAGGAAAGGACTCCCTCCAGACACACCGTCCTCTGCCTCAGTGCTTCTCCCACGCTCACGTCCAGGTGGTTGTAGGTTTGCTGGGCAGCCAGGTGCTGGGGCAGGGAGGGAAGTGCCGCCCTTAGTCACCCCCTCGGCCAGGCTCCAGCCCCACAGACACCTCTCCCTGTACACTTGCAAGGTCCCCCTGGTCCACAGAAATACTCCCCATCGATCCTCACACCCACAGCCTCCCTGTGGCACCCCCAGATCCTCGTGTTCCCCACAGACACTTACGATCACATCAAAGCGAGAGTAGAGGCCCACGACCTGTCCTGTGGGGAGGGTGGGGAGGCGAGAGAAGGGCAGGGAAGGGTTCAGATCAGAAGCAGGATGTCGTGCAAGGACCCGGGGCAGGCTTTTGGAATGAGCTCTTCCACCTCCACCACCACCCCCCACCCCCGCCCTGTCTGCTGGCTTTATAATGAGGCCTCAGGCTGCCACCACCAGGACCCACGGATCAAAGTTAGCAACACAGCGAGAGAGACAGCGTGACATCATGCCTCCTGATGTGACACGGTGAGTACGCCACGTCACCCATGAAATACCCTAGCCTCAGATGTATAGCCTGCGTCTGATCCAGCCTTGAGGTCTAATTTCTGGTTTCCAGGAAACAGGAAGAGAGGAACAAGGTAAAGCCACCTGTGACAAATCTGGAGGTGAGACAGCCCGTAGGACACCCAACCCCAGCTTCCATCTCCTCAATGTCGGGAAAATTAAGCAAGGGGTGAAATTGTTGAGATTAAAAGAGGCTTAAGAGAAGCTTATAAAAAACATGACCCTTCGTTAGATCCTGGTTTGAACAAATGAACTGTGAAAAAACATATTCTTGGGAGAAAGTGGGGAAATGAGAATAAGGATTAGATATCGATAACATTAATAAATTATTTATAGTTTTGTCAGGTGGTATGGGAAATACACTTATTTTAAGAGATGCAGACCGAAGTGTAAGGGGTGAAATGACACGATATCTGTAATTTACTTTAAACTACTTCAGCAAAAAAAACCCCAAAAACTGGTTATAGTAATATATTAACAGTAGTTAATCCAGGCAATGGAAATGTGGGGTTCATTACATATTTTATATATATGTATATTATACATTTTCCTACCATTTTCATCCATTTGAAGTTTTTTATAATAAAAAATAGATTACAAAACTTCTTGGTATCTAGCTTCGTGGTGGCGATTTTAACTCTGGAATAGTTTACAACCATAGTTCAGCCAAAGAAATTATCTTATAGGCCCTCTCGCCCTGTTTCACAGCAAGAAATTGAAGTCTAGCTGGGTCCCATGGCCCATTTTAGGGTGAATTAAAATTAGAATCCTCATCTGCTGTTTCCTCTCGCCATGGTCGTTTTATTGCACACAGTCCTTTTAAATAACCCTGTGAAGTCAGAGGATGCGTGTTGTTAAGATCCCCATTTCACAAATGAGGAAACTGAGGCACAGAGAGGCTATGTAGCTGGTCCAAGGCTCCAAGCAGGCAGAGACTTCTAGCCCTGAGTCTACCCCGGGCCCCAAGCTGATGCCACATAGACCCCTGCTCCCCACCGCCCCACCCCAGCCAGAGCCCCCGTCCTGGGTGCGAGTACCCTCTTCATTGACCACAGGCAGCGCAGAGACGCGCCGGTCCACAAAGATGTCCAGTGCGGTCAGGAGGGGCGCTGTTTCCAGCACCACGGCCAAGTCTCGGAATGTGCCGATGCCCAAATCCTGGATGGTGCGGGAAAGGAAGGAGGGCCGGGGCAGCAGGGTGCCCTGCTTGGGTGGGGGACAGGCGGCATCAGTGGGGGAGCAGCCCCCAGAGGGGTCCCAGCTGCTCCCTCCCCAACCCCCAACCCCTAGGTCCGAAACTTCTTGGCCCCTCAGGTTGCCCTCCGAGGCTGCGCCCAGGCTCACAAAGATGTGCAGGAACTTGAGCAGCCGCTTGTGTGTGAGGATGTGGAGGACGGCGCCCGAGACCGGGTCCAGGACTGGCAGGCGGTGGATCCGGTTCTTGATGAGGGTGTAGACGGCTTCGAACAGGCTATGGAGGTGGGAGCAATGAGACTGGGGCAGCCTGGGGAAAGATGCCCTCCATCCCAGCCCCCTAGGAAGGAGAACAGGATGCCAAGGCTGCCTGGTCTCCAAGGATGAGGTGGTGAGCTCGGAACTGAAGGGCTGGGGAAGGGACTGTGCCGGTGGGCGGCTGGGGGTGTCTACCTGTCACTGGGAGAGATGGAGACCAGAGGCTTGAAGCAGCCTTGAAGATAGATCTCTGCAGGAAAAGCTGAGTCAGCCCAAGGGAGCTGGCCACCGCGCCTCACCTGGCAGCCCCCAGACTGTCCCACCTCCCTCAGGCCCCCTGGGCTCCCTCTCACCCTTCCCCTGCTTCCTCTAGGCTTTCCCCATGCTCACCCACACACCCTCCATCCCTTTCCAGGTCCCCTCTGCCTGCTCACCCCTCCAGGTCTCAATCTTATGTTCTTCAATCTCATAGATCTGGACCTAGAAGCATCGACAGGACTCCAGAAATCAGATGTGGGCCCCTCTGGCAACAGGCTCCATGAACCCCGCCCCCCCGTCCCAGCTGAGATGGGTGCCCCCAGGACTCCCAGCCCTCTCCTCACCAGGGGGGACCTGTAATAGCGATGCAGCACCAGGATGAAGTCCGTGATGGTCAGCATCCCTGCGGGGTTGGGAGGGGGAGGGACAGGGCGTCAGCCTGAGGGCCAGACCCTGCCAGTGTCCTAGCTCTGAGCCAAGAGTGGGAACTGTGGAAAGAGGAGAGAAGGGCTGCCCTCCCATGCGTGAGAAATGGGGTTCTCCTTTGCACACTTCCTCTGTAATTTCTCTCCTTCCCCACCTTTCCCATCCTCCTAATTTCTTCCTCTCCCTTTCCTCTTTTTCTACCTAGCACCTACGACATGGGACCACGGGGTAGTACAGCTGGTCACAGCTCTTCCACAGATGGGGTTTCCCAGCTGGCCACCACCAGATGGGAATCGAACATTCCCCCACTCTGGCCCCTGAATTGGCTCAGCCTGAGGGTCTGCTCAAGCCTGCGGGGCATCAGAGCTTGGCCCCAGAACCGTCTCACAGGGTCCCTCCTTTCCCTTCCCCCCCACCTCCACCTCCCCAGCCCTTCCTCACCCACAAAGCTCTGCTTCTTGCTGTCCCACAGAGGTGCCGCCCGGACGCCGTTGGCCACCAGGGCAAAGAAGGCCTTCTTGATCTGAGGGCCAGGGAGAACAGCGGAGGGTGAGTCCGTCACTGCCCCTCAGTGGTACCCTGTCCCAACCAGCGTCCTTCCATGGGGACTTCCTGGAGTCCTCGACATGAGCGTGCCTACCTTTCTCATCTCATGGCACCCCCTAGACATGATCCTTGTCATGGACATTTGCTACAGGAATGAGGCTGCTGGGGGCCTGAGGCACTGAGCTGACCCCCTCCAGCAGGCACACCAGGGTGTGGGAAACTAACTCAGTATTCCCACTCGGAAGTCATGTGTATACAATACAGACACAACACCATAGTTCTTGCTAATCTAAGTACTAGAGGTACAATTATTCACATTTTTGTTGTTGTTAATGCCATGGAGTCGATTCCGTCTCCTAGCGACCTTGTGTCTGGCAGAGTGGAACCCTGCCTGGTCTTTTTGCGTCACCCTCTCACCTGGCGCTCTATCAGACAGTGTTCTGCTGTATTCACGGGGTTTTCACGGCCAAGTTTTTTCAGAAGTGGGTGGGCAGGTTCTTCTTCCCTGTCTGTCTTAGTCTGGAAGCTCCACTGAAACCTGTCCACCATGGGTAGCCCTGATGATATTTGAAATCCTGGTGGCATAGCTTTCAGCATCATGGCAATATGCAGCCGTCACAAGGTGACAGCCAACAGGTGGGTGGTATGGTTCCCTGACCAGAAATGAACCCGGGCCAGAGCAATGAGAGCGCCGAATCTTAACCACTAGACCACCAGGGCTGGCAATTATTTACGTAATATTTACAAAATCTTTTTCCCTTACATTGACTCATTTTAGCCTCATCCTAAGCAATACTATCTATCCATGCTGGTTGTATTTTTCTAATACATATTAAAATATGTATTAGAGCTCCAAAAAGAAATCATTTGTTCATATGCCACTACCGTCAAATCGTGCGCTGTGGACGATACATAGGCCATGCTTTGGGAAACACTGCTCTGCCATACATGATAAGAACGGAATCAGACATTTCATAGCTCAGCCTAATGGAAGAGCAGGGACCAGAGGTCATCCTGTTTTTCTCTTACCCAGAGTCCCAAGCTCCTTGGCCTAAGTCACCCTGCAACATCTTCCATGTATTCAGGGCTTCACAAAGTGCTCCCACTTATCCTGGGTTGTCCCAGGAGTCTTCTGAAACTTGTAGGGCAAAGCAGGCATTCCTATCCCCATTTTTGAGATGAGAGAAGTAAAGTAACCCACCCAAGATGCTACACACACTAAGTGGCAGAGCTGCGGTGACAATGACAGGGTGCTCACAGAGAATAGAAGCCCTCCCCACACTGGTATCCATGACGCTAAGGAGGAGTCCTGGAAGGGTCTTGCAGGGAGCCTGGCCTGGCAGGGCGTCCTGGAGGGTGTGAGTGGTGGCTGCAGGGCTGTGAGGATGGAGATGGGGTGGAGCGGCGGCCTCACCTCCAGTGTGGTGTCGAAGATGACCAGCTTGGAGCTGGTTGCCATGGCATCGTAGCAGGTGTGCTCCTGCATGAAGTGCATGTAGACTTGGGCCCCTGGCTTCTGCAGCTCGTCGTCCCAGCCCAGCCTGGGTAAGAGGGCCCGCGGGGATGGGTACCGGGCAGGCGTCTCTTCCACCAGGCCGAGCTCACACCCCCAGCCTGCTGTGGCTGAGAACTCTATGCCCAGGTCCAGATCATCTGTGCTGGAGCCAGTGGATGAGGATGCACAGTCACTGGGGAGGATGTCCCTTTCTGGTGGTGGAGTGTTTACCCCGGCCAAGGGAGCAGCTTGGGCCAAGGGTGTGGCCTCGGGGAATGTGGCCTCCAGCCCGGTGGATTCAGCAGCCGGCCTGGATTGGGGACCTGTTCGGGAGGAGAGGACAGTAACTCCATCTTCCAAATAACTCTCTCATCTACTGTCTTGGTTCGTCTTCACAGCAGCCTTGGTAACCTGGATGCTGCGGCCTCCATTTTGCAGCTGAGTCTCAGAGAGTCACACAAGATAGTGGCTCTGTCCCATCTGTCTGAGTTGGCCATGCTGGGTCCCTGGCTCTGCAAGGCAGTTGACCTTTCCCACATGGGGAGACTGAACCTCAAGTCCACAGGATGCAGGTTGGGTCCGAATCTGTATGGAGGGACCCTGTCCCCAAGCTCCTGCTGCCCCTGCTCCCATCTCCCCAGAACTGGCCTTGGTCTTACCTTCCTCCGGGCCTGACAGCTCCTCTGCCTCCACAGCCTTTTGCTTTGTCCAACTCAAGGCCTCGGGCCCCTGTGTTCCATGGCTTCTTTCTGAACTGGCGGTCACGGCTGGTGATGGCCATGAAATGCTATCTCCTTGCTCTAAGAAGCTCATCTCTGGAAGGGGGAATGGGGCCTGTTTGGTTAATAGGGAGTGACACAACAAAATCAATTAAAGTGTTATTAATAATAATAATTAATATTTGCAAGCTTCCAAAGGTTTTTTCTCCAACATAATTCTCATTCAAACCTCATAGTGATCTTACAAGGGAGGCATTATTATCATCCCTATTTTGTTATCGAGGGACCTGAGGTCAGAGAGATTAAGAAATTTGCCACAAATTACACAGCTAGTAGGTGATAAAGCCAGGACTAGGGTCCAAGTCTTCACACTCTAGAGCTCCCCTCTCTTCTCCTGAGAGAGGAAGGAGGAGGAGAGGAGGAAGAAGAAACAAAGAAGGAAAGGAGAGGAAGACAAAAGGCAGGTTCGTGGAGTAGGGGAGATTGGGGGCCCAGAGAGGGGGGACAAAGGAAGTGGGAGAGGAGCTGGGCCTATGAGGAGGAGGCAGCCCCGCTTACCTTGATGCTCGGGTCCCCCCAGGTCGCTCCAGGATGGGGTCTGTGGGGAGACGAATGTCTGAAGGGGTGAGGAAAACACCTTCCACTCCCAAACCACAGGTCCTTCTCTCCCCACCGTGCAAACACACACACACACACATGCATATATACACACACCCCCATAAACACACCCACACCCATACGCACACCCCACAAACACACATAAACATACACAGCCATACACAAACACTTACACACACTCAGAAACACAGATTCAACCATTAACAGACACACGCAGAACTGCAGACACTCATTTAAAGAATATACACACATAGGCACTCACATGTTCACATACGCAGAGAAAATCCAGACCAAACTCACACACACACGCATGCTTTCACACGGCCTGATGTGCTCTTGATCTGCTGGCCTCGGCTGCCCGGCTCCGGCCCCCTGGGACCCCGTACCCTGCATAGTGCGTGCTCCAGCTCGGGCTCCATGCAGCTAACCGGATCCACAGAGAGCAAGTGTGCGATACTGTGGCTGGGCAGCACTATTCTTGGCCCTGCCCCTGGCACCCTGCCCTTCCCGGATCGGTTTCTCTCTGATTGAGTGTCAGACAGCGGGAGGGAGGGTCCAGCCACTCAGCTGCTCCAGACCAGCAGTGGGGGGCAGGGTGGGGTGGGAAGGGGCGCACCTGGCATCTCCATGCCTGGTCCCAGGCTGCCTGCTGGGTCTCTTGGGACAAGTGAGAAGGACCCTGCTGTGGGGGAGGCGGCTTGGAGCTTCGCGAGGGCCCTGGGGTGGGAGCAGGAGCCTCTCAGGGTCCTGGGTTCCTTCTCCGAGGGCTTCTCATCTCCGTCAGGTGCCACAGGAGCCAAAGCGGAGGCAGACCGAGCTTCGGAGTTCACTTTCTTCCCTACCAACTTCAGTTGTGGGTGGCGCTGGAGTTAGAAAGGGCGAGTTGCAGCCAGCTAGGAGAGTGAGGAGACGGGGCGTGTGGGTGGTCCTGGGACAGTGGCCAGTGTGTGTCCAGATGTCCCCATTTCAGTCCCAGAAGCATGTCCCTCTCTCTGGTGGAGGAGTTGGGGTGGGATGGTCCAGGCAGGTGGGCAACTGTGAGGGTCACCTTGAAGGTGTGCGGTGGGCTCGAGGCTCGGGGCCTGCACTTGTCCACAAAGATCCACCCGTTTCCACCTGTGGTTTGGAGGCAGGTCCAGGTGTGCAGGAGCCGCAGTTTCCCCACCCCGCGGTGCGTGCCGTCCCAATATCTGCTGGTGCCAACAGGATCCCAGGCCGGCTCCGGAGGCTGCCCACCCCCCTTCCCTGGCATTCTTGGGGCCTGAGTCAGTGTCCAAATCAGGAATGCTGCTGACCCAGCTGCTCCAGCTCCCCTCTCTCTGCCCCTCCCTTCCACTCCTCCTTCCAGCCTCTTCCATCTCAGGCTCTGGCCCTGGAGTGGACACTCAGTAATGAATTACTGGATTTCTCACTGAATTTATTGAACATATTTTCCATCATCCTCAGAGCCCTTGTCCTGTCTCTGGGGAGGGTGGGAAGGAATTCAGCTTTGCCCTGTGTATCTTGGCTAGTGCGTGGGTGAATGCAGCCCTCCTTCCACAGCATCCCTGTGGCCTGTTCCTGCCTGGTCCCAGATGATGGGCCTTCTAAGGCACAGCTCATGGGACAGTTCAAAGGTGGAAAGATCAAGTGAACCATCCCGGAGACAGGCAATGCCTCAGGCCTGGAAAGCCCCCACCGCCAGACACAGAACAGACTCAGCTCACACATGGCCTTTCCTGAGACGCTCAGTTCTCCCCTCCCCGCCCAGACATGTTCCACCTGCAGGGCCAGCAGCGGGGGCTCCTCTTTCAGAAAGCCTTCCCTGATTGTGTCACCCTCACTGCATGGATCTCACGTTCCGTGCACACGTCTCAGTGTACCCCGGGCTGGCATTTACATAACTATTCACGTTCGAACATGTTTTATCTCTAAGTAAACAGTGGGCACGTTGCTGACCGAAATATGTTGGCCGGATGAGATGGAAAGCCTGTTTAGGGGTCAGTTGGGCCTGATTAAATTCAGGCTCTGAAGTTTGCTTGCCATATGACCTTGGAAAGTGTTGATTGTTTCCTCTGAGCCTGTTTCCAAGAACGTAAAACGAGGATAAAAACATCCTGTGTCAGAGTTTGCCAGTTGCCTCCCGGTATCTATTTTTCTCTCCTTCCTTGAATTGCTTGGAATAGCTGCCTATAATAAAGACTTACATTCCCAATCTTCCTTACAGCTAAATATGGCCCCGTGACTAAATTTGGCTGATGCCACGTGAGGGAGAGTGATGTGAAGAACTTCCACATCAGGCCTTAAAAGAAAGAGGTGTGAGTTCCCCCCTTTCTTTTCCCTTTCTGCTGGCTGGAATGCGAATGTGATGGCAGGAGGTAGAGCAGCTATCTTGTATCTTGTATCTTGTAGCTATCTTGTATCTTGTATCTTGTATCTTGAAGGATGCTTGTTAAGAGTTTCAGAGTCACCCTACCAGGTTTAGACTGTCTACAGAGTGCTGTATGAGAGAGAAATAAACTTTCTTGCTTAAGTCATTCTTAAATTGGGTTTTGTTACAGCAACCAAACAGGCATCCTAACTAACGCAGAATTTGGCTCTGGAAGTGGCTCTGCTTTAAAGGCTTAAACAAGTGGTATTGGTTCAGAGACTGAACAGCAGGTAGCAAAGAAAAATATTGTATGCTGGTAAGCTGGTGGCCAATGTTATGTCATAGCAAAACATAAGGCGCATCTGTCATCTATGGTGTCTTGCTAACAGAGCCTGTACCTCACAGAAAAGGAAGCACTCAGACAGTTGGCGTGACGGCTGCTGCTTCCCGCTACTAGCCAAGTCCTGCAAGCGAATGCGCTCAGGCTGGTGGTAAGACGTGGTTTGCAAGAGGCGGCCTTAGCAAGGGCTGTTCCTGTGGTCCCACACCTTTCTCAAGCACATCTGTTTAGAGACAGTGGGAGCCAAACCAGCGGGCAGAATAGGGGCAGTCCCTTCAAAGCCAAGATTAATTTTTCAGGTGGCTTGAAGAGAACCACCGGCAGTTGGAGGGAGAATAGAAAGGTCACTAAGTCCAGAGTATTCAAGCGTGAAGATTGCGTTTCTACGACACCATTGGCTGTGGTTGCTCAAACATGGGAACAATCAGGAGCCTTCTAAGATTTCGAGGATGTTGTACTGGCAAAGAAACCACAAACCTGGTCCACAAAGCCTGGTTTGGCCCCCGCAGTTACCCCCAGCACCCCAGATCTGCACCAGCAGGAAGAAGGTGGTGAAAGTTGTAAGGTCTGCTAGGACGGATGTGGTCTCTGGTGCAGCCCCAGAGGATCGTGGGTAAGGAATAACTTCCCAGGAGGCCACGACAGAGGTCACATAGGAGAGTAGGAAGGAGAGGTCCCCCCAGAGAGCAGAACCAGGGGTGGCCAGATGTGCAGCCCAAGAACTTACTCCACTGCCGGCAAGAGGCTTTGCAATTCCTGCTCAACTGGGCTTAGTAATTGCTGAGATCCAGTGACTGCCGGGGGATTGCCATGGATTGTAACCAAGTTTATTTATCCTGTTCCTCCTCCACTGGTGTCTATGGGGAGTGGGAGGGCCAGACTACCTGCCTTTTGGCTTATCGGTCTCCAGAGCATGAGGAGCCCACCCACACCTGGTCCCTCAGAGATCCAGGGCTCTGAGCTGTGCTGTGTCTGGGTGGAACCCTGACTTGTTCCCCTTTGACGGATGCTAAATGCGTTCCCTGTGAGGGGTGGCCAGATGGTGGGCTCTGGCAGAGCATGTCTGTTCTCTCCTTCTTCCTCTACTGGTAAATCTCCCCATATTTTAGCTAAGGGCAAGATTATATTTCCCAGCTTCCTTTGCAGATTGTATGGCCATGTGACTAAGCTTGGCCAATGGGATCTGAACAGCAACATTATATGCAAACTTCAAGGGTGCCCTTACAAGGAAGGGGCAAATCTTCCCCTTCCTACTGACTGGAATTATGATATGATGGCAGGAGCTGGAGCAGCCACTTGAACCTAAGGGTGGGAGATGCAAGTTGAAAATGATAGAAGCTCCCCGACTCGCATGCTGGCCTGCCTACCTCTGGACTGTTATGTTAGAAATAGAAATAAACTTCTAGCTTGCTCAAGTCACTGACAAATCAAACCTTTGCTACAGTAGCCAAACCTCTTGCTAACTAATGTATTTACTTTGCAGCATGGGAGTAGGGTTCGAAATTACATATGTATATGATGATATATTGCTTAATATCTACCAGACACTCCAAAACACGGTGTGTGCAGTATCCCACATGATCCCTCACCACTCTAGCTGTCAATACTTTCATTAGTATAATTTTACAGATGAAAAAATTGAGGCCCAAAGAGATTTAGTAACTCGATCAAAATCTCAAAGCTGGTGAGATGGAGCCGAGAGTCAAACCCAGTGCTTCTGGACTCCAGTGCCACACTCTTAACCACTGAGCTTAACGTCAATAAAGGACAGGCCTGGCATGTGCAATATGCTCAGTAAGTGGTTCCTATAATTGTTACCTTGCCACCTGCTTCCAGGCCCCCTACACCTCCAGCTGCAAGGCCCTGACTCTTCAATAGCCAGCCCATGGTGGCTTCAAGGGTGGGACGGAGGGCAGACACAGGGCTGCTCTCAACACTAAGGCCATTGTGACATTCTAGTCGTAAAAAGGAGCTCTCTGTCCTGCCCTTGCCCTTGGCCTCTCAGAGCTCCGCACCTGCTCTTGCAGCCAGCCCGGCCCTACTCATCCTCTTTGGCAGGGCGAATCAGCAGAAAGTACTGGCTTTGGTTGGGAAATAGATACTCCTTGGGTGTTTGATTTTAGTCTCTGGTTAGGGTATCATATTTCTTGAAACCCTACTTCTTGGCTCGCTCTCAAAACTGGGTTGTAATAAGGACACTGCACCCTGACCCCAGGGTGAATTTGGCTGTCGTCTCTGGTTAGCCAGTTTGTCTCGGACATGGGGTCAGGATCCTGTTTAAGTGTTATTTTTATATCAGAGGGAGAAAAACAGCTTACGGAGGCTGAGGGGGTAGCCTGGAGGAGACCCATGACTGATAAGTCACAAACGGTGTCCCCTATACCAGAGTGGTTGGAGGCTGTGAGAGCAGCCCTCATGTCGGTTACGCAGACATCCAGCTCCCATCGTGTCTGTGTGTGGCTGAAGCTGAGCGGCATCTCTGCCTGTGTCCCGAGGACCTGGACAGAACCAGCACCTTGTTAATGTGAGGTAGTCTGTCCCGAGGCCCCATCACCGAGCCTCGTTCTGTGAGCTGTTGGAGATTAAAGTGGACACACGGTGTTTTGTGTACTCAGTATCCATTTTACACCTCTTTTGGAGAACCCTCAAATTTTCTTTCAGAGAACCACAATTCCTCTAATCTCAGAGTACATGATTTTCAGAGAAGCTTAACTGTGGCTTCCAGGAACTATACCTCTGAGTCAGACTTAGTCACTCAGGACATCAAATTCCTCTGGCCATGGTGAGGACAGCATTAACTGGATGAGTCCAATAGGGGTGAATCTCGAATTTTTGCTGGAGCTCATGGAAACTCTTTCCCACTGAATTTGGAGCTGTGAGGATGTATGTGGAAATTCTGCTACCATGCAGAGTGGAGCTGCCTAAGAATGAAGAGAAAACAGAGGGCAAAAGAACTTTAATATGATGAGAAAGACCAGGTCCTCCTGATAGTCAATGAGCCCCTGGCTCAAACCGTACCTGAAGACTTGCCACTGGGTTTTTCAGTTACATTAACCAATAGAATCTTTTTTTGTTTGTTTGTTTAATGCAGTTTGAATTGAGTCTTCTGTCACCTGCAGCTGAAAGAGTTCTGATAAGAGAGTTGACAAAGAGACAAGACTTAGACACCTTTAAACGCTTCTGGGTGTGAAATGCAGTCACTACACTTTCCCAAGAAAAAGTGCACATTTGAAAAAGCAATTAGAGTAAATCAACAGGGCAAAATGCTACTTGGAGAAAATACAGTAAAAGAAGAATTGGAATGGGATGAGATTAATGAAGGCAAGCTTCCTGTAGAAAGTGAGTTTGGATAGAGAAATAATAATCATGACAACAGCAACTATTTACTATTTACCCTAACTATGTGCTGGGCACCAGGTTAAGTAGTTCCCACATGCAGTGGGATAATACTCTGAAATAATAACCAGATTAAGGGGTACTTCCTTGTACCCTAAAGCCTTGTTCTCACTCAAGCTTGGAATTTCCTTGTTTGTGGCCTCAGGGAAGAAATGATACAGTGCAAAGAAGAGCATCTTCTGGCTTTTGAGTTTCAAAAGTGAGATATTCTGGGAGGAAAGAGACTACCTTTGGCTTAAACAAAAGCTTTGGGAGTTTTGGCAGGCTAGATTATTCGGAAAACATATTCCAGTAAAAACAACTAAAAATGCTGGATAAAGTATAAAGAGCATCTTCTTAAAAGCACTGAAAAGGGGCCAGCCTGGTGGCACAGAGGTTAAGTACACACGTTCTGCTTCGGTGGCCTGGGGTTCACTGGTTCGGATCCCGGTTGCAGACATGGCATGCTGTAGTAGGCGTCCCACATATAAAGTGGAGGAAGATGGGCAAAGATGTTAGCTCAGGGCCAGTCTTCCTCAGCAAAAAGAGGAGGATTGGCAGATGTTAGCTCAGGGCTAATCTTCCTCAGGGAAAAAAAACAAACACTGAAAAGACAAGACAGTAAATACTAGGTCCAACTGAAAGGAAAATGGGCACACAGTGAAGTTAGTGAGAAAAGAAGTGGCTTTGATCTAGGGCATCTTCCAATTCTAGCAAGAGCCGTGTGGGGTGATGGGGGCCTAGGACCCACACAGGTTGGGAATATGACATTGGGAGTATGATAGGAGATCCCATCTACAGAAAGCTGGGATCTCACAGGACCACAGCCTCAGAGTAGGTGTAATCCAGAAGCAAACGAGCTCTTACACAGATTTACAGTGAAGGTTTTCCAACCCGCATGGTTCAGAGAGTGTCAACCTTGAACTTGGCTGAAAGTGGTCCCAAATCAGTAATGACCCCATGTGCCTGGCAGAAGCAAACACAGACATTCTCTGGAGAAAATCACCTCTTCCAAAGCCATAAATTATCTCAACAGCATCCAGCACATAGAAAATAATTAGATATACAAGGAAACTAGAAATGGTAAGAGTCAGCAGAAAAGATGGGTAGCAGGAATAAACCTGTAAAAACTCCAGAAACTAGAATTATTAGACACTTGATATATAACAAATGCTTATTGTGTTCATAAAATAAGAGAAAAGTTTGAAAAAGAATGGAGCGACCAAGAAACTATAAAAAGTAGCATAAAATATTTTTTTAAAAAGCAAATAGAACTTCTAGAAATGAAAAATACACAGGTGAAAGTTAAAACTTAATAAATGAATTCAACAACAGATTATATGCAGCTGAAGAGAAAGCTGAATGTTAGCTAAGAAGTTACCCAGAGTGTAACACAGAAAGTTAAAAAACATGTAAAGTACATATGAAAGAGTAAGAGACTTAGAGGTTAGAGCACAAAACTCTAAAACATATTTAAATAGAGTCTCAGAAGGAGAGTAGAGAGACAAGGGGCCAGAAACACCATTTGAAGAGATTGGTGATATTTTCTGGAGTCGATCAATAATAACATTCCCTAAATTCAAGAAGCCTATGAATCCCCAAGAGGATAAACAAAAGAAGCCCACAACAGAGAAACATCGTGCTGAGAAGCAGAGAAAGCCAAAGACAGAGAGAAAATTTGAAAGCAACCGGGAAAAAAAAGAGATTACTTTCAAAGAAATGACCATTTAATAGCTGACTTGTCAATGGAAAATGGAAACCCAGAAGACAGGAGACCATCTTCAGTGTACCGAGAGAAAGTGACTTCCAACTTATAATGTTATAGGCAAAGAAAATTTACAAAGAAGATAAAAAATGTATTTTATGACAAATGAAAACAGACAGTTCATCACCTCAGTAAAGGAAATTTCTAGAGAATACGCTTCAGAAAGAAGGAAAGTGATCTGACGTAGTATATCTGAGACCTGAGAAGGTATAGGCAACAAGGAGAGTGGCAAAAATGTAGACCAGTCTAAATGAATCATAGTTGCAAAACAAACACATGAATTGTAATGTCCTGTGGGGTTAGAATTAAAATACTGCCAAGCATAATATATAAACCAGGGGTGGTAAAAAATGGAGAATTTAAAGTATTTGAAAATCCTTGTATTATCTGGGAAGAGGAAAAGGTTTTGATTAACTTTAGATGTTGACATATTAATCATGCATGCTGTAATGTCTGGAAAAAGTACTAAAAGAATAGAAACAGAATTAGTCATAAAAGAAGGAAGAAATGAGAGAAAAAGAAACAACAGAATAGGTGGGAAAAACAGAAAAGCACAAAAGATTTAGGAGAATAAATATGAATTAGAATGAGACTTCTCCAGCCCTAAGACCCCAAGAGGACATAAAGCTCTCTTGGTTTGGCAGGAAGAGAAGGAACAGTTGGGAAGCAAGAGTGAGCAGATGTGGGTCCCTGAGGAAGGAGAGCCCTGCCCTCTCCCACTGGCTGGTTTGTAGGATCTGAGAGCAGAGGCGGTCTGTGCCTCACTTGCTGGATAGAATCCAGAGTAGAAAGGGTTATATGGTGTATGTGGGGAGATAGGTCCTTAGATCACCTTACAGAGTTTCCCCAGGTCCAGCAAGGTAAGGGAGCAGCAGAATGATCCTGGCACCCAAGAGCAATGCAGGAGGAGACCAAGTCTTTGAAAATCATATGATGTTTCCTTTGACCCAGTATAGCACCCATGCAGCAAGAATGTTTATTGTGTGCCACAAAGTGGGACAGAAGAGAGAGAGAGAGCCGACGGGAATGAAGAACAGCACAAGAACAACCCGTATGGTGCATCAACTGAGGATCACAGGGTTTGATGGTTGCCTGGGTGGAAGTCAGTATGGACGGATGATGACTGAGGAACAAATACCCGCTCTCACACCCCAAACCCAGCCTTATGTAAGTACCCAGGAACTTAGACACAACCCTAGCGAGGGGCCCCTGAATTAACCGAGTTTAAATTTCTCAGAGGACAGGCTGTACGGCCAGGATAATTTCAGGCACCAGTAATAGAAATCAGTTCAAACTGGTTTAAACAAGATGGTGATTGATTGATTCACTTGACAGGACATCCCAGGGCAGGCTGGGCTTCCAGTTGATTTAGTCCAGTGGCTCTGATATATTTTCCCTTGATTCTCCTAGCTGTGATCTCCTCGGGTGCCAGCTCCAAGTACAAAGACAGCAGCAGCAGTTCTGGACCCCTTGTTGATGCCCAACATCCAGGAGAAAAGGGACCATCTTTCCCTGTACTTTCTTCTAAGAAAAAGAAACATCTTCCAGAGCATTTGGCGAATTTCTCCCACACTGAGCCACATGCTCGTTCCAAACCAATCCCAATCACTGGAAGAATACAGGTTTGACTCAGACTAATCAGGGCTCATCTTTGACTGAGGTCAACTCTCCCAATTGCCTGGCTACTACAAAATGAGGAATAGAACGGACATTGCAGAACAACCACAATTACAGTCCTCCCCTTTACTGCCCAATATTCACACACACCCTCTGTGCTATGTTACAATCGCCGAAAAGCCAGTGCCTAATAAGATGCACACATGCCCTCTTAAGAAAGTACCACCCAAACTTCACCCAATCATGTATCCATTGGCAAACCCAGGATCTCTGGGAGGCGTGCAATCCATCAAGTCAATTACGTGCACCTGGATTGAAAAGAAATCAGGCAGGAAATGAGGTGGTTGTTTCTTGTTCATGTATGAGCCTGGAACACTGAGTCTCAGTGCTCTTGTGTATTAAATGAGAATAGTAATGTCTGCTATGCAGGTTGTGATGCTGATTGAAAATAAAATAAAAAACGACAAAAATAAACCAATATGAGCTGTGCATATTCAAACCTCACCTGCTGATCATAGTAAATGCATTGCATTTGCAGCTGATATGCCGAGATCCTGGAGCTCAAAGTGATACCCCTTTGATTAGCACAAAGACCTGCTATTTTCCCATGGGGTAACCTCCTCCCCCTAGTTCCTCCTAGGAGTGTGAGCATGTTCCACACATAGTTAGATCTGTCATGCTGGCTGCAGTCCCAGTGTTCTCCTGCCCTGTGCATCTACTTCTTCAGATCAGCATATTAGCTATTTCAAAAGGGGCACCCACAGTTGAGCTGCTGGCCCTTACTGATACCTTTATTCTCTTCTATCACAGCCATCTCCCTCCCAGAGCCTCAGAGTGTGGAGTGGGGACTGGATGATTCTCAAGAACAGCCTCACTTCCCACCTGGATTCACAGCATCCTCCAACATCCCAGCCCTGCTGCCCAGTCCAGTCTCCTCTACCAGATTCCTTTTCTTTCTTTCTTTTTTTTTTTTGCAGGGAAAGATTCACACTGAGCTAACACCTTTTGCCAATCTTCCTCTTTTTTTCCCCTCCCCAAAGCCCCAGTGCATGGTAGTATATCAGAGTTGTAAGTCGTTCCAGGTCTTCCATGTGAGCCGTTGCCACTGCATGGCAACAGATAGAGGAGTGGTGTCATTCCAGGAACTGCACCTGGGCTGCCGAGCATTGACAGCACTGAATTTTAAGCACTAGGCCATGAGGGCTGGCTCCAGATTTCTTTAACTTTGCCTCAGGGGCCCATTAGGATTCCCACCCATGCCCTTCCCCGTTCTACCTTCTTTAGGAAAGCCCAGTTCACCAGCTGCATATGTTTAAATGCCAATAATAGGCCAAATTCAAGTTTTCTCCTATAACGGCCCTGGGTAGCATGCAAACTTGAGTGGACATCTGTCCTGAGAAGTCCTAGTTCACCTAGAGGCCTCAGAGGACCTTTGAGAAGAGTCTGGGCCTCCACAGAGCTCCCGCTCTGTCTAGAGACGGCGCCACACTAGTGGTATGACTTTCAGCAGATCACTTACTTTCTTCGAGCCTTGATTTCCACGTGCCTAAAACAGTTAAAGCTGTGCTGACGGGGAAATTTGTAGCCCTAAATACTTACATTGGAAAAGGGCAGAGGAGGAAGATGGGAAAGATTTTTTTTAGTGAAGATATCCAGGACACATTGTTAAATGGAAAAAGCAAGATGCTATCTTTTGTATAAGAAAGGGGGACTAGAATATACATTTATATTGCTTGATTCTGCACAAAGAAACACTGGCAGGATACATGAAACGATAAAAGCGTTACCTGTAGGATCTGGCAGAAAATGGGCTGGGGGATGGGGAGGTGAGAGAGTGGGTAGATGGGAACAAGGTGGGACTCAGATTTCATGCATATTTTTTTATATTGTCCTGATTTTTTGAACCTTATAATTTGTATCCATTCAAAATAACCAAGCATTTTTGTTAAAAAAATGTAAAGCATAAAGATAAAGCAAATAAAAATTGTCCATAATCTTCCCACCAGCTAATCTCTGTTAACATTTAAAAAATAATAATACATGTACATTGTTAGAAATTTTCAAAGCAGTATAGAGAGGTATAAAATTGAAAAGTAAATCTCCCTTCTCATTGTCCCAAAGGCAGCAACTTTTAACAGTTTCTTGCGTTTCCTTCCAGAAATTTACTTATTTATAGGATTTACGCTGATGCATGGTTCTTGTTTTCTTCACAAATAGAGTGTCTTGACTCCATCAGTATATGTAGAGAGCTTATATTTTATGATAAGTATTTGCTATGATCTAGGTAATTATTTCTCTATTGATGGATATTCAGGTTGTTTGTAGTTTTTTTTTCTTTTACTATTACCAGTCATGTGCTTAATGAGCTGTCTTGTTTAAACATCTTGAAATGACAAATTAATTTTGAACTTAGGTGAGGTAAAAATAATGCATTTTAGTCAGCTGTAGAACGTGATAGTTTCCCATGATGCTACATTTCTTGAGAGAGAGAGAGGCGGTCTAATCTTCATCCCCCACCACAACGGAGGCCCCCAAGGGAAGGCGGTGCTGCAGTGGAATGTTGCTTTTAAATACAGCTGGTCTCTAATTGCTTTTAGCCCGGAGAGGTAAAGTGCCTCGCCCAGAGCCAGAGCCAGAGCCAGGCTGGGACACCGCCCGCCCTGTCCCTACACGGAGCTCTTTCTCCTGAGTAGTCCCGTCCCTCCAGTCGGTCCCTTGGGTACCCTATCTCTGTCGGAAGCTATCATTTGTCGGGTCTCACTGGGGCCCTTTGCGCCCTCTACTGGATGATCTGAAGGTTGCCTCGAATCTTCCGCTTAGGGTCTGGCGCCCTCTGCTGGCTTTGAGGATTCCCCACAATCGTTAAAGGAGTGGGACCTGCGCTGAACTTTAGAGCTCACCCGTTCCCATCCCCGCTGTCATGTGGGGAAACTGAGGCAGCAAGCGGGGAAGTGACCTGCTTAAGAACACAAAACAAATAAGCTCGTCATCCCAGAATTTAGGCCTTCTGACCCTTCTTCCAGCACCGTTGCCAGCACACCCTCGTTGGTTGGAAGGAATGAAGAAGATGAGGGGATGCCAGACGGGAGTCCCAGGCTGGAGGAGTCTCCCTTCCATGCATATCTCCAGGAGCCCTCTGGAACTCCTCACCAGGCAGGGGGTCCCTGGGCTGGAAGGAACGAATGTTCAGCTGGACTCGCCTGCCGCTGTCCTCTGGGGCAGCGGCCCTACTGCCCTCTCTATGCCTCGCTTCTCCCCGCAAAGCATGGATGGGCTCAATAATGTCCCAGGCATAGGCCGTGCTTTCCCCAAAGCCATCATTCCCAGGTTCCTTCACGGATTTTGCCATATCTATGTACCAGCCAGACTACAATTTACTTAATACTTTTCTTTAAATTGTCTCCTTTTATTTATTTTATTTATTTTTTATTTTTAATTATTATTATTATTATTTTTTAGGAAGATTAACCCTGAGCTAACGTCTGCCTCCAATCCTCCTCTTTTTGCTGAGGAAGACTGGCCCTGAGCTAACATCTGTGCTCATCTTCCTCTACTTTATATGTGGGACGCCTGCCACAGCATGGCTTGCCAAGTGGTGCCGTGTCTGCACCAGGGATCCTGGTCAGCAAACCCCGGGCCACGGAAGCAAAACATGCGAATATGACCGCTGTACCACTGGGCCGGCCCCTAAACTGTCTCCTTTTAAACATAAAGGCCCAAGGAAATGCACCCCCTCCCCTGGGTGATGACGCATAGATGCCTCTGGTCCCCTAGGAATTGTCTTTCAGTCCTGGTTGCCTTCATTCACTGCAAGAAGGCTTGATCCTCACCCTGAATTCTTCACTTAAAACTATCATGGCCGTACTGGGGGGTGAGAGCCCGGTATCTTTCAGACACTGACCCTGCTCTGTGTCTTCACCACGCTATTCAATCCTCCTTACAGCTCAGTGGAGTATGTATTCTTATCCTCAGGGGAAATCGAGGCACAGACAGGCTAGTTATGTGCCCAAAGTCCCACAGTGGGTAAATTGTTGAGCTGAATTTGATCACTTTATTTCCAAAGCCAACTGGTGTGATCTTGCTTGTCTTTTGAGACTAAAAGGAAAATGATGCAAAGCTATAATGAAGAGATGACTGGGGCAGCGCTGGTGCTATGGAGGGACTGATTGTGCAGGGGGAAGGCAGATGGTGGACATGTGAGGACAGTGGGGCAGGCCGTGTTGTGATGGAGGCATGAACCAGGTGTGATATCCTAGCATACAGGGAATATGGGAGCATCAGAGACCCTGTGGGTACAAGTCCTGGGGTGCAGAGGGCAGGATGGAGTGGGTAAGTAGGGGCATTCTGGGTCCTGCCTTTCTGATGCCCCAGCGAATGCCATTGACCCTGATGGGTACGTTTCTGATTGCTTACTGGCCATGTAGTAACATTTTCTCTATGGGAGCTCTTCTCAACGGAGTGGCTCTGCCTGGGGCCTTCTCCTGGGGTAGCACTGGGCCACGGTGGGATGCATAGAGGAAGATGGAGGTAAAGCTGAAGACAGAAGCACAGCTGGACTCCTAGCTCCACCACTCGATGACTGTGACTTTGGCCTCAGTTTCCTCATCTGCCAGATGTCCCGCAGTAAACATGGAGATGCACCACCCAGGGTCCCCTTCGTGGAAAGGCTTGCTGCCTGGCTGTGGGGAGTGGAATCAGCAGACAGCCTCCAACCATCAGCTCCTTCGGAGTCAGCTCCAGAGAACACACTCTTTCCTTCTAGCAGCTGCCCGCATATCTGGAGACTGAGTGAGGCAGGGGGCAAATGTCGGGTCATTTCAACCCAGCAAGGGATCTTCCGGTAGGCAAAACTCCCTCCAGAGCTCGAGGCTCCAGCGCTGACCGAGGCTTTGTCGCGCCTGCATCACAGTCTCGCTTCTCCCTCTGCCCAACCCCGCTTCCATCCCTTTCCTTTCACAGCTGCTGATTGCAAATAAACCCCTTGCACCCCAAACTCTATCTCCGCTTCTGCCTCTGGAGAAGCCAATCTGTGACAGATCTGTTGTTTGCACCCAGGACAAAGGAGCCACCCTGCCAGCTTTGATGAAACGATGCTGGGTATGAATCCAAAATATGAGAACTATCCCTTTCATGGGACCTACCTTCTGGCCTGTCCGAGATTGAGTTTTGGTGGCGGCACTGAAGGCAGTAGGAGGTCAGGCTGTGCGGTTCAGGGGCAGCCTCTCTGTGTGGTCTAGCTTTCGTAGAACCAGAGCAAATAACTTGAAGACCTAAGGGCTAAGGGACTATCAAGGGAGGCTTCTTGAGAGGAGAATGGCCCTGAGGAAGATGGCCAATATTGCAGGCCCTGCATCATTTTCATTTAGTGGCTCCACGGACATTTATTGAACGTATGTCATGTGCAAGACCTTGTGCCAGGAGACGGGAAGTTTGGCACAAAGCCTCAGGGAAGATCTCTGACCACAATGGCCCCAAGTGACATTCCCCAGCCCCATGAGCCTTGGACATTTCTCTAATCAGTTCCCTCATCATTTGATTTCTTTGCACTGAACAGCTGAAGTCTCTATAATAAAAACAAGCTTCAACCAAAGAGAAAATCAATAAGCAAAAAGCTCAAAATGCTTCTTCACCATTGAATAGCATCAAATGCTCCTCTGATCCTTGTTTCTGCATGCAGTTTCTACTCCATAGTCTTTATTATGAAAATAACACTTAGCGTGCTCTTTTTGTCACTTGGCATTATTTTATAGAGACTGTTCCTTGTTTCAGTGAACATATTTGTCATTTTAATGCTTGCACAATATTGTACTGTGTGGTCAAATCATACTTGGTTTATACCCTACCGCCAGCTAGGCACTGCATATGCTTCTAGCTCTTCATTAACATAGAAAATGTATTTATAATTATATTTGCATGCATGGAGCAAGTTCTTTTTTTTCCCTTAAATAACTTACCCTGGGTGTCCCTCCAGAAGTAAAATCACACAAAGCATATGGTCAGTTTTGTTGGCATGCCCCCCAGAAAGCAGGGTCAAATTTATAGTGCCACCAAGAGCTTCTAGAACCTTACAGAAACAAGAGTTTCCCCACACCTCTGCCAGTTTTGAGTTTTACACCTCCACAATTTTGGTTGTTAATTTAACAGGTTGGTGTTCTTCCTGGTTCTCATTTCTAATTTGCATTTCTCTGTTTTGGAGACAACCTGTCAGAAAGTTTTTTTCTCCTAAGGAACAGCATCTCATCTTGCCAGGAGATGGCGCTGTGGCTCTGTGCTCCGGCTCCCTGAGAAGCAGCCTTGGTGGTGGTGGTGGTGGGCAGGGCGTGTGCACCAGGAGAGGGGACTTTAAGAAATCCTCTGGTCTCCCTTGGAGCCCCAGTTTCCCACCTGAGTTCAGAAGACCTAGTTTTGGTGAGGAGGTGATGCCACGCCTGCTGGGCCTGCCTTGCCTTGCCCTGCAGCGTATCTTCCACTCTCTTGGAGTTCAACAGAAGCCAAGTTTAGGAAGTGTCCGCTGCAGGCCAGACATACTGCATACCCTCCAAAAAAACTCATAAGCAAATCAAAGGAAAATATACAGACAAAATCAACTCTACATGCTGTACTTCCTAGAAAATGAGTTCAAGGTGCAATGAATTATTGGGAATCGGAGGGCCTGCCTCCAACTGTAAGTATGTGGGATCTTGGGGGCTGAGCTGGGCCTGCTGGGGGTGTGGAGGCAGGTTAGTAGAGAGGAGGGAGTGGGGGCCGGGATTTGGGGCCTGACCAAGAGCCACTGTGAGCCTGGAGCTCTGGTGGAAACAAAAAGGAAGATGAAGCTGGGAAGATAGATAAAGAGACAATCTGTGGTGGGACGTGAATGCCAAGCCAAGCAGTGTGGACTTGACGTTGTAAGGGAAGGTGTGCCAATGAAGGTTCCCAGCAAGAACACGGCGGGGGCAGATCTGTGCTTTGGCAAAATTAGCCCGAGGTTTGACTGATTCGGTGGTTTTCCCTGTGTGTTCTGTGGATGCATTTCCTCCCCATCTGACTGACCCTCAGAAGTGGTTGATATGGGTCTCTCTTCTCAAAGTGCTCTCTTTCCTTGGCTCCTGTGACACCACAATGCTCTTTTTTCCCCTCCTGCCTCTGTAGCCCCTCCTCGGTCTCTTTTGCCGCCTCCTTGCCTTCTTCCAGCCCTTAAACACTGTGCTTCATCAAGGCTCCCCTTACTCTGCACTCTCTCCTGGGCGATCTCGGCCGTGCTCTCCGCTTAATTACACCCTACACCGAGATGACTCAGCCCAGGCCTCCCCTTGGAGCTCCAGCCCCATGTATCCAACCGCCTGCTCCACGGCTCCTCCTGCATGTTTCGGAAGCATCTTTAACTCATGTCCCAAACTCCCCCACCCAACCTTGCCCAATACTGGTCCTCTTCTGCTGATCCTCAGCTGAGTGGGCACACCACCATTCATACTGTTAGGCAATTAAAAAAATCTCGGAGGCATCCTTACCACCTCCCCTCTCCTCCCCCCATCTCCATCCTGTCCCCAAGTCCACTCGACCCTTCTTGCTCAACATCGGTCAGAACTGTCTGCTTCTTTCTATCTGCTCTGCCATCACCCAGGTCGAAGCTACAATGCCTTTCACCTGGACCACTGTGAGGACTCCTAACTGGTCTTCCTGCGTTTGCTCTAGCTCCTCAACAATCCCTCCTTCACACCCCAGCCAGAGCCATCTTTTCAAAATGCAGAACTAACCGTGTCACTCACTGTCCCCGTGAATCTCCACAGTGGCTTCCCATTGCTTTTTCTTTAACACTTCTATTAAGATAATACAGAAAGGAGCATAGAACAGATGTGCAATCAAACTCTTGAAACCAACTGCCAGGAAAGGAGACAGATCCGTCCAGCCACCCTGCTCCATGTGCCCCCCCAAACAGGACTGCCTCCTTCTTCCACCCCCAGAGCAACGCCTATCTTGACTTTTTATGGGAAGCATCTCCTTATTTTTCTCATCATCCAAGCACACAACCTTACATAGTGTCGTTCACCTTTGCCTGTTTTGTCTTATTATTTGTATGTCTGTTAGTTCTCCTTTAATCTAGAGGTCTCCCTCCATCTCTTTTTCTTCCCTCTTGCAATGTATTTGTCTTGCAGAATTCCCACTGGTTTTAAAATAAGAAAAAACATTCCCTGCCACTCCTGTAAGGCTTTCCTTGGTCTGATCCCCCCAAACCCCTCCAGCCTCATCTCCCACCAGGCAGCTTTCCACTCTCTTTTTAATCCCATGCCCTTGATTTGGTGCTCACACCTTCTCCAAGCCCCGCCAGGGTTTTTACAAGGGCTGTTTCCTCTGCCTGAGATGCTCTTCTGTCCCTTGTGTCTCCCAGTTAACCCCAACTGTTTTTGAATTTCGGTTGGAGCGTTCCCTCCTCAGAGAAGCCTTCTCCACCTGCCCTGACTTGGTCAATCCCCTGAGCAGAGCCTCTCACAGCCACCTCCCTTCCCCTCCACTGCACAGGTCAACGTGGCGGTTTTCCCCTTGTTGGTGGGATGATACGATTCATGACCGTCAGTTCCATGATGGTAGGGGTTGTGTCTGCTTTTGCTCACTGTTGCTTCTCCACTATCTAGCTGGGTGCCTGGCACATAGTAGGTTTTTGATTAAAAATTTGCTGACTGCTGCCACGGGAGAGATAGCCAGCAGATGCCAATGCAACTAGGAGAGAGGCTGTGTCTGGAGACCTGGATAGAGGAGCCCTGACTCCTCAGAGGTGAGAGCTGAAGCCGCAGGGATAAGTGGGGTCCTGGAGAAGAATGGAGCAGTGAGATGTCCCACGCAGCACACGAGGCCATGCCAGGGTCCTTCTGCCCACCCCGCAGTCTATAGTGCAGGAGCCAGGCCTGGACTGGGATGCTGGAGAGGCTCCTGGGTCCAACCACTCCCACTCGGGGCCACTGGGGCTGAGCTAAGTGGAAACAAATGTTCGCTGGCTTCTCCCCAGCCCAGCCCCTCCCTCTCAGCCCCTGCTCGCCCCTCCCCCTCCTCCAAGCTCCCAGGTTCTTTCTCCCTTTGACTGATGGGGTGATGGGAAGGTTGGGATCAAGGATAGGGTTGAGAGATGTGGAAGATGGGAGGCAGGTGGTCTCTGTGGGGAACTGGGGCCTGGGGTGGGAACCCCCACCCACAAAGGCCCAGAGGGAGTCTTGGAGCAAACTTGGCCCGAAAGGCAGGGATAAGGCTGGCTAAAGCTGGGAACCAGGCATTTGCGTTCCCACCCCAGGCTGGAAAGGCACATTCTCATGACTTCAGGTGGCCTAGAAAAAGCTGATGTAGAGTGATCCGGGATACAGAAGGGAGAGAAAAATGTATCTGTCTCTCGCTTTTCTTTTTTCCTTCCCTCCATCTCTCTAGGGGGCTGGCCTTTCCTCTCTCTGTTCTCCTGGGACCCGGGGACCCAGGGCCCTTAGGAATTCTCAAGCCTTGTCACCACCCTAAAGGAATGAGAGTTAGGTCCCATTGCTAGTGAAAGAAGGAGGGAGAGCAGTGGTGGGGGGGAGGGAGGGAGAGAGGGAGGTTATTGGGAGGGGAAGGGTCACAGGCCCAAATTCCTGGGCTCCTGCAGCTTCAGTCTCTCTGAGAAACAAAGAAACAGAGAAAGTGATTTAGAGATGGACACAAGTAGAGGCCGAATTATGGAAATGGGAAAGACGTGAAGACACAAGAAAGACAGCAAGAGAGAATCCAACAGAGACAGAGGGCTCCGCTCTCCCCTGCAGCGATTCTGATCTTATCTATCTCCAGCTGCCTCTCTCCCCCTCCACAGTCCCCACCTCTGCCCCTCCTTCCTCTCCAACTCCACAGCCAGACACCCATGTCTCTCTTCCCCCCCCCCTCCCCCGCTCTCATTTGCGCCAGGGCCTGGAAGTAGAGTTGACAGGTTCTCAGGACTCAAGGCAGAGTGGTGGGGGAAGAGAGGGAGGCGGCCCAGCGCTCAGAGGACAGAAAGCGGGGAATCAGAGTGACCCAACCCCATCCACATTGCCTCTTTCTGGGTTGCTGTGTTCCCACTCAATCTTTTGTGATTGTTCTTCTATAGGCATGTCTGTACAGAGGTGTGTGTGTGTGTGTGTGTGGTGTGCGCGCATGCATGCGATCTCCAGGGAGGCAGGCATGTGTCTCAACCTGAGCCAGCCCACCTGTGTGTCCATCCATACCTGTGGGTGAAAGTTATCCGGCATTGTGTAGGGGAGGTGAAGGTGTCCTGTGGTTTCTGTGGGCTGATCTGGAAGCCGGAGCCCAGCTGTGGTGTGTGTGAGTGTGCCTGTGTGTGCACGCATCTTGATCTGTCTTTGCGTGCCTCTGTCTCAATCTCCTGGTCCCCCAGCCCTGCTCCGTGGAATGTCTTCTAAGGTGATAGTGGTGAATTGAAGCCTCAGGAATGTCTGAACTCACCTGTCTGAAGGTTTGGAGGGCATAAGGGCAGAAGTCATGCTCTGCCTCTGCCCAGATGCCAGCTACCCCTAGATGGGAGGGGGGCAGAGGCAAGGTTGCCCTTGGAATTGAGGCCCTGGGAATTGGGGGCTCAGGAGGCCTGCCCATCACAGACTGCAGCCCCCCTCTCAACTGCCCCAGTGCTGCTGCAGGCACTACTGGGTGAACTGGTTCTAGAATGGGACTCTGGTGAGGGGAAAGGATGAGGACTCAGGGAGTCCAGGGATGGCCAAATATTCTGCAAGATCTGGCCAGAGAGAGCACTGCAGGAGGGGTGGGGCGATCTGTGTGTGTTTGTAGGAAAGGTGGGGGGTGGGGGCAGAAAGGCCGCCTGCGGGGGAGAACGCTTCTTGGCAAACGCCCCAGTTTCCTGAGCTGATCCCTGCTCCCTGCCACTGCTCCCAATTCTGTTGTTTCAATAACATCATTTTTATCCACCCCACAGAGAGACTGTGTCTTAGGAGGGGGAGGTGAGGAGCAGGGCCAGGGCATGAGGGGGTGGTAATGGAGAGAGGCTGGGGTCTCGAGGCAGCAGGGACTAAACTTGGGGCGCTCCCTCCTCAGGCAGAGGCAGGGCGGTCCCAGAGTCCTGGTCCCCTGACGACAAAGACAAATACATTAAAATTCTTGCCTCGGAGAAGAATGCAGGATAGGGAGAGCATTTCATAATCTGCAATAACAGTAGCAGGGAGGGGGCAGGGGTGGACAGGGGTTCGGAACCCAGGCAGTGGTTCCCAGGGGGCTGCTCACTGGCCACCTGCAGCCTCAAGGGACCCCTAGAGCCCTCCAGCTGCCTGTTCGGCACCATCTGGCCTGAGCGTGTGCCCAACCTGGGCACGTCTTTGAATGTGCAGTGTCCAGAGCTGGCATTGCCTGCAGAAAGAGCAACTGTGTACACAATTAATAGGTGCAGGGCTGTGCATGGCATCTGGATGCTATTAAAGGCTAAAATGGGGGGGCAGCACTTGGGCCATGCTCCCCTCACTAGCTCCCTCAGCCACTAGGCCCCCCCCCTCATCCTTTCCCCTTCTCTAGAGTGCCCTAGCCACCACCCACCAGAACTCTCTGTACCTAGTACAAGGGGTTAGACTGACACAGCCTGGACACCAGTGCCCTGGGGTGGGGCTCCCAGCAAACCCCAGGGCTTCCCTAAGTGCTTAGGCTAACGTTTCTCTATCTCTTTTCTCTTCTCCACTTTCTCATCCTTCCTTTCCTGAATCTGTCTCCTCCCCTGGGTTAAGCACCTATGATGTTTTGTCGCATCCCTTTGGTCCCCCAGCCTTATCTTGATCCACTTGTCTCCACTCTCTGGGGGACTCAGGATCTTGCCCTCTCTCTGCTCATCAGGGCTGTGCATCTCTCTTGGTAGTGGCCTCCCTCCCCAAGTCCAGGTGTCCCCACTCCAGACGACCTGGAAATTTCCCCCGGGAGCCTGAAGTTTCTGCCACACTTACTTGAGGTCCTCAATCTGTCCTCCCCACCCCAGGACACCCTTAAAGGTTGATGGCCACTCTAGATGGTGGTGGTAGAGAGACTGGCCCTTGCTGTGGAATGTCCCGCACCACCTGTCCCTCGACACCCCTGGGGCACGCGGGGCCGGAGGGGAGGAGCAGGGACTGCAGTGGCTGCCAGGCTGCTTAGCGTGATGAATGGAGCTGTCCCTCCTCCCCACGGGGCCTTTGATCTCCCCCGTGGGGAGGGGGCCAGGGGCATCAAAGACATTTTTGCGGCATTAGAGAATCAGATAAATGCCATCTCACCTGCAGCTGGCTCTCCCACCCCTTCTGGCCGGGCCAAGCCGGGGAAGAAACGTGAGGCAGGGACCCGCGGACACGCGAGGCCCGGCTGCGGGGCGTTCTGACCTCTCCCTCTCTGGCAAGTCTGCAACTTCAGCTCTATCGCTCGCTTACACGTGCGAGCGCTTGAGCGCAGGCCATCAAGAGGTTCCTCTTGCTGTCTAATCTCCTCTCCGCACCTCCCTCCCCCGGACGCGGGTTTGAAGAGGCGGGGTGGCTGGGGAGCGAGAGTGGAGGCCTAGGGCTTCCTCCTTTTGGCAAGGAAAGGCTGAGAAAGGAGCGTGCGGCGCGGAGGCGGGGCCCGGTAAGAGATGACCCCTCCAGAGACGGCCCGTTGGGCCATCGAGTTCGACACCCAACCCCGGAGCACCCAGCGCCCCCCGGCCGACTTCCTCTCCTGGCCCCCGCTCCAGCATCTCCCTCCGCACCGCCCCCCCCCCCCCACCCAAACTCCCTCATTCCTGGGAAGTTTTCTCTCTTTACAGTCAACAAACCTGTCAAACGTCTCCCTTCCAGCCCGTCCCCCATTCCTCAGCTCCTCTTCCTTCCCGCTCTTACCCTTCTCCACCCTACTTCCCCGCCCCTCCTTGCCCCCGACTCCGGGCGGCGGCGGGGGGCTCCCAGTCCGCGAGAGGCGAGGTGAGGGGGCGAGGCAGGCGGGTCCCGCAGCCACGAGCGCTCTCGGGCCCCGCCCCGGGACCTCGCTCCCGCCCTCCGCCGAGCTCCGCGCCCGCCGCCCCGGGGCGCACGGCTCCCTCCCCAGAGTCCCGCCGCCTGACTGTCGCAACTGCCACCCCCACGGCCCCCCTGCCCCTCGCCCCCGCTCCCTCCCACCCCCGCCCCCGGCTCTGATTTCTTCTCCCGAGCGAGCTCGGCAGGAGACACAGGCGCTGGCTGCCCCGTCCGCTCTCCGCCTCCGCCGCGCCCTCCTCGCCCGGGATGGGCCCCCCCGCCACCGCCGCCGGAGCCATCGCCTCCCGGCCGCCGCTGCCGTCGCCCCGCGCGCCCTGAAGCCTGGGCCCGCGCGTGCACCGGTTGGCCCCGCAGTCTCGCCCACTGCCCGCACCGGCCGGCCGTAGAGCGGTCACGATGCTGCCGCCCGCGCCCTCCCGCCTCGGGCTGCTGCTGCTGCTGCTCCTGTGTCCGGCGCACGTCGGCGGACTGTGGTGGTGAGTGCTGCACCAGGCTGACCCGGCGCGGCTCCGGACGCTCGAGGGTGGGGACCTCGGGACCCATCGCGGGGCTCCGAACCGCGCTCCACTGCCTCTGAGCTCTACCTGCGCGCGGAGCCCAGCCTCAGGGCAGCTGGAGAGGTGCCAGGAAGGTGCGTGCCGCTCTCCTGCCGGCCTCCGCCAGGGGCACTTCTGATCCGCCACTTAGACGTTCCTAACCCCCCACCCCACCTCGCACATCCTAGCGTATTTCCTCCTCCCGTGTCCCACACCCCCCACCCCACCTTCCCCAGGTTATGCGCTCCATCCAGGTCACCAAGGAATTGGCGGGTGGGTAGGAGAGAGCTACCACGGAGAGAGGGGGTAAGATCGGTAGTCTGAGATCCGAAGAAAAGAGTGTGTGATGGGGGCTCTGCATTTAGGGGAGACAGGCTGGACTTGGGGAAAAGAGAGGAGCAAGGTGGGAAGTACAGGCGAGGCAGGGTCAAACGGCTGCCTCTTCCTCGCCCCACTTTACCCACCAGCTTCTCTCTGGGCTCCTTCAGAGTGGGCAGTAGTGGGCAGGAAAGGGGGAGACTGAGTCAGGACCTTGACTTTCTCTACTTCCTCCTCCCCAAGCAAAGAGGAGGAAAGCCAGGAAAGGGACCCAGACGCCCGGCCCTTCCAGATTTGGGGGTCGTGGATGAGAAGACGTGCAGCTCAGGAGGTCCTGGGAACCGGGGAGAGTCCTAGCGGAAGGGAGAGAGGCCGGGCCAGCAGAGGGATGGGGACGTCTTCCCAGACCTGGCCTCCAGACCTGGCCCAGCTGGAGCAGACACCTAGGCAGCGAAGGTTGCGAGAACTTTGAGTCTTGGGGAGTGGACAGGGGCTGAGAAGGTTGGGTGCCCGCTCAGAGATCCGAATCCCGTAGCCTTTTTTTTCTTTCCTTCCCAGTCTCCAGAACAGCAAAGACCCGCCCGGAATACCTCAGTGTTTAGAGAGGAGGGACTTGGACAATACCGCTGATGAGTCAGCCAATCCTAAGAGGGCAGGGGCTTGTCTATTTGCATATCTCCATGTCATTGGCTGGATTGCTTTACCCCCGGTCCTCCCCCACCGCCGGATTTGGAAGGAGGCGTGGCGCAGGCAGAGCCCTCTCTTCTAGAGGATCCAGAGCAGGATGCCCACACAGGGAGCTGCTGGCCGCGGTCCCTCTCCCATGATGCGGGAGAGACGTCCCTCGGGAGTGTCATTGAGGGGGCAAATTGAGGATGACCCAGGTCCTGGCTAGGGAACATGCATCTTTTGATCCTGACTTAGCATAAAGCAGTAGCGGCTTTGAAATAGACAGACCTGAGATCTAATCTCGGCCATTTGTTAAGTCTGTGACCTTGGGCAAGTCAATTCTCCCTGCTCCCCAACGTCTCAACTGTAAAATAAGCAAACAGCCCCCCTACTTGGCAGGCTACATAGGAGGATTAGGAGGGATGACCTACAAAATGACCTGACGTTGGAAGGTGCTCCAAAGATTTAAATCCCCTCCTCCACACCCCATGTTCTCCTGGCTGGAGTCCCCACGTGTGAAAAGGGGGATTAATTTAAATTTAAAATCCAGGGCCCCAAGCAAAACTTTTTAAAGGGCTCTCTCTTGTTCCCCAAACACACATTTCCTAACTTTGCCCTTTCTCAAGTATGGGGACAGGGGTCTCTCCCTGGTGGTTGTCGCTTTCCCTTCCTTCCCACTCCGTTTGTCCAAATCATTCTCATCCCTTCAGTTAAAAATACCACTTCCACCATGAAGCTGTCCCTCTGTCTTTCCTCCCTTGCCTTCTCTGTGCTCCCACTGCACCCCATGCATTGGGAAACTATGCCAGTTACCACAATTTACTGACAACCCTCTCCTCTTGGCTCTCTCTTCCCTGCTCCTGGAAGGGACAGCCTTTGTCTTTAGGGCCCTGGGCTAAATGTGCAGGGGATAGTTTTGTGGAGTGTTGCTGAATTGCTTGATTCAGCTTTCTGGGGTTTGTATCTGTGGGGGTTCCTTTGTTCAGGAGGGGCTGCTGGGTGGGAGCCAAGCCAGAGGGAGAGAGACCTGGTCCCTTGGAGACTGACCCTGAAGCTGGGAAGCAGGGAGTGGGGGAGGAGGTAAGGAGGGCAGGTGTGGGAGAACACAGAGGCCTTCATGGCCACAGCTGCAGGGCGAGGCGGGTGAAGAGTGAGGGGCTAGGGTGATAAGGTGGACTGCCTGGCTCAGATCCTTCTCAGAGAGACCCTGCCTCTCCCCGCTGCCTTGGCCACCCCCCCCCTTCTGTCTGTGTCTGACACTTCATTCCTCTGGTCTGAGCCCAGATTCCCTTTCTCAGGATCTCTGAATCTGCTTGGTTACACTCGTGTCCCCACCTCACCCCTTCCCTCCATCATTGGGAGTGGGCTGGTGGGCCAGACCCAGCATCCCAGGTAGCCTGAGGCTCCTGCCACTCATCCCACCATCACCACCCCCCAACCCCGCAGCTTCATTTTGGCTAAGAGCTTTTTCAGACCAGGAGCCTCCGGGCTGTTCTCTGATGTCTAGGACCGCTTGCTGGCTCTCTTTTCCCTGCTTCTCAGAAAATGCTGGCCAGGCCAGAGCTCCAGCGGGAGGGAAGCAGCTGGACCCACAGCAGCTCACTGCAGCCCACTCTGACATTCCAGCAGCAGCCAGGCTGGGAGCAGAGAGGACCCCAGGAACTCTGAGTGGCTTGACAGTACTGGTTAGGAAAGCAGGGTCCTGGAGGGGAGTGGTCCAGGCCCTGGAATAGGCTCATGGACCTGGCTCCATGTGCCAGAGAAATTTCCTTTCCACCTTCTTCCCCCTCCTCCTTCTTCCCAATGCAATGCATGCTTTCTAAACTCTGCCTCTGGCCTCTCTGTCTGTCTCTCTCCTGTCTGTAACCATATCTTTGTGAATCGCAGAATCCCAGATTCCAGGACATTGGCCAGGCTCCCTTGAGGTCATTTTGTCCAGCCCACTGCCTCCGGGCCACCCAGTCTATGCTCTGGACCTGACAGGTACCGTATTGAGAGTGAGCACAGAAGGAGAGGCTATGGCTTCCTGGTCACCAGCTCCCACCCCTCCCACCCTTCTCCAGAAAGTTCTTCTCAATGTTCCACCCATCTTTATTTATACCTTCAATCAATGGATGTAGAAAATAGCCCACTCTCACAGAATAGCCAAATCAATCTCCCTTCTCTCTTCCTCTTTCCTCTGTTTCATATTTTCTATGAACGAAACGAGCCCTCCCCTTGTTCCACTAGGAAAAACACCACCCAGTCTTACTCCCTTCCCCCATCTCATCTTGCAGCCTCATCTCTGGCCCCACAGGGAGGCAGGGAAAGGACCCCAGCTTCTTCCTGATACCCAGGTTTGCAGCTGTGACCCCCACCGCAGGCAGGGCCTGGCCACCCTCTCCCATCCCGGCTTCATCTGAGGCCTCTGACCCCTCATGGGCAGTCCTGTTCCTGGCCCCCGCCAGGCTCAGGGTGGGGTGGGGATGGGGGTAGGGTGGCCATCCAGTCCCCCCCACCTCCAGCCCTCCCGCCTTGGCAGCTTCCCCTGGAGGGAGACAATGAGGCTGTGAGCAGAAAAGGGCAGGGGCAAAGGAGGCTGGCTTGATCTGGCCAGAGCATGCCCTGAGCCCACCAGAGTCCTGGCATGGTGACACTTCCTGGGGGGGGCAGCCCCCTCCTGCCCCGTTCTCATCAGAAGCCAGGAGTTGGTGGGGGGAGGTCAGCGGGAGGTTTGATCACCAGGGCCCAGCAAGGGGGATTCCAGAATGTGTACTTTGAGGGAGAAACACAGCTGTGGAGTAGAAGAGGCGAGGGCGGGGCACTCAGGCTGGCAGCAGGGCGCCCCGCCAGCCAGAGCAGGAGGCGCCTGGGGAACACAGAAGCCTGTCCCTGGAGACTGGGGCCAGTACCCTCTAGCCTGCCTCCTTCCTGCCTGGGGTGGGGTGGGGAGAGACCTTGGGTGCTTCCCCGGCCTGACTGAGGAGGAGCTGAAGGAAGGAAAGGTCCTCTCCCTTTTCCCACCTGGCTTCTTTGGCTGGTTCCTCCAGCTCTGAGCCCTCCGTTCAATCCAAAAATTAGATCCAGAAAGGTCTTCGAGATCCTCCGGCCCAATCTTCTCACTTATGGTGAGAAGTCCAGCAAAAGCCAGGGACAGAAGGTGACTTGCCTGAGGCCACCCAGAGTGCAGTTAGCTGGGGGCTAGGGCTGGGAGTCCAGCTTCTGCTGAGTACCTCATCCTTGTGTGCAGTAGGGGGTGGGGGTCAGGAAGCGGGTACAGGGCCTTCCACAGGCCCCCTCTGCTCCCCCATCCCCACCCTCACTTGGGTGTTCCCCACCTGAGCATGGGAGAGCAGAAGGCACATGACAGATTCTCCTCAGGACATCCAGTGGATGGTCAATGTGTCTACTCCTTTGCTCCCACGGCTCTGACCAATAAGAAGCCCTCTCGTATGGTGGGATCTGTCAGGGAAGGGCAAGTCCCTGCCTCTCCCCAGAGCAATGAGAAGGACAGAAGTGTAAGGAGCTGGGAAGGGCAGTGTCCAAGACTGGGCAGGAGGCACCAACTGGGGCTGGGGGCAGGGGGGAGCGGTGGAATGGGGTGGCTGGTGGGCGGTGGGGAAGCAGGGGTTAATGGAACCGGGCATCACTGGCTTTGATGTGGCGGTTGGGGTGGGGGCAGGGACTGGGGGAGGGGGAGCAGTAATTACCGAGTTAGGCAGAGCAGGACAGGACAGGCTGGCGGGCACAGGCCCGGGCCCAGCCGCCTCAGCAGCCGTCAGGCAACATTTTTCTGCCCCTTCTCCACCACCCACCTCCCCCCACCCCCGTGCAGCCCCCACCCACAGCCCCAGGGCTCAGGGCTCCCTCTGCTGGCTCCTGGGAGGTGGGGGTCAGACTAAGGACCCTGGGGATCAATGTGGGGAAATAGAGGGGGCTGGCTATGAGACCTTTTAGAGGAGGCTGGGCATCCAAGGGGTCTGTGATCCCCTTGGCCTCAATCATCCCTCCAGGAGTGCTTGCTGGGGAAGAAGATGGTCATGGAAGGTGCTTCTGGTCCATAGGCAGGGCTGATAGGGGAGGAGGAGACATAGGGATCCAGGCTGAGAAGTAAGGGCAGAGAGTTGGAGAAAAGAATGTTCTCAGGAACCCACCAACACCATCTGTACTCCGCCTGTTTGCCCCGCGCTGTGCAGGCCCAGGAGAAGGATACGGCTGTGAAGGGGAAGACGAAAAACACTTGTGCAAGCCACTCTCTGGACAGGCTCTTTTCATATGTAACCCGAGAAGGAGGCAGGTATTATTATTTACTTCCATCCTACTGCGGAGGAGACTGAGCCTCAGAAGGTTAAGTTCCATCATTCATTCCCCCAATCCTAAGGGTCGACCTCACGTGCTGGAGACCCAGCATCTCAGAACCAGCAGATAGCAGAGCCCAGATCCACAGTCCCATGGGCCTCCAAGCCCGAGCGTGCTCTGCTGACGACACTATGCTTCTTCGTGAGATCTTCATCTTTGATGAGTTTTCTAATTGGAGAGATAAGACAAGAAAATATCACAAAATAATTACATCACTGGCAGGAGAACAAGTGTCCCCCAAATGAGATGAGTGACACCTGGAGTGAGGCAGCAGGGGGAGGTCAGCCAGGCTCCTTAGGGCAAGTGGAATCCCAGGTGAGCTTCAAGAGACGCTGGGGGGGATTTTGATAACTTAGGGGTTGGCTTAGGGGTTGGCTCTGAGTCCAGAAACGTAGTGATGTAATCTGGGATGGATGCAGAGCTCACCAGCCCTGGTAGGAGTGAGGGCCGTGTGGAGGATGGCGTGTGAGGCCACCTGAGGTCTTCCGATACCACATGTGGCCATATCCCTCCAGCCTCTTTGGTTTCTAAAAGATTCCCCTAACTTTCTTGCAATAAGGATTCCTCTACTGAGTGGCCAGGGTCGGCCACCTCCCTTCTCATATCGCTCACCCGTATACTGGGGGTAAAGTGGGTGGAGTGAACTAATTGGTCACTGGCATTCTCTTTGGCCTTCTAAATCTAGGGGTGGAAAGGTAGGTTAGGCCAGAACCCGGGGCCTCCAGGGCCTAGATCTACGGATGTTGCCAGTAGGATCTGTCTGGCCCCTGATGCCACCTCACTCCACTACTGATTCTACCAACCAAGGTCCCTTCCTGGGAGGAAAATCTTGGCACAGGCCAAGCCAGTTAGGATGGCCAGCCCTAGGCTTGTCCATTCTTGTCTGCATACTGATTTCCTTTGGGGCTAGCCTCCTTTTTTCTATGCCCAGGAATAGCTATTTGATTAGGATCTCTGATCCAACATATTATATATTATATATTTCCTACCACCACTGCGCTCCAGCCCGCAAAACATGCTGATGCTCCCAAATGGGCACATCTTCTCTGGGCTGATCCCAGGCCAGTGCTGACTCAGAGGCCCCAAAAGCAGAGTTCATTCCCTAAGGAAGCAGATGGGAAGGAAGCAGGGTACAGGAAGAGGGGAGATGGGGGAGTTATTTCTTGATGCGGAGTCAAGTATTAAAGTTAGAGGGGATGTGTGAGCCTCTCATGCTAACTCTTCATTTTTCTGAAGCCCAGAGAGGAAACTGACTTGCCCAGAGTGGCTCAGCTCACTCAGTCGACAGAGACCAAAGCTTGGAAGTGAGGCGGTGTTTTACCCAATGCCTCCCTGCCACTCCCCCTCTGGAGTTTCCTTTCCTGGGACTCGAGGATGGGAGCGAGGACAGGAGGGCAGGGAGCAAGCTGGTCTCTTGGGATTCTGGCTGCAATACTGCCCATCCCTCCTCCTGACCAACTCGTAAACAAATCTAGTTCCCAGGCAGCCAGCCAGCTTGAGGAGCCAGACCCAGACCAGGACCTGGCTCTGGGGCAGCCCCTCAACCCTGAGAAGGGCTGGCTCCACCTCCTGAAGGGCCGTGCCCTAATCCCTCCTCTATCTCTAGCCCCTGGGAAGCAGACAAGGGAGGTCGATGGTTTCGCCTTTCGCCCGTGGGTACCCCCACCCTCTCCTCCTTTTCTAGGGCAGTAGAGGGAGAGAAGAGGGATGGGGCAGAGTAACCTTGAGAAGATAAGGCCAGTCAACCTTGGGAAAGTAGGGAGTTAGCTGAGGGCAGGGTTGGGGAGGGGAGACTGGGGAACTTAGCAGCATAGCATAGCGGGGGTGGAAAAGATGAGTTTGCAGAGCCCTAAGCTCCTGGGCGGTGGAGCCACGGACATGCAGGTGGCAGGGGCGGCGCTGGACAGCTGTGGGGAGGCCTGGTTCCCTGCCTCTGAATCCAGTGGGGAAAAGAAAAGAATCGAGGAAGCTAATTAGGAGTCATGAGTCACCTGTAGACTGGGGCCTGGGCTCAAGTGAGGACCTTCTCCTTAAATGACTCGTTCATCCATTCACTCAAAAACACGTGTTAAATGGTATTCATTGTAGTACGATGGTAATTGTTCATAATATGCAAATTTCCCTAATTGGGGGGAAATATGAATTAAGCACCTAATAATCTGCCATGGGAGGCAAAAGAAAATGGCAGTCCTAACTCTCAAGGCACTCAAGGTCTTACCTACCGACACTGCACAACCAAACTGGAAGCTGCCCCGAATCCTTTTCGTAATGAAGTGGGATAAGCGGATGGAGAGGGGCCAGATAAATAGATAGACAGTGAATGACTTTTGAAGGTCACTGGGCCACTGGGAGCCATCTTGGGCTGACCTACCCTTGGCCCAGTCCCCACTGCTCCATCTGTCACTTCTCCAGGATTGGGAAGGGATGGGGCTGGACCTTCCCAGGAGACACTTCCAGTGATTGGCAGGTCCTAAGCACGGAGGAAGGAAGGTCTGGACTATAAGCCTCTCCACTGAGGAGAGAACCTTGGCTCCTGGACTACTCGGTAGGGATGACGACCATGACCTGTTAGGGTGGGGGGCTGTGTGTGGTAGGAGACCTTAAAGGACTCAGCTTACACATCTTCCTGCAACTGCCTCTTCCAGCATCTCACTCCTTGGTGTTGAGAAGTTCTACCTTAAGACCTAAATTCCTCTTGCTGCTCTTTAAGCACGTTGCATCTCATGGTTGTGGGGCCAGAACATGCCTGGGCAGCTTGTACTTGTGGAGCCAATGGGGACAGTGGGGTGGATGTGTACCAAAGCCAAACTGAAAAGTAGGCCACTTTGACCTGTGGCACACATCTGCCACCATTTTCTTCTGCATTTTCTATCTCCTGCTGCCATTTCTCCCCTCCCAGAGTCTTTTTCTGCCCTCTGCTGAAAGGTTTTTGAGTGGTCTCAAATTACCCTTGGCTCCCATTCATTCCTACAACACAGGGATCCTAGCCAAGCGTTTGAATGAGAGCAATCTGATTACAGGGGTTCCACGCAGATGTGAATACCCAGCTGACTTTACCTGCAGGGGTCTGGTATATGGAAACCAAACGGCAGCTCTCTCCTCAGGTGGAATGAAGGCCGGAAATGGAGGGATTTCTGAAAGTGGGTGGAACTTCCTGTGAGGTCTTTATTCACCAAGCCAAACAGCACCCCCTTCCCCAGTCAGCTGTGTCATCCCAGGGCACAGCGCTTGGCTTGCTACTGTCCTGCTCTGGAAAGGTCACAGACCCTGGAGCAGAAGAGTCAGTGTCACCTACTTGACAACAATGCTCCAGACACTCAATCCCCAGCCCCTTGCTCCTGCTCTCCAGTTCAGGGAAACAGAGGATGTCAGGGTGGGAGGGCCCACCTTAGAGACCAAAGCCCAGCCGGATTTTACAGACAGACAAACTTGGGCTATAGAGAGGGTGTGTGTGTGACTTTCCTCAGAACCTCCATTCCCTCGTCACTCTACCATCCCGTGGCTATCTAGATCCCCAGGATGGCCCCTGCCTTTCTAGCAACACTTATTAAGCTGACACATATCCAGTTTGTCGTCCACTGAGACCAGATCCTTCTCTGATAGTACCTACTTCTCTTTGCTATCTCTTTATGATACACACTTTCTTTTCTTTGATAGCCTTCTTTATTTCCCTTCTGTTAATTTCTTCCTTGTCTCCCTTTGGGCCAGGCCTGTTGAATTTTAACCTCGGCCTACCTGGTGCCAGCTGCCTTCACCTTGAGTCAAATTCGCATAGGAAATTATTAGTGAAGGTATGCACAGAAGGGTAATACTGAATCCTTGCTCGACATCAATTTCAGTCTAGAATCTAGTTAAGAGGGAACACAGGCATGGAAGAGAACCAGACAGGACAATCTCAATCTCAGTTGGTGGGGGTGGGGTGGGGAGGAGGCGCGTGCCAGCTCCTGGCTGTGGGGTGAACAGAGCTCGTCTCCCTCCCCTCACCCCAAACCCTTTGGGTTATACCCTCCTTCTGTTCTTTGCTCCCCAGGGCCGTGGGCAGCCCCTTGGTCATGGACCCTACCAGCATCTGCAGGAAGGCACGGCGGCTGGCAGGTCGGCAGGCTGAGTTGTGCCAGGCCGAGCCAGAAGTGGTGGCTGAGCTGGCCCGGGGCGCCCGACTAGGGGTGCGAGAGTGCCAGTTCCAGTTTCGGTTCCGCCGCTGGAACTGCTCCAGCCACAGCAAGGCCTTCGGGCGCATCCTGCAGCAGGGTCAGTGCGGGGAGGGGAGCTGGGGGACCAGAGAAGAGGGTGGGCGTTTGGGGATGCTTTTCCACAGGTCTCTGGGCACCCTGCCCTGACCTTGTCTCCCAGCCCCAGGTCACACTGCCTCGCCCACCGCAGTCCCCCAGGAGCCAGCTTTGGTCCTGCCGGCTGACTGCTCTCCCTGCCCTCGCAGACATCCGGGAGACGGCCTTCGTGTTCGCCATAACGGCGGCGGGTGCCAGCCACGCGGTCACGCAGGCCTGCTCCATGGGCGAGCTGCTGCAATGCGGCTGCCAGGCGCCCCGGGGGCGCGCCCCACCCCGCCCCCCTGGCCTGCCAGGCACCCCGGGGCCCCCTGGCCCTGCGGGCTCCCCGGATGGCAGCGCCGCCTGGGAGTGGGGAGGCTGCGGCGACGACGTGGACTTCGGGGATGAGAAGTCGAGGCTCTTTATGGATGCGCGGCACAAGCGGGGACGCGGAGACATCCGTGCATTGGTGCAGCTTCACAACAACGAGGCAGGCCGGCTGGTGGGTATGCGCAGGAATGTGTAAGAGTGTGGAAATGTGTGTGTGGAAACGCGTGTGAGTGTGCAAGTGTGGGAATGTGTGAGTTGGTGTGAGTGGATGTGGGAGAGAGGTATGTGTGTTGGAGTGAGTGAGTGAAAATGTGTGAGGAAGTGAGGTGTGTATGTGTAGGAGTACGTTAATGGGTGTGCAACCAGGAGGTGGGAGGGGACCACTTAGGAAGATTGGCTCCAGGGGTGGACTGGCATGTGGGAGGTGAGGTGGCCAGCATAGAAGAGGGAGTCATTTGGGCCTGGGAGGGCCCAAGGCTGGTGGTCCAGTGGGTAGGGTGGGGAGGGGACACTCAGAGCAGAGGACTCAGGCCCTTTAGGGACCCCAGGTAGGGAGGGCATCCCTCTGAGACAGGACAGGTGCGACAAAGCTGGGGGTGGGTGGAGCTCCGGCTGCCAGGGCAGGGCAGAGGAGGGAGCCAAAGGCTGGGATGGAAGAAAGGAGAGAAGCTGGGGCAAAGGTTTGGGCTCTGGAGGTAGGGGAGCCAGGAGAAGTGAGAGAGGCCTGGAAAGGGGAAGAACAGGCCCAAGGGGCAAAGAGCTTGGAAGGGAGTGAAGGACACAGAGTAGATCCTGGGAGAGGAAGGGGGGGCCAGGCAGAGGCCAGGAGAGCCGTGACAAAACCTGGGCACTTTGCTGGCTGCCCAGCAACCCCAGAGCAGGCCCTGCCCAGAACCTGCAGCTTGCCCCTTTTCTCTGCAATGAGGACCCTAGGAGCTCCTGTTTAGGGACAAAAAGCTGTCCCATGAGATGCTTCCAGGAGGCGGTGGAGGGAAGGAGAGGGGCCCTGCAGGGGGAGGGAAACACACAAGTCTGCAGATCAGGTTGGCCCCTGAACTCTGAGCTTCCTGAGATGATCTTCCTGGGTCATCGGACCCCATAAATCTCTGGTCACGTTGTGATTCTTAGACCCCTGCTTCAGACCCAAGTACCAAATAAGGGGCAGGGTTCCTGGGTTCTGGTTCTCGGAAGCGGGTCACCAGGGGCCCTCCTGCACCCTATGCCTCAGTTCTGGAGTGCTCCAGCGACACCCACATACACATCCTGTGTCCTGTAGGGTTCGGGCCTGAGGCATCGGGCAGGGGGGTGTGAGGGACCGGAGAGGAATGTCCGGACAGGCCCACATACCTGTTGGAGAGGATTGGGGAGGAGTGGTGGAGACAGACGCCCAGGCGGCCAGTTCTGCGTCTCTGCTTAGCGCTGCCTGGGGCCGTGAGGGGCAGGAAAGAGGGGGCCGGGTTGGCAAGAGGAATGGGGCGCGACAGCTGCCACCTCCCCCACTCCTCCAGGGAGACTCTCACCCTTGCCTTCCATTTTCCTTTCTCCCCCATCCCCTGGCTTTGTATCCGGGAATCTCTGCACCACATACTGTCCCCCACTCCCCATTTCTCCCACTCCTCCACCCTTATCATTCTTATTCCTCCTCGGGGCTGTGGCTGCCTTGATTTACTCCTTCCCACCTTGTGCTCTCCTTTTTTCTGGTCTGCTCTTTCCCCTCTTCTGTCCACCGTCCCCATCTTATTTTCTGATGGTCCTCTGGGGCTTTCCGCGCCCTGCGTCCCCCATCTGTCCCCATACGCTGCTCCTCTGCTCCCCGCAGGCTGTGCGGAGCCATACGCGCACCGAGTGCAAGTGCCACGGGCTGTCGGGCTCGTGCGCGCTGCGCACCTGCTGGCAGAAGCTGCCCCCGTTCCGCGAGGTGGGCGCGCGGCTGCTCGAGCGCTTCCACGGTGCCTCGCGTGTCATGGGCACCAACGACGGCAAGGCTCTGCTGCCCGCCGTCCGCACTCTCAAGCCGCCGGGCCGCGCCGACCTGCTCTACGCCGCCGACTCGCCCGACTTCTGCGCCCCCAACCGGCGCACCGGCTCGCCCGGCACGCGCGGCCGCGCCTGCAACAGCAGTGCCCCGGACCTCAGCGGCTGCGACCTGCTGTGCTGCGGCCGCGGGCACCGCCAGGAGAGTGTGCAGCTCGAGGAGAACTGCCTGTGTCGCTTCCACTGGTGCTGCGTAGTGCAGTGCCACCGCTGCCGCGTGCACAAGGAGCTCAGCCTCTGCCTCTGACCCGCCGCGCGGCTCTCCAAACGGCGCGCGCCGCCGCCTCTCGGCACCTGCGGGACCTCTGGTCTCCAGCAGGGGACGCTGCCCCGGCCCAGCTTCCCCTTGCGAAAGTCCCTCTCCCGGGCCTCTGTAAACTGTGAGGCAGGGGGGCTTGAGATACACGCCCCTCTTTGAAGGCCCAGGGCATGGGAGGGGTCCCCGAGAGGCGTTCTGGGGGCTCTTGAGGGAGACTATACTGCCCCTGTGTTTCCTTGGCCCTCAGATGGAAACCAAAGAGCCAGTCTCTAGGCCTCTGGATGCCGGATGCCTCAGAACTGCTGGCCACGGGGTGGGTGGGTAAGTTTAGTATCAATAAAGATATTTAAACCAAAAGGACTGGGCCCACAGTTTTGGAGGGGCTCTGGTCTCCTGCGGGCTGCCATGGGGCCAGGCTCTGGAAAGAGTGTGTGAAGGAAGATGGTTTTGATAGAACTAGCATCTCAGGGGTCATCATCTGGAGTCCTTATCTCCCCCCCCCCCCAACTAGATCCAGCTTTCCTGACAACCTTAGTAAAGAGTGCCAAATCTCTCCCTTGGCATTCTTGTTCACTCTTGTCACACATCTCGGGCCTGGATCTGCAAGCTGGGGAAGAACTAGCAATCCTCCTTTAAAGGAGCAGACTGAAAGCGGCCAGGGAGAGAAGACGAGAAGTCTCTGGACGTGTACTCAGCTCTCAGTTCACCCCTCATCTCAATTCTGGGGGAGTGTGACACCATCTGCTCTTCTGTGTCTGTGACCCCTGGAGAATTTGAGGGGGTAGACTTTTAGGGCCACCCAAGCCCATAGGATTAAAGTCCTTTATTAACTATAGAATGTGATGAAAATATGTTCTTAGTAACATCAGACTTTGTTACCACTGAAACTAACTTTGCCCCCATTAACATTGAAAAGGCTGCCCAGAACAGCATTTCTAATCACACTTGGAGGAAGACCATGCAGAGTTGTCCCAAGGTTTGTCTTGGCACCTAACCACAGTTCCTTCCTTCTGGTTCTTTCTCGGGAAGCTGATGGTGAGGATGAAGGGACAGAGAGGAAGAGTTTGGGGTTCTAGGTTCTCCAGAGCTGAACATCATGTTACCATCCTCCTCCAAAGAGAATGGGGGAAGGTGTGGCCCCACGGCTGGGTCTCAGAGCCCCCAGTCCTCCCACAGTCTACATCCTGCAGTGGGGAATGCCTCCCCATCAGGCATGGAGGGCAAGGCATCAGCTTTGGATTCAGGAGCTCTGGGTTTGAAGCTGGTGCTACTGCTTAGAGGTTTACAGTATAGGTGGTGTGAGCCTCATTTTTTTAATCTATACAATGGGAATATCATTCCGTTTCAGTTATCCATTGCTGCATAGCAAACAACCCCAAACTACTTCTCATGAGTCCTTCAGCTCAGGAATTTGTCAGAATTCAGCTTGGTGGTTCTGCTCCTTATGGCAGAACTGTTGCCTATGGTCACTCACTGGGCTGCATTCTTCTGGGGGCTGGGCTGGGCTGGACAGGCCAAGGGGCTTCATTCATATGTCTAGTGCCTCAGTTTCTCCGGTGGCCTCCTTCTCTCCACGCGGCTAGCTTGGACCTCCTCACAGTGTGGTGGCCTCAGGGTAGTTGGACTTCTCACATAAGGCTGGCTTTCAAAATAGACTGTGCCAAACCTGAAGGCAGAAGCTGCAAGTCTCTTCTTCAGGTCCAGCCCTGGAAGTTACACGGCATCACTGTCACTCCCCATGGGTTGACACAAGTCACAGAACCACCCAAAATTCAAGGGAGGGGGAAATAGACTCCACCGCTCAGCAGGAGAGTGGCAAAGAATTTGTAGCCATCATAAACATCCCGCATCCTCATAGAATGGTGGGGAGGACTTTTTTAAGCTATGAGAAGATGCAATAATTTATGTTTAATAAATGGTGGCTACTGTGAGAAGGGGGAGAGAGCTGATGATTTGCAGGTGTTGGGCAGGCCCTGATTGCAAATGAAGGTACCCAACTCAAACTAAGTTAGGTCGAAGGAATTAATTAACGCTATTATACCTGGGAAATCCAGGGCTAAGTCTTAATTCAGGCACAGCTGAACCCAGGGACTCAAATCACGCCATAGGTCTCTTTCTCTCTCTCTCTCATCTCCTTCCCTCCCCGCTCCTCGATCTATTGTTTCTGTGTATCTCTGCCTCTCTTTTCATACAGACTTCATTCTCTCCTGCTGCAGATAGACTTTCTCTATGTAGCAGCCCTATGCTTACATTCTTAGAGCTGGTGATCCAAAAAAGAATGGCCTTTCCAGCAGAAGTCCTAAGGAAGACCCTGGTTGGGTCAGCTTGGGTCACTTGCCTGAACCAGTAACAGTGTCCAGGGAGATGTACGACCATGCCTGGGATTTGTCACCTGCCTAAGACCGCAGGGGATGGGGGCAAGGGAGGAGAGCAGACTTCTTCAAATGAAACGAGGAAGGAGGATGTGACAGACTTGGCTTCCAGTGCATCTGTCCTGCCCCCCACAATCCCCCTGCATCCACCTCTATGACCTAGCCTCAGGGATCATGTCAGAGCCCCAGAGTGAGGCTTGTATGGAGAGGGGGTTCCAGGCTGCAGTGGGAAGGAAGTGGCATTTGGGTTTTCCTTCCTGCCTCCTCCTGGCTCCCTCAGGTCACATGCCTGAGCTTCAGGGAAGTGTCATGGAGAATTTGGACTCAGAACCTCTCGATCCAAGGGGGCTTGGCTAACTTAGTGGGGGGGGGTGCTTTTAACTGGCATCGCGGGCCACATGGAGGAGAAATGAAGATCCCTAAGGGAGGGTTTATAGTCACATCTTTGCTGTCCCCACAGCTCTGCGCTGGGTACAAGATTTAAAAAAAAAAAACTTCTGCATTTCTCCCAGGGACCACCAGAGGGCGCACAGAGTCCAGCTTCCTATTAATAGGATTGACAGGACCTGCAAGACATCTGGCGAACTGAGAGAGTGGTGGGCTGGAGAGGGTGGGATGAAAGGAAGCAGGGAGACCCGGGTGGACAGTTTGGGGCAGGCTGCTAGGGTTCCAGACTGTCTGGGACCTCTGGGCTGGCCCACACCTAGGCTGTGATGCCTGCCTCCTAGTCTCTACTACCAGCTCCTGGGGGTGTGGGATACGGTGGGTGATGCTGGATATATTCTCCCATGATGCCAGAGACAGAAACTGAGGCAGTGGCATGAACTGACACCACTCCAAGCAGGTTAAAAGGATTTCAGAAGAAGTCGTATGATACGGTGAAAAAAGGCCTAGTTTGCAAGCTTGACCTTGGTCAAGTCAGTTAATCTCTCTGAGCCTGTTTCCCCATCATGAAATGGGGGTGCCTGACAGCTTTTTAGTATATTGTAAGAGCGCATTGCAATCTGTAAACTGCCAGGCATATGGTGGTGGTCCGTCTTCTGCGGCAAAGTCCATCAGGAGTCTGGGAGCTGCCTTCTGTGAAGGGTCAGAGTGATGACGGCCAGAACACCCCTCTTGACCATTATCCTGGCCCTCATCAAGCTCCAGGATGGCTCTGCACTCCTGCACTGCTGCCTGGGAAGGGGGCTGGAAGCAGAGCTCTGAACTGTCCCCTCCCAGCCTGCCCCCCTTGCTCACCCAGCTGCTCAGCCCCAGGCAGTCTAAGCTATCAAGGTCCCCCGCTGGCTGAGTGGTGGGGCACATATGGAACTGGGGAGAGGGGGGAAGAGCACAGAGGCGCCCCAGATGTGTGCGTGACCACATCAGGAACAGCCGGAACTCAAGCAGATGGGTGGGGAGCCTGGCTGGAAGGCCCAGGATCAGCCTGAGGCTGAGGGCTCCGGAAGCATTTCTCCTTCCCTTGGATGACCAAACATATTAGGAGTTCGGGAGGCTGAAGCCCCACGCTATGCCCCCTTACCTTGCTGAGGGGTGCTGGTCCCTGAGACCTGGACAATAGGACAAAGCTCCCTTATCAGTCTGGGCTCCCTCCCTCTCTCCTGGGCTGGGCTGGGGCTGTGAGGGTCCCACCTGTTCTCACCCTGGTGACTCCCCCAGCCCTCCCTGCCCTGCAACGTCCTCCAGAGCTGCCACAGCTGGAACCATTCTCCAAGCAGCCTTTCATCCTCGGTGCTCCCCCCACCTCCAGTGGCCCCTGTAATTGTGGTCTCAGGCGGCGGCTGCGGGGGCTGGGGCTGGGCTGAGGGCCAGAGCCCAGGGCAGGGCCAGGGCGGGGCCTGGGGGCTGCTGATAGGGGCTTGCCCATGGCATGGGTCATATGGGGCTGGGCCTCATCTCTACCCATGCCAAGGCCCTGTGCCTGTGTCACCTCCCTGGGCTGAGGAGAAGTGCCCCAGACTTGGGCACTCCTGGACCCTCAAGACAGCAGGCCAGACCACGCCTGAGTGCAAGCAAATCTTGGGAATCGTTATTTGCTTCCTGGGGTTTTCAAAGAAAGGGTCTTCTCTCTCTCTCCTTTACACCTCTACATTTCATGAACAGTGGAGGGTGGGGGAACAAAGGGACCCTCCCTCATGAGAGGGAGGCCAAAGGAAAATAGCCCAGCCGCTCAACCAGATCAGCAGCATTTCCCAAATGCAGTCCTCATGAAAATCACCTGGGACACTGGTGGGAAATGCAGAGCCCCAGGCCTTTCAGCTGTGTGGGGCCCGGAATCAGTGTTTCCCACATGGCCTACCGAGCACGGGAACTGCTGCTGCGTGCACTAGATGAGGAGGAAGGGGGTCCGTGACCTGGGTTACGAACCATTCCCTGTGTCACGTTGGGCCTGTCTCTAATCCTTTCTGGGTCTCAGTTTCCCCAAGAGCTAAGGGGAACATGACTCCCCAGCCCAGCTTGTCCTTGCTGATGCCCTCTCCACCCAGGCTCATGCCTCCTTCCTGTGATGAGTCTGGTCCTGCCCTGTCCCTCCGCATACCCTTCCTAAACTCTAGTCCCAAGGTGTCCCTGGCCCTACAGCACAGTGGGAAGAGTGGGGAGGGCAGGGGGTGGCTGGGGTCAAATAAGGCTCTGGCTGACGCAGACTGCTTCCTGCCCCCGGCTGTTTTCCTCCTGTCCGGCCAGACTGCTCCCCCCACTCCCCACCCCCACCCCCAGCAGCCTCAAGCCCTTAATTCCTGGCAGCTGCGGTGGCTGCCGGCAGAGATGGGGGAAAGGAGGGGGACTATGCCGTCAGCCTGCTGTTGCTCAGGCAGCCCCCACCACCTGACAGTCTGGGGACAAGGAAGGCCCCACCCTGCTCCCCCAGTTCCCCAGGGATGGGTAATTCCAGGAATGGGCCCCTTTTGTCTCTGAGCCCAGAGGCTCGGGGAGTTTTGTCCTTAAACCAGGAGGGGCTCTCCTCAGAGAGAGGTGGCAGTGAGGGTGGGAGGGAGGCGTGTATATAGAGGGGGAGACCTGTGCCCATTTTACAGAGGAGGATGCTAAGGCCACAGGGGGAGTAGGATTCACTATCAGGGCCCAAGTTAAAATCAGAAACAGAAGCCAGAGCCTCTGTCCCCTAACCCTCCAGCTCTCAGGCCCTTGCTGGGGTCCAGCACACTGCCCACAGACTGAGGCGGGCCTGGGGTTCGGCTGGGGCAGGGGGACAGAAAGGGAGCCTAGAGAGGCATGGGCCTGAGCCAGGAGGCTGGTGTTGGGGAGTTCCCAGTGGACCAAGTACAGGTGGCAGGGCCCAGGCAAGCCCTGGAGCATCCGCAGGAGGTCCAGAGCAAGTGGTATTCGGAGTTGGGCTCTGCTGTTGTGCTCAGAGAACTCGGTTCAGTTCCAGCTCTTTTGCTAACTTGCTGTGTCACCTTGAGTAAGTCATGACCTTCTCTGAGCCTCAATATTTTCTTGTGAAGTAAAAGGGGGCAAAATAAGATGACCTCAAAGCACAGTTTTAGGATTAAAAGATCCTCTAATCCTTTCTCCCAGAATATGCCACCCCACCGTGCTTTCTCCCAGACAAGCATTTCCTGGAGTCCCAGCACGTCTACCTTCATAGGCTCACTGACGATGAGGTGGGCCTCACTAACCTCCTTCCACAAAGGGCCAGAGGGTGGCACCTGTTTAAGGTCACACTGCAAAGGAGAGCAAGATTCAGAGGCTGGCAAAGCTCTTTGCAGGACCCCACACCTGTCTTACCAGCCAAGCCCGGGAAGTCCCTTCTGAGGTGGGGGAGGCGAGCAGAGGGGCCAACCCCTCCCCTGAGCCCCTGCAGGTGTGTATATTGGGGGGGACGGCTCCCCAGCAGCTGCGTCTCAGCCAGGCACACACACCTCGCAGTAATACAAATCGTCCCACACAGACCAGCGATCCCAGCGCACTGGCACCTCCCCGTGCACGCGCGCACAGACCCCCACACCTCTCCTTCCCCCGCCCTCCGCGCGGCCGCCCCCACCCCGAGTCCAGAGCGGACGCAGTGGCCTCGGGATGCGTCCACGCCTCCACACCCCCCGCGTCGTGACGTCACGTGGGGTAGAGACCTAAGACACTCTACTGGGGGGGCAGGAAAGGGGAGGCGGCAGAGCTCCCTGAGCCGGGACAGTCACTCTCTCTCTGGGCGGTGGGGCCGGGCACAGACAGCGCCGCCCCCCCCCCCCCCCCACCCCCTGGCCCGCCTCGCCCGCCCTCGGAAGCGCAGGCTCACGGCGCTGCGCTGGGGGGGGCTCCCTGGCACCCCAGCCTCTCGTTCCCAGCCCGCAGCACCTCCGGGCCCCCCTTACCCTCGAGAGGCACCGGGAGTTGTCGCAGGGGGGCCCTTGGGAAATTCCCCGGACCCTTGTGCCAGGAGGTGCCCGGTGCGCCTGCCCGCCCCCCCACCCCGAGGGCGGTGCCCGGGGGCGCTGCCCCATGGAGCGGGGAGGCGGGCGCCGTCTGCTCTTGGAGCCGTGACCCGAGTCGGAGCTGTGTGTCGCAGCCGCCCCGACCCCCGCGGATCATGCGCCGTCGCCCCTGGCTCGCTGGTCCAGCCGGGCTGTGAGCCCCCCACTCCCGGCCCGTCACGGCCCGCGCGCCATGGGCAGCACCCACCCTTGCCCCAGGCTGCGGCTCCGACCTCGGCCCCAGCCGCGGCCCGCGCTCTGCGCGCTCCTGTTCTTCCTCCTGCTGCTGGCTGCCGCCGTGCCCAGGTGAGCCCTCACCTTATGCCCCGCCCTCCTGGAGAGCTGGGACCCCCAGCTAAAGGAGCCGCTGGCGCTTCTGCTGGGCCAGGGGACCCTGGAAGGAGGGAGGGACAGTGTCGCAGGAGAGTGCTGGTGCCCAGTGAAAGACAGTGCCCTCGTGGGAGGGGGTTGAACTGGTGACAGAATATGGGCATTTCAGGGAGACAGTGCAGTGCCCAGGAGAGTAATGGCTACTAGAAGGGAAAGGTGTGTGTGTGTGTGGGGAGCACTTGCTGACCTGGAGTCCCTGCCATGCCCGGGGCATGCACTCCCACCCTGGGAGTAAGCTCCCACTACCTTTCTCCCCTTGGTGATCCAGGGGGCAGGGGCAGGGGAGCTGGAAGGGAATAGCCCAGGTGGGGTCAATGAGAGACTGCAGCTGGAGGGGGTGTGTGTGTGTGTGTGTGTGTGTGATCAAGTCAGCCCAGTGAGCTGTATTGTAAACAGCAGTCTGTTTGTGCACATGTGTGTGAATGTGAGAGCTCATGGATCAATGTATGATGATCAAGATGAACACGTGTGTGTACCTGTGTCTTTGTGTGTATGTGTAACTATCTGTGACGAAGTGTGCATGTGTGTAAGTGTTCTTAAGGCTGTGTGCACCTCAATGTGCGCAGAAGTGTGTCTGCGAGAATGTGACCATCTGAGACATGCCTTTGGGAGTGTCTCCTGGGGACACCGCATCTGTGAGCATTGACACCTGGGAATGTGCTTATGGAATACTTTGTGAGGGGGCATCCCGGATGTGTGCGCATTTGCACGTTTACCTGTATAGCTGTGCAGCTGGGTGGGTTGTGTTGGACTGGATGACGGCGAGAAGGTCAAGTTAATGAGAATGCTTTAGGGGTATACTGATGGGCCCAACCTTCGAAAGCAGGGGTTAGCACACAGGGATTATGGCCTTTGGGACAGAGTGTGTATTGTTAGATGGGGCCCTCCTAGCCCCCCAAAACACTCACCCACCCCCACACACCTGCAGGTCGGCACCCAACGACATCCTGGGCCTCCGCCTTCCCCCGGAGCCCGTGCTCAACGCCAACACGGTGTGCCTGACCCTGCCGGGCCTGAGCAGGCGGCAGATGGAGGTGTGTGTGCGCCACCCTGATGTGGCTGCCTCGGCCATCCAGGGCATCCAGATCGCCATCCATGAGTGCCAGCACCAGTTCCGGGACCAGCGCTGGAACTGCTCTAGTCTCGAGACTCGCAACAAGATCCCCTACGAGAGTCCTATCTTCAGCAGAGGTAGCTGCCCCTCACCCTAGCCCCTGTGCCCGCCTCTTCCAGCACCCCCACCCCAGAACCTATCTGCCAGCCATCCCCAACACACTCCCTCATGCTGGCAACCTCTCCAGGGGCCCATCTGCCAGCCATGTTGCTCTCCTGCCGCTTTCTGGTCTCAGAAAGGCCAAGGGGGTCAAACAGGACAGATGTGGCCCCAGGTTGGGCTGTGTGGGCTGAGGGCGGCAGGTTCTGTGCCTGAGAGCTGGACTCCTGGGTTATCCTGCCCTGTCATCGACACAGCAGATCTCAGGCCCAGGAAATAGGCATATCTGTCACTTGCCTCAGTTTACCCTCTACCTAGTAAACAGCGTTTAGGTTGGAAAGCCTATGATAAAGTACCCAGAATCATCATGAAAAGGGGTCAGGGACTTTTGCCAAATGGTATAGGTGACGGAAGGTAAAGCCATCTGTATGTCCTCAGACACTCTTCCCAGTGGGTATACCACCAGCCTCCCTGTCATCCTCGCCACCCGGGAAAACCATCTCTGAATCAGAGGCACTGAGTGTGTGCCTGCCTCCTGCCCAGCAGGCCTGGGGGCCCTGCCAACCCTTCCTCCCCTCACTCAGAGAGGCCCCAGCCCACTCCCTATCCTTCCTCCCCAACTTCTGGGTGACCCAGGGCCCACTCTGACAATCCCTGGAGTGGCTTGGGCTGGAGATGGCAGGAGGTTTTGTCACTCATTTCCGCTCACACCCACCTCCTGCCCTGGAATCCTGGGCCTTGACTTGGGTCTTTTGGGAAAGATGGCGGTCCAGTCTCCTGGCTGGGCCTTAGCTGGGTATCTGTGTTTGCTTCTCTCAGCTGCTTGAGTGGGACAGTGCAGGGACCCGGTGTGGGACAGTGTGGGGACCTGGCTCCTTGGGACTAGTCCAATTCTGAGTTGACAGTGGAGGAGGAAGGAGACCTCTATACTCTGGCATTGGGGCGCGAGGCTTCTGGGAGAGTCAGACTCTAATGTACCCCAACTTCAGAAAGAACTCACAAAGCTTGGGCCTTTCCCTTTTCCCCAGGACCCCTCTTTGCATCCCCCGGGCCCCCAAGTCAGGGGCCAGCCGGCCTCCTGCAGCCCAGCCCTCGGCCGCCCGCCCCGCCCCCGCGCTCCCCCACTTACCTCCCCCGCGCGCCCGGGGCGCTGTTTCTCCCCGGCCGAGCCCAGCCCGACGCGTGTGGCGGCATGCAGCCGCGAACTAATCCCCGCGGGCCGCGGCAGACGGCTCCCGGCCCCAGCCGCGCGGCTCTCCGAGAGGGCGCCCCCGCCCCGGCCCCGCGCTCCCGCGCCGCCGCATCCCAGCGCGCCAGCGGTCCAAGGGCGGCTGCCTGGGACCCCGGGCGGCCAGCCCCGCTCGCCGACACGCAGTGACAGGCCCCCACATCGTTCATGCCGCGGCCGGGCCGGGCCGGCGCTCGCCGCCGCCGCGCGCCCGCTCCCACGCCGGGTTCCAGGGCGCCCGCGCTCCCTGCAGCCCCATTTTCCCTCCCGCGCTCGGACCCCGGCGCTGACGCCGAAGCCCTTGCTTCGGGGGCGCTCCCTGGGGCTCGGGCAGGCGCTGAGGTTCTCACCCCGGCCGCTTGGGGTGAGGCGAGGCAAGCCAAAGCAAGCTCTTCATCCCTCTCCCCGGCCTCGATGTCCCCTCTTCCCCTCTGGTCCTCCTGTCCCCTATAGACTGAGTGAACCCAGGCGTCCCGATCGCTTCGCCCGCGTGAGGGCCGTGTGGCCTGGTGGAGGACACGGGGACGTTAACTTTGGGGGCGAGCTCCGAGCGGTGGAACCGCGCGGCGTTGGCGAGGCGCCAGGCGCTCCCGGGTTCACCTGCAGTTTAATAAGCGGGAGGTGAGCTGGGGGGACGGGTTGGGGGGAGGTTAGGGATGGAAGGGGGAGACTTGCCGGGGCTAGCCGGCCGGGGCGGCGCCCAGCGCGGGGAGGGGGCGGGACAGATGCTCCTGGGCTCTGGCAGCGGGGCTGGGCTCCTTCCTTTGGCCTCGAAACACCGCCCTACCTCTGTGGCTTCTGTCGCCTCATTGGGACACCTCATTTCTCCTTCTCCCTCCTCGGGGAGCCTCTGGGATTCTGGAAAGAAATTGCCACGCCCTGCTCCACGACCGGCTTCTCCCTCACTCCACATCCGGGTTCACCTTCCTCTAAGGTCATTTCCTGGTCTGTCTTGGCTCATCCCCTGGAGAACTAGCTAAATTTGAATCCCATGGGGCCAGTCTTGGTGGCAGCCAGCCCCTGGACTGGGTCCTTCCCCAAGTCTCCCTTCTTTTCAAGCTATGGTTTGTCCATTGTGAGGTCAAGTGACCTCAGTTTCCCCCATGTGGAATATTAGGGCGCTGACCCCTCTTCTGACCGAGGCTGCCATGGGGTTCTCCTGAAGGCACGTTCTGCCATGTTTAAAATTCAGAGACTGCTGGGAGGATGTGGTCCCTTGGACCTTCCATCTTGATGCCGTTCCTGCCATCTAATTGCCCTGGCGCCTTCCCTGAGATGGGTTGGGCTGCAGGGATGGGGTTCTGATATACAGGGAGAGGGTCGGTGCTTGAGCATCTGGGGTGGACAAGCCTGGGAAGGCAGGGCAGGAAGAGGGCTTTACCCAGCCAAGGAGAGGGCATGGGGGGGAAGTGGGGGCTGGACCTGCGGTTGGAGGGGAGGGAGAGGGGCCTCTAGGGGCCTAGAAAGAGTCAGAAAACAGCTGTGGGAGGACCCCTCAGCCCAGGCTGGCTACTTTACCCAGACCAGGGGCAGCTGTGATCTAAATGTCAAGGTCACTGGTATCGCCAGCTTTTTGTTCTGAGGAACCAGACAGTTGGTACCTGGGTGGGTGGGGTGCTGGGCAGAACATCTGCTAGAGGGGAGGTCTTCATTGTGAGGATTAGAGGACCACTCCATCTCTCACTCAGGATGCAGGGACCAGAGGGAGATTTGAGGAAGGGGCTGCTTCGGGCCCTGGAGAGAGAGGGATGAGAGAACAGAGAGGGCTGGATGGAGGGGAGTGTAGTAGATTCACACAGCAGGTCCCGGAGCTCCTGCACAGGTTAGTACTGGCCTCCCTAAGGCCCAGACCCATTCAGGATAGATGGAAAGAGGTGCAGGGCCCTGCAGCGGAGGGAGCCAGGCGCCCAGCCCAGGGGAAGCCAGCAGTTTGAGAGTCCAGCCTCTGCTTTCCAAGGCTCTGGCTCCTTCTTCTCCCACCTCCCTTTTGCATTCATCCTCTGGGAGTCTTGGTTTTGTGCTGGGCCTCCAGGCCTGGGGTATGTGGTGGCGCTCAGATAGGGAGACAGAGGCACAGGCAATCAAGTCTCAGGGTCACCTAAGGTCCTATTCTTCTAATGGTACCCCATAAGTTAGCCAATACATATTAAGTACTTGCTGTGTGTCAGGCACTCTTCTAAAGCACTTTATCTATACTTTAGGAGCCTTGAATTATCCCCATGTGGTGGGTCCCATTATTATTCTCATTTTACAAATGAACTAAGAGAGGTTGGGTAACTTGCCATTAGTCACACAGCTTTAAGTGAGCTGTAGAGCCAGGACTCAAATGCAGGCCAGCTGACTTTAAGAGATTGCCCTCAAGCCCTGCCATACCGCCTCCCAAGCCACAATGCCACCATGATCTTCCACCGTGTGTCCAGAGGTGAGCTGGCCCTTTTGAGGAGTAGTCCAAGAAATGAAACTGACATACACCCACAAATACCTATCCATGTTTGTGCAAACGTGCAGCCATATTTAGTGTCACCCCTAAGTGTTCCCACATGCACACAACTCTCTCCCTTCTCTCTCAGCCCAGGCGCATGAGTGTGCACAGATTATTTGCGTGGAGGGAACAGAGACCAGACCTCTCCTCTTCCCTCCCTCTTTGACTCAAATGGGTGGGGCTCAAGCTTCTCTAATCCCTCCTGGTTCCCACTGAGCCCTGAATCCTCTCTCCTCCACACTCCCCTGCCCTTCAAACCTCCTCCCCCAGCCCCTTCCTGGCCGTTGGCTGCAGCAGCTGACTCCACTTAGATGCTGGCAGTCCCTGTCCCAGATCAAAGGCAAGGCAGCTAATTGTGCGTCTTAACGAGCCCCCCCAGTGCTCCGGGCAGCCCAGCTGGCCATGGCCCCGCCCCTCTCCTCTTCCAGCTGGCCAGATGGCACAGTGCCTGCGTCTGCCCCAGACAGTTGGGGCCAGGACCGAAACTGGGGCCCTGAATGGGAACTGGGGGCAGACCCAGTGGGCTGGACTTCTCTGAGGCCTGGATGCTTGGAGCAGACGATGGCCACACAAGCCCTGCCTGGCCATCCCTACACGTGGCTGTGACAACTGCCCGAGGCCCTGGGACCCTGTCTTTCGTGGCCCGGGGTGGGTAGGGTGTTCTCCGCAGGCTGTGGGCTACATTTCTCTAGATTCCTCCAGGCCTGCCCTTGAATGTAACAGAGCCTGGGAGACGGTGGTCGGCCCAGAGCATCCCCTGGACCAGCCTCTTGCTCTTTCCTGGTCCCATGCGTAGACTGGACCTAGGAGCTGGGAACGGGGCTACCTGGGGTTCTTACTCAGCTTCCCTAGAGCCAAATGTCCTCCGGCAGAAAGTTGCCAGGCCTGGGAGCTGGGAGAGCTGGGGCTGAGTCCAGCTCCATAACCCCTGTGACCTTGGCATCCCCCTTTTTCACAGTGTGTGTGTGCTGGGGGCTGATTTCTGAGGCCTCAGCTGCCTCTGGAGACCTGAGTATTGCCATTGTCCAGCAATAAGAGGAGTGCTCAGAGTTCCGCAGAGGAGAGGCAAGAGATGAACACAGGCTGTGCTCCCCAGCTTGAGTCTGCCCTCCTTTCCCTTGGGCCCCACCTCCCAGAGCAGTGTCTACTCCTCGGCCACTCCCACCAATTCTCAGCATCCCCTTTGAGGGCTCCAGCCCAATTGCCATCCCCTCATGTCTGCTCATAGCTGGGCTCCTTATGGGAAAGGTCCTGAGATGCCACAAGCTGGAAGGAGAAGACAGAGAGGGACAGTCTGCTTTGTGGGCTTCTGGTGGTGCAAGTGATTTATTCTCGAGTGGGGCATGAGCTGCTGAGCTCTGTCCCTGATTAGGGGAAACAAGAAGAAATGGCCTGAAACTGCGGCAGTAGTCAGTGAGGTCAGACAGCAGAAAGAACTTCTCAATAGTAGCTAATGTTTATGTAGTACTTACTATGTGAAAAGTACTATGCTGTGTACCTTAAATTTACAAACTCATTTAATTCTTGGAACAATAATGAGGCAGATAATAACAACCCTGTTTTACAGATGAGAAAACTGAGGCACAGAGAGGTCAAGTTATATGGCCAAGGTCACATAGCTATTAACAGCTAGTAAGTGGAAGAGCCAAGATTTTAACCCAGGTAATCTGGCTCCTGAGTGCATACTCTTAACTACTACACATCTTGTCTTTTTTTTTTTTTTTTTGGCTGCGCAGGGAGAGGAGGACAGAACCCTGTGATGCACAGAGTGAGCTGGCAGATTGGACTAGGGTCTCTGTCCAGTCCTGATTGGCTCCCTGGGATCTGTGAGACCCCTGAGAGTTTGTCCTCCCAGTGTTTGATGCTGGGGTGGGAGGACCCAGAGATTTTTCCTCTGACTCTCTGGCCTCCCCACAGCCATCAGCCTCTGGCCAGGTTCTGAGCTTCCCCTATAGGGCCCATGGCGCAGGTAGATTCTCCTCCTTGTCTGGGGCTATTATTGCCCTTGGCTTCTCCCAGTGCCCACCCTTGCCAGTTCAGACCCTACTCCTAGCTGGTCCTTTCTCAGATGCAGAATAAGCAAGCAGCAGCTTGGAGATCTGGGAGCCAAACCCTCCTCTGCAAGTAAGCCTACCTCAGCCAGCCGCCCAGACCTACCAGGGCCTTCCTAGAGGGTGGCTCAGGATGGGAACACCAAGGAGGAAAGCAGTGTGGACAAGTCAGTGGCCAGGCTGGCCCAGCCCTGGGCCCCTCAGTGTGGCTCTTCAGGGAGTCTTTGTGTCCCCTGAGCATCTCGGGGAGGGTATCTCCCTTAGCTCACCCTTCCCTCTCAGTTTTCACCACTCCTATATGCTTGACCCAGTGCAGGGCGCTTGGCTCACCTCCAGCATCCTTTCAACCACCTCGTCAGCTGGCCTCCACCAGCCGCAGGCAGGGCAGCCGGGCAGGGCCCTTTCAGAGCAGCCTTTCAGGGATGTCCGGTGGATAGGCTCTGCTGGCTCATTTCTCTGCCTCTCAAATCTGGCCATCAGAGACTGTTCTATGGTGGTCCTAAGTGGGTGGCACCAGGCAGGCAATCTTGGGGCCCGGAGCTTTAGGGGGACACATCTCCTCTTACTTACCCTTCTGCCCATTAACATCTCCTGAGGCCTGGAATTCCATCCTGGTAATTTATTCTTTTGGTCAAATTTTGCCTTCTTTTTAAAAAATTGCAAATATCACGTGAAAGGTAATTGATTAAGTCTCTGATCTTAAAAAGAATGATTACTAGATACTTTCTGTCGAACAGGAGAGCTATAGACACAAATCGTGAGCTTGCCAAGGGTGATATTAATGAAACAGGGAAGGGAGTGCAACAAAGGAGGGCTATCCGGGTGACCTCCCCCATCCTATGCTGTGTGCACAACTTTTGGTGTGATTTCTGCCCCTCTTTATGTCCTTGTACCAGACCTTCCCCCCACGCTGGGCCTCCGTTTTCCCTAGGTATGGCGAGAAGGTCGGGCAGGGAGGGCCAAAGGATGGGATGTCAGGCCCATCAGAACCTAGCTTCGTGGATCTCTACCCGCAGGTTTCCGAGAGAGTGCCTTCGCCTACGCCATCGCAGCGGCCGGCGTCGTGCACGCGGTGTCCAACGCGTGCGCCCTGGGGAAGCTGAAGGCGTGTGGCTGCGACGCGTCCCGGCGCGGGGACGAGGAGGCCTTCCGTCGGAAGCTGCATCGCCTGCAGCTGGACGCGCTGCAGCGCGGTAAGGGGCTGAGCCACGGAGTCCCGGAGCACCCAGCCCTGCCCCCCGCCAGCCCCGGCCTGCAGGACTCCTGGGAGTGGGGCGGCTGCAGCCCTGACGTGGGCTTCGGGGAGCGCTTCTCTAAGGACTTTCTGGACTCCCGGGAGCCGCACAGAGACATCCACGCACGCATGAGGCTCCACAACAACCGAGTGGGGAGGCAGGTGAGAGCGGCCCCCCCCCCACCCCCGCCTGCTCCGAATCCCTCTGCCTAGGGCTCCTCCCCTCCCCCAGGTTCCCTCTCCCTGAGGACCACACTGCTCCCCCTAACTCAGCAACTTTCTCATTGCCCCTTGCTAATTCAGTCAACAAACGTGCGTTGGATACCTACTGTGCGCCAGGCCCTGGACTCGCCTGGGGATACAGGGATGAGACAGTCCCTTCCTGGATGAGTTCATGCTCTGCTGAGCCGCCTGCTCCTCCCATTTCCTGTGGTGAGCAGTGGAGGCGCTCTCAGACCTCAGGGGTCTAGGCCTGGCTCCGCCCCTCTGTCTCCTCCCCTATAAAGGGAGAAGGTTGCACTGGATCGTGCAGAAAACCCCTCTTCTGTGGTTCTGTCTTCTTCTGCTGGGACTCCCCTCCTGCGGTACTGGGTTACGGTTGCTTCCTTCTTCTCCTCTGCCCTCAAATGTGCATACTACCTCAAAGGTCACTCATTTGGGAAAAAACAAAAGGAGAAGAAAGAAAGGAAAGCACTATTAGCCTGCCTTTGTTGACTACTGTGTGTTAGGCGCTGTCCAGAGCAGTTAGTGCATATATTAGCCTGGTTATATATATTCGCCTCCTTACAACTACCTTGAAGGTACGGTTATTAACCTCATGTTAAGATATGGAAACTGAGGCACAGGGAGACTAAGCTAGCCCAAGGTGATGTGAGTAGGACAAAGTGGAAGAGGCAGGATTCATCCTGGGCCCTTGAGCTCTGAGCTCCTCTGAGCTCCGTGCTCCTCCGCTCACAGGGTAGTCTCCACTCTGTGCATGCCTGCACTGAGATGCCTTCTTAGCCCTTGTGGTAGCTCAGCTCCCTCCTTTCCAGGCCATTGGGTCCCCTCCCTTCTCCAGTCCTGCCCGGCCTGCTCAGGCCTTGTTTCTGGCTTCTTCTCACTCTGGCTGGCACTGTCTCCATCTCACTTCCCTTTCTCCTGGCCTCTCAGTCCAGGCCGGTTCACCTTCTCTTTCCACGAAGACTCTGAGCTGATTCGGCTCTTCCCATCCTGATGTAGAGGTGAGGTAAACTGCGGCATATCCTCCCTCGGGTCACGTCCAGCTCCCACCCAGGCCTGTCCTCTCTGTGCAGCTCTTTTCCCAAGCTTCGATACTATCCCAGCCCAGACCAACAGGCCTCCTCCTCCTCCTCGTTAAACTGGTTAATTAATGGCTGCTGCCTGTGGGAAGCAGATGTTCTGGGGCTGTTGGCTAGAGGAGGCATTGGGCTGGTTCCCACATGGTGCTGACACCACAGGCTGCACACACAAGCTGCGGGGCCCTTTAAGACTTGGAGGGGCAGGCTCCCTCTCTTAGGGCCCTACTGCCCAGGTTTGAGGGCCCCCAGATCATTGCTCTCCCCACCTGAGGGTGTTTTCGCAGTGGAGTAGGGGAAAGGAGGATGTGGCCACTTCCTCTGGGGTCTCTGGTGAGGAGGATGCCAAGGGGTTCTTTGGGAGGCGACTCCAGAGCAGATTGAGAGCTGGGCAGGAGCTGGGTAGGTTGTGTTCCCAGGACTACCTCCCTTGGGGGCCTGGGAACCTCTCCACTTCCATTGGGCCGGGGGACTAGCTCTCTGGGTCCCCTTCTGTATTCAGGTAGAACACTCAGTGCTGGGCAGAATAAGCCCCAGCCCGTATAAAGGGGGTGGGGCAGGAAGTCTCCCCAGCCCCTACCCCCCTCCTTAGGCTCCCTGCAAAGGGCTGCAGGGCCTGGAGGAGGAAAAGGGGCTTTCTCAGACCTTCCACAGCCCCCCAGTCACAGCCTGGAGCGAGGCCAGAGGCTTTGGGGCTGGGATATAGTGGGCCAGCACCCTCCAGCTCCTGGCCCCCACCCGAGGGGTGGAAGGAGAGGGAATTTCCCTGAGGATCTGGGATCCCCCCTCAGGAAGCAACAGCCTCCAGCCCCAAGGGCCCCCTGCAGCTGCTGAAAAGGCAGGCGGGAGAGGAGAGGAGCAGGAAGGAGGGAATTCCCCCAGGGCCTGGCCTGGTGGGAGGTGGGTGGGAGCGCAGAAGAGCAGGTAGGGCTCTTCTCCTGCCCGCCCCCCCGCCCGCCCCCCTCACCCCCCCCCTCCCCCGCCCCGCTTCGGGCCTCAGCTTTTGCTTCTGTTCAATGGGAGCTGGTTTCAAAAGCCTCTGAGATTCTCGCAGGCCAGTCGTTGGGAGGAGGGCAGTGGGGCTGGCAGTGGACGTCACCCCTCCCCGTGCCTCCCTCTGCAGGCGGTGATGGAGAACATGCGGCGGAAGTGCAAGTGCCACGGCACGTCAGGCAGCTGCCAGCTCAAGACGTGCTGGCAGGTGACGCCGGAGTTCCGCGCCGTGGGGGCGCTGCTGCGCAGCCGCTTCCACCGCGCCACGCTCATCCGGCCGCACAACCGCAACGGCGGCCAGCTGGAGCCCGGCCCCGCGGGGGCACCGTCGCCCGCCCCGGGCGTCCCGGGGCCGCGGCGCCGCGCCAGCCCCGCCGACCTCGTCTACTTCGAGAAGTCGCCCGACTTCTGCGAGCGCGAGCCGCGCCTGGACTCGGCGGGCACCGTGGGCCGCCTGTGCAACAAGAGCAGCACGGGCCCCGACGGCTGTGGCAGTATGTGCTGCGGCCGAGGCCACAACATCCTGCGCCAGACGCGCAGCGAGCGCTGCCACTGCCGCTTCCACTGGTGCTGCTTCGTGGTCTGCGAGGAGTGCCGCATCACCGAGTGGGTCAGCGTCTGCAAGTGAGCGGAAGGCTCCCCTCCCTGAGCCTGGCCCTCCGCGGCTTGCCATCTTGGCCTGGCAGGGTCGCCCTGGCTCCTGGGGGGGAGGTTGGATCAATGATTTTATAAGAACCTCCCAGCCCCAAGGGTCGTCAAGTCTGCAATCACCTGGAGCCCACCACTCACTTCTGTGGGCTCCCTGCCCCAACTCAGATAGCTCAGTTGGGCTGGAGATTGCTCCACACCCTAGAGCAAGTTTCAGCCCGGCAGCCCCTGGGCCTGTCTCCTTTCATCCCTTCACCCCTTCCCCAGGAGTGGGAGGGAATGAATGGAAGCTGATGGGCAGGAGAAGGAGGATTAAAAAGAAGAAATGGACATCGTTGAGCTGACGTGATTCTGTGGAGGCCTCAGACCCCCACCCCCACCAGCCTCTGCCCCTCATCATTCATTTGACAAATATTTATTTTGCACTCTTTGTGGCCTGGCACTCTGTGGGGGCCGAGGGGTACTGGGGATACAGATGTGAATGAGAGAGACACAGCACATGCTCTCTTGGAGTTTACATTCTGGCTGGGGGAGATGGACAATAAACAAGTAAATACACAAACAAGGTCATTTCAGACAATGCTATGTGCCATGAAGAAAATAAAGCAAGGTGCTGGGTGTAGAGTGATTTGTGGGGAGTGGGGTCCCCTTTTAGATAAAGCCGCTGGTCCGGGAGGGCCTCTCTGAGTTGTGATACTCATACTGAGACCTGCATGATGAGGACAGCCATGCACAGATTGAGGGGAAGGGCTTTCCAGGCAGAGGCCATGCGAATGCAAAAGCTCTGAGGCCAGAATGATGTCCTTCTCAGGAGGAACAGCAAAGAGTGTAACTGGAGTAAAGAAATCGAAGGGCAGATTAGCAGGAGAGGAGCTGGGAGGGGATGGAGGTGGGTTGGGGGTAAGGTCACATCACATGTCCTTCTAGGCCAAGGTAAGGAGTTGGGATTTTATTTAAGAGGAATTGGGGACCTTCAGAGAGTCTTAAGCTGGTGAGTGTCATGGTCTGATTCCCACATGGATTGCTGTATGGGGAATTGAATGAAGGGGGAGAAGATGACAGCGGGGGGGGGGGGGGGGGGGGGCGCGTGCAGCAGGGTGAGGGTAGTTAGGAAACTATGGCCATCTTCCAAACCAGAGATGTGACCTGGACCAGATGGAGGCAGTGGGGATGTTGACAAGGGGCTGGATCAGGAGCCCTTGATGCCAGAGCTGTCCACCTCGTGCCTGAGCCCTCTGCCACAAGCCAGGACGAGTGGCGGTGCAGAGCAGCACCCGTCAGCAGAGACAGGAGGCACTCTGAGAGTAGTAATCCTGGGCAAGACCCAGCTCAACCCAGCCAGCCCAGCGCCCCGGGGGAGCAGGTGGGGCTAGGAGGTGTGGCTGGGAGGAGGGTGGCGGGGGAGGGCCTGGAGACTCACTGTCTGGATTCTGGTCTCTCTGAGTCCAGGCAGGGGAGGTGGGGTATGTAAGTAAGGCTGAGGGTGGGCGGACATCCTTCCTGGGCCTCTTGTGCCCGCAGCTCCCCAGCTCAGGGTGCCCCTTGTGGGGTCAGCAAGCCTCCCCTCCATACCCCCATAGGAACACCGCTGAGCTGGCAGTTTGGGACCAGGATTGCCCTCTCCTTGGCTCTCAGACCTGATTTTTTTCTGGAACAGACCCTCAAGGAGGAGGGCAGTGGAGAGGGAGGTGGGGTCAGGAGGCCTGGGAAAGAACGCCTCACTTACTGCATCCAGGCCTCCTGCTGCTCGCAGTTGAGGATCCTGCTGCCTCATTTTACCCCAGAATGGCACCCTTCTTGATGAACCAAAGATGAAGTCTCATTTCTTTTCCCAATTGCCAGCCTACAAGAATCCCCATGTTTCCCCAGCTCTGCCCCATGTCTCCCTGCCCCTGGTAGGGGCGAGAAGGAAAGGAGGCTCTCATGGTGATGCCCTAGCTGGGAGATTTGCCCTCACTAGCTTGCCCTCAGCCCCCTCCCCTCCGACTGCCTGCATCCAGCAGCTCCCAGACATGCCTAAGGCAGCCGGGCCTTCCACAGGCTTAGCTACGCTGCCTCTGTGGAGGACAGGGTTTCTCTCCCCATCCCCCAAAAGACAGCCCCACTGGCAGGCGGGTGAGAGTCCCCCCGGAGGAGGGGTAGGCAGGAGCAGCCAGACACACCTGCCTCATTCCTTTCCTCTTGTTCACCCAGGAGAGAGCTGTGGGGGCTGGGTTCCTACCCCCTTCCTCCCTCCCATCCAGGGAGGAGGAGGGAAGGGAGGGAATGGAGGCCTGGGGGGGCACCCCCACCTCCAGCACTGTCCACCTATGGCATTAGCTTTGGCCTCACCCTCCTCTGCCTTCCAGGCTTACGGAGGACAGAGCTGGGGGAGGAGAGACTGAAGATGAGAGCTATAGGATCAGGGCTGGGATGAGGTAGGAGCAGAAACACTGCAGAGCCCGCTGCCTCTAAGAGGGAGGGGTGGGCCGCGGGGTGGGGCACGGGGCTGGACACCCGGTTGTAGGGGAGGGGACAAGTTCCTGTCAAGTCAAGTCGTGGTGATCTGATGATGCATGATGGCCTGCATAAAGGAAGTGAGGAAAAGTTGGGGAAGGAACAAATAAGGTGTTGCCTACCCTTGTCCTCTCTCTGTGCCAGAAGCTGACTAGAGTCCCGGGACCAGAGCTGGACCTGGCAATTGAAAAGGGGTGTGTGGGACTTGATAAGGGCCCTGAAAGTCAGGAAAATGGGGCCCAAGAGGGACTGGGCTTATGCACACTGGCTGAAGGACAAGGCAGGAATCAGTGCGCTGTTCAGAAATAGGGGAAATGGGCTGAAATAAAGTGGGACGGTGGAGGTAGATGGGAGGAAGAACTTGCCCCCAGAGTGGGGAGGACCAGGCTTGAGATTCAGACATGAGAACGGAACGTGGATCAGAGATCATTCAGAGGGGCGGAACGGTCCCGCCCCCAACACCTTTCACCTTGATGGACATTGGCTCACCTCCTTACAGGAGGAAAAAATAATCCCGTCTATTGGAGCCTGGCTGGCCCCGACGGGAGGAGGGGAGGGAACTAACAGAGAAAGAGGGTGGCGGACAGATCAACAGGTAGTGGTGGGGTTAAGGGTCAGGGAGAGGCAGCCAGACTCAGGTGGGGATCAGAACCCAGGCATCCTGCTTTTCAGCCGCCCAAGGTCGCAGGTCGGAAAAGAGAGGATGGGAAAGGGAAAGGTAGAGGCCTTGGCAGCTGTAGGTAGGAGCGCGCTGGTGGGTGAGAAGCAAGGTCAGGGGCATCCGGGCCCTCCCCGTCCTTGCCCCAAATTAATGCGCCCCCAGCTAGCCCCCGGCAGGGGGCCTTCCACGTTGGAGCCTGGCCAGGCCCTAGTCGCGGCCCCCCTGCTCCCCTCCCACCCCCCTTCTCATGTGGTTGCCGGCAGCTGCCTGCGGTCGCCCCAACCCCTGCGCTCAAGGCACGGGGACTTTCCAACAGGGGAAAAAATGACTTAATGAGAGTGGGAGCCGGGGGCGGGAGGGACAGGTCCCTGTAATCACCGCTCCGCTGTGGGGCCTGCGCGCCTCCGGGCCCTTCCCTGGCTTCCTGCTGCCAGCGCCCCCCTCGGGCTCTGCTGGGGGAGGGGGACGGGCTGGCGACAGGGGGATCCCTTTTCAGGTTCCGGGCTCTCTGGGGCCCTCAGGCTGCCTTTGCTCCCGAGGCTTGCCGCGCGTGGAAGCTGGGACACCCCATGATCCCTCTCTGGACTTTGTCCAACCGGGTGGTGGTGGTGGGGGGGGGGGGCAGTCTCTCCCTGGAGCCAGGGTCCTCTGCTGGTGGATTTAGAGGGGTGAGGGATAGTGAGAAGAGCCCTTGGCCACTTAGCGGCTGCGCACTTCGAAACGCCCCCGGTTGCTGCGGCAACCAGGGCAGTCGAGGTGTGTCCCCGGGGCTGGGAGGCGCCCACCCCCCTTTTCTAGCCGCCCTCGGGGCCAGGCCGGGCCGCTGCGGTGCGCGGGGGTGGGGGTGTGCCGTTACCATGGCGAGGGTGCGCTAGGAGGGCACATTCTTCCCCAGGGTGGGAGCGCCCTGGGGATACAGGAAGGGGGGTGACGGGGGCGGCAGAAAGGGGAGCGGGGGGGGGGGGGAGGTCAGGACGAGGGAGGAGTCTTGGACGAGACTAACCAGGGCTTCTGCGGTTGGGGTGGGAGTTTGGAATCTGCCCCTCGCCTAGCTCTCCGGAGACGTCCCGCTCCTCCTCCCGCACTCTAGCTAAGGTTCAAGCCCCCCAACCCCCAGTTTCCGGGGAAGGGATCCCCGACTACCGAGCCGAAGGTCTTTTGGCTTCCCCCGAGGCTGGGCTCGCCGAGCTAAGTGTCCGTCCCCTTCCTCCCAAGCAGAGCTGCTGTCCCGACTGCGACCCGAAGCCCTGCAATTAAGCCCCTCGGCCGCCCTGCGCCGCCCGCCGGTCCGCGGCCAGGCAGGGCCTGCACCGCCAATTACAGCCGCGCGCAGCAGCTGATTACTCCGGACTCCCGGAAGCGGCCGAGGGTGGGGACAGCAGGCAGGTCAAGGGGGCGGGGTCCCTGGGGTTGTCCCCGGCCCGGGGTCCTTAAGTGGAGCTTAAGGCTGCGGCCCTCTAGCTCAGTTTCTCTTCTCCATTCTAGACAGTATGGGGAGGAGGGATCTGCTCAGTGCTCTGTCCTGCTGTGCCTCAGTTTCTCTCTCCTAGAATGCACACCGCACCCAGGGCAGAAAGAATGCAGGGAGGATCTGCGTGTGGATGCTGGGGCGTCTGGAGTCGAGGGCTGGCTGGGTACTCAAGTTCAAAGCCCTTCAGGCCGGCTCTCTTTCCCGCCGCAGACGGTCGCGTGGGTCTCTCTTGGCCTGGCGCCCGGCCCGTGGACCCTGCCATGTCTTGCTGAGCCAGCGCCAGGGCAGCTGCCAGCCTGTACCGCACTTTTGTGGGAATCGGAGAACGGCGCCCCCTCTGGGCGGGAGGCTCCCTCCTTCTGCCCCACAAGGGAAGGCAATCCGGGAGCTTGCAGAGCAAGCGACGGTGGGGTTTTCTGCCACCACTCTTGCCCCCTGCCATCCCTTCTTTGCTCTCCTCCCGCCTGCGGGTCTGCAGGGACTGGGATGGAGCTCGTGTCTCCCGCGGTCCAGCTGTCCACATCTGGCCGGCAGCTGGGACCCGCCCACTGAGAACTGCTGTGGACTCAGCGCCCTCTGTCGACGCAGAGCGGCGGCGCATCAGCTTTCGGGCCTGGACCGCCCGCCGCCACCGGGGGCCTGGGGTCTCGCTCCAGTAGGGTGGGTTTCGGGTTCCACCCATTCGGCGCCCCTTGCCCTTGGGTATGACGCCCCCTCTGCCTCGCGGCGCTCACAAACCCGACTCCTTAGGCTCCTTGCTTTCCGTCGGCCGCGGCCTCGCTGACCCTCTTTCCACGGTCCCTGGGTGCTTATAACCTTGTCCAGCCAGCTAGTCATCCCCCAACCTCCGGTCATCTCTAGTCGTCTGGGCATCGTGGGCAAGTGCTTCGGCGCGATCTCTAGGCGCCCAACGTAAAAGTCCACAAATAGAAACATGCTTACATAAATCACCACCCATCTGCTCAATGGAATTCCTCGCTATGGCCTTAAAAATGAAGTGGTTGAAGTATATTTAGTGACTGAGACAGTGTTTGCTCTATACTGTGGGAGGGGGTGCAAGATACAAAATAGTACAGGGCAAGAGTCCTCCTTTGTTACAACAAAAAATTATAGATATGATTTGCATTTTAATAGGCAGCACGATGCTAACAAATTATTTTTGGATGATGGGATTATAGGTGATTTAAAATTTGTCTCCTTTTTAATCTGTATTTTTCATTTGTCTGTAATGAACATGTATTACTTGGGCACATAATAATTCCATATCCAGAATATTTTTGCCCTAAATGTGAGTGTCAAATTATATCATTAGAATATACTAAATTTAAGAAAGAACTCTTTTGAAACCAGGAATTAGAGAGACCTGGCCTCTTGATTAGAGCTCATATGATTAGTCATTGGGATTTTCTTCTGAAAATCATAATGGTTTATAGGGAAAGCAGATTTCCAACCTCTGAATCTCAGAGCCCAAGGTGGCCAAGAAGTTGTTAGAAGGGTCCTCAAATCCATATGTATATCCAGGACTGCTGTGAATGGAAGAGCTGATTTATTCTCCATTGTACTGCATTTGTATGAAGATGGTACCATGATTAACAACATAGAAAAAAATGGACATTTAATACCTTTTTCTCAGTCTTGATCCTCTTCAATGTCTTTGCAACACTACACGTCATCAACTGTCTTCTCCTCAGACATGCTCAACCCTTTGGTGCACGTTTGATGTTCCAATGCCTGGTCCTCCTCTCACCCTCCGCTGCCTCAGAGATTTCATTCACTCTTTCCTTGCTTTTTTTCTTTTTCTTTTATTGTAATGGCAAAGTTCCAACAATAGTACAAAGACTTTCCCCTCCCCGAGCCCCCCGAGAGTAAGTTGCCTACGTGATGCCCCACCACCCCTAATACTTGAGCAGGTATTTCTTACAAATTAGGACATTCGCCTACACAACCTGATAGAATGCTTGCAATCAGGAAATTAACTGATACATTAATACGACCTAAAACCCAGACCTTATTGGACTTGCGTCAGTTGGCCTAATGAGGAAAGGATCCAGTCCAGAACTATTCATTGCATTTAGTTATCATGTCCTTCCAGTCTCCTTCAGTCTGAGATGGTTCCTGAGGTTTCCTTTACTTTCACAACCAGGACAATTTAGAAGACTACAGACCTACGGTATTGTAGAATGTCCCTCAATTTGGGTTTATCGTTGTTTCCTTATGATTAGATTCGGGTTATGAGTCTTTGGCAGCAGTATTACAGATGTGAGTGTTTTACTCATTGCCTCATTATTTATTTTGATGCTCAGATTTCCCAGATTTGGCCAGCTGCCAAGCTGGCTTCTGTCACCATAATTCTTTGAGTACTTCCTTACTTTCTGGCACAACAAGATGTTCCGGCCTCATCTTGTACTTTCTCTGCTCCAGCCCTGCAAACAGCCATTTCTCCCAGGGACCTTTGTTTCTTTTAATGGAGAATGATATTTAGAAGTCAAGATCTGGGCGCTGTGTGCTCATTGTTCTTGGGGTGTCACTGCTTCCAGTAGTATCAGTGGACAGTGCTAGGAATATATGTATGATTATACACACACATTTATGTCTATCTACCTATCTACCTATCTATCTACCTACCTACCTACCTATCCTCATCCATCAATCTCTCTATGTAGAAAACCATGAGTTCACATGATACTTTCAATTCCAATCCAACACCACACGATTTATTTTAATTTTCTCTCTTCCTATCACTGTAACTTCTTTCTCTCCTCTTGTTGGATTAATCCCTTTGTAAGTAACCTATTCCCCACCGCTGCTGCGCCCCCAACTGCCCTTGCAGACATCATCTTCTCCCATCTTGACTTTGGTAACCTGTGCCAGCCCAATGTTCCTTCTGCCTCCGCATGGATGTTTCACTTTGCTTGGCCCCACATCATGGCTTTTGAGCTAAATTATTCAGAAAGGAAGGCAAGCAGAAAGGCTGGAAACAATTTTACTCTCTCTTGAAGCTTCAGATACAATTCTCAATCCTCTTTATTCAGTTAAGTGGCAACTGATCTTCCTGTGAAAAGCTCTGGAGTCACCAGACTCCTTCATTTCTCTGATACCTCACCTCCATCCATCAGCAGAGCCTGTTGGTTCTCCTTCAGTTGATGTCTGAAGTCTGGTCACATGATACGTCCTCCATCCTTATGATCCTGGTCCAAGCCACCACAGTCTCTTGCCTTGAATGATTGCAGTTGTCTCTTACTTAGTCTCCATGCTTCTGCCCTCACTCCCCCAGACTCTTCTATACAAGCAGCTAGAAGGATCCGTTTAAAGTGTTAGTTATGTACTGTGCCTCCTCCGTTCAAAATTCTCCGAAGTGTTCTAACTCACTCAGAACAAGAGCCAAAGCACTTACAATGACTTACAGGGATCTACAGATCTGGCTCCCACTACCACCTTCACCTCGCCGCCTCCTCCTCTCACCCTCATCCATTTTGCTTCAGCCACACTGACCTCCTGGCAGTTCTTTGAATAAACCAAATTGTCCTGCCTCAGGGCCTTTGCACTCACTATTCTCTCTACCTGAAATAGATTTCCCCTAGATAACTACACGGATGTTGCCTCCGTTCATTCAGGGCTTCACTCAAATATCTCCCTAGAAGATGGACCTTCACAGGACATCCTATCTAAAATAGCAGCCTCCTCTTACCTTCACCTTGCTTTATTTTTCTTTGTGGTATATATCACATATTTAACATATTTCTGTATTTGTTTGTTGTCTGCCTCTACACCCTATAAGGGAAGCTCCATGAGAGCTGAGACTCTCTCTCTCTTTCTCTCTTTTTTTTTTTTTGCTGTATTTCTGTGGCAAGAACCGTATGAGTACATAGTAGATTCGCAATAAATATAAGTGAATGAATGAATGAATGTCTTTGGGAATGACTACCATTCTGTCTTTAGGCCAAGGCTTCCTTCACAGAGTCTTTCTTGAAGTTCCGGCTGCCAGCTAGACACGTTTTGCTGTGTGTCTGTGGCACCACACACTAAAGCTTTATTACAGCAGTTTCATTATCTTTTGTATGTATTTGTTCATTTTGGACTGAGACTTCATTTTGCTCACTGTTGTCTTCTCGATGTCTAGAACAGTGCCTGGCAGACAGCAGGCATTCAATATTTGTCGAATAAATAAATGAATGATTTCTCCCTCCAAATTAGTTCTCCTTCATTTGCTTGTTTCTCTTTGTAACACCATCATTTTTCTAGTTATTAAGGTTCAAAACTCTGGTCAACTTGGACTTTCCCCTTTCTTCTCTTTTCCACATTCAATCAGTGGCCAAAGCCTGCCCATTCTCCCACTCCATCAGCACAAGTCCATATGGTAGTTCATCGCACATCTCAGTCATCACAATGGCCTCCCAGCTGGCCTCTCTCATTCCTGTTTCTCCCTCTTCAATCCATCTCTATCAGATTTTTCCATTTTTCTCTCCCTTAAAGTGCTCTGATCATGTCATTTCCCCTGGCTGAAGCTTTCAATGGGTTTTTGTACCAATTAGTGTTCTTAATTGCAAACAACAGAAATGGACTCTGGCTCACTTAAGTAGAAGAGAAGTTTACCGGAACAATAGCAGGCAGCTCACAGAATTGAGAGGAAGTCTCAAGAATCAGGCTTGGGAAACAGGCAGAAACCAAGAGAAGCTAGGCAGCCAGAACCTCAGCCAGGCCTTGCTCCAGGAGCAGCCTGGTTAAGGCACTGCTGCCCCTGGGCTCTGGAGCCATCTCTCGCATAGCCGCCATCCCCCTGAGAACTGGCCATTGCTGCCTCTAGGATGAATTATTAACAGCTCTCTGCTTCCTTGGGTCACTTACTGAAGAGTCAGAGTACTTAATGAGATCACTGATTTGGCACACTTTTGAGGTCTGTGACCTTCCTGCCAGGGGTCAAGGGAGCAAGTGTCTGACCTCCCACTAAGACTTCCACTAAGGAGGATCCTCCATCACAGGAAAGAGGCTCAGATGCTAAAGACCCCAGTGTGTACCCATACGCAGGTTCCTGAGTGTGTTGTTGAAGGCTTCCACCATCTGCCACATCCTCTGCTCTCCAGTGTTTCTCCCTTGCGCTCCACATTCCACTGAAACAGGACTGCATGCAGCTCCCTGAGCTGGTCCTTCCTGCCTTGCCTCTTGCAGCAGCTGGTCTCCAAAGATGGTTCCCACTGGACCACCTTCCTGACATTCACCCCTATGTGTTGTCCCCTCACCTTGAATCTGGGCTGGCCCTTTAATTCATTTTCACTCGTAGCATGCTGTGGAAGTGATGCATGACCTGCAAAGAGAAGTAACAAGAAGCCTTGTGGCTTTTGCCTCAGCCTCTTGGAATGTTTCCTCTGGGGGAAGCCAGCCACCATGTATGAGGTCTGTCTACCCTGAGACTGCTATGCTGGGAAGAAACCTAAGCAAGTCATGTGGAAAGACTGTATGGAGAGAGAGAAATGCCTGCCCACCTATCTCCTGCAGTCGTTTTGAGGAGTAGATATAAAATATGTAAAATATCTGTGCATCTGGTCCATTGTAGTCTCATTGAATGGCGGCCTTTAGGAAACATCCAGCCTTCTCGATCTGCATCGAATGGCACTCTTGAAGTTACTTCTCATCACTTGTGAACTATACGGTTTTGGACAAATCTCTGACATTTCCCTGAGCCTTGCTTTCCTTACACGTAACATGGGTTTGATGATACTATCTGTGAAATGGGGTGTCTTGACTGGGCTAAGGAGTGGGCTGTCCGGTGCTGTTGGGCAACACTGCCCCCTCGAGGCAGAATGCCCAGAACCCTTAAGCCATGTCTCTTAACATGCATGGCTTCAGGAATCCTTTGGAAGAGGACGAAAACCATGCCCACAGTCGAGGTTCGGGCATGAACAGACATGTCTAGCGGGCAGGGGACTGTGGCAGACTGTGAGGAACAGCAGAGGGCCGAAGAGTTCACTGCCCTAAGTGAGAGAGTTCTTGATGGAGGGGGAAGGGGCACCCTGAACAGAACAGAGGGAGTGTTATTTGGAAGGGTGTGAGGCTGGGCATGACCATCTTGTGACTCAGCACAGCCCCTCCTCCTACTCTCCTAGGGTCTTCCTAGTGGAGAAGCAGAGATCTGGGATATAATGGCAAGGACGGGGGTCCCAAGAGGCACACACATCTCTACCATGGGAACGCTTATGAAAGCTGAGAAGAAGCGGAAGATGCTTTCCTGTCTCAGAGAGGGAGAGGCATGCCAAGGGTCCATGGGCACAAGGCTCCATGGGCCAGTGGGGAGGCAGAGAGGCCAGCTGTGAGATGGGTGGCTTCAGGCAGTAGCTCTGACTACGTGGGAGGCAACCCCATTAGGCTTTTTCTTGGACTCCCACTGAAGGAGAGGAGACACGGAGATTTGGGGAGTCACTGAAGACAGTGCTGTATGATTCTAGTTGCACCCTGTGCAAAATCAGGCAAAACTAATTTATGCTTCTAGAAGGCAGGATAGTGGTTACCCTTGCAGGGGACGTAGTCACTAGGAGGAAACATGAGGGACATTCTGGGGGCTGGTGATGTTTTGCTTCTTCATCGGGGGCTGGTTACACTGGTGTGTTCATTACATAAAAACTTAAGTGCAATTAAGACTTGTGCATGTCTCTGTACATTACTTCAACAACAAGTTAAAACACACACACACACACACACACACACCTGTTTGGGAAAAGGAGGATGAACAGTCATTTCCCACTTCAAGCCCCTTGAGTTGTAGCCTCATCAAGGAATGGGGTAAGATTAGTGGGCTGGAGGCGAGGACCACCCGGTGTCTGGCCAGACTTATTTAATTTCTCCTTCCATTCATTCATTTATGATTTATTGAGCACCTTCTACACATTGAACACCATACAACATGTAAGGGGATAAAAAGAACATTAATAGCAGTAGCTTCCATTGACTGAGCACTTATTTTGGAGTAGGCGCTGAAGGTATACCCAACCCTCACAACAGTCCCATGATCTATTATCCCATCTAACAGTTGAAGAGTCTCAGACAGGTTAAGCAAGTTGCTCAAGGTCACACAGCATAGAAGTGTCTGTCTGGATTTTCATATGAACCTGAGTCTGCCTGAACCTACAGCTGAACTACTTGTCACTGAGCTACACTGTCGTTTAGGAGTCTGGGGGTCAGAGGGATCTGTTGACAAATTGCTCCACCACAGTAATGAGGCCTTAGAGTTGGAATCGGACTGTTGGGTTCGAGTTTTGGTCACATCCTCTGCTGTGACCCTGGGCAATCTCCTTGACTTTTGGGCCTCAGTTTCCCCATCTGTATAAGGAGGGTAAAAAACGGCGCCTTTCTCTCTGGGTTATTGTGGGGATTAAAAGGGACGAAGCGTGTGGAGCCCCGTGTCCGGCACCCGGTGAGCCCCTGGAACAGGCAGTTATTAACATTTCTGAGTCCTTGTCACCCATACAACGCAGAATGGGACCAGGGCCGCAGTCAGGCATGGACACTGGGCTGCAGGCGGTCCCTCCCCCCCCCGCCCCCCCCCGCCCCCCCTCCGCCCCTGATCTGAAGCACTAGGGTCCGGTGGACTTAAGTGAGCCGGTGGGCCATAGGAGCCCCGGCCGTGCTGCTAGAAAAGGGGCCGGGCGAGAAGCCCGCGTCCCCAACACCAGCCAGGACAGCCAGCCCCAGCTGACTCGGCGCTGCAGCTGTGCAGGGTCAGCCCGGGCAGCCGAGAAGACGCGATATCGCGAGACCTGGCGGGACCTATATGTTTCCAGGCTGGAAGTGAGGGGCGGGCCCGAGGAAGCGCGCTCTTTTTGAAGCCGGAGGAGCCCCGCGGAAGGGAGGGGTGGGCTGGAGGTCACGTCCTTTCTGAGGATCGATCGGGGGCCGCAGGAGGGGAAAGTTGGGTCAGCAGAGAGCTCTGCGTGGCGTTAGGCCGGGCGGGGCCACAGCTTCGGTCACTGGGCAGCCACCGTGGGCCGGCCACGCGCTGTGAACACTGGCGAGACCTCGCTTTGCCCCGCAGAGCTCAGCCCGGCCGCCGCGCCTCCTCCAAAGATGAATAATGTTCCCCCGCTTTGGCCCAGCCTTTTAAAATAGCCTAACGCCGGCGAAACTTCACCTTCGGCACCCTCACTTGCCCCGGCCCCCTCTATGGCCATGGGAGAGGTCTTTGCAACGTGTTCACACGATCATGTTTTTATAAAATTAGCAAAACTAAGATATTCTAACCCTAATCTGTTAAGACCACTGTTTCTTTCCACTGCGACTTCCCTATCTAGGGGCATTGAAGTAGCTGTGAGCATTTTCCGGCATTTTGGAGTAGGGAATACTCTCAATTTGAATTAAGTGGGATCTATATATCTGCGGTTCGTGTATATACTTAGGTTATTGCTAGCCTTCCAGTGTAGGAGTGGCGTCTAGGAGTGCTCCCAGCCTGCGCTGTACTGATTTACAAGTGCAGTGACCTGACGTGTCCGAGGTCCTTCGGCCCTAGGACGTCCAGCACCAGGAGAATGAGATATAAAAGATGACTGCACAAGCAGATGAGAAATTCCTTGAAATCTTAGCGCTCATAAAAGAAGCTCGATAGAGATTTCCCCAAATTTGATAACCATCCTAAAATAATAAATTGGGAAGCTGAAAGAATCTTTCCTAAACTAGCAGAAATAAAGAACAAATTTTGACCATAGAGAGGAAAGATTGAACTATCTTCCTGTTCTCTCCATAGAAAGGATTATAAAATTGTCTTTGAGGAGGCTGTTAAAGAATATAGAGGGGCCGCCCATGACGTAGTGGTTAAGCTTGGCGCGCTCCACTTTGGCAGCTCAGGTTCATGACCAGGATCCTGGGCACAGACCTACACTTGTCAGCCATGCTGAGGCAGTGACCCACATATAAAGTGGAGGAAGACTGGCACAGATGTTAGTTCAGGGCTAATCTTCCTCAAGAAAAAAAAGGAAGAGGATTGGCAACAGATGCTAGCTCAGGACTAATCTTCCACGAAGGAAAAAAAAAATATGCAGCCAAAAAACATGGGGAAAAAAGTGTCTATGCCAGGCAGTTGATTTAACAAATATGTTATTTTTAAATTTTTTGTGATTTTTTGGTGTCTATTAACTTTTAAAAATTTGTAGTTGGATGTAATTTCTCATTATAACTATATATTCACATTTGTACCTAATTTTGTATTTGTAATTTTATATTCTTTTTCTTAAAGGGGTCCCGTGAGATGACATAAACTTCAGGCCCCACAGAATCTAGACCTGCCCTCGCACAATTGTCTCCTAACCCCTCTGATCAGGGCAGGGCTTGTGTTTATTCTCTTAATTTTTGAGATGAGGAGATGGAAGCCCATAGAGGTAAGCTGCTTGCCCTTGGCTTTGCTACTAGTGCTAGAAGCCAGCCCTTTTGGTTCTCAGTTCAGACATCTGGTCACACCAGGGGCAAGTGTCCTATTTTAAAACCTTTCACCTTTAGTCTTCAGTGAGTAGGGCCTGAGTGTGTCTTCTTGGCCTGCCTTTGGTTTCTGGGTTGTACACAGTCCAGATGAAAGGCCTGGTAAAGCTAAAAGGGAACAAGTTGTGTTTCTGAAGTGCCCCCAGATGTCAGGTGATGGCAACCTTCTCTGGGTCCTCCCACCCACCCCTCCCGGCAGTGAAAGAAGGCCAGCATCTAGTGGGAGAGACCTGCAGCCACGGGTCCTCCCTCTGTGTCAGGGTAAGTGTGGAGTCCTTGAACAGAAACAGAATCAACTGGGGAACCGGCTGTGTGTGAATATGCATGTGAACACGTCTTTTGTTATTTCTCAAGCCAAGTATATTTTCGGTCGGTTTCCCTGGAGACTTGAGAATCTGGAGAGGCCTTCCCAAGTGTAGTATCATTTTGCCAGCTCCACTTCCTTTCCAATTCCCAAAATTAGTCACGCCATCTCTCCACCTGCACTGATTTTGTCCAAGGTCACTAACAATTTCTTTGTTGCTAAATCTAACTTTTCAGCCCTTATCTGAATTGACTCTCCTCTGCTACTGGTCGTCTTTTCAAATGTAAATCTGATCCACTTAAAATCCTTCAGTGGCTCCCCACTGCTTTTAGGATTAAGATCCAGATCTGACCTGCACAGTCTGACCCAGTCCTCTCCAGCGTTGCCCCAGTCACACACACTGATCTTTCATTTATTTTCAGTGGGCCATGCTCTTTCCCTGATTACAGAGCTTTGGCATATATATATATATATAATTTTATTTATACCTGTTATTTTCCAGACATTGTTTTACTGATGGGAATACAACAGCAAACAAAGCAGGCAAAAATTGCTGCCATTCTGGACTCACTTTCTGGTGATTGTTTTTTGCTGGAATGTTCTTCCCCTTCCTTTTTTTTCCATAGTAAGGGGTTTATTATTTATTTCTATTTATTTATTAATTTTTAGAAAATAACAGCTTTATTGAGATATAATTCATGTACCGTAAAATTCGTCCATTAACGAGATTTCTCAAAAAATTAAAAATAGAAATACTATTTGATCCAGCTAGTCCAACACTGGGTATTTGTTCAAAGAACATGAAATCAAGAATTCAAAAAGATTTATGCATCCCTGTGTTCATCGCAGCTTTATTCACAATAGCCGAGGCGTGGAAGCAACCCAAGTGCCCATCAATGGATGAATGGGTAAAGAAGTTGTGGTATATATACACAATGGAATACTACACAGCCATAAAAAAGACAGAATTGTGCCATTTTCTACAACATAGATGGCCCTTGAGGGTATTATGCTAAGCGAATAAATCAGAACAGAGAAAGACAAATATCATATGATTTCTCTCATATGTGAAAGATTAAAAAAAAAACACATAGATAAGGAGAACAGATTGGTGGTTACCAGAGGAGAAGAGGGTAGGGGCAGAGGGAAAGGGGTAAAGGGGCACATATATATGGTGATAGATAAAAACCAGACTAGTGGTGGTGAAAACAATCCAGTTTATACAGAAATGGATATATAGTAATGTACACCTGAAATTTACACAATGTTACAAGCCAATATGACCTCAATTTAAAAAAGTTCATCCATTTAAAGTCCATAATTCAATTTACTGTATTCAGAGTTGGGCAGCCATCACCACAGTCAATTTTAGAACATTTTTATCACCCCAGAAAGAAAACTTGTACCCGTTAGTAGTCACTCTCTTCCCCCCCCGTCTCTCCAATCTCCTTAGCTCTAGGCAATCAATCTACTTCCTGTCTCTATCAATTTGCTAATTCTAGACATTCTTATAAATGGAGTCAAACATGACGTGATCTTTTGTGACTACCTTTTTTCACTTAGCACAACACTTTCGAGGTTCATCCATGTGTCATGCTGTGACATGTATTCATTTCTCTCTTCTTTTTTTATTGTTTTATAATTGACATATAACATTGTATAAATTTAAATACTTTGTTTCTTTTTATTGCCAAATAATATTCCATGGTATGATATACCACATTCTGTTTATCCGTTCATCAGTTGAAGGACGTTGGGGTTGTTTCCACTTTTTGGCTGTTGTGAATAATGCTGCTGTGAATATTTGTGTATAATTTTTTGTAGGAACGTATGTTTCTATATTCTTCGGTACATACTTAGGAGTGGAATTGCTAGGTCATGTGAGAACTCTATGTTTAACATTTTGAGAAACCGCCAGACTGTTTTTCCAAGTGGCTGCGCCACTTTACACTCCCGCCAGCAGTGTCTAAGGGTTCCAATTTCTCCACATCCTGGCTGTTATGGGTTGATTTGCGTCTCTCCAAAATTCATATGTTGAAATCCTAACCCCAAGTACTTCCTACTGTGGGCCTATTTGGAAATAGGATCATGGCAGATGTCATTAGTTAAGATGAGGTCATACTGGAGCAGGTTGGGCCCCTAATCCAGTGTGACTGGTGTCCTTTATAAAAGGGAGAAATCTGGACACAGAGACTCACACACAGGGAAGATGCCCTGTGAAGACTGGAGTGATGCTGCCACAAGCCGAGCAACTCCAGAAGCTGGGAGACAGCCCGGAACAGATCCTTCCTTAGGGCCTTCAGAGGGAGCACGGCCCTGCTGACACCTGGCTCTCAGGCTTCTAGCCTTTGTTAAAGACCAGACAAGGGGCCCAAAATGGAGTGACTTATGCTAAGCCCCATGTCACCAGACTGAGACTTAACTTAATTACGGTTTTGGCTCTCCAGAAATGGAACTGCCAGTCAACCAGGACTCACCTGATCAGCGCTAGTGAGGTCACCTGCCTGAGAGACCCCTGCCACCCCCTAAAGGAAAGTAAGCCTGAAATAACCAACCCGCTTTTTGCCTGGTATGACTTCCTTGTCCCTGCTGCCTTCTGCCTATAAAAGTCTTTCATTTTGTACAGCTCCTCGGAGCTCCTTTTTATCCGCTAGATTGGATGCTGCCCTATTCAAATTGATTTTTGCTCAAATAAACTCTTAACATTTTTAATATGCCTCATTTGTCTTTTAACACCTCCCAAATTATTAGATCATAAATTTCTGTTGTTTCAGCCACTTAGTTTATGGGACTTTGTTATGGCAGCTTTGGCAGACTAATACGCTCACCAACACTTGTTATTTTCCATTTTAAAAATTATTATTATAAACATCCTTTCCAGCGTGAAGTGGTATCTCATTATAGTTTTGATTTGCATTTCCCTAATGCAAATGATTTTGAGCAGACTTTCACATGCTTATTAGCCATTTGTATGTCTTCTTTGGATAAATGTCTATTCAAATCCTCTGCTCATTTTTAAATTGGGTTATTTGTCTTTTTATTATTGAGTTTTAGGAGTTCTCAATATATTCTAGATAGGAGTCACTTATCAGACATTTGTTTTGCAAACATTTTCCCCTGCGCTCGGGTTGTCTTTTTCAATTTCTTGATGGTGTCTTTTAAAGTTTAAAGTTTTTAAATTTGATGAAGTTCAACTTACCTGTTTTTTCTTTCGTTGCTTGTGCTCCTGGTGCTTCATCTCATGCCCTTCCACCTTGATCCAGCTCAAATGTCACTTCCTCAGGACAGACAACCTTCCTTTGATATACGCTCTCACAAAGCCATCTTTGTAGTTATAAACTTATTGGTGAGATTCATCTTGCTGTCTTCCTTCTGTAAACCCCAGGAGCATAGGGACCGAGTCCGCCTTTTCTCTTCCCGTTGTGTCCGCAGACTCCTGCACGGTACCTGCGATGTAGCAGGTGCTCAGAGTTGCTGAATGAATAAACTCGGACTTGACTCTGTGGACTACTCCCTGCCTGAAACACTCTCCACGTGGTCTTGATAACGCCCACTCCCCTGCTGTTTCTACTTCTCTGGCTGCTCCTCAGGCTGCTCTGCTGGTTCCTCTCCCTTTACCCATCCTGTAGGCATGGGCTCTCCTTTCTTCTCACCCTCCACACTCTTTGCCTTCACTCCCAAGGCCTTAATGATCATTTTTAAGGTAATGCCTCTCAAGTCTGCTTCCTACCTACGTGACTCCCTTAGCTGCGAGCTGCATGGCCGACTGAAAAGAGTGTGTATGCTGTAGCCGAGTGGAGTGTTCTGTAAACGTCAGTTGGGTTAAGTTGGTTGACAGTGTTGCTCATGTCTTCTGTATCTTTATGAGTTTCCCTCTGCTTGTTCTATCAATTATTGACAGAGGGATATTGAAATCTCTGAATATAATTGTGGATTATTCCTTGCAGTCTTATCCGTTTCTGCACGATGAATCTTGGAGCTCTGTTTTTAAGTGCATAAACATTTAGGAATGGTATGTCCTTTAGATGAATTGACGCCTTTATCATTATAAAATGAACTTCTTTATTCCTGGTTATAGTTTTTTCTCTGAAATCTGCTTTAATATTAATACAGCCACTTTGGCTGTCTTTAAGGGTTAGCATGGTATGTCTTTTTCTACAACCTATTTGCGTGTTTATATTTAAAGTGTGTTTCTTTTCGGAGGCACATAATTGGGTTTCTTCCTTTTTTAGTCCACATCTCTGACAATCTCTGCTATTTATTTAATTAGTTCAATTACATTTAATGTGATTTTTGATATGGTTAGGTTGGTTATCACCTCGTTATTTGTTTTCAGTTTGTCCTATCTGTTCTTTGTTCCCTTTCCTTCCTTTTCTGCCTTCTTTTGGATTGAGTGTTTTTGTATTATTCCACTTTATTTGCTTCATTGGCTTATTAGCTCTACCTCTTTGTTTTGTCGTTGCAGTGGTTGCTGCAAGGGCTATGGTACACGTCACCTTAAACTGATCACAGTCTTGGCCTTCAAGTTCACTACTCTCCTGCAATGTCGAATCTGCTAATTCCTCTCAGTTCATTATTCATCTCACACTTTGTAGTTTCATCTCTGGGTGATCAGTTTAGTTCTTTTTAAAAATATCTTCCATATGTTCGCTTAAATTTTGAACATATGGAACACAGTTATACTAACTAATCCCAACATCTGCGTCAGTCCTGCGTTGATTTTGATTGATTGAGTTTTCTCCTCCTTACAGCTGGAGTTTTTACGCTTCTTTTGAAGTCAGCTCATCTTTGATTGGGGACCAAACATCGCGAATTTTACTTTGTTGGATGCTGGATTATTTTTTATTCCTTTAATTATGTTTCAGCTTTGTTTTGGGATGCAGTTAAGTTCCTTGGAAACAGTTTGATCCTTTTGAGTCTTGTTTTAATCTGGGCCATAAAGGAAATCCCAGAAAAATTTACAGGATTGAAATCCCTGACAAATTAAGCTGGAAGTCAATAATAAAAAAATAACGACTTCCGGGGGCTGGCCCTGTGGCATAGTGGTTAAGCTTGGCATGCTCCACTTCAGCAGCCCAGGTTCCTGGGCACGAACCTACACCACTTGTCAGCCATGCTCAGCGGCAACCCACATATAAAGTCGAGGAAGACTGACACACATGTTAGCTCAGGGCTAATTTTCCTCAGCAAAAAAAAAAAAGAAAAAGAAAAAGAAAAACAAAACAAAACAAAAACGACTTCCTGTTTCCAGGCTTGGAAGTCACCACTCTGTCCTAACAACAAATAAAAAGCTGAACAAACTGAAAAATCAACAACTCTTCTTAGATCCATAAGCAAAGTGAGGTCATAGGGCACACCACTGCCCCCCAAATTGGAGAGACCAACAGGCGGATGCTGAGAAAAACAGTTTATAGTAACAGAAACCCCAAAGCTGAAACCTCTGTGGGAACCAGTGCTGGAGTCGGGAACCCTGAACTGTAATTGATGAATTGCTGGAGGCTCAGCATGGACAATTTTGAGAATTAAAAACTCCAAGGGGACCCAGTCATCAACAGCTTCCCACACTTTTGTGAGTTTTATCTCCTGCAGTTCTCCAAGATTCTCTCAGCGAATAATGAGAAAAGTCCCCATGTGCTTCCAGCAAAGGGGTGGGGAAAAGAACAACTTTGAAATATACCAGAGCATTCTTTTCTTCTTAACAAGATCTGCCCTTATAGAGAAACTATTTAACCAGAACCTAACCTGCCAGGGTTTTATCAGAGCCTAACTGACCTGGAGGAGGGGAAATACCCAAACCCAGCCCCGTCTAGCCATCCCATCCCACCTAAGGGAGGTAGGGGAAACCGAGAAGCATGTGTGAAGTTCACAGTCCAAAGGCATAGACTCGCTGAAAGACTGGGACCTAATCATAAGTCTATAGAATGCTTCCCCTCCCCCATGCCTTACCACCACATCACTAAAAGCTATCTACAACAGTTGCTTTTACCTAGTACATAATGCCTGACCATCAAGAAAAAAATCACAAGACATATTAAAAGGCAAAAAACACAGTTTGAAGACACAGAGCAAACATCAGAACCAGACACAGATATGGCAGGGATGTTGGAATTATCAGACTGGGAATGAAAAACAGCTATGATTAATATGCTAAGAGCTCTAATGGATAAAATAGACAGTATGAAAGAAGAGATGGACAATGTAAGTAGAGTGATGGAAATTCTAAGAAAGAACCAAAAAGAAATGCTAGAGATAAAAAAAAAAAAAAGCCACTGTAACAGAATTGAAGAATGCCATTGCTAGGCTTCTAAGTAGACTGGGCGTGGCTGAGGAAAGACTCTCTGAGCTTGAGGCTATCTCAATATAAAACTGAAAAGCAAATGGAAAAAGGACTGAAAAAAACAGAAAAGACTATCCAAGAACTGCAGGAAAACCATAGAAGATGTAATATACACATAATCAGAATTCCAGCAGGAAAAGAAAGAAAGGAATAGAAGAAATATTTGAAGCCATAATGACTGAGAATTTCCCCAAATTAATGTCAGGCACCAAACCACAGATCCAGGAAGTCCAGAACACAACAAGCAGAATAAATGCCCAAGAAACCCCACTACACTGAGGCATATTATTTTCAAACTAGAGAATCAAAGATAAAGAAAAAATCCTGAAAGAAGCCAGAGTGAAAAGACACCTTACCCATAGAGGAGCAAAGCTAAGAATTACATCCAACTTCTCCTCAGAAACCACGCAAGCGGGAAGAGAGTGAAGTGAAATATTTAAAGTGTTAAGAGAAAAAACTACCAATCTAGAATTCTGTACCCTACAAAACTGTCCTTCAAAAGTGAAGGAGAAACAAAGAATTTCTCAGACAAAGAAAAATTGGAAGAATTTGTTGCCAATAGATCTACCTTACAAGAAATGTTTTTAAAAAGTTCATTGGACAGAAGTAAATGATGTAGATCAGAAACTTGGATCTACATAACGCAATGGAGAGTGTTGGAGAAGGAATAAGTATAGGTAAAAAAACACTTTTTATTTTTCTTATTCTTGATTGAACAGACAACAATTTGTTTAAAATAATAATAGCAACAACGTGTTTGATTATGTATTCTTATATATATATTCTTGTGTGTGCTTATATATAAGTTAAATGAATGACAGGATTAGTACAAGGGATGGGAGGGAGGAATTAGGATTATTTTGTCATTATAAGGTACTTGCACTACGTGTGAAGTGGTATAATGTTATTTATAAATGGACTTGGATTAGCTATAAATGTATATTACAAACTCTAGGGCAAACACTAAAAAAAGTAAAAAAAAAAAAAGCATAATTGATATACTAAAAAAGGAGATAAAATTGAGTCTTATAAAATGCCCAGTTAAAACCAAGAAAGGCAGAAAAATAGTGGAAGACAAAAAATAGGGACAATGAATAAGGAAAACAAATAGAAAACAGTAGCATATATGGTAAATATTAATGCAACTATTATCAATAATCACTTTGAACATTAATGGTCTAAATGCACCAATTAAAAAACAGAGATTGTCAGAGTGGATCAAAAAAACAAGACTCATCTATATGTTGTAAAGAAACACACTTTAAATATAAAGATACATGTATATTTAAAGTAAATGGATGGAGGCCGGCCTGGTGGCACAGTGGTTACGTGCACACGTTCCGCTTTGGTGGCCCGGGGTTTGCTGGTTCAGATCCCAGGTGTGGACGTGGCACCACTTGGCATGCCATGCTGTGGTAGGCGTCCCACATGTAAAGTAGAGGACAATGGGCACAGATGTTAGCTTAGGGCCAGTCTTCCTCAGCAAAAAGAGGAGGATTGGCCACAGATGTTAGCTCGGTGCTAACCTTCCTCCAATAAATAAATAAATAAGTAGAAGTCTGTGCCTTTAAAAAAAAATAAATAAAGTAAATGGATGGAGAAAGACATGCCTTAGTAACAATAATCAAAAGAAAGTAGGAGTAGCTATATTAATTTCAAATAAGGCAGACTTCAGAGCAAAAAACATTATCAGGGATAAAGAAGGACATTATGTAATAATAAAGGGGTCAATTCTCTAAGAACACATAACAATGCTCAACATATCTGTGCCTAACAACAGAGCACCAAATGACGTAAGGCAAAAGCGGATAGAACTGCAAGGAGAAATAAATGGATCCACTATTATAGTTGGAGACTTCAACACACCTCTATCAGAAATGGACAGATCCAGCAGGCAGAAAATCAGTAAGGATGTAGTTGAGCTCAGCAACAACATCAATCAACTGGAAAAAAATATCAATCAACTTGATATAATGGACATCTATAGACTTCTTTATCCAACAACAGCAGAATACACACTTTCCTCAAGCTAACATGGAATGTTCACCAAGATAGACCACATTCTGGGCCATAAAATACGAATTTAAAATAATAGAAATCATACAACGTCTGCTCTCAAACCGCAATGGAATTAAACTAGAAATCAGTAACAGAAAGAAAGTTGGAAAATCCCAAAATACTTGGAGATTAAACAACACACTTCTAAATGAGACATGAGTCAAAGAAGAAATCTCAGAACAGCCAACACAATATTGAAAGAGAAGAATAAATTTGGAGGACTGACGCTACCCAGCTTCAAGACTTCCTACAGAACTATAGTAATCAAGACAGTATAGTATTGGTGATAGACCAGACAAATAGATCAACAGAACAGACTAGAGAGCCCCAATATAGAGCCACGTAAATATAGTCAACTTATCTTTGACAAAAGAGCAAAGGCAATACAATGGACAAAAGACAGTCTTTCAACAAATGGTGCTGGAATAATTGGACAATCCATGTGCCAGAAAATGAATCTAGACGCAGACCCTGCATCCTTCACAAAAATTAACTCAAAATGGATCGCAGGTTCTTTTTTGTGTCTTTTTATCCCTTTCTTGCCTTCTTCTGGATCAATCAATATTTTTTCTTATGATTCTATTTCCCTCCTCTGTAACTTGTTAGTTACACATTTATCATTATTATTGTTATTATTTTGTTACCCTAGATATGACAGCATACATCCTTGACTCAATGAAGTCTCCTTTAAATTAGTCGTTTTACCTCTTTCTAGACAGTTCAAGGGCTTAATGACACTTTAATTCTGTTTAGCATCCTCGTGGCTTTCATGCTATTGTCATATATTTTATTCTAATACATTATAAACTTCATAATAGGTCACTTTTTTTTTGTTCTGAACTGTCATTATTCAATGAAATTTACCTACAAATTTGCCCTTTCTGCTAATTTTCATTTTTCCTATATTTCGCTTCTCTCTGAGAACTTGGTCCCCCAGGTCCTGGTTGCCTTGGTTGCTCTTTGATGACGTCAAACAGCTCTGGTTTGTATTTTATCTAGCTTTAATATTTGTTTTCAGTGATAGAGTTGTCCTGATACTAGCTACTTCATCATAACCTGAAGAACAGTTTCTTTCCTGGGTTCTTAATCTTTCCCTCACTTCTGGCTCTTTCTGCTTAGCATAAAAATCATGCATTCACACTTCCCTAAACACAGCTGGCCATTTCAAACCACTGTTCCTTTGTTTATGCTGTTTATTCCGCCTGTTTTCACCATCCTTCTTGTTTTTATGGCTAAGGGGCTAAAGGGACCCTTAAATCTCAGCTCATATTGACTCCTCTGTTTTCTGGGACCCTTCCTCCACCCTTGCATCTTGAGTGAACCTCTGTGGTAACAGTTTCACACTGTGCTGTAACTGTTTCCCATCCTCTACACCAGACTTACAGAGGATACTTTAGGGATTTCCACACCTAGTGCAGTGCCCAAGACAGTACAAGAACGTTTTTGGATGAATGAATGACAAGCATATCCTTCAGATGATTCTTCTCAAATCTTGTCTTAGTGAGGCTCCTCTGACTGCAAGGGATGGAGACCCTCCTGCCTCCCCATAGCTTTATTCTGATGATATCAGTTTATTCTAAAGCTACACATGGCAAGAAGGTCAATAAACATTTCATATGAAACCCAGAATAGCTAATCCTTGCGTAGCTTAGGACAAAATTTGAGGACCAGAAGGTGATTTAGGACCTTAAATAAAACTTGTGATTGGGTTATATTATTACGCCCACAACATCAGAAGTGCTTCAATTCTCTGTCATGGTGGAGACGCGCCTTGTTCCTTTCTTTGATTCTCCTACTCCTTCTGCTGGCAGCCAACCTGTTCAGTCTCTTCTCTGAATATGGTTTGTTTGTTCATTGATTTTGCTTACTCGTGGCTTCTGCCTCCGTGTGGCCTCCAGACCTCTGCAACTTGCCACCTCTTTGTGTTCACTCAGTTTCTCAACCTGTCGTTGACTTTCAACGTCTGTTTCTCAATTTCGCCTCCACAAGAGAGTGAATCTGATTGTTTCAGTTCAGACGTGGTCCATTCTCTTGAGCAAAGCTTTTGTGCCAAACTACATCAGAGTCATCCATTCGTTTGTTTATTTAACGACTATGCACAGCCACCGGCTCACTTCTAGATTGTCTCTCCATATGGCAGATGCCCAATCCTGGTCAGTAGCTGTGGTTATTGACAAGCTAGTTAAGGACAAGGTCATAGAGTTGGTAACAACACACAGATAGATATTTAAGAAACTGTCTCAGGCGGGGGCTGTGGACATACCATGCTTTCTAAGCCTTGGCCAGTTCAGGAGAAAAAAAAAATCATTTGTTTCAGCAAGCCTTTTGGCAAAAAAGATTGAAAATAATTCAAAATTGAGAACCCTGGTGCTGAGGGAGTGATAATTTATGTTACTGGTCAGTAAGAGTGTCTTTTGCTTGAGCTGTGAGTACTGAAGGTGACAGAGTTAATTTGGGGGTTGGAGGGGCAGAGTTAATTTTAAGATGAAAACTAAAGAGTTCATTTGTATTTTGGCCTAATGTATGGCTGTTCCACCTTTGCTGCAGGAGCACCTACAAGAAGATCAGGATTCCCCAGGAAATTCTGCCCCCTAATCCATGAGATAGATCTTGGTCTGGAAGATATTCTGAGGAAAGAAGCTTAGAATGTTTGATTTTTGAGCATTAATTAACCTCACAGTTCATAAATTAAATAAACTGATCCACTGAGTAATTGTCAAGATTATCCTCTTGGATGCTGAATAATATCAACCAAAAGTGGGGATTTGATGTTGACATGTTCTTTCCCATTAACAGATCCAACTTCCTCCCTCCCTCTCTCCCTTGCTTCCTTCCTCCCTGCCTCCCTTGCTTCCTCTTTCACAGTGTTTTCCTTTTTAGAAAAAATTATGGGATGCATCACACACACTTAAGGTATTACATGAATACGCACATTTTAAAGATTAATAGTCCAATGAACATCCATGTACCCAGTACTCAGGTTAAGAAACAGAATATTACAAGGGTTTCATATGTTCCCTGTGGGTCCTTCCACAATTACTCTCCCTCCCTCCCTCCCCACCAGAGATAACCTCTGCCTGTCTTCTATGTTATTTATTTTCTAGTATCTAGAATTATTGTTGTAATTCCTAATTCCTCTGTATTCCTGTACCACCTATTGTTTTGTTTGGTAAAACAGTAGCATGCACAAAACTGGATTAGTAAGGAAAGCGTGTAGTTGCTACTTGAGATGAAGGTCGTTAGGAGATGGCAAAATGGTGGTCTCTTGGTCAGAGGCGACCTCATTTTCCCTAAAAATTTACAGGGTGAAGTCACAAGTGAGTCTATGGGAAGTAGGACTCATCAAACTGGGGCACCTGGCAGAATCAAGTGTCAACCAAACACTGGACGTGGGGCAGGGATGTGGTCAAGGAGAGTGAGCAACTCCCTATTTTCTGATTTGAAGTTCCCGCAGCCTCCTTCCAGCTCTCAGTAATGGGTCAGAGCAAAACACTTTTATGAGAGCGAAACAAATATCTTCAAGTAACGCAGCCAGGAGAGCATTGAGGGAAGAGCGGGAACTTCACCCAGACGTGGTCAAGACAAGCCTCCCGGTGATGCTCCAAACTCCAGAACCAGCTAAAGGTTTACAGTCAACCAGAAGGGCTGTGGGGATGAGCCCCCAGAAAGAAGAGATGAGAGCCCTTCCCCTCTGTGGTGATGATGACGATGAGGAGAAGGCGGTAGCTGAATTCTTCCTCCAAAGCCTGCATGGTGCTAAGCGGTATCCATCATTGTCTCATTTAATTCTCATAACAGTCCAGAGAGGTAGATATTAACATAACGCCTATTGTCCAAATGAAGAAACTGAGCCCCTGAGAGTTCCTTAATCAAGAACCTGGCCCAAGGTCACACAAGCTGGTATATTGAAGCCTGTGCTTTAAATGGAATGTTTTTCAGAGATTGAGGCCACATTATCTGCTGGGACAGAGAGGAAGAGACCAGTACGCGGTGAACTGATGATGGGAGCATGCTTGGGCTAGCAGGAATATTAATAAAAATAATAGTCAGCACTTATTGAACGTGTACTAAGTACGTGACACTGTTCTAAGCACTTTGCATGCATTAACTTGAGGTGAAAGAAAACCCAAACACACAGAACTGGCAGGAGGGACTAAGCTTGAGGCTTTTGGAAAGACTTAGAAATACCCTCTGGCCATATCAAACAGGCGAAAAAGCCCCAGCTGCACTGTATATGTTCCTTCTGATCAGAGATATCCATTCATTCAGAACGTATTTATGAAACCCCTGTTGTCTCCCGGGCACTGTTCCGGGCACTGAGGATATAGCAGAGAACAGAATAGAACAGATTCCAGGAGAAGGAGGAAGTCCAGAAACACAAAAAGAAATAAAGCATATTCAGAAGTGTCTGTCTGTTTGACTCTCTGATCAACATACCAGAAAAGGAAAAAGGGAAGTACTGTTATATTTGCCACTGGGTGCTACAAAACTGTGTCCTTGCCTAATTTCATTTCAGAGAGCATTTACTGTGAACCATTTATGTCCCAGACACCGTGTGTGGAGGGGCTGGCCCAAAGTTAGAGAAGATGAGGTTTCTATCCTTGAGTAGCATAGGGTGAGGGACAGACAGGTAAGCGGATAATTATATTACAGGTGATTCATGCTATGACTGAGTTGTGAACAAAATTCTGTAGAAGCAGAGAAGAGTGACCAAGACTGCCTGGGGGTGTCAGATAATGTTTGATGGAGGAGAGGACCTTTCAGCTGGGTCTGAGAGAGGACTTGAAGATGGCCGGGTGGAGATGGGGAGAAAAGACATCTAGGGAGGAGTCATTTGGATAGAAAGACCAAGTTACAGGTGCTAGTTCTGAAATATGGACTGTGTATGGACAGCCTGGCACCCTCGGACAATGGTGGGGTTGGGGAGTCCACAAGGATTAATGATTTATTGAAAAGGAGGATTGAGGCTTATGTTGCTATCAGTTAAAATGACTGAGTTGATAAGCCACTCCCCTACTGTTTCTCTATGCGGAAACCATTCAGACATCCGCCGTAGTTTTTCCACTCTGTGTTTAAGTCAAGGTGTCAGAAAGACAAAGCGCTGCCGTACACATTTGGGGAGGGAGATGTCAATTGGTACGACCCATGTGGAAGACAGATTGGCAACATCTATCAAAATCACAAATGCCTCACATATCTCGTGACTCAGCAATTTCACTTCCAGGAATTTATCTTCAGATGCACTTACTCACACATGAAATAACTTATGCACAAATATTTATCACATCGTTGTTTGTAATAGCAAAAGACTGGAAACAAGTTAAGTGTTCGTCAAGAGGAGACTGGTTAAATAAATTATGATATCTCTTTAAAATGGGATACTATTCAATTAAAAAAGAAAACATCGAATAAGGTAGCTCTTTATGTCCTGTTGGGAACGATATATTATCAAACGAAAAAAGCAAGGGGCAGAACCATTTGTATAAAACGGGGATGGAACGAGTTCAGGCCCTCTCTGGAGTGTTCCAACGGCTGAGTTAAAGAACCCTGGGCTGCCCTGCCTCTAGGCTCCTTGCGATATGTGTCAAGAAACTCCTGGGGCCGGCCCTGTGGCCGAGTGGTAGGGATCGCGTGCTCTGCTCTGGCGGCCCAGGGTTTCGCAGGTTCAGACCCTGGGCATGGACCTAGCACTGCTCATCAGGCCACGCTGAGGCGGCATCCCACATAGCAGAAACAGAAGGACCTACAATTAGAATATACAACTATGTACTGGGGGCTTTGGGGAGAAGAAGAAGGCAAAAAACAAAGGTTGTCAATCGATGCTAGTTCAGGTGCCAATCTTCAAAAAAAAAAAAAAGGAAAAAAGATCCGTTTCCTTCCTTAAAAAAAAAAGAAACTCCTTATTGTTTAAGCCAGCTGAGAAGGAGTCATCTGTAACTTATAGCCAAAAGCATCCAGACACATAACTCTGAGGTCTGCAGAGTTCTTTGTGTTTGGACCAGGAATAATGCAGAAGAAGGAGTCATATCTTTGTCTTGCAGAAATTCCTCACTGTGCTCCATTTTAAGTCCAGTGGGCACTCCCAAGGGCTTCTTCCCTCTAGGTTTTCTGAGCTCTGGACCTCAGAGCAGCCAGTCATTCACACGATACAGCCATGGGGCGTTCTGTGCAGAGATGCAGTCTGGCAGGATTCAACCTTCCTGGCTTCTTTTTTAATACAACCTCATCAAAGAGAAAAGCTAAAAGTCTGCTTGAATCTATTTGCAGTCATGGGGCAAGAGGGCAAGGCACAGAATGCTAGACTCAAACCCTACACCGTGGAATTTGAACAACCCATTCTCTGCCCACAGGCGGACCCAGATAACCCATGCTTGCCACAGTGACTGTAGAGTGAGAAGTCTCTGGATCAAGCCGTGTGGTCTGAGAACTTGTCCACACAGCCAAAACTGTCCTGTCAGTATCATCCAGACAATTTGAAGGACTCAATGTGACTTATTTGTCCTTTCTTTCAAGAAAAGCAAATATTTGTCCTGCAATCTACTAGGTGCTGAGGATATAACAGTGGGCAGAGATGAAATGGCCTTGCCTTTGTCAACAGAGAGTCTAGAGGAGGGGATGGCAATTAGGTGAATAATTATCAAATAGGTGTCTAATTACAACTGAGCTAAGTGTTATAGAGGAAGTGTTCATGGTAGATGAGAGTGGCTAAGAAAAATACCTGTATCAGAGTGGAATCGGGAAGGCCTGCCTGAGGAAATGGCATTTGAGTTGACATCTGAAGAATGAGTGGGAGTTACCTAGGCGATGTGGAGAAGGGCATTCCAGGCAGAATGAATAGTTCCTGCAAAGGCCCTGGGGTGGTGGAACACTCAAGGAACTGTAGTGTGGTTGGACGGCAGAGAGTGAGGGGGGTGTGCTGGGAGGTGAGGCTGGACCCCAGCAAGGCAAAGCCAAGGGACATATAAAACATTTTTGTAAGAGCAATGGAAAACTATTTGTGGCACGGAGTGTTAGCTGTCCCTCTATATTCATTTCCCCCTCTAGTTCTTTAGTATTTGAACCCCAGAGTTTGGGCTCAGTACATGGCTACCCAATTAAAGACCATTTCTCAGACTCTTTTGTATATAGATTTGCCCATGTGACCAAGTTCTGACCAAGGGGTTGTGAGCAGAAGGGCAGGCTTCTATTTCCTCCTGTTTTCTATTCACTGGCTAGAATGCAGACATGACTGTGGGGGCTGGAGGAGCCATCCTAGACCGTGAGATGGAAGCCATATGCTGAGGATGGCAAAGCAATGAGATGGGGGGACACTGGGTCCCCATCACCATGGAGCAGCCATGGCAGCCCTGGATTGTTCAAGTCGGGCTATATGTGACAAACGACAAACTTCTAACTTATTTAAACTACAGTTTTTAGGGCTTTTTGATAGAAGTTACACCTATATTCTTAGTGACCGTTATGGACTGAATGTTTCTGTCCTTCCAAAATTTATATGTTGAAATCCTAACCCCCAGTGGTATTAGGAGGTGGGGCCCTTGGGAGGTGATTAGGTCATGAGGGTGGAGCCCTCATGGGTGGGATTAGTGCCCTGATAAAAGAGACCCCAGGGAGCTCTGTCACCCTTCCTACCATGTGAGAAGACCAGAAGATGGTCATCTATGAACTAGGCAGTGGGCTCTCACCAGACACGAATCTGCCAGCACCTTGATCTTGAATCTTCTCACCCTCCAGAACTGTGAGAAACAAATGTTTGTTGTTCAAGCCACCAGTCTATGGTATTTTTGTTATAGCAGCCTGAACGACCAAGAGAGTGATACACCACTGAAGACGGAATCAGATTTCCGTCTTAAAATGATTGGCCTGGCTGCCGGGTGGAAGGTCAAAGCAGTGAGAACAGTCAGAAGCCATTGCAGCCCCTCATTGAGGAGGCTGCTGTCTTGGACCAGCAAAGTAGCCATGAAGATGGGACCAGCCCATTAGAACACTTTTGCCTGGTATCGTGGAAAGAGCATGGACTCTGGCCTCAGGGAGAGCTAAGTTGTACTTCTGGACCCTCTACTCTGTAGCTGTAACCTTGGGCAAGTTACTTAGCATCTCTGAGTCTCATCTATAAATTCAAATTAAGGTTCTTTTAAGGAGGTATATGATTAATTTTAACATGCCCTTTAGACTTGAATTACAACATTGGCTCTTCCCTGGGTCTCCAGCCTGTCAGTGCCCCCTGGAGACTTTGGACTTGCCAGCCTCCATAACCACTCTTTCCTTAAGATAAATGAGCCAATTCCTTAAGATAAATCTCCCCCACTCCCATCTCTCTGTATATATGCATATGTATATATGTATATAAATATATATTACATATACTCTCTCTGTATATATACACACGTCCTATTGGTTTTGTTTCTCTGGAGAACCTTGTCTAACACAGCGGTAAACTTTCTATTGATTTATAATACACATACAGCAAAGTGCACAAATATGAAGGGCACAGCTCAATGAATTTTTACAAAGTGACCACACTCAATTACCGTCCACAAGAAGATACAGAACATTAGAAATCTGTGAAGACAGCTGTGGCAGAGGCATAGTGTTTTACCCTAAATCCCTACATGAAAACAGAACAATTAGATAACAAAACTAAAAACCCGTGGATAACATTTACAACAAAATTAGGTGGCAAGATATCCCCACAAAGCCCAAAATACAAGCGGGCAAGCACAAGGCAACAAGACCTGTGTGGAACTGGCGTCTGTGCAGAATAAAGCAGAGGGAAGCAGTGAGCTTCCGGTGGAAGTGGGAACAGGAGGACATCAAAATAACCAATAGGTGTTCATGGGTCAATTTGAGAAAGATGCAGAAATTGGAAGGGGTTTTGCCTAATTCAACAGTGGGTAAGTGCAAGCAGCCTGCAGCAAGGTCTGAAGAAAAGGAGCCTGTGGGCCTTGTGAACTCTCAAGACTGGCCATCAGGGCTCTCTGCCAGGACAGAATCCCACGTTGAGAAGAAACTGCTAGGGGAAGAATCAAAATTGGGCAGGATAGGGACACCAGAGATAAAGACAAGACAAGGCTCAGACAAAAATGGGGATGGCAGAAGAGCACAGAATCTTAGAAAGCCTGCTGCCATATCTTTTATTACTTCCTGAAAATAACAGAAAAGGGAACTGTGAAGTCAGAAGAGCTGCCCTGAGCTGGGCTTCCCGCTAAAAGTTCAGGAAAATTAATTTCATGTAAAAATAAGCAAACAGAAAAGTATTGAGGCCAAATCCCTTACAGAGTTATAAGAAAATAAGAAGCAGAACCACAATTATACCTACAGGCAAAGACAGCATGCCAGAAAGGCATGCCCACAGAGTAGATCAAAAGTGTAACCTCAGCTATTTAGAAAGAAGATAAAAGACATTAAAAATAACACGAGACATAAAAGAGCAACAAAAATCAAAGCTAGAGGCACTCTGAAACGAGATGACAGAACTCAGAGAAGAATTAGGAACGAAAGAAAAAGTAATTTCAGAAGAGAAGGCTAAATTGGAAAAATGCTAGAGTGAATTAACACAGTGGAGAATGCCTTAAGAGAAACAGAAGGTGAAAAGGAAGAAGAAGTTAAAAATTGGAATGAAATTTTAAAAGAGGTGAAAAGGATTCAAAGAGAGAAACTTACAAATATTGAAGACAGGCAGGTGAGACTCAACACACAGTAAATAGAAATCTCGGAGGAAGAAACTCAACGTAAGACAGCAGAATGACACTATGCAGAGGACTCAGACCAACCCTCAGCAAGCAGCCGAAGCCTCCTGCCGCCAGCCACGGGAACGAGCATGGGTGTGCATCTTCCAGCCCCAGTCAAGTCTCCGAATAACTGTGGTCCCCTCTTTGTAACCTTCACTGTAACCTCATGAGAGACCCTGAACCAGAACCCTGTAACTAAGCCGCTCCCAAATTCCTGATCTCAGAGGCTGTGAGATAATAAATGTTGAGCATTTTAAGCTACTAAGTTTTGGAGTGATTTCTTATGCAGCAGTAGATAACTAATATGATGGGCATTAAAGTGGCTTCCAGTAGGGGGCTATTTCAAATATTCCTGCTAAACACATCCTAATATATATCTTATGATGAATATATGTGCATTTCTGTTGGGTATAAACCTAGGAGTGAAAATGCTGGGTCGCAGGATATACATATGTTCAGCTTTAGTAGATACTGCAAAAGTGTTTTTCACAGTGCTGGTGCCAGTTTATGAGTTCTTGTTGCTCATATTCTTACCAACACTTGATATTGTCTGTCTTTTTCATTTTAGTCTTTTTGATAAGGTGTAGTGGAATCTTACTGTGGTTTTAATTTACATTCTTCCTTATGTCTAATGAGGTTTAGCACCTTTTCAAAAGCTTAATGGCCATTTAGACTTATTCCACATATAAAACATGTGTTCAGGGCCAGCCTGGTTGCATAGTGGTTAAGTCCGTGTGCTTTGTTTCAGCTACCTGGGATTTGCAGGTTCGGATCCCAGGCACGAACCTACACACTGCTCATTAAGCCATGCTGTGGGAGCATCCCATATACAAAACAGAGGAAGATTGGCACAGATGTTAGCTCAGGGCCAATCTTCCTTACACACAAAACCCAAACCAAAAAACCACACCTGTTCAACTCTTTTACCTATTTTTAAAGTTGAGTTAATCTTTTTCTGATTGATTTATTCTTTTTATAATTCTGGGATTCTTTTTATATTCTGGAACCAATCCTTTAGCAGATATATAATATTTCTTCTCCCATTCTCTGGGTTTACTTTTCACTCTCCTTAACCCTAACCCTAACCCTAACCCTAACTTTCAATAAACAGAAGTTCTTAATTTTAGGGTAGTCCAACTTATCAATTATTTTTCATTGATGAGTGATTTTATGTCCTATTTAAGAAATCTTTGCCTGCCCTAATCATGAAAATATTTTTCTATGTTATCCTCAAGAAGCTTTATGCGCTCTATGATGCGTGTAGAACGGATTTGGGTGTATAATGTGAAATGGAGATTAAGATTTACGATTTCTCCAGCGCCATTTACTGAAAAAAAATCATCCTTTCCCCAGGGCGTTAGAACAGTACTTCCGTGATAAATCAAGTGACCGTAAATCTTGGGATCTGTTCGTGGACTCTCTATTCTGCTCCATTTGTTTGTCCTTGCACAAATACCATGCTATCTTAATGATTATAGCTTTATGATATGTCTTGAGGGGCCGGCCCAGTGGCGTGGTGGTTAAGTGCGCATGTTCTGCTTTGGTGGCCCAGGGTCTGCAGGCCCGGATCCCGGGTGCGGACATGGCTCGGCTTGGCAAGCCATGCCGTGGTAGGCATCCCACATATAAAGTGGAGGAAGATGGTTACAGATGTTAGCTCAGGGCCAGTCTTCCTCAGCAAAAAGAGGAGGATTGATGGCTGATGTTAGCTCGTGGCTAATCTTCCTCAAAAAAAAAAAAAAAGGTCTTGATATCTGGTGCTCTGGTAGATAAGCCTTCCAACTTCTTTCTCTTCAGTATCGTCTTGCTATTTTGGCTCTTTGATTTCCATATAAATTTTAGAACCAGCCTGTAAATTTCCACTGAAACATCTCCTGGGATTTTGATTGGGACTGCATTTAATCTATTGATAAATTTGGGGGAAATAGACACACTATTGAGTCTTACAGTCCATTAACATGGTTTCTTTCCACCGTTTATTTGGCTCTTCTTTAATTTTTCTCAGTAATATTTTTGCATGAACAATCTTGAACATCTTTCATTAGATTCATTCTTTTTTTTTTTAATTGAGTCTTTTTTTTTCTTGAGATTGGCACCTGAGCTAACAACAGTCACCAATCTTTTTTTTTTCTGCTTTATCTCCCCAAATCCCCCCGGTACATAGTTGTATATCTTAGTTGCAGGTCCTTCTAGTTGTGGCATGTGGGATGCTGCCTCAACGTGGCCTGACAAGCGGTGCCATGTCCGCTCCCAGGATCCGAACCAGCGAAACCCCAGGCCGCTGCAGCAGAGCGCATGAACTTAACCACTCGACCACAGGGCTGGCCCCAGATTTATTCTTAAGTATTTGATTTCATGTGTGTGTCTGTGTGAGGAAAGTTGGCCCTGAGGTAACATCTATTGCCAATCTGACTCTTTTTGCTTGAGGAAGATTGTCGCTAAGCTAAATCTGTGCCAACTTTCTACTGTTTCATGTGGGATGCCACCACAGCATGGCTTGATGAGCAGTGCTAGGTCCGCGCCTGAGATCCAAACCTGCGAACCCCAGGCTGCCGAAGCAGAGCACATGAACTTAACCACTATGTCACAGGCTGGTGCTGGTATTTGATGGTTTTTGATGGTATTATAAATGATATCACTTTTAAATTTTCAATTTGAATTGTGATTGCGTGTATGTAGACATACAATTGATTTTTTTAATGCTGACCCTTATATCTAGTGACCTTGATAAACTCTTTGGTTAACTCTGTACATTCTTTTTTACTTTCTTCATGCACAGTCATGTAGTGTCTGAATAATGAAACAGTTTTATTTTTTTGCTTTCCATCCTTATACCGTTTCTTTCTTTTCAGCTCAGATCTCCTGTATAATGTTGAATAGAAGTAACGATAATGACATTCTCATCTTGGTCTTAATGTCAGGGGGAAGTCTTACCCTATTTCACTAGTAATTGTGATACTTGATGTGGAGGTGGCCCTGCACAGGCGTCCAAGCCTGAGTGGGGGTGAGATGGGTATCTGCATAAGACAGTGATCTGACCTGGGGTATAAGGACCTGAATGGGGTGAGGGGGGTATCCCCATGGAAGGAAGGTACAGTACAAGGTGTCAGAGTTCAGGGAGACTGAGGATGGCATCTACACGTTAGGCACCCTGGTGTCGTGTGTTGGTGCTCCAACAGGATGAGGAAAACAGCCACGCGTGGCATGAGGTGTTAGACCCCAAGAAGAGTGAGAAGAGCTTTCACATAACTGGTGGCCTTGCACAGGGTATCAGAACCCAAGTGAAGTTAGAAGGACATTTATAGAAGATTTGGGAAAGAGGGAAAGTAGGGGTGACGGGAGATTGGTACCATACAAAGGGATGGATACAGTCAGGAAATATATGGAGGAAAATGGAAGCCAGGTTTCTCACTGTTGAAGAAAGGAGTTACAAATATGGAAAGAGGTACAACTGGAATGACCACTGCAGTGTTGGATTAGAATTGGAGGTACTAGTGTGAACCTAAAGTTTTCAATATGCGTAGGTTGATACGGAAGTGTGTATGTGTGGGTACACGCATATACTTCTTAGCTCTGTCCACTGAGAAGGTCTAGGAGTAGCCACACCCCAACAGCAGTTAGTACATCTAGCATCCAGTTCTAAATGCCTTTCTTTGCTAAAAGGAACCAGAGGTCCTCAGAGAAGTGGTTGATTCCAGGCCTGAGGCAAGAAAAGTACAAGATAAGCCTGGAATATCTCCTTGTGCCAAAAAATAAGAAGTGCTCAAAGAATAATATCCATTCTGTCAAAGAGACAGAGAAACTAGCTTGAAGGGGCTCCCACTGGCCAAATCTGGGACAATTTGAACATCAAAATAAATGACAGTTATAACACATTGAATGAAAGAGGAATCCATGAATCCATATGATCTATATTAATTAATTCAAAATGTCATGGGGAATGGGATATTTACATACTCTCAAAGTACCTTGACAAGAGGAGAAGAGTAACTTTACAGTTGAGGAGCTGGCAGATACCATCTTAATCAAATGATCAAGGTTAAAATCACCCGTAAAGAGGCATAAGAACTAAATGCAACGTGGGATCCTGGATTGGTGCCAACACATTGCCCATCACCCACGAACAGGTCAAGAAAAAAACTTCTTTGTACTGTAAAAAGAAAAAAGGAAGCTATAATTATTCTGGACTTGTGGGAGTGTTCATCTGGAGTCCTGATACATGAAGCTGGGAGGGCAACATCACTTCCCAGAGGAGTGAAGTCTTACCCAGAATGAGTGCCTCGTTGTAATCTGTGCAGGATCCAACCGTGAATTCCTTGAGGGTGGGGCCTGCGTCTTATTTAAGCGGCAAGGGTAGATTTTGAGGAGCCTTAAGTTATATAATCTCGGAGTCCTTCTTAAGAAAGAGATTATAAAATTATAACATTAGGCAGAAAAGAGAATTGTTATTTAGAATGAAGAAAGAAAACATAACAAATTCTATATTCTAAAAAGTTGACAAATATCATAAAAATTCAGAAAAAATAACATAATGGTTTTTATTAGTTAACTTCTTGACATACCCCTCTATAACACTTTTGTACAATGTTTCTTGCCTGCATACTCTATGATCACCTCTTTATATGACAACGATTTTATATCAGTGTCTAAGAAAGAATAGAAAGATAGGCTTTCCTCTAGCATAGGTGAGCAAAATCATTTTTAATTATTCATAGCTTTAAAAAGTTTGTTTTGGCTTCAAAACTCATTGATAATGTGATGTCAATTTTTAAGATTGTTGTCTAACTTGGAAAAACCACTACCAAGTTTCCTTCTTATATGAGTTGTATGATTTCACGGCATAATCAAATATATTGCCAAGAGAGAGAAGCTCCATCTTGGGTCTGTGAGAACTGAATCCTCCATTTACAAATTTCACACACGTGACGACTGGAAGACTCTTCCCCAGACAAGCTTCTGACAGCCCCATTTCAAACCTTCTTTGTCTTTCTTGCTCATTCACTTCTGGTTCTAGGTGCTGTAGGACATGTCCTTTTTGCAATATAACCTCTGATCTCACTTCTGTATCATGATGCTCAGCCCGTTGGCACAGTGAGTGGGTGCTAGTCAAAGTTCTGCAAGATATTCTCACACAAGGATGTGAGATAGTTAGTAATTAACTACACATAGAAAATGCCTGCAGATTACACAGCCGTGGCCCACTGTATAGGTTGAATGGTGCTCCCCTGCAACAAAAGATATATCCATGTCCTAACCCACAGAACCTGCAAATGTGAACTTACTGGGTATAAGGGTCTTTGTGGATGTAATTAAGTTAAGGATCTCAAGACAAGATCATCCTGGATTTTGCATGGGCCCCAAATCCAATGACAGATGTCCTCATAAGGGAAAGGCAGAGGGAGTCTAGAGAGACACAGAGGAGAAGGTGATGTGAAGACAGAAGCCGAGACTGGAGTGATGTGTCTACAAGCCAAGGAAAGCAAAGGATTGCCAGCAGCCACCAGAAGCCAGGAGAGAGGCATGGTTCTCCATAACAGCCTCCGGAATGAGCCACAACCTTGCCCACGTTTTGATTCTGGACTATGAGAGAGAAATCTCTGTTGTTTGAAGCCACCAAGTTTATGGCAATTTGTTGCAGCAGTCCCAGGAAACTAATACAGTCACTAACCCCAAATAAATATTACCCCACCTTTACCCTGATCCCAGAAACTGTCATAGAGTTTGAACACCCTCTGCATAAGGAGACGTGTAAGGGAGGGGAAGTTGGGGTAGAAAGAGACAGCAGTCTTAACCAATTTTGGTTTAAAATATCAGTTTTACAAATTTTAGAAAAAGCATGTAACTCTCTGAACACACTACTAGGGTGCCTCCCAGGACCTTGGAAGCGATCTGGCCAACTGAGAGTCCCTGAAGCTTACAATTAATAAGTTTTACAGACGAGCCACCTCTGTGTAGGAGTGTAGCGTCATAAAGACAAGCGCTGGAACCAAACAACCTAGGTTCAAATCCCAACTTCATGACTGTCTAGCTGTTGACTTCATACGAATAACTTAACCTTTCTGTGCCCCAATTTCCTCCTCTGTAAAATACGGATGAGGAAAGCAATATCTACCGCATAGGGTTATTGACCTGGCTAAGTGACGTGATACATATAAAGTGCATGACACATACAACACACATGGAACAGAACATGTTCTATGTAAGTACTCAATACACATTAGCCATTTTATGGTTTACCGGGCAAGGCATTGGACCAGGCACTGGGGTACAAAGACAAACGAGAAATGGTCCTTGCCTTCAAGAAGCTCACCATCTCTAAGGGGAAATCGATGTATAAAGTGATCAGGATACAATGCTTTAAGGGCAATGAGGTAGATGCTATGTGTCCTGGATGTTATGGGAACACAGAGGAGGATCCTCAACCTAGAGTGGTGGGGAATGGGGTCATTCAAGGAAGGTGTCTTGGAGTGACATCTGGGTTTGAGTGTCTCAATGTTTGTATGACAGGATGATTTATTGAACTATTAAGTTTTGTATTGATTTCCTGAGTTCATTCATTGATTCAAATATTTATTATATGCCTAGTATTTGCCAGGCACTTTTGTAAGCACTGAGAACACTGCAGTGAACAAACATCTCAAAAAGCCCCAGCCTTACGTATTTTGAATTTGATATTTAAAATTTAAATTTTTATATTGAAAAATTAAATCTTATGTAAAAAAAATGTTTGATAGAGGAATAGATATGTGATAAATCAAATACAGTTAAAGGTTACTTATAGACTTTAGGTGGCAAATATATGGGTTTTCATTGTGCAATTCTTTCAACTTTTCTGTATACTAGAAAGCCTTCACAAAGGAAATGTTGGTAAAACAAATAAATATTTGCAGAATTGAACTCTATACATCCATTAAAAATGTTTTGGTAGAATATTCCAACAGAAAGATGAATATTATTTATTATAAACTGAAAAAGTAGGGTTCAAAACAGTATAGTCTGATCGAGCTTTATTTAAGTGTATACGGAAGAATGTACACTGGGAACAGCACATGCAGAGGTCCTAGACACAAGATTTTCTGGAGAGTGTGAGGAACTGCGAGGAGGCAAGTGGGACTAGAGAGGAGTAAGGGAGGAGAAAGGCAGTAGATGAGGTCTTGGAGATGATGGGAGGGAGAAGGTTAGTTAAGCTGTTCCGCTTATCTACTTCTGCATAAGAAATTATCTCAAATTTGGTGGCTTAAACAGCAACTATCCTTTTATATGTCACAACTTATGGTCAGAAATTTGGACAGGACTCAACTGGTGATTTTTCTGCTCCACGTGGCATCAACTGAAGTCACTTGGTGGTGTTCACCTGGCAGATGGGTTGGTCTATAGGGTCCTAAATGGTTTCACTCTTGTGTCTGGGGCCTTGGTGGAGTGACTGGCAGGCTGGGCTCGGCTGGGCCCCTTCTCCTCTGCATGAAGTCTTAGGGCTTTTCCACGTGGTCTCTGCAGCAGATAGTTGGCTTCCCTACGTAGTGGCTCAAAGTTCCAAGAGCAAATGTTTCCAAAGAGAAGAAATAGAAGTTGCTAGTCTTTTAAGGCCTGGCCCCAGAAATGGGCACAGTGGCACTTCTGCCATATTCTATTGGTCAAAGTAGTCATGAAGCCCACCTAGATTCAAGGGGCACAGGACAGGCACTAATATACCTCTCAACGAGGGGAGTGTCAAAGAACTTGTGGCCATCTTCAATCCACCACATGGATCCTTCTGGGTGGTAGTAAGGACTTTGGCTTTTACTCTGAGTGAGCAGGAAGCCTTTGGAGGGTTTCAAGCAGAGGAGTGACATGAACTGAACTCCGTTTTTAACAGGACCACTCCGGCTGCCATTTTGGGAATAAACCGCAGGGAGAGAAGAAGTAGGAAGACCAGTTAGAAGGCTACTGCAATAAACTAAGCAAGAGATGATGGTGGCTTGGGCCACGGTGGAGGCAGTGTGGGTGACATGAAGGGGTTGAATCCTGGATATATTCTGAAGGCAGAACCATGAAGATTTGCTGGTGGATTGGAAATGGTTATGAAATTAAAAGAAGAGTCAAGGATGATTTCAAGGCTTTTGTCCTGAGCAATTAGTAGACTAGGCTTTCTGTTAACAGAAATGGGGATGACAGCAGGAATAGTTTTAGAGGGGGTATGAAGAGTTGGTTTTTGACATGTCAAGATGCCTATACATCCAAGTGGACACCTCAAGGAGGTCTAGTGTTTAATGGAGAGACCTTAGCTAGAGATATAAATGTGAACGTCATCAGCACATGGGTGAATTTCACCTACGGAGTGAATGGAAAGAGAGAGGAGGTCCAAGGACTGAGCCTGGAGCCTCTGACTCTCTCTTTTCCTTCCTTCAGTCCCCGTTGGCATGCCTGGCCTCCAAAAAGTTGGTGTTTCAGATGTTGCCTCTAGGCCACCTCTCCTCCAGTTTTGTGAGAGCCTAAACTCATTGAGAACATTGTGCTGGGGAAGTGAAAACTGCGGAGGTCTTGAGGAGAGAGAGGCAGGAGCTTGGACTGGAGAGGGGATGATGTCTTCTAGCTGTGTTCTTACGTAGCAGAGAGAGAGAGGAGAGAGAGGGCACGAGCAAAGATTTCTGGTATCTCTTCTTGTAAGCGTGTTAACCCCATCATAAGGCCCTACCCTCAGGACCTCATCCAAAGCTAATTATCTCCCAAAGGCCTCATCTCCAAATACCATCACATCGGGGGTTAGGGCTTAACATATGAATTGGGGGGGACACAATTCAGTCCATAGCAGGCTGGGTAGTGTAGACCTCATTAAAACAATGGCTTTTGACCAAAGACTGAATGAGATGAGGAAGTAAGCCCAGCCTATAACTAGAACGTTCCAAGAGGAGAAAATAACCAGTGCAAAGCCAAAAGTGGGAGGCCAGTGTGGTGGGGGCAGAGTAAAGGGTGAGGTTGAAAAGGTAAGGGCAAAGGGAAGATCATTTGGACACTGCCATTCACCATATAATGACATTTCTGTCGAAACAGACCACATATACGAAGATGGTCCCATAAGCTTACTCCCACACAGCCTAGGTACATACAGCCTATGATGTTCGCACAATGACGAAATCACCTAACAACACATTTCGCAGAATGTATGCCCATCATTAAGCAACATATGACTCTGTGATGAACTCCAACCACCAGCTATGGTTTGGACGGGAACGTCTGAGGAACCTAGCTGGAAAGAGGCCTTGAGGTCAGAGCCCAGGTTGTGGTCAACAATGTCTTTTCCAGATTCAGTGCTTCACTGACAACCTGATGTGGTTGTCACTACCCTCCTTGGTCATTAAGACCAAACACGTAATTCTCTGAAGCTATGACAAATTTCCAGAAAGAAGATTTCCAGGCGGCAAGTTCTATTAGTCAGGATTTTTTTGCTTGTACGTATTAGATTTGTGACTCAAATTATCTTAAGATTAGGAAAAATGTGAAGTTCAGGGGCGTTTATTGGGTCATAGATCTGCACCAGGCCCAGCTGGATGCAGGGGCTAAAATCTCTCCCTCCGTCTGTTGACTCTGTTTTCCTGCATATTAGTTCAGGTGACCTCTCTCCATGTAGGGGCAAGAGAGTCACTGGCATCTCAAGTCTTTCGTCCTACCAGCTTGGCAACCTCAGAGGAGGGACAGTATCTCATTCCCGATAGTTCTAGTTTAAAATTCCAAGAATTGAGTCTTGTTGTGTCACCAGCCCATCCTGACCCATTGTGACCAGGATGGTAGCTGGTCAGGTCTGTGTCTTGAATCCACCCTTGGGGTCTAGGTGGGGCTTGCCCCATGTAAACCACATAGATTGGGAGTGTGGGAGAAGTGGTTTCCCAAAGGCAAAGTAGAGTATTCTTACCATGGAGGGCTGGGTGCTCAGCCAGCAGCAACAACAGTGATGCTCAACAGAAAGAGTAGGTGGGATCCAGCCATCTCCCAGGATTTTCTTCTCACTCTTAACATTTTCTGATAATGATGCCACCTTGAGCCCCCCTGAAAAAATTATAATTCCATTTGTCTGAGGTAGAGCCCGAAATTATATTTTTACGAAGCTCTCCCCGGTGGTTTGGCTGAGCAGAGTAGTGAAGGGGCTACCAATTACCTAGTGGACGATCTTCTTACTCTTCTCTGCTCCCTACTCAAAATCCAAAGTGAGCATATGTGGGGCTCTAGCTCGTAAAATTAGAATTGTCTTTTTACTCAAAGGAGCTAAAAATAAAAGATTGCCTTTATATTTCGAGATCAGGGAGAGGAATGTGTAAATTAATGAACCTGTTTCAAAACCCATCCCCACTTGCCCCTAATCCTGGACAAATAAGAGAGAAACGGAAGTGGCTCCTGTCCAGCTAAGCTGTTGGACCAGTGAGCAGGCCCAGAGCTCTTCACACAAGCAGTTACTCATTAACCCTCACGCTCAGACGGCAGGAACCTGTCACCGCGAGCAGGGAGTTGCATCTCTGCCTTGGGAAAAGTGCTTATCGTCATCACAGCTTGGGGTGGGACAGGGAAGGGTATGGACAGGAGAGGACATGACACTAGATGGAGGAACTGGACCTCAGTTAAGAATTGACTTTAACTCCCTGCCAGTGGTTGCTTACCTGTAAGAATTCAGGACAAGCTGGAGATGGATTAGCTGCAGTGGTGGAAGGTGGAGGGGGATGGGCAGAATTAGCATCCTCTGTAACTGATCACAGGACCCTGATCAATTTACTGCTGTTTATCGTTATTTTTCAGATCTCTATCGCCTCTGTTGTCCGTTCTTTGAAGGCTGGAGCCCTACCTCACATTTTCTCGTGTTCCCAGTGCTGAGCCCAGTACCTTATATGCTACAGTTTCTCAAATAGTATTTCCTAACGTGGATTTTATAATTTTGTAGGACATTTTCTCAAAGCCCTTGAAAAGCAGAACTGACTCTCAATGGAGCCTCTGGAGATTTGGAGACACAGCAGGGTGTGGGATGAGCAGCCAGAGACTCCCCATGAAAAGCACAGTCAGGACGTGGGGCCGGCACGGTGCCTGGCACATAGCAGGTACACAGAGGTTCACAAAATCAACGAGGCCTACAGTGTACTAGAGAAGGGGACCGGTGCCCAATATGCTGTCAGGTCTTCGTGACCTCAGGAACCAAATCAAACAACCCCCCAGGAACAGTTTGAGTAGCAATAGCTGCCAGCACCATAGCCGAGAAGGAAGGGACAGCTGAAAATTTGGGCCTAAAGAACCAAATAAAAAGAAATGATAGAACCACGTCGGCCCTTTAATGAAGAATGTTCTATTGAGAAAACAAACAAACATGCTAATGGTACAGGTCAAGCAAACCTTTCCTCCTCTGTAAAAACAATGACAATATAGTTTGTAATAACTCACATTTTTTTGAACACCGAGCACCATGTACGTGAAATATACAAACACTGTGGGGCATCGTGAGACACAGTAAAATCTCAAGACAACCCTATGATGGTCCACTTTTGTGGACCTCAGAAGAATTAAGAAACTTGTCCCAAGTCTCCGAGCTCGCAGGCAGAAGGGCTGGGTTTGAAGCCAGACCTTCGTGACCCTAGAGCCCATGCGCGAACCCCAGAACCATGTGACCCTAGAACCACACACTGTCTGTCTCTTTTAAGGTGGCAAATGTTTTCTGAGCTATTTGTGAATAAGTCGGATCTCTGGCCGTCCCCTCCTTCTGTTAATGAAGAAATCTGGGCCAGTGAGCCCCTGGTTCAATCCCAAAGGCCGCCTGGACCCCGGGGCTCAGACTTCCTCAGGAGGAAGCTCCGAGAACTCCAGGGCCCCTGAGCGACTCATGGCTAGAGTCCAGGGACCAGGTACCACATAGGGGTTGTTGGGGCAGACGAAAGCGGGCCTTGGGGCGGAGAGGCAAAGGCTGTGTGTGGATCCAGCGAACATCTGAGCTACAGTTCTCGAGGACCCTTTTCTTTCCCCAAGAGTCTCCAAGAGCAGAGTTTTCAGCCTCACTGGGGCTAGGTCAGGGCAGAGGGAACCCCCTATGCCAGGGCACAGGGATGAGAAGGCAGAACTCACGGAGGGTCTCTGCTCACGGAGTGGAATTGAGTCAGAGGAGGACAGGGAAGTGGAACCAGATGAAGACCCAGTCACAGCGGCAGCTTCCCTGCAGCCACCTGCCTGGTTGAGATGGAAACGCTGATTCCAGCTCCAGCCCCCAGACAGGCTAAGAATATCCCAGAAAAGCAACAGCCACCGCCCCCACCCTTCTTGATCTGCTCCTACTTCTGGAGTGCTATGCTGGGTGCCAGCAGGGGCAGGGAGGGTATGGGGTAGGGGGGTGATGCCTGGGGTGGGGGGCGAAAGGGAGGAGGCAAAAAAGGGGCTGGGTGGAGGCGGGAGAAGGTGATCTGAGAAATAAAGGAACTGGCGAGTGCTAGAAGGGTTGCACAGAGAGAACTGTTCTCAGGGGGCAACAAAGGGAGATGGAGACAGGAGCCAGGCAGCTGGGGAGAGACTATCCAGGGATGAGGATGAGGGAAGGCTGGCATCCGTGAGCTAGAAGGGGGAGCACGGCCTCCCCTTCCATTCAGGAAGGAAGCAGAGCTTATGGCTAGGTAAAGGAGCGCCCAGCTCACCCCTGTCCCCGCCTCACCCTTAATCCTGGGCCCTCCAGAATCTCAGCATTGGTCCCTTCTCTCTCTGCCCCAGGGCACCACTTTCTCATCTGTGCTTATCAACCCTATTCTCTGTTCTAAAAAACCTATATTCGGGCTCCTCAGTTAAGTCCTTTTAGCAAGGGGCCTGCTGGAAGGGGAGACAGGACGATGCGGAGTCTCCCTCCCATCAGCTGGCAGCACCTCCTTTGTCAGGTTCATCTCTTCTCCCTGCTCACCCCCTTTCCCCACTTCCCACTGTTGCCTGGGGAGGGGCTCTGCTCCCTCCATGGCTTACCAGGGGCCTTCCTCCTTCCCACCCCGGCTCCCCTGGGGTAAGGTCCTCAGGAGAGGAAGGGATGGCTGGGATGCTGCATGTCCTCCTCGTTTGCAAACCCCAGGAGCTGAGACCCTAGGGTGGTGGTACTGGATCAGTGAAGGAATGGGGGGCAGCAAAATCCGGGCATTCAGATGCCCAGGCTCAGTCTCTGTCCTGGCTCTTGAAAGAACCTTCTTTGTCATTAGCCTCTTTGTAGGGGCCCCTTGGAGACGTGGGGATGCAATGACCTTGGGTTCTGGGACCTCCAGCCTTGATGTTTACTGGGGAGACTATGGACCTCGCCCACCTTGGCATCTGGTCCTTTGCCGCACCACCGTTCAGGATACCCTCTAAAGCCTGGAGGGATCTAGAGCGGTTTACATTGCTGAGAGCCTGAGCACCCCGCCCTCTGTCTCCTGGGCTGGACTGCAGAAGTGCAGGCCTCACACGGATGCTGTGCACACACGACCGAGCCCGCCAGCCAGAAACAGATCAGGGAGAACCAGGCAGGGCCAGAGCTGGAGCAGGAAACAGATTCACAGGACAGATTTTATTTAGAATCCGAACCACAGAACTGGAAGAGGCTTTAGGAATCATTCTTAAGTCCAATCCCCAAGATGCTATCTTATTCCTTTAATATTCATATTTCTTTTTCTTTCTTTCTTCCTCCCTCCCTTCCTTCCTTTCTTCCTTCTTTTCTTTCTTTTTTTGAGGAAGACTAGCCCTGAGCTAACATCTGCACCAATTCTCCTCTTTGTGCTGAGGAAGACTGGCCCTGAGCTAACATCTGTGCCCATCTTCCTCTACTTTACATGTGGGACGCTGCCACAGCATGGCTTGACAAGCGGTGCCATGTCCATACCCAGGATCTGAACCAGCGAACCCTGGGCTGCTGAAGCAGAATGTGCAAACTTAACTGCTGCACCACTAGGCCAGCCCCAAATATTCATTTCTTTGTCTGATAATGAAAGTAAAACTTATAGAATTTCTGCATTTTAATATGAAGAATGAGAGGCCCAGAGAGCTGAAATGACTTCCCCAAGTCATTCAGTTTAGAAGCCAGGGACTAGAACTCCCGCCTCCTGCCTCCTGGCCTCTGACCTCTCAGAAAAGGAAATAAAAACAGCCAAAGGGCAGAGAAATCTGAGCAGCATCACCTGGAGATGTTCCCTTCAAGATGAGGCTCAGCATCCCGGGGGGTCTGGGAAGGCTCATCTCTAGGCTGAAACTGGTGGAGATCCTCATCAATAAGGCCATGTTCCTACACAGGGTAAAACCTTAGTCCAGGCCCCCAGTTCTCGGTCTGGCCCTGCAGTTCATGCCTTAAAGAATCTTCAGGAATAACTAACTCTCTGGACAGGGCACTGATCTAGATAACCTACAAAGCAATGGAGACAGACGAGGAGCCTGGCCTTGGTGGGTTTCTCATCTAAGGGAGTCTACTAAGCCAGCACTGTCCCAGAGGAGCATGTATGTCCACAGGAAATGGACCGATGAGAAGCAACATACAGATACTACTACAAATAAATGAATCAATCACGGACCACAGACCCAAATGCAGCCCAAATGAAAAGTACACTTGCAGCTGCAGTGGGGGAAGTCACTGCCTTGCTGTAAAGCCCACCTTCTCATGATGTCTTTCTGGTTTCACTATGCTACCCCCTGGCCTCGACCCTGTAGAAACATAACATCCCTCTCTCATCCCTTAATGCCTCCAGCTTTTTCATAACGGAAATGTGGTCGCTCTTTATGGGTCAGTTTTCATTATTTTGTCTGCTTGTCCTTGAAAAGCCCATCCAGATCCATCTTGCACATCTTGGACTGGGGACTCAGAGTCTAGCCCTTAACCAAGTTGTTGTGTAGCAGCTGCTGCTGGGGGAAGAAGTTAGAGAGACTGATGTCAGAAGGATATCAGGTCCAGTCCAATAAATCCAAAGAGGCTTCCTGGAGGAGGTGGAATTTCAAGAGCTTGACAGAAGGCAGGGTGGTGATCTGAGGGACGGTTCTGGCCCAGTGGTGAGAGCTCAGAGATTTGGGAGGGATAACCAGACTGAAGGAGTGAAGAGTGTGAGGGCTAGAGAGAGGGTCTGAGGCAGGGCAAGGTTAAAAGAGGGAGTGAGACCTTTTAAAGCGTCTGGTGTGCGGACCCTGAAGCAGAGGAGGAAATTCTTGATTCTGACTAAGAGGACAGCAGGAGGTCACAGCTGGCCCCAGAGTGGGGGTCCCATGGTGGTGACAACTTTGGGTGCTGTAGAGAAGATCTTGTCCTAAACGACACCAACAATAGGCCTTACATCAATGTGGGACTCCTAGGGGCAGAGCTGCCGGGACCCACGTGCCATTCAGATCCACGTACCCAGTGTTTCTGCCAGTGCAACTCAGTCTCTATGGGGCATGTCCTCAACTATCGGTGAACCGACTGTTCCTTAGGTGTCAGATAAAGGCTGACTCAGAAGGCCTTGTAGGAGGAAGTGGGACCAATTACAGGAGCTGAAAAGAGGGAACATTTTCTGCAGCTATGGGGACAATGAGAGATTGGGCAGGTCAGCTGGGGCTGCGAGAGGATAAAGATCAGGTCTAAGACAGCAGGAGAGGCCCTGCTGAGAAAGTGCACACGGGGCGTTGAGTCAGGGACGGGGTACCCGTCTGCGTGTGTACGGTGGTAAAGAGAAAGAATCAAGACAGCCAGACCACAGGCCTCCAGGAGCGGGTGAGTGAGTGGGGCCTATGGGCAGATGAGAAAAGCTAGTGCCTCTGGCGGCAGGAGCTCCAGCCCAAGGGGATTCTGGAACAGTCTTTCTGGGATGAACCACACACACGTGTGCCTACACACCAACCCTGACAGCAGTGGATCCTTGGAGCTGCGTTGGTGGTCTGTGAGGAGCATGGAGGTGACCCCAGGGACAATTCTGAGGATTTTGCTGAATTTATAGGGCAGCCTTCTCTCTGAATCATACTCACCTCCAAGGCCCACTTAAGAAGCTGGAAGACTCCTGTGCTGGGGAGACAGAGAGCAGGCCCGGAGAAGGATGGACACTGCCCTATAAGGCAGATAGAACAGTTCCAGGACCAGCTGGGCTCAGGACCTGCAGGTAAGGCCCAAGAGTCCCAAATCCAGGACAAAGGCTTGTGGGCGCTGAGGAGGGAAGAGAAAAACCCAGAGAGAAATGAGCAGGACCCAGCCGAACAGCTTGCAGCTGGGAGTGGGGACAGCTGGGACCTGAATGGTAGGAAGCTTTTGATGATAAAAACCTACCTTAACCTGGACCCAAAGCTGGGCTGGAGGTTGGGCCAACTGTCTTGGGCAACCCTCTGTACAGAAGGCCCCTTCTGTCCAAACCTGGGCATACCAACCTATCCGTTTTCTAGCATTTCACCAGGGAACAACTATCCATCACCCACCCAAGGGTGGAATCCCGGTGTGCTGGTGAGGATGAAGAGCACATGAGGAGCCTGCCAGGGACCAGAGCCCAGGGCCTCTCCCCACAGACTCAGCTGCAGAGAATCAGGCCAGCAAACAGCGGCCTCAGGGATATATCTCAGGGTCTTGCCGCCCCCAAGGAGGTGGGTTGTGACCTGCAGAAAGGCCCAGGCCCCACCAGCACACCGTCACAGGCAGAGCAAAAATGCGCCTGCTGCAGTCCTCCGCGGTGGCCTAGGGGATGGGGGGAAGGAGAGAACTAAGAAGGAACGGCCCGACGGCCAGATTGGAGGAGCCAGTGCAGTGCGCCCAGCTGGGGCCCGGGCACCCTGATGAGGGCACTCACTGCCCACGCTGCCCCAACACATAATCAAAACGGGGAGGCTGTTCCCATGGCTTTTCTGCTACCACGATCCAGTGCACAAAATTAAGCTGACCTAGGGCCCTAGGAGCCGGAGGAGGTGGGAGCACCCTTTACCCCCGCCCCCAGCTCTGACCCCGAGGGGACCACTGGAACTACCACCACCTCTTCCTCCTTTTCCCTTTCTGGTGAAGGGAAAGGACCGGAGACAGAGGGTGGGGGTGGGGCGGGACTCGAGATTGGCTTGCGAGCTTCTATTGGTCAGAGGAGCTGCCGGTCAGGAGGGTAGATCGGGCGAGGATTGGCTGCGTGAGGCGGGGCGCGGCGCGGCCAAAGAAGGGGCCCAAGGGGTGGGGCTGACGCTGCAGCTGGCGCAGCTCAGACTCGGAGCAGCCTCCGCGAGCAGCCGAGCAGCCACCTTCCCCCGCCCGTTCCCGCGCCCGGGCCGGGGCTAGGCCCCCCACCGCCGGGTCCCCGGGGGCTGCAGCAGCAGCGGCGGCGGCGGCGGCGGCGGCGCTGCCCGCGGTTCCCGCCGGGGCCCGGGCGCCGGCCCCGCTCTGCAGGATGGGCACGGTGCTGTCTCTTTCCCCCGCCTCCTCGGCCAAGGGCCGGAGGCCCGGCGGGCTGCTAGAGGAGAAGAAGAAGGCGCCGCCCGCCGGGGACGAGGCGCTGGGGGGCTACGGGGCGCCGCCAGTAGGCAAGGGCGGCAAAGGCGAGAGCCGGCTCAAGCGGCCGTCCGTGCTCATCTCGGCGCTCACCTGGAAGCGCCTGGTGGCCGCGTCTGCCAAGAAGAAGAAAGGCAGCAAGAAGGTGACGCCCAAGCCCGCGTCCACGGGCCCCGACCCTCTAGTCCAGCAACGCAACCGCGAGAACCTTCTCCGCAAGGGCCGGGACCCCCCCGACGGCGGCGGCGCCGCCAAGCCCCTGGCGGTGCCGGTGCCCACCGTGCCCGCGGTCGCCGCCACCTGCGAGCCGCCGTCGGGGGGCAGCGCGGCCGCCCCGCCGCCGGGCTCGGGCGGGGGAAAGCCGCCGCCGCCGCCGCCCCCAGCCCCGCAGGCCGCCCCGCCGGTGCCTGGCGGCTCGCCGCGCAGGGTCATCGTGCAGGCGTCCACCGGTGAGCTGCTGCGCTGCCTGGGCGACTTCGTGTGCCGACGCTGCTACCGCCTCAAGGAGCTGAGCCCGGGCGAGCTGGTGGGCTGGTTCCGCGGAGTGGACCGCTCGCTGCTGCTGCAGGGCTGGCAAGACCAGGCCTTCATTACGCCCGCCAACCTGGTATTCGTGTACCTGCTGTGCCGCGAGTCGCTGCGCGGGGATGAGCTGGCGTCGGCCGCCGAGCTGCAGGCCGCCTTCCTCACCTGCCTCTACCTCGCCTACTCCTACATGGGCAACGAGATCTCCTACCCGCTCAAGCCCTTCCTCGTGGAGCCCGACAAGGAGCGCTTCTGGCAACGCTGCCTGCGCCTCATCCAGCGGCTCAGCCCGCAGATGCTGCGGCTCAACGCCGACCCCCACTTCTTCACGCAGGTCTTTCAAGACCTCAAGAACGAGGGCGAGGCCGCCGCCGGCGCCGGGGGTCCACCCAGCGGGGGCGCACCTGCGGCCCCAGCCTCCTCCTCGGCCGCCAGGGACAGCTGCGCGACCGGAGCCAAGCACTGGACTATGAACCTGGACCGCTAGGGATACCGAGGGCCGCGCCCACCCCCCACCCCAGTCCCTGACACACACTTGGAGCCCCCGGAACCATCACGCCGCCGCCGCCGCTGTTACCGCCGCTCCGCGCCCGGCCGGAGGAGGAGCCGCCCCTGTCCCGCAGGGGAAGGTGGAGGCCAGGACGCCAGAGGCCGCGGCGTCTAGATTTGCTGGGCATTGGGTGGGGGAGGGGGTGGGCGCGGGAGGGGGACCCCCGACCTCACCCTTTCTGTCTGCGCCCTCGTCTCTCAATCTGCCCGGGTCTCCCTCTTCCCTTCTGTGTGTTTAAGCCCTCTCTCGGTTTTGTCCATTTCCTCACCTCCTCCCTGTATCTTCATCTTCCCTCCTGTCTGCTTTCCCATCTCCTCCTCTGCCTTTCCATTTTCCCTTCCTTGGGTGTGTGTTTCCGTCTCCATCTTACCCCCCACCTAACTATCTCTCATTGCCCCCGTTTCTCTTTCTGCACCTGTGTCCCCCTCTCCCCTTCTTGTTCTCTTTTTCCTCGCCTCTTTCCTCCTGTCTGCCTTCCCTGCTCCGCCTATGTCAGCTTACATTTCTTCCCCCGACTGAACCCTCATACCCACCTCCCTAGACCAAATGGAACATTAGTTCTTAATTTGGGTCGACTGAGATGTGGCGAGAAACTGCAGCCCTAGGAGCCCAGACAGCCACCAGGATGGTCCTTCGTCCTACCCCCACCGCCTCTCCCTACCTTTTCCAACGTGTTGCATGCCGAGAGTTGTGGGGGAAGGGGATGCCGGCTTCAGGAGGCTGAGGTTTGGGAGCAAGAGCAAGCTAGGAGGCTACCCCGGCGGCGGCGGCGCCTCAGCGGAAGGGTGGGAGGAGACAGAAAACTCTTCTTACTCTGGGGGAGGGGCACCCCTTTTCCTTATCCTTAGGTGTTTTTGTTTTCCCCCCTTTTAATTTATTTGGTTGTTTCCGGAGGGAGGGGTGGGGGGGGGTGGGGGAGTGGGTGTTGGGCCGGGAGCTGTCTGAGGTGCTGATTTGAGGCCGGACCGGAATCCTCCCGGCAGGGCACCAGGGACTGGGTTGGGCCTGGTGCCGTGTCCAAGGTGCCAATGATGCGGGCCGACGGGGCGGGCCGCACTGTCTGTCTGTCCGTCTGTCCCGGAGAGAACTATAAAGCGCTGGAAGCGCCTACAGATGGTTTTGCGCCGGCCTTTCTTTGGGTCCTGGGAGGGAGGAAGTGGGAGCCATAGTAGGATTGTCACAGACAGGAGGATCGCCTTGGGGGTAGAGGGGAAGGTTGAGTCCCTGGGAACTGCTACCCTTTCCGTCCACCCCTCATTGACTTCCGTTGTACAGACAGTAAAGTGAGGTAGCCAAAGATTGAGGCCTGATGATAAAGCTGAATCCCCCCCCACCCCTGCCTCCATCTTGTCTGACCTAGCTCCTCTTTAATGCCCAGGCAATTCAGGGATTAAGTGATGAAGACAGCAGAAGTTGTTCCCCTTTCTACAGAGTGGTCCTTTAAGGCAGAACTAGCTAGTTATTTTTGCTACTTTTCTCTTCCTCCTCCATCTCTCCCCACTATATATCCGGTCAAGAGTCCATTCAGGCCTGACTGAATCTGTGTTCACCCCTCTCAGGTGGGACCTGACTGCCAGTCAGCCCTACACGCCTCCCCCCACCCCCACACCAGACTGCTTCAAGGCTGCTTCCTGTCACACGTCCAACCAGGGGAGCCTTGGGAGGTCCATCCTCGCTTGAATTCAGACCTGACCCTTTATCTCCAAGGATGCTGGGACACAGCCACTCTGGAAGACGGGTGCTAATTCTTTGGGGTTGAAAGAAGAGAAATAAGCTATTTAGCCTGAGATCCCTGTTTGGTCTCTGTTGCCTTTTTAACCACATGGCTAAGCGCCCCGTTCACTGTTTCACTGGCCCAAGGAAGCCTGGCTCCAGTAGAGCACTGGCGGTTCTGACCCTGGTCGCTGCCGAGACCTCAAGGGTAGGAGAGAGAACCAGGCGAGGCTGGCAAAGACAAGGCCCCGGTTCGCTGTCCGTGGTGCTGAAGGGAGCGCTTGGGCAGGGTGGGGGCTTGTAGGGGCAGGAAGAGCTGCCAGCCGCGCCTCAACGAGGTCGTCCGGATAATTTGAGAGTAGGGTGTCATCTATTCTGGTCTCGAGTTATAGGAGTCTGGCCCGAGAAGTCAGGAAGGGCGGCTTCCCTTTGCCCTCCTAGAAAGACAGACCTCGACTCTCCCCCGACCTCCGCCCGGCGCCCTTGCACCCGGCCTGGAGCCGGAAATCCCCAGTCCAGATTTGTGAATCGAGTTCTCGGCGGGGAGGGAGGGAGGGCTGGCGGAAGGGAGGCGGGAGCAGCCGCCCATTGGCTGGAATTTGGCGCAGTCAGCGCGGTGCCGTCATCTGTCTCGGTTTGGGAGGAGGGAGGGAGGAGCACTTGGGTCACCCCGCGGCTGTCGCTATAGTAACCAGACTGAGCGGGCGGGGCCCTTTCAACACCCTCCCTCCTCTAGAGGGGGAAACAATCCTGGTCTGCCTTATTTGGAACTAGTTAACAAGACTACCTGATTGGAATTTCTGTGTTAGAAGAGCCTAAAAGGGGTGGGAAAGAGACCAGAGAGCCTACAGAGACCCCCAAAAATCCTGCACTTGGGGAGGGGCCTCTAGATACTGCCCCTAAACCCATAGACATAGCACCCTCCCTTTATTGCGCGCGCGCGCGCGCACGCGCACACACACACACACACACACACACACGCCTCCAGGAACTTGTGGTCTGGCACTTGGAGACATAGAATGAGAAAAAAGCCTCAATGTGTGGTGTCAAGTTAAATCTCACTTTCTGTGCCATGCCCCAAGGCATGAGACGCTGCCATAATCCGATTAGGGGGCGAGGGCCGGGAGGAGGATCAGCACGAATGCGGGAACAATTAGCCTCCTGGGTCAAACTTGGTCAGACTCCTGTTTTCTCCGGGAGCGAGCAGAAGGAGAAGGGCTAAGATCAGTCTTCTGAGAAGACAAGGTGAGAAGGGAGTAAGTGCAGAAACAGTCTTTGCCTTCTCTTTACTGCCCAGAAGTGAACCTGGGGAAAGTGAGTCCCGGCTGAGATGGGAGGTGAGGAAGAGAGCCCAGAGCTTTAGAGAAAGCCCAGCAGCGGTGAGAGATGGACTAAGGAAAGAACAGAGATGGTGGACGGGAGACGGAAAACCAGCTGGAGCCATGACTCAGCACTTCCCGTTACAGAGGGCAGGGGTGACTTTCCCAGTATAGGGGCAGCACAGAGGGGAGGGGAGCAGGAAAGCAAGGGGGCAGAGGAGTGGCGATCTGACCATTTGCATGATACATGCTGAAGCATGTATTGATATACAACCAAAGGCACACATTTTAACCCAGAAGCAGGTACATACGCATTTATACTGACAAAGGTTCATTCAGTCATAACATTTACACATCTCTACTGCCCTCTTCCCTGTCCCCCTTCCTGGAGCAGAAGACATTCTGTCCTGAGAGCTGTGTTTGCCTGTCCCTGGAATACCTTGGTACTTAATGGGAAAGGAGAAATGCAAAAAATCGTAGACATGGGGGGGCGGGGGTTGTCATGGTAACTGCCTTGCCTGCCAGGCAGGGTGCCCAGCAACCAGAGCATCTGGTAGTGTCCACGGGGACATCCCGTGGCCTCTACCCACGGGGACTCTGCCTCAGGCACCAAGATGGGTATCTCTGGAAGATTTCTACAACAGAGGCTGCCAAAGCAGACCCTCCAACCACACCACCAAGACCAGGGACAGCTGGCAGCCAGTATGGGGGCCTGACCTTCTTCATGTGCCCCACTTTAAGTGGCACTCCTGACCCCTTTATACATCATAAGCTACATTTGCCATGAGTGGCCTCAGGACAGCAAAGATTAACACTTTAAGACCTTTCTTTAAGACCATCATCTTCCCTCTCAGCACCTTGCCACAGACCCTACAAGAATGTCATCTACGCCCACACAGGCTAGGTATACAAATGAATATAATGAAGGTATATAAATGAATAGAAATGAAGGGTAGAAAAATAATTTTAGTCCAGTGTGATGAGAGATTGGGTACAAGATAGATAAACCACAGGGCATAGTTTCGTGATTCAAGTCCTTTGACCTTAGTTTAATACGTTGATGAGGTTTTTAGAGGCTGTCCCTCTGCCCTGGCAGCCTGGCTGGCTGACTTTTCGCTCCAGCCCTGCCTTCTTTTTTGCTCAGTATTCAGGTTTAACCTCTTAGTTTCTGGCTTAAAATTCCCCCAGTTCAGTTGAGGCTTTCATGGTTTTTTGTTTATTTTTTTTCCTGGATCCTTCCCACTGTTTCTTCAGCAATTAGCTGCTCCTAAGTTCTCTTTCTACTTGGAGATATTACCCACAATAGTTACTCCCTCCTTTTAGGCTTTTCTCCCCATTTCTTCACACCCTTTGGTCACATTTTCCTGGGATTGATATTTAGCTTCAAGCCCGGAAATCATAAAATTCGCCTCCGTGTGTGAGTTTTTATATGACAGCCTAAACGGAAGGAGGCGTGATGATAAACAATGTAAACAAGGAAAGAGGTATTTCTTTACAACCCTTCTACATTTTATTCCTTTAAAAAAATAATTTACAGGGGCTGGCCCCGTGGCCGAGTGGTTAAGTTCGCGCGTTCCGCTGCAGGCGGCCCGGTGTTTCGTCGGTTCGAATCCTGGGCGCGGACATGGCACTGCTCGTCAGACCACGCTGAGGCAGCGTCCCACATGCCACAACTAGAGGAACCCACAACGAAGAATACGCAACTATGTACCGGGGGGCTTTGGGGAGAAAAAGGAAAAAATAAAATCTTAAAAAAAAAAAATAATAATGATTTACATATTATCCCAGAAAAACATAGAATATCCAGAAAAGTCTAAGAAAGAAGAAGAATGATGGAGGGCTTGCCCTAACAGATATTACAATGTATTATACAGCAAATATAGCTATCATATATGTCACTGATACAGGAATAGACACCTCAATAGAATAGAAAGTCGAAAGGTGAGCTCTGGCATACATGGGAAATTACTATATGATGAAGGCACCATTTCAAATCCATCAGGAAAAGATGGATTAGTCAATAAATGGTTTGGTACAACTGGGTAGTCATTAATATGAAGGAAAAAGGTCAATCCTCCCTCATTTGTACCCCAAACTAAATTCTAAATTGATTTTAAAAATTAAAGAAAAAAGCTATAAAAGCCTTAGAAGAGGGGACAATTTGAAAGTATCTACTAAAAATTTAAATGCACATACCTTTCTACTCAGGAATTCCAGTTTCTAGTATTGACCCTAGATAAATACTTGAACATGTGCACAAAGAGAGCTGACAAAATTTTTTTATTTTATTATTGTTTGGAGAGAGATAAATTGGAATCAACCTAAGTATCCACTAGTAGGTTAGGTGTCAAATAAACTTCAAAACATCCAAATTACTAAATACTATAATATTCAGCTAAAAATAATGGATTGGACTGTATGTACTGACATAAAGGATCTCCAAAACATATAGTATCATGAAAAGTTATGTACTGGCACATACAACACCAAATCGCTTACGCAAAAGCAAAAGAAGTCAAATTAAACCATAATTTGTGTGTGTGTGTCTGTATGCACTGTGTATGGATTACAGAAGCTTGAGAAAGATACATATCACTCTTAATAAGTGACTTCTGGGAAGGAATCGGGGTTGATGTCCAGAGGACTTTCACCTTAGCTGTGGAGTTTAACTTTTTACAAGAAAAATGTATTCGTATATTGTTTGCATAATTAGAAAACAGTAATTAACATATGACAACGGTCAAATATTAAATAAAAATACTTGAAGAAAATATGGGTTATTTATTATTATTGTCATTATTGCATCTTGGGTTGGGTACAAAACATCTTTTTAGAGATAGACCTTAAAGGAAAAGATTGATTCATCTGACCCCTTTTAAGCTTTGGGACGTTAGAGAAATAGAGAAAAAAAAAAAATAACTGCAAACAAGATCCAAAAACGAGTGACAAACTGAGAGAACGTATTTGCAACACAATGTATTTTTCAATAGGAAAATAGCTAAAACTGTGAAGAGGTAATTCACACAAAAAATGTGAATAATCAATAAATACGTAACAAGATACCTAACTTCACTATTGACCAAAGAAATTCAAGTCAAAACAGTAATGGGATATTGCATTTCCTATACTGAAAAAGATTATAAAAATAGAAAATTGCAACCACAGTAAAAACACGAGGGAAATGTGTACTTTCTTGCACTGTTTGTAGACATATATGTTGGCTCAGTCTTTTCGGTGAGCTACTTGGCTTTGGATCAAAAAAAAAAAAAAAAAAGGCAGCATGATCTTTGACCTAGATACCACATTTCCAGAAATTTGCCCTAAGGAGATAAGTGGGAAAAGACCTGACACAAGGATGCATATCATAACATTGTTTATAATAATAAAAAAATTGGATACAACCTGAATGAACATCAGTAGGAGATTAAGTAAATTGTGATAAATCAATATTCATTAGGATACTGTGATCCGTTAAAAAATGATGCATCAATCTACATTGACATGAAGAATGACAAAGTGAAAATAGTAGATTGAAAACAATATAATATGGTCCCAATTGTGTAAGAGGGAGAAACAGAGAGATCTTTAAATAGCTGTCCTTTTCTTGTCATTCAGTTCTCAACTTAATAGCCACCTTTCTGATGAATTCATCTCAACCTGCCCTACAGTCACTCTCCAGGACAAACCTGATTTATTTTCTTCATAGCATTCGTCCCCACCTGATAATTTTTTTGTTACTTATTTATTTAGTATCCTCTCAATAAAAGGTCTGTCTTGTTCACTGCTAGATTCCTCGCACCTAGCATAGTGCTGAGCACACAGTAGGCAGTCAATAGACATATATTGAATGAGTGTCTCTGTGCGTGTGTGTATGCAGCAGTAGAAACTTTTAGGACGTTTACTAAAATGTTAAAGGTTGCTTTCTCTAAGTGGTGGGATTTTAAATTACCAGCTTTACTCTCTTCTTAGGACTTTTCTGAGTTTTCTAGTTGGTTACAATGAATTATATTATTACCTAAAAAAGAAAAAAAATCATAAAGAAAAAAGAGAGATAGACAGACAGAAAGAAAGAATAAAATGAAGGAAGAAAGGAAGAGGGAAAAAGCAAGGGTGGACAGTGTGTGGAAGAGGAGAAAAACATCTACAACCCTGCCCCCTCCTCTCTCACACATCTCCAAAGTCTCTTCACTCCTTTCCCCTTCTTTCTATGTTTCCAGATCTCTGGGGTTTAAGAATGTCCCTTCTGGACAAGGGAAGTTAGACCCCTATCTAGCCCAGCAAGCATGTGTGTACACACACAGCACACACACAAAGCATGAACACACACACATGTACACACTCTTACAAGGATCCATCCAAGACCTTTTAAAGGACACTTCTCTATCTTTTGTCATAGAAGACCCATTGTCCCTCATTCAAATAATAAAGCTAGGGGAAATTTTTCTCTTCACATTAACTTATTCATGTCCTTTCTTTAAACAAAGAGAACAAGTACAGTGCCTGGCATATGATAGTCTCGATAAATGGGAAATGGATAAATGAACTAAAATAGTGACAGTTCCCATGTTTGTCTTGGTTGTCAATAAGTGTGCAACTAAATACATACCGTCAGGACACAGCTGTGGTAACTATTCCTAGATGTCTAATATTTCTCCTCTCTTTCTGAATGTTCTTGTTTTACGCTGGGTTTGAAGGTTAGGTTCTGTCTTGTTTTGTTTTTTATTTTATTCTGGTACTTTTACGGTGTCTTTATTTTATTCTTTAATCCATTTTGGAATTGATTTTTCTATGCGGTGAGAAGTAGAGAGAGAACTATTTTTCCCAAATGTGTAGCAAGTTGTACCAACCTTTGAACCGTGTTCCTTTTCCCCCAATGAATGACATCTTTATCTTTTATGAAATTCCCACAGATATGTGGGTCTATTTCAAGGCTCTACTCAGTTCCGTTGGTCTACTTGACCCTTGCTGTGCCGAACCACACCTTTAATAACTGTAGCTTTGTAGCACGCTCATTGTTCTCAAACACGGTCCAAAGAACTTTAGAACCAAGCCTGTCAATTCCCACAAAATTCCTTAGGGACTTGCATTGGGACTGAATGATTTTTACACATCAATTTGGACAGATTTGACATTTCTCAATATTAAGTCATTCCACCCAGGAACATTCTAAGTGTTCCATTTATTCAGGTCCTCTTTTATGTTCCTCATTAAAAATTTATAATTTTCTTCACTTAGATGTTTCCTACATTTTTCACTAGGTTTATCTGGGGGGATATATTTTTTTTATTAAGATTATGATGGTTAACAACATTGTGAAATTACAGCTGTACATCGTTATTAGTCATGTTGTAGGTGCACCACTTCACCCCTAGTGCCCTCCCCCCACCCCCCCCCTTTCCCTGGGTAACCACCGATCAGTTCTCCTTGTCTATATGTTAACTACCACCTATGAGTGGAGTCATACAGAGTTCGTCTTTCTCTGTCTGGCTTATTTCACTCAACATAATACCCTCAAGGTCTATCCATGTTGTTGTGAATGGGACGACTTTGTCCTTTTTTATGGCTGAGTAGTATTCCATTGAGTGTGTGTGTGTGTGTGTGTGTGTGTGTGTGTGTGTGTGTATATATATATATATATATATATATATATATATATATACCATATCTTCTTTATCCAATCGTCAGTTGCTGGGCACTTAGGTTGGTTCCATGACTTGGCTATTGTGAATAATGCTGCGATGAACATAGGGGTGCGTGGGACTTTTGGAATGGGGGCATATTTTTATTGCTGTTATACATAAATTATTCCCAATTCTTTTCCTTGTTTTTACAGAATTATGGAAGAACTATAAGTTTTTGTATGTTAATCTTGTATCTTACTCATTATACTAATTTCATTAGTTCTAATTGTTTTCCAGTTGAATCTCTTGGATTTTCCAGGTAGGCAGTCATATTGTCTGCAAACAATAGCATTTTAATATCTTCACTTCCAATATTTACATATAGCATGTATCTTTTCTTGTCTCATCGCTTTGACTAGGACCTCCAGTAGAATGTTCAGTGGTGGCAATGATGACAAGGTTAGAAGAGATAAAAAAGACATCCTTGCCTTGTCTCTGACTTATGGGAATGCTTCTCACATTCACCAATTACCTTTTTGTCTTTTAAAACTGAATATTCTGTTTTATGTATGTTGGCATATAGTAAGGCATCTCAGATCATTTTTTGGAAGTTGATAAAACTTTAATCAAGATAATTATTACAATTGCCTGTTCTGTGTGGAACACCAGCTGAGCCGTGTCAGCCTATGTGGTCCTGGGCATGTGCAATTTGAGGATAGACAACCAGGTGGCTGAATGTCTCTTTGGGACTCCTTTCTCCTCCTAACATTTGAAGGCAGTGTCATGTGATGTACAGAACAAAAGACTAGGAGTCAGAAGTTTGAGTTCCTGCGCTACCACTTACTAGCTATTGATCTAAGACAGCTATTCAACCTCTCTGAATTTCAGTTTTCTCATCTATCAGATAGAAACAAGGATCTCACATTTGCTGTATCTATATGATAGGAATGACAGTATTACTATTCTTGGGGTACCAACCATTGCTATGGTAGTCAGCACTGTAATAAATATTAACAGAGGGATTAAGGGCCTGGCACAGAGTCCGGAATGGGGCCCTGGGTTGCTCTGCCCAGCTCTCCTGCAACCCCTGCAGCAGTGGGGAGCCATGGAGGCCTGGGCCTCCTCTGAGCTTTCTGTGACCTGGGTGACATGTGTTTACTCCTCGCTGCTGGGCCTCGGCCCCAGTGGGGCTCATGTGGCTCTCTCTGGAATGCCAGCCAGGGGACTTGCTTCAGGTGCTGGTGTACAGATAGCTGTGCCAGCCTGGCCCAGCACAGCAGCATTTCTGAGTCTAGGTCTTTGGGCCAGCAGCCCAGGTCCCTCTTGGGACACCTCCCTCCAGGAATCCCCTGCTGCAGCATGGTTGGGGCCAGCAGGGAAGAACAAGTGAACTCCGCCTCCACAACTCAGCTGCTTTGTGACCAGGGGTGCATCTTGGGACACTAGGCATGATGAACCCTCAAACTGTGAGGACATGGAAGTGCATGCACGCGTGTGTGTCGATGCCTATGCTAACATCCATGCTGCAACATATGGTGGAAATGCACTGAGATTTATAGGAAATCTGGGCCCTGCTATTTCCTCACTGTGGGGCCTTGAACCTTTTTCTTTCCCTCATCTTTTTTATAGGAATTAGAGAGGCTGTTGTAAGTATCAGGTGAAATCATATGTATGGATGAGCTTTTTAAGCTGTGAAGCACAGTACACATATAAGGTGGCCTGAGTCTGGCCCTTAGATGCATGGTCACAGTTGTGATCACTGCACAGATGTGTATGCAAGATGGACCCTAGAACTTGTCAGTTTGCCGTTGTGTGTCAAAGGTGGAAAACCAAGGAGAAAGAGTCGGGGGATTGATTGGGAAGACGATCACAGGAAAGAAGGGTGAGGCCCAGAGAGTACCATCAGAGCCTGGGACCCTTCCCCTCTTTTCCTATTCATCTCCCCATCTAGTGTAGATCTCTCCAGATCACTCCATGCTGCAGTGTAAAAAAGGACAGAGCTGCCTGGAGCCTCCCTGACAACTTCCTGCTGTGTTGCTAAGCAACTTGGCCTCCTCTTCCAGAAAAAGGAACCCGGTGCTCAGGGTCTGGCCTTCCAGCCTCTTTTAGCTACTTCCTCCTCCCCCAACCTCAGGGAAAACTCAAGGAAGGAGCTTCTCTGACTCATGGAAGGAGAAGTGGGGTGCCGAGATGGAGGATTAGATTGGGAAGAGATGGTTTGAGCTTACAGGGCAGGTCTCTGTTCTGGGCTGGTCAATGCTGGAGGGAACGACAGTTATGGGGCAGCCCTCTGTGCTGGCTTCTCTAGGTACATGCTCTGCCCTTGCAGCAAACCAACAAGATGGATAAAATCAGCATCTCCATTTTACAGATGAGGCTCAGAGAGAGTAAGTAGCCTTCTCAGTCCCACAGCGAATAAGCAGAAGTTGGATCTGAACCCATGTCCACGTGGGCTCCTTTTACTCCATAATGACATTTAAGATAAACGCAAAGGACACAGTTGGCCACGAGACTTAGAAAATGCATTTCTTGCTCTGTTATTTGTCTGGAACTCATGGTGAGAATTGGAATTGGGAACCTGTCTAGGGGTCAGCCTGGGGCTTGGGATATAGTCCTGTCACTTAATCGGCTCATTCCTTCATGGGAGATGATGAGGGAATAAAGAGTGGGGAAGGGAGGGAAAGGTGGCCTGCCAGGATCTGGATTACATCTCTACACCTGCAGCACTGTGACCCCAAACACGTTATTTAACATTTTGTGCCTCAGTTTTCCTCATCGATAGAATGGGAATCATACTAGAACCAGCTCCAGTGGGTTGTAAAGATTAAACGAATGTAAATCTCTTTAAATAGTGCCTGGTTCGTAAGTGTTCAATAAGTATCAGCCCTTATTATGATTACTTCTAGGAGGCTTTAGCTTATAAAGTTCTTTCACATCCTTAGTCGTTAGGAGAACTCACTGCCTCTGAAATCAGACTGAGTTCAGATTCTGCTCTGCCCTTTATCACCATGTGACTTTAGACTTAATCCCTCTCTGCCTCAGTTTTCTCATCTATTAAATGGGGAAAATCATACTGTCTACTTCAGAGGAAGTTGTAATGATTGAGTGATTTCAGTATTAGTTATGGCAATGTTAGTTGCTGTAACAAGAAACCACCAAATTTCACATAATAGTCCAACACATGATCATGGATGATTTCTCTCCATACGATGTTTTAGGGACTAGAATCCTTCCATATTTAGCTCTGCCATCTCTTAGGAACTAGTCCTCCTCTAAATCAAGGTAGCAGAAAGGGAATTAAGAGCATGAAGAAGGCACATCCACTTCTAAATGCTTGGCCTGGAAGCAACACGTCATTTCCATTCATATTCCATTGGCAGAGACAAGTCACAAGGCTCCCACCAACACGCAAGGAAGGCTGGGAAATTAGACCCCGGCTGGACGATCACTTCCCAGTGGCAACTCTACCATATGAAATGAGGAGCATGCCAGTTGTGGGAGATCTACTATGTCTCCCACCTTGAGAGAAATAATATTAGGCTATTGTTTGGGTATTTTTAAGTGTGAGAAGTGTGTTAAGTGCTATTGCTAATATTGTTTTTATTTAATCCACACAATAGCCATGGGAAGTGAGCATTACTATTATCCACATTTTAGAGGTGAAGATGAAGTCTTCAAATGGTGTAGACGTTTTCCCAAAGTCGCACAGCTGATGACTAGCTGAGATCCTATAATTCTAAATTCAGAACACTCTCTTGTTACCCTGTAAAGAAATGGAGGATGCCCTGAGTATAGAAGCCTGACCCTTGTGATGGTGGTTTTGGCCCCATAACCAGTCAAGAGGCTGGTTCTTGGTGAAGCTCACTAGGTGGGTCGAGGACAAGGTGTGGACTGGAGGTAGCCAGTCAAGTTTCTCCCCAGGGCACATGGATGGCATTTGATTAGGGCTAAAGAGGGAAGGAGCAGGTGCTTGCTGTGTTTGGTGTTGTTTTTGTTTGTTGTCTAATAATAGGAAACACTGGTATGTGTACCAAGGTACTTATATAATCACTTAATCGGCCAACCCTATGAGGTAGATTCTGTTATTATCATATCCATTTTATAGATGGGGTAATTGAGGCACAAAGAAGGAAAGTAACTTGCTTGAAATCACACAGCTAGCAAGTGACAGAGCCAGCAATTGACTCCAGGAAGTTCAGATCAGAGCTCTTGCTCCTAGCCATCATGCTACATTGCCTTTTGTTTACAAAGAAAGAAGGAAATAGCAAACAGGATCCAGTGGAAGAGAATTCTCAGAAATAGAAAAAAATCCCAGTCAATGGGACATTGGGCCCCTTGTCTCTAGACATGAGACCCACCATCCCAAGACAGAGGAAAGTCAGGGAGAAATCCCAGTGACCAAACTGAGGTAGGAACTGCCAGCAAAGTCAAAGTGCAGTCAGACCCCCAGCTCCTCCCCAGAGTACAGTGATCTCCTCCAAGCTTGTAGGAACACAATTAGGAATAGGAAGGCTTGCAAGACAATGGAGCAACAAAACAGTCTGATTTGTTCTTTATCCGATGGGGCCCTAACTTAGGATGCTCCTAAGATAAGCCGTCACTTTGTCCATTATAACTGAGCATCTTCTGCTATAATCAGTCAATCAGACAGTGTGTGCCTGAAATGGGTGCTTGGGGCAGAGGCTCTCCAGGAAGGCCCAGCAGGAGGGGGTCTGGCATGATGGTGAGGACTCGGGATTTGAGGTCACAGGCTGGGCCAGTCACTCAACTTCTCCAAGCCTCAGTTTCCTCATCTGAAAATGGAGGTAGCCCATCCCTGGCAAGGCTGTGGCCAGGTCAGAGGAGATACCAGACGTAAAGCATTAGCATTAGGCAGTGCCTGGCACAGAGTCAGGTTCAATGAATGGTAATGCACATTTTTACTACCAGCAGGTCTATTTGATATGAATTATAAACTGGTTGAGGAACAAGCTGAAGTTAAGTGCATTTTAAAGACACGTTGAAAGAAAGTTGAAGCCAGAAAAGCAAAAGGCTCTGAGAAAAGTGCATCACAGCAGCTCATTTTGATGTCTGTCTATGGTCACATGAGCTAATGTAGGAGAAAGTGCTCTGCAAGCCTCGGTGCCCTAGGTGGCATCACTGATCTGTGACTACGCATGTCTCAGGCAGTGTGGACACAGATGTCCCCAAGCCACATGCTGATCAGGCTTCTGATTCCATCTGCAAGTGAAGGCAAGTAGACCTTGGTCACAAGGAGCACATGTTCCTAGAGACGCAGTTTGTGTAATCCTGGCAGGGGCGGATGGGATTGGGGAGGGTGTGATTCTATAAACCCAGTGACCGCTCAGGACTGTGGAGAAAGCACTCAGAGCAGTGGGAAAGGGCGTGGGAGAGGAACCAGAAGACACAGGTCCTAGAATAAGCCTTGAGACGTTGGCCAAGTCTCTCAACATCTTTGGCCTTGGTTTAGTTATCCTCCAAGTGAATGAAGCAATTCTGCCCTGTCTTCCCCCTGACCTTGGAGGGGATCAATAAAACAATGGATGTGAAAGCATTTTGTAAACTCTGTCATGTAAGCATATGGCAGGGGGCGAGGGAGTGAGCCATATTTTCACCAGTGACGTGAGTGAGGATAGAGAAAAGGCTCAGAACCTCAGGCAATGCAGGAGGGGCTGGACCCTGGATTGGGAGAGGGAAGCGACGGTGGGATCAATACCTTGGAGGGCCAAGGACCAAAGGGTTCAGGGTCAATGAGGATGGGCCTGGATCATCAGGAAGCTAAGTGTGGTAGAGTGTGGCTTCTTCAGGGCTTGGGTGGGGTAGAGTCAGCTAATGGAATCCCAGAGAAGAGAGAAGATTATCTGAAGGTCACATAGCAAGTTATTTGCCAAGCTGGGACCGGAACTCTGGTTTTCTGGTTCCCAGTCCTGTATTCTAGCTTCTCAAACTGGCTCTGTGTGCAGGAGAGAACAGAGGGGTGGGGTGAGCTTTTAGGATGTGATTTTGTAGGTAAGAAGACCCCCTAATCTAACACCACCTCCCCAGACGCCCAGTGATGACTGAAATCCCTCCTTTACTGACTCCCTCCCAGGATTTCAAGAGTCTCAAGGTTGGAGAGGTTGCCTAGTCCACCGCCTCTTGCAGCTCCCAGGGAAGTTCTGCTGAGGTTCCATGACAGAGCACTCCTCCTCTGACGTGTTCCGCAGCAGAAGGTTCTCCACTGGATCAGTTGACATATCTCTCCTACTGCCGCCTCCCAACACGTGTCTCAGTACTGACTTTAGTCCCACGCATCCCGGTCCCTCTGCCACAGGACAGCTCTTTGAATAGCGAGGACAACTCCCGTGCCCCTTTCCTCAGTCTGACTTCCAGACGACATCTCCCATTGTTGTTGGCTCTCCTGTGCTCTTCTTCAATTCCCGGATCCACTACTCTGCGTTCTCCATTTGGTCTTCTGAAGGTGTCTAACACCACGTACAAGATGCTGGGGGCACGATCATTAGAGCACGGGGGTCGTTTCCTTCATCCTAGGCGCCTTAGCTCCATCAATACATCCTCACATCACGACTTTTCTGCATTTCACCCGCTAGGTTCCCATTTAACGTTGTGTTGACTAAGACACCACTAATTTCCACACAGGCCCTGCTGAGCCCCACCCTAGCTACGCCTCACTCTCTGGTGTCCTGTTCTTTCATTTAAAGATCTAAAGGCAAGGCTTCACACTCCTTGCCTGGAAATTTTATCTTTGTATATTTGGCCCACAATTCTTAGCAGCCCAGATATTTCTGGAACCTGGTTCCTGTCTCCCCAGTGCATCCCTTCTCAACCCCAGCTTCCTGGCGCCTGCAAAGAGGCCCTTTGCCCCTCTCCAAGTCATTGAGGCCCTCACCAAGCCACACTCCTCCCTGGCTCATCTTCTGGGTGGAACACATGAGCTCCGCTCCCGCCCCATGATGTCTATAGGGCATAGTGACATGCCACATGCTTGTGCCAGGATATTCGGTGACTAAAGCAGGATGCCATTAAATTCTAAAAGGCATAGAGAAGAGGAGGGAGATTAGAACAGAGTTATGAATAGTGGCCTCTGTGTTAATGGGATTATGGATGATTTTTCCCATGCTTCAGTATACTCTTCATCCAGCTAATATTTAATGGAGGCCTTAGGTGCATATTTTCCAAATTTTCTATATTGCGTATGTGTTATCTGGAAAACCAGGAAAAAAGCAAAATAAATGAACGGGAATAGACTCTTTCCCTGGGCCGACCTCGATGACGTCATCCGCACGGCTAGGGCAGGGGCGTTCAGCCCTCCCTGCACTTAACTGCCCCGCCTTCCACCTGCATTTCCCCTTTCTGCCCACTGGGCACAGGGAAATCTCCTCAACTGCTTGCGGGGCCCAGGCATCCTCCTACCAGTCAGCGAGGAACCTTTGGTGCAGAAAGATCTGTGCCCCTGGGAGAGAACCAGCAGGACCACGGGGAGGGCGAACACCCAGCTTGTGTGCGGCTACCCCCTCAGGCACCTTTCCCGGCGTTCTTTCCGGCTAACGGAACGTGTGTAAGGCAGATTTCCTGCCAATAGACTTTGAAAGAGGCGCAGAGAGAGCATAAGGGCTGTGGTCCCTAAGGGCACAGTATTCAGAAGGGCCTCCAGGTGGTGAAGAAGAGGGCCGCGCCAGGGGAATGACCCACTTCCCGGACTTCCCGAGGGATGCAAGGCCGGGGTTCCTCCTTTCTCCCTCCTCTTTGAAGGCAAAAGGAGGCCTGGAAGCGTCGAGGTCCTGCGGCCCTGGGTCGGGCGAGACCCCGGGGCTTCCACCAGTCAAAGCTTTCCCAGGCTTAGCGGCAAAACCTGGCCCTGGCTTACCCTCCTCTGACCAGCAGAGGGCGCGCGCCACCCGCGAGAGGAAGGTGCCGCAGGCAGGCTTGGCTAGGAGCAGCCGGCGCGGAAGTGGGGGTTCCCTCCTTCGGGAAACGAGGGGGCAGATGCAGAGAAAAGATAGCGATGGAGATGCTGGGGAAGGGGAGGGCGGTCTGTGAGAACGTCTCAAAGAGAGAAGAAAGGAGAGGGGAGGGGAGGCGGGGAAGAGGATGAAATGGAGAGACTGAGGAAAGGTTGAGATGGTGTGAAAAAGAGACAAGGTGGGATGGAGGTTAGGATGAGGTGAGGGGCAGGTGGAAGGATGATGAGATGGGGGGAGGTGGGATGCCGGTGCGGGGAGATGGAAGTGGGGATGGGGTGGGGTGAGGGGCGGGTGGAAGGCAAGGTGAGGCAGGATGGTGTCGCCTGAGTCCACCCACCAGGGCTCCTTGCTCCTCTCCAGCATCACCCAAGCCCGCTTTGCCCTCATTCTCTCCAGCTCTTACTTGGCAGGCCTTTTTGCTCAAGCCTGAGCTGGGCACCTCACTTCTTTCCCCCTTTTCAAAAAGGTTCTGGTGCAGCAAAGAACAGAGAGAGGAGGCAGCGGGGTGCTCGTGAGCTTTAATGGGTCTGGAAAGGAATAGGGACACATCTGGCCGGGCCGTCCTGCGAGAGGGTGGGGGAGAGAAGGTGGGGGCGGGAGGAAGGGGGCTGGAAGCTACCTACATGTGTCATGGGGGCCAGTGGCCCTTAACCAAGCCAGCTGAGGTGCCGGGGAGAAGAAAGGGGACTGGGCAGGCCTCCACCATACCGGGATGGGGCAGCTCCGTGGGAGAGAGAAAAAATGAGAAAAGGTTTGGAATTCAAAAAAGTGGCGTCAAAATGGAGGGGGCTTCCAGGAGCCAGGCCAAAGTACAGGCGGAGGGGAGAAAAAGACAGGGCAGGTCCGGGACCCCCCTTCAGGGAGCTGGGGCCGAGAAGCAGATGGAGGTTAAAGAATAGGGTGGGGGGAGGCCACAGTCACTCACCCCCTCGCCTCCGGGGCTTAGGGGGTGACGCGGAGGAAATCCAGTGTTAAGGAAGATGGAAGAGGCTTCTGGTCCCTCCCTTGGGGCTGGGCGCGGCGGGTGGAGTAAATCTGAGGTCAGAGGAACAGTGAGGGAGGCTCCGGGCGCCCTCCCCGGGACGGGGATGGGTTTGGGCGAGGCCCTGGCGTCTGGGGGAGGCCGCCCGGCACCCGGCCGCCCCGCCTAGTGGTAATGGCCCCCCAAGTGCGAGGCGGCGGCCACCGCGCCGAAGGGCCCGGGCGGGGGCTGCAAGCCGGGGCTGGGGTAGAGCGCAGCGGTGGCGGCGGCGGTGGCGGCCGGGCCCGGGCCCGGCCAGTAGGAGAAGCCGGCGGGCGCGACGCCGGCCGAGGCGGCCATGAGGTTGAGTTTGGAGAGGCCGGGGAAGGGCAGCGGGGCGAGGCCGGCCGGCAGCTTGTAGAGCGCACCGTCCTGGGCGGCAGCGGCGGCGGCGGCGGCAGCGGCGGCGGCGTGGGCGTGCGCGGGGGGCGGCTGGCAGGCCTGCGCCAGGCCCTGGAAGTCGAAGCGGTAGGCGTAGCGCTTGCCGTGCACCTTGCTCATGATGTTCTTATCGTAGTAGTAGCGCAGCGCGCGGCTCAGCTTGTCGTAGTTCATGTTGGGCTTGCTCTTGCGCTCGCCCCAGCGCCGCGCCACCTCGTCTGGGTCCGTGAGCTTGAACTCGCCGTGGCCGCCCTCCCACGCGATGCAGCCGGCGTTCGCGCGGTCCGCCAGCAGCTCCAGCAGAAACTGCCACAGCTGGATCTGCCCGCTGCCTGTGGGGAGGGGGGCGGTCAGCCACAGGCGGGATGAGGGGAGGCTGGAGGTGGGGAAAGAGGTGAGGTGGGAGACCCACCCAGCCCGGCGGCGGGAACCACAGGCGGGGGAGGGAAAGGACGCATCCAGGAGTGTAGCTGGGCGCAGCTGGAGCGGCTGGCCAAGGCAAAGCTGTCTCTAGCCGTTACTGCGCTTTTGTACAATGGAAACACGGCTCCCATTTAGGAGGACACAACCCCACAGTTGCTTGGCTTTGTGAGACTTGTGGGCAGAGGGCGAAGCATTGCCTCCTCTGCCCGGCGGCAGCGGAGCACCAAAGCGCACGGCTCTCAGGGATGAGCAAGAGCTGGATATCAGCCCCTATTGCCACCGCGGCTGAGCGCCCTTATTCAGCACAGAGCCTGCACAACCCCACAGGGTAGCCTGGGCAGGCGGTTGGACCGCCACATGCCAGCTGGACCACATCCAGAGGTCCAGAGGAAAGAGGCAGGCATGCAGCAGGACCCCCAAAGGCATACAGCGGGACAGGCCCGCCTGAGGTGGAGAAGATGTAGTGGCTGGCTTCTTTGCTGCACCACGTCAGACAGGGATGGGGACAGTGCCCCCCATGTGGAAGAGGAAGGGCAGCTTCTGAAGGCTCCCCACCTCTGCCACTGTCTGGTGCGCAGGGCACTGCGCTGGCGCTACTTGGGTTCGTTCTATTTTTTCGGAACAGGCGGGATTTCCAGCGCAGGAAAGTGTCATGCTTCCCTGGGGGCGATGCACAGCTCTGAGCAGAGGAGATGAGATGGGGAAACGGCCATGCTTGGCTCCCTGCCTCCTCCCATCTTGGGCTGATCTCCAGGTTCTTCTGCCCCATCTGGATTTCAGGGTTGCTGGAGGCGGCAAGGAGGTTTTCCTGGATATGCCGCTGGTGAGAGAGTGGGACACCCCAGAACTCCCGCTTCCCTGTCTTAGAGCCTCAATCAGACAAGTGGAGAAAAATCTTGATACAATTACCCACCCACTCCCTACTCTCTTTTAGAATAAAATGGTTTTTCCTCGAAGCTGTCTGATCATTGCTTCAAATCCGCCCTGGTGAACCTCTTTTCCTTTTTCACTCAGAACCCAGAAGCTGCCCTCCACCATAATGGCAACCCCAATCCTTCCACACCAGCCCAGCGAGGAGCTGCCCGGCGGCAGGTTGGGAGCATTGAGTTTTAGGGTCAGAAGCAAGGGAAGGTTTGGGTAAAAATGTGCAGCTGGCACCGACTGAGAGCGACATCAGAGGCTTGGAGACCCATTCCTGTGGGGCCTCGTGGTCCCTTTTGGATAAAGCAGTTGATGACCTTGTTTTTACTGCTGCCATAACTTGGTGAGATCTAGGGTGCCGGCCGGGTATGGGGCTCTGGGGAGGCTTTGCTTGAAAGGCCAGCCAGGCTCCGTCACCAGCAAGGCAAAGCCGAGGGTAATTTAGCAACACTGAGAGCACCGGCGGTGAACCTGGGAAGCCACTGCAGTGGCTTGGCCAGCAGACTTGGCCCACAGAGCCCGGTGGGTGTGGGCCAGTGGGGCAGGAAGGTGCTGGCCCCAGAGCTAGTGGTGACAGTGCTTGGAGTGGCCAGGGAGTAATTATCCAGGTCCCCTTTCTTGACGGTGCCACAGCCTTGCACTCCTGCTGCCAGCAGAGAAAGGAAGCCAGGCATCTCAGCCCCGGCCCCACAGCGGGGAAAACCATTTGCACCCGAAAAGGGCTGCAGCAATGATCCTCTCCATCCGCCCAGGCCTGCAAGTCCAGCCCTGGGATTCAGAAGATGCAGGAGCCAAAGGCCAGGTGAATGTCCCTCCCGGCCAGTCTCCCAAGAATCATGCCCTACCCGCCGCTTCCCAGAGCCGGGGGTGCACATCGCTTCCACCTTCTGTCCGGGCGGTGGTGGTGCCCGTCATTTTGGGGTGGGTGCCCTGGCCCCCTGTCCACTGTCCTCGCCCCCACCCCTAGTCCTCGGGCCAGCTCACCTTTTTGTACCGCGGGGCTCAGCGGCCCCCACCCGGGGCTCTTCCCTTCCTTGAAGAGACCATCTCCGACGGGATCTGTGACGGCAGGGGAAAACAGTGAGGCGGACCCGGGCGGAGATTGTGGCCTTGACGGAAAGGGCCCCCAGCCAAGGCTCGACGCGGGTGCCTTGGTCCCCGAGCGTGAGGCTGGGAGCCCGAGCCGCCCAGCTCCTCCTCTTGGAGCCTGGGCCGGGCGCGCGCCGCGCGGAGCCCCTCCATAACGCCTAAGTCAGGAAACGCGTCCAGGAAAAAGGAAATCCGCTTTCTGAACGGGCCGGCGGGAGCCTTATAAAGCCGAGCCAGTATTGCGCCAGCCGAGCCGGAGCGCGCGGAGCCCATCGGAGAGGAGAGGATAGGAGGGTGCCTGGAGGGCTGGGCCGGTGGGAACACTCGGAACACGGAGGTGAGGAGCCACGAGGGCGCAGGGGCGACGCCCGGCGGACCACAGCCTCCCAACATTGCAGGCGCACTGAATGCTCCGCCACTCAGAACACCCCCGCTCCCCTACCACGCTCTTTTGGCCCCTCAGCGGGCGCTCTCGGCCTCCCAATCTGCTCACTTCGAGTCCTCTAGACCCCACACTAAAACCCCAAAGCTCTCCCTCTGCCTTTAAGGTCCCTTAATGCCCTAAACTGCTCAGTCTTCCCAGCAATTCGAGTCTCTGGACCGCACCTCCTTTCCTTAGACCCCAGCATCCCCTTCCCACGCCTGAACCCAGACTTCCCGCCCCGGGTCCTGCTGCCTCCAGCCCCCAGCTGGTCCCTGGTACCTGGCAGGTACATGTTGATCAGCAGGGGCTGGGAGGCGCCGCTCTGTCTCATCGCAGCCAGGGACTGGGCGGTGGGAGGTGGGGGGGGGGGTGATGAGAGGGGGGGACGCGTCAGGCTTTGCGCTCCGGGGCACCGATCCCCGCCCCAGGCGACTGCGGGTGACAGGGAGAAGAAGACGGCGCCGGTCCGGTAGGGCCTGGCGGGAGGGGGCAGCCCGGGTGTGGCGGGGGATGGAGGGGGTCCTGAAGCGATGCTCCCAGCGACCGTGCTGCTTGGAACCCTCCGGCCCCCAGCGCGGGCAGGGGCCGCAATTTCCGTTTTAATTAAAGCGCTGCCGCCTCGGCCCCCCGGACCCCGCCCCCGTCCCTCTTATCGCCCCATCGCAATAAAGTCTCCGACGAGCAGCGCAGCAGCCAAGCGCACCCAGCAGCCCCCCGCGCCCCGCAGCCCGGGAGACGCGCGGGGGATGGGCCTGGGCCTCGCTCTCTGATACCGGTCGGGAGTGCGTTTCTTTTCCGCCTTCCTGACTCTCAGCAAACAGCGACCGGGCGGGGTACCCGGCCCCACCTCAGACCCCCGGGGCTACAGCCCCCTCCTTCCCGCCCCTTCTCGCTCCCCTCACCGCTCTGCTCTCCTCCCCCTTCTCCCCCCACCTCCACCCGGGCTCCCGTCTCCAGGCTGCGTTATCTGCATCTTCACTTTTAAATTTCCGCTTCCCTCCCTCTCGCCCGTCTCTGCGCTCCGACCGGGCAGCCGTTGCTCCCTTTATCTCCGCCCGGCCTCGCTTTCTCCCTCCTCCTCTCCCACTCTCCGCTTTTCCCTGGAGACACGATCCCCTTCCCTGTCTCCCCACAACTTCTAGTGGGTTGCCCCTCTTTTCCTTTCTAGATCTCTGCTTCTTCCATCCAGTCTCAGCTATTCCGACGTCCTCTCCTGTCTCCTCTCTCCTCTGTTCTACTTGGCTCCTTCCCTTCCTTTTCTCATTCCTTTGTTCCCCACTAATTTGTGGCATATTCCTTTCCACTCCCCCCGCCCCACCCCGGCCCCGCATCTATTGCTCTCCTTCTTTCCCCATCCCCTGTCATCCCAGCCTACTATCCACCATCACAACTTCCCACCCTGAGTGGCCTTTAACCAGGCTGCAATTGGCACCTTGCTCCAGCAGGAGTAGAAGGGTTAAAATACAAATGTGTACTGTCCAAAGCCCCCAACCCAGGGAGAGTGGAGGCTGAAATCCACTCTGAAAAAGGGGCAAAGATGCTGGCTGTGTTATTAGCAATAACACAGTGGTTCCCAGGTGGCCTGGAGTCTCTGGGTACCTGTAGGGCTTCCTGGTTCTGGAGAGGCCGGCTAAGGAGGGATGCTAGCTGAAGATGAGGCTCTGAGCCTGCATCCCACCTGCAACCATGCAGCACCAGGTGGCTACTGTCAGAATTGGTCATTTCAAGGCCTTTCTGTCCCACTGCTTCAGCCCAGGAGGTGAGGAGGCCTGGGACTCCAGGCACATGCATTGGAGTGGGCAGGTTTCCTGTACGACCCTGGTCCTGGGGGAGCCTGACTGAAGATGTTTGGAAAGTCCAACTGTGGGCCTTCTGCAGGGCCCAGGTTCATTCCTTACTTGCTGTAACTACTGGAGAGTTTGTCCTTGCTGGTGAAGCCAAGGAGGAGTGTGGGAGGCTGGGTCTAGGGGGAAATAGGGGATCCCAGGACCCCAGAAGATCCTAAAGGGACAGGGATGCAGGCTTCAAGATGACATGGAATCTGGTGGGAGCAAAGATAAGAGGTTAGGATGCTCCCTGGGGACCAAACTCAGGGTTTCCCATGAGGGGAGGTCCCTGAGGGTGGGGCCAAGGTTCCAATCCCTCTCCTTTGTGCCTTCTTATCGCTTTCCCAGACAGAAAAAGAGGAGCACAATGTAAGAGCTGTGAGCATGGGGAGGCAGCGAGGTGCACCCACTTAATGCTCTCAGTGGAAGGCTGATGCAGAAGAAGGGAGAGGCGCTCAGAGTGCGGAATCCATCCAACATCCCGGCTCTGAACAGGTGAAGGATCAACAGCTCTGTGCCCCCACCTCCCTGAGGACTCAGGTGCTGAAGGGGTGGGTGGGTTCCAGGAAGAGTTTGTGGTGGGGGTGAGGAGTGTCCCCTCAACCCTACCTGGATCTTGGCTGTGCCAGAAATGAGACGACCTCCTCCATGCCCTTTGGCTTTTGGCTGAGTGCAGCCAACGGGAGAGTCCCAGGCAGCTTTGCCTCCATCCTCCCCCTACCTGGGTGGATGCAAGTCCTATAGGGTTCTGCAGACCATCAGCCTGCCAGGAATAGGAAGAGGATGGGAAGGTGAAAATACCAGGCCCAGCCTGGCATCTGTGTCTCCACTCCTTAGTTGCCAGGGTGGGGAGTAGAATCCAACTTCCTAGTCTGGAAAAACCTAGAAGGTTCATGCTGGCAAAAGCTGCAGTATATATGAGCTCCCTCAACCCCTCTGTTGTACAGGTGGGGACACTGAGACCTTGAGATGGGGGAGTCCCTGTTCAGGGTCACACTGCCAGCTCCCGAAGTCAACTTGCTGACTCTTCTAGGCAGCCACGGATCCTTCTGGAGGGAGGGCAGCTCAGCCAAACACAGCAGACACCACGTTTCTCTTTGCCCATTGCCCACCCGCCAGAGCAGGCAGTGGGGAGATGGGCTGCTGGACTCTGAGGTTAGTTTTTCTGGGTTCTGGGTTCAACTCCGGCACCCCCATTTCCTAGTTGTGTGAGCTTGGGAGAAGTTACATAACTTCTGTACATTATCTCTTCATCTATAAAATTGGGATTATGGTACCTACCATACAGAATTATAAGCCTTACATAAGGCGTTCTGAGTGCTCAGACAAGGCTCTGTGCCTTTAGCTATTGCTACTATTATCCCCCAAAGGGACAGTTAGGAGTCTGTGAGCAGGCAGGAACCCCAGGCGCCTCTGGAGCCCACAATGGTTTGGGGCTCTGCTGAGGCCTGAGGCTTTTAGCCACAGCTTGGGTCAGCCTCCACTTAACAGCCTGGATTTGGGGTCAGGAGCCCCATGTTCAAGTCCTGGCTTTGTCACAAATTAAGTGTATGACCTCATCAAGGCTCCTCCTTCTCAGAGGAGCCCCAGTTTCTTCATTGACGAAAGGGCTGAAGTATGAAGATGTTAGGGAGATCAAATGCAACAGGGGCCATGGGCTCTCAAACCCATCCAGGTATAGAATAGAATTCACTTCCCACCTAGAGCTCTGTCCCTTGGTCCCCCAACCCAACCTCGGGATCCACGGGAAGAAGCTGGGGAAGGAGGGCCCTAGGTTGACAGCCCCAGTGCTTTTCCATGACACCATGAGCATTTTCAGGGGTTTCTCGTTGAATCCTCACAACAATCCTGTGAGATAGACAAGGCAGGGATCAGTAGCCCCAGTTTACAAGCGAGGGAATTGAGGCTCAGGGTGCTGTGTGATTGGGTCCCAGGTTCTCTGACTTCTGATCCAGGGCTCTTCCCAAGGGAGCAGCTGCCTGACTTTGCACAACTGGGCCCCTGGGGACTGTCCAGGTCCAAGTCCAACTGTTCTCCAACATGGTCCTGCCTCCCCTGTGCTGGGGCGGTGATCTGGGCCATCTCTCCCCATTGATAGGTCCACTGGGGGCTTGAAAACATAAACATCCCTGAGGGACAGGATGAAGGGACCCCCAGGGCCTTGGAAGCCATGCCCATGTAGGAATGAGGGTATCATTAACCGGGCCAAAGAAAGAAATGGGAAGAAACTACACTGGTGCCAGGGGCTCTGTTGGCTGTTACCACTCAGCCCTGCCATGGCTGTGGGCTTCTGCCACCTCCCCCAGAACCCAGGCTCACTGTGGTCAGTGGCTGAGTGGTAACTCTCCAGCTCACTAATCCTCTGAAGACTAGGGAAGGAGAGGAAGACTGAAGAGGAGGTTGTTTTGAACAGCTGAGAGGAGGGGTATGAAAATGCTTTGCAAAAGCTGGAGCTCGAGACTGTGTAAAGGATTGTTATAGTTCAGCCAAAAGGTCTGGAGGCTTGGCTCAGAGACAGGAAAGGTACTGGTCTTCCCCCTCAGAGGGCCCTGGGAGGCAGAGGGACCTTGCACTAATTCCTCCTCTCACACCATTGCTCCTCTTCAAGGCAGAGATTCTATAAAGCTGGGAAAGGGGCACAGACTTCCCAGGGCTGGATAGAGAACCAGGGGCAAGATAAAGGCTGGAAATGCCCTGGAGGTGAGAGAGGAACCCAGGAGAGCTCCTGCATAGAGTTAAGAAGGCTCTGCCCAGCTGTGCCTGGCCCTGGGGGGGTGCGAGTTTGCAGTTCAACTATAAGCCTGCTGTGTGGCTGTGTGCACCCCAACTAAAGGATGGCACAGCTGCCATCTGGGCTGGCAGTACCCCTGCCCCAAGCTAATGGGCTTTTACCAAGGAGAGGGCTGAAACTGGTTCTATTTAACAGGATCCTGGAGACATTTTTCTGTCTTTTTTTTTTCGTAATTTTTTTTTTTTTTTTTTTTTTTAGGAAGATCAGCCCTGAGCTAACATCTGCTGCCAATCCTCCTCCTCTTGCTGAGGAAGACTGGCCCTGAGCTAAGATCCGTGCCCAACTTCCTCTATTTTATATGTGGGATGGCTGCCACAGCATGGCTTGATGAGCGAGGTGTAGGTCCGTTCCCAGGATCCCAACCAGTGAACCCCACACCGCCAAAGTGGAGTGCACGAACCTAACTGCTACACCATCCACAAGCCAGCCCGATCTCTGAGATTCTTACCAGCAGTTTCCTCTGAGCTCCATCAGAGTCTAACTACGTACATCCTAAGCCAGTTTATGCTCCATAGTCAAAGGTCCTGGAGCCTGAGGGGAGGATCAGATTGGCAGGGAGGGACCCTCAGAAGTATGAGGATAGAGATCACAAAGCAAGACACCAAGCAGGCAAGAGGGGCAGGCAGATTCAGGAGCCTTTATTGAGGGTCCTCTGGGGAGGTGCTGGGGCCGTGGAACTTAGTGCTGGACTCTCCGAATGGACTGCAACTGCCCGGTGTGGGCCTGAGTGCCGAATTCGCTGTAGGTACGGAATTCCCCACTGCGCCGGTCCCGCTCCAATACATACTGGTAGCCCCGGTAGCCTGGGTACTGGTAGGCCACCCACCTAAGCCAGTGAAGGCACAGGGTGGTAAGTAGGCTCTGCGCCACTCCCACCTTTGTTCTCCATTAGTAGTTCTCTTTTCTCAGCTCCCCCCTCTGCCCCAAACCACTGCTTCAGTTTTGCCCATGTGGATCTCTCCCTGCCCTGCCCACTGCTCCAGGTCTTCCAAATCTCTCTTTAACATGTCTCTTAGCACCCCCATGACCTTTCCCCTCTGTCCTCCCTGGTTCCCATTTCCTTCTTGCTCTTCTCATTTCCCTTCTTCCAGCCCCAGGACTCACGCTCCAGAGCTGACTTTGATGGAACCCACATCCTTGCTGGCCCAGCCCATGGAGGGCAGGGATGGGTAGTCATCAGTGAGTTCAAACTTGGAACCCTGGAAGTTGTCCGCCTCAAACAGTGTCACGCGGCTGTCACCGTGGTTCTGAGGCATAGGCAGGTGGGGATGGACAGATCAGGCCCTCCAAAGAGATGTTGATACATTCTCAGCCCCACTCCCCAAATCTCACTGCCCCACACCAGCTGTGCAGACATTTAAGCTCCAAAAGCACTCTCAGGGTTCACTCCTTCAGCTCCATCAGTCTGGGGAGTTGAAATGCTCAGAGGTCCCCAGCCTGGTCCCTTCTATGGCTTTTGGTTGGAGGGGTGAGAGTCGGGGATTCCCAGAGATCCTTCCAAGGTCAGGGCTAGAGGGTATCTGGTAACATGGACCTGTTTTGCAGGAGGAAGATTCGAGGTCCTGAGAGAAATCTGGTCCATTCACCAAGGCAGTTTCTCTAAGGGCCTCATTGACGACCCAATCCCCTGCCCCGCACCCTGGGCACAGCCTCTCACAGGGTAGGGCCTAGCCAAGGGATGCTGGATGGCAGAGTCAGAACAGATGGGTCAGGTCATCATTATTGGTTGGGTCCAGGCTTCCATAGTTCTAGGGCCTTCCCCCTGCAGGGCTCCTGGAGGGAATGGAGAAGCTGGGCCCAGTCAGCACCTACTCTCTGGACTCTGCTCCCTAGGCCCAGGCCTCACCAGTACGGTATCCAAGCCAGCACAAATGGGAAGTGAGGTCCTCCCCTCCAGTGTATTTGATTCATTACCAGTCCTTTCCCCACCACACACACACACAATGACTGACCCTCTTCTCATCTTCATGTTAACCCTTGTGACCTGGGACAAGTCACTTTGCCCCTCTGAGCCCCATTTCCACACCTGTGTATGGGGCTACCAGCAGCCACCCCGACCTCACAGGGCTGCGTGATGACAGTGGCGCTCGCTCATGCGTGTGGACAACTGGACATGAGGAACAGATGGTGCTCAGGCCTGGCGTGGTCTCGGCGCTGTCCGTGGTGCTGATTCCCCGCGCCTGGCTCACGCCCACATTCCACACTTTCCGAGACCCTTCTGGTTCTGGGAAGTAATGCCATTACCACCCATCTAGGAATTGTGTCTACACAGTGGGTGAACGGCCTTCCTGGGGCGCCGTGGCGGGGCCAGGGTCTGGAGCTAAGAGCTGGGAGGCAGAGGGGGAGGAGGAGGGCTGTGCTCACCGCGCAGAGCACTGGCCGGAAGGACAGCAGCTGGTCGCTGTGGTGGCCGCCGCTGCCACTCCAGGCGCTCCAGCGAGGATAGTCGCCCTTCTCCAGAATGAACTGCTGTCCCTGGAAGTCTGGGTACTCAAAGGCCACCCAACTGGGGAAAGACAAGGGGCCCTGGGGAGGCATCTGCTTCAGCCTCATTCCTTCCTCCCTCTCCCCCTTGCTTGCTGTGATTGGAAAAACGGAGAAATTGGTCTTTTTCTCCAACCCCAGGCCCCTCCCTTGATGTACCCACTGCATGGCAATCAAGCTCCTCCAGAGGCTAAAGACCCTAAACTGGCTGCTATCCGGAGTTTGAGGGGCCGAGGCTTCCAGCTCAGGGCCCCCAGGTTGGATAGAATTTCTCAGGTAATGAAGATCATCCCACTAAGCGCTCCTACCTCAAGGATTTAGGTGCCTGCAAAGGCACATGCAGCAGCCTTCTAGCCTGCAGTAGCAACTTGCAATGGCTCGGCGGCCTCAGCTCTCCCGAGGGCCCTGGGCTCTAGGAGACCAGGGTGGGAGAGCGGAAGGGACTTGGCTTCTTTTGTTAAACGAGGCGCAGAGCTATCTAATTTTGCACAGAGAAAAACTTGGGGAGGACAAAACTACACTGGGAACCCCTTCGGAGTTCAGGCTGGCTCCACAGGAGACTCGCAAACGATCGCCCCTCATCTTTATCTCTTTAGCTCACATGAGGATACATTCTTTCCCATGATTTGTCTTGCGGCGTCTGGGGACTTCGGGGGAGACCAAGGGCTTTTCCGTCTTGGTGGCTCTCTCACAGGGCTTACAGTCTGGGGAACGGAGAGCTGGGAGCTGAGGTCCCAGGCTAGGAGCTTGGGCCAGGGGAGCCCGGCACCCCCCAACCAGCCCAGCTTCGCTGGGGCGATCACTCACGCGCCGCTTTCGACCTTGACCGAGCGCACCCTGCGCAGGCCTCCGCGCTCGCCGATGTTCGCGCAGTCACTCAGCAGCTGGCAGCGGCGGCCCTGGAAGTCCTCCTCGTCCCAGAGCGTGAGGCAGGCGGGCGCGGGGCCCGGCGCGGGGGCGCTGCTCATGCCGCTGCGGGGCGAGAAAGACCGGACGAAGTGCTCAGCATCTAGCGAGCCCCCTCGCCGGCCCAGGCCCGCCCAACGCGGGTCGGGGGTAAAGAACGCTGGACCCGGGCAGGCTTGGACTTGGGCTGCTAGAGGCTCCCCTTCATCTCACCCTCCCAAGCACTGCGTATTCACCAGGTGGGTGAGCGCGGTACAGAAGGAAAATGGAGAGGCTGCGCGCGGGCCAGGCGTGCGGGCCTTTATACCAGGCCTCGCCCCTCTCCCCGCACCCTCTTCCGCTGGGGTGGGGGGAGCTGAGTCAGCGGGCTGGCTGCGGTCAGCTCTGGTGTCCCCTGGGGAGCCAGAGGCCTTTCCCGCAGCCGCCGATCTGGCCCCAGCCCTCGGGGATTACAATGGAAAGTGCTGAGGCACACGTCCCACGCCTGCCGCAGCCAAGGCTGACTCCGCTTTTTTTCTTTTAGGGGCCTGACCCAGGAAAGGCGCACCCGACCTCGGGACAGAAAGCGCTCTCCCTGGCCCAGACCCTCAGGGACGGAGGTACCAGGTCACTCTGGGGCCTAAGACAGCGCATTCCCAGCTCGAGGCGCGCGCAAGTTCTTTCCAGCGTCTAAACAACACCTCTCCTTCAGCCCTAGGTCGGTTGAGGGGGAGACGCTAGAGCGGAGGTAGACAAGGCTCTTCGCAGGCCACTTTCCTCAAGCCCCTCAGTCCTCTTCTCCTGGAGGATCGGTCCATCGCAGCCCCGTTCCTCACAAGTTTGAGTTCCCAGACCCTGCGCTGCGCCCCCGCTCCCGGAGTTTCCGTCGTGGAGGGGCCGGGAGGAAGCGAGGACCAGGACTTCCCGCAAGGCGGCGCTGAGCGCAGGAAACCTGAACCGCCCCAGGTAGAGCGCGGGTTTACAAATCGTTTAGGAATAATAGTAACAAAGGGAGTGGCTCCCCACCGTGGCGAGGGAGACCATTTCAACCCGAGCGCGGCCGGAACGCGGCGCTGCCAGCCGCCAGATAGAGCTCCAGGGTCTGGGGGCCTCGGTCCCGACGTCTGCTGAGAGCCGGCGGCTGATCACCGAGCGCCTTGAAGTTCAGGCCAGGCGCTCTGCTCAGAGCTTCTACGTGCGTGCGCTCAGCTCATTCTCGCCCCCAGCCGATGAGGCAGGCGCCGCGACTGCCTTGCATTTCACAGATGCGGCGACCCAGAAGCGTTCCGGAACGTTGGCGAGGAGGTGTCACAGCTGAGAAGTGGCCCAACTGAGATGTGAACCTGGGCTTCTGTTTTGACTGATGGTCCTAGGCTCCTGTTCCCAATCCCAGTGCTGGGTGTGTGTGTTGGGGGGGGGGGGGGAATAGGGGGAAGGGTGGGGAGAGGGGGAGGGAGAGAAAGAGGGGGAAAGGCTTGAGGCTCCCAGGCAAGCTCCAAGGAGGACATTTCCTCATAACGTGCAGAATTTTCCAGACACAAAAGCCTTTGGCAAAAGTGTGAGTTTTCCTTAACGGAAAAGGTGTTCCCGGCAGAAGTGGAAGGGGCGAATGAGAAGGGAATTAATATTTTGTTGTTCCCATGAGCCAGATGCTTTCCTTATAGACTCAACAACAGTCTAGTGAGGTAGGTTTGGGTATACAGATGTGGAAAGTGAGGCTCAAGGAGGTGCAGGGCCCTGTCCAAATTCACATAGCTAGCCAGTGCTGGAAAAAGATTAGAACTTAGACCTTTGACTCCAAAGTTAGTGCTCTAGTCACCCAACCTCCTGTGAGTAAAAGGACTCCCAGACCGCAGGCAGCACTCCAGCTCCTGGAAGTCTAGCCATGCCGGCTGGCCTTCCATCTTTTCCCCCAAATACTGACCTTGCTCCCACCTCAGAGTCTTTGCATTTGCTCTTCCCGTTTCCTGGAGTGTCTCAGTCACATCTTGGCACAGCTGGCTCCTTTATTACCTCCTGGGTGACCCTGTTCCTGGCATTTACCGTCCATGATATCACCTTGCTTTCTTTATATTGTTTATCACTCTATAAAGTTCTTTTTCACCTTTTGTTTATGGGTGTTTAAGGGTGTACTGAGTGTCTTTCTTTATACCAGAGCGTCAGCTCTGTTTAAGGGGAGAGGGGCTGTGTCAGCCATGTTCTCAATCTTTATCCTCAAACCTCACACAGGGCACATTGGACACATCGTAGGCACTCAATGAAACTTGAATGAGTGAGTGAACCGCACGTGGTGAGCTGGAGCTCCATGTCCCTGCGCAGGGAAGATAGAGGAAATTCTCCAATGAGACTGAGGAAATTCTCCAATGAGAGGGGTGACGGTTTGCCCATCCTACCAACCTCCCCACCCCTGAATTCTGGGATGCTGAGAACAGGCACTGGGGGCAGCCAGAGCCTCCATTGGGTCTCTTTTTTCACGGGCGAGGAATTGCTGTTGAGGATCATGACGTGTGTGAAGGTGAAGGCCAAAAGTATGGGGCCCTAGAACGTGGGGAGTAAAGCCCAAGTTAGGAGGGTTTGAGTCAGAGCAGGGACAACCAGGTTTGACTGGGGATGGGGTCAGAACCATGCCCACTCCCCTGACTCCCTACCCTAGCGGGGGTTTGGACATCCACAAGTAGGATATAATTTCCCCTAAACCACAGGGGGAAATACAAACTATGGAGGGAGGCAAAAGCCAGTCCTGGACTCTTCGCGTCCTGGTCCTTGGCCTTGGTCTCACAAGTCGGGGCTGCGGCAGCGGAGTGGGAGGTGAGGAACCAAATCTCTCCTTCCGTCCCCTCTCCCTTCCTCCCCCGTCTCTCTCCGGCAGTTCTGGATTCGGCCACCAGTGGGCGCTGGCGGGCCGCGCTAGGTGGAAAGCGGCGCGGTGGGGCTGCGTGGGAGGGGGAGTTGGTGGGAGGCTGAGATCTGGAGGGGCGGCGGGCGCGGGTGCGGAGTGCGTCAGGCTGTGCGTCTGCGCTGGTCCATGACGCGGACGCTGGGTGTTCGTCCGCGGGTGCAGGGGCTTGTCAGAAGCGGGACACTGTGTTTGTGGGAGCTGGGGCTGGGGGTCTGGGCCGGTGCTCCACCTGGGAGGGCAGCTTCCAGTCCAGGTGTTGGTCAGAGGACCGTAATCCGCAGGAGGGGAGTGTGTGTGTGTGTGTGTGTGTGTGTGTGTGTGTGTGTGTGTGTGTGTTCTAAGGCTGGGGGGAAGTGGGGAGGTAGGACAGCCGAGATCCAAATTAGGAGGAGTCCGGCTTGGATTTGGGATGGAGACCCTGAGTGTGAGCAGGGCCTCTTCTAGCCCTAAATTCTGATTTTGGCTCTGCACTAAGTAGCTGTGTGGCGCTAGCCAGCCTCTCCCCTCCTCTGCACCTCAGCTTCCTCATCAGGACAATGGTGTGTGGGTCATACCGCCCCCGCAGTCTTGTCATGGCTTATAGTTCTGGCTGTCTTCCACCAGCTCTCTCAGAAATGGGCACACTCACCAACACAGACAATAGCCACTTGCCCAGAAGACCTCTAGACCTCTCTCAGAGTCCCCCCACCCCCAAGCCCCTCCCTGGCTCTGCGCCCCTGAGTCACCAAGAAAGGGAAGAAGGAGCCACTGAGGAAAGGGGCAGGGAAGGGGCTGTCAGGAAGCCCTCCTGGTGTGCCAGAATGAGACCCCGGGATCCCTGTCCTTTCTCTGTACTATGGACACCCTCCCAGCCTCCTTTCTCCACCAGGCTGGTCCAGCTCCAGCCTCCCAGCCTCCCTTTACCCAACCCCCTTCTAGCCCCCTCCTACCCCCCAGCAGCTGGTCCTGTTTGTTTTCCCAGATCAGTTGGCTCTGAGCTTCCTGAAGGAAGGATGCACAGGTGGTTTTGTTTGCCAGCTCAGCGCCCTCACCCCTACCTGCTCCACATTCACAGCCTCGGCCCTTGGGCGTGGAGCGGGGAGTTAGGTAGAGGTAGACACACACAGCATCCCCAAATCCACAGCTCCGAGAGACCTCAAGATCCCATAGGAGTCTCATCACCCTCAGAGAATGCCCCCTCCCTAGACCTCATAGAGTCCTTCATCTCATATAGGGACCTCTGGTCTCACAGAGAAATCCTCAGGAACCGCCCAGTGATTCTACCAAAATGCCCACCCCATAGGGCACCCTAAGATCCCCCAGAGAAACCCTCCGACTCAGTCCTGTTCCTTTAGATCCCACTCAGACCCCTATCCCATATGGAGGACATGCGGATCCCCAGGTCTCCACGTCAGGCAAGGGACCTGAGAATCCCCAGAGAAATGACCTCTCCCTTAGATGGAGCCCCAGCCCACGAACAGCCCACCTTCTCAGTACTGCTGGGCAGCTGAGAGGTGCGCAGTGGCCAGTGTCCTCTCCTCAAGTTGGCCTGCTCCCACCCTTCACCCCTCATTTCACTGGGAAATCAGCCAGGGCTCTGGTGGCTGAAGATGCAAATTCTGTGAATGGCACCCTCCCCCACCCTGGTACCATCACCAGCCCTCCTTTGCAGCCCTGCTCCTCCACTCCCCGCCCCCACTCCAGGTCTGGAGCCTGGAACAGGCAGAGGAGCACCTTCCCTGGGGCTGTGAGGGCTGGTCTCCTGGGAGACAGAGATAAGGCGGGTGAGAGACCAGCTCAGCTCAGGCAGGGTCTGACAGCTGGGCCCGAAGGAGGTGGCTCCTGAGGGGGTGGGAGCCCCACCTGCACAGACCCATTGTCCCATCCCACTATAAGCAGAGCCCCTCTTCTCTGTCCGGAGTGGGGCTGGAGGACTGACCACCATCCAGGGGCATGGGAGGCAGCTTTCACCCCCACCGACTCACCCAGACACGGGGCTGGCACAGGGCAGCAGGGAGAGGGCACACACATACACACGTTCACACAGTACAGGCACCAGGACGGTCCTGCATGCATCCCCATTGAACCGTCTCCCTCTAGGATTCCATAGACACCTCAGCATCACACTCATTTACGGGCAGCCATCTGCTCACTCATTCCTCAAACATTTAATAAGATGCACTATGTGCCAGGCACGGTGCTGGGTGTTGGTGTCACACACGAGTATGCCCTCATGCATTTCACGGGCACACAGCCCGCTCCATGGTCACCTAAGGAGGATCGCCTCAGCCACCCACCCATGAGCATACAGACAGCAAAGGGTTGAGAGTGTGGGCTCTGGAGTCACACTGCCGCCTGGGTTCAAATCAAAGCTCCACTGTTTATGAGTTGGATGAACTTGCACTCTACTTCTCAGTTTTTCCCTCTGTAAAATGGGAATGATAGTTTTAAAAACTGTCATGAAGATTTAAGTGCATGTGAAACTGGCCTGCAGTAGGCACCCAAAACATTTTGGCTATTACTGTAGTTGTGGTTGTGCTTATAATTGGCTTTGCCCAGTGGTTCTCTCCACTCACCTGGGGCTGGGCTGGGTCGGGGGAGGAGTCAGGCCACTGGCACAGCTTTGGGGTCTGCATCCCCCTCCCCACTTGCCCTCTGGAAGCCAGCCTAGCACCCAGGATGGGGAACCTTCCTGCTTCACCCCATTTGAGCCCTTCTGCCAATGATCTCACTTTGGGAGGGTTGGGAAGGTCAGGGGTGCGGGTGAGGTATCCCAATTTCCTTTATTCTCCTGGAAAGGACCCTTGGGAGTGGAACCCAGGGCCTAACTTCTGGTCCTGGTGATGCTCCTGGCTTCATATGCGGCCTCCGGCAGGTCACTTCCCCTCTTTGGGCCTCGGTTATGTACCCATAAACTAAGCTAACTGCTGATCCTGGGGGAGCCTCCCAGTCCCGACTCCTGTGATCCTGTGATGCCTCAGGAAGGCTCCCTCCCCTCCCCACCCAGCCTCTGCCTGCCTGCTCCCCCACACACACCTGGCCGAGCCAGAGTGAAGGGGCGAGTTGCCACTGTCGCCATGGGGACTAATCTCCAAGAAGGTCAGTGAGGCCCTGGTTCTGCCCTGGCCGGATGGGGATTAGCACCTGGGTATGAGCTCCCCCCAGGGCCTCCACTTCCGAGCCCCCCCACTCTCACATAGACCCTGAGTGGCCTCCACATGCAGAAGTTCCAAGGCTGGGCTAGAATTAGTGGGGCAGGGCAGCTGGCACACCTGTCCGTCTGTCCAGCTGTGGCCAAGAGAGAAAGGGAGAGATGGAGTCAGTTGCATGCCCCTCATTGCTCGCAGCCCCGTGTCTACCTGGGGCCTGAGCTGTGCCCCTCTTCACCTCTACCCTTTAAAGGGGAGAGATGGGTCTCCCAAGATAGGGCTATGCCCCCCTCCTCCAGCCCTGGCTGTCCCATTTACAGCCCACCCAGAAGCCACCTCTTTCTCCTCCGTTGGGGGTAATTTCCCCATCCCACTGTGGGGTGGGGTGGGGTGGAGGCTGTTTTCACCCGGCTTCCACCTCCCTCCACACACACTGTGCTTTCCACCTCGGTTACCCTGGCATCTTGTCTCTGCCTGTCTCTGGTGTCTCGCTCTTGCTTTCACTGTCTTGGGGGAAGGGGTCTGCAGCCTCTCCGGGCCCTGAAATTCCCTGTGGCTCTCACACCCCTCTGGGCTGCCCCCTCTGTCCTTGTCCTTGTGTTCTCCACCCTCATTCTCATCTTTCTCCTCTCTCCATTTCTCCTTGGCTGCTTCCCGGGCACACCACTGCCCTCACTCCAACTGCTCAGTCCCTTTTTCTGCTTCCTCTACTACCTGTCCCTCCCCCGCCCCGGGTGCTGACAGGGATGACAGGAAGCAGGCTCAGCGGGAAGGGGAGGGAGGAGGGGGCCACCTCGAACACCAGCTGCTGGGCACCCCCCCCTCCAAGCCCCACACCTGCAGGCCTGCCTGGCGCCTGGAGACTCCGCCCCTGGCCGGGCAGGGGAGGAGGGACCCGGAGGAGAGGCCCAAACCCTGGCCACAGTCAGGAAATGTGGGGCCTTGGGGATGGGGGTGTGGAGGTCTGGGGAACTTAGGCCCTGGGGGGAAGGGGCAGTGGCTCTCCGTCCTAGGGGCAGACCCCAGCCCAGCAATGGCCTCATTCCTCTCTCCCTCCCCCCACCAAGGGCTGCTGGGTGCATGTGCTTGTGAGGGGTCCTTCCAGGGAGGCATCTTCCTTGTGCAGCCCCAAGATCTGGAATCCCAGCCAGAGAGGGGGAGCCCTAGCCCCCTTCCCTGACGGCGGAAGGGAGAGGAAGCCCTCAAAGACACAGGGGAGACAGGCCAGCGCCAGGCCAGGCCCCTGACAGGCAAATCATTCAGTGCCAGGCAAGGAGGACAGGGTTGGGCCACGACGGAAGCCTGGTCGGGGAGGCCAGGATGGGGGCTGCACACACCCCAGCCCCGGGACCCATGGATCTCCCCCCTCCCCAGGGCTGCTGCGTGCAGATCCCACCTGCAGTCCGCCCTCTCCCCAGACCTGCCTGGGATCTGTCAGAGCCATCTCATCCCTTCCCCCTCCCTCTCTCTGCACCAAGGGCTCAGTAGACCCCGTGGGGCCTGGGGTAGGTGGGTGACGGGTGGCAGTGGGGGGAGGTGTGGAAGGGACAAAACAGCACCTCTAGGAACATCCACATTGGAGCCAGAGGCGGCCAGTGACTCCTAACCCTCATTCCCATCACCCTGGGGGCTGCCTCTGCCTGGGTGTGCGGGGGTGGGGGGGTGGGGTACAGCCCCTCCCCATGACACTTCTTCACCCTAAGGGGAAACTGGAGCTCTTACTGCTGTCCAAGGAGACTTCCTTCCACCCCAGCCTACAGCTGGCCCCTCCTTCTGGGGCTGGCTCAGCATCACCATCAATTTTGGGAGGAGGAATGAAGGACACCTGGAGTGACAGGAGAGCACTCAGCTAGGGGCTCAGCTGACCCCAGCCCTTGTGGGGAGCCCTCAGTTCTGGGCTCTCCCAGCCAGAGGCCAGGGGTCTAGGGTAATCTCCCTCCCCCTCCCCCTTGTCAGATCCAAGTCACTGGAAAGCGAGATGATCTGTCCCAGGTTTGGGTTGTGGCTAATAACCCATGGACTTCTGCCTGAGCTGAGGGCCACTTAGACTCGCCCCCACCCCAGCTCGCTGAAACAAGAGGCTTTGGGATTATGAGGTTCGGGAAAGGTGGTAAGCCGCTGTGCATGGGGACCCCAACAGGCAAGGGCTCCCCCAGACCCTGTGTTTGTCCTTTTCAGTCAGTCTGACAGTCTGTCTGTCTCAGACATGGGAAGACTGAAAGAGGGCCAGGGAGATGGCAGGGAGTGGACCCTGTGGATGTCAGCACCAAAGAGACCTGGAGGAGAGGACTTGCTGTCCATCCTGGTTCCAGCCCCCCCCCCCCATTTTCCACCCCTCACAGCTGTTGCTCCAACCCCTTGAGGACCTCCATCTTCCCGTCAGGTTTGGGGGGAGGGGCTCAAACGTATTGCTAGAAGCCCAGAAACCAAGATTTGGCAACTGAGGAGGAGAGGGTGGCCAGACCAACCCCCTTCATTGTGCAAGTAGGAAAACCCAGGAGTGGCCCGGCAATGACTTGCCCAAGGCCACAGAAGTCGCTGGGACAGAGCCGGACTGGAAGCTGGCTGTCCACCTCCAGAAGGGCCCCTGTTCCGGCCACAGCCCCCTATACCACCTAGTGGAGCCTGCTCGGCCGGCCCCTGTTACCCGGAATCGAGTCAGGCTGCCCCGGAGTTGCGGGCAGGACAAGGCAGGGCGGGCTGGGCCAGATGGGAACCGGATCTCCCCTGGGAGCGGCGCACAGCCTCTCCGACCCGTATGGCGGCGGCGGTGGCAGGTGCCTGCGTGGCGATCGGGCGGGCCCCCGGGCGAGTGCTGAGAGGCCGCCCCTGCCTCACGCGAGCCGAACGAACAAAACGCTCAGGTCCGGTTTGTGCGAGGGGCTCGTCGCGGGGCGGGAGCGGAGGGCCCGGGGACTGGCTGTGGCCCTCGGCGATCACTGGGTCCTGGTCTTCCGAGAGCGCAGTGCCGCACAGCGCTCCGCTAGCCGCCGCCCTCACCTGCGTGCATCTGCGGCTGACACGTCGGCGGCCTCGGCGGCCACCACAGGTGCGAGCCTGGTCCGCCCCTCCCCTCCTGGCCACCTTCCACCCGGCCTGGCCCTGCTTGGCTTCGTCCCCAGCCCCCGCCCCGGAGCTTGTGCCGGAGCCTGGGCTCAGCGCGCTCTTATACGGCCTGTTCAGTCCCCGCCCCTAGACACGCATACACACACACACACACACTCACACCTGTCCGGGCGCCCGTTTGCTCGGGGCAAATATTGACTCAGAGGAGGCGGAGCGCCCCCCACCCACCCTCTCCCTGCCTGCGCCCGGGCTCTGGGGCCGGAGCTCCTCGCAGGCCTTGGCAGCAGGGGTGGAGGGAGGGTGGAGGGGACCTGGGCCCTCTGGAACAACACCAGATGTCATTTTTCCACCCACCTGCCTCTGAGGGGGAGGAGCCGAGGAGCAGAGGACAGAGGCTCCCGGGTGGAGGTTAGGGGGAGCAGGGAGGTGAGTATCTTAGGGAGGGCGGGACATCCCTGGTCTGGGGATTCAGATGCACGATGAGAGTCGCTTAGTAGGGTCTGTGGTCTGCTGTCTAACGGTGGCCTCTACCCGCGTCCCAGAGTCTAGATCTTGGCCCTCGGCGACGTGCCTCGGTTTCCCTTCCTTCCCAACTTCTTAGCAGAGTCCAGGGAACTCAGCAGATGCTGAAAGAAAAGGCTGGCGGTGGGGGCGCCGCGGCGCAGCAGAGAAAGGGGAGGGGTGGCCACCTGCCGCGCAGACCAGGCCTGGCACTGAGTTTCTGTCCACCAGGCTACGCTGGGGCAAAGGCCAGCCAGGCCCCGCTCGCAGCGCCCTCCACTGGCCAGACTGGATTCTGGCAGCGAGCAGCGAGACCTCCAGACCAGCTGCGGTGTGAAGCCAAGAGGCGCAACCTCCCAGCCCCTAAACCTTCAATGAGTCGCTGCGGTCACCTCGGCCTCTTCCACCATCTGTCCCTCTGAGAGCGCGCGCGAGTTCCAACCGCGTTGGGGAAATAAAGTCAAGGCAGATATAACAAAAAGGCTAGATGATTTACTGGCGGGGAGGTGGAGAGAGGGCCGGGCGAAACCTAGGGCAGGAAGTCGGAGGGTCTGGGCCCTGAGGTCTGCAAATAGTCGGTAGGGGGCGGCGCCATCGGGTGGGGCGCCTCCGCTTGCTGCGGCCCCAGGGGCGCCACCGGCGGCGGGTCGGGAGTCGGAACCCTGGAAGACAGAAAGCCCCAGGTAGGGGTGGAGGCGAGGTTTTGGGCTGAGCCTGCATGCCCATGCCGCCCCTCGCGCCCCTCCCGCGTCGTCCGCGTGGCCCGGGCGCCCCCACCTGGGCAAGCTCAGCGGCGGCAGGGCGATGACGCGTGGCCGAGAGGTGAGCACCACCTCCCCGCGGCTCGCCTCCACCAGGATGTTCTGGATCATGTTCTCCAGCAGCGCCTCCTGCAGGTTGGCGAAAGCTGGGAGCCTGTGGCGGGCAGGGGCGCCGGTGTCAGCGCGGCCACCCAGCGCGCTAACCTTCTCCGCTGGCCTCCTCTGTGCTCTAGCCTGTGCCGCGTGCTCTGCGTGGATTCTCATTTAACTTCCCGCCCTCCCAACACTGAGGCATCCTTGTTCCAATTTTACAGACGCTCAAACTGTAGCTTAGAGACCCAGTTGCCAAACTTCAAGCCGCTGGTACAAGTGGTGGGATTCGAACCCAAGCAATCATAGTCCCCATCCCAGGGCCAGGTTTGGGGAAGGGCATCGATCCAGCGATGAGTGGGTGCAGAAGGTACTGGGTGGGGCCCAAGGAATCCCAACAGACAGAAAGCGACGACAGAACAGCCCCAAGGCAAGGTGGTACTTCTCTCCTGACTCTAGAAACCCATTTAAGAGACTTTGAAGACTATACCTATCCTCCTGGAAGTGGTGTGCTAGTAAATGTCAATAGCAGGGTCTTGAAGAAAAAATTAAAGCTCAGATCGCCATTCTGTAAATACTCCCATGGAAATCTTAAGCTACAAATGCGATGTCAATGGGAAGAGACCAGCACACAGGCAGAGGCTGGCCCCAGCATACCAATGCCTCCCAGGATCCTTCTGCACGCAGCCCCCCTCCAAACCCTCACCTGGGTCTGGCTGCTCACCGGCTGATGGCCTCCTTCTCCTCCCGCTCTTGCTCCTCCTTCACTATGACCTTCAGCTGCTGCTGCCACTGCCATTTCAGGGATTCTTGGGACATGGGCTGCATCGTGGGCCCAACCCCTACCCAGCCCAACTTCTCTTCGTTCCCCTCCAGCTCCTCCTCCTCCAGCTCCTCCTTGCCCGTCTCCTCCTCTTCTTCCGTCTCCTCCTCTTCCTCCTCTTCCTCCTCCAGCGCCTCTTCTTCCTCTTCATCCTTCTTTTCTTCCCCCGCTTCCTTCTTCCCTGGCTTCAGCTTGTCCTCCTCCTGCTCCTTGCTCCTGCTGTCCTCAAAGCTACTGGAGGACGGAGACAGGACTGGCGCTAAGTGCAGGCTGCTGTTCTTGGCCATGAACCTGGCTGACTGCTCACTCCAGAACTGGCAGAAGTAAGGTATCTGCTCCACCAGGCTTTGGTCCACAGCCTCGTGGAAGATCTTGTCCTCCAGCAGGCCCCTGGGTGGCAGGGAGGAGGAGAAGATCCTTGATGAGAAGCCTGGCAGCTTCCTGTAGGGCTCTGGCTCTGGGGTACCCCAAAGGGTGATTCTTGCCTAGTGTGTCTACAAACAGGTGCTAGGTGCAGGATGGATTGGAGCTGTTGGTCAGTTGCCCCTCCCAACCCTTCTTTAGAGGAAGGCATCTCTGGGCCCCATGAAGTCTTAGAGGTGAACATTATATGGTGGAGGTGGAGCCAGGAGGTGAGAGTTGCACAGAGGAAAGGCAGGAGGCTTGGGGAGACAGTGAACTGGCTCCAGACCTGATCTCCCCGCCATGAACAGGGCAGAACTCCAGACCCAGCCCTGAGGATCCCTCCAATCAGCTCCATCCTGGAGGGCCTGGGGTCATCAGTGGAAGGATGTTTTAAGGAAGTTCTGTTTTTCAGGAAAGGAAGGGCTGGGACTTCAGAGGTGGTGGGTACACCCAGAGTTGACTGAATGAGCTGGAGACATGGGGGGCGGGTGATGATGAGGGTGCAGGGTCACCTGATGATGGTGGTGAGACAGTCAACCAGGAGCTGCTTCTTCTGCTTGGAGACATGGGTCCAATTGTCAGGAGATTCTTCCTCAGAAGGTTCTGACTCTTCCCTGGGTTGCTTCCTCTTTGGCAGATCCCTGGGGAAGGCCATGACATTCTGAGTAGCCTGGGCAAGCCACCATGCTGGGGTTGGGTGCACAAGCAATGGTGATGGCCGTGCAATCATGAGGACATAGATGAGTTTCGGGCAGCCCCAGCCTTAACTATATGTAGTGCTACTGCATTCAGGGGACCAAGCCCAACCCCCAGAGTCAGTGCAGAACCTGAGAGGCTCCAAGTTGGAGATGGGAGGAAGTGAGGTGTGCAGAGGCCTAAGTGGGTTCCCCAGGGAGCTCTGGCTTTTTGTCCCCATTCTCATAAAGGCTTAAGCAGTAATGGGGACATCCTGGGCCCAGCAGAGCCCCATTAGCCCCATCACCACTGCACTTGCTCCAAGCCTTCAGCAAGGGTTGGGTCTGGGCAGCCCCTGTTCTGGAGGAGGAGAGGGGGCAGAAAGCAGAGGAAGGAGATCCCTCCCTCCCTGAGAGTTCACCGGTGCAAGAAGTGACGGGGAAAGTCAGAGAAGAAGTTGGCCAGGAAGTAGTCGGTGGCATGGGCGCGGGCAGTGAGGCCCAAGCAGAGCATGCCTGGCGAGGGTGGCTGGGGGCACGGCCAGGATGTCTCCTCCTTTGGGATCTTAAGGTTCCAGCTGGCAGGCCGGTTGAGAGACTGCTGGTTCTTGATGGGGGGCAGCGTCTTTGGGATGTGAGAGACATGGAGGACCAAGATTTGGGGACCATATTCTTATCACCGATGGGCCCCTAGCCCCCAACCAGTTCCTTTTGGGCCACATAGGGGTGTGACCCCACCCACTGGCACTTTTGTCCCTCCCTTCCAGGAGGCTCTCCCCGGGGTTGGAGGCATCTCTGAGAGTGAGCTCTCTCAAGTTATCCCAAGGAGATAGGCCTGGGGCTTATGGCCTCACCTTGTACTTCCTCACAGGTTCACAGGCTGCGCAATAGGCCCTTCTCTGTGGAAGCAAAGAGACCCTTGCTTAGGATACAAGAAGCCTGAGGGGGGACTCCCCTCTTCCTACCCTTCCTGCTGGCCCACAGAGGGCCTGAAGCCAATGCTGGGACCTGCTGCCCTCTGGTTCCTGCCCCAAATCCAGTCACACCCTCTTCCAGAAACTTCCCTATGGAACTGCTGCCCCCAGACAAGGAAAATGTGGTTACCCAACTGAAGGAAAGAGAAGGAGATGCCATCGACTTGTACAGGCTGCCCCAATGCCCTGGAGCTTGTGTCCTGGAGCTTTGTGGTTTGGTATGACAAGGAAACAGCCTTCCTTATTAAGACTTAATTTGAAAATCCCTTTTCCCATCCCCTCAAGGCTTGATTTGCATTCACAGCTGGGCCAGAGCCTCAGAGGGGAGAGGTGCCTCCCTGGGGCTTCAGCGTGGTGGATGCAGAGGTGATCAAGGTGCAAGAATATCCACAGGGATATATTGAAAAGGGAGTAGGGGGGACCAATACGGATGCTTTATCTCATGTCTGTTATTGGTCTCCCCCACAAATACTAATAGCCCATGTTTCGTGGATGCCCAGGTGCCAGGCACTGCTGTAGACACACGTATTAGCTTACTTAATCCTCACAACTCTATGAAGCAGATACTACTTGACTTGCATTTAAAAATACTTTTAAAACTTTTATTTTTAACCTTCTTAATATGGTAAATTTCAAATGTATACAAAAGTGGAGAGATGGCTACAAAGAATCCTCTGTAACCCACCATCCAGTTCCAAAAATCAGCAACTCCCAGTGAAGCTTGTCTCGTCTATGCCCCCACTCTGGATCATCTTGAAGCCAAGCCCAGGGGTCATATCACCCCCATTTTACAGTTGAGGGAAACTGAGAGGTTAAATAACTTGGCCAAGATCGCAGAACTAAAAATCCTCAAAGCCAGCAATCAAAGTCGGGCAATTTGTGTCCAGAGCCTACACCAGAAACCACTATACCACACTGCCTTCCATCGGAAGGTGAGCTCTGCCTTGTTTCCCTGGGCCCTCAGTGCCCAGCACTTAGTACGAACTCTTTAAATACTTGAAGCAGGCGATGGTCAGCCACCTTCTGTATCCAGAGTTGCCTGGGAAGATGCTATGCTTAATCTAGTGAAAGAAATCTAGTCTCTTACGGCAGGCTGGCCAGTGTTGCATGTAGGACCACCTTGGATCGCCACCTCTGTCCCCTCTGGTAAGGTGAGTCAGAAGGATCTGTAGTGTTCAAGGCCCACTCTGCCCTCCTCACCTTCACTTTCTTATCTGTGATGGTGAACTCCACTTCCTGTCGCTCCTTCTCATCCTTCCACTCCTGCAGCTCCTTATTGTACTGCTTCAGGAGTTCATGCTGGTACACCTGTGGCCCAGGACAAGGAGAAAGACCAAGGATTGGTGGGCCTGTAGCCAGGCCTTGTCCGGGCCCTGTGCCATGGGCCCCTCACTCTTCCAGGGGCTGGCCCCTGCCTCTCCCTGGGGGTCTGGGGATCTTATAGCCTATCCCAACCCCCAGGGCTGGGAGTTATGCTCCATCCCAGCTTCTCTCTGGGGCTGATCTTACCTTGCATACCAGGTCCACGCTGTAGAAGCTGGCATGCACTGAGGCCTTTAAGGTCACCACAAATGGGACTGACTCTTCAGGAGCCACCTTCCCTCTCATAGGACTCACAGACACCTGTTGATTTGGGGAAGGAGACTCTGGAGCTTCATAGGAATGGGATGGGACAAGATGGGATGGGATGGCATGCCATGGGATGGCATGCAGTGGTATGGGGTGGGGTTGGATGGGTGAGATGGGATGGGATGGAGTGAAATGGAATGGGATGAGATGGGATGGGATGAGATGGGATGGGATGAGATGGGATGGGATGGGATGAGATGGGATGGGATGAGATGGGATGGGGTAAGATGGGATGTGGTGGGGTGGGATGGGATGGAGTGAGATGGAATGGGATGGGATGGAGTGAGATGGAATGGGATGAGATGGAATGGGATGGGATGGGATGGAGTGAGATGGAATGGGATGAGATGGAATGGGATGGGATGGGATGGAGTGAGATGGAATGGGATGAGATGGGATGGGATGAGATGGAATGGGATGAAATGGGATGGGATGAGATGGGATTGGATGGGGTGGGATGGGGTAAGATGGGATGTGGTGGGATTGGATGGGATGGAGTGAGATGGGATGGGATGAGATGGGATGGGATGAGATGGAATACAATGTAATGGGATGGGGTGGGTCTGGAGCCCTGATGGAGGTTCTGATTCTGTGGACACAGGGGACTCTTACCTCCCCAAAATCTAGAGGCCTCAGCTGCCAGACGAAGGCAATTGTCTCATTCTTAGAGACATTGTTGAGGAATAGCAGGCGGCTGCACTTGCTCTGCACAGGAATGTTTCCCAGGGAGATATGAGACTGGGACAGGAAGACATTCTGTTGTTGGAGACAACACAACAGCAACAGCAACAGGTGAAGAAATAATAACCATAGCAACCACTACCAGTTACTGAGTACTTTCAACAGGCCAGGCACCACAGTAGGCAATTTACATGCATTTGAGGCTCCCAGTGGCCTATGACATAGGTCCTATTATTATCCTCATTTTACAGATGTGCTGCTAAGTTTCAGAGAGCATAAATAACTTTTCCAAAGATCTCTCACAGGCACAGCTGGGATAAACCTAGACATTCTCACTCTAAAGCCTATGATTTTGACCTTAAAATGGGCTTGGAAGGACTGAGAACTCAGAATTCATTTAGAAAAGACAGAAAAAAAGCCAACATAATTTGAGTGCCTGAAGGATGGTTGTAAATTAATAGGTGATGGGCTGTTGGCATCCTCCCTGGGCACAGAACAGGAGCTGTGTTGTACGTGTCTGGAAAGACTGAGCCCACATGGAAGGGCCACTTTCTCTCTGTCCAGGTCCTGAGTGCCTCCACTGAGTGGGGCTTTGTCTGGCTCTTGTCTGTGTCCTCAGGACCTCCACAGTGCTCATCCTGCAGTAGAAGTCCAACGAGGGTAGGAGTGGAAGGGTGGCCAAGTGAAAGATGGGTGGATAGTGACTGGATAGGCACACAGAAAGATAGATGGAGAAGTGGGTGGATGGATGGATGGATGGATGGATGGGGGGAACGCATCAGATCTCCCAACGGTTAGGAGTGTGTGAACTAAAAGTAGTGTTGTCGACCCTAGATATCTTTCAGCACCACCCATATATGTCCAAGAGAGGGGCTATTCTGCATGAAGATAATCCGTCAGAGCCCTAGAATGGGGGAGCCTCTTTATACTCATTCCAATACCTTCATCCCAATGCCCAGAGAAGAGGGTGGCTAGAGGACCCTGAAGCAGGTGGCGTGGCTTGAGAAGGAACAGCTGTGGGCACTAGGTGGCAGGGTAAGCCTCTCATGGAGCTGGTGCTGCCTCCTCAATCTGGAGGAGGGCTGGTCCAGGCTTCCCCTCTTCATCCCTCCCTTCTCATCTCCATCTCATTTCCTTCTCAGCCTTCCCATCCCTCTGCACTGGCCACTGTGGGCCCTCAGCCTCCTCTGAGGCCTCAGGCCTTCCCAGCTCCCTTCCCCCTACCTGTCCAGGAACCATCAGCCTAGAGGGTATGGAGCTGTCGTCCCACGAGGAGATGTTGTGGAATGGGGCTGTGTCCCCCATGACATGGGGGTCATAGCCCACTCCCTGGAAGCAGATGATGGCTGAATTCCATCCCAGGATGTGTATGGGCACATCCACCTGGGAAGTTGGGAGGTTAGGAGAAGGAACTGGTCAGAGCAAGGCCTGCTGAGAAGGCCAACTCCAACCCCCCACCCCCACATTAGCCCAGGCTGCTGCTCACGGAGTAGGTCTTGGCCTCAATGGGCGAGAAGATCCACAAGACCCGAGCCGTCGTTCCTGGCTGGATCTCCCCTTGCGGGTTGAGGCAGCAGAAGATGGGGTGATTGAAATTTTTCTCCTGAACCTGCGACAGGATGTTGGTCTGGATCTCATATGTCACGGGCACGGAACCACCGTTATACAGCTCATAAATCTGCAGAGGGCAGGAATGGGGAAATCTCCATACCAGCTCAGAGCTGCAATGCAGAGAGCCTGGGTTCCATGTCCACTGTGGGACAGGTTGAGCTCCACGATGTCACCTTTACAGTCCCAGAGCTCCCAAATACCTCTGATTTCCCCAATGGCTTGATCATCCAAGAAGGATGTAACTGTATTTTCAGGCTGTGACATTTTAGGATAATCTACAACCCTTATTTTATTTGCTCTCAACTTACCTTTGTCAAGGTATAAGGGGACACTAATGCTCGTGTCCCTAGTGTTGGAATTTACGGAAATGTCCATGCACGCACCATCCAGACCCTTCATCGCTTTCTAGGCTCTTGTTCTAATCACCCATGAGGCTGCCACTTTCCAAGTCTGCCATTAGAGGCAGTCCTGCTTGAAGGTAGATAAGGGAGCAGAGGAAGGTCTGAGGTCCCGAGACTAACTCCAAAGTTTGGGAATAACAGAATGTCCTGGAAGAAACCAGAGATCTTCTGGTTCAATCTTCCACTTTAGAGATGAGAAAATGGAAGCCAGAAGGAACAAAGACTTCACCTGGATTTAGGCCTGGCCCCCTCATCTTTCTCAGCACTGAATATGCTGACTAATTTCTCTAGCCTGGACCATCCTCTGAGCTCCAGACTTTGTATCCAACTTCCACTTGACAACCCCTCTTGGTTGTCTCATAGGCATCTCAAATTTGGCTAAAACCAAACTCTTCACTCTAAAACCTATTCCTACCCCCAGTTTATCTCCTCTCGGCAAAAGGTACTACATATTCCCAGGAGATCCAACTAGGAATCCACTACATCCTTAATCCCTCCCTTTCTCTTTCTTCCCAGATCCAATCCCCAGCAAGTCCCAATGATTCTGCCTCCAGAATGTAAATTACATCTGTTCACTTCTCTCTATTTCCACTGACCTTTTGCAGGTCCAAGCCACCATGTGTCATCATCTCAAAAATGACAGAGGAAGCTTGGCCACAGTTGTGGAGTTTGGTTGGAGGCATGACTGGGTCTTCTGGCTCTGGATCTGGGGGCATTTTCCATTGTCTATGTTCAGGGCCACAGGGGAGTGGTCTGGTCTCTCTGGAAAGCTCTCCGGGGGGCACATGAGTCTTTGCTTTCCTTTTCAAGAGTCTGGGCTTCTGCAGGCTTGGGAATGGCCAGCCCCAGGGCATTCTGCGAAGCCCACAGGGTAAAGGGTGGTATAGGGTAGTGTAGGGAAGTGAACAGACCTCGGGGCTGGGGGACCTCCTCTCAGGTCCAGAAGGTCCATTCCTTTGCCTCTAGGCTGAATGGCCAGAGACTCCTGCCCAGAAACACAAGGACTTCTAAGTGGGAAATTTCAGAGCCAAGAAATGTTTGGAAAAACACCATGTCCCCTTCTTGGAGATTTCCAATGCACATTTTCAGAGCAAAGGAAATTGATTCCCTCCAATTAATAAAGAAAGTTCTATAGCTTCATGAGGATTCACATTCCAGTTTTTCCCATTCCAGTGTCTGATTTTGGAGCAGTGATTTTCAAACAGTGGCTGAGACCGATTAGTGAGTAGGTCATGAAACCAATCGAGTGGGTCATGTCCAGCATTTTAAAAGCAGAAAAGAATAAAATAAAAAGGAAAACATCAGAGTGCTTTGCATGTAGTAGCGTACATATTGATTTGTGATACTTTTGGTTGTATGTGTATGTAAGTACTGGGTTATTATCCCAAATACATTAGTGTGGTTCGCAGTCAAAGAAGTTTGCAGAGCCCTGTGCCAGGGGAAAGGCACTGAAGGCTGCACAGGGCTTAGCACCAGGCACAGGAAGCTGCGGCTTCTCGCCTCTGGTGTCTCCCAGTTGCTCAATCTCGGGGTTCAATCTGCAGCCCCACCTCCTGGGGTGAGGGCTGCTGAATGGCAGGGTCTTTGTCACCCCGTCAAGGGCAAGTGCAGACACAGGGAGATTGATCCTTAAGCCTCTTGGTGACCAGGACGATGTCGACCACTGACCTGCCTTGGGGGCAGTGTGTCGCCGATGGGGACAGGGGTGAACTGGTGGCTAGTAGAGGTGAAGTGCACGTACTTCTGCTCCAGCTTCACTGTCACACCTATGAAATTCAGCTGAAAATAGAAAGCCCATGAGTAGCACCCCTTCCTGGGGGGAACTGAAGCACCTAGCAGAGAGATCTGGACCCCAGCTCTGTGGGGAGCTCGGTTCTCTGCTCCTCTCTTTGTTGTCCAGGACGGGACCAGGGTGCTAGGCCTCACCAGGATCTCCCGGCCGTGGGACACCTTGAAGAGCACTGGGAGACGATCAGTGCCGATGAACAGGTGGCTGGAAGAGAGGAGACAAGTCTGAGATGAGTTATGGAGCCGTGGTACAAGCCGGAGAACAAATGGTCAGGCATGCTTGTGGCTTTGAGCTGGCTAGCCTCTGGGAGCATGCGGAAAGCCCTTAGTTGAGATAGGGCAAGAGGTGAATTAAACCTCCCCTATAGGTGGGAAGCTGGGGTTCTCCCAGGGTGGTGGCCATTCAGGGAACCCTGGGGTTACACGGTGCAAGGCCAGTCTTCTCCAGGCACCAGGGGAAAGGAGGTCTCTGGGACCAGAAGGGCAGGCCAGGCGGTAGGGGGATCACCTGTATTTGAATTCCACTATCTGCTCCTGCCCAGGACTCAGGCTCCCGGCCTTGGGGCTGATGGAGAATATGCAATTGTCCTGCACGCGCATTTGGTGTAGCTCGGTGGCGTCAAACTCTGCTTGCTCTGCCCACAGTTCCAGGTCGATTTGCTGGTCACTTGGAAAGAGGAAGGCCCTGGGAGAGGGGCACAAAGCAGGGGGAGTGGAGCCCCTCAGTCAGAACAGAAAGGGGGGAGCTTGAGGCCCTGGGTGGGGCAGATGGAGCCCTCCTCCATGCTCCCCCCCCCCGACTTCATCCCCCCATTTGGCAAGCTGTCCTATGCATGGCTGAGCAAATGTGGCTGTCGTGGATTCTCATTCCATAATGGCCTCAAAGCCTGGGAACAGAGCAAGGCCACAGTGACTACAAGGGAAGTGGAGACCAGGGCCCTCACAGTGGGTGCCAAGGATTGAGGGGGGTGCTTGTATATGTGGGTCACTTTGAGCTGGCCACTAACTCGGGAGGGGTTTCTATGACAAAGCCCTTAGGAAGAGCCATTTGAGGCATCTAGGAATGCCAGCAGCATCAACCAGGGGTCCCTGAGAGGGAGGTGTCCAGGCCAGCTTGGGCACAGGGCAGAGAACAGACACCCCAGCAGGGCCAGCACTCTGGAAACTGCAGCAAGACTTGGAGTAGAATTAATGCCCCTGAAATGCCTCACGCTGTAGTGAAGCAAATGCTGCCCTCCAAAAAGCTGACAACACAAGTGACACAGGGGTCCCAAGGTCGCAATCGGAAAAGGATGGCCCTTCACTCTCAGAGAGATGGCACAGAACTGGCCTCCAAACGAGCAGAGGGTATGAACAGGGAGCAGCCAAAAGGGGAAAAGAAAACGGCCAACACATCGGAAAAGGCACGATCAGTCAGGGAAATGCAAGTGGGAACTCGCTCGGATCAGGTCAGAACCCTGAAAAAATCGCTACATCCAATGCCAGTGAGTTTAGAAAGAACAGACACCCTCAAACATGGGAAGGGAGAGAAGGACCTGCTGCCACTTTTGTAGGAATTTAGGCAGCATCTATTAGGATAAAAAATGTATATGCCCTTGGACTCAGAAATTCTATTTTGGGGGATCTGCAAGAATAAATGCAAGCATGTGTGCACACACACACACACTCACGCAGACACAAGGATGTTTATCACAGCTTTGCTTGTAGTGGCAAAAAAAAAAAAAGCACTGGGAACAACTAACGCCATCCAATAAAGGAGTGGTTTAATAACTTAAGGTCCATTCATAATAGAGAATATTATGTGACTATTAAAAAGAATGATTGAGATGTGTGTGTGTTGATCTGTATTGACCTAAAGGGAATGTGATTGGTATAATGCAGAGTGAAAATGTTATTGACAGAATGCTAAGCAGGAAGTAATAGGTATAGTATTGTGCCGTTACTGTCAGAAAAAATGAGGAGAAACAGGGTAACCCCGTGGCTGCGTCCATGTGTCTACATTGTGTGAGGGCTGAGAGTAAAGCGCACGCTGATCCCCCATCACCACACCCAGCGGGCTTGGAGAGGGGCTGGCCATTTCTTACTTCTCTCCCATCACCCTTGTTTCATTGACTTGTTACAGGTAAATAAACTGCTTTTGTCGTTTTATCTGGGGATATGGATCAGTGGCAAAACTAGAGATCTTGCTCCTCTGGGGTCATCCAGGTAGTTTCAACCCCTCTGTGTCCTTCGTGGCCCTCAGTCAGTCTCCCTCCAAATACTCCCGACCCCCTTTCCTTTTCTGGCGCGGTCCCCCATCTGGGACTGTGGGACCCTCCCCCCGCCCCCCGCCCTGCCACCTCGTCCCTCTGCCTCAAGCTGCTAATCCATTTCCCTCCTCGCTCCCTGCACCCCAGACCAGAGTGACAGCTCTTGAAATAGATCATGTCTTTGCCCCCCATCCCATCGATGCCTCAGGAAGAAGTCTACACTCTCAGAAGGAGGAGGAGTCTGAGGCCCTGCATGCCTTGGCCTTGGCCGGCCTCCCCAGCTGCATCCTAGACTCTTCTCTTTCCCGGATCAGCACTCCAGCCACGAAGGCCCTTTTCTCTTACCCACGTTCATGCCAGGCCCTCTGTCTGGAAGGCCCTTCGCAGCTTCTCTTTCTCTTCTCTCTAGGCTGCAGGTCTAGCTTAGTTGTAGCTTCCTCCAGGAAGCCTTTCTGGTATGCCCCCCACCATCCCTGGCAAGATGGAGTGAAGTGGCCTTGAGTGCTGCACACACTCTCACAGCAGACATCACCCGGCACCCTGGAGGGCAGGACCTGGGCTCCTCACCATTTCTACTCTGAGGACCAAGCCTGAGCTGGCACCTAGGAAGCCCCCAGTGAATGTTTAGCGAGTGCATGAGGGAACAAATGCCATTACCCAGTATCGGTATCTGACGCTGTAAGGAATCTCTGCTGAAAGGCAAGACCCTACACTCCCTGGGCCAAGGGCGGAGGCTGAGGAGAAGGCTTGGAGGGGGTGGGGCAGCCCTATTTCCTCTGTTGGTCTCCCTCCCACTTGGGGCTCTCACTCCATCCTGCCTGCTGCCGTGCCTCCAGGCCAAGTCCACACTCCCCATTTCTTACTGGTTCTGGCAGGAATAAAACCTTCAGTCTGTTCTTTATGAGCTCAGCAGAGACCGGTTAGAATTTTCAAAAATAGCCTTCTAAGAAATGGAAAGGAAACACAACAACACATAAAGCCTAGGAGAGTCGGGCCTTCCAAGGAAGGTTGCCCGCGCTTGGCATCCTGGAGGCAGCACGGACGGCCTTCCTGAACCTCAGATGATCCCCGACGGACGGGCCGGCACAGCGGGCACTCTGCCTGGGCTTCCTCTTGCCTCCGTTTCCAGCAACCTGGACCCTCTCCATGGAGAGTGTGAGCTGGCTTGCTCCTACACAAACACACCCCCGCACAATCCACTAAAATACCCTGCTGCACGCCGGCATGCAGGCCAACGTGCCGTTCCTGCCCCCACCCCCGACCCCTGTAGGGCCTGGCTCCTGGCCACTCAAAGAGCCCAGTGAATGGTGGGTCCGGAGCTCAAGGCGGGCCCTGGCCTTCCCCACCGGCCGGCTGCCCTGCTTGCCAAGCTGCCTCAGTCATTCAGGGCCAGCACGTCTCAGACAGGAGCCACCTAAGGAGGCAGCTTTCCCAGCACCCTCCACCACGGGGAGGGGTGGGACAATCCAGACAGTACCCCTGATGATGCAGCCTCCACCCCACCTCTCCCCCATCCCGGATACGCCAAGACTCTGCTCAGGCAGGAAGGTTCCTGAGATTACAGTTGCCCCCAGCTGCGTATTTTCACTCCCATCCACCCACTGCCATGCCCAGCCTGGGCCCCCAGCTCTCTCTCCCAGGCCTGACCCAGATGGGGACACATCTTTCTCACCTCCCTTTAGCCAAGTGAAGTTGGAAGTCATCAAAAAGAAGTCAACTAGGAAATCAAGGTGTGTAGTGGAGGTAGGGAGGAAGCACAAGAAAAAGCCCTGGCATGGAAATGAGATGCTTACTGGGCACAAGTTCGGGGCCCCAGTGGGAGGAAAGGGGAGCACAGGAAGGGCCAAGCGTGGCGGCCTCAGGTCTCCAGGCCGGGGCCCCATGTGACTGGAGAAGTGCTGCCTGCCCTACAGCCTCGACCCTTCCCACAGCCCCGTGCAGCTTCTTTCAGCCATGCCATCCTTCCTGACACGGGCTCAGTGGCAGCAAATCCCTGTCGTCCCTCACCAGAGACCCTCAACTCGCCCCCGTGCAGGCCCGGTCCCCACTGGACCGGGGCTCCGTCAGGGGTGCCCCAGCACCCAGCGTGGTGCCTGGTACGCAGCCGCAGTTTGAAGCCATCTTGCTGACTAGCTGGTGGAGGCTGGGGCTCTGGAGGTGGGCAAATCTGGATTTGAACCTGCCTCTGCGTGCTAATGGCTGAGGGGTCTTGGCTGAGTCCTCAGCCTCCCATTTAGGAAAGTCAGCAGAGGAGGATGTTTTACCATGTTAGGGTGAGGCTTGGAGGAGAAAGGGCTTGTAAACAGTGCCTGGCACGAGCAGATGCTCCGTGGCTGCTTCTCATTCAGCAAGCTACTAACATGACCGTGCCAGCCTCCATCAGGGTGATTCCACCACTGCTGAGGCTATTAACAGGTCTCAGCCAGTGACAGCTCTGGTGTCCTGCTAAGCGACCCCAGTCCCACCCAGGCCTCCACACTCCATCAATGGGGGGCCCATTCTTTCCAGACACCAGGCAGCCGGGCCTACCACCAGCAAGAGAAAGCCTCCAGCACCTGCCTCCCGGGCCCCCCGGCAGGCCCCTCCGGCTAGCCATACCAGTCCAGGGGCACCACTCCGCTGTTCTTCAGGGCCAGGAGCACCACAGAGGGTGGGGCCTCTATCGGGGCTGCCCCAAAATTGAAGGTGAGCTTCAGAGGGGTGAAGACGGGGGGGATCTGGTTTGTGCTGTGTGGAACAGAGAAACGGGCTCAGAGACAGGGATGGGGACAGGATGGGGCCCTCCCAGGGGTGGCTGGCTTGGTATTCATCTCCCTTCTGGCGGGAATTGGAGACTCTGGGCCTCAGGGGAGGGGCAGGCTGGCACTTCCCACCTCAAGCCAATCCCTGCCTTCTCGGGGCCCCTCCAGGGACTGGCAAGAATTTGAGGGGAGATAGGGAGCCACTTCTTGGACATGGCCTGATGCTGGATGTGTGGGCAGAAAGCTCCAAGAACATCTCCAGATAGGCCCGGTCCTCGCCCGGGCCCAGCTCACCTGTGCCGGGTGGGCACCTTGTAGGTGAGCTCCCAGGGCGTGGGGTCGCGCTCCAAGTAACTGTTGAGCGTGTCCAGGGAGAAAAGGCGCCATAGGTGCTTCCGGGTGATGCCCTCGGCGCTGCCCATGGAGCAGGCGTCCAGGACGGAGAGTAAGGGGTAAACAGCCGTCAGGAAGACGCGGCACAGCTCCTGCTTCTCCCCGACCTTGTTGTCTGGGGGAAAGGGATGTGCAAGAGGGGAGTGAGCTCACCTCCCAGCCCCCCTCGGAGCAAGGCGCACAGGCTGAGGGGCAGGACCCCTGGGCCACTTGCCCCGGGACCCTTGTTGGGAGCAGCAGGTGTCTCCCAGGCTCTGGGATGTTTCCAACAATAACCAACAGTAGCCGACCCCATCTGGTACTTTCTCCGTGCCAGGCCCTGTCCTAGGTTCTCCCTACACCACTGTATTGAATGTTCTCTGTTATTTGTCTTCAGACTAGCAATTCTTACTAATAGCTTTACTGAGGTATAATCTATATACCATAAAATTAACCCTTTTAATGCATACAACTCAGCGGTTTTTCGTATATTCACAGAGTTGTGCAATCATCACCACTACCTAGTTTTAGAACATTTTCATTACCCCAAAAGGAACCGGTGCCAAATAGCTGTCATTCCCCATCACCCCTCCCCCACCCCTGGCAACTACAAATCTACTTTCTGTCTCTGTGGATTTGCCTATTCTGGATGCGTCACATCAATGGAATCATACGCCATGTGGCTTTTTGGGACTGGCTTCTTTCGCCTGGTGTAACGTTCTCAAGGTTCATCCACGTGAGAGCATGTCTCAGTACTTCACTCCTTCTTCTTGCCTGTGCGCCGTTAATATCCCCATTTTACAGATGTGGAAACTGAGGCACAGGGAGGTTAAACAACGTACTTAGATTACATGGCTAATCAGCACTGGGGCCAGGGTCCAAGCCCAGGCAGTCTGGCTGGACTCCACACTCTCAGTCACTCTTCTGTGCCGCCCTGGATTCCTCCCAGCTGGCCTCGGGGGGGCTGGTAATGACTCCATTTTACAGAGGAGAAGGGTGAGGCCCAGGGTGTCTGAGGATTTGTCTAAGATCCCGCAGTAAATTAGCACAGCTCCAAGTTCTTCACATTGAGTCCTCCAGAGCTCAGGCACACACATACATGGACGCCCACAGACAGACGTGGGTAGTTAGAGGCACACACACCAGATACGCAAAGGCACACCCTGGCACACTTGCACTCATGCTGCCAGCGCTGCCTGGACCCTCAGCATCCTCCCACCTCAAGTCCTGCTCACACAGCCCTCCCCCTCTCCTCCCTGGCCCTGACTCTCCGTGACACATGGCCCAGGTACCTCTGTGGGAGAGGGGAGAGTAGCTGATGGTCCAGGAGTACTGGGACCGGTGTTTGGGACAGGCAGTCAGGCAGATGGTGTCCTGGGACCGGGGTGGCATGCTCCCCTCCATGCGGTCCAGCTGCAAAGCTGCTCAGGGATGACCCGGGTAGAGTCAAGGGCAGAGGAGGCCCTCAGTGAAAGCCAGAGCGGCCTGGCCTCTCCTCCTGCTCCTTCCCAGACACCCTCCCCTGGGCCAGAGAGCAGGCCCTGAGCCAGAAAATGGGGAGCAGAGTCCCTCCTCCCAGACCCAGACAGAGGGGACCTGTCTCTGTGTCACTGGCACCTGCTAAGTCTTTTGCTTCACCCGTAGCCCCATTTACGGATGAGGAAGTTGAGGCTCAGAGAAGACAGTCACCCACCCAATGCCAAGCATCCAGAAAGCGGAAGCACCAAGTGCTCTGCCTGGCCCCAGACCATGCTGTGGTCAACCAGTCTGAACCAGTGCCCCCCACGGCCCTCCTCCCCAGCCCCAGCCCCGGCCCTGGCCCAGGACTGTGTACCGAGGGGATCGTCGCCGACGACCTCGGGGCTGCCCTGCTCCAGGAAGAGGCGGTAGTAGAGGGTGCAGCTGCCCTCGTTCAGGAGCACCAGCAGCCTGGACTGCTTGCTGTTCACCAGCATGTTCCCGAAGTCCAGCTCCTTTTCTTTGGCCTGAGGGCCAGAATCAGCCAGCCTAGGCTGAGGGGCTCCCCCAGGACCATGCCGCCAGCTTTCCCACCCCTGGCCTCAGAGAATCCCCAGGAAGGGCAGGTGCAGAGGTGTGGAACGGAGGGCCAGAGGGCTCCCATCCCCTGCCCTCTTGGAGTCAGGCACCCTGGGGCCTTCCCTCCCACCTGTGCCCTGGCCCCGCCGCCACCCGCCAGGGCTCTCCCACTTACAGAGAGGCTGCTGGTGATGCCCATGCCCACCAGCCGGAGCATGTAGTGGGTGGTGGCAGGGGGCTTGGTGTTTGGGGGCAGGCCGGCTTCCCAGACCCACATCCCCACTTGGAACAGGTATTTGGTCTCCTCCAGAGGGCTGAAGGTCCACGTCAGCGTCTGGGGTCCCAGAGATTATCCCTGTATGGGGGTCTCTGGGAACCCCCCACCCGGGTTCCTGGCCATCTGAGGTCCCGCTGCAGGATATCAAGCTATGGTGACTCTTTATGAGTGTCGGCGCTGTGCCAGGCACTGCACACATGTCACATATTATGTTATCTCCCTAAGCCCCTCAATCCTTTATCCCCACAAGGTAAGTGGTATTATTTTAGTGCCTCATTTTCTGATGAGAACCTGGACACTCAGAGAAGTGGGGTAACTTGCCCAAGGTCACACAGCTGGTGAGGGCCACCTGGTGGGAGCTCTCATGAACTGACTTCACATGAGGTCAGTTCAGATGAGGTGTGAACTCTCATGACTGACTCCAGAGTCTGTGTACTCTCTCACCTCACTGATTACTATCCCTGGGTTCTTACAGACACCATGTCTTGGTGGTTCTTGGCCCAAATTTGGCCTCTCCAGCTAGTTTATAAGGCCCTAGACCGTATAGGGGTGGGAGTCTCCTAGTTTGGGTCCCAGCCCATGCCCCCTCTAGGCTGCTGCTGGGACCTCTAGGAGTCCCCTTCCTTACTCCTTAATGATAGCCACCAATTTGGCCCCAAATCCAGCTGCTCCACACCACCTCCCAGCCGCCTCACAGCTGTGGGGACCGTGGATGGAGAGTGGACTCGCCTCTGGACACTGGCATCAGAAACCCTGTTCAAGTCCCAGCTCTGTGCCTCCTAATTTATAATCTTTATAAGCAGCATTTTCTTCTCTAAGTCTCAATTCTTCTTTGTAAACTGATGATGGTAACAATCGTACCTCCTCATAAGGAGGTGACTAGGATTGAATGGGAGGGTGCTCATAGTAAGCCTGGGCCCTGATAGGCAGGAGTAAGAGATGATGGCAATGGTGAGGATGGCGGGGATCCTTCCCTCCAGCCCTCAGAGCGGGGCAGGGCACTCACGAGGCTCTCGTTGGGCTGGATGAGCCCCCTGGCGGGCTGGACGGCCAGCATCTTTCGGTGCTGCTGGGAGACCCTCCACTCAAACTCCAGGGGCAGACGCGAGGGGTTGCGGAAGGTGAAAAGGCTGGTGGAGGAGCAGCCCACCCAGGTGGGCTTGAAGAAGACGCTTCTGCAGGTGTCCAGCTTCAGCTGCAGTGGCTCCTCTCGGCTCTGCATGCTCACCTCCTGGGGCCAGAGGAGAGAGGGCAGTGCACTGACCTCACCCCACAGCCCTGGCTCCCCTTGATGTCCAGGAAGCCACAGGTGGGCAGCTTTTCCCCTTGGAGAGGGCAGGAAAAGGCCCTCTGCCAGCTGGGGCCTGGGCAGCTTCTGTCAAAGGCAGAGTAAGGAATGACTGACCCAGAAGATGGCTCTTGAAAAGAACTCAGGGACTGAGAGAAGATGTACAGACTACTTTGGGGCCCTGGCCTGGCTCCAAACACCCTCTACAACCTGCAGATGCCAGTCTTTTGTTACCCTCACTCATTCCTTGGGACCTCTGCACCCCTCTTCCAGTCCCAGATCCCCTGAAGTGGATGGGCAGGGCCCTGAGGGAGAGCTATTCACAAATGTGGCCAAGGGGTCTTTTCCCCGCTCTGCCACTTCCCGAAAGAGAAGCAGCCCTTGGTCACTGTAGGGCAGCTTCAGAGGCCAACCCCAGAACGTGGCTTTGAAAAGGAAAACACCAGACTGTGTCCCACTCCCAAGGACCCTGGCTCCTACCTTGAGATACTGGGGGCAAAAATTGAACTGCAAGTAGAATATATGCTGCTTCCAGGCGTTTCCTTTGGGGTAGGTGCAGACGAGGAAGATCTGGTGGGCCCCGGGGGCCACAAGGCCCGAGCTGGGCCGAAGGAAGATGTCTGAGCTGCTTTTGGGGGCCAGGTTGAAGGTCAGCAACATGGAACCTCTGTTGATCAGGAGCAGGCTGCGGTAGGAGGGTTCGCTGGCTGACACTGCAGGAAATAGCTGGGGTACAAGAGAAGAGGGACTCATGCTCAGATCTACACCCCACCCCCAACACACACTCAGGGAAGTCTATGTGGGCTTGGGTGGGGCCGTCTGCAAGGAGATCCAAGATGCCTCCACGCATCCCAGCCAAGGCCCTGGGAGCAGGGAAAGATGGGAGGCCAAAGCCTGGCACCAAAAGATGCTTCTGTCGTCCAGAGACCTCCAGACAGCGAGACGAGGTGGCCCCAGGAAGTGGCCCCTGGAAAGTCAGCCTTCTGAGACCCTTCTCAAGGACAAGTAGAAGTTCTGTCATTTTAGGGTGCCCTCAAATCATCCTTGGGAGAACCCGCTTTCAGAGATCTTGGTCCAGAAGCTCTGGGGTAAGCAGCTCCTTCTAGATGATTCTCATGCAGGTAGCTTAGGGGAACCCCACTTTGAGAAAGAGAAAGCCCCACAATCCCAGCTTCCAAATGCTCCTTAAGCATCTAGGATGTGGCCAGTACCAGGCTAACAGCCGGGCAGACTACGAAACTCCGGGCCTGAAATCGCTGACCAGGGCGCCCCACCCATCCAGCACGCGCACTGTGTGAGGCGGCGGGGTAGCGACACGGGCCCAGAATGGGCTGGACCGCAGGAGAGGCCGCAAACCCCTGGGAGGAACCGGCCAAGGGAAAGGCACAGGGCATCGGCGAGGGGAACCCTAGGCGGTCAGGAAGGGCTTCGGGAAAGCGTGCCCCTGAGCTGAACCTCGCGGGTGGAGTAGGTTTAGGGCTGGAGGGCAGAAGTGCAGCTAGTGGGGGGAGCAAGATCACCCCCAAGCACACTGTCCAAAAGTGGCACATCCCCAGGAACACGAGCTAAAGGGGTAGTAAAGATGGATGAAAAGCTTGACAGTGGTACCGGAAGCTGGGAAGAGGCACCAAGGGAGAAACCAGAATTGGAACTTGGCCTTCTGGCTCCAGGATCAGAGCTTTAAGCCCTAGGTCATCCTGCTGCTCAGGTCAGACAGGGCCACCAGGAGCCCTCCAGAGAAGCCTGGGAATTACGACTCCCTGAGGAAGGGGCTAAACCAAGGGGCTGGCTCCCTGACCCCCAAGGCCTGGGTGGTCCCCCAGGACAGGGGCTCATGGCATGCGTGGTCACATCCCTAGGGCCTAGTCTAGAACTTGGGGCACAGCAGGTGCCCAGTAAACAGGACAAATGAAGGAACTGGAGAGTTTTAAACGGCAGTGTGAGAGGATGGAGAGTATTTCAGACGGAGCAAGGAGCAGCCAGAGTCCTACACTGGCCCAGAGGCCCGGGGCTGGTGGTGGGGAGACTGGGACCGCCGGGGAGGCTGCTGGGATGTGTTTCTGAGGCCATCAGAGAGGGGAGAGGGATCTGCAGCCCAGGAAGAAGCCAGGCTCCCCTGTCTCACCTCCCACTGCTGCTGGGGCCACGCTCACCTTGGGGGCGTCCAGGGAACACTGGGGGATGTGGTGCTCCAAGGCGGTGCAGTAGCTGTGGCCTCGAGCCCGGAGTGTCAGGCACCAGGACGGGGACACGGTGCAGTCCTCTTCGATATTATTGTAGCTTTGCAGGACCTGCAGGGGGGCCAGACCCATGGATGAGTTCAGGGTCCTGTGTCCGACCGCATGGGGCCTCCCAGCTTGCCCCCCTGTACTGCAGGAGTCCTGCACTGGGCACAGAGGGGAGGGGCTCCCTGGGAAGACGATGTGGAGAACAAGTCATCACAGCCCAACACTGAGCTCCCGGCAAACACACTCCCTAATCCTCACGACAGCTAGGACGAGGCTGGGGCTGGGCTGTGAAAGCCACATTCATCCAGCAGGAATGCGCCTGGAGAAGCGCTGGCCAATAGAAACAGAAGGCGAGCCACAAGTGCAAGCCGCAGACGTAAATTTTAAATGTTCCCGTAGCCACATTAACAAAGGGAAACATGTGAAATTAATTTCAATAATACATTTTATTTAACCCATTAGATCCAAAAATCTCATCATTTCAACATCTAATCAATATATACATGATGCATGGATATTTACATGCTTTTCGTGCGTAGTCGTGGAAATCCAGTGTCACTTAGGTTCACAGCACATCTCAGTTTGGATTAGCCAGACTTCACGTGCTCACAAGCCACATGTGGCTGGTGGCCGCCTTATGGACAGCACAGGGCTAGAGCCTGTAGCCTGAAAATCTGAGGGGCTGAGCCTCAGCCAGGTCAGGGGTCCACAGCCTTATTCCCACAAACCTTCACATTCCGCTACTGCCGAGGTATTGGAATGCAGGCAATGAAAGACTCAGCTTTGGAAAGACTTCTCAAAAGTTTGGATGTGACCCCAAGTTTATAGACGAAAAGACCAGGGCTCAGAGACCTTAAGGGACTTGCCCTAGGTCACACAGCTGGTGAAGGGCTCTGATCTTGACTACACCGCTCTACTCCTCTTGGCCCCAGGACCCCGGCCACTGGGAAAGAACGGCAGGGTGGGCAGAGCCGAGAAGGGAGAGAAGGAGGAGGACTGACAGATGAGGAGGGAGTGACTTGTGTCTGCGACTATGAGGCTGGGCTGGAGACAGCATGTGCTTGAGCTCCCTGGCCACAGGAAGTTGTACCAGAAGCCCTTCCCCACACATGTTTAATTATCGGCGCTCCTGACTCTGTCCCCCGGGCTCTGGATCCTACCCATGGCTCTAAAAGAGCGACCACTTTCTACTGCAAGGACTAAGAAAAGCCAGGAATCCCCCTAGCCAGGAGCCCCAGGGAGCTACTCCCTGTGCACCAAATTTTCCCAAAAGGCTTGACCCCATCTGAGTCCTCCCTCTGAAGGGTGTGGGAGGCCACATATGAATGAGACATAATCAGACAGGCCAAGAATTGCCTTAGCCAAAGCAGGCCATGAGCCTGGGAGAAGGCAAACCAGTAAGGCTGCTGTCTAGCCAAGGAGAAGAGCCTGGCAGAGGAGGCATCCGACTGCAGCCATCTGCCACCCCCTCCAACCCCACCCTGCCATTCAGGCTCCAGGGCAGGGACCCCACCTTCCCCCATCTCGTTTGCCTGCACACACCTTATAGACAGCGAAGGCTTCTAGCTCCACGGCGTAGAGGGTGTTGGGGTAAGGTGGCTGGAAGTGCAGGCGCATGGCCGTGGACTTGAGCGGGGGCACATCACAGGTGTTTGGGGTCACCCAGAAGGGGCAGTCAGATCTGTGCGTCCAGACCACGGTGATCTTGCCTTTGGTGTGGTTCACCAGGCACAGGGGGACAGGGCTGGGGTCCTTGGGCCCGGGACAGGCACCAAAATCCACCTCAATAGGCTCTATGCTGACGGGCGGGGGGAAGATGGCCATGTCATTGGTGCCGTCGAAGAAGTACTCAGTCATGGGGGGGATAAAGGGATACTGCAGGGCTGGCATGTCCTCCAGGTCCTGTGCGGGAGAGACCAATTGCTATTCCCCCTGACGCTGCCCTTTATCTGTGCGCTCCCTTCTGGAAAAGGCTACAAGAGCTCCACACAGGTCACTCCAACTACTAATGGAGGCACAGGACTGCCCAAGAATTGCTAGAGAAGAAAGCATGCACGTGAGGAGGGTCGCCCTCCCCCGGGGGCCCAGAGAGGTCACCATACCTCAGTGGGAATCATGAGGGCCCCGTTCCTATCTTGCTCCAGCTTCTTCTCCCTCAGCATGATGCCCAGGATGTCAGGAGGGTAGAGGGTCAGCCCTCGCACCAGGTGTGTGCGATACCAACTGAGGTGCTGAGGCCTGAGGATGGCCGGCTTGGTGCTGTCTGAGTGGCAGGTCCCGATCAGGTCCAGGAACAGCGGGTCCTGTGATATTTGTTCGTGTGGGGCTAGATTTTAGCCTCCGCTTACCACCTTGGCCAGGCACCAGCTGGTCGGGGCACCATTTGTATCACCTTGCCCAGGGCCCTGGGTTGGGGTCCTCACTGCCCTGCACATGCTGTGTGGGGTGAGATCCAATCCTCCCTGTTCCTGGCCCAGCAGCAGCAGAAAAGTCCCTGGCCTGGCAGCAGTCAGGCAAGATGGACATATCTACCTGGCTCAGAGAGGGTTTCATGTGCCCTGGCCGTGCTCTGGCTCCAAAAGCCGGGCTGGGGCCCTGGAGGCGACGACCCAAGCAGACAGCCCCAGAAGTTCCAGAATATAAAGGAGTGAGCACCAACCCTTGTCTTTATCATTAGGCCTCAGATGGGCCCCTCCAGCTCCCAGGGGAGCCCCTCCTCCCCTCTCCCCCACCACTTACTTGGTGGTGGATGAGACAGGCCACCCGCCGGAAGTAGATGATGGGGTGAGCGGGCTGGAAGGCACAGTGCAGGGTCATGCGGGCCTTGCCCACCAGGGTCCCAAAAGTAGGTCTGATGCTGAAGATGCTCTCCTGGCAGTCAATGGCGAACTGGAAGTGGGCCGTGCAGTCCGACTTGTTCTCAATCCACAGGGACTGCTCCGAGCGCTCCCTGAGGTTGACCCAGCTGAAGTTGACGCAGTAGTGCTGCAGAGACACGGCAGGACCTGGGCATAGGGGATGGGGTCCCTGTGAGTGGGCCCTGCTACCTTGGTGGGGCTGGGGCACCAGCCTCCTCAAGGATGTCTCAGAAAGGGTCCCACTCATTGGAGGTGGTGCTGCCTAGAGACAGGAGGCCAGGCTGGAAAGGCCCAGAGCCCCAGTAGCCTGAGCAGAGCTCCAGCACCACGAAGAGGTGAGGGCAACACTATCTCCAGGTGTCCATGACTGATTCCTCACTGAGCCCACCAGGGGGCAGCAGACACCCAGGCTGAAGGGCAAGGAGGCATCCGGCTCCTAGGAGCAGATAAGGAGCACTTCCCACCCTAAGTGTGGGCTGCTCCTGTCCCCACGGGGACTGCTGTGTCCCGGGGTTGCCAGTACCTCTACAGAAACCAACGACTTTGAGCAGGGTTTGGGAGGCACAGCCAGAGGGCATGATGGACAAGTAGTCCATAGTTCTGACGTCCAAGGTCTCAGGGTGGAAGAACACCGACACGCATTTCTTCTCTCCTGGGGGCACGATGCCATGGGCCGTGGGGCACGAGAAGGCCTGGTCTTTGGCCAGCATGTCTGGGGCCATTTCGATCCTGAAGGGGGTGCTCACCTGTGGGGCCAGGTCGGGGCAGGAAGGGTCTGTCACAGGGTAAGGCAGTTTGTCATTACCAAGGTGTTCAGCTGAGGGAGTGAGGGCAGCTGGTGTCCAGCCTGCACCCTACTTGTCAGCTTTGAGCGTGGGGCAAAGCCACCTCCAACAGGAGAAAGTAAGGGGCCAAGCTGTGTGCCCTGCACTGGGACCACCCAGATGGGGCACCGTTTTCTTTTCCCAAAGGTACCGTAAAGGCTGGCTGGGGTTCTGGAGTCAGGACAACCTTAGGGCTGCTCCTGGGGTTGCTCTGTGGGGTCAAAGGATACCCCAGCCCAGCTTCTAGCTGAGGGACAGGGGCACATCTGTTGACACGTGTGTGCATCATCAGACATAGGTTATGGGAGGCATGGGGCCAGAGGTATGGAGAGAAAGGGGACATGCTGTAAAGGGGGTGAGTTTTCAGACCACCCAGCCCTGTGGTCCTTGAGTCCTGCCCCCTACGCCCCCCACATACACAGGATGCATACCACTGATGGGTTATACAGCTTGATCTGCCTCTCAGCGGTGCAGCCCACAGCAACGGAGCCAAAATGCAGCACCTTCTGGAAGCCCTCAACATCCTGGTCTTCCGGTCGCTTCTGCTTTATGCTCACTAGTAGTTGGGCGCATTTGGCTGTGGCAGAGATGGGGGCTCTTGGGGAGAAACCCACTAAGGCCTCTGTGACCCCAGCTGAACAGCCCCTTGAAGAAGGCAGGTGTCCCCAAGGAAACACAGGTCTGTGACACCAAAGAGGGCAAAGAAAAAGCCAAGCCTGCAGGGCTGGAGGGAGGGTGGGAGGCTGGTGGAGGTCCCACGGGTGCCAGGGCGGGAGGTGGGGAAGGGGGCACACTGAGGCTTTGAGACCCAGGGAGGTGCGGCAGGTGGGCTCTGGGGACAGGTGAGAGGTCGGGCCTCACCCACAGCCTGTAGCTGGATGCTGCTCTTCTGCTTGCTGCCCTCCCCGTACCAGCACGTGGCTTCAACTTCATAGATGATAGCCATAAGGGGCTGAATGGTCACCTTGATCTGGGAGGCCTGGCCTGGCTCCAGCAGCCCCATGGCGGGCAGCATCTGGAACGGGCTGGGGACCTCCCAGGTGAAGAAAGTGGGCAGGTCCCTGCATGGTGGTGGAGGTCAGAACTATGGGGCTCATTCTGACCACTGCCCCTGCTTTAGAAAGACTGAGATGCTGGGCAGCTCCCTCTCCTCCCCCATCATCTTCCCCCACCAGACGTGCCAGTCTCTCCTGCTCCCAGGATCCCTCCTCATGGTTCCTGCTGTCCCCACCTCTAAGCCTCAGCCACTCCACTCCCCTCACCCCACATTGTCCAGGCAGAACCAGGCCTCGGCTGTGTCCCCCACAGCACACATGGGCAACTGCAGAGACGGTGGGCAGATCAGATTGTGGCAAGGCAAGGTGGCTCTCAGGTCCACACAGAACATCCCCTCTGCTTTCTCAAACCACAGCTGGTCCATGTACTCCTTCTGCAGTACAGGGGGCCGGGGGGCAGAGGCAGTTGCTGATCAGTGGTACCTGGGTGGTACTCAGAGACCACATACCCCACCCCAGCCCTTGGCCATCCCCCCAACATAACCACTGAGGGGTGGGCTGGGCCGTGGCCTTCCATCTTGGTCTCTGAGGAGAGGGCAGGTTACCGGTGCTCCAACACTGTCTTGGTCTCAGAGATATGGGGCCTCTTTTGCGAGGAACAAAGTATTTGGGGGAATGTTTTGAGAGTAGAGAGAGGCCAAAGAACCTAGGGCTTTCTGATGGCCAATTCAGTTGCACAGCCATTACCCCCCAACATCCAACTGGGAACCACTCCAAGTCTAGTGACTTTAGGATCTGAGCCCCTCCAAGGCTTCCCAAGCTGGCGTTTTTGCTCCAGCTGGCAGGACGTGTGTGTGGGGAGCTCCTTGCTGCTCTGCCCTGCCTCCTGTTCCAAGGTCACTGTGCCTGTGTCCCTCCCTACCCTCTGCTCGCCATGGCGGACCTCACCTCCTCCAGAGGCCGGAAGATGATGGGGAGCGTGAGGGTTATGCCCGGGCTCAGGAAGATGGGCTGAGGGATGACCGTGAAGAAGAACTTGGTCTTGGGGGGCCTGCAGGAGAGAGGGCATAAGCAGTTCAGAATCGGGGCTCAGAAAATGGAACGGGGAGAAAGATTAGGGAAGAACCAGAAAGCTGAGAGGGCTGAGTTCTTGGGACCGTGGAGGGGGAAACATGGAGCTTCTGTCACGGGAGGACCTGTCTCCCTCATCCTATAACTTTTCTCACAGACCTTCACTCCAGGATGGCAGAACACTGAACTAAAAGGCGCAGGGGTGAGGAAGCAGCACTGGTACCTCTGGTGCATGTGGGGGTTGATGGGGATGGGAATGGGGAAGGCGGCCCTGATGTAACCTAATGCCTGAGAGCTTAGCTGGGGGAAACCAAGGCTGAGAACAGAGGTGCTGGGGCTGCCTTTCCAAGCAGAGACCTCGGCAGAGCTGCAGAGCTCCAGGGTGGGTCAAAACTACAGATCCTTCAGACTTCAAATATATTAATAAGACCATATTGCCGACAACTCTATACCAATAAATGTTAAAGTTCAGATGAAATAAACACGTTCCTACAAAAAATAAAACTTTCCAAAACTGACTCAAGAATTATACAATAAATTTTATGGACTCCCCACCTAAAATCATCAAAGAAATAGAATAAGTAGTCAAAAATCTTCCCCCCCGGCACCCGCCGCCAAAAAAAACCCACTAGGCCAGGTGGCTTCACAGCAAGTCCTACCAAGAATGTGATAAAAAATAATTCCAGCATTATCTTCCCGACAATAAAAAATGAGGAACCACTCCCCAACATATTCTGTGTGAATCCATCATAATGTTGTTACCAAATCCTGACAGAGGCAGAAGAAGAAACAAAAATTACAGGCCAATCTCGCCCATAAGCGAAATATTGGCTAAAAGAATTTAGCAATATATAGAAATAATGTTCAATCATGCCCAAGTTGGGCTTATTCTAGGAATATACAGTTAGTTTAACATAGAAAATCAATTAACACGATCCACCACATCAAAAAATTGAGAGAAAAAGTCAAATGATCATCTCAATAAAGAAAAATATTAGATAAACTTCAACACATGTTTATGAGAAAACCTCCCAGCAACCTAGGAATAGAAGGGAATTTCTTTAACCTGATAAAGTCTAAAAAGACAAAACGGAACAAAACAACTACAGGAAACACCCAAATTAATGGTGAAATGTTGGAATCTTCCACTTTGAGATCATGAACAAAACAAGGATGGTTTCTATAACCACTTCTGTTCAACGGCAAGCAAAGACCAAGAGAGAAAAGGCATAAGATTGGAAAGAAAGAAAGAAAAATGCCATTTCCATATAAAATATGAGTGTGCACACAGAAAAAAAGGATTGACAACAAATTATTAGAATTAATGTGAGGATTTATCAAGGTTGCTGGACATGACAAGGCTCTGTACAAAACATCCATTTAAAAAATGACTTTCTAAAAATCTAGGAACACGCAGAAAATGAAACAACTGTAAAAGATATTGTATACAACATCGCCAAAAATATAAATGCTTGGGAATAAAGCTAACTAAAGATGTGCGAGAGATCTACGAAGAAAATTTTCCACTTTACTGAGAGAGACATGAAGAAATGTAAATACATATAAACATATATCATGTTCACGAATTGAAAGACTGTTTGTAATGATGTCAATTTTCCCTAAATTGATCTATAGGTTCAATTAAATCCCAGTCAAAATCTGAAAAAGTTTTTTATGTGTAAGCTGATTTGAAGATTTGTATCTTAAGCAAGACACGAGAAATTTTTGACCACAAAAGAAAAAGATCAATACATTTGATTCCTTTGAAATTAAGAAATTCTTTTCCAAAAGACCTATCAAGAGAGGAAAGACAAGCTACAGGGTGGGAGAAGATATTTACAACACATAACTGACATGGATTAGTATCCACAATAAGAACCTCTACTTAAAAAAAAAAAGGTAATCTAGCAGAAAAATGGGGACAGATTTGAGCAGGAATTTCAAAACGAAATGATCAATAACATGAAAAGACATCCAACTGTATTAGTAATCAGGGAAATGCAAATTAAAACCACAACAAATTATCATTATTGGCAAAAATTTTAAATCTTGTATGGGAATGCATACATGGCTGGTGGGAATGTAAATGGATACAAGTATTTTGGAAAATACTTTGGCTTTATCTACACTAAGCAAACATGTACATGTTCTAAGTCACAGCAATTCTACTCCTGTGTATCAACCCTGGAAAAACTCTTGTACCTGCACAATGGGAGATGCATACAGGATGGTTGATAACAGTCCCAAACTGGAAACAACCCAAACATCCCTCAACAGAAGAATGAATGAGTACATTATAATACAAGCATATGTTGGAATATTATACTGCAGTGAAAAAGGATGAACTATAGCTGCATATGGATGAGTCTTACAAACATAATTGAGCAAAATAAAAGAATGACAAACGTATACCATATTATTCCACTTACATAAAGTTCGTAAGAAGGTAAAATTAAACTATGTCATTTAGAGGTGCTAACATAGGTGGTCAATCCAATTGAGAAAAGCAAGGACATCATTATCATGAAAGTCAGGATAGTAGTGACCTTTATGGGTAGGGAAGGCGTTCCAATAGGGGTGGGGCACATAACAGGAGAAGGTGAGCTTCAGACATTCTAATTTTTCCATTATTTAATCTGGTCACATGGGTTCCACTTTCAATAATTATCCAAAGCATACACGTCTTATACACTCTTCTGGCTTTATACGCCATTTTAAAAGTCTTTTTTTTTTTTAAAGAGTGCCTGCTTTGGGGGCTCAAGGGCGCAGGGGCTGGGTCTCTCACCCTCCATACTGGTACCTGTACTTCATCTTCTGGATTTGCAAGGATAGATTTTTCAGAACCAGGTTCTTGGTGATCTCCTTCCCAAGCTCCCAGCCTTTCCACTGCAGCTCCTCAGCCACCTCAATGCCCCAGACGACCCTCTTCCTCACTTTGTCCTGCTTCTTTGGGAAACATATCTGAGTGTCCATGTCACTGGTGGGCTGCTCAGTTGGCAGGGAGAAGGGGGAGAAGAAAGAACGCATTAGCGAGGGGACAAAGGTCTCCCCACCTCCAGAAAGTAAGGAATTACACCACGCATCGCCCCTGGGGGACGGCCTGGAGAGAGAAGGTGAGGAGCAGGCAGGCTCTGGAGTTGGACATTACCTCTTCCAAAAACCATTCACTGGAATGGTTTTCCAACTAAATTTCCTGCGACCCTGCCCCTGAAGCCTTCCCTGGGCCACCCCATCTGGCCATTCCATCTGGCACACTTAGCAATCTTAGCCGGCCTGCACTGCTCCTCAGTGCACCCTCAGGGACCACTCCCCTCAGGGGCTGCCTCCTCCTCCTCCTTTTCCTCTTTGTCCTATCCCTTCATTACATAACACCCCCCAGCTGGAGCACTCTATCCCAGGTACTTTTCCAGATACATGGATACGCCGCCATTTGGTCTCCCATCCCTCATCTGGCTGGTGGAGCAGAGGAAGGAGCCAATTCACCTACAACCAACCCCACCCCATGCCCTGACTTTGGGGCCATTCTAGGCACTGCTCCTGATGATGCTGGAAGTGCAATGTACCAGTGCTTCCCGGCTATAATGGAACATCCTTTTGTGGGCTGATCCCTAACTGTTCTCTATCTGAGGAGAGGGGGTGGATGGAGATCCCTGGGGCAGCAAGGTGAACACAGGAGGAGGAACCAGGTGGCTCTTCCTACCACAGTCATTGCTGTGAATGCTCAACTCACTGCCATGTTATTTTATTTTTGACCAAGTATCGCTTTTATATTGTTACATAACATAAGGCCATATTCAGCTGTTCAACAAATATTTGTGGACTACCTATTATGTGCCAGACACCGTGCTAGGTGCCAGGACTACAATAGTGAACAAGGCTGACAAATCCCTTCTCCCTCTGAGCTCACACTCTCAGTTTCAATATTTACAGTGTCAGATGGCCAACACAGTATTTGATTTGCTTATGGAGAAAGGGTGACATGGGTGAGCCAGGTAATTTATTATAAATATCAGTTGGTGCATCAGTCAGGTCCAACCAGGAAAACAGAAGCCATTCTGGGTTTTCAACAAGGAATTTAATGCACAACCAGGGGAGAGTGAAGTAACCCCAAACTTAGAAACATCAAATAGCTGCCACCACATCTAGGTTAGGGGAGATGAGGGTTCTCAGAGCCCAGAGGCCTGTCTGGTAGAGATTGGAGGCACCGGGAGATGCAGCTGCTGACAGAAACACTGTCAAAAGCAAAGAAGGAGACAGAAAAATACACCGGCTCCTCCCTTCCTCCCACCTTCCAATCTCCTGCCAGCTGACAGCAGAGCAGGGAAGGGCCGTGCGTGAATCTGAGAGCAAAGAGGCCCGAAATGGCACGGATGGAAGGGTGAGACGGTCCACAGGGAGGCGAATGCAACCACCCTCGCCTCTAAGGAGACATGAGCATCTTCACACAACACAGACACGCGCTGCACCAAACACAAAGTCGTACCCCACAATCACACCCCAGACAGTCAGGCCCCCCCCCCTCCGCAAGCCCTGCAGAGCCACTGACAGAGAACCCCCAGGGCTGCAAAAAGGAAGCAACATCCATGCATTGGTCAAACATAAAGTCCTAGTGGTCAAGGTCAGAAGAGCTTCTGAAGGAAGAGAGAACTCCCGGCCACTCCATTAGTCTCCGACTCACACCGCCCTTGAGTTCTCCTCCCACCTCGGTCACCACCACTGCTACCACCGCTCTGGTCAGCTTGGTGCTCTATCTATGCAGGGTTTAGTGCTGGGGTGTAGACAGGAGAGTCCGGTCCTCTCAGATTTCTACCCACCTGCCCTGCCACCCACCCCTCACCCTGACCCTGCTGCACCCTGCTCCACCACCCTGAACACATCCTCACCCGGACACTGACGGTGCTGCTGCAGGCACTCATGGCCACACTGCTGCCAACAATGGTAGGAACGGCTATCGTGCTGGTACTTTGGCATGATCCAGAGTTCATGGTATAGTCCCCGCTGCCCCTAGTCCTCTTGAGGGGGCTTGGGGCTGCCTGGAAGAGCATCGGGCACCTGGAACACAACTCCAAGGGGAGTACTCCTCTGGCTACCAGGAGTTCCTGCCAGTTTGGAGCTGGGAAGAGACCAGAGGGGAGACAGGAGGGACATGAAGAAGAGAGGCTGATGGAGTAGACTCTCCATGGCCATCCTTATCACGGAGGAGTGCCTGCTTCGGAGTTCTGGCAACAGGTATGAGGTGGCACCATGAGGAACAAGCCTGGATACAAGATCCACGGCTTTGCTCAGGAGCCTAGAGACTCAGCATTCAGGAAAGGCACTTAGAGGAGGGACTTGGGGACAAGGCCCATGCGGCCAGGCCCTCCACAGCCACACTTGGCATTTCTCACCAGGCCCCCAGTGAGTGCTACTGAAGCATATGCATTACCTCTATCTGGCTTTTACTCTCTATTTGTTTCCTCTGAACGTGTCTTGCCTCCTGTGAGAAGAAGAATAAGGGGCGAAGAAGAGGCAAATGAGACTGGAGGGCTCTTAAGTCTTCTGGGTTTCCTCTAACTGTATGCAATGTATAGTTGAGGTTTAAAGGAAACATTCACTGAAATAATGACTCAATCCAAGAACAAATGAATCACCCTCTAAAGCAGAGGGATCCGTGGATGGACTGCAGCTGAAAATCATATGCAAATATATATGCAAATGTTATAGGCAAATTATATGCAAAATGTCATGTGTATGGATATGTACTCTTTTCCAGGGAGAGCATCCACAGCTTTCACCAAATGCTCAAAAGGGTGCCTGGCCCTGCCCTAGGGGGACACACCAATGTCCCAAACTGACTCTGGCTCCATCTCCTCAAATCCTCTCTTCCTTTAGCAGACACCCAGGGGTGGCTACCATATTGGACAGCATCAATACCTTTTTGAACATACGTATATTTTTCAGACTACTCAGTACCCTTCTCCACCGAATAACAATCTCAAAAATAAGTAACTTCTACTGACGTTTACCACGAACTTATCATGGGCCAGGCAGTGTTGCAAGGCCTTCACATGTATTTTAGTCCTTACAGCAGTTTAGGATTAGATGCGAATTGCCTTTTATTTGGCTTAAAATGAACTCTTTTCAAATTTTGGAGTCAGTGCCTTATTATAACACATTATGCTTTAGCAAACAATTTTATGGTCACTCGTTAGAAATTTACACATGTCCACCACGCACTCTCCCGTCCCTTCCCCACATCCATCTAGAGCAAAAGATTCTGTTGATTCCGTTTTTCCTAATTGGCAACATCTCCAAAGCTTCTGAAGGGGACTATCTTAGATCCACTCATTCAGTAATTCATTCATTCACAAACAATTTCCTGAGTTCCTGTTAGGCACCGGACAAGACAGACAAGGCCCCTACCTTCAACTGTGAAGTGTACGTTCAGGTGGAATCAAATAAATGCAAGCTGGGGAGACAGGGAGGAGGGTCCCATTACTTGTCTGTTACTGATTGGCTCTGGAGTCCTGCCCGTGACCTCAGGGGATTCTACATACAGCCCCTGCCCCAGGGCCCTGAAACAGTCTCCCATCAACATGTGAAACGTCCCGGCGAGTGCATAGAAGAGATGAGAGATGATGGGGTAGAAAGCTGGTCCAGATTAGGTCTTAGGGCTCAGGGGAGGGAACGCTGACCCCGGAGCAAGGGAAGCTGGCTTCCAGCAGCTGCTCAGATTTGTTTGAGATGGGCACGTCTCTCTAAAACGCTGAGCCTCAGGCCCTTTGCCTGTGAAATGAGAGTTACCCTGCCTATTTCACCAAGCTGAGGTGAAGATCGGTTGAAATAAGGGACTTGAAAAAGCCCTAGACAAACCTATGTTACTATAATTACCAATCATACCTCCCACACCAGCCTGCACTACTCTTCCAAAAGACTCCCCCTTCTGGAATTATCGTGAAGACACCGGGCAAGGAACTGGTGCTTTTTAATCCAATTTTCTAATCTCGAGGACTTGAGAAAAAATATTTCATCAGCATCCTTTATTTGCCTAATTTCCAACCTAAAACTTCCCAAGATGACCATGGAAAAAGTGGCAGGTCCTCGTGGAAAGTCGAGGGAGGAAGAAATAGGTAAAATGAAGAGAAAAAATAGACTTAGAGCTGTTTCTCCTTTCTCTTCAGAATCGCCGGTATGATTGATCTCGCCCAAGTCTCAGTCCCACGAGGCTCTCTGAAGGACATGGGGGGTCCCCTGGCCACCTCCCGAGGGGGTGGTCTCCCGGGAAGGATACCTTCCCCGGCCACTCGCGCCGCTCCCTGGGTCCCTGGGATCAACGCTCAGAACTCACACCGCCGCCATGTTGTCGTCTCCATAGATACAGGACTCGCAGGGCCGGCGTCCCCTGGTATCCCAGGGCAACGACGGCAACCCGAAGGAGTCACGATTCATAGAAGGCGAAAGCGCCGCCCAACTTTAATCTTTACCCTCAATTTTTATTTCCCGCCTTTACCTGCTAGTAGTAACTGGACTTCGGTCAGTCGCAGCATCGTATGTATAGTCTCCCAGTCCCCTAGCATGGTACATATAGTCTCTTGTCGTGCCGTCCCCTCAATCGTGACTTTAGTTGACGACCTGGACTGGGCACCTGAGTGAGTCGATCCTGTTCCTTCCCGACATGCTTTGGTGACACAGGATCAGAATCTCAACCGGAGCTTCATTCTGTGATTGCAGTTGTTAACGTAAAAGCAGCCCGTACTTATTTCTTATCTGCATATTGCTTTGCAAATAGATTCCTTTTGCTGATGGGAGAGAATGCGTCCTTGGAGTTTTCTCCAGCATTTCCTCCTGCCCAACACAAAGCTAACTCTTTAGGGACCTGAGGCAAACGTGTGAAGAGGGCATTGCTGTACATAATGTGGATTTGGGGGAGCCCGTTTGTCCGTGTGTGGGTGTGCTGGGGGAAGGGTCTCATTTGATGAAGGCTCCTTCCATGGGTGAAACTGGAAGTCTCAAAGTTCGTTCATGGACAATGAAAGACGTTTCCCTCTCTGGGACAGCGATGGAGGGTGTTAGGGGGCGAGACCTTTGTGAGTTTAGGGGCAAACCCAGAAAATAAATTCTCATTTTTGGAAAGTTGAGTTTACTTGTGAAAGGTGAAAGATGGCCTTTGGTGACAAAGTGTCCTGAGAGACCACGTGGCCAGAGGCTGGCTGAACTGGAGGGAAGGGGAAACTAAGGGGTCCGTTAATTTCTGCCAGCACGATTAGGTCTGGAGTTTTCTTGGGACTGAAGAATGTGGGACTCAGTGAGCTTTTTCACTGGTTTTAACGTCATTCTCAGCATCTGAAACCTGTACTTTGGACATGATGACTTTTATGCCTTTTGTCATTCCTGTAATGATTTTCTGTTTGTTTTCCCCTAAGCTCTTTTTGAAAGGATCAGCCCAAGTCAACTGGGGCTAAGGGACCTATTTATCCATTCTTAGGCCAAAAAGAAATAGGGAGGAGTGACTCTGGGGGCAAGACTTGGTAGTGGCCTCAGGAATCCTGGCAAGAAAACCCCAAGGAGAAGGAAGAGCTCATGCAAGGAGCCACAGATCCCAGTGCCTCTTCCCTGAGAGAATGCCTCTCCAGGGACCGGGCATGCCCAACTCTTGGTGGATTCTGGGCTCGGGAAGATGAAAAGACGTTCTCAGTAGGGGTCCTGTGGATTCTGCTTCTGTGAAGTTCTGGCCGCCTCCCTGAGTTCTGCTGGTGTGAGTGACCTTAACTCACGTGGACTCCCAGGGAGAGGCCTGAGCTGGACTTTGCCCCAGGAGACAAACAGCACAGAAAGGGGCGTGGCAAGGGGTTGAGCCTGAGGAAGGGAGAGGAAGCCAGGCTTGCTTCGGAAGTCCCCCTTTTCAGGAGCCCAGAACCTGTGGGAGATCATGGGTGCTGGGTCCTCGTGACAACATGTTCTGTGGATCCAAGACAGACAATGGAGGTGGGTGCTGTTTGGTTCAAGGCTGTGAACAAGAGTGAGTGGTGATTCAGGAAATTGATGAAGACCAGCACGTGAGAGGAGGGAGGAAGGACGATGGGTAGAAGACAGATTCTAATCCTCCTGGTTGGAAGCTGAAGATGGGGGTAATAAAGCATAGCCAGTGACTTGGGCTTCAGCACACACAAATATCTTTTCTAAGCTTTTTTCCCACACCTCCCTGCCTCCCCCTGCAATAGAGAAGATTGTGGGCCAGGAAATCAGGCAGACCTGAGATTAATCCTGACTCTCCTACTTATTGGCTATGTGACCTTGGGCAAGTCACATGACCTCTCGGAGCCTCAGTTTCCTCATCTGTTACCTGGGGATAATTATCAAAAGGCTGGTGTAGGGAATGAGTGATCAGGCATGTGTAAAGAACTTAACACATGGTAGACGATCAGCAAAGGTGAACATACACACACACACACACACACACACAGAGGAAGGTCACTCACTAAATGAGAGGTTCCTATAAATAAGTCACTAGGCCCTCTGTGTCCCCTCCTCTCCTGCACACTGGAGAGGCAGGAAGTTCTCCTCTCCACATCCTCCTCTTGTTTCTCCAAGGAGGCTGCCTTGCTGCTCCAAGGTGGAGAAAGACAAAAGGAGATGCCAGGGTGATCTGCTGTCCAGATGGCAAGTTAACCCAGCTCCAGCACTTGAAAGGCCCTCTCCTACCTTCTTTCCCCTGAAACTCTGACTCCATTTTGAGTGTTGGTCCTGAAATCAGGTCTGCATCCAAGATGTACTTAATCTAGAAGAGGGAGATGAGGAGGTGCTCCTGACCTCTGAATTTAGGGGAGTAACTCCTCTAAGCTAAGCCTGAGGGGTGGAGAGTGATAGGAGGCTTCAGCCAAGAGGGCCACTCGGGTGGTTCAGGGCTTGATGTGGGGGCAGGCATGGAGCATTCTCTGCATTAGAGTGCCATGTTCCCCTGTAGCAGCTGGCAGGTGGAGGAGAGTGTGTTAAGAGATTGATGGCACCTCCAGCCTGAAAGCAGCCAGGGCACAGTTGGCAGGGGTTTGGGGTAGATGGCCATATGTCAAGAGAATTCAAAGGAAAGTGTTCCATTCTGCCTGGGACCTCCATAAGGTTTTCTCATTCTCCTGTGCCAACCCAGATCCCCCTAGATCACTTTCTTCCTCTGTTCATCATCCTCACCAAAGGGTAGATAGACACACAGGCCAACAGTAGGGAGATGGAGAGAAAAGGACAAGAAGCTTGATCCCATAAGACTACAGTTCAAGTCCTGATTCTAGCGTTTGATGGCTGAGCATTTTCAGGCAAGTTGTTAAACGTTCCAGAACCTCACTTTCCTTACCTGTAAAATGGGAACAAATGTGTAGTATTCAAAGCGCTTAACAGTTGGTAAGGTGTGGAGCATGGCCTCTGGAAATGGACTTCAACTGGGCTTAGAGCCAGAGTGGGCTTCTGAGAGCCCACATTGTGCCAGGCCTTCACCCTTTAGTTGTTGGGTCATGGGGAAGCCTATGGGGTGCAGGGAGGAGACTGAGAGAGCAGCCACAGCAGTGGAGGACTCAGTCAGTGACTATTTATGAACTGGCGCTAAAGTAGCTGTAGATTTCAACAGTCAGTAAAGCTACACTGAATAGTGTTAGTTGTAAGTCAGACCCGAGGACAAATCCGTGTCTCGTCTACTGTGTACAGTTATTTATTTCCAGCCAAAACGTGAAGTCTCTCCCCCTCTAATTCCTCCTCATTGGTGGACGATCAGTCATCACGTGTACCTGCTCTTTCCTTTACTCTGTGTGTGCTCCTTCTGCGTTAGCTCTCCCCGCTGTCTTCCCTGCACCATCTCCTGCAGGCTCGCCAGCTCCGTGCATCCCTGGCCAGCACCATGGACAGCTCCGGCTGACCAGCCCATCCTAGGCCATCCCATTCTTCCTGCCTTCTATCTCCTCTTCTCCCACCCACCCTAGCACAGAAACTCTGAGGTATGAACTGAATGAGGGACATCCCTGAGAAGACAGTGGAGTGGAGTGGTTGAGAACCAGTTCTGGAATAAAACAGACTGGATTTGAATCCTAACCCCGCCAGCTCCCAGCTCTATGATATTGTTCCTTGTCTCCTATAAAACCCGTCTCCTCATCTGTAGACAGAGAACACCTTAACAGCTACAGCAAAGGTTGTAAGGTTTAAGTGAGATAAAAGATTTAAAGAACTTAGCACAGTGCCTGGCTTATTATATGACCCGAATAAATGAAGAACACCACTGTTCTGTGACTTTCTATCCTATCTGATTCCTCAAGCCCTTTTCTAATCCATTTCTGACTTTTTTCAATCTATTTTCCTCTCTCAAGTGAAGGTGTCATAGCGTGATCACTGGCTCAGTGCATCTGGCCTGTCTTGGGTTTGGAAATTGGCTTGGACTTCATGTATGATAAGCGAGCCCACCCCTGACTGGCCCATGAGATTCTGTCTTTTAGATTTTTTTTTACATTTTAAAAATTTTGAGTTAATTTTAGATGTACAGAGAGTCATAAAAATAGTACAGGGAGTTCTCATAAACACTTTACCCAGCTTCCCCTTAAGTTAACATCTTACATAACCATAGAACATTTATCAAAACTAAGAAATTAACCTTGGTACAATAGTACTAATAGAAAAGTGCAGAATTTATGTATATTTCACAAGATTGTCCACTAATGTCCTTTTTTGGTTTAAGTATCCAATCCAGGATCCAAACTGGGGTGTTTCCTGAATCTTTCTTTGCCTTTCATGACCTTGACTCTTTTGAAGAGTCCTGTCAATTATTTTGTAGAATGTTCCTCAATCTGGGTTTGTTTCTTATGATTAGAGTAAGGTGTGCATCTTTAGGAAGCATAACACAGGGGTAACATGCCCTTCTTAGTGCATCATATCAGAGGGTACACGGTGTCACTGTGTATTATTGGTGATGTTAACTTTGATCACTTGGCTAAAGTGGTGTCTGCCAGGATTCTCCACTGTAAGTTTCTATTTTTTCCTCTTTATTAGATTTTGATCATACCCATCTTTTGCTTCTCTAGGATTAAGAGTTCAAAACCAATAAACCTGTCCTCACAGTAACCTTTCCACCCCTACACTCCCAACCACTCCCCCAAACCACACCCATTCCCTATTATCTGCCTGGCCACTTTCCTCTGAGCTTTCTTGAGTTGGGCATTCAGAGGTGTGCGCAGAAGCCAAATGCGGACATATCTGAAGTTTGTGAGGGCAAAAGGGTACTTCTGGCTCATTTTCATGGACCTTCTTGTTGAGGTCGTACAAGTTTCTGCTTGCGGGGGCGCTCTGAGAAAAACTGGCCAGCACTGTCCACAGGAATGTCCAGCCCCTTTCTTAGGTCTGGCCTCAACCTTTGAGCACTTTCTTCAACATCTAACATTTGACTTTTTAAAATTGCTAATAGCATTCCTTCCACTTGGCCATGTATAGCTCCTTGCTACCCACTAGCCCAGATCCTTGAGCTTCCTTCCTTCTAGAAGGCTCTTCACTCCTCCCAGAGTTTGCTATCATCAGAGATCCTGCCACCAGAGCAGATACATAACATTCCTTCAGTCAACCGAGTGTGAAGTGCTGTGCTCATCCAACCCTCCCCTCTGTCCCCCTCTCTACCTGCCCCAGGTTCATTCCGGGTCAATGTGTCTTCTCATGCCGTCCCTTAGAAGATGAAGAGGCACCACACTTCCTCTAGCCTCATGCAGGCTCCATTTTTAAGAGCTTTTGTGTAAAATTGTGTTAAAGGTCTCTGGAAAGCCTCAGAAGATGTTTTCCTAGGTTCCCAGTCTCTCCTTGCCCTTTGTCCTGGTTACTATTGCTGTGTAAGAAATTACTCCAAAACTTCAAGGTTCGAAGCAACCATTTTATCTTGCTTATGATTTTGCGGGTCAGGAATTCAGGAAGGGCTTAGTCAAGCACTTCTCGCTTGAAGTCTCTCATGCAATTCCATCCAGATATTGGCCAGGGCTGCAGCCATCTGACGGCTCCATTGGGCTAGATAGCCAAGACGGTCCACTCACGTGGCTGAGAGTTGATGCCGGCTATTGGCTGAAAGCTCAGCTAGGCCATGATGGGAATCTCTATCTATAGCCTCTCCAGCTTGGAAATCTCAGGGTAGAACCGGGCAGAAGCTACATGGCCTTTCTGACCTAGCCTCAGGCCAGATTCAAAGGGAGAGGAGTGTCAAATAATTTGTGGACATATTTTAACCACTGCCGCTCCCACCAAAATGCGATCCTCTGACGGCATGTAGAACATTATTCTTCCAGGGCCACCTTCCCTGACAGCTTCTTGGCCACCCCCAGCCCCATCAGATCTTTTAGATTGAGGCTGGGACTGCCTTCCTCCCATTCTTCTGGGATGGTAAATTAACAGTTCCCACTTCCCTCAGTTTGCTGCTGCAGTGGACCTGGGTTGCTGTCTGGACTCTGCCAGTGTGTGATTTGGGGAAAGTGACTTCACTTCTCTGGGCCTCAGTTTCTTCTCTGCAAAGTAGGAATTAGGAGTGACCCCACTTCACAGGCTGTTAGGATCTTAAAAGAGAGTGTAGATTTAATTTTTTTTTAATTTGTCTTTTTTTTTTTTTAAAAGATTGGCCCTGAGCTAACATGTGTTGCCAATCTTCCTCTTTTTTTATTCTTCCCTCCAAAGGCCCCTAGCACACAGTTGTATATATTCTAGTTGTAGGTCCTTCTATGTGGGATACCACCTCAGCATGGCTTCATGAGGGGTGACATGTCTGCACCCAGGATCCGAACAGGTGGAACCCTGGGCCACCAAAGCAGAGCACGCGAACCCAACCACTCAGCCATGGCCTGGGCCCCTTTAAAAGATAATGTAACTAGCTCGACTAGCACAACTGGTGCTCCTAGGTGTAGAAGAAATACCTGTGGGCAAGTCATTTTCCCTCTTGGAGCCTTAGTGTGTTTATCTCTGAGATGGGGATACTAATTCCCTTATCCTGCTTCCCCATGTGATCAGAGGGGGTCTTAAATGGACTGCAGCAGGGGGCCAGCCCAAAGGTTGAGGCTTGCCCACCCCAGCCTGGGTGTGAAGCCCCCTGTGTCTGTGCCTCACTGGGGCGAATGCGATGTGTGCGTGCGAGGTGGCCTGGGTGTGCCTTGGGGCAGCGCTGAGTGCAGGGTGGGGCCTCTATCTGCCAGGCCTGGCCTTATCAGATCCAGGCTGGCCACAGCGTGGCCCAGTGGAACAAAGAGGCTTTTGAGAACCAGGCTGGGGTGTGGGACGTGGGGCGGAGCCCCAGGAGGCGCATTCCACACAGGGGGCAGAGGGCACAGGGTGAGGAAGCTGCTGCCACCAACCCCTGCCAGGGTTGTTTCCCCATGGTGAAGGCACCCTTGGAGAGGGGAGCAGGGCCTGTGCTCTCCCCCACGGGCTCCCTTCCTAGAGTTGGACTTCTTGGGGGCGCAGCATTTCCCCTCTCCTACTCCCATTTTGCAGTCTCCCTTCCTGGCACTTTTAGCACCAGCCACACTGGCTCCCAGTCCTTGAGCATGCCCTGCACTCTCCCTCCACACATCTGCGCCCAATGATCCATCCACCTACCCTTGCCCAAGCCACTCACACGCTGAAGGCCCAGCTCAAAGCCACTTCCAGGCAGTCCCCCTATACTTTATCCCATGTGGCACCGTATGGAACTTCTCTCTGAATTTTCATCACTTGTGGAATCGGCTGACAGTAGCAGAGGCCCAGGGCCTTCAGGTCCACTGTATAAGGTAGTACAAGTTGTACACTGCACAAGGGCTCTAGGCTGGGCAGGCAAAGGAGGCTGAAATCCAGACAGGCTGCACGTCCCACAGTGCACCCGGAATGAGGTTCTGCCCTAAACGGACTTTCTGTCTCCTGGAGCCAGGCCAGAAGAGTTGCCTCTTCTAGTTGGATCTCCTGAGGGGTGTGTTTACTACATTTTTCCAATGGAGGGGTGCCTATTTCTGGTTCCCACACTGGGGCTGTGGGTGCTAACAGGGTTGGTTGCCTAAGGGATTGTTGTGTTCATTTTAGCCCTTCCCAGCACAGGGCCAGTCGCTGTCAGAAGCCATCCCGCAGGCAGCATCTTCAGGCGTGTGTTGGGGGAGAGAGGAGAGTGCAGGCCCACGTGGCTTTGAAAGAGCCCTGCCCAGTGGTGATTGGGTCTTTCCAAACAAAGGCTGCAAGGACAGCTCAGAGATGGGGACCTGAGGAGAGGTCTCGGCACAGACAGGTTGGGGAGCCAGGGAGCAATTGCCCCTGTGTTGAGGGCAGTCTGCCCAGGCAGCTCCAGAGCCCTCACAGCCAGGACGTTCCCCATTTTGTCTCCTGGACCTCGACACGCCAGGTCTCCCTGTCTCCAGTTCTCCCTGAGGACCTGCGGGCCTAGGCACAGGTCTTGCAATTTGCCTGGACTGGGGTATCAGAGGCTACTCTGAGTCTCCTCCCCCTGCACTTCCAGTGGGGAGAGGGGCACAGAGAGAGCAGGAGCCTGGAGGGTCCCTTGAACTCAGGTAGCCCAGCCTTGGGCAGTGAGGAGAGATGACACCTATATGGGACGTCGCCCTTACAGGTGCAGATACTGAGGCCAGAGAAGGGCCAAGGTCAAGGGCTCTGGCATGGGAGAGCGAGATCTCACAGTTAAAACCTGAGGTCAACTTGGGCCCTCTCCCCACACCCACCGCTCACCTGAACTGGCTTCTTGTCCTGCCATTCTAGTGCCTAAAAGTCTGCAGTCCGTCACCTTCTTTCTGACCCCACAGCCACCTCTTTAGTCCAGGCCACCAAGTTCTCTCCCCAGTAAACAACTGCCCGCTTCCACGGCTGCCTTCTCTGTCTGTCCTCCGCGCTGCAGCTGGTGAGCTTTCTGAAACGATCTAGTCGTGAGCTTCCCCAACTTCGACCCCCCAGGCACTCTCCAGGCCTTCAAGATAAAGTCCAGGTGCTTGGAACTCAAGAATCTGTGTCATCAAACTCCTGCCCACCTCTCTACCCCAGCTTTGCCAAGCCCACATGAGTAGAACAGCTCTGCAGTGCTGACCCGACGGTGAGCCCCAGGCTCACTCAAGCCTCCCAGCCTTGGCACTTATTGTGTCCCCAGACTGGATCCCCTTCCTTTACTTACCTGCCACACAAACTCCTCTTTGTCCTACCTGCAGCATCCTCCCCTCCAGGAAGTCTTCCTGCTTCCCAGCTTCTTCCTGTCACTCCCATAGCCCCTCTGAGGATGTCAGTCACAGCACTTAGCCCATGTTGTGGACATCCATCTCCCTACGCCGCTCCCTACCACCCAGGAGTTCGCTGAAGACAGGGACCGCCTCTGTCCCCACTCTGGTGCAGTGCCCGACTCCAGGGAGTCCAGTAAGCGATGAGTGAAGGGTGAACGAAGATCACAAATGTGGATGCAGCAGCCTTGGGGGCTGAGCGTGGTCCTGGGAGGAGAGGCCAGTGTTGGGTAAGTAGCTGCCTGGGCCCGGGCAGCGTCGTTGGCCTTCCTCTGGCCTCAGCATCATACGGAGGAGGGTCAAACTCCGTTCTGGTGGGAGAGATTGGGGCCATCATGCTGCAGAGGTGGAGGATGACTTTCCAGGCTGTGTCTCCTTGTCTCCCCACTTACACAGTTTCCTCAAATCTGCACCCAGGATTCCCAGAAAAGCTGCAGGGCCCCACCTCCACCCTAAAGTTGGTCTTTTGAGGGTCTGAATTCAAACAAAATTTTTTTCTGAATCTTTGCAGCCTTCTTTGTCTGAAGAATGAATGTATTTCCTGGGGAGTTCCATTGAGAATAGAAAGGTCGGGGGACACCAAATGGCTCTGTGTCTGCAAGACAGAGTGTGCCCAGGCCCAGTAGGAGAGGCGGGTAGGCCCCCCCACAGGGTAGAGCTCTCTCCCATTCCCTCCCTCTTTCTCTCTCTCTCCCAGTAGAATATCTACAGGGAATGTGCAGATGAAAGGACAAGAGTATCTTGACCTTGACCTTATGTTTCTCATTGTAAATGAGTTCACGGACATTCTGGGCCCTGTGAGCCTGGTCCATGAGAGTCAGCCACGGAGAGATGGGTCCACTCTAGATGTGCTGACAAAGCAGATTTCCAGGCCTGAGTCACTGAGAGTGCCTCCCAGAAAGGACCCAAGTTCACCAACGGAAAAGCCTTGTGCTTGAAAACAGTGGGCCCAAGAGCCAGACGCATGGGTTCAAATCCTGCTTCTGTCACTTGCTGTGTGATCTTAGGCAAGTCACTTAATTTCCCTGTGCTTCCATGTTCTTGTCTGGAAAATGGTACTATGAAAGGGTACCCCACATAAGACTGTTATGAAAATTAAATGGGTTACTACATATAAAGCACTTAGAACAATGCCTGGCAATGGTTAATCTTCGTTAGGTGATAGCAGTTTGTCATTATAGCCTGTGGGGGTGTATTTCCTCCCAGATGGCAGCTGCCAGGGTAAGGAAGTTTTCCCTGGAGTTTTCCTTGCTGGTGGTGGGGGATGGCTAAGACTCTGAGCATTCACCCCCACAAAGTCATCTCTGTAAGAGGAGAGAATCTGGGCAGTGGGCCTTACCTCTGGCTCTCCACACTGGGGGGAACCCTAATTTGTAGCATACGCCAATTTCCATGGTGTAAATACTGCCACCATGACCTGTTTCAACTGGCTCCTGAAATTCCTGAAAATTTAACCATTGTACCATTGGGCCTGGGAATCTCAGCTGATCTGTGGTGAGTATAGAAAAACCTGCCTTGGGACAGAGAGACCAAGAGAAAATGAAGAAGGGAGTCCTCCTGTTTGGGCAATAAACTAACTGGGCCTTCTCTAGACTAAGCGTGTTTCTCAAAGTGTGGTCCATGGACCATCTGCCATGTTCTGGGTGTTTGTAAAAATAAGTTCCTGGGCCTCACTCTGGACCTATTAAAGCAGAAACCTAGAAGTAAGGCCAGGAATCACTTTGGAACAAGCCGCCCAGGTGATTCCGAGGTTGAGAACTGCTAGGTTAGGAACCCCTGCCTTATCCAGGAAGTCAGAAGCGGCCACTAGGAGTGTGAATTCTACAGACTCTTTTCATACCACTGCCCATTATCCACAGTGAAGAATGAGAAACCCAGGCCCTGAGAAAGAGCAGAGGAAGAAGAGAGAGCGCCGTGACTGGGGCACAATGAGCTGGTTCTAGATGAGTGAAGTGACCCTGAACGAGCTACCGCAGTTCTCTTCTGGTCCAATGGCATTTGGCGCAAACTTTGGGGTCAGCATGTAAAGGCCTTGCCTGGCCCAGAGCCCAGCTCTGTTGGGACTTTGCAGAGCTGCTGGATGAGAAAGGGCTCAAAGAGGTGGAACTCTGCAGGTTTTGTCCCTGCAAGAAGGAGAGCACACTCCTGGACACACTCACCCAGGCTCCAGACTATCTCTGTGTTGGCCCCTCTCAGCGTCCTGGACCCTACGTCTCTAACAACTTAAATAATTTTTATTACAAAAGGAAGAAAAGACCAAAACATCCCCAAAAGTCTCCCATGGGCTTCCCCCTCCGCGCCAATAAATAAGGTGGGGGAGACTGACTGGAGGAGGGGGCAGGGTCGTGGTTCAGCAGAAGAGGGAGCTTAGCCTGGGCAGGGGTGGGAAGGACATTCAGCCCACTCTCCCAGCCCCGGGCGCTAGGATCACAGTGGCTGGAGCACAGAACTCTGCCTACTGACAGCAACAGTCTCTGGATGTGTCCCAAGGAGTGTGGCCAGGGAGGAAGGTCACGCCTCAGGATGGCCAGGCTGGCTGCCCCACCCTGCAGCCTTCTCAGTTCTGGCAGCACTGAGTCCAGCCAGCTCCCTGCTGGCTCCCAGGGAATCTAGCAGCATCAACTGAGGTGTAAGCCCACCGAAGGAGGGCCTAAGACAGATGGAATGGGTCCTCCCCCTTGGGGCCGGCAGCCATGAAAAATCGTAGTGAGAGCTGGCTGTGCTGGGGCCCACCGTGCCAGCCTCGAGGTCTCTAGGATAGAAGGAGAGACCACCCCCATCGTCAGCTCAGCTTGCAAGACACCAAGACACTACACCAAGACAGGGGTGGGGGACGCTGGCATTGCCCAGTCAAGTCTCAACGGTATATCTCTGTGGTGGAGGAGATGGTAGGAACCAGTGCCCCCTGCTCAGGTCCCTTCCACGGCCGGTGCGCCCTGGCAGGGAGGCCTTTGGATCCAGCTGGGCAGTTCCAGACGGGCAGCAGAGGGATCTTTTCAACTCCCTGGCCCGGCCATGCCCAGTGGGTGGAAGCTGCCCTCTTCCAGCAAGAGCCGTCCCAGGCGGTAGAGCAGCTGGGGGTACCAGTGCACACCCTCCCCCGGGGTCCAGCTGCCCCAGGCTAAGCTGTGAAACAGTCGCAGGGGCCAGAAGGCCAACTGAGCCAGGTGGTGGTCAGCCACGGCTGCGAAGCAGGAGGCCACCACATCCTCCACCACCAGCGTTCCGTGCCTTGTTAGTGGGGCGTAAGCCCCAAGGGCCACATGTGTGGAGACAGCTGCCACTCGGGCAGGCTGCAGGCCTGGCATCCCGGCCACCAGCACATACTGGCCAGGCTGCACTTGGCTGGCAAACGTGGCCCGGAAGTGGGCCGCTGGTTCTGAGTGATTGTTGGCGGTGAAGAGCAGGTGGGCAGGCGTGAGTGCCAGGCGGCGTGGGGGGTCCTGGGTCTCGATGACCTGGAAAGCCCTCAGCCTATCCGGCTCGCGATCCAGGAAAATGAGCACGTCACTGAAGGTGGGGTTCCCATCCTCCCCCATGGCCAGCACCCGGTCTCCTGGCCTCACAGCTGACAAGGCCACGCGTGCCCCACTCTCCAGGCGCACCTGGGCTCCGGCAGGGAAGCAGCCACCTGTCTTTGCGGCTGCCGAGTGCTCTGTGGGAAGAAGGGACAGGAAGGTGTTACTGCTGTGGAGCTCAGATTCCCAGATGCAGCACCTCTCCCCAGCCCAGCCAGAGCGCCCCCCTGCTCCCAGAGAGCCCCCCCATCACCATATCCTGGCCCCTGCCCCCATTTCCCATGCAGCCTCAAACCCACCCTAGCCCACGACGTCATCTGCTGCCCTCCTCCCCAGTCTCATCCTTTGCTAATGAGAGAAGCATGATTGTGGTTCCAAGACCCAGTGAGGGGGAGAGAAAGGGCCCTCCTGAAGGCCAGGTGAAGCTCCCCCTCCCTGTCTGCTCTCTTCCTGACAATGCTGTGAACCAGCCGGAGAGGCCAGAGGTGAGCTGAGCAGGGCAGTGGTCCGCTGTGACTTGACACCCAGAAGGCTGCAGCCTCCTGGAGAAGGCAATCACTCAGCTCTTCTGGGGTGTGGATGTCCCATTATTTCTCATCCTTTGCTCAGACACTCCCAAAAAAGTGGTCTCAGACTGACACCCCAAGTTCTGTGCCAGAGCTGGCCCTTGGAGTCTATACAGAAGTGAGAGAAGAGGAGGATGGGCCATGGGGCAAATGCAGACTCCTGAGGAAGCTCAGAGTGAAGGGTCAGGCCAGGGTGTGGCTCAGTGGCAAGGGCGAAATCACCACCTTCAGTTCATGTGCTGGGTCCTTGTGCGGGGACAGGACCCAGTGGCACCAGTGGGTGGGATATGTGTATGGGGGTCAGGAGTCATGAATGGAAGTGGCCACTCTGGGAGCTGGCATAGGGCCAGTGTTTGCAGGTGGAGGGGGATGTGACTTGGAGTAGATGTGGTTGGCAGGGGAGTGCTGGGGGGGGCGGGGGTGACCACTGTGGGCCCAGCGGCATGGGAGTAGTACAAAGCGGGCCTGGTCTCAGTGTGCGTGTCTGCGAGTGTGACTACTGCATGATGCCAGCGTGGAGGCTGAGCCCACAGCCAGCTGGGGCCAGGCGGGCAGTCACACAGGAACCATTTGAAGCATCGATGACTGGGTTCAGTGTAGATGACAGGGACACTGACAAGATTTGAAGGAGGGGGCGAGGCCCCAGTGCCTGCCAATTCTGATCAACAAGGCGGCCAATCTGGGAAAATCCACTTTATTAAGTCCACTCTGTTTATTCTGGCCCTCACGGCTGGCTTTGCCCCCAAATGTCCAGCTTCAGGGCCCTGAGGGAGAGGTTGGGGACGCCTGCGCCCCCTGGGAGGAGCGTACATAGTGTCCTAAAGGGCCTGACCTGCAGCCGGGCTGTGGGTTCTGAACCTCGGGGCTCCTCGCTCCTGGTCAGGCATGCTGGGGTCTGGGCACACCCTGGCCCCTGGCCCCACCACCCGCCTCGGTTCTGCACCTCGCTGGGTGGGGAGGCTGTCTCTGCCGGCCTGGCTTCCTCCATCTGTCCAGCTTGCTCTGTCTTGCACCTCCTGCGGCAGGCTCTGGATTGTGGACCACCAGGTCAGCAACCCAGTGAGCTGAGACAGGGCCCTGTCTCCCTAGGCTCCTGCCATGTCACTACCAGGCACGGTTTGAGCAGGTGGTCACTAGCAGCAACGGGGAGCGCCGCTGACGTCCTCTTCCCCGGGGTCCCCGCCTCCATCCCCCGGCCGGCCTCTTGACCTTCTTGGCCCCAGCGGGCCCTGCGCCGCCTGCCCACGCCCTGCGGCCCCGGCCCCGGGCCCAGCCCCCCGGCAGAGGCTCACCAGACTTGACGGAGCAATGCACGTGGGCTTTAGACTCGTAATACACCCAGTCGAAGCCGGCCTCCACTGCCAAGCGCGCCAGTAGTCCGTACTTATTGCGGTCGCGGTCCGACGTGGTGATGTCCACCGCGCGGCCCTCATAGTGCAGCGACTCCTCCGAGTGGTGGCCGTCCTCGTCCCAGCCCTCGGTCACTCGCAGCTTCACTCCGGGCCACTGGTTCATTACCGAGATGGCCAGCGAGTTCAGGCGGTCCTTGCAGCGCTGCGAGAGGAAAGCGTGCGGAGTTAAGGGGAGGAGCTGGCTGGTGCGCAGGGGGAGCTCAGGGGGAGCGCAGGGGGAGGCGCGGCCTGGCCTCGGACTCTCCCACTGCATGCCCTGGAGTTGGGAAACCGGGGAGGGCGCGCTGTGCCTCTCTCTTAGGAACGTAGATCCCTAAGGTGCTTCCTTCCATTCTAGCATCCGGCGGCCCCTGAGACCTGGACCGCACGGTGGCGCCACAAATCTGGAGGGCGCCTTGAGCCTCGCACCCTTGGGGCGCCCTTCTCTGATGAACGGCCCCTCCCTACTGTGTTCTCTCTCCCCTGCTCGGGGCACCGATCCCTCCACAGACCCGGCTGCATCTTTCCCCAGCCAGTTCCTCTGTGTTCCTCTGTGTCACCGAGGCACCAGGGACCAGGGACTGCCGGCTTCCTGGATGGTGGGGTTGGTGGAGAAGTCGACTGCCTGCGGCTGGCCTGCTAGACATGTAAGGCCGGAGGTGCCCAGTAGGTGTCACCGTAGCCTCAGGGCTGAGGCCCGGGGACACCGGCCCCGGAGGCGCGGCAGGTGCGGAGCGCTCCAGCAGCGTGGGGGTGTGTTGGAGGGGAATCCCGGGCTGTGTGGATCCCTCGGGCGCCACAGAGCGTTCCTGCTGGGACTATCTTATGATCCAAAACCGCCCCGTACGCGCGCCCAGGACACGGCAGCACCGGAACCAGGAGCTCGTAGATAGGCTGGCGCCGGGCCTAGCCGGCGGAGGGCGACGCGGAGGTCTCTTGCTGCAAGGGGCGCGCGCGCGGTTGATAATCCTGGGCACGGTCTTCCCTGAGCCCAGAGCCCTCAGAACCTCTGCGCCTACCCCTGTGCGGGAAGGGACAGGAGAAGACGAGCCTCGGATCTCAGGCAGCCGGCTCCACGCTCCGCCTCACATGGGGTGGGAGTAGAGCCGCGCCCTGGGGGAAGGACGGGAGAGATCATCTGTCTATGCTGGCTCCCCAAGTGCCTGGAGCCCAAGGGACCCTGCAGTTGACTCGGGGGAGGGGCGTAGGGGAGAGGGGTCCCTACCACAGTCCTTGATTCTGAGATGCAAGGTGCCGCCAAGTGTGGGCAGCCCACGTCTCGACCTACCCCCACCTTGCAGATCCCGGGCCCCTTAGACCCTTGGACTCGTTCGCTCAGGAGCCAACAGCGGCTACAACCCAAGGCCCGGTCGATCTTCCCAGGCGAGCAGTCTAGCTGGGGGCGCTCACTGTCCAGGGAGGGAGCTCCGCGTGTTCTTTGCCTTCAGACTTCTAGCCCCCCACCTATGTCGGCCCGGCGGGCCCCTGATCCCCGCCCCTCTCTTCTCCCCAACCCCCCTCCTCGGGTCCAGAGCCGGGGCGCGCGCTGTCAATGATTGCCCAGCCCGTGGCCCGGATCCTTATCTGCATTCCTCGGCGCCCGGCCCGGCCCGGCCACCAGCCAACCTTCGCCCCGACACGGGCCGGCCAGCCCCGGCGCCAGGGCGCATGCTGAGGGCCGTGGTCTAGCTGCTCTTCCTAAGGCATCTAGAAAGCAGGCTGCCTGCTGCGGGGGAGCCCCGGGAGACCACTGAGGAAGGGGGCGTAGGTCTTTTCCCTTGCGGACCTGGCTGCAAGGAAGAAAGTTTGCCCCCCACCCCACCCGACCCTGGCGCTAGGGCTGAGCGCGAGTCCTGTTCCGAGCATGCGGAGACTAGCGTTAGCTCGGCTCCCTGCCTTCCTCTGCATCCCATCCCCTCTCTTCCAATCCCCGCCTCCCCGCCACCAAGCCCAGGGATCCCCCAAGTTTGGTCCCAGCGCTCGAAGGCCCCGGCACCCCACCCTTCAACCGCAGCTGCGCCATTCAGCTCTCGGGACAGACACGTGGGCTCGCCCAGCAAGTTCCCTTTCCCACCTCCGCCGCCCGGCTCAACTCTTCCCCGCTGTTCCTTAACCCCAGACCCAGCCAGGAAGCTGCTCCAGGAGGGGGCAGCGCAGCGAACCAAGAGCGCGCGTGGGGCCCTCCGCACCCAGAGCTTCTTCGCTCAGGGCTGCCGAATGGCTTCGAAATGAAAGGGGCGCGGCTGTGCGGAAGGTTAGGCCGGGAGGGACTGCGTGGGTCCCGGAGGCGCAGGAGGCAGTCGGGTCGAGGGACCTCCGGGTGCCGCCTCTGACCTGAGCTGCCGGCACTCCGGGGCAGAGAGGCCGCCGCCGATCGGCTGAGCTGTGGCGCTTGGCAGCGGAGAGCTCTTCTCACAGCCTCCGGCGGGCTCGGGGATGCCGACAATCCCGCCGAGACCCCTGGCCAGCCCATCTTGGACAGGAGGCAGCGAGGTTTGGCGAGAGGGGCAGGTGCCAGGGGGCGTGCCAGCCAGTCGAGAAAAGGTGCCAGGGGGGCGGGTAGGGCCGGGCAGGTGGCGGTGCTTCGGCGGCGGCGCCTTACCAGGGCGGGTCGCGCTCACCTGGGTCATGAGGCGGTCGGCGCCCGTGTTCTCCTCGTCCTTGAAGATGATGTCGGGATTGTAGTTGGGGGTGAGCTCCTTGAAGCGCTCAGAGCTGCGCGCGATCTTGCCTTCATAGCGCCCGCTGGCGCCCAGGGTCTTCTCGGGCACGTTGGGGCTGAACTGCTTGTAGGCGAGCGGCACGAGCTTGCGCGGCGGCCGCCGGCGGCTGCCCACCACCCGGCCCGGCCCGCAGCCCCGCGCCGCCGGCACCAGCAGCAGCAGCAGGAGCAGGCAGAACCGCAGGCGGGGCCGGAGCCGGGCGGGAGACATGGCCGGGGAGCCCGAGAGAGGGGCAGCCGAGGGCGCCTGGTGGGCTGATGGGTGGGCTAGTCGACGGGAGCGCTGCGAGGGCTCAGGCGTCCGGGTGGCTCCGGGGGGCTCCAGGTGGGGGCGCCATGGGCTGCGCGGCGCGGCGCAGGGCCGGCGGGACTCAGGTGCGGGGTGGGGGCCTGGGGCCCTGGCTGGTGGCGGCGCGCTGTCCCCCTCGGCGCCTCGACTCTGAGCTGCCCGGCTCGCCGGCCGCCAATAAATAGGCCGGCCCGTTTGTTTTGGCAACGCGGCGGCGGCGGGGGGCGGCGGGCGGCGGGGCTGCGGGCCGCCGGGCTGGGCTGGGCTGGCCGGGCCGGCGGGCTGGCGGGTCCCGCGGTTAGCGCCCCGGCCCGGCGGTCAGGCGGCTCGGGCGGAGCGGGAGCTGCTGCCGTCTGCGGCGCAGCCCGGGGCCGAGTGAGAGGGGAAATGGAAGAGATCCGGGCTCGGGCCCCGCGCAGACCGCACCCTACCCATGTCCCTGCCTCCTGTGCGCTCGACAGCAAACCTGCAGCAAGGGCAGCACAGCCTCCTCCCCCTCGGGCGGGCGGCCCGGCACTAGCCAGCCCTAGTCCGGCTCGCTCCTCCGCCGCGCGTCCGCCCGCCCGCCGCCCTCGGCGCCCCCTGCACTGCCTGAGTTTGCCCTCCCCGCCCGGACGCGCCCCACCCCGCCTTGGCCTCGCCCCTGGGCTCCCCACGGCTCCGGGGTGCCCCGCCAGGCGCAAACCTCCCGGACAGGAGCTGCCACCCCCACAGAGACCGCAACCCACGGCGCGGCCGGACGCGAGGGGCGGGGGGCAGTGGCCGGACCGCACAGCCGCCTACGGTGTCCCCTGCGGGAAAGTGAACCCAAAAGACAGGAGGCCGCTCCTAACCTGGTGCCCCACCCTGGCCAGGAGACGCGCCCTCTCGGCTTGGCGGAGCTGAATTCTGTATCAACGCGGTGCACATCCCACGGCCGCAGGGTGTGAAGCTGGGAGCCGGGCGTCCAGGCTTAGAGGAGTCAAACAGGGATTGTTGAGTTGGAAACACTGTTGAAAGGAGCAAGGTGAAGTTGCAAAGGAATAGGCCAAGGTGTAGAGAAGAACAGCTAAATGGTGACATGAGCGGAATACCGAAGAAAGCCCGACTGACCGTGGCAAAGAGGGGCGCACCGAGCTCAGGGCAGGGGCTTGCTAAGGATGCCAAAACCATTGAAACCATTGCTAAGGATGCCAAAACCATTGAAGGACTAAGCATTGAAAGCACACAGGAGCTGCTCAATGCTTAGTCCCCTGGTTCTACTTTACAAGCCAGAAAGGAGAATACATAGAGGCAGCTAGAGGAGTCAACACGGGGCGTGCGTGTTGTAATACGACATTCAGGAAAGATAAGTGAATTAGGATTCGCTCTGCTAAAACAAGAAAAGGCAAGTGTGTTAAAAACGCCGCCGCCACCACCAACTATATGATTTGGCTGCATACATCCTACAAACTCAATATAGATAGAAATAAAAAGGTGAGAAATAAAAAGGTATAAAATTATTATTCCAAAAATATTAATGCAATAGGTACTGTTTTATTGATACTTATATGCCTGATACATGGAAGCTATTAGATGTTCCTGTACCAAGTATTCTACTCGCATTTTCTAATTTCAGTTCAAATGAGCTATTATTATCCCCATTTTACAAATGAAGATTTTGAAGTTCAGAGAAGATAAGTAACTTGCCTCTGGCTGACAAGCAGGGAAGATTTCAACCCCTACCTGCCCCGTCTGACCCCAGTGCCCAGCCCTCCACCGTGCAGGTGCGCTGGCCTCTCTGTGCACCACTCACCCCACTGGGACGGCCTGGGTTTGGGACTGAGGTGTCTTTTCACAGATGTCCTCACATTTTCTCTGGATCAATTTCACGAACACAAATTCAAAATTGGAAGGAACCCAAGAGAATGCGTAACACAAGCACTTCGTATTACAGAAAAGGAAACTGAGGCCCACAGATGGGAATTTAGGATGGTTCCACCAGGAGTGGAGTGGTGTCTTTCACTAGGAAACAAAATGACCTGTGTCTTTTCCTCCGCTTCGCCTGTACTTCCTCCGCGCGCCCCATTCCCCCGCTCGATCTTACGTGAGCATTCGGATTCCGTCTCCCAGTCACAGATGACTCTAAGGTTGCTTCTTTTCGCTGAAAGATTTTAAGTGCTTTAACTTGTGTTTTCCAGGGTTCAGGAACTATCCCTGCCATACCCACCTCCCCTCCTGCTCAGATTTCTGGGGCAGACTACGTAGCCAGGTGAGTACCTCTCCTGGCCCAGACGAACAGGGGCTGTCCGTTTTCACAGAGCTCCACAAGAGAAAATCCCATAGGCTTCCATTGTCACCTATCCCGGGGTTTTGTAAGAATTTTCTAAAGAAGCTTCATCTTAAATTCAATCTTTCTTTCTTCCTCCCGCTCTAATGCAAATTTGACTCCCCTTCCTCATTTTCTGGCCTTTGTGACTGGAGCCATCATCCTGCCGATATCCCGTATGCATGGTCTTGAGTTGAATAAAAGTTGTTAAATCCACTTTCAGTCTTCTTTCCTCCACGTGAAAGATGATTTAAGATTCTCTCAGAAGTTCTGATCGATAACCACATATTAGCTTTGACAATCTTCCTCTCATTTCTCCTCTTCAACGGTGATCCTGTTGAATACACATCTCTGGTAAAGATCTGATCAGTGTCACATAGGAATTGCTGATGCGGTGCTGATGTAGCTTGGCATCACCGGTGCCTGGAGAGCAGGGCAACCTCACTGGTTTAGAATGTGTGACCCTCCTCAGCCCGGCTCATTTAGGAGCAGTGATCAGGGTGTATCCTGGGAAAAGAAGTGGGGGTAACATCCATCTAGGCTTTTCTCTATGATAGCTGCTTTAAGCACTTAGTAAAATCTTCACAACAAACCCCTGTGCACAGCAATTAGTATTCTCATTTTACAACTCTAAAGTTCTAGAAATAAAGTAACTTGCCTGTGGTCCCACAGGCAAGATTTGAACCCGGAGCTTTTTTTACCCCAAAGCCAGACTCTTTTCTCAGGACACAGTGGCGCTTGAAAATCTGAATGTCAAGTTTCGATCAGCATCAGTCCAACCTCCTTCAGCGCAGGAAGGAGGAGAGGAAGTCAGAGATTGGAAGCATCATCGTTTCTACAGCAGTGACCCTGGCGCACTTTTAATCCAAGTCGGGGCCTAAGAACCTTGGTCATTTCTTGTCTGTTTATGTTCTCGGCTGTTCAGTAGATGTAGGGTAGCTTTTGAACAGGGCCAGTTCGTTGACCTATCCAACAAAGCCTGGCTCTTCTTTCTAGTTGCTGCCAGGCTCCTGCCACCAGTACATTAAGGAACTGAGGTGTGCCACTCTGGAGGCACCAATGGCCTGGGGTTGGAGCAGCAGTGACAGACCCGATCAGGGCCCCTCACACCTGAGCCCTGGGCCTGTTGGTAAAATCACTTTTCTTCTCTCACTTTTAGATCTCTTCTACCCTTTGATCATCTCTATTTTGAAGAGAACAAAGTAAAATTTATTTCTTTGGATGATATGATTACTTTTTTGCTTACAAGAGTGAAAGTTGGAAAAATAGGTAGGAAGGAAAGGGAGGGAGGAAAATACCCCATAGAAGCTGATAATTTAAACATCTGTTTAGTAAACATCCGTTTACCATGTTAGTATTTTTAGCTAATCTCAAATTTAATGCTATAGTACAAATATAGTGCACTTACAGGGATACAGTCATATATATGTTCACACAAACACATCTCCTGTGTAGGTCTGTATTTCTATAGTCAACTAGTCTTTTTTCTCCAAATCCTGCCACTTGACCAGATCAATCTTGCTCTAAATCCATGGGTGCCGAGCCACAACCGGAGAAGTTTCAGGAATGCAGTTACTCAAATATCCTCCAATGACTCAGTGCACAGCAGCCCTAGCTCAGGAGAAAGAGCACTAGGCCTGGAGCTGGCAGAGCTGTGGCCTGAACACTGTGATACCTTCTACTGCGTGGCCTTGGGCAAGTCACTTGACTTCTCTGAATTTTAGTTTCCTCATCTCTAAAATGAAAATATATCACCTACCTTGCACGGTTGTTGAGCGGGTTAAAAATACAAGCTTTAAAGTACAAATCTTATGTACAATTTGTTTTTATCCTCTGCTGGGCTCACTAGCAGTGGCAGCAGTTCTCTGATCCCCCGGAGGAAAGCATCGGGATTCTCATGTATGTGTGTCCCAAGACAGTGGTAGGGATTAGGAGGCCCTGCTTGTGTCTACTAGGCAGCATCCAGCTTGTGCACTCTAGCACAAGAGGCACATAAGGGTAGAGAATGCAAATAGAAAAGGAGAAGACAGCTGTTGTCCTCAAGTTGTTGTACGATTTAACCTTAAAGATAAGTCATGAAAATAAAAGGCAGTTACAAAGCCGTGAATGGCACTCATAAATGAGCACAGAATAATGCATTACAAGCTAGACAGGTTAATAGATAAGATGAACTTGGTCTAGAAGACTATGGAATTAGGAAACGACTGGCCTTGGGTTAGACCTCTTAGAAGAAATCAGTCCTGAAAGATGGAGAGGAATGACTGAAAGAATGAAGAAGGTGTTCAGGAGAAGGCAGTGGCGTGAGCAGAGATCATGGCACTCGCAATGATGAAGAGCTGACTTGGATCTGGTAAAGGGCAGAAACCCTAATATTATCTCATGTAACCTTCACAAAAACCTTAGGAAGCTGACACCATTATCTCCACTTTACAACGAGGAACTGAGGTTCAGAGCTGGCGAGTGAGGCACTTGGAGTGGGAATTCAGGCCTGTTTGACTCCACAATAATCCCGTTCCTTGGTGAGTGATTCCTAGGGCAGGCGTGCTAGGTTGTTGATCTCTGTTCAAGTCACTCTTCCTCTCTAAATCTAGGGCTCCTTTGTTACCTTCTTGGGCTTTAAGCCCCCCTACAGTCGCCGCTCCGCATCTGTGGGCTCTGCATCCTCAGATTCAACCAGCTGCGGATGGAAAGGCCCACGATGGTTGCGTCTGTACTGAACGTTTACAGACGTCTTTTTCTTGTCATTATTCCCTAAACAATACAGTATAACAACTATTTACATGGCATTTACATTGTATTAGGTATTATAAGTAATCTAGAGATGATTTAAAGTAAACAGGAGGATTGCGTAGGTTGTATGCAAATACTACGCCCTTTTATATAAGGAACTTGAGCATCCGTGGATTTTGGTTTGGGGGGGTGTCCTCCAGCCAATCCCCTGAGGATACGCTATTTGACTGTTTCCCCAACTGGTTGGCATCATTCTGATTTCTACTATTGATTTTTGGAAGAGGTTAGCAACTCCACCAAGTTTGGCTCCTGTGTAGACATGGAAGCATGCCTGTCTTCCAAGCTTCAGGTCAGCCCAGAACACACCTGGAGATCCAATTAGAGCCACTCAAAGCTAACAATGCTTTGAAAGCTGGCTATTGATTAGAAATGGGAATGTCAAGTTACCTTTGCCCAAACAATAAGCTCATTACAAGGCACTTCAGAGAGATTCAAGCATTAAAGGCCTCACTTTGATGACTTTGAAAAGGTAGCAAAAGGTGGCAGCATTACTTACCAAGTGAGTGTTTTTTCCACAAAAGAGACTAAAGATTGTGGGAAATTCTTATATATGGAAAGACACTTGCAGACAGAAAGACATACATATAAATATATTTCGTATATGGATTATAATATATTTACTAATTAATGGGCTTTATTTCCACTCCAGTGGCTCTATTTGGAAAGAAATTTGTTGCTTTAAAGAGAATTTTGGAAAATACCAGTCCAGTGAATGTTCAATAAAGGGGCTGGGGGCACCATTCTTTTAATACTCAAGGATGCTCCTGACCTGCCTGTCGGCTTCCTGTATCTGGGTTTGTACCGTCCACCCACACCCTCTCACCAATCTCTCTTGGAAGAGACAGCACCCTAAGGATCCTGGGGACAGATAGCCAAAGCAAGCAAGAAGATACACAGTCACTTGCTTTTTAATAACTTGTATTCTCAGTTTCTGCAAAATGACAAATTCATTCTCTTATGGTTATAGCAAACAGAATGGTATTTAACCGCCTCTCCCACTCTGTGACTGGCTGCCCCCACAAAAAATTACATTCATTTATAACTAGAATCACTTCAACAGGGTAGAGGGGGGTGTGTGTGATAATCTTCCTTCATTTATTCACTCTACAAGTATTTTTGAGCACCTACTGAGTGCCAGATGCTGTTTGAGGTGGTTGCGATGTGAGAGAACAATAAAAAGAGTCTTGCCCCTACGGAGTTTTATTTGAGTGGGGAGGCATTGGGGAGACAGACAATTAAAAATAAACATAAAAATAAGTGAAATATACAATGTGTTAGGTGGGAATAAGGAAGGACTATGAGCACAAAATGTAAAATGGTAGAGGACTGGGCGCGCATAGGCTCATTGTGGGGGGGGGGGCGGTGAGGTCAGGAGGCAGGTGGTTCTGTTAAGTGGGGTCATCCGCGAAGGCCTCATTGAGAAGGTGCGATTTAAGCCAAGAAAGAAGCGAGGGCTTCAACCAAGCAGATAGCTAGAGGAAGAGCATTCTAGGCAGAAGGAACTGCATAGAGCAAAGGGCCCTGATGTGCTTGCCTGTTAGAGAAACAGTAAGGAGACTGGTGTGATCAAAGACGAAGCTGGGGGAAAACGGAGTGGGTAAGCCTGACTTTCTACTTTCTGATCGTGAGGGTGTTTTTCCAACTTTTTATAAAGCTTAGAATGAAGATAATTTACCCTTTAAAGAGATTTATGTATTGACTTGTAAATATGGACACAACAGAGTTAAGTCAAAGTCAAAGCAGGTAACAAAACAGTATACATACAATTCTTTTCAACTTTATAAAAAAGCTCCATATAGATGTGGCCCTCACTTTCTACTTTACACACTTAAAAAACTTTGGGGGGAAAAATCGATCCTTTAAATATCCTCTTTGGATTGTAGGCTTCTTGAAATCAGGAGAAATGTTTTTGTGGCCACACAGCAAGTAGAATCACGCCCCTGCTGGTGGGGTTGCTAGTGAGTAAGCCCCCAATATATAGATACGATTTGAGAGAATGTGTGCTCAATTATTCCTGTTTCTTGTTGAATACGGGTTTTCTATCTCGTTCCCAACATATTTCCTACAACTGGTGCCATTCTTTTGAATTCCTTTGTAGTGATCTGGAATTTTCCTGTTGGACTTTCCCATTTGCAGTTCAAATCCATGCTCAGCATAAGGTGTAACCAACCAATTTGGTTTCTTATATCTTCCTTCCTGGTTAGGAATATAGCCCATTCTCAGTTAAGTTTACACATAAAGACCCCCTTGGGGCTTCCACTGGGGGTCTTTCTTCCCATTGAATTATTCCCATTAATTATCTAAGTTGTTTAACTGTCGAAATATTTTCCATAATATTTAGAATGGAATATTAGAATGGAAATTATGGAATATATTCCATAAATATTTAGATGACTTTGATATCAGTTTCATACCTGTTGCAATTCCATTTGATGACCGCCATTAAGTTATTTTTGAGATTCCTACCCATAAGCATACATACCTCTTTGATTCTTGTTTCCAGGAACTATTTTCCAGCTGTCTTTGTGGTGGGAAGCTCAGCTCCCACCAAGCAGTCCTTGCTTTAGAATGGCTTTGATGAATGACCCACAGGAGCCATGCCAGTCCCTGAATTATCACATAGCACCCGAGGTGAGAAACATCGAGTGCTGTCTGTTGTTGCTCCACCCCACCCTATAAGAACAGATTAAGGAAATACAGTTTCGTTTGGCACCGTTCTGCTGTTTTCATTCTTCAGATCCTAAATATGCACATACACTTTGACCGTTCAATAGTCCACGGTGCTGGAGCTGGGACCTCACCGTGCTTCACCTCATTGACTGGCGACACCTCCAAAAGCAGGGTGGCTGCAATTTGTGCCCAGTGCATCCGGGGTGCATGACGGCCAAGTACAAACTTGAAGTCGGCCGCTTCACAAGCCAGGTGCCCTAGTGTCTGTAAGAGGAACGTTCTCTGCTTTTTGCTGAACAGATCACCATGCTAATTTTCCCCACGAGCACAATCCAGACACTGCATTTTTTTTTGATTCAAAATGCCATTGTACAGCTTATCTATTCCCTCTGTCCTGCTATTCTAATTATGTAAATTATCCTGTCACATTTAATTCGTACCTATCAAAGAGAGCAACACAGTGGACATCACCACTACCAGAGAACCACTCAAGTTGAGATATCAGTATCACCCCCACATATCATCAGAGTATTATTATTTATATTGCTGTTATATCAGGTTACTAATGAAACAGAAACCCTCATTACCAACTCCCCTCCCCTAACCAGTGCCTTCTTGTTCCTCCCATATGTGACATAGGACCAAAGGGTCTTGCTTTGTGCCCTAGAAGGGCCAGGCAGCAATAATAAATGAAGCTGGGAGTTTTTCCTTCTCACCTGGCAGCAGTCTTTTTCTGTCTTAAATAAGGGATTCCTTACTGCCCGGGATTCCCATCAGTACTGCTCCTGACCCCTGAACACAGACCCAGACCCTGCAGGGCTCCCCCACCGGCTCCAGCTCCTTCCACCACCCCTGCTCACCCTTCAAGGCCTGGGGTGGGAGGGCAGAAGCAGGATGGAGAGCCAGGCAAGAGGACTTCCCTTCCCTTCTCCGTTCTCCCTTCTCCCATCACCGATTTCTGACCGGCTGTCGATCCTATCAGGGGTCCATAAAGCGAGGAGGACTCTGGCCCGGGAGAGGGGGGTAGGGGTTAGGCAAACAGGCCAGGGAGGCAGTTGGTTGAAATTTAACCACAATATTCTTGGTCTCTATTGTTTTGAGTGAGGCCCAATATTTCCACAGCAGGATTATAGGATCTGATTAACTGTGTTAGACAACAATGCCGTACTGGGATGGGCTTCCCCTTCCAGCTGCCAATATGAAAAAGTCAATACAACACCCAGATCTCAGAAGGGACTCCCAGCAGGCCCCAAACCCTACTCCCCAATTCTAACCCTGGCCCCAAAGTGAGGGTAGGGAAGAGGAGTGTGGCACTGAATGATCCTTTAACTCCTGGCCCTTGGCCCAACAGGACAAGTAATCCCGGCACAGTCTTCCCAGGTGAGTCAATGGCCGTGTGAGCCCCACACCCTGGAGTTCTCTCAATGCCTCTTCCGGGTTCCCCTGGGGTGGCCCCGATTCCCAGGAACCCATGAGAGTTGGGTGCTGAGACGCTAGCCCCTGACTCAAAGGGTCCAGGAGTGCGGAAAGCAGAGCAAAATCAGCTGGGCTCCAGGATAGAGAAACTGAGTGCAGGTGGGACTTCACAGCTTGGAGGGACTGAGCCTTGGCTAGAATGCGTTGGTGCTACTTAATGACTTCCTACGTGCCAGGGAACAGAAATGAGGCCCCGGAATTGAGGGGAAGCATAGGGGCCACCATAAAGCAAAGTCTCAGGAGCTGAGAAAGCGTTCCTCAAAGGGTCTGGGACGAGGGAGCACAGACAGAAACCTCTACCTGAGGGAGCTCCTCAAGCAGAGAGTCCCTAAGGTCCCTCCACCTCACACAGACAAGCACCTCGTGCCCTGCCCCCCTCGGGATGTTTCCCCTCACGGTGGGATCTTCTGAGGCCCCGTCCAAGAGAACAGGGAAGGAAGACAGAGTGATAAGGAGCCCTGGACAAGAGTGCTATATATCAGCTCCCAGGAGGTCACAGAGGCAAGGAAACCCTCCCTCCACAGCGCGGGCTCCCTTCTCTTTGGCATTTCTCTCTGTATCTAAGTGCCTAGCGTCACCCTTTACAATTCTGTGAGCAACAGTTACGATGCTGGGAACAGGGACTAGGAACCAAGGGTCTTGAGCTCTGAGTTTGGTGGCTTCCTTGTAGTATGTCACTCACTCTGTCGTCCCCAGTGACAATGTCAAGAACGAGACTAAACCCAGGACCAGAAGAAGAGGCGCGGCCTTTTCCATTCCCCTCCTCCTGCCATCTCGGCACAGAGAATGACACAGGGCTCCAGCTCACCTCCCAGCAGACCAGGGCAAAGGAGGAGGTGAGGGCTTCGGAGAATGGGAGGTTTAAATGAAAGGGAAAGCAAGAAAGGAGAGTTCAAATGTTCCACGGGATAAAACTAAGCAGCAGTAGGGCTGAGCGTTCGAGCATCTGTGCTTCCCGCAAGTGCGCACTGTGGGTGAACCACGTCAGGCCCCTGGAAGGATCTTGGTCTGACAGCGACAGATTCTTTCCCAGTCTAGCGCACAGGGGCAGGGGTCTCTCTCTGCCACCTTACAGCCTAGGAATTCCAGAGCTCGCTCCTCAGGATTCAGTGAGAAGACAGAGATGAGAAGCTCCTCCCTCCCTTCTCAATAACTTTGCTACCCTTTGGAAACACTCCTTGACCTGGGAGACCAGCTGGCTGGTGACAGGAGAAAAGAGAATGACCCCCGTGGGCTTTTCCAGGACCCAGCTCGGGCTCTGCCCTCAAGGGCTGCTGGGAAAGCCCTCGGTGAGGCCTGAGCACAGGAGGTGCTGCTCAGCTGGAGTGCTAAGGGATGAAGATTTCTCCTCCAGCAAAGAGCTGCCCTGTCCTGGCTGACTGTGGGGGAGGGGTGAGCAAGCCGGCAAGGCCAAGTAGGCCTTGCAGCCTAGGTGGCGCTATTTCTCTACTTTTTAGGTCAAGTTCCTGCAGGAACTTCCTCGAGGTCCCTAGTCCTGCTCCTGGTTTGCTGGCTTGCTCGTGTAAACCACCTTATATTATTTTTTTTTCTAAAAATACTCCAAAGCAATTGAAAGAGTCCCTTCTCCCACCAGCCAGCCCTGGCCCCAGCCCCGGCCCCGGGGAGCGGGCGGGGAGGCGGGGAGGTGGGCCACCGCTTTATTAAACACAGGGAAAACTAATATTTACGGAATAAAATTTATGGAGCAGCCACGAGAATTCGACCCTTTTATGTGCATGTGGAGTGGGGGTTGGGCCAGGCTGGGGGCCTTGGGGAGGGGCCCAAGCCAGGGGGCAGGGCTGGAATACAGCCTGGCCGGGCCAATTTGTCAAGGCAGGGATTTCCCTGGAGTTGCCCTGGGATGAATGATTCTCAACCACTCCTAGCTTTGGGGGGTAAGAGCTTGGGGCAAGAACACCGGAGGCAGGGCCTCTGGGAGCAATGTTTCTCTAAGGATGTGTTGGGGCAAGATCCCCATGGAGGCCGCCCCCTTTGGGGAGAAAGGGAGCAGTGGGTGGGAAGGTCGTTAGGCATATTCTTACCCGACCTTTTAAAAAAGGATACATTCCTTTTGAGAACATGAAAAAAGTTATGCTTTTAGGATGGTCCTTACAATTTTGGGGGATTCACAAACCTCTGATCCCCTATGATTAAAAATGCCTGCTCTGGAGACTGTCCTCTTAGGGCAGAGAGAGTATCCAGGGTGAAGAACCCATCTTCTTGCTTGCTGGGGAAGTCTTGCCATTTTCCATGTGGTCTCATATCTTGATACTGAAATCTGGCTATCAAATTATGCCGAAAAGAGACTAAAGAACCAAGGGAGCCATCTGATAGATTTTTACATAGTTCCTCATTCACTTCGATGACAGTCACGACCATGGGGTGCACCCGGGGGCTCTGTGGTCTGGAGGTAAAGAAAGTTACCAGCAGCAACTGGGAATCAGCCCTGATGGAGCCTTCAGACTCTGCCAGCAGGCAAGGCATGGGGCCCAGTCCTGATGTCCTCGAAGGCTCCTGCCCTGAAGAGCCAATGGAGACAAGAACATCCTCCTGAAAGGAGGCAAGGTCATGGGAGAAGGATGTTACCGTGGAAGACGGGAGAGAAGGACCTCACATCGCTCCTGGAAAATGTTTTCAGTAATGTATATAACTCAGTTAAGAACTCAGCTGTCTGGGTGCAAATTCTGGCTCTTACTCATTAGCTGTGTGACCTTTAAGTAAGTCACTTAATCACCTCAAGCCTCCATTTCCAAGTGGCTTAACAGTATCTTCCTCATGTGATGCTGTGAGGATTCAATGTCAGGCGCTTATTAGAGTACCTAGTATACACTAACTGCTCAGGAACTTTATCATTGTGTTGTTCTTATTATGATCATTATTACTGCTTGGATTGTCCTCTCTCCCATGACTTGACATGAGGACAGAAACACTAGTCCCAGCTAGAGAATATGTGAAGGAGCAGGCACTTGACCATCATTCATAAATAAAGCAGAAAAGCCCTCTGTGGGTTCTGACCTTGACCCCTTCCTCCACCTAACAATTCCTCTCTCCAAGTAATGTCGCATAGGGTCTTACCTAGAGAGGAAAGCCTAACGGAGAAGGCAAAGGGACTTGGCCAACACTGGTCTGCTAAGTCTTGCTAGATTTGTCAGAGTTGACTTTCCAACTGTCTAAGGCTCTGCCTATCCTACAGCCTTTACATTTTCTCTCGCTAAGCACGATTCATTCTACAGGTCAATTCTGTCATCCCAGAGAACTCGTGTGGCCATTTCCTGTTCCCTGTCATCCTGTCTTTCCTAGTTCTTCTAGTTACCATGTTATTTGAAGTGGAGTGAAGGAGGGGAAAGTAAAATTCATTTTTCTCCCACTCCAGTGGGAAACTACCTTGGTCCTAGTGCTTGAGCTCTTTCTCATTTTAATCCCCTACTGTGGTTTAACCTATCATCTATGCCTTGGTAACACACCAAAAAACCCACATCAAGTTGGACAAAGGAGAGAGCAGCCACCTGTTCTGCCCTGTGCCCACCATGGAGAGAGTTTTCAAGATCGAAGTTCCCAAACAAAAGCTCGGCACCGGCCACCTCAGAGAAGCATAAGGACTGAAGGACTGGACTGAGGGCTCAGGCTTCATCCAGAGAAGACAGTGGGGTGGGGCCCAGCAAAGTGCAGTGGGTTATGTGTTCCACAGAATAAGCGCTCTCAAAAGCAAGGGGAGGTGAGTGGTTTTTATTCCATGCTAAAGAGAGAAGAGGGTCTCTGAGGAGCCCCTGGGACTGGCTAGGGACTCTTGAGAGAGGTAGCCAAGGCTTCCTAAGCAGGTTGTGCCTTTTTGCTGACTTGCCCTATATACCTAAAGTCCATGGTGTCTAGAGAACCTCCACCAAAAGGAGGAGAACATGGGATTCCCAGAGACTGGCTTCCAATTCGATAGGGAAGGCCAAAGCCCAGGGGGCTGGAGCCAAGATTCCCTCGGTTAACGGTACCCATTCAGGTGCCTGTCAACATGAACTTCAGTTGTCTGGCTCCTTCAGTGGGGCCTCTGACTGTATAACTGTGTCAGATAGACGGCTGCCACGGAATTCCTTTCAAGGTGACACTATTCTCCAACTCCATCTTCAGCAGCTGAGAAAGTGACAGGTTAACTGAAGAGCCCCCTTAGCTTCTTCCTCTTGGCCTTTGACAGCTGAAGTCTCTGCATGGGGCCTGAAGTACCCTAGAAAAAAAAGTAACCCACGTTAATAGAGGTTTTCAACAGTTCCAGTTAAGTTAGGAAAGGAACTTCCTTCGTCCCATGGCTCTGGCTAGGGTGAGGCCTTCTTGAAGGGGCTGACACGGGTGTTCTGAAGTCTATGTCAGGCAGTGAATGCTATATGAGATGCTATGCAGGAGACATGTGCATCCCTTCTTCCCCAGGGAAGAGCCTTGGAGACCATCACTGGAGGTGGGATAAGGTAGAAAAGGAGTCAAGGTCCATCATTCAGCACAAGAACTGTAGAGGAGACAGCATGGGAAGATGTGAAAACCATGACTCTCCATCTGGAAATCCACCATGCGGAAGCCTGGTGACAAACAGCCCCCAATATTGTTAAGGCGGTATCAACTAGGTGGCAATTCCAGGGACCACTGGCTTGGTGGCTGTCGGTGCAGACTCCGCCAGCTCTCAGAATGCCATCCAGGAAGCTGCTCAGGACTCACTGTGGGCTTTTTCTCCGGCGCTGGGAGGGATGGTGCTGAGGAGTCCGGCTCTTCGGGCTGGTTCAGAAGTTGGCTATCAGGTCCTTGCGGGGAGGCGCTGCTTGAGGTCTGAGGCTCTCCTGACATCAGAAAGATCAGGGAGGATAGTGATAAATGCCTTCTTCTTACCAGAAAGACACTGGCATTTACCAAGCATTTTGATAACAGGCCAGGGTTTGGTTCTAATATGTAAGTAGGCAGAAGCAGCCACAAATCCAACTTCCAGCTGACTTTCGGAAAGCCCTGTTTCTACTGTGACGATCCCCCGGGCCCACTTTCACCAGGTAAGACAAGAGTTTCCTGGACTCAAAATAGACAACTGTTATTCTACACGTTTCCTGACATGTCTCAGGCAGGGAGATTAATCTTTCTCCTGGTTCTTCCACTAATTCTCCTTAGCACCTAGACCAGTTCTAACAGAACTGTCTGCAATGATGGAAATGTTCTATATCTGCACTAACTTGGTAGCCGCTCGTCACATGTAGCTGTTGAGCACTTGAAATGGGGCTAGAGCAAATGAAGAAATGAATTTTTCATTTTATTTCATTTTTATTACTTTAAACTTAAATAGTCACAAGCAGCTAGAGCTACTGTATTGGACATCACAAACCTAGACCCTAACCCTAAGCTCAGGGAGACAAGTACCCCTGCGACCACTCACCAGTGCCTTGATGCTCCTGTCTCACTTGGACCTCTCGTCTGGTGACTGCCAAATACAGATTCTGTAGGTTCGTGACAAAGGGTCTCCCATCACCAACACTGCATGCCTCTGGTAGTTTCTATAGGGGACAGGAAATGCTGTCATTGGTTACACTGAACGGCCAGAGAAAAGTGACTTGATATTCCACTGGCAGAACTGGCATCAACCCCAAAAGAATTTATATAAAGAAGCTGGATCCAGAAGAAGACAAAAATTGTCCCACTTGCAACAACATGGATGGACCTTGAGGGTAGTATGTTAAGTGAAATAAGCCAGACTGAGAAAGACAAACACCGTGTGATTCCACTCATATGTGGAAAATAAACAAACACATGGACAAAGGGAAGAGATTAGTGGTTACCAGGGGAAAGGGTCGGGGGGTGGGCGAAAGGGGTAAAGGGGCACATATATAGGGTGACGGATAAAAATTAGACTATTGGTGGTGAGCACGATGCAGTCTATACAGAAACTGATAAATAATAATGTACATCTGAAATTTCACAATGTTATAAACCATTACAACCTCAATAAAATAATAATAATAAAATAATGAAACATTTCCCTAAAAAAAAGAGTTAGCTCCAATATGGGGCATCCATATCCAAGCCTGTTGGGACCAATATAAAGACCTCTTGGGAGGCATCTCCTCTGAAAGGTAACTCCAAATGCGTATCTTTATTTCCCCCAATACTGAGGTCTATTATGTTTTCCCATGAATACCCCATAGGTCTCTAGGCTCCTCCTTCCACAGGGATGACCTCTTAGGGGACAGTTTTAGGAAATTATCTTCCCTAAGTTGTCCCTAAGCTGTACAGATTACTATTTTAATTAAATTCATTTATAAACTTCCAAATATTCTAAATATTAGAGAGAGAAAAAGGATGAAATCCAGGATGGGGCAGAGAGCGCGAAATGGGAATTGAAAGACAAGAAAAAATTATGAAGTTGTGATGTTCAGTCAGAGGAGATGGAAGAAACAAAGTTTACAAAGCGTTGGAGGAAGATTCGCCCTGAGCTAACATCTGCTGACAATCTCTCTCCTTTTTTTTTTTTTTCTTGAAGATTAGCTCTGAGCTGACATCCATGACAATCTTCCTCTACTTTGTATGTGAGATGCCTCCACAGCATGGCTAATGAGTGGAGCAGGTCCACACCTGTGAACCCAGGCTGCCAAAGCCGAGTGCAGGGAACCTTAACCACTTGGCCACAGGGCCAGCCCCTGAAAACTGGTTCTTGAAGGATGAAAAAAGTCTTACTCTTTAAAGTAAAAGCACAGAAATACATAAACATAAACATAATTTTGGTAATCTGTAGAATTAAAATTTCCTTGGGGGGGTGATTAAGAAAAAAATAAAAGGTTCCTTAGGGAGCCTTTGAAATGATAATGAAAATGAAATGAAATAATGGAAAAAAAAGTTGCAAAACACTGCTATAATCATACTATATTCATCTGTTTCCTTCACCATGGAATGAACTGTGGATGTAAATCCACAGCAAAATGCTTTGCCCAGTTCCAGTTTCATATTCTCAGCTGAACTGAGCTGAAATACTGGCCAAGACTGAAGAGAGTGCAATACAAATGAGATGAACGAGTATGGTGTCCAGTGGTCCCAAACCTGGCTGCACTTCAGAATCTTGGAAAGGGCCCAGAACGACTTCATTTGTCCCCATGCATGCAAATCGTCACAGTTCTCAGCCGTCTCCAAGGGAAGCCATGCCAGCAGCTCATATGGGAACCAACCCAAGAATCCTAGATTGACCCATATCTCTTGTCAAGGGCACTTTCTCTGGGGTATAAGGGTGTTCATTTCTTTTTTTTTTTTTTTGAGGAAGATTAGTCCTGAGCTAACATCTGCTGCCAATCCTCCTCTTTTTGCTGAGGAAGACTGGCCCTGAGCTAACATCTATGCCCATCTTCCTCTATTTTATATGTGGGACGCCTGCAACAGCATGGCTTGACAAGCAGTGCATAGGTCCACACCCGGGATCTGAACTGGCAAACCCCAGGCCACCGAAGCGGAATGTGCGAACTTAACCACTGTGCCACTGGGCTGGCCCAGGGTGTTCATTTCTGAAAACCTATTGTGGGAAAAGGATGGAAGAGAGAAGGTGGGAGAAGCAACGAAGTAGTTGCTGAACCATAGGCAAGATGATCCAGTTACCTTTCCCTAAGTATGGTGGTAGCTGAAAAACTCATTGATCCCCAGGAAACATACATTTCTACTCCAACTCTATCCCCATAAAGACGTTATCAGTTTTGAACTTTCACTGGAAACCACAGACAATGAATCAGGAGGCTTGAGTCCAAACTTTACTTCTGGGCAGTAATCACAACTAGGAGTTCAACCCTCTTCAGCAGCATTCCCCGAGGAACGAACGGAAACAGGGAAGGCAAACGATGAGGCCGCACACCTCCACCTCACCCCGCTCTCCTCCCTTGGTTCAGCTCTCCAAGCTCTAAGCCACCTCCTCCAGCAGAAGGCCCTCTACAGCCAGAGAGCCTGATAGTGGAGCAGCCAAAACCTGTCTTTCTTCCTTATAGCTCATGAATCTAGCACCTCCCTTCACGTTGCTCAAGAGACGTGGCCTCTCTTGGGGTCATCCATACATGGCTGGGTAGGCACTGTGCTGTTTGTACAAATGGGCTGGGCAGAATCTCGGCAGTCCAGGGTCACCTCTTCCTGCCCTTTCTATGGAACTAAACAGACTCGTAAATTTCCCAGGGTGATCTTTAGCCAGCTCATGTATTCAGTCTCAAAACGAAGGGCCAGCAATGAAAGGCCACTAAAGCCAGTGCTGTCTTGAACCTAAGTCCAAATCTAGAATGGACGGATTAGCCCACCCTCTAGCCCTCCCATTCTCAGAGAGGTCTGGTCCTGAGGCTGCTGCCAAAGCTTATCCCACCTGAGAATCTGTTCTCAGAAAGGTACTGGGAAGAGAATACTGGGACATTTGCTGCATGTTTACTATGTGCCTGACACGGTTCTAAGTATTTAAATGCATTAACCCATTTTTGTCTTATGCACTGCTGTTTCCCTGGCACCTAGAACAACCTCGCCCATTGTAGGCTCAATGACTGTTTGTGAATGACTCAACAGGGCAGGCAACAGTATAACCCCATCTTACTGATGTAGCCACAGCTAGTAAGTGGTGGAGCAGGATTAGAATCCAGACAGTGTGGCTTCGGGGCCCACTCATAGAATGATGACCCTATTTTCTTCTCTGAACAGCAGAATTTTAGTCAAAAGGCAATACAGCCTTTCCCAGGATTATAATCCTTAATCCCTCACACCACAGATCATCTGACGATATCCACATCCAGCTCAGGAACAAGGTCCCTCAGGTGACAAGAAACAGGTGAGCAGACAAAAAGGAGGCAGCAGGCCCTAACTGGAAGCCCAGGGGCTAAGAGGCCATGCCTTTACTTTATTCTAGCTTCCCCGTCATCCCTGATTCCTTGGGCATCGTGCTCAGAATATGCTAGGGAAGAGAGGTGGAGAGGCCTGAGCGTGGCAAGGAGAAACGGTTAGCTCCTGGGCAGGACAATGGCAGGGGCGAGTGGGGCGGGTGGCAGAGATCAAAGGGAAAAGGCTGGAGGCAGGATGAGGAAAAGCAAACAGGAATGCTCTGCTGTAAGTAGGACTGAGCCAGGAGCAAGGTGTACCAGCCACCAAGCGGGTCACTGCCCAGGGCGAGGAGGGAAGAAGAGACAGGTCAGTCTACTGTATAATGTGTTCGTTTGATTAACCTAGAATCAATTCTACTCAGCGAGAGAGTGACCGAGATTCTACTGTGTGCCAGGCACTGCAGGACTGGGGGAGGGGAGATGGAGGCACCCGTCCTTCCCTCCTCAGAACAAGACGAGCTAGTACAAAGACAAGTAAGGCAGAGGCCCTGCCTCAGAGAGTTTATATTCACATTGGGAAAAGTGCAGATATATGGGTTTTTCCCCCAAGCATTATGCACCAGCAGAGTTATAAACACAGGGTGTTAGGAACCCAGAGAAGAAGAAAGGGACGAATTCTGACTGAGAATCCTGCAGAAAGCTTCGGAGGTGGTGCCATCAAGTCAAGCCGTGCAAGGTTTCAGACTTTGAACATGTTGGAAGTATCTGAGGCACAAGGTGTGAGAAGGGGACGCGCGGACGGGTCTCCCGGGAGATGAGACTAGAAGGCGAAATGCACACCCACCAGCTTGCAAAGGGCTTCCTTTTCTGAATTAAGGATCCGCCCGTGCGAATTTCCTCTTGTTTCACCAAGTAGCTTTCTCCACTGTACAACTGCTTGCCAAGGCTTCCTTACTCCCAACTATTATTAATACAACAACGAGGCATCAGAAGCTTCCTCTAGTTTCCCTGTTCAGGCTCTCAGCTACATTCGTGCAAACTCTTTTCGTACCTCTTCACCACTCACCACTGGTACTGTGACTTTTCAATGGTCACAAGAGCTATATTACTCTCCCATCTCCAGTTCACTAGGACTCTGGCCCTGCTCTACGGCCATATCAGAAGCTTTAGGAAAACCAAACTTACAGAAATCCTAGAGGGCGTTTCATTTCCCCTCTTGTCCCAGTGCAGCCCCTACTGGTCCTAGGGCCCAAACTCCCCTCTTTGTGATAGCTTCCATCTTCATCAGGTCTAAAACTCATTCCTAGTGGTCCAGAAATTCCAAGACTCCCTCCTACTCTTGGACCCCAGCAGGATCTGTTGGAGAGATCACAACTGCCACTTCCCACTAGAACTAAGAAATCTGATCTTTTCTCACTCCCACCCTTCACCTCCATCTCATCCCTCCTTTCCTCTGAGGCTGTTTCAGAAAAGAAACCTTTAGAGTCCTGGGTAAAGAAAAGTACTGCTTACCCTACTCAACAGGGGCCCACAGGCTGAGCGTACAGATTTAATAGAAGAAAAAGGGAAATGAGCAAACTGGAGCTCCCCAGCATCAGCCATGAGCAGGTCTTTGGTTCTGGCACCAGCTCCAGAAGCTGGCACAGCCCTCAGGCCCTGACACTGACCAGCACAATATCACACCCGCAGGGCAGGGCCCCCAACATGCGACTTCCTAAGGGTAAGAATTTCTCTCCTCCCTCTTGAAATCTGGTAAACTCTGCCGGTACTGGATACAAACTTCCTTCCCTAGGGAGCCCAAGTCTCAGTCTAGGAAATCACGGTAATTTTCATCATTAGCTCCTCTTAGCAGGAGGAGCAGTTATACTCTTCTAAGCTCTCAAAGAGACGAATGAGAAAAATGGTTTAGGAAGGGGACTTTAATGAGAAAGACTCTTCAAGAAATAGAACCCCCCCCCCCCCAATCCATCCATTCAACAAATATTTACTGACCACCTATGGTGCTCAGGATGATTTAGATGCTGGGGATACAGGATATTGAACAAAAGAGATAAACATCCCCTGCCCTCTTGAAGTTTGCATTCTAGAGAGGGGAGACCAACAACAAATACATAGCTAATTCAAACACACAGAACATCAGATGGTGACGGCACCATGGAGGAAAATAAATCAGCACAGGCTTTATGGGATGGGGCATGGATGCACTGCAATTTTAAACAGAGGTCAAAGAAACCCTCACTGAGAGAGTGACATTTTAAAAAGACCTAAAGGGAAGAGAGAATGATCTGTATGGCTATCTGGGTCAAGTGACCAGATTCCCAGTTTGCCTGGGTCGGTCCCAGGTTATGCTTATTGTTGTTTTTTAACAAAGCTCCCTTTCTCTCTTGCAAGTGTCCCAATTTGGATGATAAATTAGATGGTCACCCTACATCAGAGGAAGAACATGGGCGGTATCCACATGTATCTGTGTGTTGATTTGAAATCGTGAGATAGCATTAGCTTTTATTCTGTAAGATGGGAAGCCACTAGAGCTCATAAACAGAAGAGCGAAAAGATCTGATTTACAGTGTAAAGGGATCTCTCTGAGTGCAGAGGGACAAGAGAAGAAGTGGGCAGATCAGCTAGCAGGCTGTCACAATAACCAGGCGGGAGATGATGCTACTTGGACCAGGGTGATAGCAGTGGAGGTGGTGAGAGTGATCAGATTCTGGATCTATTTGAAGGTATGGCCAACAGGATTTGCTGATGGATTGGGTGGAGGACGTGAGAGGAGTCAAGGATAACACCACTGTAGGGCATAAGGCAGATGTTACAGAGGGATGAGCCATTAACCTCAAATAAAATCCCTTAATCAAAGATAACTTGAGATGGCCTGGGGGCCTGCAACGTAGACCCAGTTTTGACAGTCAGGGTGAGAGTCAGAAGGAAGGGTGAACCCACTGCCCAAGGGAAGTATCAAGGTTTAAAAGGAGAAAGCGGAAAGTGGCTTCTCACTCAAAGAGGAGGAAGCAAGACTATCCAGGAATAAGGAAAAAAAACTCCTAGAAAAAAAAAAAAAGAACTAGAAACAAGCTTTAAGTTCTGTCTGTAGAGTCTTGAAGACTTGAATTTGTACCTGAGGTCTCCTATTTGTTGCTGTGACACTTTGGGCAAGTTATTATACTTAATCAATGTCTTATTTTGAGAGAGACAGAGATGGGGTGGAAAGATGGGCGGAGGGACTGAAACTAACAACACCTCAAAAAAGGATTAAATGAGAGAGTACAACAAGTACCCAAGAAATGTCTGTCCCTCCCCTTTTTGAGACACACTGAGACTTTTCTTGCCTGGCCCCAGTCCAGTGCCAAGGAGGCCCACGAAATGCCCTAATGCTGTTGTGCGCAGAGAGGCCAGGGTCTGACCCAATGATTAACCTTTCCCCACTGCATCCCGAAGCACACGACCTTCTGAAAATTCAGTGACTAATCAAAGCCCAGACAGAGCAGAGATACAGTCACGGAAATCCTAGCCGTAACCTGTGGGCAGGTCACTGTCCACCATCGCCATATAAGCCCCTCCTCAGACTCTGGGAAGGACTAAGGCCACGTGGCTTTTGTATCAGAAGGTCCTGGCTTCAGTCCTGGCTTTGCCAGTTAGCAGCTATGTTACTAACCTCTTTCAGTGCTGCTCCCTCACCAGGAAAATGAGACCAATACCCACTTTTGTGAGACTGACAGAAGGATTACATGAGGTAACATTTGTAAAGGTTGACTCCTGCTCAGTATATATTATGTCCCCTTATTTCCTCAAAGCTGCTCTTGTGGCTTCTCAATTTCTCCCTCACTCTCCCAATGTTCAGGACCCACCCAAGAGGCCAAGGTTTCATTTTCCCTCGCCTCACCCTTTTTGGGGGGTGGATATAATAGTGGAGCGTCAAGCTAAAAAGCACACAAAGCACTAACAGCTAGCTCCTCAAAAAGTTTTAGCAAAAGTATTCCTCGGAGCCCAACTGGTCCAACGCTTCACCCAGGCACCCTTTCCCACCACCATTTCCTGCTCCCTAATGTGACTTGTGCAAGAGGCTCTGCTGTGCCATTTCCATTTTAAAACAATATATGCTCAATAAAGGCTCTGTGGAAAGGAGAGAAACATAATCTACAGGTAGGCATGTCATCCAAATGGTTAACAGCCAAATGGTTCTTGATGGGATTAATCTCACAGTTTCTTCAGAATCTGAGAGAAGAAATGTGACTAAGACAGAGAAAAGAGATATGGTGGTGGCGCCCAGGTTTTAAAAAGACAACCAGCTCACCCTCCCTTCTCCCACTTCAGATCTTTCCACAGCGGCTCACTTGGATGAGCTGTTTCTGAGTGTCAGGCAAGATCCAAGCCTGAGGGGTCCCTCTGTTTTGTCCTGCACAGAAGACTCCTCTGCGTTCCCTCAGTTCACTGATCACAAACCTTGGTGATTGGGGAGAGAACACAGTAGCCCAAGTACACGAGGCACGCTGCCCTTGAAGATCCCATGTGCAGTCGACGAGACAGCTCACGCTGCTCCCGTGTTTGGTCTGGTTTAGCTTTGTTTGGGTCTGTGCCGCACAAAGCCCCCAACCATTCCGCCCTGCCACTGCTGACCTCACCGCGCTCTCCCGTCAGCCTCTGGCCCCTGAGCACCCACCCACCAGCGCTGCACTCTGCTAAAGGAAAAACACCGAGAAGCCCGAACTTAATCTTGTGTCTGGGACCTTGCAAATTAATTACAGTCCGTCTTGTCCTTCCTCCCTTTTAAAAACAAGGTGGGAGAATGGATGCATGCATACATCCGTACTCTCAAGCATGCAAGGATGCAATCTAGTCAAATCACCAAATCCCCTTCTTTGTGGCTGCCCTTCAAAATGGGATAATTTGGCTGCCTCACTCTCTCTCATGGTGCTGGAAATATTCTGGAGATAAGATAGGTACAGAGTTCCAAACAGTTCAAGATAAAGTCCAGTTCTACTTAGATTATTCAGATTTTTCTGGGTCTGCTTGAGGCCTAACCAGCTCCCTGAACTGCATTGTCAGAAGAGAAGGGAGACGGGAAGAAAGACTATAAAGAGAGGTCCAAATAGAAGGCTTGACTACTATTAGTAAGATTAACATTTTGGAATGCTTTCGAGGTGTACTAGACTAAGCATGTTAATGTGTTATCTCAATTAATCTCCATCAGCTACGCACTAAAATCATTCTCCTTCTGTACATGAGAAAACAAAGGCTCTGAGAGGTTAAGGAACTTGACCAAGGCCCCAGCTAGAAAGTAGCAGAAGCGGGAAGGAAGAGACCCAGGGAGCCAAACTCCAGAACACACCCTTGCACCTCCTCAGTGTAACGCCTCCCAGAATTGCCCGGTGAGATATCCATTTCTCCCTCCCACCCCCACAGCCCCCTCCCCAGACAGAGGCTGGGTCCCTCTTATGAGGTCTAGTCATACTAAAAGCTAGCTCTCACCTCCTTTCTTAAATCTCCAAACAGCCCAAGAGGCTGATAGAGGGAAAAGACAAAATTCCCTCCAGAGAAGGAAAGCCTTACTTAACGCCTTGAGCATCTTCCAATGGGACTGGAAAATCAAAAAAGTGATTCTCTGCTATGGGGAGGCTCTAGACTCTAAATCTCCTTTTAAAATAAGTACAGCCCCTCAAAGTCATAGCAGGAAGGCCCCTCAGCTCTGCCCCAAAAGAAAAATAATGGGAAAGGGAGTGGAAGTGAAGGTGGGGGCAGGGGCCTCTGCTCTCATAAGAGCCCTTTGTGGTGGCTGCCTCTGAAAGGAGGTTTTGCTAGACAAGGTGGAACTTCTCAAGGTGACAAGCAAATGGTACAGCCTAAGCTGTGACCCTTTGCTCGCTTCATAACCACCCCCTCCCCTTTGGAGGGCCAGAGCCTAAACTGCCCCTGAAGCCCCACCCAGCCCCAGTACAAACCGTGGCTTTCTAGTCTGGGGAGCGACTAACAAGCAGCCAACGGGCTGGGGGGACGAAAGTGGTTTCCTGGGGGGGACAAATCCTCAGAGCCCCTCAGAAAGTGCAGTAGCAACTCTCATTCCTTCTTTTCTCTGCTCCCTCTGCTTCTCCAAGGAGAACAAGCAGCTCCTGTGGGCTCCAGCTCAGGGAGGGGCTCCGACCAGCCGATCAGGGAGACAACCAGTCTGAAGGACAGTTTAGCACGTGCCTCAAATCCGGCCATCTCACCATCCTTTTCCAAATGGAAATGAAACAACGTGGTAGAAATCAGGAAGAAAAAAGCATCAGGTTTAATAGCAAAAAGAAAATCAGAGCTCTAAGGCAGGCATCCTGCTCCAGGCGCCCTCCATCCCTGCCCTGTGCCACGAGCAGTACGCAGGAGCGCATACTTGATTTTTTCCCCTGTTTTAGCGGAGAAGAGAGGACAGTCAGCTGGGTCTGCAGGGCAGAGGTGATTTAGAGGACCCGGCAGTATTCTCTGTAGGACCTCTACCACCAAAGGGATTCCCTTTCACTCCAGATTACACGCTTGACAGCTGGGAACACAGCCTGTGGCGGCTGTGATCTCATGGGCTCCCTGCCCCCACGCCGCCTGCTGCCTGCTCCCTATAGGGTGACACAGGGTCCTCTCCACCCCACAAAGTCTTACTCTGTAGGGTGATGCCCCACCTCCCCCCACACACTCGCCCACATACACACACACACACACGCGCGCACACACACACCCCCTTGTGATAGGGGCCTCATCTTCATGACTTTAGGTAGGTAAAGATTTCTTAATAGGACACAAATCATAAAAGAAAAGACTGATAAATTGGACTACATTAAAATTAGGAACACCCATTCACTAAAAGACAATTAAGAGAGCAAAAAAGCAAGCTATAGAGTGGGAGAAAATATTTGCAATTTACATAATCAACAAAGGACTTGTTTCCAAAATATGTGAAGAACTCTTAAAATTCAATAAGAAAAAGACCAATAACCCAAGAGAAAACTGACAAAAGGCTTGGTCATATCTAAATAACCAATAGTTACATGAAAATGTACAAAACCTCATTAGTCATTAGGGAAGTTCAAACCTCAACAGGATACCACTACATATTCTGTATAAGGGCCAAAAGGAAAAAGGTAGACAACACAAGTGTTGACAAGGATGTGGTATAACCAGAACTTGCACATACTGCTTCTGTGAGTATACTGACATGGTCACTCTGGAAAACTGTTTGGCAGTATCTACTAAGTCTAAACATATGCGTAACTCTGAAACGACCATTCCACTCGTGTGTATATATCCAACATAAAAGCATGGATCAATCGTGGTACCGTCTTACGATGAAGTCTTATACAGAAATGAAAATTAGCAAAGTACTGCTACACACAACGACATGGATAAATTTCATGAACACTTTGTTGAGTGACAGAAGTCAGACACAAAAGAATGTATACCACATGGTTCCATTTACATGAAGTTCAAAACAGGCAAAATTAATCTGTCACATTAGAAGTCAGGATAGTGGTTACCCTTTGGAGGGGGTAGGTACTGAGTACAGGGAATTTTCCAGTTCTCGATTTGGGTACTGATTACACAGCTATGTTCATTTTGTAATAATTCTTCAAGTTGTATGCTTATGTTTCAATAATGCTTCAAGTTGTATGGCACTTTTTGGTACGCAACTTATACTTTGCTTTAAAAAGTTTACTAATAAAAGATAAACCACTATGAAAAACAATTTGGCAGTTCTTCAAAAAGTTAAATATAGAGTTACTATATGACCCAGCAATTGCATTCCTAGTTTTACGTCCAAGAGAATTGAAAATACATGTCATACAAACACTTCCACAGGAATGTTCATAGCAGCATTATTTATAATAACTCAAAAGTAGAAATAACCCAACTGTCTATCAACTGATCAACAGATAAACAAAATGTGGTATATCCATATAATGGCATATTAATCTGCCATAAAAAGGAATGAAGTACTGAATCTTGCTTCAGCAGATGAACCCTGAAAACAATGTTATGTGAAAGAAGCTAGACACAAAAGACCACATCCTGTATGATTCCATTTCTATGAAATACTCAGAACAGGCAAATCCACACAGAGACAGAAAGTAGATTAGTGATTCCCAACAGCTGGGGGAAGGAGGGAACGGAGAATGACTAAATGGGTCCAGGCTTTCTTTTTGAGGTGATGAAAAGGTTCTGGAATTAGATGGTAGTTATGGTTGCACAGCCTTGTGAATATTATAAAACCACTGAACTGTACTCTTTTTAGTAAATGTTATGATATGCGGATTTTATCTAAATTTTTTAAAAGGATAAGAAAGTCTCTACTACCCCACTCTCCTCTGCCTGTTCTCCACTCAGTTCCCTCTTTAGGAACAGACTCTCAGCTCCTAACAGGTCTGGACAACCTTTAATGGACTTGAACACAGTCAGTGGAGCAGATTCCTGGGTGACTGGGTGACTGGAGTTAGCAGAGAATGGGGACAGAGCACGGCATCTGGAGTCACATGGGCCCAGCTCTGAAAATAAGTCCACCACTTACATATTCATTTTATGATCTTGGCCAAGTGACTTACTCTCTCCGAACCTCGATCTTCTCTCTATAAAATGAGTAAACTAATCCCTATCAGCGAAGGTTCTTGTGAGGATTGTTAAATGAGATAATGTATATAACATATTAATTCCATGCCCTTGAGAGTTCCGGGCAATCTCAGCCACGTGAAGCAACCAGAAGAAGCACTTCAATTCGGCAAAGTAGTGTGGGCTCTGGATTTGAATTGCTTCCACTCAAATCCCAAGTCCATTACTTTATCTTCCTAAGCCTTAGTTTCTGTAATTGTATAAAGGGAATAATAATAATACCTGCATTATAGAGTTATTATGAGGATTAAATGAGATAATGCATGTGACATGCTCACTACACTGCCAGGCACATAGAAAGCACTCAATAAATATTAACTGCTATTATTAATTCAATCATGAAACAACACCGTTGAGTATGTCAGAGAGCGTGCTGTGTGCTAAGGATAAGACAGCGTTCACTGCCTTCAAGGAGCTCGTAGTCTGGTTGGGGAGTCAGACACAGAAACAAATCATTGTTCTTCAGGGCCAGGCGCACACTGGAGCCTTTCAGTTCCGTCAGCGACACCAGGTCTAAGGCATTATAAAACAAAGCTGGATATGGAAGGAATGGCGTGGGGTGGGGGTAGTGGTGACCAGACTAGCTATGAATCAACAGTAGACCCTTCTTTTTTCGACAAATCGCCTACAAGAGTCTAGATAACAGGCATGCAGACTTCCACCTCAGCATTACGGCTAATGGCAGGGGCTTATGGGCATCTCCTCTCTCTCCCCCTACTTTTCAAGCAGCTGGTAACTCCTTATCTTTCAGATCTCGGTTTAAATGTCACTTCTTCTGCCCTCCATGACCATATCACCTAAAGTATTTGCTCTTAGAGCACTGTTCTTTTTCCTCAAAACAATTATAACAATTTTCAATTATTTATTTGTGTACTTGTTTCCTGTCTCCCCCACTAGGCTGTGAGCTCCTGGAGTTCAGGGTCATTCAGCACATATTTCCTGAGTATCTGCTGTGTGCCAGGCTCTGAAGCATGTGCTGGGAATTCAGCTTGGGGTTCAGACATGGCCACTGCCCTCATGGAGCCTACAGTCTCTATTTGCTGCAGAGCTTTGGGATGGAAGTTTATCCCAATCCTGGCTGAGGACTCTCTTCTGACCAGCCCAGGAAGATATGAGCCCTTGGCTGCCAACCTCTCACTGAGTCCAAAAAGAAGGAGGCTGGAACTCTGGGGACTTCTTGGTTTTCCCTTTTGCAGTCCTAGATTCCCATGCCCACGGCCCAGTAGCGTTGAAGCTAGGGCAAACAGCACAAGCTCAGGGCCATTTCTGCAAGTCCTTTCCTTCTAACGCGGTTCCTAACAGCATTCTAAGAGCAAGAAAGGTTGGTATCGGGCAAGGGAATACTGGCTTGGATAGGGGATGGGGTGAGAGGTGGGGATAGGGAGGCAAGAGTCTCCCTAAGCCCCACAGAGAAGGAACAGCTACCCCTGGAGTGCTGAGCCCTCAGCACCTTTCAATTCAGTGCCCTGAGATTCTCAGATGACGGCTCCCCATAGTTTGAGCTTCTCTGCCATTGAGCTGGACCTTATCCCAAAGGCTGCTTCCTGCTAAAGCCAGCCTGAGGTCTAGGGATACTGAATTAGACTCCAGTAAATATACTCTACTGCAGCTCTCCGGGATAGGCCAAGAGAAAACAGTCCTGTTTTCCAGGACTGGGAGATAATACAAGTCAAAGGATTATCCTCAAAGCTGCTTCGAGTTCTTTATTAAATGAACAAGGGTGTGTATGTGTGCATGTTTACACACACATACATATGGAATAAATCTTTGCTTCATAGCAGGAGATAATGTCCCAAAAGCAGAATCAAGACAAAAGTCTCAAGACACATAAACAAATACATTTATTCATTCAAGAATCACTTACTTGGCACATTCTCTGAGCCAGATTGTTCTAGGTCCAAAGAAATAAATGAATGATTGCAGGTTCGGCAAAATATGTTCAGTTCTACGGCACAGGCCTAAGCATAGCCTGCTTTGAGAGAGCAGCAGGAAGGAGGCAGGAGCTTTCATCCTCGGCTGCGCTTTCCTAGCCCCGCCCCCAAACTCCCTGCCCTTATCTGCACTGGAGGCAACCAAGCCACACCACGGGTGGGTCTGGAGGGTCGGGCTGGGGTAAAGGTGTGTCCATTAAATCAGAACAGCACATTGAGTTGAAAACAGGAGGGAAATCCACAGGAACCAGCCAATTAAGAGCCCCCAGCCCAAACCAGCGCTGCCAGATCCATCAGAATTAATGATGCGACTGTAGGAAAGCTGAAGAAACAGTGTCACGTGGGGGATGAGGTTGGTTTTGCAGGGAAATCTGTGTGAGACTGTCCAAGGAAAGTGAGATTCTCTGGAAATCTCTGCACTCAAATTCCTAAGTCAGCCCCAGGTTAGAAGAACGCACGTCCTCAGTGTTAATCTCCTTCACCCCTCTTTGAGCAGGTGGTAAATTTCATGTTGTTCTCCTGGTGTAGGGACTTTGCACTGCCTAGATGAATACATTGACCCATCCATGACACGTTGAACAGGAACAACCTATAATTCGGAGAAAATGAGTATGGAAAGAGTGGCTCTACCAGGATCCATGATCCGGGAGATGGGGGAGGGAAAACACTGTTTTCATTCAACATCAAAACGTTGCTATTATTCCAATCACTAACTGTGTTTTCTTACCATACTAACATGATGCTACTTAGCACCATCAGTAGGGCTCCTTTTGGATTCATATTGCCCTATCCACACTCTACTGCCTGGTTCCTCTGATGATCAATAGCACATATTTTCCAAATGGATGGTACAACGTGACTGTGGAAGAAAACCGTTCTCTGTATCAAAGACAAATGGCTACAAGGTAAATTAAGGTGGCCAGCTCCAATAAGCTCCCTTCTTTGGAAGTACGTCCTATTCACCCACAGGCCCCCTTGAAAGAGCAGGACGAGGGGATCCTGTGACCCTGATCCCCTGGACCCAGCTAATTAGACCAAGGATGGACACCTGACCCAAGAGAACTCAATCTCTAGACCAATCAGATTCTCTCCATCAGCTATGTGACCCCAAAGCCAGAGAGCGTGGATTCTTAGCTTTTTCTGTGTGCCATGGACTCCTCTGCAGTCTGGTGAAGGCTGGGAATCCTTCTTAAATGCATAAAATAAAATATATAAGATTACAAAGGAAACCAATTAATTAAAATGCCATTCAAATGTTAAAAATCCCAAATGTGTAACATAATATATATCTGCTTCTTTATTACCATGTTAAATTACGAGATCTAGTAGTGGGTTTAAAAATCACCGTAATTTCAAATAGTGATGAGCATAAACTATATTTCATGATATCTGCAGCAACTATAAAATGTTATGAAAAATCTGATTTCTGTTGGTGACAAAGTCACAGAAGCTGCTAATGCCATGGTGGCTTTTGCTTACATTTATAATAGAAGGAAATCCTAAATTTCAGTTATGGGTTAATGAAAATAAAAATGCAATTTTTACCCCATCCAATTCATGAAATCTTGAATTCTAAGCATGGGTTCTCAAGGGATCCGTGGACCCCAGGGTAAAAAACCCTCCTGTAAAGACTCTCATTGGATAACAGTGGATGCTTAGTTAGAAAGGCCACATAGAGCCAGTCAGAGGTAGCGACAAGGCGAGCCAAAGCCACGTGTCAGTCAATAGTCTGTAGAAGCAGAAACAAACTAGCCAGCTGGTTGGCTGTGAGGGGCAGCCATGAGCGAGCTTGAGATCCCAGAGAAAGAAGCTACCTTTCTAGTTCCTGGGAGGCTGGTGAGGCATCCTGAAATTAGGTCCTGAGAGAGCTCCCTATGCCTTTTCAGTAAAGTTCCTTAAGGCAATTGAGGGGATTTTCTTCCTCACAATTAATTGCATAATAATTGCATGAGTTAACACTTTACACAAATGAGCTGACTGAGACCTGTGTATAACAGACTGTGTATATTTGTGTACATTAACATCCTACCGGATTATACATTCCCTGCCAGTTCGGAGTGTGTACAACCTTAATTCTGTAGAGCCCACAGCTGCTGGGATCCGCCGTAGAAGATACGAATAATGTCAAATGCCTCAGGGAGGAGGGGAAGCTGCATTTCCTCTGCCCAGGTGGCTAAACGAGGCCGCAAACCCGGGCAGTTTATCTCTACACAGTGGGCTTGCAGGAGCCAGACGACGTGGAGCAGGATGACAAATCAATGAAGAAGTCGTGGGACGATCTGAATCATCGTAGATCTTTAGGTTTAAGGAGGGCAAGGGCCAGAGGGAGACAGAAATGGCAGAAGAAGAAACCAAAGCTGTCCGAGGTCCTCTTGGAAAACGTGTCTTAAATAGATATTCTACTTTATTGAGGGGAAGAAAACTGAGGACGATAAACTGTGTCCTGAACAGCTTTGCTGTTAGAAATAACACCGACAGTCAACGCCTAGACTCCCACCAGACAGGCGTAGGCCTGGGGCCACTTCTGTGGAGAAGGGAACAGAATGACCCCCGGGGCTCCCCAGCTGCTCTTCCCACGGTTTTTAATCCCACGGAGCCAAGAGGAAAGAAGTGCGGGACAGTGGCTGAATGCCATTCAACTGTTTAAAGATGCAGTGAGAAGTGGGGACACGGGGTTTGTTTTATTATCCTTTACACTTTATACATGTCATATTTTCTTTTGTATGTATTAAATATTTTATAGTCAAAACATCTTAAAAGACATAGCGAAAACCAAATCAAATCAAATATCCGAACGAAAAAGTGAAAATTATTTAATACAATATCCACAGTGACTGCCACAGTCCAAGCACAGCAAGCCCACTGAGGGACATGCTCTCCAGACCCTGTACCAGTGCCTGGCCCCCCTGGACTCTGAGTTTAAAGAAGGGTAAGGATTCCAGGGAGTCTGAGGTTCTAGAAAAAATTCTGGATGCGAAGTCACTTTCCAGAAAGGCAAGAAGGTCTGAATTATGTGCCACCAGTTGAACTCAAAATCCTCATTCACAACAGGGCCCTGCCTAACCCATGGCTGGGATAGCGATGGAGGGATGTGACTTAAAATTGTCCAGTGATGACTCTAAAACCAAGTGCCTATGGGAAATTAAACAGGCCTAATGAGGCATGAAAGAGATACCAGAAAAAGACAGGGTAGAGGGAGAAAAAAGTGGAGGCTAAAAGGCACACCTCAAGTCAGATCTCAACACAGGAGGGTGGTCGCCTTCTGGGGAGGTGAGTGGGTGGGAGGAGAAGGGGGCCGGAGAAAGACAGAGGTGTGAATCTGGAGAGGAGTGGAGACAGGCCTGATTAGGAGGAAATTTTCCTAAATGGATATGATCAGGCTTGAGGCTAAAAGCTCCATTCTGAGACTTCTAGTGCCCTGGCCCAGATTTCTGCACTCTTATCCTCTCTCCTGGCGATAGCCAGGTTCTCTGAAACGTCCAGATCATTTCTAGCTGTGGCACATCTCACATTCTTTTGGATCTAGGTTTCACTGAGGAGGAGAGAAGGCCCTGGTCACCTAATTTAGTTTCCGCACTGGTACAATCCCTAGGTCCTTGCAGGAAGCCATAACCCTGTGGGTTTAAGATTCCCACTGAGTTTGCTATACCCTCAGGCTCACTTAGGAGGCAAGGGCAGCAGCTCTGACACCAGGCTGACCCTCAGGAAGGAAGAGCTTCTCCAGGGTTCATCTCCAGGTGAGGGGATGAAGGAAGGACCACATCCAGGCTCTGGTTACAGGGCATCTGAACACCTGCTGATAATAAAACATCATCTGTCAAGGCTTTGGCCCTCCAATCCACAAAACAGAGGAAGAGGGGGAGAGGAATTTTATTCCCACCCCAGGGAATAGCAAGCCCCTCACACACACTCCACCCCAGAGGCCACTAGCCAGAAAAGGGCACCTAAGGCAGGATCTAAGAAAAAGACTGACCAAGGGATGTCAAGGGCTGTATCGGTCCCTTCCTAGAAAGGGAAGGTGGGCCGTGGATATGGGAGAAAGGCTAAGGAAACCCTTGGCCACATCAGCTTTCTTCCTTTCCCACTTCCATTGAGTCTAACCACCGGGGCAGCTTTTGTATGATCTGTGGGAGAATAAAGCAGAGAAGGGAAAGGAATAAAATAATTGATAAAAAGAGACCATGCAGTGAGTAGATTTCCAGCCCGAGAGGCCAGCTCTCCAGGTTGTGAGGAGTGTCTCTTTCACTGAGAGTCCTGGCTGTTCAAAGACCTCACGACCCGCTCTTAGCATGTGTTTCTAGCCAATATAATACCACGCTTTACATCTAATGGTCACTTACTAGCTGTCCCCTGCCCACCTCATCCTCCATACAATCTCTTTAGCCTCTGTCCATTCCTTGTGCCCAGGCCTGACCTGGGTCAAGAAGAGCCTTACCACAACGATGAGAGCCAACAGAGAATAAGGACAGCATCATTGATAGAAAGGATCAGTTTCTCGATCAAATTCTTAACAGCCTGGGATCTAGTTAAGAGAGGAAGAATATGGGCACTGCTATGAATGCAAGCAGTGAGGTACCATCACCATAAGAACTAGGAAGAGCTAAGGGGCAGGTTTCAAGGTAGACAGGAAGTAAGAAACATTTTCACTGAGGTCAATGAGGAGTGCTGAAGGCAGAAAACCAGATAAAAGCTGGGAGAAGCAGTGAATGTATCAATTAGACTACATCTGGGTTGGGTCTACGAAGAGAAGCTTTGAAAAACTGGCAAAAAGTAAGAGGGTCAACAAACCAAAACTTAGATTGGGGGAGAGAGGTAGAGACTCCCATGTTCTGCCTCATCCAGAAATATTTCCTAACACTGGATTGCCGAAGCCCAGAAATCTAGGACGCAAACTGAGAGCGGGACGCTTGGAGAAGAAGGAAGCATGGAGTTCTAAGATTTCCTTCTTTCTAAATAATTCAGGGCAGGAGGAAAGTGAGAGGATCTACTTCTTGCTGTTTACGTCTTTTTTAAAACTCTTTGAATTTTTTATCGCATAAAGTTGGTAGAATTTTGCAAGACTGGTCCCCCAGTGGGGAGAATACCTGAGGAAGCAGAAGAGCTGGCAATGAGCTTGGAAAGAGTCTGTAAATATAAGGTGTGTAGAGAGAGATGAAATTACTACTTGTTGGATTCAACTTGTCTACAATCTGTGCTCCATGGTCATGCCTAAAACTAGATGAATATTAATTCAATGGATATTTTTTGAGGGCCTACTATGCTCCAGGTATTGCTCTTGGCTATTGGGACACAAAAGTGAACAAATCATTCAAAAATTCCTGCCCTTGTGGCACTTACATTTTACTGGTGAAAGCCCACCAATATTAAATAGCATGTTAGAGGATGCTAAGTGTTATGGAAAGAAAAGAAAAGGAGCAGCAGTAGGGTAAGGGGTTGGGAGTGTAGGCACGGAGGGGTGGATCGAAATTTTAAACAGGGTGGTCAAGGTAGGCTTTGATGAAATGACATTTGAGCAAAAATTTGAAGGACCTGAGAGATTCAGCTCATGGATATCTGAGGGACAAGAGTTAGAAATAGAGGGAATAGTTAGTGTAAAAGCCTAAGGTGGGATGTACCCAGTGTACTAAAAGAATAATAAGATGATCAGTGTGTCTAGAGTGAATAAGGGAGAGAGAGATTGTAGGAGATGAGGTCTGAGAGGTTATGGGGGTCAGATAACACAGGGCCTTGTAAGCCATTGTGAGGACTGCTTTTACTTGAAGTGACATGGGAATCCATTGCAAGGTTTTGAGCAAAGAAGTGGCATCAACTGACTTAGAACTTTAAATGATCACTCCAGCTTCCCAGGTGAGAAGAGACTGTAGGAGAGCAAGGGTGGAAGGACGGAGACCAGTTAGAAGACCACTGCAGGCATCCAAGCAAGAAGCGACGGTGGCTCTGATCAAGGTGGCAGAAGCAGTGGCAGGGTCTGTATTTATTTTGAAAGAGGAGCCAAAGAGAATTTCCTGATGGACTGGATGTGAGGTATGAGAGAAAGATAAGAGTCAAACATGGCTCTAAGTTTATTAACCCGAGCAAGTAGAAGGATGGAGTTGCCACCAACTGAGAAGGAGAAGGTTATAGGAGGAGCATGCTTGGCAGATGTGTGTTGGGGAGGGGGGAAAATCAGCTCAATTTGAATATATTGCTTGAGATGTCTATTAGACTTTCAAGTGGAAATGTTGAACAAGCAGTTGGAAAGATAAGTCTGGGGTTTGGGAAGATGTGGGCTGGAGATATAGGCATAAAGATGGTATTTAAAGCCATGAGATTGAATGCAATCACCAACACAGTGAATGCAGTAGAGAACGGAAGAGGACCAAGGACTGAGCCTGGAGGTAGCGCAGGAGAGAAGGAATCAGCAAAGGAGATGGTGAAGAAGTCACTAAGAAACAGAAAAGAAAGCCAGGAAAGCGCACAGCTCTGGAAGCCAAATGAAGAAAGTGTGTCAAGGACTGAGAAACCAACTGTATCAAAGGCTGCTTGTAGACCAAGTAAGACGAGAACCAAGGACTAACTATTGGTTTTTCCAATGAGAAAGTCAGTCATGACCTTTCCAAGAGTGATGGGAGTCAACACCCCACTGACGTGGTTTTAAGAGAGAACTGGAAGAGAGAAATTGAACACAATGAAAATAGACAACTCTTGAAGGGAGTTTTGCAGCAAAGGGGGCAAAGAAGTAGGGTCATAACTAGTGGGCAAAATAGGATATCAAGAGGAGGATTTTTAAGATAAGGAAAATAATAGCACATCTATACGCTAATACAATAAATCTGTAGAAAGCAAAAAGTTAGAGAGCGAGGAGAATTACTGGAGCAATTTCCGTGATAAGTGACGTGGAATCTAACGTACCAATGGAGGGACTGTGTTTAGACAGGCAGACAGCTAATTTACCTACGCAAACAGGTAGAAAGGCGGCTTATGAAGGTATATCTGTTAGCAGAAATGTAGAAATGGTGGTGTACGCCTGTTAAAGTTCACTTCTGTTCGATTCTTCTTTTTTTCCCCAGGAGACGGGAAGCAAGGTTAAGGTGATGGGGGCTTGAGGAGAGAGAAAAAGGTGTGAAATAGTCATCTAGAATGATGGGAGAGTGCACAGACTAGGGAACTATAATATGATTGACTGGCAGTATGAAGTGTGCATTTGAGGTTCATGGTCAAGAAGTTAAACTGAAACTAGTCAGCATGGTGGTTATGGTTTTCTTCTGACTACATTTGGCTGCATATGCAAGTATGGAAGAGGTAGAAAAGTTAGGTTTAACGGTACACAACACAAGAGACGGACAACAGAATCAAGAGTGCACGTAAGAAAGCAATATAATGATTGACCACAGAGGCTGGGTGAGGAAGGGAAGCCGAGCATCAAAGCAGTCAGGACAATGAAGAGGAGGCTGAGATCAATGGGCTGCAGGTCGCTGTGGGATTCAAGGAATATTGAGTCGAGGTAGAGAAAGAGAGCTAGAACAATAAGAGGAGGAAGTGGCTGGCAAGTAGGATGACTGAGACCATGGAGGGGTTGCAATTGTTGCAAGTGACAAGGTCTAGAGTATGCTCCAGAGCAGAGTTTCTAAACAGCGGCGCTACTGACACTTGGGGCTGGACAGTTCTTTGTCATGGGGCCTCCTGTGCACCACAGGATGATGAGCAGCAGCCCTGGACGCTACCCACTACACTAGGTGCCAGTAGTACCTCTCGAGTTATGACAACCAAAAACGTCTCCAGACATTGCCAAACGTTCCCTAAGGGCAAAATTCCCCCTTGCTGAGAACCTCTGCTCTAGAGTACGTCCAGAGAAACCAGTGAATGAGATGGAGCAGAAGTCAAGATCATGAGAGAAGACTGGAGAAAGTGGCAGTGAGTCAGGAGCTAAAGTCCTCAAGAAATGCGAGGGAATGACTCAGAGTGCATTACAACAGGGAAGAGTACTGGATGACATCATCTGATGACATGAGATTCAAGGCTGGGCTTTTAGGGAAGAGGAGGGAGAATGGTCAGCAAGCAGCAATTAGAAACAAGGAGCACATGAACCCCACCTCCATACTCAGTGGTAAGAGGACTCTGGGAGAAGAAAGAGCCACCATGTGAGAGGCCTGCAGACAAAGAAGTGTCCTCAGGGGAAAGCCAGTTTTCTCAGCAAGAAGGAGAAAGGAATGCTCAGAGAAAAGACTGAAGACAAAGAAGATTTTGTGGTGATGGACTATTAATTCCAGAAGGCACAGTGGAAGGGTTCAGGAACCGGGGAAGGGTGGGAAAAGAGGACAGAATGGGGAAGTGCAAGACGGGTTCCTCAAATGGGAGGGTGGAATCCAGTTGGAGGTCCACTAAGAGGGTGGGGGTGTAGTGGACACCGATCTTCAAAACAAGAGGAGAAGGAAGCCTTCTGTTATTTTGGCAAGGAGGTGGACATAAGGCAAGAATCTGCCGGGAATACGGCACGTTACTAGGAGTCACACTATAATTACCCACCCTAGGCTAGAACTAGGCTAGAGCAAAAAGGTAATTTTCTAAGCATCACCAAAGAACAGGACCAACCTTAATATCAGGAAGTCAACCAAGGAGACACACATCTATCAGGAGACGAGAACAGGGTTTTCAAGGGTGCAGGAGCGAAGGAAACCTTCGAGAAGGGTTAGGTAGAAGCTTAGTGCAGATAGGCCTAAAGCCCTAAGTAGAATTCTTGGGACCAATTAGGAAAGTGCCTTCCTCAGTAGAGGACTAGAAATTAGGGTGATCTAAGAGGGGCAGAGTGGCTCTCAAGAAGGAATAAAATACGGCCAAGAAGCCAGAGGACCTGATCTAGTGTTTACCCCCGGAAGAGAATTAGAATGTAAATTCCCAGCGGGACTGAGACTCCCCCAGCCAGACAAGGTGGAGGAAAGGACCCTGGATGAACTAGCCCAGAAAACTAAAGCCATCGAGCTAAGAAACGGCAATGAACTCTCTCAGGACTAGGAATTGGTGCTGAGTAAACTGATCCATTTATTTTTCTTCCTTTTAAAAAAATTACAAAAAACATACTGACACTTGAGTTTACACTCAACACAAGTTTAAACACTACAGAAGCACATAGTCAAAGCCCCCTCTCTGCACCTCCGACCCACTCTTAGAGGTAACCACCGTGAGCACTTTGGTGTGTATCCTCCCAGACTTTTTTCTATTCTTATATAAATATACATACAGAGGTGGGTTTTTTCCCCAAAATGGGATCACATTACATATATTGTTATGCATTTTGCTTTCTTCACTTAATGGTATATCATGGTCAGCTTTTCAAGGTATATACAAGTCTACTGCATTCTTTCTAATGGCTTTATTGTATAAACAAACCATAATTTTCTCATATTTACATGACAATGGGCATTTAAACTGTTTCCAATTTTCCCTATTATAAACAACGCTGCTTCGAACATATTTGTGCATGTACCTTCACATGTTAACAACTCTACACATTCCATACCTACCTTCTGGATTAAAGGCCATATCTGATACTGCTTAAAAAATTGCCCTCCAAAAGTAAAGTATCAATCTACCTTCCCACTAAAATTGTATCAAGTATGCCCAGTTCCCCATACTCTTCCCAAAGCTACAATAATCAGTCTTAATTTTTGCCAACTGGTAGGAGAAGAGGATCTCATTCTTGTTTCAATGTGAACTCCTTTTTGCTTTGTTTGTCTATTTTCGTGGGGGAAGATAATGTCAGTTTAAGAATAATGAAAACTGGGGGCCGGCCCAGTGGCCCAGCGGTTAAGTGCACACGTTCCGCTTTTGCAGCCCAGGGTTTGCCGGTTCGGATCCCGGGTGCGGACATGGCATTGCTAGTCAAGCCATGCTGTGGTAGGCATCCCACAGAGAAAGTAGAGGAAGATGGGCACAGATGTTAGCTCAGGGCCAGTCTTCCTCAGCAAAAAAGACGAGGATTGGCAGCAGTTAGCTCAGGGCTAATCTTCCTCAAAAAAAAAAAAGAAGAAGAAGAATGAAAATTGTATTCAAATTCACGTATACGCATAAACATTGAACCAAATGGATGCCATCTTTATTAAATATACTGATTGCTAAATGGAAAGAAACACAAGAACAATAATAATTACACACATAATCAGTACTTTTGAATGTTTATTATGTGCCAGGCACTATGAAAAGCAGCTAAGTATATCATCTTATTGAGTTCTCACAACTCTATAGAGAGCATTAAAATGCCCATTTTACACAAAAAGAAACTGAAGCCAGATAGGTTAAGTAACTTTCTCAAAGTCACACAGCTAGTAACCAGGCAGACCCAGGTTGAACCCAGACCACTTGACTTTAGAGCCCCCATGTAGACAAGCTGCATAACTTGTTCAACCAAAGTCGCACAGCCAGCAAATGGTACAGTCAGGACTGAAAGCCAGCTCTGCCTGACCCAGAGCACACATATGTAAGGGGTCTGTCTGTTTAACAGAACTTGCATTATCTCTGTGAATAATGCAATGATAGTGTAGGAAAGAATTTATTCCTATCTAAACTTTTATTTTGGTTCTGGTTTTGGTATTTTGGGTTCTGCTTTGCCTAAGTTTAAAAGAAAATACTGATATTTCCTTGGTTAAACTAAAGGCAGGGCCTCTGCATGGCACAACTCCAGGCGCATCACACTTTACGTGACTGGGACTCACTTGGGTTGTGCAGTGCACAACCTGCAGGGCTGAACATGGCGGCCCCAGGACCAAAGACAGAGACTAAAGGAAAAGGGAGATTTCTCCCCAAGATTAGGCCAAAAGAGCTAAGGGAAACAGAGTGTCCCCTAGTGGTTGAGAATAGTGTTAACACCTGCAAAAATCTAGCTAGAGATCTCCAGAACTGACAGAACTAAGGTGGCTACTGAAGTGAAATTAAGAGACATGAAAACGAATTACTGCTCTCTCTACCTAGAGTGTTCCCTTACAAGAGAAGGCAAGATATCTCAAGACTACTCACTGAGAAGCAAAGGTTCCCTAGGAAACAAAGGGGAATGGAGCATACGCATCACCCACAACTCATGTCTCAGGAATAAGATGCTTACACAGTAAACGAAGAGAGGAAAGGAAAATGACCTTCCTAACTAGGGAAGGTGGTAGAGAAGGGGGGATATACATAAATAGACTTGAGACTAGATAATCAGGCCTGGAAACTTCTTAGTAATCTTCCAGAAGTCTTCCCCCTGAAAAAAAAAACAACACACACTAGAAAATTAGGAGGACCTTGAAAATGTTCTCAAGGGGAAAAATGATGCTGAAAGAAACCCAGATGTGGTGAATATAAAACGAATGGAATTTTGGATTCATTCCTACTGTCAGCCTCTCTTAGAATTGAGGCAAAGGCAATTGCAGACTTGGGAAGAAAGGCTTAACTTGACCAAATTAAAATGGCCTGAAGCCATGAAGACACCATGGGTAAAACAGAAACACACATCAGCTGGGCAGAAGATGGGCCCTGAGAATCGGCACAGTAACTGAGAAATGGAGAAGGTTCAGCGAGGGGAAACACGATCATAGTGAGTGCCGACCACTCGCTTGATTGAGAAGGGGATATTCTGTTTAATCACAGTTTCTAGTTTAATATTTTCCATGTTACTTATACAGATAATCAATTTTCAAAGAATTCAAAAGTATGTTGTAAAATAAAAATGATACTAAAATATAAGACACCTCATAATCTTCCAATGACATGAGGTGTTTACCAAAAGTATCAACCGTCGCTACTCTCTCAGGTTTGTGCAGAATCTGGTCTCAGATACTGACCTGGCAAAGATCTGGCTAAGAAGAACAATCTAGAAAGATGTAGATGGCACCAAATAAGGACATGACAATACCCAGAGAACTAAGAGACATTATTTATTTTAGTTCAAAGGACTCAGTACAATAAGAAGTATATGAATGAACAGCGATGGGACCGAAAAAACTGCCACATTCATTTTGACAACTCATTAGACTATAAGTTGTATGAGAGCAAGGACCGTGTTGTGGTTACCGCTCTGTCGCTGTCTCTAGAACCATGACTGGCACACAGTAGGCACTCAGAGATATGCAAAGAAGGAAAAAACACTGCTCTGTGCTGTTCTGTTTAACAGGCCCTTTTCCTATTTTCTCAAAAAATATTTCTGGAGAGAAAGAATGAATGTAATTCATTCTGTCTAATATCCTTTTTCACATTCTCTACTTAGGGAAATTCTTCTCCTTCAAGGTCCAGCTCAAATTCATTCTCTTTCTCAAAGTCTTCCCTGGTCCCTGCCTGCTGCCCACAACCCTACCTCCTTCAAAAAGACAGAATTAAACCTTCTTTATTCTTTTCTTGCAAAGCACATAACTTGGACCTGGATTTGCTCCCATTTCATTCTGCATTCCCTTGTAGCTCAGTATTTCCATGTCTGATCTTTTCACTGGGTTGTTAGCTCCTTGAGGGCAAAGTTCTGGATTCAGTTATTCTTGAGCCTCCATCTTCTAACATAATGTCTTGCAAACAGTAATTACTTAAATGTCTGCTATGTTTAATAAAATAGAATTCTATTCTTGGTGTCTGAAAAGAAGCCAGTATATAATAGGTGCTCGATAAATGTTTATTACATGAATGAACCAAGAGAAAGATAACACCAACAAAAGTAAGTATTTCGCCTCAGATCCCAAGGCTGGGATCATGCCTTGCTCATGCCTTGGGATCATGCATCCCGCCTTGAAGACAGAGAAATGGTCTCCTTCCCCCAGTTCTAGGGAGGCCTCGCCCGGTCCCCAGGCCCGGTATCATGCGCTCTGGCACCAAAACTGTAGAGATAAGTCTGAGGGGGCTCTAGGAAGAGTAACATAATTGACTTGGGGTGGGGGAGGGAAGGATGAAAAAGGAGCGATCAGGGGCTTAAGCTGGGCAGATGGCCTAAGTGACGTCTGAGACTACACACGATAACCTTGTGCCGCACCGGGAGACTGTAAACACCTAAGAGGGGAGGAATTGTTTAGCCTGGTCCCAAGAGCTCAAAGTAGGAGAAAGGATGACACCAGGGATGGAAGATCAAAGCACCGGGACAGGAAAGGAACCAGGAGCGACACTGCTCTCCTTGGACTCAGAAAACAACGCCATGTACATTTTCACAGATATCAACAAGTGTTACGATCCTCACCTTCAGGCACACGGGAGGTCTACAAACGGCTTACTGAAACCAGAGGAACTGAAACCTAACACAAAGAGCCCATGCCTGGAACAGGAAGTCCCTTCACCATCACCCACTCGGTCCTATCAGTGTCCCAAAAAACCACTGATTCAGACCCACCCCTAGCAAAGGCACCTTGGAGAGAAGAGGAAAGAAGGAAAAGTAGGGAGAATGAGAATCAGCAAAGCCGTGGGACTGGGACCTCACGGTTTGGGGAAAAAAGGCATGCAATCTCCCATCTGCATTCTCATTCGCTGTTTCCCATTTGACTGTAACACAGACGCCTCTCAAAGTGGAGGTTGCTGAAAATGTCTCGCTTCTTCTATTTCCCATCCCATTCCAAGTCTGCCTGCCTGCTTTTCGGGCAGTTATGGGCTTCGGTGGTGCCTACGCCATTACAGGCAGTGCTGTGAGTGGCAGAGATAGAGAAGAAGTGGTTTCCTGCTTCAAAGAACTTGTAATCTCCTCCAAGAGACAAAATATAAATATGTGAAAATACCAAGAAAACAGCCACAAAGAAACATATGCTATATGCCAGAGAAGAGAGGATAAACTATTTCTGTAACTGCTAATGGTCTGTGAAGTAAGAGGAAGATAAGACTGAACTTATAACTCAGGGAAGCCTTCCTGGCAGAGGTGAATTGTCTTCTTGAAGAAGAAAACTAGAAATGGACTCAGTGAAATCAATCTATGGGTTTGTAAAAGCTAGAAGGAACCTTAGGGTATATTCTGTCAAAATTGCCCATTGACAGACGAATCAATCAGAAGCCCAGGGAGCTTAAATAATATGTCCAAGTGACAAATGAATAAGTGGGAGAATTGGAATTCGAATCAAAGTCTTGTGACTTTAAATCCAGGGCAGATGACAGAAACAAGTGCAGAGAAGCAAGCGTCAGCAATGGCTGTAAGGAGGAAGGTGAGCAGACGGGCTTGGCTGGAACAGAGGGACGGATTCATAGAGGTCTGAGAGAGCAGCAGCCCCAGTGTACTCCCAGGGAACTGAGGGGCTCCATGTAACACTCCACTTCTCTCCCTCTTCAGGAACACCCCCCATATCTTAGTGACAAAGGCCTGCAGGACTTCAGCATTTCCCAGCCCACACGTCCTCCTCTGAGACCTTATCATAAGACACAAGTCTTACTCCCGGATGCCCACTAGTCCTAAGGACCCTAGAAGCTCCAAGACATACACACAGTAATACTAACCAAGAAGCTACTCCACATAGGAACTTCTGCTTCTGCTCACAACCCCACCCTCCTCCTTCGCCCCCACCAACGCTGAGGAAACCAGATGTACAAATGGTTAACAGAGAAAAAAAATCCCACCCAGACCACTTGAAACGCGGCTAGTCTGGCTGGGCTTCGAGTCCGCTCAGCGACTGCTCCATGTCTGCTATTTATAGCCTCTGGGTGCCCAGCCCAGCTTCCAGGTCACTAATTGTGGCCCAGCCCCGAGCCAACCCCCACACCTCCTCCCCCGCCCTGCAACACAGGGAACAAGGAGCGAATCCAGCTTTGTCCAGCCCAGGAAGAACAGCCAGGAGTGAGATCTGAATCCAAGACCTTGTATTACATGGCTTGTGGAAGGTATCAAAACTGTCCAGAAGGGTCTGCCTTCGTACTGCATGTCTCGGAGAGCTAAGCTATCCCTTCCTTCTACGGCAGGCGTCCTTTCCTGAATTCTTTAAGTTCACCTGAAGTGAAATCCTGAGTTCAGGCTAACCGACTCAAATACCGAAGAGGGGAGATCTGGGTTCTGGTTATCAAGGACACCAGCCAACAGTCCAGTAAAGAGCATACCTCTTTGAGTAAGCGTCTAAGCATCCATGGATTGGCATGCTTGCCACTTCTTGGGGTTTATTTGTTAGGTTATCTACCCATTTTTTTGTATGACTGCTCCACAACAAGAAAAGTACCCAGGGAGGAGGCATGCTCAGAAGGAAACTTCGAAAAATTCTTTTTTAGCACCCACCAAATACATTTGAAGTCCCCCACATTCTCAGTTTCTGACAGAGGTCCTGAGGATGATAGCTTTATTAGAGTGCTAGAAATAACCCCTTCTGATTCCAAGATGTTATTATTTGAGCATCATTCTATAATACTGTTTTCCCCCTAGAAATGCACATGACTCTGAGATGGGTCAAGGACCATTTTTTGGCATGCGAGGCTTTGTGAAGTTATTCTGAGTGGAGAAAAGCTGTTGTTGTGGTGGTTTTATAAAAGCACAAAGGTCAACAGCAAAAAAGACTTGATGAAGCTTTCTCTGTTGGTTCTGTATCTGTGCTCCACTGGGGCAGCCACCACCAAGCCACATTCTCGACTATCAATTCTCTATCTGAAGCCTTGTCTCCATTCCAATTAAACCTGACCGTTGTCAACGATGCCCATATTCAGAGCAAAGGACTGGGACCAGAGGCGAAGGAAGAGTTAGGAGGCTCAGAATAAAAGTGAGGAGTCTCCTTGCTTTCTCAGTGCCCCAACTCTGGCTTCCATTCTTCTCAGACAGCCCAACCAGCTCCCAACCTCTATATCCTTGACTGATATTGCCCAAGACTCTACATCCCGATGTCAGTCTTCCTCTCCTCATTTTGGGGTTCATTTGGACCATCGGATAAGATGCCAGGGATTCTGGTTATTGGTGCCAGAACCAGAATACTGCTGTGCTATCTCATCATCACCCACAAATACCAATTCCCAGCCCCAAATGGCCCCAAATCTTTCCTCCCAAGACCACAAGGGGAAAAAAGTTTCCAAATTAAAAAACTAAAACTGGCAACAAAGGTGCCCCATGGCAGTAACCTTTAAAACTGGCCATTAAAGTTTATAAGTCAGACGGGCACCAACGTGAACGATCAAGAACAGAAAAACAGCCCCCTCCCTTGGGGACCCGGAGCCACAGCCTTCCCCCTAAAGCCACAGAGCTGATGTCACAAGAAGCGCTCGCTGCCGTCAAGGGCTCTCTGTGTCCCAACTACAGCCACTCACAAAGTAGGCAGCCTCTGAGTGCTGGAGGCGGGTGGGTGTCTGGCTGAGAATAAAGGAAAGGGGAGGGGCAAGGAGACATGGGTGGGGGGTATGTAGGAGGTAGGGGAAAGTGGGAAGGGGGAGAAAAACAACAAATCTCCTCGCATCCAGGAGGGCTGCCTGCAACTCACAGGCCAGGAGGGACAGGCTGTCAGGCTGCCTAGGACAGTGGTTCTCAACCTTTTTCCATGCAACACATATGAGGCATGCCCCATATTTTCATCAGCAACTATAGGTCATTATGCAATGACTCTTCACCCTTCTGAGGTAGAGGGGGTACATATCAGAATTTTTTTGGTAAGAGTGTGAAAATTTTGAAAAGGCCTCCAAATCATTCTGACTACCTGTCCTACGGTTTCCGTACCCCCTACGAAGAACCATCAGTTTCGGAAGCCCTCTTCTCCTTCCCTCTCTCCTTTCCTTCCACGTATTCAACAAACACGTTTTGAGAGCTTACATGTGCCAGGCACTGGGGCATTAGGGGGACAGCAATGAACACACAGGCAAAATCTCTGCCCTCATGGAGAATCCATGCCTTCACAGGGGAGAAAAACAACACAAGAGAAAAGCAAAACTGGTGGTATGTTGGGTAAGGATAAGTGCAAAGGAGAAAAAGAGAGCAGGGAAAGAGGATGGAAAATGGTGGCGGCAGTGTGGATGGAAGTGGGGATGGAATTTTAGGTAGGATGGCCAGGAAGTCCTCAACTAGAAGGCAGAATATGAAAAAAAGACCTGAAGGAAGAGAAGGAAAAAACATGCAGATAACAGGGGAAAGAGCATTCGTAGCAGAGGGACCAGCCAGTGCGAAGGTCTGAGGCAGCAGACACATCTAGAGTGCTCAAGGAAGAGCAAGGAGGCGGCCACAGTGGCTGGAGCCCACAGCCCACATCATGCACGGCCGAGCTCCTCCTCCACTTCAGATCCTGTGCTCTGAGGAGCCGGGCTGATGGCCGGTTGGACTAAATTGTCCAAGGCAGGGACATGCTCGGAAGCAGAAAAAACTTAAAAGCTTGTGCAAGGGGTCACAGGTCTGTAAGATGAGCTTAGTATTAAAGTATTTCTCTTTGTTTAAACAGCTCAGAGTTCTTTCAAATAAAATCTCATCCATTCGCACAAAATCCTTATAAGGAACAAAGGTCACGTCCCCTTACCTAAGGATCAGAGGGAAAAAATGACCAGCTCAAGAATCAGTTCTTGAAGGATTTTAAAACTAGAAACTGGAATAGAGTTAACTCTTGATAGCGAGTCCACTGCTTTATTCTTCATAAAATCCTAGGACATTAAAAGTTGGAGGGGCCGGCCCCATGGCCGAGCAGTGAAGTTTGAACACTCTGCTTCGGCGGCCCAGGGTTTCGTGGGTTCGGATCCTCGGCATGGACATGGCACTGCTCATCAGATCATGTTGAGGCACCACCCCATATAGCACAACCAGAGGCACTCACAACTAGAACATACCATATGTACCAGAGGTCTCTGGGGAGAAGGGAAAAAAAAAAAAAAATGATTGGCAACAGATGTTAGCGCAGGTGCCAATCTTTAAAAAAACAAAACAGTGGGAAGACAATTTAAGAGATTATCCAATGTAGTCCCCTCGCCTCACTCAAGCAGCAGCTACCAAAATCAGAACCCAGGATAAGGGGTTAACTAACTCTTTAGAAAGCAAAATAGGAGGACAGTGCAGATTTTAAAAGAGGGGACCACTTCTCTCAAAGGCTGCATTCTAGAATCTTTCCTGCAAGGGAAGATGTGGTGATGACATTAGGATTACCAAAGATAAGTAGTTCTCTGTCCCCTGTTGTCTCCACATGCTAGGCCCACTGCCCTCTGTCTAGCTCCCTTCAGCCCAAATGCCCTTCCTGAGACAGGGCCTGGCCCAGCCTGCGGGCTGCAGGTTCTGAAGATCAGAACTACGTCCACAGTGTGCACACAGATACACGCACACACAGACGCACAGTCGGGGCAAGACGGGGAAGGAGAGCACACACAACACAACACACCAGGGCAGCTGCAGAAAACAACTGCTTGTTAAGTTAAAATTAAACTCTGCACAAATATTGACCTTTGGAGGGGACAGAAACCGGTCCCATATTTACCAGTTTTATAAATGGGACTGACCACAGCTGCCCCACGCGCTTGGCCAGCACGATGGCAGGATGGGGCGAGGCCACGCTCTGGGGGTGGGGGACGAACAAGAGGGGCAGGAGACATTTTAAACACTCTCTTAAACGTAGTTACTCCTGGTAGGTCAAAGTTCCCAAAAGCCTTACAAGAGGAATTTCTAGGAAAGCCAATAAGGCCGTCTCTGAAAGTGGGGGCCAGAGAAGCAGGGATAGAGAGGGAAAAGGAAGAGTTAGGAAGAAAAACAATTGCTAAAAATAGTGAGAAATGTAACCGAGATTGAAGCTGAATGGGGAGAACACTGGGGAGCTTATCCTTTTGAACTCTGGCCCTTGGTCAACCCAAGAGTCATAAGGCAGAAGATCAGGTGACCAACTTAACCCAGTGGAACAATCTAAGCTGACCCGGCTTGAGTCTTGGCTCTGCAGCCCTCTTGCTATGTAGGCTTGGGAACTCAGGGACCCCAGTTTCCTCATCTATAAAATAGGGGTAATAAGAGAAAAACACTGCCCTCATTCACAAAGACCACACTGAAAGACAATGTAATGGAAGCACTCTGCTGACCATAAACACCACACAGATATAAGCCATATTTTTATTAACTCTATCCTAGCTAACTGTGCACCTTTATACTTCAAACTGGCCAAAAAACTGTAGTCTCTCCAAGAGCAAATCCAGGGACCAGAAGGGAGAGCCGAGCTTCCCCTGAACTTGGTATGGTAGAAGCTTCCTAGAGGCACAACCTAATCCACCCTCACTACAGGACGACAGGGAGGCCAGCTCGCTGAGAGAGGCCCGAAAGCCACAATCCCAGCTGCCAAAGGTCCAGATACGAAGGAGGACGAAAGACTCCTCAGTACCATTTCCCTGCAAGCTGATCTCCGGCAACCCACAGCCTTGCAGGAGCAGACATCACAGACGCTGCGCAACTTCGCTCTGTGCCAAACCTCTGAGACCGTCACCCTCTTAGACTTCCTAACACTCAGGACTTTCATGATGAAGCACAATGAGCAGAAAGAGTCTGGATCCAATCTCCAGAGAGTAGGGCATGACAACGACCTACCCCCAAGTTGTGCTCCCAAGAATCACAATCTGAAAGCATTCCAAACAAAAATTCTTTGAAAGAGACATGGGAAGACTTTGCTGAGATCAGTCGCCCAGTTTCACAGAAAGATCCCGTGCCTTTGCGTGGTGCACTGTTTACACCTGCACCTCGAGGGCACGGGGCAGACAAGCGTCTGTCACTTCTGTCACATGAAGAAGGCGGAGATGAAGTTAAAGTCCTTTACCTCCTCGGCGCGAACCAAACACATGTCACTGGTATCTTTCGACTCTGCTTCCCTTGTTCAATGTTTTACCTTAATATATCACAGTTTATATTGTTAAACGTGTGTCATAAAACATAAACAATCTACAGCACAACCATGTCAGCAATTCAGGAAGAATTTCCAACGCTGCAGTCTCTGTGGTCACAAGGCAGGAAGATGTTTTGCATCTGGTGCAGCAAACACGTGCAGAAGCACGGGCTCCAAGGGAATTGGGGAGGGGGAGATGGATAGGAGAGAAAAGGGAAAGAGAAGGGGGAGCTTGGACTCCAGGTGGGGCACCGGCTTCCGTGAGTTCTGACCCAACAACTTATTTGAAAATGTCATCATTATGAATTTCCATAATGTGCTTCCTATGACTTTGTCCTGCTTCAGGGGCTCCAGAGAAGTGAGGTGCCTCCAGGTTCAGCCACTCAGGGCCTCTAAGGCTTTTGTTTTTCTAACATAGACAAGAATTCTCTCCTTGCTCCACCCCCATCTTTCCCATCAGTAAATGACTCCCCCTCTTTAGGTCTTAGTTTCATCTTCTATAGGCCTTGGAGAAGCCGAGCTAGCTGACCTTCCCTGTACGAGCCTAAGATTCCTCGCCAAACCTATTAAGCTACTGCCAGAATTGATATTATTTTCAAGGATCCCATCCTTCTAGAAAAAGGGAAATGAGAGTTACCATAATTAAGACTGTCACCCATTTAATACTTCAAAAAAGTCCACTCCCCTCACTCTCAGCACCAAAGCTCACAGGAGAAGCTCTGAACAGAACTCATCGGTCTACCACTCTTCAAGACCTTCCTCCCACAACATTCTCATCCAAACAAAATCAATGTATTCTTAAGGAGAAATTCACCGCTAAGTAAATCTCTGAGAAAACAATAAAGCCCATGACGGGGCACGTGACTATCATCCAGCAATGGAAGTGACGTGTCCAAGGACACAGTGCCTGGGAGGGTCTCTTGACGTTCTCCCCACAGCCCCATCTGGGAGACCTTGCTGATCCAGTCTCTCCTGCCAGACTAAATGCAGGCTGCCTAAATTCAACAAAATGCAGCAAACTGCAGCCGCACGTAGGCTTTCTAGCTGAATATGACTTCGTGATCTCCCGCTCTATCCTAGCCAAACTGGTAGACCGATCGCTCAGAGACGTCCCTAAGCAGATCACTGGCCTGGGTGGATTCCGATTCAGAATGCGTTGGCCCACGCAAGCAAAGTGTCATTCCTGGGGGCTTCAAGACAGAAGGGCACTTTAATATTAAAGATTGACAGCAACATAAGTGCTCTAAAAGCCTATAAGAGATAATGCTTAGAAGGCCTAAGAAATAGAAAATGGAAGCCAGGGTCCCCGGAAATGCTCTGATGTAACCTAAGAACACTCGGGTCAGAAGGGGACTCTCTTACACAGCGACTGGACATGGCTGCAAGCAGAGTGAAGCACCAAGAAGAGACCCACAGACCTGGAGAACATCTCCACACACAAGTGCACATCTATTTTATATCCGAGGCCTAGACACTGCAGAAGTTTTGGGTTGTGTAAGAACTATGTCTGTAATCCCGAAACAACTAAATTTCAAGCATACTAGGAAGCATCTCTCCACCGTAATCTCTGAAGCCCCTAGAGAAGCAAATAAGGAAACATTGCTACCGGGTACCAGCGAGTCCTGCCGACTCACCAGCCCAAGGAAATGTCTGAACAGAGTCTTATTCAAGCCAAGGGAAAACGCTGTTAAAACACACAAAACTCCTTTGACTAATGTGAGAGGGGGAAAGAGCCTCTATAATTAACAGAAACTGTCACAGGCATTGGGGGCCTCCGACGTGTTCAATGCAAACCACTTGAAAAGACCCGGTCTTCTAGGAGAAGGCTGGGGTTTGCGAGTGGGGCTCCAACAGGCTGGAGACAGCTTTTCCAAAAGAATCCCACCATATAAAAAAAAAAAAAGAAGAAGAAGAAGAAAGAGGAGGAGGAGAAGAAAAAAAGTAGGGGGGAAGAAAGGAAAAACCCAAACCTCAGTTGAATGTTTTTCCACCACTGGAACTAAAAAGCAGAACAGAAGAAGAAAAATCCAAATGCAACCAGTTTTCAATTAGGGCCTAATTAGAAAGAAAAGTGGCAGTGCTATTATTACAGATCTGGGGAGGAAGAAATGCAGTCAATGACTTTAGTTTGGGCTGAGCCATCCACTTGAAAGCTGTGATGATTAGAGGGACAACTTATGGTGAGAGATGTTGGAGGGTAAGAGAGGCACAGGAGAAGAGGGCCTGGGGATTGGTTGCTCGTGCCAATCAAGAGCCCAAGCAGATAGTCAAAAATATGCATTGATCAGCCACAAAGCACTACACAAGGGCTGTAAGGAGAAACGAAGATCATAACAGACATCACTGGGGCCTGAAGAGGCTTATAAACACTGTCCCTGCAATAAGTACCCAGCTCCTAACACTCAGCCACTATAGACACACACATAAGTCTTCAGAGAAAATGTAGCCTTGACTTCTTTTTATACACAAACTCCACTCTGACCACTCACGTGGCCTCTCTCTGCATTTCTCCCGGCTCCCTCATTTCCATACATGACACACAGAAACTCCAAGAGAAAAAGAGGCCATCATCAAATATAATTCCTGAACAAAGCTATCTGGATTTGCCTCAGCCCTCAAAAGAAGCCAGTCAAGGTCTACATCCTGGCTCAGGCAGGCTGAGACCGTACATCAAAGACGGGCAATCTCAGAATAGCTAGAAGGGCATTTTCTGCTTTCTTTATGATCCCGAAGGACTCAGATCCATTTTCCAGGTAAAGGCCATAATACGTGAGAACAAGCAGAAAGGAACCAGGGATGGGCACCCTCATATATGGCTATCAGAAGGAAGGGGTCAGCCAGTTCCATTCCATACTTGCAATAAAACAAAGCAGTCTGATTGGTAGAAGCATGGAGTACGTTCTTCCTTTGCTCTGGGGTACCCTCTCCCTTGTTGATTTAGTTCAGCAACTTGGAGCAGGGACAGGAAGGGCTGGGGCAAACATGTCACAGCCTGCAGTGAATAGGGCCAACAGAAAGGAGAGGCAAAGAACAGAGCCGAGAGGAGAGGAAAAGAGGAGAGGCCTCTCTTCCCATCCCACAACCTGGGCTCCATCCAACACAAAGTTAATTCCTAACCTCGCCTCACCACCCTGCCCACTGCTTGCATGATTTATCCCCCTATCTGCCTGCATCGCCTTTACAAGCCTTCTAGCCCTGCACACCATTATAAAAGCTGTCTGTGCTGCTGGCTCGACCTGGCCTGGCCCAGGCTCCTGCCACAGTAACCCTTCCCCACCCCTGCATTTTACAAGCCTTCCGCCATCATGGAAATCTGAAATCCCACGAAAGAACAGTAAACATCGCAGGGAAAAGAAAATACCTAGCCAGGCCACTCTGGACAGCAGAGTCACAAATGGACTGATGTCTCTAAGTCGGGGATGGAGGCCTCTACGCAACAACAGTGAGCTGCTTCTTGCCTGAGCTCGGCTGCATAATAACAAAGAGATGCACACACAGATGTGCCAATCCTATATGGGGCACAGCCAAGCATCCTGGTGCCCTGGGAATTCCCAGGCTCAGAGAATCAGCCAGAATGTCAGGGTAACTCACAAGTAAACACAGGTGTCAGGTTTAGAGAACCATGTGGAAATGTGAACTTTTAAATAACGGAGAGAGACTAAACCTTATTCAGACCACAAACTAAGTCAGAATCAGCTCTGTCACCTTCTTACGGGGTCCTTAGCGGGGCAGCAGGGTATAGTAGAAAGAGCGCGGGCTTCGGATTTAGCTGACTGGCCTTGAGAGCTGGCTTCATCACTTATTTATTAGCGATGTGATTTGGGCAACTTAGATTCTCTGGATCTCAGTTTCACTCTCTGTACCATGGGAAAACACCAACTCATAAAAGGGGTGTGAAGAGTCACAACAAGATTTACAGCCAGAGGGCCTGGCACTCAATAAGTACAAAGAAATGGTAGCTATTCTGATTATTTGGGATGTTGGACATCCTAAAATGGGGAAGGGAGGTTCTCTTGCTTCCCCATGCAAATTCTGCCTGCTTAACAAGTTTCCCTTTATTTTATGCAAACTTTCCCTTTCTAAACCAGATTCCACCATTTCATCTCCTGGCCAGAGACTGAGCCAAAAGGGAGTCCCCTGGGGGAGTATTCTTTCCTATCCTTTGCCTTGAGTCCCTGCCCCTTCATCACTTTGAACTCATATGACCCAGTTCTGCTCCTGACCCTCCTCAGTAGGCTCCCATTGGCTCCTCCGGCCTCAGTTCATGATGGCTCTTCTTCTCTCTCTTCATATGCCTCAAGAGAACCTGCCAGAACCCACTGGGTTCCATTCTTTTCAAGGAATGCCCGACTGCCCTATTACAGCAGTGTCCAAACCAGAAGTCAGGGTTCACACCTTCCCCAACTAACGTGGAGAAACAGACACTAAAGAATTCTCCATGAGTCTCGGAGTTCCAAAACGCTCTGCCAATGAGGCTGAGGGCTCCCCAGAGCTCTGTTATTCACTTGGGGGTAGGCAGTGGGGAGATGGAGGCGGAGGGACGGGGGAGGGCAGGAAGAGAAGAGAGCCTTGATTCAGGGGCCAGACTGAGTCCGCCACAGGCCAGGCTCCGCTGAGGTTTCTCGGGTGAAACACGCCTCTGTGATGGCTGCGCCTGTGAAGCGGATGGAAATGCCCATAAAGCCGTATCAAACCTTGTGCAGAGAAGGACAGGGATATATATAGAACCAGGAACCAAAGGGGCCACAGGGGATTCAGGCCGACAGCTCCGCCCAGCCCTTAAACCCGCCCCAGGGAAGGGGGAGGCCCCAGGAACAAGCTCAAGGAATGAAGGTTGGAGACAGCCCGGCGGGTTTGCGAGGGGAGTGGGGAAGTGAGGGGCGTCAGGGACAATACTCGAAGAGAGCTAACGACTGGGCTGTGGGAATCAGTCAGGGCTGGGGAGCTGTGCCCTCTCCAGCGAGGACTAACGAGCCAGCCTCTGTGTTCTGGCAGATCCTGAGGCGACTTTTCACTCTCCGCTTCCGTGTCCTTCAGCCCTGACAGTGCTCTGCTTCCTTCTCAGAACCCAGGAGCCTCTCACGAACCAGCTTCCCCGTCCTCCTCCGCTCTCCCAACCAGCATCGCCAGTTTAAGTTCGTCCAGGGGCCGTGTTCTCCATTCTCCACCGCCATAACCCCACTCCCAGCCTCCCAGAGAAACTGGGGCAGGGGCCAGTGAAGAAAAGGAATCTATCCATAAGGAAAGTGTCCTGGAACAAGAAATATCCTAAGATAGATATCCGTCGAAAAAGAGAAACAAGTTCCCAGGAAAGAAAAAGAGGCTCACAGAAGTGAGGCGAGAGCCGCAGAAACCATGGCATCTGGTAGAATCAGGCCCTAAAGGAGAGACAGTGGACAGGCTCTGCTTCCATTCTTTAATTTGCTGGGATCCCGCTCTCCCCGCCAATCCTCTTGCCAAAGTCGGACGTTGGAGGTTCAGATGCTGGGTGACGGGGAGCTGGAGACACAGAGCCCACAAGCATTTCTTACCTGAGCAACGGCCTGGGTAGCCAGTCCCCCGCCCTTCCCCAGTTCGAAAGAGAATACTCCCCTCTCTCCATCTCCAGTCTTTTCCCAAGCCAGCACCAGAAGTAGGGCAATGTTTTGGCGCCACCTGCTGTCCCTTATTGACAGTTGAGTAGAACAGATCCTAAAACTGGTTTGGACCTGAAATTCACCTTCTTTAATTCATCATAAGCCCTAAAGGAATGGAATCCAAGAGAAGAGAAACCATAAGTTCCACCAAAGAGAATCTTCCTATGGAGCGCAGTGAGCGAATCCCAGACTCCACCCTTCGCCCCTTTCCCGGGAGAGAGGTCTTAGGAACTCCAACTAGCCAGTCTCTTAGTTCCAGTCTGAACAGCCATTAGTCTGTGAATTCCATTCTCCAAGAGTCGTGCTGATTTGAGAACTATGAATACTCAACAAGCCCTTCCTCCATTTAATAGATTCCATGTATTTTAAAAATTATTGCCATATCACACTGTTTTGATTTTCTTGGTTTTAGGTAGAAATTCTAATTTTGCACCAAATGACATGATCCTTTGTCATCAAACAGCAGAATGAGAGCAGTGTCATCCAATGAGCAATGACCTAGACATTTTATACTGCTCCACCATTCCTGTGGTCCTCACTATGGTCTGGGCAAACATTCTAATGAGCAATAAGCTCACTGAGAAGTCAGTTCACCTCACAAATATAAACATTTGTTCATCCATTTAACAAATATTTCTGTAGCACCTACGATGAACCAGGCACAAGCTGGAGGCACCGTGGTAAATAAGACATACGAGGAACCTACTCTCACGGAGCCCCCATTTTAGCATCATTGACCTGATCCATGAAGTGACCTAGTAATTTCTCGCTCATTTTAAAGAATACCTGTGTGAACAGCAAAGATCAAGACAAAAATATAAACAGACTTTGTAAAGAGACAGAATGAAGAAATATAAGAGGACATGAGAGGAAGGAGATGCAGAATAGCACAACAAATGTGTATAGAAAAAGAACTGTTAATATTATTTCTTCCTCATATTCTTTATGGATAAGTTCTTTTCCTTAAAACCCATTCCTGGCCCTAACTCTAGGAACGGCATTCCAGCTTCCAAGGTCAGCTTCCTCAGACCTCAAGATTTACAAGCCTTTAGTAGGAAGTGTGGAAGGGTGCCTAGGAGTGACAGCTTTAATTATACACAGGTTTTTCCCCAAATGTCACCACAGGAAATATGTGGGGCTCCATAAAAAGTATTGTCATCTGGTAGAAGAAAGAGAAGCTTCTGTCAGGTCCTAGCATGAGCCAGTAAATCGAGGGGAACAGAGAGTTAACCACAGAATCTTAGGGCCAGCCATGCCCTCTCCTAATCTTGCTCCCCAATTGTTTCCAAGCAGAACTGTGCTACACCTGTCGTTGGGGAAAGAATCTTAAGAATTCTAGGAAGGGAGTTTCCTCAGCTTCCCTGGGAACATTCGAGTCAGGTAAAAAAAAAATTCTTCTCTCTACTTCAGCTACGTCCTTACTGCTGTAATTCAAGTTCATCTTTTCCTGCAATACCTTGAATGAAATGCAGAAAAGCTATTTACCATCCTACATGTGCTAATTTTTCATATTTAAAAGAATGATTTACCACTCAGTCTACTCTCTGAATTAAAGAATCTCATTTTCTTTGGATATTTTTTTTTTATTATTCTGTTTCCATCCCTTTTGTTATTGTTCTGATTTTCCTATGGGCACTAGGACCCCATGCACCTTTCAAACAAGACACCAAAATCCTAGGCCAACTAATGCTAAACACGAAAGGAGGGTGGCCTCAGGCTCTCAAGCTCTTATTTTAATTACACAATCTGGAATTATGTCCCTCTTCTGAAATACTCAAACTAGGCCAAAGTCTAGATCACAGGAGCTCTCACTAGCTAAATCTTTCAGAAAAAAAAGGGGGAAACTTCCCATCTGGGAAGTAGACAGGTACTTTATAGGAAAGAAGTTCTATTAAATAAGATACTGGAGGGGGCGCGCCTGGTGGTGTAGTGGTTGAGTTCGTGCACTCCACTTCGGCTGCCTGGGGTTCATGGGTTCGGATCCCGGGTGTGGACCTAGCACGGCCTGTTAAGCCATGCTGTGGTGGTGTCCCACGCACGAAATAGAGGAAGCTTGGCACAGACGTTACCTCAGGGCCAATCTTCCTCACCAAAAAAATAAATAAATAAAAAATAAGATACTGGAAGAGCAAAGCATCTGACAAAAGGAGTAGCAGGCAAGCTTGGTAAGCAGGGAGCCCAGGTGGGGCTTTATGCCTTGTTGAGGGTTATCAAAGGAGTCACAGAAAATTCTACTTTACTTTCCTTAAACCCACCCTCCTTTCAAAAGCTTCCTGGGAATCGTTCACTAATTTCCCCACAGAAAATGACTTCCTCATTTGTCCTTACTCAGCACTTTGTCTATATCTCCAGTAAACCCTCTCACCTTGGATTATGGGTTATGTGTACACCCAGCTGTCTCCCCTTCTCTTCCGTATGCTTCCTGGGGCAGGAATCATGTCAGTTATCATTATATCCCCAACACTCACCAAGTATTTAACAATGCTAGTTTCCTACCCCCTACAGCACCTCATACAAGAACCTAAACCCAGTAGCATTCAATAAACACTGGGTGAGGATGATAACATTAACATCAGCCATCCAGCACACTCCACTAAGTTGTCAGACCAGTTTAGGGTATTGGCATGGAAACTCCTTTTTCTCTTGGCCCAGACATTTACTCTTAAGGTTTGCCTCCCCCTCAAGAGACTCCAGGAAATAGGGTTAGTTTTAAGTTCTAGAAACTCTAATCATTCCTGTTTTCTCCAAGCTAAGGGCCTAAAGGAAGACTGCAGATACCTCATGAATATTAATGAGCCTCTGCGGTCACATGAATATTAACAACACCCTGTGGCTTTCGGGAACAGCAGCCCAGCTAGAAGGTCTAATATTAGCCTTGGCTGGGCCCAAAAGGTGGGAAGAGCATATGCCCATACGTCTCCATGGGGAGTAAAGAGCGCGTGGCGGAGTCTAGTACTGGGGTTGGCCCCTACGCAAACACTGGACACAAGGGCAGTTAAGAAAGGACTAAACATTGTGCCCCACGTCCCTGGCACTGAGGGCTCTGTTAGCTGCTACCAAGGCAGAAATCCCCACTTCTCAAGTTCTGCAGAGCAAGGATGCAGAAACTGAGTCCCACTCAATGCAGAGAAGAACTGGTGGGGACAGACTGACCCAGTTCAACAGCTACAGCAGACGGGTAGGGAAGGTTCCAAGTCGGATCTCATTGGACAAAACCCAGAATCAAATAATAAGGCTCATTTAGGAAACAAAATACACAGTTAGCAGGTCACACAGTGACAGCAGTGAAAGATCTACAGACCGTGGAGTTTCCAGCCCCACACCTTCTGTGAGACTAGTGGACACAGAGGCCAACGACTCTGGTTTAAGAGGAAAGATGTTCCAGAGCCAAGCGGCAAGACACAGGAGCAATAAGGTTCTTCTAGCGCCTACGGATTCTGAACCCAGGAGACATCAGAACAAATGATGACTGTTATTAAAAATAAATAAATGAGGGAGCAGTCCTGTGAATCAGAGTCGACCAAAGAAACCCATGCACCCCTGGCCCTGGGTCTAAGTTCACAAGCTACATCTATGGCACATGACCACATTATTAAAAGGGAAAGGCAGGTTCAGTGGCCTCAGGCAGTGTTGGGAATTAATGCTCGTAGTAACACTCCTGCTGTACTCACACACTTTACTCCTCCCGCCTGGTCCTACTCAAAGGCCTTGACCCCTGAGCTCTGTCTGAAATGCTAACCCAGCCCCCCTCACACACACTCAGGAGGAACAGAGAAGCCTGTGGGCCTAGCCCAGGCCGAGGTGGTGAGAGGCCACACCTAGGAAGAGGGTGGGGACTGCTCACCGGAGCTGTGTTCTGTCACACAATTACCATATTATGTAGCTCTAATAAAAAGAAATACTTGAAGTTTTACTAGTGCCATATAATAAAGTATTTATAGAATCCGGGGGGTGGGGGTAGGCAGAGGTAGAGAGGGAGGAGGGGGAAATGAGGAATCAGAATTGTTAGCAAGAGCCTGGTAAGGACAACTCCCAGTATTCACTGTATAGGTGGACTTCAAGCCCTCAGCCTGGGACACCAGGGTCCTTCTTGCTAACCGAGATCAAGGTGGCTTTCTGCTCACCCCCCTCCATAACAGTCTGTCTCTGATTTCTTCCTGGTCAACAAAGAAAGAGACGAGAAACCTTGGAAGGAAAAGGAAGGAGGAACAAGGAATGTCAGCAGAACTGTGTGGAGCCCAGGCCTGAAAAGGCTCGGGACCAGAGTAAAGGGGACGTCAGTCAAAAGAATGAATGGAATGTGAGCCTTAAAAGGTTCCATTCTGAGGCTAAACTTCTCGGTCTCACCATCCAACATACCTGACAGTTTTGAAATTTGCCAAAACAGGGTTTTCCATCATTGCACTGGCTCCTTTGCACACCTCTCACACTCCCCATTCCAACCACACTCTCCACTTGCCGCCACCACGAGAGCAGGGCGCTCCACACCTACGACAACCACACAGCACGTACCCACAGCTTCTCCCACACCTCCCCTCCTCACACCCTGTCCTCACAGCCACAGTGTCTCACACACACACACACACACACACACACACACACACACACACACGACGCTCACCACAACACACTCCTCCCCAGAGCACTCACTGGCTGCCTGGATTTCCTGGGCATCTTCCCAACTTAAGACACATCCTAGATAAAAACATACTGGAGGCTACAACCCTCTTTAACATTTCAAAATTTTCTATTACCCAGAAAATCTCCCCAAAGAGAGAGAGCAGTGAGGGCTGTGGCATTATTACAGAGGAGACTATAAACAGAACAAATATAGAGCTGTTTTATTACAAGGCAGTGTGGGGTTGGTGGCTGGCTGATTAGAGGGACACTCCCCGGAGCTCCCTTCAGTCCCAGACCTCAATAAAGACCAGACGAGAGCTGCTTTCAACCGAGGGGCAATCGGATCCAGGGGCCCCTCAAATCCCTTCGGATTCCAGTCCAGGATATGATACCTGCCTTGGTGAAGATAACAAGGAAAGCAAACACAATCTAAGAACAACCAGCTTGGCAAGGAGCCACCAGGCCATCTTCTCAAAGGCAAACACAATTAGTACGGTTGGGGTTTCTTGAAATCAACAGATATAAAACTTTAGATTAAAAAAGCAAAACAACTCTAGAAATCCAGAAGAAATTGATAGACTGAAAGCCCACACACATCAGGGATACTGCAGAATGAGGAGGAAGAAGGGACTGGAAGACAGAAAGAGAGGCAGCGCAGCGTGAGTGACGGGAGCAGCCTGTGTTACGCATACAATCGTAGAAGGAAAGAGTGGGAAATCCACAAGTCGTCTCTTCTGGGCTCTGGGCACACGGCGTCCCTTCCTGGGTGACTCACAGTGGGATCACCTTCACCCCCTGCTTCATGTGGCTAGGGCCTCTTTATAAGGAGACACACCGCGAGCCTCTCCTCCTCCAGCCCTGCGAGCCAGGGGAATTGCGTCACTGACCTCCACACACGCTCACTCCCTCCTCCTTCCAGCCGGCCACCACACAAGGGATCTTGTCTTGTGGTTCCTGCGATCCTTTCATCTGGGCTCCAAACCCACTGTCACCTTGGCCCTGAATCACTCCCCAGGAGACACTGGGAAAACATTGCTGGACAAAGAGCGTCTGGGTCCTGTATGGCTAGAATTTACTAATCGCTGCTGGTGAGAGAACCCAGGCCTGCTCGTCCCTGCCCAAAGGCCAGGGCACAGGGATAATTTTGAACCTGGCCTTGTGGCCAGCTCTGCCTAGAGATTAGGTTTCCGTTGATTTGGGTGATACCAGTTCCCTCCAGCTCCCAAGAGCTGAAGGATAAAAAGGGCTGAGAGGCAGACTTAAAGGTTCTAGCTCATCCACTCTCCTTGCTCAGTGGCTGGGAAATTGCTAGAGCCGGCGGAGGGCCAGCAAATATTCCCCCTAGTTCTATTCTGGTCCCAACTGGCTATCCTCTTCTCAGGGCGGCCCCAAGGAAAACATCTGGCAGCTGAAAATATCAGCGTTTCTCAGATCCTTCTCCAAGATCGAGGCTTCCCCTCTAACGGTGTCTCAGCTCATTTCCATGTTTCGAGGCCCTGACATTTTCCTTTGACTTTCCAGGTGATGACACTCCAGTTTGGTGCTTGGCCATTTTTCTATAATTTCAGACCAGTGTTTCAATGTGCAGCCTCAAGAAGAGTCACAGGAATGCTTTTCACTCTCTGAGCATGCTGCCTTCCCGAGAACATTCCATTAGGACAGAGCCTCGGAGACGAGAGTGTGAGAGAGTGGAAAAAAGCTCTGTACTAGAAAGTCGAGGATGAGCTCCTGGTTTCAACTGCAATTACTCGCAGGACTCAGGGTCACTCAATTTCTCTGAGCCAATCCATCATATCTCGTCGTCCTGAAGTGGCCCTAGTGCAGTAAAAAAAAAAATTTTATGTAAATTTGTTCTTTCATTTTAGCCTGCTCCTTTCACCAGGTAGTTATAAGAGAATCAAATTAAATAAGAAAGGCAAAAATCCTGCGCAGAATACATAGCAGCACAAAATTCACGGAGTGCTTCCAATGGATCAGACGGGTTACATAAGATGGATAACATCCCTGTCCTCAGGGAACTTAGCATCTAGTGGGGGAGCCAGAAAAACCAGCAACAACGATGCAGTGCTGATGGGGCCTAAGACAGCAAATAAAGCCCCACGTAAGAAGGGCAACTGACCTGAACTCAGAGGGCCGGGAAAGCTCCCTAGAGGGAGTGAAATCTTCACTGAAACGCAAACAGTAAACAGGAGTTAGCCGGGTGAGAAGGTCTGCTGGTGGTGGCAGGGGATTTCCAGAGGGAACAGCATGTGCCAAGGACTAGAGATAGAGAGAGAATAATGGACTCTAGGAACTGACATCAGTTCACTGAGCCTGAAGTGTAGATTTAGGATGGAAGGTGGGGAGCGTGGATGGGGGTGAGTGGGGCCTAGCAGGCGAGTGGCAGTTGGAGCTAAAGAGGTAAGTAAAGGCCAGATCATAAAAGGCCTTAATGGTTTTACTAAGGAGTTTGGACTTTATCCTAAGGTAATAAGAAGCCACCGATAGTTTTAAGCAGGGACATGTGACCAGATTTACTTTAATCGGGAGCTTCTATCTGGTTTCTTTTCCTGATTGCAGATCCCTGCGGTCAGTGGAGTGTTAAAAAGAGAAAAGAAGAAGAGACCAGGCCCACTTCTTTTCCTTCTGTCCTTTAGCAAGGGTGGGACCCCGCAGGTTCCCACTCCCTTCCTCATGGAACTCTCCAGTCCTTTAAATTCTTGGCTTCCTTCCCGAACAGCCTTTCCTCTCAGTCCCCTATTACTTTCTCTCTGGCAAAGGAAAACCTCTGACTGCGTGGCAAGTCCTTTCCAACCAGCTGCTGTCTGGACCTGGGCTGCCAGCCTCCTGCGTTGAGTATTACCCTCACTCTCCAACAAGGGTGTCAGGTAGCCCTGCCAATAATCCACATTTCTAATCCAGGGCCCATTTCTTATCTCTAACTTGAATTCCACCAACTCTGCCAATATTTACTTTTCTCCTCAATCTTAGATCTCTCAACCTCTAGAAACAATTTGGTGGTCTCCTAACAGAAGACTAAGATAATGCTGACCAAACACAAGACGGATCTGTATAAGACAGACCCCATATCTAGACGATAATGACAGACTCGTAAATGAACTCCACGAAGAACGCCCACTCCTTTTTTTTCTTCACCTCATTGAGTCACCTAGAGTTCAGGGCTTAGAATCAATACTCTACGGGAAAATCATCATGGCCCTTAACTTTATCTCTTGGCCTCACCATTTAACCTTAGAATCACAGAACCTTAGCACTGGGAAAGAAACTTTTAATCGTCTAGTCCAACCTTCCACCTCAGTTTCGGAGCTCTCTGGCATGACTTGGCAATTGAGATCAGATTGTCTCTTACTGCCTGAAATTTCCCTAAGAATTCCTTTGTCTGCTCAGCCTCCACTGATCAGGTTTAGGACAGGACCTCTATGTCCAACAGGGACTAGCTCAAACTCACTAGGTCTTAAGGTTCTAGAACGATGCTATTCAAAGTGTGATCAGCAAACTGGTGCTGGTCCGTGAACTCTTGGTTACCAGCCCATGATGAGGTAAGTATAGAAATTGAATCTGAAGTATTTAAAAAACTTTTATAGCAACATGACATTGCCATGACATCAAACACATGTTCCGAGGACTCATCTCGATGAAGAGGGTATGAAAGAGTTTGAGTATTGTTGAACTTGTCACATATTAGTTATGCACAGTAAGACCATGTGTCAGATTACTTTGAAAAGCACTGTTCTAGAAGGTTCCATGGGAAGAGAAGAAGATAGGTCTGGGGGTAGGAGGGCTAGCTCCTCGTTTTTCCCCTTTCTGGGTACAACAGAGAGTGAATCTGCTGCCTGGGATGAGGAACAGGAAGCTGCTCCCACTAGGCCACTGGCTGTATGGGGTGAAGAGGAGGGCAGGAGTTGGTGGCCAGGTTATCAGGCAATAACAAACTCAGCATCCAAGCACGCGACTTCCAGCAATGCAAGGAGTTTCCTTTGTTTTGAGAAAACAAGAGCTGCAAGAAGCCTTTCCTTGACACGTTCTTGCCTGGCTTCGGGAGGAGCCCAACCACCCCTGACACACAAACAGGACAGTCCTGGCCAATGACAGACAAGCCAGTACCCTGACCACAACCCCTGTTTGCTTTTCCTTTTCCACCACTTCCTCAGCTGGAGGGCCACTGTGGGGCCATAGGTAGCTGCCAGCCTAGGTCACCATTCAAGAACTTCACCCCCAATGACCCAGTACCTTAGCCCATACAACTCCTCTGATGCCCTTTCTACAGCCTACTTTCTCTCCCAGTATGGTGTTTTTGGTCTGAGACCAAGGGCTTCTGGTCCCTTCCCCAGAGCTGCAGGTACCTCTAAGCCTCAGGGCACCCCTCTGACGAAGGCCACGGTACGCTCTAGCAAACTACACTATTTCACTTCTAAAACCGAGAGCATCTGTCCAAGTGCCAAGAAGAACAATAGCTGAGGTTTCAATAGGACATTCTGAACACGCATTTTGATGTTACCTGAGCACAGCCCCTTGATTATATTAGACCCTCAGCTTTAAGAACCCAGTTATCACTAAGACCAACATGTAGAAAACAATGCACCTCTTCCAGAGGCAGAATGTTGTCAAAACTAAACGTCTAAGTAGCCAGCTAGGGAGCTTAGGACCAAAGACCAAAAACTCCAACACCACCTGGGACCTCGCCCTTGCGGTATAGACAGAGCGCAAGCGTCCACCTCTCAGCCTCACATGAAGTGCTTTCTAAGACCGAAGCCTTCAGGACACGTTGTCCAAGAGCTCTGCGCAGCAGGGCTGGCCAGTCCCATTTCTGATGTGACTATGATAATTCAAGAGCCTTGAGGACCAGCAAACCTCCCTCCCTCTCTGATTAATCAAGGGAGCTTAGTCTTTACCTCGATGGCCCAAGAACCCAAGTTTCTATGAAGACTCATTTGTCCAGTAAGGGGAGGGGTGTGGGGGTGGGGCTCCCCCCACTCCAGGCCTCCTTCATGCCAAAGGAGGAGGAAACAGAATAAGCAAAATAAAATTCATAAAGCGAAGCAGTAATTATGGTGTGGTCAACAAGAGGCTGTCCTCAGGCCCATCATTATGTGGCTAAATTTAACGCCCTGCGCGGCCAGGGGAGCCGTGCGCCCCGGGCACCGTGTGTCCACACAGACGCCAGCTCCGCCACCTTTACCCGCTCGACAGCCGCCAGGGCTGCCAGAAAGCAGGTCACAATTTTTTTTATAGTCTGTTTACCAAGATGCTGTTTTTACTGCCGAGGTTTCTCTCATTTTATCTCTTTTTCCCTTTTCCCCAAACAGACTGGCCTGTATTTTCTGTCCCGGTTTTTTTCTTTCTTTTTTTTTTTTTTTTTCTTTCTCCCTCTCTCAGTACTATTTTCAGAACTCTAATTTTATATGGTATGTCCCTTTTTTTTTTTTTTTTTGGTAAATATTTGCCATGACTAAGCCAGGCACATCCAGTTTAAAAGGCTCCGTCCCACAAAACATCGGGTCTTTAATGATATGCATCTCATTAGCTTGCCCCATGAAAGGGGGTATAGAAAAAAAAAAAAAAGCAACTTAAAGACTCTCACTTTTTATATCTAGAGAGACCTATATTTATATATGAGGACAAGCTGAAAACTGACATTCTGAGCCCCGATACGAGGTTAGTACAATGGTCATTTGATTCAGGCTTTGCAGGCTCAGAAGCAGTTGGAGGCAAGAGGGGCTATTGGTCTGGACATCACTGAACCATGGGGTTCTGACCAGACCAGTACAGCTCCAACCAACCCTCGGACTCTGAGGTGTTAGGGCTTGCTAGATCACGGGCACACAACTCTGGGCAGTCCTCTGGCACTGAATTTCCTAAAATGGACATGACAAAACAAAGAGGGGCAAAGGAGCACCGATATCTCCCTCCTTCCCTTGCAGATGAGGTCGAAGAAAGGGAAGCTCTGAGTTCAGAGAGTGCTGAGGGAGACCCCCTCCGAGTTAGTACTCCCACACCCCCCACTGACCATCCAAAGGGCTTCTCCAGCTGGGCAAAGCCCCAGACTGAGGGAGGATTTCTCAGTGTGCATGTTAGGTTCGATGAAAGGAGCTGCACGATCAGGTCCACTATTGCACAGAGCATCCGATAAGCACTCCGAGTACTTCTGTGATACTTTTAAATCCAGCCTGACGCTCTCGGATGGAGGTAGAGGGGCCCCCAGGACTCAGTGTTTTCACTAAGAACTCTTGGGGGAGGCAAAGAGATCCATGGACGGAGATACCCAAAGCGGCTGCTCAAGCAGCATCTCATGGGAATCAATACTTTGTAGGGGTCATCAAAGGCCCAGAGTCTCTAACTTGGTTCTCATTAGTTAATTTAGGGATAATCAGACTCTGGAAGATTGACTGACACTAACTAAAATCATAAGAAACTAATTTAGAAATTAAAATGCCAATGTATTAGTTTATAAGTTAGAGGCTATGCCATTCCAGTGACTATAGATCTTCAGCTGATTTTTCCTGGGAAGCTGAATAAACGCTGAGAGTGCTACTTGTTAGACACAGAAAAGGGGCAAAAAACAGCACATCACTTTATGGGTAGTTCACACACATCGTGGAAAAAGCTAGACATTCATCCTCATTCTACTCTGTCATTGCTGTGGCACTGTGCTAGATAAGTTAATAAATTGTTATTCCTGGGCTTTTCTTTTTTTGAATTCTATACAACCCTGCTCCTCTGTTCGTACATCTCCTCAGATCTCATGAATTAATTATATAACAGTTTCTCTCAAATGGCTTATAAGAGCCTAGAGGTGTGCAAGACCAAGAGATGGAAGAAAGGGATGTGGAGTAAGAAATAAGGCAGTACTTGGGGCAGAGTTCTCCAGCTATGGACCACTTTCCTCTCTCTTAAATCAGGTCTCTGTCCCACTCACAAATAGGACTCAGACTTGCCTACTGCCCACAGCTGTGTAACATGTGACAAGGCCATGGACATGATGGAAGAATACTGGACTGGAAGTTCAGAGCCCTGGGTCCTGGTACCTAATTCTGAGTCCTGGTGCAAAATCTACCACTAATTGTCTACATAAGAGTTCTTTTACCTTTGTGGGCCCTCATTTCCTCATAAGTAAAACAAAGAGGCTTGATAGATTCTTAGACTGATAGTCCCTTCCAGCTCATAAAGTCTATGGCTCTAATCTTCTGTACAAGATATAAGATGCCATGATTTCCTTCCTTAAGGTACCAGCCTACGCCTGGAGGAGATTTGTAGCCTAGTCTCATAAGCAATTTATTTACAAACAGTTGGGTGGGTTAGTTCTGTAGATAGCAAATCTCCTCCATTTTATATTGATTCTAATTGATCTCAGTATCAGAGGTTAGCCCAAATTTGGGGGTACTCTGTTTGAGATTTGCATTTCCTTAGGCACCCACTAAATTCAGTAGTTTCACTCTGCTCTTCCCCTGACTGCTGGGGGACTGCAGAAAACTATATGCTAAGACGATTGACTATTCCTTCTTTCGATCAAGCAGGACTGGCATCCTGTCTCCAAGTTCCTCTCGTTCCTAACTTCACTCACACCAAACCGGGAGGGGTTCTCTGGAGGACAATGTGCAGCATCACAAGTGCTTGAGCTTCAAGCACAAGAGCAATGGATGCCAAGAGCTTTTGAAGGATTCCCTTGAACCACCGCACCCAGGGAGCGCCTCTCAGATTGTATGACTGAACATAGCACTTAGCTGTGTCTTTCCTTTGGCAGCCATCCGCCATTCAAAATCCCTCTGGACTCTTGGCTCAAGATTCGCCTCTTCCACAAATACCTTTCCCAAAGTAGCCTGGTACGGACCCCAGATCCTCCCCAAATCAATCTATTCTTCCTTGTCTCAGGTAAGATACATTTTATCTATTTAGAATATTTTTGCATATGTGTAAATCCCAGTGGTCTAATCTCTCTCAGAAGTCCATCTTTCAAGGGCAGAAACCATGTTTTCACTTTTCAGTATGACTCCACGATGTTTAACATTTTCACTGGTACTTAATAAGTACTGTCCACACAGAGTTTAAATTTCCAAACAGAAAAACAAATAGACCAAAGATCTCCTACACAGAATGAAAAAAATGCTCTCTGCCACTTTGTGGCAATTTCTCCCCTTACGGGAGATAACAAGGATGCTGATGAATCCTGCAGCATCATTCCCTAAACCCTGGACAGCTAAGCTGCTGAGCTCTAGGACTCAGTCTTGGCAGAACTCCCACTTTTCAATGCAGCCCCCATCCAAAGGAAATACCACCCGTAAGTGCAGGCCGTAAGTGAACACTTTAGGTATAAGGCCAAAGTGAGGAAGCCAACAGATCAGGTAAAGCTTAAGAGTAAGCTGTTTGATACTGTTGTTTTCTCTCTTCGTTTCTATATCCAGAGACAACCTTTACCAACGTGGGAGACTCCTCGAATGCCAAGACCTTTAAGCTACAACCACTCATTATTGTGAACCGCCTATCTACAAGGCACTGCGGTAGGTTCAGAAGAGGAAATAAAATGAGCAAGACAGTTCTGCACTTCAGGAGTTTATAACCTAACAGGGGAAGATAAGTATAGAAATTCCTACAATACAAGGCCAACGTGATCAGTGACACAGGAAAGATACCAAGAGTCGTGGGAGTTCAGAAGAGGGAAAGAATATTGCTTATCCTTCTACTTCTGTCCCTTTCACTATTTCTGTCATAACAGAGAAGTCATGTAACCATCTGATCCTCTTTTTAAGCAAGGCGAATTCAATGCCCTTGGAAAGGACATAAAAATTCTTGGATGAAAAGGCTACATTGCCTGGGGAAAGGGGATGGACACAGGCAGAAATCAAGTCATCTCTCTTCAAAATATCACCAGTGCCTTCAGGCCACCCACAAACCCCAGATGAAGGGCTCATCCTTGCACTTCGCTCAGCTCCGCAGGCCCCTGCTTTCACACGATCACCGTCCCTTCTCCAGCAGAAATCTCTCCTTTCCCCTCCTTTTCCCCTTTGCTGTCAAACATCTGTGTGTATTCCCATCTTAAAAAAGGGTTTTATTGAAGCCACTTCTAGCTCTCCAGCTAACTCACTTCCTTTCCGTTGTGAAACTTCTCTGATGGGAGTCCTACACTCATTGTCTCCACGGCCTTATCAATTCATCCTTCTGTAGCTGCCTGCAATCCGCTGATATTGCCAAGACCGTGACCTGCCCGCTGCTCCTTCCCCAGGCACTCAGGCAGTCACCCTTTCCCTCTGATTTTCTCCTGCACGTGGCGCTGCGGATCACCCTCCTTGGGGACGGGAAGAGCACGGGATTTGAGTAGAGACAAACACAAGTAAGTCAGCTGAGTGACCTGAAGCAAATTGCTGAGCCTTGAGTCTCTGCTTCTTTGTCTTTAAAACGAGGATCATATCACCAACCTCACAGGTTTGTTGTAAGGATTAACGTCAAAACTTAGATAAAGCACTTACCTCTGTGTCTAGCACGGGCACAGTATGTCCTTGATAACTGTTAGTTGCCCTTTCTTGGCTAATTTACTCCTCTATCTAGATTCTCTTCCCACCTCGCCCACACTTCCTTCACTGGCTCCGACATCTCCTTCCAATTGTGGCGTTGCCCCAAATCTCAATCACCAGACTTTTGTTCTTTTCTTTTCTCCATGCTCTTCCCAGCAAAAGATGCACCCATTCTCATGCCTTCAAACACTACTCCTTTGAAGAAGGGTCCCAAATCTATTTCTACAAGTTCTTTTTTCAACCCTATTTTTTTAACTCTTTCCTGAACATTCCCACTTGTATGTCCTATAATCAATTTGAAGCCAACATGTACTGAAAAAAATCTTCATCTTATGTTTTTAAATTACCTTTATAGCTAAGCCATCGATTTTTTTGTAAGCTAAGGCATGGTTAAATGGTCACACCGTAATGAATGGACTCTTATGAAACCCTTTGGAAGAGGAGAGAGACTCACCTGTGGGAATCATGGCAAACTGGTCCAGCGGTATATGAAGCTTCTAGGTTAGGCCTAAAAGGGCTCGATCACTCACCAGAAATAAGGCATCAAACATCAGCACCTCGCAACTCAGTTCTGAACTAAGTGAATTTCTCAGACTGGAGATTAAAACCAAATGAGAGACTAACAGCAGATGTAGTGAGGCTAAACAGAAAAGGCAAAAGTTCTCATTTTAGAAGAGTTGGTAACTTCCTTTAAATGAAGTAAGATACACACCTGCCTGGAGCAGCATGTGTTAAACTGTGCTGGCCTACCTGGGTCTAGATACAGGGAGCATCCACAATTTAGTTTTCCACCGGCCTCTAGAAATCTCTGTTGTCTGTTATCCAGGCTGATACACATATTTATGTTATATGCCTACCCCCTACAGGCATCTTGAGTTTGTAACACCTAGTTTTGAGTTTTTTTAGGATAAGAGAATTTGGAATATGATAACAGTCCTTCACTATTGGGATTTCCAGAATCAGAAATCTTTTGGAAATGAGTAATTTTATCTTTTTTGTATTTTCTATATTGATTTCCTTTCTGTTTTCCCTCAGATTTTTCACAACTATCCTGTTAAAAGTATAAGCCCTCAGAAAGCTTTGTAAAAGGAAAACAAAGAAAGAAGCCTTTTTATGCATTCTTGGGCCAAAAATAAAAGAAGAGGGGACCCCCGGTAGCAGGGCTCAATGGTGACTACAGGAATCACAGTGAGAAAGCCCCCAAGAGAGGACAAAATTCAGAAGAATATAGTTGAGAAACACGTGCAGCCACCCCTTCCTCCCTGGAGAGTCTCATTCCAGAGCTCAAATACTGGTGGATTTGTGTTTTAAATAAGGAAAACCATTCCTTTATATGCCCAAGATTAGATTTAAAGCAGCCCCACCCATGATTTTCCTAGTCTGTCAATGGCACCACTATTCTTCAGATCACACAGGCATACCACTGACAGACTAATCTTCCCAAAAGATCACTTTCAGATGTCAGTGCTCCAAAACTTTCACTGCTTCCCCACTATCTACAACGGTAATTAATAACCGCGAGAAGGAAGCGCCCCATCTCCTTCCTGGGAGACTTGCCCGTTTGAGAATCACTGCATGTAATGATGGAGGTTAATAAACGGACTGGAATGGGCAAATCAATGGATTACAGGCAGACAAAAGCTGAAACACATTTCCCCTTGGAACAAAAGCACCAATCTTCCAGGCCAGCATTTAAGGCTGCTCACAACCTAGCATCAAGTTATTATCTTACTAACCTTATTTCCTACTAATCCTCACCCACTCTTATTCTTATTTTATATCTTTCGCCCGTGGGCTTCCCACCTAAAATGCCTTCCATGTAGTTCCCTAGCAAAACCTAAAAAAAACATTGGAATCCTGCCTTTTACAGGAAGCTTTTTTCCACCCCTCCACGCCTCTGGCCCCTATTATCATTCAGTAAGCACAGTGAGCTCTCTGATGACACTACTGTCATACCTCATACGCTCAGAGAACCTGGCACAGGGCACGTGCGCCATGCTGAATACTGGAAGAAGGAATTAACTGCGAGTTTCTCTAGATCCGAGAACTGACACACAACGGTAGGGAGGCCACTCTCATGCTTCTAGACTTATCCTTCTTTCTGATGCCCATGAGGGACACCGAAAAACATGTTCTGAATCTCTGTCCTCCTCTACATATCGAACAACAGACGTACGGTAGGGGAGCCGCCCTTCGAACGGTGGAAGCAGAGCCCAGAGAGAGGAAAGACCGAGCAAAGGAGGAACTTAACAACTTACTTGGCTCTATGACTAACGTGCTTTCCAGGATTTTGTTAGGTTCCTATTCCTTTCGTTTTTGAGACATTTAATTTCTTAACTGGGCCTAAAAAAGAGCTGCTAGGGTCTCTCAATAATAAAAGATTCAAGATTTGTACTTCATCGCAAAGATGGGACCACCTTCCAGTAAACTATGTGTCACAGAAACGAGGCAGGTGGAGGATGGCACTCCAACAGTGGTCCTCTCCCTAGGCTACTCATCTATTCACAGTAGGCTGTCTCAGTCTGAGGCCACCAACAGGTGATGATTTCATGGCCCAGTCATAATACAGGGAAAACAAAGAGGAGTGGGAGGATATGATTTTCATCCACCCGAGAAATATTTACTGAGTGTCCCCTATGTGGGAGGCACTGTTCTAGACACTTTGGATAATCCAATGCACCGAACATACATCCTTATCCTGGCTGAGCTCACACATCCTAGCCAGAGGGAGACAGACTATAAACAACAAACATAATAAAATAAGTAAGTTTTACAGTAATACGTTGGAAGATAACTGCTATGGAAAAAATGAAAAGCAGAGTTTGGTAAAGTGAAATGGGAGTGCCAGGTGCAGAAGGGCAGGGATGTGGCTCACAGTTTCAAATAGGCTCGTCAGGGTAAACCACTGAGAAGGTGACATTTGAACAAGGCCATGATTGTAGTCCATGCAGATATGTCCACACATTTTTTGGACACACCTCCTCTTAAGAGGTGGCTCTTAATTACCCTCCCCTTGAGTGTGGCCTGGATAGTGACTCACTTCTGATGAAGAGAATATAGCAAGATAGTGATGGGGTGTCACTTCTGAGATGAGGTTAGAAAGACTGCAGCTTCCACTGTGGTCTCTGGCTTGGTCTCTCCGTCTTGGATCACTTGCTCTAGAGGAAGCCAAGGCCATGTCACGTGAACAGCACTATGGAGAGGACACATGGCAAGAAAGTGGCACCTCCTGCCGACAGCCACATGAGAGAGCTTGGAAGTGAATTCTCCAGCCCCTCACAATGACTGAATTCCCAGCCGACATCTTGACTGCAACTTAGAGACCCTGAGCCAGAATCACCCATCTAAGCTGCTTCTAGATTCCCGACCCTCCAAAGCTGTGTGAGATAATAAATGTCGGTTGTTTTAAGACACTAAGCTTTGGAGTAATTTGTTACACAGCAATAGACAACTAATACAGAAATAAAGGAAGTGAGGGAGTTGGCCACACAAATATTTGAAGAAAGAACATTCCAGGCAGAGGGAACAGGCAGCATAAAGGCCTAAAGGCAGGTGATGCCTAGAGCATTAGAAAACCAGCAAGAGGCCAGGGTGCTGCAGAGGAGCAAGGGAGGGAGACAGTAGGCGGAGAGGAGATCAGAAAGGTAACGAGGTCCAGACCATGGAGGGTTTTATAGGCCATCGTAAGGTCTTTGGGTTTTACTCTATAAGGAAATGTGAAGCCAGCGAAGAGCACTGAGCAGGGCAATATCGTGGTGTGATCTGTGTTTCAACAAGATCACTTCATCAGAGATGGGCCAGAAGGGGCACAGGTAGCAGCAGGGACACTAGGACGGAGGCTATCACAATAGTGCAGGAAAGAGATGATGGCTCAGACCACAGTGGGGGCAGCAGAGATGAAATTACAGGTATATTTTGAAGGTAGAGCCAACAAGATTTCCTGATGGATGAGATGTAGAATGTGAGAGAAAGACAGAAGTCAAGGATGACTCCAAGGTTTGTGGCCCCAGCAAGAGAAAGGATGAAGCTTCCATCAACTAACGTGGGAGGAGGTTGTTGGAAAAGCAAATTTGGGAGTAAGATTAGGAGTTCAGTTTTGGACATGTTGAGTCTGAGACTCGATCAGACGTCCATGTGGAAATGCTGAGCAGGCAGTCCAGAGTTTGGGGGCAAGGTCTAGGAATAAAGGTTAAATGTGGGATTCATCAACAAGATGGTATTTCGAGCCATGGGATGAGATCACTAACGGAACGAGTGAAAAAAGATATGAGCATCAAGGACTGAGTCCTGGGGCACTCCAATATTAAGAGGTAAGGGAGAAGAAGAACCAGCAAAAGATTCCAAGGAGCACCCCGTGAATAGGAAGAAAAACAGGAGAGTATTGTGGTGTGGAAGCCACATAAAAAGAAAGTATATCGAGGAGAAGGAATTAAGCATTATAAAGGAAAAAGCTAAACTGGCAAGGATCAGCCAACTCAATTGTCCCCTGCCTCCCCATCCTTCCTTTTCATTTCTGTATCTTCCCTTCCAACAAATACTATGGCGGAGGTATGTACAGGGAGCTGTGGGAACAGCAGGAGAGAGTACCTATGCCTGGAAGAAAGAGAGCAGACTGAGGAAAGGAAAAATTGTCATAGAAAACTCACAAAAGGGATGATGCCTGTGCAGAGTTGGGAAAGTTGAACAGGAGTCTGCTAGGAGAACAAGAGACAGGGACTACAGGCAAATTGGTCAAGGGATGTATGGACAGGAAGCCGTCAGCACTTCAGTGCTATGGCAGAGAGGGATAAGACCGAAGAGGTCAGTAGGACCAAATCATCAAGGATCTTGTGTGGCACGCCAGGAGTTTGAACTTCATCCTGTAGGCAACAGGGAACCATTGAAGGACTTTAAGCAATCAAGTTTCTGTTTCTGTTTCAAAGAGGCCACTCTGATTTAACTGCAAGGTCAGCTGGAGGGAAATAAGGACTGACTGGGAGACAAATCAGGAGGCTGTTGCATGGTCAAACCAAAAAAGAGAGTGGGGTGGCCAATCTAAGGCAACGGAAGCTGGAATAGAGAAGAAGAGCAGATTCAAAAGACAGCTGACAAGTTAGGCTTTGGAAGTAAGGACCAAGAGAAAAGTGGGTAACTCCCAAGTTTCTAGCCTAGAAAACTGAATGGATAATGGTATACTTCCCCAAGAGAAGGAATATAAGAAGAGAAATAGGCTGGGGGGAGTAGATGATTAATTTTGGACACGTTTAGGGTGTTGCATGTGGGACATCCAGGTGGAAATGTCAAATGTACCGAAAGAAATATGGCTGGACACATGATAGAGATATAAAATTGGGACTCAGTGGTGTACTAATGATAGTTGAAGCTGGGTCTGGATGAGATGACCCAGAGAGAAAGACATTGAAGGGTGAGACGATCAAGGACACAAACCTGGGTAACACTAACATTTAAGGGGCAGGTAAAGAATGGAAAGCCAGCCAAGGAAACCACGTGGAAGCTGTCTATGAACGAACTTACCAGGACAGCAACTTTCAGGTTAAAGGACTCCCCATCTTCCCCAGATGTCTTTGATATAACCTCTAGCTTCCTAAGAGCAGCAATGAATATCTTCATAGCTCCAAGGAGCTGCTCTAGAATCAGGATGCGACCAGACAGGGGATGAAGACAGTAACAAAAACTAGACAGGACACAAAGGCCATGGCTACATTTAGGATGCTGAGTCAAATCAACATTAACTACGGTTATATAACTATAAGTAGATAATAGAAACTGGTTAAGGTATGATACCGAACAGATTAATTTAAGTCTCACAAGGCATTCAGAATGCAGCCATGGGTGTGATTGCTATGCTGAATACTCCTCTCTGAAGATACAGGAGAGAACTGCAAAATCTCTCTGTCTGTTAAGGGCCCCCTCCCCAAGAAAGCCAACTTCGCACAACTGCCCAGGTTTTGGTGTCAAGGGCTGATTCTTAGCCAGGGGTTGCCAGCTGCAGAGGGCGGGGCTCTATTTTGGGCTGCCTGCTGTCCCTGAGCCTGGCCGCGTCTGGTTTGAGCAGCATGCAGCCCCAGTGACTCACACACCCATGCAAACCGCCTGTGGCTCAGCGGCATGGCCTCGGAATGCCAGCCTTAGGCCAGCTCCCTCCTCACCCCATTACACTGGGATAAATAAATAAAGAGCCCGCCAGCAGCCGCACAGCCTGATGGCAACCAGATGGAGAGAAGGAGGCACGGACAGGGCCACGGGAAGGAACTCCCTCCAGTGGACTAGACTGAGAGTGGGCCATGCCAGCCCACTCGTCCTAAACTTCCTCTCTAACACAGTTCCTACGGCTATGCAATAATGTTCGCCAATTCCCTAACTCGTCTTCCCCTCCTAATGGTGCCTTTCAGCCCCCAGCCTTAGGAAATGCTCTTTAAGGGGATCTTGCCTCTATGAGGATCATGCCAGCAGCCACCCCATCAGCTGACTTGAACCGACATTGCCAGTACTTCCCCTCTAGATAGGCCACTATCGAACGGCCCCCTTGGGCTCCCTGGAAAAGAGAAAGAGGCTCTTACGTGGAGAGGAAAAGCAAAAGGACTAAATATGGAGAAGTAACCCCTATTCAATCCTTAAACATTCTTCCTGGCCTTGGGATCCTAGAAACCTCCCTGTCCCCCTGTCCTCTGTCCCTACCCCTATGGCCTCTTGCCTAGCAATAGTCCCAACAAGAACTAGGAAAAACAGACCCCCGGCTCTGACCGCATGGCCCTCTGACATCAGCCCTGGCCCCCCCGTACCTTCATCCCGAGCTCTCTGTCCCCGGTTTGTTTATCTTCCGATGTTGCTTATTTTGATGGCACATCCTTCCAGCTCAGTCTTGGGTGACCCCATGACCCTTCTGTGTCCTGTTTGTAGGACCCCAGGCAAGCAGAGTAACTGCAAAGATGCAGTGGCCATAAAAAATTCTGCAGTCCCACTAGGAAATCTTGCAGTTCTAGCAGCTCCACAGGACATTCAGTGATCCCAAAGGACAGTGCAATGACCCCAGAGGTCACAAGAATTCCACAATATCCTAGCCCTTAACTCTCCTCTAATCCGTGTGTACCACAAGTTAAAGCAGCATAATAAAATATGGATAATCCTAGACAAGAACTGTAGGGGGACATAACATAACAGCCACCCTCCATGACCTTAGCATGTCACTTAACCTCTCTGAGGCCCAATTCCTTAATCTATGAAATGGAAATCTACAACTACCCATCTCTCAGATCCTTTCCAGATATAAAAAAATTCTACAAGCCTATGTAGCTCGGGTGTGATCCACCTAGAACCTAAAGGACCAGTATTCCTTTTTTTTTTTTTTTTTTTTGGTGAGGAAGATTGGCCCTGAGCTAACAGCCATTGCCAATCTTCCTCTTTTTGCTTAAGGAAAATTGTCCTTGAGACAACATCTGTGCCAATCTTCCTCTATTTCGTATGTGGGACTCCACAATAGCATGGCTTGATGAGCCGTGTGTAGGTCTCTGCCTGGGATCCAAACCCATGAACTCTGGGCACCGAAGCAGAGTACATGAACTTAACCACTATACCACCAGGCCAGCCCCAAGGACAGGTATTTTTAAAGTAGTTGGTTTCCAAATACCAATACCCTTCCCGGGCTAGCACCTACATTCTATATGCTTTCTCATTCAATTCTGCAGGGTTCCTCCCACCCCAATGGCTTAGAAGAGATGAGCCTCCAATTTTATAAATGAGAAAATAGAGGCTCTGAGAGAAGTGATTTATCCAAAGAATAAACCAGGAGAATAACTAAAAGACACCAAATATAGGTCTAACAAGCAACATTGTATCCACAGGCCACAGTGCCACGATTTTCCTAAAATTTCCCTGGCATAGACTTATCCACATATTCACCCACAAACTTACCGAGAAGCTACTACTCCTAGGCACTATATTCAGTGCTGGGGATATAGAAATGCATTCAACATGGTCCCTGACCTCAAACAGCCCACAGATCAGTGGAAGAGAAAGACACAGTGTTGCAGACATACAAACAGTAATACTACAAAATTATAGGTGGTAAAACAGAGGTAGGAACCAAGGTACTATAGTAGCAGAGGAGAAAGATTATCTTTACAAGGAGAGTCTGGAAAGGTCTCCCAAAGAAGCTGAGGCTGCCACTTGAAAGATTAATAGAAGTTTATAAGATAGATAAGGCCAGGGCATTGGGCATTCTAGATAAGGGGAACAATGCGTGCAAAGATATAAAGGCTAGAGAAAACAGCATTTCTGGCAATTCAAAGTCATTCTATATGGCTGAAGGATAAAGCACATCAAGAAAAATGTCAAGAAACCAAGCTGGATAGGTTCTCAGGTACTAGATCAGGAAGGGACTTCTCTGTCAGGCTAAGAATACGCCTTGCATTGTTTATCTAGGTGGCTGAGGCAGGGAACTAGCACGTCATCCTACTTTAGCCATCCAAACTACTATGTCAGCCTATGTTAACCTCCTTAATGCCCAAACTTATAGACTGGGGAAGCCATCTGGGAGAAAAATGGCCTAGGAAATCTCTGTTACAAGTCTAGGTTTAATGGTCTCTTTTTCCCCTTAAAGACTTGAAACCTATTCTGCTTCAGGGCTTAACAAAACATCCTTTCCTTCTTCTCCAAGTCACAATTGCTTCAGCAGACGGACTGAGCACTCAGCTCGCAATTTTTTGCTTAGTGTTACGACCCCAAGCACTCTGGGGTCATTGCTCAGCCAGTGCACAGAGGCAGAACAGAGGTTCCAAGCCAAGAACACCTGCTTGATGCCCAGCCCTGTGAAAAGTACTAATTTCAGGTTCAAAAGACATATGAGTCACATCCCTGTCCACAAGCAGTTTACAAATTAGCCTAGAAGACAAGACAGAAATATGAATAATCTATACATAACACAATATTATAATAGCATTATTTATTTACATAATAAAGTACCAACTTGGGTAACATGTATAATTAGAAAATAGAGCAATAATACTAGGGTACTTACTGTGCAACCAACAAGTCCCAGAAGAGTTAGAGAAGAAGATCAATATTGACTGGTATTATCAAAGGTCACTATTATTAATACTCCCCCAGTTTGGCATTTAATAGATGTTTCTTTTGGCCAAGCTCAATCCTTAGAAGGGAAACCTAGGCAGGAGCTTCTGACAGGCCACAATTATCTACTCCCCATTCATGCCCTTGCCAGGCCCCTTGTACAAACACTGTGATTTTCCACAGCCTACTGTGCCCACAAGACAGTCCCCAAATGGTAGCCCTGAGCTCTTCACCTTCCTCTACTGCGGGATGCTGAAGGGGCCTGGACAAGAAATAATGACTATCCCCCTGCTCCACAATCCAGACCTGTGATCAGATCTCAACAGGCCAAAATTTAGCAACTGGTCAACTACACTTTCCAAGGTTAGAGGATTCCAAATGAAATTCCTAGGTTCTTGGACAGAGATGGTTACATCTCAAACTTTTACAGTTTTTCTACAGGGAGCTTTTACAACAAAAGGGCTTCCCAACCATGCAAGCAACCTGACACCTAAAATGCAAGTCACCACTCAGGCACCTGGAAAGACGAAGGAAAGGAAAGTTGCATAAGAGAAAGGAAATAAATACTCTACCTCTACCATAAATCGTTCCAAGAAGGAATTTTCTTCAAATGGCTCTGTCTTCAACCGATCTGTAATAAGAAGGGAGAAAGAGAAGACATGCGAGTCTTAGCATGAGCTTCCTACCTGTGAGATGGAAAGGGAGCAGAGGCAAGAACAGAACAGCTTGAAAGAGAGGGTAAAGATACGACACCCAGAGGCACCTAGTCCAGCGGGAGAAGAAGGGTTGAGAGCATGCGGGCAAAGAGGAGGAAGAGAGGGCGATGAGCAACAAATGACGGGGTCGGGGGCAGCACGTGCTCCAGGAGGTTTTCCCCTCACAAAGACAAAGGTCAGACTGAACTTTTATTCTGAAGTGGGAGCTATGTGGCTTCCTAAAGTCCCAAGTGGTGTCGCCCTCATACAATTTCGTGTTGCCGTTGGCCCCTTTCCCAAGTCTTTCCTTGCCATTGCCTAGGGCATGTCTGGACTCAGTTACAGCTTCTAGAGGCCCCTCAGGTGCCAGCCAGGTCCTTGAGGCAGAGAGAAGTGTCCCAGTATCAAGTATCCAGTTCCTGGTCAGTGAGCAGCCCTGCCCGGGGAAGCACCTCTCTAATGCCTTTTCTGTGGCCCTCTGACCATCTGTACCCCTCCCCACCCAACTCCCCAAAGAATGTCCGCTCACCTCGGCTCAGCACAGCCCCACTCTCCTGGTAGTCCTGGATCTCTAGATCTTTCATGTGAAGCAGTGTTGCCAGCTCCCTCGCTTGGCACTGCAATGCCAGACTCATGCCCATCAGAGGACGAACCAAATGCTGGGAAACCTTTCAAGGAGGAGACATTAATTAGCCAACAGACACTTACAAAGCACTCCCTATATTAGGAACTAGAAGAAATACTGAGGAATAAATGTTTTCACAGGAATTCGTAGTTTCATAGGCAAGCAATCCATTTACATGAATGTAAATACAAATATAACAATGAAATAAGTAAAGGACGAAGCTCAAGGATTTTCTTCATGGCACAGATGAAAGGAGGAGAAGAGTAAAGGAGAACCCACATGAATAGATAAGCCAGAGGGTGATTTAAAGAGAAGGAGGTGATACAGGTGATTGAGGACAGTGTTGACTCAACTCTCAGAGCAGAGACGGGGAGACACAAGCAGAAGATCTCCAAGAAAGTAGGCATGGTTAAAACACAGTATGCCAGCTGGAGTATAACAGAAGACGAAAATCAACAGAAAGCAGAGAGCTCTGAAAGTCGAATTAGACCCAGACACCAAGTAAGAGCCTTTTCAGGGCTGATGACAGCCCAGCATCAGCCCAGAGGGTCAATCTGTTCCCACAAACACAGCAAAGTCTAAGGTCATTGTTATCATAGAAGCAAGCCAGTCACCAAGAGGCCAGCCTAGGAAGGAACTAATCACCTCCCCACAGACACATGCACATCTTGCTCTTAAAGGGCGGAAAGAAGGATGCAAGCACAGCCATACTGCAGGTGCGGCCAGGGTGATAAGAATGTACAGCTATACAGGATAATCATTTAATTCACCTATAACAAGGTGTCCATTAGCCTGTCAAAGAAAATGAAGTTGATAATCTATTTGTGGCTAGGGGATGTGATCAGAGTTCCTCTCCCTTCCCCCAAGGAGAAGAACGAAAGGAGGCACTAAAGAAATGCCCTAGATCAGAGGTCAGCAAACTCTTTCGGGAAGAGCTAGATAGTGAACATTTTCAGTTCCGTGGCCCATACAGTCCTGGTCGCAATACTCGACTGCTGTTGTGGCATGAAAGCAGCCATAGACAACATGTCATCAATGAGGGCAGCTGGGCTCCAAGATAACTTTACAAAAACAGGCAGCAAGCCAGATTTGGCCCATTGGCCATGGTACGCCAACCCTCGCCCTAGACCTAAAAAGGAGAACTTTTAGACACGATACCCCACACAGGCTTGAAGGGAGGAAAAGATGCTGCTGGAGTGCCCCATAAGATGTGCAAGCCAGACTCATCTGGATCAGGATCAGACGTCTGGGCTCTTTAGACTTCTATGTTTTTGTTTGCCATTAATTGTCTAGTAAAACTTACTACTAACAACTCCAATTGTATGGTGGCTCAAACTGAGAGGAAAGGACTTTTTTTCCACATTTCTGTAAGCACAGATTAGAAACGACTGGGTGTGGGGGTAAGGGGGGAGGTTAAGGGCTAGTGGCAGCAGCTTTTGTACCAGCACTAGGACCCAAGAGATGCCGGGGAACTGGAGCAGAGTGGAAGGCAAGAAATCAAGTCCAGCTATAGCCACCGGCCACCTCTTTCTGTCACACAGCACGTGGCAACCTGGTACTGTCTCCAGATCAGGTTCTTAGTGCTGTTCAGAACGTGGCAGAAGTTCTGCTTCCAGAAAATTTATCTGTTCTGGACCCAACCGTCTTTCCCAGGAATTGTTTGAAGTTTGGTCCTGTTCAAGGTAGATCAGGAGGAAAAATAGGTGAATACCTGTATGAAAGCAAGTCAATGTTTGGTGGGTAGAAGTGAAAGTAACTGTATTTGCTGCCCAAGCAGCATCACGGTCCATCTGGCGACAGCCTTCAAATAACAGAAACTCCTGAAGTTAATAACCAGCCTCTCCCTGGGAGGCCACCTTAATAGCAATTTCTTTGAGTGGTGGTAAATATAACAACACAAAACATGATTAGAAACTGTTGCTTTTTGGGTTTTTTTTTTCTTTTTTTTTGTGAAGATTAGCCCTGAGCTAACATCTGCTGCCAATCCTCCTCTTTTTGCTGAGGAAGACTGGCCCTGAGCTAACATCCATGCTCATCTTCCTCTACTTTATATGTGGGTCACCTACCACAGCATGGCTTGCCAAGCGGTGCCATGTCTGCACCCAGGATCCTAACCAGCGAACCCCAGGCTACCGAGAAGCAGAATGTGCGAACTTAACCACTGCGCCACCAGGCTGGCCTCAGAAACTGTTTTTAATCGATGCCAAGTCTACTTAATGCCATACTAAGCACCTGAAATTATCCATCAGACTCCAATGTCTATATAGCAAAAAAGCTTTTTATCAGTAAATATTTCTCAAATAATTTCACAGGATTGGGTTATACCACTCTGAATCAATGGAGTATAACTCATTTCAAAGTTAGATAGACACTAACTCAGATTAGTTAATTAGAACAAGGCATTGCGGCTGAAGTAATGGATTTCATAGCAAATCCACAGACACCACAAGGGAAAATCTTGACGTGTTTTAGGAGGTCAGGGACACCCCCTCTTCATTTACACATGGCAATGTATAAAGAGATTCAGTTCAGCAATTAACTCAACAAAGACCTACTGTGTGCCCAATCCATGCTCTGGCCCTATAGGCCTCTGCCCTCAAAAAGCTCACAACAGCTGAGGAGCTCAGGCAGTGGGTGGATATCGAAGCAAGAGTTGCCAATCTTCTCCAGAGGAAAAGCTATTTACAATTTCCTCCAACATCTTCAGATTTCTCAGAGAAATGCTCACAAGTCACAGGCAGGAGAGCAGAACGGCAGTCATCAATCCCAAGATGAATCATATCAGGTTGCAAGACAGTGAAAGGAATTAACAGACCGGGCGTTAGGAGAGCTAGATTCTAGTCCTGGCTCTGATAGCACCTATACGTGAAAGTGGCTTACTCCCAAAGACTCTCATGGTCCTTGTCTTTTTTAAAAAAGAAAAATTATGCGAGCCAGCCCTGATGGCCTAGTGGTTAAAGTTCGGTGCTCTCACTACTTGGGCGGCCCGGGTTCATCTCCCGGGCATGAAACCACGCCACCCATCTGTCAGTTGCCATGCTGTGGCGGCAGCTCACACAGAAGAACTAGAAGGACTTAACATGGGATATACAACCAGGCAGTGGGGCTTTGGGGAGGAAAAAAAGAAGATAGGAAGAGACGTTAGCTCAGGGCCAATCCTTCTGTGCAAAAAATAAAAATGAAAACAAGAAAAATAAAAATCATGGAGTTGGATATTTGCTCTCACAGGCCCACTATAATGCTAAGATTAAGTAATATTATATGTATTCTCTTATTTAATGCTCACAGCTCCATAGTAAAGATTGGTATCTCCATTTTACAGACAAAGAAACCAAGTCTCATAAAAATTCAGTAACTTATCCAAGGTAATACAAGGTAGTGAAAGTGGTGGAGCTGAGCTACAAATTCAGGACTGCTGATCCCAAAGCCTGTGCTCTTTCCACCACAGAAAAGCTTTGGATGTGACTCCTAGGAATTAGAAAATGGCCAAAGAGGTGACAGACGTGAAAGTCAAAGTACAGAATATCAAGAAATTACATTAGAAAAAACAAAGACGGCAACAACAAAAAAGAATTAAGTGAGATACTAGAAAGAATAGTCAGTGGGAAGGAGGAAGAGAGGAAGAGAAGTTGGCCAGAAGTGGAAACGGGCCCAGCGTTAGAAGGCAGAGACTCAAAGGTGTATATATCCCACAATATCCTGCAGAGACCTAAGAGTATTACATTGGCAATGTGAATCCAGCACGTTGTAGAGAGCGTGGGGAACGGGTACTCTCCCACTCTCCCGTATGACGAGTCAGAGTTAAACTGCATAACCTCTCTGGAAGACAATTTGGTAATATTACATTAGCAAGATTAAAGACGCAAATACTCCTTGAATCAGCTATTCCACTTCCAGGAATTTCCTCACACGTTTACACATAGAAAAGTAAATACAAGGATATTCACTATACACAACAACAAAAGAATAGAAACAACCTAGGTGACTAGTAGCACATCAATTAAATACATGTTGATGTATTCATTAAATAAAACGCTATGCCGCCATTAAAAACTATTAAGGCAGGTCTTCTCAACATATTGCTATGAATGCTTTCTAAGTTCTATAATTAGGTGAAAAAAGCAAGGTAGTGAACAGTGTGAATAGCATGCCGCCTTTTGCAAAAATACACACACATACCCAGATACGTTTTTGACTGTCTGAGTATATACATATCTATATATAGCTTTCTTTAAGAATTCACAAGAAGCTGATATCAGTAGTTGCTTTAGAGAAGGAAAATAAGGGCCTGGAAAAGGGGGTAGAAGGAAGACCTATTTTTAACCATACACCCTTAAATGCTGTTTGAAATGTTTGCCTTTTGCATGAATTACTCATTCAAAAAAAAAAATGAAATAAAAACTATTACAAGAATGAGTAACAAACAAAAATTATGACTGTGTGACCTCACAGACACACACACAAGCCTAAAATAGTAACCTCCTACATCCTTGCCAGTGTCCACTGGCTCGAAAAGCTTCCTCGGGGTCAGGGGTTTCCCTGGGGGTGGCATTCTTCCTTTCTCAATAATAAATATTTTATTTTACCTTAAAGCATAATTGCTAATCCATTGTTCAACGCTAAATTCTCCCCACCGCCAACAAGACTCATTCCACGCTAACCACTGTTGTTTCTTTTCTCATTGCGGCTCCTCGACTAGAGGAATGTGCCTAGAACAGCTAGTTTTTTCTTTATGCATTATTTTCAACCATAATATCATTATACAAGTGTTCTTTCCCGTATTCTTTCGAAGGAAAAAACCATCAGAGCGCAGCACCCCCAAAGGAGAACCGCCTCCCCACTGTGACCATTCGGAATTTCTAGGGCTGTGCGATGGAAAACGAGACTTGCTTCCCAAAGGCAGCCCGAATGTTTTGGTCCCAGAAAAAGTATTACTGAGGGAACAGTGCCCCCTGGTGTTCCTTGGAAAAGGTTACAAGGGTTTTGAACAAAATAGGTAAATTCTGGAACTAAAGCAGGATGGAAAATTTCACAAGAAATTCAATTAAAACCAATAAACATGAGTGACTATTATCTGCTAAGCACTGTCGATGGGCCTTAGAAATTCAGAGAGGAATAGGAAGCAGTTCTCCAAGCACTCAAGTCTGGTTTTATGGGGTTCCAGATCAAAAATAAACACCAGAGAACAGTTTCTCAAAAAGCACTTGGTTCCATCCACCCCATTGATGCCAAAGCATCATATCACCCCTGGGAGACTAAAGAAGGGAGATAGGAAGTGATGCCCACTCATCTTCAGACCCCTCTGCTGATAAACCCACACCCTTAGGCCTCCCACAGAAGACTCCGTCCTCTAACGCTACTGACTGGAGCAGGCTCTGTTTATACAGAAGGGTGGAAGGGACCAGCAGTAGTAACTCCTGCAACCTGGTTCTTAATGACCACTCTCAACTAATTTCTTTCTTTCTTTTGGTGAGGAAGACTGGCCCTGGAGTAACATATGTGCTCTTCCTCTCTTCCTCTATTTTGTATCTGGGATGCCCTCACAGTGTGGCTTGATGAACGGTGTGTAGGTCTGCACCCAGGATCCGAACCCGTGAACCCAGGCCATGGAAGCAGAGTGCGCAAACTTAACCACTATGCCACCAGGCCAGCCCCTCAACTAATTTCTAATAAAAGCTCTGGAGGCCTAGAAAACTACACGTTTCTACGACGTTACCCTCCTAGAGGACGTTTGATATGTTTACTTTTTGCATGAATTACTCATTCAAAAAAGATTAAATAAAAACTATCACAAGAATGAGTAACAAACAAAGGACACTATCCTCCTAGTCCCTGAAAATGGCTCTTGAATCAGACCTCTCTGGGAGTTGAACCCCAGTTCATCCATTTATAAGCTGGATGACTTTGGACAAATTACCTTCAACCTCAGTTTCCTACTCTGAAAAACGGGGATAAGACTACTTATCTTGCAGGATGGTTGTGAGGATTAAACGACGAGATAATGTTCAGAAAGATACCTAACCCTCGTCCGTGCTCTATGCTGTTGCCAGACTGATCTTGATAAATGACAAAGTGGATCAAGTTAAACCCCTGCTTGAAGTCTTTCAAGGAATCCCTGTTGCCTTTGAAATAAAACCCAAACTCATTAGAATCCTTCAAGATCCGGCCACTCCCTGCCTCATTTCTCATGACTCCCTGCGGTCACGAAGTCCCCCGACTTGCCCCACGCTTAGACATCTTCACGCCTCTCAAAATTGCACTCTCGCCTAGAATGACCTCTATTTTCTCCCAATTAGTTCCTACTCATCTTCAAAACTCAGCTCAGAAACTCTCTCTTCAAAAAGGTCTTTCGGATCCTCAATCATCCTGGGCTTACCTCAATCAAAGAATTACCAGACTTTATCCTGTTTCCTGTCTGTCTTCTCACTAGATGATGAACTCCAGGAACAGGCTATATTGTTTTAGATCTGGACACGCAACAATTAGCCCATAATAGATGCTTAATAAATGCTGAACAAATAAAGTAATGAATGAAGACACCTATGAAGTGTGTAGACCCAAAGTCTGCTCCTTTGCAAGGAAAGGACGCAGCAGTCAAGAATCCTTTCTGCCCTCTGTCTAGCCAAGGAAAGTTTTCTAATTGGAGAAGAATTTCAAACAGAGTCTACAAAAAAAACCAAGAACACCTAAAGCTTCATCTCAAAGCAGCTGGCATTCCCCTTCCCCATTCCATGTTGGAATTGCACTTACCAGGGAAGGACTAGCTAGGATGCAGTGGAAATTCCAATAGAAAGGAAGACCAGAGAGCTCACTCCGCACGCACAGTACCAGCGCCTCTGCCACACGATCGCAGGAGAAGGTGGCTTTGCCAGGGCCAGCAGTGTCCTTCAACAACGGGAGAAGCAGATCATCCAAATGACAGAGAAAAGCCTCAGGAGGAGCAGTCAGGCGCTTGTTCAGCTCCTAAAAAGACAGCAGGAGTTGTAAAGGGTGAGGGTGCTAAAGGAAACTGACTCCCTCGTAAGTCACAGCAAAGAAAAACTCCCAGTTAACATGAAGACGGTGGGCATGAGAGGAAGGGAAGGGAAGATAAAAACATCAACACAGGAAAAAGAAAACAAAAAGAGAGTGATCAACTGGTCTACTTCACAATTCCACCTTGTACCGTATGCAGTACAGAAACTAACATACACGCTCACAACCACAGAATGATCCCAGGGCTACAGGGAGAAGTGCAGGGCATTAACCGGAATTGTCTCAACTGGATCCGACCTTCCTTGGCAACCTAGCAGTTGCCACCAAGCAAGGTGGTGGATGTTAATGTCCCCTGACCCTCACCAGGAAAGAAATTATATCCACTTCCACTCCACAGCAAGACTTCTCTTCACACTTACCTTGGCTCGCTGGCTGACCACACTGGTGTCCACCTGTTCATGCCACACGTGTTGCAGATCTGAAACCAGCAAGGCATAGCCCTGCTTAGTGATATAAGCCTTGGCCAAGAGGGAGTTCTGGTCAAGCTGTAGCCACGCCCACGGCTGCATCAACAGGCCTCGCTCCAGTTCGTCCATCTGCACGAGAGTCTTCATTCAGCAAAGTGCCCTAGGGTAGTGTAGGCCTGGGGAGGGGCACCATGCAGACAGTCTATATCAAACAAGTCTTGTGAAAATCCTCCCTAGTAAACAGAAGGCAAGGATTTACACTCTACCCCTCTCCCCCATCTCCCACCCCCCAGCCCCCACTCCCACATATAACCAGCTGAGTACCAACCTTACTACCTCTTGGCCACTAAAAATCTATTTATAACTTTGAGAGGGGTTTTTTTTCCACATTAAGTTCCTAGAGGACACAAAAAAACCTTTCTTCTATAGAGTTTAAGCCTCAGCATATTGATATCAGTACTTCTGCTTTCTAATAATAGAACTTAACGTGGAAACCTAAACCATTCTTCTTGCATCTTTATCACATTCCTAATAAATCCGTCAATGCTGTCCTTTACCAGAACTTCTAGAAGAGAAGAAATAGTTCTTGTCTTATAAAACATCATAAGTCATAAGTGTCATGGGCAGGAAATTCAAATTATTTGATCGTTATCTAAAAGCAAAACTCTAGAAGCTCTCAGAATTTCAAATATATAAATATATATATATTCTCTAAGACAGGGATTCTTAATCTAGAGTCTATGCATGTGAATCCTCCGGAATTACATGCAAAATTTGTGCATACATGTGTATACCCATTTGGGGGGAAGAGGTCCACAGCTATGGACAAACTCTCAAAGGGATCAATGACACACAAATAAACAGCTAATAAACTCTGTGTCCAGAAGCAAACAGAAGAGCCCCAAATCCCATTTCAAGAAGAGCCTGATCGACTAAGAAGTCATGAATACAAGCACAGCACGGCAGAGGGAGAGGCGGTGAATTAACTCCCACTCCCATCCTCCCCCACATGCCCACCCCGAGGTCCTGCCACCAACGACAGCAGACCCTGTTGCACATCCTAACGCTCCTGGAAACCACCTGTCCTCCTGCAGCAGCTACATTTGTAGCCATAACCCAGTGGATGTTCAGTAACTATGCCTACTTTACAGGAACTTTGATCATTTTTCCTGTGAGTTACAAAAAAGGTGATATAATTTCCTTCACTATTTCAGTCTATAAATACAAAGTGAAGGTGGGGGGGAAATCTTAGAATATAAAGAAAATAACGAAATTCCTTGAATTTCATTAACACGGTTAGCAGGGTTCTGTTCCTCCAGTCAATTCCATCTGAGTCTAAGCCATTATTTTTCCAACTATAGTTTCTGAAGCGCAGTCTTGTAACACAACTTAATTTGTACAGTCACTAGACAGGTGAAATATAAATATATTTTGTGATTTTCCTTTGCTGCTGTCTGAAAACTCTGTTTGCTGGATGGCAGTACTTGAGTCACCAGCCACAAGTCTCACTTGCTGTTCCTACGGGGAAGAGAGGATCTTGGAATGATTAAGCTAGTCCTCACCGGACCAGAGCTCCACACTGCCAAAGGTCAAAACGCAAGCGAAGTCGCCAAGCCCTTCTCTATTAGGCACTCCCCAGTGTGCACTCTAAGAGTCACCAAAATTGGGTTAATTATCCTAGCCTGTCACATCAAAGCCCTGAGGCTCAAGACTCTCAAACTGTATGGTTGTACTTTGTTTTGTCTTGTTTTGGGGGCGGGGCAGGAGTTTTAGAAAAAGGTCTGTGACATTCAGCACCAGACCTGGGGTTAGCTGCTCCCACCACACACGTCCTGTCGACTCTGAGGCCTCTATAGCCCACTTTTTTCTTTTTCCCTTCGAGGCCGCCTTTAACCTTCACGTTAACTAGATTCACCCGTTTATTATTCCTGCATGGAGGTGGGGAGCGCCGAGGGCCAACAGCGGGGTGAGGTCGCTGAGAACCGGCGTCTGCACCAATTCCCGCCCCTCGACCGAGAGCCCCGCTCAGCGCAGTTCCTCCGCCATCCTGCAGAGGGCAGCCAGGCCCCAGCGGCCATCCAGGCTGGGCCACGTCCCGTCCCTCTGGAAAAGGGCGAACCCTCGCTCCCTTGACCACAGCCCCACCCCAGGAGCCCCGCCTGGCGTCCAGTCCCCACCCGCTCTCGCTAGAAGGGCCTTCGCCGTCCGCCTTTCCATTGCTACAGCAGCGGCTGCACTGAGGCGCACCTCGGGACGCCTCAGGAGATAACAAACCGCACAAGCAGCTCCTTCCTTGCTGCAGCCAAAGAGCATCCTTGCAAACCCCGCCCCGCCGCCGGGAGGCGGGCTGCGCACGCGCGGCCTTGCAGCCCCGCCCACCCACGGAGGCCTGCCCCAGGACCCAGGGCGCGCGCGGGTCTCTGCGCGGGGATAGCGCCCTGCCCGGGCCAGTCCGCAGGGTTCGGGCAGCTCCTCGCCGTCCGGTCCCCACCTCGGCCCCTATTCGAGCCCGACCCCACCTACCGTGAGCGGCTGCGAGAGCTCCCACTCTCTCCGCAGCAGGCCCGCCCGCCCGCGCAAACCGAAAGGCCTAGAGTACTGGCATTTCCCTGCCACGGGGGGCGGGGTCTTGGGGCACAGGGGCGGGGCCCGGGCCGGTGTGGGCGGGGCATCTGCGCCCCCTGAGCTGATTAAAGGAGCGCTCGGACCTGGAGGCGCATCGCGGCCAGGAGAGCCAGACGAGAGCCTGGGCGACCTGCCGGTAGGGAGGAGGCGGGTGGCGCTCCTTAGAGTCACTCTTGCGGAGGAGAAAGAATGCAGCACGAGGTGCAGGAGAGGGGTCCCCAGATTTGGACTTGGCAAACTCAAATCCCTTCCCTTCCCTCCCCCTACCTGTCCAACCTCTTTTTTTTTTTTTCCAAATAAAACGAGAGGATTGACCTTCACTAGATAATGTCTCAGGTCCTCACTAGCGCTCGAGTTGTTTAAGAGATGAGTCTCCCAGGCATAAATCCCACGGTTTGACCTCATCCTCTGCCTCTCCTGTCTCCTTCCACTCCTGTACTTATGCTCCTGAGAAGCTTGAAATCCCTCAGCTCATCTGTGCTTTGTACCACCTACAGTTTTGCTAAGGCTGGATACCTGAGCCTGAAGAATTCTTCCCATCCATTTTCCACCACTGAAAATCCTGCTCTTGTCAGGGCCAGTCTCCGTGCTGCTGCTTTCATAAAGCCTTTCCCGCTATCCCCAATCAGAATGAATTGTTTCTTCCTCTTTGCATTGTTTTAATCTTTATTACAGACTGCCTTCTGGTTTGGATTCTAGTTAGTAATTACATAAGTCTTTTTAAACGGTAAGTCCCCTGAGAGGACAGGGACCCTGTCACATCCATATCTGTAGTTCCAGGACCTTGCAGATGGGAGGTGCTCAATAAATATTTGTTAAGTGGATGCTGGGGTTCAAGTATAGATAGTTCACAGGCAAAATCTCATTCATTCATTCATGGTCCATCAAACCATGGCCCCTGCTCTGGAACCATTAGGCTCAATTAAGAGAAGGCAACACACCTATGGGGAAATGAGACCTTTAGGTGGCCCGTTTTACACACACACACACACACACACACACACACCCTTTCCTTAGGAGAAAGCAGAGCCTGGGAGGTGACTCTCCAGCAAGCTGGGAAATAGGGCTAAACTAACTAGGACACAAGTAGGAGTCCTAGTAATTACTGGGACCTAAGTTCTCTGCTAGACCCTGGGCACTGCTCCCCAAAGCTAGGCAGCAAGTCAGCTGTCTCTCCTGGCTCAGAGGGCCCTCCTTCCTCCTTCGCGGGGACTTCAGGCAGCGGACAGAGGCAACGGAGGGGCTGGGGGATGCAGGGACACAGGTTTTGGATGGGGAAAGGAAGCTCGTACTCTTGAGCAGCCTTCTCCCTGCACTTCTTAGGCATCCATGCCTCTTGGGCAGCGAAATGAGATGGCAGCTCTTGACCTAGGCCTCGTTCAAGCCGTGTGCCTGCAAAAGAGAGGCTGGTCAGGCTACTGCCCAACCGGGGGAGTGATGACTTCCTGGCCACTCCCCAGTCTGCTGGAGCCTGGCCTCAGCTTACCAGGAATGGTGTTCTCCAGGAGGAAGCCCAAAAGTCCAGCCAGGAAGATGGGCTCTGTGAGCAACGAGTGCAGTAACACATCCAAGGGGCTCCAGCCTACAGGGGGTTGGGGCCAGGCGGGAAGGGAACTCTGATCCTATGCAAGGCCAAGAGGTCTCATACTTCTAGCTCTAAACCTACGTCTTGGACTAAAAACAGATCTTTCTGAGTTGTCATTCCATCCCCCTACCTTTGTCCCTCTGTTCTCCATTTCCCACACCCAGGCCCTTCCCACAGGATCCCTGCTCAATTCTCAGTCTTCTGAGCATCCACATGCACCTCCAGTTAGGCTTTGATAGTTCAAGGCTCCATCTCTGGAAAGTTTGGTATTAAAAGCCCCAAGCTTATTCCCCACTTCTTACCTTCCATGCTCTAGCCTGGGTTTCTCAATCTTAGTACTATGACATCTTGGACCAGGTAATTCTTTGTTTGAAGGGGACTGTCCTGTGCATTGCAGGATGTTTAGCAGCATCTCTCTGCCCACTAAATGCCAATGACAATCCCCACTCCCCTGTTTGTAACAGCCAAAAATGTCTCCAGACATTGCCAAATGTTCCCTGTGGGGCAAAATCATCCTCAGTTGAGAACCACTGCTATTTGCTAAGCTGAGCTAACAGGCTACCTGTTGCTGCTCCCAGGACAAACCCTATGATTTCTGACTTCTATGTCTTTGTTTATGATGGTTCCTCCGCCAGGAATGACCTTCATCTCACCAAATATGTTTACATCTTGCCATCCTTCCAGACCAGCTCAACGTTACTTTCTCCCTAAACCTTACCGGGATTATCTCAGACAGAAGCCATCTCTCTCGCTACTGAGCACCACAGCTCTTCATCTGAACCTTTTCTGTTTGTTCCTTCACACTTCATCTCTTTATTACTAGACTGTAACATCTGGAGGCACCTTTGTATCCCAAGGGGCCAACTGTTTACACCAAAGCCCAGAGACGGGTGTGGGGCCTGGAGTCCAGAGAGCCTGAAGCTCAAGCCCTTGCTTTCCTGCTACTGAGCAACTCCACCTCCCTTCCCCACGCCTCCCACCTGTGCTCAGGAGGACTGGGGCTTCCTGAAGCCATCTTGGTAGCAGCAAGGCCATGAAGATGGAGAAGCCAACAATGAAGACATTCCGCCCAGAGTCAATGTCAGCCAGGTGGAAGCTGGAGAATCCAGTAGACAGAACCACGGCCTGGGTCACCCCCAGCACCCCACCTGTCTCATATGGAAGTAATCAAAGGGGTTGAGAGAAGGCTGGTACAGCAGGGAGTGTGGCAGGGCAGGGTAGGTTGTGATGGAGAGACCACTAAAAGGCTTATTTCTGATTCTGCCAGAAGCCTAGTCAAGAGGCCAAGATATGGGGCTGAGAAAATGAGGGCAGCTGACCCATGCTTATATCCATGTTTCGGGGAAGCTATTCAGAAAGAAGGGTGCCAGCCACAACAAACCAGTTGGTCATGCTGGCGGGTACTGGTTCAACACCAGTCCTGCTGATATATCCACTCACCAAGCACAGACAGCGGGATAGTGGTGAGGAGCTGGGCCAGCCTTGGGGAGAGCCCAAGCGCCATGCAGAGCAGCCCCACCAAGTGGGCCACTCGCCGAGATCCAGCCTAGGTGAAGAGGAGACACTGGAAGATGCAGCCACCTCCTGGGCTGTTGAAGGGTTTAGTCTGGCTGGCCGTTCTCATCATTTGGATCCCAACTCACATGTTACCCTTCCAAGGGTACTGCACCTAAAGGGGCCTCTTTACCAACCAGTATCCCGTTACCCTGCTTTGCTTTCTTAATAGCACTTATCACTCTGAAATTATCTTGTTTACTTTTCTTAAATTGTCCGCAAGAGATTAGGGACTTGATCTGACTTGTTCTTCACTGGAACCCCAGCCCTGGTCCAGTGTCCAGAGGCACAGAAGGCGTTCTGTAGTGACTTAGTGTCTTCCTCACACCCCTAGCCCCTTCACCACTTCTAGGCACCTCCCTAAATGAGATCATTGGTGTGGAGAGCATGACAGAGCACTGGGCACAGCTGGCGGCCAGCGAGTGTGAGTGCCCTTCCCTCTCCTGCAGCACTCACTCCCCCATGGGCGCCCCGTCCACCTACCTGGACAAGACTCACTGTGCCCACGTTGGGGAAGCTGGATGCAATGCCCATGGGGCTCCCCAACAGCCCGGCCAGCACACTGCCCAGCCCCTCCAGGCTCAGCCCTCGGCTGCAGGCATGCGGAGGTGGAGAAGGCAACTGCAGCAGCCGGCCACACAGGGCGTAGCAGCCCAGGGAGCTGGTGGAGGCTGCCAAGGCCATGGAGATGCCTGCAGCCAGAGCCCTGGGTGTCAGCAAGGGCCAGTCCCACTCAGCTGGGGAGGGAGAAAGAGCTGCCTTGGGGCCAGACTCAAGTCTGGAGCATCCCCTTGCTTCCAAAGGCCTATGCCACTAGAACCCTAGAGGCTCCTTTGTCTTTGAAGATAATGTCTTGAGACAAAACCACCAAACTCTCAGGATAAAGAGCCATCCCTTTACCATGGTCTAAAAGGGCCTCTTTGATCTGATCTCTACCTCTCTCTCTCTAGCCTCATCTCCCACCACACTCTGCCTCACTGCCTTCACTCCAGATATACTGGCCTTGTTTCAGACCCATGTACTTGCTGAGCTGCTGGCTACCACAGAGCCTTTGCATATGCTGTTCTGTCCACCTAGAATGCTCTTCTCTCTTGCCTTCACCCAATTAGCTCCTACTCATCTCTCACATCTCAGCTCAGAGATCACTTCCTCAAGAATACCTTTCCTGACCTCTCTGATAAAGTCAGAGTCCCCATTATAAGCTCTCATCACACAGTGTACCTCCCCTTTGTTACATTTACCATGTGCAATTTTACATTTACTTGGGTTACTGTTTAATTAGTATCTGTATTCCCCAGCAGATTATAAACTTCATGAGGACAGGTGCTATGTTTGTCATGTTCATCACTATGTCCCCTGTCACATGTCTAGCATATAATCAGCACTCAACAGACCTTTATTAAGTGGATGAATGAGTACATTTCATATACAATGTCTCAAAAGCAGTCTTCATACATAGGTCACTAACCCAAATGCCTTGTGGGAGTAGGTAACATAAATGTGTAAACTGGGTGAGGAGGACAGTTGGGAGTGGTGGGGCCTGCAGCTGTCTGTTAACATTAAATAAAACACCTGTGATAAGGGGCTGGCATTGCCCCTCAGACTAGCAATTTCTCTCCTGTGTGTTTTGCGAAAACACGGGATTTAACTCAGAAATGAAATTCATTAAATCTTGAGTTTAAAGAAATAGACACCTTTATTTGAGTGAGAGGATGGAAGACTAGGAGAAGACCCACCTGGGTGAGGCAACCAAAACCAGGGTGCCTTGGAGGGGGCAGACAGCTCCAGGGGGATGACGCTGAGACCCAGAAGGGCAGCGACGATCCACCCACAGGCCACCGGGATCAGCACCTGAGGGGCGAGACTGAGACGGAAGGAATCCCTCCCCCAGAACCTTCCCAGCCAGCCTGAGATGGGGGACAGAAGCCAAAATGTAGGGGCTGAGCGAGTGTTCTATGCCAGCCCTTCTACCCTCAACTGCGCCTGCCCTGACCCCACCTACCGAGAGGAGCCGGAAGGCAGGGATGCGGGTGTGAGGTGCTGAGGTTGAGGCTGGCCTCCAGGGGCATGGGGGTAACTGGCAGGAGCCCAGGTGCTGAGAGCAGACCACCATGAGCAGGATAAGCCTAGGAGAGAGCAGGAGCTTTAGGAGCAAGGGGCAGCAGGCATCCTGAGGGGGGTAACGGAGGTGGGGGTGGCAAACTACCATACAAGGGGGTCCCAGAGGAGAAGGTGCCTGTGGAAGGGGGAAGGAGAGCACCTTGGGGGTGAGTGGGAGATAGTGAAGATCAGGGGGGAGGAACAAACTCAGCAAAAGCCCTGGATTCCAAGTCTACAAAGTGTCGTCCGTGCTGGGATCGCTGCCAAATCAGGTAGGGCCAGCAGCTCTGCCCTCCCCCAGTCCCACACACCCCACTGGTCACCACCCCACGCCTCTCAGGACCTACGTACAGCAAAGCCAGGCCCCAGTGCGTGGAGCAGAACAGGGCCACCTCCCTGTGGGCAGAGAGCCCTGCCACAACCAGGCTGGGGGCCAGCACGAGGGGCCCACAGTGGGGGAACAAGTGGCCAGGACCCCCCAGCAGTCCCAGCATGCCCTGCAGCAGCCCAGACACCACCACGGCCCCGGACACCTGGTGGAGTGGAGAAGAGGACAAAGAGAAGACAGTCTGCTCAATCGAGTTGACCTCAGCCTGGACTTTGTAACTACTTCCAGGGGTGGGTCCCTCCTCCAGAGCATCTTAGTCCCTGCAAAATGGAAACAAGAACCTCCCCAATCCTGGCACCACCTTAGCCCTCCTGCTCCCCTTCTCTAGGCACGCACCTCTCGGAGAGAGGCGTTCCAGGGCTCCAGGCCAGGGCAGCCAGGCCCCCTACACAGGCGCAGCACGAGGGAGGCTGGGAAAAGTTGGAGAGAAGGGAGGGAAATGAAGACCCATTGCTCTTCAGTCCTAGCTGGTGCCTGGCACCGCTCCAGGCCCCACAGTGCCCACCAATCCCATCATTGCCCAATCGCAATTCCACGCCCACCTATACCTGTACGCTCCCAACCCCACCCTCACCCCGTGTCCTAGCTCTGTGCTCACAGTTTCCAGGTGTCTGGATGGCCAAAGGTAGCTTCTGGCTGGTCAGCACCAGAGCGGGGACAAGGAACTCTAAAGATGGAGCCTGGACAAGAGGCAGCCTGTAGGAATAGCAGCCCCGGCAGGTCTGGAAAACTGTGACAGCCAAAAGGACTCCCCCAGCCTCTCCTACCCCCGGGACCCCATCCCTCTCTCTCCAGAGAGTTCTCCCTCACCTGCTGCCCATCCAAGTTTGCAGGGTAGTAGACACACCGCATGAGAAAAGGCTGGAGGCCAGGAGCTGGGCAGGAGAGTAAGAAAGTCCTCCTTGGGGGAGACTTCGAAGCAGGAGCAGGTGGGAGGCACAGAGCAGAGAAGCCAGGACCAAGATATGCTGTAGGTGGAGGAATGGGAAGGGGCAATCTTCAGAAATAGAAAAAAATACCTATTTCTGCAAGGTTTTTCATGCCACACCCACTCTCCCAAACACTCCCTTCGGTCAGCACCAACTCCTGCACCTTTGCCTCCTACCTGCAGAGCCAGAAGGCAGCTGAGGCCCCAAGGAGGAGGCCCGCCCAGAGAGGCCCCAGAGTGAGAAGAGGGCTTTGGGACAGCAGGTGGTGGTGGCGGTGGTGGCGGTGGTGGCGGTGGCAGGGGAGCATCCTGGGAGCCCTCGGAGCACAGCTGGGTGGGATGGGGGCCTGGTCGGCTCATGCTGCCCTGCCTTTGTGTTGTCTTGGCTGCCCTGGGCCAGAGTTAAGTAGAGAGAGTAAGAGGTCAGAGTCTGGGTGAAGTTAGCTGCCTGGAGTGCGGAGGGGGTGGGGTGTCAATGAAGCGGAGCGAAGGGATGAGGATTGGGGTCAGGACAGGGCCCTTTCACCTTTGCCCAGCTCTTGTGCAAATTCCATCACCCATTAACCAGGGAGTCGTGTTCTGGACACTTTTCCCCAAGAATCTCCATCTAGATCCCCTGTTCCAAGCTCTGGAAAGCAGGGTAGGGGGGCCGGGGAGGAGATCCATAAAGTAGCCTGGGGAGATCTGACAGACTGTATTCCCTCCTCAGCAGCGCCTCTTCCAACTATCACTCCCACACCATAGTTCTCAACCCTTTCAGGGTCAAGGCCCCAGAACACTTCAAAAGACAATGCAAGGGTCACATCCCTACATCGTGCATGACAATAGCAGTGACCACAACTGCTGTAATGTCCTCATTGTCACATCAAGGAGAAATCAAAGTAATTTATAACAACAGGTATTTCAATATGTGAAAGCTCGGGCCCAAGTAAACCAGAAGACAATGAAGCAGTCCAGTGCCCACTCCCACATGTAGAATCATCATGGTTGTGACAGCTACAATGCCAACTGACACTGGTCTTTCCTGGCGGCTCCTGTGCCACAGGCAGTGCTGCCATTGGTGACCCGCTGCTCCAGATAGTGGACAAGTTCTTGATACAGTGCTGAACAAAGTGGGGACAGCTTTAATCTGCATGGGGGTTTACTCCTCTCGAACTGAGTCTTCTTCAAAAGGTGCAAAAACTATCTTGTGTTTACATGTGAAAATTTAGATCGTTCTTGGCTCCAATGAACAGGTTTTTTATATACATGATGTCCAGCGGGTCATTCAGATGTCTTGGAAATTCTTCATAGTAAGGGGGGTCCTGAGCATTTCAGGATGTCTAGCATCCTGCCCAGGCTGGCTAAAGGCCAGTACTGTCCCCTCAAATTTGTGTAAAAAAATGCCCTGTAAATCTCCAAATTGCCCCCCAGGGGGCAGTACCACCACTGCTGTGGATCATCGTAAGCAGTCCCAAATACCCTCACTCCAGCGGCCTGGGATGTTTTCCTTCTTCCAATAACTCAGCCTTGGATGTCTCTCAACAACAATGACTGCCGCCACGTGTCAGACCGGATTGGAAGTCAGGCTAGAGAGAGGCATCCCAGGGCTTGTCCTCAGTGAGCTCCTGGGGCTCTGCTGGACGCTCAGCTTGGCCTCTCCTCCAGATGTTCTTCAGGATCCACAAGCATGGGGCTCACCCAGAACTTGTGACAGACAGGGCAACCCCAGGCATGGGACAATCACCATCCGTGTCCCATGGCAGCCAAGTCAAGCAGTGCTAAGGGCCCCAAGGTGCTGGGAGCAGGGATGAGGGGAAGTCTGACATGGGAGCCTATGACCATCAATCAGGGCAGTCCTGAAATGGGTTCAGGGAAGATGAACTGCAGATGATGGGATGAGGCAGGAGGAAGAGGCAGACATGGGGAAGGGTCTTCAGGGGCTGCCGTGGAACAAAAGGCCAGGCCATCCAACTCAAACTGTTTATTGAAACGTCAGTTCTACAAAAGCGTGAAAAACCCAGATACAAAGCGGCGGCCAGAGAGGCCTGTGAAGAAAATACCCAGGAGGAACCGGAAAAGAGGGAAGCCTGGGAGCTGGGTACTAAGAAGAGAAGGCTGGAAGACAAAAGGGCAAGGCTGAAAGTCCCGGCAGTCCCCAGCTCCTTTAGACGACATCCAAGGGACGGATGTGGAGAGGGTTTCCCCCCTTCCCTCTGCAATTACCACCTTGGCCAGATCAGTCCCTAGCTCTCCTGCTCCAGGGACATCACACAGACCCCAGTCAACGTCCGTCCCGCGCCCCAGCCCCATGCCCCCCTGCCGCTGTAGCCCCAATTCTCCCATCTCCCACCATTACCCTTCCATCCTAGGCAGCTCAAAAACAAAAGTCTAGCAGAGCCCAGGGGAGGTGGAGAGAGCACAGCTTCTCCTTTGCCCAGCTGTGACATGCCCCTGATCACTGAGCAGCTACTTTCCCAGGCACCACCACTGCCCTGGCCAAGGAGCCAGCCACTGAGTCTAGGAGAGTGAGTGACCTTCAGTCCTCTGTCCCACAACCCCTTAAGCTCCATCACCCAGGAGGACTGGAGACCAGCCAAGGACCCAGAGAGGTAGAGAAGATCTAAATCAAGCTTTGCTCCTCCAGGTTCTCAGAGACACCCAAGTCCTCTTCATGCATTCCTTGGAGCCCTATCTAGCCTGGGAAAATGAAAGACTTGAGGCGGGCCAGCTCCATGATGCTGAGAAGGGAACACTGCTGGGGCTGTGGGAGCAGAGGGAGCATTGGGCTCCAGGACCAGGGGGGAGCCAGGCCATGGGAGTGGTACCAAGGGCTGGGGGGCCCAGTGGGGATCGTATGGTTGAGGTGGTGGCAGGCATGGCAGGTTGGGGAGTCTCTCCGGGGCTTCTGGCAAAGGGGGCAGTTATGGAAAAGAGTGGGAGGGGCAGGAGGGTCAGGGGGAGGTGGTGGGGGGGGAGTCAGTGAGGCCAGAAGACTGCCCCAGAGTGAACGCAGCCCTACATCGCCTCCCAGGCAGCTGGAGACGTTAGCAGGACACGGCAGGCACTGTGGCACAGGAGAAGGTACACAGGGTTCCAAGAGGCACCTGGAGGCCAGTCCAAGGTCGGGGGGGCCAGGTGGAGGGCTGCAGGACAGCCCCAAGGACTGGTGTATTACAGCCACCGATGCCACAGCCAGGGCCACACTGCTCACATATGCCATGGCTAACAGGCAGGAGAGCTGTAGCAGAGAGGGTCAGAAAGGTCAGTACCCAAATACCCTTCCCCCTAAACCTGCTGCTGTCTGTCTTTAACACACCCATCCCTTGTCACTAGAAACCTGCGTTCAAGTCAGAGCTCTCTGTCACCATCTACTCCCAAATCCCTTCTCCTAAGCCTTTCAGCATCTGCTTTCCATCGTCCCACCCTACACACCAGCCCACTCAAGCCCCCTGTTCTTCCTGTCCCCTCCTCACCTTTGCCAGCCGCTGGCAGAGGGAGCCCAGGGCCAGCTGCCAGGCCGGCTGCTCCAGCAGCACACACAGGTCTGTGTAGGTGTACCAGCCCCGCCGCCGTCCCTGCTGCTCAGCCACACTGTTGGAAGGGGAGAAAAGACAGGGAGTGTCTGCCACTCTCCTGCAGCTGGCCCAACGACACCTTCATTCCCCCTGGAACCCACCAAAAGGACTAGGGAGCTTTTTAAATACACAGATTCCCAGGCTACCTGTTGATCCAGAAACTGAGGATGAGCCCAAGATCTGTATTTTCCATAAGCTTCTCCCACCCTCCCAAAGATGAGTATGAAGAGGGCAACCAGGCTTGGGAACCACTACCTTGGGCGATTCTCTTTCCTGTCTCCTCCCACCTCCCAATTACACAGGCCCTCATCTCTGTCTGGCTCCTCTTTTTAGGCCTCAGCCCCCAAGTCACTCAAGCCTCTCTTCCCAACTCCTAGAACCTACCAGCTCTCCAGCCAGCTCAGCACCTCAAAGATCTCCCGAGGGTCAGTGTAGAGACGCCAATCCTGTGGGTAGGAAGAGAAGGGCACCAAACTGGGTCCAGGTACGAGCCACAGTCATTTAATAACCGGAGCTGCAGGAGCAACTGTAACCACCACTACGGCTAACACTTAGCACATACTCTGTGCCAGACACTGTTCCAAGAGCTTTGACGTATTAACTCATTTACTCTCCACATATCGGGTTTCACACTATACTCTCCATTAAGGGCAACGGGAAAAAATAATTCTGAGAATGGTCCAAGCCCATAGGGAGCTCAGAGTCTAGAGACAAGGAAAGTTAGGAAGCAAATAAGCAGAACCCCGTAAGATGAGCTCTGACTCAGAGCGTGCCCTGTTGGGCCTGGAGGAATGTGGGGGATGCTCCACTTCTGGCTTCACGGCACTAGGAACCTCCAAGGTCTGTGGTTAGTGCAGAAGGGCTAGGAAGGGAAGACGCTAATAAGGAAAGACACAAGGAGGATAAGCAGAAAGAGAAACGAACAAACAGAAGGTTGAGAAAGAAAAGAAAAAGGTGAAAGGAACAAAAAGATGGGCCAGAGAAACAGAGCAAGAGAAAGGACAGCTACTCACCATGGCACTCAGGAAGCCCCTCTCCAGGGCATTGAGAGTGGGCACGGCCACACCCCCCGCAGCTCCCCATTCATCATTGAAGACCTCTTCCTCCTCCCCTTCATCGTACAGGTACTTACTGGCCACCATCTGCAGAGGAGGCAGAAGTGGTGTCTGTAGAGCTCACACCCGGCTCCTGGCTCACCAGGGAGATGAAGGGGAGGGGGCGTCTTACCATGGAGATCAGGAACAAGTCAGAGGACGACACGTGCTGTAGGTAGTCGGGGTTTCGGTGCCGGAGCCGCTCAATGTACACCAGAGCCAGCATCATGGCACACGGGGAGATGCATGCCTCCCTGGATGGCGGAAAGGATCAGTAATTAAACCCAAGGGTCTTTCAGCTGTTGTAACTCTTCTGGTGCTCATCCCTGTGGCTTTACATCTTCTCTTCAGAGATAACTATTTCCCTCTCCCTAGAGGCTGAACCCTCTCATCCTGTCTCCCTCAATTCCGGGCTCACCGTGACACATGAGCTACATATTTCTTCTGGAGTCGGCGGATAGGGCTGGGGGCCGCCTTCTGGAGCAGTTCCACAGCAATGTCTGCAGGGGGCAGAAGGAAGGCAGAGTGAGTAAACAACCCTCCCCAGCTAGTCCCCACTGCTGTCAACAGAAGACCCAGATCTACACCATCTGAGGCCTTGGGGACAGGACCACAGTAGCAAAATACAGATCAGATTCTCCCACGCTGAGACAGAAAGCCCCTTCTGAGTTTGAATTTCAGCTCCTTCCTTATTTTCCTGTTGCCTGAAATTATCTGGATTTGTCTTCCACTCTTACTCGTTTAAGAAAATAAACTTGCTATGTTTATTTGGAAAACACGTGACAGCCTCAGAAAACAAAAAGTTTCTAGTATACAAATCAAAAGTGATACAGATTTGTAAGACAGCAATGTTTTTCACTCATTTGGGTTTAAAAAAAAATGTGACATATAAACCTAGTGCTTACACCAACTACCAATCAACTAGCTACAAGGAAACTGCATAGCCCAGGGAGGGTACACCTAGAGTCAGTGCGGCGACTGCTGACAACCCCATTTTCACGCTTCTCACGTGCCCAGAGACACAACACTGTCGGACCTGCCACGGGGCTGGAGAGCTCCTCCAGGCTACAATCAGCTTCCCAGTCCCAGCCATAGTAGAGTCTCCTTCGGATCCGGGCACTCAGCTTCTGGTGTCCCGGGAGGAACTGAAACAGGGCAGGAGGGGGATAGAGGGTGAAGGGCATGATGGAGATCCCGGCTCCGGGCTAGGAGAGGGGTGTGGGGCAGGAGGCCCGCCTCACTGCTAGTCCGGCCCGCGCCCCACCCAGCCCCACGATCTGTGGATTGTTCGCCAGTGTCGGCTTGTCCACACGGGGAGGAATCCTCCTCCACTGAGGGCTCCCCAGGAGAGGTTCTCCCAGAAGGGCCCCGGCTGGCCACCCGTACCCCCATTTCTGTACCCCGCGGCTCCTTGCCCAGGGCCCAAACAGCCAGGGCCTCGAGTAGGCAAGGCTCGAGCGGCTGCCGCCCGGCTCTCGGGCAAAACCGTCAGGCGAGCTCGCAGCCGCGATCGGGCCCCGAGGGGAGCGCCCGGGGTCCCGGCTCCAAGCGCGGGGAGGCCGGGCCGCGCGCTCACCGTGAAGTCCTGGAAGCCGGTGAGGGAGAAGGTGCCTTCTTCGTCCAGCAGGAGCCCGGCCAGGTCCATCGTGCCGCCAGCCACCGCCCTGCGAAGGTGGAAGGGAGGGAAAGGAGTTGTAGGGGCACCGCGGAGCCGTTCCTGCCCGCCTGTCCACCTGCCCGCCGGCCTCCCCGCGCGCACTGCCGCCCTGGCCAGTGCAGCCCCCTCCCCTCGCGCCGGCGGCGGCAGGCGGGGCCCGAGCAGGCGGGCGCCTCTTCCTGTTCCGCCCCGGGCGGGGCTCCGGGCTTCGGGTGTGGGGCTCGAAGGCCTGGGCGCTCACCTCGCGGAGTGGAGAGGAGACCCGGCTGCAAGGCGCCGGCCGTGTGGATGCGGCGCCGCGCGTCCGCCCCGCGTTTACAAGCCGCGGAGGTGTCGCCGGCGAGTCCGCGCCCGGCACTTCCTGCCGCCCGCCGGCCCCGACCGCCGGGAAGGCGCCGCGCGCGAATTCCTGGCCGCCCTGAGCCCAGCGAGTCACGGAGCTGAGCCCCGCCGCGCCCTCGTCTGCGAAACGGGGACGATTCCTAGGGGACCATGCCGCACTGAGGACGAACGAGCCGGGCTGACCTTTCGTACCTGTGTAGATGTTAATATCAGTAAGACAAAGACGCCGGACAGCGAGTTGGAGATAAACAATAAACACACACAGAGCAATGTCCATAAAAAGCCTTGGAAAGGATACACGAGAAACTTAACAGTGGGTGAACTGTGGACAAGGTGGCAGGGAAACTTACTTTTGGCTGTATACCTTCCTTTTAGTATAGTTTGAAAATGTAAACCTAATTACGTATTTTGTAGGGTTATTGCAAAAATTAAACGATCTCAAGAAAGTATTAAGGGCCTGGTACGTTGTAAGCCTCAATAAATGGTGTTAACATGCGCCGCAAAGAGTAAACACGCAGGGTTTTATTTTTAAACTCACCCCTCGACCCCAATTTCCCGATGGAACAAGGGATTGGAAGGAGCGCCGATACGTGGAGGCGGTAAAGTTTACAAAAAGAGATGGGGAGCAAACAACTTTTCCAAGTTGTTTTTCTGAGTTGCGAAGCTGTTTTGGAGTGTGTCGAGTCACGCGCTGGTGTTTGTTTATCCGCGGAGGGGAGGGAACTGGGAGGACCAGTATGTCGAGGGTTGAGTAATAGGACGGCCGCCGCCCTTCCAGAGCAGAAGCCGATCCTACCGGGGATACTGGGCATCTGGAAGCCCCCTTCCAGCCCCTTGGGTCCGATTCACACCGGGAACACCGGGCCAGCACTAGACTCCCTAGCCGCCCTGCCTATCCAGGGAGAAGAAAACGGGTTGGGGTGGGGAAACGCGGAGACACTATCCCTCCGCCAGGCTGACCCAGACACAGCCCAGCCGCCGACGTGGGTCACTACTTCAACAGCCCGGACACACACCTGCGTAGAAGCGGGGGGGAGGTCCCTGGCAGCCCCCAGCGCGCAGGCGCGGGCCTCCCAATCCCGGCGGTTGGGCCGCGTCACGTGACGGGGTCGGCGCCCCGCCGTCACGTGACGCGCGTCCGCGGCCTCGCCGGCGCTCTCCGCGGCGTGCGCCCCCTTCCGCCTGACGCGCCCCCGGCGGCGGCCGCGCAGCCCTGGCTCCTCGCGGGCTCGGGCGGCGGCTGCGGCGGGGCTATGGCGAGCGGCGGTGGCGGTGGTAACAGCGGTGCAGCTGGGGGCCCGGGGCTGGGCCTCGGCCTGGGCCTGGGCTTGAGCCTCGGCATGAGTGAGGCCACCGGCGAGGCGGAGGAGGAGGCGGCCACGGCCGAGGCGGTGGGCCGCCTGGCCACGGCGCTGTGGCTGCGGCTCCGCGGCTGGGAGGCCGTGCTGGCGGCGGCGCAGCGGCTGCTGGTGTGGGAGAAGCCGCTGCACAGCCTGGTCACGGCGGCCGCGCTCAACGGCCTCTTCTGGTAACGGCCGCGGAGGAGGGGGCGGGGCCGGGCTGCGCGGGAGAGCGGGGGCGGGAGGGGCCGGGAGCCCCGGTCCCCTTTCTGGAGTTGACACCTGCCTTGGGGGAAGGTCCCATCGCCCAGTTTGTAAAGGCTGTTTTCCCCCTGGCTTGCCCCATTCGCCTACTTTCGACCCCGAGTTCGGCCTGGAGGTTCCCGTTCCGCCGTCCGTGGGCGCTATTCCCCCTTTTGCGGTGGATGCGGGATCCTGTCTCACCCACTCCCCGCTGAGGTCCCGGTCTCTCCCGAAGGTTGCTGTCTTCATCGTGCCTCCGGCCCATCTTCCTACTCAGCATCTCCCTTTTGGCCTATTTTCTGCTGGATCTCTGGCAGCCTCGCTTCCTCCCTGATGTCTCAGGTGAGTGTGATTTCCTTCATCCAGCAAGTCCCATCGTGCGCCTGCGTTGTGCCTGACCCCACTGGCTGGGTTGAATGGCGAGGGGCGTGGACAGCAGGCCCCCTGCCTCCCAGGCACCACCACTCTCCCAGTTAGGAAATCGAGAATTGCCCCTTTCTCAAAATTAATGTGACTGTGAAACTCTGCAGCCAGATCGTCTGGGTTCCATTGTCTGCTGTGCCACTTACCACCTGTGTGAGCTTGTAAAAGTCGCTCAGTCTCTGCCTCGGTTTCTTCATCTATAAAACAAGGGTAATAGAACTTAACTTCGTAGGGAGGTGGAGATTAAATGAGTTAACACACGTTATGTGGTTACGATGGGGCTTCACATGTGATGGGAACATTAGCTCTTCTTGCTGTTTTTCTTATCTGTATATTTGCTGAATAGGTGTTTTGGAGCAACTAGGTGCAGGCTGTGTGTGAGTTGTTTAGGATGTAAACGTGGATAAGATGTGGTTCCTGTGTTTGAAAAGGCTAAAGTCCAAAGAAGGAGACAGTTGTCCAGGGAACAGTAACAACATAATGTTTCCTGGGATTGGCATCTGAAGAAAGTGCTCTGGGACTACCAAGGAGGAGCACCTATTTCTGCCTTGGGGATTGTCTCCCAGAACCCCTACCGCTCAGTAACGTGTACCCCTTCTCTTTCTATAGCATCAACCCCAGAGGAGCCACACTCTGACAGGTGAGTGCAGGCCACCTCTTGAAGACTAATGCCCAAACCCTGTCTCGCTTTGGTGCTGATGTCACCGCGGTACAGGGCAGCATTGCAGCTTCTGCAGGCACAGACTCCAGCGTATGAGTGGGCTGGTGCCAAGCTTGGTCCTACGTTCCGTGTAGGTGTCTGTGTGCCTGCTCCTTTGCGGGCAGAGGGTTGGGAGCTCTGGGCTTTGCATCCCAGCACCAGGACAGCCTCCCTTTGGGAGGTGGGGTTGTCCACTTCCTTAGACTGCAGATCTCATTGGCATTCTCAAGAGGGATTTGAATGCCTAGGAAGCTGGTGTCTGAGGCCTCCAGGGGTCATGTCATGTCTCCCCAGTGAGGGTGCGGGGTCAGGCGCCCGGCCGCACCTGCTGAGTGTGCCCGAGTTGTGCAGATACCTGGCTGAGAGCTGGCTCACCTTCCAGATTCACCTGCAGGAGCTGCTGCAGTACAAGAGGCAGAATCCGGCTCAGGTAACCTCCCCCGAGTCGTGCAACAGTTCCTGCACTGTGGGGAGTAGAGGTCGGGGGTGGGGCCAGTGGTGTGAACTCCCTTGTTGGAGACAGCGAAGGAAAAGGCCTACTGCTGTCTTGAGGCCACATTGATAGCTAGTAGCCTGGGACAGAAGGCAGGCTCACCTCAGGGCATAAGCTTCTGATGTTGTTACACTGTTTCCTGATAAGGCAGACTAGTGTGAATTATAGGTTTTTGGCAGTGTCAGCTGTAGACTTCCTGAACTGGTGGTCTTGAGCATTCTCTTGCCTAGACTGGGCATTGCATTCCTGGAGGGCGTACCCAGCCGAGTGGGCTGCATACTTCAGCCCACAGTTCTTCTTAGACCCTTTGCTCTTCTCTGCAGTTCTGTGCTCGCGTCTGCTCTGCCTGTGCTGTGCTGGCTGTGCTGGGACACTATGTTCCGGGGATTATGATTTCCTACATTGTGTGTGAGTAAGGTCTAACCCCTGCCCTTCCCAAAGCCCTGTTCTTGTCTCTTTTCCCTGGACCGAACCAAAGGGAGGGCAGAGTTCTCTCTCTGCTCAGTTACCCATTTAGGGAGGTTTTTTGGGGAGGAGGGCAGTGGATGTGGAGGGAGGAGGTTGACACAGCCTCCAGAAAGGACTTCGTCTTCCTTCAGCCCTATTTAGGGACCAGTTGAATGAGGGTTCTTAAGAAATAGGCATACGGAGCTCTGAGTGGCCCCTCTAACCCCTAGTGCTGAGTATCCTGCTGTGGCCCCTGGTGGTGTATCATGAGCTCATCCAGCGGATGTACACTCGCCTTGAGCCCCTGCTCATGCAGCTGGACTACAGCATGAAGGCGGAAGCTGATGCCCTACATCACAAACACGACAAGAAAAGTAAGGGGCTCCCGTAATGGGGGGTGAGGGGAGGGGGGCTTATGGCTCATGCAATGCGCTGGAACTTAGATACTCTCCAGTCCTTTGCCCATGTTTGCAACCCCACCCCAGTCCCTGCTTGGTCACTGCCCTGCCACTCTTGCTTCTCTAGAACGGCAGGGCAAGAATGCACCCCCTGGAGGTGATGAGCCACTGGCGGAGACAGAGAGTGAAAGCGAGGCAGAGCTGGCTGGCTTCTCCCCGGTGGTGAGGTCCAAGGGAGATGGGGTGTCAAGTGGAAGGTGGGGGGAGAACCTCTGTGCTTTAGAGGTTCTCAAGGGGCAGGAGGCGGCGGGGGGGGGGGCTTCTGGAAACTGGGTTCTCTTATCCCCTCGCCTGTTGTGTCTGTCCTGCTTTTCCTGCAGGTGGATGTGAAGAAAACAGCATTGGCTTTGGCCATTACAGACTCCGAGCTGTCTGATGAGGAGGCTTCTATTTTGGAGAGTGGCGGCTTCTCTGTATCCCGGGCCACCACTCCACAACTAACTGATGTCTCTGAGGGTATGTCCCTTAGCCCCTCTTGATCTTCTTGTTTCCTGTCGTGGGGTGCTGGCTGGGCTCTTTGGTTCTTGCCCCCATCCTGAAAGATAACACCTGAGGCCTGGCCCAGTATTCCACATCCTGAGTTCTCATCCTTGAACTGATCGACCTGTTGTGGATGTTCAGAACAGGCCTATTCCTGACTCTGTTTTCTGCACAGATTTGGACCAGCAGAGCCTGCCAAGTGAGCCAGAGGAGGCCCTGAGCCGTGAGCTGGGGGAGGGAGAGGAGACAGAGCTGGCCCCTCCTGAAGACCTGCTGGGCTCCCCTCAGGCCATCTCAAGGCAAGACCTAGACTCCGAGGAGGAGGAAGAAGATGTGGCAGCCAAGGAAACCTTGCTTCGGCTCTCGTCCCCTCTTCACTTTGTGAACACGCACTTCAATGGGGCAGGGTCTCCCACAGATGGAGTGAAGCTCTCCCCTGGAGGACCAGTGGAGACACTGAGCCCCGAGGCAGCCGGTGGTGACCTCACCCCTCCGCCCAGCACCCTCTCACCCCTACTTCGCCTTGCTGAAAGTGACCCGGTCCCCTCCCCCTCAGTGCTCCCACCTCTTCCCCAGGACTCGCCCCAGCCGCTGCCTGCCCCTGAGGAGGAAGAGGCACTCACCACTGAGGACTTCGAGTTGCTGGATCAGGGGGAGCTGGAGCAGCTGAATGCGGAGCTGGGGTTGGGGCCAGAGACATCCCCAGAGCCCCCTGATGCTCCACCCCCTCCACCCCTGGGGCCCGACACCCTGTCTCTGGTACAGTCAGACCAAGAGGCTCAGGCCGTGGCAGAGCCGTGAGCCCTGGGGGAAGGAGTTGCAGGCACAGGAGGGCTTCCTGGCTAGGGCTGTCACTGTTTCCTTCTTTCCCTACTACACTGGGAGGGGCAATATGTGGGGACGCTGGCTGTCACAGGGTAGCCAGTCCACCCTCTGCCTGCCTGCCTGCTGTCCCGGGCCTGCTACAGTACCTGGGATTGGTTTTAAGTTTGTAAATAATTTTACGTTTGCGTTAGTGGATGTGAACAGGGCTACGGAAGTCCTTCCCATGGCCTGCACTTGCCTCCCTGCCTCATCTCTATTCTCATTCCACTATGTCCCAAGTCCTGATGGTCTATCCCTTTCTTTTTCCTCCTATCCTCAGGGACCTGTGCTGCTGTGTCCTCATGTCCCACTTGGTTGTTTAGTTCAGGCACTTTATCATTTTTCTCTCCTGTCCCACGCTTCTCTGCTTTATTTCCCTGCTGTGTCCTGTCCTTAGCAGCTCAATCCCCATGCTTGGCCAGCCCCTCCTCCACAGCTGTGGCTGAGCTTTAGGGAGGCTCCTGCCTGGGAGGTACAGACTAAACCTGGGGTGATGGGTCAGGCCAAAAGTTACGCACTTAGGTCGCTGTAGCCCGTGTAACCTCCGCTGCACCCTGCCCTAGTTCATCCCTGCCTTTCATGATACAGGAGAAGAGCAGGGATCCCACAGCACGTGCACCAGCACTGCGTCAGTGAGCAGGAGTTCTGCCTTGTTGGGATGAGAGGCTTTCTTACTATCTTAGGGAGGAATAAGGAGACCCGCTTCTCTGGGCCGTGGGTGCTCCGAGTGTGGTGGGACCCCCTACTAGGGTCAGGGAGTGGACAGTAATGTCTGCAGGTGTTGACTGGAAAAATAAAGTGTTGATTGGCTAGAAATGCTGCCTGCCTGCCTGCCTGCCTCACTGCGAGCTGCCCCCACACTGCTCTGTCCTCCCTCGCTCTGACTTACCTCCTTGTTCCCAGTCTTGCTCCGGCTGTTGATTTACCTTGGTGCAAAACAAGGCCAGAAGCAGGGATTGCCCTGATAGCCCTAACCTCCCCTTAGTCATCTTCCCTGACAGTGTGATATGTTTAGTGAGACTTAGCATGTGTGAATAAAGTGTATGCAGGAGGAAATTGCCTTGTCTTCCCGATCAATAGAAATTTGGGGCCATAACAATTGTTTCTACTATGTTGCCTACAACCTTAACACTGTCTTAAGAAGTCCCTAGCCATCTGTGTGCTAACAGCTCGCTCAGCCCTGGTTTATCTGTACTGAGGGAACCAAATAGGTGGGACCCATACCTGAATCGGAACTGATTTCGGGCCAAGAAACGCTAAAGAAATAGTCTCTAACACTGAATGCATAGTACATTGTGATTTATTAACTCATGTTTCCCTCACAACCTTGAGGTGTATGCTGTTAACTCCAGTTTACAGACAGGCTTACTCTCCTGAAAGCCGCAGTCCTAGTGGATGGTGGAGCTGATATCCAAACTCAAGTGGTTTGGCTCCAGCAATTGCGCTGGAATAGGAAGCCTCTGTCCCTTAATAGGGCACAAATGGGAAGATGCTCAAGGACGTGGGAACTATAGGGAACCAAGTTATATCTCAGTTTCACAAAGTAGACTCAGCAATCCTTGCTCTTTAGGGGAAAACAACATTAGAGAAAACCCAGAACTGAGCAGATGAGCTCCTTTATGAGTTCATGTCCTTGGCCTTCAGGCGGACGTACCATATGGTGATGCTACCTGACTTTGAGCCTGACTTCTGTGCCACGTCCTTCCTCAGCATGGGAGAGTTGTTTTCCTTTCCATTTGTTTCACCTTTGCCTTAGAGATGATCTTTCAGGGTTGATTGAAGCCTTGTCCTTTGCTGAAAAGAAGCATGAACTTTTAATCATCTAGAGACTTCAGAAGAGAATGGAAAAACAGTTCTAAACAAACAGGCTACTCAAGAACAGTAAAACTGACCAATCAGAAAGACAATGGCTGCCATGTGCCCCACCTTTAGTTCATCTGTTAAATTTGCAGTTTGAAGCTAGAGCCAGAAGCCTGTAGTTGGATCAAAACATTCACAATAGGTTTAGAGTTCCATAAGTGTCCATTCTTGACATTCGCCCTGGTCTGATGGTCCCTACATGTTTGTCTACAATTTTTTTCAGTGTCAGGTGTCCTGGCCATTTCCTACCCCACGATAAAAGGGACGTGAAGGAAGCTTTTCATACGAGTGAAAGAAAAATGAGCAGAAATGTGAAACCTACAATTAGGCTGAACAAAAACCACTGTAGAAGTACAGGCTGGGGGAAGAAGAGCTGGTTACATGTGTGTGTTGGGGAGAGGGCAGTGCACCGGAGTTAACTGTATGCTCAGATAGATAATAGTGTGATGTGGCTGCCATAAGCTTAACTTCAGGCTGCATTACTGGAAATAGTTTCCAAAATAAGGAAGCTAATCCTTGTAGCGTACTGTGCACAAGTTAGAATACTGCCAGAGGGTGACCTGCCACGCTTGTGGGCAAAATGACAAATTGCAGTGTGCGCAGGAGAAGATCGCCAGGGATGAAGGCTGAAAATTGTCATATGGGGAACTGTTGAAGGAACTGAGGATGTTTAAGCCAATAAGACAGAGCCAAGTTGGGTCACATTAGCTCCCTTCAAACTTTGGAAGTTTATCTTTAGGACTTCAGAGGACAGAAGTTAAATCTTTAAGAGTTTGGTTAATAGTTCTAGGCAGAAATTATTTTTCTGGTCAAGGGATGTCGCAAAACAGAGTAGATTTAAATGATCTTTAGAAGTACAAAGATCAAAGACATAGTCTAAGAATCGTTAATTCCATCATGGAAGGACAATATATGACCATGTTGTTTTGCTTTTAGTGTCCAACTAAAGTCCCCATGGGCTACCTCCACCTGCTCCCTTTACTGTGGGTTTTTCACTGGGTCTGTCACTGGCTCGCTTGTCTTCACACTCTGCCTGGGCAATTTCATGTGTTCACCCATTTAGTTTCCACTCATATGCCAATGACTTCTCAATCTTAGCTTCTTCCCCGGAACTTCCAAGTAGGCATTTCCACTTGAATGTCTCATGGGTACCTTCTGCTCAACACACCAAAAACTGAACACACCCTCTTTCCACCTCTGCAGTCCACCCCCTACGTCCCCTAAACAGATAGGCTCTTTGCATTTTCCATCTTGCTTGCTGGCGCCACCAGCTATGAAGGCCTGCGTCTCCCTCATCCCACACCCAATCACCAGCTTCTGCTAATTTGATGTCCCAATTATTTTTTGATTCCATCACCTCCAGCACAGCCCTGATTCACATCCTCCTCATCTGTCACCTGGCCCACTGCAACAGTTTCCCCATCCACATTCTTGGCCCCCACACAAAATTCATGCCTGACAAATTGGTTAGATTATTTAAAAATTATAAATTTGATAACCTTTCTGCTATTTAATATTAATCAAAGGCTCTCCTCCTACAAGACATCATTCAAGCTCCCTGATATGATTAAGAAGCCTTCTAAGAGGCCGACCCCCGGGGCGGAGTGGTTAAGTTCGCACGCTCCGTTATGGCAGCCCAGGGTTTCACTGGTTCGGATCCTGGGCGTGGACATGGCACCACTCATCAGGCCACGCACGTTGAGGCGGCATCCCACATGACACAACTAGAAGGACGCACAACTAAAATAAACAACTATGTACTGGGGGGATTTGGGGAGAAAAAGCAGAAAGAGAAAAAAAAAAAGAAGATTGGCAACAATTGTTAGCTCAGGTGCCAATCTTTAAAAAAGAAAAAAAAGAAAGCTTCTGAGCTCTGCCCTGCCCTATCTTGCTCTTTACAGCATTAAACCCTAAACAGCTTGTCCTTCCTTCTGCTCAGCTGTGCCGCCCTTCCCCACCCCTGCTCTACCCCCACACGCATGCCCTACCCCTCCACTTGGCAAACACTTCACTTGTCTTTTAGGATGACTTCAGGCCACACCTCACCTACAAAAGTTTCCCTGATGTCCTGTGCCCCGTCTCATATCAGACCTGCTCTGCTAGAGCTCCCTCAATACTTCTATTCTTCCACGTGTCACTTGGAATCTTATTCTCTCTATATAAGTATTGTGTATGTGTATATGGATAGCCTCCACTATCCTGTTTATCCTTGAGGGCAGGGACTATGTCTTAATCATCTTAATATTCCCAGAGCCAGCACAGTGCCTGGCCCATAGTAGATGCTCAAGAACTGTTTGTTGGACTAACTGAATTGGTGGACTAGAGTAACCAGTCCTAACTTTCGAAGCAGCCAATGTAAATAGATTTTGGTGATGGTACGTACTTGTTGACAGTAAACATCTTGCCTTTGGTGTTGTTCTAGTGTGGATGGCAGCTAAGCTAAAATAACCCACAGGTAGACTTGTGAGCTCTTTGTTCCGAGACTGGATGAAAGGCGATGAAAATGATCTAGATTTGGAGGTTCATATTTGCTGGTTTGGGAACTAAAGGAGACTAAACTAAATAGTTTGATCAAAAATCCAATTACGTGTATTAGTGCTTGCTTGGAAAAACTGTGACTGCAGAAATGGAATAATGTTAACAGAAGTCTGGGTTTTTTTCTTTTTCTTTTTTTTTAAAGATTGGCACCTAATAACTGTTGCCAATCTTTTTTTTTTCTTTCCGCTTTTTCTCCACAAATCCTCCCAGTACATAGTTGTATATTTTATTTATTTATTTATTTATTTAATTTATTTTAGGAAGATTAGCCCTGAGCTAACATCTGCTGCCAATCCTCCTCTTTTTGCTGAGGAAGACTGGCCCTGAGCCAACATCCATGCCCATCTTCCTCCACTTAATATGTGGGATGCCTGCCACAGCACAGCTTGCCAAGCGGTGCCATATCTGCACCCAGGATGGGAACAGGCTAACCCCAGGATGCCGAAGCGGAACGTGTGCACTTAACCACTGCATCACCGGGACAGCCCCCATAGTTGTATATTTTAGTTGCTGGTCCTTCTAGTAGTGGCATGTGGGACGCTGCCTCAGCATGGCCTGATGAGCGGTGCCATGTCTGCACCCAGGATCTGAACTAGCAAAACCCTGGGCTGCCACAGTGGAGCATGCGAACTTAACCACTCAGCCACGGGGCCGGCCCCCTGGGTTTTTTCTTTTTTTTTAAAGATTTTATTTTTTCCTTTTTCTCCCCAAAGCCCCCCAGTACATAGTTGTATATTTCTCGTTGTGGGTTCTTCTAGTTGTGGTATGTGGGACGCTGCCTCAGCGTGGGCTGACGAGCAGTGCCATGTCCGCGCCCAGGATTCGAACCAACGAAACACTGGGACGCCTGCAGCGGAGCGTGCGAACTTAACCACTCGGCCACGGGGCCAGCCCCTGGGTTTTTTCTTTTTAAGTATAAAAAATAAGTTGACTGCACTTCAAAAATATCAATTTCATAAAATATAATGAAAAGCTGAGGAACTATTCAAGATTAAAAAGGAAACCAGGGGCTGGCCCCGTGGTCGAGTGGTTAAGTTCGCGCGCTGCGCTGCAGGTGGCCCAGTGTTTCGTTGGTACGAATCCTGGGCGCGGACATGGCACCGCTCATCAAAGCACGCTGAGGCAGCGTCCCACATGCCACAACTAGAAGGACCCGCAACAAAGAATATACAATATGTACTGGGGGGCTTTGGGGAGAAAAAAGGAAAAAATAAAATCTTTAAAAAAAAAAAAAAAAGGAAACCAAAGAGACATGACAATCAATACAAGGTTTGATGTTGGATTGGATCCTGGGTGGGACAAAAAAGTTACTATAAAGGACACTATTGGGACAACTGGTAAAATTTGAATATGGATTGTGTATTAGATAAAAGATCGTATCAAGATCAATTTTTTTAATTTGATCATTTCACTTTGGTTATATAATAGCCTTATTTTTTTTTAGGATACACATTCTGAAGATTTTAGAGGTGAAAGGTTATATTCTCTGCAAATTATGTCAAATGGTTTGGAAATGTAAATAAATAAGAATGAGTATGTGAATATATGATGTGTGTGTGTGGAGAGAGAGAATGGTAAAGCAAATGTGGCAAAATGTTGGGAAGAAATACATATAATAAATATAACACACAGAAGTTTGCTATTCAAGGGATAAATACATTGTAATATATTCAGACAACTAAATTGAACGAACAAACTACAGTTAAGCACAAAAATATGGATGAATCTCATCAAGAAATATTGCTTAAAAGAAACTAGGCACAAAAGAATAAATGATGTATGATTCCGTGTGTATAAAGTACATTGTTAGAAGTCAAGATAGTGGCGGGGAAGCAGTGGCTGGAGGGGTCTCCTGGGGTTAGTAATGTTTCATTTCTTGATCTAGGTGCTGGTTATCTGGAAATGTTGAATTTGTGAAAATTTGTTGACCTGTATACATTTCTGTATGTGTGTTATACACCAATAAAAAGTGTTGATACCAAAGTGTATTGATTATCTATTTCTGCATAACAAACTACTCCAAAACTTAGCAGCCTAAAACAACAATTATCCCACACTATTTCTGAGGATCGAATCTGGGAGCAGCTTAGCTGGGTGCTTCTTCTGGCCGAGGCCTCCCACGAGGCTGCAGTGAAGACATCAGCAGGGGCTGGCAGCAGCCATCTGAAGGCTTGACCAGGGCCGGAGGAGCTGCTTCCACAATGGCGCACTCACATGCAGCTGGCTAGAAGCCTCAACTCCTCACTTGGCAAAAGGGCCCTGTTCGTCATCAGACTGACCTCTCCCCGTGGCTGCTTGAGTGTCATCACAAAACGACAACGACCGTCCCTAGAGCAGGCGATTCAAGAGAGAGCGAGAAGGAAGTCAATTCTTCATACGACCTAGCATTAAAAGTCACACGCTATTACTTCTACCATGTTTTCTTCATTAGAAGCAAGTCACTGAGTCCAGCCCACATTGGAAGGGAGAAGTAGCAAAGAATTTGTGGGCATGTTTTAAAACCATCACATCAAGCTTATCCGGAAATTATATTAAAGGATTTGGACTGACAATCTACATATTTGAAAAAATAATGTATCAACACATGAGGAATGAACACATTTAGTAATAACTAATAATATACACAACTAATAATATACATTTGTTTATTTAGTGAATGTCAGTCACACATCTAAGTGCTTTACATGCACCTTTTTTTTTTTTTTAAAAGTGTCAATTTTATTTTCACTGTTCATAACACCTTTCACAGTTTCGTTGCTTAACTTCTTTTTTTTTTTTTTTTTTTTAAAGATTTTATTTTTCCTTTTTCTCCCCAAAGCCCCCCGGTACATAGTTGTGTATTCTTCATTGTGGGTTCCTCTAGTTGTGTCATGTGGGATGCTGCCTCAGCGTGGGCTGACGAGCAGTGCCATGTCCGCGCCCAGGATTCGAACCGACGAAACACTGGTCCGCCTGCAGCAGAGCGCACGAACTTAACCACTCGGCCACGGGGCCAGCCCCTACATGCACCTTTTTATGTCATCTTCACTACCATGCTTTGATGTGGGAACCCATTTTTCCACCCATTTTACAGATGAGGAAATTGAGGTTTAGTGTGGTAAAATGGCTTGGCCAGAGTTACACAACTGGTTGTAATTACAGTACTGTTTTCCAATAGTCTGGTATTCCCACATATCCTCATATTTTAGAGTACCAAAAATAGAATTTTAGTTGAGGTAAAACCGTTCTTTCAGCATTAGGAAAAGAAATCTGAATTCTGAATCATCTATAAATGAGGCATAGCTGCATTCAAAATTTTTTATTTTTTTATTTTTATTTTTTAATTTCTTTAAAGATTGGCACCTGAGCTAACATCTGTTGCAAATCTTCTTCTTCCTCTTCTTTTTTCTTCTTCTTTTTCTCCCCAAAGCCCCCCAGTTCATAGTTGTATATTCTAGTTGTGAGTGCCTCTGCTTGTGCTATGTGGGACGCCACCTCAGCATGGCCTGATGAGTGGTGCCATGTTCACACCCAGGATCTGAACCCGCAAAACCCTGGGCCACCAAAGCGGAGCGCACGAACTTAACCACTTGGCCATGGGGCCAGGCCCTGCATTCAAAGTTTGAACACACAAAAGTTTATTTGTTTAGAAAGTATTGTTGCATTCCACAGACTTCAAGAGGAGGGAAAAATGTCAATAGACAAAACAAGCTTCTATTACAAGAATAATTACTCTAGTCTAATACACTTTAAACAAGTAGACTCAGGAACAGGGCAACATGAAAATTAACATAGATTCTCTGCGTCAGAATCTCAATCTATATTCAGTGAAATTAAAGAAGGTGGATACAAATCAGAAATGTTCCATTTGAAATAAAAACTAGAGCTTGCTAGAAATTTAAAGAAGAAAAATCACATTCACCTAGAGAAACAAAAATGTTTGTTTAAAAAGATCTCATAGTTATCAAATAAGAGATGAGATTATTCGAACAAGAAAGAGTCAGAAAACTACACTTGCAGTTAAATTTATAACCATCTCACATTCTTAAGTAGTGTAGCACCAGAAAGAACTTTATCAGTAGCTAGAAAAATCTGCACAAAAAATACACTTACAACTTAACAGTGACACCTTTATATATTTTCTTTAAATCACTATTTTTAAAAAGAGCAAATAATTTTATTTTCAATTATTTATTATTACATTTTAATTTTCATTGGTGTTTAGTTTTTTGCTTTAATATATGTTATTAATTTTATATGCTAATAGTTTACATTAAAATAATGTATATTTAACAATCACATTTTTGAAACCTACATTTTTACATTTAGTTACATGTGTATATATATTTAATACAAATATGTTTGTCTTTCAAACATAGTAGGAAATTTTACTTTTTAAAATGTTCAGCATTTTGCTTGAAAGAGAAATTATTGTTTTATGTAAAATAAATACTGAAACACCGGTGAAGTCACTTGCTCTGATCTGTCAATCTCTAACAGCTAGTAATTATTGGCACTGGGATTTGAACTCAGAATAGTTCCAGTTTTACATTTCATCTACATCAGGGTTTCTCAACTATTGAGTGACTATATGTACTATTGACATCATGAGCCAGATTATTCTTTGTTGATGGCAATAAGGACGGTCCTGTTTATTGTAGAATGTTTAGCAGCATCCTTGGCCCCTACCCATTAGATGCCAGTAGCACACTCCCATCTACCCTCAAAGCAGGATTGCCCCTAGTTGAGAACTATCGATCTAAATTATACTGCCTTCTGGCTATATGGAAATAATACTAAAATTGGAATCAAGACTTGAGTTTGAATCCTAGCTTTACTACGTCCACATAGATATTTATAAGCACAGGTTTCAAAATAATACAAAAGTTACCTGGCTGTTCAGTTTCTGCCCATTTCCCCCCTCTAATTTGATATTCCAATCACAGGACAACAAGTATTTGTAATTGTCCATTCTTTTTTAAGACAGGCATCTGAGCTAAGAACTGTTGCCAAACTTCTTTTTTTTTCTGCTTTATCTCCCCAAATCCCTCCAGTACATGGTTGTATATCTTAGTTGTGGGTCCTGCTAGTTGTGCTATGTGGGATGCCTCCTCAACGTGGCCTGACAAGCGGTGCCATGTCCACACCCAGGATCCGAACCCGTGAAACCCTGGGCAGCCAAAGTGGAGCGTGTGAACTTAACCACTTGGCCACGGGGCCAGCCCCTGTAATTGTCCATTCTCATCCATCATTCTTTTGCATTTGCATCTCTCTCAGCCAAGAACACTTTTCCCTACTTTCCACTCTGGTGAAACCAGTTGAGCCACTGGTGTTTCAAATACTAGTGTTTCTTCAAGACTAAGTTAGTTTTCTGATCTTTTCTTTCCTATTTTTCCACTTATTTGTCTTTTTTGTTCTATTTTCTAAAATATTTTCTCAACTTTACATTGCAACCATTCTTCTGAATTTTTTATTTCTGTGATTCTATTTTTTATTTCTAAGCACTTTGTTTTCTGACCATCCCTTTTTATAGTTTCTTGTTCTTGTGTGTTAGATGAAAAATCTGCTCTCTGAAGATATTGTATTAACATCATTAATACATTATATTTATTATATTATTATTAATATAGTTTGATTAATTATATTTTTATGTTCCCTGCATTGTCCATGTTCTTCCCCAACCCTGCGTTTGTTACTTTATTTTGGTCTCTGTCTTTTGTGGTAGGGTCTTCCCCTCAAATCCTGGTTTGCTCCTTCATATTTGAGCAGAAGCTCTTAAAGTCCAATTGAATGGTCTCTAGACACAGGTGGGACTCATTGGTTGGCATCTTCCCTGTAGGGTAATTTGGCAGAGACAATCATTTTGTTGGGAACCCCAAATGCCAATATCCATGGATGTTTTCTCTCAGGCTGGTCGTTCCCCTTGAGAAGAATCATGCCGTCTCCAGCCCAGGGAGCATAAACTCGGCTACCAGGGCTCCAGCAGCCAGATGACACAAGGCTGTGCTTCCTCCTCCTCTCCACCTTCAGCTGCGTCTGGTGACCCTAAACCCAGAGTCCCTCCGGTTCACTCCCTGGAGAGTACACCTCCTGCCTTCTGCCGGGGTGAGAGAAGGGCAGTCACCTGGCTGCCCAGGTTAGAGGAAGGAGTCTGGGAATCTAGCTGCTCCTTCTATAGAATTTAAGTTCATCCTTCTGTTTGCAGCCCCATCCTCCCATTCCACCTTCAGAGGTACTTGTTTCTTCCATCCTGAGCCTTTCCAAGCATCTGTGGTCCAACCTGGCTTGCTCCTTGTTGTTTACCACTTAGGTTTCAGCTTTCTCAGATCCCCAGTCATCTCTCTCCCTTTAGCTTTCCATTTTCCAAAGCATTTTTGTCATATCTCCTTGTATTCTTTCTTCTTCTGTTCTCTTTATTTTTTGTGGTTATTTTAGTGGAGTTTGAGAAGGGAGCAAACATAAAATGAGTGTGTTCGATCTCCATATTGAACAGCAAGTCCCTTTCCACCCTCCTAGCCTCTTGGGCGCTCAACCTCCTCTGTGTTCTACTTGGAAGGATAATCTGGAACATTTCCAGCGCTCTGGCCATGCCCTTCCTGTGGCTGGAACACCTGCGGCATCTTGTCTGCCTGGAGAACTCTCACTATCCCTCCCAGCCTCACTCCTGGGCATTACTGGCTCCCTTCTCTGTGTTCCCTTGGCCTCTATACATCCATTACAGTGTGGTTTGCAAACTGGGAGTCATGAAACTAGTGGGTCATGAAATCAATTTTGTGGACCTTAAATAGCATTTATTTTACATTTATATATACACTGCGGTGAGAATAAGATATATTTCTCACTGTGAGTCAAGGCTGAATAAGTTTGAAAGCCACTATATTAGGCCACTTTTCACTTTGAATTAGTTGTTTATGTGTCATCAGGACAAGACATTGAACAACTTGAGGGGAGAGAACACACTCTATTCACCCTCTCTGTGCCCAGGCCCTAGCATAAGATCTGACAAGGCTTGGTTCATGTTTAGCAAATTGAACCAAATATATATGGAATCACTGTGTAACCTGTGAAGTCATACGAATTTGAACTATGTGTCCAAACTAGGAGTCTATAATTAGGTCACAGGAGAGCCAGGACAAGTGACTGAGTATTGTCACAGAGATTGCATATCACACACCTGCGAGAGCAAGGCAGACCTCAGTAAAGGCAGAGCCGTGCTTGTCTCCTGAGACCTGAAGCCAGCTCCAGAGAAAGAACTTCCCCACCCTGGTCATCTCACTCAGATATTGAAATACCTTGCTCTGATGGGGTGTTCAGTTATGGATAACCCACAGAGAGATTCGGGGTTTTCCACTATCCCTCTGAGAAAACCACCACTTAAATTCCTCTTCCCAGTTGTTAAAGAGGTTATAGAGTAGAATTTGGGAAGGCTGTGTTGCACAATGAAAGAACAAGGGACTTAAGGCAATACAAAAATCTGAGTCCAGATCCCATTTCTGTAAGCAAGCAACTGAATCTCTCTCCATCTCAGTTTTCTTCTCTGCAAAATGGGAATAGATAGTATCTACTTCAAAAGGTTTTCATGAGGGATTAAATAAACTAAGACATGAGTAGGAGCAGGACAGGACAGTTAACAAAACAGTTTTTTCTTTCTCTTTCTGTGTGCACTGTGTCTCATAGCATTGATTGGGGGGGAGAAAAACCACTAAACAAACATCCGAGTAGAACTGGGCCCAAGATGCCCTTGCTGGCATCCTTGCTGCTTCAAACCTGCTGATGCTGAAATAAGAGGTGTCTGGCCATGATTGCACCTGCTAATTTGTAGAGGAGCCGATTTCTGCTGTTCCAATGAGAGGCTGCTGCTCAGTTACCCACTGCTAAAGCCCAAAGCTGCTCAGCAGGTCTGCGTAGACTTTCTTGGTCTACAATAAGAGAGACTAGAGAATGCTCAATTGTTAATTGGTATCTTCTGACACAGCTCGTTTAAGGTGGAAAATGTTATTGGATTTCTCTTGGTGTTCTCCTTAATCCATTATTCAGGAAGTAGGAAACCTACATCCAAACTGCGTATGAGGGAGTGGTGACTTGGGTCGTTTGTCACCCTTTTTAACTTTTGGGAAGCTCCTGGGCTGTTGATCCACATAGGACTATAACCCATCAGTCAGGAAATGTTTTGTGTGAGAAAAGAGAGACTGTGAGGGCTTCACTCTCTCTAGTGGTCCGGGGGTCTCTGAGGCAAGCCTGTTACGGCAGTTCAAACGTTCTGGCTCATGCTCAAGAGACAGCTCCAAAGACTATTTTTATGGTGCTCTAAGCCTTTGGTCATCTGAGCATCCGTGGAGTGGGCGTGGGGAGAGAGGCAGTATTTATCTTTGTTTAGTCTGCTCCAGACAAGGTTCCCCAAACTGGAAGCCTACAATTCTAAAGCCACAGATGAATGTAGAGAGAGAAAAAAATGAATAAATAAAATTCTTGAAACTAAATGATTATGGTTTCACATGAAAAGAATGATTTAAAATCTGACAGTTGTATATTAAGACAAAATCAAAGCATTTATAAAGCCCTGAAGGTAATTTAAAATTAAAAACAAGTAAACAGAATATTAATGCACAGAATATAATATAACTATATCAGGAATCTTTCCAGAGCTGTGAGGGGAGGGTCCCTACGGCTGATTGGGGAGCTCGGCAATCCTGCCACTGCTACTACCACAGTCACCACCTTGTGTAGACAAGACAGCAGCAAAAAGTCCCAACTGGGTGAATCAAATGCTCATTTTTATTAAAATGAGCCACAACAGGTGTATCACAAAGGAAACTTTGGGTTGAAAATGCAGAAAAACTTGCTAATAAGGACGTTTACTCTCTCACATAACAAGAGGCCAGATGTGGTGTGCGAGGTTGGTTAATTCATCAGTGACCCTGGATCTTTTTCATCTTTCTTCTCTGCCATCGTCAGCATGTTGGTTTGTCTTCTCTTCTTGGCTCCACTCATGGTCACAAAATGGCTGCCTGAATGCTGGATGTCACAGGTAATGTCTAGAGCAGAAATAAATTCTCATCCAAATAGACAGTATGTGTGTATAAAGGTTTTATTTAAATCATAAATGAGGAAACTGGTAAAGAAAATAAAAAGTTGTTTCTCTGAGTGTTTTCAGGAAAGAAATATATATATCAATAAGTAAAAAAAATTACTAAGTTAGATACAAAGCTGATCAACATTTCACAGGGCTAAAAATAACGCCTTTGGGGTTAATGTTTCTTCAAGGCTACACAAAAACAACACCTTATCAATTTCTACAGGTTAACGTTACAGAACTGTAAACTCTGTGCTTTTATCAGTAGTAGACTGGTAGTCGAAAATACTGTGACAACAGTTCTATTCCCAAGAGTATCAGATGAAGGTCAAATAGGGCTTATTAGAAAAACTCTGGCATTATATATATATATATATATATGTGTGTGTGTGTATATATATATATTTTTTTTTTTTAAGATTTTATTTATTTCCTTTTTCTCCCCAAAGCCCCAGGTACATAGTTGTATATTCTTCGTTGTGGGTCCTTCTAGTTGTGGCATGTGGGATGCTGCCTCAGCGTGGTTTGATGAGCAGTGCCATGTCCGTGCCCAGGATTCGAACCAACAAAACACTGGGCCGCCCGCAGCAGAGCGCACAAACTTAACCACTCGGCCACGGGGCCAGCCCCTGGCATTATATTTTCAAAAAAAGGAGTGATCATCATTTTGTCTTTTTTAAAGTTTGGGATAAATTTTTCTTTCAGATAAAAATTGTTTTTACATGCCTTAACGAAGAGGAATGAGGGCAGTTTAACCGGCTTAGAGCAGGTTTTTCAAACTGAAGTTTGCAACCCACTAAAGGGATGGTGGTGTGGAAATCAATGTAGTGTATGGCAAGCAGCATTTTAAAAAAATGAAATAGAACAATATCAGAGTGTATCAACCATACTAAGGTCAAGTATTAGTTTTGTGTCTCTTTGCGTGTGTACATGTGTGTGTATGTTGAGTTACAAAACATAGTTCCTCACGTGGGTAATGTTTAAAAAGTTTGAAAAACACTGACTTAGATCATTTAAGACTCATCCTGGGAGCTGCAAAGGGACACAAGCAAAACACAACCGCTCGGAAAAGAAGGATTAAAATCAGGGTTTTGTCCTCAAGGAGGCAGCTGGGGAATGACAGCCGGGTAGACAACCAGCAGAGTGGGCTACAACAGGAGACTGACTGAGCGCTGCTCAATCCTGTTGTTCTCATCCACACACCCCATGAGCTAAGAAAAAGACCCTGCACACTCTTGGCTGCCGTGTGACTTTAAGTGACCCACCCACCACCTGCTTCATTACTTCAAGCTCAGGAGGGTCCAAATATCATAAAAGTCATCCTTTATTTCCCTTCGTGACATTAGTTGTCTCCCAAATATCTGTTTTCCTTCACTAACATAATAATTGAAATTTTATCTGGGCACATGGCCACCCAGTTAAGGACTACATTTCCCAGCTTCCCTGGCACTAGGGATAACCATGTGACTAAGTGTTGGCGGGTGTATTGTGCACCGAAGTGATGTATGCAAATTCAGGGTCATGCCGTTAAATAGCAGCGGTATGCCCTCCTTTTCCTCTCCCACCTTCTGCTGCCTGGAACGAGGACTCATTTGGGACCGCGTGGACAAAGGCAGCACCATAGGGATGGTGGAGCAACAAAATAGGAGGTGTCTAGGTCCCTGACTTGCTGTCGTACTAGCCCTGGATTATTACATAAGCAAGAAATTAAACTTCTTTCTTGTTTATGCCACTGTTATTTTGAGTCCCTGTTATGGCAGCTTAACCTATATCCTAATTAATACCCTCGTCTTATGCATTATTTGTAGAAAATGGTTGGAGTGTGAAGGGCTAAGGTACACAGAAGTTTGGCACATCTGATTTTAAGGAGTGTGGACTCGAAACCATACTCTCAGACAGTGACTGTTTGCCTTCATGTCTGGGCTCCAAAACCCAGCGGGCTGAGGATTAGATGGAAGGTCAGAGAAGAACAATTCTTACCCACAACATGTGCTGCTTAGATTAAACCATATGATACTGTTATTTTTTTAAAGTAAAAAAAAAGTGACATATTAGCAATTTCATAAATTTGAATCTTATAAAACTGATGCTGGATTTCACAGATATGGATTATGGAATTCACAAGCAGTAAGCTCTTCAACAACTGTCCTTTCTAAAGGGCCTAGGCCACAACCTGAGCCCCCACGGCAGAGGTCCCTTAAGTGCACACCTGGGCCGAGAGTCTCCCGCTTGTCATTAGACTGACTTCAGGCTGTGACCAGAGATTCTGACAAAGCCTTGAGAAATATCCTGAATCTAATGGGATGACGTATAACTATCTTAACAGGGACAAAATGAAACCAATAAAGGAATGGCAGTTAGCCGCAGTCTTGCTGGGGGCTGTAGACTCGGGGAGGAGGCAAAAGAGTCAGGTGAGGATGAAACCCAGGGGTGTGAGCCGCAAGACCAATCTCTTTCTCTGGAGCTCACTGTGTCCCAACAGTGAGGGGATTGCAGGTGACCATCTCTTTTCCTGTCCCTCAGTCAGCATGACAGTCTCGTACAAGGGCAGATAGCCGTCCCTTAGCTTATATGTTACAGGCCCAATGGTGTTATGAACACTAGTTCTTTTGGCTTTGATTCCAAATTCCCAGGAATCAATCTGATTGGACATATATTTTAGATGCTCCTGGTGCCCCACGCCACCTCTCCTTGGCCCATCTCTGACTTCAGCGGCCGCTGTAGTAGACAGTTCTTATGTGCCCTGAAGGCTTCCCACCTTTATTAAAGCCCAGCCTCAGTATCTCTGCCTTGGGGCTTTCCCCAAAGCTGTCATTTATTTATTTTCATCAGGGTAACACTGAATTATAACATTATATAAATTTCAGGCGTACATCATTACATTTCGATTTCTGTGTAGACTATATTATGGTCACCACTCAAAGATCAATTACCATCTGTCACTGTACACATGTGCCCTTTTGTTCCTTTCTCCCTCCCTGCTTCCCCTCTGGTAACCACCAATCTAATCTCTATATCTATGTGTTTGTTTGTTGTTGTTTATCTTCCACTTATGAATATCCCCAAAGCCTACGGAGCTCAATCAACTTGCACACAGTGCGGTTGGCTGTGCAAGACGGGTATGAGGGAGTTACCGCCCCCAGCAGCAACTCCCAACTTATGAAAGACAGCCTCCTGTCCTTTAGAGGGACAACTCTGAGGGGCTTTCTATATGCTTCCTCCGAGGGTTCTCAGTGGAATCGAGCTCCTATTACCTCAGTGGTAACAATAAACACTCTTTATCGGTTTTCCTGCCTTCCCTGTCTCCCTTCTTCCTACTCTGTTACTCTGGCTAGGATTACCTCCCATATAAATTAGTTGTACCCAAATCTTTGTCCCATGCTATGCTTTTGGTGGACCACAAGCTTAGATATCCAATATGGGTCAGATGACCACTCCCAGACCAATTATAGTTGCCAGGGGCAGAAACACCCCAGGGCATGAGGGTGGGTTGAGGGAAGCAGCTGCTGGAATTTCCCTGAAGGATTGGCCAAAGGTGTTCCATACACTAACAGAATATTTGGCTGAACTTTTGCATAGAGGTAGGTCAAGGTATTTCTTGCAGACAAGGTCTGGATTTTTCCTTTAAAAATTGAGTACTTTATGATTGCTCTGGATGTAGAATTTTTTTCTGTTTTATCTTTCAGCAATATATTGGAAAGTTACTTATGTTAAAATCTCTCTTTCATATCTAACCTTTCTATCACACTTTCGTTAATTCTAAGCATTGCCCCCACCCTGGTTCAAGCCGTCATCATCTCGTGCCTGGAGAAAAGCAGCAGCCTCCTACTGGACTCGCTTCCAGTCTCACACTTCCTCCAATCTGTTCTCCACTCCGAAACCAGAGTGGCTTTCCCAAAATACAAATCTGAACATGTCCCTCCCCTGCTTAAAGCTATCTATAGTTTCTCATTATACAGTCATGTGTTGGTTAAAGACAGGGATACATTCTGAGAAATGTGTCGTTAGGTGATTTTGTCGTTGTGTAAACATCATAGAGCACGCTTATACAAACCTAGATGGTGTAGCCTACTACACACCCACGCCATATGGTTCTAATTTTAAGAGACCACGTCGTATGTGTGGTTCATCCTTGACTGAAATGTCATTATGCAGCGCATGACTGTATTTATGTTGAAATTCTCAATACCAATGTTGCCCCCACTACCTGAGGTGACTTGGCTCCTGCTATCTCTCCAGCTTCATCTCCTGCCAAGCTGCCTCTTACACCCTAACATCCAGTGCCTCAAACTTTTTTAAAGCTCACCTAAAGGAACTTGTTTCCTCTTATCTCCAAGTCTTCGTCTCTGCTGTTTCCTCTGCAGGAAAAACACCCCCTTCCTTTCTCCCTTAGCCTTCACTCAGCCAACATCTGCTCACCTTTCAGGTTTTCACTTAAATAATACTTGTCGACCCCAGAGTGAGGGTACCTTAAATGTACTGCCATTTGCCCTGCACGTCCTCGTCTTTGCACGTATCATCCAGTGACAGGCACGTGGGAGGACCCTCAATATATTGTTGTTAAATGAATAAAGGAAGGAATTGGAAGGGTTCTCTTGGGTTTTCTGGAAGGAGTGTCCAAGCCAGCTTGGTGATTTTCACTTTAGGGGGAGCTGACTCCCTTTCCCCAAGCCTGAGGCTCGCGCCTGGCCCATCAGAACATCACATACGCTGGCCGCAGGTCACGGCTCGGCCGATGATCCAAGTCAAGGCAATCGGGCACAGGCAGAGCCAAGATCAGGCTTCCTGCCTGAGGAACCGGGATAACGGTTTTAATTTCCACTGGCCTTAGAGCTGTGAGGATGTAACAAGCAGACACAGAGGGAAGCAGAGCCAAAAGTTGGAGAGGGAGAGGGAAGGGAAGAGTGAGAGGGAGGAGACTGGCTCCTCATTTCCAAGTGTAGCCTGGGTTCTCTCTCCATTTTGAAGGACACCGTTCCACTCTAAGCTTATTTCGCTGTTTACTTGTCTGAAGGCCCAAACTTACGGGAAGACAGAGTGCAACCAACCCCACGCCTGAGGGACCAGAGGCACGTGAGAAGAAAAATGTGCTGAAGCTGGAAGGTCCCAACCTGGGGCTCCCCGAGGAAGCAGGACATCAATCCAGTGACTCTCACGCTTCATTCAAGAAAGACGTAATAAGAACTCAATATGCTTGGCTCATGTTTTTCAAAGTGTAGTACACGGATAATCTGTGTCAGAATTCTCTCAGGTGCTTCCTATTGAATCAGAAGCTCCAGGGCCCAGGAATCTGCATTTTGCTCACTCCGTAGGTGATTCAGATTCACACTGAAGTCTGAAAACTACACAGTTGTACGCACTGCGCTGGCTGCTAGGGACCCAACACAGAACAAGGTGGACGTCGTCCCTGGCTTCCCTGATTTATGGCGGGGGTTGGGGGGGAAGAAGGAACAGCGGATTATATTAGGCTGTGACGGTGCTGGGACAGAATCAGGGAGAACACAGCAGGTGCGCTTAGCTCACCCCGGGGAAGGTCCGGGAAGTCTTACAGAAAGGGCATCAAACCCAAACCCGGAGGACCTACAACTCTGGAGAGAAATCTGTACTTTAGAGAAACACGGGAGTCGGGAGGCCGCGGAGAGTCAGAGCAGCCGTGGCCGTGAACGAAAAGGCTACGGGGACGGAGGAGCGAGCAGCGGGCGAAGGACCGACCTCTGAAAGACCTCACGCCGCCCCAGCCCGCCTTCCCCGAGATATCTGTCCTCGCCTTCGCCGGCCCTGTCGCCCTTCGTGGAGCTACGCGCGCGGCCACCCACTTGCCCGGGACGGCAGTCGCTGCCTCGTCCTGCAGGGCCGGAGGGGGCGGGGCTTGGTCGCGGGGCGCTCCGCCCGGAGACTGCGCGGTGCGGGCCCGCCCTGCGCGGTGACGTCAGCGCGCCCGCGCGCGCCGCGGGAGGAGTGGGAGCCGCGGGCCGCCAGGCGCGGAAGCTCGGGTAACCAAGGCTGGGACGGGGAGAGGAAGCAGCGGAGCAGGGAGACCCCCAGAGGGCAGGGTCGGCGTCCGGACCCGCAGCGGGAGCCCCAGAGACGCTCAGCATCGCCTCCTCTCCCAGCAAGCCCCACCCGGCCCGGCGATGGAGTTTCCGGACCTCGGGGCTCACTGTTCCGAGCCGAGCTGTCAGCGCTTGGGTGAGGGGCGGGGCGTGCGGGGGGCGGGGCCGGCGGAGAGGGTCTCGAACTGCAGGTGGGCGGAAAGGTGGGCTCGGGGGCTGGAAGTGCGGCAGAAGGCCAGGGCTCGAAGTTGAGGGCAGAGGCTCAGGGGGCGTGGCTAAGGAGATAGTGGATCAGGGCAAGGGTGCAGTTTGCTGTAAACAGGGTGACGTTTTCCTTCCCCTGAGTGGAAGGCTGGAGTGAGCGGGAACGAGGTCGAGGTCCCGCTGGACCTGCAATCCGACTCACTCCCTGCAGATTTTCTGCCGCTTAAGTGCGACGCCTGCTCGGGCATCTTCTGCGCAGACCATGTGGCGTATGCCCAGCATCACTGTGGATCTGCTTACCAAAAGGTGAGGGGGCGGTCTGAGGGTGAAAGGGGGCGGCTGGAGGATGCATGCAGAATCTCCGGAATCCCTCTGCCTCCCGTTTCCTCTCCTTTGTTGTCTCTCTGAGGCTCAGTGCTGGGAACGTTGTTTCCTTATGCGTTTATGGGGGGCGTATCCAGGTTCTTTCAGGACCAGAGCTTTGGTTGGACTGGGAGTGGGCCACAGGCTGACCCCTGCTCCTTTACTTAGGACATCCAGGTACCTGTATGCCCACTCTGTAATGTGCCTGTGCCTGTGGCCAGAGGGGAGCCCCCTGACCGCGCTGTGGGGGAGCACATTGACCGAGACTGTCGCTCTGATCCAGCACAGCAAAAACGTAAGGTAAGCGTTGGAGGGGTTAGCCATGACCAGCTGGGACTACGGATGCCTGGAAACCTGAACAGCTGTTAGGATGGGGTTGGAGAAGGGGGTCAGAGTCTCAGCCGAGACAAACCTTCCCACTCCACCTCAGATCTTCACCAATAAGTGTGAACGCCCTGGCTGCCGGCAGCGCGAAATGATGAAACTGACCTGTGAACGCTGTGGCCGAAATTTCTGCATCAAACACCGTCACCCACTGGACCATGACTGCTCTGGGGAGGGGCACCCAACCAGCAGGGCAGGGTAATTGCAACCAAGTCCTCTACTTGCCTTTGGGATCATCTCATCCTTTTGGAACTGACTTAACCTCTATCATGACAAGTTGGGAAGCGACAACCCTGGCTCCTTGGCTAGGGGAGTCTTTTAGCTTCCTTTTCGAGTGCGTATTTTCCAGACTGTATGGAAGAACTCCCCTTCTGACTTCCTGGGTAAGGCCTGGGAGGAGCATGGAAGCTGGCTGTTCTGGGAGGCATGCCAAGAGTGTCTCTTCCCTACAGACTTGCTGCCATCTCCAGAGCACAGGGTCTGGCTTCTACAAGCACCGTCCCCAGCCCAAGCCGGACTTTGCCTTCATCTACCTCTCCCAGCAGGTAGGCCTGGCCCTTTCCCCTCTCCCTTTTTTCCCTTCGCATCTCTAACCGCAGCCTCTTGAACATCTGCCATAGAGCCAGAGCGCAGTCTCCATCACAGACAGCCCCTCCAGTGATCGCTTTGCAGAGTGGCTTGGTGAGTTGAGCAGAGGTCAGATGCACAGAAGCAAACCCACGGAGAGTAAAGTCCAAGGCAACTAGTCGTCTTTGTCCTTTTACAGAGTGAGGATGAGGCTCTGCAGCGAGCCCTGGAACTGTCCCTGGCAGAGACCAAACCCCAGAGCCCAAGGTACCTACTTTCTAGTGAGAGAGGGTGGGATGTGGGCAAGGGCTCGGTCTGGAGGGAAGTAGGTGAGACCATTCCAACCTGAAGCAGGATAATAGTTAGGAACTTGGGCTCAAAATCAGGCTTATGAACTATATGAGCTTTGACAAGTTCCCTAACTCATCAGGGTCTTGATTTCCTCTATAAAATGGGACAGTACTCATTAGCTACCTTACAGGGTTGGATGGAGATTGAGGTAATACTCAGAAGTGCCGGGCACAGTGGTGCCTAACAGATCAGGTGTTCACATTTTAGATACTGTCTCAACTTAATCTGTGCCTCCCTCCCAGTTCTCAGGAGGAAGAAGACTTAGCTTTAGCACAAGCACTGTCAGCAAGTGAGGCAGAATACCGGCAGCAGCAGGTATGAGGACTGGGTGGAGTTGGGGTGCTGCACTGGAGGGAGTAAGGAGTTTGGCGGGGGGTTCCTTCCAGTCGGTAGAGTTTTGGAATGGTGCTTGTCCTTTTGTTTTCAGTATGACTGCAGCTCATGCTGAGCTCTGAAGTGAGGACTGTGCCCTCATTTTCTTGATGTTGCACCCTGTCTTCCTCTCCTTCCCCTCCTTCCCCTCTCCTTGCTCCAGGCTCAAAGCCGCAGCTTGAAGCCGTCCAACTGCAACCTGTGCTAGGGCCTTGGGCTTGGGGAGGGAGGCTCAGCTGAGGAGGACTGTGGCCCCCACACCTCTAGGGTACACAGGGAGAGGAGGCCCAGAGCAGCTCGGAGTGAAGAGCGATGTGGAGGCCGCCTCCAGGGAGCATCAGGAAAAACAGCTTGTGGAGCTGAGCCTACAGAAGGCCCTGCTGGCTCTCCAGCTGCATGGGAGAGAGCATGAACTGTTCCCTGGTTGGGCCCTCGGAGGATGCTGGCCAGGCCCTGCTCCGTGTACTACGTCATGTCATCTCCCTTACACTGGAGCTGCCCCCATGTGGCAGGGGCAGGGAGGGGCCTGGAAGGAATAAAGGATCTTGGCAGTCAATAAGACATGCAAGTGGTATGTTTCTTTCTCCCTTCCAACCAGAAACAGAAGATCCTGTCAAGAATGTTCACCTTGACCTAAGGGGAGAGGCCCATAGCAACACCTCACACCACAAAGTCACAGTGATCCTAGCACTGTTCATACTTTTATTTCCCCCAAAAGTGCTTTTCTGAAAGGTCCCTTTCTCTCACTATAGCGAGCATCATACCCCAAGACCAGGCTCAGATATGCCAGGGAAGAGGGCTACATCTTATTCTCGTCGCAGTTTCCCTTTGGGAGGGCAGTGGCCACACTTCTGTCACCATGCCTTAGCCTAGGGCTTGGTGTCTTCAGAGGCTTCTTCCTGTCCCTGCTGCTGCAGCTGCCACATTTCAGCATACACCCCGCCTCGGGACAGCAGAGCCTCGTGCCTGGGCAAGGAGGAAAGTGTAAGTCCCCACTATCAGTTTGACCCCTAGAGTGCTCGCCACCAGCCCACAGAGACGACAGAGGGGATTGCCGAGGGCACTCTTTCAGCACCCCCTGGGATTCACAGCCTTCTCCTGGGGCCCCCAGTTCAGAGGCCTGCTCTGTCCTCCTGCTGTGTCTCTTACCGTCCTCTCTCCACAATGCAGCCATCCTTGAGCACGAGGATCTGGTCAGCACTGACTACCGTTGAGAGCCTGAGAAGTCAGAGATCAGTTCCCCACCACCCCACCCCAAGTGAGCCCCGCTGCCTGCTGCCCGTCCGTACCTGTGTGCCACGACGATGGTGGTGTGGTTGGCACAGACCTTGGCCAGAGAAGCCTGGATGGCCCTCTCGTTAGGCGTATCCAGCGCTGAGGTCGCCTACAGAGAGGCACTGGATAAAACCGCCCCTGCCACCCAAACGCCCCCTGGAAGGAGGACGCAAGCTGCTGGCTGAGGCCTCGGGAATAACAAGGAACTTTGAGCTGCAGAACTGCAAGGTGTTTTTTTGAAACACGGATTCATGATATCTATCCTAAATGAAAACAGTGCTCAGCAGGAATGGCGTGGGTGCAGGCAGGGGGGGAAGGAGGGGAGAGGGTTGCCCAGGGCCCTCACCTCATCCAGCAGAATGATGTCTGGAGCCTTGAGAATGGTGCGAGCGATGGCGACGCGCTGCTTCTCCCCACCGCTCAGCTTCAGTCCCCGTTCGCCTACCTCTGTATTGTACCCTGTGGACATTGCCCACCTCCCTCAAGTCACACGTGATACACTTGGTCTCTGTGACAGATGGGCAAGGGAGGGATGGCACAGAGAGCAGAGGGGGTAAGAGGACTAAACTGGGCAGGGGAGGGACTCTGTGCAGCGGAAACTCACCTTCAGGGAAAGCCATAATGGCATCATGGATGCCTGCAGCCTGAGCGGCGGCCTCCACCTCATCGTTTCCAGCTGTGATGCGGCCATAGCGGATGTTGTTGGCGATAGTGTCATTGAAGAGGACTGTGTCCTGGGGCACGACTCCAATGTGGGACCGGAGGGAGACCTGGGTCACCTGGGGCCAAAAGACCATATGCCCTGGCTTGTGAGGTCCCCCAGGCCTGGCAGGAATCACACGGGATGAGAGGCCCTGGGTAAGAATCCTGCCACCTCCCCGCTCCAATCCTAGCTGTGTGGGCAAAGCCCTTAGCCTCTGAGTCTGTTTCCCCACCTATAAAGAGAAAGTACGCTCGCTCTCCTCGCTTCCCTGGACTGCTGCATACCTCGTCTGGCACCATACCTATCATTGTCATGGCGACTTGACTTCTGTAGGTCACATGGTGCTGGAAAAGCAGATCTCCTGCCCCAGCTTTTTGCAGGAGTGACATCTCCTCTCTCTGGATGCCTAGCATTTGCCATTCTTTTACACACAGGCCTCTAAATTACAGTCTTCTCCCAAGCAACCTTACTTGTGAAATGTCCTGCCCGTCTATTCGGATGCAGCCAGAGCTGATGTCATAGAAGCGAAACAGCAGGCGCAAAATTGTGCTCTTCCCTGCTCCGGATGGGCCCACCTGTTGCATCGGAAACAGAGGGGAAAACAGTCTCAGGCCCGCTGGCTTTTAAAGCTTTCTCTCCAAGAGGCCACCAATGTTTGTGGAGGCTGCCACATTCTATCCTGTGACTTGTCCTGACACGGCTCTCTGACTCCACAGAGTGGGTCACAAGCTACCACGGGCCCTGCTATGAGGAAAGCTTGAGGAGTCTGGGCTAACTGGCTGGGTCTCCTCTCACCAGGGCCAGTGTCTGTCCAGGCATCACAGTGAAGGACACATCCTGCAGGGTCTCCCGCCTGCAAGGAAGAGTGGCACGGTCAGTGGGCCTGCTGCCCTCCCAGTGCCCCTTCCATCAACAGAGCTACTACCAGGCCCTGCCCCTGCCCCACTCGGGCCCTCCTCCCAGGTAGCGGTGGGCTGAGAAGCAGGGATGAGGGGCAGGAAGGCAGTGTGTAAACGGACAGTGGGAATGGGGCCTGTGGGAAGCAGAAGGGAGGGGCTCACCCACTGGTATAGCTGAAGTGCACATTCTCAAACTCGATCTGGCCCCTCTGAAAGTGAAGGGGCTCTGCTCCGGCAAGGTCCTTTACCTGGGAGAGTGCCACCAATGCATGCTGCTGTTATTAAAACAAAGAACACCACACAGGCCCCTGCTCCCTACAAACCCCACTCCCCTCTGCACTCACTTCTGTCTCCTCTTTCAGCAGGTCAAACATGTTCTCCATGTCAATGAAGTTGGTCTGGATCATCCTGCAGGAAGAGTGCTGGTTGTAGCTCCTCTGAGGAGCTGGGAGAACAACGGTGCACCCCGGACAGGTGAGGGCCAGGGGCCAGGTTACCTGTAGTAGGTGCCAAACCAGTTGAGGGGCACGTACAGCTGGATGATGTAGGTGCCAAACAGCACAAAGTCCCCGACCTGTGAAGATCCAAGGAAGAGGACCAAGTCACTGGAGGCCAGCGGGCTGTCACTCTGCCCGCTTCCCGCCCAGGAGCCTGGTGGCCTAGACATAGGGCCCAGGCCCCTCTTCCCTGTCCCCAACACAATTCCCTTACCTGTAGCTTCTGCTCAGTGACAAAGTATGCACAAAGCAAGGAGCCAGCGAGGAGCCCGAGTCCAATCACCAGGTTCTGGGTCTGATTTAGTAAAACCAGTGAAGCACTTGACTTCCACTCCAAACCCTGGGGCAATAAGACAGGAGGGAGGAATGGCACACACATGCCAACTGGTACCTTCAACCTCACAGCCCCCATTTTACTCCTCTTGGCCCTGGCAATTCTGCACCGCCAGGCCATTGTTCTCAGTAGGCCTCAAACCAGCATCCTCACCTGATATTTGATGATGGCCTCTCGATAGCGGTCCACTTCATAACTCTGCGCGTTGTAATACTTCACCTGATGAATCAAACCACTGTTGTGGCCGCAGCATTCAGCACCCGGACTCTTTCCTCCAGATTTCCAACCTCTCCTGCCCAATTTTAAAAAGCACACCTCGCACCCCCCAGCTCCTCGTCAGCCCCGGTGGTGCCAGGCAAACTCCACATCTCCGTGCCTCACACCACTGCCACTGAGGCCTCCGTTACCGTCTCGAAGTTTAGCAAAGAGTCCACAGCTCGTGCCCGGGTAGCATTCTCTTGTGTGTTCATAGCTCGTCGAAACTTCGTTCTCCACTCAGTGACCACGATGGTCAGGGCTGGAGAGTGACAGGAGGAGGGGGAGGGAGAAGAAGACATCATGATGTCACTCCCAACAGCAGAGACGGCAAGTCTGCTTTCTGCCACACACACACTAACTCTGGGCTACAGCCCAGGGACCCAGATTCCGAAGGGAGAGCTCTGTGTCCCAGACGTCTTTGCAGCCTGTGCAAAGCCTGATGTGTAAAAATGCTTTTGGTGAACAAATGAAGGCAAGCTGCATCTTGTGACAGAAATGAGGTTTCTCCTTGACCTGCATCCACAGCCGGCGCCCAGTGTGACCAGGACGCCCTTCCCCGGCCCTCCATCCAGGTTGAGCTAAGCTTCCCTTGGCAGAGGAGGAGCCCTGTCCCCCACCCCGCCCATCACATAGAGGAGCAGCACAGCCTGGTCAAATCCACTGGGCTACAGCCTCCCAAAGCTGCGTCCCCTGAGCCAGGGCAGCGCTCATGCCAAGGGGAGTCCCTGGATGGTTCAGGCAGACGGTTTCACCAAGCAGCACTCACCGAGGTAAAGACTCATGCACAGGAACACAATGAGGCCAAACCAGGCGTTGAAGAACATGCTGAAGTAGATGATGCCGATGATGATGTCGGCCAGCGTAGGGATGATGTTGAACACCAGGTAGCTAGGAGGGCAAGTCAGGTGACAAAGAAAGGTTCAGGGGCGTGGAGCCAGCACCTCTACCTCTAGGCGTTTCAGTATAGTGTTCTGTTTCCAACAGCAACAGACTAGAATCAAGTTAAATGCCCTGCAAGAGGTGGATGGCTAAATAAGCCATAGCATGCCCGAACTACAGAATGCTCTAGATCAATTATAATGAATGAGGGAGATCTTCATGCACGGATGAGAGTATGTCTCCATAATGTTTTGTTAATAAAGCAACTCTGAGAGTGACGCCTATGTCATGGTACCATTTGTTTTAGTAAAAACCTCCATGATACCACGTTGGTCCTGAGTCTGCAAACATATATGTAAAAATGCAAAAAACCAGAACTCAACACACTAAAAGGAGTGGGAACCTCTGCAGAAGTAAGTGGAATTCAGAAGAGATTTGCTCTCCATCTACTTTATTTGAGTTGTCATGAGCATTTATACATTAATCTCCTAACTTAAAAAAAACAAAGATGGAGGGACAGCTCCTCAAGCTGGGTCTGGTCCCTGACAGCGCCTCCATCCCTGCTTCTCCAGCCCCACCCTCCCTGTTCTCTGGCTTGGCACCTGAGCAGCCCTGTGACACTGGACGTGCCCCGGTCCACAACCCGCAGCACCTCCCCTGTGCGGCGCCCCAGGTGCCAGCGCAGGGAGAGTTCGTGCAGGTGGGAGAAGAGGCGCAGCTGCAGCCGCCGCGATGTGAACTGCTGCACCCGGATCCACAGGAACGTGCGCAGGTTGCTCACGAAGCCTGCGGGAAGCCAGAGGAGGCCTCAGTATGGCTCGGGGGCCAAAGGACATCAGCCCAGCACAGGATGTGAAAGGGGCAGGGGGAGGAATGCCTGTGCGTAGGGCACTACCAGGAGGAGGGGAGGGGCTAATATCAACCAGGGTGAAAGCAGAGTCCCTCAAACCTGTACCACCGGTGCCACCTCCCTGGAGGAACTTGAGGAAGACATAGGTGGTGACAGTCCAGGCCAGGGAGCTCCAAGGTGCCTTCTCAGTCAGCAAGTTCACTATGGAGAAAATGAGTCAGAGCCCACATATGGCCCCTAGGACTCTCTTCAGGAGAAACTGCCCCAGGCACCCACCACAGCCTCTTTCTGACTACCCAGCTCCCACTCTGTCCCTAGGTGAGCTAGCCCCCAAACCCGTGCCCTCACCCCCCACCCCCACCCAACCGGGCCGAGGAAGGACCAGAGCGCTGAGCTGGCCTTCCTTTTCCCTCTCACCTATGTCCCTATAGAAGATGGGGACCAACACATTCAGTCCCCGGTCCAACCCCATGAGCCCCAGGCAGACAAGCACAATGAGCTGCAGAGCTGGACTCCCCCGGGGCCACAAGTAGCAACTCAGTAGGCGGAGCTTCCTGCCAAGGTCTCGCCAGGTAGACTCTGGTGGTCCCTCTGCTGACTGCACCTAGGATGGTGAAATGCATGGGCGGGGGGAGCTCAGAAATCAACAAGAAGTGCACTAGCCAGAGACCCTCTAGGAAAATGTATGGGATTACAGCTCACAGGTATCTTAGACCCACAAGTGATGCCTGATGGGGTCAGAAAGGCTAACAGTGCAAACTGAGATTTAGAAAAGAAGTAGTTTATTATAGTGGGAAGAAATGATGATGGAATGAAATTGATAGACCCTAAGGTTCAGAGATTGAGGTGTACCTGGTTCCTCTCTACATCTTGATCCTCCTCGTTGATCCGCAAGGTGTAGGACTGAGGACGAAGTCCAGGGGCCCAGAGCCCCAGGACAAAGAGCCCTCCAGAGACCACATACCGCAATACCCACAGGCTAAACTGAACCTACAATGAAACATGTGAAGAGAGGATCAAGGAGGGCCAAAATCCTATTGTCACTACAGTACTTACAGTAGGGCTGGGAACTGGTGTAAGGCACACACCCAGGTCCTCCTCAGGGGCCCAGCATCTACTAGACTTAAAGAAAAGTCCACAGTGACTCAGCACAGACACGCCCCACCAGCTGGCTATCGGCTCCCCGCTGGCGCCGGCCTCTCCCTTCTTCCCTTCCTTAGAGGCATCCCAAAGCGCGGAGCCAGTACGATCAGACATGCCGTCCTTTTTCCCAGCCCCTCTGACCCGTGCTTCCCCTTTCCCCACGAGGTCCCTCACCTGCTGGCCCAAGTCTGCCCTTGCCCACCACCATTGTGGGCTGTTCCAAGACACCAAGGCCAAGTTCTCGGCTGCAAATGCCACAGTCCAGAGGAGCAGAAGACCCGCGCTGTGCCTGAACTTGATCCAGATGCCCATTGCTAGCTTCTGCCGCGCCTGGCTCCGTTCCACCACGATCAATCCCAGGCCACAGGCGCTGGCCAGAGTCCCCAGTACGGAAGCCAGCAGTAGGTAGCCTGGCAGTGGGGCCCCCTGGGCAGTGCCCACCCGGCCAACCAGGCCGGCTAGGGGCAGCGCCACCTGAAGTGTGGCCAGGAGCAGCTGCAGCCCATAGGGAGCGACGAGAGGGCCGGCCCCCCACGATAGCGCGTCGGCGCCAGGGGGCCGCTCCCGACGCTTGCAGGGAAGGACCAGCACCAAGGCCAGAGCCCCGAGGCCCAGCAGCGTCGAGGGCACCAGCGTGAAGAAGAAGCAGGGACTCAAGCCACCCTCCGCCCAGGCCGGACCCACGGGCCCTTCGGCCTCGCAGTAGTTGCCCACAGTCACCATGGCAATGCGTGGCCGCCGGCCGAGGCTGCGGGGACTGCGGGTCGGGAGAACGGGACCGGCCGCTCGGGACGGGGGATGGAGGCTGGGGCGTCTCGGGTCATGGAGCGGCGGGGCGCCAGGCGGCAGGGGTAGCGGCAGGGACACACGTGGACCCCACCACACTGCCCACTCTCTCCGCGCACGCGCCGCCGCCACGCACTCACGCACGGCACGCACGCCGGCTCCGCTCGCCCGCCCCTCGTCGCGGCCTGGGACCCTGCTTCCAAGTCCCGGTGGCCAGGAATGTGGAGCGTGCGACTCGAGCCGCTTTCTTCCGCAGCAGCCCCGCCCGCCTGGCGGCCCCCGTCCCTACACAGGCCCCCATTGGCCAAACGTCTCCGAGGGGGCGGGGGGAACGGTGCACGCGGAAAAGGCAAAATAGAAGGGCGGAGTCGGCTTGTCCCTGGCTCAGGGTGGGAAATCTGACCGCACGTCTGGCTGGAGACCTTGACCTCCACGGAACCGTGGGTCGGAAGCGGCCCGTCTGCTAGCCGGCCAGCTAGGTATACCCGAGCGACGGCATGGGCCCACTTTACTCCAGGGCCCGGCCCAGTCTCAGTCACCTGGGGGATCACACGCACCCTACTCCGCTCGTTCCTAGAATCCTAGTCGCGCGAGACAGCGAGCCGCAACCGGTCAAAGTCCCTTCTTTATTAAGGGTTATCAAGCTGTACACGGTCCCCACCCGACTCCGCTTTGAGCTCGGCAGCGCAGGTCACCGCTCACCCGCAGCAGACCCCAGCTGGGGGAGGGGGGCCGGAGGGGAGGAGCTGGGTCCCAGCATGCAATGCGGCAGCCCAAAGCCTAGGGCGAAGCCGTCCTGTCGCCCCTCCATCCCCCTCTAGGGGACATCGGGAGGCAGGTGAGAGCTCTCTTGCTGGGAGGTAGACAGCCAGGGGCACACTCCAGCCCTGTCAGTCCCATGTGCAGGTGGTGGGGGTACAATAAGCAGCAATGGGGGCCAGGAAGGCCTCAGTCTCCCAGGGGCCCATCCCCAAAGTTGGAGAGGGCAGCAAAGAATTTCCGTCTTGCTCCCGCAATTTAGAAACTTTCCTTCTTAGTGTCAAAAGATAGCATGAGGGGAACTGGGAACTAGAGCCTCCACGTCAATGCAAAGCAAAAGCTGAACAGAAGGGGAGCAAGCGAACAGAACGTGAGCAAGCGGCACACACATGCCAGAGATGTGCAGGAAGCAGGAGAGAGGTGAGCAGGCTGCAGCACTGGAAGAGAACCGGGGGGGTGAGGTAAGGGCCACAGCCTGAGCTGCTCATCTGTTCAGGGTGGGGGGAGGGAGGCTGCAGAGGTTGAGGGTCCAGGCCAACCTCCCCACGCCACAGTTGGCACAGGGTCTCCCTGCTTGGCAGCTTCTGTGGTGGGCAGTCCTCTGGAGACTTTCAGGGCAGGGTGCGAAGGTGGCAGTATTGGGGCTGGGCTGGGGACGAGTTTCTAGCACCACACTCTGAGCCAAGGGGGGTCCTGGGGATGAGGCTAGAGTCCTGTGTGCCCTGATTCTTAGACCCCCAGTTTCTCTCCTGGGGCTGTGGCAAGCCCAGTGTTGGCACCTCCCTTGGCCAGGCACGGACACACAAACACCACACACGTGGAGCCAGGCGACACTCAGAGGAGCCCTCCATGGCAGGCGGGTGGGATGGCAGGGCAACAGTGACCTCCATCCTGGGGCATAGGGACCCTTGTGAGCCTTGTCTACACCTGTGGAGAAAAAAGGACTGGTAGTGGAGATAGTCTTTAGCTATCTGCTTACCCAAGAGAAGGCTGGAGATAAAGGAAAAAGGAAAGCTTGATTCTTGGGGAGGTGAGTGAAGGGAAAATCAAGCCCTGGATTTCAGAGGACGTGAGGGAAAAAGGGAGTGTATTTTGGAGGGGAGGGTGCAGTATCTTTGTATGAGAGGCCCGCCTTTCTTCGCTTGAGAAGCTTTGACTTCAGCCTGGAAGTTACTACTGGCAGGTGTTCTTGGGTCCTGGAACCCTTACCTTGTGCACCTGAGGGGGAAGCTCATCCTCTGAGCCCTCCTCAGGCACGGGCTCTGGGTGCCTTGATGCTGCCTGCCCATCTTCAGCCCACCCTCCAAGGGGCAGCCGAGAGAAGTGAGAGGGAGCCCGGGGCACTGTGCCAGGATCTAGAGACACAAGTAAACATACTCTTAGAATGAACACAAACAGGAACAAGGACAAGAGTTCTGGGGCTGCTCAGGGTGCGGGGTTAGTCTCCTTGGGCCTGGTCCCTCTGACCTCTTTCCTCCCCTAGAGGCCATGGGAAGAATCACCCTACCCTGAAGGTTCTGTGTTGTCCTCTACCCCCATTTGATACCTGTAATGCCCCCATAGCGCCTCTGGAAGGCCCCCTGCAGGGCGGTGGTCTCAGGTGCTCCAGGCCGGGGTGTAGCACAGGGATAGCTGGCAGAGCGGGGGATAGGTTGGGGGGCCCGGGCACCCTCTCCCGCCTCTTCAGGGGCGCTCTCCCCACTTTCATCACTCTCCCGGCGGTGCCATACATGCCGCTCAGGTTCAGCCTGGGCCTGCTGCTTGTGGAGCTGAGAAGTGGAAGACTCGTTAGTTGGGGACAGAAGGATATCTGTCTGAAACAGCTGCCCCCACCATGGTTGTGGCCAGTTCCTATTTATCCCGCCTCATCTAGAATCACTGACCCAGAGCGCCTATTGTGTTATTAGGTGTAACACACGTACGATGTTTTACAGGTTAAATTCTCAGCAGGCCCCTGGAACAAGCCTGTGCATAGATTGTAATAGTTCTCATTTTACCTGGTCATTTGATTCAAGAACAAACTGGCTATGGATCTAAGTGCCAGGCACTCTTTTAGGTGCTGGGGACATAGCAGTAAACATCACAGACAAAAATCCCAGTCCTGGGTTGGGGAGACAATAAACAAATAAATAAGGAAAATATACAATATGTCAGATGGTGCTAAATGTTATAGAGAAAAATAGAGCAGGAATTTTCAGGAGGGTGGGCGAGGAAGGCTTTTACTCAGAGGGGACAATGAGGGTCTCATGGGAAAGGAGGGAGCAATAGGGATTTCTCGAAGAATTGGATTTTTGGCAGGGGAAACCACAAGGCCACCAGTGTGTAAAGGCCCAGGATGAGAGTGAGCTTGGCTAAAATGGATGGTAAGAGGATATATGTGGAATGGACACAGCAGAGCAGATAAATGGCAGAGAAGGGACCGGAACCCAGGTCTGGCTTCTTCACATCTACAACCCTCTATTCTATTTTTCAGCTGCCACCTGGGTTCTCTGCCCTCCTCCTTCCTGCCCACTCACCTGGTGCATATAGAGGGCATGCAGGCTCATCTCGGTGGATGCATATTCTGACAGCACCAGACTCTGCAGCTGTCCTTCCCACACACTGCTCCCGGAGCTGGCTGTCCTGGCATCCACCCTGTCCCTCCCAGCAAAGACAGACAGCGGTCATCAACATTTCTGAAACCCACACAAATTGCTAGGGGCTTCTGTGGTGCCCTCCCATCTTAGCCCACCACTACTCACCCAGAGCCTGTCATGGTGCTGGGAGCCCGGCCCGTGGGCACCTGACCAGGTTGCAGAGGGGAGAAGGAGCGCAGGGCAGAGGCAACTTCAGCCCTGTGCCTGGAGCCCTGCAGGTCTCTGGGCAGTGGGGGACCCCGGCAGGATGAGCCGGCTACCACATTTGCAATAAGGCTCAGTGGCTGTGAAAGAAAGGGGTGGGTAGAATTCTCAGGGTAGGAGGGAGGCCTCTGGGTCCCCCGGTGCTCTGCACGTTAGAACCCAATGGCACAGACTGAACAGACAGAAGGAAACCAACAAGGTAGGCCCTTCTACCCCATGCCCAGTCCTCAACTCCCAGCTCTTGGAGTCTGCCCATCATCTCCCAGTCCCCAGGAACACACCTCAGACTCAGACTGTAAAGACTGGATGGATGTAAAGAGGGCATTTTCAGGGAGCAGACCCCCTTGGGCAAGGCCAGCAGCTGCTCCATCCCGCTGAACTTGCTCCTTGAGGAAGCCTAGGAAGGCCGTGCTCTCACGTGGTGGCTGCCAGCCAGGGTTGGTGATGGCAAAGTGCATGAGTGACAACTCTGTCTTCCCATCCTCGGCTTGCTGGTACACTGAGGCCTCTGTCTGCCCACCGGACAGCCACTGCACAAGGGAGGCTGCCATGAACAGGGCTGTCCTCTCACAGGAACCCTTTTTCTACCTTTTCTCCTAGGGGGGAGGTCTTGCCCCTGGAGGACAGAGACCACAATGCACTGTTGTGTCTTGTCCAGGGTCCCTGGTGCCAACTGCTGGGGTGGCCACATGATGGGCTAGTTGCTTGGTTTGTGTCTTTCTCAAGGGAGCCTGGCTAAGGGTAAGTGTTTTGGGCTAAAATCCAGCCCAGGCTCCCATTTACCAAGCTGTGTGTATCCTGGTACAGGGCTGCCCAGAGGCACGGCTTCCTTTCTGTGCTTTGTTGGCTCAGAAGGGGTGCCTTTTTGCAGTCTGCCCAAAGACACTGTACCAGCACTGCCTCTGGCCATCTGCCCCCCTCCTCTCCCAGTACCTGGGGATGCCCATGCTGGCGAACATCCATCTGAGCAAAGGAGCAAGTATCCCCAACACCAACGACCTCCACGGTGAAATTGCGGAAGAAGTCTATAATCTCCAGGGCCCGTGGGCGCAGGCAGAAGATGAGGATGAGGGGTGTGACAATGGGGCTCAGTAACTCCTCCAAGATGAACACCTAAAAGAGAGGGGACCACGGTCACAAGAGAGCAGGAGGGATCCCAGCCCTCACCACCGAGCTGTCAGCCAATCTAGCAGGCCCTAACTCCAACTCCACTCACTGCCTTGTACTGGAAGAGCTGAGCAAACTCGTCCCGGGTCTGCGAGCGGTGGGCATTACCCTGCCAGTGGTCAGGCATGTAGTGGATGTGAGCGAGGATCACGCGCAGCAGCTGCTCAGGGCAGAACACCATGTGCTGGTCCGGGATAAAGGATCTAGTGGGATCAGGGTCATGGTGAGATGTAAGCCTTTCCCAGGAATGCTAGTCTGCTTGCTCCCACCTGCTGCCCTGGCCCACCTGCACACGGTCACAGTGACCCCCAGGAGCGTGACGGTCGTGAGGACATGTTCCACAGCCAACACATCTTCGTCATAGATGGTGAGGGCAATGAGCACGGCCAGGATGGAGCCAGCGAAGAAGGCGCCATTCTTGGCCAGCAGTGTCAGCAGAGGTGACAGGAAGCAATTCATGTACTTGGAGGCAGGCTTGTAGCCACGGTTCAGGCGGGACTGCAGCTCATGCTCCAGCTCGTTGAAGTGGCGGAGGTAACAGCGGCCATAGAGTGACCAGCAACGTGCTCCCAGGGCCCCGGGCTCCCGCTTCAGCACCTCGGCGTAGCTGAAGAAGGCATACAGGATCTGCCAGATGAGGATGAGGGGGCAGAGCAGGAAGTTGGCGATGCCAATCCACAGGATGCGGTTGCTGAGGCGCTGGGCCAGCTCTAGCCGTTGTCCCCCGCGTTTGTACTCAGCCTTGAGGCTCCATTCATTGAGAAACAGAGAGCCAGGTCCCCAGAAGAGGATCAGCTCGAAGTTGTACTTGAGGCCCCGGGTGAAGAAGACAGCCTCCCCGAGGCCGGGCAGGCGGAAGCGCAGTGGTAGCAGAGATTTGTTAACCAGCGCCACCATGTAGTTCTGGAAACGGAGGATGCGGTGGTAGATGTCCAGCTCTGTCAGCTCGCGCTTGTGGATGCAGATCTGGTGCTCTTTCTGGGTCTGCACAATCCGGGCCTGCACTTCCTGCCATGTGCAGTATGGAAGGGCAGACTGTGGAGTAGAAGAGACAAGGTAAAGAAGGTGGGCTTGTTGCTTCGGCCACTTGCCCTGCCTTAGCTGCTCAGGGGTCCTGTACTTAGCTGAGGGGAGCCTTTAAGCAGATGCTCCCTGACCTGCCAATGACGGATGAGGATGCCTGATGCCCAGGAATACACCCTGCCCTTCCCAGGCTGCAGAAGATGTCTCGGGCCGTGGTGCTAACTCCCAGCTCCCCAGTCTCACCATGGGGATACGCAGAGCATGTAGGTAGAAGGAGTGGATCTCCCAGTAGCAGCAAATGTTGTAGATGAACTTGATAAGCCGGTGGATCCAGAAGACAGCAGCGATGACAAGGATGGTGATAAGGGAGCCATTTTCCTGAATCCTGATGGGGAATAAGGAAGGGAGGAGGGGTGACCCTTGAGGAGTCTTGGCAGACATGTTGCTATCCTGAAGGATTTGGCCTGAGTCTGTGCTCACCCTCCACTGCATTCCCCACCTGCTAGCAGAACTACAGACCCTGGAGCCCTCTGCCTTGCAGCCCTTACCTGGCACTACAGACTTGGGCAGGCAAAAAGGCGTCTGGCAGAGTGACCTTGACAGGCTCGGTAGGGTGAAGACTGTGGTTCACCATCTTGTTGGCAAATAGGATGTCGTAGTCCACACAGCTGACCAGGAAGGTGGTGAAGGCAACCACAAAGAGGAACTGCCTGGGGAGTTGGGAAGAGTCAGAGAAGCACCGGTAAAATAACACGGGAAAAGACAAGAGTCTGGAAGCAGCGGAACAAGATTGGGGAGCAGCCTCTGGGAAATGGAGGGGCTGGAGAACTCCCAGTGGGCTCTCTCTACTGCTCAGCCCTAGGGGACCTTCTCAGACCCAAACCAGCTCCTATTTTTGCACTAGCCTCAGGTGCCACAGAATCAGCCTGCTTTCCTCCCCTCAGAGTAAGCTCTGCCACCACTCTCTCAAAGGCCTCGCGATTGTGGTCTCTGGTCCCCAGGCTCTGATTTCCTTTTGAGATGGTACTTAGAAGCCCTTTGGGATCTGAACTCTTTTCTTACTAAGGGGAGATTTCCCAACTCCTTCCCCTTTGGCGAGGCCACATGGCTCCCTCCTCTTAGAAGGATCCTTGCCCAGCAGCAGGCCTAAGGGACAACAGAGGCAGAACACAGACTTTTCTCAAGTAAGTGGCTGGCATCTCTGAGACCTCCTGACTCAATCAGGCCCATTCCTTTGGAGCTCTGATGAAAGGATCAAGTCTAAGTTCTCTTTGTGGAAGAGAGAGGACGTGGAAACCTTTCCTTATAAGGGAGAGAAAAAAAGCGGGGCTGTAAATTTTGGTGCCACACCCAGTCCCTGAACTATAAATGTCTGCAGAATTTTGAGCCTAGGACTGAGCTGCACTGGCAGGCAGGGCCAGGGGGCTGAAGGACAGGAGACTGAGATGAATTCCTTCAACATATCACTCATCCCTTCTCATACTTACATGAGCTCAAAGATCTCTCCGATGAGCATACAAGTGAAGCCATTCTTCTGGTGTAGATTATAAACGTGTAATCGTTAAGAAAAAGTGGCTGGCAGAGACAGCAGTTAAGAGCACAGACTTTGGTGTCACATACCTGAGCTTAAGTCCTGGCTTTATGATGTTCTGGCTGCGTGACTTTGGCCAAGTTACTTAACCTCTCTCAGCTTTTGTCTGCAGTGGTAATACTGGGAATAATAGCACCTGCCCCATAGGATGTTAGGTCTGAGATAATGCATATAAAGTATTTAACACAGAGCTGACACAGAACGAGTCAGAAGACATTAGTTATTACAGTTATTAGCATCCCATCAGAAAGGAGGATCACCCTTAGAGAGGCGCCTTATAACTTAACATCACAAAGTGCAAGGCATATAGCTCTTTGTAAATGTGGGGCATCATTATTTATAACGATCATTATTTCCCCAGCCTCTTTCAGGCTCAAGAAGAGTTCTACCCGCCTTCTAGGGAGAGTCAAACCCACCCCAACTTCCCATCAGGGGACTGGCTTAGAGAGGGGCTAAAGATCTAGCGCTCCAACAGAGACATGAAGGATATTCGAGAGAAGAAGAGGTCAAGGTTTTCGATGTGGTGCCAAGGTGCTGTGGGCACAGGAGCAGAGATGTCAGGGCCCTTAAGAAATGTGAGCCCTTGCTCCTCAGTGTTCTCCCACCAACTCCCCCCCACGACCCAGCTCTGGCTGTCATGTCCAAGGACTCACACTTGCTCCCCTCAGGGACGTGCACCAACAGGTCCTCCTCCCCCGGGGGCGAATCACTGTAGGAGGCCTCTAGGCGCTGGTATTCAGTGTCAAACTGCGCCATCACCACCGCCCCCTGTCCACCTTGTCCACCTGCCGGGAATGAGGAAGAAACCCACGTTCAGACCCCAGTAGAGCTCATCAGCTGCCCTGCCTGAAGGAGTGAGCAAGAATCCTTGGGCTTGGTCTTCACTACCAGTCTGCTTGGCTCAAAGGCAGAGGAGGAGGAGTAACCAAGGAAAGCAGCAAGCTCAGGGTTTGGGAGGCCTTCACTGACCAATGAGGTCAGTCATTCCCAGAACCTTTAGGCCTTGCTGGCCTGAAGCCAGACTCTGCCCCTTTGAGGGGGGTGCTGTTTCATCTTCTATTCAATGGAGAGAAGGGGCCCTCCGCCTCCCCTCCAGGGTTTGGGAGAAACCCTGGTCTCCCCAAAGACTAGCAGTTTGGAAGCACTGTGTAAACCAAGGTTTGAGATAAGCACGTGGCCCTACCAGCTCCATGGACAGTGTCTGCTCCACTTCAGCCGTTGACGCCCTGGCTCTGCAGCTGCTGGAGGAGAAGGTGTCAGGCCCCAGAGAGCAGGAAGTGGGGAGAGAAAGAAACCCAACTCTCCCACCACCACCCCCCGGATCCTCCACTAAAGAGGAGGCCAAGCATGGGGCAGGGAGGCTGCAGTGGGGAAGAGGTACCCTTTCAACCTAGGGCTATGCCCACTTCCTCTGGTTGTATTATACAGGGCCACTCATCCAACTCTAGCATCCCAAGAAGTGGCTTACAGAACCTGTGAAGACTGAGTCAGTACAGGCCTGAGGGCTGGCCGCCCCTCTGGACTGTTTCTCCATTACCCCATGTCAGCCTCAGAAATTAAGCCTTTCAGGGTCCACAAAGCCCCAGACCCCAAACCAAGAGTCTTTTCTAAAGAGCATCTTTCTGGTCAACCCCTTCCTCTACTTCCCAAGCACCAAAGGCCCAGCAGGCAGGCATAGCTCCTGGATGGAACATCCCTAGTGGGTCAGTGTAGACCCAGATCCTGGGGGAATTGTGGGTTCCCTAAGTCCCTGGAGCCAGGGTCTGGGTGGCACTCACCCAGTCAGTGCAGACCCTAGGGCCGTGGAGTACATCCCAGCCTGGCCCCGGCGAGATTCCCTGGGTTGGTGAGAGCCCTGGGTCCAAAGGAGCTGACCAAGCCCTCAGGGAACTCACCCCTCACCGGGTCACTGTGGACCCTGGGCCCCTGGAGCCCGGGCTGGCCGGGCCTGGGCTCAGAGGCGCCTGCGGATGTTGGAGGAATGGAGCCAGCCCGACAGCCAATACCCCGGGTGGGCTGGGTTGCGTCCCCACACCCAGCCGCCACGACCCGAGCCCAGTGCGCCCTCTGGTAGGCCGGCCCCAGGCCAAGGGCTCGGCTCCCAACAGCGGACAGTCTCGTGCGCGGCCTCGCCGCCAGCGCGCCCCCGCCCGCGCGCCCCCGCTATCAAAACATTCGGGCGGCGAGCCTCCGCCCCGCCCGCGGCGCCCCTTCCCCCGTTAGCAGCTGCGAGCTCACTTAGGGCTCCGCGGGCACCCCTGGCAGGCCCGGCCCGGGCCCTGGGATTCCAGTAGCTCGTCTCGCGTCTCCCCTCAGGAACGGTGACCTCGCTGATTCCAGGGGTTCCGTCGGCTCCGCTGGGCTCGGCCGGACCGAGCACTAGGCCGGGCGTCTGCCAGTCACTGTCATCCGCAGCTAGCCTGGCCAATGAGCAGAGGAGGTGGAGACAAGACGGCCAATTCTTGGCGTCGGGGGCGGGACTAAAGGCTGGAGGCGGGTCTTGGACAGCCAGAGGACCAATAGTATGCACTACGTGGGGTGGGGGCTCAGGTGCCGGCGACGCTGTTTGTCCTCTTTGCTGCTCCGTAGTGACGAGGTTGTTGTGGTGTTGCAGAAATCCCGGCTTCGAACTGTAGGCGTAAGCGCTGCTCGGCACCCCGGGATCTTTGGTGCAGCTTCCGAGGCGGAGGCGCGTCCACGCGGTATAGTCATTGCCGGAGCCCATCGCACGGGTAACGAGGAACGGTCGTTTAGGGAACCTCAGTGATTTAAACTCTGTGGGACTCGATTAGGAAGCTGGATGCGCCCCATTTCACTCTTGTGTGGTCCGAAACTGGACGTTTGACAAAGCGGGCTGGGATCTCGGATTAACCCAGAGCAGACTCCTGGTGCCAGGGTGTCTTGCGGCGTGGGGGAGACCAAGTCAGGCAGGCAGGAGACGCCGCAGTAGGACCTCGCTTCTGGGAGCTCTGTTTCTTCCCTCCTTTCTGCTCCAGAAGCTGCTTCTAAGTAATTTCTGCTCAGCCATGTCTCCGGCTCCAGCTGCAGCCCAGCCTCCTGCGTCGGTCTCCCTGTTTGACCTGAGCGTGGATGCTCCGATCCTTCAGGGCCTGAGCCTAGTGAGCCACGCTCCCGGGGAGGCCCTAGCCCAGGCTCTGCGGACTTCCTGTCCAGGTACCCGGGGAGGCTTGGTGTGGGCCCATGAGGAACATGACGGGGCTCTTTGGAGCTTATTGCTCTTCTAGGGAACACATTCTTATTGGTATTCCCCAGCTTAGGAGCCCTTGTTGACATGTCTTTCTACTGGATAACATTTATCTTAAATTCAGTTTCTGGGTTGTTCCCAGCACAGGCCCCTGAATTGTCTCCAAACAAGTTTCTTGCCATTGCTTATGTCTCGTCACATTACACCAGGGCTTGCAAAAACACTTCAAAATTCCTAGATATATTTTCAAAATTCCTAGATATAAGTCTGAAATTAACTGGATTCCAATCAAATCATTCCTTCTTGCTGAATATAAAACAATTTCTTACTGATTTTGTACAACTTTAATTTGTCTCTGGCTATGTTGTTTTTGTACTTTTTGAAAACCAACTGCACACTGTGATTGGAAATGTAGGCTGAAAAGCTGGTATTTGGGAAGTGGTTTTTGCAGTTAAAAATAATTTTAACTTCACCAAAAAATATTTTCTACAGGATTCCTTTAAACAGTCCCTTTGGTTAATTTAAATACAATGTTTGATTTATATTCATTTTATGTACTTTTCAGAAGCATATTTATTGTACACAGTGACTGCTTGCCATTTTCTTCATGATTGCTAGATTATAAATTCCTTGAAGGCAAAGACATGCCATCTCTTCCTTTTGTATTCTCTGCTTTGTGTGTCAGACACTGAGTGTGATTCTGGTACTGTGGATTTCGGCTTCCCTTCGATCTCTCAGTCTCCTCCCCTTATTTAGGTTCAAAGGAGAGAGGAAGCCCAGAAAAAAAATCACTCCAGGGTCCTCTGGATATTTCAGAGAAATTATTTTGTTCAACCTGTGAGCAGACCTTCCAGAACCACCAGGAACAGGTAAAAGACCAGGTGCAGGGCTAAATGGCGGAAGCAAAAGTAGAATGGTGGCTGAGGAGAGGTAGGCATTTGATTTGTCTGTAATTAATAAAGGTCCATGTTTTGATTAAGGCACTTAGTGTTACCCGGTCATTCTTCCTGGTGTTCTGTTACTGGTCTTGGGTATCACAAAAGGCCAGGCTGGGTATATTTCCACTCCCTCTTTTCCTCCTACTAGAGGGAACATTATAAGCTTGACTGGCATCGGTTTAACCTAAAGCAACGTCTCAAGGACAAGCCTCTCCTGTCTGCCCTGGACTTTGAAAAGCAGAGTTCCACAGGTGATGACTGGTGGGAGACCTGTGTGGGAGTGGGACATGGGGGTGGAGGAAGGCCCCAGTGTAGGAACTTGAGGAGAGGTCAAAGATAGGCCACCAAACTTGTGTGTCACATGTTGTTCTCAGGAGATCTTTCCAGCATCTCAGGATCAGAAGACTCAGACTCAGCCAGTGAGGAGGACTCGCAGATACTAGCGGAAGAGAGGGCTGACTTTGAGAAGCCTAACAGACCCGGAGGCTTCCACCCGCATCGGATTCTTTTCCAAAATGCCCAGGGACAGTTTCTTTATGCCTATCGTTGTGTCCTAGGTCCTCGCCAGGCAAGTGATAGCACAGGTTGTGTGGGGAACTCCAGCCTTTTATACACTCGTTCTAGATTTCCCTGTAGCCTAGTCCATTTTTCACTCCTTCCCTTCCTTCCTGTTGGGTATGAGTATCAAACACCTGACAGGAGTTTTGGATTGAACTGGCCTGAATCCTGGAAAGATCAAGTGTAGTAATGGAGTTTGGAATTACAATTAAGTTTGGAAACAGACCGATCTAGGTTTGAATTGTGGTTCTGTCACTTGATCTTGACTGCTTCTGTGAGCCTCAAATTTCCTTATTTGTAAAATGGAGACGAGCTTCAGAGTGGTTATATTAAATGAGAGAATGCATCTGAAGCTCAGCACTGGCACTTGGTTTCTTGCTCTCAGTGGATGCCACAGATATGATATCTGTGCTGCTCCTCTATCGTCCAGGTGCCCCCAGAAGAACCAGAACTGCTGCTACAGAACCTGCAAAGTGGAGGTCCTAGATGCTGCGTGGTGCTCATGGCTGCAGCTGGGCACTTTGCTGGTGCCATTTTCAAAGGGTGAGAGGGTGCTGCGTGGGGTGAGGATGGAGTGGATCCTGTTAGCCTGGGAGTACCAGCTGGTTTCCAGTACTGAGTCTGTGCTGTCTACAGAAGAGAAGTGGTGACACACAAAACCTTCCACCGCTACACAGTGCGGGCCAAGCGGGGCACGGCCCAGGGGCTTCGGGATGCCCGGGGTGGGGCTTCGCGCTCTGCTGGAGCCAACCTGAGGCGCTACAATGAAGCCACACTATATAAGGTGAGTTAGGTGTGCCAGATTGGGTGGTTCTCGAAGCCACACTTTTTTCTTTCTCAACTCATGAAATGTTCCAGTAGGGAGGTTGACTCCTATATCCTTCCAGTCTTCATTATTTCTGGGTAGACAAAGCTAGAATAGGAATGGATCCTCAGCAGTCTTAGTTCTCTCATTCTTCCTCCCTCCTATCTTCTACCTCTCCCTACACATGAACTCTGGGCCATTCTTCCTCCCTCCTATCTTCTACCTCTACCTACACATGAACTCTGGGCCATTTTTTGGTTGGAGATTTAATAGCAACTGAAGATATGCAGGGCTGAGTTACTCTTTTCTCTAGGATGTTCGTGACCTGCTGGCAGGGCCAGACTGGGCTAAGGCATTGGGGGAGGCTGGGACAGTACTGCTGCGTGCCCCTCGCTGTGGCCGGTCCTTGTTCTTCGGAGGCCATGGGGCACCCCTGGAACGGGGGGATCCCCGACTTTGGGATATCCCCCTCGCTACCCGCAGACCCACCTTCCGAGAGCTACAGCGTGTGCTCCATAAGCTGACCACCTTGCATGTTTATGGTGAGTGTTTGGTCCTGATCCTCAGACTCCCAAGACCTTCCTGTACCTTCCAGCCCAAGCCTCAGGTTGTCACTTGTGCATCCAGATAATTTTCTAGCCCTTAGACTACAGCCTGATAGCATCTTCATTGAGAGAAACCTGGACTGGCTTCTCCTCAGCTAAACTTGAGAAACATCTTGTTTTCTGGCAGGAGAAGACCCCCGAGAGACAGTAAGGTTGGACTTAACTCAGACACACTGGAAGACAATGAAAGAGAAGAAGAAGGCTATTGAGGAAGAAAGAAAGGTCCCCAGTGATGAAAATGAGGCAGCTGGGCAGAATGAGGACGCTCCCAAACAGGGTTTGAGCACCATCTGGCAATTGTCAAATTTCTATCTGGGTCTGTCCTGGAAATGCAGTGGCAAATTCCCTACTCTCATAACTGACCCACTTCCCTATTTCTAGATGAGCTCTTACACAACACACACACACAGGTCTGTTAATAATGTGGGGTACGGGGTACCAGTTACTGAGACATGTTTAGTGACCTTTCCAAATCTCCTGTTACCTCTTTTGGTCATTGCTGTATCCCTAGTGCTTAGAAAAGTCTTAGCGTGAGTCTCACATAGTTTACCTGTCTTACTAGATGCTGTGCTTTTGGGCTAAGGGCTGTTTCCCTGGCTTCAGACATTTGGCCCGCATGGCTGTTCTGCTCCCCTGCTTTCCTCTGTTGAGCACCATCCTGAGGCTGCTCACGGGGAATGCCCAGAGACTTGTCTCTGCTTAGCTCCTTCTGGGCCTGGGCTGAGAGCCTCATTTCTGCATATGATACCAGTGGCTTCACCTCTTGACGTGCTGTTTTATCTTGGGTGACAAAATACAAACAATTTCATTTCAAGACAATCTGGATTATCTCTTTATGTACATTCTTAAGCATCTGGGCAGCCTCTGCTTATTCATTAGATGAATCTAACATGTCAAATTTTTTCCTAGGTTCAGGGTCAGAGGGGGAGGACAGCTTCGACGTAGAGTTGGAGCTAGTAGAGTTGACACTAGGGACCCTGGATCTTCGTGAGTTTGATGTATTACCTAAGCAGAAGAGGAGAAAAAGGAACAAGAAGGAGAGAAGCCGAGACCTGGAGGCTGGGGCACTTAAGACTCTTCCCCAGCAACCTCTAGAAGATGAGGCCTCACATGCAGCCCCTTTGGGGCCTTCCCTGGATGAGGCCAAGGCCCGTGGTCAGCCAGAGCTCTGGGACTTGCTTCTAGCTGCCTGCCGAGCCGGAGATGTTGGAATGCTGAAGCTCCAGCTAGCTGCCGGCCCTGTAGACCCTGGAGTTCTATCTCTGCTCAGTGCCCCCTTGGGCTCCAGTGGCTTCACCCTCCTGCATGCAGCAGCCGCAGCTGGGAGAGGCTCAGTGGTTCGCTTGCTGCTGGAGGCAGGTGCTGACCCCACTGTGCTGTAAGTAAGGGTCCTCATGCCGATCCCTTGTGGGGTAGAGAGAGGATGATCTGGAGGCTAATGTTGGCACTGGCTACTTGAAAGGATTCCCCTTGGTCTGGTTGGGTGATGTTGGGAGATGCAGGAGGCAGGTTGAAACCAGTTTTTTGGGTTTTCGCACCTAGGGACTCCCGGGCCCGGCCACCATATACAGTTGCAGCTGACAGATCAACACGTAATGAGTTCCGAAGGTTCATGGAGAAGAATCCAGACGCTTATGATTACAACAAGGCTCAGGTCAGCTGGAAAAGGAAGAAGTAGAGTGGGAAGGCATCATAGATCCTGGCTAGATCGTTTCTACTTTCTTACAGTTTTACCAAGGATAGTGTGTATAGGTCTTACCTTACACTTTCCCGGGAATCCTCCAGGTGCCAGGGCCACTGACACCAGAAATGGAGGCACGGCAGGTGATGCGGAAAAGGGAGCAGAAGGCAGCCCGGCGGCAGCGGGAGGAACAGCAGTGGAAGGAGCGGGAGCAGGAGATGAGGGAGCAAGAAGAGCGGCGGCGCTTTGCCGCCCTCAGTGACCGAGAGAAGGTGAGGCTGCAGGCTCTCTCTTCCACAGCAAGACTTCCTTAGAGGTCTGCCCCTTCCCCAGTGTGCAGCCGTCACTTCTTGGGTACCCTCTCCACCACCGGGGCCTTGACCTTAACACAGCTTCTCTTCCCCTCAGAGAGCTCTGGCTGCAGAGCGCCGACTAGCTGCCCAGTTGGGAGCCCCTGGCCCTCAGATCCCTGACCCTGCAATCGTCAGTGTTCGGTATGTTGAGGGGGCAGGTGTGAGCGGGTAGACTGTAATGTCGTAGGGACCATTTGAGGCAAGTAGAATGAGAGCCTACACAGTACTCAGGAAGGCTTGTTGAGGGGATTTGAGATGTTCTGGGAACCTTTGGAGGGAAAACAGAAATGGCAGGAGGAGGGGTGGGGAGAGCTTGGATTGGAAAGTTTCTGGGGTACCTGTCCAGCCATTTTTCTTCCTCTTGTTCAGACGCTGCTGGAGCTGTGGGACCTCCCTCCAAGGCCTCATTCCCTTTCATTACCTCGACTTCTCTTTCTGCTCCACACGCTGCCTCCAGGATCATCGCCGTCAGGCTGGGAAGCCGTCTTCCTGAACTCTTACAGCTCTGTCTGGGGCCAGCTCTAGGCCCTGAGCAGGCACATTCACACTGGCCCTGGGTTTCTTCCTCCCCTCGAAACCAGAGAGTATTTGGAAGACTAGGGTGAGGGCCATTCAGGAACCAGGGCAAAGACAGGGCCACAGAGGTATGTGGAGGTGCTACTGTCTCTGGAACTTTAATCACAATAAAGTTTGGCAAGGAAACTGCCCTTGTACTTACATTCAGGCCTGTGGCCTGTGGTTCCGTGTGGTCACTTTAGCCAGCACCAAGGGATCCTGCCCAGTCTGTGTCCCAGGTCCAAGGGTTACCTCTCCCTCAGTGCCCACTTAGCTGCATTGGCTCAGGGTCACTTTGTACCTCAGCTGAGAGGGAATAGACATATGTCCTGTGCAAGGTGCTGTTGAGGATGGGCCTGTCCAGGAACTGGACTTGGGGCTGGGGCGGCGCATTTTCCAGCTCCAGCAATGTGATTTTGTTGAGGGCTCCCCTAGGATACAGCAGGGGTCTTGGCACGTAGAGGGTCTGTTGTGGCCCCCGCTTTGTCCAGTAGCGGCCCAAGTTAAACCCATTGATCCAGACTTGGCCCTGGGGAAGAGGGAGGAGAGAGGAAAATAAAGGGTCAGCTCTCGGGGGCAGAATTAGCCCGTTTGGTTTCTAATCAGGAATAATCAGCCTCCTACAGGATTTTCCTCTCTTCCCACGCCACCCCCCACCCCAACCAGCATAGTCAGCAATACCTTGGTCCATCCAGGTAGATAGAGAAATGTGTCTCCACTTGAGCCTAAAATTGCAAACATTGTGGAGTAGAAGGTGGGGCCAGAGGGAGTTTGAGGATGTGACCTTTTCAGCAGCTGGAGGGGAAACCACCACTTTACAAGCTTATCAACTTTCAGAGGGAACATCAGCCACCTGGTAAGGATTGTTTGCCCCAGAACTGGTGGCTCTATGAGGCCCTGTGGAGAAGGCAAATGAGCATCCATCATTCACTAAGCTCTAAGTCTAGACTGTCCTTAAGCAAGCCCTGGGGTGCAGCTAGTGGCCATGTCTAGATGCCACAAGCCACTACTTTGTTACCTAACCCCTAAGGACATGACTCTTATTTATCTTTCATTAGACTCCTATCTTTCCAAGGGAGTTTGGCCAGTAAGAGTATGGGTGCAAGGGGGCTAGCAGAACTAGCTTACCTTGAAGTCACTGGTGTTCGACCCGAAACTGAGCCTCCCCATGCTCTCCAGCAAGACATCCAGTTTGGCCCCCACTTGCCCCGTCAAAAATAGTTTGTGTTTCATGTTTCGTTCCAAAACACCATGAAACACCTGTGGATAAGAGTATCTATGAGAGGCAGGACCCAGCATCTAGCTTGTGGCCACCACACAGGAAGCCAGGTTAGGATGCTTATTTGGAGGGCAAAGAGATTGTAGCCCTTCTGTCAGTTAGTCATACATTCTGGAACCTTATCCTTAGTTGAACCTTTCCTCATCCCAGCTTATCCCTGGACCCCTTGCAAATGTGAGCAGGCAATGGGAAAAGGTAGATATGGGGTCTTAAGGCTCAAGGGTGCTAGGCAGGAGAGGAAACGGGCTTACCCCATCCACCATCACGTAGGCACGGTCATGGACTCCATTGTTTGGCACCCAGAATCGTGTTGGCTCAGAAACAGTATTGCTCAGATAGGTCCGATACAACACAAAGCCATGGTCCTGGGTGGGGTAGAATGAGTAACTTAAGACAGACTGAGAGAGAAGAAAGCTGCTGTGCGGAAGATGCTGAGCTGAGGTAACCTGTGGCTACAGCTGTTGAAGAAGGTTGCCGTACTCGCAAGATGTGAGGTTATGCCTTACCTGCTTGACAGCCTCAAAGGTCATTGGCAAGATTGAATAGATGGGCCCTTGGGGGCATAGGTAGTTTAGGAAAGCCAGCAAATCCCCATCCTATTAGAATAAGGGGGAAGTATCAGAATTGAGGGCAGGACAGGCTGGGCTATTTAGAGAATAAAAGGAGTAGAATCAGAGAAAAGATGGGGAGGAGCTTACCAGGTGCAGTGTCAAAGGTCCGAGCATCATCTTGGGGCTGGGGGGAGGTAAAGGTCCCAAGGGAATTTCCTGGAACTGAGCCCAAATTCTCTCAGGAGCCATAAGAAAACCAAATGAACAACCCCTATTCCAAGATCCTAGCTCAGGGTTCTTAACCTGGGTTCCAGGTAAAAGCTTCAGGGGATGCTGAAGATCCAGTAATTTTGTATATAACTTGTGTGTATCTCCCCAGGTACTCCCATTTGGGAGGGTAAGAAATGCTTCCATGGGATGCTTGGAGAGCTCTGTGGCCCCAACCACCACCACTGATTTATGGGATCCCTTTACAAACAGTTTGGGCACTCCCTTCCCCAAAATTAATAAAAGCCTTTGGCGCTTAGTCAAGTGGTAGGGCACCTTGCTGATGACATCTCGAAGAGCAAAAAGCTTAGGTGTGGGGTCCCCGGCTTCAGATATGGGTGCATCATAGTCATAGCTGGTGGTAATTGGAAGAAAGCGTCCCTTCTCATCAGCACCTGGGGTCAAACCAATTTAATTAATTCAATATATCTTTTGGATGACAGACACTAAGCAAAGAAATTCATACAGAGAATTCTGCCATCAGAGGGAGCAGTGGTGGCCATATCCAGCTTCTAGACATCCTAATCTACCAGCTCTCAAATTCTGATTCTTGCTACTTCCCTGCTTCCACCCCAGGGACTATCTGGACTCACCATTCCAGTATCCAAAGTTGGTACCTCCATGGAACATGTACCTGAAGTGGGGGAGGGTGGGAGGAAAGGTAATAGCTGACCCACTGATTCTTAAGTTTCATCCCCAATACCCAGTTAACAGATTCATGTTGGCCCCAGTGTCTCCAGTTACATGTTCACACTGGCTCCCAACTTCAGCATGTTCTCTAGTCCTTTGGTTACAGAATGAACGGACCGTGTGGAGTGATTCTGGCCCCAGTAATCCAGCCAGCCTGTGTAGTACTCAGAGTTCACCTAGCGTGTAAAGTGAAAGGAACCGTGAGTGAGATGGGAGGTGAGCATGACCCATCCCAATCCTGCCTCTCGCTTTGATTGCCCTCCCTCTGGCTCCTCACCAGTGGCCCATGGGGTTCATACTTCCGAAGCAGGGTAAAGATTTTGGTCATGTTGTCAGCTGCAGAGAGGAGGCAAAGGTGAAAGATAAACATCATAGCAGAGGGGCCTCCTCCCCAACTCCACTCCTCACTCTTGCTCAGGAGACCTGGGCCAAAGTCTACAGTGGTATAGAGTCCCTCAAGGGAGCCACATTTGAGTCCCTCAGGCCCATCTGTGGTGAAGAGCAAGATCTCGTCTCCTAGTATTGCACGGAAGAGCCCAGCCAGGTGCCTCATGTAGTTGAAGTCACAGGCCCGGTAGCTACCATATTCATTTTCCACCTGCCAGGGGACAGGAGAAGCGGAGCTCAGCTATGAGGTGGAGAAGGTTCAGGACCCCGGCACCTCCTTTCCCTTGCCCAGTCAACTTTCCACTTGTACCTGAATGCTGATGATGTTACCCCCATTGTGATAGAGCCATGGATGTATCTTGGGCAGCAAGACCTTGAACCAGGAGTCCACTGCAGCAAGGAAGTCTAAAGGAAGGAGCAGTGCTCTGCTCATTAGGGTACCACCACCTCCGGAGCCCCCACCGCGAGCATCAGTGCTAGCAGTTTCAGTGCTGCCTGAACTCAGGGCTGCAGTTTGCATCCAACTTGTCCCCAACTAAATCTGGGAGCAGTTACTCTTGTCAGAAGAAACTCTCAACCCTAAGCACTTATATTTTTGCACGGCAATGAAATTGGAGCATAGGAAACCTTAAAGTTGTATTTCTTGTAAATTTATTTTTTAAATGTAAGAAAAATGTTAAGTACATCATATAGAGCTATTATTAGATAATCAATAAATACTTGAGATTGTGCTGAAGTAGCATGGGAATTCAGAGAAATGTAGAATGTCTCACCTGTACCCTGCTATAACTGACAGTCCAGATGACTGAAGCTGTCAAGTGAAAGATTATTATAACACGTATTGTGCCTTAAATTCTCAACTCCTATTTGTGATTTTTTTTTTTTTTGAGGAAGATTAGCCCTGAGCTAACTACTGCCAATCCTCCTCTTTTTGCTGAGGAAGACTGGCCCTGAGCTAACATCCGTGCCCATCTTCCTCTACTTTACACGTGGCATGCCTACCACAGCATGACGTGCCAAGCGGTGCCATGTCCGCACCCGGGATCCGAACTGGCGAACCCTGGGCCGCCAAGAAGTGGAACGTGCGAACTTAACCTCTGCGCCACCAGGCTGGCCCCCCTATTTGTGATTTTTGTGGATTCACCCTCAGGGTCTTCCTGCAAGTTACTACCTCTGCCTGACACTGTCTCCCTGCCCTCCTTCCTGGCCAACTCCAACTCAGGTGTCAGGTCTTAACTCGTACTTCACTTCCTCAAGAACACCTTTGCTATTCCAGATTAGGGTAGATCCCCCTGTTACACACTCTCGCATCACCTCATACTCCTCTTTCAAGCACTTGACAGATTACAATGAAGCATTTCTTTCTGTAATTGCTTCCTGCTGGTCTCCTCCACCAGTGAGCAGGAAGCTTGTCTGTCAGGTTCACTTGCTACATCGCTATCACTGAGGACAATGCCTAGCAGAGAGCAGCCTCTCCAAGGCGAGTTCAGTGAAAGATATTTTGGAGGATATTTTCGTATTCTTAAAACATTTAATTCTTTTACATTTTGTGTTCTGTATAAAGGAGGCCTAGGTTTTATTGCCTCCTTTAATCCAGGCATACATTATATCTCATTCAGCAAATATCTATGGTTGCTGACCATGCACCAAGCACTGTTCCAGGTGTTAGGGATACAAAATAGAACAAAACAGACAAAAATCTCTGCCATCATGGAATTTCCTTTCCAGTGAGGGAGGCAGATGATAAATTAAATAAAGATGGTGAGTTATGCCAAGGAGACAAATAAAGCTGGGAAGGAAGATATAAACTGGTGGGTAAGGGAGCTTAAATTTTAGAGCATGGCCCAGGGAACGCCTCCTGGAGAAGGAGATTCTGCAGGAAGACAGAGGAAGCACCTCATGCAAAGCAGGAATGTGCCTGGTGGGTTTGAAGAACAGCCATGAGGCCAGTGAACAATGAGGAGGAGAACAGATGTCAGGGAGGTGACCGGCCAAGTGGGAGGACTTAGTAGACCATTTTAAGGAATCCATGGTTCATATTCTGAATGAGAACCTTTTGCAGAGGTTTAAGCAGAGAAATGACATGATCTGAGATATATATAATTAAACTTCTATTTTAACAGGATCCCCCTGGCCGCTGTATTGAGAATAGACTACATGGGCGAGGGGCAAAGAAGGGCAACCAGTTGGGAAACTATTAAAATAATCTGGCCAACGGGCTGGCCCGGGTGCATAGTGGTTTAAGTTCACGCCCTCCACTTTAGTGGCCCGAGGCTCGCAGGTTTGGATCCTGGGTGCGGACCTACACACCACTCATCAAGCCATGCTATGGCAGCATCCTACATACAAAATAGAGGAAGATTGGCACAGGTGTTAGCTCAGGGCGAATCTTACTCACCAAAAAATAAATAAATAATAATCCAGCTGAGAGGTGGTTTGGACCAGGAAGGTGGCAGTGGGGGTGATGAAAAGTAGTTGAATTCAATATATTTTGAGGGTAAAGCTGACAGGATTTTCTGATAGATTGAATATGGGGTGTGAAAGGCATGAAACATACTGTAGTGTTTAGCCCAATCACTTGGAAAATGGAGTTACCATTAACTGACATGTGGAGATTGTAGGAATTGCTGGTTTGGGAGGCAATACCAGGAGTTTAGCTGTATCACTATGCCATTCATTCATTCATTCATTCATTCATTTATTTATTTGGTGAAGAAGACTGGCCCTGAGCTAACATCTGTGCCAGTCTTCCTCTATTTTTATGTGGGATGCCACCACAGCATGGCTTGGTGAGTGGTGTGCAGGTCCACGCCAGGGATCCAAACCACAAACCCCAGGCCGCCAAAGCAGAGCCTGAAAACTTAACCACTGCACCACCGGGTTGGCCCCTCATTAAGCCTTTTAGATCTCCAAAGGCAGAAGTCAAGCAGGCAGCTGGATATACGTCTTTGGAGGCCAAGGGATGGTCCTGACTGGAGATACATATTTCAGAGTTATTAGCTACTGGGCGGAATTTAAAGCCATGAGAATGGATGAGATCATCTAGGGAGTGAACATAGAAAAGAGAAGTGTCCAAGGACTGAGCTCCAAAACACTCCAGCATTTAGCAGAAAGGGAACTAGAGAAGCAGCAGGAAGAGACAGAGCAGGAGTGGTCAGAAAGATTGTGGGGGCAGGGGCAAGGACCAGGTAAGTGTGGTGTCATGGAAGCTGAGAGAAAAGTGTATTTCAAAGGACAGAGTGATCAAGTGTGCCAAATACTGCCTGTATGTCAAGGAGGACAAGGCCTAAGAAATCACCATGGATTTAGCAATGAAGAGGTCGCTAGTTTTCTTGAGAAAAACAAAGATTGTATGTTGGTGTTCTATTGATACTTTATCATTTTAAATGTATTTCATGGTCAACTGAGTTTGGGAAGTGCTATAGGGGGCATAAAGCTCTCCAGCACCCTAAGAAGTGGAGCAGTCCCTGGAGAGTCCCCAGCAGCTACAGGGCATTAATCAGAGTAATCTTTTTTTTTTTTTTGAGGAAGATTAGCCCTGAGCTAACTACTGCCAATGCTCCTCTTTTCTTGCTGAGGAAGACTGGCCCTGAGCTAACATCCATGCCCATCTTCCTCTACTTTATATGTGGGACGCCTGCCACAGCATGACTTGCCAAGCAGTGCCATGTCTGCGTCCGGGATCCAAACCGGCGAACCCCGGGCCGCCGAAGTGGAATGTGCACACTTAACCACTGCGCCACTGGGCCAGCCCAAGAGTAATCTTTTTAAAATGAATAAATCAGATAAAATTATTTCCTTGCTCTAATGACTTCCTATTTGCACCTGAAATGAAATCCAAACTCCTTGAAATATTGGGCATCTCAGAGCTTAATCTTGAGTTCTCATCCTTTCTTTCTCTATGCTCTTTCCCCAGGTGATGTCCCAATACCCTTGGATGTAAACGCCATATTTACCCTGATGACTCCCAGATTTATATCTCTAGCTCAGAGCTCTCCCAAGCCCCACACTCACACATCCTATTGCTTACTTAATATCCTCGCTTGAGTGTGATACGATAAAAATTTTACATGACCAGAAGTATTGCTTTTCCCTCCAAAAGTTGTCCCATTGCCACCCCTAGTCTTCTAGATCTTCCCTGTGTCAGTAAATGACACCACCATCTTGACTGGCCAGAAACTTGAATCCTTTCTTTGCAGACCCTACCCACACTGTCCCCACCTGTTCCCATCAAAATCTATCAACAAATCCTGGTGATTTTTTTTCTCTAACCTGTATCTCAATTCTGCCCTCTTCTTTCCATTTCCACCACTATCACCCTAGTCAGGAGCCATCATCTCTCTCCTCAACCACTACAGCCATCGCCTCCCAATTAGATTCTCCACCTCCACTCTTGTTCCCCTCAATCCACTCTCCACGTCCAGGCTAAAGTAACCTGAAAACAAACCTGATATGTCTGGTTATACTCTTTCAATGGCTTTCTACTGTGCTTAGAATGAAATGCAAACTCCTCACAATGGCCTACAAGGTCCCATGTTAACAGTCCCTATCTATCTCCGATTTCATGTCGTACTGCTCTCTGCTTTATCCACTATACTCTAGCCATGCTGGCCTCAACCATGCCATGTTCTTTCCCATCTCTGGGCCTTAGAATATACCATTCCCTCTACCTGCTCATTCTCGCCTCACTCTTCATATGACCAGAGCTTTCTCTTCCCTGGAGTCAAGTGAAATGTCACCTTCTCAGAAAAGCCTTTTCTCACCTCCCTCCCTAAAAGAGGCCCACTCTGTTATTCACGATCTCAACTCTTTGTCTATTTTCTTGTGTGGTATCTTTAGAGCTTGCAATAATCTTAGAGGTTTTTGGGTTTTTTTAAGAACCTGTTTCTTTCACTATAAGCTTCACTGCACAGGGACTGGGTCTGTCTGGTCCTCCAGTTTCTAGCATCCTACTGGGCATGAAGGACACACTCAATAAATATTCGAATGAATGATCTCCAACTTGGGGATGGTCCCTTCTGTTTTGGGCACCCAAATGACTCATTTTCTTGTTGTTTGCTTTTTTCTGTGTTACATCTTTTGTCTCAACTCACCTGGATCTGAGGTTCTCAAATGAATTTTAGGTTTTCGAAGCAACCAGGCTGGGAGACCCCCCTGAGACAAACATAAAGACAACAAAGCAGCATTTAGGTTTTCTTGTTTGGGAGTGGAGCAGGGAGGTAAGAAGAGAGGAAGTTGCGTAGAGGGCTGGAAGTGGCCGGAGCACGTGGGCAGATGGGTGTAGTCTAGGATCCGCACATGGTTGGCTGTGGCTCTGTTCCTTCTCCAACTAACTCACCATATCCCACTCTGCACAGATGTAAGGTCCTGGTCTCAGTATGACCAACAGGTTCGCTATAGCTGCCTCATTCAGAAATGCAATGAGGTCCCGGCTGCCATGAAAGTTATAGACCCCAGGCTCTGGCTCATGGTAGTTCCAGGGCACATAACTGAGAAAGGAAGAGGTTAACAGGGCCCACGGTGGTAGGGAGGTGCCGGGGAGGCCCAAGGGCTCAGGCTTTGCAGGGAACCTCTGGGAAGCTGTTGGAAGGAGATCCCTCGGCCCTTTCCCACACTTGGCCTGGAAGCCCTGGAGCTCTAATCCCTCCTCATACCCAGCCAGTCTTCCTGTCCCGACCCCCTTCTTCCGGGGGTAGTAGGAAGAGTCAATCCCACCCCTCCATGGCTCTCAGGAGCACTTCTTACAACTGCACAGCGTTGAGGCCACTCATTCGCATCTTGAAAAGCCGGTCTGCCCAAAGCACCCGCGGTACCCGAAAGTAGTGCAGGCTGCCAGACACGTAGCGGAACGCGACCCCATCCAGGAGGAATCTGTCATTATCCCGATCCACTACGAACGACCGAGTGTCTGCCTGCAAAGGGAGAGACCATGCTCAGCAGAGGTCTGGAGTTGGGGGTCAGCCTCTGCCAAGAGCAGAGGAGATGGAACTAGCCCTGCCCATTGTTTTATGTTCACTTTCTTTCTCTCCTCTGCCAGATCCGATCCCACCTCACCGCACCCAGCCGGCCGGTTCAATCCTCTCATCTTACCCGGGGCAGAAGCAGCGTCAGGAGCGGCAGCAGCAGGGAGGGAAGGCAGGGCGGTTTCTTGGGAGCCATGGCGCTTACAGAGGTCCTGTAGTCAGAGACTGCGGTCCGGCGGTCACGTGGTGGATTCCTGGGAGGGAACTTCAGCGAGCAAGGGGGCGGAGACCACCTCAAATTGCCAGGCAATTAGCCTGGACTTTGTCTCCAGCCTGCAGCCACCCACGACTCTACTAGTGTGTAAAATCCTCTATATCTTGAACCAGCTTCATCAGCGTCACCTGGGAGCTTGTTAGAAATGCAGAGTCCTACCTCAGACCTATAGAATCAGAATTTGTATTTTAACAAGATTCCTGGGTGACCCTACGCACATTCAAGATTGAGAAGCAGTGCTCTACTAGGCTGAGCTCCCTGAGGATAGGGAGCGCCTTGTCCCTTGAATCCTCAACTTCTAGCCCAGGGCCAGGCAGGTTAAATATAGATGAATGTCAGAATAAGGGGGCTAAAACAGGTTCAGAACCAAGGGAAATTGTAGGAAGAAATTCCCAGTGATGTGAAGTGGGCAGCGGGGGGGCGGGGGGCAGAGGGATGTAGCAGGTTACAAAAGGGATCTTTTTCCTAGAGAGCCCTGTTTCAGTAAAAGAGAACATCTAGCCCATTCCATCTTCTTTGGAAGTGCCCCCCTCCTCCAATTTATCCCTGACTGCCTGGGCAAGAGATATCAAGGACAACTGCCTGGTGCCAAGGCTTGGGAATTTGCCAATTTCCATGACCTCCTGCCTTCACAGTCCCAAGCCTGGGATGTGAGGACCAGGGCAATAATAATTATTATTTCTGTTTATTGACACTTACTGAGAGCTGTGTGTCAGATATTGTGCTAAGCACTTTACATCTCATTTAATCTTCAAATAACTCCACGAGGTAGATAATTATCATTCCCATTTTACAGATGAGGAACCTGAGGGTCGGAAATATTAAGTAGCCTGTCCAAGGTCACACAACTACTTTAGTAGAGCTGGGATTTGAACTAGGCAGTCTGATCTCACTGTTCATGCACTTAATCTTAGGTACTATTATACCTATTTTATAGTTAGGGAAAGTGAGGCTCCCAGAGGTTACGTAACTTGTCCGAGGTCACACAGCTAGTAGGCTGTTAAGACTGGATTTAGACCCTAGTCTGGTTCAAGAGCCTGAGCTCTTAACCACTGAGATTAGGGTAGTGGGATACAGGTCAGAGCCCCCAAGGTTATACTGATCAGAGCTCCAGGGGTCCAGGCGGCCAGTACCCGCCCCTCCTTGCATCCTCCAGCGCGCCCAAGGATGAAGCCTCCTACCTCAGGCATTGGGAGATGGAGGTCCTGGGGGCCTCGGGCCGAGCCCGGCTTTGCTCCCCTTTGGCGTAGGTGCCTGCGTCTTGATCCCTACTGAAGGCCAGGTGTGGGACCCTCTGCGGGTCCTGGGACCCGTCCTTCTGCAGGCCTAGCCAGCCCCGGACCTGCCAGGTCCACGCCCAGACATCCTCCGGATGCCGGCGCGTTGCTAGGATACCGCGGGCCATTACGCCAGCGCGGACTGATGACGTAACCGCTGCTTCCGGTCCCTGGTACTTCCCTGCGGCCCGAGCCAGGTCAGTGGGGAGTCTGGGCTGGCTAACCCCGAACTCTGTGCGCCGAGGCTGGGGGTGGGCTCTGCAAGGGGTGGGCCCGAGCCTCGCTCCACCTTCCCCCGGAACTACCCTCTGCCCTATCTTTGCGGCCCGACGGGCGTGGGAGCCGGGCCGCCCGAAGGTGGGCTGGTAGTGGAGGAAGCGGTCAGGTAGTCGCTGTGTGGCCTGAGGCTTTAAGGCACCTGACCCCGGGCTTCTTGGAGCTGGCGTCGCCAGGACCCGTTTTCTCTAGGTTCCGAGACCTGGGCCTGAGCTCTCCACATTGAGACCTCAGGGGTCGTCTGGATTGTGCGCGACCCGCTACCCTGCCGGTTTTTTCCTTCCAGCATGATCCACTGGGCCTCCAGGGCATCGCCTGGAGGAGCCCACTCAACGTGGACGCACCCTTTGGCAGCCTCAGACCGGCTTTGAGGAGGATGACTGAGACACTATGGGCCACGCGCTGTGTGTCTGCTCTCGAGGAACTGTCATCATTGACAATAAGCGCTACCTCTTCATCCAGAAACTAGGGGAGGGGTGAGTGTTTGGAAAGTGCTTAGCTGGTCCCCAGGGTGATGGTGATTGAAGGACAGCAGTCTGCACATGATAGGGGCACAAAGGTTTTCTCCTCTAACCTATTCTTTAACTCACCTGACAGAGCCTAGCCACGTGGTAGTCAAGAAACTGGATTCTGGAGCCAGACTTCCTAGATCCACCTTGTGTGACCTTGATAAACCATGGTTTCTTCATCTGCTTAGCGGAGAGAATTATCTTGTCACTGATGGAACTGTGAGATTTAAATGAGATAATGCATATAAAATGGCTCGCCTAGTGCCTGGTTCAGAGCACTTGATAAAGGTTGACTGTTACTTATTTAATATTTTATTGAGCATCTGTCATGTGCAGAGCACTGTGTTAGGACCATAGGACCTCAGGGATTACTGTGTTCCTGCTCTTGAGCTCAAAGTGTAATAATCTTAAGATGTCTCTTAGAGCCACATTTAGGGAGGGTTTCTACTAATTGGGGAAGGCACCCGCCTCTTCTCCTAGGGAATTCCTCTGAGTCCAAGCAGTGTGGGAGATGACTGTGGTCCTTCACTGACCCCTTTGGCCCACAGTGGGTTCAGCTATGTGGACCTAGTGGAGGGGTTACATGATGGACACTTCTACGCCCTGAAGCGAATCCTGTGTCACGAGCAGCAGGACCGGGAAGATGCCCAACGAGAAGCAGACATGCATCGCCTCTTCCATCACCCCAACATCCTTCGCCTTGTGGCTTATTGTCTGAAGGAGCGGGGCGCTAAACATGAGGCCTGGCTGCTGCTACCTTTCTTCAAGGTCAGAAAGTCTCCTGGCTACAGAGGGGGTTCCAGCAGAGCCAAGGACCAAGGGCTGTGGGAGCAGGCAAGCTTTTTAGGAAGCAGAGGCTGTGTCCTGGGTTTGACCACTTCAGATTTGGGGTTCAGAGGAACCCTAGTGGGACTGTGGGGTGTGTGTGGTGAAAGGGTTGATAGGCTTTTAACATAGGGAAGGGATCGGGCTCAGTGAGCAGACTTGAAACACAGCTCCAGCTGTGGGGAAACTTGTGTTGCAGAGAGGTACACTATGGACTGAGATAGAACGGCTCAAGGACAAAGGTAACTTCTTGACTCAAGATCAAATCCTTCAGCTGCTGCTGGGTATCTGCAGAGGACTTGAGGCCATTCACGCCAAGGGTTATGCCCACAGGTCAGTGCGAGGGCCCTGTGTACTTGCTGAGACAGAAGGAAGAGCCTCTCCAAGAGAAATGAGAGGTCTCTGCTCTCTTCCCAAGGAACAGCCCCATGATTCTTGCCCCCTGGGATTTCAGCCTCCCTGTCCAGGGATACTCATGGGTCATTTCCACTTCCCTCCAGGGACCTGAAGCCCACGAATATCTTGCTTGGAGATGAGGGGCAGCCGGTTTTAATGGACTTGGGTTCCATGAATCAAGCATGCATCCACGTGGAGGGCTCCCGCCAGGCTCTGGCCCTGCAGGTGAGAGTCTCCAGGTTCCTTTGCCCACCTGTTCCCCATTCTTGACCTCTTCTGGTGCAGGCCCCAATTTGGTCACATGACCATGACCTGTACCCCACTTTTGAGCTCTGGGGCCACTGTTCCAGGACTGGGCAGCTCAGCGGTGCACCATCTCCTACCGGGCCCCGGAGCTCTTCTCCGTGCAGAGCCACTGTGTCATCGATGAGCGGACTGATGTCTGGGTGAGGAGCATGTGGGTGGGAATCTGGGTAGGGAGGAATGCTGCTCTGCACCTTTTGTCGGGGAGAGGAGCAGGTCTTTGGTTGCTAGTGCATGGGGCCCCAGGCACCATGTATGTCCACATCCCCCTCCGCTTCCTTCCTGGGAACTGTCACTGTACTCAACTGCTCAGGAAGTGGTAAAATCCCGGGGTACAGTTAAATGTCAGGGCTGAAGGCAGTGACTAAGCAAGGGGTGCAAAGGCCTCCAGCTCACCAGCAGTTTCTTTGGGCCCTGATGGTGCCACATGGCTAAGGTCAGTATATACATTTGAGCTTATGTAGTCTCCTTTCACTACAGAATTAAGAGGAGAGGTATCTCCATTGGTCCTCTTCCTAGGAATAACCAAATTATGCTCAGTCCCTAGGCTGCGTGTTATATGCCATGATGTTTGGGGAAGGTCCTTATGACATGGTGTTCCAGAAGGGTGACAGTGTGGCCCTTGCTGTGCAGAACCAACTGAACATCCCGCAGAGCCCCAGGTGAGCAGGTACAGGGGCACCAAGCATTTCAGACTCCTGCCTGACATTCACGGAGTTGGAGCCATAGCACAGGGGACGTGTGCCCTGCAGTCACCCTGCCCTCCTCCCACAGGCATTCTGCAGCAATGCGGCAGCTGCTGGCTTCAATGATGACTGTGGACCCGCAGCAGCGCCCTCACATTCCTCTCCTCCTAAGTCAGTTGGAGGCACTGCAACCCTCAGCTCCGGGCCAGCACACTACCCAAATCTGAATAAACCAGTGGCCACATTGAGAAGGTGGCCCCTGTGCCTTGGAAGGAGGCCCCTATCCTTCATTGCCATCTGTCCACTCTATCCAGGACTGCTCTCTTATAGTTGGGGGCAGCTCAGTCTTCTGTCTCTGCTTCTGCTGTTACCCCAAGAGCAACAACTGAACAGGGGGCCTGACTGAGCTGGGGTAGGAAGGGGGGATGGGAAAAGGGAAACTGATAGAATCTGTCAAGGCTCTGAACAGGACTGCTGAGCTTCCATCATGTCTGCTCCAACTCTGGGAGCAGGAGAATGTATTAATAGAATAAAGTGAAAACAGCTTGGTGTACATCTTAGTCTCATTATTCCTGCAGTGAGAGAAGAGGTACAAGGGGCCCAGAGTCTGGTTGTCATTTCCAGGGGAGCAGCCTGGGAAGAGGGACTGGCATAGAGTCAGGAATGGCGTGGCCATCATTCCACATCAGCAGGCAGGCATCCTTACCTTAGAGCTGGCTGGTTGGCGGTGGGCAGTTCTAGTTTGTCTTAGTCAAAAACTTAAAGCTGCTCTGGCTCAAGCTGGCTTCTATGCCAAGAACTGGGACCAGAGCCCCCTAAAAGCACCCTCAACCCATTCTTTCCTTCCTTCAGTCCCAGGGGTGGGTAGCTTAGTCAAAGCAGCCCAGCCGGTTTGCCAGGCAAGGGCTTCTGGGTGGGGACACCTGAGGAAGCTTTGGGACAGCTACGTATGCAATAGGTCTCCCAGCCTTAGCCTGGGGGCAAGAGGAGTGGAGGTGGCAGCCATTTTGGCCCAGTCTCACCCAGATGGTTCTAGCTCACACATGGTTAATGATTAATGAGGCCAGTGTGGTGTGGCAGTATCCAGCTGCCACTTCCTGCCTACTCTGCTGAGTAAACAGGGGCCCTGCCTTTGCTGGGCTTGAAACCTGTTCCCCAGGGAAGGGCACTGCGTCCCTGAATCACCAGGGAGGGGAGGCAAGGGCAAGGTTGGCATCTCCTGCTCCTGAGATTGAAGCTTCTTCCCCCAGCTGTGCACACCCCCACATGCTGATGTCAGTGTGGGCCCTGGGGTGCCTATTAGCAAAGTTGAGATTTTCCCCAGGGTCCTGGCAGGAGGCTCCCACCAGCTACGCCGAGGCTGAGGGCAGAAAGAAAGCACAGACAGAGGGGAGACAACCTGACTTTTAATGGCACAGCCCTAGGCCCCAGCAAAGCGGCAAGGCAGACAGTAAGCTATGCAAAGCTGCTGGGAGGTGTGGTGACACACACAACTCGAGGAGATCGCCCTTGTTCCCTCCCATCCCCCAAGCTTATGACTAGGCTCCGTGCCCAGGAACTCTGGCCAGCTCAGCCCCACTCCCAAGCCCTCATCACACACAGAGGTGTCTGGGCCAAGCTTGTTCCCAGAGTCAGTGAATGTAGAAGCTGCAGCAGAATAGGGTAGCAGTCTAACTCTCAAATACAGAAAGTGCTGGACTTTCACTCCTACTTGGAAAGGAAGTGAAGACATATCCTTCAACAGCTTGTGGCGGGACAGACTGGTCCAGGATTCGGTCCTCATTACCTCCCTATCCTGGGTGCCCCTAAGATCTTACATCAAGAGGGTCCTGTTTCCTGGGCCTGGCAAGGGCCCTTTGGCAGGTCTCACCTTCAGCCACAAAATGGAAAGGGTCATGAGCAGCAGATAGTGAGGGTGGCGGCAGCAGAAGCAGCACAAAGGGGAAGCAGCAGCAGCTCAAGCGCTCACAGAGGGGACAAGAAACCGTGCTTGGAGACTCTTTATTTTGAAAGGATTCTGCAATAAACATAGTGAGTGGGCTCCAGGCAGCTCTTCTATTCTTCTCCCTCATCCTCGTCCTCATAGGAGTCGATGCCCACCTCCTCGTAATCCTTCTCCAGAGCAGCCATATCCTCCCGGGCCTCGGAGAACTCACCCTCCTCCATGCCCTCACCCACGTACCAGTGCACAAACGCCCTCTTGGCATACATCAGGTCGAACTTGTGGTCCAGGCGGGCCCAGGCCTCGGCGATGGCAGTTGTGTTGCTCAGCATGCACACGGCACGCTGCACCTTGGCCAGGTCACCCCCGGGCACCACAGTGGGTGGCTGGTAGTTGATACCAACCTTGAAGCCCGTGGGGCACCAGTCCACGAACTGAATACTGCGCTTGGTCTTGATGGCAGCGATGGCGGCATTGACATCTTTGGGTACCACGTCTCCACGGTACAGCAGGCAGCAGGCCATGTACTTGCCATGACGGGGATCACACTTCACCATCTGGTTGGTAGGCTCGAAGCAGGCATTGGTGATCTCTGCCACTGACAGCTGCTCGTGGTAGGCCTTCTCTGCAGAGATGACTGGCGCATAGGTGGCCAGGGGGAAGTGGATGCGAGGGTAGGGCACCAGGTTGGTCTGGAACTCTGTCAGGTCCACGTTGAGGGCCCCGTCAAAGCGCAGGGAAGCTGTGATGGAGGAGACAATTTGGCTGATGAGGCGGTTGAGGTTGGTGTAGGTCGGGCGCTCGATGTCCAGGTTGCGACGGCAGATGTCATAGATGGCTTCATTGTCCACCATGAAGGCACAGTCTGAGTGCTCCAGGGTGGTGTGGGTGGTCAGGATGGAGTTGTAGGGCTCGACCACAGCCGTGGACACCTGGGGAGCTGGGTAGATAGAGAATTCCAGCTTGGATTTCTTGCCATAGTCGACAGAGAGCCGCTCCATGAGGAGGGAGGTGAAGCCAGAGCCAGTGCCCCCTCCAAAGCTGTGGAACACCAGGAAGCCCTGAAGACCTGTGCACTGGTCAGACTGAAAGACAAGAAAAAGAGCAATGTGGGTAGGGAAGGCGTCTGAGGAACACTATCTTCTGGTTCCACTAAACCCTAAAATATCTCAGGAGTCAGGGCAAAGATGAGTATTTTACAGCAGCAGCACACTCGAACACATACAGTTAGAAATGACCCCCTGATATGGATCTGGAAAAAACAAACGTTCCTGACCATTAACATCATCTCTAAAGCTCCCTGCCTTTTGTCCCAAATTCTCACCAGCTTGCGGATCCGGTCCAGCACGGGGTCAATGATCTCTTTGCCAATAGTATAGTGACCACGGGCATAGTTGTTAGCGGCATCCTCTTTTCCAGTGATGAGCTGCTCTGGGTGGAAGAGCTGCCGGTATGGGCCATTTCGGATCTCATCTGGAAGGGCATAAACCACATTAGGGCACAAACCACAAGGCTGTGCTCAGCAGGGACCTCCCTCCCCCAGGCTGGTGGCTGCGGTCGGGTGTTTGGAAGAGCTCATCCTTCTGCCAGCCTGAGATACCAGCGTGAGGGAGAAACCCAGACCTGCTGCCCAGACCGGCCTGCGATAAGTTTGCCTTCTTTAGCTTTAAACAGGGGAAGTTTTCAGGGCCAGGAAAGCCAGGTCTAGACCCCCTCCCTCCAGAGAGAAGCTTAGAGACACTCTCCACTCCCCTCAATTCCACCCCCTCTTCCTCTCACCAATTACAGTGGGCTCCAAATCCACAAACACTGCCCTGGGCACATGCTTTCCGGCACCGGTTTCACAGAAGAAGGTGGTGAAGGAGTCGTCCCCTCCTCCAATGGTCTTGTCACTGGGCATCTGCCCATCAGGCTGAATCCCATGTTCCAGACAGTAGAGCTCCCAGCAGGCATTGCCCATCTGGACACCTGCCTGCCCCACATGGACTGAGATGCATTCACGCTGAGGGATAGAGAGAGGGGAAACAGCATAAGCCCCACATCCAAAGTCCTCACCTGATGAGCCTCTCTCCCACCCTATCACCTACCAGCTAGGATGACTCACTTGGCAAAAGTGGAGGTTTGGGCTGGGCTGAGGTCAGAAGAGGCTGGCAGCCTGCCCAGGCTCCCCTGCATTGCACTTCCCAACCTTAGTCTACTACATGGGGACCTTGTCAAGAAAGAGCTGTGGCTCCTCATGACCCTGCCACATTCTCAGGATACTCAGGGAGGACAGAAAGGGCAAATGCATATGAGCAGGGCAGACACTGCAGTAACTGAGACAAGGATGAGTGACTTTCCACCTGTTCCTGACCCTACTCCCACAAACCAGCATCTCAAGAGCCTCAAAAGGCACAGAAGGCTTTCCCAGAGCAGGGAGGTAATAGCTAGAGGCCCCCACTTGGTTAATTCTTTGCTTTGAGGTTGAACAACTAGAATTTCACATTACTCTTCTTCTTTCTTTCCCGTGGGCTCCAGAGGTGTCTCTGCCTTGCAGTCTGGCATCAACTGACCACACTGGCCGTCAGGATGCCGTCTCCCCACCTGTAAATCCCATCTGGCTCTGGGGATCAATCCCATCTGGCTCCTTTCCCCACTTCCACCCCCCACACTCTGGGTGTCTTCACCACCTTCATCAATGCGCAGCCCTCACACAAACAGCACAGATGGCAGGTGCAGGCAATAAGGGGCAGGTGCGGGTAATAAGGGGCAATAAGCATGGTGGGCACTGGGGCACTCGCAGTCCTAGTCTTGACCCTGCCAGTCTGAAAGTAACTCCTAAAGAGCCAAAGTGGTTCGGGCGCAGGGGTCGCCCAGCCTCCCTTCCCAACACCGAAATGGCGGGGTGACGGTTTCCAAATACCCAGAAAAGGAAGCGGAACCTGTGGTGAGGCCCCGGAGGTAACCCGCCCTGCCCTGGGTAGAGTGAGCGCCATCCTGCACCCCGGCCCTGCATTCGCCCCCCCCCCCCCCCGCCCCCCCTTCTAGATTCTTTCCAGTTACATCCCAGCCGAAAGCGAGGATTGGATTTCGGCCGCGGTCCCTGGGCTATAAATACCACCCCCCTACACACCTCTCCCCCCTCCCCCCAACCTGGCCTCAGCCCGTGCTCTCGCTCAGCGCCAGCTGTCTCTGCCCGTCCGCGTACCCGAGCTCTGGCTGCAGAGGGGCCGGCTCGCCTCACGAGGCCGAACCCCATTCTTGCCACCCCTTCTGGCTCAGAAGCGGGGTGCTGAGTCACGGGGGTGGGGGGGAAGCGGGTAGGAGGGATGTACACAGTGGGAGGAAAAGGCGATGCTGGACCCAGTAATTTGACCCCTTTCCACCTTCCTGCTCCAAGCACGTGTTTAGTCAGTTCCAAGGACCGGGGGGAGGGGGAAGACGCTAGGGACAGGGGGCAGCCAAGCGGGTCCTCCTTCGCCCGCGGAAAGGACTGGGCGCGGGACCGCGTGACTCCCTTCCGGAGGGTTAGGGCACAAATACTTGGTGGAGCAGGAGGAGATTTCCAGGAGGAGTCCTCTCTGCTAGTGAAGAATCCTACCCCACGCCATCTCCCTTCCCCAGACTCCGAAAGTGGACGACACGGCTCGGCCAAAGTCACCAGGAGGGGGTGGGGGGAATGCAAAAACCCTCGCATCTCCTCGAGACCCGGAACGCGGGATGGAGGGCCCCGAGCATCCCGGGAGGGAGCGTCCCCGAAGAAGAGCGGCAATTAGGGGACGGGTGCGACCCCAGCGGGGCCGCACTCACCATGGCGAGTCGGGCGGTGAGTCTCACGTAGAGTCCGGGTGACGGGTCTCGGTGAGAAGTGCGCTAGCTGCAGTGCCGCACCGCCCTTATAGGCGAGGGGCGGGCCCGCGCGCTCCGCTCGCCCAATAGGGGATGGGAGGCCCGGAGGCCACGCCCCCGAAGGGCAGGCAGCCCCGGGGGGTGGGGTCAGGCGGTTCCCCTCCCCCTACCGGACCTGGATCTCTCACCTGTCCAACTTGGGTTAGGTGTAGCCGCCCGGGCTTTAACCCTTCGCTCCTGGATTTGAGCCGACGCTCCGGGTTCCCCAGCTCCGCTGCGGGGACGCAGGGCGCGGGGCCAGCGCGCGTGCCGCCTGCACCTGCGTCATGGGGGCGCCCGTCGCTCAGGTGTTCTGATTTGGGCCGAAGGCTGTAGAGGCTGTCCTTCCTAAGTGGCTGCAGCCGGCCTTCGCCCGTGCCCTCCCCGCCCCGCCTCCCTGGAGGCTCTGGCTGACCGCCTGGCTCTAGCCCCGGAAAGCTCTTGCAGCGGCACGCGGCCTGCTGGTCCCCGGACGGGACGGCTGGCCTTCGCCAACGCCTGCGGGCGGCCGAGGACCGAGGGCTGCACAGCCTGAGCCCCAGGATGCCGATCTCTTAAGCTGCCCCGCAAAGCCAAGCCCCGCAACCTGTCTGCTAGGGCTGACCCAGGGAATCTGCTGCGGGTCCCCAGCTGCCCACCGGTCAGCGGCTCCGTCATCATCGCCGTCACTATTAGCGAGCCCTGGCCGCTGCCACCTGCCCGCTTTCCTGCTGCCAGAACCGCCGGCGCTCTGGACTGAAGCTCTCAGGACCTGGATTCGCATCCTGACTGCCCTACGTGACCTTGGGCAAGGGACTTAACCTCACCGAGTCCTTGGCATCTTCGTTGGTGACAAGCAGACAACGATTCCACCCTGAAAGCATTGTTGTGAGGTCTCAAAATGTTGACTCTGAAGAGGGAAAAAGGAAAATGGAGATTCTGATATCAGGGCTGATTTTGACTTTCCTATCCTGTTTGTAAGCCACGTGCAGGATGGGCCACCTGCATCTTTTTTTTTTAATTTTAATTATCTTATTGAGGTCATATTGGCTTACAACATTGTAAATTTCAGGTGTACATCATTGTATTTCAGTTTCTGTATAGACTGCATCGTGTTCACCACCCAAAGTCCAGTGTGTGTCTGTGTGTGAAGACTAGCCCTGAGCCAACATCTCTTGCCAATCTTCCTCTTTTTGCTTGAGGAAGATTGCCGCTGAGCTAACATCTGTGCCAATCTTCCTCTATTTTGTGTGGGATGCTGCCACAGCATGGCTTGATGAGCAGTGCTAGGTCTGCACTGGGATCCCAACCCGCAAACCCCATGCCGCCAAAGTGGAGTGCGTGACCTTAACCACAGACCTGCCCCTGCCACCTGCATCTTAACACCTGCCTCAGTGGTCAGGCGGAGCCCTCAGCAGAAGCTCTTCCTTCTTTCTACCTTTCATTTTCATTTCTTGCAAGAATGGGCTTTTCGATCTACTTCTGCTTTCCCTTAACATACCTTACATGTTCTAGCTGTCTCCCTTCACTGGGGAAATCATCAGGAAATGCCCCATGTGCCCAATGGCACATCCTTTAAAAGCAGTCTCCCAGGCTAGTCACTTGGAAAAGATTGCCTCTGCTACGATAGTGCTCCCTAGGGCCCAGGCTGTGTGACAATACAACACAACAGGATAAAATAACTAACAATGGCAACTTTTGACCAACAACATAGCCAATTGACACTTTACTTAGGCAAGGGGTGGAAAGGAATACAGGAAATATGACAAGGTCTCTCTTCCCGGTAGACTTGCCATCTGGTTGGAAGAACAAGACTCATTCGTAAGAAAGAAAACTGACAAGGGCAGAGAGTGAGGCTGCTGTGGGAAATGGGGTCATGGTCTCTACAGAGCAAGGACCTTGATGATTACAGGACGCATGGCCTCTTGCAGACTTTCCCCACACTCTTTTTTCCTTGTCCACCTCCACCCCAGCAGAGTGAGTGTCATAAGAGACTTGAGCTGTCTTAGCAAAACCCTAAACCTCTTTGACCTTCAGGTTCAGGTTCTTCATTTGTAAAACGGGGATAACAACTTTGGGTTGTGAGGACCAGATACATTTGGGGATGTGTACATACACAGCAAAGCACTGTGTAAGCAGCTGACTGCATTCCTAGAGCATTTTATTCATTTATTTTAGCGTGGGTGGCTCATGATGCTGCAATTATTTGTGTGCATGCCCATCTTACTAGATAGCAAACCTGTTGAAGATAAGGACTTTTTCTTATTCATGTTTGTGTCCCTAGTTCCTAGTATGGTGCTTAGCACATGGCAAGCATTTGCTAAATGTCAGATGAATTGTTTCACTTCAGAGCTGGGACTAAAATTAGGGCAGAACTCTAAGAAGCCAGCAGTTGCAAATTGGCAGCCAGAAGGCCAGATTTCCTCTCAGAAATGTTTTGTTTGACCTTCGCAGTGTTAACTCGCATAGTGTTTAGAATATGAAAAAAAATCAGGAATTGGGGCATCCCCAAGACCACTCCCATGCGAGGAGATCTGCTGGAAGGGCTCACAGGACTTAGCCTAAGGATGTACTCCCAGCTAAGGTTTATTACAGTGAAGTAGGAAGGTTGCACAGCTGGGTCAGGAGAGAAGGCACAGCAGTCTGAAGGAATCTCTGCCCTCTGCCTCCCATGAGGGCTCACACGGTGTACTTTTCCTCTAAAGCGAAAATGGAGCAACATTCCCTGCAGTGTTTCTGCCCAAGGAAGCCCACTAGAGACTCAGCTCCCAAGGCTTTTAGTGGGCGCTGATCACACAAGCACCTCTACTTTGCACATACCAAAATTCCAGACTCCAAGAAGAAAAGCAGGTGTTCAGCATAAGCCGTATTGTTTACACCCACAGCGTAGGCACAGCAAACCCTCCTCATCAGTTAACTGTTACCTGGGAGCACCCTAAGAGTGGAGTTCCAAGATGCTAAGGGCCAACCTTGCCAGCAGGACTTTCTAAGGATAGCAGTCTCAGGCTGCTGTTATGTTAACTCTTTTCTGCACAGTCGTATAAAAATCCATATTTCTAGCTTATCTTGAAATGAATTGCAAGATCTGGCTATACCAGGCCTGCATCCCCATTTAGCAACTGTGATAGGCAGAATCACAGCCCCGAAAGCTGTCCACACCCCAGTCCCTGGAGCCTGTGACTATGCTACCTTACACAGCAAAAGACGTTACAGATGTTACTAAGGTAAAGATCTTGAGACAGGGAGATTACTCTGGATTTTCTGGGTGGGCCCCATGTAATCACAAGGGTCCTTATAAATGGAAGAGGGAGGCAGGAGAATGAGAGTCAGGGAAGGAGAGGGCAGAAGCAGAGGTCCGAGGGACGTGATTATTGGCTTTCAAGATGGAAGGAAGCCATGAGTCAAGGAACGTGGGCAGCCTCTAGAAGATGGGAAAGGCAAGGAACAGATTCTCTTCTAAAGTCTCTAGAAGGAAGGCAACCCTGCCAACACCTTGAGTTTATCCCTAAATAGGTTCTGCTACCAATTCCAACATGATCGGGGGGCTTCCCCACACACCACCAAGCAATTCTCAGAGGCCAGCAGAGTGTCCGAGAATTCAACTCAATTCTGGCATTATCTACCCAGAGATAGCATCAGATTCCACAGGTTGAGGGCTCAGTCCTACAAGACTGCCCACCCCCCAACTTCAGATGCCAGTCACAAGCCCAAGTTGTTACCTGTGCTTCTGACCCACCAGCTACAATTGGAGGTTCCAATGGCCCCCTCCAACTCAGGATGCCAATTGCAAGTCCAGGTTGTTACCTGCACTTCTAATGGACTGGCTATAAATGCAAGGTTCCCATGACCCCCTCCTCAGGTTCAATTAATTTGCTAGAGCATATCACAGAGCTCAGAGAAACATTTTACTTACTGGATCGCTGGTTTATTATAAAAGGCTATAAATCAGGAATAGCCAGATGGAAGAGATACATACGGCAAGGTATGGGGAAAGGGCATATAGCTTCCATGCCCTCTCCAAGTGTGTTACTCTCCCAGCACCTCCATGTGTCACCAAACTGGAAGCTCTCTGAATCCCATCCTTTTGGGTTTTTATGGAAGCTGCATTACACAGGCATGATTTGATTAAATCATTGGCCATTGGTGATTGAACTCAATCTTCAGCCTCTCTCCCCTCCCTAGAGGTTGGGGGGATGGGACTGAAAGTTCCAACCCTCTAATCAAATGGTTGGCTCCACTGGCAACCAGCCCCCAACCTTAGGTGCCATTAACATAACAAAAGACACCATTATCATTCTCAACACTTATAAAATTCCAAGGGTTTTGGGAGCTGTGAGCCAGAAACCCTGGACCAAGACCAAATATATATGAGAAACATTATTTTGGTCATCTAAATAAACAAATATATATTTTTCTTATAAATCAGAATATTGCAATCCCCATAAGACCTACGTTGGATTTTTGATCTCCAGAACTATAAGATAATAAATTCGTGTTGTTTTAAGCTACTAAGTTTGTAACAATTTGTTACAGCAGCACTATGGCAACAAATGGAGCTCGGTGGTGGGTACCCTCTTAGCATGGGCGACGAGCTGCTCCAGTTCACCCAATCTCATCACTCTGTTTCCCTGACACAGAAGACGACTGTCTGTTGCCATTTAATATCATCTGCTCAACCCATGTTACACATTGGCCCCTGTAGCAGGGAGCTTACAACCCCTGAGCAGGCCTTCTGGAAGGGAAAATGGAGAAGACAAGGGTGCAGGGAGAAATGCCTAAGGCGTATTAGTGGACTACAGATTCTGTTTCTGATTGTGTGTGCCCGTGCATGCGTGCTCACTCACATGTACACATGACTGTGAGTGTCTATGTATCTCCTCAGGATGTATACAGATCCTCTGAATTAGGGCCATAAGCTGTGGGTGGGTATGTAGGTGATGGTCCATATTACCAGACTGAAAACTTGTAGACATTCACATACAGGTACAGAATCTAGAAGATGATGCCAGGCACTTCTTCACTCTTATTGAATCATGGCTCAATCCATATACCCTACCTGGGTCTCCAGTTGGCCACTCTCTCTTTGGCTCTCTCTCCCTCTTCCCCTGCCCATTGTTATCCCCATCTTTTCTAACCCCTTCCTAGAGTCTCGCCTCCATCTTGGAGCAGTGCAGCAAAGTCCTCAAAGTTGAAAATGTCTCCACCGATTCCATCTGGAAGAGTGGAGCTGAGCCTTAGTGCACGTCCTTCCATTTTTTCAGGCTGGAGCATCTCCCAGCTGTCCTCCTTCTCACAGCACAATCTTTCCAAAGGGATTTCTCCATGTTTTCTCTTCTCCCCCATGGTCCATGCCAGCTTGGTTCACACGCTCCACTGAGATGCTCTTGACAATGTCTCTAGTGACCTCCATCTTGCCAAAGCCAAAGGTCACATCTCTCTGTTTTTCTCAGCCTCTCAGCAGTGTTTGTCATAGTTGATACTTCCTTCCTCCTTGAAACACTTTCTTCTTGGCTTGGATGACACCTCCCTCTCCTGGTTTTTGTCCTGGCCACTCATTCATGGTCTTTGATGGCTTACCTCTAAAGGCTGTTCCCCCAGGCTTAGGCTCAGGGTCTCCCTTTTCTTCCTGTATTTCTCTTCCCAAAGGAGCAATTGTTGATGGTGAGTGGAGTATATGGGGTTTTATTAACCCCATAAAAATAATAATCTCTAATTTGGGGTATATTTCTAAATGTCCTTAATAAAAAGTTATTGTAACATTTTGAGGGGTATTCAAAATGGGATACAGCTAGAATCTATACATTCCCAAACCATAATGAAAGAATAGAATAAAAAGAAAGAAATATTATCTATATACAGATGACTCTCAAATTTATGTCTCCATTTTGGACCTCTCCTCTGAACTTCAGACTATTTGCCTTCTTGACATGGTTACTTGAAAGCCTATCAGACATCTCAAACAACCATTCAAAGTAGAACTCTCAATACCCTACCCTCACCTCACTCCCTGCCAAACCCACTTCTGTTGCTTCCAAGTCTAAGAAAACAACATCACCTTCCACCCGTGATTAAGTTAAAAACCTAGGGTCATCATGCATTCCTCCTTTCCTTTCTCCTCCCTGTCTTTTATTAGTTAGAATTTTTTGGCTGCATATAATGGAAAGCCTAATTAATATCGACTTAAACAATGAGGATATTTGTTATCCCACAAGAAATCTGAGTATAGGGTGGTTCCAGGGTTGATCCAGTGATGTCACCAATAATTCCGGTATTTCCAGCTTTCTGCTCTGGCATCCTCAGTGGGCTGGTGATGTCTTCCCTTATGATCACAAGATGGCTGCAGCAGCTCCAAGAGTCGTGTTTTCATATGACACTGTCCTAAGGCAGGAAACAGCGGTTTCCTTTCATCTCTCATTTTATCAGGGAGAAAAACCTTTCCTTAAAGCACCCTTGCAGACTTCCCCTTATATCTCGCTAGCCCCGTGACTGAACCAGTCACCAGAAGGAGGGAATGAAATGTCCATGGACGATTTAGACTATTCTGTAGTTTAGACCTCACCTCTAGGTGTGGGGAAAGGCCATCTTCCTTGAGCAAGTGGAAAGGTGGATAATTAAGCAAAATCAGGACCCTGCCAGCTAAGAAGCAGTGGAGGCAGGGGGTACATAAGGCTGTTGGGGAGGTCTGCACACCTATATTCACATGTCCTACCACTTTATTTCAAACCCAGCCGGTTCCCACCATCTCCCCTCTGGTCCACTTTCCCAGACCCTCATTTCTGGATGCCTGCAGTAGCCTCCCAACCAGCTTCCTGCTTCTGCTCTTGAACCCCTATAATGCATCCTCCACACAGCAGCTGCAATGATCTCTTTAAAACAAAGTAGGCAATGATGCTTGCTTACAACCCTCCCATTGCATGCGCAACAAAGCCATTCTGCTTCCAAGGCTCCCTTGCCTCTGTGATCTCATCTTTTATAGCTCCCCTCCTCCCTCCCTCAGTTTCCTTAAATGCACGGGGCTCGCTCCTCCCTAGAAACCTTTGCATTTGCTGTGCTCTCTGCCTGGAGCACTGGTGTCCAGATCTTGCCATTGCTGACTCCTTGTCATTCAGTCCCGGTTCAAATGTCACCTTCTTAGAGAGCTGCTTCCCCTCAGGAGTAGCCCCCTTCCCTTTCTGTGCCATTATCCTGTTTTGTTTTCTTCATGTGTTTATTGCTATCGGAAACTGTCTTTTTGATTTACTCATGATCTGTCTGCCCCATGAAAATCTAAGCTCCTTAAGAGTACAAACTCTTTTGTCCTCCATGGATCCCTCGTGCCCGGAACTGTGCTTAGCGCATAGCAGACACTCAAAAAATATTCGTTGAAGGAATTCAGAGTATTGACTGCCTCTTGTTTTATAATTTAGATACCTGAATAGGCTTATAAAATCTCAGTGTCTTTACTCTGTTTTACATAACACCCCTCATCCCACTTGCCTTTAGGGTAATTTTCTTTCCAGAGTTGGCGATCCCCAGGCTGACTCTGAGACGCCCAACTTCAAAGACCAGCTGGGAGAAGTTGAAGTTCTGGACAAAAGAGTTTTGGGTCCGGGGGTCCTCCGGGCCCCAGATCTCTCCATCTGGCTAATAATCCTTCAGGATGATAATTCCTGAGGTCTACGGCTTCACGAATCAGCCCACTAAGAGGCTGGGCTTCCTTACTTTGCAGTGTTGGTTGGCTGTGTCTTTGCTCTGGGGATCTTGGCCTCTTGGTTCCAGGTGGAGAGAGAAGACTTCAGTCCACAGCCAAAACCAGAGTTAACTATCGTGATCTGCTGGGTCACTCCTTGGAGCATTGTGATGAGAAGCGCTCTGAGAAAGCAGCTACCTCAATATAATTCGCCCCCCTCCTCCCCAATTTGCCACAGTGACTGAAATGTCACCTTAGTAACCACTTCCTGGATAGGGTTACCAGATAAAATTGTTTCATTTGCTAAATCTGGCAACCGTATTCCTGGTCGTGGTTGCTATCTGGAAGTGGCCAGAGAGAGGGAGTATGTTTTCCGGGCAGCATTAGGGTCCATTTGAGGTCAGTGGTCATGGATTTGAAGTCAGAGCAGTCAGCATGGTTCTGGATTTTTCTACAGCTACTGCTTAGCTGGGTCAGAGCAGGCTCAGAGGTGGTGAAGAAATCGATTTGACAAGGGTTGCGGTTGAGTCAAACAAGAATACTGAAGCCGGAGGGAGGCCAGGGAGTTGAGAGGTGTGCAAGAGAGTGATGACCACTCACCTTGGAATTTAAGACTGGAAGGAAGGAAATGAAGACATGGGAGGACAAGAGACAGGAAAAACTCTGCCACGTGGAAAGAGGAGCAGCACTGAGACCGAGTCCCAGATGAATCTTAATTCCACCACTCATTAACCTCCATGGGGCCTTGAGTAAGACACGAGATGCTTCAATTTCCTTTTCTTTACCGTGGGAATGGAGGCCCTGCCTTGCCTACCTCACAAAGTTATTGAGGGACTCAAAGGAGATAAGGAGGGACACCGCCTTAAGAACTACAAAGCAGGATACAAATGTGACTAACAATTTTTTTTTTGAGGAAGACTGGCCATGAGCAAACATCCGTGCCCATCTTCCTCTGTTTTATATGTGGGGTACCTGCCACAGCCCGGCTTGATAAGCAGTACACGAGGTCCATGCCCAGGATCCCAACGGGCAGACCCCGGACCATCAAAGCGAGTGCTTGAACCTAACTGCTACACCACCAGGCCGGCCCCGTGATTATCATTTTTATTTCATAACTTTGCCTAGGGCCATAGGGAGACTCCCTCTGTGGGGAAACCAGTCCGGGCCAGACCAGCAAGGACTTGCACTGGATTAAGGAGAGACACTTGCGAATAGTCCTGGGCTCCTGCTTGTCGTCCTGCTTCCCCATGGAGAAGAACAGCAATTCTAGACAACGCACTGAAGAAAGTTGATCTTCTTTGATCCTCACAACACTACCTCTCCCCATTCTACAGATGAGAAAACTGAGGCAAAAAAAAGGTCAAGTGCTGGAGACCCAGCTAGCAGAGAGCCCTAGCTCCCTATGTTCTAGGATATTCTGAGTTCCCACCCAGAAGGCCCTGAGCCTTGGTCTCTTGCCCTAGGACTCCTCATTCCTGGTTCACTGCGGACTCTTCTTAGCCCCATCCCCACTCCCCTTCTAGTCCTCACCAATGCGGGGGCGGGGGGGGGGGGAGGGGGGGGGCGCGGTGCTGGAGCTGGGGCAAGGGGAAAGGGGCCTTGACTTTTAAATCCCCTCCCACTTGTGAGGACCTGGCTTTGCCACCAGGAAATGGGATTGTATGATTGAGCAACAGACACCATGCACCCAGGGGCCTGGATACCTGTGTGGGGTTACCAGCTGAGCCCCTCCTCTGCCCACCCCACCTGTCTCCCTGTTTGGGGCCGGGGCCCAGTGCTTGCCTGCTGCGGGGTAACCAAGTCAACAGGTCTGCCCTCCCGGGGACGTTTCTAACAACATTCCCCTACTGAGAGCCGACCAGAGACTATAAAGAGGCTGGTGGCTCCCGGCCTCTCACAGACCCTTCCCTGCTTCCCACCAAGCAGCAGACCCCAGCCAGACCCCAGCCAGGCAGCATGGTGAGTAGGGGTGGGGGCTGAGCATGCAAGTGAGGGTCCCAGTGGGCCAGGTGAGTGGTATGAGGGACTCTTGGGAGTCTCAGAGTTCATGGGGCTCCAGTGTGTGGGAAGGTAAGGAAGAGGAGAGGGGAAGAGACTTCCAGATGTGAGCATCGTCTGCCAGGTGTGCTGGCATGTGGGGGCGTGTGCAGGGCATGGAGAGGGAGAGGGCAATGGTAGCCAGGAGGAGGGCTGCCAAAGGTTCTGAATTTAGGGGTAGGAAGTATGGGGTGAGCAGGACTGGAGCAGAAAGTGCAAGCACTTTCCTACAAACCAGGGGCCCCGGCAGATTCACTGTTGGCTTCGGGTCCCACCTCCCAGCTGTGGGGACACGTCTCACAGCCTTGCCCATCTGCTCACCTTTGACCTCTTGTTTGGGAAACATATCAGTGGGGAGAGGGAGGAGGAGGAAGGAGAGGGAGGGTGCTCCCATTTATGGGGACCTGGCTGTGTGGGGTGGGGGTGGGGGGCTCATTCAACATCTTTTACCCATCTCCCCACCAGGCAGGACAGAAGAGCAGTTAAGAGCATGGTTGGAGGCAGGCTGTCCCCACTCTGAATATTCCTAGTCTTGCTCCTGACCTTGAGCTAGTTGCTTAACCTCTCTGAGAGTCCATTTCCTCATCTGTAAAATGGGGTAACAGAAGCACCTATCTAAGGGGATCATTGTGAAGATTAAATGAGATGGTGTATGTGAGGCCTCAGCACAGTGCCTGGCACCTAATTAACGTGTAGGAACTAAACACCATTGAGACAAAGCCTGCCGACTACAAGATTATCCTATTTTCACAGTCAAGAAAAGGTGGCTAGAGCAGCTGAGGTGAAGTAACTTGTCTGAGGTCAGAGAGGGATGGGGGTCTGAGGCCGAGTCTGTGTAATTCCAGGGGCTGAGCTCTTTGCCCCAAACCTGCTGCCCCACAGAATTTTCCAGCAGCTCAGGCATACCCGAGAGGTCAGAGATGCCTTGTGTGGTGGCGGGCAGGGTGGTGTCTGGCTTTGTAGATCTGTCTGCAGAGATCTGGGCAGGCTCTGAGGGGCAGCAACCGGCGCTGGACTCATCAGGTGACCGGTGAGCCGAGTCAGCCTTCCCTCCCGGACCTGGGGATCTCTGGAGTCCTTGTGTCCCTAAATCCCTCCCAGCTTAATTCATTACCTTCTCTTACGTGACACCAGGGATTGGGGTTGGAAAATTAGGAAGAGGACCCCACACGTATGGCTCATCCTAGAATGTGTCATGCAACGAGCAGGACAATTTGCGGGCATTCTTTCATTTAATCCGAATCGTAATTCTAGGAGGGAGCTCTTTTTATCGCCCATTTCACAGGGGAGGCCGCCCACAGAGAGGGTAAGACTCTTGCTCAAGGCAAGTGGAGAAGTAATGAGGCTGGTTACACACAATTTATGGATTAATCCCTGTCATCTCAAAATCATAAGAAGTCAAAACCCCTGTGTCATATTTAAAAAGTCAGTGAAGTGTCAAATTTATGGGGAGCGCATCCTCATGAAAAAATTAGGAAATATTTCAGACGTGCAAAAAAGGTATAAAGAATAAGACCATGAACACCTGCTACTCAGCTTAAGAAACAGAATCCCTCTCTACTGGCGTTCACCTCCCTCCACTACCAGAGCAAACCATTATTCCAAATTTGGTGTTAATATTTTCCCTTGCTTTCTTTATTTTTGTAATATGCACACATTACAAGAATTTACAGTGAATATATAAATTTGTCTGTAAATGATGCATAGTATTGATTTACAAGTTAAAGATGTAAGGTATCATATTGTACGCTTCTTCTTAATTTGCTTTTTTTCCGGGTAAGAATTTTTTCTTGGCGAGATTCTTATAGTTCACCCATTTCCAGTTCTGAATCATTCTTTATCCATTTTCTCCTGTTGAAGGACGTTCAGTTGCCTTCGGTTGCTATGGTGCTGTGACTGTTCTCGTACCTGTTTTCTTGTTTACCTGTGAGAATTCTCTAGAGCAAGAGCATCTTCAGCTTTCCTAGATATTGCTGAATTACTTTCCAAAAGAGATGCATCACTTTAGGCTTCTACCAGCAGTATGAGTTCCCATTTCTCCATGCCCTCCACATGATTAAGACTTCAAGTTTGGGGAAATTTGATGGATGTACTCGTTTTGTTTTTAGTCTGCGGTAATTACTTCTCAAGCAGACCTGGGAGACACACCCTGGTATTCCCACTTGCCACACTATCGCATCTGTTAACATATGCAGCCGTCTCTTCCCTAGACAGTGAGCTTCCTGAGGTCAGGGACTGGTGGCAAGTGTTCTGTATCCTTAGTGTCAGCACGGTGTTTGGCAGATGTAGAGGCTCAATAAATGTTTAATGAAGCAAGAGGGTCAAGCCTTCTTGATGCCCATGGGACTCCCCAGGAAGGGCACTGACCTTTCTCTTTTCTAGGACCAAACAGGTTATCCCAGTTCTGCTTCAGGGCCCAAGAGTTGTTTACTACCAGCCTCGAATCATGTGGGGAAGAACTTTCCCCCCAGGCCCACTCTGCTCCAGAACCACGCACCCTCAAGAGAGGAAAGAACGTTCATTCCAGCCCGCTCTTCCCTTCCTCACTGGCACTGTAGCTGTAACATGAATCTAGAGTTCTTTCTGCTTTCTAAACCTCTTCCTTTCCTCTGACCCCTGAAGCCTGACTAGGATCTTGCTTCCCTCAACAACGGCCCCTAATTTCTTTCTGAACATGAGTGGGTTGACTATCGTGCTCTGCCAGACTCGTTTGACCCCCTTAACATTCCTCAAGATGCTTAGTCACTGAGCAAGACTCTATAATCTTAGAATGCCCACATCTTCTGCTTCCCTTGGGGTTTTGGCTCAGCCCCCGGAGGCAATGCCTGTCGGTCCTCAAAGCACTAGTAAATGCTTAAACATAGAAGGTGGGGCAGGGGGACCAGGGTCCAGGAAACTTTGCCCTCAACCAGAGAACCGCTCAACGAAGGAAGCCAGGATTCGTGTCCAGGCATGATATGCTAAGGGTATTCTCTGCCCTTTGCCCACTCAGCGTGAGTGCATCTCAGTCCACGTGGGGCAGGCCGGCGTGCAGATCGGCAATGCCTGCTGGGAGCTCTACTGCTTGGAACATGGGATCCAGCCAGATGGGCAGATGCCCAGCGACAAGACCATCGGGGGAGGGGACGACTCTTTCAACACCTTCTTTAGTGAAACTGGGGCTGGAAAACATGTGCCCCGGGCAGTGTTTGTGGATCTGGAGCCCACCGTGATTGGTAAGTGATGATCAGTCCCTGCCATGGCCTCCTCCCGGGGACCACAGCAAGTCCTTCTCCATAATGAGAGCACTGGAGTTTGGGGTTCCCAGTTGCTACAGCCAATTAGAACTCCAGATCTTCAGAGCCACTGTCACTCAGCTCCAGAGTCTCAAAATCACTCCACATCTCTTTCTTTTTTATTGAAGAACACTTAAAGTAAAGGGCAATAGCAGTAACCTGAATGGGGCTCCTCCAGGGCAGGACTTGGGACCTGGTGACCCCACCCCTTCTGGGTACCCTGGGGCCCAAAGAGCCAGGCTGAAAGGAGAGGGGGCCCTAAAACTCCTCCCATTGCAGATGAGGTTCGGACAGGCACGTACCGCCAGCTCTTCCATCCAGAGCAGCTCATCACTGGCAAGGAGGATGCAGCCAATAACTATGCCCGAGGCCACTACACTATTGGAAAGGAGTTCATCGACCTAGTGTTGGACCGAATTCGGAAGCTGGTAAGAGAAGGACTGAGGGGTGGGGAAGGGGGAATCTGGATTTGTAAAGTGGTCTGGAGACCAGATGGGAGGAGGGCAGCAATCAGCCTTTGGGAGAGCCTCCTGGACAAGTCTTAAGCATGCAGGATCAGGACTAGTGGGGAGGGGAGGCAAGGAAGAGGCTCCAGGCTGGAGCTGAGTTTCCTCTTTATCTCCTATAACGCTGGGCAGAGTGGCCCCCAGGACAAACACGTCCATGGGCTGCCTGGTGAAGCCATGGGGGTCCATAGGCATTCCCAAAATAGCAACTTGTATTGTAGGAATGTGGGCAGAAGACCCTGTGAAAAACAGGGATGCAAACAAAGCCAGCCCAAGGCTCTGTGATCGACTTTGGCCTCCACCGAGGATGGGGATCAGGTTCCTGGATGGTTGATCTTAGTGGACAAACCCTTTAGAAACATCTGAAGTTAAATCAGGGGCCACGAGTATGAAGCTGCATGGAGTTGGCAAGTTATGATGACAAGAACGACTAAATGAGAAGATTCAAGAGAGCTGCCTGTTAGAGGCCTCAGAAGGTTTTAGAGAGGAAGAGGGACAAGGAGGAGAGCGAGTGGGCCCTCCCTATGAGGATCTGTTTTGTACTGTTGGGAAAAAGTCTTCCAAGGATTTTATGAAACTTTTGGGGGAATTTGAAACAGTACAAGCTGGCTCTTTCCTGTTTGTCAGCTGTGCTTCACATCCCACGTTTCTCTTTGCCTTCACTTTCTAGGCTGACCAGTGCACAGGACTCCAAGGATTCCTCATTTTCCACAGCTTCGGAGGGGCACTGGCTCTGGCTTCACCTCCCTCCTCATGGAGCGGCTCTCTGTCGACTATGGCAAGAAATCCAAGCTGGAGTTCTCTATCTACCCAGCCCCCCAGATTTCCACAGCCGTGGTCGAGCCCTACAACTCCATCCTGACCACCCACACCACCCTGGAGCACTCAGACTGTGCCTTCATGGTGGACAATGAAGCCATCTATGACATCTGCCGTCGCAACCTGGACATCGAGCGCCCGACCTACACCAACCTCAACCGCCTCATCGGCCAAATTGTCTCCTCCATCACAGCTTCCCTGCGCTTTGACGGGGCCCTCAACGTGGACCTGGCAGAGTTCCAGACCAACCTGGTGCCCTACCCTCGCATCCACTTCCCCCTGGCCACCTATGCGCCAGTCATCTCTGCAGAGAAGGCCTACCACGAGCAGCTGTCAGTGGCAGAGATCACCAATGCCTGCTTCGAGCCTGCCAACCAGATGGTGAAGTGTGATCCCCGTCATGGCAAGTACATGGCCTGCTGCCTGCTGTACCGTGGAGACGTGGTACCCAAAGATGTCAATGCCGCCATCGCTGCCATCAAGACCAAGCGCAGTATTCAGTTCGTGGACTGGTGCCCCACGGGCTTCAAGGTTGGTATCAACTACCAGCCACCCACTGTGGTGCCCGGGGGTGACCTGGCCAAGGTGCAGCGTGCTGTGTGCATGCTGAGCAACACAACTGCCATCGCCGAGGCCTGGGCCCGCCTGGACCACAAGTTCGACCTGATGTATGCCAAGAGGGCGTTTGTGCACTGGTACGTGGGTGAGGGCATGGAGGAGGGTGAGTTCTCCGAGGCCCGGGAGGACATGGCTGCTCTGGAGAAGGATTACGAGGAGGTGGGCATGGATAGTGTGGAGGGGGAGGGAGAAGAAGAGGAGGGCGATGAATATTAGGGGAATCCTGCATGTCTGTCCTAAATAAAGTGCTGTGGACTTATGGTCTCACAACTGTCTTTTTCTCTTGGGAAAAACTATGGGAGGAGGGCTTCTTCATGAGAGAGATAAGGGGCCAGCCCCATGGCTGAGAGGTTAAGTTTGTGCGCTCTGCTTTGGTGGCCCAGGGTTTGCTGGTTCGGATCCTAGGCATCACCGTGGCACCGCTCATCAAGCCATGCTGCAGTGGCACCCCACATGGCACAACCAGAAGGATGCACAGCTAGAATATACAACTAAGTACGGGGGGTTTGGGGAAAAGAAGAAGAAGGAAAAGAAAGAAGATTGGCAACAGATGTTAGCTCAGGTGACAATCTTTAAAAAAAAAAATCAGAGAATTAAAAAAAAAGGGAGAGAGAGAGAGAGAGATAGGAAGGCTGATGTCTCGGCCTGGGTTCCCCAGAAAGCAGATCTCATTTCAGAGTTCATTAAAGAGTACAATTCCAGGGAGCAGAATGGGGGCCAAGGGGAGTAAAGCAGAGAAGGAGGGGGAATTCGCCCTAAAGAAGACGCAGCCAAATAAATGGCATCTCAGAACCATTTCTTGGGTGAGGGGGTAGGAGCGGAGTTGAGGGTGGGGGAATTTATTCACTGGCTCCATCCTTCTATTGGTTAAACCTTCACCCCAGCGAGCATGAACTCCCCTGCACTTCCGGGCTGCACACATTTGGGCTGCAGGGTCAATAGGGAAACCCTGGACCCTGGAGATGAGGTGCTTGTTAAGCTGCTTGTGTGTGAAGTTGGTCCCCGCTGCACAGGGCTGCAACATGCGCCTGGTGAGGCCAGGAGGGTCTGAAGTGGTGCCTTAGAGCAGCCTGACATAGCAGGTGCTCACTCGCCCATCCTACAGATCTGGAGTTTGTCTTCTTCAGGCAGCAGGTGTGGGTGTAGAGAGTCCAGAAGCTGGCATTAAGGCAGAACAGTGGCACAGTGGCAGCAACAATGGAGGAATGCCTTGGGACAGGGTGCTTACCTCCAAGGAATCTCCATCAGCACTCACTACTTTTTGATAAAGACAATTGACATCTCTTCAATCCTATGCCGTGTGTTATGCAAGCACAGCTTCAAGCCTCCACTTCCAACCAGATGGCCGCCCCTAAAACCCTTGTATACGGACTTTCCGTAGCCCCTGTTGGGCTGGAGGGGTGGCTTAACCACTGCAGGTGTTGGAACTAGAGGAATCCCCACCCCACCTCCATCCCCAGCCAAGGGATGAGATGGTGATGCCAGAACCTAGGAGCTGGAACACTAGGTGGGAGCTGGAGCCACAGCAGAGCTACCCAGAGAGTGCAAGAGGGACCAGGGAGGGAGGGACATTTGGCAGGATTCAGAGCCATGGAGGAGACACAATCACTGCCTGAGGTGCCACCTGACTTCTCCCTTCCTCCCACCCAATCTCCCACCAGTGGCTCACCTTGTCTGAATCTACAGAGAAGCTAGTTGGCAGGGGCGGTGGGCGGGGGCGGTGGCTAGGAAAAAGGAGGTGCAGTCCATGAGACACAGAGCAGGCAGGGAAGATGGGATAATGGATATCAGAGAAAGCAGACAAATCAAACACACACCTCACCTAGGTCTAGCACCCGGATGCCATTCAGGGCCTGCGGTGGGTGAAACTGGAAATGGAGCGACGTCTGGTCCCCCTCACCTGTCCCTGTCACTTTTGTCCCAATGATTATTTTGTCGTGAGTAGAGGATGGAGTGGAAGCAACAGGATGGTTTAGAGAAGAAAATGGGCATGCAGAGCGTAGCAGTTCCCTCCTTCTGTATTGTAATTGTTTGCCCAGAGATAGTAAATATTCTCAACTGCTCTTTGAGGCTTGAAGCTTACAGAGGAAGCTCTGGCCTGGGAGGAGAGACGCCTGCATTGTGTGTATGTGTCTGTGTGGTCGTTGGGGAGGGAACGTAATTCAGAGGGAGTATTTAGAAGCTCATTTTGGCTGAACAATTCAGCTATATCCTCAAATCCACTTTTTCCTACTAAAATGGCTGACTTTCAAGTCTCTATTTGACTCTCATGTCTTTTTCTCTCTCAAATGGTTTCAAACTTGGGGAGGGAACAGGGGTTCTTTTGGGAGCCCTTTGAAGCCCAAGAAATTGCTGTCACTTATTGAGCATCTGCTGTGAACTGGCCCTGTATCCATATTATCTTGTTTAGTCCTGAGGTCAATACCGTTATACCTCCTGGGTGGAAGCTCGTGGGAACAGCGCCTGCTCCACTCAGCACCCTCAAGGGTGCCCGACACGTATAAGACACTCAATATTTGTTGAATTGACTTGTTAAATGAACGCCTATTCTATGGATGTGGAGACTGAGGCTCGCAGGAATTAGATGACCTGCCCAAGGTTACTCAGCTAGTAAACGGAGGAGTCAGGATTCAAACCCAGGTCCGCCTGGGCCAAAGTTATGCTGCTGCCCTCCCCTTCCTCAGATGCCCTCTCCTCCTGCCCACGGAAGTTCCAAGCACCCCTCCAGACGTCACCTCCTCTGGGGCTGTCAGGTTCCCAATGCCCAGACAGTGACTCAGGTGCCTCAAAGGCAGGGAGGGGATAATGCTTGACACTCCCTTGCCCAGGCACTGTGGTGGAGGGCATGCATGGGGGTGCAGGGACCCAGCTTCTGGGGCTGAACAAGGGCAGAGGTGTCTTTGGGGCCAGGTTTGGGGGCTGTCAGTGCCTTCTTGAAAGGTCCCCTCCCCCCGACATCATAGGAGATGAGGCGAGGGCTTGGGAGCCACCAGAAGGGAGGGCCAAGAGAGAGGTGAGGTCTTTACCTGCCAGGACGGCTAGGCATCCAGAGAGGTGGCCAGGCTCCCTCCTGTTTGCTGTCTCAGCCAGCCCACCCTGAGCAGGTGCATGGCCACCTCCTTTCAGAACCCGCGAGGCCTCCCAGCTGGTAACCCTACTGGCAGGCACTGGCAGGCCTAGGTTGGACTGGGTGTGGGTTTGGGGAGGCGGCAACCCAAACCTCCATAGAGCAGCTGGGAGTGCCACCCAGCCTGGCCCCTGGGGACTCGCTCAGTGCAGGGGAACGCTTTCATCCCTGATGCTTCTAAAGCCCGGGTACCATTCCCTCCTGCAGGCAGACACAAGAGACAGATTCCCAAGCTTGAATTCCACCCAACACGTTTATTCCCTCGCCTCTGATGTGTCAGGAACACGCCTGCCTGCAAAGCTGCCTTCTCACCATTCCCTCCTTCTGGAACACCCCTGCCACCTGTTCGTCTCAATATTTCCACTTCTGCCAGCTTAGGTCACAGTCGCCCAGAATCCATCCAGCCCTGCAGAGCGCTCCCTCCTCTAGATTCTCCTGACACCTACTGTCTTCCTCTACCACGCGTTTAGCACTTGGCATGGACTGCTTGGTATGGTCACACTTAGCTTTCTACCAATATCCTATTTCCCCAACTAGATTTTAAAAAAATATGCATGTATTTGAACACTTATTACATACACCTGCATCAGAATTCAAAAGGTGCCAGGGGGATTTACAAACAGCAAAAATAAGTCAACACAGCGAAAATAAATCCCCTTCATTTGTTCCCCTCTTGGCAGCCACCAATGTTAACTTTTTTGTTGGTGTTTCTTTCCAGAGACATCTATGTATATATTAATGTATGTATACATATTTAGATACACTTCCTTCTACACCTTGTTTTCACTTAATAAATCTACAAGATGGTCCATACCAATACAAATAAATATGCCTCATTCTTTTTGATGAGAACGTAATATGCCATTGTATAGCACACCATGGCTTATTTAACAAGTCTGCTATTAATGGGTGTTTAGGTCATGTGCACTCCTTTGCCATGGAAAAGAATGCTGCAACCCTTGTGCCTACCTCTTTGCACACATGTACAACCATAAATTATTAGAATTGGAATCACTGGGTCAAAGGCTATGCAATATTAATTCTGATACATCTCATATTGCTCTCTTTAGAATTTATAACAAATTACCCTCCCACTGCCAGCGTGGGAGAATGCCTGTGTCCACAGCCTTGCCCATACAATGTGTTAAACTCTTTGATCCTTGTCAATCATCTAAGAGAAACAAAGTACTTTGTTGTACCTTTTCTTTATAATTCCCTTGTTATGAATGAGATTGAGCATCTTTTCATGTATTTAAAGACCAGTATGTCCTCTTCTGGGAACTGTCTTGTCTGTGCCCTTTGCCCATTTAAAAAATTACATTGTTTGTCTTTTCTTAATAATTTGTTGGAATTCTTTGTAAATGAAGGAAATTAGCCCTTTGTCTGCTAGATATGTTCCACGTCATTTCTGTCAGCTGTGGTTTGTCGATGTCGATTTTCATCTCCTTGAGTACAGCACTGGCATTTAAACCTCTGTTTAATATAATACCACATACATGGCAGGTGCTAGACAAATGTCTGTTGAGATAACAGAAGGAAGAAGAAGAAAGATAGATTTGGAAAATTTGGAGTGACCCACCCTAACCTCTTCCTTCCTCTTACACCAAGACCAGTCAGGACTCTTGTAAACAGCGGAAAGGAACTCTGACAAAGTGAAAAAAAAAAAAAAGAAGAAAAACCACACACACGCACACAAACACACACAGTTGGAGAGAGATTGAGTAGCACACAGAATCGATGCGAGGGCCAACAAACAAGTCTCCACAAACAGGTAGGTACCAAGGGAAGCTGACCAGACAGCACCATAGTCAAGGTCAGGGCACAGGACAGCCTGCCTAATAGACCCCTCCCGCCTCCACCCCCTGCAGAGAGGTCCCCTCCCAGCAGGCACTGAGGCTGACATTTCCTCCTCCAAACACTAGAGGCCGCTGCTGGCTCCGCCGCCAGCACTGCAGAAATGAAATCTAACCTGCCCCTGCTTCTCTGTGACCTGCTCCAGATTCAAAGTCCCAGTTGGAGCTTCCGGTTGGCAGAGCTTCTGTCTTTTGCCTGCACCTTGGAGCCGGGGAGTCTAGGAGAGCAAGCGGCCGGGCTTTGTGGCAGGTAGTGGCTTGCCTGCCCTCGAGACCTACGCAGTGGGAATTCCCCAAAATACTCAGGAGGCTCAGACCGTGAGCAGCCAGGAAAACTGCACGAATGCATGCCACCCTCTTCCCTCTTGTCTGACACAAGCCCTTCTCTTTGGTAAAGGGTTTCTGGGTCACCTAGCCTAAAACACTCTCTCGATTCACATAACAGGTGCCGCTTGGGCCAGTCATGATGCCAGAGCGGATGTGCACTGAGACCCTGTGTACCATGCCTCATTTAACTTCCAAACAGCCCTAGGCCTTACCTGTATTTAGGGAGGAAAAACTAATCCTCAGAGGTTTTCCCAAGTCACACCGTAGCACCAGGTTGCAAACCCCGGTTTGCCTGTTTCCAAAGCCTGGGGTTTCCCTGTGGGCTATATTGATAGGCTGGTTTCTTGTCAAGTTGGAGCTCTGTGAAGGCAAAAATTGGACCACATTCTTTTTACATCCTAGCAGCATCTACTATGTAGAAGATGCTCAGTTAATGCTTGTGGATTGGCCGGATGATATCAAGCAGGAGCCAATTCTAGAAGGTTCTCTAACTCTCCCTTGAGGCCTGAACCCAGGAATCATATTGAGGTGGAAGAGGTCTACTCATCACTTTGGGAAGAAAAACCTTGAATCTGGGGGATTTCCTTTTTTTTTTTTTTCCTTTTACCCTTTCACCCCACCTCCCCCCAAATATGTCAAAACTGTCGACAAGAGGTTGACATCTGTTCACTATTTAATCATCCAGTGGATTTTTTGAATCCCGTGAATGCCCTAACACTCTAGTGAGAAAAAAGAATCTCCGCCCTGTGGAATTTACATTCTAGTCGGGGAAGTGAATGTCAATCAAATAAACAAAGAAATAAATGCTAATTTGTAGCTCTGACACGTGTGATAAAGGATGCCATGAGATGCTATATGAGGCAGGTCTGATCGACTGAGGGAAGTCCGGCAGCCTCTTCTGAGGATCTGGGGGGCTGGACCAGGGATGCGAGAAAGGGGGAGGATTTAGGGCCAGAGGGGAGTGTGTGAATCCTTGACATGATTTCCTCCGGGGTGAGTAACCATCGATCCTCGAGACTGTTTATAGGCAAGCAACAGAGGGCCCAGGGTTCGGGTGGCTTGCTATTGCGAGTGCGCCACGCCAGGATGGCCCCGGCCGCTGTCTCCCAGGTCCCATCTGGGGATGACGTCATCCTGGTGCAAGCCCAAAATAGCCGGCTCCGCCCCCATCTCCCGGCAGCCCCTGCAGCAGCATCCCCCACCCCTCGCCCCCCGGGTGACAGGCCGAGCCGGCCTCCTCTGGGTGTCTAGTAGTTTCCGTGCCGCTGACGCATGCTTGCGCGCACAGCTGGGTCGGGCGCGTCCTACGCAGCAGCCGCGAGCCGGGCAGCCGGTGCCAGACGGTTCCCGGCGGGGGGCAGGGGCGGGGCGCTGCAGGAGGCCAGGGACTCCCGGCCGAGGAGGTGCGGGCGGGGGGGCCCGGTCAGGCTGGGGGGCCCTGGGCCGGGCTGCTGCAATGGAGGGACCTCGATAGGGCTCCCCGGGCCTGGGCACCTAGATAGCCCGTGGCACCGGCCTGCGGGGGCCGATAAGGCTGCCCGTAGGAGCCTAGTCACCGGCGGCAAGCAGAGCCTAGTGGGCTCCGCTTCCCCCGGGAGCGCCTTCCGCCACCCCGGGGGGGCTCCAGCCCCAGGGAGGGGCTCTTGGTTCTCTCTGCCTGATGCCTCCTTCTCTCCCGCAGCCCCAAGAAAGCTGACTGCTGACGAGTTGCCATGGCATCCTACTACGAGATCCTAGACGTGCCGCGAAGTGCGTCCGCTGATGACATCAAGAAGGCGTAAGTGCCTCCGTTGCGCATCAGAAAGCCTCTCTCTCTCCTCCAACCTCCCCCCCCCCCACCCCCCTCGTCCTGGGGCCCTTCAGGGGTAATGCCAGGCAACCAAGTCCCTAGAAAAGATTGGAGGACTTCCTCAGAGAGGGACACCTGTAGGGGAGCAGGAGACCCCTGGATGAGTAGGATAGTGGCCATAGCGTGAAGAAGTTCTGCTGGGAGCTGCACTGTGGGTCCTTCTGCAGCAAACTCTCCCTTCCCCTCCCCTCCCCTCTTATCACCATCCCTGCCCCTAGGCGTGAGCTTTCTCAGGATGCTGTGCAAAGATGCCCAGGCGGTGTGACTGGAAGGGACCAGGGCTCCTGTACCCTCCGTGGCGAGGTGTACCCCCACCTTTGCAACCTCAGCCCCCCTGAGCCCCGGGGAGGGGTTAGGGCTGGGGTGTCTTCTCACCCTCATGGTAGCGTGGCTGAGGCTAGTGGTCCAGGTGCTGGCGGCAGAGGGGAAAGAGGGGGACTCCATGGAACCCCTGCAGCAGAGGCAGCCCCGGCAGTGGGGGGGACAGGGATGTGAGTAGGGAAAGGACAGCGGTGGCCAGGGGGGAAATGGGTCACTCTGCTCTGTGGTGAGAAGTGGCTGGTTTGTCCCTTGACCTTCCCCTCTGAACCCACTTTGTGCAGGTATCGGCGGAAGGCGCTACAGTGGCACCCGGACAAGAACCCGGATAATAAAGAGTTTGCTGAGAGGAAGTTCAAGGAGGTGGCCGAGGCATATGAAGTGCTGTCTGACAGTAAGGGCCAGGGCAGGGCAGGGCAGCACCCATCGCCCCCACTGCATGCCCCATCCCGCTCCTTTGCAAGGCCATGCTGCCACCACCCCAGCCTCCTCCGTGCCGTTTTCCAGTCTGGCACTTAGGTCACCCCTCCTGCAGGGACTCTGGGACTTTTTCCCTTTATTTTTTTGCTTCGATTCAAATGAGTACTTACTATGTGCAAAGTATCCTTTTCTTTTTCCTTTAATCTCCTGTGCTCAGTGTCTGCTCCCCAGGATCTGGTAGTTGCGGCACAGGTCCTGACAAGGGGAAGGAGGCAGGGCAGGTAACCGATGTGTGCTGAGCCTTCTCTGTGCCAGGCATTGGCGGGTGTAACCTCCCTGAGTCCTCACAGCCATCCTACGAGGCAGGGTTTATTACCCCCACTTTACAGGTGAGGAGACTGAGGCTCAGAGAGGTGAAGTAACTTGCTCAAGGTCACACAGAGCTGGAATATGAATCCAGGTCTGTCTTTTATTCATTCATTCAAACAATATTCATTGAATACTTATGGTGTGGGGTACTTGTTGGGTTCTGGGGAACAATGGAGGACAAGCAGGCAGTGTCTCTTGTCCTGATGGATTTATCATATTCTGGTCAGGGGAGATATTAACCAAGTAAATACAGACAAGAGTGTTCCAAAGGAAAGCAGCGGGTTGATGTGACAAGGAATCATGGGCAGCAGTTTTTGTTATAGTGGTCACCGGAGGCCTCTCTGAGGATGTGACATTTGCGCTAAGCCCTGATAATAATCACGTAGTAATAATTAGCTAACATTTATCAAACACTTACTGTGTATCAGGCACAGTGCTCGGAAGTTTATGTAGATTATTTCATTGAATCCTTGCAACAGCCCTATTAGGCGGGTGCTGTTGTGTCCATTCTACAGATGAGAAGGACTGGGCTGCTGCTAAAACCTATAGCCCATGGCCCCTGTGCACCTTGTTGTCCCCCTGGGCAATCCTCTGAAGGTCCTAGCCCGGAAGGGGAGGCTGTCAACCCAGAGGGATGGAGAAATGATCTGGTTTCTCTTTGCAGAGCATAAGCGGGAGATCTATGACCGCTATGGCCGGGAAGGGCTGACGGGGGCAGGTAGGTGGAGCGGGAGCCCAGAGATGGAAGTGGGTCAGGGAGGAGGGGAGGGCAGGTTCTTGCAGTGGCTGTGCTCTCGAGGCTCCTGGCCATGCCTTAGGTGGGGTCCCCTGGCTCAGGCGAGATGTGCGCCCTCCACTCGCTCCTCATCCTGCCTCTCCTCCAGGAACTGGCCCATCTCGGCCAGAAGCTGGCGGTGGTGGGCCTGGCTTCACCTTCACCTTCCGCAGCCCTGAGGAGGTCTTCCGGGAGTTCTTCGGAAGCGGAGACCCTTTTGCAGAGTTCTTTGGTGAGTGGACTCGGGGAGGCCCCTGACTAGCTCGACTTCCCTCTCCAGGCCCATCCTTCCATCAGCTGGGCAGCCCTTAGGCGAGAGGCTGAGAGGGAAGCAGAATTCCACAGACTGAATATTTTGTGGGGGTGGATCCAGTGAGAGCCAGGACAGAGCCCTACACAGGCCTGAGCCCACGTGACCCTGTATGACACTTCAGAGACTCGCCTTATTAAATAATAACAACAATAATGCATTGTTAGACCTCCACAATGACAGCCATGAAAGGAAGACTCGAAGCATCATGTGACGATAATAACGACATTACAAACACCAACAGATGCCATTTTTTGAATGATTAATATATGTCAAGGATCCCCCCCCAATCCTCTGATGAACCCTGCGAGGTGGATCATTTTATCCCCAATCACAGATGAGAAAACAGAGGCACCTTCGAATAACTTGCTTAGACTCACACAGCAGTTGGTAGAGCCGGAACTCGTGTCGCGTCTGCCAGACCTCATACCACGCTTGTCTGCCTGGACCCAAGAGGCTGTCTGTCTGTTCTCCCTCACGCCGTCCCCCTCTTCCTTCCTCTATTCTTTATTGTGAACAGAATTTACTGGTGAACTTTTTCATATATAATATTAACTAGGAGCTTAATTTGTAAATAAGTCCCAGCAAAAAAGAAAAAAATCGGAAATATTCCCAATTGCTTAGCAGCTTATATTTCCAGACCTACAAGCAGGGTTCACACGTTTTTTGGAAGGCAATCTCTTCATCAAATGACTGTTAATCTGCTTATTTGTTGCAGATGACCTGGGCCCCTTCTCAGAGCTTCAGAACCGGGCTCCCCGACACTCGGGCCCCTTCTTCAGCTTCTCTTCCTCCTTCCCGGGGCACTCTGGTAAGTGCCGTCCATTCCCATTTTTGCAGTGGAACCCCTCGCTTGGGCTCATTGCTCTTCCAAGCCTTTCCTCCTGGGTGTCTGGAGCCCTGCCTCCGGGCAGCTCTACGGTGAGACCCCGTGGAGGCTGCTGGCCCATTGTGACTGCGCGACTGACCGTGCTGCGAGCACCTTCCATCTAACAGCCTCTCCCCCTCCTCTGTCCCAACACTAGATTTCTCCTCCTCATCTTTCTCCTTCAGTCCTGGGGCTGGTGCTTTCCGCTCTGTGTCTACGTCCACCACCTTTGTCCAAGGACGCCGCATCACGACACGCAGGTGAGGGCTCCTCTGGGACAATCCGGGGTGTGGGGGTGGTGGGGGAGCTGCACGCACTTAGAGAGTGAGCCCCTGGAGGGCAGAGTCCAGCCTGTCCTGCTCACTGCGGCCTCCCAGAGCCTGCACGGGCGCCTGCAGGACCCAGGCATGCTCACTGACTGCATTGTGCTGCCCCTCACAGAATCATGGAGAACGGGCAGGAGCGGGTGGAAGTGGAGGAGGACGGGCAGCTGAAGTCAGTCACAATCAATGGTGAGGAACACTCTGCCACCCAGGCCCCGGCCCCAAAGCCCTCTCCCCAAACTGCTCCTCTTTGGACTCCCTTGGGGCAGGGAGGGAATCATGGCCACAGGCCAGACTGGCAGGGTCAGAGATGGTGGTCCTGGGGTGGGGGGCTGGGATGGAGACTTGAGAAGTCTCAGAGGGTCGGCTCATCATTGTTAGTGGGGCGCGTGGCGTTTGCAGAGCACTTTACTATTTTTAAAGCAGTTGCACAGATCCCGTATTCCCTGTATTGTTAAAACAGCCAGGGGGAAAGCAGGGCAGTTGGTATTCACCCTATTTTTCATTTGAGGAGACTGAACCTCAGTGTGGTTAAATGGCCTTACCTCCCAAGTAGCCCCAGGCCCAAGGCTTTGTCCTCCTTAGTAAGGGGAAAAGCCAGAAATGATGCTCAGGGTGCAGGATTCCGGAGCTGAGTTCTCTCCTCAGCACCGTGCTGCACAGGATGGTTGCCATGGCTACCCTTCCCTGCTTGCAGCTGTGGAGCACCTTTTGCTAAGTGCTTTCCATGGGTAGTCGTAGTTAACCATTGGAACAATGACAACGTGTGCATGCTCATCATCCCCATTTAATAGATGAGAAAAGGGAAGCTCAGGGGGCTTGAGTAACTTGCCCAAGGAGACACCTCATACCTGCTGGAGCTGAATACCTGCCCACGCTCATAACCACTATGCCAGGTGCCAAAATGCATGCATGCCACTTCCAAAGGAGGGGCTGCAAGTGGTCAGAGTGCTTGCCGCATGAGGCAGCCTGGCAGAATTCTCCTGGCCTGGGTCTGAGAGCCTCATGGTGGCCATGACTCTTGCAGGTGTCCCAGATGACCTGGCACTGGGCTTGGAGCTGAGCCGTCGTGAGCAGCAACAGTCTGTCACTTCGAGGTCCGGGGGCACGCAGGTCCGGCAGACTCCTGCCTCACGCCCCTCTGACAGCGACCTCTCTGAGGATGACGAGGACCTGCAGCTGGCCATGGCCTACAGCCTGTCAGAGATGGAGGCAGCTGGGAAGAAACCGGCAGGTGGGCGGGGGGCGCAGCGACGACGGCAGGGGCGCCCCAAGGCCCAGCACCAAGATCCAGGCATGGGGGGGTCCCGTGAGGGTGCCAGGGGTGACACAGCCAAACCCAGCCCATCCCCGGAGGAGAAGGCCTCTCGCTGCCTTATCCTCTGATCACCAGGCCCAACCCACCCCGATTCAGGGTGACCAGGGGTCCTGCTCACTGTCAGGAGAGCAGAGAGGGGCATGGCCTGAGTTGCAGGAGCCCCTCTCCCACTCCACACTCCCTCTGCAGGCTTCCCTCCCAGGTCTCCCGCACTCCAGTGTGGACTTGGGACTTGCTGTGCTCAGCCCTTGGCTCATAGGTCCCTGGTGAAGCCCAGGGTGGGGGTCCTCGGGGCAGTGGGAGGGCCTGAGGAGCCAGGATGCACTTATTATTGTTAGATGGGGAGTTTCTAAGGGGCATTAGTGGTTTCGGTCGGGCCTTTTGTGCCCAGGTCTTCTGCCACCTGTGTTGCTGATGATGTCAAGGAAGGAGGACTTGGCCTGGGGTTCTCTGAGCCAGAGTCGGCAGCCACACGGGGGAGTCTCCCGCTCTCCTTGTCCAGCTGCAGATGCCCCCGCCCCCTGTTTCCGTGCCGTACTGAGCTCTGACCGTCTCTGTTGCTTCCCTTCTGGTGCTGCTTCTCCTTCCTCGCACTCCTCTCTCTGCAATTCCCCGCGGGCCGCATCGCTTTCTTTCACTGCCAGCTGGCTAGCACTCCCTTCTTCCTTCCCCGAGAAGGCCTGTGTGGCGAGGAAGATGCCGTGGCCGGTAGGGCCATAAGGTCTTCCAGGGAGGCTAGCTGGGTGGGGCGGGAGCCGCTCGGCCGTCCAGATTCGGAACCGGAGCCCACTCCTCCTCCCTTCCTCTTGCTGCCTCAGCCTGCCCCAGGCCTCGGGACTAGGCAGAGGTGAGGCCGGCTAACCCTGGAGAGGTGGGATGAGGCCAGGGTGCCCCAGGAGGGAGGCCTAGGAGGGGACCGTTCCCGTCCTCCTTCACCATGCATCAGGGCTCAGGGGAGGCCACAGGGCTAGCCCAGGTCTGCATGCTCAGCTCCACCCTCCACGGCTTGCTGCTGACCCTCTCTCCTGTCACCCCGCCCCCGCTCTCTCCCCAGATGTATTCTGAGCTGGTGTCCGGGATCCAGAGTCGCTGCACAGTTCCAACAGGACAGCGCCCTCCCCTGTGCACTGGGAGGGGACCCTCCGTCTCTCTCCCTCACCCGTGCTGAGCGTAGAGCCAGGCCTGGGTGGTGGGTGGGGGCCGGGTGGGAGGTGTCGGTAGTCTTAGCCTGTAAACTCTTCCCTAGGTGCTTGGTGCTATCTCTTGGGGACCACAAGTCCCAGAATGCAATGCACCCTGCCTGATTTCTGATAGGTCACGCTTGGGGGAGGTGGTGCGTGGTTGTGGAGCTGTGCATCTTGGGACATGTAGTTCCAGCCCAGGTCAGCCTGTCACTCCCTGTGAGACGGAGATCTCGTCATTTCATTTGTCCCTGGCAGGGGTGGCAAGAATGTGGATGAAGGGGTAATGGTCCGAGCTTCGGTTCCCCTGACACCTCTTGCTAGCGCTGAGGTCGGAGTGTATGAATCGAAGCCCTGCATCTAGCAGAGGCTCTTTTCCTGTGGGCGGTCTGGGGTCTCAGGAACAAGCCGGGCAGACCTGCTAGGCAGGGTGTGGCCCCAGAGGGCAGCTGGGCGTGGGCTGGCAGGGAGCTTAGAAGGGAAGGCCGCCCTCTTGGGGGGGTGTGTGTGTGTGTGTGTGCGTGTGTGCGTGTGCGTGTGTGTGTGTGTGTGTGTGGCCGGGATTGGCGTGTGATGGGCGCTCCGGGCATGTTGCTGCTTGTATGGCTTCTTGGCCTCTGACCCTGCTGCCCATTCCTTGTCTCCAACACCACAGATGAGCTGCCTCTCCTCCTCCATGCCTGGGGAGCCCAGTGGGCCAGGGAGGGGAGTGGGGGAGCCGGGGTGTTGCCAGCCCCTGTGACATTGAGCCTCAGAGACCTATCAAAGCCAGCAGGGCTGAGCTCAGACCGAGGGGGGAAATGCTGGAAGTCAATAAAGCTGTTTCGAGAGCGCGGTGGTGTGCTGTGTTCCTGTGTTCTTCCTTGCCGGGGTGTCCCAGGAGGGACCCTATGGGACCAGTGGGTGACACACTTCCCTTTATAGCCCGAACAGCTAGAGGTCGCAGCCTTCCTGGCTGACAGCAGAAGTCCCCTCTTAACCAGGCTGCCCTCCTCAGTACATTGTGGAATCCCGAGAAATGGTCACATTCTTCTGCCCTCACCTCCTGGGGCCCCACAGCTGGCTTCCCCAGGGGCCTGTTCTCCTTACACAGGGACCCAACCCCCAGCACCTCACAGCACGGCTAGAACCGGACTAAGCTGTGAGTTGACTGGAAGCATGAGGAAAGCAGAGAGCAGGGAACACGTGGTGGAAACCTGTAGAAACGTACTCCCAAGGCGCAGAGACGGAGCCCCTCCACAGGTTTCCTTAGCTCAAGGCCTGTGGCCTGTCTCAGAGGCCTGCCCCTCCCAGTGGAGGGCCACAAATCCATCCCACCCAGGGCCCGGGGGCCTCCCATTCTCTCTCCAGATACCTGCAGAGAAGCCCTTCCAGCCGCTCGGACAAACACCTTCCCATTGTCAAGCAGGGCAGCGTGGCTCCCCACCGACTCTCTTCCATTCCAAGATAAGCCTTTGGCTTCATCTTCAATAGTCAAGGGCCCTGTACTGTATTTTTCTCAAGGTAAGGAAGCAGCCTGCCCTGAAAGGAATTTCAAGCCTTTGTCTTGAGAGACAGAGAATCCCCCGGAAGTTTGTGAAATGGCTGTCTTGCCCACTTCTAGCCTTTGAGATGGCAAACACATGGGAGCTGAGACTCAGCGGAGCCCAGGTGAGGTGCAGGCGGCCCCCGTCTGCTGCTGGCCTCCCCACCACCTGTGCGGGGCAGATGGGATGTGCCCTGTTTTTCATGTGAGGGGACTGCGCCTTGGCAAAGCTAAGTGGTCCTAACTCCCAAGTAGCTCCAGGCCCAAGGCTCTTTGTGCCTCATTTCTACGTCCACCACCTTTGTCCAAGGACCATGCCTCATGACACGCAGGCAAGGGCTCCTCCGGGACCATTCAGGGTGGAGCATTCTGGGAGCTGGGGAATGGGGCAGAGAAAGGGAGAAAGTGGCCTTTGTCCTCAGGTGAACGCCTGTTGTGACATCTCACAGGCCCAGCCTCTGAGTCGAGTTGCCAGGGGTGTTTAGCAAGTTTTGCTCAAGGTGTGGCAGGCTCTTTGCCTGTACCACCTCGTTCAATCCTAACCTCAATGCTGCACGATGCACACTCTTCCTGAGGCCGATTCCTGAGGCCGCAGGGCACAAAGCAGCTGCCCGAGAACCGAGAGGGGAGGCAGTAAGGAGGTTATGCATGCCCGGGTTCGAATCCCCCACCACTTACAAATCATGCTACCTTGGGTGAGTTCTGTGCCACAGCCTGTCTGTCTGTAAAATGGGCTAATAATTGGTAGCATCGTGGTGAAGATTAAACAAGTTAATGTATGTAAAGCACCTTGGAGACCGTCAGACATGTAGGAAGCACAGCATAAAAAACCATGCTGGGGGCCTGCCCGGTAGCGCAGCGGTTAAGTTCGTACCTTCTGCTTACGTGGCCCAGGGTTCACCGGTTCGAATCCCGGGTGCGGGCATGGCACCGCTTGGCAAGCCATGCTATGGTAGCTGTCCCACATATAAAGTGGAGGAAGATGGGCACGGATGTTAGCTCAGGGCCAGTCTTCCTCAGCAAAAAGAGGAGGATTGGCAGCAGATGTTAGCTCAGGGCTAATCTTCCTGGAAAAAAAAACCCTGCCAGATTGTTATCAGCTACCATTGAAACTCGGGAGCCTGACCCCGCAGCCCAGCTCTCCCATCACACTCTGCGTCTCCTGAGAAACGCAGCGGGGCCCGGCTCCAGACCGAGGCTGGGGCTGGAGTCTGGAAGCAGAGCAGACGGGAACGCGTAGGAGTCTGCGTTGCAGCTGCACACACGACACACTTACTTTATTCACATTGATACAAAAGTAGATTTTTCTAGAAATGTTCTCTTGCGCCAGAGGGAGAGAGTTGAGTGGCACGAGGTGGGAGGCAGGGGGAGGAGGCCTGCCAGGGGGCAGGAACGGCAGGGACCAGAGCGTGGGTCACGGAGGCAGGACAGTGGGCAGCGGGGGCCCAGAAAGCAGCAAGAGCTGGGTGTGGCGGCCCCTCCACCCTGTTCTGTCCACACTGGAGGATGGGGGCATCACACGGACATATTGGGAGCATCCAGAACGGCGGGAGATGGGGGCCAGGGAACTCAGGCGGGAGAAGGCTCTGGGTGGAATTGCTGCCAGTAACTTTCCTCTCCTCCTGGCCAGCTGCCAGCTCCCCCGTGGGATGTCTGGCCCCGGCATGCGAGAGGCTGGGCAGGTCTGCCCCTTCCCACTTCCCCTTCCTTACACACTCCTCTCGGAAGGGCTGGACATGCCCAAGAGGGGCCACGGTGGCGGGTGGGGGAGTGAGGAGTGGGTACACAGACAGATGCTCACACAGGCAAAGAGGGAGCAGAGGCTGGGACGGCCACAGAGGGGCCCCAGGCCTCTCACTGGGGCAGGGCCTTGAGGATGGCGTTCACCTCCTCCGCGACAGCTGTCAGGGCAAATTCAAACTGGTCCTGGGGAAGGCAGTGGGAGGAGGGTCACGGGGAGGCCTGGCCTCTGCTCCTGCCCCAGGGGGGCTTTTGGAAGGGGAAGCGGGGGAGGTCGCTTGGGAGAGGGGGCAGTCCTCCTGGGGGAGGTACAGAGACAGGTGGGAGAGCCGGGCTGCTGCTGGCTTCCCTGGCGAAGGATGGCAGCTGGGGTCGGGGCAGGGAGGGATGGTCACCTTAGAGCGGACGAGGCCAGGCCGCTGGTCACGGACATGCTCCAGGGTGGCAGCGATGTCAATCTCCTTCACTCCTGGAGGTGCAGGGGGCACGGGGCTGCTCAGGAGTGTCCAGAGGAGGACAGGACCCAGAAAGCCTGGGGCATCCTGGGGTAGGAGGCTTGGAGGACCGGGCAAACCCTGAGGGTGTGGCAACCAGCCCCTCCACGAGCTCCTGTGACCCTGGGTGCTGGGGAGACTGCTCAGGGCTGGGCTGGGGCACCCTGGGGAAGGGCCTCACCTTTTGCCATGCGGTTCAGTACCATGTCAATGAGGATGTAGGTGCCAGTTCTTCCTGCCCCGTCACTGAAACAGGAGATGGTGACAGGCTCAGCATGGGACCCAGCAGAAAGGGGGGGGGGGGACAGAGGAGACATGGAGGCATGGGGCCGGGAGCCACTGCTGGAGCCATTAGGGTTGCTTGGGCAGGGCGTGAGTGAGCCCAAGGCAAGGGAACAGTCACAGCACCGGGCCTTGAGCGGGAGCCTGTGACCCATGGGGCACACTTGGGCGGTGGGCCCACCAGAGAGGGGAGCCCTGGCTTAGCCCTGAGGTGGAGGCAGCAGGAGGCCGCGGGAAGGGCCCCTTCCAGGCTCTGGCCAGGCTTTTGCTCAGCAAACTTTTTGTGTAAATGGCCAGAGGATAAATAGTTTCAACTTTGTGGGCCACATATAGTCTCTGTGGCACGTTCTTTTTTTTTCCTTCAACCATTTAAAAATGTAAATACCATTCTTAGCTCATGGGCCATTAAAAAAAAAACAGATGGTATGCTGAATTTGGCCCATGGGCTGTAGTTTGCCGGTGTCCGGGGACAGGCAGGCAGCGTGCATGGGAGACGTGCACAGGGAGCAGGACCAGAGAGAGGGGTGGAATCAGAATGCCCCACTTCAGGGCCCTCTGTCCTGGGCTGTCCAGTCCCCTTCCACCCCCACCCTCTCCCCAGCCCCTCCCCACGCACCTGCAGTGCACAATGATGGGGCAGGAACGGCCCCGGTAACACTTGTTCACCTTCCTGCAACAAAAAACAGGGGTAAGGGCCAGGGCCACCAGCAGAGGGAAAGGGGAACCGAAACCCACACCTGTGGGCCTCACGATCTTCCTTTTCTCCCTTCCTTCCCAGGGCAGAGGAGGGAAGAGGGCTGGAGACAGGAGTCAGGGCGGGAGGCAAAGAACCAGAGATGGTCTGGGCGGCCCTGGACTTGCCTGGTGGCTTACGAGCACATGCTCAAGCTACGCACCTGGAACAACTGACTTAACGGCTCTGAGCCTCAGTTTTCTTACCTGTAAAATGGGGATGATAATAATAATAACCTTCTTCTTAGTGTTCTTATCATGGTTATATGAGATAATCTATGTAAAGAATTAAGTGCAAGGTCTGGCACACAGTAGGTGATCAATAAACGGTAGTACTATTAATGACCATATATAATAATATTAACAGCACCCTCCGCCAGAAGTCTAGGGAGGATAGGCTTTCTGGTGACATCACGAGTGTCAATCTTGCCACATCCCTGCTCTGCTCCTCTGCCCTCCTCTACAATGTCCCAGGCTACAGCACCCCCACTCAGGCTCCTCGTGGTCCTCACCCACAGTGAGGTCAGGTAGCCCTAGGCACAAAGTTCCTCTGGCCAGGGGAAGACAACTCCTCATCTCTGAACATTATACTGCTGCCTGTCTCCCCGGACCAGCTTCACCTCAGCACAGGTGCTCTGTGGTTGGGTCATATTCAGACTTGGGGTCCACTTGGACCTCAGACTCCTGTCTGCTGCCCTGACCACAGCTCAGCAAGGAGCAGGGGGTTTCTCCCTCCCTCAGTGGCCCAGTCTAACCTGCCCTTGTCCCTTCTGACTTTCCTGCTTTGAGAGTTACCTGCAGAATTCTGATACCCGGCAATGGACCAGGACTAGGGAAGACTTTCTTAGGGGTCATCAGATTGTTTCAGGAGAAACTGGGAACTTACTGCCCTCCAGCCTGGTCCCCCAGACTTGCAGGGGCCAGGTGACTTGGAGTGGTTTTACAGGAGTCCACACGGGTTTCTAGCACACTGGCTCGTATGTTAGAGGGCTGGGGTTGGAAAGAAGTCACAACAGTGACTCTCAATCATTTAATCGTAATGACAATAAATAGTATTTAGGATTCACTGAACCCTTGCAATGTGGCAGGCACTTAAACTAGATTTGACAGACTTTATCCTAGTGACTCTCGTAACAAAGCCCTAAGGTGTGGGTCCTTGTCCTCATTTCACAGGTAAGGTCACAGAGGGAGATCAAGCAACTTGCTCAGGGTCACTTTCTGAGACTTAAAAAAATTACTTAGCCTTTGGTGGACCTTTGCCAAACTGTATTTATTAAGCAGCAATTAATTTGTCCTGGGTGTCAAAGGTCAACCGAGTTTCCAAAATTCCAGCCTGAAGCAAAGAAACGTAACCTTCTAGCTTACCTGTGCATCTTAAAACAGGCCCGTGCACTAGGGCTACAGGGAGTCTTTAAATGTGGAAAACAGGAAGTGGTTCTGACACCCCTGGCATCGCTTCTCAGAAGCCTGTGCCTCGGGGCCCAGGGATCCCAGCTAGAAACCATTGTCCTGAGGCTCAGAAACTGTCCCCAGGTCCTCACCGCAGTTCTGCTCCTCTGCTCTCTGCTCAGCACCTAGAGCCCTCAGGCCCGCCTGACAAGGGGCAGAGAGGCAGCAGGAGCCGGCAGTGTGGGTGAGGCCCTGCCAATGGTGGCAGGCTTCTCCGCCATGTGTGTGGGGAGGGGAAAGGCAGGGGATGCTGGAGGCCTGGCCTGCTCGTGCCTCCCATGTCAGAACAGGGTAAGTCCCTCAGTTAGCTCCCTGTCCTAGCCCCCACTGAGTCCCCAAGAAGCCAGAGCCTCCTGTACTTCGTGTGATAGGATTTGTCTCCTCCCTGAGTCCCCCCAGCCCCCAGCTCTCCCAGCAGCCTTCGGGGTGGTCTCTGGGCCCACATGTCCCGATTGTCCTGTCCATGAAGCGGCCACACCTGCCAATGATCACTTTTGTGACTATGCAACTGGAACGAGAATACTAGCTGCAGATCACAAAAATGACACTGGCAGCTGTGAGAGAGAGAAAGAAAGAGAGAGGAGGGAGGGAGAAGGAAGGACAGAGCGGGAGACAGACAGAGGGAGGGACAGACAGAGACAGAGAGAGGGTGGGACAGAGACAAAGAGAGGCAGAGATACATAGGCAGTGATGGCAGAAGGTGGAGAAAAAGAGGAGAGAGAGAGAGAGAGAGAGAGAAGAATAGACGGAACAAAGGAGAGGTGCAGAGAGGGAGAAATGGAGATAAAGAGAGACTGAGACTGAGTGAGAGAGAGAGAGAAGAGATGAGCGGGAGAGGAAGGAGGGTGAGAGAGAAGAAGCAGGGAAGGGAGGGAAAGAGAAGGAGAGAAATAAAAATAGAGGCAAAGAGACAGAGAGGGATAAAGAAGGGAGATGGGCAGGAGGGAGGGAGAGAGAGTGAGGGGACACCCAACACAGAGAACGGTGCTGGAGCCCTGGAAGAGCAGGACAGGAGGTAGAGAGGAGGCAGCGGCCAAGCAGACGGAGAGGAGAGAGGGAGGGAGCTAGATAGAAACAAGGTGAGCCCTTTTGCGGGGAAGGGGCTAATGGAGAAAGAAACACAGGCGGACAGGCAAGGAGAAAAAGAGGGCACGAGACAGCAGAAACGGAGCTGGACCAGAGGGCTGGAGGGATGGGCACAGCAAGACAGAGCATCACTCCTGGTTTGGGGGGTCTGGAAGGGGGCAGCTGGAGGTCAGGGGCGGAGGCTCCAGGTCAGGCTAGAGGGTCGGCCTCACAGGACCAGGGGGCCCAGGCGGAGCCAGCGGGCCGGGTGATGGTGGGCCCAGCTCGCGGCCCCCGACTCCTGCGCAGCTCGCTCCGGCGCGCCGGGTGCTCACCTGCGGAAGTCGAGCAGCGGCCGCGTGGAGGCCGGAGTGCCCTCTGCCGGCCAGCTGAGGAAGTGGAACTGCGTGAGCGTGCGCGTCTCCTGGGTCTGCACGTTCTTCAGGTAGAAGCTCCGCACCAGGAAGTCCTCGCACCAGATGTGCTCCGACACCAGGTTCACCTGCGGAGGGTGGCCCGGCCCCAGCACGTCGGGGCCTCTCCACGCCCGCGGGCGCGCGCCTCCCCCCTCCCAATCCTGCCAGCCTCACAGGCCGGTTCAAATCCTAAATCCTCCAGGAAGCTCACCCCACCGCCTGCCCCACCTGTCCCCAAGAACCCCAGCTGTCTGTGTCACCTATCTACTGCTCAGGACAACTGGTGGCTTTTCCATCTAGACGCAACTGTTTTGAGCTTTCTGAGGTGGGAGATTCTCCTTCCTCTTCCTCACAGTCTAGCAAAGTGTCTGTCCCACGCACATCAACTTTGATGAAATTCTCTAATATCTTTATTTGATTTTTTTTTGACCACGAGCAAAACCAGTTAAAAAAAATTTTTTTGAAGAGTATAGAGTAGGGGCTGGCCCCGTGGCCGAGTGGTTAAGTTCGCGCGCTCCGCTGCAGGCGGCCCAGTGTTTCATTGGTTCGAATCCTGGGTGCGGACATGGCACTGCTCATCAGGCCACGCTGAGGCGGCGTCCCACATGCCACAACTAGAAGGACCCACAACGAAGAATATACAACTATGTACCGGGGGCTTTGGGAAGAAAAAGGAAAAAAATAAAATCTTAAAAAAAAAAAAGAAAGAGTATAGAGTGTTCATCTGATGATGAAAAAATTACTCTGCAGTGCTCATCTGGCAACAAGGAGCTGCCGTTGTGCTCTTAATGTCTCTTGTTTTGGGGGGTAAGGGGGTCACCTCCCATCTGTCGGGAATTTGTTCCTCCTTGTTCTGCTTTGCCTCTGCCCAGTTCGCCCTGCCTATCCTCTCTCCTGATGAAGAAGTTTGTTTCTATTTTACATAAGCAACATATGTGACCGATGGTATTTCTTTCTTTGCTTTGGCCTCCAGGAAGCTCAGAGCTAAGTTAGGCTCAACTAAAGTAGGTCTTGATCTTGGTCTTTGGGTACACTTCTCTTCCCTTTCTCACATACTCTTTATTATCTCAGTTTTGGTGGTTCTATAGTTTTATCTGTACCTTTCATCATGTTCTCTACAAATGCTCTTTGGCCCCAGACTGGATGCACATACGTATATGTATTAATGTATCTGAACATACATATGTATGTATGCTTATATAGATATATGTTCCTACATGTTTGAATGGTCCACCATCCACTTTGCCTACTCCCATTGTCCCCTAGCCATGGGGTCCTGCTGACCTCATATACGTGGTACAGGGAGGAGCCCTCATCTGGCCAGTAGCGGTCACACTGCTTGACGCCATCCTCCACCAGTGGGGTCAGCATGACGATAACGGTGCAGCCACTCTCCCACACCATCTAGAGACAGAGACTCTGGTAAGCTCCATTCTCACCTCCATGGGACCTGGCTGGTGCTGGCTGCCCACGAGTGCCCCCAGTGAGCCCACCTGCCAGAAGTCTGCGATGGTATGGGACAGCGGGCCCTGCGTGGCTATGTAGGCTGGCATCCGAGGGTCGTGCTCAATCTGGGGGCAGGGAAGACACGTCATGAACCAGAGGGGAAATGCTGCTGTGGAGAGGGCTTGCTCACAGGGAGCGGGCCAGGGTCTGGGGGACCTGAGAACCCCCATTTCTGCCCTAGGATATCAGGCCCCACCATTCCAAGGCCTCGGGTGATGTGAGGGGTGACCATAAGGAAATGGAGTTTATGGGGACAGAATCAAAATGAGGCAGAGGTGGGCGGGAGTCAGAGCTACTCACAATGGGGCTGGCGTTGATGTAATCGCTCCGAGAAGGGCTGCTCTCCACCTTCAGCTTGATGCGAGCGTGGTCATCTGCACAGACCCGCATCCCACCCCAAATGCCCCTCCAGTCATTCAGGTCCTGGCACATCTGCCTCTCAGCCTGAGCCAGGAGCCCAGCCCTCCCCCCAAACCCTCCAGAGCTCCCAGCAGAGAGAGGGCTGCACCAAGCTGGCCAGCAGGACTCACTCACAGGGCAGGAAGTTGGGGTGGCGGTTCTTTTTGATGTTGCCCTCCCCCTGGGCGGTGGCACAGGTGTTGGGCTCTGCCTGGTAGGCACACAGGGCCTGCCACTCCTTGGCCAGGCGGTCCCGGTTCCGCAGGTGGTCCTCCATGTACGCCTGCAGGGACACCCAGCCTGGCTCCGGCGCCCCCCCCCCCCACCAGCCCTGCCTCTCCCACCCTCCTGTCCCCTCACCCACTCCGTGCCCAGGCCTCGCCCTGACCAGAATCATGTGTCCCGTGGAGATGTCCATGTTGGCCTGGGCGGGCTCCTCGCACCAGGACGGCGTGCTGCTGTGGGAGCTGGGGCTGGCCTGGGCCGCATCGCTGAACTGGGAGGACACACTGCTCACCCGAGAAGGCTCAGGCGGACCCTCTGCCCGGGTGAACAGGGACTTTGTGGCCATGTGCTGGCGGCACAGGTCCTGCAGAAGAAGGATGGAGCAGGGGCCAAGGTGACCTGATGCTTTTTCAACAGAGTCCTGCATTCAATTCTGGATCCCTAAGCTCATCCTTGCTTGATTTTGAATGAAGCCCATCTCCTCTGGGGTAGGTCTTCCACCCTGGACCTCATCCTTCTCGGGGCTGTTCTGTTTGAGTGGTACCTGTGACAACCTTAGCTATTACAGAGTGGAATCCCAGGACCCCAGAATCGGAAGAACTTTAGGAACCACCTGCTTCGAATTCCCCCCCATTCAACACCCCTCCTGGGGCTTCTCCAGCCCGGCCTGGACATTCCCAGGGATGGGCTCACTCCCCACCCAACTCCCCACACTCACCCCACGCAAGACCCAGCCTCCCAAGCCCCTCGACTTCCCTCTCCCCAACGAGCTTCTGGGGCTGCACACCTGGTACTCAAAGGTAGTGTCTCCGTGGGCCCCCTCAGGTCCCAGGGCTGCCAGGCGCTCTTTGTCCCGCTGCCTTGCCTGCTGCCGCACACACAGAGCCACTGCCAGAGCCACTAGCAGCCCAGCCACACCCGCCAGGGCCACCAGAGTGAGCAGCACAGAGCGCATGGGAGAGGTGCTGTGGGCCGCTCGGGGAAGGGCTGCAGCTGCCTCCTCCCTCTGTGGGAACAAGGCTAGAATCAAGGGGGGCAGTGATGGGAGGAGCCTTCAGAGCTGCTCCTCACCCCACGCCACACTCTCTGCTAGGATGCCTCCTGGGGCAAAGCTGGAAGGGCAGGGGCATGGTGGGACAGGCAGAAGGGCTCAGACAGACCCAAGACCGTCCTCTCCTTCTCAGTCCCCATTGAACCAACTCAACCATGCTGCACAGCCAGAGACTTAGTGGGTGACCCCACTAGGATTCTTTGCATTTAAAAGTGGATGTAGGGAAGTGGAGAGAGAACCCAAGGAATCAGATAGTAGAATGTGAGGCATCAGTGTTGAGTGCAGAATAGAAACATATTCTGAGTTTAATGTCCTTTCTGCGCAAGGTTTCCCCTTGGAATTTAGAGACTTGGCTCCGGAGGGCTATGGGCACTTCAGCTAGCTGTTGCCAAGTGTCCTGCCTCCCTAGAGAAGACTGGTCCTGCAGGGACGAGAGCCACTGGGGCCATCTGCTGGTCAGAAAGGAAACTGCAAGGGGAGGGCTGCTTTGGCGAAGCTGGCGGGGAGCCTGGTAAGTGGTTTCAGCTCCAGTTCTGTTGAGTTTGCCTCCATCTCTTGTGGGCAACGTCAGCCCTCTGGGGCTTTGACTGATTCTCCAGTTAGCTCATACCTGTCCCACTCCTGTCTGCAAGATCTGGAGTCCTGTCTGTGCTTCTAGTTCAGACTTCATCAGCCCTGCAGGGAGGACGTAGTTCAGGCTCTCTCCAGCCCCATTTGGTCTCCACCCCATGTCCATATGCCAGGTGGCAGGCAGGGCCCAGGTGGATTGGGAATATTTCAAGAGGAGCCTGGTTATATCTTACTGGGCCTTGGGCCAGGGCCAGGCGGTATTTACCAGCTTGCTGGGCCACATCAGCCAAAGACAGGTTCTGATCATTGTGCCGGATGCGGAAGGTGAGGGCTGGTCCCACCACACTGCCGAATAGGAGTTATGTTACTGCCTCACCCACTGTAGACCCCAGACTCTAAAAGAGAGGCCAGCTCTGGCCCTCTCTCCGTTAGAGGATGGGGCTGGAGCCGATCAGAGATGCCCTACAGCAGCGTTTGGGGCCAGGGAGATACCAGATGGGGCCAGCAGCAGGGCTAGGTGTGTGGCTGTACCTTCAATGCAGCTGAGAGCAGCTGACTGCACCTTGGCCCCTTACCAAGAGCCTGTCTTCCCTTCCTCTCCTGAGCCCTTCCAGCTTCCTCCCCCCTTAAGCTACCTTCTGGTTCCCTGCTGCTCCAGACAGATACAAGCCCCACCTGATGTTGATGAAGCTGCCTGAGGACACGTGCACATGCTCAGCCAGGATCTCCAGCAGCTTCACTCCTGCAGCCAGACTCAGGGGCCTGGAGATAGGGAGCAGGCAGAGCAAGGAAAGTGGGGACCCTCTTGGCCACTTTCTGGAAACAGGACACCTCCAGGGGTGCAGAGCAGCCCACTCCTCTCCCCCCTACCTCCGTCTACTCCAAATCTGGATTTCTGCTCTCTATGCTTCCTGCCAGGCAGGCCAGCTTGACCCCCCAGGGGAATGGATGGCTTCCCCAGGCTGGAGCCCTTACTTCTGGTCTGTGACAATGTAGCCATACTCCTCCGCTGACGGCCGAGCTGAGGGCTGCCCTGCCACCGTGGGCTGGCTGTGGCCCAGTGGACTTTTCTTCTCCAGCAGAACAGGTGTGGCAGGGGGGACAGCAGCTTTGAGGGGCTCAGAGGATCCAGAGGTAGGCACCTGCTGGGCTTTATCGGAGGCGGGGCTGGCAGTGGGGTATCCAGGCAGGGAGGGCGTGGGGGGCGGAGGCTCTGCCGTGTCTCCACCCTGCACCTGCTCCTCCATTGTCTGTTTAGAAGAGAGGATGGAGGTGTGGTCTCTGGGCAGTGGAGGGACTGGGGGACTGGGGGTCCACACCCTGGACTCTGAGCTCCCTACAGAGAGCTCAGGACTTATTTCTTTCTACCCCCAAGACCCAGGGCAGCGCTGGGCATAGAGAGGGCACCGAAAAAGGTGAGCCAAGTGGGTGAATGAATGAATAAGGATTGAATGAGTGGAACATGGTGGGTAACAATCCACAAGACAGGGTTGGAGTGGGGAGAACCTCTGGAGTGAGGGAAGCTGGGGTGAGGGTGGAAGATGAATGGTAGGCAGCCGCTTTAGACTTGTTTAGCCACAAAATCTTGGAAGTTCAACATGTGGAGCAGATAGAGCTCCTCAGGCTATAGGGGGCACGGTCTGAAATGATCATAGTGATCAAAGCAGAGTCGAGAATTCTGGCTTCTAGAACCAGCTCTGCCATCAACTTGTGGCAAGACTTAGGCAATGACTCGCTGTCTCTGTGCCTTGGTTTCTCCAAATTGAGGGGTTGGAGGATACTGATTCTGGGTCCTGATCCTGAGGTCTAGATTTCAGCAAGGGGCTTTGCTGCCACAGGGCACTATGGGTCAGGGAGGTGCAGGAACTCACTTTCTTGATGTCAGCTCCAACGTTTAGAAGCCCTCCTGCAGAGACAGGTAAACAAGACTCTGGGCAAAGGGCCAAGGCCAAGGTCCACTCAGCACAAGTGGGAGGAAGGGCCAGAGGCCCTGAGCCTGTTCCATCTGCTGTGGCCTCTTTCCCCTTAGTTAGTGACCAAGACCCTGTCATTGGTCTTATCCTCAGCATGGCCTCATGCCTCGGTGCTTCTGCCTTATAATCCATTGTTTTACTAACTTTTCCCTTTGTCATTGGCCAAACCTCTCAAAGCTATTCTTTGATCAGTCCTCCCTCTACGGATCAATTATTGGCTTCTCCTTGGCATTGGTCACCCTTCCTTAGATCCTCATTATCATCCACCCACCCTTCTGGGTGCCTCCTGATCTCTGTTGGCTTCTTTTCCCATTACTTCCACCCTCCAGTCCTTTCTTGGTCTAACTCCTCAGCTCATCATTGCATCCTTTTCCTCTCCTCCCTTTGTTGGCAATGACCTCGTGTCTCAAAAGAACTCCCTTCCCCCGACCCTGACCCTTCCTCTCTAGGCTGCTCCTTGTGGTCTTGAGAGGTGGAGCAAGAAGCCTTCGTGAAGCTGGTAGGTGCTAGTCTCTCTGTCTGGACACTCACCCAGATTTCGTCCTGAGCCCTTGGGCAGGAGCTGCAGCAGAGTCGAGAGGGTGGAGAGCTGCTCAGGGGTCAGCTGACGCAGCTCCACCCCATAGCCTGCCAGCACAGCTGCCAGCCTCTGCAGAGTCACATCTGCTGGGAGCCAGACACAGAGCTTAGGGCTGGTGGCGATGCAGATGGGTGAGTTGGGGGTTAGGGATACTAGCACATTCAAGAGCTTCTTCTCAAACACTAGGACATTGATGCCCTCCCTTTCCAGCCCTTGTCCACACTTTAGGAGAAAGGCCTTCCTGGGGCCAAGACCAAACTTCAGGCCCACCGTGGACATCTTGACTCTCCATCTGAAGAAGAGTTACATCAGCTCCACCCGCTCCACCCCCACCACCCGCCCCACCACACACACACACACACACACACGCTGCCTACTCAGTGCCTGGCATAGATCAGGTTGTCAACAGACATTAGTTAAATGTATGAATGACTTTAAGGACAAATTAACAAATGCATGGATAGCTAGGAAGGAGCCCCAGCAGCAGCCCCGACGGGCAGGAGTGGATGCTGAAGACCCTGTTACCTGGCTGCTCTGCTGGGGAAGGAGGCCTCTCCCCGTGACCCTCCAGTCCGTCCTCCTCATAGCCCTCTGAGGAGTCCTCTGCCCGGCTGCTGCCCCCTTGCTCTGGCAGCCTTGGTGCCCTGGCCCTGCTGGGCACTGGCGACTCCTGGGCCAGGTAGAGCAGCCCTGACTCCTGGAAAAGCTGAGCAGGTGAAGGCCCTGGAGGGTCCCCATAGGAGTGGCCAGGGTGAGCCCCAAACATGCCCTTGGAGGCAGTTCTGCTGAAAAGGGCAGGGGGTTCGGCCTTGGGCAGGGGGCCGACACTGACCATCCCTGGGGAACTCTCGGAACCCCGGGAGCCATCACGGGAGCCAAACTGTGGGAAACCAGAGATCCGGGTAAGAGCAGACATCAGGACTGGGGGAATAGGGTGGAGGCGGGGCAAGTGTCCAGGGCTCACCTGATGGAACAGGTAGGGCTGCAGCAGGGCAGGTTCATAACTCAGGGCAGGGTGAGGGGGCTGCGGGGGCAGCAGCAGATGCTCCAAGAGAGGGGGCAACAGCTCAGCCTGCAGAGGGGACAGGGGGGAGCCCGCCCCAGCTCCACCCCCGCCCACTGGAGGTCGAGGAAGCCGGTGCTGGGCAACAGGGGCGGAGCCAGTGGGGATGCCTTGTAAAAGCAGCTCCCCAGTGGGACCCGGTCTCCTGGGCACCAAGCCAGATCTGGAGAGGAAAGCAAAACGCGTGTGTGTGTGTGTGTGTGTGTGTGTGTTGGTTGTGTGGGGCAACAGCATAAGGAGTCTACGAGGCAGAGATGGTGAGGCATGCTCAGCAGTTTAGAGTAAGTCTGACTTCTCAAGAAGTGAGGTAGCCTCAGGGGAGGAGAAAACAGCACAGGGAAGGGCCATAGGGCCAAGCCTAGGGCAGAGGCCATCGTCTTACTGGTAAGCATGCCTGGGTCCCTGCAACAGCGGCAGAGGCTAGGGAAGCGTGAGACCGGGGATGGAGAGGGAAAGAATGGGGGCAGAGGAAGGCACCTGGGAAACTCTCTAGATGAACAGTGGCTGCAGCTTGCCCTGTTGCCCCTGTGTGAATGTCTCCACACCTGGCTCTCCAAGTATACATTTAAACCCTCAATACTGTGCCCTCTTTCTCTGCCCCCCACACTCCATTCTGCCTTCTTCATCCTGGTGTCATTGTCTGAGCCCCATGGCCCTCATTTACTTTCCCCTGCTTTACAGGAAACTGAACAATGCCTTCAGAGGCCCTAACCACGAAAAGATGATGGCATCTTCTGCCACAGGCAATTCCACATAGTAACGAAACTGAACTTCAAACAACTTCAGTCCAGCACAACTCTAATTTGTCCCATGATGACTACTTTGATGCTTCTTTTAAAATATCAAATGTCCAAGTTTTTCAAAACATTTTTTTAATACCTCTGTTTTGCTGGATCCCCAGGGATGAACTCAGCTCCTGCTGGGCGTGTGAGCACAGCAGAGGACCAGTCCTGAACCTCTTTTACCAGCACTTCAGCCGGCTGACCTTGGTGCCCACTTCCCTCCCCCTTCCCTCTGTCCATCAGGAAGACCACAGACCCACCAGCCTTGCCATGCTAGAGTTGTTGAGAGAGGATGCCTACCTGTCCCTTGGACGGGGCTCCGTGGGGCGAAGCCTGGGGATGCGTTCCATCTCCTGGGAGATCACATACTGGGTGAGGTCATCGTGCCAGGACAATCCTGCCAAGGGACAGGATAGGGTGAGCTTGGCTTGGGACAGTCTGAGGGCCCAGGGGGGGATCAAGACAGGGAGCAGTGGCCATCAAAACTGCACTCCAGACCCTGCAGTGTGTGGAGTTTAGCAGAGCGGAGGGGCAGTGGAGGGGGTCTGGAGACCTGGTGGGTGATCTGAGCTGTCCTCTTCTGACCCTCAGGTACAGGTTTCGGAGTCAGACTGCCTCCAGTCAGACTGGATTTGAATCCTCTGCCATTTGGCAGAGTCACACACTAATTGTGTGACTTTGGGCAAATTGCTGAACCTGTCTGAGCCTCAATTCTCTCATCTGTAAAATAGGAGTTTATACCTCCTAAGATGGTTGTGATAATTAAAATAACACAATATAAAATGGTTAGAACAGGACCTGTCACATAGTGAACTTTAAATAGCCACTATTATTATTATCATCATAATTACTATTCCTCTTCTTGTTTATCCTGAGCCTTAGTTTTCTTTAATTGTGAAGTGGGAATAATACATATTTCATGGGGTTGTTGTGAAGATCAAGTGCAATCAGAGAAATGAAAGTGCTTAGGAAACTCTAAAGCACTAAACACGCTTTAAATATTCTCCATCGTCATCATCCTCACCATCATCAGCAGCATCATCTCTCCTGAAGCGGATCTCCTCTTTGACCCTTTCCCTTCATGTAACTGCTCTCAGGAAAGGTCAGTCTATTCTAAAGGAATAATCTCTCGCTCTCCACTCCTATTCCTTCTTCCCTGCTTCTGGATTAATAGTCTACACTGCTCTCAACTCATATTCTGGGATCCACTGGCATCCATACCTACCTTCTTGCCTACTGGCATTAGATGATCTATCTGTGTTCCTATTTAAGGCCAATTCCTCCACTTGGGCATTAGATTTCATCCTCTATTACCTACTCAAGAACATCTTCCCCACAATTCTCTCCTACTTGCTACATCATCGTTTTTTTCCTGTTCTCTACTGAATTATTCCCAAACATGATGCAATTTCCTCCATCTTAAAAAAATACTACTTGACCCCACATTCCTCTCCAGCTATCATCTCATTTCTTTGTTTTCTTTGTAGCAAGACTCCTTGAAAGTGTTATCTCTACTGGCTGTATACAATTCCTTTCCTCCCATTCCCTCTTAATCCACTCTTCAGGATTTTATTCCCAACTATTCTACCAAAATTGCTTTCACTGAGATCACCAGTGACTTCTGCATATCTAAATCCAGTGGTCAATTCTCAGATCTCATCCTTCTTAACCTACCATCATCATTTGACCCCATCGATCACTCCTTCTTCCATGACACACTTCCACTTGGCTTCTAGGACACCAAACACTCTTGTTTTTCCTCTTACCTCACTGGCTCCCCCTTCTCAGTCTCCTTTATTGGTTTCTCGTCTTGTCCTTGTCCTCTTAATATTAGAATTCGCTAGGGCTCTTATTCATATACACTCAATCCTTTGGTTATTTCATCCACCTCATGAGTTTAATTACCTTCTATATGCCACAGAATTCCAAATTTATATCTCCACTTCAGACCTCTCTTTCAAGATCCATTCTCATATACCAAACTTCCCACTCTACTTGAATGGATATCTTAAGCTCAATATATTAAAAACTGAAACCCCCTCCCCCAAGGTGATCCTTCTGTACAGTTGATGATATCTCCATCAATCCAGTTGTTCAGGCAATAAAACCTGGGTGTCATCCTTGACTCCTCTCTTTCTTTCACAGCCATATCCAATATTTCACAACATCGTGTTCACTACCTCAAAAATACATGTATAATTCTGTCATTCCTCACTACCTTCCTGCAACAACCCTGGTCTACACTACATTCATCTCTTACCTGAGTTATTATGGTAGCTTTTAATGGTCTCCTGCTTCTACCCTTGACTCCCTGCAGTCTATTCCCAATACAGCAGCAAGCACGATCCTTTTAAAGTAGAAGTGAGATCAATTCTCATGATGGTTCCCTCTTTTACTCAGAGTAAAGCCAAAGTCCATACATTCTCCTCCAAGGCCCTACAGTGATCTGCATCCCTTCCCCCTTCACCTACCTGACTGCATCTTCTACTCTTCCTCTCCATCTCTCCTCTACAGCCACACAGTAGTGGTGTACTCCATGGTGTGCCTCAGACTTGTGCTCCTGCTTTAGGGCTTTTGTTCTAGCTTTTTGGTCAGTTTGAAGCACTGCCCCAATACAACCTTCTGGAAAACATTCCCACCTTGACATCTTTGTTCAAATTTCATAGTCTCAATAAGGCCTATCTTGACCTCTTGATTTACTGCTGCAGCTTCCTACCTCACCATTTCTGATCACTTTATCCTGCTGTAATATCTGTTTTTTCCATGACACTTATCACCTTCTAACATACTATATATTTTCTAATTTATATAGTGTATTGTATCCCCTCATCCCCCAAATGTAAGCCCCAGTAGGCAGAGATCTTTGTGTATTTTATTCTCTGATACATCCTAAGCACCTAAAACTAAGCTTGTCACATAGTAAGTACTTATTGAATGAGTGAATTAGATGAGTTGGGTTTTCTCCTGGCTGAGGACTCCGGGATTCATGGCTCTGGAGCACTTGGACAGTTCCAGGGAGTGGTTCTAAGGTTGCTGGCCTCTTCCAATGGCTTCTTCTAGAAGCCTCCTCTAGATTCCTACAGAGGCTTTAAGTGTGAACAGCCCATCTGTAGGGTTCCACTTCTACGCCTGTCTTGCCTCCCTCTCCAGCAAAGTCTGGGAAGGTGAGGCTTCAGAGTGGGTGTGATAAGAATGTTTCATGAACAGAAAGCCTTGAGTCAGATGGCGTCTCACTTCCCCACCCTTACCTAACCAAGGTCCAGTGTCTCTCCTCCAATGCACCTAGACCTCACCTTGGGACATGAGCTGTCGAAGCACACCTTGTAAGCGTTGAAGAACTGGGGAGGTGACTTGCAAAAGGGGCCGGGCCTGCCCCACTCCCACCTGGCACTGTCCAAACAAGCCATCTAAGAATACAAAAGTGGCATCAGCAAGCGGCTTGGACAAGAGGCCTTCCAAAGTCCAGGTTGCTCTCCATTTCCTCTCTTGGCTGCAGGGAGCTCTGCTCCTCCAGGCCAGTCCCCAATCTCCCCAAGGCCAGTACCCCTTCTCCCTTCCAGGCCTCCCCACACTCCTTTCTCACTGTGTCCCCCGTCTTGTAAGTCCTATGCTTGGGCCTCACTCACCCTGAATGCAGACTTCCAGGTGAGAGCAGAGTCTGCGATCAAACAAACAGCCTGTAGAGGGACAGGTGAGCAGAGGATCAGACACCATAGAATGGTCAGGTGGATGGACAGGCTGGGAAAGGGGGAAGCAGACGGGGTCTTTCACCATTCTTTCATTCTAAGGAAGGCTTTGAGCTGGGAGGAGAGTAGAGAAGAGGCCTAGAATTCTTAAGAGAAGGAAGCATAGGAACTGGCTTTGGATTTTAAGGATCTGTGACTCTGGGTCCTTTCTCTAAAAGCCTCAGTTTGCTTAAGAGTGGAGAAACCTTCCAGGTGCATCGAGGTAGTGGTGGTGGAGGATCATATACTTCTACTGTCACAGAATTACTATAGGGAAGTTTTGGGCCAAATTCTGAGGGAAAAAGGACTTCCTTCCCAAATCTCCAAAAGCATCCTAATTATGATGGCCTGGGCTCAGAAGAGATGGAAACCCTAGCACACCTCCCCTCCGTATGGGAAAGGGGTAAGGGTGGGGTGTCCCTGCTGTCCGCGGCCCAAGAGCCGCTGGCGCTGTCCGCGGTGCTGAAGCTCTGAGCCTGGCGCTGCCAAGGGCTCGCCTGGAAGCAGTTATAGGGGAGGGAGGGGGGACAGGGTGAGGAGTCTCCACAAGATCTGACCCCTCCGCCGTTCCGGACTTCATCTACCACCTTACCAACCCACAGCGCCACAGGAAGTATCCTGCATTGGCCTCCAAGCTCGGTGGGGGGGGGGGGGGGAAGGGCGCCAGACTGAGAGGCTGCACCCCTTCCCCCACGCGCCCCCCGCCCCCACTCTCCCCCGGCCCATGAGTCAGCGCTGACTGTCTCTGTCCGCTCAGATGTGAGTCAGCACTGGGCCTGACTGTGGGGAGGGGGACGGGAGAGGACCCTTCCCTCTTCGTCCTATTCTGCCCCCTCCCCCAACTGTCCCCCTCTGATTGGAGATCACAGCGGCAATCGGCCTCTGTAGGCTTAAAGAGAAACCCTGGCCCCTCCCTCGGCCTGATCCTCTACTGGGAGCTGGGACCCTGACGCTCGCGGCCCGGACCCTTACTACCGGCAGATCAGGGTTCCCTCTCCCTCTTTCCCCGGCACTCCGCCCCTCCCCCACGCCTCCATCCTTGAGCGCCAGTCACCACTTCTTTGGCGCCTCGGCGCGACTTGCTTATCCCGCGGACTTGCAGCCCGTCTCTGAGTCCCTCTGGCCATATGCACCTCCATTCCTCCTCCCAAACCCGCAATCTTCCCCTGAGCCGGTTTCTCTTATGTCCCACCTCCGTATTCCCAGCCCCACCTCCAGGCCTACGCCCCTTTCCTCTCAGACGCCCTCTCATCTTCCTCATCTCACAGTGCCTGCCCCACATATATTCTACCTGAGCTTCCTACGTTCTTGACACTGCCCCCCACCTGCCACTGAGTTTTGCTCCCGGCACCGTCCCCCCACCCCCCATTTCCTCCTGACCGTGGGCACTAATGGCGCTGCAGCCTCCCGGGCGGCTGCTCAGCAGCAGGAGGCAGAGGAGCACCCGGAGACCCCCGGATCCCCCGGGACCCCCAGGCCGCCGCGGGCGCCGCATCCTTCCGGGCTCCGCGCGCGGGCTCCGCTGCCAGAGCTGCAGCGACGCTGTCCGGAGTCTGCCAGAGGGGCCAAGGCGGAGCCTGCCACTTCCCACCCACCTACGAGGCGGGGTCTATACGCCCCTCTCGCGGCAACTCGGCCAACCCAAGGCGGGTGGTGACGACACCTCCACCCCCGGTTCTTACGCTTATTTGCGTCATACGTGGCGTAAGAGCACCGTCTTAGCGGGGCACCTACCCGCCCCATCCCTCCTCCGCCAAGTAGTAAGCGCCTCACTAGAATTCCCACTTGTCCCCGTCCCTTTTGACGTATGCTTCTCTCCAAGGACTCCCACTTCTATCATCCAGTCCCAGGGTTGGCGAAAAGGGTTCGATTGGGTGGGGGCCGGGAAAGGTGCATGAGTCAAGTAGTATAAACCCTAAGATGAGGAACATAAAAGCGAGTAGACTAGGTACTCTTATGCGTCTCGATTAATGGCACCGGTGTCATCCTTAAGAGCAGGAAAGGTTATGCGTGTGTACCTAGATTCCAGTTCTAGCAATGCCACCTCCTAGGGGTGTAACTTTGGGCAAGTTACTTAACATCTCTGCGTCCGAGTGATCTGTATCACTACCCTGTCTAAACTACCGTGCCCTTTCATCGCGAACATTGCAGCAAACATCTAACCAGTTTTTTGCTTTCACTCTTTCACCCAATATCCTAGGGAGTGAGTTTTCTAAAGTTCAAATTTGATCACTTTACTCTCTTACTTTTCAGTTAAAGTTTTCCAAAATACAAAAAAAAAAAGGTAGAGTATAGTAAATACTCATACGCTCATCATCTAGACTTAGTTATTGATATTTTTTCATATTTGCTTCTTTTTAATATTTAAAAGTATATGATAGACAACATATTTCCCTTAGAGATATTTCAATACCCATCTCCAAGAAACAGGGACATCTCCCCACATAACCAAAATGCCATTGACATCTAACAACATTTACAAGAATTCCCTAATGTCACTTAATGCTCAGTTCATATTCAAATTTCTCAAATTGTTTCCAAAATTGCCTTTTTTTCCAGCTGTTTTGTTCAAAATTGAAGTCATTCAAAGATCACCATTGCATTTGGTTATGTTTCTTAATTCTCTTTAAATTAGCCTAGACACCGCTCCTCCCTGCCCCCCTCCCATTTTTGACATTGTCTTCTTGAAGAGACCAGGTCAGTTTTTCTTTACAACCCCTCACCTTCTGGATTCGCCTCATTGTTTCCTCGTTATAGATTTTCTTGTGTTTTCCCTGTATGTATCCTGTGTATCCCCTGTATTTCCTGTAAACTAGAAGATGTATTTAAAGTCTTGATTGGATCAGGTTAAAATATTTTTAAAGCAAAAATATTTTCTACGTGATGCTGTATGCTTCCCACTGCATCATTTCAGAAAGTGCATAATGTCTGGCTGCCCTACTGTTAGTGATGCTAAAACTGATCACTGGTTTAAGGTAAAGACAGCCAGATCACTGTGGGCAAAGTTACTTTTGCTTCTTGTGCCAGTCTGTAATCCGTTGGATGAGATTTTGGCCCTCTGAGAATATCTAATTCCCATCAACTTTTCACCTAATGGTTTTGCCATTCATTGATGATCCTTTGACTAAATTGTTTCATCAGAGGTTGCAAAATGGTGGTTTTTATAATTCTATCATTCCTTTAACATGTATTGGTTGATATTACTTTGTAAAAAAAGAGCTTTCTTGGGGCCACCCAGTGGTGGAGTGGTTAAGTTCCCGCGCTCCGCTTTGGATCCTGGGCCTGGACACGGCACTGCTCATCAAGCCGTGCTGAGGCAGCCTCCCACACAACTAGAAGCACCTACAACTAGAATATACAGCTATGTACTGCGGGGCTTTGGGGAGAAGAGGAAGGGGGAAAAAAAGAAGATTGGCAACAGATGTTAGCTCAGGTGCCAATCTTAAAAAAAAAAAAAAAAGAGCTTTCCCTCATCAGCTGGGCTTGGTTATCCTGAAATACAGTTCCAGCTGGAGAGGCAGCATACATTCTTAGTTTTTTTTCTTTAAGTAGCAATTTTCAGAGTAATGAATTGGTATAATAGTTACCTCCAACAGTGGCAAATAAGTTTTTAAAAAATATATTTTATGACTTTTTTGGTTTGAGCGTTAATCTGAAAGTACAGATTTTTACATATTCAATGTATATCAGTTGATCACAGTAATTATTCTTTTTGATATTCACATGGTCCCAGGGTAAGTCAGTGAAAGCTCCTTTAGACTGGCTCTGGCGTCTTTTTGAAACATCCCATTAATCACTAAATGCTCCCTTGCTCTCTGTCACTCCAAGGTGTTACAGGTTCATCTTTTTTTTAAAAAGATTTTGTTTTTCCTTTTTTCTCCCCAAAGTCCCCCTGGTACATAGTTGTGCATTTTTAGTTGTGGGTCCTTCTAGTTGTGCTATGTGGGACTCCACCTCAGCATGGCTTGATGAGCGGTGCCATGTCCGCGCCCAGGATCTGAACCTGCGAAACCCTGGGCCGCCGAAGCAGAGTGCGCGAACTTAACTACGCGGCCACGGGGCCGGCCCCCAGGTTCATCTTTTTATCCTCTGCCTTAGACATGGAAGCAGCCACTCCTCCAAAGAGCCTTGGTAGCTTTTAGTAAGGACCGATTTTAGAGACCACTATCTGGGTTTTAGGGGTGATGATAGCTACTGAGGTGATCTTGCTTCTAGGCCCTCCCGGTGCACAGAGCTAGGATATTAAGACACACACACACACACACACACACACTGATATTTCCAATTAAAATTTAACTGTGTTTTTTTTCTGAACTCTTTTGATTTTATACTTGCATCTCTTTATTCTTACACTGAAAAATTTGGTTTTTAATGACATTAACATAATCGCTTAGGTGTTTAACCCTACAATCTACATACAATAATTTACAAATAATAAGACAAATATTATTCTACTAATAAAACAATGAATACATTTAAGACTTTTGGTAGTTTATTTTGTCCTTAGAATATAACCCCTAGGGGTATACCATCAAAATACTGTGTTCTAAAATCATTTGAAATAGTTCTTTTGTTTGTGTAGTCATTTTTACCAATTTGGTTTGTTTGCTTCAATTTGATTTCAATTTTACAGTTTGCTTTTTTGAACATTTTACATTGTTCAAAAAAGAAAACCATTTAATGTGATAAACTCAGGGAAGTCTTCTCTGCACCTTCCACAATTCCCCCTGTCATTTTTATCACTCCATCCCATTTATTTCCTTTCTAAAAACTTTGAAAATTGTGAAATATAACAAACAGAAAAATGCATAAAACAAAAATTAACACTTCTACAAATTATCACAAAGTGAACACCCACGCAACCCAGGTCAAGAAATAGAACATTTCCAGCACCTTACAAGCCTTCTTGTGTCTTCTGGTCATTCCCTCTTCCCAAAGGTAACCATTATCCGTTCTCTTGTTGACCATGTTTCTTTGCTTTTCTTTACAATTTTATAACCTAAGGCTGCATGCTTAAGTTATAAAACTGTAAAGAAAGTCTAAGAAACACGTATTTTGGATTATCCCCAGTCTTGAGTTATCATGAATAGTGTGACTATGTTTACCCTTGTGCATGTTTCCTGTTGCGCATGTGTGCCAGGGGAAGCAGACAGCCTGTAACAACCTCACAGGGAGGAAGCTGAGGACATAACTACCCTCTCCTCACTCTCTTCATTCCCTCCCTCTGATCTCCTTCTAGGCATTCCCATTGTCCTAACCTGACCAGAATCCAGAGGAAGAGGGAGCTCATTGAAGCAGTCCATACGTCAGCCTCTTGGGACAGAAAATGGTGAAGACAGGTGAAGAGAGAGTCCTAGGGGCACACTTGAGGCATATGCTCACTGGATCCCCTTCTCCCACTTTTTCTGGTGTTATTGGAGAAATCATTTGTCAGCATAATTGTTACTCTTTTGGGGATCGCCTGTCTTTGATGGTCAGCGGTTTTACTAGGTTGTGACTAGGGAGGGATTTCTTTTTATTTATTCTCTTTGAGATTCAAAGAGCTTCTTGAATATGTGGCTTGATGTCTTTCATAGGTTTTGAGGCATCCTCAAATATTATCTCCTTAAATATTAATTCTGCCCCATTTTGTTGCTCCTTTATCTGTGGTGCTCTAAGTAAATATGTTGGTCTTTCTTGTGGTATCTTCTAAGATTCTACCTTATATTTTGTATTTTCCATTCTTTTTTCTCCCTACACTTCATTCTGAATATTTTCTTTTGAACTGTATTCCAGCTTACTAATTTTCTCTTCAGCTGTGTGCAATCTGATGTCTTGAACTTGGCTAGAAACAGATGGCACACTCAATCAGGGTAATAAGAAGAGTTTAATGAAGGAAATATTTATAAAGGTATAGACAGGTAAAAGAGTATAGACTTTTGTCCACTCACAGATGATCAGGCAGGGAGCCAGAGGAATACACAATTTGACCCCTCTCCCTTTTTGGCCTCTGATCTGTTGTCAATACCTACTATTGGCCAAATTCAACCAGAAATCAGTGAGCAAGGACCTCTGGTTGATGCAATCCAATGACATCAACCTGGAACATATAGCAGGGTGAAGAATGATGGAGCACAAATATGGATGGGAAAATGGGGACTATCGTAATCCCAGATTCCATTCTTGTCCTTAGTTTGGATAAAAATCTTGTACCCTTATGAAAAGTGACACATACGTCCCTAATTCAGACACGCTGTCATATGAAACTTAAAATATTGTTCAGTGCTGGTGCACCAGATATAAAGTAGCAGGGAAAAGAAATGAGAGAACAAAGGAAACTTCCATGCCAAGTTACCTTAAACACAGCTGCTACAATCTCTGTTTCTGTAGCTGGTCCTGAGGCCTAAATTCATAATTACAACTTCCTTATTCTCCCACCCATTTCGTGGTCTTCTTACCTTGGTCAGCACCTTGACTGCATGGGATTTTTGAACTAGTGGATTGAGCCAAATCTTTATTTCTGCAAGATCAGAGTCTTTGATGTTCCTGGCTTTATTTGGTTTCTGTAGTTTTCTATTGACCCAGTACTATTGCGAAAGAGAATACAAACAACCCCAGCTGATCACTTTGGTTCAGTTTAACCTTTCTTTGCCCTCTTTTTAGAGCAGCAAATCAACTTCCCCCTGGTAATTGGAGCCAATCATTGTGACTAATATAGTGACACCCATATCTGTCTATTGATTCAGTGGCAGAAGGAACCTAAAGTGGTCAGGTGGAGGTCTCAGCTTCCAGCTGAACATAACTATGACTGCTGTGAAAGCCTTCCTTCCTTGGCCACCAGGATCATAAAATTCATCATTCAGGAGATGGAAAGCAAACATTCCTTCAGAGGTTTTGAAGTATAATAGTGAGAGGGGCCATTCTGACCTTTACTCCTTCATTCCAGAACCCTTAGGGATGGATAAGGCATTCTGTAAGTTCACTAATAGTAGGTGAATTCTGCCAGAAGCATTATGGACAGGAAAGGCAAATCCATATCCAGAATATAAATCACTGCCCCTTTTCATGGTAAAAGGAATTCAGACTAAAAATCTGTCATCATGTGCACCATATTGGGGGCTCAACATTGTCCTTTGCTGTTGGCAAATTGGTCTGCAGGGCTGGCTGTAACTATATCATTCTCAGGGAGGGAAATCCATGTTGTTAAACCCATGCACAGCCTCACCCCCAGCCACCATGTCCATTGGTGCATGGGCCCATTAAGAAAGCCCCAGGCTAGCCAGGAAAAGAGGATAATTGATATTCACAGTACAGGTTATTTTATAAGCTGATTATTGACAAGCTTCTCCACAGTCCGTGCCTTCCTATGGTCATTTGTGTAGGAAACCACGACTATCTTCACACTCTGTGTCCATTCCAAGTGATCCACCCCAGACCTCCTTATCACAGATCTTCATGTCTTGTTCTATTCAAATCCCAGGCCAGCCAACCAATGTGTTAGCCATAAACACTGTATAGATCCCTATCTCAGTTCTCCTCTTCTTCTCTTCCAAGCAGATAACCAGATCTACCAACAAAACTTCCCACAGAGACGATTTCTCTTCACCAATGTAATTCACAGACACTCCTGAGTTGGGCTGTGACGTAGCAACCTTCCACTTCCGGCTGATGCCTGCATTTTCTGCAGACATCTGTAAATTAGCTCTGTGTTTTTTCTCTGTCCATCAGCTGGTCATAGAGAATTCCCCATGAGGCCATAATAAGGTTGTGAGAGGGAATGAAGCAGTAGGAGTCTGAGCTACCTGCTGATGCAACTTCCTTGTTCCATCCAGATCTTCTTAGGTCCAGCTTCATATATACCATTTCCATTTAACAATGGAATGCTGTGATGAACCTCCAGTTTTATGATTTGGTGGATCAGTTAATACCCAGTTCGTAATTACTTGTTGTCCCATGACCAGGTGTCCAGTATGCCAGGGCCTGGTAAACTAGGAGCTGCTTTTCAAATGGAGAATAGCCGATGTCATAAAAGGGCACAATGTTACTCTAAAATCCTGGGGGTCTACACTACAATAATCCTACAGGGGTTTGTCAGAGGATTCATGTGACATCTTGGTCTGCCGCAGACACTTCCAATGCCGCTGAGACCACTCGGTTGTGATTATCAAGTGAAAGGGCTGCTTGCATTGTAACCTGGAACTGCTGCAGAAACTTTTCTTGCTTCAGGCCGTCCTAGAAGCCTGATGGATTAAATGGGTCAGATTAGCACATTGAAATGTGTTGTATGTTGCCTCAAATGCTGAAGAATCCCCTTCTTGCACAAAGGATATTGTCTCTTTTTTTATTGTGGTAGATGTCCAAGGTGAAGTAATTTGTCTCTTTTCTGCGAGGTATGTCCCCTGGAGTTGGAAACACTGGGTCGTATGGGTACACTTAGCTTCAGCAGGTGTTGTGGCTTTGAAATGTGTCAACTCAGCTAGGCTGAACTGAGTTTCTTAGGATTACTTTCCCTGGATGTTTTCAGTTAAGATAGGCAACAAGAGACACTTCTGCATGAGATTTGAAAGGCAGAAATGAAGCAACAGCCATTTTTAAATGTTTACAGTTGGAAGATCAAGGAAGGCACTGTTAGCTCACATACGTTGTTGCTTATCTGCTGGCTCAGTACGCTGGTGCGAGGCAGAAGCTGGGCCTGTAACTGCTCCACCTTCTGCTGGATCCTCCTTTTGCTCCTCTGACTCCTGGCCCAGGTGTGACCAAGGGGGCCAGCGTCAACTGCAGGACACTCGTTCATCAAGGTTGAAACAGCGAGAACTGACCCAAGTTCCAGCTCATGCTTGTGAGTTGTAGCTTCCCCTTGCTCTCTCCCACTTTATGTCTCTCTTCCTTTCTGGACTGCCTGCCACACAAACTTTAAGCTCCAGCATGAGATGTGAAGACAACAGCCATAACAACTGCATAGAGACTACCTAACAAGATCCTACAATTGTATAAGGTCTGTATATATATATATAATAGCTACTAGTGATTCTGCTGCCCTGATTGAACCCTAACTGGTGAGAATTTGGTACTGATTGTGGTTCCAAAGGAAGAGAATCTTAAGGATAAGTTCTCTGAGGGTCTTCTGTTATTGGTGCTCTGCTCTGATTAGATTTACAGGCATTAATGACTGTTTCCAGTGGTAAAGGTGATATTGGCAGTCCATGACATGCAATGGTAAAATAATTCCTCAAATTATTACCTGTAGATACCTGTAATCAAGTGCCTATAGAAAGCAAGACTCTGCATGACCAAGAGTTTATTGCTATAGAGAATTTCACAGAAATAAGGAGTGTAATGGAGTTGATTGGTTGTTTCTACGTGCACTGGAGACTTGGGGGCAAAAAATGCTGAGCTCGCGTCTTAAATTTCCAGCTTAAGTTTGGTGTAAGGAACCCAAAAGTTTCTATCTAAATTTGCTCTGAAAGAAGCCATCTCTTTGTGACCTCAGCTCTCTGATATGCTCACGAAAAGTTATGATTTTGTAGTTAAACCAGCTGTTTTCTTATTGTTAGAATGGGATTGTTATTTTCAAGCTTCCTACATCGTTGACAGAAGTCGAACTCCATTTCAAAGGATAATTTTGCTAGTTATCGAATTCCAGGTTGACAGTTATTTTCTTTCAACACGTTTAAGACACATTTCTCTGGCTTCTATTGTTGCTGTTGTGGAGTTAATTTCCAGACAGAATATGGATCCTTTGAAAATAATCTTCTCTGCCACCACATTCACAGCTGCTTTTAAGGTTTTTTCTTTGTCTTTGTGTTTCTGCAGTTTCACTATGATTTTTTGTTTGTTTTAGTTTTTTAATAGTATGCTTAGGATTTGTTGGTATCTTGAATCTCTGGATTGATACCTTTCAACAGCTTTGGAAAATTTTCAGCCACCATCTCTTTAAATATTGTTTACTCCCTAGTCTCTCTCTTTTCTTTCTGGGATTTCAATTAATGGATGGTAGACCTCCTCACTGTATCCTCTTGGTTTTTTACCCTTTTTAATGCAATTTCCATTCTTTATCCCTTTGTACTTTTTGGAGGGAGAGGCTAAGTCTCTTCTGACCTATTTCCTGGTACATCAATTCTGTTTCAGCTATTTCTAATCTGCTGTCAAACCTGTTCACTTAACTGAAAATTTTTGTTCTTGTACTTTTAAGTTTTAGAATTTCTGTTTGATTTTTTTTTCTTTTCCAAGAACCAGTGTTGATTTTCTTTAATTTTTCTCTATTATTTTCCCACTTTTTATTTCATTGATTTCTTCTCTAATTTTTGTTTCTGTTTGCTTTAAACTTAAATTGCTCTTCTTTTTCTAGTTTCCAAAGTGTGAACTTAATTTGTTGATTCTGTATCATTCTTATTTTCTAATATATGCTTTCATTGCTCTAAATTTCGTTCTAGGCACCACTTTTGCTGTGTGCCACAAATTGTGATAAATTATATTTTCATTTTCATGAAGTATATATTTCATTTAAAATAGTATTTTAAAATTTCCCTTGAGATTTCTTCTTTGGCCCATGAGTTATTTAGAAAGATGTTGTTTTCCAGATATCTGGGGGGTTTCCAGCTATCTTTCTATTATTGATTTCTGGTTTAATTTCATTATGCTCTCAGAATGTACTCTGTATGATTTCTATTCCTTTAAATCTTTTAAGGTGTGTTTCATGGTGGTCTATCTTGATGAAAGTTCTACATGAGCTTGAGAAGAATATGTATTCTGCTGTTGTTGAATGGTGTATTCTAAATATCGGTTAGGTCAAGCTGAATGACTGTTCTGTTCAGGTCATCTATATCCTTATTGGTCATCCTGCTTGATCCATCGGTTACCAACACAGGAGTGTTGAAGTCTCTGATTATAAAAGCATATTTTTCTATTTCTCCCTTCAGTTTTATCAGTTTTTTGGCTCATGTATTTTGACAGGTTCGTTTTTTAAAAAAATCTTCTGTATTACTTTCTCTGGTTTCTAATTCCTTGTCAAAATTATGATTTGGCATTTACATGCTTGAACATAGTTAGCACAGTTGTTTCGTGTTGGGATCGTTGGAATCCCTGTGGGTCTGTTTCTATTGTCTGTTGTGTAGGACATAGTATTTGAAAAATCATTTGTAGAAATAATTCAAGGTCTTAGAGAATTTCCATTTGCTTCTGCAGGTGCCTAAAAGCACTAGCAATTTGATATAACCTTAATCCAATTTCAAGGACCTGCTGCAATCTGAGCAATGGTTGATTTATTTCCATTTTATCCTAATTCCTAGAGTTTGCTTCTTGGTCCTAGACCAAAACAGAGAGCAGTTTACTAGAGTTATTCCTGTCATAGGCCCTGGACACTGACATCTACTCCTCTAGCTCCGTAGGCTCTCTAAATCAGCCTTTCACCTGCTTGTTAGAATGAAAAATTGCCCCAGTCTAGCAACCCTGAACATTGGGTTCACTATCTCTGGATTCTGTTCCTCTCCTGCATCTTGACCTGAGTCAGTTACTCCTCACTCTCTTGCCAGCTCCTTGATGCTTTTTAGAAGATTTGGGGTAATTTTTCATCCAGCTTTTTTTTGGGGGGGGGGAGGGAGGAAGATCAGCCCTGGCTTAACTTCTGTTGCCAATCTTCCTCTTTTTTTTGTTTGAGGAAGATTGTCACTGAGCTAACATCTGTGCCAATCTTCCTCTATTTTATGTGGGATGCTGCCCCAGCATGGCTTGAGGAGCAGTGCCAGGTCTGCATCCAGGATCCCAACCTGTGAATGCAGGGCACTGAAGGGGAGCACATGAACTTAACCCCTGTGCCACTAGACTGGCCCCTCATCCAGCGTTTTAAGGTATATCAGATGCCACTTATCACTCCATCTTGCATCGTCTTAGGTTACGTTTGAACTCCAGCCATTACCTCAGCCACCAGCTACATGCAGGTGTAATCTGACACCATCTGCCTCACTTGCACTGCAGATTTTTGTTTTGGGCTGGGTCTTCTCTGCTACGACAGCATTAGATGCCCATGGGAATCTGCTCAGACATTCTCATGCATGAAAAAGCTGGAAGTAGAAGGAAATTAGCATCCCATAGTGCAACCCTCGACCCAAGGTTGGGGGTGGGCCCACAGGATAAATACTTTCCTTTTCTTTATCTCAGAGGACACCTCAATAAGTGTACACCCCAGAAGAACTGACCTCAATTGCCTATAACTGATTAATGTGCCCTTCAGTTAGCTTTCCAAGCCCTCTATTTTGCTCCTCCCATTCTCCCACTCTTCATCTTGCAAGCTCGTCCCGAACTAAATGACCCCTGTGAAAGTCCTTATTTCAGGCTTTAATTTTGAGAGCAAACAGACTAAGACAAGTTGTCTTCAGCAAGGAGGATAGTGTGAATAACCTATCTCACCATTACCAGAAGCAGAAATTGAGAAAAAAAGTTAATATAGGAGATATTACAGCATACTTGTATGTTGATGAAAAGATTCAGGCATCCGGGGGAAAAGTAATGATGGAGGAGAGAATTGCTGTGGTGATGTCCTTGAATAAGCTTCTGGCTTTAACCCTTAAGAGTATATCCATTTCCCTTCCCCAGCCAGTCCTCCAGATGTCCCTGCTCTATGAGTGACATCATTATTCACTCAGGCAGAACATCTCTAAGTTCAGGTATGGATCCTCTCACCAACAAAACCCAGTCATCTGTATTAGTTCCACAGAGCTGCTGTAACAAAGTACCACAGACTGGGGAGCTTAACCAACAGAAATTTATCATCTCACAGTTCTGGAGGCTAGAAGTCTAAAATCAAAGTGCCAGCAGTGTTGGTTCCTTCTGAGGGCTGTGAGGGAAGGATCTGTTCCAGGCCTCTCTCTCTGGCTTGAAGATGGCCATCTCCTCCCTGTCTGTCTTCACAGTGTCTTCCCTCTATGCATGTCTGTCTCCAAACTTCCACTTTTATAGTACACTAATGGTATTGGATTAGGGCCCACCCTAATGGCCCCATCTTAACTAATTACATCTGCAACACCCCTATTTGCAAATAAGCTCACATTTGGAGGTACAGGAGATTGAGACTACAATATATGAATTTTTAGACCAGAATTCAACCCATAACAGTTGCCAAGGCCTATTCAGTCATTCTTCAAAATACCTCTCCTGTATGTCTTCTTCCACTCAAGTTCAGGTCCTTGTGTGGCACACCCACACCATTTCAAGAGTCTTTCTAAAATGTTTCCAGCCCTCTCCACTCCCTAGCCCATCCTTAGACAGAAATGTGAGATTGTTCTTCTTAAGCACAGTTTTCACTGTGTCACTCCCTTGCTCAACAAACGTTCAATAGCTCCCTATTGTCTATCAAATACGGTCCAAAGCATGTAACTGCTCTTCTGCAATAAGAACTAAACTTACCTTCCTTTTTTAAAAATGCCCATCTTTTTCTCCCCATTCTCTCTGTTTCAGAATTATCAGCTTATATAACTCCCTCTAGGTTTTTATCTTTCCAACCTCTGCAGCTTTACTCTGGGGGTTAAAAAGATGTTAGGAGGGTCCGGGAATGGACTAAAAGGTATGTTGGGGATGGGGCACTTGGAGCTGGAGGGACCTGCATATACAAGAGCCCAGGAACATGAACCAGCTGGGCACATTCTGGGAAATACAAGTAGGGCTGAATTTCTGGAGCGAATAGGAGGGCAGAATGGAGAAAGCACTGTGGGACCAGAGAGGGTGGCCAGGACCTTGAGTGCTCTGTGGACCAGATAAATTGCTTGGAGTTTTTCCTATAAACAAAGGGTTAGGAAATGGTTTATAATCAAACTCCAAGGCAGTGAACACTTTTCTTATTCACAGCTGTATCCCCAGGGCCTAGAAGAGTGCCTGGCACATAGTAAGCTTAGTTTGGTTTGGCCCAAAAGCAGACTGAAACAAGAACTGGGGTACAGGGAGTGTGTGTGGGAAATGACCCCAGAAATCACAAATGAGGGATCAGGAAAGTGAGACAAAGAAGGAAGAAAAGTCAATAATATTAAGGATATTGTTGCACAGGTTACCCCTGTGGGCAGCTGAGCTGAATCTCACTGAGGACCCTCTGAGGGATCATACTGAACGTTTTCAGAGTTGTCCACAAAGGGCTGGAGGAATCTGCAATATTTTTGCACTAAACTCGATCCTTAGCTGGTGAGAGTTGTCCCTGGGGGTGTTAAGTCTCAGGCACTTCAGGGCCATCTGGAATGCAGGTAAGTGAGTCCCCCTGGTATCCCAGAAAACTCATGGGACCAGAAGCAGAGTCCTGGAGCAGGAGGTGGAAAGCTGTTAGTGGGCACTAACTGTCCACCTGAAGCTGAAGGCAAAAGGAAGTGTGGGCCAGCAGATATGGCGCAGGATAGCCACTGCGTCCACTTCCTGTGGATACCTGTTGAGGGAAGCTATGGTCTATATGCTACTTTCCTGACCTTTCCTCAAGGTCCTTGAGGACATGAACTGAACGTACTCATAGAGCCCAGGCACAGTGAAGCGCAGGGTTTCTTAAATGTTTGAGAATGAACGAGAAAAAAAGGAGGAACGAATGAGGGGGAAATATGGGTGAGTGGCAGGGGTTAACGGATTTAATGAGAACTAGATGCAAATGAATATGACTGGTCTAGTGTTGAGGTTAGCTGCGTCCTTGAACTCAACAAATAGCGGAGAGACGGCAAGACAGCAGCTGACTGAGAATCTGTGCCATCAAGAACTAAAACTTAATTTCTCTGGGCTGCTTTGCTGGGTGAGATGTATGGCCAAGTCCCAATTCCTTAGAGAAACAAAGTCTTGATACCTGCGCATCTGCTTACACCTGGGAGTATCCAGTGCTTGGGAGAGTACTTTGCAAAGTGTAAAGCTCTGTAAATAGGACATTGTGGTGTGCAGTTGGGCCGAGCAGGGGTGATCAGATTACCCACACCCTTTTAAGATGTTTAAGCCACCAGGAGCAAACTGGCAAGAGCCATCGGAATATTTAATGTGTGTGTACTTTGATCACAGCACTTCTCTGTTGATTCTTTGGAGCATGAGTGGCAGAGCCCTGGCCGGGGCTGTGATGCTGGAGGTGGAGACCCTCATAAAACAGCAGGGCCCAGGCCCGTCTGACATGGAAATGCGGGCAACCGGACCACACAACATGGCTGGGTGTGGGTGGGGAGGGCTGCCAGTCCAGCTGGGGTTCCACCCTCATTTCGCCCACTTCGGGAATGGTCACTGGAAGGAAAACAAGACAGAAACCAGCCTTCCATCAGCACCGAGGAGCTGTGTTCTCCTCATCCCCACCCCCCGTTCTGGTCCCACCTCTCTCACTTCAGAGGCTCTGGCCAGGTCCAAATCCCACCCATCCTGCTTCAAGACAAGCCACAGAAAGAGTTTGCATGAAGGTCACTTTAATGATCCAGACTTAGGTCATCCTAGAGCTGTCCCTCGGGAGGGCAACGGGGAGGACATTGGGGCAGAGAGCCTTCTCACAAGCTCTCAGTCAGCAACAAGGTTGCGGCCCACAGTGGGGAGTGGCTCAAAGAAGCCCTAAACAAGAAGAAACAAAGGATTGGAATCAATGTGTGGGGAGGTGGCCCCCCCCTTCACCTACTCGCCCTCCCCAAATGCTTCAATAACAGCCCGATTTCAGGAAGTCCAACAGTGACGCAGCCCACCAGTTAGTGCCTGTCTGCTTGGCTCCCACAGAGAGTTCACCCTCGCTCTCTGATTTCCCTTTAGGCTGGGAGCTGGAGAATGGCAACACCTTGTTTGAATTCGTGGAAGCACCATGGCAACCCGTCCCTCACAGGTGGGTCTGGCACTTAGCTATGAGTGCATTGACCCAGCAACCAATCCAGGCTTAGGAAGCCCAGCTGCCACCTTAAGGGAGTGGGAACCAGTTTCCTAGGACAGCATGAGGGGCTGGAAGCCACTTGAGGTGCAGGCTGCCTCCAGATGGAGTGCACGGCCAGCTAGGGGTGCTAGCTCCACTGCCACCACCCCTGTCCCCCCCCAGGACCAGGATGATCGATGCTTACAGGCCTCTCAATTTTCACTCTTGCTTTCCCAGGAATCCATTCCCCCACATGACTAGAGTGGCGTTTTAAAATCGTATATCACATTATGACATTCCTTCCTTGAAATTTCCCAGTTAACTCGCCACTAAGAATAAAATCCAAAGCTTTTGCCGCGACCTATGAGCCCCCATATGCTCAGTCCTGGACCCACTTCTCTAACCTGATCGTCTACCACTGACTTTCCCGCTGTTCCTCTAACAGGCCATGCTGTGCTTGCCTCGGGGCATTTGTCATTGCAGAACTCTCTGCCTAGGATGCTCTTCCTTAATATCTTCCCCCGGCTGCCACCTCTTGTAAGTTAGGTCTTAGTCCAAAAAGACTTTTGTCAATGTGGAGGAGTATGATGTTTGGAACAACCCACCCCCACTGCAGCCCTGAGACGAAGGGCAGGGGCTGTGCGGGGGAAGAGCTGAGAGTCAGGAGATGTGGGCCCAGTCTTGGCTCTGCCGTGAACTTGCTATGCAGCCTTGAGGAAGGCCCTTGCTCAGCCTGGGCCCCAGTGTTTCTTCTATAAAGATAGATGGGAGTGCTGGATGGGTTTTCAATCTGGATTCTGAAGAGTTCAAACATCCCAGGGGGATAACTCAGAGCCTTGGCCAGGTGACTTGCCCTGCCCATAGTATGGAGCATGGGGGTTGCTGACCGTGAAGGCCTCTGGGCTACCTCTCCTATTTATCCAAAGGAGCTTTGCTACCGCTTGCTGCATGCGAGGGAGTGTATGGAGAAAAGGGGGATCTCTGATTTTGAAAACTCTGCAGTTTTCAACGTCTATTTTAAAATCAATGCCTAAGCCTGATCCTAGAGATCATTTCACCCTTAGAGGCTCCAGGCACCTGCATCATGCCCCCCAACCTCTCATATGGACACCCACAGGTAGTCTGAGATAGGAAAGCGGGGGTACCCTTCAGTTGAGAAAGGAAACATCTTTTCTTCAGCTTATCTGTTCACACCCCAATACACATTCCCCCCTTCACCCAAGCCTCCCTCATTTAAAAGGTCTTTTGTGATTCCAACCTCCCTAGGAAAAGGGGGCCCCTCACCTTGACAGGGGTGGCTGCCTCTCGTTTCAGGGCCTTCGAAACCGCTTTGGAGGTAACGCACTGATCCCTGGTCACCTTGGCCACTGGGCTCTGTGAGGAGGGAAGCCGGGAGTCAAGATGGAGCAGAAAAGGATGGCAGGGCTCCAGAGGGGAAGAGGTGGAACCCAAAGGCAGGGATTTCAAATTCTTGAGAGGACGTCTGAGTCTCACCTTGGGGAATAGGAGTCGAAGTTTCTCCTCTTGCTTGCCCCTAGAAGAGACAGGGATGACAAATGGGGCCTATGCTTGCTAGCACCCACCTCCTCTCCCTTTGCAGATGTCACTAATGACTCATGGAGTTGTTTCCTGCGGATCCCAGACAGGACCACGCAATCATTCTCACAGCGCTCTTGGAAGCTCTCACCTGCGGTTTTAATACCTACTCCCTCTCTGCTCCATCTGTCCACCAGGCAGCAGGGACTGACCACAAGGCCTCACACACCTCACTCCAGTGCTTCTGGTGGGAAAGGCTGCCTGCCCGTCTCTCAGACATGGATCTTGGGGGTGGGGTCTGCTGATGTGCTCCATCTTCTGTGTCATCGCATCCTGGGTCATGCCATGCTTCCAGAACAAACCTTCGGGGTGAAAGGATGCAGTGAATTGACACTTGGGACATTCTGACTGGTCTGCTCCAGGGACCAGAGTGAGATCAACACTCTCCCCGGGCCCAAGAAGATAAAGGATCACAATTTGTGGAGAGAATTAAGTGAGACGGCATATAAAAATTGCTTAGCACAGTGCATGGCATGTAATAAATATTGTTAGGATTAGGATTCTCTCTGCTGATTCTTTTGATGATATTGTGAGGATTAAATGAGATTAGGGATGTAAAGTGTGCTTAGAAAATGCTAAGGCGGTGATTCCCAAACTTTAGTGTGCATCAGAATCTCCTGCAAAGCTTATTAAAACACAGATTGCTGTCCCCCACCCCTAGAGTTTCTGACTCTGTAGGTCTGGGATCAAGCTCAAGAATTAGCATTTCTAACAAGTTCCCTGATCATGCTGATGCTGCTGCCCCGGAGATGCACTTTAAGAACCACTGCTGTAAGGCATTATAACCATATTAGACATCAGTAGTAGTAGTAATATGAGCTCAAGGAAGATTTCCTATCTGACTCTTCTCCCATTCATGAAACTCTGCTCTAAGGAAGGGTCAGCCATCTATCTCCAAGGGACTCTCCACTCCCTTTCATCCCTCCCCTCTATTTGTCATGCAATTTGTTCTGCTTCCTACTTAGAGGCTGAGGTGAGCATGTGTTTGTGTGTGTGGTGTGTTTGTGTGGTGTGTATGTGTGTGTGTGTGTTCTCCTGGCTGAGAACTTAAGGATTCCTGGCTCTGGAAAAACTCAGATACCACCAGGGGTTAGGGCTAGTCCCAAGAAGTTGGATGCTGGCCTCTTCCAGGGGCTTCTTCTAGAAGCCTCTGCTGGACTCTTGCAGGGTTTTCAAGAGCAAATAGCCCACCCACCCATGAAGTGAGCATAACAGAAAAGTTTCAAGTAGAGACATTGGGGAAGAAAGCCTGTCCTCAGATCAAACAGCCTCCCTACCCTCCCACCCCCATATCTGACCTGGCCCCAGACTCTCTTCTCCATCTCTTACTTACCTTGGGGCACAATCTGCTGGAGTACAACTTGCAAGTTTTGGAAGACTGGGGTGGCAAATCCTTGGAGGGGCCAGAGCTGCCCCACTCCCACTTGGCCCTGACCATCTGAGGGCAAAATAGTGGCATCAGCAAGGAGCTTGGGCAGCAGCCCTCCAAATTCCAGTTGAAGAAAAGCATATCCCTTCCACTACCACCCCTGGGTTCCCTGGTCTCTGACCCCCTCATCAGGACCCCTCCTCCTTTCAAGACCTTCTTCTTCTCATTTTTCCTTTCCCCCATCTCCACCTGCCCTGTTCTTCAGCCCCTGTGCCTCATTCACCTTTGGCACCAACTTCCAGGTGAGAACCAAGCTTACAGGTGAAGAGCAGCCTACGGGGGTTCAGGTAGGCAAAGTTACACACATGGAATAAATAATCGAGTGAACAGGTGGTGGCATGGGAAGCAGGTGAATTGCATCTCAGAGAAGGCTGTGAAGCCTGGAGGGGATTAGAGAGGAGGCCTGGACTCCTTAGAGGAAGAAGTTTTGGTATGTATAGGGTTTGAGTATCTGGATCCTGTCGTGAAAGTCACAGTTGGCCCAACTGTGCAGAGAGGAAGAAGAGGGGGTGGAAGAAAAGAACCCTAATGCTATATACACCTTCCTTATTCCACGTAGATGGGGTAGGTTTGGAGGACAGTCCTGTTTTTTTCTACAGTGGAATTACCATGAGTCATTATGGACAGGCCTTAAGAAAGGAAATTTCTTTCCCCAATCAAATGGATCCTACTATCAGTTTCCCGACTTTAGGAAAGAACAGAACCTCCAGCACCCTTCTGAGAAGGAAAAGAGCTTCTGGAAGGGAAGATCCTTCTCTGAGGCGGTGCTCCCAGGACTGATAGGAAAAGTGTTGACCTGAACACCCTCGGCCAGACCTACAGGGCGCCCGGCACTGTCCGTGGTGCTGAGAGGTGGCCGAAGCCTGGCACGGAGGAATCTCTGGGGGGGCGGTTAAAAAGGGCGAGGCATCCCCACAAGGCTTGACCGTCCTTCCCCCCGACCTTTCCTGTCATTCGCCACCAGTTCGCGTCCCCCCTACAGTTCTTGGAGAGTCCCCTGCCTTGGCCTCTGAACCCAAGAACCGGGCGGGGAGGGATGGCGTCAGTCTAGGAGTTTGTGCCGCGTTCCCGACGCGCCGGGCGCGGGAATCCTGGAGTCTGCGCAGTCGGGCTCTAGCTACTCGGACTGAGTCAGCGCTGGTCTCCCCGCGGGCGCCGAGGGGAGGCGGAGAAGGAAGGATGGGCCCTTTCCCCTCCATCCTCTTTTACCCCAGCCTGGCCTTCCCCTTCTTATTGGAAATCGGATGGCAGCCACCAGGCTCTGGGGGCTTATGAAGAAGCTCTGGCTCTTCTCTCGGCCCAGCCTTCTTTCCGGAGCCGGGACCCGGATGCCCGCGGTTCCTGCCTCTACTGTGAAGGGATCCTGATCCCCTGCCGATCCTGATCCCTTGCCGATCCCTCAGCCCTGGGCATCTCTTCCCCGGCCCTTCGGCGCGTCTTGCTTCTCCTGTGGCCGCACAGGCCAGTTTTACTTCCCTCTGCCCATTTGTCTTCCCGGCCTTCCCCGCCACCCCCTCCCCTGGCCCGAATCCCCAACCTTCCGGAATCCGCTTCCCTTAGGTCCAGATCCCATATGCAGAACCCTACCCCAAGCCTCCGCCTCTTTCTACGAGATGCCCTCTACGTTTCTTTCTTTTCACGCCCCCAAACACATTCTTTTCCTCTTCATTTCCTAACCCTGAGGCCCCCTGACCCACTTCTCTCAGGATCGCTCTCTGTCCCTGTCCGCACCCCCCAGGTTTCCTCCTGACCGTGGCCACTAGTGTCGCTGCAGCCTCCTGGGCGGCTGTTCAGCAGCAGGAAGCAGAGGAGCAGCCGGAGCCCCCCAGAGCCCCCAGGCCACAGCGGGCGCCGCATCCTGCCGGGCTTGGCGAGCTGACTCCCCACCTAAGTCGCAGAGGAGGTAGAGACCTCACCCGGAGGGGGTCAGGCGAGCTGTTGCTTCCCCCAGGCTAGCGAGGCTGGATCTGCGCAGCCCTCCCTTGGCCCCTCGGCCAATCGCGGGCGGGCCCTGTCCCTACGGATGCCTACCCAACTCCTCCTTCCCTTTACGGCCCCCTCAGCCACCCCACCCGACCCCCGGGCACCTGCTCCTATTTAAATGTAAACCAAGTCCCAACAACTAGCACTTCTACTCCCCGTCCCGTGGCTGGAGAAACTGATTACGTGTAAGATGTGGATATGAATTGTATCCACCTCATAGTTTTGTTGTGAGGATTAAATATGAAGAGCGACTGGACAGTAGACACTCAATGTATTTAGTCTATTTTTATTACCTTTGAGGCTCAGTTTACCCTCACGCTCCTAAAAACCTTCAAACCTACTTAGGTAGGACCTGCAAAATGTATTGCACATCTATCCACTTCTCTCCGCATGCGCTGCCATCTCCCTAGCTCAGACCCCGGAGTCTTTTTCAACAGACCTATTACAATAACTAACTAGCCAGCTAACTAACTGATCTCTTGCTTCCACTTTTGTTTATTTATAGGCTAGTATGTGAGCTTTCTAATCCCTAGACTGACATTTCAGTATTTTTTTCATTAAGCTTAGAATATTTATTATGAAATTTTTCAAATATTAAAAGGGAGAAGAATCTAATGACCTCTCATATACCTACCACCCAGACTTTATTATTAAGATTTTGTCACAGTTGCTTCCTTCTCTTGATGAAGTATTTAAAGGTAATTTACAGACATCATGACATTTCACTCCTAAATAATTCAATATACATCTCTTAGAATTAACGATAGTTTCCTATATAACCCCAATACCATTATGACTTCTGTGGTCAGGTGAATAATGGCCCTTAAAGATGTCCATGTTTGAACCCCTGGAACCTGTGAATAGGTTGCTTTACCTGGTAAAAGGGACTTCACAGCTGTGATTAACCTTAGAAGGTGACTGACCTCAATTATCCTGGATTTTCCAGTTGTGCCCGATATAATCACAAGAGTCTTTATAAGAGAGAAGCAGGAGGGTCCGAGTCAGTAGTGGGAAGACGTGATGTTGGAAGCAAAAGACTGGAGTGATGCAAGGAAGGGGCCACAAGCCAAGGAATGCAAACAGCCTCTAGCAGCTGGAAAAGGCAAGGAAAAGGAACACAGCCCTGCTGACATCTTGATTTTAGACTTCTGACTTCCCGAATGGTAAGATACAAAATTTGTGTTGTTTTAAGCCACTAAATTTGAGGTGATTTGTTACAGCAGCAATTGGAAGTGAATATAAAGTCTAAAAATATTTACAATTCCCTAATTTACATAATTCTCTCATACTTCCGATGTGACTCCTTTATTAGATAAATGGTTTGTAAATATTTTCTCCCACTCCAAGCATTTCATTTTCATTTTCTTAATAGTGTCTTTTGAAGAGCAAAATGTTTTAATTTTGAGGAAGTCTAATTTATTAATTTTAGCTTTTATGGCTAATGCTTTCTGTGTTGGTAGAAATGTTTGCCTACCCCAAACTTACCAAGATTTTCTGTTTTCTTCCAAAAGATTGGTGATGCTGGCCTCATCAAATCAGTCAGAAAGGGTTCCCTCTTTTGTTCTGCTCTGAAAGAGTTTGTGTATGATTGATATTTCTTCTTCTTTAAGTGTTAGGGCCTGGAATTTCTTTTTTTTTTTTTAAGGATTGGCACCTGAGCTAACAACTGTTGCCAACCTTTTTTTTCTTTTCTGCTTTATCTCCCCAAACCTCCCGTACATAGTTGCAGGTCCTTCTAGCTGTGGGATGTGGGACGCCGCCTCAACGTGGCCTGACAAGCAGTGCCATGTCTGCACCCAGGATCTGCACCCTGGGCTGCCGCAGTGGAGGGCACGAACTTAACCACTCCGCCACGGAGCCAGCCCCTGGAATTTCTTTGAGAGAAAGTTTTATTACCATTTCAAGTTCTTTAGCTATTCAGACATCCTATTTCTTTTCATGTCTGTTTTGGAAACTTGAATTTTTCAAGAAATTTGTCCCTAACATTCCAGTTACCACATTTGTTAGCATAAAGATGTTCATAATATTTATTACCCTTTTAATAGCTGTAGAATTTGAAGTGATTCCACTTTTTAAATTCCCGATTGTGATAATTTGTATTTTTCCTCTTTTTACCTTTATCAGTGTAAATAGAGGTTTACCAATTTTAAAGAACTGCCTTGTGGTTTAACTGCCTTTCCTCTATTGTTTGACCATTTTATTGATTTCCCATCTCATCATTATTTCCTTCTATTTTCTTTGGGTTTCATTTCTTCTCTTTTTCTGGCTTCTTGAGTTGGTAGCTGAGATCATTAACTTTAAATGTTTTCTTCTTTATAACAAATGCATATAAAGTTATACATTTCCCTCTAAGCATTACTTTTGTGTGTTTTTATTATTTTTGGTTACTATTTTCTAATTTTTCTTGTGACTTCTTAGACCCATGGATTATTTAGAAGGATATTGCTACTGGGGACTTTTTAGAGTTTTTTTGTTATTTATCTATATTTTAATTTCAGTGTGGTCTGAGAACATGCTCTGTATGAGTTCAGTTGTTTTGGCTTTATTGATTTTGCCTCATGGCTCAACATATACTCTATCTTGGTGAATGTTCCATGTACATGTGAAAAGAGCGTGTATTCTGCAATTGTTGGTTTTAGTGCTCTATAAGTGTCGAGTAAGTCAGGTTGATTAATAATGTTCAATTTTTTCACATTTGTATTGATTTTTGTCTGCTTGATCTATCCATCATATTCAAATATATTTGTGGAATTTTCTATCTTTCCTTTAGGTTCTATCAATTTTAATTTTTTTAAACAATGTTATTCAGTGCATCCACATTTAGGATTGTGAGGTCCTTTTGAAGAATTGACCCTTTTATCATTATGAAATATCCCTCTTTATCTCTAATAATACTGCTTATCTTAAGCCTACTCTTTCTGATATTGAGATGGCCGCAACAGCTTTCTGTTGGTTAGCATTTTCATGGCATATTTTTTTCCATTATTTTATTTTCAAGTTATCTCTGTCGTTATATTTAAAGTATATCTCCTGTAAACAAGATATAGTTTGATTCTGTTTATTTTTAAATCGAGACCAGCAATTTCTGCCTTTTAATTGGATTGTTTAGTTATTTGTATTTAATATAATTATTGCTATGTTTGGGGTTAATTCTGCCATTTTGTTATTTGTTTTCTATTTGACTTATCTGTTTTCTCTTCCTTTGTTTCCTCTCTCCTTTCATTTGGAATAATGAAGTAATTTTTAGTATTCAATTTTATTTTATCTATTAACCTTTTAGCTGTACCCCATTGTGTTATTTTTAGGAGGTTGCTCTAGAAATTACAGTGAACGTCTTAATTTATCACAACCACTGTAAGTTAACATTATGCCACATCACTTAAAATATATAAACCTTACAACAATAGAATTCATTTGTTCCTCCCATTGTGTAATATTGTTATATGTTTTATTTCTACATATTTTGTAAACCACACAAGACTTTTTAAATTTATTTTTGCCTTAATAAGTCAGTAAAGTTGTTAATGACATTAAGAAAAAATGGTCTTTTAGATTTACTCACATGTTTACCATTTCTGATGTATGTTCCTTATTCCTTCCTTCAGATTCCACTTTCTCTCTGGGATCATTTTCTTCCAGTTTGAAGAGCTTCCTTTGGCATTTCTTGTGCAGGCCTGCTGACAATGACCTCTCATACTTTTGTTTGTTTAAAAATATCTCCATTTCTCCTTCATTTAAAAAAATGTTGCCACTATGTATAGAATCTTGGGTCTACTTTTTTTGTTCCGCGTTTAAAGATATCGTTCTGTTGTCTTCTGGCTTCAGTGGGCTAAAAGACAGCCTTCATTTTCAGCATTGTCCCTCTGAAAAAAATGTGTCTTTTTTTCTCTGTTTTAAATATTTTCCTCCTCATTTTGGTTTTCAGCAACTGGGTTATGATGTGCCTATATGTGGCTTTTTTGTATTTATCCTGCATGGGGTCTACTTCTTTATATGTGAGTTGACGTATTTCACCATTATTGGAAAATTTTTAGCTATTATCTGTTCAAACACTTTCTGTCCCCCATGTGTCTCTCCTTGCCTTCTGAGGCTCCCATTACATATAGCTTAGACTACTTGCTATTGTCCTACAGGTCTTAGATTCTGTGTTCTGTTTTTATTTTAATCTTTTTCTCTCAGTGCTTCTGTTTGGATAATTTCTATCTACTTGATCCTTTCTTCTGCTGCATCCAGTCTGCTCTTAAACTCATTCAATGAATTTTTTATTTCAGATATTATTTTTTTTATAGAATTTGAATTTTATTCTTTTTTATAGTTTCCATTTCTCTGTGGAGCTTCCCCAATTGTTTATATTTCCTTGTAAGTTATTTAACATATTTATAATAACTGTTTTTAATTCCTTGTCAGCTCTCCTATGGGTCTGCTTTTATTGATGATTTTCTCTTGATTATGGTTTACCCTTTCCTGCTTCTTTGCCCACTACTTTTTTGTTGTATCTGGACATTTGGGGTCAATGCATGGTAGACACTGTGAATTTTATTATCTTCCTTTAAAAAGTGTCAAGTTTGTTCTGGCGGGCGATTACATTTTTTGACAGAAAATCTGGAAGCCTGGTTAGGGCAGGAGTATTTCAGTTCTGCTCTTAACCCTAGACTGTATCCCTTAGGCCTGGGGCACTGTACTTATGCCTAGGATGTGGTCCTTTTGGCATTCAAGGAAAACCCCAAAGTGTTTACCAAGGCCCTCTAATTTTATGGGTCTTGAATCCCAAACTTAGTCTCCCTAACACTGTGGCAGCTTCTAAACTCCCTGTTCAGATATTTGACTTTTCCACTCGGTTCCTTGAAATCTCACCTTGCACAAGTGCCATTTAGAATGTAGCTACGGATTTGTGGGGAATTTGTATGTGGATTTTTGGATTCCTCTCTCTGTAGCTCACTCATTTTCCAGATTTCTTCCTCAATTTCCAGCTGCCCTGGCTTTTCTGTCCTCGAGCCTCTGCTTCTGTGGCCGGTCAGACTGCCACTCTCTGCCTGAGCTCTATTTCCCCATGTGCCGCAGGGAACTGTGAAGTGCCCTCAGGGGAAAAGCCTGTTAAATGTGGGACTCACCCAGTTTCCTTTTATCAAGGATTATATTCCCTCTACTAGTTTTTCTTGCTTTTAGTTGGTCTCCATGCTTTCATACAGTTATTTTTATATTTCGTCTAGAGTATATATTCAGCGTCAATAGGAGAGTCATCAAGCTATTTTGTCACACCAGGAACTGGAGGTTTATCTGGTTATCATTGATTGTGTACTGCACATGGGATTTTTAAGTTATTCACAGAAATAATTTGAGGCCTAGGAACAACTGAGTGTGAACCTGCTTTGAGAAGCATAATGCTACAGGAAAAAGGGATATATTGGTCTTTGGCTGGGTTGAGCAGAGGTAGATATGCTCTTCTCTCCCTTTTAAGATTTCAAACCACCAGGGAAATAGCCATCAAAATGATAAATTTCATATGCATCGATACCATCCTTCTTTTTGCTCTTTATTGGAGGGGGCCCTGATGCTGACAGCAATACCCTCAGAAGGCCAAGCAGGTTCTCAGGCCTATTGGAGCTGGAGTTTAAAGGAAAGACATTCCTTTCCCAAGGTGGACAAAGACCACCATAAAGTGTGCGTGAGGTGGGGTAAGTGGGTGAGGAAAGATTGCAGTTCAGCTGTGGTCCTACCCCACCTCCCATTCATGTTAAGAATGATGTCTAGAAGGAGAAAGGGATCAGAAAACTGGTCTCCGTCTGCACCAAGGAGCTATTCCACATCCCCACCCCAGATGTCCCCACTGTTCTGGCCCTATAGTTTATTTCAGAAGCCCTGGCTGGAGCCCACGTGTCCTGCCACCAGACAGGCCCATAGGAAGAGTTTTGACGAAAACTCACTTTAAAAATCCAGAATCAGGTTGTTCTAGAATTGCCCCTCTAGATGGCAATGCAGGGGGTGGGGGCTAGAGATGCCTCAATCAGCTACAAAGTTTTTTCAGAAAGAAACAGTTCAAAGAAGCTGTAAAATGGGAGGGAACATAGGATTTGGGATCTGTGTGTCTATGCGCTGGAGGACTCCCCCTCCACAAGGGCACTTCCCCGCCCCAGTGAATGACAGACTTTAATAGCAGTCCTGATTTGGGCAAGTCCTGAGGCAGATGACTCAGCAGCTGCCTGACAGCTGGCCTCCCCTTGGCTCCGCATCTCATCTTCTCTCCCTCCCCTGATTTGCCCTTAGGTATAGAGCTAGTCAAGGACCCTGACCAGGGGAAGAATGGCAGACTTTTATTTGCATGCTTTAGCACCATGGCAACCAGTTCTCATTTTTCGGATCTGTCACTTTCGTGTTGCTGATGTCGCCCCAGCAACCAATCTGGGCAGATGAAGCACAGTTGCCATGGTGACAGGAGTCAGAAGCTGTTTCCTTGGAGAGCATGAAGGTCTAGACTCCTCCTGAGGTTCAGGCTGCCTCTGGGTAGAGTGCATGGCCAGCTGGAGGTGCTCAGCTCTACTGCAGTTGTCCAGTCCAAGCCACTACAGTGTCCCCTGGACCAAACAATACTTCCTAACTGGTCTATCTGTTCCACTCTTGCCCTCTGTCACTGTATTCTCTGACAGTCCTAGGGTGGTCTTTTAAAGTTGTACATCACATCATTCTATTCACTTCTTTAAAATCCCTAGTGATTTTCTTCTGTTCCCTTTGTGTAAGATCAAGACTCTTTACTATTATCTAGAAGGTCCCATACAGTCAGTTCTGGGCCTGCTTCTCCACCTGCATTCCCTACCACTGGCTATTCTGTTTCTTCCTCTAATGTGCTATAGTAGAACTCAAAAATACAACCACCAAAATAAAAAACTCACTGGATTGGCTCAATGACAGAATAGGAATGATGGAGGAAAGTGTCAGTTGACTTGAAGATGGACCAACAGAAACGATCTAGTCAGAACAACAGAGAGAAAAACATTGGGGGAAGAAAGTTATCAGAGCCTCAGGTCCCTGTGGGACAACATCGAAGTCTGACATTCATGTCACAGGAGTCCCAGAAGGCAAGGAGAAAAAGGGGAGTATGTAAAAAATACTTGAAGAAATAATGGCCAAAAACCTCCCAAATTTGTCAAAAGCCATAAACCTACGGATTTAATAAGCTCAGTAAACTCCAAACAGAAGAAATCCAAAGTAATCCGTGCCCCGAGACATCATAATCAAACCTCTAAAAACTGAAAACAAAGAAAAAATCTTGAAAACAGCTAGAGAAAAACAACACATCACTTAAAGGAGAACAATAATCCAAACGACTCTGGATTTTTCATTATCAACCATGGGGACGAGAAGGAAGTGGAACAACATTTTTAAAATGGTGAAAGAAAGGAGCTGTCAACCCAGGATTCTACATCCAGCAAAATATACTGCAGGAATGAAAGTGACATAAGGATGACGAAAAACTAATTAATTGCCAGCAGACCTGCTCTAAAAGAATTGCTAAAGGAAGTTCTTCAGATGGAAGGGAAACGATATCGGAAGGAAACCTGGAACAGCAGGAATGAAGGAAGAGCAATAGAAACGGGAAGTATCTGGGTAAATATTATAGATGATTCTTTCCTCTTGAATTATTTAAAATATGTTTGGTTGAAAGCAAAAACCATAATATTGTCTGATCAAGTTTTCAATGTATGTAGATGTATTGATGATAATCGACACTACAGCATAAATTGGGAAGTAAAGGGAACTTTACCACTAGTAAGATTTCTATATTCCACTTGAAATGGTAAAACGTTGACTATCAAATGACTGTTAAAGTTAAATGTGTATATTCTGATCCCTAGAGCAACCATAGAAATATAGTAAAAAACACAATGGCTACATTAAAATAGAGTACTAAAAAGTGTTCCAATAACCCAAAATAAGGAAGGAAAGAGGAAGCACACAATTACAGAGGCTGGAAAGTCCCATGATCTGCTGTCTGCAGGCAGAGAACCAGGAAAGCTGGTGGTGTAATTCAGTCCGACTCCAAAGGCCTGGGAACCAGGAGCACGGATGTCCAGGGGCAGAAGAAGATGGATGTCCCAGCTCAAGCAGAGAGAGCAAATTCGTCCTTTCTCCACCTTGTTGTTCGATTCGGGCCCCCAGTGGATTGGATGATGCCCACCGCGTTGGTGAGGGCAATCTTTACTCAATCTACTGACTCAAATGTTAATCTTTTCCAGAGACATCCTCACGGACATGGTCAGACACAACGTTTCACCAGCTAACTGGGCATCCCTTAGCCAGTCAAATTGACACATAAAATTAACCATCACAGTGGGCAACCGGGAGTGAACACTGCTAGGGTCACCTGAGAATCTGTGTAGAGCTTTTCTCAGACTTCCCCACCAAGGGAAGGATATGCTGGAATATTTAGCCGCTAAACTCAGTCCTTAGCAGGTTGAGGGCTGCCTCTGGGGGTGCTAAGTCCCAGACACTTCAGGGCTGTCTTGAGCACAGGCAGGCAAGTTCCTCTGGCAAGTTCCAGAAAACCCACAGGATGAGAAGCAGAGAGTCCCAGGGCATGAGGTGGGAAACTGTCAGCACATACAGACACTGTCCACCTGCAGCTGCAGGTGAGCTCAGAGATGGGCTGGGGATGTGAGGCAGGGCATCTATGGGGTCTGCTCCACGGGTGTTCAATAAATACCTATTGTATGAATATCTTATATATTTGACTTACTTCTTTGGCTAGTCTTCAATTGCCTTGAAGTAGGAACCATGTATTGCAGTGGCCAGGCACAGTGAAGGCATGATGGGAAAAAGTGGAGGGGTTGCAGGGATCAATTGAGCTAATAAGAACTAAGTATAGACGAATACGGTGAGTTGAGTGTTATGTTTAGCTATGTCCTTAGATGCAAGGATTCTGGGGAGGACACGCATTGGCAGCTTGATTAAACCTGTATTACCAGAGGAGTGTCTCTTAATTCCTCTGGGTTCTGTTAGTGGGTTCATTCTATATATGAATGTTTGTGTCCCCCCAAAATTCATATGTTGAAATCCTAACCCCTAAGTGATAGTATTTGGAAATGGGGGCTTGGAAAGTAATTGGGCCACAAGGGTGCAGCCCTCATGTGTGGGATTAGTGCCCTTATAAAAGAGACTCCAGAGAGCTCTCTTACCCCTTCCACCATGGGGGGGGTCACAGCAAGAAGGCGCTGTCTGTGAACCAGAAAGTGAGCCCTCGTCACACACCAGATCCGCCAGCACCTTGATCTTGGCTTCCCAGCTTCTAGAACTGTGAGAAATGTTTCCATTGTTTTATGAGCCACCCAGTTTATGGTGTTTTGTTATAGCAGCATGAACAGACAAAGACAGTGGGCTTGGTAATGTTCCCATGTGCTCCCATTTGTGAGTATAAAAGGTGCTTAACACAAAGCTTGAGACATGGACATCTGGACTGTGGTTGGGTTGAGCAATGGTGGCTGGTGTCCCCTTTCCCAGGGGCAAACAACCACAAGTATCAGAATGTTAAGTGTGCACAGCCTTCAACTGCAGAACACTCTGTGTGGTTTCTTGGGGTTGGGGCTGGCATGACGGCTCTGTAGGGGACCCTAGTGCTCAGAGGATACTGTGAACCTCAGAAGGCTGAGCAAGGTCCCAGGTATGCCAGACCTGGGGTCTGGAGGGAAGATTTTCCTTCCACAAATGGAAGGGAGACCAAGAGACACATTTGAAGGCTGCGGGTGGGGGTGGCTGCCATTTGGCCTGCCTTAGAAATGATCTGTGGGAAGAGGGAGGGATCTGAAGCCAGGCCCTGGGTGCAACCAGAGGCTGTGTTCTCTGTACCCCATGCCCCACCTTCCCGATGTTCTGATCCCAGCCCTCTCACCTCGGAGACTCTGGTCAGGTCCAAACCCCACCCATCCTACCTCCAGATAAGTCTATAGAAAAAGTCTGCTTGAAAATAGGCTTTAATAATCCAGATTTGGGTCAGCCTGAAATTGCCCTTCTTGAGAGCACCAGGGCAGGTGTTAGAGACGAGAAGCTTCTCCTGAGGCCTTAATCAGCTGTGAGGTTGTGACTCAGAGTAGGGAACCGCACAAAGACATCCTACAATGGGAAGCAACAATGGATTTTCAATGAACACACTGAGGCAGGGGGTGCCACTCCTTCCCCCACCCAATTTAGAAGTCTCAATGGCAGTCTTGATCTGAATAAGCCTGAGACAAGTGATTCAGGCATTGTCAGACTGCGGGCCCTTCCCTGGTCCCAATCTCTAATCCTGTCTCCTTCCTGGGCTTTTCCATTAGACACAGAGCTGGTTGGTCCCCTGAGCCTGGAGGAGAATGGCAGCTCCTTGTTTCCACACTTGATAGAACCACAGCAACCAGTCGCATCACAGGATCAGTCATAGGACCAAAGATGTGGTCCAGCAACCAATCCAAGCTAAGGAGGCCTGGCTGCCATGGTAACAAGGATGGGTACCAGTTTCTTTGAAAAGGATGAGGGGCTGGAGTACCTCTGAGGTGCAGGCTGCCTCTGGATGGAGCCCAGTTGGGTGTTTCCCAAAGATGATGCTATGATCTTTGTCCAAAGTACAGCCACATTCTACCTAGACAACTCAATAGCCCCAAACAGGTCTACCTGTCTCTCCTCTTGTCCATTTCACAATCCATTTTCCAGCAGCATCACTGTATCTTTATAAAATGTTTATTATATTGTCCTATTTCCTTCCTTTAAAATCCCCTGATGATTTCCCACTGCACTTTGAATAAAACCCAAACCCTGTCTATAGACAGCAAGCCCTGAGTAGTCCTGGGCCTATTCTCCAGGTTCATCTCCTGTCACAGGCTGTGCTGTCTGTTCCCCTAACGAGCCCTGTGACCTCACCTAAGGTTAACTGTATGTGTAATTCTCTCTGCCTTGGGGACTCTTCCTCCAGAGCTTCCCCTGGCTGCTTCTTTCTGTCATTTAGGTCGAAGTTCAAGGGTCACCTCCTCAGGCTATCCTTAGTGTGGAGAGGTCTGATGTGTGACAAAGCCCAAACTCTACAGGGGTCCTTGAGAGGAAGGGGGTTGCTGAGCAGGGGGAGGGTTGGGAGTCGGGAGACCTGGTCTGTTCTGCTCCATGCTTGCCCACTCAGTTTCTCAGCTGTAAAGATGGATGGTTGACTACTGGATGGCTAGTTTTCTATCTGGGCTTCAAAGAGCTCGAGGCTCCCAGGGATGCCTGAGAGCCTCGCCCAGGTGACTTCCTCAACATCACAGAGAAGAGCAAGGGGGAGGCTGACTGTGAGGGGCTCTGGGTACTCCTCTCCCATTTAAGGACAGAAGCTATACCGTCACATATCACTTCGTGACGGGCATATGTTCTGAGAAGTGCATCGTTAGGCGATGTTGTCACTGTGTGAACATCATAGAGTGCACTTACACAAACCTGGATGGTATAGCCTACCACACTAGGCTATAGGGTACTATCGTATGGGACCACCATTGTATGTGTGGTCCGTTGTTGACTGAAGCCATGTTAGGTGGTGCATGACTGCATACATATATACATATATATGGAGCCAGCCCTCACGGCCTAGCAGTTAAAGTTCAGTGAGCCCTGCTTTGGCAGCCCAGGTTCGGTCCTGAGCGCGGAACCACACCACTCTTCTGTCAGTAGCTGTGCTGTGGCAGTGGCTCACATAGAAGAACCAGAAGAACTTACAACTATATACAACTATGTACTGGGGCTTTGGGGGTGGGGGAGAGGCAAAAAGGAGGAAGATTGGCAACAGGTGTTAGCTTAGGGTGAATCTTTCCCTGCAAAAAAAACCCAACAAAACAGCACAATGTTTAAAATATATATATATGTACGTGTGTGTGTGTGTGTGTGTGTGTGTGTGTGTGTGTGTGTGTGGATGGATGGGCAAGGTGAAGACTAGGGTCCTGTTATATGCAACATTTTCGTAGAAAAACAGAGAGCCCATATGTTGTTTTAAAAGTTGGAGAACCTCTGAAGTAGATTTCTGCAGGCCCTTCCAGCTCTTCTGTGCCTGTGCCTGATCTTACAGAACAAGAGGCGGTTGGAGGCCCAGAGCCCCTGCATGCCGCTGTTGCTGTAATCTGTGAAAAGCTTGTCTGTGAGAGACGGAGAAAGTGGGGGCGCCCTCCAGAGGGGAAAGGAAGAAATTTCCCTTCAATCCAGCAATGTCACTGGCCGGCATTCCTCATACACTGTCTTTAATCCTCATGGCAACCCCCCAGGGTTGCCATTCTTACCAAGCCCATTTCACAGATGTGGAAGAAGAGACTGGAAGAGCTTAGGTGATGTGTCCAAGGTCACAGCTGAGCAGTGGTAGAGCCAGGAGTGGGCTGGCTCTGTCTGTATGAAAAGCCCTGTTCTTTCCCGTCCTCTAGGCCCTCTCTTCCAGAAGGTTCTCCATCAGGCTCAGTGAAGTCCTGTCATCAGCCAATGTCCCTCCCCTCCTTTACCCTGCCTCCTTCTTTAAACAGGCCCTTGGTGGGCTCCATCTTCCTGGACACAGCCCGACCCTCACCTGCTGTGGGGCTTTCCCTGGTTGGTCATCTCTTGGTTCAGGACCTCTGAAGCCACATCAGAGTTCGAGTATTGCTCCCTGCTCCCCTTGGTCACTGGGCTTGGAGAGGAGGGAAGCCAGGAGTCAAGGGTGAAGACATAATGGTAAAAGGGCCCAGAGGGAAAGAGAGGGCCCAAATGGAGGATTTCAAAGTCCCTGAGGGACTCTCACTTTAGGGGATAATAGTTGAAGTTTCTCTTCGTGCTGGCCCATAGAAGACAAAGATTAAGCCAGGGAGAGCAACTAGGAGCTGTGCTTCCCAGTCCCCTCCCTTTGCAGACATCACTAATGGATCACGAGATGGCTCCCAGCTAAAACAGACACACGCTCTCTTCATTCTCTTCGCTGGACTCCTGGCAGCTCCTACCTGCATCCCTGACACTCATTCCCTTCCCACTTGCTCCGTCAACCAGACCTGTGCAGTGTGGACAGACCACAGGCCTCACACACCTCAGCCTGGTGGTTTTGGTGGGAAAGGCTGCCTGCCCATCCCTCATGCAGGTCTCTGGGGCATGGAACCCGGGCATATGCTCCATCTTTTGGGTCTTCACATCTTGAGTGAGATCATCCTTCCAGAACAGTCCTGCAGGGTGAAAGGATAGAGTGAGTTGACACCTGGGACAGTCTGATTGGCCCACCCCAGAAACCAGAGTGTCATTAGAATTCCTGCTTTCCCTGAAGTGAAAAGGGACCACAGGGCTTTGGGGGGATCCACAGCCTGGCTGGGGTACAGGAGTTTGCCTTCTGCCCACCTCAGCATCTGAACCCTTGCTCTCACTAGCTCTGTGACCCTGGGAAACTTAATTAAACTTGCTGATCTTCAGTTTTCTCATCCATCAAATGACAAGCATCACAGGGTTGTTGGGAGAATTAAAGGAGATAATGCTTGTAAGTTTCTTAGCACAGTGCTTGGCATGTGATCAGTGACCAATTGGGAATTTAATAACGATGCTGTTGTGAGAATCAAATGAGGGTGAGGATGTAAACCACGGAGGCGAAACTCGCACGTTGGACACCATGATCATTAGTAGTAGTCATTCAAACTCAAAGCAGGCCTCCCTTCTGAACCTGCAGCCCTGAACTCTGCTTTCGGGGAGGGTCAGACACTTTTCCCCAATCACCTTCCTCTCCACCTCCATCTTTCACGTCTTCCATTTGCCATGCACTCTGAGCTGCCCACTCCCCTGGTTCAGAGTCTGGGCTACGTGTGTGCTTGGCTGGGGACCCATGGTTCCTGGCTCTGAAGCACCCGGACAGGACCAGGGGCTTGGGCTAGTCCGAGGGAGATGGGTGCTGGCCTCTTCCAGGCACTTCTAGCCCCCTCTACTATGCTCCTCGAAAGAGTCCAAGTGAGAACAGCCCCCCTGCAAAGGCTGGGAGACCACCGCCCCTGTCTCACCCCTGGTCTGGGTGGGTGAGGCTCCAGAGGTGGGTGTGACGAGAAAGCTTCAGGCAGAGAAATTCGCGGAAGGAGCTTTAATGTCAAGTTGGGGATATCCTCCCTACCCCCATATCGGACAGGCCCAGCCTCTCCCCTCCAGCTCTTCCCGTCTCACCTGGGGGCACAAGCTGCTGGAGCACACCTTGCCACTATGGAAAGACAGGGTTGATGACCTCCTGGAGGGACCTGGCCAGCCGCACTCCCACCTGGCTCTGTCCCTCTAAGGGCACAAGAATGGCATTAGCAGGGGCCGGCCCCGAGGCCGAGGCCGAGTAGTTAAGTTCGCACACTCCGCTGTAGGTGGCCCAGTGTTTCGTTGGTTCGAATCCTGGGCGTGGACATGGCACCGCTCATCAAGCCACACTGAGGCAGCGTCCCACATGCCACAACTAGAAGGATCCACAACTAAGAATATACAACTATGTACTGGGGGGCTTTGGGGAGAAAAAGGAAAAAATAAAATCTAAAAAAAAAGAATGGCATTAGCAGGGAACTTGGCCAAAAGCCTTCAAAAGGTCCCAGCTGCAGAGGAGAAGCACCCTCTCCACTGTCACTCCCAGACCCTTCCCTTCCTCACACCCGACTCCCAACCCCCACCCCAGCTCCCGGCCCTGCAGCTTCCACCCTTTGCCTCTTCCTGCTCTGGCTCTCACTCACCCTTGGCACTGACTTCTAGGTATGAGCAGCGTCTTCGGGCAAAGAGGCAGCCTGTGGACAGACAGGTGAGCAGAGCCTCGGACAGCCACGAAAATTAAATGGACAGACAGGTGGACAGGCTACGGATGGAGGAAGAAGTTCTGCTTCCTGGGAGGAGAGCTGGAAAGACTTCTAGAACCATCATAAAAATGGAAGGTGGTTTTAGACAGTTAGGGCTGGCGAGTCCAGACTTTTTTCCTGAAAGCCACAGTATATCCCACCATGCAATGAGGGACTGACCTTTCTACTATACAGATCCTCCTCAACCCAGATAGATGGGGTGGGGTGCGGGAGAATCCAGGGTTTTCCATCCTGAATCTCTCTCCTCCTCCAGTTCACAAGCAGATCCTAACAAGGATGCAAAAGGATGAAGACTCCAATAAAGAGACAAATAACTCAATTTTAAACCAAGGAAAGGATCTGAATAGATATTTCTCCAAAGATGTTCACATTACCAATAAGTGCATGACAAGATGTTAAACACCATTAGTCATTAGGGAAATGCAAATCCAGACCACAGTGAGAAACCACTTCACACCCACTAGGATGGCTAGAGTCAACAAGACAGATCATAACACGTGCTGGCGAGGACGTGGAGAAGCTGGAACCCCCAAACACTGCTGTGGGAATGTAAAGTGGTGCAGCCTCTGTGGAAAAGGGTCTGGTAGTTCGTGGAGAGATTAAACACAGAGGCACCATATGACCCAGCAATTCCACTCCTAGGTGTCCACATAAGAGAAATGAAAACATGTCCGCAGACCACTTCTACACGAATGTTCACAGCAGCGTTACTCATAACAGCCCAAAAGTGGAAACAACCCAAACGTCCATCAACTCATGAACGGATAAATAAAATATGGCATATCCATACAAAGGAATATTATTCATTCATATAAAGGAATGAAGTACTGACACGTGCTACAACATGGATGAACCTTGAAAACATTGTGCTAAGTGAAAGAAGCCAGTCACAAAAGACCACACAGTGTATGATTCCATTTATAGGAAATGTCCAGAACAGGCAAATCCATAGAGACACGAAGTAAATTGGTAGTTGCCTAGGGCTGGGGGCAGGGATGGTGGAGGGGGGAGGTTGTTAGAGGGGAGAATGGGTAGTGACTGCTAAAGGGTATGGGTTTCTTTGGTGAAAATGTTATAAAATTGGTTGTGGTGATGGTTGCACAACTCCATGAATATACTGAAAAACCATTTTAAGTTGGTGAATTACATCTCAATAAAGTTATTTAAAAGTCACCAATACATTTAGTTTAGCAAAAATGGAAGCATTATAGTTTAACACGACTTTTCCCAAACTTCAGTTAATTGAGACCCACCAGCGTCATTTTTTTGGGCTTATCTTTATACCATTGTACTATCGTTGGCTGACTCTTTTAAGTTGATTCATATGTTTTATTTAATTAAAATTATTTTAAAAGGAAACTTTACCACTGTAATTGGAAAATCAGTACCTCTTGACATAGATTGAAAGCGATTATAAAAAATACATACGACAATTAAAAACGAAAGAAACAGAGCCCAGCAAGCATATTGTGAGAGAAGGCCTTCGGGCGGGGAGCTGGGTCTTTGAGGTCGCCGTCCCAGGACTGACAGGTAAAGGGAGTGACTCTGGGCACAGCCCATGCTATCGCCAGTATTGAAACCCTGGGCCGGGCGCGGCGGGGCCTCGGTCTGGAGGTGACCCCCAAGGGAGGGCCAGGCATCTGCACTGGGCCTGACGCCCTTCGCGCCCACCCAGCACCCCGCGAACCCCCAGCCCCGCAGGAAGTCCTCTGCGTCGGTCTCCAAGCTCCGGGACCCACGGAGGAACGGGGGAGGGGGAGGAGGCCCTCCCGCAGGCGACCCTCTCATCTGAGATCGCGTCGCCCCAACCCGCTCTCCAGGCTGGAGGGGAAGCCTAGGCGCCTGGCTGGGCCCAGTCCTCTTCCCGAGATCGAAACTGGGTGCCCGCGGACCCAGCTACTTCTGCGACCCCTCGGCGCCGAGCACCTCCGCCCTGCCCCTCGCGCGTGCTGTTTCTCCCGTGGCCTCGCGGCCTGGATCTCTGTCTCTTAGCCCGTTCAGGGGTCTCCTCCATTCCTCCTGCCGTACCCCCAGTCTCCTCTTCTCTTCGGTCTCGCCCTCCTCTTCCGATGTTTTAAACCCCCTCCACCCCACCCTCGCCTCCAAGACGCCCTCTAATTTCCTCTCCCCACCCCACGCAATTCCCCGAGCTTCCGAGCTTTGTGCACTCCCCTCCTCCGCACCCCTCCTCTGGGGACCGCCCCCGCCCTTCCTCCAGCTTTCCTCCGGACCCTGGGGACTGATGGCATCCCAGACCCGCGGGGCAGCTGCTCAACAGCAGGAAGCACACTATCGGACGCACGCTCACAGGGCCTAGGGCCCCCTGGGTCCCCCGCACCCCCAGCGGCCGCTGCAGGGTCTCGCCAGGCGCGCGCGCTCCACCGCCCGAACCGCAGCGGCGGCTCTGCGCGCCCCTCTCTCTGGGCTCCGCCAATTGCGGCGGGTGGTAAGAAGGCCCCCTAACCCCTGCTCTTCCTGTCTTGGTGTCAGAGTCGGGCTTTAAGAGTGGGCTGCTCCTGAATATAGTTGACCCACCCCCCCCAACAATCCCCACCGGACACGCCCTACCCTGCCCCCCAGGAACATTGCCTCCACCCTCCTCATCTCCAAGGATTAAAGATGTTGGGGGGGGGGGGCGTTAATAATTGCACAGTGGTAAACGGCACCTGTCATTCTTGAGAAGCAGGGTCCCATACTTGGGTACTCATTAAGATAGTGTGCTGGAGGGTAAGGTGGCCAGCGGTCAGCTCCATGCACTGCAGGCAGCACCTTCACCTCTCTGTGCCCCAGCTCCTCATCTCTCAGATGAGGATAACAGTGTCTAGCCCACAGTGTTCTTAGAAGGATTCATTAGTTTAATGCCCGTGGAGCATTTAGAAATATGACGGGACTGGCACATAGTAAGTGCCCAGTTAACCTTAGCGCTTCCTGTTCTCTGACTCTGCCTGTCTATCACTGGCACCCCCCAGGCATCCACGTGGTTTCTCCTTGCAAAACTTTTCTCCTGTCAGTCCATGTTGTCTCCAGACCCCATGCCACCGCCCTGGTTCCAACCACCCTCATCTTTTCCTCCTTACTGAGATGGCATCTCTGCTTGGAATAATGAGGTGCGTTCCAGGAGCCTGGAGCAGGGTCTGGTACACTGCAAGCTCTTGAAATGTTTCTTCTCCCTACACATCATTATCATTTCATTTCCCTGGGTTCACTTATCACTATAATGACTTCTTCCTTTGTTTACTTGTTTATTTCTGTCTCCCCACTGGAGTACAAGTTCCAAGAGGCAGGGGACACGTCTGTTTCATTTACTGTCACACCCTCTGTGTCTAGCTTGGGCCCTATCTCAGAGTGGATGCTCAATAAGTATTTGTTGAATAAAAGAAAGAGACTTTGGGTCCAGAGACATGTATGGAACTTCTCTGTCTCAGAGTTCTCATCTGTTAAATGGGCACCGTAAGAGGGTGACTGTGAAAATGAAACGACATGATGGATGTGAAAACAGCCTCATGCTATACAAATACATCGTGGGTGGAATTCGGCTTCCCTTCAGCTTCAGCCGCCCTGGGATTCTCAGACCTCAGTCCGAGCCCCACGAGTGAGTGGGAGACCTTGAAATCCAGAAGGGCAGGCTGGTCTGGTAGAGAATCAGGAGCAGAACCCGAGAATCCTGCTTCACGGCTCATCAGCGGAAGGGGTGAGAGATGCCAGTTAGTCCCAGAGAGCAGAGGCTGCCCTCCCTGACGGGGAGACGGGGAGCCCTGAGGCGGCCTCACCAAAGCTGGACCAAAGCTGGTCTCAACCTTGGAGGCTCCCCAGGAGCTTCCTGGCTGTGGGTCATTTTGGCCGAGAGGCAATGAGGGAGATATGGGCCTCCATTACTGGGCCTCCTCTTGGATGTCCCGGGGGGAGATACTGTCATTGTGTTGATGTCTGTGAGAGCCAGACCACAACCCTTTGTCAGGGAACAAGGACATGATTGTCCCTGGTGGGAATCTCCTGGAGAAGAGGCAGCTCCTCAGAGACGGATCAGAACTAGATGGGTATCTGGACTTGTGCCCGTGTGTATGTAGGTTTGTGTGGGGGGGGGGGGGCGTATTTCTGTATATGTGTATGTGTGCATGTGTATGTGCCTGGGTGTGTGTGCAGTGTACCATATTCATGTCTATTGCTCTCTTCCTGCATGATAGATCATCCCAGAGCTTAGCAGCTTACAACAATAAACGTCTGTCTCACACAGTGTCTGTGGATTGGGGATCTGAGAGAGGCTTAGCTGGGATTTCTGGTTCAGGGTCTCTCAAAAAGTTGTAGTCAAGATCTCAGCCAGGGCTGTATTCATCTGAAGGCTCGACTGGGGCTGGAAGATCCCCCTCCAGTGTGGCTCCCTCACCCTCCTGGCAGTTTGGTGCTGGCTGTCGGCAGGAGCCCTCAGTTCCTTGCCACGTCAGCCTCTCCACAGGGCTGCTTGAGTGTCCTCACAACACCGCAGCTGGCTTCCTCTGGAGCCCAAGAGAGAGGGAAAAGGGCAGAAGTCACCGTAGTTTTGTAATCTGTCCTGGGAAGCCACATACCATCATTTCTGTCGTGTGCTAACCCTGATATGTTGTGGGAGAGAACTACACAAAAGCACAAATAATACTGGGGCTGGCCCCGTGGCCGAGTGGTTGGGTTTGCACGCTCCGCTGCAGGCGGCCCAGTGTTTTGTTGGTTCGAATCCTGGGCGCGGACATGGCACTGCTCATCGGACCACGCTGAGGCAGCGTCCCACATGCCACAACTAGAAGAACCCACAACGAAGAATATACAACTATGTACCGGGGGGCTTTGGGGAGAAAAAGGAAAAAATAAAATCTTAAAAAAAAAAAAAAAAAGCGCAAATAATAGGAGGTAAAGATCATTGGAGGTCATCTTGGAAGAAGGATACCAAATGCAGTATGTGGGTGCAGGGTTGTGTGTGTGTGTGTGTGTGTGTGTACATGCGTTTGTGTTTGTATGTGGGTTTGTATGTATTTGTATATGTTTTGTGTGTGCATAGGTGAATGGATATGTTTAGATCTGTTTTGTGGCATGTGGATTTATTTGTGCATGTGTGTGTGTGTGCCTATGAGTATGTGTTGTGTACGTGTGTGCACGTTTATGTATGTGCTTTTACGTATGTGTATATGTCTGTGTGTAGGTATGTTTACATGTGTGTGTGTTACGGTTATCTATGTGTGTGGGTATATGAATACCTGTGCATGAGCATGTACATGTTGTGTTTGTGTGTATAAATGTGTGCTGGCACACAAAAGCAAGCTTAGAAATGTCACCTGCTATATGGAGGAGAGCCAGGAGCCAGGAGTGGGGGCATCCAGGGGAAGAGTCTCCCTTACTCTTGAGACAGCACATGGATGGAGAGGTCGAGCTCTCCCTTGCATCCTGAGTGTGTAGATTCACGGTCCTCTCTGCATTTGCCTCCCCATTGTCCAGGCTTTCTCTCTGGTTCTTTTTTGTTTGAACATTTCAGTCTCCCCTGAGCCGTGGCTAAGGGAGCAGAGAAAAGGGCTGGCTGCCTTCAGTCCCTGGAAGCTGAGTTCTGTGGAGAGCAGCTCCCCCTGGGGGAAACCAGAGGAGCGGGCCGGGGCTGGGGATTTTCCTGGAGCGCCCAAATGACCACTCATCGGTTCTCTGCCCAGGGCTGTCCCGAGCTTTGGGGGTTTATTAGGCAAGAAGGGGGCATTTCTTTACTTCTAATAATCCAGTCAGCTTAGAAGCAACTCCTCTCCTCTTTCAATTAAGAACGTTTCTGGTGCCAACTTTTGTATTGGAGGCCTTTATTTTTTTTTCTTTTTCCCATTTTTCAGAAGTATTTTTACCTTATGATTGTGAAAAGTAACACAGATAAGCCAAAGTGGATAAAAGATAAAGATGCATATCGACAGACGACTAGAGTGAGAACAACCATGTCGTGCTCTCCAGGCAACAACGCTGCCCACACCCCAGAAACACCTCCCTGTCGCGGCCAGGTTCCAGCCCTTGCTCTCCTCCCTTCCTCCCAAGTTAATCCCTCTCCTGACTTTGTGGTATAACATCCTTCCTTATCTTTGTCGTTGTACGACATAGGTAAGTACACAGTTCTAAAGAGTAGTGTTTAGAAATGTAATTATACCGCGTGCTAGCTTCCCAGGGCTACCACAACAAGTGACCACTAGCTCGGTGCCTTAAAACAACAGAAATTTCTCTCTCACGGTTCTGGAGCCCAGAAGTCCGAAATCCAGGTGTGGGCAGGGCCACGCTCCCTCCAAAGGCTCTATGGAGCATCCTGCTTTGCCTCTTCCAGCTTCTGCGGACTCCCAGCATTCCTTGGCTTATGGCAGCATCACTCCAACTTCTGCCTCCATCTTCGCATAATTTTCTTCCCTGTGTCTCTGTGCGTCCAAATCTCCCTCTCCTTTCTCTTATAAAGATTCTAATCATTGGATTTAGGGCCCACCCTAAATCCAGGATGATTTCATCTCAAGATCCGTAACTAATTACATCTGCAAGATCCTATTTCCAAATTAGGAAACATCATAAGGTTCCACGTAGACATGAATTTTGGGGAGACACTATTCAACTCAATAAATACAATATGTATTATTTTGTGCTGATTTCTTTTGTTCAACACTATATTTTAAAGACTCACTCATATTATTGAGTGTAACTATTTTATTCATTTTCTTTGCCATATAGTCTTCCATTGTGTGATAACGTTACATTACAATTCAGAGTGGGATGTACTGTGAAGCTAACAAACCTTCAGCTTCAAGAGCCCTCATCTTCACAGACCCCTTCCAAGGGTCTGGGGGAAGCCCTAGGTGTTTGCATGATCAAATATTTTTGTATGATTTGCAGAAAGAATTTGTTATGATATGTTTTTCTCATTCTAGTTACACTTTTTTCTTATCTAATTGCCCTGGTTAGAAGCTCCAGTATAATGTTGACTGAAAATGGCAAGGGCAGACATCCTTGTCTCGTTCCTGCTCTCGGGGGGAAAGCTTTCGGTCTCCCATCATTAAGTATGATGTAATCTGTGGGGTTTCTCACAGATATCCTCTATCAGGTTGAGGAAGTTCCCTTCTCTGTCTGGGTGTTGATTATTTTTATCCTGAAGGAATATTGGATTTTGTCAAACACCTTTTCTGCATCTATTGAGATGATCATGCGGGTTTTGTCCTTTGTTCCATCAATATGGTGTATCACACTGATTGATTTTCATCAGTTGAACTAAGCTTGCATTCCTGGGATAAATCCCACTTTGTCATGGTGTATAATCCCTTTTACTTGTTGCTGTATTCAGTTTCCTATTTTGTTGAGAATTTGTGCATGTGTATTCATAAAGGATGAATTTCTTCCCTTTTCTTTTCACTTGATGTCTTTTTCTGGTTTTGGTATCAGGGTAATACTGATGTTCCCTCCTCTTTTACTTTTTGGAAGAGTTTGGAAGAATTGGTGTTCATTCTTCCAAATGTACGTCCTCATTCTAATTAAAAAAGTAATTAAATAGTTGCTTTTATATTAAATTTTTTATTTGCAATTTTGTACTCTTCTCTTTAAAGAGGGTCTCCAACTGTATATGTTTCAGCCCCCACAAAACTAGGACCTCTCCCAGTAGCCAGTGTATGATTCATGGGCTCTTGGGTTGTTTCCATTTTGAGACTCTTACAAACAGTGCTGCTCTGAACATTCTTGCACATGTCTCTTGGTGCACACGCAAATATGTTTACTACAGGTGTACACCAACAGCAGAATGGCTGGGTCAGTGAGGATAATGCCAAACCAATGTCCTAAACTGTTGCCAGTTGACCTCCCACCGACATTGTATGAGAGTTCCTGTTGCTCCACATCCTCACCAACACTTGGTATTGTCAGATTTTAAAACTTTAGCTATAATAATGGGTATGTAGCAGTGTCTTATTATGGTTTTAATTTATGTTAGGTTGGACCACATGAAACTGCCATTGTGTAGGTCAAAATGGTCAATTTCACATGATTCAACCTACTATTTCTCTGATGACTAATGAAGTAGAGCATGTTTTCTTGTATTAAATGGCCATTTGGATTCTTCTTTTATGAAGTCCCTGTTCAAATATTTTGTCCATTGTGCTTTTCTCATTGATTTGTAGGTCTTCATATTCTCTGGCCATGAGCCCTGTGTCAATTACATGTGTTGCAAATATGTTTCCCTTTGTGACTTGTCTTCTAATTCTCTTAATGATGTCTTAATTTTAATGAGGTCAAATAAGCCAATATTTTCCTCTATGCTTAGTGTTCTTTGTATCCTGTTTAAATCTTCCCCTAATCAAGGTCATAAAGATATTCTCCTCTAATATTTTCTAAAAGCTTTGATTTTGCCATCTATATTTAGATCTAAAATCCACTTGCTACTGATTCTGTGTTATTGTGGGAGATAGGGTTCCAATTTCATTTTTCCATATGGATATCCAATTTTCACAGCACCATTGATTGAAAAGGCCGTCTGAATTACCACTTCTGTCATAAATCAAGTAGCAGATATTCATGTGTTTCTGTTGGTTCTATTTGTCAGTCTATCCTTGAGCCAATAACATACTGTAGCCTTTTTTTTTCTTTGTTTTGCTGAGGAAGATTCACCCTGAGCTAACATCTGTTGCCAATCTTCCTCTGTTTGCTTGAGGAAGATTTGCCCTGAACTAACGTCTGTGCCAATCTTCCTCTATTTTGTATGTGGGTCACTGCCACAACATGGCCACCAATGAGTGAGGTAGGTCCACGCCCAGGAACTGAACCCAGGCTGCTGAAGCAGAGCATGCTGACCTTAACCTCTAGGCTGTGGAGCTGGCCCCAGTAACATATTGTCATAATTACTATGGTTTTGTAATAAGCTTTGCTAACTGATAAGGCAGTTGTCTTCTTCAAACTTGTCTTAGTTTTTCCATCTATATTATAGAATCAGCTTGTCAACTCCCACAAAAGAAGAAGAAAAGCAAGGAGGAGAGAACCTGTTCATATTGTTATTAGGATTGCACATTGAATCTCAATTTGGAGGATAACCAGTATTTTTACAATAATTGAGTTTCACATCCACAAATAACACATATCTTCCAAATTATTTGGACCTTCTGTCATATAATTTTCTCCATAGAGATCTTGCATATCTTTTATGTTTATTCGTGCATACTTGAGTTTTATGCTTTGTAGAGGTAATCCTTTATAAATTTCATTTTCTAACCATTCATTGCTGGTATACAGAAATAGAATTGATTTTTATATATTGATTTTTCAGTTTCACTTGATAAACTCTCATTAATTCAAATACTCTATCTTTTGGATTTTCTACACAAAAAAATCCTATCAAAAGGAAGTTTATTCCTCCCTTTCCAGCCCTTCTGTCTTTTATTCCTTTCTCACTTTGTTACCCAGCCAAGGACCCACAGTGCAATGTTGACCAGAAACAGAACAGCAGGCATCCTTGCCTTATTCTCAGTCTCAGAGGAATTCTAACTCGCTTTAGGTTTCCCCAGAAGCAGACCTGAGACGAGGATCTGGGTGCAAGGAGTTCATTTGGGACATGAAGGAAAACAGGGGTAGGGGTGTGGGGAAATGACAAGGAGGGGAAGGTGGCCAATAAAGGGATGTGTTATCAGGCTTAGTTCCGGAGTTCAATTCTGGGAGCCAGTGTAAACTACGCGCATCAGAGTTATCTCGCCCAAGATGAGTCAGGTTCACGCAGAGCCTTGTCAGTCACTGGTTAGAGATGCTCAGGGTAGGGAGCATTAGTTCCCTGGCACTTCCAACTGCCGCGCAAGTGCAAAACCATAGTCAAGCAGCCAGAGTGTCCTCAGGCAAAGGAGTGCAGATATTGGCAGTTGGAAGTGGGGACAAGAGCACTGAAGTGGTAAAAGTGGGGACACAGGCGGGTTACCGACAGTGTCTTCCACAAACACCTTCAGCATTTTACTATTAAATAGCATTTGCAGTCCCCAGCAAGTGATAGCAGCTGCCTAAGCCCAAATCTCTCTATACATCCTCCAAAAATCATTCATTTCAACGAAAGGAGAAGGAAATAAAAATACTCATAACTCATGCTTACAGCATAATTAGGAGACAGAAAGTACTGCAAACTCCGGAGGCAAAGCTCTGCCACCTGGTCTCCGCTATCCTGTAATCCTGTTCTCACATCCACGTTGGGAGCTCAGCTCCGAAGAAGCATTGCCACCATCGACCTGGCCCAGGGAGGACAGCCACCGCTGCTTCCTCAGCCAGCGAAAGTAATCATGGTGCTCCAGCCTACCAGGGTTTACCACCAACACACTTAGCACTAACAAATAAATAAAACCGCTGGTACTTGGAAAAAACCCACCAAATAGGCAAACTACTGGCTCACTTAAGACAAAAAAGGAGAACAAACAAATACAAGTAAAAGGAAGAGGGCGTGGAAGAAAAAAAGAGGAAAAGAAAAAAACGAAAGAGAAAGAAAGAGAAAAAAGAGAAGTGACGGGGAAATTACTAACTAGAGGAAAAAAATTTAATAAGAGACTGCTTTACAGAACCGTGCAAATAAGTGTGAACACCTAGATAAAATGATATTCCTGAAAACATAAAATTTACGAAAATTGATGCCATTAGAGGTAGAACACTTACACCAATTTCCATACAACAAATAGAGAAAGTTATGGAGGAACTTTTCCACAAAGCAACATCAAGTCCGTATGATTTCGCAGAGGAATTCTACACATTTTCAGAAGTCAGGTAATCCTAATGTGATTTAAATTGTTCAGAGCATTAAAAAAACCAACAGGGAAACTTCCAAATTCTTTTTATGAACCAAGAGTAACATGAACACCTAAACCTGACAGACATGCAAAAAACTCCGCAAATTGATCTTACTTCTGGATATAGATGCAAAAATCCTAAATAAAATGTCAAAGGCAATCAATGGCCCATTAAGAAACAATATGATGTGACCAAGTGGGACTTATTCTGGGGACGTAAGTATGGCTCAATGTTAGGAAAAATCCATCAGCATAATTCTCCATGTTAATAGGCCTAAGGAGAAACAATCATAGGGTTATGTACCAGGCACAAAAAGCACATACTGCATGATTCTATTTATATAAAATTCTAGAAAACACAAACTAATCTATAGTGACAGACAGCAGCTCAGTGGTTGCTTGGGGCTTGGGGTGGAGAGATTCAATGATTGCAAAGGGTACGTGGAAACTTTTGGGGGGTGATGGAAATGATCTCTATCTTGATTGTGGAGGTGTTTTCTCAGGTGTCTATATCTGTCAAAATTCATAGAATTGTACACTTCAAACGGGTCTGATTTATTGTGTGTAAATTATACCTCAATAAAATTGAAAAGTATTTTTAAAATGAAGAGCCTTCATTAGCCACACATGGGGGACAATGTTTGTGATGCATATATCTAAAAAAGGATTTGTATTCTGAATATACATACACATACATTCAGAAGATAAGTCCTTTGTGTGTGTGTGTGTATGCATGTATGTATATTCAATATATAAATCAATAAGAATAGGACCAATGATCCAATGAATATGGGCAAAATATTTGAATGGTGACTTCACAAACAATGCCAGCCAAATGGCCAATAAGTACATAAAAAAATGCTCAATGGGGGCCAGCCCAGTGGCATAGTGGTTAAGTTTGCATGTTCCACTTTGCTGGCCTGAGGTTTGCCAGTTCAAGCCCTGGGTACAGACCTACACACCGCTTATCAAACCATGCTGCGGCAGGTGTCCCACATATAAAGTAGAGGAAGATGGGCACAGATGTTAGCTCAGGGCCAACCTTCCTCAGCAAAAAGAGAAAGATTGGTAGTGGATGTTAGCTCAGGACTAATCTTCCTCAAAAAAGCTCAACATTACTCATCAGGGAAATGCAAATTAAAACAAAAATAAGTTACCACTACATACCCAACAAAATGGCTAAAATGAAAAAGACCAGAATACCAAGCGTTGACAAGGGTACACAGCAACTGGAACTCTCATATATCTCTGGTGGGTGTGTAAAATGGCATAGCCACTTTGTAAAATTGTTTGGCAATTTCTCATAAATTATGCATGTACCCTATAATCTAGCAATTCTACTCCTAGGTAAATATCCAAGAGTAATGAGTACTTGTCTACAAATATGCTTGTATAAGAATGTTCATAAGAGCTTTATTCATCACAGTCAAACAACGGAAGCAACCCAAGTGTGATCAGTAGGAGAATGGATAAAGAAATCACAGTATACTCACATAAAGGATTATTATTCAGCAATAATAAGAAAGAACTACTTCCACATGCAACAACACAGATAAATCTCAAGAATATTATGTTGACGAAAAAAAGCTTGACAAGTTTGAAAAGAATCTAGACAAAAAAAGAGTAAATATGGTTCCATATGTGAAATTTGGAATGTAAATTCCTTTTGTGGAATTCAAAAGCACACAAAATCAATCTTTAGTAATGTTTTGTCAATCTTCTGTATCTTTTTGTTTTAGGTGTATCTCTTGCAAACAGCTGTAATTTTTTGATATCGAGTCTGACAAGCTTTGTATTTTAACTATGTAGTCTATTTTTTTAAAATAACAACTACATTGAGATATTATTAGTCCACTTATTCTGAATGTTATAACTGGACATATTTGGATTCAGTCTGCCACTTTATTAAGAGCTTTCCGTTGCTTCACTTTCTCTTTTTTCTCATTTCTCCCCTTCTTTTGGATTGAATTTTAAAAATTTATCCCCACACTGTTAGTATAAACATGTTCAAACACAAAAAATTTGAAAGAATAGTACAACAAACACCCAGTCTCTCCACGTATAGACCCAGAGTCAACCCATTTCACCGTTTTATATTACCCACACACAAGCATAATATGGTTTTGCCGAACCATTTGAAGTTAAGTTGCAGAATGGACCAATTGTTTTTATTATCCCATTTTCCCCACTCAATTAGTTTGAAGTTATATTAGTTTCCCAAGGCTGATGAAACAAAGTACCACAAATTGGCTGGCTTAAAACAATAGAAATTTATCATCTCGCAGTTCTGGAGGCCAGAAGACCAAAACCCAGGTGTCGGCCGCCATGCTCCTTCCGTAACCTGTAGGGGAATCCTTCCTGGCCTCCAGCGGCCTCTGGCTCTCCTGGCTGTAGAGGCCGCTCCACTCCATTTTCACATGGCCCTCTCCCTGTGTCTTCACATCTTCTTCCCTCTGCACATGTCTGTGTCCACGTTTCCCCGTTTCATAAGGACACAGTCATACTGGATTAGGGCCCACTCTAATGACCTCATCTTGACCATCTGCCAAAGACCCTATTTCCCAATCAGATCACATTGACAGGTGCCAGGGGGAGAATTTCAACATCTTTTCAGGGGACACAATTCGACCCATAACAGAAGCTATGAATACTTTCTAAATTCTTTTAGTAGTTTTCCTAAAAATTACAGTATGTATCTTTGACTTCAAAGCACAGTATGAATTGATTCCTTCACTCTCTCCCGGACATTGCAAGACAGTACACCTGAACTTGCTGATCTCGCCTGAGTTTTATGCTATTGTGGTGACACAGTTTAGTTATGTATATTTTAAATTCCATCAGCATTATTATTGTTTTATTCATCATATTAAGCATTTAAAAAACTTCAATTGTCCTATTCATATAAAAAGTAATTTTTCTATTGGTATCCAAAAAAATGGAAAAACACCAGTTAGCAGAATTATTTTGATGGAAGTGTTTATAAGCAGACTTTGACTTTTCCTATTGATTGTCGGTGATAATCTTTTTCCCTGGTAATATACGACCAATGACACAGTGGCTGCTGGGAAGTGAGGCGGATGATGGTGATGCTTACGCCTAGACTGCGCCCTTCTCTTTGTAGCACCTGGGAGGGGTCGGGAGGAGTTGAGGGAGGGTGGGAAACAGCCTGGGCTGCCCAGGGCAGCTCTGGGGGGAGCCTAATGCTGAGCCCTGACACCTCAGAGGCCAAGCTAGGCTCCTGGTCTATTCTGGGAAAGGAAGGAGGGAAGAGCATGGAAGCCACTGCCAAGGAGGAGGACGGGCATGAAAGCAGAAGTAACCTTCCAGTTGGGGACCCACCCACCCTTCACCCACTTCAGGCGTGAGCTTAAGGAAGAAATACTTGAAATCAGGCTTCCGTCAGCTCCCAGGATCTGTGGCCTCCTCAGCCTGCACCCCAACCTCCCGCTCTGTTCCAGTTCCAGAGGTTCAAGCCAGGCTCAACTCCCACCCCTCTAGTCTCCAAAGAAGTACAACAGACTGAGTCTGAGTGAAAAATCCGCTTTAATAATCCAGCTTCAGCTCAGCTGAGAACTTCCCCTCTCAAGTGCAAGTCTTTCCAAGAGGGCTCAGTCCACTAAGAGGTTACGGCTCAGAGACGGGAACAGCTCAAAGAAGCCCTACATTGGGAGGGAACGCAGGGTTTGGAATTAGCGCAGACCAGATGGAGACGCCCCGCTGCTCACCTCCCGCCAACACAGGCCCCAAAGAGAGGCAGAGTTGCTTCACCCACACGTGACAACTGCCCCACTCTTGCCCTCCCTGATCCCCTCTGTCCTCTCATTATCCTCTAGGGGCTGATCAGGGCCCAGGGCCTTGAGAAGAATGGGGACCGTTCTTTTCCCACACGGCAGCACCAAGACCACCAGCCCCATCACCTAGGCCCGCCATTTAGTGACGGTGATGTTGCCCCAGCAACCATTCCAGGCACTAGAGGGGCAAGGGGCCCAGCTGCCATGGTGATGGGTGAGGTGGGAGTCACCTTGAAGAGCGTGAGGGTCTGGAGGACTCCTGTGGTGCACGCGGTCTCCCGGATGGAGTGCATGGCCAGCTGCGGGCTGCCTAGATCCAGTACCCGCAGCCCCAGCCGAGAAGCCAAGATGGGTCCAATGGTGGAGCCACATGGGGAGTCATTCCGGACCATGAGATCCTGGGGAGCAGAGGAGAGGTTCATGAGCAACACGTAGAAGTGCTCCTCAAGGCCGAGGAGGATGTCACCTTGGAACTGCAAGGCTGGACGGGGCCTGGCAGATGGCCCGCTTCTACCCTCTCGGAGAGTGGAGGTGACCGGCAGAAAACCACAAAGCCAAGACGAACTGGCAGCACAAAGGGCAGAACATTCTGAATGGGCCCCCTTCTCTCCATCTGTGCTACCACCACCCTAGTTCCAGCTGCTATCATTTTGCCTCCTATAAAGAATCCACTCTCCACACAGCAGGCAAGGGGATTGAAGAAAAACACGTATCCTTTATGTCACCTTCTTGCTTGACACACACTCCACCCTCCACAGACACACAGAAAACCAGTCAGTAGTTTTAGTGTTTTTAAAAAGACTGCTACTGGCATTTGGAAACTCTTTCCTTTATACTTTCGTAAAAAAGTAAATAAGAAAATCATAATATGATGTTAGATACCACAATTTTCAGTCTAAGGGAAAACAGAATTATAAAATCCAATAAATTAATAACTATTCTTATTTTTTGAATAAGAATTATAGTATTAACTCATGATTTTCAAAATACATGTATTTTTGTCTAGCTATGTTCACAGAAATGACCCAAAAGCACTGTCCCTCCCCCCAAAAAAACCAGTGAACACTCATGCCAGACATGGTCCCTAATATCACCATCCATCCAAAGCAACCAAGTCTGGGAAGAGAAATGAACAGCAGGAGCTACAATTTCTCGTTGTAGCAAAAAGCAAGAAAACTTTCAGGAGCCGTGTCAAAGGACACAGGAGCTCCACTGAAAAAGCTCCTGCTGGCCAAAGTTATGACAACTTGAGGATGAAATAAAATGATTATAGTGCATCAGATCACATCGAACCAACGAAAACCTATGATTTTATAATGATAGTTAGAAAAGGGAAACCAAAAAAACCCCTTAGTATTTGTCATCATTGAAGGTGGCTATTCAAACACCTCATCTTGAAGACTGTCATTAAAGGGAAATAATTAGCATTTTTTTTTGTCTTTCCAGTAGGAACCATACTTCATGATAACCAAAAAGCCCTAGTGAATGAGGGAAAAAGTTCCATGTCACAGGAAGATGGCAGCTAATAAATGTAAAAGGGATGAAATGTAGAAGGGATGAATTGTGGGGTAACATTTTTCAGTAAACTAATGAACTGATTTAGGCTGGGATTATCAAGTAGTCTTAAAACCACTAGATGTCTGGTTGATGGGGAAGTCATCCCTTGTACAGGTTACTGTCCAGTCAAAGGAGGAGAAGCCCCATATGATGGAGGGATGGACCACCCACCCAATCCAGTGGTCCATCTTATCATCCCTGGGGCGGATCAGCCAGATACTATGTGCATGATGCAAAATGGAGGACACCCATCATGACATCTTCTGGCCAAAAATGTTTACCTTGAACACATCGAGCTTTAGGGATGAATTCCAGTTTACAGGGAATACGGGGGCCAGAGGCACAAGCTAGAAGCACCATGCGGAAGGAACCAGACAATCCGGGAAGTGAGACATTATGTGGGATGATCAGGCTGGTTTCTTCAACAAGTCAATGTTTAAAAAAAAATGGAGGTGAGGCTGTGCTAGATTAAAAGCCATTTTTAAGCCATGTACCCGCCAGAAATAACGACATATGGCCCTGGACTGGAGACTAAGGTGGGGCAGACAACCGTAAAGAATATTTTGGGGAAATTGAAAACGATCTGTGCATTTGATGAGATACAAATTGACTGAAACAGAACAGTGGAGAGTCCTGAGTGCAAAGAGGAAGTGAAAAATATATCCACTATAATTTCATTTTTAAAAATGTGTGTTAAGGGGGCTGGCCCCGTGGCCGAGTGGTTAAGTTCGTGTGCTCCGCTGCAGGCGGCCCAGTGTTTCGTTGGTTTGAATCCTGGGCGCAGACATGGCACTGCTCATCAAACCACGCTGAGGCAGCGTCCCACATACCACAACTAGAAGGACCCACAACGAAGAATATACAACTATGTACTGGGGGGCTTTGGGGAGAAAAAGGAAAAAAATAAAATCTTTAAAAAAAAAAAAATGTGTGTTAAGCCTATGCAGAGAAAAAAATCTGAGTGCAAAGAGGAAGCGAAAAATACATCCACTATAATTTCATTTTTTTTTTTTTTTAAAGATTTTATTTTTTCCTTTTTCTCCCCAAAGCCCCCCGGTACATAGTTGTGTATTCTTCGTTGTGGGTTCTTCTAGTTGTGGCATGTGGGACGCTGCCTCACCGTGGTCTGATGAGCAGTGCCATGTCCGCGCCCAGGATTCGAACTGACGAAACACTGGGCCGCCTGCTGCGGAGCGCGCGAACTTAACCACTCGGCCACAGGGCCAGCCCCCACTATAATTTCATTTTTAAAAATGTGTGTTAAGTCTATGCAGAGAAAAAAATCTGGAAGAATATACACAGATCTCCATTCATGTTTTGTTTTTTCTATTTGTGTCTTCTAATTTTCTAAAGTACACATGGCCTCCTTCGGCTGCAAGTGATTAAAGAAAAGTCCCGCAACGTCTTCCCACTGCCTTAGAAGATCAAAGATGCAACCCCTTCCAGGCCCTGGAGGCCTGCGCCACATGCGCCCGGCCTGCACGGGCTCCCCCTACCGCTCTGCCTGTCTCCTTCCAACAGACCAAGCTCCCGCCTGTCCCCTGGGGCTTCTGCACTTGTTCCCTCTGGCCAGGAAGCTCCTCCTCCAGACTCGCCCATGCCTGCTTCTCTTAATAGAATAGTTAGAAGCTCAAGCGTCACCTCCTCAGAGAGGCCCTCCTGAGAGTGAACAACAGCTCTACACCGGGCAGGGCAGGGCTGTGCAGTAGAGGGAGCCCTGAGCTGCGAGTCAGGGGGCCAGGGTGCTAGTCTTGACTCACCAGGACCTGCCTGCTGTGTCTGTCCCTGGACCACCCGGGCCGCACTCCCTAATACACACATCATGTGTATTACACATATTCTCTCTCTCTCTCTCTATATATATATACACCTATGGCTAGATGGGCCATTGCCAAGGCAAGAGTGAAAATGAGCAGGTGGAGTGCCAGGCTGCCCAGCCCTGAACTACTCTCATGGAAGCCCCCCGGGGGTGTAAGGAGACACAGGGAGGCATCATTATCAGTCCCATTGTACAGGAGTGGAAACTGAGACTCAGAGATCAGGAGACAAGTCCAGGGTCACAGGGTGAGCCCCGCGGCAGAGCCAGCACTGGTCCCAGCTCTGCCCACATCCACAACCCCTGTTCTCCTCATTCCACTGGGACCCTGTCCACTAAAGGTTGTCTACCAGGCTCCCCTCTCACAGGGGGCCCATCTGCTGGTGCCCTGGAGCCCACTCTCGCCCTCACACCTTCCCAGGCAGGGCCCGCCCTCACCTGCAGGGGCACCCCGACGCTGCTGGCCACCTCTCGGATGAGAGCCTCTGAGACCGCGTTTGAGGCATAGCGTTGCTTGCTGTTCACCTTGATCACAGGGCCCTGGGGAGAAGGAGACCAGGAATCGAGGGTGAGGCAGAGACGGTGACAGGCCTAGAGGGAACGAGATGGGGCCCAGACCCAGCCAGGCCTCCGGTCCCTAAAGAGATCAGGAGCACCTCACCTTGTGGAATAAGGGCCGGTGGTTTTCCTCATGCTTGTCCCTGTAAGAGATGGACGAAAGGCCAGGGATGGCAAACAGCAGCTGGGCCTGTCAACACCCACCACCCCTCCCAAGGCAGACATGACCAACGGATCACAGCATGCTTTCCCACTCAGCCCGGCAGGACCTCAGAGGCATGCTCAACACAGTGCTCCAGGCAGCCTCTAGCAATAGATGGAAATAAGTTTGTAGATAGAGCCTATTCAACAAACTGGGTTAAGCATTACATGACTTTGACCAAGTTGGGCCTTGGAGCAGGCAAAAGGAAGTCCCCACTGAACCTCCCGGCAGAATAAGGAAGGAGGAGGAGGGGAGAGACCAGGGCCGGGCACCGCCTGAGGCCTCCAGCTGTGTGAGGTCGGAACCCAGCAGGGCGGACGCACAGGTAGTTGGGGTGTACGGCGTGGGCCATGTCCGCGCTGATCATGTAGGACTTGGGGATGGCTTCCTCGAAGGCCGTCAGGTGCTGGGGCGACGCTGAGATCCGCCGCAGCACCAGCTCCGTCAGCAGTGACTGCGCCCCCTGGGCACTCTCGGACCCCACCTGCCGACAGCAGAGACCTTGCTCTGGGGTCTGGGCTAGAGGCCAGGGAGAGGGGCCCGATGCCCAGACTGGCCCAGGGCCCCTCTGAGTCAGTGGGTGGAGAACGGAGGGTGTTAATGATGGTGGGTGGGGCCCAAACTAACCCACAGTCATCTCTGGGGCAGAAACAGCACCTGTGGGTGGGCTTCCCACAGTGCCTCCCCTCCTTCTCCCCGACCCTCACACCCAGGGCTCAGCACAGGGGCCCCACCGCCCCAGTCGGTCTTCTTTTATGTATGTGACACAGACTGCTAACTGCCATGGTGTCTTCTATAACAAAACACCGGGGTTGTAGCTAAGCATGCAACTACTCAGCTGGACGTGACCTTCCCAGCTTCCCTTGCAGCTAAACATGGCCATGCAAAGTTCAATGGAATGCAGGCAGCGATGAAGCCCACCTCTGGGTCACACCCTGAAAAAGACGGGTGTACACTCCCGCTCTGCCCTCTCTCCCTGCCTACTACCTCAGAGTAGACATGATGGCAGGAGCTGGAATGGCCCCCGGGACCCTGAGACGGCAGCTGTGTGTTCAGGACGTCAGAGACCTGCCCTGAAATGCTAACTCTGACCTGTGCAGTCACACGAGAGAACTAGCCCCATGTTCAAGCCCTGTTGCAGCGTCTAAGACTGCACCCTAACACAAGCACGTATAGGAGGACCCACCACATGCTGAGCCCTGGGGCCACGAGGATGAGACGGCGAGTCCCTGTCCTCCAGGAGCTCACACGCGGCACAGAGATATACAGGAGGTATGTCACGCTTAGAAGCACAGGTAGTGTCTCCCCCGTGGCTGTGGCCTCCCCAACAGCCCTGGCTCACGGTGGCCGCCTGGCACAAGGGGGCTGCAGGAGACTCCAGAGGGGACCCTCCCAGGGCCCTCTACGTACCTCTTCGTTGTCATAGAGAGCAATCATGCGCACGTGGGGCTCCAAGGCCAGGGAGGCAGGGTTTGCACAGGAGTCGATCAAGGCCTGGTGTGGGGAGGGAGCGGGGCATCATCCTCAGCCCACTTCTTCATAACCTCGGAGCTGACACTCCCCACCAGCCTCCCATAGTCAAGATCGGAGAGAAGCCACTGGCCCTCCTCTCTCAGGGCACTGCCCGGCAGAGGGCGCGTGGGGGACCTTTTCAATGGAATGGGAGAAGCCACCCTTTGGGTATTCTCCTGTACCTTCCCACGCAAAAGGCAGGAGGATGTGTGAGGGGGAGGGGAAGGGCTGAGAATCCTGGAAAGTCAAAAGCACCAAACAGATCGGGTAAACTAATTGGCCTCAGCGAAAAGATCGAGGTCCAAGGAGGGGACTGCAGCTCCGTCAAGGTGACGTGACTCAGCAGAAAAGAGTCCAAGGTCTGGTTCTAGTCTTAATTACAGCCTAAAGCCCGTGTCCAAGGACAGGACAGGGAGGGAAGAGAGGTGTCAAAGGAGAGAGGGAAGGGAGAGGACGGGAGAGAAGGAACTGACTACGGTAGAAAGAAGGTGGGGAATATCAAGGTGGCTGGGAAGAAGAGACCACCCCACTGAGCTCCCAAGGCACAGAGAGAAGGCTGGCGGGGCTTGTGTCTGGGGTGGGGGGAGCAGAGGGAGGTGGATGACACTGCCTTATGGCATGCAAGGCCTCTCCCCAAATCAGAGGTTAACTGAAAGGAGAAGCCACAAGAGCAGGGTTAGGACAAGACACTGGTGCCCTCAGCCTCTCAGCCTTCCCCCACCTCAGCCCTGGCCCAAGGCCAGTGCAAGGATGGGGCCACAGGAGATGCTGAGGCTGAAGCATTTACGCCCCTCCCCACGGTCCACCCGGCACCAGCAGACTGTGGGGGGTGGCCAGCAGCCATGTCACAACCTGCTAGGGCTTGAGGCAGCACCCCCCACCCCCTACAAGACTGTCTGCCTCCCCTGGTGGTGTGTGCCACCTGGGGGCGCCCCAGCCCGTTACCTGCAGGGCACAGAAGCAGCTGTGCAGATTATCCAGCCGAGGGGCAAAGATGAACTCCTCATAGGCCCCACCCAGGACCTAGAAAGACAAGACACTCAGCTGGACCTTGGATCCTGTGCCCTGACTCACCGGGTTCTCCCTGCTCCCCAGGGACTGAGTTTGAGCGAGCCTCTCTGGCTCCTTGTGCAATGTCTCCCTGATCCCTGGCTTAGGGCACTATGATCCCCACTGTGCAGGGCTAAGCAGAGCATGGTGAAGGGGGCTGGGCTAGAGCTGAGGGACGGGGGAGGGGGGCGTGGGTGGGTGGTGGTGGTAGAGGCCTGTAGTTCCCAACCACTTCCTGTGGGACAGGAAAAGGGAAGGGCTGAACAGTCCCAAGAAAAGCTAAGGAAATAGCAGAGGAGGAGACCAACGTAGTGCACATTCAAATTGGCCTTGGCAATCTCCTACTGTCAACAACTGGGAGTGACACGAGGACAGGCTCCAGAAAAAGGGCGGCCACAGCCAGGCCTCTTGCCCTCAGAGGTTCGGGCCAGCATGGGTCAGAGTGAACAGAGACCGCCTGTGGCAGAAATTCCTGGGGAATCTGTGGAAAGGCCGAGGCCCAGGCCCCAGCCCAGACAGTCCAGGTAGGCAGGTCTGCAGTGGGAAACCGGCCTTTGGAGAACCACTGCCCTGGAGACAGAGGGCGGTGGCATCTACTGGCAAGAACAGGAATGAGGGTAACGGGGGGACTGGCAGAGGTGATGAATGCCTCCAGGGACATGCTGGGCCAGGCTGGGATCCCGGAGGTCCCCACCCACGAGTGCCTGCAGCCACTCCTCACCGCAGGCTGTGTGTCTGCAAGGCAGAGTTCCATCTCCAAAATGTTCTCAGGGCTTAGCCCCAGGTGGGCGCAGAGAAGGGACATGAGGACTGAGTGGTGCCGCTCATCCTGCAGGGTAGAAGGATGCTGGGAGAAGGGTCTGCTCTCCCTCCCCTCTCCCCTTCTGCTCACCCCTCCCCGTGAGCAGGGACTCTTACTGCAGCATTGAGAGGCCCAGGCTCAGGAGTCCCTTTCTCCAGCTCCTCCTGGACTGCTGTGGCAAGAATGGGGACCCTGTGGGGAGACACATGTTGGGGTGTGGGGAGGGCTGGAGGGCATCCTTGAGCTCAGGCATCTCCTGATGGGGAAATGCCCTTGCCCTTCGATTCCCAGCTGGGTCCCAAGAGGAGACCCTGACGGTTGCCCCCATGAGGGAGTGATCTCCCAGGTCCCACCAGGGCCCCTTCCATCACTGGTGCCACACCCCCTCCCTCCCAGGCACCACAGCCCTTGCCCAAGCTCACAAGTGCATCTCCATGTTGGGCCCAAAGTTCTCGTTGACATTTCGCTGCAGATGGATGGCCAGGTGTGGGATGCGCAGAATGGGCCGGTCCACGTGCACCAGCCGCTGCTCCAGCCGGCCTGAGGTGGGGCACTGTGCCCCCCAGGCCAAGTCAGCGCAGGGCATCTCCCAACCACAGCTGGCTAGAGCCCCCACTTAACCCAGACAAACCAAGGTGGTCCTCGGACCCGGACTGCCCCTACCCCCTGCCCTGGGGGGCTCTCCACAGGTACCCTGAAGGTGGTGACAGCCAATCTTCAGACAGCTGAAGCTGAGAACCTCCAAGGTCCAACCCCAGTTCCCACCTTGACAATGACACGTCCAGCCAAGGTCAGGTCACGGTCAAACCAGGTGCTCCAGATCCCACCACCATAGGTCTCCACACCAACCTGGTGGAAGCCCACCTGGCTGCGGCGAGACCGCCGTTTCACCTGAGCGTGAGGAAGGGAATGAGAAGTCAGAGGCTGCACGACAAGACCTGGAGATGAGACAGGCTGTTCACAAGCTAAAAAACACAAAATGAGTATTAGTGACAAACAGCCCAAAGTGGAGAGGGAGCCTTCTTCCTGCTCTAGAGAACAGAGACCCTGAATTGTACCTGCTGACTTCTTTCTGCCCTGTACTCCTCCTCCTACCACCCCTACCCCAGCAGGGCCCCAGTTCCTTACCCGGAGGCAGGGACTGTCCGTGTGGGCCCCAATGAGGCTGAACCCATTGCCAGGAACATACTGGCCTCCCACGGCGAAGGCGATGATGGTGGAGGAGTTCCTGGTCAGGAAGTACTGGGGTGCGGGGGGAGTTTGAGTTGTATTAGCCAGCCAGCTGGCACACAGGACTTTGAGACCCAGCCTGGGTTCCCGCCTCTCCGCTCCCATCCCACTCCTGGTACCTTGCTCTCAGGCCTGATATCCCAGGTCTCTGTCTCCTTGAGTTCATGGAAGCCAGCCTGGAGGAGGCGGCTGCGGCACTCGGCCACCGCTGCAGGGAAAGAAGCCCCTCACAGCGATGGAAAGCGGTAGGGGGCACCCCAGCCCAGCCCCCTCCGCTGCACTGGTCACTTACCGTGGAAAGGAGAGGGGCTGCGGTTCACGAACTTCAGGAGTTCCCGGGCCGCGGCCTGCACAGCCTCTTTGCCGCCCCTGCCACTCATGGCCACCTAGGGGAGGGGGGCGCTCAGTCTCCGACGAGGTCTGGGACCCCTGACTATCAGCCAGGCCCCGGGTACTGCCCCACACCAACGCCCTGCACTGACCGCTCCAAGGCTCAAGCGTCTGCTTCCGCCCCTTTCCCCACCGAGACGCGCAGATGCCGGGCCGAACCTCTCCCGACTGAGAGCTCGGGCCCTCCAACCACAGGATCACACCCCAGCGCTCCCGGCCCAGCCAGTCCAAGACCGCCCGCCCCCTAATCGGAGTTTAGCTCCGCCCCCGAAGGCCGGCTCCCACGTGCCCGCCCAGCTGAGAAATCCCCGTCGGTTCCCAAACTCGGAGCGGACGCCCAGCTCTGGCCCTGCCTGCACCACGTGGTCTCCAGGGACTACCCACCTCCCAGCCACCCCGGTCTCTGCAGACAGCCCCTTTCCAACTCAGGAAGGTCAGGTCACCCGGGCCGGGCTTTCGGTTTCGCTTTGGCTGGGGCGCGCCGCCCACCTGAGCGCGCTGCTGAGCGTGGGCCTGAGCAGACGCCCGGTCGGTCTGGGGCGGGGAACATGTACCTGCATAACCCCAGATCTGAGCTCGCGTCGGGTCTGGGGGCCTGCGCGCGGCCCGCCCCGCCCCCTGCCGTCCGCCCGCCCCGCCCCCGCGGCCCGTCCCGCCCCTCGTCGCCTGCCCGCGGCGGTGGCGGGGTCCCTCTGGCGTCCCGGAGGTGCTAGGACAGCCGAGAACCGCTCGCCCCCGCCCCTCCCCAGGGTCAGAGAGTCCGAGAAAAAACTGGTCCCCGCCAGCTCACCTGGTCCGACGGGTGCTGAACAAGGTGTTCTCTCTCTCCACAGGCAGCCTTGGGATAATGAAAGCAACAAGGCTCATGTTCATGGAGCGCTCGCCCTGAGCTTTAGCTTGATGATAAAGCTTAACATGTTCACAACTGCCCTATCAACTTTGTACTTCTACTGTCCCCATCTTATACATGAACAAACCCAAAGACAGAGACGAGGAACCTGTCCAAGGTAGTAAATGGCCAGAGGTGGGGTTTCGACTCAATTAATTCGATTCCAGGGAGCTGGAACAATCCACTCTCAGATCTTTTCTGGACCTTTTTCTCTGCACCTTAAGTGTTACATTACACGGAGGTCCCTGAGGGACAGAAGTTAATGACTTGCCCAAGATCACCCATATCTGTCTGTACTCTTTCCACTTCTTAAAACGACAGAAAAAACCAAACTCCATATGTTCTTGGTGGCAATTCCAATATTCCTAAGTCAAGAGTGGTGAGCAGCAATTTAAAAAACCCAGACACCTGCCTAGTCATAGATTCTGATCAGAACTCTTGGTGGCTCCCAGGTTCAAGACAGGACCCACCTGATAACACAGGAATGTTGTCAACACTCCAGGGATTACAGGTGAACGAAGCAATCTGCCTTTTACATACTGGGGTGGGACTGCCTGGGGGAGTAGCTGGAAGGTCCAGCAGCCCTCACTTCAAAGGAGTTGATAGAGCAGGGGAGTGTTCAAGAATATACACACCAGGTGATGGGTTAAATTCATGGCATTCCCTAACCACTTATTGAAATGTCATTATGTATAAAGTTTCAGTGCTGAGTGGGACCTGGAGAGAATATCCTTTTCCTCTGAGGAGCCAGAGGCTGGCTACTGGGGAAGGGACACATTCAAGGGCAGCGAAAAGAGGTGAAACAGGGGGACAACGTATCAGGGAAGGAGACAACTAAGGGAACTCTTTCGTGTTCTTCTGATGACAAAAAAGAGTTCATGTTAATGTGAGAAATTCAAACATCACCAAAGCGGATAACTTAGAAAGAGAAAGTAAACGTTTGGTAAATTGAACATCCATTCGTGATAAAAACCAAAACAAAATCTTAAGAACTCAGGAAGAGAAAGGGTAACAGCTGTCTGCCAGAAATCTACAGCAGACATTACTGGGGAAGTCAGAAGCACTCCTGTTCAGATCAGAAGTGAGACACTGATGGAGCTGTTAGCGCTGGGAGTCAATGTGGACTAAAATAAACAATTATATATGTGGAAAAGTAAAGTTTGTCGTTACTTGTAGCTTATATGATTCCTTAGAACCTTCGAGAAAATAAACTGACCAGCTATTAGAATTGGTAGGAAGGTGACCTGATTTTAAAAATCATCAGCTTTCCTTTACAATAATAAACTAGATAATTGGATAATAAAAAGGTCCTATTTAGAAGAAAAAGAAATACTATTAAATTCCTAGGAATGAATGTAAGAGAGATCGAGTCTCACTATAATCAGCGAAATACAAGTTAAAAATGAGATGCCATTTTTGATTTGTCAGATTAACAAAAATGAAAAACACTGGTAATATCAAGTGTTTGAGAAGGTTTGGGGTAATGCATGCCTTTCTACCTAATTTCTGTGGTGTCAACACTCACTGGGGCTGCTTCCAAGCTGCCAACACGAGCTGAACATGGAGTTGGGAAGGGATGTGCAAAAGAATACCATCGTATAGATTTCCACCGTATAGATATAATCGACGTAAATAACCTCAAGAGCATAGATTGATATTAAAATAGTTGACAGTGATGATTTCTGAGTATTTATGTTTGTAATATAACTTTTTTAATAGTAAGTTTATATAAGTGAATTTTTTAATGATTGCTATGTGTAACAATGGGATCACAAAATTCCTGGAAATTTGACAATCAATTCTTATGACCTGGTCCAAGTCGGCTCTAGCACACAACTTCACTCAGACCCTATGTCTTTGTTCCTCAACGTGTGATTTGTTGACCTGCAGCATCTACAACACCTGGGAACGTTTTAGAAATGCAGACCCTCAGGGCTGACCCCAGAGCTACCGAATGAGAATCTCCGTGTTAACAAGATCCCTAGATGATCTGAAGGCACTTTAAAGTTTGAGACACCATGTTTCAGAGGACCATGTGGCAGTAAAAAATAATGCAAAGTCAATCTTTATGTATTATCGTAGAAAAAAGTTCCAAAATATATTGTTAAGTGGAAAAAAGCAATTTCCAGAATAATATTTACAGGGCAACTGCGTTTAGGTAAAACTCACATAATGAGCTAAATTTCTAGACTTTATATAAATATATATGTGAATGCATGGAAACAGGTTTGGAAGGAGAGTGGTCATCTCTAGATAAGGGAATGGTACTGAATATGAAGTGGGAAGGCCAAGGGGGGCACCTTAGCTATCCAAGAATAGTTTCTGAGAATCATTCTTGCCCTCAGCCTCCCAAGAAAATCTTGCCCTCCTCACCTTAGCTGTGTTTACAATGCTACCATTAGTCATTTATTGCGGAGTGTGTGTGTGTGTGTGTGTGTGTGTGTCCTGCCCATCTGCTGAAATGGGTGCATTTAGAGGGGGCTGAATCAGATCTTCTGGATTTCCAGATGCCAAGACACTTCTGGGTATCTCATTGCTGGTAGATATCTTGGTTGTTTAAATGAATACATAATTTGCTTCTAGGTATAATGATAGGAACTTGCATAACACGGGACAATGTGTCCTCCAACAGTGTCGTTGGAAGGGCTCTTTAGTTTCCAATACGTCTTCTGCTCAAGTCCTGTTTCCTATGCTGGATTCAACTGATTATGGACTACAAATCCCAGAATGCCTTGAGGTGAGTAGCTCAGGCAAGATTCTAATTTCCAACCAATTATGTTCTAGGAGGGAGGCTTAAAAAGTACTTTACATGGTTAAAGAGAAGGAAGTACAAGAGGTACCGGGCAACAGCTTCCAAGATACACAACTAAGTGAAAAAATGAAGGGCAGAACAGCAGGTATGCTGCCATTTGTGTGTGTAAACATCCAGATGCACACACTTATATTCTTATATGTTTAAAACATGTCAGCAGTCACAAGAACATGGTAACCGACTCTGGGAAGGAGAAATGGGGTGGCTGAGGGTCTGGGGTGGAAGGGGTACTTCCTTTCCCTGTAAATCCTTTTGCACTTTTCAGATTTTTCTCTATGTACATGTATTACCTACTTTTAAAAACTAAGTAAATTAGGGGCCGGCCCCATGGTCGATTGGTTAAGTTTGTGCGCTCCGCTTCGGCAGCCCAGGGTTTTGCCGGTTCGAATCCTGGGCGCGGACATGGCACCGCTCATCAGGCCATGCTGAGGCGGCATCCCACATGCCATGACTAGAAGGACCCACAACGAAAAAATATACAACTATGTACCAGGGGACTTTGGGGAGAAAAAGGAAAAATAAAATCTTTTTAAAAAAAAAAGGAACAAACTATTGATAACAACAACTTGGATGGATCTCATGGGCGTTATGCTGTGTGAAAAAAATGACAAAATGCTCGAGATGGAGAACAAGGTAGTGGTAGCCAAGGGCTCGGGAGGGTGAGGGCAGGGCTCAGTGTGACTCTAAAGGAACAGCACCAGGAACACCTTTGTGGTGCTGGAACAGTTCTGTGTCTTGATTACGGTGGTGGTCACGTGATTCTCTACACATGCGATAAAATTGGGGTTGCCAGCTAAAATACAGGACACCCAGTCAAATTTGAATTTCAGACAAATACAGAATAACATCTTAGTCCTGTGAGAACAGTGGTTGCCCCAAATATTGCACGGGGTATACTTACACTTCAAATTTCACTGAGCGTCCTGTATTTTTATTTGCTAGATCTGGCAGTGCTGGATAGCATGGCATAGAACTATACGCACACATTTGACCTATGTCATCTGCCTGGTGGTGATTGGGCTGTAGTTGTGGAAGACGTAACCACGGGGGGACACTGGGTGAAGGGTACAGAGAACTCTGTGCAGCCTCCTGTGAATGTATCATTACTTCAAAATAAAAAGTCTTTTTCATCGGCCCTCAAAAGAAAACCACGTGCTCCTGTTGGTGATAAAGACAAAGAGATACAGGGAAGCGCTGGTGATTAATCCCGGGGGTTTTATGGAGGATCGTAAAACTGGCACTTCACAGAGGTCTCATGATGTTTCCCTCTCAAATGTCAACGATCTCGTGTGGTGGCGGACCGTGTAACAGAGTGGTTTTGCACGTGGCCTCGGAACCAGCCACCCTGGGGCTCAGATTGTGACTCCCCCATGGATGAGCTGCAGGCTGTCTGTGCAGTGGGGGCTGGAGCCACCTCCCAGTCGCATCTCTTTCCGACTCCACGTTCAGTGACAATGGCCCGGTAGCTTGAAACCGGCCTGGGGAGTATTTACACTAGTGAGATTGGCAAGCACCACAAATCAGGGCTTTTTCTTCTTCCAGAGAGCTAACTGTTAAACAGGTAGCATCAGGGACCGGCCCCGTGGCCGAGTGGTTAAGTTCGCACGCTCCGCTTCTGCGGCCCGGGGTTTCACTGGTTCGGATCCTGGGCTCAGACATGGCACCGCTCATCAGGCCATGTTGAGGCAGCGTCCCACATGTCACAACTAGATGGACCCACAACTAAAAGTATACAACTATCTACTGGGAGGGATTTGGGGAGAAAAAGCAAAAAAAAAGAGATTGGCAAGTTGTTAGCTCAGGTGCCAATCTTTGGAAAAAAAAAAAAGTTACCATCATACCACTTTGGGCCTCAATTCCCTCATCTGTAAAATAGGGGAAGATAACAGAATAACCTGATAATGTTATGAGGATTAAATAAGACAATGCACATAGCATGCTTCTCATTAACTTTGTCAAATAGCGAGCAATAAATATTCTCCATTATTATCTCATAGGAAACCACGAGCCACTGGGGGGCGGGTTTCTGCTTTCCTCATCCTGATATCTATAGTGCCTGGCACAGGCCTGAAACCCAGCAAGTGCTAAACAAAGTTCGCTAAAGTAGTGAATAAATGGCAGATAATAGTGACTTGAAGTGCTACACTTTCAGAAAATGTGCATTTTATCAGAGGCCTTGGGACACACTTCTTGACTTTAATCTGGGAGATTTTCAGGCCCTGGCATGTTCCCAGGGAGGTCTGGGGAGCACTCACACCCCCAAAGGGGAAGTCTGTCTTTGCAGTCCTGGCCGGGCCTCCCAGGGCAGCAATCCTGGCACACCCCCAGGTGGTGGGGACAGACGGTCACCTCTCCTTCCTCTGGAACCATGATGGGGCATTTCTGGCTCTGAGCCTGTCTGACTAGAGGTCATTTAATCCTCGCTGGATTTGTGCTGTTTATTTTAGTGACCAGGGCTGTTGACTTTCAGTTCGTCTTTCTAGGGGTGCTTGCTCATTTTGCTTCCCTTTTATTTACTCTTTGCAAGCACTTGGCTTTGAGTAAATATGTCTATAAAGTCCCAGGGACTGGGTTATTCTGTGTCTGGTATTTTAATGGCCTTTAAACAGTGTCTGCTCAGGTAAGCATTTTATGGATGGGTCGAAAAGATAAATTCTGTTCTCAGCGGTCTCTGATTCCTTCCAAGCGGCCAGCTGGACACCAGCAGCCTAGGAATCATGGCTTCTCATCAATAATAAAAATATCAAAGGGGGCACCCCTTGGCACAGTGGTTAAGTTTGGGGCAGTCCACTTTGGCGGCCCCATTTCACAGGTTAGGATCCTGGGCGCGGACATACACCACTGGACAGCCAGGTTGTGGCGGTGACCCACATATGAAGTGGAGGAAGATTGGCTCAGATGCTCACTTGGGCTAATCTTCCTCAGCAAAAAAAAGAGGAAGATTAGCAACAGATGTTAGCTCAGGGCGAGTCTTCCTCAAAAAAAAAAAAAAAAAAAATCAAAGCCAACACTCATCTCAGACAGAGAAACTCACCCACCCTGGTCAGCCAGACATGGGACTTGGGACCTCTGGAAGGTGTTTAATCTCCGGGGCAGTGCTCAGGATAAGAATTCCCTGGAGGGCTTTTAAAAATGCAGACTCATGAGCCCCACACTTGAAAATTCTGCTTTGGAAGGTTTGGACCGAGGCCCAGGGATGTGCATTTTTAACCTGTGCTGCAAATAATTCTGCTGTCCTTAGACGACCTTGAGAAACGCTAACCTAGATTCTCAGAAGCACAAGTGCCAGTGGGTGGGCTGCCCTTGATCTCAGTCCATGTCGTGGGATGACACGAAGAGAAGCTGGGGAACTAGATAGGGCTTTTGGGAAGATTCAGCAACACTCAGCACCCCGCTCCTCCAAAGCTAGGCGAGAGCATGACGAGCGTTGTTCCGGGAGGCCACATGCTCAGGTCTAATTTGTCAGTAAGGAGGGCAGGGGTCATTTCCCAATCATCTTTTTATCCCCGCAATTCCTAAGGCAGCACAAGACGCACACGCTGGCCCTCTGCACTGGCCAGACACTCCCACCAAAGATGGACAGAGAGACAGGTCCATTACCTCCGGGTAGCCTGGGAACCAGTTGCTGGGAATGGACGTGGCAGAGAGGCTGAGCGCCATGGTGACCCGCTCACCTCCTCCTGGGCCGGGCCGAGTGTGTCCGGGGCAAGCGTGTCTGAGTCTGAGTGGACACCGACCAGCTGGACCTGCTGCCTTTCTCTGCCAGCTCCCCCGGCTGCCTCGGCCCTCTGCTCAAACTCGTAGGGTCCTCAGTCCACCCACACGGCCCATTATGACATCATCAATGCATTTGAAACAGTAATGTCCTCACAGTCCCCGAGCCTCAGGCTAGCCTACTGTGGCCAGTGTCTAAATGATGACCCCGGACCTGGGGGGAGGGCGTCCTGTAGTCCAGCAGGAAGCAACCCAGCCCTCATTCCCCGTCCTCTGGGCCCCTCCGTTTCCGTCCCCAGTCAGTGTGCTAATTATTTTATTTGTGTGTTTACCTCTTCACTCTGTTTCCACCACCAGAAGAGGTGCTCCAGAGGGCGCAGCCCACATCTGCCTTGCTCCCTGCTGAAGCCCCAGGGCTAGCCCAGTGCCTGACACGTTTTAAGTGCTCTATAAAGATTTTCTGAGAGCATGAATACATGAATGAGAGGCTTCGCTTGCTCCAGCTGTCCATTCATTTATTCATTCAACAAGCGTGTTTTGTGCGTCTGTTGTGGGCCGGGCTCTTGTCGACCTGAATAAGTCCTTTTCTGCCCCCAGGAGCTCCCAGCCTGGGGTGGGATGCTGGAGACACATCCTTTGTGTAATGCACACTGACAAGGGCTATCTCGAGGTCTAAGGGAGATGGGGCTGCAGGGAGGAGACCGCGGTGGCAATGACAGGCTCTTAAGCCAGAGAGATGGTATGTGGTCTGGCAGGATTTCCCCTGCCTGAGAAAGCCCCATCTGCCCCGAGGCCTCCGCCTGTGCTGACAGCCTCGGCTGCTTGTTTCTGCTAATATTGCAGCAGGGTGCATCTACAGAAGCAATCTATAAAACACCGTTTACAGCCATAACTAAACCACAAGAAATCAATCCCCAGCTCACTCCCATCAACAAATATGCTTGGAGGGCCTGCAGAGCGCAGCGCACACCTTTAAGGTGCCAAGGGAGATACGGGGATGGGTGAAATGAGGACTCTGACCCGGGGGCTGCTAATCTCCCTGGGGAGACAGGACACGTGGGGATGAGATTAACCACCCATAGTGAAAGCATGTATGCCATGTAGCAAGTGAAGGTTCTAGAACCATGATGCCCAATACACTACCCACCAGCCCCATGTGGCTACTGAGCACTTGCACTGTGGCTAGTCCGAACTGAGAGAGGCTAAGCATATACGATAACGTACATATTGGATTACCCCCAAAAATATCTAATATATGTCCACTTTTAAATTTCGATTACATGTTGAAATGATAATATTTGGGGTAAATTGGGTTAAATATACTATATTATTAAAATTAGTTTCACCTGTTTCTTTTACTTTTTTTTTATTTTTTATTTCTTTTGAGGAAGGTTAGCCCTGAGCTAACTCCTGCCAATCCTCCTCTTTTTGCTGAGGAAGACTGGCCCTGAGCTAACATCCGTGCTCATCTTCCTCCACTTTATATGTGGGATGCCTGCCACAGCATGGCTTGCCAAGCGGTGACATGTCCACACCCGGGATCCGAACCAGCGAACCCTGGGCCACCGAGAAGCAGAACATGCGAACTTAACCTTTGTGCCACTGGGCCGGCCCCATCTTTTACCTTTTTAAAATGTGGCTATAAGAACATCTGAAGTGACATATGTGGCTCCCATTACATCTCTGTCGGACAGCACTGGTCTAGGAGTTGAGGGGACCCTGTGCAGCTGGGAAGACTTCTGAGGAAACGGAACAATTCAGAGCAAGCAAGGGGGTCCTGAGGAAGGGGTGGGAGGACATCTGAGAAGTTTGATCATGAAGGGAAGGAGGGGGAATGGCAGCTCGAGGAGGTAACGGAATCCCAGGAACAATGCACACGTCTCTCACCCAGCCCTTCTTCCCTCTCCTGCCGTCTTCCAAAAGTCGGGCCCCGGGCACCTCCAGCTACCTTCTCGTGCACCGTCTCTAGAGTTAGGCTCCTTTCTCAATCCTGGACAGTGGGGAGCTGGCCACCGAGCTGGCTTTGGATGCTAAGTATTGGGTGAGTAAGATCCCTACCCAGGCCATCCATTACAAGGGTGGGTTAAAAACACCTCACCCTCCCCTGACTCCAGCCCCGGGCCCTGGGCAAAGGGCATTGGTGGGGAAAAGGAGGGCGGATGAGGGACCCTGATGCAGGCGGAGCCAGGAGTTGGTCCATGTCTGAGATGGGGAGCATTTCTCAGGGGAGCGGTGTGGCCCAGGAGGAGGCAGTCAGCCCCTAACCTGGCCAGACAAGCCTTCCACTATGGACACATTTCCTCAGGGGGAATGAGGCAGCCTGGGTCTGGTGTTGCTGCCCTGCCCTCCCACTCAGCCTCACAGCAGAGCCGTAAACACTCAAGAGCAGGGATTAACTCTGCATGTGGTGTCTGGGACATTGTGAACGACTCTTGGCGGCTGTGTCTGTGTCTGTGTTTGATTGATCTTTTTAACCCCCTGCACCTAGGATGTGAGGCTTGGAAGCAGCCAGTATTCAATAAATATTGACGGATGGAGGAAGAAAAGGAAGGAAGGAAAGGAGGAAGGGAAGGAGGAAGGGAGGGAGGAAGGAAGGAAGGAAGGAAGGGTGCGTGAGCGATTAAATGACAAACCTGGCAAAGCACAGAAGCCAGATCCCAGTGTCCAGGCCAGAGGACAACTGATGCCCAGCACACAGCACTCCATCATTGTCCCTTCCGGCCACAGGGCCCTGGGCCCACAAGCTTTGAGAGATGGTGCATGTTCCTGCTGTAGCCATACTGGACTAAACTTCTGCCCTGAGTCTCTAATCCTATTAAGTACTTTTGAAAAGCCCCTTAAAGCCTCTGTAAAAGGAAAGATAACGTGAAGAATTCCAGGAGGATCGGACAAGCTTGGCCTGAGGGTGGGGGTGGCTGAGATAGTTCCTGGACCAGCAAAGGAGGGACCACCCCCACCAGCGCATCGGGAAGCCTGCAGTTCCCCCAGATGGCCACTGGAGGGCACTTCGACCATGAGATACCAGCTCTCTCGCTTCCCGAGCCTTCCGAGAGCCGCGAGTCAATCCAACGAACGTTTTTAAATCATCACGATAATGAGAGCTCTCCTGTGTTGAATATCCAATGAAACACTAAGTGCCCTAAATGTGTATTGTCTCGCTTAATATTCCTTACAATCGTTGAGAGTTATCTTGGCTATTTAGGAAAAATCGAGACTTAAATGAGCCAAAAAACTTACCTAAAGCCGCGCAGCTAAATGCAATCCTGGCATAAGGACTCGAACTCGAGCCCTTGGGCACCGATCATAGGCGATGAATGCGCACGAGGCTGAAGGGACCGTCGGGGCAGAAGGGAAGAGACCGCTATGCTACACCAATAGGGTTACTGAGCAATTGACACATGTATGAAGCCGGAAGGTGTCTTACAGACAGTGTGTGCATTTCCCGTGGTCATGTTTCTTCCCCCCCCCCGAAATGATGTCATTAAACAAATGAAGTGTTTCACAGTTCCTGGTGTCTTCACTTGGAGGAAATAAAGTCATTGTCATACCAGGCAGGAAAAGATAATTTTCATTTAACACTTAACTAGCACTTATTATGTACCCAGAACTGTTCTAAGCACTTGACATAAAATAATTAATCCTCACAGTCACTGTGAGCCTCTGAGGTCTGCACTAGGATGATCCCTATTTACAGATGAGGCAATGCAGACACAGAGAGGGAAGCAACTGGCCCAAAGTCACACAGCTAGGAAGAGGCAGAGCAGGGTTTAGGGCCCCAGGACCCAGGCGGTCTGGTTCCAGAATCTGTCCTGTGGAATTTGAGAGTTCCAGCGGAGGAAATGCACTGTGGAGGGGAGGGTGTTCCAGGCAGAGGGAACAGCATCGGGGAAGCCCTGAGGTGGGGAAGCACCAGGTGAGGAGTCAGGATTGTCTCAGGCCCGGGCTGGCTAGCAGAGGCCTGACGGCAGAGGCCCGCGCAGCCGGAGCTCCCTGGGGCCTCCGCGGGGTGGGAGAAGGGAGGGGGTACAGCAGGAGGGCCGGCAGAGCAGGGACAAGCGACTGAGGCCGCCCTGCCCTCGCCCCTCTCCAGGGACGGGCAGTTTGGAAAGTGCAGTGTGTGCCCAGGAAACGGCCGGATTGGATGACAGGGAAGATTAAAGGAGCTAAATCGGGCCTGGGGCTGGGGGAGGGGTCCGAGGAGGAGGCCCGGCAGAGGGCCAGCTGCGGGACGCCTGCAGAGGCTGCCGGGAACTCGGGTGGGGGCAGGGCTCCCACACCAGGCAGGAAGGCCTCCCGACCCCAGTGAGGCGGGAATGTGGGGTCACCCAACAAGGGCATCCTCACTTAGAGAGAGCTGGGGGAGGGGTGGGGGCAGAGACCCAGAGGCGAGCGGGGCGCAGAGACCATGGGGGAGGTGGAGGCAGACCTAGAGGTAGAGGTCTGTAGGGGGCGTGTGTGGGGGGTAGATAGGAAGAGGGCTGACCCGGAGAGGAAGGGAGGGGGAAAGGTGGGGGCCAGAGACTGAGAGGGGGAAGAAGCTGGGGGCGGAGACTCAGCCTGACCCCATCCTGAGCGGGTGTCCGGAGCTCCGAGCCCAGGCTGGGAAGTGGGGGCACCCACCGGTGCTCGAAGGGGGTTGCTGGGGAGCTCATTGCACAACACAGAGGGGCAGCGGGGACCCGCCTGGGCCCTGGAGCGCAGGGGCCCTCCCACTCTCCCAGCAGCCCCCTCTCCGCCCGATCCCCTCCCCCAGCCTGAGTGGCAGCGCCGGCTGTGGCCCTTCCCAGCCCGTGGGGCAGGTGGTCAGTGGTCTGTTCTGGTGCCCAGCGTGGCTGGGACCCTGAGGGGACTGAGGGAGAGCCCAGCCCGCCTCTCTGAGGATGAGGAGGGGCATGAGGAGCGCTCCTCGGGATGGTTGGGGTTAGGGTTCTGACGGCTGCCGTCAGGGAGAAAAAGATCCAGGGCCAGGGCCGTTTCCAACAAGTTCTATCTTTCGGGATCTTTAAATCAGGAAGAGCGATGTGTCTGGGACATCTCTAGGTGGCTCTGGGGCTCGGGACCTGGGTGGTGGGAATCCCCAGCGGCTGACAGTGGACCTCAGGTTTCTTTCCAACCTGGAGGCGCAGGACCAAGTCCTGCAGGCGGCCTGGCCAGGACAGAACTGTGCCTGCTGCTCACCGTGGCGGCTCCCAGGCCAGCTGGGGGCAGTCTGGAGTCAGGGTGCACTCTGGGGATCCCCAGGGCCTGGCTGGCTGGAGGGTGGCACAGGACAGAGCAGCCCCCACTGGCCTCTTATTCCCCCCCGCCCCCCCGCCCCGGCAGCCGTCGCCCCCAGGTCCTGTGCGATGAAGGCCAGACTCCTCTGCTGATGGGGCCTCAAGCCCCTATCGACCTGCCCCGTCCAAGCCCAGCCCCTCTCTGGAGGACAGTGGGGTTGGGAAGAGGAGCAGGGCAGAATGCAGGGAGGGGCTTGCCCACAGCTGGACCTGGGGCTTTTCAGTGGAGATCCCCGCCTAGGGCTGAATTAAAAGGGGAAGGACCTGGGGCTGAGCCTGCCAAGTCAATGTGGGGCAAGGCCTTAGAGACCACATGAAGAAATGAGCTGGGCTTCTAGGAGCCATTGACTGAGGTTCAAATCCAGACTTTGTTTTTACATGCTGTGCAACCTTATGAAACTTACCTAACCTCTCTGAGCTAGTATCCATAACTATAAAATGAGGATAATGGGTACTTCCTAGTGTTGTGAGGATTAGAGATACAGTGATTTTATATGGCAGGTGTCCAGAATACCACGCCAAGTATACAGTAGGTGTGCAATAAGTGGTAGCTATGTTATTATCAGAAACAGCATAGCCTCTGATAGGGCGCTCTTGAGTGAGAGCATGGAGTTAGGCAGTCCTGACTATGAATGTTGGCCCTGCACCTGCTGATCTTAAGCAAGGACTTAAGCCGGTCCCTGGACCTCCATGAACCAGTTTCCTTATTGGTTAAAAGGATAAAATATTAGCAGTGGCTGGCACTCACTGAGGGCTCCCTGTGTGCCAGGCACTGTGCTCAGTGCTTTACAGACAGTTTCTCAGTTAATCTTCCCCCAAACCCTATGCTGTTATTACCATTTTACAGATAAGGAGACTGAGGCTCAGAGAGGTAACTCACCCAGGAGTGCTGGACCCAGGCAGTGGCCCAGCAGCTGCTCCCCAAATCCCTCCCCTCGCCCATCCCTCTGCAGAGTCCAGTGGACTTAGGGCATCGACTTGCTATCTGGACAGGTGCGAGAAGATAGCAGGATGAAGGACTTGAGCCGTCAAAACACTGAGGGCCCAGGAAGCCGTGTCTTCTGGAACCCAAGACTCACTTTCATTGTGTACTTGGTCGGTTTGGAGAATAAAGCACCCCACCCAGCAGCAAGAACAGCTCAGGGTGCTGTGGTGGGCTGTGGTCTGGAGTGGCAGAGAAGGCCCTGGGGTCTGAGTGGACCCCAAGCTGACTGTGACTCAGCTGGTGGGAGGAAGAGGAGGATGATCCTATAAGGCTATAGATAGCAACTGTGCATAGTGGCCCTGTGAGGTCATTGCCAGCCTGCTCAGGCCCTGTTTAAAGCACTCCACAGCCTCAGAGGGGTGTAGGAAACCTGGAAAGGGCCCAGGGCAGCAGGGATATGACCAAACTGGAGGGGCAGAAACCAAAAAAGCCTATGAGGAAAGATGAAAGGAATGGGATAAATCAGGGAGGCGAGACGGCTGAGCGATGGCGCTAAGAACGGGCAGAGAAAGCAGGCAAGAGGGGAGGCCGCTTTTCTGTCTGGGTTCAGGTCTAAGAGAAAAGGTTCTTGCTTCCATTTCAGCAGAGGGGTTGGAGTTAGACCTTGAGAGGCTGTCTGGGGTCCGTGGGGAGGTGGAGGGGCCTATGCCCTTCCTTCCTCGGAGGCTGGAGCGTCCTGTGCCATCTCAGCTGCTCCCGACCCGTCCTGACACCCTCCCACCCCAGCTCAGACGCCCCTTGCCCTCTTCCACCCAGACACACCCGACTCTGGTCAAAGAGCTTCTCCTGCTCTCCTTGGGGTTTTGGGGTGGGACGGGAGCAGTGCAGGGGTGTCCTCTCCCGACGGCTGGGAACATGGGGAGGCAGCCAGATGTGCTGAGGGGAGAGAGGTGTGGGGACAAGTGAGACTCTGAGAGCCCACGGGAGCAGGGGGCCACACGTGTCTTGTTGGGCAGGACCCAGCGCTCACCCGGTGGGCATGGAAGCCTGCGGAGAGGGAAGAGAGAGCCTGCAGTCTGGAGGGAACTGGTGGAGGGAGAAGGTGTGTCTGAGAGGAAGCTGTCTGTGGCAGGTGCAGCCGCATCTCACCAACCCAGGATGGGATCGGGGCTGCTCTGGGGATGTGCCAGTGACCTGGGTCCCGCTCCCTGGTGAGTCTGGGGTGAGCAGAGTGGATTCGGACAAGGCTGCCTGGGGAGGCACCAAAAGCTTCGATTTGGCAGAAAAAGGCCTCTGGCATTCCTCAACTTGGGGTCAGAGTAGGGAGGGATGTCCAGGATACTTCGCTTTAAGCAAGGAGAAACTGAGACCCAGAGAAGAGACATGACCAGTCCCACCTCACACAGCTGATCCAGAGCTGAGGCCCAGGCCTCCCACCTCCAGCCTCCCAGCCATATGCTGCTCCTAACACGTCAAGAGGCCTTCCTGGGGGCCTTCCCTTAATGCCACCAACGCCCCCTCCCTGTCCTTGAATTGACTTCCATCCCCATTCTCCCTGCCCCCATCTCTTGCTGATGCAAGTAACACCTGAAATTTACAGGATGCTCAGAGTCCACAAAGCGCTTTCACCTCCACCTTCTCATCAGCTCCTCCCATTTGAGGCTCAGCTTTCTCCTCCTCCACCCCCTCTCCCCCCTCCCCCTCCCCCTCCTCCTCCCCTCCTCCTCTTCCTCCCCTCCCCCTCCTCCTCCCCCTCCTCCTCCTCCTCCTCCTCTTCTCCTCCTCTTCTCCCTCCTTCCCCGCCTCTTCCTCCTCCTCCTCCTCCTCCCCAGACTTCCAGATGTCCTATTTGGTAGAATTTGGGGGCTGGGAGGAGGTGAGATGAGCCCCAGACTTCTCCTACTTTGGCAGAAAACCTGCAGAGCTCCATGTCTGTAAAAGGAGCCTGGGGCAGGAGGGGGTTGGAGCCCAGCTGTGCCCCCCCCCACCCCGGCCCCAAGAAGGGTCAGGGGTGTGAGGGTGATGAGGAGGAGGGGGAGGAAGGAGGGGCTTATGAGAACTGGGGTGGGGGTGACAGTGAAGGAAGGGGCCCAGGAAAGGGTCTGGGGTCAGGAGGTGCAGACAGCTGGCAGCGGGAGGCCTGAGGGTCTGGCAGCAGTGAGAGGGGGAGGCTGGCAGAGGAGGGGGCGGGTTGCTGGCTGAGCCTGGGGGGGGGGGGCGGGCAGCACAAGGGAGATGAGTTTCAGGGAGAATCCTGACGCCACTGTTCCCGCTGGGCCCCCCAACTCAACCTCCCCCCGGGTGATATCAGGAAGAAACAATCGCCTCTGGACATTCCTTCCCTTTTACAGTCACTCCCGGCTCCTCGCAGCCCGTGGAGGTTAAGCAGCCACTACCGCTGAGAGGAAGGTGGATGGGGGGGCAGCACGGGAGGAGGCTGTTGTGGGGAGGGACCTCTGAGAGCACGGAGGCCGGGAGGCGCCAGAGAGCAAGGGCTCTGTGGGGCCACTCGGTGTTCCCAGGCCCTGGGCCCAGAGACTCAAAATGTCAGAAGCTGAGGGGACCTCAGAGATGACCTGGCCTGATCGCCTTTCACGCCTGGGCATGACAGGGCCTGGGAGCAAACGGGACTTGCCCAGGTCGCACAGATGGTCATTGGTGAACACCCAGGATGAGCACCCATATCTCAGACTCTGGCTGAGGCCCCCCCACCCCAGGCTTGGGTCGCCTACCTCCCTACCAAGTGCCAAAGCTGAGGCAAGAGCCAAGGTCTGAGTTCATAGCTGCCACACTGTCCCCAAGGCTCTCGTGCAATGACTACCTCCTGGCCCAACCCAACTCGTGATGGAAGCTCTAGGTTCTCGGCTGGGAAACAGAGAGAGGAGGGGGATGGGCCCTGGAGAAAGGGGCAAAGGGCAACCCTGGAGTTGGGGCTCAGCCGGTGGAGGGAGGGCACACCTGGGGAGGCTCAGCCCTGTCTCACACCTGGGCTCCTGGGGTAGCCCTGGGGTAGGTGAGGAGCTCTCCAACAGGGCAGGGTGGAAGAGTCTCTTCTGCTTTTCTCCTTTGTGACCTCTTTAGTTTTTCTTCAATCCAAATGCCTTGTGCTGGCCACATCAGTGTCCCCACTGTAGCCATCCACCCATGGCAGCCCCCTGCCCCCCACCCCACCATCCCTGCCATCCATGGGATCAGGGAGGTCCTATGAGTAGCCAGGGCCCTTGTCTTCCAGGGAGCCCTCTGTGAGGTCCAGAGATCCTAGGTCCTAGGTAGCCATAAGCCCTCCAGACACTGAGCTTAGTGGAGGGCAGGAAGCAGCAGATGCAGAGGTCTGGAAGCCCAAACTAGCTTGGCAGTGTGACCCAACAGAAGAGAGGACAGTGGGCATCGATGTGAGGCCAGCCTGAAGGAGAGGGGAGTGAGCTGAGGTTGGCAAGGTGAGCAGGGCCAGTCCTGTGGGGCCTTGGAGGCCACGATGAGTTTCGCTTTTGCTGACTCAGTAGTTCAGGGAAGGGAGAGAAAGTGGGAATGGGGGACAGGCAAACTCCAAAAGGCACGAGACTGTCCCCAAGTATTTGAACAGCAGATCTTTGAAAGTGGGGCTCTTCTTGCTCTGCTTGGCTTCCGGGTTAGCATATGTGGCAGAGCAGAGACACATCACCTGGGTTCAAATACAAGGAAGTGTTCCTAGAGCAGAGCCGTCCACCGTCCCATGGCGGAGTCGTGTTAGGTACCCATGACTCTTTGTGGAATGGAATGGGCTGCCTGGAGACAGAGTTCCCAGGCAGCGGAGGGACCGAGCTGGACCAGTGCTTGCTGGAGCCACAGTAAAGAAGGCTTAAAGTGGAACTGAGAAATGGGAGCATTGGACTGGTTGACCTTGTGACCTATGAAGTTACCGCTAACCTTAAGTTTCCAGGACTCTCCAAGGTCAGAGCAATCTGGGAAGATTTCAAGCAAAAGCAGAACTGACTTCTTTGATTGACTCAACAAATTGTATTGATAACACCCATGGTGCAAGGCACCACACCACATACACAAATGTACAAATAGTCCCCCTTTTCTGACAAATGCTGAATGAAATGGTCTGTCTTGGTGGACCTTCTCATTTCCAATATCAATTAGCTCAAGTAAGAGATGTGACCATAAAATAATGTGACTGTTATGTTTTTTTGTAAACAGCTTGCCAAAATTTATATATTCAGAAGTGTGTCTGGAAGATGTTCATAGCAGCATTGTTTATAATAGCAAAAGAATGGAAACAATATAAATGTCCAAATAAAAAATTGGCCAAATAAATTATGGCAATTCCATACAATGAAAAACAAAAGAGAATATTAAGAAGAATGACTGAAAACCTCTAAACAAAGAAAAGAGTAGGATCAGATGGCTTCACTGTTGAATTCTACCCAACGTTTCAGAATTAACAGCAATCCTTCTCAACTCTTCCAACCTAAAGAGGAGGGAACATTCCTAACTCATTCTATGAGGCCAACATTACCCTGATACCAAAGCCAGACAAAGACACACAAGAAAATAAATAAAACTACAGACCTATATCCTTTATGAATATTGATGTAAAAATTCTCAACAAAATTAATTCATCAGCATATTAAAAGGATTATACACCATGACCAAGTGGAATTTATTGCTGGAATGCAAGGATGGTTCAACATATCAAAATCAATCAGCATAATACACCACATTAACAGAATGAAGGGAAAACCCCATGTGATCAATTTCATTTACAGTAGCATCAAAAAGAATAAAATACTTAGGAATAAACATAACGAGGGAGCCTTAAGACTTGTACATTGAAGACTACAAAACATTGATGAGATAAATTAAAGAAGACAAAAATAAATGGAAAGACATTGCATGTTCATTGATTTGAAGACAATATTGTTAAGCTGTCAATACTATCCAAAGAGATCTACAGATTCAATGCAACCTCTATCAAAATCCCACTAATGTTGGGGCTGGCCAGGTGGCGCAGTGGTTAAGTGAACACGTTGTGCTTCGGTGACGGCCCAGGGTTCCCTGGTTTGGATCCTGGGTGTGGACATGGCGCCATTTGGCATGCCATGCTGTGGTAGGCGTCTCACATATAAAGTGGAGCAAGATGGGCACGGATGTTAGCTCAGGGCCGGTCTTCCTCAGCAAAAAGAGGAGGATTGGCAGCAGTTAGCTCAGTTAGCTAGTCTTCCTCAAAAAAAAAAAAAAATACCACTAATGTTTTTTGAATAAATAGAGAAATCCATCCTAAAATTCATATGGAATCTCAAGGGACCCTGAATAGCCAAAACGTCTTGAAAAAAGAACAAAGTTGGAAGACTCACACATCCTGATTTCAAAACTTACTACAAAGCTACAGTAATCAAAACAGTGTGGTACTGGCACGAGGGCAGATATATAGGCCAATGGAATAGAATAGAGACAGAAATAAATCCTCATGTATATGGCTAAATGGTTTTCAAAACCATTCAATGGGGAAAGGCCAGTCTTTTCAGCAAATGGGGCTAGGAAGACTGGACATTCACATGCAAAAGAATGAAGTTGGACCCTTACCTTATACCACATGTAAAAATTGACTCAAAATGGATCAAAGACATAAAACTGTAAAACTCTTAGAAGAAAACACGAGGTAAAATTTGTGACATTGGATTTGGTAATGATTTCTTGGATATGACACCAAAGGCACAGGCAATAAAAGAAAAAATAGATAAATTGGACTTCATAAAACTTAAAAACTTTTGTGTTTCAAAGGATACTATCAGGGTCGGCCCAGTGGCGCAGAGGTTAAGTGTGCACATTCCGTTTCAGTGGCCCGGGGTTCACCGGTTTGGATCCCGGGTATAGACATGGCACTGCTTGGCAAGCCATGCTGTGGTAGGCGTCCCACATATAAAGTGGAGGAAGATGAGCACGGACGTTAGCTCAGGGCCAGTCTTCCTCAGCAAAAAGTGGAGGATTGGCAGCAGACATTAGCTCAGGGCTAATCTTCCTCAGGAAAAAAAAAAAGGATACTATCAACAGAATGAAAAGCCAACCCACAGAATGGGACCTCTTGAATTTTGCACCAAGTACATTACTCATCCAGATAAATTATTATTATTTTTAATATGTCCAATTCTAAGGAATCCCCCGGGGAAGCTAAACTCGTACTCCAGCGGTGCTGCCCAGTTCTGAACGTGTTTTGGAGCACTTCTCTTTCACCTGCCTTCCAAGCCTCGGAGTGTTGTTTTGCTGTCCTCCATGGCAGCAAATCCTCAGGAGTGGAACTGAATTTTGAAACAGCCCCAAGTGGTTCTGAGCCAAGTCTGGTAGATGTTGATTTTAACTAGAGAATGGATGGCATAATTTATTTATTTGTTTTCTGCCTCATTTCACCAAGGAACTGAGGCCTCGAGCTGGACTGAAGGGCAATTTCCTTATGTGGTCTGGAGACTGTGCACAGAGAGGAGTCCCAAAAATGTTCTGTCCTACCCACAGCATGGAAATGGATGCATAGTCTCCTACAGCAGAGTAGATTAGTCAGGATTGTTTTGGCTACAAGTGACAGAAGCCAACACCCAGTGCCTTAAGTGAAAAAAGGGAAAGTTTCCTTGGCCCCAAAGCCAGGAAGGGTACTGGGAGAGCTCACAAAATTGAGGGAAAAGCTGCAGAGCCAGGGCCCCAGGGGCTGGAATTTAGGACTTCTGCCCGCCTTCTCCTCTTCTCCAGGTGTCTCTGCTTCTCCTTGCCTGTTGACTTCTCTTTCCTCCTACTCCAGAAAGACCTCCCCAGCAGGCAGGAAACATGGGTGTCACAGGCTCCGGTTTAGTAATCTCAATTCTATCTACAAATTCCAGGGAAAGTCTCTGATTGGCCCTGCCCAGGTCCGGGCCCACCCCTTGAGCCAATCACTGCAGTCAGAGAGATGCATTTACAAGACTGGCTGAGAGCTGAGTCACTTGTCCACTAGTCCACTCATGGCGGGGGTGTGTGTGTGTGTAGCATTTGTTACCAAAAATAAGGGCATGGAAAAGAAAGCTTGCAGCCTACCTTGAATAACAACAAAGACGGGGCTGCCTAGGATGTGCTAAGGATCCACACAGTCGCCAAAATTCTCCAGAAGCCTACAATCCAGTTTGGGAGCTGAGACACAAAAATAACCAGAACAAAACAGCTTGCACTGACTCCAAGTCTGGATAAGAATATCTGGAACTCCCCAGCCACCTCATAAGCTTGTCTCTTGGATAAAAATTAGACATTTCATGGGAAAGGGCTTTCAAAAGACAGCAGTAACAAAGGCCCTTACAGTTCACCTGGCACATTCACACCCACCCTGGGGACAAAGCACGGCCTCTGGAGTCAGACTGCCTCAGCTCCCCGAGCTATAAAAGGGGACTGATACCCGTCCCTCCCTCATAAGGTTGTTGGGGAACTGGGGATCATGGGTGAGGAGTGCTGAGCAGAGTGGCCCCCAGTGGGTGCTTGGTATATGGAAGGTATTATTACTTGCATATTGTTGCTTGAGCCTCTTCACACCTTCACAGGGTAGACATGGCAAGGCTGACTATTCCCACTTTAGGGCTGAGGACACAGAGCAGTGAAGAGCTGGCCTGCTTGGAATTAACGTGCTGGTGATGGCAGAGCTATGGAAAGACCAGCACTGTGTTTCCCAGAGTGGCATTCCAAAAGGGTCAGACCTAAGAGAGGCCTGTAGAGTGCTAGGTGGAGGTGTAAAGAGACAGCCAGTGTTCCCGGAGAAGTGGGGATGTCCTTAGGGCACAGCCAGGGCCTCGCACCAAGGAGGGGGCTGTGAAGGGATGGGCAAGTCCTCCACGGGGCTCTATTCCTGCTGGGGGCTTGGAGCATTGTGGGGGTGGGACGTGCAGTCACGTATCACCCCAAGCCTTCCTCCGCCATCTGACACCCCTGCCTCCTCAGGTACCCGGCCCCCGCCCCCCAGAGCTCCTCTCCTGTGCACTTGTTTCCTGGACCCGATGCATTCTCCTCTATAAATACCAGCTCTGGTATTTTGGGCTGGCAGCTGTTGCTGCCAGGGAGATGGCTGAGTTGACATGAGGCTCCTGACAAAACACAAACCCCTTGTGTGTGGGGGTGTGGGTGGTGTGAGGAGGGGGATGAATCAGAGTGGGGATGGGGGCGGGGACAAGGGGGCAGAAGCTGGGTGAAGCTGATGGTGCCAGGGTTAGAGTGTATACAGCAAGTGGAAACTCAGAGCACACCAGACCCTTCCTGGAACTCACCCTGTTGTTTATAAACTTGAGGCCCCACCCTCACCCACAGGGGACGGTAAAGGGCCCACACTAGTCCAGAGGGAAAGTGAGGCACAGAGCTAGAAAACAGGTGCCCGTGGACATACTTGAGCAGGTCTGGATACACCAGGCCATACCAGCTCTGGCCAGGATTGCTATCTGTGCCCAAGGGCCCCCTTCCACCCTCCCTGCCTGCCTAGAGACCCTCTTCCTCTAGGCCTGCCTGGTGGGCTCCTGGTCTTTGCCTGAGCCCTCCCAAACTCTACCACTTTCAGAGAATCTTTAGAAAAAAAGGGATTTGGAGCCTGTCTTGGGAACAGGCCTTGTCCCTTAGGAAATAACCCAAAGTCTCTCCTTGGAGCAAAAAGGAGACCCTCAAACTAAATGGGGTCCTCTCCTCTGCTGTGTTCCCTGAGCACCCCCAGGAGGAGGCTGGCACCCAAGGGTTGAAAGGGAGGTTCCAGACATGCCAGCTGCCCTAGTGAAGGGGTTGGCGGGCCTGCCCATCTTCTGCCCTTCTAGGTCTATCAGCCTCTCCCACACCCCTCACGGGCCCCCCACCCGCCAGCTGAGGGGCGCAGGCCTCTTGCGGGGGAGCTGGCCTCCCCGCCCCCACGCCAGCGTCCGCCCTTTCCTGGCAGGACAGCGGATCCTGCAGCTGTCAGGGGAGGGGCGCGGGGGCTGATGTCAGGAGGGATACAAATAGTGCCGACCGCTGGGGCCCTGTATCCCCTCTCGGCATCCACTCTCCAGCCGGCCGCCCGCCGCCTCCTCCGCGCCGTCCAGCCTCGCCCGCGCCGCCACCATGAGCCAGGCCTACTCGTCCAGCCAGCGCACCTCCTCCTACAGCCGCACCTTCGGCCCGGCCTCGGGCTTCCGGCTCGGCTCCCCGCTGAGCTCGCCCGTGTTCCCGCGCACGGGCTTCGGCACCAAGGGCTCCTCGAGCTCGGTGACGTCCCGCGTGTACCAGGTGTCGCGCACGTCGGGCGGGGCCGGGGGCCTGGGGGCGCTGCGGACCAGCCGGCTGGGGGTGGCCCGCGCGCCCTCCTATGGTGCGGGCGAGCTGCTGGACTTCTCGCTGGCCGACGCCGTGAACCAGGAGTTCCTGACCACGCGCACCAACGAGAAGGTGGAGCTGCAGGAGCTCAACGATCGCTTCGCCAACTACATCGAGAAGGTGCGCTTCCTGGAGCAGCAGAACGCCGCGCTCGCCGCCGAGGTCAACCGGCTCAAGGGCCGCGAGCCGACGCGGGTGGCCGAGATCTACGAGGAGGAGCTGCGCGAGCTGCGGCGCCAGGTGGAGGTGCTCACCAACCAGCGCGCCCGCGTCGAGGTCGAGCGCGACAACCTGCTGGACGACCTGCAGCGGCTCAAGGCCAAGTGAGGCCCCGGGCGCCCCCAGAATCCCTTGCACTGTCAGAGCGCGGGAGGCTGGGCCTGGGGGCTCGGGTCCCAGCTGTCAGCACCTGCCTTCTCCACCGTGCCGGGAACCCTCTCCCACCCTAGGCAGGGAGAAGGTCATCGACCTGTGCCCCCCAGAGGGGAGATGGTCGCTCCCTTGTGTTCCCATTCTGCAAAGGAGGAGTTTTCTTGGGAACATCATGGGGTGGAAATAGGAGACTTTGGGAGAACTTGTACCCTGTGGACAGCCCCTTAAAAAGCATCTTAAGATGCTGGGTGATGTTGATGGGGGTCGACAGGCAGACTGCTGGAGCAAGGAGGCCTGTGTACTCTCACAGGGACAGAAGACGTTGATAGGAGACAAGGAAATTTGGAACAAGCTGGGAAGAACAGGGGGTAGGGGTATCAGAGCACTAGCTCTCGGATCATCTATGGTGAGGCCCTGGGGAGCGGGGGATAGAGGGGATCTTGGCTCCTGGGCCAGACTGAGGCTGTGCCGTCTCACAAGGGGAATAGATAAGCTAGAGGAACAGGGAGGGGGGGAAGCTTGGTGGACTGGCTAGTGGGCTCCACCAGGCTCCCAGTACAAAAGGCAGAAAGCACTCATGGGTCCTGCCTCCAGCAGCCCAAGGGAACAAAGTCACGGTCCTGCCACTGAGGTCACAGACTGGTTGAGCACCTACATGGGCCAGGCTGGGGTTGGAACCAGGAACACAGGGGTAGATAAAATAGACACAGTTCCTAATCCCAGGGAGGTCACAATCTGGAGGAGACAGAGACTTCCAGGGTGTGGCTCCCGGGAAGAAATTGGGCCACTTCCGGTCCCCTCCCTGGGTGGGCGGGGCCTCCTGTCTCTACCCTGCAGCCAGGCTTCCTCTCTCTGTCCTGAGCCCGCTCCCTGGGCAGCCCCCAGCCAATCTCCACTGCGGGTTTTATCCCCACCAACTGTCTGTCCTGTCTGTCTGTGCCCGCCAGGCTGCAAGAGGAGATTCAGCTGAAAGAAGAAGCGGAGAACAATTTGGCTGCCTTCCGAGCGGTGAGCTCTTTGGTCCCTCAGCCACCTTACCCCTCTGTCCTCTCTGTGCGGCCCCTGGTCTCCCTCTGCCCTGCTTGGGTGATCAGTGATGCTGTCCCTCTTTCTTGACCTCTCCCAGGATGTGGATGCAGCTACCCTAGCTAGAATTGACCTGGAGCGCAGGATCGAATCTCTCAACGAGGAAATCGCGTTCCTTAAGAAAGTGCACGAAGAGGTATGCCCTCGTCTTCCTCCTCAGGGTCCTCAGAACCTGGTGACAGCAACTGGAAAGGGAGGTGGTGCCAGGTTCTGGGAACGAGGGCGTGAAGTGCCATGTGCTGCATGGGGATGGGTAGGGCACTGAAGTCCAGCCTCTCCCTGCAGGAGATCCGAGAGCTACAGGCCCAGCTTCAGGAACAGCAAGTCCAGGTGGAGATGGACATGTCCAAGCCAGACCTCACCGCCGCCCTCCGGGACATCCGGGCTCAGTATGAGACCATCGCGGCTAAGAACATCTCCGAAGCCGAGGAGTGGTACAAGTCAAAGGTGGGTGGCCTGGCCTGGGGTCTCTGAGCACTCTGTCCCCCTCAATCCTGGTCTGGAGGTGCTTCCTGTGGCTCTATCCATGGGAGGAGGCTGAACTCAGGGTGTCTGTGCTCCCTTGCCCACCCTACCTACATTCTGCTTCCTCCTTATCTCGGGGCCTCTCTCTCTGCCCTTAGGTGTCCGACCTGACCCAGGCAGCCAACAAGAACAATGATGCACTGCGCCAGGCCAAGCAGGAGATGATGGAGTACCGACACCAGATCCAGTCCTACACCTGCGAGATCGACGCCCTCAAGGGCACTGTGAGTCCCTGCCCACCTTGCCAGGCCAGCCCTTCCTGCATGCAGCTCACACTCTCACTCTGGGACCTTGGGCCCATCACGTATCCTCTCTGGGCCTCTGTCTTCTCAAATCTACCATAGGGGTGAAAACAGACCGGTGGATTCCCATTGGACTCCCAGGAATCGTGGGGCTCCTGTGTGGGGGCGGGGAGGCCAAACATCGATGCTCCCTTTATCAGTCCTGTCCTGTCCTCTGAGTTTCCACGTAGGACTTCATTTGAGTTCAGGGATCCCTGGCTCAGAAGAGTTTGACAGCTCCTGGACCTGACCATCTCAGACCCGAGGCTGTGTCTCTCTCCATCCTGGGCCCCTAGTGTCTCCCTCCGCCCCTAGCCCGTGCTTAACCTGGGCCCCCGTCCCCTGCAGAACGACTCCCTGATGAGGCAGATGCGGGAACTGGAGGACCGCTTTGCTAGTGAGGCCAGCGGCTACCAGGACAACATCGCACGCCTGGAGGAGGAGATCCGGCACCTCAAGGATGAGATGGCCCGCCACCTGCGCGAGTACCAGGACCTGCTCAACGTCAAGATGGCCCTGGATGTGGAGATTGCCACCTACCGGAAGCTGCTGGAGGGCGAGGAGAGCCGGTGAGGGGCAAAGCAGGGGCAGGTGGTAGCGTTCTGGGAGATGCTGGGGGGCCTGTTCCTGCCCTGGGGAGGGGCTCGGGATCACCTTAACAAGATCTGGAAACAATATTATACAAGAGGCCGCCACTCCACTAAATACAGAGAATTAACCAAGGCCACCTGGGTAAAAGGGGATTTAATTAATGGCTTTTATAAAAAGAGAAATGTAAGTATTCCCTCATCCACCTTCAAAATTAAGAACCAGCAGCATAAAACCATATTCAGCAACCAGTAATAAAATATTACTGCCAGTCAAGGGAGAGATGAGAGCAGAGTGGGGAATGGTGAGGAAGGAAAGATAGAGATGAATAGGGCCAGAGGGAGAGATGGAGAGCCTTGGCTAAGAGAAAGGGTGTAGAGATTCGTGCACCAGGGGTGTGCACACACACGCACGCAAACACGTTCATAAGAAAGACACAGAATGACATGCTCAGAGCAACTCACCTTGACACACAGAAAACAACATACAACTTGAGGGGGAACTTTCCTGGGTGATGGAAATGTTGTATATCGTGATTTAGACTGGTAGTTCCATGGCTGTGGACACTGATCAGAACTCACTGAATTGCATGCTAAAGATTTGTGCATTTCCCCGTATGTAAACTTAACTTCAATTTAAATCGGTCAGTGACTCGAACAAATGATGCCCATTGATACTCGTAAAAACGACAATATCTGAAGTTTAAGAAAATCAGCAGACGTATTTAGACACAGACTTAGACTAAAGAGAGTTCAGATTTCGTAGAATTACATCTAAATGTAATGACCCTTTGAGGTAGCTGACATCTCATTGCGTTTTCCCAGCACTAGGCATAAGTGGGGATTCCCGGAAGTTGCCCCCACATGGGTGGGCCAGAGGTTCCCAGCCTGGCCAGAGGGTGGGCACACACCTTGGATGTCGCCCACAGCTGCTATTGATACACCCTTCGATGCCAAGAGCAAGAAGGAAATCCTGGTGAAGTGGAGGGCGCAGTGGGGTTGGGGGTCCTAGTGTCATGCAGGCGAGTCAGAGATAGAATGGGCGATCCCTCCAGAAGAGACAGTGCCTGGAACAACTGGAGTTGGCCTTTGGCCTCATGCTCCGAGCCGTGTGGCAGTGGGAGCGTTGGGGTCAGTGGGACTGGGACAGCTCAGGATGGTGTTTAGAGAGGACCAGGGCACGTTTTGATGGGCGGTCACGGGGAGAGACGGAGGGTCCTAACCCTTTTGGGGCTTGGTCTCTCCCTTTTCAGGATCAACCTCCCCATCCAGACCTTCTCTGCCCTCAACTTCCGAGGTGAGTGCGTGTTGCCAGGTGGAGGCTGGGATGGCAGGGGCAGTAGTTCAGCACGGGCACCGCCCAAGGCCAGTTAGGAGGGGAAGATGGAACCATGGGGACAGGGCTGGGGTCTGGGGAAGAAAAAGGGGCTGCTGTGGATGGATGGGGAAGTTTAGGCTGAGGCACCTTCTGACGGAGACAGCCTTTTATTTTATTTTATTTCATTTTATTGTATTGTATTGACCTTGTCCTCTGCACCTTCTGGGAATTTTGAGCATCAGCAAACAACTTCTGTTTCCTGATATATGCAAACTCTGAAGGTACCAGGGGTGTCCTTAAGGGCCTGGCAGCATCTAGAACCATACGCCCCAGGCTGCAAGGCACCCACCACCCACTGTCTGTTTGGCAAGTTGCCAAGTGCCTGCCTCATCACCCCCAGCTGCTTGTGGAACTCCTCCAGTTTGCTGGAGCAAGAAGTTGGATACATATTTTAAAAAATGAAGCCAAACTTTAGCAAAGCCAAACAATTGAAAGAAGGAGCTCCTAGGGCATTCTGCCATCCTGACATTAGTAATATGCAGATCGAGTGGCTTTCCAACCCGAGAGAGCAGAAAAACACACCATAGTGATACATTCGGAAAGCAAGTCGGAGTCCTTGGCAGCTTCGCCTTTCCTAGATCAAACCTTTTATGTCTTCGATGTTCATTTCCATCAGGAAAAACACACGCTGTGCTCCACCGAGTTACAAGGTTCATCGCAGGCTGGGAGCTCGCTAAGGACATTCATGAACCGCAGACTCATAGCACTAAGGGCCTAAATGTGACCCTTCCTGGAAAACACAGAACCTCTCTTTCAGCTAGGAGTTTTTGCAGACACCAAGTGTGAGCCTTGCATTTAAAATTGCTTAATGTTTTTTGAAATGAATCATTCCGTGGCCACAGTAGGGCAAGAATCAGTGTGACCATTTCACAGTAAGGAAACTGAGGCACAAGGGGCAAGTGACTGGCCACCACGCAAGGAATCGGTGACTGACTCTTGTCCATCCCTTTCGTGAAGACATCGAGTTGCTCATCTGGAGTCTTAAAGGGGACTGGGTACAATAGGTTTCTCCAACAGAGTACCTTACAACTGGGCATTGGAGTTCTAACTGTCAGGGTCCAAATTCGTGCAGGGCTGCCCCAGAGCCCGGGGGTGGAGAGGGAGCGAGGAGGCGTATGGGGAGTGAGAATGCCGGCGGTCACCGCCCTCCTGAGCCAGTCAGCACCTGGAGCACGTCTGCTGGCTCCTGAGTGTATCTCAACCCGGGGACTGGCCCCGGGGTCTGCAGAGCTGCCTGCTGGGTGCTGGGCTCAAGTCTTGCTGAAAAAGTAGCAGGTACACTTTGAGAGGGTAGGAGTCTTCCCAGCTCTGCCCCATGGGACCAGGGATGGACTCCCAGTTCCTGGAGCAGCCCGGGCCTGCCCTTGATCTGGCTGAGCGTGTGGATGGATCTGTTACAGAAACAAGCCCTGAGCAGAGGGGTTCCGAGGTCCATACCAAGAAGACGGTGATGATCAAGACCATCGAGACCCGGGATGGAGAGGTGAGTGGTCTGCTTGGTCTCCTGATGCTTCGTGGGGGCTCCGGGGTGTGTCTGGGGGGCTGTTAGCCAGGTGCCTTCTACCAGCTGTGCTGGTTCCAGCACCTGCCTGAGGGAAAGGAGTCCTGCTGCGAGGGGGTGGGGACCAGGACTCTGGCTCCTTCTCCCGCCAGCACCAGGACACACTGGGCTTCTCTTCCTCCCCAGGTCGTCAGTGAGGCCACACAGCAGCAACACGAGGTGCTCTAAAGTTAGAGACCCTCTGCCACCAGAGACCGTCCTCGCCCCTGTCCTCACTCCTCCCAGACCAGCCTCCTTTCATCCCAGGGCACCGCACCCAGCCACAGTGTCCCTTCACAGCCTCTGACCCCTGCTCACCGACCCCCCTCATAGTCCCCACAGGGGACATGGCCCATCCCTGCCCGGGCACAGGCAGCCCACAGCCGTGTGAGTCCTAGATGTTAGAAATGAGTGAGCTGGCTCGGCCACCCTCAGGGTGTGCTGGGCAGGGCTGGGATGAAACCAAGGCCGAGAAGTGACCCGCCTCTCCCACCTCCATGACCTCGGGCTCTAGCCTCTGGCTTTGCAGGGAGCCCCAGAGCAGGATGTTGGGACCTGACAGGGTCAAGATTGAGCCCCATGGACCTCCCCACTCCCCACTGCCCACTCCCCAGCCAGGATCAGAGAAAGAAAGGGCAGCCTCCTCAGCAAGCGGGCAGGGAACTGGGGGACTAGCCCCCTGGGAAGACCGGAGGGCTTGAAACTGACCCCATGGGCCCTTAGCTTCCCAGGGTGGGCTCAGAAAGCAGGGGCTGCAAGAGGGAACCCCCGAAGGTGCCAGATGTGGGAGCAGGAGATTCAGAAGGAGAGAGAGTGGGCGAGATGCTGGAGAGGAGAGGAGAGAGGCAGAGAGCGGTCTCAGGCAGGTGCGAGGGGCGCCCACCTGGCCGTGCCTGCCCCTCCCCCACTGCAGGGGCTCTGGACAGAAACAATAAAGAGAGAAGCACAAGCCTAGCACGTTCCCTGCTGTCTTGACTGCGAAGTCTCCTCTGGGGGCCCCCAGGGCTCTGTCACACTGCCCCTTGAGATGGACTATGTGCTACCCTCCTGCCCAGTCAGGATGTCCCTCATGGCCTGTCACCCCTTCTGCTGCCAGAGCCTGCAAGCCTGACTGCGTGTGTGTAGCGTATGGGGGAGGGGGGGCTGGACAGGGGGCTTTTCTTGGGGAACCACAAATACCTCCCGTTAGGCCCCTATTCCGGAACTGCCCCCTTGGGCCCCCTACCCGACCTTTAGATCATCAAGGCCCTGGGACACCACCTGCTGCTCCTCCAGTCCCTTCCCTAAGGAAGCTTACAGCCTCTTCCCATTAAACCTGCCTGAGCGAGCATCTTCTATGCACAAGGGCCAATTCAGGAAAAATTACAAGGTTAAGAAAAATGGAAAGCTCTACCATGTTCTCAGAGAAGAAGACTCAATTCATCCTATGTAATCTATCATTTCAGTGCAATGCAATCTCAACTAAAATACCAAGCGGAAATCTGGGGAGAGTTTGGGAAGATAGGAGGTGAACTTATGACATATGGAAAAAAATTAGGAAATCATGGAATAAAGCATTACAGAGATATGTAAAAGGTTTCTGTGGGGAAACCTTAATTATTCAGTATAGGGTGTGGGGGCAGTTAAGTAGCTATGGAGGGGCGAGAGTGAAGGCTGTCTCGTTTTCACCCTTTCCAAAAAATAAATTCAAGCGGATCAAAGATTTAGGAAGCTTGATAGATCCATGTAGATGTCAGCATTCCAGTTGCTCCTCACAGATTTAAGGGATCTCTCTTTCAAGGAATCGAGAAGTGGGTAGAGATCACAAACACAAATTTAGACAGTCTGTAGATGAAATAAACCTAACAGGGTTTTAGTCTTAAGGTCCTTAGTCTGACATTCATAACTGGCTTTTTCCAGGCGCTTCCAAAAGCCTTTCTGGTGTCTCTTTCTCCCCTCCTTGGATGCCGCCCTGGATAAGTTGCCCCTTCCCTTCTAGGCTGTGTGGGTCCCCCCCTCCAAGGCCACCTTCTCCATGGTATTCTTCACCTTTGCTCTGGGAGCATCCAGGGCGACCCGCCATGTCCGCACCCTCTGACACCAGTGACTCACGGTCATTTTTTTCCTCCCCAGCGCTCCCATGGGGGGAACCTTGCAGGCCCCAGAACTACCCCCAATCAACCTGTAGTGGAATCGAAATAAGAAGCAGCGATTCCAGTGTCTTCACACTGGGATAGAGGAGGAGGGATGGGCGCGGGCTGCTTATCCCTGAGCCTGCTGCGGGCTCTGGCATCCGAGCTGGTCTCTCTGTGAGAGGACACCTGGGTAAGGCTGGGCCCATGGGGATAAGAGGTGGTGTGTGTACCCGTGAGTAATTTCCGGAGCCTCTTGGTTCCGCCTTCTTTCCCCTGAATGAGTTGTGTGTCATCTACCCCACAAAGGATAAAGGGACACGTAGGTCAGAGACGGTCTTAGAGACAGCCCCATCATCCAAAAATAAGCTCAGCTGCAGACGCGTCACTAAGGCAGAGCGAGTGTAGGAATCCTAGACTCTCACAGTCAGACCTCAGAGTCCCCCAAGCAATGACCCCCACGATGCAGAAATCCCCTCGCCAGCCTTGCCCCAGCACCCGACGGGCAGGCAGCAAGCTCTGCTTGAATGTCTCCAGTGTCACAGAACACACTACCTTCACGGTGGCCGCTTCCAGCTGGCATCAGCTCTGAAAATCAGCCCTTTCTTCTTGGCACATATCTGTCTCCTGTGACTCTTACGCACTTGTCCTCAGAGAGAGAAAGGAGGCCCAGACCACCCGTGTCTCCCAGGGGGGACGCATTCTTTGAGAAGAGCCTTCCTGGGACTAGAAATTCTGGTTCTAAGCCCTCCGCTTTTGTCTGTCTCCTTGGGAGCTGGACAGTGACCCAGGAATCTAGGGCAGGGGAGATGGATGTGGTGCTCCCAGAGAATGGACAAAAATAAACCAAAAAAGATCTGGGTCTTGTGTGGGCATACACGTACGGCCCATCACCTCCACGGCAAAACCTCTCTCTGCTCTGTGGGACGCTCTGGTGTCTTCTCCTTCAAGACTCTGAATGTCAAGAAATAAGAGGGCTCACAGGTGGCTGACTGGCTTCTCGCTGGGCCCATGGGGCCAGTTCTAGACCAACCCAGACCCCATCTGAGTAAGTGGAGTAGGAAGGACGGTGGAGGCAAATAAGTCCCTGAGCCGGGACCTGAGGTCTCAGTGGGCACTTTCCTACCCTGTCTGTCCACTCCGGCTACCCTCTCACTCCCGGCCCCTTGGGACAAAGCATCCCACCCATTCACTCCCTCCCTCTTCCTCCTCTCGCCACAGCCTGCCCAGGACACACACACAAATACGTCAGCGATGTTTGATACAACACCTAAAATGTCAGCTACCCAAGGGCAAGGTTTTTACTCAGTTTATTCACTACTGTATCCCTGGTGCCCAGAAGAGTGTTTTGTCCGTAGAAGGTACTCATTAAATATTTAAATACTTGTTGAATGAATACCCACTGGGCACTTTTATTTACTTTTCTCTAAATTACATATTTACCAGAAAGGCTGATGGCCCCCACTTCATTCAGTGATTCTACCAACATTTACTGAGCTTTTACCATGTTCCAGGCATGTGGCGCATCATTATGACTTGGAGGAAACTCCCCACGGCCCAGAGAGGTGGGGTGAATTGCCAAGGTCACACAGCATATCTGTGGCAGAGGAGGACTAGGCCCCCCGCTCCTTGGCCTCCAGAGCCCAGATTTCTTTCCATGACACCACAGGCTTGTGATTGCAAGGCAGGCAGATTGGCAGCACACACCCAGCCTGGCGCCAGGCCGCGGGGCACTGTGGGGCCCATGCTGAGGGACAGATGAACGCCTTGGAGCCAGCTGCCCTGGGTGACCAGCCTGGCCAGGGCCTGACTGCTCCGGGCTGCCGCAGCTAGTGTGGGCTCCTCCAGGAGAGGGCGCCCGCGACTCACACGGCCTGCGCCCTCCCCAGCAGGCCAACACGCTCCGGGCGCACACATCAGTGAACACCCCCATTATGGACATTCGGACGGGAGACCCACAAGCCTGTTCCAGGCTCTGTGCCAGGCCCTTCTAAATAGTTAATATTCATTTTAATATTTAATATAATGATTTAAAACCATTGCAACAAGCTAAGTCAGATCATGTAATTCCTTGGCTCAAGATCCTGAGATGACTCCCCGTTTCTCCAGGAATAAAAGTGTCGTGGCCCACAGATGCTCAGCTGTCTGATCTCTGTCTGACCTCATGTCCCCCCAGTCTCCCTCTCTCCCTCCAGCCCCTCTGGCCTCCTGGCTCTTCTGGGAGCCCACAGGGTATAGTCCCACATCTGCGTCCTGCCCAGACTCTGCCCCAGTACCCTCCTCTCCCCTTCAAGTCTGGCTTGGCTGTTCCCGGGGAGGCCAGCTCCCGACCCTGGGTCAAAGTACAAGCCCCCACCACACTCCCATCCCCCTTACCCTGAGTTTTTCCTCAGCACTGTCTCCTTCGAACGATCTTTGTCATTTCTTTACTTCTTTATATTTGTCTCCTTCCAAGGGGGCAGGAATTCTTGTCTGTTTTGTCCACTGCTGTATCTCTAGTGTCTGTTGAATGAATGCATAAACCGTGAGGTGGGCCATGCCCATTTCAGAGATAAGGAAACTGAGGCTTAGAGTTGTTAAGGGACTTGATCAAGATCACACGGTTCATTTACTCAACCAGTCAACCAGCCAACATTCACAGACCACCTACTGCATTCCAGGCAAATTGCTGATGCACAGTGCTAGGTGACTTTGGGTTATTGGTTTCTAAAAACAGTCTCTAGTCTTTGTTCTTGACATTCCATCTGCTTACAAGGCCTTCCTCCACATTTTTCCCTTTTAGAATTCAATTTACGTTTAAGAATTCAATTCATCATCAGTGGTTGCCAGGGGTTGGTGGAGGGGGCGTGGCTGCCTACAAAGGCGATGCTCGGGTGAATCTTTAGGGTGATGAGACTGTTCAGTACGGTCCTGGGGCAGCAGGTGCACAATTTTCTGCATTTATGGAAACCTGGAGAACTGCACGTCACAAAGAGTAAGCTTTAATGTATGCAAACTAAAACAGAAAATCTCCTTCTTCAAGGCCCTTAGTCCCTCTGCACATAACTCGGTATTTAAATTATTTATTTCTACCCCCTCCATGCACACACAGATACACGCACACTTTGACTTGGGTCTCCCAGGATGACGGTGGGAGATAAGGAGGCGACAGTAAGAGTACCTTTCTCCATCTCCGAGTGGCTCAGGCTTCTCCCTTGACTGCTCTCTGCCCTGCCCAGGGCTCAAGGCCAGGCCTGCGTTTCTCCTCTGGACTTTTTTCTTTTTTAACTTTTTATTTTGAGATAATTATAGACTCACACGCGGTTATAAGAAACAATACAGAGAGACCCTGTCTACCCTCCACCTGGTTTCCCTCCATGGAACATCTTGCGTAACTATAGCACAATATCATAACGAGGAAATTGCCACTGATACAGTCCCCCACCTTTCAGATTACCCATTTTACACGCACTCATTAGTGTGAGTATGTGTGTGTGCATTTAGTTCTATGCAATTTTATCACACGTGTGGACTCATGTGGCCACCACCGAGTCAGTCAAGATACAGAGCTGTTCCATCACAAAAGTCTCACCTGGACTTTAAAACCAATAATGTTCTATTTTGATGTTTCTCAAAGTGCAACTCTTACACGCCTCAGAGTCACCTGGGCCACTTGTCAAATGTGCAGATTCCTGCCCTCTCCCAGCGCCCCCTACTGATCCTGCGTCTCTGGGGGTGGGGGGAGTCTGAACTTTAACAGACGCCGGACTTCGAGAACCACTGGTCAACTGGCCTCCAGCTCTCCCATCTCCAATTCACCCTCCACACCGTGGCTGCCAGAGGGATCCTTCTAAAACACAGCTCTGACCATGTTATCCTGCTGCTTAAGACGCTGCACTGGGGCCCAACTGCGGCCAGCATAAAGACCTTAGCAAGCAAACTCTCTCCACCAGGCCCCAGCTCCCACCTCCACTCACCAGACCCCATTGCAGATCATTCCCTCCAAACTCCTCTCATCCTCAAAACACATCATCTGCTTTCATCACGCTCTGATTTCGGTCATGCTGTTCCCTCTGCCTGGAATATCCTTCCCGCTCTTCTCTGCCTGTTGTAACCCTATTCAATGACTCATTTTTACAGATGAGGACTTGGAGGGTGAGAGGCGTTTGGTGTCAGCCAGCAAGTAAGGGAGGACCAGCTGGGAGCCAGAATCCACCTGACTCCCCGCTCCTGGTCTTACTGATCACGGGGCTGTCATGGAGGCTGGGGGAGGCTGCTGGTCCTCTTCCCCACTGTCAGCTCACCTCCACTTGGGCCTGCCTCCCAGGCATCTCCCCAGGCCTCTCCCTCTTCCCCAGCCGAGTGGGACTGGGAGTCAGGGCCTGAGAGGAGGGAGGAAGGGAAATGGGATTGCACCCAGGGGTAACCTGACTCCCGGGTTGGGGGCAGGCAGATCACGGCGGGGAGGGGGCTTGGAACAAGTCCTCAGGAACCCACTTAAGCCGGGGCTGCCGATGGGGGTTCCTGGAGGGAGAGAAGGAGAAGAGAGAAGTCCAAGTTCCCTCCTCTGCTGCCCCCTCCCTCCACAGCTCTCTCGCAACCCGAGCCGGGGGGCCTAAAAATAGCCCCCGAGGCGCAACCACCGGCCGCCCTGGTGACCTTCTGGGTAGCACAGGCCGAAGGCGGCGGGCAGCAGGAAGGCAGGGCGCTGGCCCCCCAGGACTCATCTCCCAGGGCACCATCCCCGGGTGCCCCCGTGGCCGTCCAGTTCCAGCGTGTCCCCAGCCCAGCTCGCAGAGGCCATGCAGAAAGCCCGGGGCATGCGAGGCGAGGACGCGGGCACGAGGGCACCCCCCAGCCCCACAGTGCCCCCGAAGAGGGCCAAGGTGGGGGCCGGCGGAGGCGTGGGGGCCGGGGCGCCTGTCTTCCTGCGGCCCCTGAAGGACGCGGCGGTGTGTGCGGGCAGCGACGTGCGGCTCCGGGTGGTGGTGAGCGGGACGCCCCAGCCCAGCCTCAGCTGGTTCCGGGATGGGCAGCTGCTGCCGCCGCCGGCCCCCGAGCCCAGCTGCCTGTGGCTGCGGAGCTGCGGCGCGCAGGACGCCGGCGTGTACAGCTGCAGGGCGCAGAACACGCGGGGCCAGGCCTCCTGCGAGGCTGTTCTCACGGTGCTGGAGGTTGGAGGTAATGGGGGGGCTGCCCTCGGCGGGGTGGGTGCGCAGAGGTAGACAGGGCTGCCTGGGCCACGTCGGGGAGGTACCGGCTCATCCAGCCTTCTTCCCAGGCGCTCTGACTTCTCAGCGGCACCGACCCAGAGTGCCCAGCAAGAGGAAAGTGCAGGGAAGGGGTATCCAGGTTGAGAGGCCCCCCAAAGGAAGGTCAGAGGTCAAGGGTCAGCATTTGGTAAGCAAAGCCTGAGCCCCCTCAGGCCCTTCTGGGAATTCACAGTGAGAGCCTTCCTAGTTTCCCCCTAGAGAGAGGCCTTCTGGGGAAGTCATCTTCATCCCCGCCGATGATTTAGGCTGGACATCCCTGATCAGCCCCTTACAGGTGTGTGCATGACTGAAGGAGGGGCCAGCTGCCCCCCGGCAGCCCCAGTGTTGAGGGGATGGGTGAGAGCTCCTCGAAGCCCAGGCTGGGGTAGGTTGGTGTGGTCAGCACCAGGCTGGCTGGAAGAGGCCAGTGGGTGGACAAGTATAAACAGGGTGCAGAGCATCAGTGCTGGGGGCCTGGGTGTGTATGGAGGTGGGTTTTGAGAATCCACGTGCAAGCATGCACTCGTGCAGGTGTTATTAAGGTGTCATTAAGACAGAGCCTTGGCAAACCAAGCCTGGAAAAATAGAATTCTGAGAAAGTCTGCTGCGGTTAGGGGAGATGGCAAAGAGTGTGGGGGCCACTGAATCTGTCCTGGGCATTTTCAAGAGAGAATTCTCACTCCAGCTCGTGGTGTCTTGTAGGGGTGTATCCTTGGGGGCTGAGGAGGAGGCTCAGGGAAGAAGGACCTCAACAGCTAGAGGGGAAAGAAGGCTCTAGGGTGCAGCTGAGTCAGGAGAGGAAGCAGGGGCTCAGCTCCCTCTGTCAGCATCTCTGCTCTCTCTGCAGCCCCACCCTGCCCACCCTCCTACAGTCTTCAATGAGAGACAGGGCTAAGGCTGGCTTCTCTTGGGTGGCCTCACACCTGGCCAGGTACTGGCTTTCCTAGCGTGGGGTTAGGGGGTGGGGCATGTCCTAGCAAAGCTCTGAGGTGGGGAAGGATCAGATTCCTTGGGGATCTTAGCTCTGGTCCCCTCGGGGGCAAAGGGGACTGAAAACAGAACATAAACTGGAGGGCCAGATGGGTAGCTTGATGAGAATACAGCTTAGGGGAGAGCGATGTTAGGGAGGGGAAGGAGTGGGGTGGTCACAATGTTGGTTTAGAGTTAGGAAGGACCACAGAGAACCACAGCTCCAAACACTGCCTTTTACAGGTCAGGACACTGTGGTCCAGAGTGCAGGGAGATCTGCCCACAGACACATAGCTACTTGTGGCCCTCCCAGAACTAAGAATTGGTCATCCTCCTTTCTGCTCTGCAGGCTTTTTACTACCCCAGAACTTCCTGAGGGAGGAGAGAGAAAGGGATGGGGAGCTGTCGGTTATCTGGAGAGAGCCCTGACCTCGCCTTCTGAAGACCAAAGCCCCAGCCCTGTCCTAGGCCCCCAAAGTGGGGAGAGTGACAGGGTGCTAGAGCCCCCCAGCAGGGCTGTATCCGCAGCCCCCTATAATCTGAGGCATGGTCGGCAGAGCTGAGTCCTGGCTGCATACGTCTCCACAGAGGCTGGGGCTGGTTCCAGGCTGTTCTGATGGAACAGCATGTTTGAAAGGTTTGGAGTGAGGAAAGGACCCTGGGTGCTGTGGGACTGGATTTGGTGCCTTTTGACAGCCGTGTTAAAATAGGAAGAAGAGGGGCCAGCCTGGTGGCGCAGCGGTTAAGTTCGCACGGTCCACTTCAATGGCCCGGGGTTCGCCGGTTCGGATCCCGGGTGTGGACATGGCACCGCTTGGCAAGCCATGCTGTGGCAGGCATCCCACATATAAAGTGGAGGAAGATGGGCATGCATGTTAGCTCAGGGCCAGTCTTCCTCAGCAAAAAGAGGGGGATTGGCAGCAGATGTTAGCTCAGGGCTAATCTTCCTCAAAAAAAAAAAAAAAAAAAAAACAGGAAGAAGGATGGGCTGCAGCAAGTCACATTTGAGAATTTTTTCATACTGGTGAAATCTTTACCCCAAGGGCAGCCTGATAATTATTGTTAACCGGTAATAATTCTTAGTAGTAATTTATAATAATATGAATAGCTACTATGCTACTGTGTGGCAGGCAATATGCTGTCATATCCTTTGATACGTCATTTAAGTCCTCAGCAACCCTGGGGAAACTGAGGCCCAGAGGGATTAAATGACATGTCCTGTTGTACAGACAGAAGGTGGCAGAGCAGGAATGGAAGACTTGGTCTGTCCCACTGCAGAGAATCACGAGCTTCTCTACTATGCACCTCCCACATGATTTGGGGGAGGGAGGGGCTTTGCTTTGGTGATGTTGGGGGACAGACTAGGTGAGTCTGGCTTCCTCCTCCTCCTCCTGTCCCTCTCCCCAACCTCTGCCCAGGGACCCGTCCTGGTCAGGGGCATCTGGGCAAGCAGCTCAGTGTTGCTCAGACTCACTCACAGAAAACCTTCTTGCTTGGGCTCAACAGCAGGAGGACTTCAGGGTTCTCGAGGAAGCCCAGCCAGGACCTGGCTATGGAGGGAAGGAGGCCGTTTCCTGGCTGGGATTGCAGTCTGGCTCAGCAAGACGGGGTGATGCTAAGGTTCCTGGCACTCCCGAAGCCTGAGACGTTAGCTCAGGGATGGAGGGATGCTGGCATGGCTGGGGGAGGCTGGGGCCTTAAGAAGACGAGTGGGCTGCAGGCTGGAGAGTTTGGAGGATGGGAAACAGGAGGGTGGGATTTGGGGTACAGAAACAAGGAAAGGACAGGCATAATGAAGATGGCACAGAATCAGGATACTTGTAGGCCCCTCGTCATGTGTGAAACACCCTAACCCATTTAGGTATTTAATCTCCTAAGCTCCAGGTTACTGTTATGACCATTATACATATAAGAAAACTGGGGCTCAAGGAGGAGATTTATCCAAGGTCATGTGACTAGCGATGTGGCAGAGTCAGATCTGAAAGCTGGGTCGCTGAGTCTGGGTCCACCTTGCCTGTCCTCAGCAAGAGAAGCTTGGGAAGAGTAACGCAAGGATCTGTCTTCATAACCATCCTTCTTTCAGTATCCCCAAAGCCAGCTTCTGGCTCCATCTTCAGGATGGGCAGGCATTCTTCTCTTTCAAAACATCAGGCTCCCACCTGCACTGGCCTAGGAGCCATGTGCAAATCAAATGACCAGAGCAAGTGCCACTCTCAAAGCTTGGAGCATGTGTGGTTGGAGGGGGAGGCCTGCACTAAAGGGTGGGAGGTAAGAGGAGAAGGTAGCACTGAGAGAAGGCACAAGCTGACGATGCTCACCGCGTTTGTTAGTTGGAAGTTTCATAGCCAGGGTCTGGAAGACTCTAGGGTCAATCAGAAGGGCCAAAAGTCAACAGATGGTAGTGAACCATGCGAGGAACTTGAAGGCATGGAGAGGAGAGCTTAGGGATAGGGAGAAAGGGCAAGAGAAAAGTGGAGAAGACACCGGAACCTGTATTGAGGAACATTCTGCCGTTATCATCTTTTTCACCTGGAATTTAGAATGTGTGATAAAACACCAGGAGGAAACTAGTATGGAGTTGGGAATGGGGATGGAGAGTGTCACCATCCATTCATGGCAAGTCCTAATCAGGGAGAGGAGGGGCCGGAGTGGGAGCAGTGAGGAGCCCTGGGAGGCAAGAGAGAGGGGAGCGGAGGGGCCCCGAAGTAACCAAAGCCCATGCATAACTTTCCTGAAGCCAAGGCAGGCCCCCCCAGGAGGATCCTGGATGTGAGATGGTCACTTTTCCAGCTCTTTCTCGGAAAAGGGTCTGGGTCAGGACAGAGAAGGGAGGAAGGCTGGATGAATGAGCTGTTCCAAGAAGACTTAATGTCCCCATCCCTGCCACCCATCATCCTCTCCACCCCCAGCTTTGCCACCCCCTCCCATAATTATGGAGTACCTACTGTGTGCTAATCACTGTTCTAGGTGCTTGGGATACATAAGTGGGGGGTGGGGGAGACACCCAAATTCCTGTCCTCCTAGAGATTACGTTCTAGTGAGGACAGACAGACAATATGCAATAAACATAATAAATAAGTAAAAATTATATAGTATGTCAGAAATACAGAGCAGGGGAAGCAAGAGGAGGGAAGGGAGAAACTGAGCTGAGGCAGGAAAGAGGGGAGGCAAAGAGGAGGGACGGGGGTGCATCTGGCTCAGTGGAGGGTCTGCATGAGGGATCAGACACCGCATGATGACTCGGGTTTTCTCTGGTTAAGGGGAAAAGCTGGCAGTGCAGAAATTGGAAGTCTGGGTTTGGGGAAATGGAAGGGGGCCATTGCTGCCCAGCCATGGAGGAAAACTGGGGCGACCTGGGGCCAGCTGGGGGAGGCCCACCCTGCGAGCATGCCCCAGGCCAGCCCTGTGGGGGTGAGCGGTGTAGGCCCAGAGCAGGAACACAGAATCCCACGGGCCCCTCCTCGGCCCAGCTGTCCCGTCACTCACGCCCGCTGCCCATTGGTTATTTTTGCTACGGAATGTGCCAGCCCCTCGGATTCTCCTGGGGAACAGGGGCTCAAGTTACCCCCTCTCCTCTCTCAGCTCCCCCATCTGTGAGTGGGCATGTTAGGGGGTGGGCAGGGAAAGTGCCCGTGGGCATCCTGGGTCCTCTGGCTGGAACTGATAGGGACACACACATGTACCCTCCATTCAGTCCCCGTGCACGTGTCTGTATGTGTACCATCGGCTTCCGGGGGTCTGGGAAACAGAACCACGTGTATGCACCCAGAATGTACAAGACATGAACTTAAACTTCAAAATCAAGAAGCCACAAGCTCCCGTAACTCCAGGAGCCAAGTAGAAACTGAAAATGAGTGTGGTGCTGCTGTCAGCCGCTGAACTTGAGCGTGCCACCTGAAATATTGTGCAGGCTGAACCAAACTCATCAGTTGCCTTGTATTTATTTTGGATCCATGCTTTAAAGAAAGAAAGTTAAGGAACCCACTGACCAATCAGTATGTGAGGCTTTACGGCCCAGTGGTCAATATCTCAATCGCAGTGCCTGGGTCAGAATCCTGGGTCTCCCAATTATTGGCTGTGTGAACTGGAGTAAGTAACCTCTCTGTGCCTCAGTCTCCCACCTTGTTGTGAGGATTAAATGAGTTTCCTTGCATCGTACACAATGCTCTGTACATTACCAAGCATGCCTAAGTGTTTATTACTTAGTACTCACATTTCAGAAACCAGGATTGGCACTGCTTGTGCAAGCTGGCGTGGGAATTTGGATCCGGGAGACACGTGGAGACACAGAACCTGTGTGGCTGCAGCTAAGTGATAGGACTTCTCTGAGCCTTTATCACTTGCCATTTTAAATGGAGCCTGTTAAATGTTCATGAGGGTTTCAAGCTATGGGGTTACCTTGATGAAGTAACATTTGAGAAGTAGCTGGCACTTAGTAAATGCTTAAGAAATTTACAATGATTGTTGGGGTGGGGGGAGAGTAGTTTTGCGTAAGCAAAGTGTGCATGGTCTTGTATAGGAGGAGGACAAAGAAAGCCTGGTGAGGATGCTCACGCATGAGTGAGAAGGTGGGTTCTATTAGTGAATAATGGAAGTACCTCTGGGTACCTGTGTGTGTGTGCATATGTGTGTGTGTCAGGGTGCAGAGACAGCGTACCGACCTATCAAGAAATTCTAGGGCCCTGTCTGGCTTTCCCGAAGAGTCTGGGGGTTTTCCTAGTCTGGGTCCACGTCAGCACGAAGCCCCCCAAAGAGGACCCTTGTGCTGTGTATGACTTAGGCTCCCCCACCCGGCGCTGTGGCCCTGCGGCGTACTCCCGGCGCGGCGAGTTCGGTGGTGCCTGGCACGGCGTCCGTGTGCGCATGTTTGTGGAGTGAGCAAGTCCAGAGGAGGCTGACCTTCCAGAGCGGCCCCGCGGGAGGCGGGTGGGGATGGCGTGGAGGCCGCGTTGGGCTGCCAAGGAGAGATTGGCCTGAAGCCTCCTGGGGGCCATTGCACCCCTTTCTGTGCCTCAGTTTCCCCATGTGCCCAGGACCAGGGAGGCCGATGCGGGGTGGGGGTGCCGGGAGGCAGGTGAGCGCCGCCCCAAAGGAACAGGCGAGGGCAGGGGTGCCAGGTGGGGTGCAGGCTGGCGGGGGAGGCGCGGGCTTCGGGCGCCACCGCCTTACCCCCGCCCGGGCTCCCGCGGCCCCGCGGCTCCTTCCGCCACCCGCGCCGGCTCCCGCCCGCTCCCCAGCTCGCCCCCGGCCCCGCCTCCGACTCCGCCCCGCCCCCGCCCGTCCCCTCCTCGCCCGGCCGCCGGCCCGGCCCCCTCCCCCGCCATGAAGAAGCTGTGGGTGAAGAAGCGCTTCCAGGTGAGGGCTCCGGGGGCGGGCGGCGCCGCGAGGGGGCAGGCAGGGCTGGGCGCCCCGGAGGGAGGGCGGGTCACCGCGGCGGGCCCGGGGAGGGGGCGCCGGGGCCGCGCCTGCCCCACCCTAGCGCCGAGGCCGCGGGCGGGCGCGCTCCGGGGGGCTCCCCGCCTGCGTCCCGAGAGCGCAGGCCCCTCCCCGCGCGGCCGGGCAGACCCCCGCGCCCCCGATCCTCGCGACCCCCCTGGGGGAGCCCCCGCGGCGGTCTGCGGCGTGCAGCGCCCACTGGCTTCCCGGCCGCCTCGGCTCCCCTCGCCTCTGCCCAACCCCGGCTCCGGCCCCCGCCCGGCTTTCCCCAGCCCCCCACTCTGGAGCCTTCCATCTTCCGGAGCTCTTGAAAGCAACGCACAGGGATCCGCGCTGAGCTCCATCAATTCCCCAAGCCCTGCCCTGTCCTCTGCGTACCCGGGCCTCCTTCCTGCATTCGCGAGGCTCCGGCCTCTCGGGGACCTTGCCCTCTGTCCCGCCTCACCCTCGCCTGCCCGCTTGACACCTATCCCAGGTGTCTGTCCTCCTCCCAGCAGGAATCTGTGTCCTTGTCCCTTCATCTCCCAGTCATCCAAGCATCCTCCCAATCTCTTCCTTCACGTTAGCCAGCTGCCTATCTTGTCTCCTAGCCTCTATCTTGAGGGTGTCACTCAGGTCCCCAGTCCTGTGAGCCTCTGCTCATCATGAGTCTGGGCGTTTGACCCACAGCCTTGCTGTCCTTTCTCTCCTTCCTGCCCTGCTCCTCCCCGGAGCTCCAGCTGGGAGGGCTGACAGGCAAGGAAGAGTGGAGACATTCCCTACAGGGGAAGCTGGCTGCCCTGGTCTCTGTCCGACCCCCCTCCCCCCACTGGCCCCTGGAATGACTTTGTTTGATACATAGGTTTGGATGGGAGGTATAGGGACGTCAGGAGCGAGCCTTCCCCTTAACAACTCATTCTGGCTTTTCTCTTTCAGAAAACCGGCCACTCCCGCAGGGCCTTTGGCCGACTCACCCATGGTGCGTGGACCGTGGGCTCCCTGCTCTAGCCCATGCCCACTCCTCCTCTTGGTCCATGTCCCCTTATGGGGCACCCAGGCCCTGAAGATGGCCCATGAGATGTGGGACCCCCCCCCATACACCCACACTCACCCACGCACCCAAGAAGGCCCCCTCTGCCCTGCAGCTGAGAGGGGACCCAGCAATGGGGGTGGGGCTCACTAGCACACCCCACCGTCAGCCTGGGCTCACTGTTCTCCATCTGTGGGGGCCGAGTGGGGATGAGCTCCCTGCCATGCTTTGGCAACCCGTACATGGCTCCTGCTTGTCACGGCACTCATAGAGAAACTGAGGCACAGAACCTGATAGAATCTGGGAAAGTAAAAAATATGCCCAGGAAACTTTGCTCCTAGCCTAACCACTGGGCATTTGTGAGGACCATTCATCAATAGGGAGAGATTGAGAGGAGGGTGCCTGTCACATCATGATGCAGAAGATGGGGGCCAGGGGGAGTTTGCAGGAGAGAGCAAAGCACAATGCAAATATTGTAATAGAGGGTGGGCCTGATGCCTGATGGGGGTCTGGGGCTGTGACTGGGCCGAGTACAAGCAGGTGTGTGTGTGTGTGTGTGTGTGTGTGTGTGTGCGTGGCCAGTGGGAGCACCAGTAAAAGTGCCAAGGGCACAGGATCGCTGGGGGAGTTGGAATAAGCCACAGCCAATGCATGTGGGCTCCCCCGTGCTGGGCACAGAGGAGCCTGCAGGCAGTCAGAGAATGAGATGCTCTGCTCACCCCAGGTGTCTCCCTCCCCCCGTCCCGTCCCCACAGGGCATCTCTGGGCACTGGGTACCCTCATGCCCCCTCTGTCCTGCCTGCCCACCATGCCCTGCCCCACAAACGCTCTGATAACAGTCTGTCCATGTCTCTCTCCTGCTGCTCCTATGGAAGCGAAGTTTTCCGCTCCTGCAGAAAGCAAAGTTACGGTAGGAAACGCTCCTGCCCTAGCCCTCCACTCCCCTCCTTCCTGCCCCCGCCGGCCTCTCCTCACCCTGCCTCAGCTGCACCCGGAGGTGTTCCGCTGGTTTGGGGTGGAGGACAGGCTGGCCCTGCGGCTGGGCGAGTGCCCTGACAGTATGACTCTGAGGTGACTCCTCTTTGTTCCTGGGGTACTGGAACCCAGAATTTAGAGCCTTGGAACCTAGGATCTTATTTTGGGGCCTGCACAGGAACTTAAGCTACCACCGACAGGGGAGGAGGGGGAGGGCTGAGGCCCTGGTAATCCATTAAGTGGCTGGGAGGGGGTCCGTAGGTAGCTTTGAGGGCACTACCAAGTAGGCAGGGGTGTGTAGCCAGGGCCGCAGAGATGGAGCCAGGAGGCTGGCATGGGAGGGGTTACCCACGCAGCCCAGGATGTGGGGGACAACAGAGGGGAGAAGAGAGGTGCTGGCAGCCCTACCAGTGGTAAGATGGAGCCTGCGTGGGGGAGGCAGGAGGTGACATAGGGAAGAGTTGGAGTGAGAGGGAGGAGGGCCCTGCCCACACAGACCCCTTCTTCTCCAGACTCGGAGACGGGCGAGGATGACATCAGCGATGTGCAGGGGACCCAGCGCCTGGAGCTTCGGGATGACGGGGCCTTCAGCACCCCCACGGGTGAGCTCTCAGGGGTGCTCAAAGAGCAAAGGCGGGCTTCCCAAAGAGGTGCCTCGGTTTCACCGTGCTCCTTTCTCTAGGGGGCTCTGACACCCTGGTGGGCACCTCCTTGGACACACCCCCGACCTCCGTGACAGGCACCTCGGAGGAGCAAGTGAGCTGGTGGGGCAGCGGGCAGACGGTCCTGGAGCAGGAAGCGGGCAGCAGGGGTGGCACCCGCCGCCTCCCGGGCAGCCCAAGGCAAGCACAGGCAACCGGGGCCGGGCCACGGCACCTGGGGGTGGAGCCGCTGGTACGGGCGTCTCGAGCTAATCTGGTGGGCGCAAGCTGGGGGTCAGAGGATAGCCTTTCGGTGGCCAGTGACCCGTATGGCAGCGCATTCAGTCTGTACAGAGGACGGGCGCTCTCGATCCACGTGTAAGTAATGGCCTCACACGGGCCTGCACTGTCCCACCTCACCATGCTGTCCTGCACTGCCCCTCACCGCTCCGTCAGCCTCCACCCCCCCATCGGCCCTGCACCAGCCATCCCTCTGTGCACTTCTCCACCCCCCACTGCTTCTACTCCTGTCCCAGCTACCCACCCTATCTTCCCACACCGCTCCATCCTCCTCCTGTGCCATCACCACCCACATCCCCCCGCCCCCACTGTCCTGGCTCACCATGCCATCTCCATGGTCTCGTGGACCCCTCTGCCCTTTCCCCTTCTCCTCCAAGATCTCCACTTTCCCAGGGGCCCTCTCCTGCCTCGCCCATTTAGGCTCCAGTTGTCCCCAGGATTCCCCCCCCCCTCGGGGGCCCCCTCCGTGCCTGCTGTCTCAGCAGCTGCTGCCTTTTCATCTCTCTGCACATTCCTGCTCCCATGTGGGCCTTTTTCTGGGAGGAACGGAACCTTTCTGCACGGCAGCTCCCGGGAGAGCAGGAGAGAGCAAGGGAGCAAGAGCGAAACCAGGAGAGAGAAGAGAGTGAGGTGGTCAGGGGGTAGATGGGGCCAGGGGCCTGGGAAAGCAGGAGGAAGTAGGGGGTGTGGGAGGCAGAGGTCAGGGCAGAGAGGGTTGGAGACGGCCTGGGGCGGAGGTAGAGGGCTTGAAGTGATGGAGGCGGGGGTGCATGACAGACCTGTGGGAAAGGCCCAGGGTGGGGTTGAAGGTTGTTCTGGTAGGGGGGGGTGAGGAGTGGACGTGTTATAGGCATTGGAACCATTTTTCGAGATTTGGGGGCTGGCACAGGAGGGAGTGCTATAATAGAAGAGGGGAGTGGCTGATGACAGAGGTATTGGGGGGCATTTGGGGAGCCGAGAGGGGGCCTGATTTGTGATGGGTATGGGTGTGTGGGGGAGGTACCATCATGGAGGAGAAAGAAGGGGCTTGTGGGGGGATGCTGTTTTCAGGGTGTTTGGAGTGGCTAGTGGTGGGCAGGGGAGAGGTCCGCGCAGGGCCAGGGGAGGCTCCCTTGTTCTATGTAGTTGGCATTAACCAGGCACTCCGGTGCCCTGGACTTGCCTTTTCCTTCCCTGCCCGTCTTTGCCAGGCCCCAGCCGAGCCTGGAGTTGCTATGGCAACTTCCGAGGAACCCATCTCCTTAGTGATATCTGTGGTACAGAGGCTGGCCTGGAGCTTGAAACTGCCGGCAAGAGGCCTCTTCTGCTGTCCCCAATTTCTCTCCATGCCTCACCCAGTTCCCAGAGGCCATTCCTCGGGAACTCTGCCTCCCTGCAGGTGGCTGGCTAAGGTTCTGCTCCCTAGGCCAGTCTGGATTGCCATCTCCTTTCCCCCCAAGTCAGAGGTGGGGTCCGCAGTGAGGGTGGCTGACTCAGGTAGTCTCAAACATCCTTACACTCAGGCACCCCTACAACTTCTGCTCGTGGCCGGTACTCTACTATTTCCCCTCCCTTCTGTGCCCCCAGAATCCCAGACGTTTTGGAGGGAATGAGGGCTCAGGAGTCAGACCTCTTGGGTTTCAGTCCTAGCACCAGCCGTTTCCTAGCCGTGTCACCTTGGTAAGGCACGCCACCTTCTTAAGCCTCAGTTTCTTCATCTGTAAATGGAGGTAATAACAGTTTTCATCTCAGAGGATTGTTGTGAGGATTAAATGACTCAATGCATTTTAAGCATTTAATACGTGCCTGGCACACAAGTACTCAATGAGCCATTAAGTTTTTATTAACCTCTCTCTAATGTGTCAGGTATGGTGCTAATATCTCAGATTCCTTTTCTTGCTGATATTTATGTTTGATGTGCCCCCCAAGGGTCCAGATGGGGGAAACTGAGGCCCAGCTCTTGGGCATCAAAGTTCTGGAGGTGAGAGGGGTACTCAGGGCTGGCCAGCTCCTTCCCTCCTCCTCTTCCCCCACACTCCATATTCAGGCCCACGCAGTAGTTATTTCTGAGCTGAGTTATTCCTGAGCGTCCCCCTTTTGGGAGCTTCTGTGCTTCTCAGGGGGTTTCCAAGGACTCAGGTAACTTTCCAGGGACAGGACAAAGTCAAAGGCTTGTACTGGGGCAGACTGATGGAAGGGAATAGTAACCTAGGGATCCTAGTCTCCTACCCCAGGGACCCCAGCTGCCACCTCTTGTGTCCTGTCAGCACTGGTGATGGGCTCAGGTCTGCGTAGGTGCTAGGTAATCCCAGGGACAGGGGCACTGCTCCCGGAAGGCTTGTGCCTGTTCTTCTAGAGGCCGCTGTGAAGTGGGTATGTCCCGCCAAGGATGGGCAGGGCTGTAGGGGCCAGCTGGGGGCAAGAACGAGTGGGAGGCTGCATTCCTGAGAGGGCCCCTCCCCATCCAACCCTCCCGCCTTCCCTCACCATTCATCCTTTGAGTCCTGAGCCTCATTCTTTTCTCTGCCACCGCTCAGTTCTGTTTCTGCTGTTTCCCATCTTCCGGGGCTGGGGGGAGGGGGCTGGCCAGAGTCCCTGGGGCTGAGTCTGTACCTGGACCTAGCCACTAGAATCTTCTGGTGCCTGAGCCGCCAGCCTCTCCCCAGCACCTGCTCTGGCTGTGCCTTCCTCTTAGCGGGGAGGGGGTGGAGGGTCTGGCCCATGTCACCCCCAAGCCTTCCCAGCATGCCCCACCGCCCAATCCCTGTCACGAGCTGAAGGTCTAGGAGGGGAGACCCCCTGAATCTTCGACCCCTCTTCGTCTTGGTTCTGCAGCAGCGTCCCTCAGAGCGGACTGCACAGGGAGGAGCCCGACCTTCAGCCTCAGCCGGCCAGCGAAGCCCCGCGGCGCCCGGCTCTACCTCCCCCCTCCAAATCCGCGCTCCTGCCCCCACCGTCCCCTCGGGTGGGCAAGCGACCCCCGCCGGGACCCAGTGCCCAGCCCCCGGCCACCCCGACACCTCCCCACCGGCGCACTCAGGAGCCCGTACTGCCGGAGGACACCACGGCCGAAGAGAAGCGAGGGAAAAAGTCCAAGTCGTCGGGGCCCTCGCTGGCGGGCACGGCCGAGTCCCGGCCCCAGTCGCCGCTGAGCGAGGCCTCGGGCCGCCTGTCGGCGCTGGGGCGCTCGCCCAGGCTGGTGCGCGCCGGCTCCCGCATCCTGGACAAGCTGCAGTTCTTCGAGGAGCGGCGGCGCAGCCTGGAGCGCAGCGACTCGCCGCCCGCGCCCCTGCGGCCCTGGGTGCCCCTGCGCAAGGCGCGCTCGCTGGAGCAGCCCAAGTCGGAGGGCGCGCCGTGGGGCACCCAGGAGGAGCTGCGGGCGCCCGCGGGCAGCGTGGCCGAGCGGCGCCGCCTCTTCCAGCAGAAGGCGGCCTCGCTGGACGAGCGCACCCGGCAGCGCAGCCCTGCCTCTGACCTCGAGCTGCGCTTCGCCCAGGAGCTGGGGCGCATCCGCCGCTCCACGTCGCGAGAGGAGCTGGTGCGCTCGCACGAGTCTCTGCGCGCCACGCTGCAGCGCGCCCCGTCCCCTCGAGAGCCCGGCGAGCCCCCACTCTTCTCCCGGCCCTCCACCCCCAAGACTCCGCGGGCCGTGAGCCCCGTCGCCGCCCAGCCGCCCCCTCCGAGCGTCGCGGGGAGGCCCGAGGACGAGCCGGGGAGGCCCCGGAGCCGCGGGCCGGCGGGCAGGACGGAGTCCGGGGAAGGCCCGCAGCAGGAGGTTAGGCGCCGGGAGCAGTTCCCGCTGACCCGGGGCAGGGCCATCCAGGAGTGCCGGAGCCCCGTGCCGCCCCCCTCCGCCGAGCCCCCCGAGGCCAGGACGAAAGCCCCCCCGGGGCGGAAGCGGGAGCCCCCGGCGCAGGCCGTGCGCTTCCTGCCCTGGGCCACGCCGGGCCAGGAGGGCGCTGCTGTACCCCAGACCTTGGAGAAGAACAGGGCGGGGCCTGAGGCCGAGAAGAGGCTGCGCAGAGGGCTGGAGGAGGACGGTCCTTGGGGGGCCTGGGACCGCCGAGGGGCCCGCAGCCAGGGCAGAGGTCGCCGGGCCCGGCCCACCTCTCCTGAGCTCGGTAAGACTTCGGGGAGGGCTGAGAAGGTGCTGGGACCTGAGTGGGAGGGCGTTTAGGGAGAACAAGGCTGCTAGGCAGCTGGGAGGATATGGTTTCCGAGGGAAGGCATAGACTGAAGCTCGAGTTGGAGTGAAAGATTATGAAGGCCCTTGTGCCAACCCCTGCCTACTGATGAGGCAGTGTGAGTGTTTGGATGGAGGCTGGGTGTAGCGGAGGTGTCAGCAAAGACCCAGTGCCCGGACGTCTGCCATAGGTCCCCTGGGTCCAGTGGCCTGCTAGTCTGTTGGGTTAGGGACCTAACCGTGAAGAGGGGCACCCGTGGAAACCTAAGGAGCCCCTCCACACGCCACCCCTCTGTGGGGGAAGAGATGGAAGCCCATCTCAATAAATAGGTGCCTGTTCCAGGCAAGCTTTGGGCCAGTCAACTGTCATCTCTGCCCCCTGATCCCGGCACCATCCCTGATCCCTCCGTGGCCACTAAGCTCTGACCCAGGCTCCCTTCTAGCTTCCTCTCTCTGGTCCTTGAGTCCCTGCATCCCTGAGCTGACGGTGGTCACATGCCAGCCTGTGTGTTATCTCCCAATCTTCCCATGGGTAGTGACCAAGAGCCAGAATGCCCCTGCTTCTGGCTCTCTTCATCTCGAACATCAGCTTGGGGCCCCTGCTAGAGTGAGGAAGAGGAAGCCATCCTTGACTCTCTCCCATCCCCTGCTGCTTCCCTGGGCCAGATGCTTCTACCCACTGCTCCCAGGACACCCTGTCAGTGTCTCTTTCATTGCACTTCCCACTCTGTATTTTTCTTCAGCAAAAATTGCTTTTTTGTTTAAATAGTACCATCTCAAAATCTTTGGAGATGGTTAGGCCCCTGTCCAGCGTCCTCCTAGCCACCATTGTTGCATACCCACAGCCATGTCCCAGGCATTATATTAACTGGGCACTTAGGGGTGTTATTTTGTTCTAATCTGTATACCAGCTCTGCAAAATGTTGGGTGTTATTTATCAGTCCCATCTTACAGATAATAAAACTGAGGTGCAGAGAGGTTATCTAATATGCCCAAGGCTGTGTAGCTAGAAAACAGCATAATTGGGATTCTGAGTGGTTTTTGGCTTTCTACACTGTGTTTTAGCTAGATTGTAGACTGTCAGGGTTGGAACATGCCCCTAGAGATCCACGACAGTGGAGTTTTATGATCTCTGTGTGTACAAGCTTCCTGTAAGTAAGGCGCACATCTCATTTCCTGTTGCATCCTTCGTACCCATACAGAGCTCAGTATGCAGTAAGTGCGTTGTTACTGTTTGGTGAATGGGCAGAAATGAAAGCCGATTTCAGGAGGCTGCTTAGAGGGCAGGACACCTGCTGCTCCCACTTTTGAATCCAGTGGCATCACTAATTTGTCAGTTTACCACGTGTTGCCCTGTGACATCACTGTTTTTGCCTAAGTCTCGGGTTCTATTAACTTGTCCTCTGTCTGCATGGAAACTGGTAAAATCTCGTGCCCCTCAGAGGGCCTTGCTCAGGGCCTGATCTACCCTCCCTGATGACTGATTTGGGTGAAGACACAGTGCGGTCCCTACCTTCCTCCAGAAGCCACCACTCTGTCTGTGCCTGAAGTTGAGGAGCAGCCAGGCTAAGAGTCCCGGCTGTCCTGTCCTGTTTGAGGACCCTCCCTCAGTCTTCCTTTCTTCCTGTCTCAGGACTGTCCCGAGAGACACCCTTTGATCCCCTGCCCCCATCTTCTAGAAGCCCTTCTCTGGGTTTGGCTTTCTAGGATATGGGTCTGCCATCACCCACTCTCCCCGAGTCAGCCCCGCAGGGACCCGTCCCCTCACCCTGTCTCTCGTGTCTCCTGCAGAGTCTTCAGACGACTCCTATGTGTCTGCCGGAGAAGAGCCCTTGGAGGCCCCCGTGTTTGAGATCCCCCTGCAGAATGCAGTGGTGGCCCCAGGGGCGGACGCGCTGCTCAAGTGTATTGTCACTGCCAACCCGCCACCCCAGGGTGAGCTCCAGGGCTGGGGCCAGGCGAAGGTGGAGACGGAAGGGGACGTTCCCCCACCCCGAGTCCTTGGAAGGAGGGGTTGTGGAGGTGGTGGAGATCGTCCACGCCAGGGGGCTGGCCTGACTCCTGTGTGTTAGGGGAGCTTTCCCAGAATCCCAAAGAGGGGCGGGCAGACCTGGCTTCTGCGAGTGAGGGGAGGTCTCTGAATTCCCTATGGTGGGGTGCAGGGAGATTTGCCCCAGTGGGCCCCTGTGGGCCATGGCAACCCGATCACCCCATTGCTTCCCCTCAGTGTCCTGGCGGAAGGATGGGTCCCCACTTCGCAGTGATGGCCGCCTTCTCATCCGGGCTGAAGGCGAGCGGCACACCCTGCTGCTCCGGGAGGCCCGGGCGGCCGACGCCGGGAGCTACACAGCTACCGCCACCAACGAGCTGGGCCAGGCCAGCTGTGCTGCCGCGCTGGCCGTCAGACCTGGTAGGGAGCCACGGGCCCGGGGGCAGGTGGGGCGGCCAGTGACCCTTCCCCATGGGCCCAGGCTCCCTTCCCACTCCCAGCCAGAGCTGGGCTCTCGACCAGCGGGCACAGTCTGTTCTCGGTGTAATCTGCTCTAGTGGAAGCATTTTAAATGGCCTTGGCCGTGGGGCAAGGGCTAAATTCCCTAGGCACACACCAGGCTGGCCAATTCATGAAGTCAGTGAAATTTGCCTTCAGACATCCCGTACATGCCATCCTTCTTTGGCATTTACCTGAACCGGGTCCTGTGGGGAAAGCAAATTACCCTGGAGTCTCCAAGAAGAAGAATCTCCCAGCTCAAAGGGCTTAAAAGCCATCAGGAGCCTTCTGAGGTCATTTCCTCTCCAGAACAGTCCCCTCCCCCCAGTGAAAGGAGATGCTTTTAAGTGCCACAATCCTTCCCCTTCCCTCGCTCGGTCTATTGAACCCAGAGCCCTAAAGAGGGTGCAGCCGAGAGCACTTCGGGAGAGGGCAGTGGCTGAGGCGGCCTTGTTTTCTATTTTTGTGAAAGCCCTCACTTGGTGTCGGACTACTTCCTTTGGGTCTAAGCCTAGTTTCTTTCTGGTTCAGGGCGGGGCTGGACTGGTGTCAGCGTGCATGGCCAGTTCAACTCATTCAGGTTGCTGGGCCTGACAATGTGCTGACCCTGGGCAGTGGGGGTGGGGGGAGGTGAGGCTGGGAAGGGGGCCTTCCAGAAGGAAAAGGCGCAGACTCAACCCTCAAGGATATCCCCATTGGGCCATCAACCTAGATCAGAGGAGCTAGGCTGGAGGACAGTGCAGGGCAGGTGAACCCAGTGTCTAGAACAGTCGGGCAGTGTTGTGGGGTACGAGACGGGACAGCAGGGCTCTCGAGTGGGTTGGGATTTAGACTGGCAGGGGAGGGGCTGGGCAGGCCCAGAGGGGAATAGCACACGCTGTTCTGTTCCTCATCATGGCAGGAGACAGGATTACAGAGCCTGTCTTGCTGTGGTCCCAGGGCCTTGGCACCTTCACCGGTGGATGGTATCTTCCCAGTCCCTGTCCTGCATTAGGTCCTTTTGGTTGCACGCATATAGCTTTGTAGAACGGCAGGTCTGTATTTTCATAGCTTACATACCCTTCCCAGGAACCTGTGTTTTTAGGCTTTCTCCTTCTCTGTGCCCCGCCCACCTTGGTGAATCATACCCATCCCTCCGCTGCGTGCTTCTGTCCTTCCATCACCTCTGGGATCTGGCTTCTGACTCAGCTCCCAGCTCCCCTTAGGGGGCTCAGGCCTGGCTCCAGGACTCCAGTCAATACCTGGCTTGAGCTGAGATTTGGCTAGGGGAGGGGTGTGTGTGTGGGGGGTGGGGGGGGTTGTCCCAATACTGGCTCAGGGCCATCTGGGAGCCTTTTAAGGTTGGGCAGGAGGCTCGGGGCGAGGCAGCTGTCAGCACTTGCCTGGGAGTTCTGGGTTTGCCACACCGAACCTCCCTGCGCTTCACTTTCCTCATTTGTAAACCAGAGATAATTATACCATCCTCGAGAATGAAGGCAAACGTGTGAAGGAGCTTTATGAGCTGTAAAGCTGTGGACAAATGTTAGTTGTTAGCGTTATTAAGCGGTGATGTTATGCACAGCAGCGCAGGTTTCCACGAGGCTCTGGGAAGCTGCCTTTTCCTTTTCTGCCCCTTTCTTCAGGCTGTCCGTGCCTTAGGGACGCCTCCCCTGTCCTTGCCAGGCCCGCAGCCGCAGCCCCTCCTATTTCCCAGCCCCTGTGTCCTCAGCCCTTCAAGGCATCTCTGCGCCTTCTCCACCCCGGGGAGCCAGAAAGGCTGTATCACATTAGTCACTTGCATCAGGCGTTGCCGCCAGAGAACAGCCCCCATAAGTCAGGCTGGCTTGAGGGGCGGGCGCGTGGGTCTAGACTCGGCTCTCTTGGAGGAAGCTGACTTTCTTACCCTACAAGGCTCTGTTTGGTCCAGAGCAGCTGGCCGGGGGCCAGTGGACCCAGAGCTGCAGGCGTGGGTGGAACCAGTGGGTGGCACCGAAGTTTGGCAAGGGCAGGGTGTGTCCCAGGCCTGGAGTCTGTAGGGAGTGGGGGGGTGGAGCTAGGGAAGGGTGTCCGCAGTGTGACTATGGCGGGGTGGCCATGGGTTGAGGGAGGGAGTGTGCAGTGTCTTGTGGGAAGAGACCTCGTGGAACCACCTCCTTTTCTTGCTTCCTCAACCCCCCACCCAGTGTCCTCTTGGGGTGCCCACCCCAACAGGACCTGCTTTTGACAGCCCACAGATCTTAATTCCTGGTTGAAAACTATAGGAACAAGGAATGAGTGGGTAACTGGAGAATGTGGTTACCTGGGTGCTGTGGTTTGGGGAGCAATCTGGTTCTCACCAGCCCTGGCAGCCCCACCCCACCCACCCCCTAGATAACTCTGCTGAGACCACAGTCCTTCTCCCAGGGGGTGTGTGTACTGGGGCAAGGGGTTGGGCAGTGTGAGAAGTGTACTTAACCAAAGCTGAGCACTCTGGACTGCTGCCCACATCCGTCTCACAGCATTTATTGAGTACCAACTGAGTGCCAAGTGTGCCTGTCTCTAAACACTTTCTTGTGTATGGAGCATGCCACATACTTTTTTCCAAACCCTTTCACATCCCTTCCCTTCCTTGAGCTACACTGTGCCATAAATATCCCTCGGAGTGGTACTTCGCAGGTGTTAACAGTCCCATTTTACAGATGGGAAGATACAAACACGGAGCTGTAAGGTGACGCAGAACTGGCACGAGGCTAGCGGCCTTTAATGATTATTACTACAATCTGCTTTGGGATGTTCTAAGTAACAGGTGATTTAAAGCAGTGGCAGTACTCACCTGAGAAGCAAATAAACTTAGTGTGGATGGCAGATGAAAAGAACATGACTAGTTAGCCCTTCATATGTACTCTGAGCCCTTCATATGTACCAGGCCCCGTGCTGATTGAATTATCACAGTTAATCCACCTGTGAAGTGGGTTCTGCTATTATGCCCATGTTACAGATGAGCAAGCTGAGACTCAGAAAGCTTTAGCAAGTTGCTCTAGAGCAGCGTTGATCAACAGGACTTTCTGTCAGGACAGAAATAGTCTATATATGCACTCTCCAGTATGGTAGCCACCAGCCACATGGGGCTGTTGAGCATTTGAAACACGGCTCGTGCGACTGAGTTGCTGAACTTTTTCATTTCATTTCACTTTACTTAATGTGTATTTAGTCTCGGTGGCTAGTGGCCACTCCATCGGGGTGCTTGGCTCTAGGAGTAGAGGGCCAGAGGGAGGCTGGACTTGAAGCCCTGTCCCTGGGTCTCCGGAGCTGACACTCGTAACCACTGCCCTGCCCTGCCCCCTTTCCCGCTACTCTGAAGAGGCCTGGGGTTGAGTAGGATTCTGCTCCTGAGCTCACGGGGCAGAGACTGCCGATGCCGTCTGTGGTGCATCAGCCTGGGGGTCTTCTCTCCTTCCTCTCTGGACTCCCCACTTCTGCCTGGGCTGTGGTCCTGCCTCGTCTCTGCGTGCCTGGTGTATGTACTCTCGGCTTCCCCACCGCGGGCTCTGGGCAGGAGGAAGGGGGCTGTGGGAGGCTCCGTGCGTCCCCACCTCCATCCTGCTGTCTTCATGCCTCCTCAAGCTCAGGTCATGTTTGAGGCCAAGCTTCTAGCATTTTCCAGCTGAGACCTTGGCCTCTCCACTTTTCCGTAGCTGGCCAGTTTTCTCATCTGTAAAGCGAGGGTCATTATAACTCTGGGGCTGCTTCCTCGGTGAGGTGTGTGAGGCTCTATAGGGCTGATCATTTAGCTGAGGACATTTGGGCCAGAGGATATGGCTTATCAGCCCTCATTCTGGTCTCACCTATATGACTGACACCATCACAACAGAGATTGTTTTGGGGGGTCATGAATACAAAAGGAAAGGAAGAGAATCACCCCACCGGCGTCTGCTCCTCTCTTCTCCTGGCCCTGGTCCCGGCCGGTGCTGCAGACAACAGGTGCCCCCTTGTGAAAGCAGCGGCTGCCCCTGGAGGGGATCTCAGAATGCCACACGGGCCCATTGTTCATCCTTGATGGGAGTGTGGACACATCTAAAAAAGCAGCATGGGCCCTTGCCCAGACTTGGCCCTCCCTCCCCACCCCTGTCTACCAGAAGTGAGTCAGCCCCGATGGGGGTCTCCCCCAGGCTGCTACCTCAGAATGGGGGTGGTCACACGCAGCCTGTGAGAAGAATAGGGGTCTCTCACTGTGGGCGCTGACACTTTGTCCAACAGGGAGCAACCCCGAGTCATCACCCATAGGAAACAAGCCACTGCCATGGCAAGGTCAGGCTGACCGTGTGGAATTCTCTCTGCTTCCTTGTCCATTTTAAACCAAGACGGAAACACCCTCAGCACAACTCTTAAGGGAAGACAGTCGAGACAGCACCTGTGGAAATTCCCTTCTGCAGGCCAATCTGTCCTCTTTGTCCCTTGCTTAAGGGAATCGCCTCTGAGGGCCTGCCGAGACGGTGCCTGCAGACAGTGGGCTGGGAAGGGCCAGCCGCCTAGACATGCTGCTTCCCTCCGGCACGTCACTCCCTCCCTGAGACACCTCAAGGAGCTCCCCTTTGCCTTCAGAGGATCCCCTCTGGACCAGAGGATGACGCGAGGGTGACTGGAGGCAGCTGCTCTGACATTGTCACGTCCACTTCTCTCTTTACCTGGTTCCATGGCCAGAAAGTCGAGCTCTAGTTCTCTGCTCGTGTGCTTTGCCTCTGAACGTTTGCTGGTGCGGTTTCCCCTGCCAGCAGAGTTTTTTCCTTCTTAAACCAAATTCTTCATTCTTAAACCATCCCATCCCTCAGTTCCCTCTTCTTCCCTGAGCCAAAAGCACTGTCCTGCTCTCTGTAATCCCCTGACCCCGTCTGCCCCTCCCTTGCCGCCTTATTTCTGCTTGCTGGTTTAACCGTGTATCTGGCTGGTCATCCCTACCAGCCAGAAGGCTCCTGAGGACACAAGCGTGCCTTTGCCTCTCCTTAGCCCTCACAGCCAAAGCTGGAGGCCCTTCTGGATAGTCAGGGGCAGGGTGGACCGTAAGGACTGAGTGTGAGGTGGCAGTGGGCGGTGGAGATCCCTGTGACTTTCCAGGCCCATGGAACAACCTGGGTAGCACACAGAGGCTGCCTGGGACACACATCTGCAGAGAGTAATGAGGATCTGCCTGAGAGTGGAGGTTGGGATGGCAGAGGAGGTGATGGAGCGATGCTCCTCGGAGTGTGGTCCCCGGACCAAGGATGTCAGCATCACCTCAGGGAATGTGTTAGAGACATGCATTATCGCCCCCTGCCAGACCTATTGAATCAGAAACCCTGGGGGTGCGGCCCAGCAGTCTGTGGTGTAACCAGCCCTCCAGGGGATTCTGGTGCATGGTGAACTTTGAGAACCACTCTCATAGAGTTCAGACCTTGAGCCTCAAGGTGGGAGGCCAGGTGGTGCAGTGGGCAGCGCGCCGGCTATGGTCAGCCCTCCGAGGTTCAGGACCCTGCCCTGAAGTCTAGTGGCCGAGTGAGATGGGCCTCAGTGATACCACCTCTTAGCATTGTCCTCCTCCCAGGAGGGTCACAGAGGTCCCTGAACTTTCCTGTGCATAAGAATCACCCGGGGTGCTTTTAAAAAATCCGGTTTCCTGACCCCCATTTCAGGAAATCTAATTCTTCAGGTCAGAGTAAGGCAGGCCCAGGAATTTATAGTTTAAGCAAGCTCCCACGTGGTCCTGATGTGGGTGGTTCAAGAACCATTCGGATGGATGGAGAGGGCCTTGCATAGATGGATGTGACTGTGTCTGTTGAGAGACCACCACAGGGATGTTGGGACCCACTGGTCTGGGGAAGGAGGGAGGGTGGGCTCCCCGACTTGTGGGCTCTCCAGTGCCCTTATTTTCATTAAGTGAGTTTGACCTGGCAGCAGTGTTGAAAGGCTAGACTCGTGCCTGGGGTCAGCGTGTGTCGGGGCAGCAACTCCATGGCAGGCACATGTGCATCTTAGGTTTGGGGGGCACCTGCTTCCCCTCCCCGGCTGGTGTAACTGTGTTTCCCACAGTAGAGCCAGGTTTGTGGGTAGAGCAGGGCTGGGATGTAAGGACTGGCTACAAAGATCATTTTGGCTATGGAGACAGTGAAAAGTGAGATGGCACCAGAGCCTGGCATGGAACCCCAGAGGCTCTGGGAGCTGGTGACAGACATCCCTGATCGGCCTCCTTGGCTGTGCAGTTTTGGGGCTACAGAGGGGTGGGGGCCACTGCCTTGTTTCTCAGAAGCCTAGTTCTGCCCCCTCTGGAGCCTGAGCCTCTGGCCGGGGCTGCTCTGACAGACCCCCTCTCTGAGAGGCTGGAGGACCCAGGCTCACTTGATCGCTGGATGTCCCCCAGGTGCTGTTCCCCTGGCCACCACCAGGGGTCTCTGAGGCTCCCTGCAAACCTTCACAGTCCAGCTTTAATCTCTGCTCTCCCTCCCTGGGCCCCTCATCCGCCTCAGCGCTGTCCAGCCTGGAGGTGACCCTGGAGGGGAGAGGGCACCCACTTCCAGGGGCCATGCCTGTGATCTCAGCATCAGCTAGTGGCCAAGCCCCGAGCCGACGCTCACCAAGTGCCGTTCTGACTTCCCTCCCCTCCCCACCCCCCACCTCAATTGGCCAGCCTGCAGGGTGGGCCCCCTCCTCTGCTGGGCCCCCCTCCTTCTTCACCGGCAGTGCTGGGAAACACAGGTCATAGCTTGGGAATGTCGCCCTGGGCGAGGGTGACAAGAGGAGGGAGGACATGTGGCCTCTCTCCTCAACAGCTCCCCTGCTGTGTCTCCAAGCCCCTTCCCTAACCCAAATGCAGGTGGGTTCTAGTTGTGAGGGGTCACTGGGAGAAGCAGCCTCCGGCCCCCTGCTGTTGGCCCTAGTGGGGCTGATGAGGTGAGGGACAGTTGCCAGCAGGTGCCCTGGCCGAGCCTGGAGGAGGAGGGTTGGCAGGAATGGAGGCAAGGGAGGCAGAGGACGGTTTCTGGGCCCCTCAGATTGAGGAGGGCATCTCTGGGAAAGAGGCCAAAGGCCCTGACAGTTCCCTAACTCTCAGCACCAGAGGAAACCGAGTGGCCTGGCTCTGTAGTAGTTGAGGCTTGCCGGCGTGTTCCTCCATCCGGGGTCTTGGTGGTCTGATCAGAGCAGGGGGCATCCTAGGGCCACTTGCCATCAGTACCTCCTCCGATGGACACATCAAAATACTCAGGGCAAGCATCTTGGATGCTACAGCGCTGTCCCACCCCCTCTTCCCCGGGGGACCGAGGACCCTGCACTTTGAGCCGAGGCGCCACCGAGGGGGCTTTGCGCTTGTCAGGGTCCTGGAGCAGTAAGGAGAGAAAAGGCAGATCCCGCTGCGGGGTGGCTAAATACAGCCGGCTGCCTCTGCCCCTCCCCTCCCCTCCCTCCCCTCCCTCCCCTCCAGGGCCGGGCTGCTGTGGTCTCAGCAAGCGCCACTTTCCCAGCCAGCTGCCTGCCTGCCACCCAGCCCGTCTGCCCCGCCAGCCCCCACCTCCTCCTGCCCCTCCTCAGGCTCTTCCCCTCCCCCAGGACCTCGTGCAGAGCCTCGGCAGGTCAGCGTGTGGGGCTGGGCCGGCTGGGCTCCTGCTCCCTGGGGAGCCGGGCGGGGTGGGCAGCCAGCAGACAGCAGGAGGGCTTGGGGCCAGGGCAGAGCCTTCGGGACGGGTGCAGGCTGGGGTCCGTGTGCAGAGTCTCGGGGTGAGTCGGGGTTCAGCCCTGCGGGGGGCCGGGCCACGGGGGCTTGGGGTGGGGGAACCAGGGGGAGGGGCCAGGGGGCTGTGGCGGATTCATGTCTGTATTTGGCAGTCGGATGGGAGCCAGCTCAGTGAGGCTGGGCCCCAGGCCAGTTGCAGGGGAGGGTGTCAGGGCCCTGGGGACACCCCTCCCCCAAAGCGACGCTGGTGACCCCTCCTCTTCCCCAGGCTGAGCCGCCCTTCTCTGAGGATGACTCCAACTCTGCTTTCCCATCCTCTGAGATTTAGGGTCCATGCTCTAGGGCTGGGGCCAACAGGTGCCCCTGGGGTATCTGGGGCAGGAAGCTGAGAAGGGAGAGGGGGAAGGGCAGGCTGGACAGTGCCGCCTCATGGGCCCTGGCACCGAGGTCAGGATGGGGCTTGTTGGAGGTGTGTGTTCCTCTGCACCAGGCCCAGCTCACCCAAGAAGTGTCCTGGCTCTGCCACTCTGGTGTCCAGAGACCATCTGCATTAGGAGCCTCTGATTCTGTGCCAGGGATGTGGGTTCCCTACTCCAGTGGAATTCCAAGTCTCCCACAAGGCCCAGGGCAGCCCCTCTGCCCCAGGCCGTTCCCTCTGGTTGCTCCACTCAGGAGGATCAGCAGGGTCAGTATTGGGCATCTGTGACAGAGCAGGATTCAGGGGCTCAGGCCCAGGTCACACAACGAGTAAGTGAAGTCAGGGCATGGCCGGCCTGTGGGAGCTGCCTCAGCTCCTGGGCTCTGTGACATTTCAGACCTTATCAGGTCCTTGACCCTGGGGCTGATCGATCCAGCTCTCTCAGTCTCCCTGCCCTGCTTCCTCCCCTCTCTCTTCTCTGTCTCTTTTCCAGGTGGGTCCACATCTCCTTTCAGTAGCCCCATCACCTCTGACGAGGAGTATCTGAGCCCCCCAGAAGAGTTTCCGGAGCCTGGGGAGACCTGGCCCCGAACCCCAACCATGAAGCTCAGCCCCAGCCAGAACCGCCGTTCCTCCGACACTGGCTCCAAGGCCCCCCCAACCTTCAAGGTCAGAGCCCTGAGGCCAGCCCCTAGCCCCCAGGGTACCCCTGTTCCTTCACATGGCGCCTTGTTCTTGGGGCCACACCAGGTTCCAGCAAGGCCAGGAGTTTGGCCCAGTTAACCCTTCTTACCCAGAGCCAACCTCAGTCAGACTGGTGTGGCAGAGGCCTCTGTCCAGATGCCCCAGCCCCCAGGAGCCAACACTGGGTCCTGACTGCCTCCCCTGACACTTTGGGGTCCCCCTTCAGGTCTCACTTATGGACCAGTCAGTAAGAGAAGGCCAAGACGTCACCATGAGCATCCGTGTGCAGGGGGAGCCCAAGCCGGTGGTTTCCTGGTGAGTAGCAGACACTGACCGCCTCCTGCCAGCTTCCCCTGCTCCAGGCTTGGCCCGTGAGGCTTGGCCTTGGGTGGAGGGGAATGGACCCTTTGTGGACTTGCCCATGATCTGCCCAGGGCCTCATCCCAGGGATAGTGGTACCTCTGCCCCACACCTGCTGTTCAAGGCTCATTCCGGGCTTCCCTTTTTGGGGAGGGGTTTGGGGAACAAACCCAGAAATTGCTCACTTGGGATGAGCGGCCAGGAGTCGTCCACTCCTGGAGAAGCCTGCACACCGCACCCCGTCGGATGACAACGGGGTGACTTTCGAGGCCTGCTCTGCACCCAGCCCTGTGCTAGGCCCAGGCACAACCATTTGTGTCCCAGCTGCCGGAACCCGGAGCTCACGGTGGGCCTCAGCTGCAGAGCTGCCGCCCAGGCCCGGGCTGGAGGACTCAGTTCACTTAGCTTTTGATTGCTTTGGGTTCTATTTTTCATTTTTAATTGGTTGTCTAGTCCCCCTTTTTATCTTTGAAAGTTATTTCATAGCCCCTTTGGGAAGTGGGAAAACTATCTGTCCATGATAAATAAATAAAAGTAAGACGGGAGGAAATTGAAGAACTGTTCAGAGCCAAATGGCATGACACGGTATGGTCAGGTGCCAAGAAGGGAGAGATCCAGGTGGGCAGAGGTGGTCTGGACGTCCTGGGGGGTGGGATGGCCGAGCCAGGGTGAGAACTCAGCCCTGTAACCCAGGGGTGCCTGTGGTCAGTGGGACAGATCTGGAGAGTGGACGAGTGATGTGGCCGGGAGAGGCCTGCTTGGCCCCGAGACTGAGGTCTTGCCTCTGACAGGCTGCGAAACCGCCAGCCCGTGCGCCCAGACCAGCGGCGCTTCGCGGAGGAGGCAGAGGGTGGGCTGTGCCGGCTGCGGATCCTGGCCGCCGAGCGGGGTGATGCCGGCTTCTATACTTGCAAAGCCGTCAATGAGTATGGCGCTCGGCAGTGCGAGGCCCGCCTGGAGGTCCGAGGTGAGTACTGCACACTCTCTGTGAATCCCCCACCCTGGCCCTGGCCTCGTCCCTCCCACCTGCCAACTTTCACACAACCTTGTTATAGGAGGCCAGAGCTGAAAAGGCCTTAGCGTTCCCCAAGTTTAACTGCTTATGTTGTAGTTGAGTAAACTGAGGCCCAGAGAGGGGAAATGACTTGCCCAAGGCCACACAGCAAATTGTTCAGTGCTCAGCTTACTACACAGTACTGCCTTCCCTGTGCTCAATCACATCGACCCCTGATGCCAGCCAGAGACCCTGCCTCCTGCCGCCGGCCATCCTCTCCCCACACTCCTCTAAGCCTTTGTCACTTTGCCCTTCCCAGGCCCCTCCCTCACACCCACCCCGCCTTGCCCCTTGCCCCCCTACCATCCCATTGCTGTGCAGAAGCTATTGTGGTTGAGGGTGGCAATGGGGAGAGTCTGATAGTTGGACCCGTTCGGAGGGGCCCCTGGGGTGACTTGGGCATGGAGCATCACAGGGACCCCAGGGAGGCCAGGGTGAGCAGAGTCGTGAAATTTGGAGAGCCCTGGGCCCCCAGAACCAGGGTACAAGAGCAGGGGCCTTTCAGGCAGCGGGGATGGCTGCCCCTAGCCAGGCTGCCTTTTGGCGGCTGGTGGTTTTCCTCCCAAGGACTGGCCATTGGCTTCGCCTTCCATCTCACCCTTCACTGTAGCAGTTCAGGGCATCGTCCCTCCCTTCCTGGCACAGGCCGCCTCTGGGAGTTTCCCAGGATGCCCTCGGCCCCTGCAAGAGCCTGGACCCTAACAGTCATGGTCGCCTCTGCTGGGCCCCACCTCTCTGGTTCCCCTTCCTGTGCCTGCTGTTTCCGGGGTTCCCCCCTCCTTGGCCTCTGGATTCTTCAGCTCCCACAGCTCCTGCCCCGACCCCAGCCCCTATTCCCTGGCTGCTCCTTCCCCTCCAGGGTCTGGCTCTGCCTTGCTTCTCTGTGTTAACCCGTGTCTCGGTGCATCTCTCTCTTTGGGGTTCCTTCCTATACCCCAGGCTTTGGGGTATACCTGATACCTGTGAATGCCTCTCCCCTGGTTGCCCAGGGCCTCTGCCTGCCCGGGAACCCCGAGACCCGGCCTCTGGCTACCTGCCGGCCCCCTCACCCAGGGCTGATCTTGGGGGAGCTGAAAGTGACGGCCCTCCCCTGGCAGCTTAGAGACAGCTCTCCACGCAGAGGGGCCCTAGCGAGGTCTGCGTGCATGTGCGTGTGCGTGTGTGTGCGTGCGTGTGCGTGCGTGTGCCGCACTAACCTGCCGCTTGCTGACTGAGGTTTTTGTCTGTACACAGGCGAGTGAGCTCAGGGGGCCGCCTGCGCTCCCCCCGCTGCCCTCCGAGCCGCGCCCCTGTCTCAGGCACCTCTCGGACCTCGCTGTGTCACTGCCTCCTGCCCACAGACCCTGCCGGCCCGCCGGCCCGGACCCTGTCCCAGCCTCCCCCCACCCGCCTCCCCATGCAGCGTCCTGGGAGCACCCACGGGCCCCTATGGACCCTCCCCTCCCAAGTGGACATAAGGCTGGGCAGGCCGGGAGCCCCCACAGGGACTGAGTGCAGGGAAGGGGTGGCCATGAGGGGTATCAAGACCCCCCAGTCTACCCCTGCAAGGGAACACCCAGCAAATGCATGTGCTACCGCCGCCACAGGCCCCGTCTGTCTCTCCGTTTGTCTGTCTGTGTGTCTGTGACAGTCAGGAAAGGATGCCTCCGAGCTGGCATGGGGTGAGGCAGAGGGGGAGAGGACAGGGCATGGCATCTGCAGGGGGCTGTTGACAAGGAGCTCATGGGGGGGCGGGGCACTGACCATTCCAGAAATGGGTTTCAAATGGCACAACACTTTCTATTTCACAAGAGACCAAAAGCCAGAGGCCCCGGGCCCTGTGCTGATGAGGAGGCCTGGCCGAGTCCTGGCCCTGAGCAGGTTTAGGCCCACTGGGGGCTTGCTTGCTCACTGTCAGGGCCAAGGATGCTCTGGGGATAAGGAAGCTAGCCAGGCGTGGCGCAGGATAGGAACCTGCTGTAGTGGGCGGGGGCGGGGGGGGGGGGCGAGATTCAGAAATACCTGTTTCTTAGGTCGAATAAAGTCCAGTTTGTACCCAGCTGGTGTGCTGTGTTTTTTTTGCCGCCGCCGTCTCTGCTTCTGCGTGGCCCTCTCAGTTTCCCCGCCCTGAATTCCCTCTCGCTTTCCCAGCGTCTGCCCTCCCCGGCCCAGCTGGGGTTGCCATCCTGGAGCCAGGCCCGGGAGCTCCTGGCTGTCCTGGCCGGCCGGGCGGGCGGGCTTTCCCTGTCTCCAAAGGAACAAAATGCATCTCTCTCTCTGTGTCTGTCTGTCTCTCTGTGTGTGCGTGTGTGTGTCTCCCTTACCCCATGTGTCTCTGCTCCATGCGCGCCCCCTGTGGCCGCTTTCCCCCCAGCACACCCTGAAAGCCGGTCCCTGGCCGTGCTGGCCCCCCTGCAGGACGTGGACGTGGGGGCCGGGGAGATGGCGCTGTTTGAGTGCCTGGTGGCGGGTCCTGCCGACGTGGAGGTGGACTGGCTGTGCCGTGGTCGGCTGCTGCAGCCTGCGTTGCTCAAATGCAAGATGCATTTCGATGGCCGGAAATGCAAGCTGCTGCTCACGTCTGTGCATGAGGATGACAGTGGCGTCTACACCTGCAAGCTCAGCACAGCCAAAGGTAACTGCTCCCTCCGGCCCTAGGGCCAGAGAGGTGGGGCTGGAGGTGAAGGAGCTGGGTGCCGAGTAAGATGGGGCTCATCTCCTGGGGGAAGGCAGTGGGGTAGGAGATAGTGCAGCCACCCGCCTCAGTGAGGTCAGCCCTTGGGTAGCACCAGGCGCACAGGCTGCCACATACCAGCCACTTGACTTTGGACAAGTCACTTCATCTTGCTGAGCTTTGGACTGTTCATCTGCAAAAAGGGATGGTGCTGATCCCCACCTCATCTGGGGCTTGATGGCATTAACGAGACAATGTACATGAAGAACAAAGCACAGCGTCTGCCCAAGGGTGGCCCCTAATAAATGCCAGCCATTAGTTTTATTAATGACATCTCTGACCTGGTCCCTGTCCTCGTTTGAAGAGCAGAGATAATGCCTCACCAGACTGTGGTGACAAGCACCTAAGGTGACCCTGGAGGGGCTTTGTAAGCAGAAAAGGATCGGGTCAGCAAAAGGGCCTGTTATTTCCCCCAGAAGGTTCTTTGTTGCAGGGGGGGAGTGGGACACAGCAGCATTTGCTCTGGGTCTAGGTGGGTGGGAGGGAGTGGGTGCACGACCCAGGCGCAGAGGAGAAGTCCAAGGGGTGGGGGCCAGCGGGCTTGTCTTCTAGGCCCCCCTTTTAGAGCTGGAAGGGCAGGGTGAGGTGAGGAGGGGGGGCCTGCTGCCCACCCCCACTGTCCCCCACCTTCCTGAGAAGGCCTGGTCTTTGGGTTCTGTCCACTGCCTCACTGTGGTGCCTGAGACCTTGCGGGATCTGCTAGCCTCTAGCTCCTGGCCCAGCTCCCCTTCCCTGCCCAGCATGAGGGCAGGACCCGTGGGTTGGGGTGCCTGGGGCTCCATGGCCTTCCCTGCCCCAGTGCTGACGCCTCCCCCCAGATGAGCTGACCTGCAGCGCCAGGCTGACTGTGCAGCCCTCGCTGGCACCCCTGTTCACACGACTGCTGGAGGACGTGGAGGTACTGGAGGGCCGCGCGGCCCGCTTTGACTGCAAGATCAGCGGCACCCCGCCCCCCTCCGTTACTTGGACTCATTTTGGTATGGACTGGCACCCTGCAGATGTTGGGGGACCCCCCAGGGGCCAGAGGGCAGGGCCCCTGGCTGAGCCTGCTCTGCACTCCGCCCCCCCCCGCCCAGGCCACCCCGTGGAGGAGAGCGAGAATGTGCGGCTGCGGCAGGACGGGGGCCTGCACTCGCTCCACATCGCCCGTGTGGGCAGCGAGGATGAGGGGCTCTATGAGGTCAGTGCCACCAATGCCCATGGCCAGGCCCACTGTTCGGCCCAGCTCTACGTGGAGGAGCCTCGGACGGCTGCCACTGGCCCCAGGTACCTCTTAGGGTCCCCCATGCCACCAGGCTGCCTCTAAGTCCCCCAGCCCTGTGATGGGAGGCGCGGCTCTGGGCCTCTGGGCAGCCATGTGGTTCTTGCAGCTCGAAGCTGGAGAAGATGCCGTCCATCCCCGAGGAGCCGGAGCAGGGCGAGCTGGAGCGGCTGTCCATGCCTGACTTCCTGCGGCCGCTGCAGGACCTGGAGGTGGGGCTGGCCAAGGAGGCCATGCTGGAGTGCCAGGTGACCGGCCTGCCGTACCCCACCATCAGCTGGTTCCACAATGGCCACCGCATCCAGAGCAGCGATGACCGGCGCATGACACAGTGTACGTGTCCGGCAAGAGACCCTGGGGACTGTCCCCTCCAGGACCCTCTTTGCTTCCAGTACCCTCCCCCTCCTGCCGTGGGGCCTTCCTTTTCTAGCCTGGTCAGGGAGGGGGCGCTGGGGGAAGGGAACCCGGGGGGCTGGGATGTGCAGTCATTGCCTCCTTCCTCGAGCTGTGCAGGAACTATCGCCAAGTCACCACTCTGGGCCTTGTTGGCCCCATTGGCACTTCCTGGACAGACGGTACAGCTGCCACTGACCATGGGCAAGTTACAGAGCCCCTCTGTGCCTCAGTTTCCTCATCTGTAACAGGCTTGTTGTGAGAATTAAATCAGGTAATGCGTACAGAGCGCTTACAGTGGGGCCTGGCAAATAGCAAGTGATTAATGAATGTTAAATCTTATTATTATTGCTGTCACTGTTGTTGCCACCATCATCATCCTTGTCAATAAAGCGGTGCAGCTCAGGCCTTCCTGGAGAAATTTCAGTGCAAAGGGTCGTGTGAACAATGTCGGGCACCAAAAGGATGCTCCTGGGTCATTAAAGAGCAAAGAAGGAGCCAGGGGAAGAATACAGAGGGACGTCTTTGGGACCGTGTCCTCTCAGCCTGGGATCTTTCTCATGGGAGTGTCTCAGCTCCAGCCTTGACGGATCTGAGTCTCCTGTGAGAAGCTTTCCCACCCCGTCAGACAGTGCCACAGCGTGACCTGTGACGGGCTCTTCTTATGGCTGCAGTGTGGCAAAACTGGCCTTTATTAAGCACTTCGTGAGTGCCAGCCCTGAGTGCTCAAGGCTTGGTGTGGGTCATCTCGCTGTCCTCACCATGGGCCTGTAAGGCTGGTACTATTATCCCTGTTTACAGATGGAGAAACTGAGGCTTACATAGGGACAGGGACTTGCCCAAAGGCAGCAAGGACCATCTGATCTGGCACCCACCTCCTACCTAGGATGCACCCGTCGCCCATGCCCTCCTCTCCCCTCCCCATCACGTCACCGCTGTGGCACTGACCCTCCCCTCAGCCCCCACCTCGGCTGTCTTTCCTCAGCCCACAGGCTTCTTGTCTCTTGATCTGCTTGAGGCCTAGGGTGAGTGTCTGTCTCAGGATCTGAGCTGGCGTCTCTGCTGTGTCTGATCTGGGGTCAGTGGCAGCCTGTGGCTTCTCTTCCATTATAAATAGTGTCAGCAGAGATAAGTGAAGGGGCGACTGTTCCACGCGGAGATAACCTGTGAGAGAGGGATGGGTGTTTGGGATGGCCCTGACGTGGAGGAGGACAGTGCAGGCCTCTTCCCCCTCACGTCCCCGCCAGGGCCAGCCTCCTTATCATCGTTCAGGGAGCACAGCGTGGGGAAAGAGCTTCAGAGTCAGAGGGAACCCAGTTCAAGCCAGGGCTCCATCATTTATTAGCTGTGTGACTTTGGACAAGTCCGTTAATGTCTCTGACCTCGTTGGCAAAATGAGGATCATTTTGCAGGGTTGTTGAAAGGATTATGGAAAAAAGATGCATGTTGAGTAGCTGGCATAGGCTGGGCACAGAGCAGACAACTTTTATTGTGATTTATAATATAATGTTTTTGGCACCTACTGCAGGCAAGGTTCTGGGCCTGGCAGGACAAGTCAGTCCTATCTTTAAGGAGCTTTCAGGCTGATTCAGGAGCCATGACGTGTGCAAGTGAAGAGGCAGGACCACCCAGGGCAGTGTGGGCCTGGTCCTGGAGGTCCTGAGGAGGGCTTTGGGGATTGGGGTGCAGGGTGCCCTGGGCCGGGGCGCCCGGCAGAGGAGGCTTCCCGGGCTGGCACTCGAACTGCATCTTGAAGGAGAAGATCTTAAATAAGAGAAGACTGTTCCAGAAGGCAGGAATTTTGTGAGCAAAGACCTGGAGCTGGAACTCCTGTGGCTTGTTCGGGGACCTCACGGCAGGTCAGGGTCAGAAGGTGGAGGAAGAGCAGGAGACGTGGCGGATGGGAGTTTGGGATGCTACCCCGTAGGCAGTAGGTACCTTTAAGGTTTCCCAGTCTAGAGGTAACGTGCAGTGCCATGGGCGGGGTGTGGACCGCAGTAAAGGAGGGCTTTCACGGGCTCTGTGCTGGAGATGGGACTGGCAGTGGCCATGGGGGTGGAGGAAAGGGGGCTGAGCGAGGGACCTTAGGAACAGAGACTTGCCAGGACTTTGACATGGAGGTGTGATCCCCCCAGAGGTGCTGAGGTGAAGGGCAGTCAGCAGGGTGGGAACCTGCAGAGGGTGACCACTGTGGGAGCAAGAGGAGAAGTCACTGGGCCTGAAGTGCTGGAGGCGTAGACTACCCCAGGGTTTGCTGCACTGTGGACTCACTTCTTGCTGTCTGCCCCACCCCTTCCCCCTCACCTCCTCCCTGCAGTGGGTGGGGGTGAAGGGCCAGGCCGGGGTGGCATGGGCCTGCCCCTCAAAGCATCCTCCTGGCTCAGGCCTCATGTCACTGTCTCTCCCCCTCAGACAGGGATGTCCATCGCCTGGTGTTCCCTGCGGTGGGACCTCAGCATGCCGGCGTCTACAAGAGTGTCATCGCCAACAAGCTGGGCAAAGCTGCCTGCTATGCCCACCTCTATGTCACAGGTGAGGCAGGCACCCTCCTGCCAGCCACATCCACAGCCCAGCCTCTGGCCTGCCCAGGCTGCTGGCTGAGCAAGGGGCCTCCGTACCAGCGCCCTTCCCCTCAGTTCCCTGGGGAGCCATCTAGCCTTACCCCTGCCCCTGTGGCTGTGCCCCCAGCCCCCCACCCCGAGGCTTGCTGGTCTTGCAGAGCCCTTGGGCCCAAAGGCTCAGCTGACTTCCGACCTGTGGCTTTCAGATGTGGTTCCAGGCCCCCCGGATGGTGCCCCACAGGTGGTGGCTGTGACTGGGAGGATGATCACACTCACATGGCACCCGCCCAGGAGTCTGGACATGGCCATCGGTGAGGCAGGGTCACACAGCGCTGTGGGGTGGAGATGGGGACATGAGCAGGGCAGGCTCGGGATGAGGCCCTGGCAACGGGGCAGGAGAGGGGACAGAGGGAGCCGCCGCCTTACCGTCTCTTTCTCAGAGGGACTGGGTGCTTAAGACATGGTCCTGGGAAACCGCTCTCCTTCCCTGCGTGTGGTCTCTTCCTGCTCTGTGCCTAAGTTTCCCTACCTCAGATAGTGGCAAGGAATTGGGACACAAGTCAAGCTTCCTCCATGCCTGTAACCAGACCCCATGCCTGGCACCTTATTGGCTCTGAGCCCGGCCAGGCCAGTGGTCCGGCCAAGGGCAGATGGGGGCCAGGCAGAAGCAACCAGAGAAACAGAGGGGGGTCCTCAGAGCAGACTCGTGATGGGCTCCTGGGTCCCGAGCCAGCCGAATGGGGGTGGGGGGGCACCCCCTAATGACCGCCTCTGGCCATTGCCTCCCCCACAGACCCGGACGCCCTGACCTACACTGTGCAGCACCAGGTGCTCGGCTCAGACCAGTGGACAGCGTTGGCCACGGGCCTGCGGGAGCCTGGGTGGGCGGCCACAGGGCTGCGTAAGGGGGTCCAGCACATCTTCCGGGTCCTCAGCACCACCATCAAGAGCAGCAGCAAGCCCTCGCCCCCCTCCGAGCCGGTGCAGCTGCTGGAGCACGGTGAGCCTGGCTGCTCCTGTGGGGTGGGGGCAGGAGCTGCTGGGCCCCGGGGTGAAGTCTCAAGGGCTGGTCCGGACATCACAGCTGTGGTGGGAACAGTGTGGCCGGGTGTGACCTTGACCCGTCAGAGTGCTTCCTTCTCTCTCCTGAAAGCAGCATGCACAGTGGGCCAGGCTGAAGCTCTGCAGTCAGACCAGCTCGGGGTGTAGCCCCTCCTCTGCCGCCTCCTAGCTGTGTTCCTTAGACAAATTGCTAAACCCCTCTGCACCTCAGCTTCGTCATGTGTGAAAATGGAGCTCACATGGTGCTTGGGAGGGTTAAAGGAGCAGCGGGTGCTAAGGATCCAGCATCAAGCCCTCATAGAGCCTGGGCTCTCCTCCTCCCAGGCCCACCCCTGGATGAGGCACCCACTGTGCTGGACAAGCCAGACATCGTGTATGTGGTGGAAGGCCAGCCTGCCAGTGTCACCGTCACCTTCAACCATGTGGAGGCCCAGGTCGTCTGGAGGAGGTAGGCTCCAACCTTGCATGCCCTGCTTCCTGCATGTGGCAGTCCTGCTCCAGCCATCCCGGCCTGACCTCCCTGTGGCTAGATCCTGGGTGACCTCCCTGTCCTGTGTCCCCTAGCTGCCGAGGCGCCCTCCTGGAGGCACGGGCAGGTGTGTATGAGCTGAGCCAGCCAGATGACGACCAGTACTGCCTTCGGATCTGCCGGGTGAGCCGCCGGGACGTGGGGCCCCTCACCTGCACTGCTCGCAACCGCCACGGCACGCAGGCCTGCTCGGTCACACTGGAGCTGGCAGGTGGGTGACAGCGGGTCTGCTTCCCCTCTTCTCCCTCTGAGGCCCACAGCCCCCTCGTCACACCCTCAGGTGCACACACCCACCTGCCAGTCCTAACTCTTCGCTCTCAGGCGTCTCCATCTAATGGCTGTAATAATACCAGAAATGGCAATAATAACAGTAATAGTACTGACAAGATTTATGGAACACCTACAATGTGCCAGGCTCAGTGATGTCTCACCTCGTTTAATATTTACATCAGCCCTGTGAGATGGGGTTGGTTATCAGCCTCATTTTACAGATGGGGAAACTGAGGCTCAGAAAGTGTGCTAAGTAAGACCCAGGGTCGCACAACCTGATAAGTCGGAAGCGGGGATGCTAGTGCCCGACTCCACAGCCAGAGAGCGCTCTTAGCTCCTGCATTAAACACAACGGGAAATAGCACCTGGAGTATAACAAGCCTGGGGAGATCAGGGGACTTAAAGAAAAAAGCTCGAGTTAGTGGTCTTCTCACCAGCCCCCCAGCCCCAGGGTCCTGGCTGCCCTTCTGCACAAGCCTGTTTGACAGAGCCTCCAGCCTCTGCACAAGGGCCCTTTTTATCATTTCTCCTTTAAAGACGTAGGCTCTCAACCCGCAGCCCGCGCTCAGCAGTAATTGTCTTGTTTTCCGGTTTGTTAATTAACTGTAGACATATGTAGCTGCCACTCAGCTTCGGCTCAGCGTGAGTTAGACAGTGGTACCTGCTGAGGAGATACAGTGCCAACCAAATGCAAAGAAAGTGACATTTTAGATAGCACAGGCCACCTGATCATGGGGTAAATGTGCATTTTCTGGCACTTTAAAAAAATTGTGGAAGTTCTCTTGAAGCCTTCTGATCCTTTGACCCTCATAGACGGACCCCCACCAGCAGACTAGGGACAGGTTCCTAGAGGGAGACAGGCATATTTAAGGTGGAAGAGAAGTGGCAGTAGCACGTGTGAGGAAGGTATGAGGGAGACCCCCAGCTCTGCTGTGGGTGGTGGATGGGGTGGGGCCACAGATCATCTGGGCCCCTGGTCTCCCTTCTCCTTGTCCTGCTTCCCTGACCCCCACCCCCATCCTGGCACTTTCTACTCAGCCCCCACTTTGCTCCTTAAAGGTACCATCTGCAAGACTCATCTTCCTTCTCAGATATAGGAGGAGCCCCGAGGTTTGGGGAGACGCTGGCCACCGAGGGCCCTGCAGCCAGCCTGGCTGGGACAGTGACTAAAGGAGACTGTCCAGCCGGCCAGGGCTAGAGCAGGGCTACCTGCCTCCTACTGTGCCCCATACCCAGGGAGGTGGAGTGGCCCCTTTCCTCCACACCTGCCTCACTGTAGCATGGACCCCACTCCCAGAGGCCCTCCCCTTTTATCTGTCTAAAATCAAGCCGTGTGCCTGTGATGGGTGGTGGTCCCTGCCCAGGGTCCCTGCTCTCCCCTCAGGACGCGATCACTCGTACTCCCCTTAAAGCCAAGATCCCCACACATGCTCAGGAGGGGTGCACCAGAAAGTCACAGCCTTCTCTGAAAAGCACATTGGAATATGTACTTAATTCTATGGTGAGAATTAGAATCTGCTTTACCAAGAACTAACATGGCCCATATGTGTGGAGAACAAAATCACAGTAATACCGGGAAGAACTAAGCAGAGCATCGGGACCATTAGTGCATCTTGCCACCTCCCAGATGGTGGAAGTCCCCTTAAATAAGATTCAGAGAGAAAACTTCAAGATAGAGGCAATGCCATCCATGAACCTGACTCAGGGTCACAGACTGAGCGCCTACAGGGCCCAGGGTGGCGGGGCTGGAGCAGCCCGCAGTGGGGCTGCTCAAAGGGCGATCGCCCACAGGGGGCAGCGTTGAGCCACTCTGTGCCCACTGGCCATGCCGCGGGGGAAGCGGCTCAGGGTGGGCAGCCCTGATTTTCCAAGAGAGGCGGGAAATCCAGATTTCTTTTGCATGTGAGAATCTCCTAATTTCAAAGCTGGTAGATGAACACTGAGGGTCAAGCGGAGCCAGCCTGCACCCTGTGCTTGGGTTTTCTGAGATTTGGAGAACATCACGTATGGATTGACAGGGAGAGTGCTTGGTTCAGGCAAGGAACTCTGTGTTCCCAGGCGCTGAGTTTGAGAGTCCCAGTAGGCAGGGCGCTGGGGCTCTGGGAGGTGGGCGGGTCTGGTGTTCTGCCTGAGCCAGTTCCTGAGGGAGTGCTTGGAGAGGGGCCAAGGAGGCAGGCCCTTGTGACCCCAGTGTTCTGTCCCCACTCCCACCCCGTGTGTTTCAGAGGCCCCTCGGTTTGAGTCCATCATGGAAGACGTGGAGGTGGGGGCTGGGGAGACTGCACGCTTCGCAGTGGTGGTTGAGGGGAAACCGCTGCCGGACATCATGTGGTTCAAGGTCAGAGGATGATGAAGGCCTCAGCGGAGTCCTGGCCAGGAGCTTGGGGAGAGGGGAGGAGGGATTTCCTAGGGGCATGGGAGGGGTCCTGCAGCCTTAGGAGGAGGCGGGCCTGGGCAGAGAAGAGCAAAGGTGTTGTCAGAGGTGTGGTTAGGAGAAGGAAGGGGGACCCAGGGGTGCTGGGTAACTCTGGTGTGGGGTTGAGGAACCAGGGGACTAATTGGGGTGCAGGGCTATTACGGGGAGATAAGGGTGGAGCTGATTCTGGGTCCTGGGATGAGCAAGGTCCCTGGGGCAGGGATGATGCTGGGCCCCGAGGTAGGGAGGTCCCTGGCCCTCAGGTAGGGATGAGCCTGGGTCTCTGGCCTGGGGGTCCAGCTGGGTCCCAGGTGGAGGGGGAACCCAGGTCCCAGGCTGGAGGTGACGGCCAGCTCTGCAGGACGAGGTGCTGCTGACCGAGAGCAGCCACGCGAGCTTTGTGTACGAGGAGAACGAGTGCTCCCTGGTGGTGCTCAGCACCGGGGCCCAGGATGGAGGCGTCTACACCTGCACCGCCCGGAACTTGGCTGGCGAAGTCTCCTGCAAAGCAGAGTTGGCTGTGCGTTCAGGTGGGCTGGAGTTCAAGGGGAGAAGGGCTCAGCGCTCACCCCCAGGAATCTGACCTGAGTCCCTCACCAGGAACCGCTCACCCAGCCCTTTACTCCTTGACCACAGCGTCTGCCAGCCCCTGCTCCCCGCCTCGGGCCCCCACCATTCTTGCTTCTCTTCCCTCTCCTCTTCCTTCTGCCTGCCTGTCCCAGTCTCTTCTCTCATTCCTCTCTTGCCCTCCCCACCTAACACCAGGCATCTCTTCCCCAGCTCAGGCAGCTATGGAGGTGGAGGGGGTCGGGGAAGATGAGGACCAGAGAGGAAGGAGACTCAGCGACTTCTATGACATCCAGCAGGAGATCGGCAGGTGTGGGGCCAGGAGGGGGTGTGGTGTCTGGGGGCCCCCCCGAGAGGCTGGCTCTGAGGCCAGGAGGAAGTGGAGGGCTGGGGCCGCAGCGACGCCTGGGCCCCATCCTCTCCCCGTGTCATCACCCAGGGGTGCCTTCTCCTACCTGCGCCGCGTGGTGGAGCGCAGCTCCGGCCTGGAGTTTGCGGCCAAGTTCATCCCCAGCCAGGCCAAGCCCAAGGCATCGGCGTGGCGGGAGGCCCGGCTGCTGGCCCGGCTCCAGCATGACTGTGTCCTCTACTTCCATGAGGCCTTCGAGAGGCGCCGGGGGCTGGTCATTGTCACCGAGCTGTATCCTGGGACAGGCTGGGCGGGTGGGGGACCCATGGCCTGAATGATGGTCCTTGTTGTAGCCAATTAGCAACATGTTTTATACCTTACCAAGTAGTCCCGTTGACAGCTGGGACGGTCTGATACCTTTATAGAATGTTCCCATTGGCAATTGGGAGTTCTGAAGACATCTTATAAATACTCACAGAGTGGAGTCTGGAGACTCCTGCAAAAACCAACATTTTCAGCCCTTTTTTTTTTATTATTTTAAACTTACATAGCACTTACTATGTGCCTGACAGTGTTCTAAGAGTTTTACAAATATTAACCTATTTAATCCTCATGTATACATATCTCACGGAATTTTTTTATCCCCATTTTATGGATGGTGAAACTGAGGTACAGAGAGGTTAAGTAACTCACTTGAGGTGACACAGCTAACAAAGGGCGTGTGATTTTTGTCATGAAATGCAGACACAGTGTGTCTGAACATTTGAAGTGACCCCGTTTCAGATGAGCACCAATCCCTGGCTTTACTGGGAGGCCGTTTGCATAAAGAATGGGTTTTATCCTTTCACGAGAGCTGTGGTTAAGCAGGCACACTGTGATAGGGTGCGGGGTCATCTGCTTGCCACTCCCACTAAGAGGGTGACCATGTCCTTCACACCGGCCCCCCAGTCTGCACTGTTAGAACCGAAACTGCAGCAAAATGACCAATTATTTACATGTCCGGGACCTTCTGGGTCATCCTCAAATAGAGTCAAGAAGTTCCATCCACAGTGAGTAAAGTTCTGCTCTAAGTTGATCCTTGTAAATACCTCACAGGGTTGGCGAGGAGATTTCATCCCCATTTTACGCCTGAGGAAACCTAGGCTCAGAGAGGTTAGGTGATCTACCAAAGATGCCACAGCAAGTGAGAGTTCACGCAGGGTTGTCCCATCCGTGCCCCCAGATGACAGGGGGAAGGAGGAAGACACAGTCGCTGTCTGGTATCAGATGAGCTCTAAGGGGAAGGAGAGCCTGTGCTGAGCCGGGATCTGACTTGGGCTCCGGGGGTGGAGGGCAGTGCTCAGGGAGGTCTGGCGGTTGGCACTGGTCACTGTTCTCCTTGATCCGGGACACAGATGCACAGAGGAGCTGCTGGAGCGAATGGCCAGGAAACCCACCGTGTGTGAGTCTGAGGTGAGGGCAGGGGTGGTCGGGGTCAGGCTGGGCACTAGCGTCCACCCACCTGAGTGGTGAGAACGGACGGGTGGGTCCGGGGCATGCCCTCTGGGCCCATGAATAAGCCAGGGCGGTGCTGGAGAGCGCTGTTAGGCAGGTAGCAGAGCCCCCCTCCCCCAACAGACCAGACCCCTGCCCTGGGACTTGCACTGTCCTCTGTAAATCTCAGCATACCCACCCTGGCCCCTAACCCTATTGTTTCCCAGTCTTTCCCATATAAACATTCCTCAGACATTTCTCCCAGAATGAGCCCCACCTAGACTCTATTCAGTCTCACTGCTGTCCTGCCATGTAAGGCTGTACAAGTTGTGCACTGCACAGTTCTTTTTCTTATAATGTAAATGGCTCCCTCCTATAATTTTTGCTCTGCCCAACCTGTGTAGCTGTACATGGAAACCCTGGATCTCAGCAACCCCAAACCTATCTTTGAACCCCCTCCATCAGCCATCTGAAGGCCACTTTCAAGGCATAGCCTGACCTCTTCCCACAGCCCTGGTGGTGATCAAACATAATACCCCACCCTTCCCCCATGGACTCTGGGCCTCCTGTTTCCCCAGATCCGGACCTACATGCGGCAGGTGCTAGAGGGAATATGTTACCTGCACCAGAACCACGTGCTGCACCTGGATGTCAAGGTGAGGTGCAGGTGGGGGCTGGGGAGCAGGCAGCCCCTGGGGGAGCCAGGCAGTGGGGTGTCCTCCCCGCTTCGCTCAGCTCCCACGCCTCGCCTGTCCTGCAGCCCGAGAACCTGCTGGTATGGGATGGCGCAGAGGGAGAAGAGCAGGTAAGGATCTGTGACTTTGGGAACGCCCAGGAGCTGACTCTGGGGGAGCCCCAGTACTGCCAATACGGCACACCCGAGTTCGTGGCGCCCGAGATTGTCAACCAGACCCCTGTGTCCGGCGTCACTGACATCTGGTAATGTTGGCATCCTAGGCCGCTGGGGTGGGCCAGGCAGCTTCCATCAGTGCCATGCCGGGGACTTGCTCCCTGGCAGAGAGGAGCTTTCCTAAGCCAGGTTCCTGCTCTGACAGTTGGCTGGTGGCATTGCGTATGGTGTCTTCTGCCCATGTTTCTACCTGCCCCTCATCCATCAGAGCTGACCCAGTCACTCAAGGCCTCAGCCCTCGCAGGCCTTGGCTCCTTGGCCCCCTGGGTGCTGGGCCTCCTGCTCTGCAGCCACCTTGCCTCCCCCCAGTGAGGCCGGCATGGTCCCTTGGTTTCCTGGGCTGGCCCTGCTGTGACCCTTGACTCCTCCAGGGATGTCCAGCCCTCTGGATTGACAGTCCTCCATGAGGGAGGCACCCCTGAGCCCATTGTCCATGGCAGTGTGCACGGGGAACACCTTCTCTCTAGATGAGCAGTAGAAGAGAACTGGGAACTGGGCGGTCCTCTGACCCACCCACTCTCCTTCCCCCCCAGGCCTGTGGGTGTCGTCGCCTTCCTCTGGTAAGGACCCCTCTGCGCGGGAACCCCAGTCTCCCCCAGTCTCCTAGCAGGCCCACCCCTAACACTACAGCCCACCCCTTCTCTTCCACACCCTGCTCCTTCCTGCACGGCGAGGGGCCTCGTGTGTGTGCAGGTGGATGCACCAGTCTGCGTGTCTCAGCCCTGTCCCCCACCATGTTCTTCCATAAGGGGCGGGCACACTGGGGGGCTGGGCAGAGAGGGACCAGTGCAGGCTCCCTGCCATTTGGGCAAGGCACAAGGTCTGAGTGTGCAGAACAGGACCTAGAGGGCGAGGCTCGGGCTCGGGGAGGGCGTCTCCCCTTGGCACAGACTCCTCACCTCAGGGACAGGCTGCACTGGAGGAGGGGCAGCACAAGTCTTCTGAAGCGTGGGCCCAGGGCGGGACCTGGTTGCCCAGGTCTCAAGGCAGTCTTGCCCCCTGTCTGTGTAGGGGTGAGGCAAGAGTCTGAAACACCACACCCTGCCCAGTTTCACAGCCTCTGCCTTCCCCGAAGCCCCGGGGCTTCCACCGGGTCCTGGCCCGTGTCCCTACGTGGTCTCTGCGGCAGCCCCGGGCTCCTGCCGGCCCCCTTATGCCAGCCCTCTCCACCCCTGCAGCCTGACAGGAATCTCCCCATTCGTTGGGGAGAATGACCGGACAACGCTGATGAACATCCGCAACTACAATGTGGCCTTCGAGGAGACCACGTTCCTGAGCCTCAGCCGCGAGGCCCGCGGCTTCCTCATCAAAGTGCTGGTGCAGGACCGCCTGTGAGTACGAGGCCCCGGGGTGCCGCCACTGCAGAGTCCTCATGCCCCCTTCCTGCCCAAGCCTCTGCCCTAGACGTTCACTCACCCAATTCCTGAGGACCCCGTTTTCCCAAACATCTATGGCCTGAAGGAATGCATGATAAATCCCTTCTTGACCCTCGTTCCCTTCCAGGAGGCCTACCGCAGAGGAGACCCTGGAACATCCTTGGTTCAAAGTGAGTGTAATCCTGCAAAGTTGTGGTAGAAGAGGTGGAGGGAGAAAGAACGTTATTAACAGCTCCGTTTATTGAGGACCTACTGTGTGCCGTAACCATGATAGGCATTTCATATACATGCAGTCTATTAGCCGCACAACAGCTGGGCAAAGGAAGGTATTATTGCTCCCATTCTGTTGATGAGGACACTGAGGCTCAAGTTGGGCTATCATGGACTCCAAGGCACAGGTCTACCCCACCCGCCCCAGTCCTGGGGGTCCTCATCGGGGTTCTCCCAGACTCTCGAGACCAGGCCTGGTCCTCCTACTCCTGTGTGTCCACCTCTGTCCTGCACTGGTCCCACACACTGTGGTTGGTGGGTGGCCTGGCTGGCTTGGCCTCTTGGCTTTGAGCTCCACGTGGGCAGAGTTCTCACTCATTCATCTGCAGGGCACAGTGCCAGGTTAGGGGGAGAGAGCCGTGTCAGCAAATGACCCAGAAAGATCAACTGGATAAACCGTCCATTGAGTGATGTGCTGGTCAACTGAGGCTGAGGTCATTCTGGTATCTGTCTTTGGAGTATGAGCCTTGTGTATCACATCAAAAACGAGCTCTGGAAAGGGCTGCCTGGGTGGGTGGCTGAGGAGAGCATCTGCCTTGGTCTGGCCCACCAGGGCTCCAGATGTCTGGGGCGCTGGCTCTACATGGAGACAGATGGTGAGCTGGGGAGCAGGGCCAGGCCAGGCGCCTAAGCACAGGCCTCCCCGAGCAGCCAGGATGCAGGACAGGGCCCTGAGCCCTGGTTCAGGCTCCGATGCTCACCCCAGGAGCCAGATTCTCTGCCTCTCCACTTGGTTCAGGGAAGTTGTCCCCACGTGGGCACCTGGGCTGTGGGAGTTATTGTGACAGATCCAAGGGGAAGGGGACCCGCAGGAGCCCAGATTTAATGCTGCTCGGTCCACTGTCCCCTCCTGTGGACTTTGTCTCTCCATTGCCAAACCTTGAGGGTCCAGGTCGACGGAGGACTCCCCCTCAGGCCCTCTTTCCCGGGTTTTCAGACACAGGCAAAGGGCGCCGAGGTGAGCACGGACCACCTGAAGCTGTTCCTCTCCCGGCGGAGGTGGCAGGTGAGCCGAGCTGGGCCCTGCCTCTGTGCCTCTCCCTCCTCCCTCTGCAGCCTTCTCCTCTAACCCTGCCTTTTTCTATCATGTGCCCTCACCTCCTGCTCATCCATCTTCATCCACTTTTGATTCTCTCAACTCCCAGCGTGCTTCCTGTCCCTGACCCTCTGCCTGCCTCAGGCCTTCTCCCCTGGGGCTGAGGAAGGACCCGAGGGCTCCCTCAGGTCTGACTCTAGTATCCTGTCTCCAGCGCTCACAGATCAGCTACAAGTGCCACCTGGTGCTGCGCCCCATCCCCGAGCTGCTGCGGGCACCCCCAGAGCGGGTGTGGGTGGCCGTACCCAGAAGACCACCCCCCAGTGGGGGTCTCTCGTCCTCCTCCGACTCTGAAGAGGAGGAGCTGGAGGAGCTGCCATCTGTGCCCCGGCCACTGCAGCCCGAGTTCTCGGGCTCCCGGGTGTCCCTCACTGACATTCCCACTGAGGAGGAGGCCCTGGGGGCCCCAGAGGCTGGGGCTGCCACCCCCATGGACTGGCAGGAGCAGGGAAGAGCCCCCTCTCAGGACCAGGAGGCCCTGAGCCCTCAGGCTTCCCCTTCCCCAGGCCAGGAGCCGCCAGCTGGGCTCAGCCCCCGGCGGGGGGAGCTCCGGAGGGGCAGCTCAGCTGAGAGCGCCCTGCCCCGGGCCGGGCCGAGGGAGCCGGGCCGGAGCCTGCATAAGGCAGCATCCGTGGAGCTGCCGCAGCGCCGGAGCCCCAGCCCGGGGGCCACCCGCCTGACCCGGGGAGGCCTGGGCGAGGGCGACTATGCCCAGAGGCTGCAGGCCCTGCGCCAGCGGCTGCTGCGGGGGGGCCCTGAGGATGGCAAGGTTAGCGGCCTCAGGGGCCCCCTGCTAGAGAGCCTAGGGGGCCGTGCCCGGGACCCCCGGCTGGCGCGGGCCGCCTCCAGTGAGGCAGCACCCCACCACCAGCCCCCACCCGAGACCCGGGGCCTGCAGAAGAGCAGCAGCTTTTCCCAGGGGGAGGCGGAGCCCCGGGGCCGGCACCGCCGGGCTGGGGCACCCCTCGAGATCCCGGTGGCCCGGCTTGGGGCCCGCAGGCTACAGGAGTCTCCTTCCTTGTCTGCCCTCAGTGAGGCTCAGCAACCCAGCCCTGCTCGGCCCAGCGCCCCCAAACCCAGTGCCCCCAAGTCTTCAGAACTTCCTGCCACCACACCCAGTGATACTCCCCAGCCTTTGGCACCCCGGCCTGCCCAAGAGAAGCCCCCAGAGTCCATGCCAGAACCCGTCCCAGGCTCCAAGCCTGCACAACCCCCCGTGGCTCTGCAAACCCCAGCGCCCCCACTCACACCCTATGCACAGATCATGCAGTCACTCCAGCTGCCAGGCCACGTGCCAAGCCCCCCGCAGACCCCTGCAGCCCCTCCACTGGAGCCCAAGCCCCACCCGGCAGTGTTCGCCAGGGTGGCCTCCCCCGCTCCGGGAGGCCCCGAGAGGCGTGTTCCTTTGGCCGGGGCTCCCCCAGTGCTAGCCGAGAAAGCCCGGGTCCCCACCGTGCCCCGAAGGCCAGGTAGCAGTCTTAGCAGCAGCATCGAGAACCTGGAGTCGGAGGCCGTGTTCGAGGCCAAGTTCAAGCGCAGCCGTGAGTCGCCCCTGTCGCGGGGGCTGCGGCTGCTGAGCCGCTCGCGCTCGGAGGAGCGCGGCCCCTTCCGCGGGGCCCAGGAGGAGGACGGCATGTACCGGCCCAGCCCAGCGGGGACCCCGCTGGAGCTCGTGCGCCGGCCCGAGCGCTCCCGCTCCGTGCAGGACCTCAGGGCAGTCGGCGAGCCGGGCCTCGTGCGCCGCCTCTCACTGTCGCTGTCCCAGCGTCTGCGGCGGACCCCGCCGGCGCAGCGCCACCCGGCCTGGGAGGCCCGCGGCGGGGACGGGGAGAGCTCGGAGGGCGGCAGTTCGGCGCGGGGCTCCCCGGTGCTGGCGGTGCGCAGGCGGCTCAGCTCCACGCTGGAGCGGCTCTCCAGCCGCTTGCAGCGCAGCGGCAGCAGCGAGGACTCGGGCGGCGCGTCGGGCCGCAGCACGCCGCTGTTCGGACGGCTGCGCAGGGCCACTTCCGAGGGCGAGAGTCTGCGGCGCCTTGACCTCCAGCACAACCAGCTGGCCGCCCAGGCAAGCGCCACCACGCCTTCCGCGGAGTCCCTGGGCTCCGAGGCCAGCGGCACGTCGGGCTCCTCCGGTGAGGAGGGGCAGAGTGGCGTGTGGATGTGTGAACAGTGTGGAGGGGTGGGGGTGCCCGTCTGGGATGACAGGTGCAGGGTGCTGAAGAGGGCGGGGTGCACTGGAGAGGCTCTGGGAGGAGGAGAGGGACTGAGACATCCACCAGGAAGAGGCTGGGAGATGCTGGAGGCCCTGAGGATGAACTTGGCAGAGCTGGAGCCACAGAAGGCTAAGGGCAGAGGCTGGCAGGGGAGCAGGCTGGGGTGGCGGCTGAGGGCTGCAGGGAAGTGGGAGCATCCTGGGACTGGCTGGGCACGTGCTCATGGGCCTGGGTCTTCCCAGCTCCTGGGGAAAGCCGAAGCCGGCTGCGCTGGGGCTTCTCTCGGCTGCGGAAGGACAAGGGGTCGCATCCAAGCCTCTCTGCCAGCATCCAGGAGGACCTGGGTCACCAGTACGTGCGCAGCGAGTCAGGTAATGGAGGCCTGCTGGGTGAGCAGCGCCTGCCCCACCCCAGAGGACAGTCCTAGCTGATAGGGAAATGACCTGCCTTCAGGAGCCCGGCAGTGGTGGGAGGGGCCCAGAGTCACAAACACAAGGACAGCAACATCAATAATAATAACCACAGCTGCCCTTAGTTAGCAGTGCCAAGTGTCCTGTTAAGCACCACAAGCACTGCCTCACTCAGCCCTCCCACACTGTTTGGGGGCTACTTTTCTCATCCCCATTGCACAGGTAGGGATACTGAGGCTCAGCATGCAGCCGCTTGTCCAGGTCACAAAGCTGGTAGTAAGCAGAGCCGCCAGAGATGGGCTGTGTGCCTCTCTGCAGCCAGACGCCAGAAGGGGCTTCGGGATACCACACTAATGCTTTTCTTTGGCTGGTCTCCTCCCTCGTGGGAAGGTCTCTGTCTCTGGGTGTCACTGTGAAGTAGCTGAGATAGGGCTCCCTGGCCCCCACAGCCCCCTCGAGATGTGTGTATGCTTGAACGTCCACTCAAAGACACCCTCTTCCAGCCTAGAGGCCCACAATCTGGACTGTGTCCCCAGTTCTCCATTTCTCTACAGCCCTGAAGATCTGCCTGCCTCACCCCGTCCCTCTGCCCTCACAGAAGGCACTTCTGGGCTCTTTGCTGGAGGGACGGGAGCTCGGGTATATGCCCTGGTCTATTTCTCAGCCCGAGGGTCCTGGGGCTGCAGGGAGGGGACCCACTTGGGGTCGCCCTGGTCCCCCACCTGAAAAGGGGGCATTACTCAAGGACTCCAGGAAAAGGCTTTGGGAGGCCAGGCTTCCGGGACCAGCATGCAGGAAAGGAGCGGGCCCACCAGGCCAGCCTGCGTACCGGATCTTTATCAGTCACCCATTCTCTTCTGCCCGTTTCCTGATAAAACTCCTCAACCATGCCTCAGCTAGGCTTGAGGTGACCGTGTCTGGCTTTGGCCAGGGGAGTTGGGGCATCTTTCTTGAGGCAGTGGAGGTGGGAGTGAGTGAAGAGGATGGATTGAGGCCAGCTGGTGGGGGCAGGGGTGGAGGAGGGGGAAAGAGAGAGAGAAGTCAGCACAGAGGCCTGGGGACAGCTGATCCCTTCCCACCTGGGTCCTCCCTCCCAGCTCCGTTTTGCTTGTGCAGCTGATTCCTGCCTGCTGAGGCAGTGTCCCCTTACCTCCTCCTCTCCCCCCTCCCGGCAGGAAGAGGGCTTTCCCGTGTCCACTTTACCACCTATGGCCAGCCCTGGGGGTTTTGGGGTGGGACTGGCAGAGCTGGGCTGGGGTCCCCTTTCACCTCTGCTCCTGACTTCCCTCTCTCTCCCCACCACCCAGTACCTTCACTTGGTCTGGAGGCCCATTGATGAAACTTGATGTTGTAGGACCCCTCCTTGGGGAACACAGGGATACAGTGGGAAGAGGGGGCCACACTACTGTCATGGTCATCCAGTCCTGCTAAGCATTCCTCTCCTGCCCAGCTCATCCCCACTCCGCTCCTGGTTCTTTAGACAGGCCATAGCTGGGGCTCCCAGGGGTATCTACCGCTCAGCTTTCTCTGCCCATGTGAAAAAAATCCACCCCCCTCCACCCCTCCCCCAGTGACCAGGACCAAATTGGGATTTTTCTAAAGAGACATTCCCAGGGAGCAGGAATGCAGACCCTCGTGGCACTAGGGAGCCACAGGCCGGCTGCCCTGGAGCAAGACGTTGGCCTGTCCGCAGCCCCGGCCTGGGCCCGTCACCAGCCAGCTGCGAAGCCAGCTTTGCTGAGACAGCCTCTTTCTTTGGGGGTCTGCATGTGGCTTTTCTGCTAGGCATATTAACAAGCTAATAATCACAACAACAATAAGAGCTAATATTTGCAAGCCCTTATAATATGTCAGACACATGCTAAGCACTTTATATGCCTCTTAATTCTCACAACAACCCACTGAGCTTGGTGTTATTATTTTCCTCAGTTTACAGACAAGACATGGTCCAAGGTCATGCAGATACCATGTCTCTCGCCATTCAAAAGCTCTCACCACTTAGCTGACCTGAAAGAATATTTGAGTCTAGGCTGGTCTGCCCAGACCCCAGGGGGGACGAGGAGTGGGGGAGGCTGGCGCACATCCAGGGTCTGTCTCCCGTCTGCCCAGACTTCAGCTCTTTTGAGATTGCACATTTTGATTGAACGTTGTGTTCAATTCCAGAGTCTTCCCTCAGCTCACCAGCTCCTCTCACTTGCCCTGTCGTGCCCCAGACGGAGTGGGTATCGCAGGATCTTAACCATTACAGTTTTTCAATATTTATTTGTTTTTATTTTGCTTAACAAATGCTCATAGGGCACTTAGTGCCAGGCCCCTCTCTAAGCAATTTACAAACAGATGAGGTGGTCAGCATCTTTAGGGGTCAGTGAAAGGAAAAGATAGTTCTAAACACAGTGAGTGCCTGGGAAAGTGATGCTCACCCCAGAGAAAATTCTCGAAGGCACGGTGTGGGGTTCAACTTCCCACATCTGACTGGGAAGAGACCACCTTCCACTCTGCTCCCCAGCTCTCACATGCCTCCTCCCCTCACTCAGCAGTGAGTGAGCCAGGGTCCCTGCAGACCCGTGGCTGTCTTTGCTCTCCCTCCAGACTTCCCCCCAGTTTTCCACATCAAACTCAAGGACCAGGTGCTGCTGGAGGGAGAGGCAGCCACCCTGCTCTGCCTGCCGGCGGCCTGCCCTACACCCCACATCTCCTGGATGAAAGGTGAGGAGGTCACTTCTCCACAGAGAGGCACAAGTGGCCCCAAGCCCAGGGGGGCTCGGGATGGGGAGGGGGCTGCCTCACTCAGCAGCCCCTCCTGCTCCTCCCTCCGTCAGACAAGCAGTCCTTGCAGTCAGAGCCTTCAGTGATCATCGTGTCCTGCAAAGATGGACGGCAGCTGCTGAGCATCCCCCGGGTGGGCAAGCGGCATGCTGGGCTCTATGAGTGCTCTGCCACCAATGTCCTAGGCAGCATCACCAGCTCCTGTACCGTGGCTGTGGCCCGTGAGCCGGGGGCAGGGACCAAGGCGGGCAGGGATGGGGGATCATGGGGTGGGGCTTGGTGGGGCCCCAAGCTGGGACATGGGGGCTCACTGGGGTTCCCCTCCTCTTGCTAGGCATCCCAGGAAAGCTAGCTCCTCCCGAGGTGCCCCAGACCTACCAGGACACAGCGCTGGTGCTCTGGAAACCAGGAGACAGCCGGGCACCTTGCACGTACACACTGGAGCGACGGGTAGATGGTGAGGGACGGAGCAGGCTGGGGGGGACGGGGTGGCAGGTGGGAGGTGGAGAAGCCAGGGAGACAAGGGCCCTCCCCAGGCAGAGGTCCCCTCCCTGGGCTCCTCACAGATAGCACTGGGAGCTTGGGCCACCCCTTCTGTGGACTCAGCCCCTCCCCATGCTGCCTGCAGGGGAGTCCTCCTGGCACCCAGTAAGCTCAGGCATCCCCAACTGTTACTACAACGTGACCCACCTACCAGTCGGTGTGACCGTGAGGTTCCGTGTGGCCTGTGCCAACCGTGCTGGGCAAGGGCCCTTCAGCAATCCTTCTGAGAAGGTCCTCGTCAGGGGCACGCAAGGTCAGTGGGACGGGGTGGAGGGTGGCCAGAGAAGAAAGGGGACTCTGAGCCCAGGGTCCACCCCCTCCTTGGAGCACCACTGTTTTGCCCCCCCGGGTGCCCTAATGATGATTTTCTTTGTCTCCCCTTAGATTCCTCAGCTCTGCCATCCGCTGCTCACCGAGACGCCCCTGTTACCTCAGGGCCAGCCAGGGCCCCGCCTCCTGACTCTCCTACCTCACTGGCCCAGTCCCTGACCCCAACCCCGGCTCCTGCTCCCACAGCCCCCCAGTCAGCCACTCCCAGCCCCTCATCTCCCCCACCACCACCCAGCCAGGCCTTGTCCTCACTCAAGGCTACAGGTCCACCGCCCCAAACCCCCCCACGAAAGCACAGGGGCCTGCAGGCTGCCCAGCCAGCAGAGCCCACCCCACCCAGTGCCCAGGTCACTCCAAGTGAGCCCAAGTCTTCCTTCCCTGACACTGGGACCCCGACCCCAGCCTCTGCCCCGCAAGGGGTTAAACCAGCATCTTCCTCGACTCCCCTGTATATGGTGACCTCCTTTGTGTCTGCACCACCAGCCCCTGAGCCCCCAGCCCCCGAGCCCCCTCCTGAGCCCACCAAGGTGACTGTGCGGAGCCTCGGCCCAGCCAAGGAAGTGGTCGGCTCTCCGGGGCCGGAGGGCACCACTCTTCGACAGGGCCTTCCTCAGAAACCCTACACCTTCCTGGAGGAGAAGGCCAGGCAAGAAGGGCTGGAGAAAGGAAGGGGTACAGAGGGGGCAGTGGGTGGAAGGTCGGGAACACAAGGATTCAGAGAGAAGACCAGACGGCCCTGGCCAGGATCGGGGAGGTGCTGAGATCTGGGTCCTCAGCACTACTGAGTTCAGATTGTCTCTGTGCCAGGCCCCATGCTAAGTCTTTAGCCATAAGATCCCATTTAATCTTCACAACTCTGAGAGGGAGACACTGCGTTATCCTCATCCCCCGTTTCACAGACGGGAAACCGAGCTTAGAAAGGTTCTGGGATTTGCCCACGGTACAGAGCCCGTGAGTGGCAGAGCTGGGGCCCGAACCCAGGCTCCTAGGGTTGAACTCCGGAGCCCCAACTTGGAACCACTGCGTTCTCGCCCCCAGGGTCCCTGCTCCTCTCCCACTCAGCCCTCACAACGAGGTGTCCCACTCTCTCCTCTGAGCCTGTGATGTCCCCCGACACACAGGGGCCGCTTCGGCGTAGTGCGGGCCTGCCGGGAGAACGCCACGGGGCGGACCTTCGTGGCCAAGATCGTGCCCTATGCAGCTGAGGGCAAGCGTCAGGTCCTGCAGGAGTACGAAGTGCTGCGCACGCTGCACCACGAGCGGCTCATGGCCCTGCATGAGGCCTACATCACCCCACGTTACCTCGTGCTCATTGCTGAAAGCTGCGGCAACCGGGAACTCCTCTGTGGGCTCAGCGACAGGTAGCTGGACCTTCTGAGCAGACAAGGGACAAGAGTAGGGGGAGGTGGGCTGGGAGATCACCTGCTTCCCCGGGCTCCCCAGGTTCCGGTATTCGGAGGACGACGTGGCCACGTACGTGGTACAGCTGCTGCAAGGCCTGGACTACCTCCATGGTCGCCACGTCCTGCACCTGGACATCAAGCCCGACAACCTGCTGCTGGCCCCGGACAACGCCCTCAAGATCGTGGACTTCGGCAGTGCCCAGCCGTACAACCCCCAGGCCCTGCGGCCCCTTGGCCATCGCACGGGCACACTGGAGTTCATGGGTGAGGTCACCAGGCCAGGCAGGGTGGGGGATGGGGTACTGCCAAAAGGGCAGCAGCCAGGGCTCACCCCACTTCACCCACCCATGTACCATTTATTGAGTGCTTACTGTATGCATGCAATGAACTAAGTCCCCTTCATGGATATTTTTCAATTTATCTTTACAGCAGTGCTGGAGATTGGCATGATATTACTCCTATTTTACAGAGGACGAAACAGAGGCCCAGTGAGGCTAAATATTTGTCCAAAATCAGAGTTATAAACGTAAAGCCAGGATTTGAGGAAGCTGGAAAGACAGGAGAATCAATTATTAATTTATATAAATAAGGAAAACCAGCTCCCATTTAGCTACCTGCTAAATACTTTATGTTCATTATCTCTATTCTGTAGAGTTATTCTACAAGCCACACTTTACAGATGAGGAAATGGAGAGCCAGGCACGTTTAGTACATTGCCCAGGGCCCCATCACTGCAAGGGGCAGGCCTGGGACTCAAGCCAGCCGGGCTGATTTCAAGGGCTCTTAATCTTGGTGTTGGCCACACTCTGAGTGGGCGCCCTACCTCGGAGCTGACCCCAGGGAGCTGGTGACCCTTGTTCTCCACTCCTCCACAGTTCTGGGGACACCCCCATTCAGTGCCTGGGCTCATTCCTCAGGTGCCCCACATCTCCCCTGGGAGCCACCCCCACTCCCACCCTGCCTGCTGGCATCTAGGGCCTGCGGTTCCAGTTGTATTCATGGTCTGGTGACCTGGACATTGTCCAGCTCCTCAAGTCCCCAGGGGCCTCCCCTGCCTCTGCCCGCTCCTCTGCCCGCTCCCCTGCCACCACCGGAAAGCTGGTTCAACTGGGCCTCTGTCTCCTGTCAGCTCCTGAGATGGTGAAGGGAGAACCCATCGGCTCTGCCACGGACATCTGGGGAGTGGGTGTCCTCACTTACATCATGTGAGTGTCCCCAGGACCCCCTCTGGCTACACCCTCTCCCCCTCCCCCCCCCCGGGCGCACACACACTCACGCACACGTGTGTGTGGACCCAGGTGCCAGTAGCCCTGTCCCTGAGTGCTGTGCCCCTCAGAAGCCCCACACTGATGTCCCCCTGGGCCTGGGAGTTGACCCTCAGTCTGCGTGTGTCAGCTGAACTGTCTCCACCACAGGCTCAGTGGGCGCTCCCCGTTCTATGAGCCAGACCCCCAGGAGACAGAGGCTCGGATTGTGGGGGGCCGCTTCGATGCCTTCCAGCTGTACCCCAACACCTCCCAAAGCGCCACCCTCTTCTTGCGAAAGGTCCTCTCAGTACATCCCTGGTGAGTGGGCCCCACACCCGCCAACCCCACAGTATCACCTGCCCTGACCCAGCCAGTGCCGTAAGATCCCCCACCTCCTCCCTTGCTGCCACCTCTGCTCCTAAATGGTTGCACTACCCACCAATGAAAGCCCATCAGAGCCCTTTGACATACGCAGAGTCACTGCCCATTCCAGATATGGGGAAACTGAGCCCCAGAGTGCCCAATATCACTCACTAGGGATGAATCCAGGATTGGGGCACGGATCCCTGGGAGGGCAGAGCCGTCCCTCCAGGCTCACCGTCCCTGGCTCGCCTGGCAGGAGCCGGCCCTCCCTGCAGGACTGCCTGGCCCACCCGTGGCTGCAGGACGCCTACCTGATGAAGCTGCGCCGCCAGACGCTCACCTTTACCACCAACCGGCTCAAGGAGTTCCTGGGCGAGCAGCGGCGCCGCCGGGCCGAGGCCGCCACGCGTCACAAGGTGCTGCTCCGATCCTACCCCGGCAGCCCCTAGCGCTCGGACCGCAGCCCGGCCTCCTCGGGCTTCGACTCGGGTTCCCGCTGACGCCGCGGGACATTCCAGGGCCCACGCTGAGCCGGCTGGGCCCGGGGCTTCGGACACCACCAGCAGCAACATCCGGCCGGGCTATTACCTCATGGACCTGCGGGGACAGAGGCCCCGGGCTTTGCTGACGTGACCCCGGCCGGCCGGAGCCAGAGTGGGAGACCGTTGGCCAGGCTGGGCGGGGTCGGGAGCAGGAAGAGGGGCAAGAAGGGAATGGGGAAGTGAGGAGGAAAAGAAGCGGAAGGATACGGAGGGGAGACTCTAGGAAGGTGGTGGGGGTGGGGGACAGTGCATCTGGGGCAGGACCGTCCGAGGAGGGTGTGAGTGGCTGGAGAGAGGAAAAGGCAGGGCCCAGGGTGTCAAGGCCATGGGCCGGGAGTGACTGTCAGTGAAGCAGGGGCAGGACGTGGAGACAGTGCCAGGGAGCCAAAGGCAGCATGTGAGAGAGGGCCGCGAGGTGGGGGAGGGGGAGGAGAGAGGACTCAGGAGGGGGTGAGCGGGCCAGCAGCCAGCATCCCGGAAGGAGGGGAAGGAGGAGGGCGGAGGGCAGAGGCTGGAGGCAGTGGGCACTGAAGCTAGTGCTCTCCTCCCGTCCCAGTGGACGCAGCTGTGGGCGCTCTGTGCTGGCCCCAGGATGTCCCCACCACCCCTCCGTGGCCTTTGCCCTTCTTCCCATTCGTATTTATTTATTTATTGACTTTTATGAAATTTCCCTTCCATCCAATCCCTATTGCCCATGTTGTCCTGACCATCCCCCCAGCCATCCAGCTGTCTGTGCAGCTGTCTGTCTGTCTGTCACAAGGAAAATAAAAACGGCAAGCAGCAGGACCTGTGTGTGGTCTATGGGGAGGGATGGCTGAGGGTGCTGGGGGTGTTGGGACGGGGCTCCAGCCTTCTCTGGACCATCGAGAGCCAAGTTATTCCAGCTAGCCCCTTGAGATCTTTCTCCCCTCCTCTGGCCCTCCGGCCCACAATGCTCCCTTGTTCCTGGAGGGAGGAGAGACTTCAGTCTGCTTCTCCCTCTGAAGTTTCTAGAATTCTGGCAGGACCACCAAATCCCTACCACCACCCTCTAACCAGACTCTAGTGGCCCCCACCTCTTACATGTCCCGTCATCACAACTGGAAGATGCTGGGCCCTGGAATGGACAAGCCCACACCCCAGTCCTGCTCAGCCTCCTTCACTCTGTCCAGGAGACAGGCTAGCTCTGGTCCTGACCCCTGGAGCAGAGGGGTTTCCTCATAATGATTGGCAAGAGCGGGTGGTATGAAGAGCTGCAGAGGAGGCCAGGACAGGCCCATGCCCCAGGCTCTCCGAATAGGTCATATGGGCACCAGCTGCCCAGGCAGCTGCAAGCGCTCTGGTCAGCCTGTGTCCTGTGATGGGGCCACAGATGAGCATTTTCCCAGGGCCCAGGGACGCTCATCCTCCTTCTTGTCCCCATAGCAAGCTAGGGGGTCTGCTGTGTGCCAAGGCACCTTGACTCTAGCTGCTTGCTGCAGTGCCACAGAATGGCCACTGGGTCCTAGAACCGAGCTGCCCTGTCCTGAGGTGGGGGGAGGGAGGAGCCGGTTTTTGTATCTAGAGAGACTGTCTCCCCCCATGCCCCTCCCCGCCTTGAAAACTCTGTTCTTGGCCGAGTGAAATGAATAAAGCTTTCCACCACGATCCGGCCTGGTGTGTTGCTAATTGAGGCCGAGGGCCCCTTGGCTGGAGCCTAAACAACCCTTTGCCCAGCCCAGCCTAGCCCAGCCTCTCGGGCTTCTCAGGACCTCAGGGAAGAGGGAAGCCCCATCACCATAAAATAACAGGATGTTAAAGCCAGCTGGAAGGGACCAGAGAGACGCCTTGCCCACCTGTCATTTTAGCGATGAAGATGTACAGTTAGCCTGTGAGAATCTCTGATCCCCTACTCACTGTGAGTGTTTTCATAAAAATGAGGTGCCTGAACTCATATCTTGATAAATGGTAAAACTCCTCTCCCGCCCCCCTCTGATCTTGAGCTCCCTTCCCATCTCCATTGGAAATGGCATGTGAACTGCTGGCTCCAAACCCGGAGGAGCAAAGGTGATTTATGTCGGCAGAGCTGTGTCAAAATTGCTCTGATCAAAAGGTGACAGTCCTCCACAGCTGGGCGGGCAGTTACACCAAATGGAAGCAATGCTCTGCCTGGGGACCTGGCCTGGGCAGCCTGGACTTCGGGCAAGTCTCGGGGGGGGGGGGGGGTGGTTAACAGAACCCCTGCACCCCAGGTAGTCTGATACCCCTATGCACCAGTTTATGCCCCCAAAGGAGCTCGGACAGCCCTAGAGTTGGGGAGTCAGTATTGGTGCCAATCTCCAGGGACAGTGCAGCCCAGCCAGACCATATCATGCCACATGGAGGGGAGGGAGTGGGGGTGGGGTGGCAAGAGGGGATGCTGTTCTCAAAAATCTTTACTGTCCCCTCTAGGTTTATCTCAGTTTACCGCCAGGGGGCACAGTGCAGAAATGACCAATCCTAGACTCCTGGGGCTGGGGGAGAAAGGTGCTTTCGGATTGGTCCTGACAGCCAGGCTGCTCTCTCATAATTGGCTGGATGGACAGTGAAGTCCACGGCTACTCTTGCTTCATTCAGGGACACCCCTACAAACACTTGCACCCCTTAACTGAAGGTGTCCTAGGAGGGGCACGTCGTCTGACTGGGGATTGACGTGAGTGTAAAGCTGCTCCAGCAGGGAGCCTGGGGTCTTGTCTGGTCCTCCCAGGAGCGGGATGGATGCCCTCTGCCCTGGGAGGGGATGGGGCAGCATCCAGCTGCCCAGCTGTCCGGCTGCTGACACCGAGTGCACCCTGCAGCTGTTTGGGTTTCCCCCACTGCAGGCCTGCCCCAGTGGCTGAGCCAGCATCCCAGTCATCCTCAGGCTAAATAAGGAGGCCGCTTAGGTCAGGGGGTGGGGGCTTGGGTCCCCAGGGTTCTTAGGGCAACCACGCCAAACAAGGCAAGGAGGGGAGCGATATATAAAAACCATGGCCAGGGCTGAGCACCTGCCCACGCCCCTACTGTGCCATCTGGAAGGGCTCTGTGCCACCTGCTCCCCAGCTAGTCGACCCAAGTCCTGAAGTCGACCCCCACAGTGAGTCCTGATCCTCAGACCAGCCCCAGATACTCCCACCCCGGAGATATTCTGAATCGGCACGGAAAAAAAGTCTGAAGGCCGAGTCTCTGTGTCAGCCTAGATTCTGTGTTTATTTTGTGCTCCCCAGATGTCCAAAGCTGCTCCGGCCAAAAACGGTGGCTGCAGCCCCGCCTCCGGGATGCACCCTGGATGTCAATGATCTCCAGGTCCAGAAAGGGGCCATTCACATCCAAGCCTCATACTGGGGCCACAGGTGAGGGGGAGCCCTGGAGCCCTCAGGAGGAAGGGAGCTGGAGCTGCAGAAAACGCATTCCTGCATCAGGAGAGAGGTCCTAGTGTCATGGACCACCGGGGTCACTGGACTTCGGAGAGAGTGGTTACTGAGGTGTGGAAGGGTGGCCGACAAGAGAAAACTGTTTCATCAGGGTAATAATTAAGGAGCAACCCCCTTCCTACTCGTCCCCAGGTTTAAGGTTCTAGTGGGTCGAGGGGCAGGGGATCACATGTGGTTGGACAGGGCTGCGGGCGGGCTGGAGCCGTGTCTTGGGAGCTCTGGGCCCTGACCCGGCTCGCGGGCAGGTCGCGGAAGGAGCTGCGCGAGAACGGGCCGCCACGAGTGCTGGAACCGCTGAAGGACGTGGTGCTGATCGAGGGCAGCGCAGCCAACTGACTTGCCGCATTTCGGCTTTCCCGGACCCATTCATCCGCTAGAGAGAGGACGGCAAAGAGCTGCGCGACCGGCCCAAGTATCGTTACATCTTCGAGGATCCTGACGTCCTCGCACTGCTGGTGCGCGATGGCGAGCTGGCAGACCTGGGCCAGTACAGCATCAACGTAACCAACCTCTTCGGCTAGGGCTCCGACTCGGCGCGCAACCTCGTGGAAGGAATGCGCGCCCCGGATGCAGTGCCACTGCGCAGAGCAGCATCACCCCAGGGGCGCCCGCAGCTGGGTCCAGCCGCTCGTTTACCGCTGGGCCTAGCCGAGTCCGGATGTGGTGGGGCCCAAGCCAGCCCCGGGCACAGCCTGGGGCGCAGCGCAGCGGCGCGCGGGCTGGGTAGTCCTTCCCTACCTCAGGATCTGGTCCCACTCAGACTGAGAAGTCTGCTGTGGGCTTTGATCACTTGATTCCAGGGACCAAAGGTCACAGCGAGCCTGACACAGAGCCAGGGTTAGATTCCTTGTCTGGCTCCCAACACAGAGCAATTTCCACTACCCGGAGCTGTCTCCAAGGCACAGCGAGATGTGTGAACATTCCCGGGCTTTCACCCGTTGTATCTCCGTTGACGCTCCATTCAACCCTGCGGAGAAGGAGGAGCAGCTATCAGTCCCATTTAACAGCCGAGGAGATGAAGCCCCAGAGAGGATACAGACTTGCTCAGCATCACACTGCGCGTTTAAATCAAATCCATCTCGTATTTAGGGCGGGGTATTAGTTGGAGAAGTGATGCCCAGCCCCGCCTCACCTCTAGGTCCCTTACTGAGACGCATTCCCTTTCCCTTCCTCTAGTGTCCCCAAAGACTCAAAAGGGACCGGATAACACTAAGGCGAGCAAAGGCACCACGGTGACGCTGACCGCGGCGATCTTGGGCGAGCCTGCGCCCGACGTGGTCTCGACCAAGGACGGGGAGGACAGCGAGGAGGACGACAGGCGAGGGCGGGCACTTGCCGCAAGGGCAGGGCCTGGAGCTGGAGCCTGGGCTGGACGGGGCCCAGAAACCGGGAGGGCATTGGATGGAGCGGGGAACTGGGAGGCGGAGAACAGAGCTGGCTAATGAGCCCGGCCCAGGGCGCGTGTAAATTGCCCCGTGCCGACCCCCTCATGTTGGCAGTACCACCACGACCCTGACCATTCGTCCGGCCACGCCCGAGGACAGCGGCAAATATGAGGTGTACATGGAGAACAGCCTGGGCACGGACCACAGCTTCGCTAGCGTGGACATGGCCTGAAAGGGACCCTCAGACCTTTCGCCCTGGCTCCCAGCCTGGGCGTAGACGGGACCGACAACCCTCCTTAATAAAATCTTGCTTAATAAAACTGCTCTCTCTGACCCTCTGCGTCTATTCTGTTCCTTTGCGACGCCATTTCCTCTCCCCCGCACCCACACTCACACTTATTCCAGACCCACACACCAAGGTCACAGTGTTGGGATCAAAATGTTTGCAGAGTGGCTAGTCTAGTGCTTCATTTTACAGACAGTAAATCTGAGATAGGCATTCGGTCACGGTCGGAAGCTCCTTCTCCTACCAGCGGGACCCGCAGAAGAGTCTACGACTCCGCCTTCTCTTCTCTTTTACACCTCAAGCCCCACCCTCTCGTGGTGGGGCGGGGGTGGGGGGGGGTCTGCGCCCTGGCCCCGCCCATTTCAAGACTGGGCACACCTCCTCTTGTCTCTAGCCCGGCTTCTCAGCGTGACCTCGTTCACTACTTTGGCGGCTACTCCTTAGCCCGTTGCCAGACAGCTCCGGGTCCTAATCTTAGGCTCCAGCCTCTGCGTCTCAGGCCCCACCCTTCTTCTCATTTAGGCCCGCCCCCTCGATCCTTTGGCCTCGCCCCCGTGCCCTCACACTTCTCTCCTCACAGTCAGAACTAGGGGAAGAACTTAAGAACTACAATTCCCGGCATACGCTGCGAAGGAGTTCTCGCGAGTTGCGAGAAGACACGTGCGCGGAAGGAGCAAGCATAGCGGAGGGCAGAGCCGGAATAAAGGGGGCTAGTGGTAAAGATGTTGATGGAGGGGTGCCGAGACGAGGGGAGGGTGGGGGACGGGCCCTAGGTCGAGGGCGAGCTCGGAGGTGCGGGTTGGTTCTCCGCACGTCCTCTCCTGTGTTGGTCCCACAACCCCTGGCTACGCAAGGCTAAGGTTTATAAGGTAGAGTCAGTTGTGGGGTTCAGAGGGTCAGCAGTCAGTCCTCCAAATTCGGAGATTCAGCGCTTGTCGTCAGTATTGGGACTCAGGGGCCTGGTAGGTTCAGTGTTTGGGACGCCAAGGGAATCTGTCTTTTGATTCAGACTTCATCACCTAGAGGTTAGTTTTAGGATTCAGGTTCAGCACGTAGAGGGTTTTTGCTAGGATTTAAGATTCATCAGATGCGGATCAGTGTTAGTTCAATACTTGGGGTTCACTCAGGATTGCGGTTAAATAACTGGGACTCAGGCTCTGAGGTTCAATATTCAGGGTTCATTTTGGGGATTCAGGGCTTAACATGTAGAGTGAAGATGCAACAATTTGGGAATCAGTGGGTTCCGAGTTTTGATTTTCGAAGTTTAGGGTCTGAGAAGGGGGGTCTGTTGCTGAGTTTGTTGACTTTGTGGCCAGAGGCAAGTCTGTTAAGGGTCAAATTGTGGGATGTGAATTTCAGAATTGGGGAGGAATCGCTGGGGTATGAAGCCTTCTGCATTCTGGGTTGAGATTTGAGATGTGTGGGATTTGTGAGGTGTGTCCAGGGAGGTACTATACTGAACTTTGGATTTACATCCTGGGAGAGGGCTGAGGGTTGCTATTTGGGGCTTGGTTGGGGTATGAGTGGGGTTCTGGGTTGGGATGTGAGATCTGAGCTTGTCTTCCCCATTGGGATTTGAGGTCTAGGGTGCAGTTGCCATCATGCTGAAAGCTGTGATCCTGATTGGAGGCCCTCAAAAGGGTGAGGAGCCAGTGGCTGAGGGGCGAGGTTGGGCTGGAGTGGTTGGTGGGTGGGGCAGAGGAGGCAGGAGGCTGAAATATGCTTCTTCCTTCTCCCAGGGACCCGCTTCAGGCCTTTGTCTTTTGAGGTGCCCAAACCCCTGTTCCCAGTGGCAGGGGTCCCTATGATCCAGCACCACATTGAGGCCTGTGCCCAGGTAACCTCATAAATTCCCCTCTCCCACCTCACTGTCCGCTCATCTCCTTTGTGGTCTGTTTTCCCCTTTTCCAAACATGACTTCTTCCCACCCAGCATAACGCCAGGGACCACCATTTACAAATGACGATGTGAATGGCGCCCCTGGAGTTGTGCAGTGCTGTCTTCTAATCTAGTCTCTCCTCTGGCCTCTTCTTGCTCAGATTTCCCTCCTATTTTTAAAGCACAGAATGTGAGGTCAGGCAGGAATCTTAGAGACAGTGTAAAGCTGTAGCATTGGAAACCTTAATGATAGCCGAGCACAGAACTCATTTTTCGCACTGGAGCTAATTGCTTTATTGCTTCTGGTCTGGGGACAGGCCGGGTTTTGTTTGAATCCAGTCTTTGACTGCTGTAAGGACTTGAGCAAATTTCTCACCCTTTCTGAGCCTTAGTTTCCTTATTTGTAAAGTGGGGGTGATTAGACCGACTTTGTGGCATGGCAAAGCCTGGAGACGGTGTTTGTAAAGCCTGGAGTACAGTGTAGGCATTTGATACATGGTCTCCTTCCCTCAAGCTCAGAATGACAGATAATAAATATGGGGGCAAATGAATGGAGTACCCTTGAATGCAGCTTAGTAGGTAAAATCTTTCCTGGGGTGAGCCCCAATTCAGAGGTGAGGTCGGGGGAGGGAGGAATAGAGTAACAAAAGATGGAAAGATTAGGGACTGAGACTTCCTCTAACTTCCTCATCGTCCAGAGGAGAAGTCAGACCAGAGCAGTAGAGTGAGTGCCCAGAGCCCCACAGCTGAGACTGAAACTGTGGTCTCTGGGTTTCTGGGCCAGTACCAGGGGTTTCTCCAGCATTCCCTTCTATCAGATATTCTTTCTTCCAACTTATCCCTTGTCCTCAGGTCCCTGGGATGCAGGAGATTCTGCTCATTGGCTTCTACCAGCCCGATGAGGCCCTTACCCGGTTCCTAGAAGCTGCCCAGCAGGAGTTTCACCTTCCGGTCAGGTGTTTGTGCCCCTGGGCTGTATGGGGTGGGGGGTGTACCCCAGGCCTCTGAGTTCTTGGGAGTGGGTTGAGTCAGCATTGGCCAGATGGCACCGTCACACACGAGGAGGGTTCTTATTTGGGCATCTCGGAATCACTAAATACATTGAGTTTCTCTGTGGGCCTTGGGCAGCTGTGCCCCTGAGAGGAGGAGGGGTCACAGTGCCCCAGGCTCATGGGATCTGTCTCCTCTCATCTCATTGAGCTGGCTCTGGGGTCCCTGGGGACAGGTACCTGCAGGAATTTGCCCCCCTGGGCACAGGGGGTGGTCTCTACCATTTCCGGGACCAGATCCTGGCCGGAGGCCCTGAGGCCTTCTTCGTGCTCAACGCAGACGTCTGCTCCGACTTCCCCTTGAGCGCTATGCTGGATGCTCACAGACACCAGCCTCACCCTTTCCTGCTCCTCGGCACCACGGTGAGGGGGCGTGGAGAACTGGAGGGTGTAGAGGGGGTGATCCAGAGAGGTTCCTGGAGTGAAGGGTGACAGGGAGGCGGGGGCCACCCGGGGAGTTCACTGGGAACAGGCATCAGGAGAGAGATGGGCCAGAAGCCCAGCGGCAGTGGAGGTGGCAGGCGGTGGAGACCCCGAGCCCTTTGGCTGTTCAGAAGCAGGGAGGGGGAGGGCAGCTGTCAGTTCTCACCCCTGCTGAAGGCCTGTCAGTGGCAGAGCGGACTGCCAGGTGCTATGGGGGAGGGAAAGAAAGAAAGAAAACAGACCGTGCTGCCCTGGAGCAGGCGGGTCACCGTCTCCGTGTGTCTGTCTTTCAGGCTAACAGGACGCAGTCCCTCAACTACGGCTGCATCGTAGAGAATCCACAGACGCACGAGGTGAGAGCAGAGAGGGGCTGGCTGGGTGCCTTCTCATCGTTGCCCACCCCTCAGCCTCTAGAGAATGCTGCAACGCTATGGGGTGGGCCTCAGTCCCGTCAGACAGGTGGGATGCACCCTCACTTGTTCATCTCATATCCCTTTAAGAAAGATTGGCAGAGGAGTAGCAGTTCATTTCCATGAGTGTGGTGCTCCCATGGATGTATGCACTCGGGGTGCTGGGGGATCACAAAAGGGGGCTCAACCCAGCTGTGCCTGAGCGGGGGTGGGGAGGGCTCCCTGGAGGAGGCGAGGTCTGAGCTGAGTTAAATTTGTCAAGATGAAGGAGATAGCAAGGCATTGCAGGTAGAGGGAACGGTATGTGCAAAGGCACAGAGGCAGGAAACAGCATAGCGCCTGCAGACTTATGGAGGTGGGAGCATCATGGGCAAGGCAGAGGGTCTCTGTTTGTGAAACCCCCTGTTCTGGAGCCTAGCCACCTTTCACACACACCTTTTATTTGTTTAAACAGCTTTAGTATTAAAAATACATGTGAAAATACACATACATAGACACACATATATTTTTAAGTTTTGTGCTGGGCACTAGCCAGGTGTGAGAGAAACAGCCCAAAAGACGCAATCCCTGCCCTTCAGGAGCCCTCAGGCTAGTGAGAGAGATGGTCAAAAGCCAACCGTTGCAAATGACACAAGTGCCACGGGGGAGGTGTGGCCAGAGGACAGGGGTGCCTGGAGCTGAGACGCTAACTGTGGAGCAGACAAGAGCAGACTCAGAGGGAGTGACAGTGCCAGCTGGGTTTTGAAAGCTGAGTTTTCCAGATGAAGAGAAGGGAAAGGGCATTCCAGGCACAGGCAGCAGCGGCACGGAGCTGTGGCCGGGAGGTGGGGAAGATGTGGAGGGAAGGGCGTGGGGTTCAGACTGAGCTCGAAGGTGAGGGTGAAAGGCAGTGGCACGATGCACTCCGCATTTTAGGAGGACCAGCCTGGCAGCAGGGAGGACCTGGAGATCAGAGGGGCTCAGGGGAAGGTGGCAGCCATCCCTCCTCTACTGCACCCAGCGCGCTCTGTCCCCAGGTCCTGCACTATGTGGAGAAACCCAGCACGTTTGTTAGTGACGTCATCAACTGCGGCATCTATCTCTTTTCCCCGGAAGCCCTGAAGCCCCTTGGGGATGTCTTCCAGCGGAATCAGCAGGATGGGCAACTGTGAGGCGGGCCCCATGGCCCTCTAACCCCAGGCACCCCAGTCGCAGACCCCCCAGTCTCCGCAGGCTTCATCTCAACCTGCTCACCTTCCTTCTCCCCTCTCCCTTCCATTTGTCATCTGCAGCCGAGCCTTCCCGGTCCCTCCCCTTCTAACCTGATTCTGTCCCTCTTCCTTATCCATCCCAGTTCCTTCTCTGTCACCGCCTGCCCACTCCCCTTCTGGTCCATTTCTCTCAAGCTTTGAGTGTCCCAGAGATGTCTTTCAGAACAGACGGCAACACACACACTTGGGTGCACACACGCTCGGGTACAGACACAGAGACACACACACACGTACACTCAGGCGGAGGCTCCCCTTGGAGCATAGCACCCAGAGCCCTGCTCATCGTAAGCCACAATCCCCAGCTGGTCCTCCTAGGCCTGGACCTGTTCCCTTCTGTGGATTCACTCCCCGCCCATCTCCCCATGTCGTGCCTCATTCACTCGGCCATCTTCTCACTCCCTCCCATATCTTTGCTTCTCTCTCCATCTCTCCTGGCCTCTCTGTCTGTTTCTGCTGAGCGGGCATCTCTACCATCTCTCTCTCCCTCTCTTTCTGTGACTGTCTCTGCTCTCACCAGCTGCCTTCCTCTGGGGTGAGTCTGTCTGTGTTTCATTCCATCCAGTGAGAGGGAGGGTGTCTGGGGGCAGGGTTCGGAGGAGGGGTGGGGAGGAGAATGTGAAAATGGGGGAAGCCAGGTGTGGTTGAACTCCTTGGACATGGGCCAGGGATGGGCAGTGGGTCTGTGGCTGGGGCTCCCCGGGATGCACCTCAGCTGGGGGGAGGGGTGACGTGCAGGAGCTGTCGGAGCTCCCTGGGGTGTGAGCATCCCTTTGGAGAGGATCTGACCAGACCCGGAGAGGTGGTGGGATTCCCTCCGCTTCCTGTCCCTGAGAGGCTGTTGGCCCCCAAGACGGGCTCAGCTGGGGAACTGGTGTCAGCATCCCTTCCTTCCTGGCAGGGAGGACTCTTCCGGCCTGTGGCGGGGGGCAGGTACCATCCGCCTGGAGCAGGATGTGTTCTCAGCGCTGGCTGGGCAGGGCCAGATCTACGTCTACCTCACTGAGGGTATCTGGAGCCAGATCAAGTCTGCAGGGTAGGGGAGGGGCCTCTGATGGGGTCGTTGGGTTGCCTGGGGGTTGCGGCTTTGGCCCTTCTGGCCCCTGAGCCCCTGCTCCACTTTGTGGCCCCCAGCTCAGCCCTCTATGCCTCCCGCCTCTATCTGGGCCAGTACCAGCTCACTCACCCAGAACGCCTGGCCAAGCATACCCCAGGGGGTCCACGGATCCGAGGTACCCACCCTGCCAATTCCTAAGCTTCGCCCCCACCCCAGCACCCTCTGCCCTCAGAGCCCTGACTCCTGATCTCAGATCCAGAGGTGAAGGCTTCACCCTGCCCTCCCTGGACCAGGACCAGAGTTTGGGCTCTTTGTCCCCAGTCCTCTCTTCTGCTTCTAGGAAACGTTTATATCCACCCAACGGCAAAGGTGGCCCCGTCGGCTGTGGTAAGTGGTGGCCCAGCCTGGGGAGGAAAGGGGCTGTCAGCATGGGTGGGTTGGCATGGGTACTCCTGAGCTTGGAGTGCTGGTCTCTCACTTTGTCACAGCCTGTCTTGTGGCTTCAGGCAGGTCCCTTCCAGGGCCTGCTTGTGTGTTCCATGAGGGGGTTGGACTTGGGGTCCTCCAAGCACCCCCAGTTCTTATGGTATGTACTCCTCTCCACAGCTGGGCCCCAACGTCTCCATCGGGGAGGGGGTGACCGTGGGCGAGGGTGTACGGCTCCGAGAGAGCATTGTCCTCCACGGAGCCACGCTGCAGGTAGGCACGCGACACACACAGCACGGCAAGGTGCCCCCGGAGGCTGGGGAAGGGCTGACCCCCCCCCCCGGGCTCTGCATCTGGCCCCTTCTCACCCCTCACCTCGCACGTCCTGTTTGGCAGGAGCACACATGTGTTCTGCACAGCATCGTGGGCTGGGGGAGCACCGTAGGGCGCTGGGCCCGCGTGGAGGGTACCCCCAATGACCCCAATCCCAACGACCCCCGAGCCCACATGGACAGTGAGAGCCTCTTCAAGGATGGGAAGCTGCTGCCTGCCATCACCATCCTGGGTATGGCTTCCCAGGGGACCTGGGTCTGTGAGAAGCCTCCACAGGTGATGGCCACGCTCTGTGGGGAGCATTTATTCGTGTGTGCGTGTGTGTGTGCCTGTGCACGAGTGTGTTTATTCCTTTAGCAAACGTTTACCAAGTGCCTGCAGTGTGCCAGGCTCTGTGTGTCGCTAGGGGGCATGAGGCCAGAGCACAGATGGTCAGGGAGGGATCCCTCCTGGCTGGCAGTGGCCCCCAGCTCCTTGTCCCTTACCTCCCTCCCCATGGCCTCCCCTGGCACCCTCGTCCACCCTGCAGGCTGCCGCGTCCGGATCCCTGCTGAGGTGCTGATCCTGAACTCGATTGTTCTGCCACACAAGGAGCTGAGCCGAAGCTTCACCAACCAGATCATCCTCTGAGGGGGGCTGCCAGAAGGCCCCCCCCCAACTCCTCCTCACTCCCCTCGAGGCTACTGCCTGCATGGCCAGCCTCGGGCCAGAAAGGACTGGAGGGAGTCAGGCAGGATCCTCACACACCGGCAGCAACGTGGGTGCAACGTGGGTGGCGGGGGGATTCCTGGCCTCCCTCTCCACTCCCTAATAAACCCCCGTGAACCTTGGAGCCAGCACGGACTCCGCTTGTGCCTGGGCTGGGGGCGGAGGTGGAAGGGGGGGCAGCTGAGTCAGGCCCCCCCACATTAGCATTTAAATTGGAGTCGTTGCTGCGGGCTCATGAATAATGAATCTGGAGCCCTGGTAAATCTCCCCCTCCTACTGCCTCAGCCTCCTGCGCTGCTCGGGAGGAAGGCCCTCCAGGCTCCCAGCCTGCCCGGCCCCCACCTTCACCCCTACCCCGACGCTGCCCGCCCACCTCCCGGTTCCTCTTCACTGGGCCTGCGTCAGGATTCCCAAAGGAAGGGGTGAAGGATTTCAGTTGGGCAGTGGGTTACGGATGGCAGGGACTGGGAGCCACAGGGACCAGGAGCCACAGGCCCGAGGTTGGATCCCTGGTCCCTGCTCTTGTTCCTGCCGAGCCCGCGCGGGCCTGTTTTCCGCTTTGCCAGCTCCATCTGTTCCTAGCCTGGCTTTTGGCGGGTGGGGTTTCTTCCCCGCCAGAGGCCTGGTGTGTCTCCTACTCCCCCAGCAGCCAGGGCAGACCTGAGCCCGTGCCTTTCTCTCCAGAAGCACAGTGGGAGGCGCTCTTTTCTGGAAGGGGAAGGCCCCAGCCACCTCCCACCACCCGGGCTCTGCCCTTTGGGAGGTCTCAGGCCTCCTGTCCACATTCCTGGAGCCCCAGAGAAACCCAGCCATCTCCCATGTTGCCCATGACCCACTCATGCCCCTCCTGGGGCCCCCCCTTCCCCAGCTGTGGGTGCCGAGCTTAGTTGCCAGATGAGCTGGTAATGATCGTAATCTGCTAATTGAGAGGAATCTAATTACCCGAAGAGAATGGGGGGGCAGGGCGTGGGTGGGAGGGAGGAGGGGGTCCTGGCAGCAGGCAGGGGTGTCAGGCGGCAGGGTGCCGGGGCCTTGTTATCAAGCACCAGGTCTGGGACAGAGCCCAGGATTTCATCGCTTCTCAGCTGGGCAGTTGGGAAGATGCGCTTTCTCAGGAGCTGGGCTGAGAGTGACATGGGGATCCGCCAGGTGTGACCTCCCAGCCCCTCAGGCCCTGCAGGCTGTGTGAGAGCCGGTGTGAAACCACCCAGGGATTTAGCGTCCCAACCTATAACCTGCCCTGACTCAGCCCCTTTCCCGTTTCCTCTGGTCCCTGCCTCCGGCCCAGCCCTTCCGTCATCTCTGCGTGGGGTTGGGAGGCAGCTGCAGATGCCTGAGCCTGGGGTCAACCCCCTGAGGAAGGGGCTGGGAGAGGGGTGGGCTGTAAGGCCAGGGGCCGGGTCCCTTGCCTCTCCTCCCCCAAGTCCTGACCCTCCTGTTCCAAGTGGTTGGCAGAGGCCATGGCAGTTCCATCATAAATATGATAATTTAATTATTTTCTCAGCAAAACACCGTGAAATCCAATAAGTCTGTGTCAGGCCCTGGCCCCGGGGACCCCCCTCCTAGGCCCAGTGGGGGGTGGGGACATGGTAGGGAGAGGCACTGAAAGGCGACAGGGTCAGTCCTCGAAGTGGGAGGGGCTAGTGAAGCTGAGGTCTTTGCAACATGCCCCCCAGGCTGATGGAGTCACTGTGTGTGTGCTCAGGCGGAGCGGGGTCTGAAGAGAGAGGTTTTAATGCCCCCTCTCCTCTCCAGCCCTTGTCTGCCCTGGGAGAAACCCAGCGCCCCCTCCCCATCTCCAAGGACACAGCTCAGGGCCTAGGGTGTGGGAGCACCCTTCTCCACCACCCCTGGGACCTCATGGGCCCCGTAGGGGTAGGGGGTGCTGGCCCCCGGGAGGGCTTGAGAGAGGGAGAACCGAGGGAACTGGGGTGGGAAGTGGGGGATGAGCGGTGGGGGGGAGGCATGCGGGGGAGGGGTGCGCTCCTGCCATTAGCGCTTTTTTCGGTTTCCATAAAAAGATTATTCTGTAAAATCAGCGAGGGGGAGCGAGCTGGGGGCCGGGGAGTGGGGCGGGTCCCTGGCACCAAGCTGGATGGGGCGCCAGGGGGGGAAGCTGGGGACGGGGACTGAGCGTGGAGAGAAATTTGGATGGGCTTCAGGAGCTAGCCAGCGGGAGAGGCCGAGCCAAGAACACAGATGGGGGGAGGCTGGCCAGGACGGGGTGGGGCGAGGGCGGGGCCCTCATCTCTCTCCTACCCCTTTGGCGCGGCTGCCCCGGGCCCCCGTCCCACCCCCCCCCCATCCCCCCCCCCCCCCCCCCCCCCCCCCCCGGCACTTAGCAGCCATTATCGGGGGAGCAGATTGAGCCCCCTCCCCCTCTACGGGAAGCAGGCACAGCTGGGGCCCCGCCACATCTGCCGCATCAGCACGGAGCACAGCTGGGTGTGCCCAGAACCACGCTCCCCAAAACACAAAGGGGGGGGGGGCGGGGGCCAAGGAGAGCCCAGACCCCTGAGACAGACACACTGACACCTCTGCCAACAGACATATACTCTTCGAGGCGAAGCTACACCCACCAGCACACACGCTCCCTCGTGCGCAGAGAAAGAACTGACAAACACGCTATTACTCTGCCCCGCCCGCCGCCCCCGCTCCCCTCCCCTCGCCCCCTCCCCCCTTCCCTTCCTTCCCTCCAGGCTCCCCTCTGCCACCTCGGTCACCTCTGAAGCGCCCTCGGCTCTCCCCTGGAAGGGAGCAGGGGCCTCATCCTCCCCAAGCGCACCCTTTTGGGAGGCTTGGAGAACAGGAGGGCAAGGGGTGGGAAGGGGCATCCGGGGCAGAGGCCTAAGCCTGGAGAAGCCACTGCCCTCCCTCCATGCCCATCCCCCTCCCCACAAAGAAGCCCCACTGCAACACTGGTCCTTGCCACCCTGGACATGATGGGGTCTCCACCCCAGAGCAGGCTGGACACCCTGCAGCGCGGTTCCCCTGACCCTGTGTTCCATTGGCCACCTCTAGGAGGCGCTGCGTACCCTCAGTCTCTCGCCGTGAGAGCAGTGGCTCCCAGAGCTGGCCCCTGCCGCTTCCCACCCCCCATCTGAACCATCCGCCGGTGCCCCATCCTCAGCAATGCAACCATCCGCTTAGCTCTGCTACCCGTGACATGCGCAGGGGATGGGGGCTCGCCAGTGACAGAAAAGACCCCCTTCCCAGAAGACAGGATCAGGAGTCCCTGCTTTCCTCTTTCCCAGGCTATGACCACCTCTTGGTCCTTGGTTATAACCCGCCTCTTTCGCAGCCCTCGCTTCTCCCACTCATCTCCTTGGCCCCCGTGTCTTGCCCTCAGCCCTCTCCTCCCCGTGGTGCCCCCGTGTCCCACGCCGCGCCCCCGCCCCTGCCCCTCAGAGCTTTAATCCCTCCTGCTGCTGTGCCGCCTTATCTGCTCCCAGCAGCTTTCGCTGCTGCAAAGCCCTCTCCCCCTCCTTCTCTGGATCTTCTCCCTCCTTCCCTGGCTCTCTCTAGTCTCTGACCGGCCCCCCTACCAGTCTGTCTCTGCCTCTCAGGCCCCCATGATGGCTCCGGGCTGACACCAAATCTGCACCCCAATGCCCCTTGCCCTCTCCAGCCTCTGCTCTGAGGTTGCCGGCTGCCCACCCACTCCCACACTCGCCCTTTCCCACCCCAAACCCTCTCCCACAGACCCCACAGACTTGGTCAGTTTCTGTCCAGCCAAGATTTTTCATCTTCCTTCCCTGCCCTCCGTTTCCTGGGCCCCTCCCCAGTCTTACAGCTGCCCCTCGATCTTGGACCGGGTCCCCTTCAGTCCCAGTGACCCACTGCCTGGGCATCCCCAAAAGGGGATGGGGAAGTGTTGATACTGGCCACAGGAGAGGGGTCAAGGCAAGGCCGGGTGGGGGGTGCAGAGTGCTGGCGGGCAGTCGGGGTAGGGTCTGGCAGTGGGTCGCTAACCCTCTCCAGTCGCCTCAGATCACGTCTGGGCCTCCCCACCCCCCTTCTCTGGGACTCTCATTAACCGCTTCTCCTGCCTCGTCCGCGGCATAAATAACCCAGATAAATCAGCCGCCGTCCGCCCCCCCGCCCCTCGGCCCCCGCACAGCCCGTTTGTCACCGCTGCTCGCTCACCAGCCAGGCCTGGCCCAGTCCCGGCCTCCACCCCCCCATCCTTGTCCCTTCCCGCCCACGTCTGTCCCACGCTGGCTCATCCCGTGGTCTGCACCAGTGCCAGGCCTGGGATAGGTGTCTAGGCTGGGGAGGGTTGCAAGGTGTCCTCTGGGAGCAGGGAGAGGCTGGGGACTCTCTAGGAGAATGCTGTCTAGGAGTTTAGGGGGCACATTATTTATGAATTGGGCCACCCAGGCAGGGAGTCTGGGGCCCACGAATGATGGGAAGGGGCAAATGTGGCCCCGCATGGGGTCTCTTGCTGGGAAGAGACCACACCAACAGCCTGGGGGCAGAAAGGGCCTTGGAGGCCCCCTGGGAACCCCCAAACTGGATCCCGGGAGGTCTCCGGGTCTGCCTGTGGGCATTTTGCCCAAATTAATCCTCCACACCCCCTGGTCCCCCTCACCCTGTGCCCCCTAGTCCCAGGCCCTGCCTTGGCAGGCTGTACAGATGCCACTCTCTCTCTCTCAGTTCATCCACCATTCCCTTTCTCGTTCTCAGGAAGCCTAGTTCATCTCTGGGGGGTGGGGGTAGCTGGAGAATTGGACTGGGAACAAATCCGGGGAACAGGGATGAGTGGAGTACAGAGGACACCTGGCTAAGGCTTCACAGCCTGACCCTACAGCCCCCTCGCCCCACGTCCCACACCCACACTCCCAACTCAGAGACCCTGACAGCCTCACCCCCAGCTCTGGTCTTGGCAGGCCACACTTGGCCCTGATGCTCACTGCAGGGGGCAGCTGGTCCCCTGGGAGTGGGTGGGCAAAGCGGGGAAGGGATGGGAGAGCTTGGGCGAAGGGCTGGGGCTGGGGGTGGGGAAGAAGCTGGGCCGGGCCCCAGGGACCAGCTGGGCAATGAGCCGGGGAAGCAGCCGGGAGGCTAAATGAGGGAGATTATCACCCAACTGCAGCCGGGCAGAGAGGGAGGCAGGCAGGGAAGCGGGGAGAGGGAGGGGAGAAGGACGGGGGCCAGAGGGAAAGGGGGTGTAGGGAGACAGAGGAGACTGGCAGAGCAGGGGGAAAGGCCACGCGATGGGCTGAAAGGATGTGGGGGTACTCCTACTGAGCATCACCCAATTCCTGGGGGTCTGGGAGACTGGAAGATGGGGACTGGGGACAATTGGAGACAGCTGGCCGTGGGGCACTGGTGGGGGCGGTGTGCAGCTAACTGCTGTTCCACTTCCCAGTGGACTGGAACTCGCCTCTCTACCCTCCTCCCCCTCCCCCTCCCATACTGGGGTACCACCCAACTTCATTCCTTCTGGAGGTTGAAGGCTTCCTGCCATGCCCTCAGGAGGAAAGAAGGTGTGCTTTGGCCTCATGATGGAGGCTAGTACGTTGGGGGAGTATAACCCCATGATCTCAATGGATGGCAGGGCAATTTACGGACACGCACTGAGTCCAGGGTGGCCAGGAAAGCTTTTGGGGGCAGCTCCCCGCTTTCTTGGCAGAGCCCCAGACTGAAGTAACCTTAAAAAAGCAATTAAATCACCTTTTAGAAAAATACCTAGTAAAAAAAATCGATACTAGGAGAAAGGGGAAGAGAGAGGCTGGGGGAGGACGAGGAAGTGGGGGAGGAAGGCTGGAAGAGTCTGGAAGTCTAGCAGGGAGGGAAGAGCATGGGAGGAGGCTGCCTGGGCAGGGACCAGAGAGAGGGGCACCGCCTGTGGTCACTTGGAGACTCTGAGGGCTAATTCAGCAGCTGCTTCCAGTGCAGACCCCACTATCCCCTCTGGGAGGCTGTCCGATACAGCCCCTCACCCCAGGGGTCTTATCTTCCCAGCTTGGGGAGCTGGCTTGTGGGGAAGCCCAGCCAGTCGAGGGGGTCCCTGAGGAATCTACTTTGATGAGAGGCTGGGGACAGCCCCAGCAGGGTGCCACACATGGCCAGGGGTATGTGTGTGGGGGCTCCATGCTGGGGTGATCTGTGACTGATGGGGGCATGACCTGGGCTCACAGCCAAGGGTGGGCAGAGTGGCTCCCTGCCCCCGATGGCAGCCGTCCCTGGGCCCCTCCTCCTGGGCCAGGCAGGGGCTGCGACCTGAGGGGCAGGCCTGACGCAGGGGAGGGGTGGCCGCTGGGCAGCGGGTGGACCTCGGGCTCTAATCCCCAGCAGCTGCCGTTTCCCTCAGATCGATTCCCTCCTCACTTTTTTTTTCAGCTGCTGGTTCCGCGGCTCGGATCGATGGAGCCGCCTCCCCCGCCCCTCTGAGCTTCCTCTCCCTGCTGCTCATTAGCGCCCCGATTAATCAGCCCCCCCCCTCCCCCCTTGGGACAAGTGCTTCCTTCCCCGTGAGGGCTCAGCCTCTCACACGGCCCCCCCAGAGCACAGTCTGCTCAGTGTGACCGCCCCCACCCTGGGGGCACCGAGGCAGCTCCTCCTGGCCTGCCAACAGGGGAGAGTGGCTGTCTGTGGTAACAGCTCACATGCAGGCTTCCCCTCCGCAAGACAGCAGCCGTCCCAGGGCTCCCCTGCCCCACTCTGCCGGGGGTCCCCAGCCCTCCTCCCAGTCAAGCCCAGCACAGCTCAACTCCCTCTGACATCCCCATTTGGGATCTGCCTCACCCTCCATTCCACACCCTCCCCCACATCATTACCTCCTCTCTGCTCCCTGGCCTGCTTACCCAACACCCTCTCCCCACCCCCAGCCTGGCAGTGGCAAGGGATTGGGGGAAGCAAAGTGGCCACAGATGTGCAAGTCAGCCAGGGTGCCCTGTGTCTCAGACACATGAGTGACTGAGTTTGGGGGTGAGGGCACAGTGGGGGAGGGGGCGGCCAGCATCCCAGAGTAGGCAGGGGTATGGTGGGTGTTGAAGTCGGAGTAAAGCTCCAGGGAAGCCGAGAATCTCGGTGGACTCACTGTCATCCTCTTGTCTGTCTTGCCTGCCCTCCCCTCCCTCATTCAAACAAGTGGCTCTCCCAAGGAGTTTCTGGAAGCTGCTGTGAGTGGGGTAGTGGGGTCAGGTGGTGGCTGGGTACTGGAGTCAGGAGTCAGGGAGGCCAGGAGGTGGGGAGGTGGAGTTGGCTGCCCCTTCCTGGGGTGTGGTCCAGAAAAGTGGCAGAATGGGCTCAGGAGTCTGATACAGCACCCTGGGTGGCCCGGGAGTGGGGCCACCTGGGGACCCTATGAGTGGCTAGGGTATAGCCAGAGTTTGGGGGACAGCCCGACGAGGTCTCACGCAGAGACCAGGGATCCCTGTCCTGGGCTGGGGGCTGCCCCCTCCCCTGGCCTGGCTCCTGTCGCCCGTGCCGCCGTTGAAACGCTGTTGACATGTCCTGAATTATTAAGCACGGGGTGGGCTCCGGAGCACATGCTGTGCGGAGCGGCTGGGGCTGCGCGGCGTGGCGGAGCAGTGCTCGCTCCCTCGCTCACTCGCTCGCTCGCAGGGACACACGCAGGGGCTGACAGCTGTGCTGGTGCTGATAAGGGAAGCCACAAGGAGACGATCGAGGAGAGAGACAAGCGGCAGCAGAGGCAGCAGCGGCAGAGGCAGCACCAGGGCTGCGGGGCTGCTGGGAGTGGGAGTGACTCCCCCACCTCAGGCCCCCACCCTGTCCCTGTCCTCCTCCCGCTTGCCCTGAGTTTAGAAGAGCAGCCGCTGCCACCACCGCCACTCCGGAGGGCACCAGGGGCTGCTGGCCAGGGAGGGACAGGGGCAGGGAGGCTCTGGCCAGTCCCAGCAGCCGGGGACAGATGCCGATCGAGATTGTGTGCAAAATCAAATTTGCAGAGGAGGATGCGAAACCCAAGGAGAAGGAGGCAGGGGATGAGCAGAGCCTCCTGGGGGCTGCACGGGGGGCAGCAGCCCCCCGGGACCTGGCCACCTTTGCCAGCACCAGCACTCTGCACGGGCTGGGCCGGGCCTGTGGCCCAGGCCCCCACGGACTGCGCAGAACCCTGTGGGCACTGGCCCTACTCACCTCGCTGGCTGCCTTCCTGTACCAGGCGGCCGGCCTGGCCCGGGGCTACCTGACCCGGCCTCACCTGGTGGCAATGGACCCTGCTGCCCCAGCCCCCGTGGCGGGCTTCCCGGCTGTCACCCTCTGCAACATCAACCGTTTCCGGCATTCGGCACTCAGCGACGCCGACATCTTCCACCTGGCCAATCTGACAGGGCTGCCCCCCAAAGACCGGGACGGGCACCGTGCCGCCGGCCTGCGCTACCCGGAGCCAGACATGGTAGACATCCTCAACCGCACTGGCCACCAGCTTGCCGACATGCTCAAGAGCTGCAACTTCAGTGGGCACCACTGCTCCGCCAGCAACTTCTCCGTGGTGAGTCCTGCCAGCTGGCCTGCCTGGCCTGGGGTGGCCAGAGGCTGGCAGGGGGTGGGGTGCACGGGGGCATCCTCAACAGGGCTTCCCTTCCTTCCGCCACCAGAGGCTGGCCTCGTGTCTCCCCGCAGCCCGGTGTTTCCCTCTGGCTTCCCGGGCGTGGAGCAAGGGACGCTCACAGGGGCTTACCCGGGCGCTGCCGCTGCTCCGCTTCTTGGCGCTGCTGCTCTGCTGCTGCAGTGCCCAGGTCTGGGGCCGGGGGGCCTGGAGTGGGCCCCGGCCCTGAAGCTGGTCAGCTTACAGGGAAGGGATGCCCCATGCCAGGGACAAACCAACCGACCCCCACTTTTCTCTTGCTCCCTTTTTCTTCTGTGGCTACTGGGCTCTTCTCCCCACCAAATGAGGGTGATGGAGGGGGTTTGGGGGGCTCCAGCAAGGGAGAGGCTCAGGGCTGCCTCTTGGGGAGCTGGCCCGACCGGCAGGCTGGATAGAGACGATCTTCGTGTACACTGGGTGCCAGTGTCTCCTCTGTCTCTGTGTCTCTCACACACACCCCCTTTCACAGACTCCCTCACACATCCCTCTTTCATGCTGCCCCTCCGGCTTCTCCCGCTTCCCAGCCCTCCCTCCCTCTCCTGGTGCTGGCTGCTCCCTTGCGCGGCTCTGGCTTACACTGAGAATCACTCATTCATTCAAGTGCACGGCTCACCCTCACTGCTGCCCAGCACACACACACACACACACCCCTACTGCTCGGGGACAGTTTCCTGCACACTCACACACTCTGTATCCCTGTCACTACACTCATGTGCACACCTGCACACCCACACACCCAGACATCTACTCATCTCTGTGCCCACATCCCAGCTCTTACTTAGCTGCCGAGGACAGGGTCACACTGTGGGTGCCATCCCCTCTTGTGATCCCCCCCCCATCTAGTTCAACCCGTGCTCCCCATGCGGGGACTGCTGGCGCCATCTCTCACACACGTGTGAACACAAACACACATACTTTCACTGAGAGTGGAGTGTCGGCTTGGGCTGCCCTTCCGTGCACACCTCCCACAGTCAGGTGTGTGAGTGCTGGGGGTGTGTCTTGTCTGCTGTCTGTCTGTCTGACAGTGCTCCACAGCCACAGGGTATCTATTATTCCTGGTGCTGAGACGCCTGTCCCCAGTCCCCAGCTTACTCCCAGCATTGTGGACGTGTGCATTTTCATCCTTGTTACCACTGCCCGGTGCATACACGAATACATGGTGTCAACATGTAGCCCACTCCAGCGGCCAACCCCAGAGATGGGGGACTTCCCTCCTCATGGCCCAGCCACCCCCTGTGCAGGTTCTCATTCACTCCCTGCCTCAGTGTCACCAGGAATCATGCTTCCACTCAGTTCCTGGCCACCACCATCACTGCAGCCTCTGGGTCCTCCTGCCATTGGGTGGGGGGAGTTGGGTAGAAATGGAGGAAAGGGCAGGAGGGAGAGAGTTGTACTGGGAGAGGAGTCGGGAGGTGCTGGCCTATCCTCCAGCTGCACACCCCCCTTCTGGGAAAAATCACCAGTCGGAAAGCCAGGGCTGAGGGTCCCCGAGGAGGAGGTGGGGCACAGAGTGTGAGTGTGGCCTCTCGGATCCGTGGGGCTCCTCTCTGCGGCAGCTTCACCCCTCTGAGTTGGGGGGGACAAAGTCCAGTCTTAGCAAGTGCTGTTGGGGGAGAAATCAATGGAGGCTTTGTGTCCCGGTGGGAATTTGTGTCCCAGGCCCCGGCTGGGGGTGGAAAGGAAAGGGGAAGAGTCATGAAACCCCAGTGGGAGTGAAGGGGGAGGAAGAGATGGAGGGGCGAGGAAGCAAGGTCAGGGGGACAAGGGTTTTCTGCCTGGCCTCCAGGAAAGGGGAGGTGACCAGTGGATATGGGAGCAGAGAGTCCCCTGGTCAAGGCTGGCCAGTCCGTCTGGACCAGAGGGTGGCCAGGCAGGGGTGAGGGCGGATCCCACAGGCCCTTTTGGACCCTGGGGCTGGAGAGAGGAGGGTAGTTGATGTTTATGGGCCTCAGCTCTGGGGCTGTGGCAGGACAGTGACGGGCAGAGGAGCAGAGCAAGCATCGGGGGACAGGAATTCCCCTTCAGATCCTGCCCCCCGACCCCCACCCAGCTTAGACCCCACACCTCATCCCCCGTCTGCTGAGTGTAACTCTCCCTGGACCCAGCATTCTAGGGCTGAGTCTGCTGCAAATGCACTAGGAGCTAGGGTTAGGGGCTGAGATGGGAGCCCAGGATCCATGGCAATGGGGAAGATGTGGGTGCGTGGTGGGGGCAAGATTGGAGAAGGGGAATGGAGACAAAGACACAGGGTCTCTGATGAGGACAGGAGGTCCGTAACAGACTCTGTGGTGAGAGCATGGAGCCCATGATGGGGATTTGGGATCCATGGCGGGGAGATGGGTACAGGGACCAGTTGGTGGGGAACCTGCCAGGGTGGGGGTGGTGAGCTGGCCAGTGACAGCGACAGGCTTTGGGTAAGGGGCTGTTACATGTTTTCTGTTGATTTCCCTGTTTCTTCCTTCCCACTCCCCACTCTACTGTGACCTTTCCTCCGGAATCCAAGTTAATAAATGTCACATTTTCCAGCCTATTTTTATTCCGGGTAATGCACCCTCCCCCAGTCCCCTAAGCTGCTGCTCTTGCTTCTGTTACCACTGCAATTGCTCTCACCCCCACGCTCCCCAATATCCCCTCCCCTCCTCCCAGCCATTCACTCACTCACTCAACATGGAGTTCTGAGCGCCTACTGTGTGCCAGGCTCCCTGCCAGGTGCTGTGGGGGAGAACAGAGAAGGAAAGCCCTCGGCCCCCGTCCCTGTCCTCAAGCAGCCTATAGTCTGGTGGCAGAGAAGACAGGGGGACACTCAAAAGCTTAACCAACCATGCAGGAGTTAACCAGCCCTGCAACGGTGTCATGAGGTGCCAGGATGAACTGCCAAAGGAGGTGCGTGTAGAGACCGAGCCTGAGGTTAGAGAGAGAGGCCACTCTAGGCTGGAAAGGGCTGGGAAGGCTCAGCGATGAGGCAGTCTGGCGAGGCGTGGAGAGGACAGAGGGACGGGGGAGTCGAGGGCTCCTGGGTGGTGGTGGGTGCTCTCACCTCTCCACCCAGGCTCCCCCCCTACCCTGCTCACCCCAGCTCTTCTCCTCTTCTCCTTCCCCCGCCTCACTCGGTCTCACACCAACCCACCCCCACCTCCACCTCCTACTCTCACCACCACCTGTACGTTCTCCCCCTTTCTGGCCGATTCCCACCACCATCCGCTCCCCCCACCCCAGTGCGCCAAGCTCCGTCTCTACTTTCCCCACTGCGGCTTGCTCTCAGCCTGCCCACTTACTCGAAGGCAGAAATCACTCTTTCTCCCTAGGCTTCATTTCATGAGCTGTAAAATGCAAGGGTGGCTCCAAAACTCAGCATCTCCTCTTGGCTGGGGACTGGATGGTGGTGGAAGTGTGTGGGTTCTGGAGCCAGACCGTCTAGAATAAAACCTTGGCTCTACCCTTTAAGCCGCGTGGCCTTGGAGAAGTCAAAAAGCTTCTGTGTCAGTTTCTGAATTCGTTAAATAGAATATTAGAACCTCAAAAATTCGGGTGGTTGTGAGGATTAAAGAGATGGCTGTGAAGAGCTTAGCACGCTGCCTGGCACGCACATAGTGTGCACTCTGGAAGTATCAGCTGTTGTAAATGCCATCACCCCAACTCTTGGCTCTCTTTAACCTGACCGTTTCCAGCAGCACCTGCTGTTTTCTGACCCATGCACTGGCATTCTCACTTCACCCTTGCTCTCCATCACCCAGCCTTCCACTCTCTCCACCCTCAGGACCACACCCTCCCCTAACTTAATATGGCATTCGCATGCCATCAAACCCTCCCAGATATTCCCGCACTGTGCATATGTGCAGGAGTGTGCACACACACACAAGATCAGTGCTGTTCCACAGAACATTCTGTGATGATGGAAATGTTCTCTGTCTGCACTGTCCAACATGGTGGTCACTAGCCACGCTGGCTCCTGAGCATCTGAAACAGGATTAGCGTGACAGAGAAGGTGAATTTTCAATTCCAATAGCTTTATGTGGCTAGTAGCTGCCATATTGGACAGCGCAATTCTAGGGGGTCCCAGGAACGAGGTTCAGCCCACCAGATTGTGCAGGGCTAGGAATTACAACTGGGATTAGGGGATGCAAGGTGATGGCTGTCGGCTGTGTTTGGAAGTCTGGCCATCTACTCTCCGGACTGAGGTCCCAGGCTGAGCTGAGGGTAGGGCCTGTGTCCGGGGACATCGAGGTGTCTGGAAACACCACGTGAGTAGAAACACCTGTCTTCCCAGGTGCAGGACATGACCTTGGTCTTCTCCATTCCATTGTCTGGAAATTTGAGACATGCAGGAGGTGGAAAATCCTTGGGGAGGCAGGGGTAGGACCCACCCCCTCCTGTGGGGTCCTCAGGGGTCCAGGCAGCCCCTGGAGGGGCAGGTGACAGGGACCTGTGGCTGCTTCACTGTCTCCATCCCCTCTCGGCTCTCCGCCTCCCTCCCCCTCCCAGCCCGCCTTCCCCACACGCTGGTGACTGCCATGACTATTAATCACTCGCCCTGTTCTCTTCCTTTCTACTAATCAGGCACAATTAGACAAGGCCTCTTCCAGCTGGGCAGTCCTCCCTGCTGCCCTCCTCCCTCCTCTCCCAGCCCCACCCCAGCTGCCATCCAGGACAGCTCTGAGGCCAGGGGAGCAAGATGCAAGCCCTCCTTCACTCACTGGCTCCCCGGCCCCCAATTCGAGGCTCCTTCCATCCAAGCTTCCTCCTGAGTCTGTTCCCCTCCTTGGGGTGGTCAGGCCAGTACTGATGGTTTCTGTGCTCCCTCCTTGGTTGTGGGGGGGCTACTCCATGCACATCCCAAGTGCCTGAGGGCTGCCCCTTGCCCCCTTGACTCAGGAAGGGAGGGGGTTTCCACTGAGGTTGGTCCAGGCCTCTTACCTACCAGACAAGCCCACCTCTGACCCTCACCTCCTGTCCAGTCCTCTGTCCCCTCTGGTCCCATCTTCTCCTGAGACATGAACCTTGAGAACATCTAGTTCAACATCTAGTTCAGGGCTCGTCCTGCCTGCAGGAGCCAGGCAGGTCAGGTTGGGGAGGGAGCACAACAGAGAAGGGTGGGGTCTGAGGAGAACTGAAGATCACTTATCCTTGAAGGAAACAGCTGCTCCTCAGCCCCAGCTTCCTGTTACGCTATGGTCAGGGATGCCGGTGTTGGTGGGTCTTCCAGTTTGTCCAGAGGAGCCCCAAGTCTTGATTATTTTAATAAAAATTTTCCTGATTTAAAGACAATACTCCTAGAGCTACCTACCACGCACAGATTGCAGAACCCAATGTACTTGCCCTCCCTACCTCCACCTTGCCACTGGCTGCTGTCCCTCAGGCCCTCCTGGAGGGGGCGCTGTCAGTCAGCCCACTTCCCCTTGGCCAGGGGAGTCTGGGCTGGGGGATTTGAGTGGTGTGGCCCAGCAGCCAAGGCAGGGGCTGTTATTGCTACAGAGGGCCAGCCTACAAGGGCAGTAGCGGGGGCCATGAGGGATGTGCCCCACCCGGCCCCACTCAGCAGCCCTGTGGCCTCTTCATTAATCAGGAATCAACCCCGAGCTGGGCTCATTATCAGCGCAGCTTCTCTGGCACTGCCGGAAGACGCTGATTAGCATTTGAAGAAATGGCCCCCACATCCCCCTCCCGGCCTAGCCTCCCTCTCTCCCCCTACTGGAGCTCCTTCCTGGACCCCACCCCTGCCCTTCTGCTTCCCAGGAGGAACCTGCTGCCTCTCATGGCTGGTGACAGGGCTGCCTCTGCCAGGCCCAGGCTGGGGAGCACAAAGCGTCAGGAATGGGGGTCTGGAGGGCAGGAGCACTAGGAGTGGGGAGCCTCAGGGCGGCTCAGGTTGAGGCGCCCCAGTCACTAGGTCCCACTGGGGGAAGGGGAGGGAGTGAATGCCAGGTGGAGACTGAGGGTGGTCAAGGAGAGATGGACAGCCACCCTGGAGGAGGGGAGGCAGGGCAGCCTCAGGCTGGTGAGTACCGGTGCTTCCCTGCCCTTCCTGGCTCTGCCGGCAACGCCACCTCCTTAGAGCAGCTGGACAGAGGGGGTGGGTACAGCCAGAACCCGGACAGGAGGCCTGAGGTTGAGGTTGCTTTTTGGGGGCCAACAATGGTGGAGGCTCAGGGTCTCGGAACCATCCCAGATGAACGGGGGTGGGAAGGCAGGAGGAGGACAGACCTCGAGGGTGGAGATGGGAGAGTTCAGAGTACTGTATGTTGTCCAGAAGGCGGAGGGTGTGTCTGCACTTCTTCCCCTGGCTCCCAGGCTGGGGCTGGCGGCGCAGGAAATCCAACCCCCCTCCCCCAAAATGTTCACCATGCCCTTGGGACACCGTTTGGGGTTGGAGGGGGAGCAGTTCCAGAGAGACAGGCATAGGCTGCTGCAGCCGAGGCAGCAGCGAGAGAGTTCAGAGAGGAGCCACGGGATGATTAAGGGGAAATGGAGGATTGATTTAGGAGGAAAGATTAAAGGAGCTAAATCCGTGGCGCTTGGCTCAGCGGTGACTAAGCGTGGACAGGATAATAGCTTACAAATGTGTGAAAGGTGTAAATACCAAGCGGGGGGAGGGGCGGCGGCTCGGCGGGCCAGGGGAGCGGGGACGGGGGCTGGGCAGGCCCCCGGGAGGGCTAGGGACCCCTGGGAGACTGCCCGGGACGGCTGGCCCCTCTCCAGTGGGGATGCGGGGAGAGGGAAAGGGGTGTTGGGAAGCCCCCAGCTCCAAGAAGGGGTTCCGTTTCTGAGGCGCAGCTTCGCGGGCCTGTGCTGACCTCCACGCCCCACTCCCGCCCGCTGAGGATCCGAGGTCGCGGGTTCAAATCCCATCTGAGCCCCTTCGCGCCCCTCGGCCCCAGCCTTTCCCGCCGCTCCCGGGCGCGCCGGCCGCCCCGGCCGCCCCGGCTCTGCAGCAGTCTCCCCGGCCCCGCGCCCCGCGGTCCGGGCTCGCGCCCCCTCGCCCCTCCCCGGCCGCGGCGGGAGGCGGTGTCTCCCTCCGCGGTGGAAGCCTCTGGCGCTGCTGTGTGCGGAGGTCACTTTGCCGAGGAACGGGGAGCCGGGGGAATGCAAATGAGGCAAACCCAGGGAGGAGAGCGGAGGAGCCCGGAGGAGACGGGAGGGAGGGCGCTCGGGCGCCGTGATGGATGCCTGCCCCGCAGGAGGGAGGAGGGGGTCGGAGAGGAGCGCCAGGCGCTGGGTGCGGCCCTCTGGGTGCGGGTGGCCCGGGCTGGATGCCAGGGTGCGTGTGCGGGCTGGGGGGCATGGGGCCGGCAGCGGGCGCGCACCCACCCACCCGGCCATGCGACCCCCGCCACTTCTCCGTCTCGGCTCCTGAACTCCCGCCCGGCCGTGGGTGCGTGCTCCACTGTGTACGCAAAACTCTTAACAAATAACTTTGCATCGAGGGCGGCGGGAAAGTCAGGGAAGGGCTTCGTTACAAAAAAATATATATTCCCGCCTGGAAAACTGACTTTCTAGGGTTTAAGGCTTAGATAGTCGCTACCTGGGAACAGGTGTGGCTGCTCACCTGCGTCCTGGAGGCCCTGCGCTCTCCCTCCGGTGGAAACGCGGCGCGCCCCTGGAACCACCGCGTTCGTCTGCGGCCTCCAGCTCTCACCGGCTCCGGGCTCAGCCTCAGCCTGGACTCACACGGCCAAGACCGTCTCCTACCGCCCTCCCACCATGGCTCGCATATTTACATTTGAACCAACCCTGCGTCCATTTGCCCATTTCCTCCTGGACCCACAAGCCTTTCTGCCTTGGGGAGGAAGTCGCCCTGAAAAGCGTTTGGGCGGCTGTGGGGGTGGGGCTGGGGGCCGTGTTGACCCTGCGGTAGGGGAGGGGGGGGCAAGGCCTGCTTGGGGGTTGGGTATTCTCCCACTGTCTTGACTGAGGCACATGTGATGCCTTCCTGGGTGCTTGAGGGGGTTCGTTCTGGGAAGCTTTACTCTCCAAACCAAGTGGAACCCCCGTTCTGCTCACAGAGGACTTGCCCGGGTCCCCCCATCATAGCACCAATCACAACTAGTAATAATCTGCCTATACCAGTGATTGTTGGTTTTGTGGGGTTTGTTCCCTGCTGCTGTATGTGCGCATCGTATAGATGCTTGATAAACATGTTTTGAGTGAATGAATGAATAGCTCTGCTGCCAGACAGCAAACTCCTTCAGGGCAGAGACTGTCTCTTCTGTTCTTGGAATCATCCCCAGCAGGAAGCACATTGTACAGGCTCAAGGAATAGTATTGGACAAGTAAGTGTGCTTTAACACCCACCATTTCTTAAACACCTGCCATTTGTCCGTGTGCCAGGTGTGCCTCACACAGTGGCTCGGAGTCTGGCGCCAGACTGCCTGGCCCCCTGCTCTGCCATGCTGTGTGACCTGGCAGGTTCCTTACCCTCTCTGGGCCTCCATTACCCTGTCTGTAAAATGGAGATGATAAGAGACCTCCGGTATAGGGTCTTTGTGAGGGTTGAGGAGTTAACTTATATAAAGCACTTAGGATCTGGCTTGGCACAGAGTAAGCACTAAGGAAATGTTAGATGTTGCTATTTTTGATGTACATTCCCTCTTTCCTCATCCATTTCCTCACCTCTGAAGGGTGCCTATTATTATTCCCATTTTACAGATGAAAAATGGAGGACCAGAGAGGTTAGGTGACTGAATCTGAAACTCACAGACAGTAAGGGCAGGGCCCAGATGCGAACTAGGTTGGGCTGCAGGCCTGTTCGCTCGGGGCTGCGTCCTGCCCGGTAGGAGAGCCTATTTCCGAGCTGGGGGTTTCACGCGGCAGAGCCCAGTCCTCTAAGAAGCGCGGTCTCCCCGACATTGCTGCGAGAGCCTTTCGCAGGGGGCCCAGGGAGGCTCCATCTGGGCAGGAAGCTCCCTCCCTAGATGGGCTCTCTCCTTTCTCCTTTCTGGAGCACCTACCACGCATCGCTCCAAACTTATCTCTAATCCTCAGGACTACCCTTCGGAGGAGGAATTACCACTCCCCTTTACAGATAAGCAATCCAAGGCTCAGAGAGCTTAAATCACACTCCCAAGATTGGTGGCAGAGCCAGGATTTGATCCCTGTTCCGTCAGGCTCTAGAATATGTGTCCCTGTCCCCACGTCATGAAGCTTACGTGGATCCATTTCCAGCACCGCATTCGATGGTCGGTCTCGGCCCCAGCTGGGTTCTTATTGGTCTCTGCGTCTCTGCAACACTCTTACCACTGATATTGATGCCTCGTGGGTACGATTTCACTTTGCAAATGCCTTTCACACACTTCCTCGCTTTTGAGACTTGCAACCACCCTGTGAAATTAGTCAGGCAGGAATTTCTATCCCCACTTGACAGATGAGGCAACTGAGGTTCAGAGAATTCATAGATCACGTTCCTAACCAAGGTTGTGCAGGCTGTCAGTGGTGGAGCTGGCGTGGGACCAGGGTCTACTGACAACCAGGGGTCACTGGGGTCAGCGGAGAGTGCTGGGGCCGGTGGCGGAGCGGGTTCTGGTTCTGAATTTCTCTGTTTTTTCTGTGGGCCTTGGATATGTGCCTGCCATCTCTAGGCTTCTGTTTCGGCCTCTGTACAATGAGAGTTTGGACTCAGTGACCTCCAAGGTCGGCCAGCACAGACACCCCAGGCGTTCTGAGTCCAGGGCTATCTTCCTTCCTCTGCCCCTGGTGAGAGTAGAGAAGGACAAGGCTTTGAGCCTGATGCTTGGGCCACCCCTGAGTAAAGCCGTGGCCCAGGTGCTGTCCGACCCCGGGGTGCTAGTCACAGTCCAGGGCGGCTGAAGACGCACCCCCTTCCACTCTGGACCCTGGGACACTGCAGGGTTAAGGGGAGTTCATTCCAGGGGCTAAATGAGAGGCCTGGGGCTGGACTGCAGCAGGGGAGAGCTGATGGAATTTGGGGGGATGAAGCACCATGGACAAGTGAGGTGGGGGTGCCAGGGCCTTGGCAGAGGCAGGTGCCCAGAAGGCGGCGGAGATAAAGCCTGGCCTGCAGATTAGCCCGGGATTAGCCCAGCCTCCGCTGCTCTGGCTGCTGCTTATCTCCTGGAGGCACGGGCCCTCTCCCCGCCGCTCTGAGTCCTGGCCCTGCTAATTGCCTGTTAACCCCGTGGGTTCCGTGACTGCAGGGAGGATGAGGGGGCGGGGGTGGGGGGTGGGAGGGAGAATGCAAGCAAGCCAGCCAAGGAGAGCTTTCCGGGGGAAATGGGAGCTGTGGACAGATGGAACTCAAGGGACTGACAGGAGCGAGCTCTGTCCAGATCTCTCTCACTGACTGGGGCAGAGCGGGAGGAGGGGGTGGGAGGAGGAGGGGAGGGCACCTGGGGAGGGGGCCCTGGGTCAAGGGGGCCTCTGACCCAGGGAAAATCTAGGAGGAAGACAAGAGAGACTAGCCCACTAGACTAAGGGATGGACAGAGAGGAAAGCCAACAGAATAGAGATGCAGAGGGCAAAGGAACAGAGAGCCCGGGGGGCAGCCAGGCCAAGAAGAGAGAAAGACAGAGGCCAGCGGGATGGACAGGCCAACGGAGGACAAGGGATCAGATGCTGAGGACGGACAGGCCAGGAGGATAGAGAGGGACTTGAGGGCAGACTGAGATCAGGGGACAGACCCAGGGTGGGCTCCAGGCCAACCCTAAAGGAGAGGTGGTCCGAGAGGGACAGGCAGAGGGCCAGCCAGAAGGAAGGGTCTAAGGGTCTGCATTCAGCCAAGGTCCGAAGGGATCTGGGAGGCCATGTCCTCAGCCTGGGGCCAGGAGAGTGGGCCTGGAAGCTAAGGCAGAGAGCAAAGAGGGAGGGTCAGACCGAAGGAGGAAGTGGGGGCTGAGATGTGGACAGGGTCCAGACGCTCAGCGCCAGTGGAAGATGATCAGGAGATAGACCCTCAGCCCATCAGGGCACATCCTGGCCCAGGACCTGCCGTTCTCCATGGCTGGGCCCTGGGCTCTCAACTCCTGTACACACACCCTCCTTCCAGGCCAGTCCGTGGGGAGAGAGCAGTGGACAGCCAGGGGGACCTTGCGGCTGAGCGGCCGTGCCGTCTCCATGGAAGAGGCTGTGGGCTGTGCTGCCACTAGAGTTCTGCCACTTAGGAGCTGGTGGCTCCACCCGCCACTGCCTGCCTGGCCCTGGGACCGTCTCCGGGGCAACGCTCTGCGCTGCCCAGCAGTGGGGCCTGACCCAGGCCATGCAGGTGGCCTGGCCCTGCCAGTGTCACCTGACCATCCCCTGCGGAGCATATCCATCAGACCCAGTATACCTCCACCCATCTCCCTGTGTCATTCCCACTCTGCATAACCACCTCAAGGGCAGGGTGCCATGTAAGCACCCCCTCCGAAGCCATTGGAGCCACAACCTTCTCTGTTGGCTCTGCCCTGCACAGGGCTGGGCTCAATGCCATGCAGCATGCGTCCGTGTGTAAACTTTGGAGGTGTCAGGTGGGTAGGCTGCCCCAGCCCCACCCAGGGTCAGGAGCCTACCAGAGTCATTTATCCACTGAATACCCACCAGGTGTTTTATAAGCACCAACTCTGCTTTGGCATCGGGCTCGGAGCTGTTTGAATCTCTGCTGTCATTTATGTGCTGTGTGTCCTTAGCCAAGTCGCTTTCCCTCTCTGAGCTTCCTCATTGTTAAACGGGGGCAACAATACTTATCTCATGTGCTTTTCTTGGAGGCTCAAAGGTGAAAATAGATCAAAACTGTCTAGCACAGGACTTGGTACAAAGTAGGGATGGTTGATCGTGTTCACCTTGCAGCCTTCTGTCCACCTCACACCTCCTTCTGCAAATTGTGCTGGGCTCTGGGGGATGCCAAGATGGTAAAATGGGCTCTCAGCCTTAGGGAGTCCACGATCCCCTGGGTGAGGCTGAGCTGTGGAGAGACCGTGACGGTGCCAGGCAGCCAGGGTCAGCCGAGGTGATGCCACACACTGGGGGGCACGAGCGAGCCACTCACTACCAGGGCCTCCCATGTACCCCTTTCCTCGCTCAGTCTCTCAACTGGAACACACACTCAAAACCGGCTGCGTCAGCAAGAGCCGATTCCAGCATCTTCTTGGCCCGAAATAGGAAGAGAGTGGGTGCTTTGGGATTTGGGGCAAAGACTTATGTATTCCCCCATCTGCCTTTCCCACATGGCCGGGACCCAGGACTCTTGCACACGGCCCCCTGCAGGCTTCTCCCCTACCCAGTGACAGGCTGTAAGAGCACAGGTCTAGAGTGGGGCTGCCTTGCTGGACTCTTGCCCCCGCATCGAGGGCCTTTCTACTCAAAAAGTGGTCCGTGGACCAGCAGGTTGTTAGAAATGCACAATCTTGGTCCTGCCCCCCCAACAAGCGTTTTCCTGAATTGGAATCTGCATTTTTACAAGATGCCCAAGTGCTTTGTGCACACGTGACAGTTTGAGAGGCAGTGATCTTGGAGACCTTGGCAAATCAGCCCACCTGTCCAAGCCTCAGTTTCCCCATCTGTAGAATGTAGCTCAGTGCCGGGGGCAGAACCGTCAGCCATACTTGCTCCTGCCCCAGAGATGGACACATAGCAGGGGGTGGGGGTGGGGGGGAGTGGGGGGGTAGTTGGGGCAGGGGTGATGCAGATGGGGTCAAGGACCAGAACCCAGCTAGAGAGGGTGCAGGAGGAGGGAAGAGACAGGTGACGAACTGAGAGGCAGCAGACACGGACAACAAAGGCTGAGGAAGAGGTAGAGGAGTAGAGTGGAAGGGAAGGGGGGATAGGAGAAAAGGGGACGAATAATGAGTCACCCTTCCGTCTCCTTCCAGCTGGAATGAGCTGGAGTTAGGGTAGGCCAGGGTGGGGGTTGGGCAGCTGCCAGCAACAGGTGGTGGGAACAGTTTCAGTCTTGCATCTTGATGAGTTCCACCTCTCTGCCTCACTAGCTGTGTGACCTTGGGCAAGTCACATCCCCTCTCTGAGCTGCAGTTTTCCTCATCTGTAATAATCCAGCGAATTAAGCATACCTGATATCAGAGTTGCTGAGCGGCTGAAGTGGGACATCGTAGATGTTGTCATGTTTTGTAAACTGCACCACGCTTGGTGTGCGCCTATTTTTGCTTTTTTCCTGAGGCAGGGTGTTGGGTGATAGAAGAGCTGTATGAGAGGGGAGGATCAGCAAGGCGATCGGCCTTGTGGGGGCGGGAGACCTACCCTTGCCCCACGACAAGGGTCCCCCGGCCCCCAGTGCTTAGAACTCCTCACTCCCATTGCCCTGGGCCCAGCCCCTCTCCCGTCCACACCCTCCCTCTGGAGCTAGGCATTTAGGGTCTCTTTTCCCTTCCACGCTGCCTTTTTGCCTTTTCTCCCAGCGTTTACCAGCATGGAAATGTTCCCAAGGAAAGGGGAGGGAGGGCGAGCGAGAGAGATTGAGTGCGCCGACCCCTTGCCCCCAGGGAAGGGTCTGACTGTGATGGGTTTGACCCGGGGGCTGGTCTCCGCGGGGTGAGCCCGGCAGAGGGGGAGCTTGCATCCCCTCTCTCAACCTCCTCCCCACCCCAGCCGCTGCGCCACTCCGGATCCCAGCTGCGCCCCAGCCAGAGCCTCAGCTTCCATCTCCGGGGCGCCAGCGCCACCTGGTGTCCATGCCGGAGAACTCTCCGCAGCGGAAAAGGGAGACAGGCTTGGTTCAGCGCGGCGGCAACAGCTTCGGAAAGCGTGCCAGGCGCCAGGAAAGGACCCCAGACAGGCCCACTGCTCCTGTGCAGCATAAAATCTCATGGGGGGAAGGTGGACACTGAACAAGGAGACAAACAGATAAACAAGATCATCTCGGGTCTTGATAAGTACTTCGAGCAAACCGGCAAACACGTGATGGGGTGGAGGGTGACACTGATGTGTGTGGTATACGGGTGTGCATCTGAAGAAGGGACACAAGCTGAGGCTAGCCGTGCCGGGGGTGGGGTGGGGTGGGGTGGGGTGCATTCCAGGAGAGGGACGGCATGGACGCGGGCCTGAGGAAGGAAGGCGCTCCGTAAGTTTAAATCTGTCATGGAGACCTGGGGGTGAAGTGGCAGGAGAGGCGGGCAAGGGTCGCATCACACAAAGACTTTCAGGCTAGGAGTTTGGCTTTATTCTCTGAAAAATGGGAAGCCACTGTTGGGCTTGAAGCTGGCAAGTGATGTAATTAGATCTATGCACTCTAGAGGGGGGACTCTGGCTACTGTGTGACTGATGAGAGGAGAGGCGAGGATAGACAAAGGGGGACCAGTTAGGATCCCACTGCCATGGCCAGGCAGGAATGATGGTGACAGGGGGACCCAAGGTGGAAGGAAAGTGGGTGGATTCTAAGCAGGTTTGAAGTAAGATTGCCTGGGACGCTGCTGGATGGAATGTGGGGGTGAGGGGGGAGGGAGAGTTCAGGGGTTCTGATGTGTGGAACTCGGCATAGAGTGGGGCCCTCTACTCAGAGGAGGGGAGTGGAGGGGGCCAGGATTTGGGAAGCTGTCAAGAGCTCTGCTATGTTAAGCTGGAGATGCCTTTTAATCATCTAGGGGAGGATGTCAGTAGAAAAGATGGTGCTCAGGGGAGAGGCTGGGCAGCCGACTGATTGCTGGGATATGGGGCTGGGGTGTCCAGGCAAGTCTGGTGGCCCCTGGGGGGACAGGGAACCTTAAGCCAAAGGAGCTGTCTCAGCCCCTCCTTCCTTCTCTCCCTCTCCTCTCTCACCCTCAGGTCTATACTCGCTATGGGAAGTGTTACACTTTCAATGCGGATCCGCAGAGCTCCCTTCCCAGCCGGGCGGGGGGCATGGGCAGCGGCCTGGAGATCATGCTGGACATCCAGCAGGAAGAGTACCTGCCCATCTGGAGAGAGACAAGTATGCAGGCAGGAAAGGGACAGGGCCAACCTGGGGCTCCAGCCTGGGCCCTGTGCCTGGGGTGGGTTTCCAAAGGTCCCCATCTCCACTGTGCAGACGAGACGTCGTTTGAGGCCGGCATCCGGGTGCAGATCCACAGCCAGGAGGAGCCGCCCTACATCCACCAGCTGGGCTTCGGCGTGTCCCCAGGCTTCCAGACCTTCGTGTCCTGCCAGGAACAGCGGGTGAGCAGCTCCAGCTGGACCCCGGGTTGGGCGTGAGGCCAGGCCTTTGGGCTCAGAGGGGCTGCTGACCACACCTGCCCTTCAGCAGCTCACAGCCCGCCAGCCCACCCTTGGGCTTTGCTGGGGCTGTGGGTGCTGGAGGGCCGGGTGGGACTCCTGGGCATGACCCCATCGTGCCCGCCTCTGCAGTTGACCTATCTGCCTCAGCCCTGGGGCAACTGCCGGGTGGAGAGCGGGCTCGGGGAGCCTGAGCTGCAGGGCTACTCGGCCTACAGTGTGTCTGCCTGCCGGCTGCGCTGCGAAAAGGAGGCCGTGCTTCAGCGCTGCCACTGCCGGATGGTGCACATGCCAGGTGGGCCCCCCGCCCCGCTCCGTGCCACCTTGCGGTGCCAGAACCTCCAGGGGCAGAGCGCCACTCGTGTGTGTGGGCACGTGCATGTGTACAACAAAGGCGTGCATGTCTGTGCCCCTGTGAGTGCGGATGTGATGCGTTTGGGACTTTAGGCACGTTTTCACATGTGCATGCAGGAATGCACATGTGCATGTTTGTGTGCACGTTAATATGTATTTATGCATATGTGTGCTTGTGTACATCTGTCCTTGTGGGGGTTGTGTGCATGTGCTTGAACACGTGCATACAAATGTGTGTGCATATGTTTGCATGCATATATGCATGTGTATATTTTCATGCTTATATGCATGAGCATGTATAAGTTCATGTGGGCATGTGTGTGTGCCCACCTTTGGGAACGTGGTCAGGGAGAGGGGATGGCACTGTAGTCTCCAGGAATAATATTCTCTCCTTTCAGGCAATGAGACCATCTGCCCGCCAAATATCTACATCGAGTGTGCTGACCACACACTGGGTCCGTGCTGCCCTCTCCCTTCCCCGCCTCTCCATCGCCCTCCTCTCCATCTCTGTCCCCTTCTCCTCACTGCCTTGGCTCCCCTCCTCCCAGGCTCACCCTGAGGGGTTCTTCCTGGAGGGTGAGACTTATCCCATACCTCTGGGGGTCTGAGGACACTTGGGTAAGTGGAGGCAGCAGGGTTGGGGTTGCAGAGAGCCCAGGACTGAGAGGGAAGGGCTGGGCTTCTGCTCGTGGTTCAGCAAATGAGCTTGCCTCTCTGGGAGAGTGGAATGACTTCTCTCTTGGTCTGAGGAGAGATGCATGGCTACCTATCAGTATGGGTAAGGCAAACCCCGTCTGTCCAAGGTCTCGCCTGATCTGCACTCCATTCAGTCATTCATTCATTCGTTCATTCTACAGATGTTTACAGCCCGTGCTCATGCTGGAAGTGAGAGTGGGATTGAGAGCACTGCTCTTGCAAAACCCGCTGCCTGGCAGGGCTGCGGATGGGCAGTACATTGCAGCATGTTAGCTCTTGGGGAGGGGAACCTCAGGGGTCCAACAAGGCCCCAGGGAGGGGCATGCAGCCCCACCTGGGAAGGCGGGGAGGACTCCTGGAGGAAGTGACATATTAGCTAAGGCTTGAGGGTCAGGAAGAGTCAGCCAGGTGAAAAGGCCATGGGAACAGCACGTGCTGGACACCTTGTGGCCAGAGAGAATGTGTGTTCCAGGCACTGAAAGGTCAGGGTGGCTGGAGGGCAGAGAACAGGGGAGGGGGTGGAAAGGGTGGAGGAGGCTCTGGGAAGCCAACAATGGCTTAAGGCAGGGCAAGAATGCCAGCTGATTTTAGGAAGGCGACTCTGGTCAGATGTGGAGAATGGACAGGCAGGGAGTGAGGCTAGAGGCAGGGTGACTGGTCAGGAGAGCATGGCAGGAATCCAGATGACAGAGCAGGGGGAGGGAGAGAGGTGATGGGTTGAGGTTCTGGACAGTAGAATCACCTCGAGACCTTCTCTGTCCCACACCAACTGCATCAGCCAGAGGGGCGACAGAAGGGGTTTCATGAAGGACCAGATGTGTGAGCAGGGATGAGGGAACCACAAGGGCTGGCGAGACTCCACAGAACTAACAACTTCAGGGAGGCTTTACTCCCCCAGGCCTGAAGGAAGAAAGGAAGGGAGTCCCTCTGGAGCCCAGTGATTGATCTGGGGCTGTCCAAGAGGCTCATGGATGGGAGTTGTGGGCATGAAAGGAGGAATGCAGCCCCTGCCAACCCACAGCCTGCGGTGAGGAAGCCGGGGGAGGAAATGCCCTGGCATTCCTCTCCTCTTTGCCCTCTGACCCTGCCAGGGCCTCACATTAGTTGCATCCAACCAAAGTCAGAAGACTAGGGAGTCTAGGTGACACCTTTGGCAGAGATCAGCCTCCTGGGCACAAAGCAAGGTGGAGGAGAGTGGAGAGTAGCTCTGAAGGGGCGAACAGAGGAAATGCAGCATGTTGAGCACACGAATCCCATCTATCCATTTGTTCTTTCTGTCTGTTTTGCTCCATCTATCCATCCATTCATCTCTCCATCCATCCATCTCTCCATGCATTCATCCATCTCTCCATCCATCCATCCATTCACCCATCTATCCATCCATCCATTCATCCCAGCATCCTTTGCAAGCCCCTTATCTGTCTTGAGGCCTCATGTGGTTGATTAGCTCTGGTGGATGGGCTGTGCCCTCCTTCTGAGCCACGAGGACCTCCCTGCCCCAGGGGGCTTGGAGGCAGAGGGATAGCAGGACAGGCCCTATGCCTCCTCCGTGCAGCCAGTGGGCCTCTGAGCCACACCACCCCCTCTGCAGTTGATGCTTCTGTGTTGCAGACTCCCTGGGTGGGGGCTCCGAGGGCCCATGTTTCTGCCCTACCCCCTGTAACCTGACCCGCTACGGGAAAGAAATCTCCATGGTCAGGATCCCCAACAGGGGCTCAGCTCGCTACCTGGCAAGGAAGTACAACCGCAACGAGACCTACATACGGTATGTGTGTGTGTGTGTGTGTGTGCAGTGGAGGCCACCCTCAACGGGCCTGGTGCATGGTGGAGACTGGGAGCGGGCTGCATCTCTGTTAATGAAGAGTCTTTTGCGAGGAATGCCTTTCAGGATCCTTTTCTTCTAACTGCTACCCATCCTCTAAGTCACATCCTGTGTCTCCACCTCCAGGGAGCCCTTCTTGGTCCAAGCGCCTTTCGTCTGCGCTCCCACAGCACCTTGCACATATCTGTCATTGCACTGACTGTTATTGTTTTAGAACCTCTATTTATGTGTCTTTCGCCCCCAGCAAATTGGGAGCCGTGAAATGCACATTGAGTGTGTGCCGAGGGAGAAGAACTGAAAGGGATGTGAGAGGAACAAAGTGGCCTGCAGGAGGGGCCACCCTGAGCCTTGGGTCTGGTACCCTGCAGCCAATCTACAAATGCTGAGCATCCTCTGGGGGCCAGGCCTAGTGCTGGGTCCTGTGGGGACAGAGATGATTACGACACAAAACTCATGCCACAATTTATGGATGAGTTCGTGTTTGATGGTGTGGTACTGATTCTCAGGCCCCAGGAGAGATTAATGGGGGTGGGATAGGGAAAGCAGGGGAGGCGTGAGCTGGGCCTCTGAGGACCCCAGGTTTGGGTCTGGGAGAGGGGGAGACAGGGGAAGCATCCCACTTAGAGAACACGGGATGATGCAGAGGCCAGCCTGAGCTATAGGGAGGCTGTCTGGAGAGAAGCAGATAAGAAAGCCGTTTGAATAAAAAGACACAGTGCGACAGATCATGGGCAATCTTGAAAGTCTGGAAGAGGAATTTTAGAGTAGACCATTGGGCAATAGGGAGCCACTGAAGGTTCTGGAGAGGTATAGGGATGAAGGAAAGTGAACACTACTTGCTGCTTTAGAGAAAGCAGCAGGAGGGAATCCTGCAGGCCCAGGAGTTTTATTTGCTCTCCTGGGCCCTTTGCTAACCCTCAAAGTGTGAGGCCAGCATGTATCTGGAACTACCTCCCTTGACAGCCTTTGGGAGCCTGACAGTAGTCACCAGCTTCCTAGCACAGGGGTCTCAGATCAGGATCTGCTGGGCCTGGGATGTCCCTGCCAGCCACCTCCTCAGGAACATGGCCCCTTGTGGACACCCTGCTTCCTGTCTCCGCAGGGAGAACTTCCTGGTCCTAGATGTCTTTTTTGAAGCCCTGACCTCTGAGGCCATGGAGCAGCGAGCAGCCTATGGCCTGTCAGCCCTTCTGGGTGAGACCCAGCCCTGGCCCCGAGTCCAGGAGGTGGATCAGCCCAGCCGGCTCCCTCTGACCCTGCTCTCATGCTCCCCAGGAGACCTCGGGGGACAAATGGGCCTGTTCATCGGGGCCAGCATCCTCACACTGCTGGAGATCCTTGACTACATCTATGAGGCAAGGGGTGGGGGCCTGTGGGGGCCACCCAGAGGGGAATGGCAGGGGGGAGGAGGGGCTGTGGGAAAAGCAGAGGGCTGTGCCACCTTCCCGGTGGGGCTGGTCTGGTGGGCAAGTCAGGCTCAGGGTTCTTTGCCGAGGTCTCCTGACCGACTGGAAGGCCTGAGTCAGGAGAAGGGGGTGGGTGAGGAGGGTGGGGAGTCCTAGCAGGGGTTTGCTCGGGCAGCAAGTCCTATATGGTGGTGAGGACTGCCCTGCTCCTCTATCAAGCTTTCTGAGCCCACTGCCATCCCCCCCTTGAACCCCAAGGTGTCCTGGGACCGACTGAAGCGAGTGTGGCGTCGTCCCAAGACCCCCCTGCGGACCTCCACTGGGGGCATCTCCACCTTGGGGCTGCAGGAGCTGAAGGAGCAGGTGAGGACGAGCCCTGTAGAATGTGCCGCTGACGCCTCCTCCCAGGGCTGAATGCCCCCCAGGATTTCTGAACTAGCCTCCGGGAGAGGTTCCTGGGCTCCCCTGGAGCCTCTCCCCGGGGGGACAAGGAAAGGCTGGCTGTGTGAGCCTTGAGGGCACCGCTGGAACTCTCCCTGTCCCATCCCTCTTTGCCCTGCAGAGTCCCTGCCCCAGCCGGGGCTGCGCTGAGGGTGGGGGAGCCAGCAGCCTGCTCCCCAACCACCACCACCCGCACGGCCCCCCAGGAGGCCTCTTTGAAGACTTCGCTTGCTAGGATGGTGCTGTGTCTGAAAGGACCCAGAAGTCTGGGACTGCCCCCACTCCTGGATCCCCAACATAGACTCCTCTTGCTCCTGGGACCCGCCTGGGGCAGCCCAGGGCTGAGGGGGAGGGCGGTGCTCACTGGGAGGGAGGACTCAGCTCCTGCTCTCACCGACCCTGGGGCCAGCTGCCTTGCACAAGGGTCCTTCTTGTCCACACCCCCCATCCCCGGGCTGGTGCCCAGGGAGGGCTGGAGACCAGACCATGGGCCCCCGTGGAGGGGAGGGGAGGAAAGGAGAGAGGGAGGTGGAGGAAGGGGCCCACCCAGCAGGGGTGGAACCCGCTGTACATTTGTATATATTTAGGGAGGACAGGGTGGGGGTGGGCATACAGATGTAGAAGGTGGGTGGGGCTATGGGGGAGGGTGATTCAGGGACAGCCAGGATCCCAGCCCTAGAATGTCTGCAGGAGAGGGCAAGCCCCCAGGACTCCGGAGTGCTGGGCTTGGCCTACTTCCTGCCCCTTCCAGGCCCAGCTCCCCTTTTGGCAGGGGGAGTGGGTGGCCCAGCAGGCCTGGCCCAGCTCCCAGTTCCCCCTGCCCCCGCCCCCACCCCCAGAATCCCCTCCACTGGGAGCAGGCTGACCTTTCAGACCTTGGCTGAGCTTGGGGGTGGGGAGGGGAGCCTTCTCAGGCCTCTCCCTCTCCCGTCTGGTTTTATAAAGTGCTGACGAAATTGGGAATAAAGAGGCATAAAGAATTCTCTGTGTGGATGTGTGACCAAGCTGGGAGCTGGGGCGGGGCTGGGCATACGCCTGACTTGGTCCCCAGGCAAAGGAAATCCAGGCCCCAGCCCAGACAGGGAGCCTCCATCCTCACCGCCAGCCCTCCCTGCCCCCATGCCTAGCTTTCAAATCTCAGAATCAATAATCCGCACTCAGCCAGTTTATTAAAGGCAGGGGGCTTCATCAGGGGTCCAGAAGGGAGAAACTGGGAGCTGCCCCACCCTCCTCTCTCAGCTCCCCACTTCTCCACCAATTCATCTACAGCCCAGCCCCAGGGCCTGACCCTAGGAGGAGGGGCTGGCGTCAGGCAGACTGCACTGCATAAATACTCGGAGGCCACAGCCTGAATCAGCAGCGTCAAGGGGGCAGGGAGACCCGAGACCGGGTTTGGGGCAGGAAGGAGGGCACCTCCCCCAGGGCTTGTCCTGAGCCCAAGGACCCACAAAGCTAGAGAGAGGGGGTCAGTGGGCTGCCCTGGGGTCTGAGGCTGCAGCCAGCCCTGTCCAGCGAGGCTGGCAGGTGGCTCCAGGTTGCTGGGGAGGAGTGGAGTGCCACCAGGCCAGGGTCCAGGCGCAGGGTGGGGTCAGGTGCTGTTGCCCTGCTCCTGCTCAAAGAGCAGCATGGCCAGCTGGGTGCGGGAGCCGAGGCCCTCGAGCATGCTCTGGCGGCAGCGGTGGAACAGGTCCTCGCTGAGCTGCGCGCTGCACGGCTGGGCCCGGTAGCGCTGCAGCAGCGCCGGCTCCACTGCCCGCAGCACGTGCAGGCTGGAGAAGCGCAGGAACAGCTCATACACGTCCATGCTCTCCAGCAGCTCCTCCTCCTGCTCCGAGGCTGCTGCCAGCCGCCCGCGGGCCGCCACGTAGTCGGAGTTGTAAAAACAGGCCTCACTGGCTGCCTGGCGATCAAAGTGGCCCGTGTCTCGGCCCAGCTCCGGGGGCCCGGGGCCCTGTGGCGGGGCCACAGCCGGGTGGAAGGCCTGGAAGTGCATGGGAAAGAAAGCCTGCCAGCCAGAGATGGCGTGCATGCGGCAGCGGTTCAGGAAGTCAGGCGTGAGCACCGTGTCTGGCCCGGCCAGCAGGAACAGCGTGTCCAGAGGGTGCTTCTTAGAGAGCAGATCCATGAGGCGTAGTGGTGAGGGCGCGGCTGTCTGCACGCTAAGCCAGGGCACCCGGGCCCCAGGGAATCGCCGCTCCAGCTCTGCCACGTGGGCCTTGACGGGCGCGAAGACATCTGCATGGGCCGCCCGCTGGGCCTGTCGTGGCTCATACAGTAGCAGCAGGGTCAGAGCAGCTGCAGCATCCCCAGGTTCCAGTGCCGCGGTGGCAAAGGCCTCCAGGAAGCCTGAAGCCAGGTCACTCTCGGCCGCAGCCAGAGGCAGTAGCACAGTGAGACGTGAGGCCTCAGTGACATAGGGCACAGGCAAGATCTCCACGCGGCTCAGCGGTCGCAGCAGCTGCACCCGGCGAGTGAGGGGCCGCCGGCCGCCCTGGGGGGTCAGTGCTTCCAGCTGTAAGTCCAGCGTGTACTCCATTCCCCGGGCAGGGTCGAAGCGGCGGTAGCCGTTAACCAGCTGCTGCTTCTGGAGTCGCAAGGCCGGGCGGTAGCGGCGGTTGAGCTCCTCCAGGGCTGCCCCCAGAACGTCGGCCACGTCGGCTCGGTCAGCCCCACGCAGCGGGCAGCGGGGCGAACCGTCAGCACAGGAGAAAGCATGCTGCTCTGTGAAATAGTCCCAGCGCAGCACTTCAAAGCGGGAGGCGGGACGCGACGGCGCTGGAATGCCCACGGGCCAGGCGGCCGCCCGCTCCCCATCAGCGGCCAGACGACTGGTGTTCTGGATCTCCCACTGCGTTGGAGAAACAGACCATGAGTGAGGCAGAGACCCCGGGGTCCCGCACACAGCTGGGGGACTGAGCTGGCAGCAGGTGCTACTCAGGATGGGTCCCCAGGGCCCCCACCTGTCCTTCTCCAGGTTGAGGCAGCCTAAGAGTTAAAGGAGGGAGGGTTCTGGAGAGGCTTCTCTGGAAAGGTAGAAACAAACAGGGACTGGGAAGCAGGTTTGTCCTGTGATCCTAGGGCTAAGTTTTATTTCCTTGGGATCTCTGAGACCTCTCAGCACCCCCTCCACCCCCAGCCCAGACAGTACCTGCAACTCCTGGATCTCCTGGTATGTGCGTTCCAGCTCAGCCCGAGCAAAGGCCTTGTGCAGCTGGTACATGTGCACAGGGTCACGCACAGGGTGGGCTGTCAGGGCGCTGCGGAAACGAGGGTCCCCCTCCTGCAAAGGCTCCCCTGGGCTCAGCTCCAGATAGCTATAGTGTACCCCCTGGGGAGAGGAAGGGAAGGGGTCCGTAATGGGAAAAAAGATGGGACAGCCTCCCTCACCTCATAGTGTGTCTCATCTCCCCATCCTATGACCTGTTGTGGGCTTGGAGTCAGAAATCTGTGGATTTAAGTCCACCTCAATCAGTTGTGAGCTTGTGTGACCTTGGGTAAGCCTCTGCTAGCTCATCTGTGAAATGGGCATGCATCCTGTCTCAGAGCTGTCCAGAGGCTCAAATAAAATAATAATAGCCAAACACTGAAGACCTACTATGTGCAAGGCGCTCTTATTTTTTCTAATCCTTGTAACAACTCTGAGCAATACTGATTTCCATTGGTATGGATAAGGATACTGAAGGTCAGGAGATTCAGTAATTTACCCAAGGTCATAGGGATAGAAAATGACAGAAGTGGCAGGAAAACCCAGGCCTATTTCTCCAACCACCGCTTTGCCTCTCAGGGGGAAGTGCACAAACTCAGAGAGGAGGTACCAGTGGGGCGGCTTATCTTCCCACCTGGTGATCGCCAGTGCAGCCCACCCCGGTGGCATCAAGGATGCAGCGTCCCAGCCACTCATCTGGGTGCGCACTGACGATGTCGTTGCGGCAGCCTTCCAGGTGGGGGCGCAGCTGCTGCAGCAGTGTGCGCGACAGCAGCACCCCAAAGCCGCCATGGCAGTAGCGGCCTGGGGCGGGGTCTCCGCCAATGAAGTCCTGGGGTCGGCCCAGATAGAGGTGGGCAGCGGCTGCCAGGCTGAGGTGACCAGCTAGACGCGCCAGTCCGTGCGCCTCCGTGTAGGTGGCATCAGGCACTAGAAAGAACCAATCAAAGTCGTCGCCGTGCTGCTCCAGCAGGTGGCGCAGCGCCAGGTGCAGGTGCCCAATGGGCCGCTCCTCGCCCAGCGTCACCACGGCCATGCCCGGTGGTGCCCGGCGGCCCCGCGAGCCTGTCAGGAACACCACACGCTCTAGCCGGTGCCCCAGAGTGCGGTTCACGGCCACACCCAGCGTGGGCAACGTGGCCTGTGAGGTCAGCACCGCCACTAGCAGCCTCTGCCTGATGCCCAGCTCCGTGCTGATGTAGCGGGTCCTGGGGAGAAGATGGCACAAAGTTATCAAAAAGACAACAGGGCAGGCAGAAGGCAGCAGACACAGGCTCGGGCAGGCCATGTCCTCTCTGGGCCTGTTTCCTCACCTCGGAATAGGACAAGAACAACTCTTTCCCAGGGGTCACGAGGATCTAAGCTTTACCTACAGAGTGCTTCTGGGAGATGGCAATATCCGTGCAGATATGCGAGATATACTGTGGGTCAGATTCCCTGTTCATGACTTAGCAGTGGTGTCCCTGAGCAAGTTATTGAATCTACCTGAGCCTCAGTACCCTCTTCTGCAAAGTGGGGTTGATCGTATCTACTTGAAGCACTTAGACAAATGCTTGGCACATGGGTACTCTACACACCATGTATACACTTATGTCTACATAAATATGCCATTATACCACTCATACATCACACGAGTAAAAGAATATATGGCATAGAGATGTATTGGTGTGTTTGGGGGAGGGGCAAACTGGGGCTCAGGGGTTCCAGTAAGTTCCCTTCCATAAGGCAGAAGGTAAGTTGCAGAACTGCAATTTGAACTCAGCATTACTTAGGAGAAATGATTTCAACTCTTTGGCAGAGGCACTAACAGGATGAGTACATCACCCCTCCCCCTAAATCTCGCCGCGAGGTGTCCCACCCAGGAACAAGAGACACAGGTAAATCCTAGTTCTCTTTCCCTCTCTCTATGCACCCACTCTATATACCAGTCATTTCTCTAAACACAACAGCCCAGCCAGGGAGCTAAGAGGATCTTTGGGGGACCATGGGGTCAAGCTGGTTTCTCACAGAGTCGGGTAAGTTCAGCCCAAGCCCGGACTGGGCCAGAGGAGGGCCTCAGATGGACTCCACAGCTCCCAGGGAAGCAGGGCCATCGGAAGTTATCGGGACCCAAAGACTTCCTGGCCAGTCAGCCCCTTCCTTCCGGAGCCTGACCCGGCCCCTGGCGGCCTCCCCGGCGCGCCGTCCCAGCCGGTGCCCAGGGGGTGGAGCTGGCGGGGCTGATCCCTACCTGACGGCCTTTTTGGCGGCCTGGCCCGGCTGTGCGGGGTGGTAGGGCAAGACACGCGGCTCCCAGTTCTCCCCGGCCCCTGCGCCGGCCCCGGGCCTCTCGCGCTCCGCTCCGGGCTGCACCGAGTTGGGCCGGCGCGCCGCGTTGGTGTTGCCGCGCGGCGGCAGCTCAGAATCTCCGGGTTGAGGCGGCCCTGGGCCGCACGGCTCCTCCACCCAGGTGACGCTGAGCAGGCTCAGGGTGAAGCCCAGGGAGATGCCCACAGCCACGGGCCCTGCGGGCCGCAGCACCGACAGCAACAGCGATGCCCGCATGGCGCCCGGACCGCGGGCCCCGGCCCCGGAGCGGCCCCCGAGCAGCCCGAGAAGGCTCCGAGGGGGCGGGACCGGGGAGGGGGCGGATCCGGAGGGCCCGGGCCCAGAGGGCGGCCCGCTCCCTCCCCGCCGAGCAGAGCCCGCGGCCCGAGTCGACTCCCCTGCGCCGCGCTCCGACCCCCCTCCAGCCGCCGCCCGGTACCGCGCAGGGTCCCCGCGCCCGGCGCGCGAGCCTCCGCCGCGGCCGCCGCTGTCCGACGTGTCACTGCGAGGGCCCCGCCCCCGGGGTGGGGTCTCCGGCTCCTGCTACCGGAGAGGGAGGAGAAGGGGGAGGGGAAAGGGGAAGGACCCCCGGAAGTGCCCCCTCCTCGGTGAGCGAGAGCGAGACGCCGGGGCGGAGTCCCCTGCCTCCCCCCGGCGTGGTTGGTGCGTCCCGGGTGACGTCAGAAGCAGCCCGCCCCTGCCTGATGGTGCGCCCTGAGTGACGTCAGGAGCAGAGGCCGGAGCTGTCCATCAGCACCAAAGGCCGCGGGCGGGCTCAGGGCATGGGGCCGCGGCTCCGGGGCAGCCCGAGCCCCTGCGCCCGCTCCTTTCCCTTCCCCGGGGCCAGCCCGGGTCCCCGGACGCCGCGGGACTGGAGCGCCAGCCAGTGTTGGACGCGGAGCGGCGACGCTGCCGCGCGGAGACCGCTCCCTCCGGCCCAGGAGCCCCCTTCCTCGAACGGCGGACTTTCCCCGGACCCCAGTCAGCTGGGGCCTCCGGCGACCCGCCACCCCGGCCCCTCCGGCCCCTGCACAGCCTTTTTGGGTCAGAAGCTCGGGTCGCCTCCAGCCCAGGTAGATCTTGGACAATACCAGATTTAAGCCGCCCACAGAGGAATCCCCTGGCTGCCTCCTTCTCACCGGCAGCACACTGCCCTCATCTCCCCCAACCCAGGCCCCCTTTTAACTCCTTCCTCCTGGCCCCCTCTAGCCAGGCACTTTTGTCTCCCTTTGTCTTGTGGCCCCACTTCAGGGATGCTCCCAGAGCTGCCGGATGTGGGCACCACTCCTTTGTCCACCGTGTCCCTCCCTAGTTCCCCCACTCCCATCCTCGCCCCCATCCTGGTGGAGACCTAGGACTCCTCCTTGACCCCAACTTGCTGTCTGTCAGGCTGACCTGGGGGAGTGACTCCCTCTCGTCTCCAGCACTATGCCGGGCACTGCGGCGACGCTGCGGTTCCAGCTGCTGCCCCCCGAACCAGATGATGCCTTCTGGGGTGCACCCTGTGAACAGCCCCTGGAGCGCAGGTACCAGGCACTGCCGGCCCTCGTCTGCATCATGTGCTGTCTGTTTGGAGTCGTCTACTGCTTCTTCGGTGAGACCCCCATCTCATCCCTCACCTGAGCTCCCCTCTGTTTCCCCAAGTTACTTTTGCGAGACACCCCGAATCTTCTCCAGAACTTCACCGCTACCACCACCCCCATGGATAACTATTTTTCTTTTCCTTCTTTCTTTCATCACACTCATGTTCATAGATCACCTAGACTCTAGATCCTAGAGAACAGAGGTTTTTGAGTTAGGTTGGAATTTGAACCTGGCTCTGCACCTTACTGATTGTGATGCCTTGGGCACATTAACCTGCCTGACCCTCAATTTTCTCATCTAAACAATGGGAACAATGATATTTCTCTCACGTAGGGTGGTTGTGAGAATTAGGAGGCACTCAACAAATAATAGCTATTGTGGTGAAGATGTATTTGGGTCCCTGTGCGAGATAGGCACTGAAAACATTTAGCAGAGTGATTAAACATGGTCTCCTCCCACAGGACATATTGTCTGATGGGGGAGAGACTTCTGGAACAGTCATACCTGTGATACATATTAGAGTGGGCTAGATGGAAGTCATACACATGGAGATTGCCTACAAGGCAGACTCCAGTAATAAGGGCTGCTGTGAACAATTGTACAGGATGGGTACTGCACAAAGGAGTTCAGTTGAATGGGCAAGTGGTGGCTGAAATCCACTTTCCAAACTCCAGGCCTTGGCAAAAGGCTGCTTTGCCTAGAAGAAGGCACACCTTTTTCTCATTTGCACAAAGGTGCCAGATGAGCTAAAGGAGTGAGTGCCCAGTGATTCTACAGCAAGAGTTACAGAACTTCAGAGAGGGGAACAAACTATGGGCTGGGGACCCAAGGAAAGTGGATTATATGCAACTGGAAGAAGTGCAAAGGAAGCTTGGAGGTTTGGGTTCTAGGCCGGGCAGAGGTGGGGTGAGATGTGTTCTCTGCAGCCTCTTCACCTCCCCTAGAATGGCTGGGTAGTAGGAGAGATGGGAGCCAGATGGCCCCTCCCCTTCCACCTCCACACTCTGGCTGAACAACTGCAGAGTGGGCAGGAGGAAGTGCCCCTCCAAGGGTTCAGGACACATTTTGGGTGTGGCCTCACCCCCTCCACTCTCCATACCCACTCCCTCTGCAGTTTCTCAGTGCAGCCTGACCCTCCCCCCGCCGGGGATTCTCTGCCACCCTACCCCTCTTGGGCGCCCCTCTCCCAGGCTCTTGAACTCAGAGCCCTTGCCCATGTCCTATGCCCCTTTCTGACCCCAAAACCTCCTGGACCCTGATTCTTCCCCTCATTCCTAGAACTGAATCTCCTCTTTCTGACCTTTCTTTTTGGCTCTCCTTGACCCCTTGACCCCCATCTCTGACTTCCATCTTCCCCACTGTTCAGGATCTACAAGTCTCTCACCCTTCCAGATACCCTTAATGGGCCTAATAGCCCATAACCTCCATTTTTCTGAAGCTCCACAACCACTATTTCTCCCTATAATCCTCTTTGACTCCCTATGACCCCTTGTAAGCCCAGTGACCCCCAATCACCCCACAGTTATCTATTACCTTCTGTCCGACTGACTCCTTCTATTGCTCTTAACTCTCTGGTCCCTATGACTTCACTGTCTGATTGCTTCCTCCCCCCACTGTGATCTCAATGATCCCATTGCTCTGGCCTCAGTATTACCCTCTCTCCCTCAGAAACCCTTTAACACTCTCAATGATTCCACATCTGTCAATCCCTCTGACATGCAAAGACCTCATCTCCTGGGACCCCACCCCAATAACTCTGCTTCTCTGTTCTCCTTGCAACTTTCTAATGATGTCATATCTCTGGGACCCCTCAGAGCCTTCATCTTTCTGAACCTGTGTGGCCCTCATTTCTCAAGTTCCAACTTCCAAATGCCTCACAGCTCTGAACAATCGCTCCCCAAAGACTCCAGTGACTCTATTGCTGATCCCCTTGTGACCCCAGTGACCTAGCTCTGACCCCTGTGATCCCAAAGACCCCAGTGACCCAATCACTGGTTCACTCTTGACTCCAATGATCTATCTCTGACTCCTCTGACCCTCAAAGTCCCCGTGCTTCTCTCAATGACTCCTCTTCCCAGTGACTCCCAATGTCCTATCTCTTGGACCTCCCTTGACCCCAGTGGTCCCATCACTGAGGCCCTCAGGACCCCTGTGGCCCCCAGTTCTCTGATCTTAGTGTCCCGCCTCTGGCTGCCCTGTGATTCCATGTCCCTGACCCCTCTGGCCTCCTGCCTCCAGCCTGGTGGCCCCTCACTAGCCCCTGTTCCCCTCCAGGTTACCGCTGCTTCAAGGCAGTGCTCTTCCTCACGGGGTTGCTGTTTGGCTCCGTGGTCATCTTCCTGTTGTGCTACCGAGAGCGGGTGCTGGAGACGCAGCTGAGTGCCGGGGCGAGTGCGGGCATCGCGCTCGGCATCGGACTGCTCTGCGGGCTGGTGGCCATGCTGGTGCGCAGCGTGGGCCTCTTCCTGGTGGGGCTGCTGCTCGGGCTGCTGCTCGCCGCTGCCGCCCTGCTGGGCTCCGCACCCTATTACCAGCCGGGCTCCGTGTGGGGCCCCCTGGGGCTGCTGCTGGGGGGCGGCCTGCTCTGCGCCCTGCTCACGCTGCGCTGGCCCCGCCCGCTTACCACCCTGGCCACCGCCGTGACTGGTGCTGCGCTCATCGCCACCGCCGCTGACTACTTTGCAGAGCTACTACTGCTGGGGCGCTACGCGGTGGAGCGACTGCGGGCCGCCCCCGTGCCCCCCCTCTGCTGGCGGAGCTGGGCCCTGCTGGCGCTGTGGCCCCTGCTCAGCCTGATGGGCGTCCTGGTGCAGTGGCGGGTGACAGCCGAGAGAGACTCCCACACAGAAGGTGAGAGGGCACAGGCCAGGGTGGGCATGAGAGAAATGGGTGGCCAGGGACGGGTGGGGGACTAAGTGACTGGGGAGGGGGCAAGAAGCTGTGCACACCAGCACCGGAAGGCCTCCATAGTGAGAGAGCTGACCTGCTCAGGGTCTGGGAAGATAGGGCCTCAGTGCCGCCATTCCTTCCACAACAATTACGGAGCAGCGGCTCTGTGCCTAGCCCAGTCCAGGCACCTCAGCAGAGACAAAACAGAAAGGTCTTTGCCCTCATGGGTTACATTCAGGTCAGGGGAGACAGACAACAGACATGCAGACAAGCCAGATAATTCCGGTTGTGCAGAATGATATGAAAGAGATATGCAGGGTAATATGGAATAGAGACACAGTGGCCAAGGAAGGCCACTTGGAAGAGGTGACATTGAAGCAGAGACCTGAAGGATAGGGGCCAGCCATGCAAGGTGCTAGAGAAGAGGAACAGCAGGGGTGAGGGCCCAAGAAGGAGTGAGCTTGGCTCATTGAGGACGTGGCTGGAGTGTGATGGGTGAGGGATGCCAACTGTGTGGCCTGGGGGCCATGAGGACTGGGTTTTATTAGCAGGGCAATGAGATGCCATTGGAGACAAAAGCAGGGGAGGATATAACCTAACTCAGCCTTTGGGATGCTCACCCTGGCTGCTGAATGTAGAAAGCACTTGGGAAGGCAAGCGCAGAAGGGAGCCCAGTGAGGGGGCAGCTGTGGTTGTCTAGCTGAGAGGTGACAATGGCTGGTCTCCGTGATTCACCTATGGCTGAGGATTGGAAAAGGGATAACAGCAGTGGAGGGGGGACCTGGAAGTCCAGGAATCTTTCGTAAAGGCCTTGGGGAGAAAAGAACAACTGCATTCCCATCTGGGAGGTGGGAGACCAGGAAGGAAGAGGGTGTGGCTTACGGACTAGGGGAAGCTGGAAGCCTGGAGCGCCAGAGGGGGAGGGCCGGGGGCTGGGGAAGATGAGGCACCCTTCTCTGCCCATCCCCTCCCAGTGGTCATCAGCCGGCAGCGACGACGAGTGCAGCTGATGCGGATTCGCCAGCAGGAAGAGCGCAAGGAGAAGCGGCGGAAGAAGAGACCCCCACGGGCCCCCCCCAGAGGCCCCCGAGCTCCTCCAAGGCCCGGGCCCCCTGACCCTGCTTATCGGCGCAGGCCAGTGCCCATCAAACGCTTCAATGGAGATGTCCTCTCCCCGGTCAGCACCCCAAGCCCCTCCAGCCCGAACATGGGAGAAGGGAGTGTTGTGGACTCTGTCCCGGCAGGATAGGGCCCTCCACAGTAGCGTCACTGTCGCAAAGCCCTAGCATGTCTCTACCCCTGGGGACCCCTGCACCAGGACCCCAATGGGTCCAGCTCTGGGGTCAGGGGAAAGGTGTCCTGAGGATGAGTTTTAATGAGGTATGGGTGGGGCAGGGTCCCAGGGCTGTGCACCATGGGGGTGGTGAGGTTCTGGGGCTGCAGGGACAGGATGAGGTGGCTCTCGGGGCAGGGGTCTGTGGTGGCTCTCTCACACTGGCCTTACTCTCCCACAGAGCTACATCCAGAGCTTCCGGGACCGGCAGACGGGGAGCTCCCTGAGCTCCTTCATGGCCTCGCCCACAGATGCGGACTATGAGTATGGGTCCCAGGGGCTACTGACGGCCTGCTCGGGGCCCCCTGTGCGGGTGTAGCAGGATGGCTGCTCCTGCCCACCTAGACTCTGTGGTCACCAGCTCTGCCAGCTTGGGGAGGCCTGCTGGGCCACTGCCCAGCCCGCCTGACCCTGCGCCTTTGGCTGTCCCTCTGCCCAGCTGGAGAGGGCTGGCCTAGCACTAGAGAGGAGGACCTGTCTCAGACTGGGCCTGGCCCGAGGGGAAAGCCCCCTCCCACACTCCCGAGGGGCTCCTGAGGGACTCGGGGTGTGAGCCCCATTGGGGTGTGCTCAGGGTTATGAGTGTGTCACCTGTGTTTGTGTGTGTGTGTGTGTGTGTGTGGAGGGGTGGGCTTGGACGGGACACTGGGACCTTTGCCTTAGATTTATGATGGGTAGGGCTTCTCCAAGGTGGGCCCCCTCCTCTCCCACTGCTGGGGCCCCGTGGCCACCCTTCTGCATGTCTAAGAGGAGGAGCCTGCCTTCCTCCCCCATCGCCCCGCCTCTCAACCAGACTCATCTAAGGCTGCTTGTCTTCGTCCGCCAGGCAAACTGCAGCACCCCACACCCTGGTCCCCTGTCCTCTGCAAAGCCACCAGCCTGAGGGCAGTGGCAGGGGATGGGTGTAGGGGGTGCTGCTCTGGGCTGGGCTGGGGAAGGGTGCTGGGGGGAGGGGGCTTAAATGCACGGTGCATGTCTGGTGTCTGTCTTGCCACCTGGACACCTCATGCTTGTGTCTCCCCCCACCCCACCCCACCCCACCCCACCCCACCCTGTTTTACATCTTTTATAAATGTGCCAAACTGTGTGGGTTCTGCCAGGAGTGGTGGTCTTTGGTGGCTGGCACCTCCAGGGTCCAAGCTGGAAGCACTGCACCCCTTGTCCCCTGTGTCACTCACTACGCAGGGGCTCCAGACAAGTTCTTCCCTCCTGTGTCACACAGAGAGCCAGGGAAAAGGACTGTACCACTTTTATTGTCTCCCAACACCTCTGTTCCCCTGCCTCCCCACCTCTGCCTGGAGTTAGGGCATGCGCCTTCCAAGCTGTCCGAGGCACCCGCCTGGCCTGGTTCGGTCCTCCTAGCTACCTGCGGAGGAATGACTCTGCTTGGGGCTGGGGAGAGAGTGGGTACCACCTCCTCTCCCCTGGCAGAGCCTAGGCACCCACACAGGAAGAGCTGGGCCCTCACCTCTGCCCCACCCTCTTGAGGCCTCTGTCAGGGCTGTCTGTGGGGGCAGGAGAGTGGGGGTCCGTTTGGGAGGGCAAGGCATCTGAAGGGAATGCAGAAATTCAGGTGCAGGGTGGGGCATCTCCTATGTGGGAGAGGAAAGAAATGGGGCCAGCACAGGAGCCCTCTGCCCAGGCTGATGTTGAACTTGCTGAGATGGGCAGAAGCCAGCCGGGCAGAGAGCAGGAGGCGGGTGAGGGACGGGGAAGTGGGGCACAGACCAGGGGCCCATGGGTGGGAAGGAGAGGAACTGGGGTACAAATGGGGCATTCAGAAGAGACAAACATGGTCCAGAGGCAGGAGGGGGTGAGGGGAAGCCTGGTCAGGAAGGAGAGTAGAAAAGTGGGAACAGCTGCCCTGAACCGAGTGGTTCCTGTTGGAACACAGGGCTCCCTCCTGTCCTCAGCCCTGGACTCGATCTACCGCCTCCCCACCCCCGGCCCCCAACACATCCCAGAACCAACTTGCCATCCCAATTCTGGGAAACTTGCAGTAGGTGTGTCTCAGCCCACTAGCTCCTAGGCGAGCCCTCCTGCCTGGCCAGCCCGTCTTGTCCCTCTGACCTCTACCAGGACAGCTTCACTCACCCTCTACCAGTAGCTGTGTGTGGGCGCTGTCCTGGCCGGCCTGGCAGCAGTAGGTGCCCTGGTCCTCAGGTCGCACGTCATGGATGACCAAGCTGTGGGTGGGGCCGTGGCTGCGCAGCTCGTACTTATCTCCTGGACATAGCTCGACCCCCTCCCGCAACCAGCACACGTGGCCCCCGGAGCGGGACACAGTCACCTCCAGCACAGCCCGGCGGCCGACCAGAACCGTCTTCTCGCGAGGGGGGCGGCGGCACATCTGGAGAGGCAGTGCTGGGGGTGGAGAACGAAAGCTTAAGTGAACAGGGACACGCAGGGCCCCCAGGAGGAGAGACGCATCTTCCCTCCCCCTGCGGCCTCCAGTCCTGGTCTCAGATCTCAATGCCACCAGCCCGTTCCGTAGCACACCCAACCCAAAGTCTCCTCCTACCCATCTCCTCCCTAGGAAACGCACTGCCCTCTATGACCCGCCCCAGGAGAGCCCCTCGAGGAAGGCAGGTGAGGAGGCAGCGCTCCTAGGACCTCTCGCCAGCCTGCCAGTCCCGGGGGAGATGATGCCCACTACTGGCCGCCCCTGCCCCCGTTGCTTACCCTCCACCTCCAGCTGAGCCACGGACTGGGCGGGTCCCGCCTGGAAGCGAACCTCACCGGCGTCCTCCGCGCGCAGCCCGCTCAGCACCAGAAAATGTTTCTTCCCTGGGGGTGAGGGAGGAGCTAGCGAGGCCGAAGCCCCCTCTGGGGAAGGTTCAGGGATGAGGGTGGGGCCGGAGGAGATCCCCAGGTCTCTTCGGACGCGTTAAATGTGTGCTCGGTTGGGCGGAAACGGGATGCCGAGAGGGAAGAGGAGCGCTCCAGGACCGAGGGCTCGTGGCTGGGGGCCAGGGAAAGACAGGGAGACGGCTCCTTGGGCCGTGGGGCGGGACCGTTCGAGCTGGAGGCGCGGCTTATCCTCGTGGGGCGGGGTCTGCCTGAGCTGGGGGCGGGTCAGCAAGGGGCTAGACTCGGGAGAAAGTCGGCCAGACCTTCCTGTCGGATGCGGACGCGGTCTCCGGGTCTCAGCGGGCGGCCTTCAAGCTCCCAGCTCCCGGGGATCTCGACCTCCGACACGGTGCACTCGAACGTGGCGCCGTCGCCTTCGCGGGCGCGCACCGACCGGAGCTCGGAGAGCACCGACGCCGTGCGCTCTGGGGCGGAGCCGCGGACGTCAGCGGGGCGGGGCAGAGGGGGGCGGTGCCCGACCACGCCCACTGCCCGCCCCTCTCCCTGGAAGCCCCGGGAGTCAGTCCCGAGGGAGGACGGGCTCACTGCCCGCGCGCCCACCCCAGCGTCCGGCCCCGGCAGCGCCCCGTACCCACCGAGCACGGCCAGGCGGACGGGCCCGGTGCGAGCCGTCCCCACCGCGCAGCTGTAGCTCCCGGCGTCCGAGGGGCCGCAGCGCCGCAGCTGGAGCAGGCGGCGCGCGCCGAGGGCCTGGAGCCTGAGCCGAGGGCTGGGCGTGAGCGGGCGCCCGTCCTGGGGGCGGGAGTTGCAGAGGGTCGGGGTGAACTCGGCTGGGCGCAGGCGGCCGCGACCCTGGGAGGCGGCAGCGCCCTCTGTTGATGCCAAGTGGTGTCGAAGAGCGTTTTTACTTGTCTCTGCCCCTCAGGCTTGGGTCGGGCCATCCCGCACCTTCGGGGCCGCGCCAGAAGCCTCATGGGGAAAGTGCCACCCTTTGGGGACGTTAGGGCTGAGAAGGGGCGCCATGGGCGCGGGAAGCCCAGAGTCCTGTACCGGTCACAACGGCCATGAGCGTGGCTTCTGGAATTAGGTAAACCTGGATTCAAATATGGGCTCTACCCCTTTTGTCTGGCCTGGGCAATCCATCACCCCGCTGAGCTCCATCTCCTTGTAGACAAGGTGGAGATAACAAGACAGCCTCATAAGGACGTTGTGAGGATTAAAGGATTAATGTAAAGTGAATCTTAGCACCAGGGGCAGGCACATCCGCTCAGTGTTAGTTGTTTGTTTAAGGCATTATTATTGTGATTATGACGCCAAGGTGGGCTGGGCCGGGGCTGGGCTCTGACCTTCTCCCAGGTGACATCAGCCAAGGCCTGGGAAAGCTCGCACTCGAATGTAGCTGTGTTGCCCTCGGTCACCTCTAGATCCTGTAGCCCCCGCACAATGGTCACTGGGGCCTCTGGGAGAGGGAGGACAGTGCAGAGGGAGCAAGGGTAAGGACAGGACAGGGACCCAGCTTGCGGGGACAAGGAGGACACACTTGGGCAGAAGGGTCAGTGATACATTTAGACAAGGTGATCCATGGAGGCCACTAATGAGTGGGGGATGAGCTGGGACAAGTGGTCCACGGGGGATGCTGGTCAGTGGAGGACACAGCGGCTCACAGGGGTCAATGGGGCAGGAGTGGCCAACTGGGGATCAGACTTTAAGGTGGTCAGTGGGGGACATGCTGGGGCTAGAGGGGTACGGTGGGGACCCAGAGCAAAGATGCCAGTGGAGTAACCCATAGGCAGGCATGGTCGGTGGGGGCCACACTTGGCTGGAAGGCACAGGAGACACTGGCCAGTGGGAGACACAATGGGTTCAGAGGAGCAATAGGGGGACCCTTGAGCAGGTATGGTCAGTGGGGAACGCACTAGGACTGGAAGCCAAAATGGGGGACACGGAAACAGGTGCTAGTGAAGTCACACTTAGGCATGGTCAGTGGATGGTTGGGACTTGAGTGGTCAGAAGGGCACAGACAGGCAGGGCGGCCACAGCAGGCAGGCGTGCCCAGGTAGACAATAGGGACCACACCACACTGGCACGGACATGCTCACAGGGGCAGGCCAGCAGGTTGCAGGCACAGAGGAGCCACACTCAAGCAGGGTAGTCACTGGGGCCACAGGTCAAAGGGTCAGGGGAGTCCTGCTCTGGCAGGGAGGTCAGTGGGGGCCACACAAGGAGTGGGGTCAGTAGAGTCACCCCCAGGGCAGTCAGCAGGCAGGCAGCGGTCCCCCAGGCCGCACCTCTCACGGTGAGTCTGGCCGCACAGCGCAGGGAATCCGCAGTGAAGGAGATGCAGCCCGAGTCGGCCAGGCCCAGGCCACTGAGGACCAGGTGGTGAGTGTGGCCCTCTGTGTGAATGTGGCACTTGGGCCCCGGCTGCAGCCGGACTCCTCCCCGGGCCCACTCCCCAGTCACACCCTCCTGGGACAGCTCCAGGTGGAAGGTAGCACTGCCCCCCTCGATGATGGTCACATCCTCCAGAGGCTGCAGCACCCTGAGCTGCCTCGCTGGTGGGGGGAGATGGGGAGAGAGGGAGAATGAGGGCTCCATCTCTAGGCAGGGGCTTTGGGGGGCTCACATACCCCTTGACCCTGCCCGCACCATCCCTAACACCCGACCTAGTGACAAAGTTCAGAAGCAGGGTTCAGGAAGAAGGAAGCACAGCTGGCCAGACTTCCGGGGAGAGAGAGCCTTACTGGGGTTAGGAGGCGGGACACAGGAAGGAGGTGAGGGGCGGACAGGGGGTGGAGGAGTCTGGGTGAGAGGTGCTATGACCTCAGAAGGTCAAAACCTGGGTCAGAGAGGTTAAGGAATTTGCACGAGGTCACACAGTCAAGAGAGGGCTCCAGCTTGCGGGCTGGGGGGTGCTGTTTGCCAGCCACCCCTGCTTCTCAAACGGGCCCCTGTGTCCTGGGGCATGTGACTGAAGGACCAACAGGGCAAGTCTTTCTGGAGTATAATATTGATGTTTATAGCAAAGCTAACTTGGACACGTGAAATGGAACGCAAATCCACATGGGCTTCTAAGGTGGAAAAAAAAAAAAACACTAGAAAAAGCAAAGTTCTGCTTTGGGCAGGCTGCTTTAGTCATATTCCTGGAGGTCAGCCAGGGCTGACTTGCCTCAGCGGCGAGGAGCACTTTGGTGGGGGTCCGAGGGGCCCTGGGCCAGCCGGGAAAGGCTGTGCCATGGGGCAGGCGACATGTTAGGAGAGGACGGGGCACTCACGCCTCACGCTGAGCCTGGCCAGGGTGCGATCGTGGTGGCTCTCGCAGCCGTAGGTGCCCTGGTCGGCCAGCACAACGCCGCGGATGCAGAGGCGGTAGATGTGGCCATCCTGGGCCATGGATAGGCGAGAGTCGAGGGGCAGGGGCTCCCCGCCCCGCAGCCAGCGCACGGCCCCTGCTGCGCCCACGCGGCCTGTCTCCACTTCCAGGCACACGTCCTGGCCTTCCTCTGCGCGCACATCCTGCAGCCGCCGCAGGAACAGCAGCTCTGTTTCTGGGGGGAAGGAGGAGGGAGCATGGAGCCCAGCGGGGGCTGGGGGCCACCCCCTGCTCCATCTCACTGGCCCGTTCCTGGGCAGAAGGGCAAGGCTGCGAGGGCAGGGGCTGGAAGGGTGGGTACAAGGAACAAGATCATTTCAGCCCCATCAGGACCAAACCTCGAACGTGGAGCCGGGCACTTGTGGCTGTGGCCCCTGCTCGGGCAGTCACCGTCCCCGCATCCTCAAGCTGGCAGCCTCGCAGGGTCAGTGTGCGGCTTGACCCATTCTGGGCCACCTCTAGCTGGGGCCCTGGAGTGACAACGGCCCCATTGTGCAGCCAGGTGACATCGGCGTCCGGTGGAGAGACTTCACACCGGAAGGTGGCATCATCGCCTTCGTGGACGGTCAGTGGTGTCAGCTCTGAGACCAGCTTCACCAGCGGTGGTTCTGGGGGTGGGGGCGGTCAGTGAGGTGGGCTGGGCCTTTCCCCCTCCCTCCTTTTCATCCCCTCCTGGGGTGCAGGCCTTCATCCCCCAGTTATTTAACACACCTTTCCTGGGACCTACGGTGTGTCAGCCAAAGGACAATATGCCAACTCCCTGCCACTTCTAGCCAACTCCCCTCGATCCTGGCCTGGCACCTCTCTGACTCCCTAATAGTAATGGATCGTTGACTACGGACCCTATTTGTCTCAATTAATTGTCACAGCAGCCCTGTAAGATGAGCATTATCCCCCCACTTCAGAGCTGGAGCTCAGAGAGGTTAAGTAACTTGCCAGTGTCACACAGCTACTAGAAAGCAGAATCCAGACTGGAACCCAACGGGTTCAGAGCCTCAGCTTCTAGCCTGAGGGTCCCTGGAAGAGGGAGCCCTGGGTACCCATCCACGTAACAGCGTGTGTGTGCAGTGGCTGGAGCCAGAGGCAGTGAGGTGGGGCTGAGGGGTGAGGGCGGGGGTGTGGTCCTCAGGGTGCCAGGGCCGCAAGGGTGAGCAGTGCACTGTTACCTTCCACGCTGACGAGAAAGATGCGGCTGTCCTGGGGCGTGTCGCACAGGTACTCCCCAGCGTCCCTGCTGCGTGCCCCCCGCACCCGCAGCACCTGCCTCGGCCCGGCCTGCTCCAGCTGCACCCGCCCCTGGCTTGCCAGTCGCTCCCCGTCCTTGTACCAGCGCACAGGGCCCCCCGGCCCGGAGAGGTGCACCACCAGCTCTAGGTCCCCGCCTGGGGTGCTGCGAACCCTCGTCTGGGCTGCCTCGGGGGCCACCACCCGCACGGGGGGGTCTGCGGGGTCAGAGCTGGGGGTCACTGGGAGGGAGGGCTCAAGGGCTGCGAGGAGGGCAGGAGGAGGCGAGATGGGGAAAGGCACTGCGGGGGGCAAGGGGTGGACAAGGTGTGCTAGAGAGGTGGGGGAGCCCGTGGGTTTGGGGTGCAACTCAGGCTTTCTGCCCAGGTGACACTCACCAGCCACTTGGACAGTGAAGCTGAGGCTGGGGGCGTCCGGGGCTGCCCCAGATTGGCAGGTGTAGAGGCCTGCGTGGGCCGGGTCTGCAGCCCGGATGCGGAGGACGCGGCGGGGTCCCTCAGTGTGAAGCTCCAGGCCCTCGCCCTCCTGCACGGGCCTCCCATTGTGGCTCCAGAAGACCAGGGCGACAGCTCGGGACAGCTCACAGCTCAGCACAACTGGCTCCCCGGGGGCCACACAGAGTGGGCTGGGGGCTGCCTCTGGGGCGAGGAACTGGACAGGGGGCTCTGGATGGAGAGAGGGTGTCAGCTCAGGCATGCCTCCACCTCCCCCGCCGGGACTGGCCAGGAGCACCCACCAGCCAGGCTGACATTGAAGGTAACGGCCTCATCACGGGTCTCGCACACGTACTCCCCAGCATCCTCAGGCTGTGCGTGGGGCAGGGTCAGGGTTCGAGCAGGCCCCTCGGCACCCAGATGTAGGGCGTCGGACGCTTCCACCTCCAGCCCATCCTTGTACCAGCGCACCTGGGACCCCGCAGGGGCCACCTCGCAGCGCAGCTCCACACGCCCCGGAGCCCCGAACTGCAGGTCCAGGGAGCGGGCTGCCGGGTGCACGATCCTCTCCGGCGGAGCTGGTGGGTGGACAGAGGGGGGAACCGGCTCAGCCAGCAGGCCTCCACCTGCCTCACCGGCTCGAGTCTCAGCCCTCTCCCTTCGCAGCACAGCTCTTGGGACGGTACCAGCTACAAGCCACGGGCACTTACTGGTGCTGGGCAATATGCTAAGCACATTGCAGACACTCCCTCGGAGGTGTCTAGCCATTGGCTTCACTTTACAGATGAGGACCTGAGGTCACTTTAGAGAGAAGTGACTTGCCAAGGTGGACAGAAAGAGATAGACCCAGACTCACACCCAGACCAATCCAACCGCAATGTGCACCCGCCCCGCCCCGCCCCGCCCCGCCCCCACTTTCCATCTCCTTTCTCTGCTTTGCCTCTGATGCACTTCTCACCACCTGAAAAACCACCTACTGTACTTCTTTGTTGTCTGCCACCCTCCCTAGAACGCCAGCTCCACGAAGAGAGGTTTTTGTCTTATTCACTTGCTACTGTAGCCCTCAGCATCTAGATCAGTGCCAAGCATACAGCAGTCATTCAATAAGGATTTGTGGAATAAATGATTGAATGAATGAATGAATGCTTCTAATTGCTGAGCTCTCTCCCCCAGGTCTCCGGTTACTGTTCCGCTCTGACTTGAGCAAGCCCGGGGCTCTCTCTCTGATGGCTGAGAGTGAGGAGGCTGGGGAGGAGAGGAGACGGGGGGAGCCCCTAAACAGTGAGAAGTGGGAGGGTTGGGTGTCTGTCCCTCAGCCCCCTGCCTCACTGGCTCCCCAGGGTGCCCCAAGACTGCCCACCTGTGACGGTGACAGTGAAGAAGGCTGAGTCATCTCCAGCATCACACACGAACTCGCCCCCGTCCTCAGGCTGGGCGGCGGGCAGCACCAGGCGGCGGTGGGGCCCATCACTCTCCAGCACCAGGGCCTCGCTCTCCTCCACCTCCAGCCCATCCTTGTACCAGCGCACGGGGGCGTCCTCCCGAGACAGCTCACACATCAGTACCACACACTCCAAGCTCACGGCGATCAAGGTCACCTCATCCCGGGGGTAAATGATGCGCACCGGGGGCTCTGCAGAGTGGGGGCAACCACAGGCTGTCACAAACTCACCATCAGCCTCCCTGGGGCCATCTGGCAGCATGAAGTACCTGTCACCACAATAATAAGGGTAATAAGAGTAATAATAATGAGGAATGATAGGTCCACAATCTGTTCTCTGAGATCCCTGGGGCCAGAGGTGTGATGGAATCCAGAATGCTTCAGATTCCAGAAATGGTGCATTTATCACATATCACCTCCCTCCGTAGCCCCCACGGGCCACCCCCCCAATCAATCACATTAACGTTTCTGCTGTGTAACATTTAGGTATATTCACTCTAAGCAGGATAATTAAAGAGCAGAAATAGCTTCCAGCAGTTAAGGTCAGGTTTTAGTGAAATGACTTTGAGTACCAAACTTACAAAAAGACTTTTGATTTTGAGAGTTTTTTGGATTTCGGAATTATGGCTAAGGAATCATGACTGTGTAATACAAATCCTTATATCGGCTTCCTAAGGTTCCAGGAACAGTCCTAAGCACTTTACACAGTTAACCCTCACAGCAATCCTCGGCGGTGGGTATATTTTTATCCCGTCTTCCAGACAAGGAAACTGAGGCACAGAGTGATTAAGCAACTTCCTAAAGATCACAGCTGGCTACACCTACTGTGAGGCAAGAGGAAAAACTCTTGTCTGTTAAAGGGAGGCTCAGACTCTGCAAGCAGCGGTGGAGAGTCCAAGTCAAGGCTTGCCGGAACGCAGTAAAATTTTTGCATCTGTGCGTAACAGTTGCCAACACCTGTCTGAATTCCCCAGGGATGTTACACGCTGATTCTGGGAGTTCATCTCCCACTGTTCTAAAGTGGTCACTCTTTCACAGAAAGGGGGCCATGTCAAAATTGGAGATGACCAACGCCAAGCTTGGGCCTGCCCACCTCCCACGCGCCCCTGAGATCCGCCAGAACCTGCAAGTCTCCAAACACTTTTGCGCTCTAGCCTTCGGCCCCCTTGTGGTTGTCTGGGGAACTGCAGCTTCCCGGGCCCGCGTTTTGCAGGGGCGCGCGCGCGCGGCAGACGTGCTGGCCAGCACATCCTCGGCCCTCGGCCCCCGCAATGCGCCTCCCTAACTGGGCTTGAAGCAGCCTGGTTCTCTCGGGCCCAGCAAGGAAGGCGGGTAGATTGCAGAGTGCGGCTCCCTGAGGGGTGGGAGCAGTGGGGTGAGGTCACGGGGCAGCGATGGTGCTGGGGTGCTTGCACAGCTGTGGGACCTCAGCTCAGCACTACACTTGATCCTCCCTGGTCCACAGCGGAGGTGGTGTTGGTGCGAACTTCCCCGTGAGGAATCTGGTGTTCGGTGGGGAGGCTGGTGTGGGCTGAAGAGTGCACAGTTGTGGCCATTATGCCTGGCCAGGGCCTGGGTGGGAGAGGTTGGAGGGACACACTGTAGAGCAGAAAGGCCTCTTCGGCTTGGTGGGCTTGTGTGTGCCAGACTCACTATCTGCAGTGTGGGGAGTGGGGCCCTAAGTGGCTCAGCCTAGGCTGAGGCATTATTTCTAGGGCAGGGCAGGGGAGAGGGTGACAAGACGGTGCCAGCAGGAGGATGGTCACTTCCGGGCAGCCAGTGGGGTTCATCTGTGCCACCAAGAGCTGCCAAGGCCCTAGACACTCCTTCCTCAACATACACACTGGGGTTGCGCTGTGGGCTGCAGCCCCAAGTTTCCAGCACGGAACCACCATGGCTGCCACAGTCGTCCTGAGCTTTTCCACGTTGAACATTCCCCGTCCGCCACCTTCAGCCCAAACCACGACCCCAATGAACTGACTCAGCCCTGCCCCAAGTATCTGTTCTGAAGGCTCCTGCTGCCTGCTGCCCAGGTTAGCAGCCCCCAGCACCCTATGGCAACACTCGACAACTCACACACACTCTCACCCTACGCTGGGTCGGCCTTTCCTGCTGGGCCATGTGCTCCCGCAGGGAAGCGGGCCTGTCTGCCTGCCTGCTGCCGAGAACCCGGAGCCCGGCCCAGGGCTGGCGCCCGCGGGTGACATGGTGCCTGTCTCCGAGGCCCTCCCTGGCTCTCCTGTCTTGCTCTCTTGAGCCCTCTGCCCTCCTCATCCCTCACAGCACTTGTCACGAGGTGTCACTGTACATTTATTTGTGTATTTATTGATGTAACACAGGGGTCGCAAACTCGAATGCCCACAGGAGCCAGGGAGGTAAGTGGCTGAAGCAGTCTGGGGAGAGGCAAAAAGGGATGGCGGGGAGCGTGGGACAGAGGAATGTGGGCCCCGTGTTACGGGGGCAGCTGCTACTCAGCGCCAGCTGTTCGTCTCCACGGGGGGAAGCGGGACCAGAGGCGCCGGGTCTTCGGCTTTTTCAAGAGGACGCATAACTCCGGATTGTTATTTGAACTGTCCTGACTTTGGTAAGACTCTGCAGGCCAAACAAAACACATCTGTGGGCTGCATGGGGCCCTAGGGACTGCCCGTTTGCGACCCCTGGTTAACGACTGTCTCCCCAGCTAGACTGGCGGCTCTCTGAGAACGATGACTGTGTCTGCATTACGTACCAGTGACCCGCAGCCTCTGGCCCGGTGCCTGGCACAGAGACAGTGCTCAGTACATGAGCTGGGGGAGCTGGGCTGTTCCTGACTTTGGGTGATGGGGAGCAGCCTGCCTGGCTGAATAGGGGCCCTGGGCGATTTCGGGCCGGGAACTCTGTGCATGCACCCGCAGCCCCGCCTCCCTCCCCCCCAGCGTGCTAGCTAGGGGTACATGGCCAGCCCCCCAAGGGCTCAGGACTGTCTTCTGGTGACCCTGGGGAGCTGGGGTGGGCTCACACCTGTGACAGTGACGGTGAAGGAGGCCGACTCGTCATCGATTTCACACAAGTACTCTCCGGAGTCCTCCAGCTGGACAGCGGGCAGCACCAGGCGGCGGATGGTGTCCTCCTTCTGCAGGAGCAGCGAGGGACTCTCCACCACCTCGTCACCATCCTTGGTCCAGCGCACCTCGGCCCAGGGCCGGCACAGCTCGCAGGTCAGCACCACGCGCTCCAGGCGCACGGCTGCCACATACACCTTGCCGCTGGGGTACACAATCCACGAGGACACGTCTGGAGGACAGGAACAGCCGTGGCTGGGCGTCAGTGGCTGGGGCCCACGGGCCCTGCTGCCCTCCCTGATCCACGCCTGTTCCCTACTCCTGGAAGGTGGGTCACAGGTTGAAGAAGAGGGACCTCGCTCGGATGGTGTCTCCATGCACAGCTGGAGACACAACCAGTCACCAAAGCACATCAGGAGCATGGTGGCACGGTGGGGCCAAGGTGTCATCCTCTGCTCTGGAAACTTCCACATTCTCTGGGTTGGGACGGGGACGGTATGAGAGCGGGAAGAGGAGGGTTGGCTGCCCACATGAAGCTGCGGTCTCCGCTGGCCTCTGAGATCTGACCCCTCCAGTGTCTGCTCTGGGAGAACTGCCATCCCTAGAGGGTTCCCCTGGCAGGGTCTTCAGGAGAACAGGGACGGCAGGGCTCCCTGTGCCTCGTGTAGTCGTGACCGGTGTGTTTATGACAGCGCACTTTCTGTGAGTGACTGAACCTTGGGGTGCAGGCCATGGGTCAGGGAAAAAGGGGGGCATCTGCTCAGCCTAGGGGAGGGAAGCAGGGGCTACTAATTGTGGTCCAGGGCTGAGAGTGTGGCAGCTGCCCAGGCGGGAGCGGGGGTACCTTCCCCTGTCCCGCGGCCCGCCTGGACCCCCACCTGTGATGGTGACGGTGAAGTAGGCGCGCTCATCTCCAGCGACGCACTGGAACTCGCCCCCATCTGGGGGCTGGGCGGCAGGCAGCACCAGGCGGTGACGCGGCCCTTCCTTCTCCAGCACCACGAAGTCGCTCTCCTCCACCTCCTGGCCGTCCTTGTACCAGCACACAGGGGCGTCCTCCCGGTCCACCTCACAGGTTAGCATGACGCACTCGGAGGTTATGGCGTGCACGAACACGTGCTCCTGGGGGTCCAGGATGTGCACTGGGGGGTCTGGGGGGAGCAGAGATGGGGTCACAGACACCCCACACACAGGACACATGAGTCCACATCGGCTGCTTGGCCGGGAGACAGTCTCATCCTAGGAGGACACTGGGAGGGTTAGGGCTGTGCTGTGCTGGGGGCTCTGGGGCAATGACATGGGAAGCTGAGGGCATGACAGGGGATCAGGTGGACCTTGAGTGCTCTGTGGGTCCCCAGAGGGTCAGAGGTGGCTGGGTGGGGACATGAAGGGAGGGAGGCAGAGAGCCTCTGTCTAGGCTGAGAGGCGGTCACCATCACAGGCCACATCAGGCCATGCTGGCTGCTGCTGTCACAAGGAAGGCCCTGCCACAATGGTCCCAGGCTGGGCAGGAGGTGGGAATGACTTAGCGGGGCCACAGTGGTTCAGCTGCTCCCTACAGGTAGTGAGCTCCCTGTCTCTGGGTACATTCAGGCAGGGGCTAGAGGACCTCCTGGCAACAGGGCTGAAACAGGATTTCCACCCAAAGTGAGAAGATGAGCTGGATCTGTGGTTCCCAAGCTGCCTTCCCGGAGGAGATCCCAGGCTCTGCCCTGGGTATTCTGGCTCTGGCGGTCTGCGGGGCCTGGGCATATGCATTTAGAGCAAGCTTCCGGGGTGGTTCTGAGGCAGCCAGACCATGGACTGGCCTCTGAGAACCACTGGACCACTGCACTCAAAGCTTCCCTTTGACCCTGGCCGCCTGGGGCAGTAGGATGAGCACAATCCTGGGTGTGAACCCAGCTAGGGTATGTGCTTGCTGTGCGATACTGCGCAAGTCACATAACCTCTCTGAGCCTCAGTTTCTTCATCTGTGAACTGGCAATATATTACCCCTCATCTAGTTGTGAAGATTAAATGAAATAGTGTATATCTGAAGTATCTAGTACTTGGTTCTTGGTAAATGTGCAAGCAACGTGAGCTCCCCTCTGTCCTTCCCGTAACGGAATTTAGTTCTCCCCCCACCCCCAGCAGAGGGTATGTGGGGGCAAGTGTGCTGGAGAGTGTTGGTGCTTGGGAGGATAAGCAAGCGAGAGCCGAGTGATCTGAAAACATGTCCCCAGCCCACGAGGTCCGCCCTGGAAGGGACCCCCTCCCCAAGCAGGCAGACCGGGGGCAGGGCCTGCACGGCCCCCGAGTCAGCCTCAGCTGGAGGAGCCCAGGCCGCCATAGCTCCTGACCTCGGACGGTGACGCTGAAGAAGGCCGAGACCCCTTCTGTTCTGCACTCAAACTCGCCACTGTCCTGGACTTCGGCCTCAGGCAGGATCAGCCGGTGTCTGCGCCCGTCCATCTTCACCACCAGCGACTCACTCTCCTCCACCTTCTGCCCATCCTTGTACCAGCTCGCCGGGAAGTCCAGCCGGGAGAGCTCACAGGTCAGCACCACTCGCTCCGAGGTCGTGAAGGTCAAGGACACCTTGTCCTGGGGGCTCAGGATGTGCACCGGGCTCTCTGCGTGCAGAGAAGCACAGTCACACGCAGCGCCCTTGCGTGCTCTGCCTGGAGTAAGCACCCTGCTCCGGGATAAGCACCCCACTCGGGGATAAGCACCCCGCCTGGGGATAAACACCCTGCTCTGGGATAAGCACCCCACTCAGGAATAAGCACCTCGCTCAGGGATAAACAGCCCGCTCCAGGATAAGCACCCCACTTAGGGATAACTGCTCTGGGATAAGCACCCTGCTCTGGGATAAGCACCCCACTCGGGGATAAGCACCCCGCTCCGGGATAAGCACCCCGCTCCGGGATAAGCGTGTGCCCAGTGTAGGCGGTGGGCCATCAGGCCAGACAACTGCCATCAACGCACTTGTTGGAGTTGCAAAAAGTAGGTTTAGGCTTCCATACCACCTCTTAGGAGCGGTGGTTTTAGTGTGCCTACAAACTCTTAGGGAGCCTGCTAAAAATGCAGATGCCTCAACAACCCTTCCACAAGCATGCAAGGGCCAGGAGCCTGCCTTATAAACCAGCCCCCGAAAAGGACTCTCGTGTCGGTGATCCCAGGCTGCATTTGGGAAATGCTGCTCTGGATGCTGGTTATTTCTCACTTTGCCCTCTTCCTGGGTTGGTGGCGGCTAACTGCCCCAAGGCCCCATGCTTGGGCGCCGAGGAATTTCCTTGACTGGCCCTACAAACCCCAACAATGGTGACATGGCCAATGCCAGCATGTGTCCTGAACTTTCAGATGCCCACCAAGACTGTCCTCCTCAGGGACACCTCATTCCCTCTCCTTCCCTGTTCCCACAGGTGGCAGAGCGTGACTCCAGACCCAGACTGCCTGGGTTCATAATCCAGCACCACCACTCATTAGCTCTGTGACTTAGGGAAGTCACTTAACCTCTCTGTGCCTCAGTTTCCCCATGTGGAAAATGGGATGACAAAAGAACCTATCTTATAGGGCTGCTGAGAGGACTGTGATAATTACTATATGGAAAGTGATTAGGATTGTGTCTGGCACATGGGAAGTTGCTGACATGTTAGCAGTTACACAACAGGGCAAGAAACAGTCAGGAACTAGGAGCCAGGGCCCATGTCTCTGAGATGATAAATGTGACAGAATTCTGTAAACCACAGAACGCTCCAGAGAATTTGGAATACGATACTGAAGACAACCAAGGGTCCCCTGTACGTTGCACATGGGTTGAAATCGGCCTTCTGGACCACTGAGCCCTCTCTCTGAGCCCACCATGGATGCTCCTTACTCGCCTGGCGCAGATGTGAAAAAAGGGAACAGCATCTGCCTCATTGTGCCAACAGGACATCTGTGTCTTGACCCTACCTGCCCACCCTGGTCCCCACCAGCACCAACCTTGGATGGTGAGGGCGGCTGAGTCCTGCACGCCTGGGCAGCTGAAGCCGACCAGGGCCCCGCTGTCCTGGTGCTTGACGGCTTGCAGGATGAGTCTGTGCTGTAGGCCCTTCTGTTCCACTCGGTACCGCAGGGCCCCAGGCTCCACCTGGCCCTCCGGCTCACTACTCTTGAGCTCCTCCCCGTTAAGGAACCAGGTGCCCTGGATGATGGTAGAGAGATCCAGGGAGAAGACAGCATCTTCCCCATCATATACCTGCACATCCTCCAGGCCTGCCACGAGGCGAGCTGTGGGCACTGAGATGGAGATAGAACATAGCCATCAGAAGGCAGAGGTTGGCAGGCGAAAGGCTTAAATGAGGACGGGGACTGAGGGCTGATAAAGGAAGGAGAGGTGATGAGGAGGGCGTGAGTTGGGGTACGGCTGCCGACAGGCCAGGTCTGACAAGACAGACTCACCGAGGTGAGCAGACCCGTGGAACACAACGTGGGGACTGCGTCCGTGCTCGCTGACCGTGCAGACGCGGAAGCGGTAGTCGCCCTCGGAGGGCACGCAGTCTCCCGGCACCTCCACGGCTCCGGCTTTCTCAATGCTGAAGCACTGGATCCAGTCTTCCGAGCCCACCTCCTGCCGCTCCAGCCGGTAGATGAAGGGGGTCTCGGGAGCTGGCTCAGGGGGCTTCCAGGTCAGCAAGACCGTGTTCTTGTGGCCCTTGAACATCTCTGCCAGCACAGGGGGTCCCGGGGGACTGTGCTTGACGCCTGAGACAAAGGCAGGGTTTACATTCCAGCCCCGCTCCAGCCTCCCACAGCCCTCCCACCTTAAGTCCACTTTGCTAACCCAGGCTGTGGCATTTGGTCACCCCCCTGCCCTGGCCCTCTTGTCCAGTCCTTGAGGAGTCTGCCCCGGGGCTTTCACGCCCTCACATTTGACTCTGAGCAGAGTGGTGGTACGGGAGTTGCCCAGGCTAAAGGTGACCTCGCCAGCATCTTCTCGGGTGACCCCTGGAAGGACCAGGGCATGCATGTGGCCAGAGCTGCTCTGGCAGGTGGTCGGCAGGTCCTCCCCATCGCGGCTCCAGCGCCCCTCGACCCCAGCCTCTCGCGTCTCCACCAGCAGCACAGCGTTCTCTCCCTCCAGGACATCGAGCTTCCGGGGCAGCCGCTTCAGGATGGGCCCTGAGATGCAGACGGGAATCCATCAGCTCAGGGTCTGGGCACCTGCCTGCCTCCACCTTGACGTCCTCCCACCGGCCAGCCAACCTTTGACTGTTACGTTGGCCACGGTGCGCACCCGGCCCCGCATCTCGCACAGGTAGACTCCGTCGTCATCTGCCTTGAGCCTGTGGATGATGAGGCGCCGGACGGTGCCCTCCTCGATCTGCTCGTACTTGCGGCAGGGCAGCAGCCGCTGGTCCTCGCGGAACCAGGCGGTGGGAATGCGGGAGTTGGGTACTTTACACTCCAGCACGGCAATCCCATGCTCCCGGCCCTCCACGTCCTGCAGGGGCCTCGTGAACCGGAGCCGGGGCTCTGAGGAGAGGGGCGAGACCAGAGAAGGCTCTAGAGAGCCAGACCCGAAGGACTCCTCCTCGCATCCTCAACTGCCTGAACCCACATTAGCTCTAGGCGTCTGCTTCTCTCCAGAGCCAGCAGGCACTGTGGAATCACAGAAAAGCCACCAGAAGGGAAGCCAGGTGGCCTAAGTTCTCATCTGACCCTCACACTCCCTGGCCACATCACCCCAGCAAAGCCACTTCAATGATCCTGCGCCTCTGTTTCCTTAATTGTCAAGTAGGGAAAGAGATGGACCACATTAGTGATTTTCAAACTGTTCCCTGGGGCCCCCAGGAGGCACCTCACAGATTCTGCGAGGCTCTGAGTTGAATTACATCTTTAAATCCTTTAACCATTTTCAAAGCTGCCTTTTATAAAAAGAAAGCACGGTGGTGGAAACGACCAGAGGGTTCCCTCAGGCTGCCGGAGAAGCACGTTCGTTCGTCCTGCAGCTCTGGGAAGCTCCGCGCTCCCGCTGGGCTTCTCTCTCCTGATGGGGTCAGGCTCAGCGCGGCCTGGCCCATTTGTGCACATGGAGCCGCACCAGCGAGGCCACCGCTGCGCCACAGGTGCCCCACGCCTGACTGCGTGCCAGGCAGGGCTCAGGAAATTTGCCAACTTTTTTCCTCTGAGGGAAAAAGTTGGGCAGTAACCACAGAAGGTATAATCCTTCCAGTTGTGACGCAGCCTCATTACAGAAAGCTTTAACTTCCAGTGTGAGTTTGGGGTGTTTTCTTCCCCCTGAATTTTCTGTGTCGGAACAACGTGAGCATTTATTAGACACTGTTGGTGACAACTTTGAAACATCAATTTCCTCTTCTTCACCTTCCTCTTCTTTCAAACCTGGAGGGCGGTTTAGTGAAAGAGTAGTCAAAAGTCCCAGGGTATTTTTCCTCCATCGAGTTTACCTTTGGGGTGAATCAGGAATTTCTCAGTGTGAGGCCTGCAGCCAGGTGTTCCCCCAGGGCTCACAGGCTAGACTCAGTTATGCACACAGCCTCCACTTAAAACGTGTGTATTCAATAAAACACACCCCTTGTTCTCACTGATTGGTTTTGTAGGTACGTGTTATAAATTTGGACTTAGAAAGTTACACTCGTAAAATGTTTCTTTTATCTGTCTTTCATATCGGGGCCCCAGCGGGGTTTCCACTGGGGGAGGGGGAGCGAATTAACAAAGAGGTTTAAAACCACTGGAATAGAAGAGATCTAGGCCCCTTTGCGTTTGTGCATCAATCACTCCTTAAAGCTGTTTACCAAAGGGTGGTTTTCCACCATCTGCCTCAGAATCACTTGGGGGGTTGACTAAGAAGTTCCTGGGTACCCTGGAGACCTACTAAATCCGAATCCCTGGCGGGTGGAAGGCGGGCACGAAATGGTATTTTAATATCCGCCTCCCCTCCCCCTCCCTCTTCAGGGCGGCGGGGCACCGAGGGGGGTTGGAGTGAGGAGGACCCCGGAGGGCGCTGGAGGCCCCTCTCCAAGCCTGGGCTGCTGGAGGCGCCGCAGTACCTTTTACGTGCAGCTGCACGGCACTGAGCGTCTGGCCGGCCGAGTTGCGCGCGGCGCACACGTAGAGCCCGCGATCCTTGGCCTGGCAGTAGAGCACCTTGAGCACGAAGCCGCCGTCACGATCGCGGTACATGAGGCGGCGGCGATCGGGGAGCAGCGGGTGGCCCTCCCAGTGCCATTCGATCTCGGGCTCGGGCTTGCCCATCACGTAGCAGCGGAACTTGGCGTGCTTGCCCTCGTTCACCCAGAAGGTCTTGGGCGCGCACTTGAGCGGCTCCACCACGGGCGGGGGCGCCTCATCGGGGTCTTCGGGCGGGCTCTCGGGGGGCTGTTGCACCTGGAGCAGCGCGCCGGCCTGCGCGTGGCCGTGCGCGTTGCGGGCGTGGCACACGTACACGCCCGAGTCGGGCAGCCGCGCCGCCAGGATGCGCAGCGCCAGGCTGGCGCCCGGGCCGCCCTCGGCGCGGCGCGGCTCGAGAGCGAAGTGGCCGCTGTCCCACACTTCGTCCAGGGCCATCCCATCCTTCTCCCAGTACAGCGTGGGCGCGGGGAGGCCCCCCACCTGGCACGTCAGCACCACCTCCTCCCCCCGCAGTACCCACTGGGACCGGGGCCCCGTAAGGAACACCGGGGCGCCCTCCCCGGCCCCGGGCGCCGGCTGCGGGCGCTCGGCGGCCTGGGGCTCGGGCTCGGGGGCCGGAGGCTGCAGCACGGTGACGGCGGCCGCCGCGTAGGCCTCCCCGGCCGCGTTGCGCGCGCGGCACACGTAGACCCCCGCGTCGGTGGGCAGCGCGCCGCTCAGCAGCAGGCCGTGCTCGGCGCCGTCCGCCGGGAAGCTCAGGCGCTCCGAGGCCACCAGCGGCTGCCCGCCCTTCTCCCACACGACGCTGGGCGGCGGCTCCCCCAGCACCACGCACTTGAGCTCGGCCTCGGCGCCGCTTACCACCCGCACGGGCCGCGGGAAGCGCAGGAAGCACGGGGGGCTCCCCTGATCCCCCGAGCCCGCCTTCATCGCGCCGGCCGCAGACGGCCCGCCGCGGCGCGGGGGCAGCGCAGGCGGCCTGCGGAGGCCCGCAGCGGCGGCCGGAGCCCGGGAGGCGGGGCGCGTCCGGGGACGGGGTGCGGGGACCTACCGAGCCCTCCCCTGGCCGCGCGCTGCCGGCTCGCCTCCTTACCCGGGGCCCGGTGCTGCAGCTCGGCGGCGGCGGCGATCGCGGGCCCGGAGCGCGGAGCTTAGGGGGCAGTCCTTCCTGTTTGCCTTGACGGCGAGGGGCCCCTGCCCGCGGCCTGGCTTCCTGCTCCGGAGAGCCTCCCTCCCAGCCCCCTCCCACAGCCTGGGCCTCTTCCCCCTCCTCCCTCCCACCTCCAGCCGCCAGGTCCCCAGCCGCCCGCCAGGCTTGGGCCTGAGTGGCAGAGGCGCCTGCAGCTGCCAATCCCAAAAATATTCTCTGATGACACAGCTGGAGGACAAGAGCCCGGACTGGCTCCTCCAGGCTAAGTATAGAGCAGGCGGGACCACCTGCCCCCCACCCTAGTCCCAGCTCTAGCCCCAGCCTCAGCCCATCCCCCCACAGCTGGCCCCGCAGCTGCTGGGTTGCAAGGGGCCCCAGAAGGTCTGAGTGGCTGGCACATTCTGCTTTTCTGACAAATAACACTTTTAGGAGCTGGCAGACCCCAGCTCCCAGGCTCCTGTCCCACCTGATGTCACCTCTGTGCTGGGTGCCGGGATGTGACTCGCACAGTGTGTATGTGTGTGTGCGCGCGCGTGCACGCGCACGCGTGTGTGGAGTGTGTGTGTGTGTAGGGGAAAAGGTTGTATGTGTGGGTCAGGTCACTTGGGGTGAAGCCCTCCCCTGCCCCCTCCCCTACATTCCTGGCGGGAGTGGGAGATAAGGCTCAGGGCCACAGACATCTGCGTCAGAGATAGGAGGTCTCAATGCCATGGGCAGGGGCAACTCGGCCTGCAGGGTGTGGGAAGGGCTGGGGAAGACTGGGTGAGAAGGGTAGAAGAGGGTGTGTAGTGGGATGCAAAGTGGGGAGGCCCTGGGTGGACCCTGACGGAGGGCAGAGGGCAGGGAGTGGGTTTGCCGTTGGCAGGGCCAGGTGAGCGATGGTGCCCCCACTGCCACTGCTGCTCCTCTTGCTGCTGGTTCCACAGGGTGGACATGGCTGCCAGGGGTCAGAGCTGGACCGGGAAATTGTCCTGGCCAAGGTGAGGGCCCTGTTCCTGGATGCCTTGGGACCCCCGGCAGTGACTGGGGAAGGTGGGGATCCTGGAGTCAGGCGTTTGCCCCGAAGACATGCCCTGGGAGGCTTCACGCGCAGGGGCTCTGAGCCCGAGGAGGAGGATGTCTCCCAGGCCATCCTTTTCCCAGCTTCAGGTAACGAGCAAGGGTGGGGAACTTGGAGGGCGGCTTTGAGAAGCAGCACGGTACAGCATGGGCTTGGAAGCCAGGCACATCTCACTCAACTGGCTTTGCAGCAATGGGCTGGTTACTAAAGCTCCCTGACCCTCTGCCTCTTCTTCTGTAAATTGGGCAATAACGCCCACCTCTCAGGATTAAGTAAGACGGGGTATCCAGAATGCATGCCACATGGGAGGGATCTGGGAGATATTCATCCGGGCAACCAAAAGTCTCTGGAGACAGAGAATCTGGGCCTGGGCCCCTTCCTGTCACCTTTCCTTCTTTCTCTGCTTCTCCCTGCTCCAAACCTTCTTCCTTTAGCTCCAAGTAGCTGACACTTGAGAAGATGTCAGAGATGCAGGAGAAAGAGCAGTTGGGGAACTTTTCTGGGAAACCTGTCCATCTTCTGTGGAATTCCCTTCTCATCTCCTTATGTGTGTCCCCATGGACTGAACCAGTAAAGCCCTCCTCTGGGTCGACTTTCTTGTAATCTGGCCCACCTTTCCCTTAGGGAGGACCCCGGCCTGCTTCCCCGTGCCTCAGCCCCCGTGCAGCACAGTTGGTCAAAGTGTGGCTTTGGGATCAGGCAGAGTCCTAGTCTGGCCACTTAGTAGTTAAATGTCACTTCACCTTTCTAACCCTCAGTTTCTTTATCTGCAAAATGGATCGGTTGTTGTGAGGTTTATGATGAGAGAATCCAGGTAACAGTATAGCTCTAACCACCCGTCCTTTGACTGGTGCTGGTCCGTGATGGTTTAGTGTGGTCCACGTACCTATCAGGGTCAGGATGCCGGCTCCACTTTCTTAGAAAGCACTGCCCTCTGTCCCGAGTTACAGTCTTTCTTTTACTCCTCCTCCTTCTTCTTTTTGGTGTTAACCTATCTTTTTAAAGTGGAATTACTATTTTTTAATTAATTTTTTTATTGAGGTAACATTGGCTTATAACATCCTAACACGACAATATAAATCTCAGTTGTTCATCGTTATATTTCAGCTTCCGTATGGACGACGTGGTGTTCACCACCAAAAGCCTAGCTGCCATCCGTTAAAAGTGGGATTATTTTAAAGAATTTTTCCTGCACTATTTCTGACATGTAAAAAGATGTAAAGAGTAATACAACCAATGCCTGTGTTCTCACCATTCGAGGTACCATTTCACACTATCAGATGAACAATTTCAGGCTAACCAACAATTCCAAGTGTTGGTGGAGGTGGAGAGCATGGAGCCTCTGACACATTGCTGATGGGAATATTAATCGGTGAAGCCACTTCAGGGAGAAGTTGGCAACGTCTTGTATTTTTTCAGCCCTTTAATGGTGAGATGATAGATGGGGAGCCTCTGTCAGTTCTCTCAAGACTGGAAGGAGGCCCCAAATTGGCAGAGCGCTCGATGGAGTGGTCGGCAGGCCCGTGCGTGGCAGCCCTCCTGTTGAAGGGGAGGGCTCCCGGGTCTGCAGTCAGACTGCCCTCTCTCTTCCCTCTGTCTCCTGCAGGTTCCAGATGTGAGGATGAGCCAGCTGCAGGAGAGCTGGCCCAGGAGGCTGAGCAGGGCCTCTTCACATACATGTTCCGGCCATCTCAGCACATGCGCAGCCGCCAGGTGACTTCGGCCCAGCTGTGGTTCCACACCGGACTGGACAGGCAGGGCACAGCAGCCTCTAATAGCTCTGAGCCCCTGCTAGGCCTGCTGGCACTGTCATCTGGAGGTCCCATGGCTGTGCCCGTGACCTTGGGCCAGGCACCCCCTCGCTGGGCCGTGCTGCACCTGGCAGCCTCGGCCCTCCCTCTGCTGACCCACCCTGTCCTGGTGCTGCTGCTGCGTTGTCCTCTCTGTTCCTGCTCAGCCCGGCCTGAGGCCACACCCTTCCTGGTGGCCCACACTCGGGCCAGGCCACCCAGCGGAGGGGAGAGAATCCGACGCTCGACTCCTCCACTGCCCTGGCCTTGGTCTCCCGCCGCGCTGCGCCTGCTCCAGAGGCCGCCAGAGGAACCCGCTGCCCACGCCAACTGCCACCGAGCGGCCCTCAACATCTCCTTCCAGGAGCTGGGCTGGGACCGGTGGATCGTGCACCCTCCCAGTTTCATCTTCCACTATTGTCACGGTGGCTGTGGGCTGTCTGCCCCACCAGACCTGCCTTTGCCGGTCCCTGAGGTTCCCCCTACTCCTATCCAGCCCCTTTCTTTGGTGCCAGGAGCCCAGCCCTGCTGTGCTGCCCTCCCGGGGACCATGAGGCCCCTCCGTGTCCGCACCACCTCAGATGGAGGGTACTCGTTCAAGTACGAGATAGTGCCCAACCTTCTCACGCAGCATTGTGCTTGCATCTAAGAGTCTTGCTGGTGGCCGGGCCCCCTCTGTCGCCAGCTAGAGGAAGGGCAGAGTTCAGAAGATGGATGGTTCCCACTTCCCTCTTCCTTCCACTTCTCTGCCTGAAGGCTCTTCTCCCCATCCCACCCCTGTCCCATGGGTAACATGTGACAATAAACAACGTAGTGCATATGACTTGGCATGAATTCTCAGGCTTCTCTGATATGGCGGGGGGCAGGTCTGGACCCCGGGAGCGTGGGATTCTGGGATCTCAGGTCGCTCAGCCTGACTTGACCTTGGAGATGTGAGGTTCAAGAGCTGTAATCAGGTATGTATCTGGCGGGAAGCTGCCATGCTTGGGGATGACACAAAGGTGCTCCGGGCTCCTGACAGCCACTCTAGAGACAGAACCAGCCCTTGTGCCAGCCAGACCTGACATGTCCGTGGGGCCGCCTGCCCTGCCACACCTACAGGCAACTAGTGCACTCATGCCTGCATCTAGGGTGGCCACAGCCCCTCCCGTGCCATTCTCTACCCCAGCTGATGGACACCAGCCCAAGGTCAGATGATTTGGAGACTGGCCAGAGATCATGGCTTGGGCCCCACTGAGGCAGATGTTCAAAGCTGGTCAGATCTGGGGTTGCTGAGGCACTTGGGTGGGAAGTGAGGGAAAGATGTGAGCTGGCAGCGTCCAAAAGTTGACAAGGGCAGAGAGGTAGAAGGCTGAAGTCCTGAGGATTTCAACTGGCGAGGGGCCTGGACTCCTCCGAACCTGCCCGTGGCTCTTGAGGTGGCTTCTGTGAGGGCTGGCTGTGCTGGGATTCGGGTTCTTGAAATCTTCGGCTCCCTTCATGCGCCCTGTGTATCCTTCTGTAACCCCTTAACTCAGTGCTGAATGTCGGAAGCGTGGAAAGGCAGAGCCCGCTGCTGGAAAAACGTGTGCTCTTGTGTGAATTTGTGTACACACTTTGTGTACACGCTGAGAGTCCAGAGCAGCATGCAGAGTCCTTTTCCCACTGTCTCCTGTCAGTCTATTCTGCCCACCTCAACTGGGGGTCGGGAACCCCGCTTGCCCGGCCTTCCTCCCTGCTTTTTCCACTCCCCTCCATCTTGTCATCCTCACGCCCTGCCCCAGGATCCTGGTTCTCGGTCAGTTGATTCCATCCGGTCTCTGTTGAAGGGAGATGTCTGCGTGTGTGTGGAGGGGGAGCGTTGGGGATGTTCAGGTCCCTCGGACTGAAACTCGAGAGCTCTTCCTGCTGTTGACTGTACAACCACAGTGCGTGTTTACGCTAACAGAGTGTCCTGTCAAAGTCAAAGTCCGGCTCCCTGGGGTGGGCGGGGGAGCGCCTGCCCCAGGAGGAGGGTGTTGGGGAGAGAATCCTATCCCACCACCCTGAGGCTAACACCTACCCCTACTTGAGCCGGGCTGAATGAGCTCCTGTTCCTCCCAGCACAGGAACCCTCCAGAGCAGCCCCCGGCCACACTCCTGCCCTGGGCTCAGTCTCTGTTGACGCTGAATCCCCAAGGAGGCTGCCACTGCTCTGGAGGGTGGAACCTGCCTGTTCATAGTCCCGAGTCTCTCCCAGCACCTTCATCTAGACCCGGCATTGCAACCAGTCTGTGCTCAGGACTCCTGGGGACCCTCCTCAGGTGGCGGGCTGGCGGGAGGGCTGGCGGGGCTCGGCCGGTGGTGGGACTAGGAGATTTTCCTCAAGCCTGTCCAAACGCCACTGTCCCTGGCTGGCTTCCCTTGTCAGATCCTCCTGTCCTGAGGGAGGCCTTCCCCCTGGGATCTTCAATCCTCTTACCAGGCTTAGGATCCTCCTTCTTCTTGCTGGGGCTGCCTAGGACCCTGTGTTGTCCAGACTTTCCCTGTCCCAGGGTTGTGGATGAGCTCTGAGGGCTGGGGACACTCTACCAAGGGGCATGGGGTTCTCCACTAGGCCGGTCAGCAGACTGGTGTCGCTAGGAAAAAGTTTTTACATATCTGAGACAGAGTGAGAAAAGTGAGTACAACATAGTGTCTTTCACAAAGCCAAAAGTATTCTTATTTTTTTTGCTGAGGAAGATTCACCCTGAGCTAACGTCTGTCCCAATCTTCCTCTATTTTGTATGGGGATTGCTGCCATAGCATGGCTGCTGACAAGTGGTGCAGGTCCACACCAGGGATCCAAACTCAGACTGCTGAAGCGGAGTGCCCTGACCTTAACCACTAGGCCGTGGGGCCAGCCCCAAAAGTATCCATTTTCAAGGACTGTCCTTTATTCTAAAGTTATCCTTTGTCTCTTTCTCTCTTGCTCACTCTCTATGTGAAATTATTATTTCTTTTATGATGTTATGGTGATGGTAGAAGGTAGTGGTTTATTTATTTTGTTTTTAAGTTTTTACCTAACAAAATTAAAACTTGGAAATTCTAATTTGGACCCTGTGATTTTCCTTTGTAATTTTGCTGCTGAAATCTGTGAAATCCCAAGTCTGGGAGTCCTACTGGTCTGGGCCACCCCTTCCAGGGTGTCTAAAGCCTTAGATTCTGCTAATTTAGCAAAAAAGGAACATAATATCTGCCCGTCCCTAAGAGGAGCTGACAGCAGCTCAGACATCTTTTTGTCCTCACTCTTTGCCATGAGGCTAAGAGCAGTGGACTCCAGAGATGCTCCCTGTCCCCACTGCTAATCATTAGGGACACTCTGAATACTCTCAATTCGAAGTCAGTTTGAACAGAAAACACAACTCAGGTAAACCAAGTAAAATAAATATAAAATAAAATAAGCAAATCATAGGCTCAATGACAAGTCCATGACCACAGCTGGCTAAGGTATGGCTTGATTCTGAGCTCAAAAGATGCTACCAAGATTCGGCTATGGGCTCTACCTCCCTTGGGTGGACTCTATCCCAGGTCCCTGGAAACCTGGCCACTCCAGGCTTCTATCCTCACACCCCCTGGTCCAGCAGGAGGGAGTTCGCCTACGGAAGTCCCAGCCTGGGTCTTGGTGGCCTGCTTACCCTGACTGGGGTCATATGCTCCTCCAGGAATGGTGGCCAAGGGAACAGAATGAGTTAATGACCTAGATCATGTGTCCTACCCCCAGAGCCCAGAGCCGAAAGCACAAGGGCTAAGGGTGAAGACAAGTGGGATTCCCAAAGCAGGGCATAGTTACTACAAAAAAGTGGGGTAGATGCTGCAAGGCAAGGACTGTGGGTTCCTCCTCCTAATTACCGCTCAGATCAAGCCCTTTCTCTCTCCCTACCGAGACGCCATTTTGTCACTTAGGGGGCAATTCTTGCTTGGGCAATGCAGCAGCTTCCTTAACAGCTCTCTAAGCAGTCATCCCCACCTCTCCAATCCATGTTCCCCTGGCTGCCAAAGGAGACTTCTTTTGTGATCATGTCCCTTAGGTGGCTTAAAAAGTTGTCTCCACAAAGTGCAACCTGCTTTGTTGGTAGACTAGCCCTTTACAATTGATTCTAAACCCATCCTTGCAGCCTGATTGCATTCCCATTCCTCCATTCCTCTCTCTACCCAAACACACACTCCCGAACTCTGAGGATACAATTTCTGGTCGTTCCTCAAATACATCCTTTTATCCTCAAGCTGCCGCGTCTTCAGCATTTCTCCTTGAAGACCCAGTTCTGATGTCATCCCTTCTGTGACTTCCCTTGACTCCCAGATGGCAGGGCTAGCCACTCCCTCCTATTGCTTCCTGGGCACTTTGTTTTTTAATGTGGATTTCAAAAAAAAAAAAGTTACTTGTTTTTTATTTCATAAAAAACACACAGATACGTTCTCACAAAACAGTAAAGGTTCAGATATTAACAATAATGCTGAGATTCTCCTTGGTCATTTCTCCCAATTCCAGTCCCTCCACAGAGGCAAGTATCCTGCCAGACATATTTGTATATTTCTGTGAGTTTACATACAGACATATATCTTATAGAAATAGCCATTTCCCCCCCAAATGGTAAGCCTTGTGTATTGTGATGCAATTCTTTTACTTTATGTCTGAGAGCTTTCTTGGACTTTATTTTCCAGTGCCACTATTGCTTTTTTATCTTAGCAATCACATTTTTCCCTCCAAGAAATACGCGTCTTTTGTTAACTTTATTACTTATATAAAAAACACATATACACTGATTATGAGCCGTTTACTATGAGTCAGGCATGCTACAACTAAAAGTGCTTGCAATCCTCAACCCTATAAGGTAGGCACTGATATTATATCCATCGCACAGATGAGGAAACTGAGGCACAGAGAGATTAGATAACTTACCCAGAGTTGCATCCCTAGTAAGTGGTGGAGCCAGGGTTTGGATTCCAGAAATCTGGCTCCAAAGTCTATGTACCCACCATTATACTACATTGGCACTTGACCTCTTCTCTCCTCTATTCTGCAAATATGCCTGCTGAGGAGATGAAAAGATCTGTGTCCATTGATGAGGAGAGCATCCTAGTCCCAGGCCATGTGGAGATGGCCATCACTTTTAATCTCTGAAATTTCTTTCCTTTTTTTTTTCCATGAAAACATTCTTCATTGGTAAGCAGACACTTCAAACTTTTTTATTACATACGTCATGCAAAACGACTGACTTCATGCATGCTCGTCTAACTGCTCATTGCTACATAATCTTTTTTGAGATGACTATAAATTTTTGAAGTTACAGTGATTGCAGCAATAAGAAGAATTCAGCAGAACAACTCTAAATGAAGCAGAAAACTATGTAGCACGTGTGAAGTATTGTTCGTCCCTTCTGGATGCTTACTTTCTCTCTTAATGTAAACCTGCATATTTTGGAAGACTATTATAAACAAAAATGGAAGACTATTGTATACAAAAAAAAGTTGTTTTTGTATGTGCTTCTATAGGCACTCCACCTAACTGACAAAAACAAACTACAAGAATAAAATTGCAAATAATTTTACAGGGTTTGGTTAAGTTTTTTCCTGTTTTGTTAGTCTAAAAGAGGGCAATCAAGCCAGCCCTGATGGCCTTGTGGTTAGAGTTCTGCTCACGGCTTCTGTGGCCCAGGTTTGCTTCCCCATCACAGAACCACACCACCCGTCTGTCAGTAGCCATGCTGTGGCAGTGGCTCACACAGAAGAACTAGAAGGACCTACAACTAGAATATACAACCATGCACTGGGGCTTTGGGCAGGAAAAAATAAATAAATAAAAAAGGGCAATCTCCTTTTATTTAAAATATTTGTTTCTTTCAATAAATTATTTCCTTAGGAAAATGACTTTGCTCCTGTGAAAATGTCATTTGTCCCTGGGAGTCTTTTTTTTAACAGATTTTTTTTTTTAAAGATTTTATTTTTCCTTTTTCTCCCCAAAGCCCCCCGGGTCCATAGTTGTATATTTTTAGTTGTGGGTCCTTCTAGTTGTGGCATGTGGGATGCTGCCTCAGGATGGCTTGATGAGTGGTGCCATGTCTGTACCCAGGATTCCAACCAGCGAAAACCCGGGCTGCCGAAGCAGAGCATGTGAACTTAACCACTCGGCCATGAGCCAGCCCCCCGGGAGTCTTTGTAAACTATGACTGTTATTTATGTATTATCCAAGTTCTTTTCAATAACTAGAAAGGAGCAATGCTTTCTATTCTGAGGGGAAGACTTAGAATAATCTTCTTCCTCTATCTTATGACACCAAGAAAAAGTTTTCTCCGTGGTGGTGGGATCAACACTTTTATCCTGTGGCAGTTCTGGTAGCACTCCCAGTGTTAAAACCCTTAGCACAGGTAAATTCACCCCCTCAAAATAACCAGAACCACGAGAGAAAGGTGAATTTCAAATTTCCTATTAGCACATTTGAGTCAACAGGCAGTGAGTAGACATAACAGGCTTTTGTAGATACCTGGAGTGGGGTGCTGCTGTAACAAATACCTAAAAATGTAGAAGTGGTTTTGGAATTAGATAGTGGGTAGAGGCTGGAAGAATTTTGAAAAAAATGACAGAAAGAGCCAAGATTGCTTTGAAGGGACCATTAGCAGATATGTGGATGTTAATGCTAGTGAGGGCTTGAAGGAAGTATGAAGCATAGTAGACACCACCTAAATCATGACAGAGAATATCTACATCATTGTGAACAGACTCTTAGTAGAAATAAGGAATTAATTTAAAGGCACTGCCAGTGAGGGCTCAGAAGGAAATGAGGAACATCCACTGGAAACGGGAGGAAAAGAGATTCTGGTCATACAGTGTCAGAAAGCTTAGTTGCATTGCGTCCTGCAGTTGTGTGAAAAGCAGAAGTTGTAAGTGATAAACTTAGATATTTCGTGGAGGAGATTTTCATGCATGTGGAAGGTGCAGCATGCTTTCTTCTTGCTGATGATAGAAAAATGTGAGAAGAGATAGATGAAGTGAGGAAAGAACTGTTAAATATAAAGAAACCAGGACTTGATGATTTGAGAAGTTCTCAGCCTTCCCAAATGGCAGGAGATTCACTCTCAGAAAAGCCTGCTCTAGAGAAAGAGATGAGGATGTGGCTGTATGACTTTTTGCTGATATCTCAGAAAGATCAGAAGGTCTGAGTATTCAGTCACACAAAAGGCTTTTTGAACAATTTAAGGGTGTGATTCATAGATCACCTCAGCCAGGTCCTAAAAAGCTGAAAATAGAGATGCCATAATCTAGGAGAGATCTCTGGAGGAAACTCCTGTCTACCATGAGACAAACAGGAGATCCACAAGTTTCTTGAGAACGTTATACCAGCAGAAACATTGCCATCTTAAACTGAAAGGGATAGAGTATGAAATTAAAGAAGGTGGTCAGACTCCCAAAAATTCTACAGGCAGGAAACAAGCCGATAAAACATCTCAGCTACAAACATGTGCTACTTTTCATGAAAAAGGAAAGATGACTATGAGACAGAGTGACAAGCCTAAAGGATGGAGATGTGAGCCACAGAAGATTGTTCCCAGGCCTTAAAACTTCATGAATGCAGTGTACCTGGCTGCATTTCCAAATTGCTTGGGACCAGTAGCTCCTTTTTTCATTCTATCTTCTGCTTTTTGGATGGGAATGTCTATGATTAACTGCTATTCTTTGCCTGTCTTACCATTATATTTGGGAGCAGGTAACTTGTTTGGTAGGTTCACGGGGGCACAGATGGAGAGAAATTGTGCCCCAGGAATCATACCCAAATCCTCACCCATACTTGATTTAGATCATTTAAATGATGAGATTTGGGACTTTTAAGCTGGCAAGATTCAGACAAAGTCTTGGACTTTGAGTTGAAGCTGTAATGGGTTGAGACTTTTGGCACCTTTGGACGGGGTGAATTTATTTGGGATGGATGTGAATCTTTGGGGCAAAGGTAGACTGTGGCAGGCAGAATGAGGGTCCTTCCAAAATGTTCATGTCCTAACCCCCAAATCTGTCCATTTGTCAATTTATATGGTAAAAGAGACTTTGCAGATGTGATTAAGTCAAGCATCTTGAGATGAGGAGATTATCCTGGATTATCTCGGTAGGCCAAGTGTACTCACAAGGGTCCTTATAAGAGGGAGGCAGGAGAATTAAAGTTGGTAGTAAAAGATGTGAGGACACAGAGGAGATCGGAGTGATGTGGCCATGAGCCAAGGGATGCCAGCAGCCTCTACGAGTTGGAAGAGGCAAAGAGCAGATACTCTCCTGGAGCCTCCAGAAGGAATCTGTGATATGTTACTTTACATGGCAAAGGTGACTTGCAGATGTGAGTAAGGTTACTACAGCCCTTAAGATGGGGAGATAATTCTGGATTATCCAGCGGGCCCCCTCTCATCACATGGGTCCTTAAGCACAGAGACTCTTTCCTGGCTGTTGTAAGAGAGATGTGATGAGAGAAGTAGGGTCAGAGCAATGCAAGGTTGCTGGCTTTGAAGATGGAAGAAGGGGACTACAAGCCAAGGAATGCAGGTGGCCTCTAGAAGCTGGAAAAGCAAGGAAACAATTCTCCCCAGGGCCTCTTGAAAGGGATGCAGCCCTGCCATCACCCTGGTTTTAGGCCAGCAAAATTCAGGTTGGACTTCCAACCCACAGAATTGTGGGATCACAAATCTGTCATTCTACGCCACTAAATTTGTAGTAAATTGTTATGGCAGAAATAGAAAACGAATCAGGAGTAGTGCCCAAGGATGAGGTGGTATCTGGGAAGAAGAAAAAGCTTTTCTATCATTCGTGCTGTACCCCACCTCATTCAGGAACCACTTGGCTGCAGCAGAAATGCAAACATTTATGCTGGACATTCTTTAGATCCAGTATGTCTGACAGACAATACATTCCTAAATTTCCACACTAGTTTTGTCCTGGAGTAGAATAGACTCATGCTCGAGCAGTTATAACAGTGTTTAGTGAACATAGTGGGTCCCCTAGAAAAATATGTTGAATAAATGAATGAATGTGATCCCGACAGGCTCTGAGAGGGATTGTAATTACTGGATTTTTTTTTTTTTTTTGAGGAAGATTAGCCCTGAGCTAACATTTGCCACCAATCCCCCTCTTTTTGCTGAGGAAGACTGGCCCTGAGCTAACATCAATGCCCATCTTCCTCTACTTTATTTGTGGGATGCTGCCACAGCATGGCTTGCCAAGTGGTGCCATGTCCCCACCCGGGATCCAAACCAGCGAACCCCGGGCCGCCAAAGCACTTAACCACTGCACCGCTGGGCTGGCCCCTAATTACCGGATTTTTAAAGTGCTATTTTACCACATATTCTCAAGAATTGCTGACCTTTATGTCTCTTTGCTTCTAGTTTATGATGATCATAGCTCTACAAAATACAATGCCCAAATTTATTTTTTGCTACTAGTAATACAGCTAAATCCATAAATAAAGAATGTATAAAATCTTAATAGGAGAAATAATTATTGTATAATCAATTTATTTCAAAATCAGAATATAGATACTTTTCAGTCTATATCACAGAAACACTTCCAACTTATTTGATAAAAAGATTTCTTAATGGCTGTTGGTCAATGCAGCATCAAGAAACTCTAGTACAAATTCTACCAAATGCATTTATCAAAAAGGGGTTTTGGGGCCGGCTCCGTGGCCGAGTGGTTAAGTTCATGTGCTCTGCTGCTGCAGCCCAGGGTTTGGATCCTGGGCGTGGACATGGCACCGCTCGTCAGGCCACGCTGAGGCGGCGTCCCACATCTCACAACTAGAAGGACCTGCAACTAAGATATACAACGGTGTACGGGGGAGTTTGGGGAGATAAAGCAGAAAAACAAAAGGGGGTTTTGTTCATTTTTTTCCGGCAAACAAATGTTGTTACATGAACACTGAGCATGTAACAAATTGGTCTGCCTGGATATTTAAAAGCTATCAACGTACACCAGCCCTGGAACTGAAAACACAAACGTATTTATCTCAAGATCTACACCTAGTCCAAATTTCTTTATACTAAGGCTGGAAGATAGAATAAGAATAAAACCAAAATGTGTCTGTAAAAGTAATAAAAATAATTTGATTGTTTTTATGCTGGAAATATTTTCCTTATCAATCCGGCACATTATCTTTCCTACCTGCTACTTCATGGATAGGAGCAATATTATTTTATTGCTGGAGTACCACAGTATTAAGAATATCTGCTTCTTGTGGCAGGCTTTCCTCCGTTAGCTCTCTGTTTAGAGATGAAGTCACAAAAACAAAGTCAAGAGGGACCGGCCCTGTGGCCGAGTGGTTAAGTTTGCGCGCTCCGCTGCAGGCGGCCCAGTGTTTCGTTGGTTTGAATCCTGGGCGCGGACATGGCACTGCTCATCAAGCCACGCTGAGGCAGCGTCCCACATGCCACAACTAGAAGGACCCACAACGAAGAATATACAACTATGTACCGGGGGGCTTTGGGGAGAAAAAGGAAAAAAAATAAAATCTTATTAAAAAAAATTTAAAAAAAATAAAGTCAAGAGTTGCAAATTCAGGACGCAACTGTACAATAAAATTCCCAGCATCCAGGATCCTGTGCGTCCTATTGAATCTTTGTATCAAATGACTCTCATCTGCTAACTTGATTTGAGTTTTTGTCGTTGGCACCAAATCATCAGCAAGAACAACTACATTAAGCATTCGTTTCTCCCCTCTGCTAGGGAGGAAGGTGTACTGACTGTTTCAGATGTGAGGCTTCCAGGTTTTAGCTTTTCTCCACTAACAGCCTTGAACCTTACTCTGGGTTTTATGTATTCTTCATCTTCATGATCCTCCATGTCCAGATTCACTTGGCCGCCAAAAACAGTCGCTGAAGCCCCAGGAGAGTCTCTTCTGAAATCTTCTGCCAGCAGTAATTCCACTTTAAAGAATTTCTCTAACAAGTTGCTGAATTTCAGGCATACATGCAATGAGAGTCGCCCTTCTCTTAACAGACTCCAGAAAGTAAGCATTTGTTGAGTCATTGAGAGGTTTCAATTCTCCATCATCTAAACTGAAACTGCTGCTCCATAGTTTAAGCAAAATGACTTCAATTTGTCATCACCTGACCATCTTGCCGCTGATTTTCTCCACGGATGGCTTCAGACTGCTTATAAATGGAATGACCCAATCTGTCACCACCAACCGGAAATGATTTAGATTTGTCATCACCTGAAGCTCTTGTCGTTTCATTCAGAGGGACGGTCCCAGGTTCCCTCACCTCTCTGAAAATTTTCCTGGTTGAAGGTCAAATTTATGTAATCCACTGTACTCGTGCACACTTGAACAGAACCTTACAATGGGGTGCCGTGGTGGTCAGCATCTGAACCAAGTAACATACTGTAACAGAAGTCAACGGGTCCATCTCATGGCGAGCGAGCGTGGAGCTGAAAAGCACAACCAAGGCTGAAGTGGGTGAAGAAAAAGGTTTAGTGCTTGCGCAAGCAGTGCAAAACACTGGGGATGGCTCCCAAAGCAGTACCCCCAACTCCCCAGCTTAGTGCAGGTGGAGGTTTTATACTCCAGAGTGCAGAGAATGTGCTACAACTGTCTAACAACTGGGCCTGATCAGGGCACAAGCGCAGGCCCTAACATAAGAAGCTCAATGCCATTGCATAACAGGTTCAATGCAACATGCCATTTAGCCCTGGAGCGATTTGCAGGGGTCTGGCTGCAACCATGTAAGTTTCACTGTAGAATGGCAACATCTGCAAAAAGAGGACATCAACTTTCGAAGAACAGCACATTTAGTTTTCTCCTCGTCTGGAAAATGTTTGACAGACCATGTTCAGTTATGGATCTGATTTTCATTAACCCTTTCCTTGCCTGGTTTCTGGTCTCAAAACACCAGTATCAGGAAAACCTTTGAGGTGGTATTAATGTGCTTTTTTAAAGACTCTAACTTTAGGTCTATCAGATTTGGAAGATTTGCATCTCCTTTCATCATCGTTCTGCCAAGGCCAATTTATTTCTTGATACTTCATCACTGGTTGTTTTCAGGTTTCTTTGCAAAGTCTTCACATTTGTACTAAGTTCTGTAAATCCTGTGCCCTGAGTGGGGAGCCTGAAGATCTCGTCCCCTACTCTGTGTCTAGGCGCTGCCCTCGCCATCTTCTGCCAGCTCCCCAGCCTCTTATCCTTCTAATGTTTCTTTCTGTTCCTCCCCCCTCCTTTTGTGTGTGTGCGCATGCGCATGCCTGTTTTGTCCTACTCTTTAGTTTGAACAAATGTATTAGAGCCACTGCTTTTTGCCTCTCGCTTCTTCCTCCTGGATTCATTTCTCTTAGTGCTGATCTATCCTCTTTAATTATTTATTTCAGAGTAAGTCTGTAGATGATAAACTTTCTGAGTCTTCCCCCAATTGAAAAAGGCTTTCTTTTCAGACTTGAATGATGGTTGGGCTGTGTATAGAATTCTAGATTCAAAGATATCTTTCCTCTGAACTTTTAAAAATTCTCTCCCTTTTTTTCTTGCCTTCTGTTTTTCAGTGAGAGATTTAATGTCAATATGGTTCACACACATTTGTAGTTCATGTTTTTTTCCTCATTGGAAGTTCTCAGGATTCCCTCCTCACGGTGACATTTGCATCACAATAGATCTACGTGTTAGTTTTACAAAAGGACCCTGATTGGCATTTGGTGAGCCCTTTCGAACTGAAGATTCACGGTTTTCTTCAATTCTGGAGCATTTTCTTCTTTTACTTATTTGAATAAAACTTCCTCTCACGTTCTTTCTATTTTCTACTTCAGAACTTTTGTTAGCTGATATTGAAAGTTTTAGATCGGTCCTCTGCATATCTTATCTTTTTCTCATAATAAACACATTCCATATTTTGTCTTGTGCTGTGTGATAGAAAAACGTATCTGCTTAGTCCCCCAGGGTACACACGTACCTTTTTGCTGTGCCCATTCTGATTATTCTATTGAGGGTTTTTTGCTGTTTCGTAAGTATGCTCAATTTTTCAGTTGATTTTTTAAAAAAGAATGTGATATCCTTTTGCATCCTAAATGTTATAATTATTCTAAAGTTCTATTCTTGCTCTACAGGCTATTTCACTGGGTAAAAGCTCTTCTATATGTCGGATTTGATATCCTTTCAAGATGTTGATTTTCTTGCGTTTGATACTTACTGGTTGCAAGCATATCTTGTATCTGAGATTCCCTGTTAGACTGTTTGCCCTCTCCATTTGTATACGCCTTAGCAATGGGGGTATGAGATAATGTCACAGTGTCTATCATAATCTATTGCTGGTAAGTGTCTGGAGGCAGGTGGGGGGTATAATGATGGTGGGGCATTCTGGCAGCTCATTTTCTGCAAGTGGGCACTTCCTTTTCCTCTTGAGTGTCACCAGCAACCAGGAACACTGTCCTTTCTCTCCACCTAATGATCTCATATCCACCACTCCCCCATGGAGCAGATAATCCTGCTAGAATTTCTTGGCCCCAGGAGACAGGAGGGGGGAGTGTGTGCGCAGTGATTGACATGCTCCGTGGTGCCTGCCGTGGCACCTTGAATAATCAGTGAGCACCCAGGGGCTCCCCGGCTCCACCCCCTTTGTGCCTGGAGTGCTCTTGGCGCTGTTTTCGGGTCCTGTGGCAGTCTCCTGCTATGCACATTTTGGGCTGTGGTGTTCCTCTCGGACTAATTCTCGCCTGCTCTCCATCTTTCAGGGATTCTTCAGGGTTTCTGGTCCACCAAGGGCCCTCCTTGTTGTCCAGGGTGATTAGGAATTTATTTACTTATTTGTATACCTTTTCTGTTATTGAAAACCATTTGGAATGGGAGGGAGAGGCTGCAGCATGCATTTAGTTTGCCGTCTTGGACTGGAACCATCTCCCACAGCACGATCTCTATCATAACATGCATCATGCTTGTGGTAGGAGAATAATGATGCCCTCCTCCAAAGACGTCTATGTCCTAATCCCTAGGACCTGTGCAAATGTTATGCTATGTAGCAATGGAGAATTAAGACAGCAGATAGAATTAAAGTTGCTAATCAACTGACCTTAAAATACAGAGGTTATTCTGGATTATCTGGGTGGGCCCAATGTAGGCACAGGGGTCCTTAAATGTGGAAGAGGAAGGCAGAAGAGTTAATGTTTGAGGTGAGGAAGACTCCTTTGGCCATTGCTGGCTGTGAAGACAGAAGGGGGCCATGAGCGAGAGAAGCAGGCAGCCTCTCCAAGCTGGAAAAGACAAGAAGACAGATTCTCCCCTGGAGCTTCCAGAAAGAAACGCAGCGCTGCCGACACCTCCATTCCAGCCCGGTGAGACCCATTTTGGACATCTGACCTTCAGAACTATAAGATAATAAATGTGTGTTGTTTCAAGCAACCAAGTTTGGTATAATTTGTTACAGGGGGACCAGGAAGCAAACACAGTATTGAAATGTGATTGTCGGTGTCTGTCCTTCCACCAGACCGCCAGCTTCTTGAGAACAAGAGCCACACTGCTGTCTCCTTTATTTACCCTGTACGTAGTCAGGGCCCAGGAAACATTTGTTGAATGAAGGAAAGAATGAAAGACTGCTTGAACTTTCAGGTTCTACAAGGCTTTGAGATTCCAAAGCTGCTTCCCCTGGCCCTGGAGACCTTAAGCCCTTTGATCTCACTTTTCTCTCACTGTCTTTCCCCATTCCTCTTTTCTCTTTTTGTGTTTTGAATTAAGCACAAGGTCCCCATCTTTCTTACAGCCTTTCTTATCCATTTCTCGGATGATTCCATGGGTTTCCAGGTTAGACACCGAAAAGAATTAAAGGCACTCTTGGGTGATCACAGGTTTACTATAAAGCCACTCGGGGAATCCCGCAGCTTATTTTGTGCAGAATTGCAAAGTGCTCTCAGGATGGGTGCCCAGAGCTGCCGCGGGTCACCGGAATATTGTTATTTTGTTGCTTCCTTTTCGGTCAGCCACCCCTGGCTTCTCTCAATTTCGCATTGAGCTTGATTTCTGCTTCTCCAGCTTTCTCTCCATGAGCATCGTGGTCAGCCTCTCCCGGAACCAGGCTCTGATGGGCTTGCTGGGTCACAGTCTAACGCAGAGTTCTCATGCCAGGCCTCCTCCAACACTGCTGATTTGTCTTGTATGTTTGATTGCGGTGATTGGGTCAATTCCCGGGCCAGGTTTTCGTGGCTAGGTCTAGCAGCAAAGCCAAGAGACACAATGTGTGGTAACTTATGTAGAAAGACCTGCCTCTGACCACTCAATCCTGGGGCGGTGGGTGCCAGGCACACGGACTCCTCTCTAGTACAAACTCTTTTACCAAAACCTATTTTTGAAGGTAATATTCATACCTTTTCATTCTCTTCCATTTTCCCCCCTTTCCCTCTCCATGAAGAAATCTAGTTGATGAAACAAGTAGATCATTCAATTTCACCCTCCCCACTCACAACCCAATTTCAAGTGTGAAATTTTCATTTGGAGGAATCTTTAGGTCTCAGTCATCTGATCTGCTGTAAGAGGCTGTTGCAGCAGAGCAGTGACATCCAGATCCAGGACAATGGCTCATGTCCTAAAGATGAACGATTACTTCTGTTCCCCTGTGGGCTTGCATGCTGCAAGGTATCAATAACAAGCAGGCTCTGGACCAGGACTCTGAGGTCTATGTTCTCTGGCAGTTGACATTGTCATTCTTGTACGAAGATACCCTCTCCTCCCTTCTCTCCATCCCTACTGCCTAAACTAGTAACCAGCTCACCTTTCCTTATTCCTATGATCATAAGCATTTTGCAGAGGGGACTGAGGGGTGCCAGGGAAGCTACCAATGGCAGCTGCTTACAACTCACTTCTCTCCTCACACAGTAACACGGGGCTGGAGCCTGAGGCCAGTGAGCTGCCTCTCAATACCAGATCCTCTCCTGTGCTGAGAGGTCTTGGTCACGTGCTTGGAGGGTTCAGCTGCACATTTCTGATTTTAGGTGGAGTGTTACTCTTGGCGAATAAAACTCAGAAGAGTGTTTATAAGTTAGGAGCATGATATCATAGCATTTCTATGAGAAATACAATTTCATTCGTGGTAATATGAAATCATGCAGTAGCAGGACATACATATTATATTTCTAAAGTTAAGTTTTTTTGAAATGGCATTGCATGCCTTTTTGATAAAGATAGTACTTCTTTAAGAAGTGAATTTGAACTTCAAACTTTAAAGATTCCTTATGTTTAATTTTTTTAAAGAAATGTTTAGCTCTTTAATTCTTCTGGAACTTGATGTGCATGGTGTGTGGGAAGGAACTTAGCCTTGCTGAGATGGGCAGCTCATTGTCTCAAAATTATTGAACGATTCATTATTTATACCATTATTTTATTTTATCTTATTCACTTTTAATTTTTTATTTTATTGAAGTCACTTGGTTTACAAAATTACATAAATTTCAGAGGTACATCATTACATTTTGGCTTCTGAATAGACTGCATTGTGTTCACCACCAAAAGTCCAGTTTCCATTCATCAGTCACCATACATATGTACCCCTTTGCCCCTTTCGTCCTCCTCCCACCCCCTTACCCTCTGGTAACTACCAATCTGTTTTCTGTTATCTATGTGTTTGTTTTTGTGCGTACACCATTAATTTAAAGTCAATTTTATCATGTACAGTAAAAGTAAAACAAGTCCCATGTAATCATGCTTGTTTCTGTATTGTGTTTCACTGATCTAGCAATATTTGGCGTGTTCTCTGTAAGTCACAGGCTGCTTTGGTTACTGTGGCTTTCTAGAACATTTTGCTATCTGGTAGGGCAAGGCCCTTACTAGTGCCTCTTGTTCTTTTTATTTTCTCCTCAGAATATCTTGGCTGTGCTTGTGTGTGTTTAGTCTTCTGCAGGAATTTTATTTTATTTAAAAAAAAATTTTTTTTGAGGAAGATTAGCACTGCTAACATCTGCCGCCAATCCTCCTCTTTTTGCTGAGGAAGACTGGCCCTGAGCTAACACCTGTGCCCATCTTCCTCTACTTTATATGTAGGATGCCTACCACAGCATGGCTTGCCAAGTGGTGCCATGTCCGCACCTGGGATCCAAACCAGCGAACCCCAGGCTGCCAAAGCAGAACGTGCGCACTTAACCGCTGCACCACCAGGCCGGCCCTTCTGGAGAAATTTTAGAATCAACTTGCTAAGTTCCAAAATCTTCCCATTGTGATTTTGATGAAAATTGCATTAAATTGACATCATTATAATACTGAATCTTTTCATCAGGAACCTGGTGTCTTTTCATTTACTTAGGTCATTTTTAATGTCCTTAAATTTCTCTGGTTTTCTTCATATAGATCTGGCATATTTCTCAAAATGTTCCGGGTACATTCTCTCTTTTTTTTTTCCTATTATAGTGATTGGGATAACTTTTTTTTTCCTTTCAGATTTTAATTTCTTAAAAAGGTTTTGTCTAAGTCAAGGTTCTTATGGTAACAATTTACAGAAATACACTCAAAATAAGTTAGGCAAAAAAAAAAAAAAAAAGAGAGAGAGAATTCTTTGGAAGGTGGCCAAGCCCTCGCCTGCAGGCCAAGGACAGAAAGGGGAGTGGGCCTCAACAGGGGGCTGGAAACAAGAACTGCTTAGTCTCCTGTTGCTGCTTCTCACAGTGGATCTGTTTTTCTCTCCCTCTGTAGCTCAGCTTTCTTTGCTGCTCTCTTTGTCCCACTTTCACATTTCTGGGAAGCAACAGACGTAGAACAAATCTGACTACAGGGGTTACCCATATGAACGGAGCAATTCTCAGAAAAACGCTGTGGACTGGGAAGGTACCATGAAACAGGTTTCAAAGCATTGCAATGTCAGGAACTTCAAAACAACCTGTCTCTTCTTGCCTAAGAGGGTTAGAGTCAGCAGTAACAGTACTGGAGAGCCCTTCCTCCCTAGTTCCAAGTGATTGACAAGCAGGGACTGACAATCATCATAGTTATGGTATTAATAATTCAACAAAAACACAGAGCCCCTATTCTTACTTTATATTTGTATACTACTTTGCTGTTCAGATGTGTTTCCACTTATTTCACTTTACTGCCTTTTAGGCTTTTGGCTCAGACCACATAGTATGCCATAAATGCTAAATTATGCGGTAGGGGCATAAATTGCCATTTCAAATATTTTGTCTTTAGAAAATAAGATGTTTCAAATTTTGCAACTTGGGATGACTATGACCCTATTCCTACTCTCAATTGGCTTATGATTCATTTTGATTTTCTTCTGCAGAAAAGGCACTTCATTAAAAAAACAAAGAAAAATCTTCCCTGAAAACTAGAAATTCTGTTAAAAGAATTTACTTAAGCCAGTTCACTAGCTGATGTCCTTATTTGATCAGGAGCCTGGTGAAAGCTACAACGACAACCTGGAGCCAAGAAACTTTGGCAGTCTTTGCGCTAATGGTTACTAATTGAACGACCTTCGAAAGTAACCTAGGCTCTCTGAACCGGTTTTCTCATTTTCAAACCCTGGATAAGAATAACTTAGATTCAGGCGTAATAGACGAAACAGTAAAAACAAAGCACTAGGTACACGTGGAGAGTTATCGATCGCGATGGGAGAATCTGATACCGCTGAAGGAAAAAAGAAAAATGAGTTTGGAGGGAGATTAAGGAAAAATCGTCAAAAGAACCCCAGAGGTGGCACCTCCCCCAGCCTCAGCTCTTTCGACAGATATCGAAAAACTCCCTTCTATGGCAGACACGCTCTCCTCTAACTGGAAAACGAGTGTTGGCTTTGGACGACTCTTTCACTAAGAGAAAATTCCGTTTCTCCAAACTCTGCTTCCCCGCCCAGCCTGCAAACAACGAGTCAGGTTTTCCTCACTGGCCCAGAGGGGCCGCAGTGAGCCGACAGGGCGTCCCAGGCTGCGGGGGGTCCACAGCGGGGCGGGGGCGGCGGGGACGGTGGGGGCCCAGCTCGGGGCCGCGAGCCCGGAGGACAGGGGCCGGAGCAATGCGCTCCGATAATCGAGGGACCGCCCTGCGCGAAACACGCGGGCACCGCCCCCATCCGACACGTTTGCACGACTTAGGGCGTGGTTTCCGGCAGAGGAGGCGTGCTTTCCGGTCGTCCCTCCGCTGACCTTCCTTCCGGGGCGGGACTTCCTGTCCATCATTGATAGGAGCCGAGCTGTAGAGCTGGTGGCAGGTCCACACTGGAGGGTCAGTCTGGTTGACTCCGCCTTGTGCTTCTGGAAAGGGTACCTGGGAGGACGCTTTTCCTCGCTATCTTTCTTGCTTTTTCCTCCCCGCGAGGCCTCGGTATGCGCGGACGCCCTGCGCTTTTGGCAATACCACCCACCTGAGGCTCTTCCGCTTCCTCTTTCTCCAGGCTCCGCCCCCAGCGTTCGGTGGCCATGACGACCGCCCCGCGGGACTCCTTGGTGTGGAAGCTCGCCGGGCTCTTGAGGGAGTCTGGTGAGTGGACTTCCGGTTGGCTGGGGCGAGGTGGGGGTGCTCCTTACCTTCCAGAGGGCCTCCCCCTTGAGTCTCGGAGTTACAGTTGTTGAGAGTCACGAGGGTTCGGGTGCCATTTCATTTCTTTGCTCCTCCGGGGTTTGTTCGCTCTGGTACCCTTGCCTGCAGTGTTCTTTGTGACTGTCTAAACCGTAGTCATCCTTCGAGGCCGAACTCCAGTGCCCCTTCTTCTATGCGTTCTTTGCTACTCTCAGAGGGAAGTGATCATTACTACCAGGGACTGGTCATAATCATTGTTGTGTGGCAGGGCACTTAGTATAGTTAAAAGCACGAGATTTGGAGTCAGACCCACCTGGGTTGGAATCCCAACTCTCTTTCAAACTTGGCCAAGTCGTTTAAGTTTCCTGAGCCTCAGTTTTCCTCACTAGCAAAATAGCATAATGGTTGTCCTTAACTCAAAGGTTGTGGTGGGGATTAATTTTAGTTCACGTAAAACATATAGTATAGTGTTTACATATAGAGTCAGTGCTGAGAATTGGGAGCTCTTATTACTATAATTTCTTTCCTCAGTGCCTGGGCACAGTGGAGCCACAGTAGTTGTTCAGCATGTGGTTGGCGTTAGTTGTGTGGAAGAAGCCTTGGCTTTGGGATCAGACAGAAGTAGCAACTTCCTACCAGCTATATGATCTCAGTCAATATTCTTAACTTCTCTGAGCCCCAATTTCCATATCTGTAGGAGGCAGTCATTAATGTTTTTCTTTAGGAGATTCCAGTGGAGTTTAAATGAGATAACAGAGGCATCTGCCACATATTTCCCTATTACTGTTAGCTGCCTTCTATCACTCTGCACTCCCATGAATGGTATCTGTGGAATCTCTCTTTATAGCAGTTTTACTTTCTGGCTTGTTTTATTAACTGTGCACATATCTTATCTCCTCTTCTAACTGGGAGGCTCTTTGAGGGTGGGAAGAGTCCTTGTACCATATCTGTATCTATCCTCGGTGTCTAGTACATAGAAAATCTTTCATGCAAGGCTGCAGGAATTGTTAATTTATTCAGGAAAAATCCAACTTGGCCCCAGAGGTTAGGGATGATGGTGTGTATGTGTGTATGACTATAAAGAGATAGCGAGAGACAGACCTTTATGGTGATGGAATAGTTTTGTGTCTTGATTGTGGTGGTGGTTACAGGAATCTACGCGTATGACAAAATGGCATAGAACTATAGTACATACATATACCAAGTAAGTTTCCTGGTTTGGCTGTTGTACCGCATTTATATAAAATGTAACCTGGGTGGGAAACTGGATGAAGATTATAAGTAGCTCTCAGTGCTGTTTCTGCAACGTTCTTTGACTCTTATCTATCCTTGTTTTTAAAAAAAAGTTAAAAAAAATTTCTCCGTGCCTGCCTTGTAGCTGTATTTTTTTAGGTGCAGTGATGAATACCAAGGTGACCAAAAGAGGCTCTCAAGGATGACAGTCTTGTTGGAGAGAGCAATCACAATACCTTGGTGCCACATGAGTGGTTATTCTTTCTATGACATGCATTTTAGTATTGTTTGAAAGTTTCTGTAAGTGTGCATATATTCTGATTTTTGCAATCAGCAAAAGAAAGAAAGGTGAAACACCCACTCAACTTTTTTGTAACGTGAGTGATGATCGTGTAAAAGTTCAGCAGTGTTGAGTATTGAGAAAGCTGCCTGGAGGAGGAAGGTCTCAAGCTAGGCAGAGTGGAAGGGGGTGTACCAGAAAATGAGTGAGCTGTGAACGAAGTTGACTGTATTTCCAGCACTGTGAGGAGACCAGGCTTTTGGAGCAGATGGTAAAAGACAATTTGGAAAAGTCAGGTGGAGTCATTACATGATGCAATCTCATATATCGGGCTGAAGAGTTAGGACTTTTTTTGAAGATAGAGGGGAGCCGTTGAAGACTTTTGAGCGGCGAGGAGATAGAAAGTTGGATCCGGCAGTGGAAGATGTACAGTATGGATTGGAGTGGGTGGATCCTGGGGTCACAAAGTCTCGGAATGAAGGGGAAGACCCTTTTGTTATGTTGTCCTTCCTTCTGCCCCTTTTCCTGCAGGGGATGTGGTCCTGTCTGGCTCTAGCACACTGAGCCTGCTGACAGCCACACTGCAGCAGCTGAACCGTGTATTCGAGCTGCACCTGGGGCCCTGGGGCCCTGGCCAGACAGGCTTCGTGGCCCTGCCCTCCCACCCTGCTGACTCCCCCATCATCCTCCAGCTTCAGTTCCTCTTCGATGTGCTGCAGAAAACGCTTTCACTCAAGGTTCTGGGTGGGAATGGAGCAGATGTACAAAGAGCCCAAGAGAATAGTGGAGGCGGGGACTGGGGGTGCGGGCGTGGGTTCAAGGTCTGCAGGGCCCAGATTAGATGTGAGAGCCACAGGGGTGGCTGTGCTAAGGAAGAGAGGCCAAGGAAAGGGAGATGTGCTGGGCCTCAGTGACCCGAGTGTTTTTCCTTTTAGCTGGTCCATATCCCTGGTCCTGGCCTCCCAGGGCCCATCAAGATTTTTCCCTTCAAGTCCCTTCGGCAGCTGGAGGTATGGGGTGTTGGGGGATGTTGGTGCACAAAACCCAGCTTGCAGCAGCCATTTGGGGATGGAGAAAAAGAGATGGCCTCTTTTGGTGGGGGGCCAGGCCTGAATGGGCCCATTCCTCTGCAGTAATGTGGCATCCACTCTCTTTTCCGTTTAACACCTGCCTGAACCACAGTTGGCTTTTTCATCTTTTCCCTCCTGCCCATGAGGGGAAGGGAGTGAGCTCTCTGTCTTCTGTGAAGTCTGTCTTCCTCCCTCCCTTCCCTTGCCTTGCCCCAGCTCCGAGGTGTCCCCCTCCACTGCCTCCATGGCCTCCGTGGCATTTACTCCCAGCTGGAGACCCTGATTTGCAGCAGGAGCATCCAGGCATTAGAGGTGAGGAGGATGAGGGGTGGGCCCAGACACCTTGTCCTGAGGGACATAGAGGACCAAGCCCTGACATTCCCTCTCCTCTGCAGCCTTCCCTGCCTTCGCCTCCCTCAGGACAGCGTCCTTGCTCCCTCTGCTGTGCTCTCACGGCACTCTGTGCCTGTCCATAGGTTTATGGTCACATCTCCCGTATTGTGTTAAATACTCCTGTGTCTGCCTCCCCACTCTCCCCACAGTGAACTCCCTGGGGCCGGGGCCCTGGGCTTTCTTTAAGTGTGCGTCTCCAGACTGAGCTGGTATATAAAGAATGAGTGGATGGCTGGGTGATCGAGCACGGCCTTGGGTGGTGAGGAGGGGAAAGTGGAGGTAACCGAGCACCTTGTCTCAGGAGCTCCTCTCAGCCTGCGGCGGTGACCTCTGCTCTGCGCTGCCCTGGCTGGCTCTGCTTTCTGCCGACTTCAGCTACAACGCCCTGACTGCCTTGGACGGCTCCCTGGTGAGGGCCTCAGGGAGGGGGGTTTGGGAAGGACAGGGGTGGGCAGGAGGGCCTTAGGGAGGAGAGCCAGCTGGCTGCCTGGGGATGTCTGATTCTCCACCACCTCTTCCCGTCCACCCAGCGTCTCCTGTCAGCTCTGCGCTTCTTGAACCTGAGCCACAATCAACTCCAGGACTGCAGGGGCTTCCTGACCGTGAGTATGAGCAGCCCGGCTGGGGCCAGCGCCCTACGGCCTCGGATCCTTCTGCTCTGACCCTCTCTCCTGGATCTGTTTTGCTCCCACCTTGCTCTTGCCCCCCAGGTGGAGCCACATCCGTAGGCAGTGCTGTTTGGGGGCTCAGGCTCTAGCATAAGACAACCCAGTGTTCAAATCTCAGCTCCTACTTTCTGTGTGACTTGGGGCAAATTGGTTAACCTCTTAGTTTCTTCGCCTACTTTTATAGTATTAAAATGATTGTGGGGCTGGCTCAGTGGCGTAGCAGTTAAGTTCCCGCGCTCCGCTTTGGTGGCCTGGGGTTCGCCGGTTCCGATCCCAGGTGCAGACCTAGCAGCACTTGTCAAGCCGTGCTGTGGTGGCATCCCACATAGAAAATAGAGGAAGATGGCACAGCTGTTAGCTCAGGGCCAATCATCCTCAAAGAAAAAAAAAAGATTGTGAGGCGTGTGTGATGTTACTTAGCCCCAATGCCTGGCTCAGAAAAGGGTAGCTTTTGTGATGATGATCAAGAGCCCTTCTCCCCTGTCTCCTCATCAATGGTAGACACAGCTGGACACTAGTTAAAGTGGTAAAAGCAGATTTTTAACCAGTAATAAACTGTTGCAGTGGTAATGAACTATTGTGATATTTAATCTGTAGTAAGACTGTTTTAATCAGTAATAAACTATTCAGCTGAACTGAACTCAAGTTCAATTTGTGCAGAGGCAACTGGGCGTTTTAAAGGGAGAGTGAGGGAGTCGGGAGCGGGACTGGCGGGGCCTTGAGCAGATTCTCTCCTTGACTGAACTCTACTCAGATTTCTCTGAAGTCAGGGAAGTGGAAATTTACAAAAAGCAGGAAGGGGGCGTTGGTCCGCGTGAAGCCTGTCTGGGTTGCTGCTTGTCAGTTAGGCTCCTACCCTGCCACGAGGCTGGCACACGGGGGCCCTCTCTTCAGGTGTGTCTGGAACACACTGAATTCTGGCAACCTTAAGTTTTTCTGGGTAGGAATGTATGGGGCTGGAGTTGTCATCCTAGGGTTGTGGCCTTGAGCTCTTAGGTTCTTTGCTAGTATTTGCTCAGGTCTTTTAAAGTCGGGGGGTGGAGGGCTGGATGAAGTCATTTGTGCTGAGAGTCCACAGTTTTGATAGGTCAGGGTTGAGGCCTAGTCAAGAAGAGGGCTCAGAGGAGTCTGGCTGAAGTTTGGTCAAGGAGAGAGTCTTTGTCACCCCCACCCCCTCCCAGGACTTGTCTGAGCTCTGCTACCTGGACATCTCCTATAACCACCTGCGTTTGGTGCCGAGAATGGGACCCTCTGGGGCTGCTCTGGGGACCCTGATAGTGCGAGGCAATGAGCTCCGGAGCCTGCATGGTGAGTGGGGGAGTGTGGTGGGGGACGTGGGGGGCAGGGAGTCGGGGAGGGTAGGGCAAACATGGAGAGGACCGAGGACAGTGTGAGACTTGGGGGCAGGGGCCCCAGGAACATGTGCTTCCAGAGGCTCATGCATACTATGGTCAGGCCTGAGGTGCCCAGGCTTGTCCTTCTATGGCACCCACACCCAGCATACACCCCACACCCACCCTCACCCACATGCCCTTCCTGTCTTCTTGCCTCCACTCCAGGCCTGGAGCAGCTGAGGAACCTGCGGCACCTGGATGTGGCGTACAACCTGTTGGAAGGACACAGGGAGCTGTCGCCGCTGTGGCTGCTGGCTGAGCTCCGCAAGGTGAGTCTTGGGCATGTCAGGACCTGGGAGCCAGCTTTGCACCCCGCCCTCCCATGCTGATTTGGTCAGTGCCTTTCCTCACTCATGGAGGCCCAAGGCCCACCTCATTCTCCTCTTCCTGCCCCTCAGCTCTGCCTGGAGGGGAACCCTTTGTGGTTCCACCCTGCGCACCGAGTGGCCACCGCCCAGTACTTGTCGCCCCGTGTCAGGGATGCTGCTGGCGGCGTGAGTGATCTTCCCGTGTCCACTCTGCTTTCCCTTTCCTGCCCGGTCCTACCCCAGCCCTGCACCCTCTGGCCTTTCCCACCCCATCCCTATGCAAGGGGCCAAGGCCTGGACCTCCTGCTTATTATGCTGTTACTGCCTGCTGAGCCTCGTGGTCCTTACAGGACGAGGAGGGCCCCCACCCCCGCCTGGAGCTCCCCAGGGGCATGTGCTCCACCACCAACACTGCCTTCCCTTTTTATCTCTGCTCAGTTTCTTCTTGATGGCAAGGTCTTGTCACTGACTGATTTTCAGGTTAGTGTTGTGGGGAGTGACGTGAGTGGGACAGCGAGGATTGATTTGGGAGGGCGCTGGCTGAGGGAAACGGGTTTCCAGGGAAAGGGTCTTCCTGGTGAGCTGGAAAGTAGGTCCCGTGTATCAGCTAGCTTGGGCAGGGCAGAGGTGCTCCCCTGGCTCTGACTTCTTTCTCCTTCCTTTTGTCACACGCCAGACCTCTATATCCTCAGGCCTCAGCTCCACAGCCCCACCCCTGCCCTGGCCAGTGGGGAGTACCTCTGAAACCTCGGGTGGCCCTGATTTGAGTGACAGCCTCTCCTCAGGGAGCATTGCTGTCCAGCCTCCACTCCGTAAGGTTAAGGTAGGCAGTGTCCTAGGTTGCCTCGTGCCTGGGGTTGCGTTCCTTTATGGGGGCTCCGGGTTGTCGGTGGGCTGGTAACAGTAAGGCCTTATCCTTGCTTGGGGATGGGGTATTTTGTGGTAGGTTGGCTGGGTGACCATGGATGGCAGGGTGGGAGGCCCTGGCTTTCCTAGAACGTCGTCCTTCTACCCAACCTCAGAGCCGAGTCCGTGTGAGGCGGGCAAGTATCTCAGAACCTAGTGACACGGACCCAGAGCCCCGGACTCTGGACCCTTCCCCCACTGGTAAGTCGGCCCTGCCCCCACCGCCTCACCCCCGACCTGCGCTCTGCGACCTTCCAGTTGGGAGGATTTTACTTCTGGTGGAGTGGAGTTTTGCAGAGGCCTCGTACTCTTTCCTCACTCCTCTTTTCAGTTTAGGGAAAGGAGAAAAGACTGCTCCTGGGTGGCAGTTTTCCAAGTGTTTTCAAGGAGCATTAACTGTGTGGGATGTCGGGAGGTCATGTAATGAAAGGATTGCATGGCCAGCCACGTTTGGAAAATGCTACACAAAGTGAAATAGGTGTCCTCCATCCAGGACATCTGAGGATCTTAAATGTGCCTCCGTGGATCGTGACTCTCCCAGAGCAGCCTGCGAGGCACGGTTCTGAGTTGCATGCGCCCACAGTGTTCTGTAGAAAGCGCTTTGGGACATGCTGCCGAGGGGAACCTTCAGCCTCCCTCTGACCCTCCCCCCGTTACACACCCTTTTCCTTCCCCGTGAGGAGCACTCAGAGAGGCTGGGCCGGCGGGTTGTGGTTGGGGGTGGGCTTGCTGAGCTGCGCCACTCTCCCACCTGCCCAGGACGGTTTGTGCAGCAGCATCGGGAACTTGAACTCATGAACAGCTTCCGGGAACGGTTCGGCCGTGACTGGCTGCAGTATAGGAATCACCTGGAGACCTCTGGGACCCCTGTTCTGCCCACCTCCAAGACCCCTGCCCTCAGCACACTGCCCCCGGGTACCCCGAGCACAGAGACTGCGGCCAGCCCTCCACCTGCGGAGAAGGAGTCACCCCAGGAAATGGCAGAGGAGGTCACTGTAGAATCTGAGCCGCAGGAGGAAGAGGAGACGGAGGAGCACGGAAAAGAGGAGGAAGGAAAGGAGGAGGAGAAGGAGGAGGAGGAAGAGCAGAGTGAAGTGGAAGGTGAGCACTCAGTGGCCATGGGGAGGGCTGGGGCCAGTGACGGTGGTGTGTCTGGGAGAGTTAGGAAAACCCGGACGCAGGGTGGCTGACCCTTTTGGATGGAGGGCCACCCCAGGGGAGGGCAGAGTCCTGGGTACCTTTCCCTCCTTACGGATCTACCTCTTGGTCTCTCCTCAGCGGAGCTCTGTCGCCCCATGTTGGTGTGTCCCCTGGAGGGCCCCGAGGGTGTTCGGGGCAGGGAGCGCTTTCTCCGGGTCACTTCTGGCCACCTGATTGAGGTGGAGCTCCAAGCAGCTCGAACCCTGGAACGACTCGAGCTCCAGAGTCTGGAGGGAGCTGAGGTGGAGCTCGAGAGCCCAACCCAGAGGGAACCGGTGCCTGAGGTGAGTGGGGGCGTGGGGGTTCTGGAAGAGGTGGCGGGCTCTTTCAGGAGCCAACTCTGACCACACAGCTGTTGGGTGCCAGGCTCTGGGCTGCGTGTTCCCCACGGTCTCCCTTGGGTGCTTGGCGCTCAGGAGGGGAGCTGTGGGGGGCAGAGACGTGGCACTATGTGGCCCCTTGGGAGGCTGGACTAGAGGATGTCAGCAGAGGCGTGTTAACACAGTCCAGAGCTCTTGTTTCCTTCGTGCTCTCAGTGTAACCCTCATCCCTCTGACCGCCCCCACTTCTCCCTGGTCCCTCTTCCCGCAGGGCGCAGACCCGCCCCCCAGGGCTCCCGTCCTCGTGCTGCGCTTCTCCTACATTTGCCCGGACCGGCAGTGGCGACGCTATGTGGTGCTGGAGCCTGATGCCCACGCGGCCATCCAGGTGATGGGCCTGGCTCGGGGCCCACGAGGCAGCGGGAGGACTGGAGGACTGCCGACCAGTCCACAGCTCACAGCTGTGTCCGGCCTGCCTGTTTCAGGAGCTGCTTGCTGTGTTGACCCCGGCAGCCACCAGGGCTCAGCGTCAGCTCGGGGAAGCAAGGGACCCGCTGGTGGGCAGACTCCAGTGTCTGCGTTGTGGCCACGAGTTCAAGCCAGAGGCGCCCAGGCTGGGACTGGACAGTGAGGAAGGCTGGAAGCCTCTGTTCCAAAAGGCAGGTAAGGACAGGCCCTGCCCACATGCCTCCTGCCTGTTCAGGGACAACGGCTTTGAGGTGGGGAGTGTTGGGGGGAGCCCCAGGGACAGAAGGAGTGGGGACCATCTTTTCTGCCTGGAGGAAAAGATCAAACCATCTGCCTGCTACGTTTACAAAAAAAAAAGAAGAATGAAATTACGTCCTTTTCTTTTTTCTCTAAAAGTCGGGAAATACCATCTCTGTAGTTGTTTAAACGTACTCATTATTTTTGCATTACTTGAAGGCTCTTTCTCCGTGTTTTGGCTAATATTTCAGAAACTCCGTAACCCTCCCGAGCCCTTCCTGCAGTGTCAGGTTGCGCTGCTGCCCCCTGAGCATGTCTGGCTGTTGAGTGAGATGCTCTGGGGGCTGGCTTGGCCTGTCCTTCCTTGGCTGACCTTGGGAGCTGCTTGGTATCGAGCAGTGCCTCGTGGCCTCTCTGCACGTTGTGTTCTTTAAGATGAGAGACTTTTCTGTTGTAGACCAGGCAACAGGCAATGTTTTTGAAGACATTGAAGAAGAAAGAGAGATTCTTGATAAGACCTCTGTTGAAACGCATGACTTTGATTAGCTACTGTTCTCTTCTTGGCAGCAGCTGGAGCAGAGGTTTAAATTTTGTTTGGAAAATGGGCTCCTCTCCATCCCCCACTGTGACCTGCCTGGCGGCTGCAGGCCCCCAAGGCCCAGCAGCACAACGTGTGCAACGGAAACAGTCCCACCCCCTCTCGGAGCCTGCCTGTACTCCGTGGGGCCATGTGACCCCTGGGTCCCTTTGGTGGTGGCATTATTAATGAACCTTCCTTTGAGCTCCATTCTCCTTTATTTTAGCCTTGGTTACCTCCTCTGAACAAAGAAGAGAATGAATTTGCCCTGTGGTACTGTTAGGAGATTTAACCGTGACAAAAAGACACCAGGCACAGGCCTGGCTCAAAACAGAAGTCCTCCATCGGTGGCAGCTTTTGTTGCCCCCTGCCCTGGCTGTACGGTCTTGGGCAGGATACATCAATTCTTTGATCTTTGCTTTCCTCATTTGCAAAGTGGGATAGGGAGAGTTTTGGTACTCCTGTCCAAGGGTCTTGCCCATGCCCAGCACACTGTGGCTGCTCGAAGAATGCTGCTTCTCTTGTTGCTGATCCGTGTCTTGGATTCTTTACCTGATTCCATTCACTCATCCTGACAACTCTGTAGTACAGACACTGTTACCATTCCCGTTTTACAAATGAGGAACCAGGCACAGAGAGCTTAGGTAACTTGTCATAATTGCTTAGATGACAGCCTTTAATTGATGGAGCCTGAACTTGGACCCGGATCTGGCACCCTGCCTTCCCAGCCTGTTGCTTTGGGGCTTTCAGACATTGTTGGTAGAGCACTGAAGTACGTGATCAGCCTGAGGCTAGGGGCGGGAGCAGAGCAGGGCCTGGTTGACTTTGGCCCTCTCTGAAAGGCCTGAAATAAGAAGGTGGGCTGTATTTTGAGGAGCTTGAGGGCCGTGGGTCTGGGTTTGCTTATCTCTCACTGAGATGGGAGAGGGCGGTCAGCTGCTGGGAGTTGAGTGGCTTGGGAGTGGTGGGTAGTGTGTGAAACTGGAGATGTGGGCCCAGGTGAGTCTGAGAGTGGGTGGGGGGTTGTGGCGCTGGTGGGGGGCGTGGTTCACGGAAACTCCCATCCTTCCCTCCAGAATCTCCTGCTGTGTGTCCCAACTGTGGTAGTGATCACGTGGTTCTCCTGGCCCTGTCCCTGGGAACCCCCAATGCGGAACAGAGACAGGGAGAGCAGTCGCCAGCTCCGCCGCAGTCCAGCAGCGCTGTCCATTACCCTCCCGGCCACAGTGACCACAGCAACAGGGCCGACAGTGCCCCATCTCAGGCACCGGTCTCCCATGACCGCCACAGTTGGAGCCTCAGTCCCCGTGAGTATAGGGGAAAGGAGATGGGTGGCATTTAGGGGAGGGAGGTGGCACTGATGGGGAGCTGGGGATGGAGCCATGGGCTACCAGGGGAGGCTCACGGCCCACCGCTTGTCCCCAGCCCCTGAGCGCTGTGGCCTCCGTTCTGTGGACCACCGACTCCGGCTGTTCCTGGATGTTGAGGTGTTCACTGATGCCCAGGAGGAGTTCCAGTGCTGCATCAAGGTCTGCGCCAGCCTGGCACTGCCCTGTTGCCCTAACTGACCAGGGCGTCCACTTGTTTCCACCATGGCAGTTGCTTTGGAACTGCTGGGTCTGGCTTCCAGTTTCAACTCCAGCAGTTCTTACTATGTAGCTCTGGACACATTCCTTGATGTTTGAGTCTCAGTTGTTGCCCTCGACAACGGGGGTGGTAATACCTACCATACAGAGTGTGGCAGCATCAGTGAGGGCTCATGTCTGTAGGCTGCCTCCCGTGGCACCTGACACTCAGTAAATGGGAGCTCCTGTCATTATTATAAACACACAGCATCATTGGACCTTCTCTGCTCGAGCATCTGGTATATGCTACATGTTAAGGATCTAAAATAAACCAATCTTGCCCTGTGTCTTATATTCTGATGTGAGAAACAGACAGTGATCATACGATATGAAAGGCTGGGATCAGGCCAAGGCCCTAGAGGGGCATCTGATCAGCCTTCGTGGGCCAGGGAAGCCCTCCTGGGGAGGCGATGGCTAAGCCAGGTCTTGAAGGATGAGTTACGGAGGAGGCAGGAAGAGGACGTTGTAGGTCTAGGAAGCAGCACATGCGTGGAGGCAGGGGAGTAGCTCATGGGGAGAGCTGCCCGTCATTGGGGCAGCCAGATGTGGGTGTCGGGGACAAGTGTCCCCAGAGGAGTCTGAACAGGCAGGCAGGGCCTGGTTCAGAAGCAAGGTCAGGTGTCTGCCAGGGAGTTTGCTCTTGACCCTGAGGGCTGGGGGAGCCCCTGAAGGATGGAAGCCAGGGAGTGGCGATTGGTTTTGTTAGAACAGTCCGTCGATCAGAATGTGGAGGGTGGATTGGAGGGGGCGAGGTGACAGGGAAACCTGCTAAGAGCCTGACTTGGGCCTGTGTGCAGGCCAGGGCTGTGGGACGGAGGGCATGGCTGGTGGAGACACTGGGGTGGATGAGCAGTGGGGAGAGTCAGGCCAAAGGCACTGTCCCAGGTCGCTCGGCTCTCGGTCTGGCAGCCTCCCCCATCCTCTCTTCCTGTTTCTCATCAACTTCTTCTTCCCCTTAGGTGCCACTGGTGTTAGCAGGCCACCCTGGGGAGTTTCTATGTCTCGTGGTTGTGTCTGACCACAGGCTTTACGTGTTAAAGGTGACAGGGGAGATCTGGTGAGTGAGCAGGCCGCGGCCAGGCTAGGGTCACAGCCCTCTGTGGGTCTCACTCCACTCTCACTCTTCCCCACCACTCTGCCTGCCTCTCTCCACAGTGGGCCTCCAGCTAGCTGGCTACAGCCAACCCTGGCTGTACCCCTGCAGGATCTGAGTGGCATAGAACTGGGCCTGGCAGGACAGAGCCTGCGGCTGGAGTGGGCAGCTGGAGCGGGCAGCTGTGTCCTGCTGCCCCGAGATGCCAGGCACTGCCGGGCCTTCCTCGAGGAGCTCAGTGGTGAGACACGGGTGGGAGGGGGAAGGGAGAGGCAGGGATGGCAGGGGCCAAGGGGCTGTGGCTCCCATGTCTGGCTCCTACAGTGGAGACAGACAGGTAATGGGACTCATCCCTCACAGAAGTTTCTGAAATCTAGACATATGGAGAATGGGAAGGTGTTGAGAGGCGGAGAGGTTGGGACAGAACAGATGGAGTTTTTGAGAGTTCCCTGTCCTTGGCTGGCTCTATCCAGATGTCTTGCACTCTTTGCCCCCGACCTGGAGGAGCAGCATCAGCACCACGCAGGAGGAGGTGACCCCGAAGCACCGGCTCTGGTGAGTCGATAGGAGGCTGAGTCCGGGGTTGGTGCCCAGACGCTGCTGTTGGACACAGGCCCTCTGCCCACCAGCCCCAGCACAGTCCAGGCCTGAGCACCTGGGCCTGCCACTGTCCTCATGCCCACACCTCCTGACCCAGGCCTGGTCCTCCTCCCCGCTCTGCCCCCTCGTGGTACTTCCCACCACTCCTTCCCCCAGGCCATTGCTGGAAAGAGACTCTTCCTTGGAGCCTCCCCGGTTCTTCTACCTTCGGGTGTTCCTGGTTGAAGGTGAGGCCTCTGTACCCATCTTGTCCCAGGCCACGGGCCCGGCCCCAGCGCCTCTGCATGCCCTTGTAGCAATTCTCAGTTCTTGGACTCTGGGCTTCCTCTCACCTGTGGGCATCCCTACATGACAGTCTCGGTGCCCCAACCTCTCTGGGTGGGGCCGGGAGGGGTCCTGGGCCTCAGCTGCCCGGAGACCTTTACTTTCGGGCCGAGGCTGTCTGTGAAGTGCAGCGGATTGGCTGGGTCTGCTCGCTGCACTACATCCTGTTGGAAAAGGCAAGAGCAGACCCTTCTTTGCTAGTAGGGTGGGTGGTGGGGCAGGTTCCCTTTGTCTTGGGCCTCAGAGGTTTTGGAGGCTAGAGGTGTCTCGTGTTTGGAAAAGGGAGGGCCTTGGACCCTGGAGGCACAGGCTGCATTGTGGCCATCTCAGTGTGGTTGCTCCTCTTCTCCCGAGCAGCACTGGGATGCTGCCCCTGGGCTCCTCCGGGACCTTCCACTCTGGGCCTCACTCTGCCTTTCCCTCCAGGCCCTGCTACCTGCCCTGTGTCCCTGTTGCTGACTCTGTCCACCTTGTACCTGTTGGATGAAGAGCCTGCAGGGTTCCGGGCAGAGCCGCCTCTTCCAGCTGCATCTGGAGAAGCCTCTGAGCAGGCCCCACCCTCGGGGCCAGGCCCCTCCGTGCGTGTCAGGGAGCAGCAGCCACTCAGCAGTCTGAGCTCGGTGCTGCTCTATCGCACGGCCCCGGAAGAGCTGCGGCTGGTCTTCTATGATGAGGTGCGTGTGTGTGTGTGTGTGTGTGTGTGTGAGAGGGGAGTGGAGGTGGTGGGCAGTGTGGGAAATGGGTCTAGGAAGGCTATGAATTGGGGGCAGTATGGAACTTGCCAGAGAATTAGGGTGCAAGGAACTGAGGGCTCCCTGGGGTTGGATGGCAGCAAGTGGAGAGGGAGGCGGGTGTTGGCGGTGGAAGCACCCCGGACGCGGAGCCCAGCCTTTCGTCAGCTGGGAGGCCTGTGGTGGGCCCGTGTGTTGGCCATTTGATCTTTACAGCCCACATGTGAGGAGGTACTCTCACTGGTCCTGCTGCAGATGAGGAAACTGAGGCTTGGGATGGTAACTGACTTGGCCAGGTCACAAGCCGTAGAGCCACGAGCTGAACCCCAAGCAGTTCCTTGGAATTAACTCCAGAACTTACGTTCTGGAAAACAGGAACGATTACAGCAACCAGATAGTAAATGTGAGAGCCCTTTGGGGGCCTTCAGTAAGTGTCGAGTGGGTTCAGTTAAAAAGCTCAGAGTCAGGATCTCTCATGGTGATCTGAGAGATCACAGGCTTGGGGGAGGGAAGCGGCTGTGAGCCAAGGAGCGCGGTGGGTCATCCCTGAGACCTCCCGTGGCTCTGGTGTGGCCCTCTGTGTGTCCCACCTCTCTGCTGCTTGGTCTGCCAGGTGTCCCGGCTGGAGAGTTTTTGGGCCCTGCGGGTTGTGTGTCCGGAGCAGCTGACGGCCTTGCTGGCCTGGATCCGGGAGCCCTGGGAGGAGTTGTTTTCCATCGGGCTGCGGACTGTGACCCAAGATGCTCTAGACCTTGACCGGTGAGGCCTCCACGCTGACCCCGCCCCTGGCCTCAGGAGCCATGGCTGCAGATGTTCCCTCTCCAGACTCTGGCTGCAGACTCCTCCAGCCTCTGGGCGCCAGCCAGTGAGGCCCCAAATGACCCACGGCTCGAGGGAAGGGAGAGAGAAATGGTCTGGCCTCTAGATGATCTGGCCCGAGGGGACAGGCCAAGTGGTCACTAGGACTGTTTGTCTGGCACTTGTTCTCAGGTATCAATAAAGTTGTTTCCATTCCTGATGTCCTGGGCATCCTGAGATGTGTCCCTCGAGGGCCTGCCATTCCCCATCTCTTCTGACAGAAGCTGCCCGCCCATCCCTCTTCCCGTGTGGACAGGCTGGGCGACCTTGTTTGAACTTGAGACCTAATCTCCAACCCTGCTCTGCCCCGGCTGATCGGATCAAGTGGTCCTCCTGACCCCCACGGGCACAGTCCTCAGCGGCAGCACCTGTCACGTGGCCTGGCCTGGCATTCCCTGCCTAACAGAGCCGGGCCTGTTAGAGTTCCACTCACTCCAGTTTCATTTGGGAGCCAGGGTGGGTCTCAGGCCATTGGCATGGGAGCTGCATATGAGAGGGTGACTGGGAGAGGGGGTGTGGAGCTGGCTGTGGAGGGAGGGCTGGCATCTGGTGGTTTCCGCTCCTGTCTGCTCCTCTCAGCACCACCTCCCTCAGCCGAGCAGGGTGGGTTGACCCCGTTCCTCTGCCTGTCTCTGTGGCCAGTGTGATCAGTCCAGGAATGGTCGTGTGGCCCGGTTTGGCCTACCAAGGCACAGTCCTGGCCTTTTGCTGGAACAACCAAGAAAGAGGCGAGTTTCCCCGTGAGGGCTGCTGAGAGGATGGCCCTGGAGCTGCGGCCACAAGGGGAGAGCGTTCCTCAAACGAACCTGCAGGGAAGGAAGACAGTGCTGAGGGATAGAGCCAGCAGTTCCAAGGCCTGGTGGTGTCCCTGGAGCCCGGGGCCAAGATGTGCCCGAAGGCAGATGCCCCTGAATTTTAGGTTGTGGGAACTAAAGCAGACTCCTCCTTTTTTCTTTCTGGCTGAAGCTATGAGCCACTGAGAGGGTCCTAACTGACTCGAGGCAGCCTGAGTGGGCATCTGTTTTTTGTACCCCAAAATGAACTGCATGGGCAGAGTGGCACCCACATATTTGTGTAGAGGCCCTGGGAAGAGGGCTTGGGGTGGAGTGGGGGGACTCAAGTCAAAGGCTGCCCTTGAGCCCAAAAGCTGGGCTCCAGCTGTGAGAGTGTGTGTGTGTGGTTTTGGGGTACCAATGGGTGCATCTCATTTATGGAGCACTTGCACACCAGGCGCTGAGCTAACTGCTTAGTGACAGTGTCTGCTCCTCACAGGGGTCCTGGGAGGTGGGTGGCATCCTGTTACAAGTGAGGAAACCGAGGCTTTGAGCGCTTAAGTGACTTGCTGGAGATCATGTCAGTAAATGGAGGAGACGTGATGAGTCCAGGCTTGTTTGACCTCAGAGTGGGCTGCACTGCCCCTCTGTTCCCTGCAGTGGAAGGGCCTGTGTGCTCGACCCCACCCACAGAGAGGGACCGTTGCCCAACCTGCCCTGGGCTGGGGAGCTCCTGAATAGTCCTGGACTCATCCGGGACACGCAGGCCCGTTGTACTGTGTTTGGAGTTTCTCTTTCCTCCAGGCTGTGGTGACATGTTGGCTGATTCTCACCCCTCCCCGCTGGGCTGGAGGGAACAAAGATGCCGGATCTCTAGGTTTTAGGTGAAAGGGCTAAGCTGTGAGAGGAGATTGAAAGGCTGCCTCAGGAGATGAAGAGCCTGGAGTGGGAGAGGGAGGGGTTTTAGAGAAGAGCATTAGAGCAGTGTGGGAGCAATCCCCTGACATTGGGGGCTCTTGGAGTAGAGGGGCCCTGTGCCTTGCTCTCTGTTTGGAGTTAGGACAGTGGCCTGCCGGATGTTCCCCATGCCACCAGGGCAGATGGAGATTGCAGTTTGGAAGGACCTGGCAGGATAGGGCTGGTGACAGCCGCCCAGATTTCTCTTGACTGGAGAAGAGAGGAGGGCCAGAGGACCTGTGGGCTCCTGTGGGGCACGGAAGTCAGCCGAGAGCATGCTGGAGAGTGGCCAGCGTCCTGTAGGAGGATGGGATGGGCCAGCCCCCAAATGGGGATGTGACCAGATTAGACTTGAATTGATTGAGTTTAGATCACTGACTGGGGGGCTGGCCTGATGGCGTAGAGTTTAAGTTCATGCGTTCCGCTTCGGCGGCCCAGAGTTCGTCAGTTCGGATCCTGGGCATGGACCTAGCACTGCTTGTCAAGCCATGCTGAGGCTGGCATCCCACATTGCAGAACTGGAAGGATGTACAACTAGGATACACAACTATGCACTGGGGCTTTGGGGAGAAAAAGAAGAAAAAAAGGAGGAAGATGCAACAGATGTTAGCTCAGGGCCAATCTTCCTCAACCCTCCCCCCGCCCCAAATAGCATACCTTAAAAAAAAAACTTAAATCACTGATTGGGCTGAGTTTACCTGAATGTTATCAGCTTAACTTTTCTGTTGGTTAGGAATAGGGGCTCATTATAAGGATAAAGTTGAATTATAGAGAACAAAGTTATACTTTTGCATACCTGAATTATGTTTCTGGAAATCCCACCTGTTACCATTGGAAAGGTAACATTGAAGGATTTGGAAGGTGTGGACCTAGAGGACAAGGGGGTGGTTTTTTTTTCGGTGGTCTGGGGGTTTCTCCTTTCCCCTCACTAGAAAGCCTTCGACGTAGGGTTCCTGGGGATGAGATGAGTTCTGATAATTTGGTCCAGCCTCACTGTAAAGCTTTGTTTGGGAGAAGGCCACGGTGGGAGCTCCGGGGTGGGGAGAGTGGGCTTGTAGTGGCTGGAAAAGACTTAAATCTCCCTGGGGTGCAGTGCCACCCCGGACTCGGCCAGCCGTCTGCAAACCGTGGGGCCCGGGACGGTGGAATCGTGCGGGAAACAGTCGATGCCGCCGGAGGATGGTCACTCAGCCTCAGGTGCTCCTCGTGCTGCAGGGAAGTACAGCAGACAGCCCTGGATTCCGAGGAGAGAGGAGGACTGCTGGGCCCCGGGCGGCGGAGGCGCAGGGCAGGCCGGGCTCACTCCTGTCTGCCTCCTCTGAGCCCTGGGTGGGTCAGCAGTGTTCCTGTCCTGCAACGTGTTCCTTACATGTTCATTCATAGATACACCGACTGGATGTTAATTGATTCATTCCTCCACTTGGCACAGATTAACAGGACACAGGGCCTGCCGCAGAGCTCATCAGAGCATGTGTCAGGGCAGGAGGGTCCCCAAGGCTCATAAACTACCCCGTGGAAGCAGCTGCCCTCTCTGTGCCGGGGCTGCAGGGAGGGGTGGTGGGGTGGGTGTTGAAAGCTCCCTTGAAGATTTATAGAGGAACACCTCTAAACAGTGATGAAGGTGGTCATCCAGCAGCTGGGGCTTAGTGAGCCCTCGCTATGGTCCTTGCATTGTTTAAAGCATCTGATCTTCCAAGTGTTTCCCACATTCCTTTGATCACAAAATACAGAGCCAATTAGCTCAAGAAAAGAGCCCTCGGTGTATAGACATGACCCAGACCTGGAAGGCTGGCGCTGAGGCCCCAGAGCTAGGGTTTCTCCTGTCTCTTAGAGCCAGATGGTTTCTCTCTCTCCCCTCCCCAGCAGGGCCCTGGGCTGGTCTGGCAGCGGGAGAGTGGGGAGGAAATGGTGTGAATCTTGGAACTGGCCAGTTGAGAAATGCCGGCTGGGGTGGCAGTCCCTTGGTGACAGTCCTGTAGAAGGGTGGAGCGGCCCGGGAAGAACTGTGCAGAGGCTCAGAAAACAAGTTCACCTACTTCTGCTTTGCTTGGAGCTGGCCTGAATTTTTAATTGAAGCAAATTAAAACTTCCCAAAAATATTAGTCCACTTTCTTGGCCGTGTGCACACCCCTTCTCCGTCTGATTTTGCACCATCTGCAAACAAGAGTCAGTGCTGTCCTGAGGAAGGCCTTCCCCAGCCTCTGGCCCGGAGCTGCTGTTCATGGAGCCCAGGGCCCATGGACAAGCATTTCCCCAGAAGCCCCATTGGTCATGGTCCAGGTGGGGCAGGATAATCTCGTCAGTTTAGACTGAGTTGCAAAGCAGTGGGAAGCTGGGGCAGTTGAAAGAGGAGATCTTTCCGTTTCTTTGTGCTTAAAATCTCTGTGAACATCTTTGTTTTCTTTAACAATTCAACAAAATCCTCGTCACCCTTTGTCCTATGGGTGCTCTTTCTTTGATGACCCAGAAGACAGAGGTGCCGGGGTTGCCCACCCAGGAAGTGGTCCAGGGTGAGGCTGTCACCACTCCTGGAAGTGTCTCACCAGGAGAAGGGGCCGGGACGCAGCTCCTTCTCAAACCCTGGGCACTCTGAGCCAGTGGGACTGTTAGCCACTGACACTGTGCGCAGATGGCAGCCGGCCGGAAACTTGCCTTACACACCCTGGACTGTCCCCAGAGATCGATTCCTCCATTCAGGCTGGCCTTTCCCCTCCAGCAAGTGCTTATTGATCTCCTGCTGCCGTCTGCCTAGCCCTGGGTGTTCTGGCAGTGGAGGCCCGAGGCGGTGGAGAGAAAGGATTCATTCCCCATAACTGTGCATAGCGCTATGCTACATTTTCTGTAGAAAGAAGGTGGGAGGGGATAAAATGCATATGCATATTTGCATCTATTTGTATAAATACATTCTAGAGGGATAAACAGAAATTAGTGGTGGGGGTGAAGAGAGCAAGGCAGAGGGGGCAGGAGTAGTATTGAGGTTTTATTACTTTTTATTTGAAAAATATTTCTAAATCCTCTGAATATATTATGATTCCAAAACAATATTTAAAAACGTATATGAGGCCCTAGGGGGTCAGTGGCCAAACTGAGTGGTAAAACATTCGTTCCGAAGACTTTGGAAGGAAGGGAGCAGATCAGTTCAAAGGGCCCATCTCTCCTCAATGGGAGAAGCTCCCTCTTTGCTGATGAGTCATTTCTCGTGGTGAGGGTCATGTCCTTCCTCCTCCTTTGTCAAGATGCTGCGGTAGCTTCTGAGAAGCCCCTGCCCAGATTGGTTAGCTGTGGTTGGACACTGAGCCACAGTTCTGTGTGTGATGCTCTGCCCATCTCTAGATGTGTGCAGTATTTGCATCGACCTGCTCAAGAGTCTGTGGTGTGGTTGTCCTGCGGGAAAAGGCACAGTGGATTGAGATCCAAAAGGTCCAGGATTATGCCTTCGTTTTGTGGTTCACTGTTTAACCATGTGCAACTTGTCCTTGCTGACCTGTGGCACCTTCATCTATAGCGAGGGGGTGAGACTAATCAATAACTTCGCCAGTTCACAGAATTGTTGAATGCATGGTGTCCGTGGAAGCGCAGTGTGAACCATGAGGCATTACATAAATGCTGGTTGAAAAACCTGCTGATAGTTATTACGACCTGTTTTGTTGCCTAAAAAGGCCCTTTGTAATCAGAAGAGGGAAAGCCTGCCTCTCACCCACCGCCTGTGCGTTGACGGTGGCTGTTTCCCCACTGTGCTGCAGAGGGAACCTCAGACACTGCTGGGGATGTGAGCAAGCCGAGGCATGCTTTTTCTTGGCCCATCCTTTGTCATTTGATCCTCTTGGACTCCGTGACTTCTCTGTCCTCCACAAAAACATTCTTCAGTTTATTAGTTACTATAATTACTTGTGTGCTGCCTTCAAGTCCACAGACATTTGCTGAGCTCTTAAAGTGTGCCAGGCTCTGTGTGAGAAGATGGGGTGCAATATAAAGATGACTCAGACATCCTCCTGCTTTCTGGGAGCTTACAGTCCAGTGAGGGAGCGGAGAGGCACCCAGGGGGGCGGGTCATGAAGGAGGGGCCGGATGACAGCAGGAGAAGATGGCAAGTATGGCCATTCTGGAGTACCAGCTTTGTGCTGCTCTTTGTACTAATCATTTCATTGACATTAGCACACTCAGAACAACCCTGAAGGAGAAGCGCCATCTCTGTTTTCCAGGTGAGGAAGCTGAGGCTCAGGTTGAGACAGGTGATTCTCACCGAGGGGATGCTGGTCTCAAATTCACGTCTTCTCTTTTTCCCAGAAACTGTATTGCCTCTTAGACCTTTTAGAATGCCCACCCTGGTTCACCCTCTAATCCTTTTAAATTTGTCCCCTGTGGCACCAGGTTCTCGGGATGTCACATCCTACCAGGAAAACACCATCCAGATCCTCAGCACCCAAATATCCGTGCAGATCCGCTTCTTTCCTGCCACGCGGGGAATACACACTGCCTTTCCCGAGCTCTTCCTCTGCTCTCCTGCTTCCCCGACCGCCCGTCCTTGCACGGATGATTCTTCCGTATCCTTCAGGTCTTTGTCCCCCCCTTAGAGAGTGCATCCTTAACTCTGCCACCTGGATGTTCTCCAAACTGTCCTTTCCCTCCACGGCACGTTTCGTAATTATAAATTTATGTGTTTGCCTGTTTGTTATCTGTAAGCTGCCTGAGGGCAGGGACCATGTCAGTTTTTTCCCCCCATGTATAGCCATCACCTGGCATAGAGTATAGAGTGGATGTGTGGGTGTCAGTTTACACACTTGGGTATGCATGAAAGATTCCTTTACGACATTTTCAAAACACCTTTTATTTCAAGCCCCCGTCCCATGGGGTTGGCAGGACTCACCTTGCCCCCTCCCCCACCTTGGGGGAGCCTCCTTCTGCTTTGCCAACGCTGCATTTACTCTCGCTCACCCTTTTCTTTCTCTTCCTCTGCAAACCTCCCTAGGTTTCCTGAGACTTTGGCCCTGGATGAACAAAAGGCAGAATGGCTTGCAGGCTTTCTGTCCCACCCTTTCCCCAAAAACAACAAAACTCAAAGCGGGCTACCTGCTCGGGTAGGGCTGGTGGAGGAGAGTGAAAGGACACATCTGTCAAATGGCATCCCAGCCACAAATGGACCCGTGCAGGTGGAGCTGCAAGGTGGGCTCTGCAGCGGGGAGGGAACCCTCAGGGACAGGCGGTGCCGTCTTGAGGTTGCACCGGTCTCAAAGCTGAGTCCAGGTTTACTGAGAAACACGTGTGGATTATGATGGGATGAACCACTGTGCAGTGACAACAATAGTAAGTAATAGGAATGACATTTATTGAGCACCTGTTGTGTGCCAAGCAACAGCAGAATCTGGGAGAGGGTCCTGGAACAGATCTTTCCCTCACACCTTCAGAGGGAACGTGGCCCCGCCCATATCTCGATCTCAGACTTCCAGCCTCCAGAACTGTGAGATGATACATTTCCATTGTTTAAGCCCCTGTTTGTGGCGCCTTGTTAGGGCAGCCCTAGCGCACTCATATACCATCGCAATCCCTTATTGCTCTGAGCCGGGTAACTCGGTTCCAGGTCTCTACTTCGAGTGCTGCTTTGGCGGGGCCTTCACTTCCTCAGAGATACGCAAGAGCCTCGCAGCCCCTCCCAGTTGAGAACACTGCCGAGGGCTCTCTGGTCTTTGGCATACCAGCATACCTTCGACACCTGGTCCTGCTCAGAGCCCCAGCCCCCGGCTGCTAGCCCGGAAAGTTGGACAGCAGCTACTTGACTACCAAGACAGCCAGAGGAGGGTCTTGCCAACCTGGGACCCTCATGGACTGGGCCCTGGACTGATGCCTTAAGGGCACCATTCGACTGGTCCTGGAGGCCCACCCCGCTGCAAGGAGCATGCTGAGCACATGCTGGTCTTCGGTGAGCCCTCAGACTCCCATCCTCTTCCTCACCCCACCCACAGTCAGCAGCTTTGGTCTCTAGACTCGCAAGCTCCTTCCTCTATCCTCTAACCTCTGGGATGATGGAGAGAAATCTCCCCTCAAAGGATCTTCAGACACCCGTGTTCCTCTCCCCTTTCAGGGTGGAGGTGGAGATGTCGACAGCCTCCAGTTGTTTCATACCCGCTCATCCCATGAGACGTGTATGAGTGTATGCTTTCATGATTCCCTCTCGCATCTCCCGGTGACCTGGAGCCCTTTCCGTTGTGCCCTACTGCCTCCAGTGCGCCTGAGATTGTCAGTCCCCGATAGAGGGTTCCCGATGGGGTCTTCATTCCTGTGACAAAAGAGTGCTCCTCGCATGCACAAGGGATGACCTTGTGTGTGTGTAGCTGCCCTGTCAGTTCCCAGCTCAGAGCCTGTAGAAGCTCAGATGGTGACAGGAAAAGTGACAGAAGCACAGAGCACCCCCTTTGCACCTTCCTCCATGGCCTAGTCTGACTTGAATGTCCCCATCCAGCAAGCTGAGGCCCCAGGACGCCCGCCTGGCACATGCAGCACCACCAAGGCCAGTCCTGTATGTCCAGGGGAGCAGGAGCCGTCCCATCACAGCATCCGGATGTGGAGACACAAGTCCTCACCAATAGGCCAGAAGCCCTCTGGTTTGGGTTCCTCTTACAGCCATTCCCTGGAATCACTGTCTTGGGGTCAAACATTTTGGGAACTAGACCAGTGTAGTAGATAATTGTCATCCGTGGCCATCCAGATCTTTGAAAACCCTCTCTACATTCCCCATGAGTCCTGTCTCTCCAAGGTAGAAGCCACGTGCCCAGACTCCCTTGCAGCCAGGGTACAGACATGTGACCTGGGTTCCACCAAGCAGACTCGCCCAGGCAAGACCTGAATTCAGAAGTGAGCGACATGCACGAGGCACTTGCCCTTCTGGGAGCATGGGGTGGAGGCATGTGGGCCTTCTGGGGCGGCAGTGGTGGAGGTTTTGGTGCCCAATGATAGCAGTGTTTCTGCTAGAGCAGCTCTGGTGATGGGGCTGGTCATGATTCCTAGCTCTCTATTCCTCCCCCAAATACTACCTAATATTCAGTATTCCCTTTAATAAACTCCTTTCCAGCTTAAAGTCGCTGTTGCTTGCAACTCAGCATCCTGACTGATAAAATCAGGGAAATGTGCTGAGTCCAGGGCACAAGGTAAGCAGGCAGCAGGCGCTGGAGGTACCAATATCAGGGAGCAGGCAGACAGCAAGTGAGAGAATGGCTATCTGATTAGCAGGGCTGGGTAGCCCCCAGTTGTCACTTCAACTGGCCTGGAATTCCCTCTCACCAAGAGTGTCTGCTCCCTGCTCCCCAGAGCAGAGACCCAGGGCCATTTGCTGTGGACTGGCCTTGTGGGAAGACCTTATTTTTCACAACGGCGGTAACACAGCACTGAGAAAGAACCCAGACTCTGGAGTTGGAGATGCCATATATAAAATACCACTTCAAGGTTGGCACACTACTACTGTTGTCACTGCGCAGTGGTTCATCCCATCATAATCCACATGTGTTTCTCAGTAAACCTGGACTCAGCTTTGAGACCGGTGCAACCTCAAGACGGCACCGCCTGTCCCTGAGGGTTCCCTCCCTGCTGCAGAGCCCACCTTGCAGCTCCACCTGCACGGGTCCGTTTGTGGCTGGGATGCCATTTGACAGATGTGTCGTTTCACTCTCCTCCACCAGCACCACCCGAGCAGGTAGCCCGCTTTGAGTTTTGCTGTTTTGGGGGAAAGGGTAGGACAGAAAGCCTGCAAGCCATTCTGCCTTTTGTTCATCCAGGGCCAAAGTCTCAGGAAACCTAGGGAGGTTTGCAGAGGAGGAGAAAGAAAAGGTGAGCGAGAGTGGATGCAGGGTTTCAGCCAGAAGCTGGGGGGTGGGTGGAGGAGCGAGCCTTTGGCCTCCCCAGTCTGCAGAGCAGAAGGAGGTTCCACCAAGACATGGGGGGCGGGGGTGGTGAGGTCAGCCCTGCCCTTGCCCTCTCCTCATTGTGTGGCTCTAAATGTAGGAAGTCTTCTTGGGGTTGAGCTGAAACCCAGATCAGGGCTGGGGTCAGAGGGTAAATTACACACTTGAGGTCACAGGGTTAAACTGCTTCCCCACACAGAGCACCATTATGCCCAGCATCCTGCCCGCCTCCCCCCCTACTCCTCCCCCGGAGGTGTTTCCCTCTCCTGGGCCTGGCCAGTTCCACCTTCCCTGCCCATCACTTCCATCCTGGGGTCCCCCACCCCCCATCCTCTTATATTTTCCTAAGGATTCAGGCACATGGCTTTCAGCAGATATTATGGAGGGGCTGTTCTGGACATGGCCTTGTGCTAGGTGCCGAGTTTCAGCGAGACCCCAGAGGGTAAAATTGAGATCCAGTAGTTCCCTGCCCTTGGAAAAGGATGTGACCTCAGAGAGCAGGGGAGCGTGGAAGGAGATGTGGAAACCGAGCCACAGAATCTTAGAGCTGAGTGGAACTTGGAACACTCCTTTCCAGGCCCGGCTGGCTCCACATGGGGAAGCCGAGGCCCAGAGAGGAGAGGTAAGGTGCCAAGGTCAAATGTTGGGTGGCGCCCGGTGGCAGAAGCCGCGCATCTGGGGCTATACTGGCACTGAAGGGTGCTTCCCTGGGACTGTGAGCCGAGTTCCCAAGGTTGGAGCGACTTGTGTCTGTTGGGGGGGGGGTCGCCTCCAGGGCTCCTGAGAGGAAGGGAGGCTCGAAGCAAGGTGGGGAGTGATCTGGGGATTGCGGGACGGTAGGGCCGCGCACCCGTCCCCCGCCATGCGTGGCGCGCCCGGCGAAGGGGCTGGCGAGCAGGTGGGGTCCTGCGGGGGCCCGCGCGTGGGGGCCGGGCCGGGGGGGGGGCGGGGTGAGTCACGGCCCGCCCGCTCCCATTGTGCGGCCCGGCGGCGGCGGCGGCGGCGGAGCTGCGGAGCCGAGCGCGAGGAGGAGGAGCCGCGGGCTGCGGGCTCCGGCGCCTGCGTCTGCCCGGCCGGCCCGCTCATCGCGGCCGCGGGCGCCCCCCGGCCGCCGGCCCTGCGCGGCCACAAGCCCGGGAGCGAGCGCGGGGGGGATGGGGCGCGGCGGCCGGCGCGGGCCCCGCACGCTCCGGAGCCCCGAGGTACCGCAGGGCGGGGCGGGGCTGGGCGGGCGCACGGGCCAGGGCCGGGGCCCCGGTGTCCCGCGTGGCGGGGCCTCGGATCGGCACTCGCTCGGGCGGGGGATCGGGCTCCGGGGAGAGAGAGGGGATGGCCGCCCGAGGATCCTGACCCCGCCCTCCTCCCCCAGGGCTCTCCACTAGGTCCCTGCAGCGCCCCCTTCTTCTCACCCGGGTCACGGGTCCCCCAGTGAGCCAGACCCTCCCAAGCTGTCTCTCCGGCCATGGCCAACGGAGTGATCCCGCCGCCCGGGGGCGCCTCCCCCCTACCCCAGGTGACTGACGCGCGCGGGGGTGGGAAGAGGAGGGGCAGAGACCCCAAGGAGGAGAGGGGCGTCCTCTGGCCGACCCTGGGACCCCCAGATCCAGGGATGGAGCTGGGCCGGGGGGTATAGAGAAAGAGGAGGCCTTTTGGTATTTTTCAGATCTGTTGCCCCCTCTCTCCCAAGCCTGGGGCCCAGGGAGAAGGGGCTGTAGAAGATGGAGCCTGCTGGTCTCCCCAGCCCCCACCCAGGACCTGGAGTTGGGGTGGGTGTGGGGTGTTCACGGGTCAAGGGTCCTTAGGAGAGGCTGTCTGCGTCTGCAGGTCCGGGTGCCCTTGGAGGAGCCCCCTCTGAGTCCAGACATGGAGGAGGAGGATGATGACTTGGGCAAGACCTTGGCTGTGAGCAGGTTTGGGGACCTCATCAGCAAGCCCCCGGCCTGGGACCCCGAGAAGCCCAGCCGCAGCTACAGCGAGCGGGACTTTGAGTGTGGGTAGCCTGGGGACCCCTAGTGTGGCCGCCCTCACCACCATCACCTTCATTGCCACCATCACCGTGCTCACCACTGGCTTGGTCACCCAGTGCCATCTTGTGCTGGACGCTGTGCTGGACGCTGTGCGGGGCCACCATGCCATGTTAAGTCATCCTGCCTTACTCACCCATCGCCTGTCCGCCTGCCAGGGGAGCCGGGCCCCAGACGCAGGGGAGATGTAGGAAGACTGGCCTGAGGCCTCCCTCAGTGACCTTCATCTTCCCCAAGGCTCTGCCATACCCTTGGCCCTGCTCTCTGCATCCTCATCTCCCCTCCTTAGCTCTTCTGCCTCTACCCTTCCCTTCCTTGCTATATCATGTCCTCCTATCCAGCTCTCCTCCTCTTTCATGACCTCCCCTCTCCATTACTCCCATTCCCCGACTCTACCAGGCCTTACCAATGACAGGACATGGACACAGGTGTCGGGGGGAGCCTGGCTCTGGAGGAGGGACTAGGGTGCCCTTGTTTGAGGTCTTGGGCTAGATTAAGGTGTGTGCTCCTAGGGTGGTGAGGGGCCCCCTTCTGCTGGGGGGCCCCAACCGGCTCTCCTGCACCCCCAGTTCACCGGCACACATCCCACCACACCCACCACCCGCTCTCGGCGCGCCTGCCTCCACCCCACAAGATGCGGCGAACGCCCCCCACCTCTGCGCGGCAAGCCAGGAGGAAGAGGAGGAAGGAGAAAACCTCTGCTCCCCCCTCTGAGGGGACCCCTCCCATCCAGGAGGAGGGGGGAGCCGGAGTGGATGAGGAGGAGGAAGAGGAGGAGGAAGAGGAAGGGGAATCTGAGGCAGAGCCTGTGGAGCCCCCACCCTCAGGGTCCCCCGAGAAAGCAAAGGTAGGGGTCTGTCCCCACAGGAGGGCTGGCTGCGCAGGGGGGCCACGGCAGAGGGGCCAGGCTGAGTGGGGGGTTGGGGGCAGAGTTGGGGCAGGAGCCCAGGGCACGTCCGTCCGTCTGTCTGGTTGGTTTGTCCACAGTTCTCCATTGGAAGTGACGAGGATGACAGTCCCGGCCCCCCGGGGAGGGCTGCCTTCACCAAGCCCCTGCCCTTGGTGGGCCCACGCTCCGACAAGAGCCCCCAGCACTTGGTCAGGTACTGGCGCCAGCCCGGCCTTGAGCAGGTCCCAGGCTCCTTCCTGACCTTGGGGAGTGTCCCTAGCTCTGATCCAGAAAAGAAGAGAGGAGGAAAGGAGAGGGGGCAGAGAAGGTGGCAAGGGGCCTCTTCTCTGTCCACATGATTGACAAGGAGGAGAGAAGCAGAAGGCGGACAGGGAGAGTCCTCCGGGAGAGAGGGTGTCAGAGTGAAGAGGAGGCCCCGGATAGAGAGGAAGGGGGGACCAGTGCCATGGGGGCAGGAAGGTGGAGGGGAGCTCCGTTCTCTGCCCAGGAGCCTGTGTCTGGTGTCCAGGAGGCCACTCCAGGCCCCACCCCAAGCTGGGGGAGGGCAAAGGAAGCCCCGACCTGGCCCTTCTCCACTGTGGTTCCCTGTGAAGTCCAAGGCTGCCATGTTGCCTCCTCAGCTCCCCCAGCCCCCGGGCCCGGGCCTCCCGAGTCGCCGGGGAGAAGAGCCGGCCCTGGAGCCCACTGGCCAGCTATGACCTGCGGGAGCGGCTGTGCCCAGGCAGTGCCCTCGGCGGCCCTGGTGGCCCAGAGCAGCAGGTGCCCACAGACGAGGCGGAGGCCCAGATGCTGGGCTCCGCAGACCTGGATGACATGAAGAGTGAGTGACACCCTGGGGCAGCCCCCGCGGCCCACCCCCAGCCTGTGAGGGGCCTTGGAGAGGCTCTGTGCTCCCCGCCCCGGGGCTGAGTCCCCTCTGCAGCATCCCTGTCTGATGGCATGTGGCCAGTGATGGGGAGCTCACTCTCTCTCTAAGCCACCTCTCTGGCTGCCAGAGTTGAGATTTCCCTCTGTCCTTCTGTCCTGATTCTGTCCTCTGAGTCACCCCTGGGATAAGGCGGCCACCTCTTCCACGTGATGTTTGGGGACATCATTATATCCCCCCTCCCCCATAGCTCCCCTTCTCAGGACAAACTCTTTTCACTCCCTTTGGACCAGCCCCCTGAGTCTGAGCCCGTCTGCCAGGCCCTGCTGCTCCCTGTGTTGGGGCCCCCATCCCATCCCATCACCCTCGGCTGGGCCTGGCTGTGATCTTGGCACATTCTTTCCATCTTATCAGCACCCTGGTTTCTGTGCCACCTGTCATCACCCACGGGGCTCTGTGCCCAGGCCAGGGGCATCACTGACCCCACCCTCCTCCCCCTTGGAACCACAGTGTGTGGGCGAGGGTGGGGGGGAGAGCTTTGAGCTCAATACGTCATGGAAAGTTGCCAGGGCCTGAGGACAGGGACAGGAACAATCCGATGGCAGCAGCAGTGGTGGCAGGATGGGGGGGGCAGGGGGAGGGCGTGTTTACAGACCCAGAGTGGGGGCTAGAAGCAGCCGGGAGCAAGCCTGGGGACGTGGGGAGTTGGGGTCGGAGGCCTGGCCACCTCCAGCTCTGGCTGGACACAGACCACTCCTGTCCAGGCTCCCACCTCTCAGGAGAGCCGGGGCTCTGGGAGGGAGCAGGGGCTGAGGCCTCGGCTGTTGGGAGAATGACGAGCCCACTGGAGGAGGTCACGGAGCCCAACAGGGCGCCAAGCCCTGGGCCCAGGGACGCTGAGGGCCAGGGCCATGGGAGGGCTCCAGCTCCTAGCCCTCGAGACTCGCTGGCCTCAGAGGACTTAGAGATGTTTGTGCTGGACCTTGAGGACTATGACCTGAGGGAGTCCACCAGGGGCCAGCTGAGCCCTGTGGCAGGGGGACCAGCTTGTGAGTAACTGGGCTGCTGGCCTTTCCCCAGCTGCTGGCCTGGAAGGGGCAGGTGGGGAGGAAAGGAGAGAAGCTTGGCCTGAGTCTGTCCAATGTGTACCTGTGGAGGGAGATGTGGGTACCCAGAGACACCACAGGGAAAGTGCGCGGGTCTTGGGGTCTGGCCACTCCATGTGGGTCGTGGCGCTCCAGAGTGAGAGGCAGTGGCCATGGCAGGAGCTGTGGACTGAGCTGGGGTCTGCCTTTTTACCGTGGCTTGGCTAGGGGTCTTCTGCAAGACTTAAGGCTAGTCTTTCCCCCTCTCTGGGCCTCAGTGTCCTTATTTAGGAAATGGCCACACTGGACTGGGTGGTCCTGTTGGCATGGCCCTTGGGTGACTGTGGTGCCCACCAAGTAGCCTGGCTGGGCAGAGCAGGGGGCTGGAGGGGCTGACCAGGACCCCATGCCCCGAGCTGGACCCCTGGGACTCCCAAGCCCCCCTTCTTTGCAGGTCACCGGCTGGAGGACAACCCGGGTGTGCGTCGGCACCTGGTAAAGAAGCCGTCCCGGACGCAGGGTGGGCGGGGCAGCCCCGGGGGCCTGGCCCCCATCCTGCGCAGGAAGAAGAAGAAGAAGAAGCTGGACCGGAGGCCTCATGAGGTACCGGACCCCCAGGGAGTGGGCCCGCAGCTTCCTCTCACCTCTCCTCCGCAGAGCCTCCTTTCCCTTCCTCCGCGCCTTGCCCTCGCGGTGTCCCCAGGACAGCCGGTCCCACTTGGTGGTCCCCAGGCCCTCATGCTCGGCGCCCACCCAGGTGTTTGTGGAGCTGAACGAGCTGATGCTGGACCGAAGCCAGGAGCCGCACTGGCGGGAGACGGCCCGCTGGATCAAGTTTGAGGAGGACGTGGAGGAGGAGACAGAGCGCTGGGGGAAGCCCCATGTGGCCTCGCTCTCCTTCCGCAGCCTCCTGGAGCTCAGGAGGACCCTCGCCCACGGTAGGGGCCCCGCAGGCCTGGCCCTGGGGCTGCACGCCCTCTTCCCAGGCCGCAGTGTGCGGCCCGTGCCAGGCTGCCCCGCTCCCGGGGACTCCTCCCTGGAGGGCCCAGGCGAGGTCTGGCTGCCACCTGGGGACGTGGAGTCCAACTGCCTGCGCAGCCGTAAGCTCTGAGCGGCAGGGCTGTGCTGCTGGTACCTGGCCCTGTACCTGGGCAAAGGAGGCATCAGTCCCCACTCAGGAAATCGACAGATGACTCCCTTCCCTGGGTGAGGAGGGGCCGTGCCTTGCTCTCCTGCTCCCTTTTCACATCCCCCTGTTGGGCCGGGCTCATTGCCTGGGGCGGGGGGCTTGCCTCACCCCGCACCTTTGCCTGCCTAGGGAGAGGGGAGCAGAACGGCTGGGAGTGGTTTTTTCCTATCTGATGAGACCATACTCCCTCCCCTGACTGTGCCCGCAGGAGCTGCCCTCCTGGACCTGGAGCAGACTACTCTGCCAGGCATTGCACATCTCGTGGTGGAGACCATGATTGTGTCCGACCAGATCCGGCCGGAGGACAGGGCCAGTGTGCTTCGCACCCTGCTCCTGAAACACAGGTGCTGGGGTGGGGTCCCTGGGAGGGGGCTTTCTAGTTCAGCTGCCCCTCCAGGAGCACAGACTCTGCTTGAATACCCCAAGTGATGGGGAGCTCACTCCTCATTCATCTTTGGGCAGCACCAGCCATTAGAAAGTTCTTTCTTACACTGAGGCAGAAGGGATGGAGGCCCCTGGCCCTCCATTTCTCACTTCCTCATGACCTCAGTTCACCAAGGGCCTCTCCTCCTAACCCACCTTGCCCCCTTTGCCCTCTTCTAGCCATCCCAATGATGACAAGGACAGTGGCTTCTTTCCCCGAAACCCGTCCAGCTCCAGTGTGAACTCGGTCCTGGGGAATCATCACCCCACCCCCAGTCACGGCCCTGACGGTGCGGTGCCTACCATGGCCGATGACCTGGGGGAGCCAGCCCCGCTCTGGCCTCACGACCCTGATGCCAAGGAGGTCAGTCGCCTTGTTCTGCCCTGAGCTGGGGGACGGGAGGGCGTCCAGCTTCACCCGAGGCCACCCATGAGGCTTCCTTGAGCAGGTCGGGGAGGCGGGATGCCCGGCGCCATTCTGGGCCTGTGGCGGATCTATAGACACACGCACGGGGGCCCCTGTCCTGGAGAAACAGGAGGTTTAGTTGGGGTGATGAGGCAGACCTGGGGGAGCCTTTTAAACAAGATAAGGCTGGGGGGGCGGGGTTGGAGGAGGGGCCCACATCCCTGGCTGGTCCCCTCTGATGTGGGGCCCAGCGACAGTCCCTACCCTGGCTGAGGAGGCAGAAAGCAGGGCCCGGATCCAGGGGTTGGAGGGCAGAGTCCAGGGCTGGAGCAAGGGATGGGAGGGCCTGCCACGGCCTCCGGTCTGGGTCCCAGCCCTATTCCAGTTCTGCGTCCTCAGAAGCCCCTCCACATGCCTGGGGGAGACAGTCACCGGGGGAAAAGCCTGAAGCTGCTGGAGAAGATCCCCGAGGATGCTGAGGCCACTGTGGTGCTCGTGGGTGAGGAGGGCCAAGCGCTGGGGGCTGGGGCTCCAGGGGGTGGGCGCCTCCACCGGGTCTGCTTGTCTGCAGTTCTGGCCTGTAGGCTGCCTCTTCTGGCCCCAGCTGGGCTCCCATGTGGCCCCCTGCTCTTCCTCACAACTGGTCTGGCCCCCAGCCCTTTCTTCCCCAGTCCCCTGCCTGCTTCCCCTCCCGTTTTCTGCTATCTTGGACTGCTGCTAGTCCATATAGCTTCTTGGCGAGGATTAGAAAAAAGCACCCCTTCCTTAAGACCCTTCGATTTCCATCTGTTGGTAAATTGTAATAAATATACAAATATATAAATGAATAGGGCTCCTGTAGATTGGGGTTTCCGTATGCAGTGCGCAACCTGCTCAACTCTACATGGTGGCCCCGGGTAGCCCATCCAGGGCCTGCCTTGACCTCTCCCCTTTGCTCAGTGCCCTGGGCCTTACTCTCCCCTGCAGGCTGTGTGCCTTTCTTGGAGCAGCCGGCGGCAGCCTTTGTGCGACTGAACGAGGCTGTCCTCTTGGAGTCCGTGCTTGAGGTCCCTGTGCCGGTTCGCTTCCTCTTTGTGATGCTGGGGCCCAGCCACACCAGCACTGACTACCACGAGCTCGGGCGCTCCATTGCCACCCTTATGTCTGACAAGGTGGGCACTCCAGGCCTGTTCCCCTGCGCCCTCCTCGTTCCCTGTCTCTCTCATTGCCTCGGGCGGTGCCCATGGATGCAAGGGTGCTGGAGGCCCTCAGGGGCAGAGATGGTGCCCTGGGGTGGTGGTGGAGGGAGCTGTTGGCCGAGGGGAGGAAAGGGAGCCCAGCGTTGGGGCCGTGGGAGGGGGAGGTGGTTGCAGGGGGAGAAAAAGCCCAGACCCCCCACGTTTTGGATGTGACATGAGACTTGAACGGGAGGGCTGGATGTGGTGGTCTTTGCTGTGTCTTCTCCTGGGCTTGGACTTGCTGGTGCTCTAGCTGGGGGTGATGTGAATACTCACCAACCTGTGGGGTGAGAAGGGTTCTGGAAGCTCCTGCTGTGCCGGGTGGGACCCCTTAGTCTCTGTGTTGTGGAAAAGTCTGGAGGCTCCCAGGGGAGTAGAGGGCACGGGGGTCCAGGGCTGTGGCTGCGTGATGGCCAGCAGGGACGTGACAACTGGACTAGACCCATGTGTGTGGCTGAGTGTCCACTCTGCCTCTGCCTCTGCGATGGCCCACCGCCTCCTCCCGAAGCCCCCTCCCAGGGGCTCCCTGAGCTGCTAAGCCCCTGCCTCTCCTGCCGCCAGCTGTTTCACGAGGCTGCCTACCAGGCTGACGACCGGCAGGACCTCCTAAGCGCCATCAGTGAGTTCCTGGACGGCAGCATCGTGATCCCGCCATCTGAGGTGGAGGGGCGCGATCTGCTGCGCTCCGTGGCTGCCTTCCAGCGCGAGCTGCTGCGGAAGCGGCGAGAGAGGGAACAGACCAAAGTCGAGATGACCACCCGGGGCGGTTACACAGCCCCTGGGAAAGGTCAGACCCTTTGGGGCCCAGAGTCCCCCGCAGACATGCTCCCTACGCGGCTCCTAAGGCCGTGCCCCAGGCTGGGAAGGAGTGAGCCCGGGGTCCCCGAGCAGGAGAGTGTGGTCTGTTCCAGCAGCCCCTTGTTCCCCCAGAACTGTCTGTGGAGTTGGGTGGCTCTGAGGCGACCCCTGAAGATGACCCCCTGCTGCGGACTGGCTCAGTGTTCGGGGGGCTCATCCGGGATGTGAAGCGCCGCTACCCGCACTACCCCAGCGACCTGCGTGATGCCTTGCACTCCCAGTGTGTGGCCGCTGTGCTCTTTATCTACTTCGCTGCCCTCAGCCCTGCCATCACCTTTGGGGGGCTGCTAGGTGAGGGTGAGGGGATCGCTTTCGGGGGGCTGCTAGAGGAGGTGGGGGGAAGAGGTGAGGCGACCAGCTGGGGGGAGGGGAGGAGAGGTGAGGGGGCGCAGTGTCACCTGCAAGGTTTCTGGGTCAGGGTGTCCCAATGATCACCTCAGGGGGCTGATGGGTGGGAGGGGCTAGTCCCCAGTGTGACCATCTTGAGGAGCTGCTGGGATCCCAGTGGTCACTTTAAGGGGGCTAGAGAGTGAGGAGGGCAGGAGGGGTGCAAGGGGTCAGGGATCCTTGTGGGGGCTGGTGGTGAGGGGCAGGAGCGATGGGGGTGGGGGGCTGCTTGGTTCTTGGTGGATGTCCAGGTTAAGGGATGCTAGAGGAGGAAGAGGGGCTGGGTCAGGGCTGTCCCGCTGACCCTCACCTACCCCAGGGGAGAAGACCGAGGGGCTGATGGGCGTGTCCGAGCTGATCGTGTCCACGGCTGTGCTTGGCGTCCTCTTCTCTCTGCTGGGAGCCCAGCCGCTGCTTGTGGTTGGCTTCTCAGGGCCACTGCTCGTCTTCGAAGAAGCCTTCTTCAAGGTGTCCACCCTGCCTGCTTGTCCCCAGGGATCACTTGCCCATCTCTCTGTCCCTTGGCCCAGGCGACAAGTCCCTGCCGTCTCTCCCTCTTCCCCTTTGGAGTTCACCTCCCGCCACCCTGGGGGCCCTGACGTCCAGGGCAGGCCGCTGTGTAACCTCCCCTCCCTCTCTGCCGCTAGTTCTGCCGAGCCCAGGACCTGGAGTACCTCACCGGCCGGGTCTGGGTTGGCCTCTGGCTGGTGGTCTTCGTCCTTGCCCTGGTGGCCGCTGAAGGCAGCTTCCTGGTCCGCTATATCTCGCCTTTCACCCAGGAGATCTTTGCCTTCCTCATCTCGCTCATTTTCATCTACGAGACCTTCCACAAGCTCTACAAGGTGGAGGTCCAGAGAGGTCTTGGGGGTGGGTGGAGATGGGGGCTGGGCAGTGCCCTTAGGAGGACAGCATGGGAGGGGGCGGCAAGGAGCATTGGGGGCAGACGGGACAAGGAGGGTGCTCTGTTGAGTGTGGGTATGGGGGTCGGGGACACCCTGGGCTAGGTCGGAGTTGAGGGGAGGGAGTCAGACCCAGAAGTTGCTGGTCAGCACTCCGGGATTCCCCTACATAGGTATGTGACGTGAAGGGGGGTGGGGCACTGTCGGTGCCACAGGGCCCGGTGTCCTTGGGTGGCCGTTTGTAGAGGGGTGGGTGTGTGTGAGATGTAGCTGGATGTGCTGTGTTCCTGCTGCCTGGTCGGGTATGTGAGAGGCCAGCCCTCTCCCTCGCAGGTGTGCTGATGGTGATAAAATCAGGGTCACCTACCCAGGTGAGCCATAGGGCAACCTCGCAACCCACACAGGTGTTCACGGAGCACCCACTGCTGCCCTTCTACCCCCCGGAGGGGGCATCGGAGGCTGGGCTGGATGTGAATGGGACTGCCCTGCCACCCACCGAGGGGCCACCAGGCCCGAGGAACCAGCCAAACACGGCTCTGCTGTCCCTCATCCTGATGCTCGGGACCTTTCTCATCGCCTTCTTCCTACGCAAGTTCAGGAATAGCCGCTTCTTGGGTGGCAAGGTGCGTGGCTGCCAGGTGTGCGGCCTGGGGAGCCCCCATGCGTCCCCCTCAGTTCCTGCTGTCACCGCCTGGCTCTGCTTCAGAGAGGGGCTGCCCCTTCTCTCCGTCAACCCATGGACCTAAACCAAGTCTGTGCAGCCCCCACCCCGTCATGAGCCTCAGAGAAGTTTAATCAGGAGAGGATGTCCTCCTGGGCTGGCCTGGCACCTGGGGGGTTTAAAGGGGCCGGTTGAGGGACTTCTGGCTCCAGCTCAGACCAAAGGGAGGTTGGGGTAATAGCCCCCGTGTTAGTCTCCTGACCTCACCTCTGCCTTCTGTTCCCTTGCCCCGGTTGGCCTGTCTCTCCAGGCTCGCCGCATCATCGGGGATTTTGGCATCCCCATCTCCATTCTGGTGATGGTCCTGGTAGATTACTCCATCACAGACACCTACACACAGGTGAGTGAGCCTCGACCCCCTCTGGCAGCTGGTTCTCATCCCAGGGCCTTGAGAGAGAGGCCACGACACATCGCCATCCCCCAGCAGCCAAGGTCGGGGCTGGGACCAGCTTTCCTTGTGGAGCGGCTGTCACCTGCTGGGGCCCTCCTGGGGTAGGGGTGCTGGGGGTTTTAGAAGGAGCTGTGTGGTCCAGCCAAGTTGGCCAGCCAGGGCGTCTGAGGCCGTGTGTGTGACCGTTAGTCAAGAATCCTGGAGGAGCAGGTGTAAGGCTGGGGGGAGAAGGACAGTTGTCCCCACAGCAGGTCTCCTGACAGCTCCAGGGCTCGGGGAGAAAGTATGTCATTTCCCTGCCTTCTACCGGACCCTCGGAGGGACAGTGACTTTGGAGGATACAAAACGAATTTTCCCTAAACCCGTTCACACCCAAATTCCCCGGAGCCCTGGTCTTGGGGACACCGAGCTTGGTGGGAGCGGCTGCTGCGTGGGGTTCCCAGCATGGGGAGCCCGTGTCCCTGAACCCTGTCTCCTGCCGGCCATGCAGAAGCTGACGGTGCCCACGGGGCTCTCGGTGACCTCCCCCCATAAGCGCACGTGGTTCATCCCACCCCTGGGCAGTGCCCGTCCTTTCCCGCCCTGGATGATGGTGGCAGCCGCCGTCCCCGCTCTCCTGGTCCTCATCCTGATCTTCATGGAGACACAGATCACTGCGTGAGAGGGCTGGGGAGCTCCGGGGAGGAGTGGGGGGCAGTGGGCTTGGCGGCAGGGGGTACCTGCATCTGGGGCATGGTTTCCCTGGGGTGCTCTGGCGTGGTAGCCATCTGTTGCTGCCACCATGTGCAGGGTGGCACTTGACAGTCCTCAGAACACTCTGGCAGTATGTTCTCACACCCAGTGATGCTCACATGTATCTCATTTTGGTTAAACCACAATAACGTGGTGAGATCTGGCATCTGGCTTTTGTGGTATTTTAAGTATCTACAGTATGGGAACTTGGCTCAAATTTGCTTCCATGTGAGAGCTTCAATTTGGGAACTTGGAGGAGGAAGCTGGCAGGTCCTGGGGAGAGCTCTTCTCTGCGTGTCCCCGCCCCCCACCCTGTCCCTGTTGCGTGGGCCTGGCCCTGCCTCCAGCCACTCACCGCGCTGCCTGGCCTCTCCCCGCAGGCTTATCGTCAGCCAGAAGGCCCGGAGGCTCCTCAAAGGCTCCGGCTTCCACCTGGACCTGCTTCTGATTGGCTCCCTGGGCGGCCTCTGTGGGCTGTTTGGGCTGCCCTGGCTCACGGCCGCCACCGTCCGCTCAGTCACCCATGTCAACGCGTTGACCGTCATGCGCACCGCCATCGCACCCGGTGAGAAGCCCCAGATCCAGGAGGTGCGGGAGCAGCGGGTCACCGGCGTGCTCATCGCCAGCCTCGTGGGTGAGAACATGCACCTTGCAAGGCCCCAGCGCCCGCCCCACAGACTTGCCTTCTTGGGTCCCATGGCCTTACATTCATTCTCTATCCCAGGCGTGACCCGGGTCCCTTCAGAATCTCAAAATGCATCCAGTCTAGCCCCCGCCCTGCCCCCCAAACCTGCTTCTTGACATTCATGAGCCCTTTTTTCCACCGAGCCCTTTCCTGGTGCTCTATCCTGCTCCGTGTTCTCTTATTCATGGTGATGATGCCCAGCTGATCAGTCAGATGGTCCCTGTCCCCTCCTCACCAGGCCTGTCCATCGTCATGGGGGCTGTGCTGCGCCGGATCCCGTTGGCCGTGCTCTTTGGGATTTTCCTGTACATGGGGGTCACGTCACTGTCTGGTATCCAGCTGTCCCAGCGTCTGTTGCTCATCCTCATGCCAGCCAAACACCATCCCGAGCAGCCCTACGTGACCAAGGTAGGGCCAGGAGGCATGGAGGTGGGGAGCTGGGGTGATGGGAGGGGTCCGAGGGATCCCTGGGCTGGAGATGGACCGGAAGACTGTGAAGGATAAGTTGGGACCTGGGGAGCCGAGTCCCCAAAGATGGTGGGAGCAGGCCGGGCGCTGTATAGTGAGACCCGGTGCCTGGTCCCCAGGTGAAGACGTGGCGGATGCACCTGTTCACCTGCATCCAGCTGGGCTGCATTGCGCTGCTCTGGGTGGTCAAGTCCACGGCGGCCTCTCTCGCCTTCCCCTTCCTGCTGCTGCTTACGGTGCCTCTGAGGCGTTGTCTGCTGCCCCGGCTCTTCCAGGAGAGGGAGCTGCAGGCGGTAAGGGATGTGTTTGGGGCAGTTGTGGGGGGCTGGCCTCTGGAATCAGGGGGACCTGGGCACCAATCTCTGCTGGCATCTGCTAACTGAGTGACTGCAGGCAAGGTACCTAACCTGGAGTCTAACTTCCGTCTGTATAATGGGGCTGAGCATAGGTTCTGCCTTCCAGGGGTGTTGGGGGGATGAAACTAATCCAGGTAAAGCACTGAGTGCGATGGTTTGGTGTGAAGTGAGCACAGGGCTGCTGCCGACAGTTGTGTAGGTTGTGCCCTGAACAAAAGCCCAGGGACGAGTTGGGGTGGGGTGGCGCTGAAGTTTGTCCTGAGCCCTGTTTTGGTCACCTAGAGGAAAGGGCATATTTTCAAAACCGTCCACCCAAACATGGTGTGTACAAAGGTACCGAGGACCTAGGAGTGGCCCCAGGAAGGCACTTCATATGTGGTAGCTGCTATTGTTATTATTAGGAGGTGTCGCTGGGGAGTGACTGGAGGTTTTGGCCAGAGAGATGTGCTTCCACTGGGGTCACGCTCCCTGCAGACAGTGAGGCCTGGAAAGGTCTGGGATCAGTGAGGGCTGCTGGCTGGAGGAGGAGCTGAGGAACGGGAGGGGTGAGTCTGCCTCCCAGCCTCTCCCAACCTTCTGCTCCCTTTGCAGCTGGACTCGGAGGATGCTGAACCGAACTTCGACGAGGACGGCCAGGACGAGTACAACGAGCTGCACATGCCCGTGTGATCCTGCAACAGGTTGCCCCTCAGAGACCCCGACACCTTAGTGACCGACACCAGGGCCCCGTCAGAGCCCAGCCCCGGGGCCAGCGGGCTCCTCACGACCCAGAGACGTGCCTGGAACCACTGCAGATGCCACGGCCAGAGTGGCCCCCTGACTCTGCCCGGGGCACTGACCTCATCTCACCTGGGCCCTTCCACAGACCAGACCGGCGCAGGCTTTGAGCTCATTATAACCACACTCCTTGTCTTGTGTCTGCCTCACTTTCTTGGTGCCATCTCTAGTTTCTCAGGTCATGCTTAACCATCTGGAATTGGAAGAATTGGAAGCATTCTATTTCCAGGGTCACCAAAACCTGGGGAGAAGTCTGAGGCAAGGACAGAGAGTTCTTGGGGGAAAGGGAGAGAATGGAGATCACAGAAGGTCAGAGCTGGGCCTTATCATCACCCTCTGGAGCCCCTTCAAGTACAGCTGAAGAGCAGGAGGCTCAAGGTCTCGCTCAAGGTCACATGCCCTTAATCCAGCCCCTGCTTGGAAGAGGGAGTGTGGAGGAGGGAAGCGGGAGGAGCTTGTCTGCTGTAGCTACTGGGGAAATCAGAGCGTCCCCAACGGGCCCGCAGAGGGGAATGGAAAATCTTTATCTTCTTTTCCTGATCCCTGGCATGCCCAGGAGCAGGAACCTAGCCCAATCCCCCAGACGCCAGGGTGGTGCTGGATCTGGGGTCCCTGGACCGTTTTAGATTCTCCCGGCTTAAAAGAGAGGCAGTTCTGGGATTCCTGAGGCCACTCCTTGTGCAACAGTCCGTTTTGCCAGAAATAACCTGGGAGGCCTTGAGGAGCGTGCAAACGGAGCCCATTGCGTCACGGTTGCTAGGCAACCGGCAGCGTGGTGGAGCCGGTTGTCCGTGTGTTGCCCTCTGGTGGCCGCTCTCGCACACTGCAGGCTCTGTCCCGACCCGGCCGGCTGGAGTAGCACCGCCACCTGGTGGACTCGCTATGGTCAAAGATCCCGTTCAAGCACATTGAGTTCCTCCCCAGGAGACCAGAGGGCCCAGAGAGGTTCCAGGGGGTTCCGCAGCCCTGGGAGGCTCTGAGCAACCAGGGCCAGGATTCCTCAGCCCCACGTTGGCCGTTTCTTCCGGAGCTGGCCCTGCTTCTTGCTTATCCCTGTCCCAGATTCCTCCCAGGCGTTCAGGCCCTCATCTAGAGCCCGAAGCTGGTCAGGAGAGAAGGCACAGACTACCGTGACGCTGTTGTGTTCATGAGGAGGACACGTGCCCATACAGCTGTCCCGGATTGTCATCCAGGTTGAAGCGTCTCCTTCCAGTCGCCCCAGCCCCCTTGGTCTCTGGCGCCACGATGGCCTCTAGCTGCATCTGGCCTCTGACTCCCCTGGCCTACGTGAGGGCAAAAGTTCCCTTAGCTTGGCCAAGGCCAGGTGGAATTTCAGAGAACTTTGCCAGGGAACAGAGGGGAGGTCAAACGCGAAAACCTAGAACATAAGGGTTTGCAGAGCAGATTCCGAAGGCGGGGAAGGCGGTGGCCCCGCGCACGGGCTCGGCAGAGCCGCTTTGCACGCGGCACTCCTTCGTTTCCTGAGCTCTTGATCAGGGTGCCTGGCGGGGGGCGGGGGGTGGGCTCCCCAGTTTGCTCTGAGAGATGCCGCGACCTCACAGGGAGGAACCTGCTTCTTCCCCAGCCGCTGAGAGGGAGAGGCCCCTGAGCCAGGAAGGCTCGGCTCTTCATTGGACACAGCTTGTGTCAGTCATCTCTGCTTGGCAAATAGCTGAGGGCTATGGGCGTTCCGCAGCTGGGAAATGGACACCAAGAGCGTGGGGGCTTTTGAAACCGAATGAGTCCTGGTCCTGCTTGGGGCGGAGGAGGGGGCAGGATGCCTCCCGTAAAACTAGACTTTCAGGCCTCAGATCAACGTGTGAAAAAGTTTCAGTGAAAAGTAGAACCAGACATAACCTCTTGCTGGTGAACATGTCACTCTATGGGGAAGGGCATGAATATGGCCTGAGAGCCAGGAGTCTGGAAGCCCACCGCCAGCCCCCTCTGGTCTCCACCCCGCCCCCACCAAAGGGAGGCAGCAGCCCTTTAGCGAGTGCCAGAGGCCAGAGGCGGCCAACACGCACACTGAGCTGGGGCTGCTTACGGGGAATTCTTCCTCACCCAGAGTGGGGGCTCTGAGAGGCCAGAGGGGGCTGCAGCAAGCCAGAAGTTTGCCAGGTGCCTTGAGGGATAGGAGAGGAAAGAATGGCAGTGGGGGCCGGGCTGGAGGTGGAAGAGAGAAAGACAAGGGATGATGGGACAGTGGCAAACGCATAGAAGGCCTGGGGCCTGGACAATCAGAGCTCTTTTCACTTGGGGACATTCAGAATTTGTCTGGAAGCCTTTGTCGCCCCTGTGTTTCCTCGGACTTTCTCTTCACCGACCCTCCAACCATGTTCTCCGAGGGGGATTGGGCGACTTGGCCAGGGCCTTCTTCCACGTGTAGAGGGGAACCAATGGAAAGGAGCCACCTCCAGCCCTGGTGGCTCAGCTCTAGGGGACTGCTGAGGGGTTAGAGGCCATGGCATTTTGAAGCAACAGACTCTGCTGCTGTCTGCTTTAGACTGGAAGCAGCTTCACGAGTGGGCACCTGCCAGGTGGTGCAGGACGCTTTCTGTAAGTAAGGAGGACAGTGGGCCCATTGCCATCTGCCCCCTGCCCTGCTTTGGCTTTCTGAGTGGGGTTATGGCCACAGCTTGGGCAGCCGCCCAAAGCTTTCATTTATCCTTAGACAACTTCAAGCCCCCTTCAGGCCCGGAGATATGCTAACTCATTCTTCTGCTTGGAGCAAAGAGGGCGGCTGGCATTTCCTTGCTCCGTGCTGAGGATTCAGCTCCCTTGAGACGTCCGATGCCCTTGTGAAAGCTTCTGGCTGTCAGAGCTCACGGACCATCTGCTTGGATTGCCCTGGGCCCCTCCTGTAGGGCACAGAGCCTGGCAATAATGTGTCCCGTTTGGCAGCCTGTGTGACATCTCTTCTTGTATCGTATCAGGTGACTCAAATAATGATCATGCCTGTTGACACTTAGAGCTCTCAGAGGGAATTCTGAGCAGCAATGGAAAGGCGAAACAGAATTCAAGGGCACTGGGGCCAAACGCTGTGCGTACAGCTGGCGCTTAAGCCGCTGTTGCAAGCAGCAATAAAACAGGTTCTGGGCAAGCTTTGGACAGTGGGTTGAAGCCAGGGTGGCACATAAGAAGGCCGAAGTGAGGAGTTTGGTTTCCAGATAAATAAATCATAAAGTGGTCTGAAAGAGAACTTGATGGGTCGTGTGGCTCACCACTTGTGCAAAGAGCAGACTCCAATATTTGTAAGTTTTATGTTCTGGAAGAAAGATTTAATACTTGAGCCCTCTGCTGGGATTATTTTTAATTTAGTTGGAAATGTTTCCTTTTATTGAACAACCCTTTTATCAAGTGCTGACTGAGCAGACAACTGTCGAGATGTCCTCTGCGTGGTGGTGGGTGTCACACTCGGCTTTGCGGGCCTGGAGGAGGAGCAGGGACCTCTCAAGACAGGGCTGCTGGGACCATGGGAGGTGTGGCACGGAGAGGAGGTGGGCACAGCTGGACATGACGCAGGGGCTGGGAGCTGCTGGAATGATAGCGGGGAGAAGAGGGGCACTGAGGAGCGCGCAAAACCAGACTTTCATTTGAGGCTCCCTTAGCATGCCTGTCACAGCACCTGTCCCACTGCACACCCATAAGCTGGACTTGTCTGTCTCCCCTCTAGGCCACAGGGTGGACAGAGACCCAGCCTGAGCCCGTGTTGTACTCCTACTGCCTCCCACACTGCCTGGTCACAGGGGTGCATGAAGTACATAGGGGTGAACAGGTGACAGAGAAGGAAGGGCCAAGAAGTCGAGGACACTGTCCCACTTAGGATCCAGTGAAGGCCAAGGGTGACACTAGTAGAACTTTTAAAGAATTCAGAAAATGTCTCGGTTCTCATGTTTGTTAGTTTCAGTTACAGCTGTCCCTTTCTCTGTGTCTGTCAGTAATAATGCCCTCAAAACTCAAAGAGGCACTGTGGGTTTCTTTCCAAGCCAGCTGGAGGGAGAGATGTTGGTGATCCTACATCCTACTTACCAGACTGATGACTAGACAGTGGCGGGTGGGAAAGAGAAAGTGCCGTTGGAGGGCCCAGGAGCTGTGGGAGACAAGATGGGGAATGGACGGGAAGTGTGAGAGATGGCCCTGGGGCTCCAGTCAGCAGGAAGGTTCGTGTTCCATCGTAGCTGTCCCGTCCCTGCTCCACCAGTGGTTCTTCAAAATGCTAATAATGGAGGGACCAGAGCGTCTTCATGCTGGGTTTTGGAGGGCCTGTCGTGTACATGGCTTTTTTGTGAGAGTGTTCCCAGAGGCTGTGGCCCTTGAAGGCTACCCTTACGCCTCGTATCCTCTCCTCCAGCCTCTGCTTTCTGGGGCCCAGCCCTACCCCCCATTCCCACTATAGCTGAAAGTGACTCTTATTATTGCTTCTCCTTAGTATGGAAATACAAATACGTGGTGTCCGTATTTATTTTAGAAAGGGCAGGAACTGTGCCTATTTCTGTTCTGTCTGCTAAGCCACCGAGAGGCTCTACATAGCCCGTTCTAATGTTTGGGCTGGTTGGTTGGGCCCGTGATCCGTGAGCTCCTTGGCTCTGCCGACGTTGCCTTTGTGGTGGCCACTGCAGTTGACCGGGCCAGCACACAGGGCTGGGAGTCAGGAGTCCTGGGTTCTAGCCTTGCCTCAGGCACTAGCTGGTGAGCTTGGTTATGACCCCTGGTCCTTCTGGGAGATTAAGGGTTGGCTCCAGTGCTCCTGCGGACCTTGTTCTTCCAACAGACCTTGACCGCTGCAGCGCCTGCTCTGGAAAGGGTGGGAAGCAGAGGGCTAAATCCCATTGTAACCCTCCAAAAACCTCTGGGTGAAGTTGCTTGGCTTAAGAACTTTCTCCTTATATTCCTATATTAAATTTTATATTAAATTTTAAAATTTTATATTAAAATTTAAATATATTTTAAAAATAAAATATATTTAAATATATTTTATATTAAATTTATATTAAATTCCTATATTAAATTAAACAAATGCTGCTTAAAATGTTAAAGAGGTTTAATTAACTAAGTATATAAATGGGACTTGCCAGGTGACAGGGAGCATAGGTCTTGGGAGAGCCCACTTCTGCATTCGCTGGGGAATGAGGAACTCAGGGACCACAGTGGGGGGAGGTAAGGTGAGGGGGTAGGGCTGAGCGATGACCTTGGGGAATGACTCTGGGAGTCCTGACTGAATAATCAGATAAAACTCTGAGAGAGAACCAGAATTCAATTAGATGAAAGTTTAACATCCGTAAGAATTGTGCAGTGCTCAGGAGTAAGAAGCATATGAAGAGAAGGCAGGATTCTTTACAGTTAGATGGAAAAATATACAGTTACATACCTTAAGGGCCAAATAAATGCAAAATCAGGTGTGGGCCCTGGCTGGGGTTGTGGACTGGACTCTGATTTGAAACCCAGTAATCAATCACTCGTGTCTAAGGGGGTGGGCTCCTCGGCCACTGCCATCTTGGAGTTAGGAAGTTAGAGACTGGAAATAGGGCTTGATGGGTCCTTAGAATCACCAACGAGGATCCAGTCAGCATCCCAATGCAAATCTCTGATTGACAGCAACCTCAGTTAGCTGAGAAGGAAAATATCTCCCTTCTGGGTAGCTATTTCAGTAGTCCAGGGAAAATATACAACTCAGCACACAAAGGTTTAAGGGAATCCAAACTGTAGTTTTAGTATTTTCAAGTTAAAAGAATTTGTGTGTATATGACTGTCTTCGTCCATTCAGGCTGCTGTAACAGCACACCACAGACTGGGTGGCTTATGCACAATACAAATATATTTCTCACCGTTCTGGAGGTTGGAAGTCCAAGATCAGGGTGCCTGCAGGTTCTGTGTCTAGTGAGAACCCACTTCCTGTTTCATGGATGGTCATCTTGCTGTGTCCTCACCTGGCAGAGGATGAGAGAGCTCCCTGAGGTCTCTTTTCTAAGGGCACTAATCCCATTCGTGAGGGCTCCACCCTCAGGACCTAAGGCCCCATCTCCTTATACCATCACATTGGGAGTTAAGATTTCAACATACGAATTTTAGAGGAAACAAACATTCAGTCTATAGCAATGATACTTTATGGATGTGTAATTTTAAAGAGAATTTAGCTCTTAGAATAATAGACCACCTAACATTCCACTTTAATGTTTGTACTTGAATAATTGTTAGAGACTTCTGATTTTCAGCTGAAATCTAAGTTTACGTATAGATTGGAAATTTAAGAGAATTTTAGCTTCACTGTTTTTTGTATGCTTAATTTATTACATCTCTAAGAGTCACTTTAGTACTTGGGAAGATTTGTCAGTCAGATGAAGTACTTAAAAAGGAATTGAATATATTAAATTTACAAATGCGACTTAAAATGCTAAAGAGGTTTAATTAACTAAGTATATAAATGGGCCTAAACATTAGTCAAACCCTCTCAGAGTGATTGTTAATATTTGCTAGACTTATAAATAGGATCATAAGATTCCTAAGCTGATTTTAAAAGCTTAAAGAAGAGCCATAAATTTCTGAATCTATACATTTCATAAATCAAATATTAATTTTCAAGACCCAAGTAAAGCTATGAATGATCTTTTCTGCGCACAAAAGCCACTCTCAAGGACATAAAAACTTTACTCTAACCAGCGAGCAGGTCTTCAGTGGTGCAGGAGGAGGAAGTGAAGAGGAGAAAATAAGATTTTAGTGTAGGGACTGTCCTGTTCTCAAGGTGAGGCTTGTTAGTCTCTTCCACCCATTGCCAAATGGCTCGTCTCACAGGGAGAGACTATAATTAATGGCACACTCACCGTGTGGGAGATCAGAATAGCTGACGAGGGTATTTGGCAGCTAAGACACTGGGTTAGGTTGTGATGGCTTTGGGCTCCCAGCAGCCCCTCTCAGCAAGCCCTCCAAGGTTGAGTTCCGCTGTTCTGTTAGCTGTGAGTTATTCCTCAAATCATTTCCTCGGAGCACGAATAAGGACGTTCTGTGGTAGAGCCTGAGGTTTTTTTTTCCCAGAGGGCTTTGCAGCTGAGAGCCAGTGGAATGCGGATCAGTCAGAATTCTTTGCACCCAACAGAAGCCAGGTCTTGCCAGTTTAAGCAGTAACAGAGCTGTTGAAAAGCCACTCACAGAAGCGCTGGGAAAATCCAACTCGGAAGTGATACTGGCCAGAACCATGGTCAAAAACATGCCGTAGAAAAAATTTGGTGAGAATGCTGCTGCCACCACTGAGCACAAGATGCCACAGTTCAAGCCCCTGGTGGTGGATGCCATCCCTAGTATTGCTGCCACCCTGCCCCTGGAATGGCCACCAGAAGGATTCTCCACTCTCCTGCTTCTCAGCATCACTAGTACCTGGTCCAGGGTCTCAGGGGGATGCGTCTGATTGAACAAGCTTACATCATGTGATGTGCCCAAGCTGCAGGGAAGGCTGGGAATGAGAGTTGTGGCATTTTAGCTTCTGTGGTGGGAGGTGAGCTCTGACCGCCTCTGAGACTCATAGTAGTGGTGTGTTGGAGCCAGCTTACACGAGCTGATTGTTAAAATTTCAAGGACTTGTAAGCTGGTTGTTGAACACGGCCATCATAAAAAAGTAAATTATAGTAGTGTACTTTCCCCTATTCCTCCTGCAAAGTACAACTAAAACCCCTGGACATTATGCATATAAAAGAAACACAAGAAGACTCTGAAAGGAGGAGAGAAGAAGGCAGACCTGCTGGGAACCTTGGGACCCAAATAATAACACATCAGTGAGGTCCTTGGGATTTCTTTTTCCTCCTATTTCCCAAATATGAAGCTGAAGAAACTGGCAACCCAGAAATGCCAGTGAGTGCAGACAAAAAAGTGCCAACAAAAGTGTGCTCTCTCTGGCCAAAGGACCAGGAAAGGAGCAACAGAGCAAGATGGAAAACTTTCAGACAATAGCTGCGTCCGCACCCCAACCCATGCTAAGAAAGGCTAAGTGGGGAGCCTGGACTTCCGACTTTGAGAGGCTTGACAAGGCTCCTCAACACCCCTGCTGGGGTGTCACAGAAGGCCAAGTAGGGGGCCTGGAACTTCACCCCCACATGGTATTAATGAAGCCCCCTTTCCCCTCCTGCTGGGTGTCTCAGAGGAGGCCTAGTGGAGAGTCAGAACTTTCGCCACTGCCCAGCAGTAGGAGACAGAGAGGAATATCATAGAATGATAAAGGAGTCAATCTACTAAGAAGACGTAATAATCCTAAATATGTATGCACCAAACAACAGGCCTATGAAACATGTGAAGCCAAAACTGATTGATCTGAAAGGAGAAACAGACAAATCACAATTACAGCTGGAGACTTCAACACTCTTATCTCAACGATTGATAGAAAATCAGCAAAGATGTGAAAGTCAACACCACCGTTGACCAACAGGATCAAACAAACAGTAACCCAACAACAGAATACACATTCTTTTCAAGCACTCATGGTGCATATACCAAGATAGACCGTATCCTGGGCCATAAAACAAATTGCAGCACATTTAAAAGAGTTGAAATCATACAGAGTTTGTTCTCTGACCACAGTGGAATCAAACTAGAAAATCAATATCAATCAATCAATGTAGAAAAATAACAGGAAAATCTCCAAAAACTTCTAAATGAAATAACACACTTTTCAATAATCCACGAGTCAAAAAGGAAATCTCAAGGGAAATAAAAAAAAATTATTGAACTGAAAGAAATGAACATACAAGTCAAAATTTGTGGGACACACCTAAAGCAGTGCTGAGAGGGAAATTTATAGCACTGTGCTTACATTGGAAAAGAGGAAAAGTCTAAAATCAATAAGCTAAGCTCCTGGGGCTGGCCTGGTGACATAGTGGTTAAATTTGCATGCTCTGCTTCAGTGGCCTGGAGTTTACTAGTTCAAATCCTGGGCACAGAACTACACACCACTCATCAAGCCATGTGGTGGGGGCATCCCACATACAAAACAGAGGAAGATTGCCACAGATGTTAGCTCAGGAACAATCTTCCTCAAGCAAAAAGAGGAAGATTGGCAATAGGTGTTAGCATAGGGCCAATCTTCCTCACCAAAGAAAACCCCCCAAAAACTAAGCTCCTACCTTGAGAATCTAGAATTAAGATGGTCGAACTAAACCTAGAGCAAACAGAAAGGAGGAAATAATACAGATGAGAGCAGAAATCAGTAAAACTGAAAACAGAAAAACAATAGAGAAAATCAATGAAGCAAAGAGCCTGTTCTTTGAAAAAGTCAATAAAATTGACAAGCCTCCAGCTAGACTGATGAAGAAAAAAAAGAGAGAAGACACAGATGACCGCTATCAGGAATGAAACAGGGCATAGCCTACCAGCCCTGCAGACATTCAAAGACTAATAAGGGAATAATGTGAACACGTCTTGACAACAAACTTGACAACTTAGGTGAAATGGACCATTTCTCAAGGAACACATAGTTCCACAACTCAGTCAACATAAAAGAGGTAATCTGAATAGCCCTATAACAATTAAGGAAATTGAATTCTTAATTTAAAAACTCCAGGAAAAGAAATCTCCATGCCCCAATGGTTTTGCTACAGAATTCTACTAAACACTTGAAGGGGAATTAACACCAATTCTACACAATCTCATCCAGAAAATAGAAGAGGAGAGAATACTTCCTAATTCATTTGATGCAGCTAGTGTTACCCTGATACCAAGACCAGACGAAAGTCATACAAAATAGGACACTAAAAACCAGTATCCTTCATGAATATAGATGCAAGAAATCTTTTTAAAAACTAGGAAATATAATTCAGCAATATAAAAAAGAAGGATAGGGTCCAGCCCCATGGCTGAGTGGCTTAGTTCACGCACTCTGCTTCAGTGGACCAGGATTTCACTGGTTCAGATCCTGGGCGTGGACATGGCATGGCTCGTCAGGCCATGCTGAGGTGGTATCACACACAGCACAGCCAGAAGGACCTACAACTAGAATATACAGCCATATACTGGGGGGCTTTAGGGAGAAGGAGAAAAAAAAAGAAGAAGATTGGCAACAGATGTTAGCTCAGGTGCCAATCTTTAAAAAAAAAAAGAACTATATATTATGAACAAGTGGGGTTTATTCCAGAAATGCAAAGCTTGTTCAATATTCAAAAATCAACCAATGTAATCTGCCATGTTAACACATGATCATATCAATTGATACAGAAAGAAGTGTTTGACCAAATTCAACATCCATTCATGATCAAAACTCTCAGAAAAATAGGAATAGAGGGGAATTTCCTCAGTGTAATAAAGGGCATCTACAAAAAATCTACAGTTAACACTACTTAATGGCGAGAGATTGAATGCGCTCCCACCAAGACTGGGAGCAAGGTAAGGGTGCCCTCTCTCACCACTCTTATTCAACACGGTGCTGGAAGTTCTGGGCAGTGCAATAGACAAGAAAAAGAAATAAAAGGCACACACATCAGAAAGGAAGAAATAAAATAGTCTCCGTGTGCAGATGATGTGATTGTCTATGACAAAACCCCTAAAGAATCTATAGAAACCAAACCAAACCAAACTCCTAGAACTAAGTGACTTGGACAAGGTCACAGGATGTGAGGTAAACACACAGAAATCAATTGTCTATATACTAGCAATAAACACGTGGACCCCAAAATTGAAACTACAGTACTATTGACAGCCATTCAAAAAAATGAACTACTAAGGCATAACTATAACAAAAATTCCTAGGACCCATATGTTGAAAGTGGCACAAAGCTGATGAAAGAAATCAAAGAAGACTCACATAAATGGAGAGACATAGTATGTTCATGGATTGGAAGTGTCAGCCTCATAAAAATGTCAATTCTCCCTAAATTGATATATAGTTTTAATGCAATTTTTATTAAAATCTAAGCAAGATTTTTTACAGATATATACAAGGTTATACTAAAATTTATATGGAAAGGTATAGGAACTATAGCTAAAACAATTTTGAAAAAGAAGAATAGGGGGCTGGCCCCGTGGCCGAGTGGTTAAGTTCGCACGCTCCGCTGCAGGCGGCCCAGGGTTTCGTTGGTTCGAATCCTGGGCGTGGACATGGCACTGCTCATCAAACCACGCTGAGGCAGCATCCCACATGCCACAACTAGAAGGACCCATAACGAAGAATATACAACTATGTACCAGGGGGCTTTGGGGAGAAAAAGGAAAAAAAAATCTTTAAAAAAAACAAAGAAAAATCATTTAATACACCTGAACATCAGGTGAATTACTAAACATCAGAGCTTAGTCTAGCCTACCTTAAAAAAAAAAAAAAAAGAAGAAGAACAATAAAGCGTGATGAATCAGTCTACCTGACTTCAAGACTTATTACCTTGCTACAGTAATCAAAACTGTGTGGTACTGGTAGAGCATTAGACAATGCATTGATGGAACAGAATAGAGGCCTCAGATATACACTCACACAAGTATGCCCAAATGATTTTTGACAAAAAGTGCAAAAGGAATTCAATGGAGGAAAGATAGCTTTTTCGACCAATAATGATGGAGTGATTGGACATCCATGGGCAAAAAGATGAACCTTGACGTCAGTCTCACACCTTATACAAAAATGAGCTCAAAATACTTCCAACATGGTGGTGTAGTGGTTAAGTTTGTGTGCTCCACTTCATCAGCCCAGGGTTTGTGGGTTCAGATCTTGGACGTGGACCTATGCACCGCTTGTGAAGCCATGCTGTGGTGGCATCCCATATACAGAGTAGAGGAAGACTGGCACAGATGTTGGCTCAGGGACCATCTTCCTCAAGCAAAAAGAGGAAGATTGGCAATGGATGTTAGCTCAGAGCTAATCTTCCTCACAAAAAAGAAGAAAAAAATTAGCTCAAAATAGATTGCAGACTTAAATGTAAAAGTTAAAACTATAAAAATTTTAGAAAAAAAGATAGGAGAAAATCTTTGGGATGTAAGTCTAGGCAGAGTTCTTAGACTTGACAAAAAGGCCATGATCTATAATAGGAAAAATTGACAAATTGGACTTCATCAAAATTTTAAAATTTTGCTCTGCAAAAGACCCCAAGAGAATGAAAAGGTAAGTTACAGAGCAGGAGAAGATATTTGCAGACCACCTATCTGACAAAGGACTAGTAAATAGATTATATAAAGAATTCCCCAAACTCAACAGAAAAAAACAAACGATCCAATTTGAAAAATAGGCAAAACACATATAGAAACATTTCACCGGAGAGGATATACAGATAGCAGATAAGCACACGAGAAGACGTTCAGTGTTTTTAGCCCTTAGGGAAATGCAAGTTCAAACTGCAACGAGATATCTCTCCACACCTGTCAGAATGGCTAAAATAAAAAAGAGTGATGACGCCAAGGGCCGATGAAGACATGGGGAAAGTTGACCACTCATACGTTACTGGTAGGAAGGTAAAGTGGGACAGCCACTCTGGAAAGCAGTTTGGTTGTTTCTTACAAACCTGAGCATGCAGTTACCATATGACCCAACAATTGCACTCCTGGCGTTTATCCCAGAGAAGACTTATGTTCACACAAAAACTTGCACACAAATGTTTATAGCAGTTTATTTACAATAGCCCAAACCAGGAAACAACCCAGATGCTCTTCAGTGGGTGAATGGTTAAACAAACTGGAATGCTAGTCAGCAATGAAAAGGAATGAACTTTTTTTTTTTTTAAAGATTTTATTTTTCCTTTTTCTCCCCAAAGCCCCCTGGTACATAGTTGTGTATTTTTTTAGTTGTGGGTCCTTCTAGTTGTGGCATGTGGGATGCCACCTCAGCATGGCCTGATGAGCAGTGCCATGTCCGCCCCCAGGATCCGAACTGGTGAAACCCTGGGCCACCAAAGCAGAGTGCCCGAACTTAACCACTTGGCCATGGGACTGGCCCCCGGGAATGAATTTTTGATATGCACAACAGCCTGTGGGTATCTCCAAAGAATGACGTTGAGTGAAAAAAGCCAGTCCCCAAAGGTTACACACTGAATGATTCCATTTATATAATATTCTGAAAGTGACCAAATTATAGAAATAGAGACAGGTTAGTGGTTTCCAGAGGTTAAGGAGGGGATGTGGGTAGGAGGGAGGTGGGAGAATATAAAAGGGCAGCATGAGGGGTCATCATTGTGATGGCAATGTTCTGTATCTTCATTGTGTCAAGGTCAATATCCTAGTTGTGGTGTTGACCTCAGAGTGAAAAAACTAATTAAAAAAATTAAATGACATAAACTCAAATACATTATATTAAAAACAAAGGTATTAAATACTCAACATTTGTTACTTCCTAATTATTTTATTGCTTTGACTATTATCTGTGCTTTGAAGTTATTTGTGCCCGTTGTATCAATTGGTGGAGATTTTCTATAATGATATGCTACTGTGCGTCTCTTTCCAATTCTGCATTTGGTGACATCGTGTCGCCAGCTTGAAATCAGCCATAGTGGGAGTGTTCACACCACAAAACTGAGCAAACACTGAGAATGAGGTCTCCCCTCCCTTCAGAGCAGGTTGTTACTTTACCAAGACTCTACTACTTATAAGACAAGGAATTTCCCAAACACAGGAAGCAGGTTTAGATACTGGGCACCCCACCCTACTCCCAAAAAGAAAAGTCCATCAAAAAATGGATAATGACTCAGCTCGGTTATGAGAAGAAGTGGAGGCCAGGATCTTCTTCAGCCTATTTTCCCTCTACTTTATTGCTCCTCTCATTTTAGACAAAGGAGTTGTGGACCGTAGGTGAAGAGAATCCTGGGAGAATGGAATCCTGGCTGTTGATAATCTTGTTGTTTTGAATATTCAGTAGAGAAATGGCAGGACAGCGGAACTACGGAAAAATAGAAACTTGTGAGTGCTCAAGTTATCTTTGTACTTTTTTTCCTAGTCAACATCCTCTCTGTTCTTTTTCCGGCAAAATTCTGATCCTTTCTTTAGCACCCTGATCTAGGGACCTTGCAGCTATTGGTTTTGCTCTTCCAACAAACTTTTCCTTCCCATGCTTCTCCATTTGGCCGTAGGTAGGACGCGAGTGGGCAGAGGTGGGCCTGTGGAGGGACATCAGTCTGATCAACCAGCCCATCCCGTAGTGTGGCTGTGGTGACTGGTCCAATGGCAGGTACAGACAAGTTGCTACATTGGCACTGGTGGCATCTGTGCTCTCTGCAAAGAGAGGGCCTCTCTGCCACCAGAGTGTGGCCAACACAGAGCTAGGCAGAGAGGAGACAGACAGACACCGTCTTATTTGGGCTGAGTCCCTGGGAACCCCTGAGGCCCTGTTCCCCGCAGCTCGTCTTTCCTAGCTAAACTCCATTTTTAGCTGAAGCAAATTCTAGCTGAGTTTTTTGGCACGTGCCGCCAACAAAACGCCAAATAAACACACGCTATTTACAGAGGCTCCCCTGGTGTCTGTGGCTTCTCTTCCCTCCTCCGGCTCTCGATCTCTCTCCCCTCTATTTGGAATTTATATATGTGATCTAAAACTGCCAGTCACAACCTAAAACCGTGGGAAACCCCTTTCCTCCTAGAGAGCTGGTTAACTTACAGATAATCTTCAGAGGCCCGGAGTCAACTGCTTCTCTCCTCTGAGCCTCTCTGGAGGCAGCCGGCCACGGAGTCGAGTCGGAGACAGGAAAACAGCGTGATTGCTGTTTTATGGCCTGAAAGAAACATTTGGGCAGGAATACACTTTTTTTTTCAATATAGAAGAAACCTCCAAAAATCAAGCCAAATGTTTTTTGAGAAACGATTTGTGGTAGTAAACTGACTGGTGCTAAGACACCTCCGTCTTCGGCTCCCATATTTCCTGATTTATTTTGGCACCAGGATGTCTGTAGTGCACCATCTAGCCACATGTTAATTTTTTGTCTATGTAAGGGTGTAAACTGCATATGGTTTATTTCAATTAGCTTAATTGTTTTTGGTATTTAATAGCTAATTGTCTTAATTAGCTTCCGAAGCACAACAATGCCGACAACGGTAATGACTACATCTTATCCATATGGTTACAGAAGACGGATGACTCAATCTCCCATCCGCAGGCTGTGCGCGTCCCGGGAGGAGGACCCAGCAGATGTGAGAGGAGGAAGATGGAAGTCCTTCAGAGAGCTGACCTGGCCTTGAATGTAAAAACTGAATATTAAGAATAAATGAGGAAGTGATGGACAGGGGAATAAAACAGGAGAATGAAGGATTTATGTCGGACTTGAGTCATCTATTTTCTTAATGCACATTGCATGGAGTCACGCTGGGTGAATAATAATAACAACAAATTTCACGGTGCCAGCAGGCTGCATTGGCTGTGATCTGAAGAGGCAATGTTTGAAGACCAAACTGTGGGACACTGAAAGTGAGAAATGCCCCATAGTGCAATCTGTCTTAGGAAAAGCTGGTACCAGTCAAAACCTGGGTCACATTTCTTTGGCAAATCTGGCTTAGAAGAAGTTCATAGCTAGTGCCTGGCATATATTAGGAGCTTAATATATGTTTTAATCAGCACCTGTCAGGAAATCCTTTGGGCTCAATCTTCAAAATATATCTAGAACCTGACACGTCGCACCTCCTTAACTGCTACTATCCTGCTCTGATATCTGCCATCATCTATGACCTGCCTGCCTCCACAGCTCCCCGCTTGTCTCCCTGTGTCTCCCTCAGTCCCTACAGTTTATTCCCAACACAACAGCCAGAGGAACTTTTTAAACGTAAATCATATCATATCACTGCTCTTCTCAGAACCTTCTAATGGCTCCCGTCTTATTGGGAATAAAAGCCGGAGTCCTTGCGATGACCACTAAAGTCCCATCCGGTCCTGTCTCCCTTCCTGAGCTCATCTGCTCTTATTTTCCCTACTCCCTCCGCTGTGCCCGCCCTCCATGTCCCTCACATGGTTAGGGCTGCAATGCCCAATTCCGTTCCCTCTAGCCACACGTGGCTAATGACTGTTGCGTGGACAGTGCACCTATAGAACGTCTCCATCATCACAGAGAGTTCTACTGGCCAGTGCTGCTTCTGGGACTTCATGTGGCTGGAAAGGTCTTTCCAAAGACGTCCACATGGCAAACCCTCTCAGCTCCCCAGTCTTGGCAAAAATGTCACCTTCTCCAAGAGGCCCACCCTGCCCACTCATTGCAAAATCTCAGCCCACCGCCCCGCTCCCCGCTCTGCTCACTCCTGCTCCCCTCCCTCTGCTCTGTTTTTCTGTAGCACTTAATACCTTATAGCGATTATACAACTCAGTTATTTATTATGCTCATTGATTACTGTCAGTCTCCCCCATGAAAATGTATGCTCCAAGAATTGGGGTTTCATCAGGTTTTGTCCACTGTGGTGCCCCAGCATCTAGAACAGAGCCTGCCACACAGTTGGTATCCATTAAATATTTGTTGAAGGAATTAGTAATGGGTCAACATTTATTGAACACCTACTGTGTTCCATGCTCTGTGCCAGGCACTGGGGACACATAGAAGAATAAAAGAGACATTGTTCCTGCTGTCATGGAGTTTCTATTCTCAAGGGAGAGACAAGTCAACACATACCTAATACAGATTTGGAAAAGTTCTATGAAAGAGACAAGTAGGGAGCAGACGTAGAGACTATCATGCATTGTATGTGTGTCGGGGTGGGGAGACATTTTTGATGAGGACAAGCCAGCTACATAAGGAAGGGTGGAGGGAGGGAGGGGCTGCAGGAGGCAGTTGAAGAGTCTTACAGAGGAGAGAGCATGTGCAAAGGCCCTGAGGCCGGTAGGCATGGATGCAAGGGTGAGTGAACAGTGCTTGGGAGATGACCGTGAGTTATTAATCATCATCGATCAGTCACCAGCTGCCTTCCGTGGTAGGGCTACTCAAAATGCGGTCCTGAACCAGCAGTGTCCGAATCATCTGGAATCTTGTTAGAATCGCAAATTTGTGGGGCCAACCCCAGACTTGCGAATAAGATTGTTAACAAATTCTGCCAGGCAATCCTGATGCCCACTGTTCCATAACACTGCAGCCCCGCTACAGAATCTGAGCACTGGTGGGCACTCAATGACCATTGCTTGAATGAATGAATGAATGAGGGGATACGTGTAACAACCACTACAGTGCCTGTTCATTTCTATGTTCTTCTTCAGCAGAAGCCACGATGACAATTAGCAAGGAATACAAAGCGGTACTTTACTTACTGAGCCAGGGGGCAATCGTGAAGTGGAAGAATGAAAGAGAAGGAAATGCTGGAGTGTCACAGGGATTCAGAGGTTTGGATTTAGAGAGGAGAGTGAAGGCCTTCCTGATGGGAGAAGTGGCTCGTGGCTGAGAGGACCCTGGCTTGATCATGGGAGTGAGAAGGAGGCCACCAGCCAGAAAGAGCAGATTGCGTGCGAGGGAGCGGGGAGATGCTGGAAGATGGACAGGTCTCTACCCCTGGTGCAGAAAGTGCACAGAGGTAGGGGGAGCTGGTCTCGGGATGTTTTTAGGAAGCCAGTGTAGACATTTGTGAAGAGGCTGGAGTGACAAAATGTACAGTGGTCTTGGCATGACTTACAGAATACCTTAGCTGTGCATTTAGTGTTGAAAAGAACAGGAAGGTACTGTCACCATCTAGCATTTTTTATATGCCACACGCTGTTCTAAGCATTTTACAGGCCTCTGCTCGTTCAACCTTCACAATCCAATGAGGTAGCTACTGTCTTATTTGACCAAAAAAGGGATTGTGGCACAGAGAGGTCAAGTAACTTGCCCAAGATCGCTCAGCCAGTAAGTGGTCGAGCCTGCACTGAACTCGGGCAGTCTGGTTCCACTATGCCGCCTTGACTACACTCTGAGTCCAAAGGACCCTGGGAAAAAGTTCTCTGCCTTGCTGCCCACCAGTCCTCTTGGAGGCCCTCTTGGGGGAAAGGCGCTTCAGAGCATCCATTTTTCCGAGCTCTTTCCTCCTCCCCTCTGGCTGCATCCTCTCCCTGGGTCCCACCCCTCCCTCCTCCACTCTCTGGTTTCTGTGGTCAGTGTCAGCCAAGTAGCATCAGCGCTGGGATGATACAAGGAGGAGGAGCTGGCTGTGGCCGTGGTCCCAGGTCCGGGCAGAGATGGAATTGGGTTTTATGGGGCCTGAAGTTTGTACTATCTTGGGAGCCTTCCTTAAGAAAAGGAGTACAAAAATGTCTTACTTTTGCAAGTTTTACAAAACCATTGACCTTGTTTGTCCATGGTGAGTGGCCTCCTGCCATCTAGGGCCTCGGAGGGGCCTCCTTAGCTTCTCAGAAGACCTGCCTCTGGGCCTGGGCCTGGCTTTTCCAACCATCGCAGAGTGGAAGGTCGACAAGAGAGCATCTTTCTCTTGCTAATATGGATCCCCTCTTACAGCAAAAGTCAGGTGCATTAAAATGCTCCTGGAATCTCTTTTTCTTCCTCACCAAAGCCTCGGGGTGACCTTCTTATCATTTTAGCTTGGGAGAGAGCAAGAAAGCCCCATCCTGCCTCATTGAGGAGGACAGTAGCTTATTAAACCTAAGGCGGTAGGTAGAGGGCCCTGCAGCCCTTGAGTCCCCAGTTAGGACCCCACGGCTGTGAACTGGGATCCATGGACCACTTGCCAGAAAAGGAGCTGGCATTCTCCTCGCTGGGCTCCAAGCGACAGGCTGCCCTCGGCTGTGGTAAATGACCCCAAATTCTTCCCCTTTGCTGGCTTTGTACTTATGTTAGCCTGTTTCTGCATATGTTTTGTAAACACAGTCGAGTCAGGGATCGGCCTGGCTGTAGCCTCAGCCAGGACCTGGCTTTTTATATAAGTAATTTAGCAGGTAGCAAAGCTAGATATGCAGCTTCTAGAAACAGTCTTTCCTGGGGCCCATTTGGGCTGGCAGGGCTATGCCAGAAACCGGTTCTGGCCTGTCCTTAAAGCAGGGACGTGATCAAGGTGGCTGTAGGAGCATTAATTGAGAGGTTTGGACAAGATTCAAGCCAGGAGAGGCAGCCAGATGAGCAGGGGGTGGGGTAGGGACCAGGGGTGAAGGATGAGTGGTGAAGCTGGACGAGGCATCAAGTTCATGCATTTTCCACCATCAGGACCCACCAGATACTAACGAATGAGTATGCCACTCCTAGGGGTGATGCGTGGTCTCAGCCCCGTAGCATCAGCTTCGCTGTGATTTCCCTGGGACTAACATAGGCCATTGAGAGCGCTCGCTTGATATTCAAATGTTCCTTCTTCTCAGTTTCCTCTCTTCCCCTCTCTCTGGGGAAACTGACTGTAAATGGCAACTTCACAGACAGTCCTGAGCTGCAAATTAGAGCTAAGCCCACAGTCCTGGGATTTAAAATCATGACCTCTTGGAACTGAACTATTGACTAATCCAAACACGAGCATATGAAGTCGCCATCCATGGCTGCAGTGATTACCAAAGGCACCTTGTCAGTCAGTAATTCTAACGCGGGTGGAGTCGCTGCCGCCCCTTTCATCAGGTCTCAGCAATGGGGAGGCCGAGAGCCTGCTTTCTTCTGCCTCCTGCGTGTTTTCCCTGAAAGGATCGCAGGGGCCCAGATCGATGTCTTTTTGGTTTTCATCCCTCCAGGAATCACGTGATAAGGTTCGAAGCCTGAAGATGGTAAAGCGGAAGATTAAGTGCTAAATGTTCAAGTGTCTTGAAACGTGCCCACTCCTTTGAAGAAGGACTACGTTACTTGAGCAAGAAGCAGAGCAATGGCAGGGTTCACGTCGAAACCGAAAAGACGAGTGAGTAGTAAAAGAAACACTTGTTGAAGGTAACAAGTTAATAAGGCGGATTGATCCTGAGAGCAGGATTTGTTTCTATCAAGGTCACCGTGTACTGAGCACTTGTCCTGACTCTAAACGTGCCAGCTGGGGCTGGCATGTCTCCTTTCCGATTCATGCCGCTCTTGGTCAGTGGTTGCTAAGGGATGCGCAGCATTAGGTAATATCACGAGAAAGGGATTCTGTTTAGACTCACCCTGGCCCGGCTTGAATCTTGGCTTCACCGAGAGTCCCCATTTCTCAAGGGGACAAGATTGACACCTGCTTTTTGAGGTCACCATGAGAACTGTGCCTGGCACACAGGGCTATGTTAGTGTTCACTGTTAGATGAGGAAGTCGTCTTTGAGACTTCTGATTAGGTCAAGAGAAGGTCTCAGGTTGGTGCTAGCACACCTTTAACAACCTCTCTTGGCACCTGCTCATCTCCCTTTAACAGAGAGCACGGCTGAGTTTCAGCGTTAGCTGGAATGTAATCATAGTGTTTTTCATTATATTTATTTTTGTGGTTACCTCCTATGGTGTGGCAAGTGAAACTGGTTTTCTCTTTCTAGCGGTGACCTAAAGTTTTTTTTAAAGTAACTTTATTTAAATAAAAGGTGAGTTGATTTAAATGAAAATATTAATAAAATGGTAGATATAAGTGAAAAATGAAGAAGACAGAAGATATAAAGGTGGGACATGACTGACAGAAGTGGCAGACTAGGCAATCTTGTCTGAAAGACCTTCCAGCACAAAAATGTCAAGACTAATGCCACACATGGGGCATTTTTATATTTGGGTGAGAGTGTTTCCCAGAAAGCTTCCTCTGGCTTCCTTTTTTTTCTTTTGGTGAGGATGGTTGCCCCTGAGCTAACATCTGTTGCCAATCCTCCTCTTTTTGCTCGAGGAAGATTGTCGCTGAGCTAACATCTGTGCCAATCTTCCACTATTTTGTATGTGGGATGCCACCAAAGCATGGCTTGAGGAGTGGTGTGTAGGTCTGCACCTGGGATCTGCAATTGCAAACCCCAGGCTGCTGAAGTGGAGTGCACAAACTTAACCACTATACTCCCCCCAGCTGGCCCCTGGCTTCCTTCCATCTCTCCATTTGTGAATGGCCACAGAGATGAGTCACTGGGTCAGTCGAATGACTGCCCTTCTTATGCCCATACCCTCTCCATGATCTTGCCTCCTCTGACCACTGGGATGGAGGCTCCCGGGGGAGACAGGCAGACTCTGACCCTCAGTGCAGGGCACTGCAGTGGGGGTGGAGGGGTCACATTACATTGGAAAGTGGAATTGTGAAAAACTGATCATTTTGATTCCTTGGGGACAAGTGATACGGTTTGGGTAAGCCTCTATCCACCGCCTCCTTTTCCAGACACCAGATTCCCCACTCCTCCTAAAGGAGAAGGAGCAGATCTGCCAAGTCTTAGGGAAGCAAATCAAATGAACATCAGCTATTTCCACTGAGGGAGAAGACCGGGCAAAATTGGATCGAGGCAGAAAGAACTGAAGAACATGTGTTTTTAGAGACCATGGACAGATTTAAAAAAGATGGAAATGTAAAATTCTGGAAATGACGTGATCCACCTCGGTTATTACAGAGAGACGGATTTGGGGCCCATCTAAGGAAAATCTGGGTGACGTCAGACATAAAAAAGTCCTGCTAAAAAGTCCTGACCTGGGAATACGCGAGGACAGATGGACAGCCTGGAGTCTAATTCACTGGGTGCGCAGACAGTCAAATAAATGAAGGTATGAATCTGCAGGCAGCTGTGGGGTGGAGCTGCAAGTGGACGTCACTAGAGATGCTCTCTCTGCCTTAGGTCCTTAATCTTTAAGGGAATCCATCCCCAGCTTTTGTTCTTTAATCAGTTTTCAGATAATCCTTTTCCATTGGGGGAACCTAAGTTAGCATTTTTACTAATAAGGGCAATTGGCAAACCATATGGAAATATTTATATTCTCAAACTCAGTCCCTGTGTAGAGAATCTTGTTGATGTAAGCAGGGTACTTTATTATACGTAGATAACTATGTCCCTTGCCCATTGAATAAATAATCAGACTTTAATGCTGGGGGTGCACATAGGAGTTAAGAGGAAGACGGCCCTTAACTTTCTATGACACATCTTGCAATAGGATCCCATCGTGGTAAATATTTTTTATTCTGGAACGATCTAAAATAGTGTTTACAGAAAGATTTCTTATTCAACAGTAAAACGGTTGTGTTATTTTGATTACATTCTTAGTTCTTGGTAAGTATCTCATTTTCCTTTTGTCAAAGGAATTTGGACACCTAACACAATTGTACCTTGACACCAATTCAGATCGTCATGAAGAATTTTGCCGGCAGGATTCAGTGAATTGTGAATACCTTCTCTCCCCGCATTTGGTTTCCTCAAATCGTCTATGATTCATTGGGATCACCAATGTTCCCAGCTACTGGAAAATGAAGCTTGACGTTCATGCCGATAAGGAGGAAAAAATACCTAATTCAAATTCCAAGAATTATTTGACCTAAATCAATTTTAACTTGAGAAAATGGGGTCAACTCTCTGTACCCCCAGAAGAGCCCACCCTGGCAATTAAAAAGTAAATCTTGAAGAATTAAATTATGCTGCTGCTCAGCTTTCATATGCACACTTAGGAAAAAAAAACCCAGAGCATCAAAGGCTGTCGGAATAACTCAATTTAGTGATGGTGGCAAGGCATCGCTGTGAGGCGGCTTCCTAGGCAGCGAGCTTTGCTCCGGGGAACTGCTACACACTTCAATTGGTATCCGAGAGAAAAGGAGAGGTCTTTCAAATGAATAATTTTATGACTTTCAACCACACACATACTGCTTGCATATCAAATTATTTTAAATGAGAACTTCAAAAAGCTCTACCTGTTAAATGAGTAAAAAACCCTATACAGTTGCCTAATAGAACAAAGAGATTTGGATTAAAATGCCAAACAGGGATGGATCTGGGGCGGGACACTCTTGTGCCAGGATTCCCAGGACACGAATTTTTAGACAACTGGATCAGAATGGGAGAGTCCTCACCCGCGCCTCCATCTTTTATATCAAACAGTGGGTACGTATTTATAAAGTTGTCCATTGAGTGTTGTTGAGGAAAAGCTAACTGCCTTGGTCTGGTAGTTGGAAGATCCACGTTCTTGTTCTGAATCTGCCACCAAAGAGCCATGTGTGTCCCTGGATAGCTGGTTTGTCCAAGTTGAGCTTTAGAAAACTGGGCACACGGATATTTGCCCCGGGTTTCTTCTCTCTCTGGGAAGTCGTGAAGAAGATGCCGGCTCATGAGAGTGAAAATGCTTTGTGAACTGGGAGGATGTGATGGGAGGGTGGATTCATCGCGTCTTTTTATTCTGTACTTTTGATACTTTGACATCTTGGGGTGCCCTGCTGACCCTGGAGAGATGCCCCTGCCAGGGCTAATTCCTGGAGATAGCGAACAACTCACACGCAAACCCACCAACCCAGGGCCCACACCCCCAACCACCTCCTTTATCAAACTCCTACGCTCTGGGCCACCAGTCTCCTGCCCTAATCACCCAGGGCCACATACCAGCCAACAGGCCCTGTGCCCTAGAGCCCAGAGAAATTATTCAAACTAGCCTGCTTACTCTGCCTCACCTGTTTCTTCATGCGGAAACCACAGTAAAGTCTCTTGCCCCCGTTTTCCTCTCGCTCCCTCTGCCTCCTGACTGACCCTGGTGTTTCCCCATGTGGCCCTCAGTGGTGTGGCATGCCCCCTTCTCTTGAGATCTGTGAGTATAATAAACCATATTTTTAAAATTAATTAATTTGCTATATTTTAATTGAAAAATTTTTAGAGCAGTTTAAAATGCATAGCAAAATTGAGGGGAAGGTACAGAGGTTTCCCATACCCCACTCCCCCCCATTCATAGCCTCTCCTGCTATCAACATCCCCCACCAGAGTGGTACGTTTGTTACAATGCATGAACCTACACTGACACATCCTAATCACCCAAAGTCTGTGGTTTACATTAGGATTTTCCTCTTGGTATTGTACATTCAATGGGCTTGGACAAATATATAATGACATGTATCCATTACCATGGTATCATATGAAGTATTTTCACTGCCCTAAGATCCTCTGTGCTCAATCTATTCATCCACCCCCAATCCCTGGTAACCACTGATCTTTTTATTTTTATTATTATTTTTTATTGGGGTAACATTGGTTTATAACATTGCCTAAATTTCAGGTGTACATCATTATATTTTGACTTCTGTATGGACTACACTGCATTCACCACCAAAAGTCTAGTTGCCATCTGTCATGATTCACATGTGCCCCTTTACCCCTTTCACCCTCCCCGACACCCCCTCCCCTCTGGTAACCCCCAATCTGTTCTCTGTATCTCCATGTTTGTTTCTTTATCTTCCACATATGAGTGAAATCATATGGTATTTGTCTTTCTCGTCTGACTTAATTTCCTTTAGCATAATACCCTCAAGGTCATCCATGTTGTCATAAATGGTAGGATTTCATCCTTTTTATGGCTGAGTAGTATTCCACTGTATACATATATGCCGTGTCTTCTTATCCATTCATCTGTTGATGGATAAATGTTTCCAAGTCTTGGCTATTATGAATAATGCTGTAATGAACATAGGGGTGCATACATCTTTTTGAAATAGTGTTTTTGTGTTCTTTGGATAAATACCCAGAAACCACTGATCTTTTTCTTGTCTCTGTAGTTTTGCCTTTTCCAGAATGTCATATAGTTGAAATTATACAGTCTGTAGCCTTCTCAGATTGGCTTCTTTCACTTAGTTATATGGATTTAAGGTTCCTCCATGTCTTTTCATGGCTTCATAGCTCATTTGTTTTCTAGCACTGATCAACATTCCATTGTCCACATGTACCACAGTTTGTTCATCCATTCACCTACTGAAAGACATCTTGGCGGCTTCTGCATTTTAGTAATTATGAACAAAGCTGCTATAAACATCCGTGTGCAGGTTTCTGTGTGGACATAAATTTTCAACTCCTTTGGTAAATACCAAAGATCATGACTGCTGGATCATAGGGTAAGAATATGTTTAGTTTTGAAGAAACCACCAAACTGTCTTCCACAGTGACGGGACCCTTTTGCATTCCCACCAGCAATGAAGGAGAGCTCCCGTTGCCCCACATCCTCACTGGCACTTGGTGTTGTCAGTGTTCTAGAACTTGGCCATTCTAATAGGCATGGAGTGGTATCTCAATGTTGTTTTAATTTGCATTTCCCTGATGACATATGATGTGGAGCATCTTTTCATGTGCTTATTTGCCATCTTTTTTGGTGAGGCATCTGTTAAGGTCTTTGGCCTATTTTTTAATCTGGTTGTTTCTTTTCTTATCGTTGAGTTTTGAGAGTTCTTTGTGTAGTTTGAATAACAGTCCTTTGACAGATGCGTCCTTTGCAGATGTTTTCTCCCACCTGTGGCTTGTCTTCTCATTTCTCTTGACATTGTCTTTCACAGAGCGGAAGTTTTAAATTTTAATGAAGTCCAGCTTCTCAATTAATTTTTTTATGGCTTGTGCCTTTGGTGTTGTATCTAAAAAGTCATCACCATACCCAAGGCCAGCTAGGTTTTCTCCTGTGTCACCTTCCAGGAGCTTTATAGTTTTGCATCTTACATTTAGGTGAGTGATCCATTTTGAGTTAATTTTTGTGAAGGGTGTAAGGTCTACGTCCAGATTCCTTTTTTGGCATGGGGATGTCCAATTGTTCCAGCACCATTTATTGAAAACACACAAACTACCTTTTCAATGGCAGTTGTCTCCTGTTGACCTCACCATGCCTGCATAATAACAAAATCTATATTTAAAAGCAGAAGGTCTGATTTCCATTCAGTGGGATGGGATGTTGCTTCTACTGACAGCAACGCCTCTGCTGCCCCGTGTCCACCTTTGCTGGCTTGCTCAGTCCTCAGCTCTGCCCATGAATCTTGGGATCCTAGAGGGAACCACATCCCCAGGGAAGGAGTGATGACTCAGAGACGGGAGGTGAGCACGAAGGTCAGTGCCTCCCCAGCCTCGCCCAGAGCCGTGGGCCCCAGGAAAGCACCTGCTTTGCTCTAAGCATGCCAGGCCCTGCCTGCCCACATCTGCTTTCATCCAGTCTCTCTGATCTCTATTGTCTCCCACCATATGCATGTTCTCCCACTCTGCCTCATCATCTGCCCAGTTTTTAAAAATTTATGTAAGGCCCTCATTAGAATTTTAAAGTTTGTCTTCATATAGGTTCTACACATTCTTTGTTAGGTTTATCCTTAGCTTCCTCTTGCTTTGTTTTGAATTTTTTGACTTCTTTTGGTTGCTATTTTTCAAATGGGATTTTTTCTTTCGTTATATTTTCAAATTAGTTGTGTGTATTAGCAAGCTATTGATTTTCATATATAAATTTTTATGGCCACCTTATTTAATTCTTCTATTGATTCTAACAGTTTTTTTTTACTTGATTCTCTTTGGTTTTCCAAAGAGACTCAAAACCAGTGGCAAATGATAATTTTTATTATTTATGTTGATGACTTGTATTCTCCCACAGCAATGGGAAGTTACAGCAGTGAGGGTAGGCATTCTCCTGTTTGCCTGACTTTTCAGTTTGGTTTCTCAGGAAGATTCTGCCTCTCTGATCCCACCTATGATTTGGGACACTGAATCTGAGTTCTGACCTAGGCCCCAGGTCTTGATACAGGACCTCTTAATCTCAAGTTCACATACCTGATGCACAGTAAGGCAAACACTGAGCCATCGGTACTTGGCGATGGAGAAAGGTTTATTCAAATTGGCCAAAACGATAAGATGGGGGGGGGGTGTGTGTGAGTGGGGGTTGGCAGAGCTGAGACGCTTGGCAGGAGGAGCTTCAGAGAAACAAAGGGTCACTCCCCATAAACCCCTGGGCAATCTGACCTCTGGGCATCAATGGCTGCTGGGGGACCGCCATCACCGTCTGTGATCGCAACCTCCCCGAAGGCATTCTCTCTCTTCTGCAAAACAAGCTCACACATCCTCAAGACCCTTGAGTCACCCTTCAAGTTAAATAGGAAAACAGCAAATTGACAAGATTAACAAGGTCAAAAGGCAGTCCCGTTCTTATTGACTATCTACAGTACCCTCAGGTACGCAGCTTCAGGCTCTCACTGCTTTGGGATGTGGGGGTCAGGGGTGTTAGGGGGTCACGGGGGTCTTAGGGCATGGAACCCACTAGGCTGATGGACCACTTACTCTTCTCCACATCTCTACAACAGGTATCCTTGTCCCTGTCCCGACTTCTTCTTGGAACCCTCCCCCGCCCCCCCCACTCCCCACTCTCCCCCCCCCCCCCCCCCCCCCCCCGCCCCCGAGCTTGACTTGTGTCCTCTGGAGCTTGGCAAGTCATCTTAGGGGAAGGGAACAACAAAAAAGAAATAGCCATAAAACTAGTATTATTTCGATGGATGGATTGTGTAATCAGGGAAACATAGTATGAATGTATTTCTATGTGTGTTTTGTCCTTTTTTCATTTTTTAAAAATCATTCAAGAACTTTTCAGATGCCACTGACAGCAATCAAAATCAAACCAGCTTAAATTAAGAAAGGAGGATTTCTTGACTCCTATCACCAAGCTGCAGGAAGGCTGAGCTGCTCCTTCCCCCCTCCTCTGAGGACTGACCGATCCCTGAGCTGGTGCCATGGTATAGGCCGCCCTGGAGATGTTGCCTTTAAAGTGATAACCTTCTACTGGGCTCTTAGTAAGAGCCAGGCGCTATTCTAAGCCCGTGACGTACATTCTCATTGAACCCGCAGCACAACCCTGTGAGGTGGGCGTGGTCATCCCCATTTTACGAGCTCACAGAGCCAGTTAAAAAGGTGGCCTGGGATTTGGAGTCATTCTGATTGGAGAGCTTGGGCTTGTAAGTCCTGTGCGTCCTCCTGTCTCTCCTCTCAAGAGCAGAGAGAACAGTGACTCTTTCCGAGAACTCCAGATGGGAACATTCCTGAGCCTAGGCTCTGATTGGTCCAGCTGGGTGACTGGCATATCCCTGGACCAATCACTGATGGCAAAAGGATCGGTTAGTGGGGTTCGCCCAGTCTAGGCCACTTGCCCATCCCAGGGCTATAGAGAACCAAACGGGGGAGGAGCTCTTCCCAAAGAAGGTGCTGTTCTGAGTAAATGAAATCATAAATGTCCCCTACAATTCCCAAACCCAAACCCCCCACTCCAGGTAGGCCCCCATCTTGATGCTCTGGGGACACGCACAGCACACTCCTGCTTCCCCATCTCTGTGCCTGCCATTCTCTCTCTCTGAGAGGCCTTTTCTCCCAGTCCTGGGTAGCATGTCCCTTCTTTCTATGCGTAGTACCTTTCTTTCCACGGCATCGAGCTTCCTCCTTTCCTGCTGCCTTTGGGCAGTAGCTCTATAGATTTCTCCAGTCATCTGCCTGATGAGAAGGTGGTTCTATTTTCTTGGGGAAAAGGAAAAGCTTCCTCTGCTCACCATCCATGATCTTGCTCACCCCTTTGAACTTTCCAGCTGATGGAACTTTGCTGGGCAACTAAGTAGTTCAAGGTGCCTGTGCCAAGATATTAGCATATACTGCCCTAGGCAAAGACAGAGCGCTCCATCTGTTTTGTCAAGTTCTGTTATGTAAGTGACAGCGGAGGCTATCTTTTAAGAAACGTAGTGTTTGTGAATGATGCGTCTTAATAGAAGAACAATGAGACAGCAGTGCGCAGAGCTTGGTTTGTGGGAGCAGGCTTTTCACTGGGGGTAATTTGGATGTTCAGGGATGCGTAGTAGGAAGGGCAAGCAGGGTTGCGTGGAGGAGAGCGTTCTTTTCATTTGTGAAGCATTGTTGGTGGCTGAAACTCCTTTGGGGTGCCTGGTGGACTCATTCTTGGGAGACAACCCTGAGGAGTTTGCTGGGGCCACCCACTACCCCCTCTCCTCCCCCCAGGTGAAAACCACCCCATGTCTGGCCCACTTGTGGCCCTAGATATTATCTTTAAGCTTGGGAGCAGTGATGTTGGCTTGATCATTGTGTTGGTTGTAAAATGTGGCTCCAGGATCCTTTGGCACTCTTCCTTTCAAGGGGTGGGGTCTGTGTCCCTTCCTGTTGAATCTGGGCAGGCTGTGACCGCCTTGACCAATAGAGTATGGCGGAAGGGCTAGGAAAGGCCATGTGGCTTCCACTCGGTCCTGTCAGAATACTGGCTCTGCAGAGACCCCCTCTTGGGAAGCCCCCTCCTGCCATTTTGTGGGAAGCCCAACCCTCAGGGAGAGGCCACCTGTGGGTGCTCTGGTCCGTCCTCTGGCCATCCCAGCCCAGGTGCCAGACACGTGCCTGCAGAAGCCAACTTGGAAGCCCCAGACATCGTAACGAAGACAAGAGCCACCCCTGTGTGCCCGAAGTCCTGACTTACAGAACCTGTGAGCCAAAGAAAATGGTGATTGCTTCATGACACACCGTCCTGGGTGTTTATCACAAAACAAAGAGTACTGAACAGTCAGAGTCTTTGCTATCAGCTACAACTGAGGATGCCAGAACCCTCTTCAGCTCTGTAGTGCCAGGGAGTTTGTAGTTGTATGATGTTCTGTGCAGGGCGAGGTTCTTTGCAAAAGCTAGGATCCCAGGCTGTCTGGCATTATTTTATAAGCCTTCCAGGATGTACAAAAATGATGCCATCTTGTCCAAGAGTATTTCCCCAGCTTGAAGCCTGCTTTGGTTCCTGTGACATGTGGGCACTCTGCCCTAGTCTATCAGCCTTGATGGAGAATTCCAACGGCCCTTTTTCTCCTACAGCTATATTTAGTTTCAAAGAAGCATGCTCCAGCACCCCGTCCTCAGGGTTTGCCAATTATACAGAAGACTTGATCCCAATATCTTTTTTCCTCCTGTCATATTATTCATCTCCTGGTCCCTGAATGTGATATTCGGTTTAGAGCATTGAAGCTTGAAGGAGTTCCATCAGCCAGCCAATCAACAAACAGTGGTAGAATGACTGCTCTTTTTTTTTTTTTTAAAGATTTTATTTTTTTCCTTTTTCTCCCCAAAGCCCCCCAGTACATTGTTGTATATTCTTCGTTATGAGTCCTTCTAGTTCTGGCATGTGGGACGCTGCCTCAGTGTGGTTTGATGAGGAGTGCCATGTCCACGCCCAGGATTTGAACCAATGAAACACTGGGCCGCCTGCAGCAGAGCGCTCGAACTTAACCACTCGGCCACGGGGCCAGTCCCGAATGACTACTCTTTTTAAGGGCCTTTGGAAGAAATAAAGAACAATATGACTTAATCCATGCTCTCAAGAGCTGGTAGTGTATTTGGGGAAATAAGACACATACGTGGAAAGTAAAATAGCCCAAAGACTATAATATTTCCAGCATTTAAATAGCATGGTCACCTGTGAGAGTGAGTAGGAGGTACTCTGCATCTTCTTTGCAGGTCTGATGGAGCCTAGGGACCTCTTTTCAAAATACGCAGGATTACAGAGGAAGCCAGACTTATTGAAATATGGCTATCCAAACACTAAAAACCAAAACCCAAAGCAAAACAAATTGGTGAACATAATAACAGCTAATTTTCTGTATTAACCCATCGACGAACAAGATCCAGCAGCAGTGTTATAACCACCATGATGCTGAAGCAGCAATGAGTACAGACTATGCTGGGCCCTGGGACAACTGTAATATGGTCCAAAATGCCTGTGATTTCTATTGGTGACAAAAATCACAGGGACCGTTAATACTTCCGTGGGATGTACCCGCATTTACAGTTGAGGGAAATGCTAAATTTTAGTTAGAGGTTAGTGCAGGCGAGAAAGGGATGTGCTCTCTAGCAAATGTTGAAACAATAACAAAGTTGAAGTTGGGCTTGCTTTTATTAGCGATTTTAAACAGTGTCAGTGATAAAACAAAAAACATGCCTGCAGGAGCCCACGGTTCCCACTGTCCCGCATCCTCAACCCCAGGACGCCACTGAATAAAGGAGTAATTTTTGCCCCATCCAAGTTCACAGAACCCTGAGTTCTCTCCCCAGGCCCCTGGCAGCCTCAGACTGCAGGGTACAAAGTTCTGTCGTGTGGTGTGGCTGGTTTAGGGTATGGGCTTTCAAAACAGGGAGGGCTCAGCTTGAGTGGGCTGTGCTGTTGGTTAGTTATGTGACCTTGAGAAAGTTGCTTAACCTCCCTGAGGATCAGTTTCCTTCTCTGGAAAACGAGATAAAATAAAGATGTCTTTCCCATTGTCTTTGGGCAGATGGGAAAGTGGGTGGAGCGGTGAACACTGCGCCCGGCTGGTGGAGGGAGTGCCATGATGGTGGTGGAGCTGGCAGCCATTGTAATGGTTGATCTTCCCAATGGCTCCAGGAGAGAGGGACTGTGGTCCTGGTTTATCGGATGAGAAAATCGAGTCTTTGTGTCTGCTGAGGACGTTCTGATGGAGCGGGAGATGCTTGCTGCCCTGCCGTTACCCACAAGCCAAGGACGCTTGGCCTTTCTGATTGGTTCTCCCTGCCCAACATCAATGCCCTCCTGCCCATGGTGTGTGCTGGGTCATAGGGTGACCCAGGGTGGTACTGCAGCCCACCCGGGATGGGCAGATTCTCCTGGACTCACCAGGACACACTGAGTTCTGCAGCCTGGTGGGAAGTTGGCGCTGACATTGCAAAGCCCAGCTCATGTCCCTTCCCTTGCCTGAAGCCTCTTGACCTTGGGGATCACTGCTCTGTTAGGACTTTTGAATTCCTCCTGGTCTGGGCCACTCATCTGGCACTCGATGTAAACGTGGCTCTTGTTTTTCTTATGCTAACCGCTCTCCTTAGTTAGATCATAAATGAATTGAGGACAGGGAACGGCAAGACGATTCCTCTGGATGGAAGGAACTTTCTTTTTTCCTCCCTCTCCAGCTGACAGCCGTCCACATAATAGGTGCCTGTTTGTTGAATGTTTACTGAGTGAATACACAAACCCGTGGGTGAAGTGGCCAGCCATAGGATCCTGGCTCCTGGAGTATTTCACAGAGCAGCCAGCTTTGGGCCTTGCTGCCCACACCCTGAAGTCAAACAGCTGGGCAGGTGTGGTGTCAGCATGTGGGACTCTCAGAAAGGCACCTTTTCCCCTTCACCCGTACTGCAGCTGGAGCCAGAACTCCCGATGCTTTGGCCCCATCCCCAGAGATTTAGATCTGGTCGGTCTGCACTGGGTCCCTGAAGTTCCCAGCATGCCTGGCTGAGAACCATTGCCCCCCACGAACATGGGGGAGGCCCAGGGAGACGGGGCTTTAGTGGGTCTGAGCGCAGGCCCCTGCCTGCCTGCTAGCTGGGGGATCCTGAGCACGGTGACTTCACCTCTGGAGCCCCATTCCCTCCTCTGTAAAGTAGGGGTAATGATAGTACCCAGCCTCTAGGGGCATCAAGAGGATTGAATGAGGCTGCGCCTGCCTCGTCCTTAGCACGGTGCACGTAGTGCTCAGTAAATAACTGCCGTTATTAGTGTGACTGATTGTGATTTTATGACACGTACGAGTGAAGGTGGACGAGAGGGTTTGGGCCGTAAAGACGTCCCTGTCTAGACTCCTCCTGTGCTGTGTTTCTCTGTAGCTGTGGATGCGACAACCCAGTGCACGTGGACGCCCTCACCCTGTGCCGTGCTCGGGGACGGGCGGCTGGCTGTCCCAGCCCCTTTCTCACAGAGGCCGCTGAAGTTCGGAACTGCAATGTGCCGTTTATTACCCAGGCAGGAGGAATGGAAAGGAAGAGGCTTCTGCACTTAAAGCGCTTTTGCTTTGTTAAGAGCCTTTCTAATGTAAAAAACGCTCAGCTAGTCACTTTCATGGCAGCTGCATTACCATTATTTTCAACACTCTCAGGACAAAATGAGATTAGGTGTGGGGGAGGGGGGAGAAAGGGGGGCATTCAAGGGCTGGGTCTAAATCCAATTCCGCAGGTTGAGCTCACGTTAATGCAATATTAGAGGATTTGGAGGCGAGGGTCTCCGTGGCTTAATCCAAGGTTTCTCCAACATCTGGGTCATGGGCAATGTCACTGCTGCTTTTATTCTAACAATATCAAGGGGATAGTCAGAGAGCAAGCGAGCTCATTCTTAATTCCCACAATTGCTCGCCTTAAAGGCATCAAACAGACTCTCCTGCCAGGCAACCCTTCTTGATCACAGGAGACCTGAAATAGAAATGGTTTAACCCCTTCGGATGAGTAGACAGGCACAGGAGCACATACCTGGGATCTTTCCACTCCATTCAGAGGAATTTCAAACAGGAGAGCTCAGAGGTCAAAGAAGGACGCACATTTAGTTGCCCCACGGCAGCCGCTCATTTGCTCAACCTGCCAGGAGGCCTCACGAGCCAAAGCAAGCAGCAGCGCACATGTGCACCGAGCATAAGCTTACTCAAGTGTTCTGGGCAGGGCCCTGCGAAAGAGGCAGTGATGGGCACTCAGCCCCTTCCCAGTGGGAGGTCAGGTTTAGCATGTGAAAAACTGTAATAAAAGATACCGCTGTGACCAGGGGCTTAAGGGAGCAGGGCAGATATTCTCGGGCCGGCCTTACAGCCGTTACTAACTTCTTTCTTCTTTTCCTCATCTACTTCAGAGACTGGGGGAGTTATATTCCCTCTTCTTATCTTCCACTGCAACTCAAGTTGTTGGTGATGTGGTTTGGGGGCATGAATTCTTAAGTAGAAGACTGCTGATGGATTTCAGGAAGACTTAGGATCTCCTGATAAAGAGGAGAAGAAGCTGGAAAGCAAATATGATTTGCCTGGAAGGCAAATATGATGCCTGGATGTTCAGCAGCCATATTGCAACCATGAGGCAACAAGCCTAAGACAAAGGCCCGTGAGGAGACGCTGTTCCTGATATCGTGAGGCGTTCAAATCACAGTCGGCAGCTGCCTGCCTTGAGATTTCTTGTTATGTGAGAAAAATAAATCTTATTTATCTAAGCTGCTGTAAGACAGGTTTTCTATTCCCCGCAGCAGAATGCCACCCTGATGGACACAGAAAGGAAAATACAGAGGAAGTGTCAGGGGGCTGTCAAGATGGGAGACATGAGTTGGCATGGGGTGGGGATCAGGAAAGGCTTCATGGAGAAGGTGACGGTGGCATTTGAGCAGGGACTTAAAAGCCCAACTCAATCTATAGGGGAGTTCAATATATAGAGACGGGAGGAAAAAGCTATAGTCCGGGCAGAGGCAGAAGCGGGCGGCAGGACGTGGGTAGGAAGAGTGGTGAATTAGTGCTGACCGTTTCACAAGTTGCAGAGAACAAACTCAAACGAGACTGAACAACAAAGGGTGATTATTTACACCTGCGATTGGGAATCCAAGAATGGACTCGCTTCAGGCCTGTCTGGATCCGGGAACATAGGTCACATCATTGGGGGTTTGTTTCCGCTGTCTTTTTAGCTCCTTTTCTTTCTGGCTTTGTGCCCGGAGAGCTAGCTGTTTTTGAGTGGCACGCGGGGTGACCAGCAGCGGGGTTGGACTCACATTCTCCCAGCTTAGAAACCTCTGGAGAAAGAGAAGTTGAACTCTTAATGTGCATCTGTCAAGATGACCACTGGCCCGGCTGGGTCATGCCATGTCAGCACAGACAGGGAATCCGAAAGCAGGGATCTCTGAGAGGAGGGGCTGAGCGGGCTGCCCCTGCGATGTCCTGCCATGTGGGACAGCCAAGGAGACCTCAGGGAGGGAGGGACAGATGAGTCCCCAAGGCCTCAGAGGACAGTGGGTGGACAGCAGCCACAGTGACAAGGCCTGGAGAAGCGGTTGATCCAGGTACCACTAGATGGGGCGCAGCAGGTCTCCGTGTTCTCCAGCGCTTGTCTCAGGACCCCTGATCCGAGGCAGCGGCCTCCCCTTCTTGACGGAAATCGTGACAAATACAAACCAAGGCGTGGCATCCCGTGCCGTGCAGCCGGTAGCCCCTGCAGGGGGCGCTACACGTTCCTTACCAGGCCAGCCTCTGCCAGAAAGTTCTCTCCCAGGGATCTTTCTTCTTCCTCCACCTGCCTTTCAGTTGGATGCAGGACCATTTTCTTACTGTTAAAGACACGTGTCTCTTTCTCTCTCATTCTCTCTCACATTGAAGCAAACAGAGTACCAGGAAGGATGAGAAAAGCAGCCAATCCCAGGCTGGTTTCATGATCTCGGGGCTGAAACAGGACCAAATATGGCTGGGGAAGCGTGGCATCCAGCATTCCACCTCAGCCAGCTTGCTGGACGGTGGCCTCTGTCACCGCTCATCTCCCGGGGAGCCTTGAGGAATCCCGCCCCCGGGCCTGGCCTCCAGGATTACCTGTAGCCCCTCCCTTCACTGAGGCATCCACAGCAGAAACAGAACCGCTTATTCTCTGCGCAGCTAGAAATCTCAGGGCAGAGACTCTCCTAGGCAAAGATGGAGCTTTGTGCAGATCAGGAGAGAAACCTAAGGTGGATGCTCTGAATTTCATTGTTTCTGTTTAGTCCCCGGAACCCCAATCTCCACTGCAATCCTTTGCCATCAAACCAGTGGAGAAACCTACCTTCTGCCAGCTTTCACTCCCCAACTATTTACTGAGCTCCCATTGTGTCCACGACACTTTTCCTGGTTCCAGTTGTTGTCCAATCAAGGCTCCCCGAGAACGTTCGGCCACCAAATGCAGGGGCGCCCCATCCCTGCTGTAGAGTGACACTCTGAGTCCAGGACCCTCTTCTCCCTTCCTCCTGCCTTCTGAATCCCATCCTTTTCTCTCCCGTGAGCCTGTTCTTTTTCTCTCCATGACCTCGGGCTCCTGATCAGACTTTGGAGAAAACCCATCGTTTATGTTGGTTTCTTTTTTAATATATGCTAACCTTTTACTCTTGTTGTAGCTTGCCTTCTCACCCACTTCTCGGCTCTCAGAGAAATAGTCCTAGTAGCAGAAAGAGTAGACAATTCTGGAGTGAGAGGGGTTTTCAGTTTTAAGTGGTGGCACTGTCATTCGCTATTGTGACCTTGGGCAAGTGACTTCAGCTCGCTGAGTCTGTTTCTGCGTCTGCACAATGGGTATGACATTAACACCTACCCAGAGGTCTTTTATGGGGCTTAAATGAAACGACTCATGGGAAAAGCACCGTGCAGACGTTTCCTGTTCGTGGACTGGGCAGAAGGTGACTTTAGTCCTGCCGGCAGCCCAGGATGTTCACGAGCACACGGGGATCTGTCCCTCACGCCTGGATTTCAGGATTTGGGAAAGCTCTTCATTTCCAGTGCCTCCTGTCCTCACCCCAGAGGCAGATATCAGAAGCTGACTGAGATGTTTCCTGGATTAATTGCCCCAAAACATTCTGAATTTTATGTTTCAGAATGTCTGAACAGGCTGGAATTTTAATCTCCTTTCTGCCACTCCCCCTAGTCTTATTTTGGAAATGGACTTAAAGACACATTTTTGAGATTTTAAATATGTGACCTCCTGAGCTATCTGGAGCATCCATTTGCTGCTGTTTATAACCCTGGGCTCTTGACCTGACTTTGCCTGCAGCTGGAACTCACTCGAAGACCCCGGGGTTCTCTCGTGCGTCCTCTGGCCTCTGATTTTGGGTGTCATGCTCTCTTGGTTCTGATTTAGATTTTGCGTCTCTTAGATTTCTTGGCTTCTGACTCTGCACATCCCATGACTCTGCCCTGCCTTTCCTTTCCTTTCACGACCCCGTCAGTGGCCACTCAGGCTTTTAGATGGTCCAAGCCTTTTACGGAGCATTCTGGTTGGAAGGCTCTCATATACCTATTCCTCCCTTAACATGAAACAACCCTGCTCTCCTTCATTTAACACGAATATGTGAATTCCAACTGAATTGCTTGTGCTCCTGGGGGACTTACCTTATTGATCTGTGTACTGGATACATCTTCCACTTTCTCCCAAATTATATATGCAATATACCATTTGATTATATTTTATATAATGCATATTATGTTATATAACATATTACATATAATACATACAATATATAATATTATATGTACAAATTTTCCTTTGAGTCTAACAAGGTTTTAGGAATACTTGGAAAGCTGGAAAAAGGAGGTAAAATAACGGGTCATGCTGCTCCCTAGTGGCAGAGCTTGGCAACACACATCTCAGCGAAGGTGGAAGTTTCAGATGCTCTTCTGATCAAAAAACAACCAGCCCTGGTGGTCCAGTGGTTTAAGATTCAGGTCTCTCACTGCTGTGGCCTGGGGTTCGTTTCTGGGTCAGGGAAACAAACCACCCATCTGTCAGTCATCATACTGTGGCAGCTCCGTGTTGCTGTGATGATGCTGAAAGCTATGCCACCCATATTTCAAATACCAGCAGGGTCACCCATGGTGGACAGGTTTCGGCGGAGCTTGCAGACTAGGAAGAAACTTCTGAAAAAACTGGCCCTGAGAAGCCTGTGAACAGCAGCAGAGCATCATCTGACAGAGCACAGCAAGGTGACTCGTCAGGGTTACCTGTAGAATTTGCATAATGCCCTTTCACCTCTGTGATTTCAGTCTTTTTTTGAGGAAACCATAGACCATGACTGCATATCAAAAATGTGTTATTTTTTGTGGAATCACAATATTGTATACTATATTTATATGAATAAAATAATATTTCCCCCCACAATTTATGTATTTTTTTTCAAAAACTTTCTGTAAAATTGAGATGTGGCTTACACTCCTGGGCATGACAAATAAGGCATTCTACAGGGTCTGGGGCACAAACAGCCTTTTTGTGCTCTCCCAGTGCTGCTGTGACGTCAAGGGATCTGACCAACTGACTCCAGCCGGTTAGGGGGCCTCTACGGGAGTCCAGCAGGCGGCTGGCCAGCCCTGATTGGGGTCTGCTGTGGTGGGGGGTCCTCTTTGCTGGAGCTCCCTTTGGTCCTTTTACCTTGAATCCTTTGAGCATCTCCACCTGCTACCTGCCCCCCCCCCCCCGCTTCCCCCCCCCCCCCCCCCCCCCACTGGCCCAGGCCCAGGACCCTGGTAATAGACATGACTGGTCCTCCAGCTGCAGACCAGACATTGTAGGACCCTGATGACTGTCCAGGGCCGTGGTCACACTGAAAATATTTGACACTCACAACACGCTGGAGCAGGGGTAGGCAGAGTTTTCCTGAAAAGGGTCGGAAAGTAAGTATTTTAGACTTGCGGGCCTGACAGTGTCCGTCACAGCTACTCGGTTCTGCTGTTAGTGTGCCTAAGCAGCCGTTGGCAATACAGAAATTAACGTGCTCCAACAAGGCTTCCCGAAGACAAAAAATTGAATTGCATGTCATTCCCGTGTGTCATGAAATATTGCTCCTCTTTTGATTTTTTCCAGCCATTTTAAAATGTGCAAATCATTCTTAGCTGGCCCATGCTATGAAAACCGGCAACAGGCTGGAACCGGCCCCCTTGCCATAGTCTGCTGGCCTGGGCATTGACGTGAGTATTCCATCCCCCCTTTCTAGCTGATGGCCATTTTTCTGGCAGCCGTAAATGACTGGATTCGGGACTCTACTCTATCCAGTTTTACAGGTAAAGCACAGTTCACAAATGGTTAATTTATAGATTAAAACAAATGTAAATTTTTTTCATCCATTCCAAACAGGCACGTGCTTACGTAGGTGTTTTGAGCTGCTTGGCCGAGTTGGCCTTTTATTTCCTCAAAAGAATTTGTTGATCCACGGATGTTTTATAAAAGCCTGATTTAAAACCCCTGGGGCCTTGCTCAGTCACCTCCGAATGTGTTTCTTTTCATGTCCACGCCTCTGTCCGTTTTCTCCTTTCTTCTCCCTAATGAGCTGACTGTATAATTAAATGTTCCCTAAGTTAGAGGTTTGGAGCCCTCGCCAACGCTCTGATGATCCCGTGGCCCTCCTGTGGCCTCTTCTCTTTCCTTTTGAGATGAAGAGCCCAGAACCGAAAGGCAGTCAAGGTCAAGCCGCCCGCATTTGTATTACACACTAGCACACAATTATCATGGTGTTCGCGCCTCCTTAATACAGACTAATAGCTCATTCTCCTCCGTGACCTCCGGTGAGCACCGAGCAGCCATGTTCAGTTCTCTCTTTGTGATAATTTCAAGATCTTTTCCTTAGGAAGTTATAACTAATGCAGGGCCCATCAGCGATCATAAATAGTTTAAATTGCTCTTTCGAGTGTGGACTGCGTCCCCTGGGCCATTTAATTTACCAGGTGTCTCCTGGCTGTCTGTGCTTGTCCCACGACCAGCCGTTGTCCTGCCCTTTTAAACTCGGTGTCCATGTCTCGTTCTGGTCCAGTCTGGGAGGTGGGACCAACCCCTGGGAAGGAGCTGGTGTTCTGCTACTGACTTACCTGGCAATACCTTAATGATGGATTTGCCGGGGTTTCAAGTGTCTTAAGCCCAAGGAGGTCATCTCTGGAGGATATTTGAGAGGCCAAACGGATCCTGGAATCGTGCTCAGAGTTGGTTTTCTTCTGTTTGGAGGAAACCCAGGGGTCTGATTTTCCCTGGAACTTTCCCAGCTTTGGGGTCTGACTGGGTTTTCATAAATGGCCGCTCTGGAGAACTTTGGAGACAGGGTTCCGCCCAGGTGACTAGGATTTTAGCTGTCCTCAATGGGTAATTGTTTAAGATGTCAAAATACACGAATTAAGTAGGTAAAATTTGAAGGTGGGTTGTAATTAGATAACAATATTGTATCAACGATAAATTTCCTGAATTTGATAATTGCCACTGTGATTACGGAAGACAGTGTCCTTGGACTTGGGAGATACATGCTGAGGGATTTAGGGGTGAAGGGTCATGATGCTGGCACCTTATTTTGAATGGTTCAGAAAAGAAAATATATACAGTCATCTCTTTTATTCGCGGGGGATTGGTCCCAGGACCTCCACCCCAGTACCGAAATCCACGGATGCTCAAGTCCCTTGGGGGGCCCTCCATATCCGCGGGTTCTGTATCCGCGGATGCGGAGTCCTGATTGCATGTACATAACACGTATAATAGTGCATACATAAGCACACACCTGTATGTGGAAAGATAAAGCAGATATGGCAAAGCACTAATGATGGACTAGGCGAAAAAAGGGTGTGAAGGGTGAATCTAGATGAAGATTACGTAGGAGCTCATTTGTAATATTTTTGCAACTTTTATGTCGGTCTGAAGGTCTTTGCAAACGAATAGTTTAGCTAATTAGGATGGCGGGTCAATGACCATGATGTCCCCGGAGACATTTGTGGGTGGCCGGCCTGGTCCCGCCCTCCGTGGTGTGTTTTGGGGTTTAATCGTCCGCCCCGCCCCAGTGCGTGCTCCCGCCCTTCGCTCCCGGTACCCGCTGGTCTGTCCCGTCTCAGTCAAGAATTGTCAAACGTGTGCTGAGCGCCAGTGCGTGCCAGGCTCCGGCAGGGCCGGGGGAGAGCAAGCAGAAGTTGTCCCCGTCCTCAAGGAGCTACAGTCTAACAGGGAAGACAGAACCAACCAGAGAATCGCAAAGGGCGGTAAGGAGAGGTGTTGATGCTGAAGGAAGTGTGTCTTAGGGTCTGATCCAGGTAGCGGCTCAGGAGGACTTCCTGGGGAAGCGGCATCTGAGCCCCGGGCTACAGGATGGTGAGGACTAACTAGGCAAAGAGCGGGTGACAGAGGGACCAGCGCGTGGTGGTGGGGGGGGGGGGGGACTTGAGGGCCGTGTTGAGGGTGTGGAGAGAAGCCCAGCCACAGGCGCGGCGGTGGGAGAGGCAGGCAGCGCTGTGGGCCCTTTCGAGAACTTGCTTGTCTTCATGCTGAGAGCCTTGGGCAGGGCGTAGGCGGTAAAGTCATGACTAGCTTTGCATTTTTGAAAAAACAATGCCTCTAGCGGCAATGAAGAGGGTGAGTTGGAAAAAGCAAGAGCGGTGGTGGGGCGAGAAGCCTGGAGGCTGAGGCTGAGGCTGCGGCTGCGGGCCAGCGCACAGCCATGCTTCCCTGGAGCCCGCGGGGGCTGGGCAGAAAGAGAGAGCTGCGTGGACGTCAGAGATATGTAGGAGCTGGACTTGGTGGGACCCGGGGATTGACTGGACTGTCCTGTTCTGACATCCCTTTATTGAGAAATTTCCCTGTCTTTCCTTCTGGTTTATACATCTGGTTGGAAAATACTGTTTTCTTTCAAAGAGCATTTGCAAATATGCCTATTTACATGGCGTTGACTAATTGTCTTGATTGTGGATGCCTGAGATGGGTATACCTTGCACAAAGATGATGGTTTATCTCATTCGGTAAGATCACTCTCGTTAGGAATTGGGACCTACCCATCTCGCACATTCTGGAAACTTAAGATGTGGGAGATAGAAATTAATGTAGTTTTAAAACAGCCTATCGCGTGTAGGAAACTGCATATCAGAGAATAGGGTTTATATTGGAAGATATTAATTTTGACAGGGAGGAGGCCCTGTAGGATGCAATCACAATTCTGACAAATAAATGCCGTTGTATTTTTCCATGCCAAGGATGATTTACAATTGTAGTAATATGTGGTTCTCTTTGATTTATGGCATCCTGTTCGCCGTGGAATTACTTAGCAAAATCGCTTTGGTTTGATGTAAGATTTTTTCCTTGCCTAGAAAAAATTTTGGCCTGAAGAAAAGATGACATTAATTCAGGAATAGTGGAGTTATCATTGAGTTATCAAAATAAATCTGAAGGCATAAATCAGTTCTATTGCATGGAGAATGCTAAATCGATAAGCCCAGGGAGATGTTATTGATTCCGTGGTCATCACTCTAGCCTTCTTATTAGATTCCTCAGCCATATGTTTAATTGAAATGATAATGTAACTTTGGGAAAATCCATGAATCCTGACTTTGATATGAGGTTGTTCGACGTAATGGAAACAATTTGGCCAGACTGGCCCTCCTCTTCAGATTCAGGAGGGTACACGTGGGAAGTCTTTACATCTTCCTGTCTCCTTGGAGCTTCGACTCTGGGCGGAGGATGACTCTACAGTTTTAAGTGACTTTTTAAAATTTAATTAAAAAATTGTATGAACAAATTGATCACAATATAAGAAGAGAGTTAAAAAAAAATTACTCACTGGGTCTGGCCCTGTGGCCGAGTGGTTAAGTTTGTGCACTCTGCTTCAGTGGCCCAGGGTTTTGCCGGTTTGGATCCTGGGCACGGACAGGGCACCGCTCATCAGGCCATGCTGAGGTGGCGTCCCACATGGCACAACCAGAGGCACTCACAACTAGAATATACAACTATGTACTGGGGGGCTTTGGAGAGAAGAAGAAGAAAAAAAAAAGAAGATTGACAACAGATGTTAGCTCAGGTGCCAAGCTTTAAAAAAAAAAAGAATTAGAAAAAAAATTACTCATTATTATTATTAACACCACCCTAACATATTGGCAACTATTATACTAAACTATTATCTCAGTGTCCCCTAGATCTCGTTTAAATGCATGCATATTTTTACATAGCTGTAATCAGAACAGTATCAGTTAGCTTTTGCTGCATAACAAACAGCCCCCACGTTTAGTAACTTAAAACAACAAGCATTTGATTTGCTCCTGACTCTGTGGGTCGGCCAGGTGGTCCTTCTGCTCTCAGCTGGGAATGAATAGTCTAGGATGGCTTCACTCACAGGTCTGACCGTTGGTATGATGACACAGGGATGATGGCCACCTATCTCTCCTTAGCCAGTAGGCAACGAGCATGATGGCAGGAGAGGTCCCGTCAGCAAGAGGGGAAGTAATTATCAAATACTGTGCAAGTGCTTACCAAGCCTTTGTTTGTGTCACATTTGCTAATAGTCCCTCAACCAAAGCCAGTGACATGCCAAGCCCATATTTGAGAGGTGGAGAAATGGACTCTATGTCTTCATGAGAGGAGTTACAAAATATTGTGGCCGTTTTTTCTAATATACTGCAGAAATATATGTCAAATTGTATTTTGTGCTTTTTTTCCCCTAACTATACATGCTTCCTCTTGTTACTTTTTTTAAAAAAGCTAATATATTGGATATTTACTATGTGCTGATTGCTTTAGGTAAATAAAATATTTAATCCTCAGACAACCTTAAAATGTAGGTAAAATGATTATCCCCATGTTACTAATGAGGAAATGGAGGCTCAGAGATGTCAAGTAACTCCCCTAAGGTCACACAGCTAGTAAGTGGGAGAGCGGGGATTTTAACCCTGATTGCTCTGGCTCTAGAGCCTTACACTTAGCAAACTTTTCCTGATGATTATTACTTCCCTCTTGTTGGGTGTTTAGATGTGGATCAGTTTTTGAAGTTGTAGGAAACATTGTCATGATTTCTTAAGCTGTGTGTGAGACTGGCCCTCTGCTCCCATGCTTTCCTGACCCAAGGGTGACTCGGGCCTTAGGGAAGAGCCAGGCCATCTGCCAAGTCCATCAGATAAGACTCCTTCTGACTTAGGGTAATTTTGACGTTCACCTTTTTCCTAAACCATGGAGGCGGATGGGTAGTAGCTAGCTTTGTCAAACCGTGAGTTAAGGGTCTGAGTACATCCTGTGTGACTGCTCACCCTCTCCTCCCTTCTCAGGCAGGCAGAGTATTGCAGTGAGTCCGACCAAAGCTGTCCAACATGGTCCAGGAACATTTATCTTCTTGCCTGCTCTTCCTAGGTCGAGTGTCCCCTGAATGATATCATGAAATTATTCAGGTATTCTCCCACCTCCCCATTGTCCAGTGATGGACCAGCTGACTGTTGCTTCCTGGTGGAGCCAAGCTGACGGGACCGTGGGATCAGGCTGTGCGTTAGAGAGGGTCGGGCCAGGCTCGGTAACCACACCCCTCAGATGAGTAGGATTCAGAACAGAACAGTTGTTTAGATGTAATTGTTGGACTAGAAAGATCATACATGAGGATTAGCACCCACTGTTCAGAAGAAACTTGAAAGATGTCCAGAAGCTTGGTCAGTAGCTCAGAAGGATTTCTCCACGCTTTAACCACCATTTCAAGTAATTGGGCCAAAAAATAAGTATAAAGGAAAGACCACACTCTTCCTGTTTCTCCTTTACTCTCGCAACACTTCTGACACCAGACGTGTGGTGTGTGGGTTTTCCACACACCAAGCAATTCTGTGACACCAGCTGGGCGTCCTACAATTCAACTCAGTTCTGATAGTAATTGGAGTTATTGTGCAGCCCAGAGATTCAGGGCCCAGTGCCACAAGACTGCCCCCGACTTCAGATGCCAGTCTCAAGTGGCAGGTCTCCAGGGTACCCACAGCTTCTGTCCTCCTTGGAGGTTCCCAGCACGCCCCTCCTTGGATTTGCTCATTTGCCAGAACAGCTCACAGAACTCAAGAAAACAGATTTACTAGTTTATTATATAATAAAGGGTACAGATGAATAGCTGGATGAAGAGGTACGTAGGGTGGGGTCTGGAACAGTCCAAGCGCAGGAGCATCTGTCCCCATGGAGTGTGCCACTCTCCTGACACGTGGGTGTGATCACCAAACTCCATACTATTGGGATTTTTATAGAGGCTTCATTGTATAGGAATGATCAATCATGAACTCAATCTTCAGCCCCTCTCCCTTTCCTGGAGGATAGGGGGTGGGGCTGAAAGTTCCAAGCTTCTAACTATGGCTCAGTGTTTCTTGTGACCAACCCCCAACTAGGAGCTATTCAAAAGCCCACCAAGAATCGCCTCATTAGAACAAAAGACACTCCTATCACCCATGAAATTACAAGGGTTTCAGGAGCCCTGTGTCAGGAACTGGGGTCAAAGACCAAATGTTAGAACAAAAGATGCTCCTAGTTCTCTTATCACTTAGGGAATCCCAAGGGTTTTAGGAGCTCTGTGCCAGGAACTGGGGGCAGAGACCAATATGCATTTTCTATTATTTCACAGTGGACAACTTCCCTAAGACCTAAAACCCACGTCCAAGAATGCCTCAAATGCTCAGCTCCTCAAAAAGTCCAGCCCCCACGGGTGTGTTATTGGGCACACTCCAGAGGCGTACTGGAGCTCGCTCATACCAGCTTTTTTATCATACCATCTGGTCATCAAATTTTTGGGAATTTTGTGAGCCAGTTGTTAAACACGGCCATTATTAAAAATTATATAAACTTAAGTTTAAATAAATTCTATTAAAAAGGAGTAAATACTCAAAACTCATCACTTCCTGTTTATTTTACATTTTCGTGCTATCTGTGATCTTGAGGTTATTTATACCTATTTTATCAGTGTGGTGGAGATATTGTATCATGGTGTGCTAGTTTGTATTTCTTCCCAACTGCCAGCCATGACGCCACATTGGTAGCTTGGAATCAGCCATGGTGGGAGTATTTACACCCCGGAAATCTGCAAATGATACAAATCAGGGCTTGGTTTTTTGTTTTGTGGAATCGCCTAGACTTAAGAAAGTGACGGAGAAAATGTGAATAATGCATATTAAACTTAAAAAGTGTGTCGTGTCTCTACCTGTTACATTGAGAATAGTACAGAAAATTCAGGAAATTCTCCTAGTATTTGAAACTATCATCTGACTCAGCAAGGAGGTCACTCGTGTTGTGGATGAACAAGTCTAGTTCTGACACACGTCTTCATTCTTTGCCTTGCTTTTTAGTTGTTAGTGTAAAGGAAAATATCAACCAACATTCACGGGGTAACTATACTCGTTTGTCAGTTGCAACCACATGCATACAAGAATCTGCAAAACTCACCACTGTGTGACTCCATTGGCTATATGGAATTTATAATAAAGAGTTTTGTATAATTTATTATTGATGATTGAGTGCCAGACATCCTTTATATCAGTAAAATTTTTATTAAATTTATATATGTAGTCTAGCCATATGTGCACACTTTTTTTTTCCCCAGAGAGAAGTTCTTAAACATCCGCCAGCACACCATTAGCATATTCCCACCACTCTCTCACTGGTCACATATAAGAAGTAGGGGAATTTTCCTCTGCCGTCTGTATGCTTGAGGATGCCACCTTTCCTCTATTCTTGGCTCGCTCAGTCACAGGGAGCCCCGCAAAGCATCAGGTTCAGCCCACTGGGGAAGTCCAAAGGACAAAAAAATGACTGTGCCACAGTCTGAGGCCTTCCCTAGGAAGGACTGTACCTGAGCGGGTAGAGGACAGAGTTCTCAGTTCTCGGGGCTCCTCTGAGTGACTGTCTCGTTCGTCACAAAGGAGCATTTTAGAATTTTGCATTTACGTTTATCAAAGTAACTGTGACAACAAGCATTTAGGTGCTTTCTCATTGACAAAGCACACCCACGTTTGTTAGCTTATTTCCTACTTCTCAAGATGTCTCTGTTTCTAGCAATTCACGTGCAGCTGGAGAGGGGGAATATTTCTCACAGCTTTGGAGCCAGCCAGCTCATTCCTCTCCAGGATGTTGTTGCCTCTCGCACATGGTATTCAAGGCGCTTACTTATTATTTCCTAAACTCTTCATTGCACCCAACTGCAGTGAATTCAGGGCAGGAGACAAAACTCCTTCAGGGGTTATTAACGGTTCGAGTGGAAAGAGTGATCCCACTTGCCAAAAGTGAGTGAGATGGTGTTGTCTTTGAATCTGTTTCTCTCCCTGGGCTGATGATTGGGAGCACTGCGGGGTACAGAGACGGGAGCAAGCGCTGTCCCAGGATTATGGAGAGAGTTCCTCACCGTGTTCTAAATACTGCACCTGTTTTAGCATCCATCACAACGGAGGAAAACGCCATCCCACCCAATTATTTTCTTTTGTTGTGATCAACGTCATAGCATGCAAGGTTTGCTCTGGAAAATTCTGCATAGAGTAAGGTATGAATTAATTCAGAAGCACGTGGCAACTCATTTGTAATAGTTCACGGCAGTTAACAACAATTAGGCGAGGTCTCAGCAGCACACACGGTGTTGGGAGTTTGGCTATTGTCCAGTTAACACGATTGATTTTCAGAGCTCCTGGGGACCTCTCAGACCCGAAAATGGGCATTTGGGACTAAAAGAAGGGATTTGATGTCCTCTGATGATCAAACTAAATCAGATTGTTATCAAATCGTAACTCCCCTCGATGCTGCGTGAGCTTGGATTGTCCACAATAGCATCCTTGGTGCGCTTGGGAACGAAAAAATTCAATTTCAACGGTAAACACAGTTAGAGAATGAAAGTAGTTCAGAGGGCAGCTTATGCATAGAACCAAGCCCAACTCGTTAGGGCCAACAAATACCACCGAAGTCTGCAGAACTGAAGCTGCGTCTTATCCAGCCAGAGGTTGCCAATATGTTTCTTCGCCAAGGTTTGCTTTTTTCTCTTTAGTTATTGATCATCTTTGTGAAGGACAGAATACTGATATGTGCAGAAGACCGTAACGAGTCGAAATAGTTTCAGATAGAGTCTCTTGGGCAGGGTTTCGTGTTCTGATTTAAGTGGGGCCCACTGGAGGTTCTGAAATAGCTTCTGTAACCAGTTTCATCACAGATCTAATCATCTGAGACATCGGCCCCTGTAATTTGACTGCAAAGCGGTGAGACAGCAAAAGCTTCAGTTCTTGAAAAGGATTTAGCGGCCAGCCAGCGCATGCTTATTAGCGATGCTCTTATACCATCTCCTCTCGTCTCTCCTCACTCCAACCACGACTAAATAAATCCAGAGGCTTGAGTCATGGATGGAGATGGGAGGGGCAGGAGAGAGAACCAGAACAGACTCCTGGGAGAAGACTATTTGGTTAAAAAAATATTAAACAAGGCTTTACTGTCCTACACAAGTTCTAGTCTCAAATATCGAGAACTTGAAAAGCGAGTCATTTTTTTTCAGAGGACAGGCAAGGACACCCCCTCAGGCCGGATTATGGTGGAAAGAATTTAGCACTTGTTGAGCGGAGACCTGGCTCCTGGGAACTCTTCTCGGCCGTGTGACCTTTGATGAGACTCTTAACCTCTCTGAGCCTTGGTCCTTTGTTTGAGGCTGTGTTTACTTTCAGCCTGTTCCACTTTTTTTTTTTCATGGTAAACCTTTCCACTTTTAAGATGAAATCCTTAGCAGACTTTGCTCTAGCATCAGCTTGTCCTAATTTTTATGCTTTGGATTATTAGCAAACATTATGGTCCTTAGAAACTGTACTGCAGATATCCGGGAAGGCCAGATGTTTTTGGAATGTATAAACCGAAGTGTAAGGAAGCTGCCATCCTTCAGGTAAGCCTAACATCACAAACCAACCCTCATTTTGATTGTGAACACTACAGCATTAAATTAAAAAAAAAAAAAACACATAGAAAACTTGGTGGATGTACGTTACCCAAGCCCCCTCCTTTGCACATCTTACATGTTTATTAGAGGTCACCTTCCTCCACCCCCGCGTTGACTCGTGGCTCACCCTTCGTCCTCACCTTCTCTCCTCGCCTTCACGCTATCGCCTGGGACTGCCTTCGCCTCTTACTCACCGGCTTCACCCTCTGCTGGAAACCACCCTTCTCCCTTCGTTCCTCCCATGCGCAGTGACAAAGCCCAAGGGGAGCAGACCTGCACGAAGTGTTTGGAGATGTCAGAGGGGGGTTAAGGCACAGGACAGGGGTCAAGTTCAATCCAGATGCTCCTGTTCCTAGAAATTGACCGTTGAGCCCCCACTGTGGTGGGTCTGTGGTGATGGGGGGAGGAGGACGAGATGGGACATTTAACAGCTACCGTTTCCTCTGCTCCTCCTTTCTAGGTCCTGGAATCAGAATGTGAAAAGAGAGATGGGGGAGCGCATCTCAGGACGAGAAAAGGGAAGGGAGGCAGCTGCAGAGAGCAAGTTGCCTGGTTCACGGCTTGCCTAGAGCCAGCTCTGTTAGCAATAATGCCCCAATTAGAAGACCTTTAAAAATTCCTTTGGCTTCCAACATCTGGTTGAGCCAACTGCACTGCAACACAGAGTCTGCTTGATGAGGCTGCCCTAAGCCCCACGCTGTTCTCTGTCAGCTCCCTTACCGGTCTGGCTTTGTAAAAGCTCTTTGGGGGTGTTCAACTACCTAGTGACAGATCTGGAGATTTCACCACTTTTAGGGCCCGTGCTTTGCTTGGCGGGATAAAGAGATCCTTCTGCCGTCACTCATCTGATCCAACTTGTCATCCGACCGTGTTGAAATTCCTTTTTGTCACATCCCCCAGGTCACAATGAAAAGGCGGATTAGCCTGATTCTGGAGGCCCATCAGCTTGATGCTCTTGGTTAAATGACACCCGCTACGAACCACAGAGCGGAGCTTTGCGGGGTGAGCTGGGTGCATTATTAAACGACTTCATTTCATAAATTTGCCGTCAGCATCCTAATCCTCAGTCAAGTACAAGCATGAGAAACCTCGTTAGCCACGATTAGGCGACACTGATGGGTAACACCATTTTCTCCTCCCACAGGATTCATTTTCATTACAAGTCTAAATTGATTAAAAAACTTCGACAAGAGCACCTGACCGATAGTGACTTTATGGGTTTTCACGATGAAGGCCTGTTACAGGCAAACTGTTTCGATTGTTCAGCTTGATTTTACATCCGGGTTTACGCTGGGACCTATGTCCTATATGGTTTCTAATCCTTCAGCCTCCTCTTCCGCCTTACCTGTATCTTACCTTACCTGTGGGTCTTGTCCATCAAACTGGCTAGGTGTTCTCCACATACGCACCAGTCCACTAAAGGTGCAGAGTATTTCCCAGAGGGGGCAGTATCAGGAATGGTTTTCGTCTTCCTTCCGTTAGGGTCTGAGGTGGAGCCGTTCTAGGTTCTGGGCAGTGCCCAAGCTTCTGGTCAGACTGGTGGATTCTGACCTGGCTTTGGCTCCTTTCCCCCACTGGCTCCCTCTTGGGAGCAGTGCCCTCACGTTCCCCATGCCTGACAGTGCCAGATGCACAGGAAGCTCTCCACAGATGTAAGAATGAGGGGCCGAGAACCCCAGCTTCCAAATACACAACTGTTGTCCTCCTTACTTGAGAGCTGTGCTCCTCTGGGTCCTGGGGAAAGCAGACACGGAGATGGGATTAACATGCAAGGATTTCACTAGGGGTGCTGCCAAGGTGTGAGAAATGGCGGGGAGAGCTGTCAGACATGATGCCAGTGTGACCCGAGTGAAGGAGGGAGGGAGGCAAGGCAGGGTGGTACTGTCCTGGACTGCCGTGCGGGCAAAAGAAGGGTCAGCAAGGATGCTGAGGACTCTCAGAACCAAAGCCAACAGCCAGCCGACGCAGGGACCTGCCTTGGCATCCCTGCTGTGCTCAGTCATTGCCTGGGAGCAGTGTGGGGAAGTGTGGCCTTGGTGGCGCCATATTTCCAAGTGCAGTAGCTGGGGTCCTTGGAGAATTACGCACCCTGGAGGTGGAGGTCTGTGAGGCACCTCCCCGGGGCTGCCACAGAGCCAATGGCTAGAGCTGAGCCAAATGCCACTGCCCAGTGCCTGCCTCTGGGTCTGCCTTCTGTTGAGCTGTGGATGCTATAGTCTCCTGTCGTCAGCTGTGGTTCACGACTAGGCCCTGTAGCCCATGAGGCCATTGACAGCTCGGGGCCTGCTGCTGCTGTTGGCCGAGCTGCAGTACACTTTCCTGCTGTTGTAGGTGCCATGTTAGCTGAGAAAGACACAAGTCATTCTGCCAGTGAGAGACGGGGAGGGAGAGAGGGCTGTGGGGCTGGAGCAGGACTGCAGAGGGCCTCAAGTGCTGCGCGGAGGCGTTCAGACCACCATCCTGAGGGCAGTGGGGAGTGTTTAGCATGGAGAGCGATATGGTCAGATTTGTGAATAAGAAAAGCAGCTCCAGCAGGCAGGATGAATGGCTTGGGGAGGGAGGAGAAGCAAGCAAAGAGATTATTTAGGGAGATGCTGCAATCATTTGCTTAAGAGGATGGGTGGGACGGAGCACCTGTATCACCTTCTCCATCTGTATTCCCAGCTACCCCGTCAGGGCCTTGTCTTTTCACCGTCCGCCCAAGAGGAGGTCCTTTCTGGTTAGCCCACTTAGGATTCAGGACCCCGTAACTACTTTCTCCCTTCTCTTCCTCTGGCAACAGCTAAACTACTTGGTATAATAGTTTTGTTTAAGATCACCTCTGTTCAGCTGTAGTTATTTACACCCTTGGTGTTTGGGGAAGAAAATCACCCTTCCAGCTCATGCTGTAGGAGGGGCCACGCTTGAGTGAAGCTCACAGACCCCGTTGACATAGGTGCTCGTGTGTGGTTCCTCACTGGCAGGAAGTTGGTGCTTCATGTGCTGTTTTGTTCTCCATTTTCACTGTAGTTAATTCCATTTGCTCTGCTAACTCTCTCTCAACCTTTCTCCTTCCTTTCCTTCTGGAAGTTGTTTTTTTTTTTTTTTGAGGAAGATTAGCCCTGAGCTAACATCTTGGGCCAATCCTCCTCTTTTTGCTGAGGAAGACTGGCCCTGAGCTAACATCCATGCCCATCTTCCTCTACTTTATATGTGGGACGCCTACCACAGCATGGCGTGACAAAGGGTGCCATGTCTGTACCCGGGATCTGAACTGGCGAACCCTGGGCCGCTGAAGTGAACGTGTGCGCTTAACCGCTGCACCACCGGGCCAGGCCCCTTCTGGAAGTTCTTTGTGGAAGGTGAGTTCTCACTTACTCTCAGTGGTTTCGGATCATCCCTTCTTGAGGAGGGAGTGTTTAGATGGCCACACAAATCTTCTAATTCACGGTTTTACCCCCTCCCCCCGCCTTAGTTTTTTTCTAGCTCTTTCCCTTTTTCTCTTATTACATTCACACCCCAAGTTTGTCGGAAGACGGCACTCTCGAGGATGGAGGAACTCCTGGACCTCCACTTCCAACTCGTCTCTGGAGGTTTGTCTTCTCTCACGGGGCTGTTTACAGCTGTCGGCACCCACCAGCCCCGCCCCTGGGCTCTGCTCCCTGATTGCCACCAGGAGACACAGCTCTTCCCCTAAAGCAGAGCTGAGACCAGGCTGGTGTGATTTAGATATCGCCGCAGGTTTGCAGGGGACCATGAAGGGGCTTACACACAGAGTTACTCACTCTGGGCGGCCAGCTGTGGCTGCAGCTGGAGCAGCTGTTTCTGGTGTCTCTTTGCAGTCCTTGGCTGGCAGCCCTAGTCAAAGACAATTTCTCGCATCTCCTAACCCAGGCGCACCCCCAGAGTCTCCGCATTACTTAGAGTCCAGCCTAAGAGAGCAACGTGCACAAAGAAGAACAACGTCCCTGCCTCTTATCTCAGACCTGCCTATGGAGTTTTAATAAGGTCCTGTTCTAGGACTACGTACACTCCACACCGCCACTCAGAGCAGTGCGGTCTCATGCTGTGGTTTGATGAGGGAATCTAGTCAGAACACAGTTACCCAATGTCCTCCCTCGTGGACATTTGCAAGAAACCTTCCGCCACAGCGTCGTGATGTCCTGTCCTGCCCCTCAGAGCGCTCACACATCAGCTTGAGCCGCTTGTTAAATGCAGATTGCTAGGTTTTTGCTCCTGGAAATTCTGATTCGGTCCGTCTGAGATATTCCACTGATGAGCAGCTTAAAATTTGGTTTCTCCAAGCTGGCTCTGTGCTTGTCTTTAGCAGCATGGGCTCAACTGAGCATGGGGTTCAGCTCCCACAGAGAAATGCAGAGGCCAAGGTCAGGGGTGAAGGACAATTGCAAATCGGACATGGAGACTATGGTGTTTGTATCCACATCCATGAAACTGAGGGCACATCTCCTAACGTTTGCAGCTACTGCCTCGGGAGCCTGTTTTCCATTTGGAATCTCAGTCTTAAGGTCCACAGCCTGTCAAAGAAGTTTTTAGTAGTGAGAAAAGGAGGATGGAGTGACCTGGGGAATCAAAAGTCATACCTAGGTTTTAGGATTTTGTACCAAATTTGATATTCTCTGCACTGAAAAGAACCCCCTGTTCTTGGATTAGATTGAATTTATTTGGTGCAAACACACATCCTATAAGTAGCAGTGTATTTTTACTTTCAAATACCCTGCACGAAAGACCAGCAGTTGTCAGGAACAGCAGCAAACAACCTTGTAAACTCTTTAATGCAATCAATTAATTAGTAAATTGCTACCACTTTTAAATGAGGCATCCATTCATCGTCGGTGTGACTATAAAGCTGCTGAAATAAAAATTTACTGTTTTCAAATTGGCATTTTATAATGAAAAACAAATTGCTTTATGTAGAACATTTACTTAATTATATTTGCTCTCGTGGGATTTTATCTGAATTTCCCGGCATGTGAAGGAAAGGAGCTAGGTTCTAAGTTGAGAAAAAAGAATAATGGGGAGGTTTTCTGTAATAATTTTTGAGGATTGCATGGAGAAGACGTCAATTTTACTGTACATCCGCCATACAGGGAATTAAAAAACGTACACCATATATGCAGCAGTGTGTCCTACTGGAGAGTAAATCCGTATTTTCCTTCTGTCCTAGCAAGAGAGGGTCAGAAAGATACCTTGGTTGTCTTAAGGAGAATAAATCTTTGAATCACGGAAACTACCCGCTACCCTGCCCCCATGAAGAGATCTAGAACCCCTGTTGTCACTGAGGGGTTGGGACGTTCCATTTTCCAGAAAAGCAAGTGTGACCAGACATTTCGGGACCAGGGTCTGAGAGGAGAAATGAATACCATCCTGTGAGGAGGCTTGGGGAAGAGAGGGTGCCTGCGGCTGTGGGCCCACGAGGTGGTGAAAGTTGAGCCCATGTGGTTCCTGATTCTAGGGCTGGCTTTCAGTCCGGGAAGTGGGGGAGGATGGGAACAGAGAGCGAGCCATGGCGATGGGCATCCTGCCACCTGCCATTGTGTTCTTGGCTTGTCCCTCCGACCTGCTAGGCTGTGCTCCCGGGGCTCTCTCAGGGGTCCCTGCAGGCAGTGATACCCACTAACACAGTCAGGGAGCGGGGCTCGAGGGTCCATACTTTGGAGAGAGGGTGAATCATGGAAGTGCCCCCTGGGGAAATATGGGAGAGTCAGAAGGCTGGCCATCTCGTTTACATAAGGCTTCATCGTGAGGCAGGGCTTTCTGACCACGAGGGGTATTAGTCACTGTGATAAAGACCACGTGGACTCTCCTAGGGGCCTTTGACATAGGAAAGTCTCCTCTCTTTGGGGTTATTTTGCCTGATGGGGAATAGGGGACAGGGATGGGGGAGGAAGAGCAGTCAAGGATACCAGAAGAGGTTCATTTCTCACGCTGGGATTATCTGCTTACTCATCTGCTGAAACCCGGATGGGTCCCATCATTGTTCCTGCTCCTCCTGGCTTGCTAGAACTCCCCCAGGGCGCATTAAAAAAATACGGAAATCAGGCACATTATCCTCTATGTTTGGCTTCATAAAAATTAATTATGGGAAAAATATATGCTGTGACTACTCTTTTTATCCCACTGAGAGGAGAACCTTTGTAGTGCTTTCTTTGGTGGATAGAACTCAATAGTTCTCCTTTGTGTAGTAAAATGGTATTGTAGTCATGCTTGATGGAGGTATTGCATGTAATTACAAGCCTGTTGAGTTCTGCATTTAAGCCCAGTTTCGGGGGATGTGGAGCTCAGCCTTTTTCAATCACACAGGATTAAACTCAGCATTCAAGTTTTTGCATAAAGCTAGTGCTAGCTGGTTAATGTGCATTCTGACCACTAGTGTGGAGAAAGATTAATTCCACTCAGGGTCCTCAGCTGACATGTGCCGGTATTGCTGGACCAGTGTTTGTGGAAAAGGACGATGTCCTTTCTGACGTGGGGCTCCTGCCCCATTGGTTTGCATCCATGTCACACCGGCTGTCAAAATATTTTCAATATTGCCTCTGACTTACATCTCTATCTTTTTTTCACATGGGGGTTGGATTGCCAAGCTTTAAGCCAAGGTATTGTGTCCAACCTTGAAAATAAGTGCCAACTGACTTGCCTAAAATTTATGGGCATCTGGTGAAGTGCAGTGGATTTGCAAGGAGCTACCTCCAGGCTTCATCAGAGGAGGCAATTGAGTACTGTTGAAATAATTGTTCTTTTTTTTTTTTTTTAACAGTCCATTCATTAAGCTTCTCATGGGCAGGCTTCCATACAAGGGTTGGTCATAGCTGGGACTGCAGGTCAATAACATCCCATACCTGTGATCATTTCTCCCTGGGTTTCAGTGTGCTCATCTGGTCCAACAGTATCCTGGCCTCTCTGACTCTGTGATGGGTCAGCTTACTAGGTCAACTCTTGAGCTGGGCACGTGCTTTCGTGTAAGATTGTGAAAGTTGATCTCCTGATCTCCCCGGGGTCCGTATTTCTGACTGTTGTCCTCTATGCTGAGTTTCTGAGAGGTATGACTCTGCCTAGAAGGGCTGGGAAATGGGAAGAAAATGGGAAAAGGCAAAAAGCTTTGGGATTTATGTAACAGTGGTGAGAGTAGAGACTGCCCTTGTCTTGTCCAATTTCCCCAGCCTTTGTTAACTCTCCTTGCCTAAGCAAAGCCAGTCATATGTTGTAGACCTGTTTTGACCTACTATTCCAAACATATAATTATGACTTATAATAATAATAATAAGTGGGATAATAGCTGTCATGTAGCAGAGCAATGGCCACATGCCAAACCCAGGGCTAGTGGTTTCACATTCTTTCATTTAATCTTTAGAACAACAACCCTGTAAGCAGGAATTATTTCCCACATCTTCTAGATAAATAACCTGAGCCTCTGAGAGATTAGTAACTTGCCCAAGTTTACTTAGCCTAGCTCTGTCCTGCACCAAAGTCCACAGTCCATCCTTGCCACCCTGTGGCCTCCCAAAGGAATCCAGTGGTCTTATTTGGCCAATGCATTTTTGAAAATGAGGTCTGAGTAAGTGTTTCATGTGCTCTAACTTTGTATGCAAAGTTCATATTTCCTTTAAAATTCCTCTGCTCACTCCTCCAGTCAAGGTTATCTTGGACACAAAGAGTTCTTCAAATATTCAGGCCACCTGTCACCCATGGCATGCTCTGAACCTTGACAGTCTCTGAAGTGTTCCTCCCCTTGCATGAAAACAGCTCTATCTGGCTTATAATTAGAAGTGAAATAATTTTAAATGGCTTCCACACGGCTCAGCTTTCCGAGAGGTTCCAGTTACATATAAGTTCACATCAACAGATAATCAGAGGCCAGAGCTGGAGAACTCGGTTCCTGCCTTCTAATTGGCATGAAGCAGGGACATCTGCTCTGCATGAAGCCTGGGTCAGGCTGTCGCTCTCATCTGTGACCTCCTGCGGTCGGGAGGGACTCGCTTGGAATTACCTAAAGACTTCACAAGGGCATTGAAAAATGGGATGGAATCAACTTGAACAGAAAGCCCTAATTGGTTTGAATCCTTCCTTAACCATCAGTAATTATTTTGGGATTGATAGCCCAGCTTATAAAATAAACGTTTCCCTTCCAAAGGTAGAATTTCTTGCCTTGGTTACAAGTCCAAACAATTTCACTTAAAAGGCTTCATTAGAGATGGACTTGATCTCATTCTAACTACTCTTCTTACTTAAGATGAATTTTTCAATTGGAGAATATGAAACATTTATTCAAACTTCATCTCATCATTCAAACACATTTATTCAAACTTCATCTCAACTTTCCCCTCCATCTCTTCAATATACACACACACACACACGTGCACCCACCCTTTATTATTATGGGCCTGGAGAGGGTAAATTGCTTGCCCAAAGTGATACTGTCAGTAACACAACCAGAATATGAACCCAGGCAGCTGGTTCCAGAACCTGTGGCCTTAACCACTATACTTGTGGTGGCAAAGAATGGAGAGAGGAGACACAGGAACACCTAGATTCATATGCTCATACTGTGTCTTTTCTCCACATTATTCCCCCTTTCCTTTGAGTATATTTAATTTTTCTAGTGCTCAGGGGTAGGTGGTAAAGAAAACTTGTTGAATTGATATTTGCATGTGGGCTTGGAAGAACACTGGGAGTGCTGACGACTTGTCCCTTGTTTTGGCCATTGACAATTTCAAGCCTTGGCCTGGAGTGGGCACTGAGCTTGGCAATGCCTTGTTGGGCCTGGGGAGGGGGAGTGGTTTTTTTGTGCTGCATCCCAGGAGATTCCCAGTCAGTCAGGAAATAGACTGCCCAAAGCCTATGTCCAAATTGGTCGAGAGAGGAAGGAACAGCCAAGAGGGAAGCTGGTGGGGCCCAGAGCCTTGGGTAGGCCGTGGCTGGGAAAACCTGCATGGGGAGTCAGGAAGGTGGTCTTGGGCACAGATTCAAAACAGGGAGCTCTTAATACGGCTTCCAGGGGTCAGTGGGCAGCTCTGTACACCCAGGGCTTGGGAATACAGCTCAGAAAAGGACAGAGGCATCTGTTCGGTGGCCAGCTGTAACTTGGAAGCATTATTCTCTGTCTGCCATTGCTGTGTTGCAGAAAGCATGATTGAGGTCAAGTCGGAGCCAGGGCTAAAGACCAAGAATGGAGTAATGTCTGCAGAGAGAAGGGCAATTAGCAGATTCCGTAATTAGAGTTGGGTTCCTATTTCTCCAGTCAGTTCTAATCACTTGTTGGGTTTTCACTCAGCTCCCTTGGCCTGCAGTGTGCAGCCACAGAGTTCAGAAAATCAGGACCCAGTGATCTTGGTTAAAGTAAGTCAGACCTGATTTCCCCTTCTGTAAAAAGATCATCACAAATCTTATTTCCTGAGACTATGAGGATCCAAAGAATTAATATGTGAAAGTGTTGGCAAGCTCTGTAGTTTAGTTGTTTATTAGGTTAGTGATAATGATGCCTTATTAGTCATTAATGCCGGCTAGTAAATGATTCTGTGCTTAAATTTCATGCTTCATTGAGTCCCGCTGACTTCATTTCTCACCAAGGTGCCGTTCTGCACTGACACCTGTAATCAAAGCTTGGAGATTTACTTAGGTACCAAAGATCAATCTTGACAAAATTCATGAAGTTTCTAATTTCTTTTCTGTTCACTGGGCATTAGCCATCATCCGTGGGATGTGACATTCTCATCTTATTCTGATGGGAATTTGTATTTAAATATATGTTTGGAAAATGTCTTGTTGGAAAGCTGCAATAAGTCGACTGTGGGAAAAGTGCTTTCGTTGAACAGAAATCTCACACTGGAACCAAGCTCGATGTTTCATTACATGGCGCCTTCATTCTAGGTTGATACTGAAGACTTCCATCTTCCGTTCCACATGTCCTTCCTTTCCTTCAACCAGGATTTAATTGCAAGCGATCAAACTCATCTGTAATTATTCTGTCCTAAAGATACAGATGGAAATAAGATGTACGCCCATCCTCAGTAAGCTCGCTATCTGGGAGAGAAGACAAACTTGAAAATAGATAATTAATATGGTGAGATAAATGCCATGAATACATATATACAGAGTCCAGAGGTGGTTTTTCAACAGGAAGGAGCCAATGCATCTTGGCATTTTAGCAGGAAAAAAATGCCTTTTGCCACTATCCCCAGCTAAATATGCAACCCCAGAACTCATTCATGACCTAGTAAAACAGACTCTCCTTGCTTGCATATAGTGTTAATTTAACTATCCTTTTTATTTTCAGAGGTTAAGAAATAAGGTGGGTTTTTGTTAGTTCCGTCTCTTCCTTCTTTCGTCTCACTGTACTTCTTAATCCGTAGCTTATGTATTTATGATGCAAACCACGTTAGGTCATCCCTGCTGCCCCCATTCTCTCCAATGATCTCTCTAGGTGTTGTTTTTATTTTTTCCATTGTAAACGTTTAATGCTCCTTTCCTTAAAATCCAACCTTGCCCCATCAGATTTGCAAAAATTTGAAAGCTTGACAATACACTTGTTGGCAAGGCAATGGGGAAATGGGTATTCTCCTAGATTGTTGGTGGGAATGGAAAATGGTACAATTCCTATGGAGGGAAATTAGGTAATATCTAACCATCTGTGTGTGCATTTATCCTTTGATCCAGCAGTCCAGTTTCTAAGAGTTTATCCTGATATACTTCCAACAATATGAAAATACAAATACACAAGGTTATTCATTTACAAATACAAATATTTGTAATCTGTCTATTTATATATTACAAATATTATACAAAATACAAATATCACAAGGTACTTTTTTTTCTTAAAGATTAGCACCTGAGCTAACAACTGTGCTAATCTTCTTTTTCTTTTTTTTCTGCTTTCCCCAAATCTCCCCAATACGTAGTTGTATATTTTAGTTGAAGCTCCTAGTTGTGGCATGTGGGACGCCGCCTTAATGTGGCCTGATGAGCGGTGCCATGTCTGCACCCAGGATCCGAAGCAGTGAAACCCTGGGCCACCGAAGTGGAGCGTGTGAACTTAACCACTCGGCCCCGGGGCCGGCCCCCACAAGGTAGTTTTACTTGTAATCACAAAAACATTGGAAACCACCTCAATGTCCAAACATAGGAAATTGATTGAAAAAAACTATAGTACTCACACACAATGGAGTGCTAGGCAGTGGTAAACAAGAATGAGGAAGATCTCTATAACTGCTGTGGAACGATTTCGAGGAGATATTAAGTGAAAAATGCAAGTGCAAAAGAACATGTATAATATGCTACCTTTTGTGCAAGAAAGAAGGGAAATCAGAAAACATATTTGCTTATCTTTACAAAAGAAACACAAGAAGGATAAATGAGGGAACACTTAAGTTGATTACCCACAAGAGGTGGGGGGAATAGGGCTGAAGAGATGTGGAGGGAGTAATACTTCTTGGAGTGTATCTTTTTGCACAGTTTTGACCTTCAGAAGCATGTTAATGTTCTACATATTCAAAGGTAAAATGAATAAGGATGGGAAGGGGCAAAAAGTCCCCCAAACGGAAATTAAACTGAAACAAATCACCCAATTGTATTTCAAATGAATACCTTAGCCATACTGAAGAGAAAAAAAAGAAATGACTAATCTAATTTACTTATGAACACAGTGTTTGACTGTATACCTCCGTCCTAGGTAGGGGTAGGGGAGGAGGGAAGTGCACACACATGCTGAACTCTTTTCAGTAGGCTTGTTTTTTGTAGCAGTAGGGAAAAGCGACTCTGAAACACTTTTGTGTGTATTTTAAGACTGAGCAAATGAGTAAATGTGTTGTTCTTGTTGGGAGCCAGGGTTCTTAGGAGGGAAGAAGGGACATAATATGGAATGGGGAAAGGCAAAAAGGGCCCTGCTGGGATGGGCTGAAATTGGAGGTATCAGTGTGTACTGTGTTTATAAAATATACATCTGTGTTTACGTAGGTGTATGCATGTGTGCATGCATATTTGTATGTGTATGTATGTATAAATGTACATACATGCAGATATTACCTAGCTTTGTCTGCTGAGAGCGCTAAGAAGCAATAACACCTCAGTAGCACTGAGCACACCTCACACCCGGATCTTGGTCTCTAATACCATTCCCCACTAACAGGAACGGGAGCTCCGGGAGAAACAGCTGATTCCAGGGCTGGGGCAGCATAGGTATGAGATGAGCCTAGAACATTTTGTTGTGCTAGAAATTAAGAAAGTGCAAAACAAGAGATGGGAGCATGTCACCAGGGCACAGGAGTCAGCTTGAAAGGAATCCTATTGGTTAAATCTGGGACAGTTTTTTTTTTTTTTTGAGGGAGATTAGCCCTTAGCTAACTACTGCCAATCCTCCTCTTTTTGCTGAGGAAGACTGGCCCTGAGCTAACATCTGTGCCCATCTTCCTCTACTTTATATGTGGGATGCCTACCACAGCATGGCTTGCCAAGCGGTGCCATGTCTGCACCCAGGATCCGAACTGGCAAACCCTGAGCCGCCAAAGTGGAACGTGTGAACTTAACTGCTGCACCACCGGGCTGGCCCCAAATCTGGGACAATTTGAATACCAAAATAATTAAGTATGATAATGAATCATAAACCATTAAAAATAGCAATTCATGACTGTACCAATAATAAGTGGATATATTAATAATCAATATATGGAGGAGAAGTGAGGGCTCTCACTTAGAGTGAAATGCTAAATGCCAACTGGTGAATTGGGAGAAGGTGCTAGAGTGGGAAGTCAGCATTTTGCAAACATTGTGGTAAAGATTAGATCAAACAAGAATCGTCAATGCATGCTAAATTTAGGGGGAAATTGAGCTGAGGAACAGAATATTTGTATGGTCCCTTTTTTTTTTTTTAAAGATTGGCACCTGAGCTAATATCTGTTGCCAATCTTTCTTTTTTCTTCTTCTCCCCAAAGCCCCCTGGTACACAGTTGTATATTCTAGTTATGAGTGCCTCTGGTTGTGGTATGTGGGACGCTGCCTCAGCATGGCCTGATGAGTGGTGCCATGTCTGCACCCAGGATCTGAACCTGTGAAACCCTGGGCTGCTGAAGCGGAGCGTGCAAACTTAACTACTCGGCCACGGGGCCGGCCCCGTATGGTCTTAAAGTATCTCCCATAGACTGATTACTAGTGCCAAGGGGAAAAAATAGTAATTATACAGTGGAGAAATTTGACATCTTGACTGATTGATCAAAATTTGCATCCTCAATGACACCAGGTGGACACCATGTCCCTCTAGATGTGATATCCTGAGAAGGACACAATATCACCTGTGTAGTGTTCTGGCCAAGAACGTATAACTAGAATCATGAAGAAACATTAGACAAACTCCAGATGAAAAACATTCTATTAAAAACGAGGGAGAGGGGAGTGCCATACTTAAAAAATGTCATTGTCATGGAACACTTAATCTGGACCATGACTGCTAAATGCCATCTCTGACCCTAGACTGGATTCTATAGTGGAGGGGAAAATGCTGTAAGGACATTATTGTGTCACTTGACAAAAACGGGATATGGAGAGTAGATTAAAGTATTCTTTCAAAGTTAAATTTACTGAAGATGCTAACCATCTATAGTTACGTAAGAGAATGTCTCTGTTCACAGGAAATACAATCGATGTATTTAGGAGTGAGTGTCCATGAGGTGTGTAACTTTTCCTGAAATGATTCAAGGGAAAAAATATACATATCCAGAGAAAGGAGGAGAGAGAGAAAGAGACAGAGACAGAGAGACAGAGAGAGACAGAGAGAGAGAGAGGAAGCAAATAATAAAGCACATGGGTAAACTGTTCCCATAGGTGGATTTGGGCAAAAGAAATCAAGTGTTCTTTTACTATTTTTATTCTTGTAAACTTTTCTCTAAGTTTAAAGTTATTTTCAAATAAAAAGTTAGAAAAATTGAGTCTCGCATGCCTTGCTTTGGTGCAGGAATATTTATCTCCTTTCTATTCTTTTTTGTTGGTTTTGGTTCTGGGTACCATGTTGATGTGTGACCACTTGTTAGAATAGATAACATCAGTAATCAAGAAAAAACACTTTTTTCGGGGCAGTGAAGCCCTCTCTTTGCAAATGAAATCTTCTGTGGAATGTCGAGCTGTAGAAGAGATGAAAGATGCCTTTGATGGAAGCATGTGTGTATTTGTTGGGGGCAGTATTTGAGCCCTGTCTACTTCACCTCCCACCCCGAGGTGGGCAGCCATGAGCTTCCTCCAGAAGATGGAGTTTGACAACCACTGCTCTTAAGTAAAGTGGGCATGGTCCCACTGACCTTAGCCACCGCCGCATGAGAATGACTCTTCTGTGATTGGGTGAAAACCTCAGCATTACTTCAGAGCGGTTGCCTGGTGCTTTCTGTACACCTCGCAGTTTGCACGTTCAGTGATAAATCACCAGTTCCTTTCCTGCCTCTCCACGAGGGTGTTCCATCCTTGGCCTGGGTTCACACTGGTCAGCTCTTCAGCAGCCGGGCCCTGTGTGTCAAGCCCAGTGTGCAACTGTTTCAAAGAATTGAGTTGTCTCTGAAGAAGTGTGTATAGATAAGACTTGTGTAAGTAGAATCTTATCTTCTCGTAGCTGCTTTGTGGACGTTTGGGACTCATTTTCACATGGCCGTGGTGCCTCACAGATGGGTTGGTTATATGTTTATCCAACCAGCTTCTCCCTTTCCTTTCCTTTCAGGTACTTAAGAATCTTTAACACATTTGGTGGAGAGGAACTTGGCATTGAAGGAAATCTTTGGCAAACTCTTTTTTTTTTTTATTAATGTTATGATAGATTACAACCTTGTGAGATTTCAGTTGTACATTTTTGTTAGTCATGCTATGGGTACACCACTTCCCCCTCTGTGCCCTCCCCCCACCCCCCCTTTTCCCTGGTAACCACCGATCAGATCTCCTTATCAATATACTAACTTCCACCTATGAGTGGAGTCATATAGAGTTCGTCTTTCTTTGACTGGCTTATTTCGCTTAACATAATACCCTCGAGGTCCATCCACGTTGTTGTGAATGGGCCAATTTTGTCTTTTTTATGGCTGAGTAGTATTCCATTGTGTATATATACCACATCTTCTTTATCCAATCATCAGTTTCTGGGCATGTAGGCTGGTTCCACGTCTTGGCTATTGTAAATAATGCTGCGATGAACATAGGGGTGCAACGGACTCTTGAGATTTCTGATATCAGGTTGTTAGGATAGATACCCAGTAATGGGATGGCTGGGTCATAGGGTATTTCTATTTTTAACTTTTTGAGAAATCTCCATACTGTTTTCCATAGTGGCTGTACCAGTTTGCATTCCCACCAACAGTGTATGAGGGTTCCTTTTTCTCCACATCCTCTCCAACATTTGTCACTCTTGGTTTTGGATGTTTTTGTTTGGCAAACTCTTTTTTTAAACTGACTTAACACCCCCCAAGTTAACTCTTCAGAAAGTTGGAATCTTGATATATTTATATCTATTTTAAAACTCAAACCCGAGTCAACCAAAATTTAAGAGTATTATTTATTCAGCAAGCTTTGGGAGATGGTCCATACAACTTCGTTTTGTTTAAGAAGATGTGGCCATCTTAGTGATTTGCCTCTGTGTCTCTGTAAGGCTTTTTGCAGAGCCCAAGATTCTAATTGCTACCTGCCCCACTGTTCTTTCCTAGGATGACAGGCGCCCCCTATGGGGAACTGCTGCAAGGCTGAGGACAGAGATGGCCCTTGGATTTCATCTCTTGTGACAATTCCTGTTGGTTGGTAGTGACTCCCTGAGTCCTGTGTTGAGAAGGATTCTGGAGTAGCATCTGGGCTTAGCGAGAATGAGCACCATGATTGATCTGTGATGTCCACTTGGGGTATGGAATGGGGGAATTATCCAGATGTATGCAACATATGTGATGCTCCCGGCCTAAAAGTAACTCTCAGGGGCTCTGTTTGGTTGGAAAGGGCACGTTTCCCCATTGACCACGAGCGCTGTCTATTTTATGTGCTTTCTTACTAAACAAGGGACTTCGGCTGTGGACTAGATGTAGGAGGAACTGGAGAACGCTCCCTGAGGCTTTGAGGTGTTGTTCCTGCCCACATGTGGCACCCAACACCACAAAGGGATCGCTTGTGGAGGGTATGGCAAAAGGCAGTGTTAAAAATCCCCCATACCTTGTTTAGGTTCAATCGGTTGGCATGTTCATCTTGAAATTTTAGAATCCCAGTCTTTCTTTTTAACATTTCAGAACCCTGAAATTTCTTGTACTTGTGCAAACTTGGTGATGTTTCTTTGTAATTCAAGAGTCAAGGAAAGGTGACCCTGGCCAAGCCCAGCCTCTCTGGGAAACTTCCCCAATACTGAGGCATAAGGGGCAGAACGGCATTAAGAGACAATTCTTTGAAGCACTGCCTGATTTTCACAGACCCGTGGAGAGCTCCTCAGAATCCTGCAGGGTTTTGTACCTCTCTTAGGTTAGCTACATCCTGCTGCTCGACTGCCTTCCCACCCAGATCCCCCCCATCTGCCCGCCCCCGTTAGATTACAAGAAGCTTGCAAGAAACCTTCAATCAGTAAACACTTTTGAAGGCCAATTATTATGTCTTGCTTTCCTTTATCTTCCAGTTCTAGGCAAGGTTGAAAACACAGTATGTGTTTGAAAAGTGAATTATTTCAAAAAGACTTGTTTTGGGAATTATTTTTCAGGGTAAGAATACAAAGGTGGGCTGAGTGATGTTAATCCAGGCAGGTCGCGGTAGAATGGTGTCTTCTCCGTCCCGCTGCGCCTTCCCCTCCTTCTCAGGCGCTTGGTTTGGAGTTACTTTTGGAAATCCGCAAAGACAGCTTCCTGAAGTCCAGTCGTAGTTGGAGGTGTTCTCGCCAGGAAGGGTGTTAAAAGCAGCCCTCAGAAGGATTCAATGCACGTTTTGTTCACAAACAGCCCCAAATAAGGAAGAGTTTGTAGGAATGTTGTCATCTTTCCCAATAACACATGCTCGAATTAGCCAGTGCGACCTTCCCTTCCCCAAAGCAGAAAACAGCTCCTCGTTTATGACTCCTTTCCTGTCAGACGCTGTTTACGCCGACACTTGCCTCGGTCTGTTCTAACTTTGGGGCCAGACAAACAGACATGAGTGTGGAGGCAAAAATACCTCCATCAAAAGAAGTCGTGGATGCAAGTGGTCCCCAGACAGAAGCAGAAATAGCTGCAGGGAACTGGGAGTGGGAGGTTTAAGCAACACCAGGTGGGAGAAGGGGAGTCTACATTCCTATATATATGTATATTTTTTTGCTGAGGAAGATTTGCCGTGAGCTAACATCTGTTGCCAGTCTTCCTCTTCTTTTTGTATGTGAGCTGCTGCAACAGTATGGCCACTGACAGACAGTGGCATAGCTCCAAACCCGGGTGCTGAAGCAGAGCATCCCAAACTTAACCACTAGGCCACCAGGGCCAGCCCCTCTACGTTCCTATTTTGAAAATTACATTAAATGTCTCCTTTTCCTGCCTCACTTTCTCCTGCATCCTTCCCCCTTCACTGAGGAATTGGGAAGATCTTTTAATTAAAAAGTTGAAACTAGCAAGAAAAAAATACTAAAATGACGTGGATAGATATGCTTTATTTCTTTAATTAAAAGAAATGGAAAACACATTAAAATTTGAGTTTTGGAGAATTTTCACATGATTCTCCTTCAACATATGGTCCCAATTTTATTCTATCCAGGGGGTTGTCTTGACATGGCCGTGGTTTGAGATACTTCGAAGAGTCAAAGAGAATAATTTAATGTTTATGGGAGATGTAAAAAAACTGAGGCATTTAATAATTTTGAATCCAGATCACTTCACAATGATAACCAAGTGGACCCTGAATGCTGACAGATAATTTAGAACTCATGAACCTGACTACGTATGTTACACCCCTGCCCGTCCCCCCACCTCACCTCCAGTGTCTCTCCCTCATTCACCAGGCTCCAGGCCTTGACCAGGCCGTGCCCTTTGCCCTTTCCAGCCTCAGGGTCGCTTCAGGGGGCCATTCCCTGTCCAGGAAGGATGTTTCTCTCCCACCCTCCTGTAGGCAGAGGGCCGGCTCCTCCGGCTTCAATCTTACCGCCTCCAACAATAATGTGAAGTGATCAATAATATGAATCTTCTTCTTCATTTTAGCCTCCTTTTTATTTCCTTCAAAGAATTCATCAAAATTCGTAATTATTTTATTTGTTAGTTTACTGGTTTTTGGTTCCCCTGAAATGTATTCTCTTTGAAGGCTGGGACTTTGTCCCTCTTTGCCAGACTTACGGGTGCTTGTGGAATAAGGGAACTTGTGATTCGTGGAAAGTCCCTCAGGGAAGCCCTTTGCCAGTAGGGCCTCGTGGGAGCCAGGCTGGCACGGGGAGGGTTTCTGTCCCCTGCCTTCCTGCCCCCGCAGCCGGCCAGGCGGGGTCAGCGCGGGGGTTGCTGGGGCGGAGAGACGCCAAGGAGAAAAGTTGAGCTCCTTTTGGTTTCTGGTGCTCTCTGGATGTTTTAGTGGCAAGGTCATGCGAGTCAGCCCAGGCGTGGACTCGAGGCTGTGTCTTTTCTGGCAAAGGGTGGGGATGGGGGGGTCATAGTTACTATGTTTAACATTAGGAATACAGCTTGGAGTTTTTCCTGGAAAAACGTGGCCTTTTCACAGCAGACGCTCAGTAAGCCGTGAAGGTGCCTGCTCAGTGAGGCGTGGTGCAGAGGTCAGGGGGCACAGGGATGAAGGGGACAAGTGACTCAGCATCCCGAGGGCGTGTGTGTGTGTGTGTGTGTGGGGGGGGGGGTATGTGTGAGGTAGCCTTTCCAGAAGGTTCTGTCTTAGCTTGCTGCCTCCTTGCTAGTTCCTTTAAAGAGGATTTGGTGACCTCTGCTGGGGGATGAGACCTCCAGCCTGAACTGACTGAGTCGGTGCAAGGAGAGGGCAGATTTGCACAGGACCAAGAAGCCTTTCTAAAGTAAAATATTGGCCTTAAGAGATAAAGTTTGAAGGAGATTTGATAAAAAGTGGAGGGACTTGGACCAATAGCAGCTAGAAAATACTTTGTGAACAGGCCAGAGAGTGGAGAAGGCTGGAAATGAGAGGAGCTAGTGCTCCCTGGAGGAGGATGTGGAAATGGAGGCCCAGCGAAGTGCAAACAGGTGGCTGGGGATGTGGACCGAGTAACTCCACTGTTAAGAATTTATTCTCAGGAGCCAATCAGATACCCGTGCAAAGATCTCTCCCTTCATCGATGGTGCACACTATAGTAGCGAGCCACGGGGATGGATAAATAATTTATGGCATACCCAGAATATGATAGGACCACTGAAATGATGGTGTCATTTTATTTATATTGAGATGGAAAGACATTGGGGAAATATTAAGTAAAAAATCAGATTACAAAACAATACTAAAAACATAGAAAGATCGAGAAGTAAACCAGAATGCTCGAGGTAGTGGGGAGGAGTTAAGAACAATTGTTTATTTTTTTGCTTTACACTTTTATGTGTGTGTGTTTTTCCCCCACAATGAATAGACGTTACATTTACAACCAGAAAAGCAGTAAAGTTATTTCCGTTTTGAAAGGAAAACTCCACAGGGTTTTTAAAGAGAAAATTAAGGCTGGAATGTCAATTGAGTAAGGAGCTGTTAGGAAATGCCGTGTCGCTCACTCACGATTTTCTAAGGAGATTCTCCCGGGAGGCAGGGTTCTGGATCTTGTGGTTTTGAGTCTGGGTGGAGAGAGGAACCCTCCTTTGGGTTTGCTCCCCAGTGCTGACCTAGGGGTGGGGATGTGCTCCCCTTTAATGCTCTACTGTAGGCGTGGGAAGAGGAGGAGCCTCCCCCATCCTCTGAGCTGGTGGTCTCCATGCTGGACGCACCTTAGAGTCACCAGGGAGGCTGATAATAATACCTGTGCCCAGGCCCACCCCTCAGACCAATGAAAGCCGGATCTCTAGGGATGAGCCACGTAATGGGCTTAGGTGATGCGATTCTGCAGCCAGAGTTGGGTATCTTCTGAGGAGAGGATACAGAATGGAAGATAAACAGCATCATAAGTCTGGACCAGTGTTTTTAAGACGTGCCAGACCTGAGTGTTGATCTTTGAAAAAAGGATTCCCTAGTCAAATACTTCTGTACCTCCTTCTAGAAAAGTCTCAGAGCACATGAGCAAATAAAGGCTCTGGGGAGCCCTGTGGTAAAGACATCCGCTTGATTTGCTTCCCCTGGGATTTCCAATGGTACCTGACCATGGAAACCTTTGTCTTGGGTAATCCTTTATGTGGGTTACCGTGGGCTGGCAGCAGTAGCCTGGCATCTTTCTTGCATGCTACATAGTTTGGCCACACTGTGGGGACACTTCTCCGCGATGCCCTTAGAACACTAGTAAGACCAAAGCTGATCTCTGGACACATAGCTGCATAAGTGAATGGGGAGTTCCCATTCTGAAACTTTGAAGCCTATTGCCCACTAGAGCACCAGACCTGGCACGGTGGGGAGGGGACACCCTGGCTGCAGAATCTAGTGTACATGGGGGGAAAATGAGGTCCAAAGAGGTTACTGAGTGTCTTGCTCCAAATTATGAAGCTGGACATGAACTCAAAAGGGACTAAGATCCAGACTCTCTGCTTCTCAGGAGGACCCCGCTCCCTTCCCCCCACCAAGTTAAAGACATTATTATCTCAGGCATTTATGATCTTTGAATAGAGGAGCCCCGCCATGATTAATGGGAAGTTCCGACCTTCTAATCCCATTTTGTGTTCCTATCTCCGTCTGCCAAGAAGACACCCAAAGCTCTAAATATCACTTGGTTGTAAGGAATGTTTAGAATTGAAGAGCTGGTCTGACACAATTAAAAGGTTCCAGAAGGCTGTTATTTACTTAGCGATAGCAAGCTATTTAAATTTCATTATGGAGTAGAAAATAGGGAGATAAGAAGAAAATATGGTCAGGCTGACTGTGACCTCAAAACCCCTGTTCCTTTGGTTCCTACAAGATAGCAGGCTCAGAACATTCTGATTCACGGAGGATCGTTTTATTAAACAGTGCATTCTCTTAAATGGAATCGTTTCTTAATCTCTTTGTGGGCTGCTAATGGGCCATTTATCGGAGCATTCCAAGGCAAAGTGAACCTGGACCATTTGGGGGTGGGTCCCCCGGTATCGCAGATGGCTGGGCAGTGACTCAGTGACTCCTCGACCTGAGTGCAGCCAGGTTTATAATTGTAAAGTCATCAACATCCCCCATCAACAAGGTAAAGAAAGCAACCTTCACTCCGTTATTTTCCTGAGTCCCTTTTGTACACATCACTTTGACTCTTGAAACACTCCGTCCTCTTCCCCCAGCCCTATCTCAAGGCCGTTCTCTACAGTAATTGTAACCATAACGTTCCCAATGACACAGCTTCCCATTTTGTTCTTCTTGTAGGAGGTAGGGCTGGAGGCCATGGCGGGATGGAGAATCTGGTTCAGGGGATTGTCAAAAGGGGCACTTAATTGAGATATACATATACATAGAGAGAGAGAGGAGTAATTTACATACAGTAAAATTTACCCTTTTAATGTATAATTTTATGAGTTTTGACAAATGAATACAGTTGTATAACTACCTCCAAAATCAATGTATATTCCAGTTCCATCACTCCAAAAAGTCCTCTTGTGTCCCTTTGTTGTCAATTCCTTCCTTCTGCCTCTAGTCCTTGGCAATTACTGATCAGTTTCTTATCTCCACAGTTCTGCCTCTTCCAGAAAGTCACATGCATGGAATCATACAGTATGTAGGCTTTCGAGTCTGGCTTCTTTCACATCGCGTAATGCATTTGAGATTCGTCCATGTTGTTCCGTGTGTCGAGAGTTTGTTCCTTTTTGTTGCTGAGTAGTATTCCATTGCATGGGTGTATTGCAATTTGCATCTCCATTCTCCAGTTAGAGGACACTGGGGTTATTTCTAGTTCTTGGCAATTATGAATAAAGCTGCTGTAAATACTCACATACAGGTTTTGTCTGGATATATGTTTTCATTTCTTTTGAATAAATACCTAGGGAGCAGCATTGTTGTGTCATATGGTAAGTTTATGTATAACTTTATAAGAACTTATTGTTTAATTTTATCAGAAATTTATATGCTTAACTTTATAAGTAACAAACTTTATATGTTTAACTTTATAAACAATATGTTTTAGATGTAAACAATTAAATTAAATCAAAATAAATTGATTAAATTGTCTTTAACTTTATAAAGGGATATATCACTGAGGTAATCTTTTAGGGACTAATTTTTTTAATTAGCTTCTTATTGTTAAGATTTATCCATATTGTGACATTTGGCTGTGAATATAATGGTCTAGCAGGTTAATATACCACTTTCCTCATCCCCTCTCCTATTGATGGGCGTTTCCAGATTTCTTTTATTGGTTTGTGTTACTGCTGACGTTCTTGTATATGTCTCTTACTGTGTTAGTTATCTATTGCTGTGTAACAATATTGCCAAAAACTTAGCGGCTTAAAATAGCACACATTTATTATCTCACAGTTTCTGCGAGTCGAGAGTCTGGGTATGGCTGAGCTGGGTCTTCTGCTTCAAGTCCTGTTAAGGCTGTGGCCACAGAGCTGTCCTGGGCTGTGGGCTAACCTCAGGGCTTCACCCGGGAAGGATTCGCCTTCAAGCTCGTAGGGTTGTTGGCAGGATTCAGGTCCTTGCAGGTTGTCAGATGGAGGACCTCAGGTTCTAGCTGGCTATCAGCCAGAGGTCGCCCTCAGTTCCTCCCCAGCGTGGTCGATTCCTCAAAGCCAGCAGGGGAGAGAGTCTGCTAGTGTGACAAATGTTACAATCTTATGGAACACAGTCACAGAAGTGACATCCCATCACCCTTGCCACATTCTACTGGTCTGAAGTAAGTGTCCGTCCTGCCCACATTCAAGGGGAGGAGAGTGCCCGCGGGTGTAAGTACCAGGAAGCAGGGAGGGTGGGGTCCACTTTAGAGTCTGTCTGCCTCCTTGTTGCACAAGGGTACGATTTTCCCTTGGGTTTACACCTGGGAGTGGAACTGCTGTGTCCTAGGGAACTCTAGTCCTAATAATGCTCTTGACTTAAAGAATTAAAGACATATCCTTGTGTTTGAAGTATGTCTCTTGTAAACAGCACATAGCAGAATTTCAAAAATAGATCCAGTCTTCAGCCCTTGTTTTTAACTGGTGAGCTCAGTCCATCTACCTTTGCTATAATAAATGACACGCATGGGCCTATTTTATCCTCTTAATTTTTCAGTCTGTGTCTCTTTTACAATGCTTTCTTCTTATCTTCCTTACTTTTAATTTGAATGATACATCTATATCTCCCTAAGTTTGCCTAAGGTGGAAATTGAAGATTCCCGGCTCGCTTCTCCATCCACCCCTATCGTGTTGACATAACCTGGGCTTTTAATCCTGGATTGTTAATAGATGTAATTTCTCTTTTCTTTGGCCTCAGCTAGTTTTTTCTTTTTTAAGCACTGAGAAAGTTTATCAAGGTATTTGATCATCCTTGTTCGCAAAATCACTTGCAGAATCTCCTAGATTTTTCTCTCCCATAGTACTTCAACCAAAACTATTTATAATGCATACCTTTCTGCAGTATATCTTGTGTGCTTGAGAATATTTTTATTTGGGCCTAATAGTTGAATGACAGTTTGGTTGAATATAAGATATTAGATTCTAAATTCTATTTGTTTCAATTCTGTGGAAACATTAATCCATCTTTTTTTGTTTTGCATCTCATATTGCTGCTGTCAATCTGATTCCTATTCTTTTGTATGTGATCTGCTCTTTCAATGATGACTTTCAGAATTAAAAAAAAAATTCTTAAATTTTATTATTATACACCTGGTTGTATGTTTTCCTGATTATAAATATATATATTTTTAATGCAGAAAAATACATTTTCATTGTGTCGTCAAATTTTTCTTCCTCTCCATTTTGTCTCTTTCTTTTATTGGAACTCTAGTTATCTACATGTTTGTACCTCTGTGTCTATCTTCCCTTTTTTCATGTTGTCTATTTCTTTGTCCTTTTCTTTTTCCTTCTGGGATATTTCTTCGATGTGTTCTCCCAATTCACTGATTTGTTCTTCGGCAGTATCAATTCTGCTCTTTATTTCTATTATTATATTTTTGTTACTAATATTTCTGTTTGATTCTTTTTATGTTCTCTTGCTTCTTGTTATTCGCTCTTTCCTGTATCTTTTAACATATTTATCAGGCTGATTAAAAATACTTTGTCCATATGTTTTAATATTTCTGTTTCTGTTGGAATCTGTAATCCAGGAGGTTATTTTCCTTTTGAAATGGCTGTCCTCCTCAAATGTCATGTTATTTTGTTTGGGTGCTCATTTTTTTTCTGGGGCACTGGCTACACAGGCTGGCAGTGCATATGGGGAAAGGCAAACAGACCCTCAGTGAACTCAGGACATATAGGGGTAGATCAACTCCAGGGTCTAGAGTTCTGACACCAGAAAATTACATTCAGTTGCTCCTTATCCCACAAAACAACCTCTCTGGTCAGGTCTTCATCCTTTATGCCCCAGAGAAAAGCAGATTCACGAGAGACTCAGAATTCAGTGGTTCTGAAGCTTGGCTGCACTTTGAAATCACCTGGGAAGTTTCCAAAAGTCCTGATGCCCAGACCACACTCCAGACCAATTTCCTTGTCATCCCTGGAGGTGGCATCCGAGGGGCAGGGCTTCTAAAGCTCCCCAGGCGATTTCAGTGTGCAGCCAAGTCTGAGATGTGTTATCAAAACTAGACCGTCATTCTCCAGCCCTGGCTGTTTGACAGAGAAGGGAAATAATTTCCGGGGGTCAGTTGGTCCTCCTAGTTTTTCTTTTTTTTTTTTTCTGAGGACATCTGCACCAGATCTCTGTCTTGGCAGGGGGGGTGCAGGCACTGTTTGTCACAAGGTGACGAGGAGAAGATTGGGGGAAGCAGGAGCAGAATTCTACCAGTTTTTCTATTTTACCTTCCCACGACTATGCTGGGCTGTGTCCTGGCCCAGGAAAAAGCCACCACTCCACAAACATCTGTCCAGAGTAGCCCCAGTAAGCTCAGGAGCTCCTTGCAACGTTCTCCTCTTTAGTTTTCTATTCTTGTGGAATTGATGGGGATGGGAATCCAGCAGTCACGCTAGTTCAGCATCTTGGCCTGAACAGGAGCTACTCAGGGTATGACCAATGGACCAGAAGTCTCAGCATCACCTGGGAGCTTGTTAGAAATGCAGAGTCTCAGGCCCCACCCTGGACCTACAGATTCAGGATCTGTATTGGAGCAAGATGCCCAGGTAATTCCCCTGCGTATGAAAGTTTGAGAAGCACTGCTTTACAAACACACTTAAATTGAATCAGGCACCTTTATGACCAAGTACCTCACCGTTTGCTTGGCCATGTTGTGCTGATAAAATGTTGATTTTGGTTCTTTGAGTTGAGCGTTCTCTGCCCTAAGCCAGAATTCAACAAGGTTGAGTTTGCCTACGATGCAGATGGATTTTTAAAACAGAATTCTTTAGTTTAAGAAAAACAACGCTCCAGTAGCACCACCTACCTCTAGGTTGTAGCACTCATGGCTGTTGTAATTTTCTCTTCACTGGTGTGAATAGTTGATTGACGCCTGGCTCCTGCGTGATAGTGTAAGCTCCAGAAAGACCAGAGAGGGGTCTCACTTTGTTAGCCCTTGTCTCCCTAAGGGCCAGCACAGCATGTGGCATACAGCAGGTGCTTACTAAATATCAGTCACATGAGAGAAATGACTTGAGCACTTACAGAGATCTACTTAACTGATGGCTGTCTGTTGCATGATTACGCCTGTAAATTGTCTTTTGTTAAGAAATATATATATCTATATAGTTTGGGGAATATGTTCCTTCCATTACGTATATTGTTATTTCTTGTCAGTAATATTAAGTCCAACTGCTTGAATTTTTAGGCAAACATTGAGTACTGAGTAATTTCTTAATTCAATGTCTACATTTTCTTTTCATAAAACAAAACAAAAATGTGGCTTTCAAGGAATTTCACATTTTTCTTGCTATTCTTAGAAAAGAATGAATACATTTATTAAATGATATAAAAAACCAGGAGTGCAGGGGTCGTGGCATGAATCCCGTCTGAAGTGTTTCTGCCGCTGTTCTCCGCTTTCTCACTCCAGTTTAGGCCCAGGGCAGCAGCCCCAACAGTGAATATTAAGTTTACCCTTTCTCCTCTGTCCTCACTGCCAGATTTCCAAAGAGGTGTTGACCGTGAAGGAGTCTGGCCTCTCCTCAGGGAGAGAGAAATGGGAGCGAAGTGGAGGGCTTAAGAAAAGCATCTGACGAAAATCCAGTTTTTTTATAATAGGTGTATCAACATGCATTTAAATAAACACTATTTAATTTGAATATTACATTTTATTGGTAAAGATAAAGCCTGTGCTCATTATACCAGATACTGATGTCTTTTATTTTATAGTCATGGTTCCCAAAAGATATCTGGGTCCCCCAAATATAATCCAGTTTATATAATTCCGAATGGGGTTCCAAGCCTGCTGTCCTGTGTGTCCCCTTTTCTGTTCTTCCCTCAACAAGCCTGATTACACCTACGTAATAACGAGGCGTGCAGCAGCATTAGACAATTAAGACAATTGGGATTTTTAAAAGCTCTTGCTTTGTTTTTCTCTGGAAAACTTGAAATGAAGTATTTTGCTTTAAACTTGGCAAAACTAAAGACCAAAGTGATGTCTCTGATCGGGGAAAGTCTCACTAATAATTGAACACTCTCGGAGAGCCGGTAGCAGAGCATATGCTCATTGCTCATCAGAGGTGATGAAAGATACGCAGAGGGCGAAATCGAGCAACAGAGGGAGAGACCTATGGAAGTGATTTGGTTCTGAGCATTGCTGAGCTTTAGAGCAAAGTAACTTATTTCAAGTTTTTCATAAAATATTGAACTGTGAAATGTAGAAACCATTTGAAAATGTTTAATTTTTAATTCCTAAAATGTGCATTTATCTAACAGATAAATGCAAGCCTTAACGAGATATCTGGGGGCTGAACTTTCAGGTATTTATTTTTTTAAATTATTTTATTTGATCCTATTGGCTTATAACATTGTGTAAATTTCAGGCGTACATTATTGTATTTCGGTTTCTATATAGACGGCATCGTGTTCACCACTGATAGTGAACAGTTTTTATCTGTCACCATACACATGTGCCCCTTTGCCCCTCTCTCCCTCCCCTCACCTCCTTCTCTGGTAACCGCTAATCTGTTTCTCTGTATCTACGTGTTTGTTTGTTGATCTTCCACATATGAGTGAAATCATACGTCTTTGTCTTTGACTTATTTCACTTAGCATAATACCCTCAAGGTCCATCCATGTTGTCACAAATGGCACACTTTTGTCTTTTTTATGGCTGAGTAGTATTCCATTGTGTGTGTGTGTGTGTGTGTGTGTGTATACCACACCTTCTTCATCTGTTTGTCCATTGATGGGCACTTGGTTTGCTTCCATGTTTTGGCTATTGTGAATAACTTTTATTGTTTTTAGTCCCTACATTTCAAAATAGGTTGCAAATTCTTCATTCCATTCATGGAATATAAAAAAAAAAAAAGAAAAAAATGAAAAGAAAGCAAATTATTGAGCTCCAAATGAAAGCATTTCTTTATTTTTTTTCTAGAGAATAATTATTAAACACAATAAAAACCTAGTTGAGTCTCACTTCTACACATCATTAAAGAGTTCTTGAACCAAACGAACAACGCTCTTTTGCTGAAGAGATTGTAAAAATGACTAGGGTGGAAAAAATGGTCGTGCGTTCAAGGAGGACGGCTCACGTCTCCCCTCCTCCCAGTCTTGGCTCACTTTTTTTCTTTGCAGAGTTGGGGAAAACAACCAGATTGAAAAAACTCATTTCACCAGCAGAGGTCACTCTTTCTCCTTTATCGCTCCCAGGAAATGGCTTCTTAGCTCTGATTCCCCTGTCCAAGGAGATGCAGTTTTCAGCTGGAAGCACAGCCAGTGGGCTGGTGGGAATATATGCATCATTCCCACGGGCTGTATCTTCTTACATATACACTGTTTAAGCATATTATCTACCTTGACTCTTAAATGGATAACTTGCATACATACAATAAGAACCTTTAGGTTACGTATAATTATCCTATGCTTTAGTTAATCCACTTCATCAAGAATTATTCACTGCCTGCTGGTGCCAGCTCAAATTCTGCCCAGTTCTGTGAGTCAGGGACCAAAGAGTAGGTTGTCATAACCCCCTGGAGGGAATCAGAGCCCTCAGAGAGAATGCCCTGGAGAGTTTCTGCAGGGGAAAGAAGAAGAATTAAATAGGACGAGGAGAGGAAGTATTGAACATTGACCCAGCACAGAGCCCGGTGCCAGGTACTGGAGGGTAAGCTGGGGAGGTATTCGCCCCAGACCCCGCTTCTGCTTTTTGTTTTGTTTTGGAAACAAAAGCATATGTTTCTAGTTCATTTAAAGACTACCACTGGACTACAGAATGAAGTTCTAAGTGGATTACTCATGAGTGTCCAGAGTACGGGTCAGTCCAGAAGTATAACCTACAGAAGGTCATGTGCTGGGGATGGTTGGGGACACGTCACATGTGTCCGGCCAATCCAAAAATGGATCTTGGGAATTCCTCTTCTCTTCCTCCCTGTATGGGGGAACTAATAGGCGTTTTCTTGGGGTCCCTGGGAAGGTTGGGCTTACTGGTTTTGCAATGATTGATGAAGATATTTTCTAAATGAAACTCGCTCCCTTTTTTTTCCCTGTAAATTAAAGTTTTTGTTGGCATTTTAGAAGTCTAAAAATGCAGTGGCTTTGGGGATTCCCTGGGGCTGCTGCTCTCCCCTTGGGCTCCAGAGAGCACAACTGCAGGGGACAGGGGGTGACATAGAGCTTCCTAAAGAACAGACGCTGCGCTTTCCCCTTCCCGGAAGTGGGGTCGTTGAATGACCGTGACGGTGGACCTCTGTTAATGCATGTGAGGTGACGCATCCCAGAGAGAAAAATCTGCCTGTGTCCTGGACCTCACCCCCTGGGGTCCTCCTCTTTCTGCTCACTGGGCCTCTGGCTCTCCTGGCTGGTGTTGTGCCGGTCACCTCTACCTGCCCTCCCGGCATGCCTTGCAGAAGTATACTAGAGCCAACTGGGGCTGGCTTGCCAGAGACTGTGGATAAATAGGCGGGAATTTTGCAAGGTGATTTTTACACCATTGGTAGCTTGAAATCAGCCTTGGTGGGAATATTTACAACCCAGAAATTGGCAAACACTAGAAGTCAAGCCCCACCCCCTGCCGGTTTACCAGTAGGCCACAACACTTGTGCCCCTCTTAGTACCAATGGAAACATACCCACATCACCTTATTTTAACAGTGACACACTTTGGAATTTTTTTGGTGCAAATATTTACTAGGAAAAACAGAGAACACTAGCCTGACTTCCTTCTCCTCCTCCTTCAAAAGCTTTGAAACAAAAGGTTTTTTTTTTTTTTCATCAGGTACAGATTTCTGCTCTTAATTTTAACCAGAGTTTGTTCAAAAGACAAGCAAGTTGTCCCAGCTTTCAGGCATGGTCTGAGTCCTTTCTTTCAGCTCACACTAGCCAAAATCTCCTTTTAAAATCCCCCATTTTCCTCTTCCTGCCTCCTCTGGCTTCCTGATGGTAACTATCCCCTGACATTGTCCCCACCCCATGGCATCAGACTCTTTGTGCATCCTTTTTGGCTCAAGAAGCCATTTCAGATCTGCAGACCCACCTGGGCTGCCCATCCTCCTCTGGTTTATTTGTGAGCGACAATGGCAGCATCATCCTCTTATTTCTTAATGGGTCAAATCTGGACCCCACGCGTTGCACCTGGTCTACTGCTGAGCAACATTCAAGAGGGAGAGGAAGGCGTTCTTCCCCTGCCTTCCTCGTCCCGCTCATGAGTGCTGGTCCTCCCACTTGGAAAAAGGTACAGCTATGTAGGTCTAGAGGCTGCATGTTAGAAGAAAGGATGTGGATTCTAGAACTCATGGACGAGACATATTGTGAGGCGATTGCCCCACTCCTGCTGGGGACATTGTCATATCTGCTGCCATAAAGCAGTGCTTAGAAGAATAGTTAATCCCCATTTGTTGGCTGACCCGGTTTATCCCCCTCCCTCAGGCAGAAACATATTAGTCATTCAAGCTGCCATGACAAGGGACCACAGACTGGATGGCGTTAGCAATAAACGTTTATTTTCTCAGACTTTCTGGAGGCTAGAAGTCCAAGATCAAGGTTCTGGAAAATTCAGTTTCTGGTGGAACCTCTGTTCCTGAATGTAGACAGCCACTTTCTCACTTGTGTCCTTACGTGGCCTCTTTTCTGTGCATACAAGCACAGAAATCTCTGGTGCTTCTTCCTCGTCTTATAAGGACATGATAAGGTTAGGGCCCCACGCTTATGACCTCATTTAACCTTAATTACCTTCTCATAGGCCTTGTCTCCAAATACAGTCCCATTGCAGCTTAGGGTTGCAACATACAAATTTTAGGGGCACATAATTCAGTTCATAACAAATGGGAACTGATTCTGTTTTAAAAATATTTACAGAAAAGAGAAATGTCCTCGCAATCTTTAATTCCCTCTTTCAGATTGAACAACTCTCTCTTCAGGCAAGCCTTCCACGTGGTCTAAATCCTGCTCGACGCAGGGCGAAGCCATGTTTTCTCCTGGCCCCTGTGGGGAGGGCGGAGAGCAGATCCTAATTCTCTGCACCTCTGGCTTCCATTGGAGCATCTATACTTACCCCTTGAAATTTCTCCACTCAAAATTAATTTTTATTCATTTATATTTAAATAATAAACATGTGCCATAATTTAAGGAGATATACACATAGCCAAGCCAAAAAAACAGCGACGGGGTTTTATGACTCTCAAAAATGAGAACTTTTATTCCTTAAAAACCCTAATAACATAGTGGGTTTGAAAATGACCCTTCTATTATCCCTTATTCCTCTCGTCTTCTCCAGCGAATTCCTTCTCCAATCCTGTTTCTTTCGCTAGCTGTCGAGGACATACAATAAATTTGAGTGGAAGTCAGGCAACGTACCTAACTGTTTACTCCTCAGTTTTATTTGTTTTCCCTTCATAAATTTGAGTGTTGTGGCTTTTTCTTGGTGGGGGAAGTTCTTGTGTTTGTCAGATGGGTTTGGGGGCGGGAGAACAGCCATGGGAGCCGGTGAATGTTAGTGGTGAGAGAGTGGCATTGGGAAAAGAGTTGTCTGAGGCTCAGTACATGCTACTCTTCTGTGCATGTTTGCTTTTAATGGGAAACTTCTGGAAGCAAGATGCTGGAATGCAAAGAAACTGAGTGCCTCTGATGAGCATTTCAGGCAGGTCTATGAGTGAGATATTTGTTGGGTGTGTAGGGACTTTCTTCAAATCACACCATCTAGACAAGCATCTGCCTCTCCCCAACTCATGACAGAGTGGCCCAGAGAGCTGGGGGCTGGGGAGGGCGCAGGCCCAAGACTCAGCCATGGAGACGTGTTGGAGGTATGACTGTGTTTGTGACACACACACACACATTCCCTAGTGTCTGAATGGGTTATAGTTGGATTTGGGACTACTCTGCCCACGCGTGGCCCCAGGTGCACGGGCTTGAAAGGAGCTGGACCTGGGCCATGTCAGGGGTGGGGCTGGCAGTTGGCAATGTAGGGTGTAGGCTCCCTTCCCCCAGCGGAACCCTGAATCTCAGGACTTCAGAGCTGGCAGGCACCTTAGAAGCCCAGCGAGCATAAGCCTTTCATTTCACAGATAAAGTCACTGAGGCCCCAGAGGGCTCCACCCTCTTTCTGGGCTTGTCAGAGGCACTTAAGAAATACATGTTGACTTGACATGACCCACTGTGAAACAGGCGTAACAAAACTCCCCACATGGCAGCTGGATGAGGCTGCCAGCAGCTGGGAATGATTCTCCCTCTGTTGGTTAAGCTAAATGGTCGGGGGGGAGCAGAGGGGCATTGTGGGAAGATGGGATGGTACAACCTGGGGGGAGGTGGAAAGCTTCCCTTTACAAATACACTGAGTTTAACAGAGTGTCAGAGCTGGAAGGGACCTTATAAATCATTAAGCTCAACCCCCTCAGGTCACACATGAATAAACTGAGGCCCCGAGAGGGGAACCGAATTGGCTGGTGAGTTGCTGGCAGAACTGGGCTTTGAACCCAGCAAGCCAGCTCCCGATGGAGGTTCTCCTCGTGGTGCCATGGGAGCCTCTGTCAGCAGCACGTCGCAAACCTGAGGTTGACTGAATTGTCTGGATGCAGAGAATATATGAGAGTAACGGAAGGGAGGCGCATGGAGGCGGTGAGCAGGCAGAGACGTGGAGCTGGAGCAGCCTGCCTTTCTTTTACGCCGCCATTTTGTGACTTAAGATGGAGCAAGAGTTATTGTCCCACCAGTGAAACAGAACCGCATAAATTAAACCTGCAATGAACTGTCTGCTGAAGGTGTGAACAAGGCCGATAAATCCCTAGGAGCTTAAGAAACATCTGCTCCTTACCTCGAAGGCAGAAACTTTACCATAAAGCAGACAAAGCCAGGACTGGAATCTTTCACTTTGTCTGAAGGAATAAAGAGGGGGCCCAACCTTCAGGTAAACTCCAGAACTGAGGGAGATTTCGTGCCCCATCTGCTAGCTTCTCCCTTTCTCTTGTATTAGACTGGAATTTTTCCACTTCTGCCGTGCCCATCCCGGTTCTTCAGCAACCTTGTGCTGTTATGCAGTCACAGAAGGGGATCTTGACCTGGTCAGGGTACTTTGTGCTGAGTCTCAGCGGTGGATGGGTAAATTTGAGGCAGAGGAAGTGATGACAAGAAGGCTGCCAGGCAAGACAGGAATCACGAGTTGGGGCAGGTCACCAGGCCCTGGTTAGAATCCCTGGTCAGAGGTCAGAGTCTGAGGGTGGGTGTGGTGGCCTGGTGAGGGGGGATGGGCAAATAGCCCCCCAGAATTGAGGTCAAGAATCCAGGAAATCGGAATTGGATGACTAATGTAATATGAGGAATCTTGGAATCCAAGGTATATGAGGAAGCACCATGATTTACATAACATGTGAGATGCTGATTTCCAGCAAGAAGAAATGGTCTTAAACACAAGAATAGTAGATAAGTGACATCTTGCTTGCCAACTGAAGAATGGTGGCCACTTGAAGTGTGATGTTTAGGAGGGTCGGAATGCCTGGCTGGGTGAAAGGTGCTGTGTCCATTGGTGATGTCTACTATGGACAAGTCAAAGAAGAGACTGCCTGGTGTCTCATAGTTCCCATTCTTACTTTAATTGATGGTCTCTCCTAATAGTCCTTAGTCCTCCTAACCCTGGTTTGCAGCTTATGCCTATGTGCCCTGTCCACCCATAATCTTTCAGTGTCTTGAATAGGGGCTACGCTTCTGGCCCAAGTCCTAGAAATGCCCTAGAGATGAGCATCCTCTTTTAATTTACCCCCTGGAATGGAGCCTAAGACTTCCTCTCTTCATATACTATTAGTTTCAGTAGCAAAGGGTATCGCATGTATGCCCTTTAGATAAAAAACAATAGGTAGTTTCAAATCTTAGAGGCTGTGCTTGGACGGAGGCCACCATCTTTGTTCCATGGCCATGGGGTCCTATCTCTATGTTCTCAGAGGAGCCTGAGCAGCCTGGGAGTCTAGTGGATGATGATTAGTGAGGAAGCAAGGTGTCCACACATGATCCTTGCTCTGCCTCGGGATAAGCTCTTACTTCTCCAGACTGATAAGGAATGAATATTTAATAAGCAGTTGGTAAGTGAAATAGATTCTCCTGGGCACAGCATACCATCACAAGGCAAGTATGACCCAGTCCCTCCCCTCCAGGGACTTCCACTCTGGGGAACAGATGTGGCAGAGGGGTGAGGGAGGACAGCCAGAATTATTTAGTCAATAATAACTGAAGGGGCGATGCAGTGGACTATTTAGTCCTTTGGTCAAAGTCATATGGATACAGTTGTGCTTGGTTGGGGAGGGGGTGGGGACAGGGAGGGAGAAATCCATATTTCTTCTCCTTTCAATTCATCTGCACACATGAGACTGATCAGAGTTGCCACTTTGAACTTTTTGGTATTTCTCCAGGGGCATGTGTCAAAATCCACTCATCAAGGAAAGAGTGTGGTAGAGGTAAGCACCTGGGGTTCAACGTGGGTGTTTCTCTAATTGCGTCATAGCACAACTTTGGGCAAATTACTTGATCTCTTTGAACTTCAGTTTCTTCCTCTTTTTTTAATCTGTGAGGTGGGGTGATAGTGTCTGCCTTACCATCTAATAGGATTAAAAAAACATTAACATGTGTGAAAGCAATTTATAAATTCTAAAGCCCTATAAAAATGCAAAGGTTTATTATTATGACATTAAACATGAATAATTATTAGGTACAAAATGCATACCTATTGTATTAAAATTTGAAAATGGGACCTCTTTTGAATGGGATAGTCACTCCATATTTTATTTAACCAATCTAGAATCCATAGTAGCCTTCTCTTCTCCCACTCTTCCATGATGCTGAGCTCCCAGTCAATAGTGAAAACCCTTAAGGTGTTTTAGCAAAGGTGGATAAGTTTCGCCCTCGCCCTCCATGGGCTGGTTGCTCTGTGGAGAGAAGGGGCTTGCATTTAAGAGGAATGACCAAGTGAGGGGTGCCCTCTTGGATTAAAAACTTGAGCAGAGTCAACTCTGCTTGGTCTCTTGGTTAGCTCTTGTTAACCAACTGGGCCAACTGGACAAATGAATGACAGGTGATGCTGGGATGAGAACTGAGGTTGGAGCTTGCTCTATTCTAGCACCTAACTCAACTTCCTGCTAGCTTTTCCTGGACTCAGTTTTTGTTGCTAGCAGACATTGCGCTGGCGAGTTTCACTGCAACTTCTGTTCAGCTCATTTGAGCAAAAGAAGGTGGTGTCCCGTTTGAGTTCAAGGTGCTCCAATTTGGAGCAAGTGCGCTTTGAGCTCAGGAGAACAAATGCTATCCTGGCTACTTGTTTTCACTTTCAATTTCTATAGTTAGGAGGTTAAAAAAAAAAAAGATTTCAAATGTCATTTGCTGTAATGATTAGCTCCAGTGAGGGATTCTATCTACGGTTATTTGCTTCAAAGCTTTAATTGGCTGAAGCTTGTATATTTGATCATTAACAAAATGGTTTCCTTTTTTCTACCATGTTAATAATCTTGTTTAATGGAAATGCAGCTTTGATTTCTTCCTGGGCTAGGTTGCTATTTTTCTGGCACTGAGAAGTGTTGGTTTAAGATTTTGCCACATAGGAGACATGGCCACATTCCATCTTGGAAATCTCCAAGGTTGGGACTGCTTAAAAAGATGGGACGGGAAGGAATCTTCTTGGCCCAGCTGCAGGAAGCAGTCTGTTTAGATCAAAACGAAGCCACGAGGGTGGCTTATGTGGAAACTTTATACCTGTCCCACATATTTTAGACACTTCTGAAAAAACAAACAGCTCCAGATTTGCAATTACAGGGTCAAAAAGTCACATGTTGGCCCCAGTGCCAATTTAGTTAACTGAGTCTTCAAGCAGGCAGCTCTGATGTTGTTAAGCAAGGGTATGTTGTGGCCGTTTAACCAATCTCTGCACCTGGAAAAAATAAAAACTGCAACGAGAAAGAAAGCAAAGTGAATTTGAAACCAGAGTGTGCTATAGTGATGGTGTTCCGATTCTGAGCTCCTGAACTGTCTTTACCTTCCGGGCTTGGAGGGGTATTTGCAAATCTTGTATCTTTATGGGCAGAATCTCCTTAGTCCATATCTCAGGGGCTTAACATTGTGCCACACCCTGTATGGACCCGGATTTCTGAAACTATATTCTCATGAAAAGTGGCCCATTGACCATGTCATCTTTTTCTTCCTCCTGTGGCTTAAGCCAGCTGGGTCATCTTCTGAAATTCAATATGCCCCCCCTCTTTTTTTCAGATATGTCAGTGCACAAAAGAGGCTCATGAAAAGAAACAGCTGCACTGATACCAGCAGGAGCTGCTGCACCTGCATGGAGTTGGGTGACTAAGGATTTGTCAGGGAAAGGAATATCGTGGAACATCGGGACTCTAAAGCCAGAGGGATGGATGGCTCCGGGGGTGGCAAATTGGATACCCCACTGCTCACCTGGAGGTCACAGGATCACACCTGACTTGCATTAGTCAAAAGGATTCCAGGGTGAAGGTTAGTTGGTCCTTTACGAATGAAATGATTAGCTGGCTGTAACAGTTCCTCATAAACAGATTGTCCATATCGATGACATCTATTCAGTGAGCAGTGAACAAGTGGCATCTCTGTAGTCCTCATGCAGGAGGAGGCACGACTAATGAGACTTAGAAGAATCCTGTTAAGCTGTGTCCTCATGTAGCAGTGAGTGAGTTGGGAGCCACTGGAGGGTTTTGAGCAGAAGAGTGACATGATCTGACATATGTTTAATAGACTCACTCTGACTACTATGTTGGGGATAGACTGTAGAGGGGCAAGGTAAAGCAATCAAGATAAAAAGTGATGGTGACTTGGACTATTGGGGTATTGCTACGAGTGATGAGAAGCTGTGGGATTCTGAGTATATTTTGAAGGTAGATTCAGAGTGTGAAAGAAAGGGAGTAAAGGATGCCCCTGAGGTTTTTGGCATGAGCAGCTGGAAAGGCTGAGTTTCTCAGCCACTGGGTTGGGGAAGGCTTTACAGAAGAACAGATGTTGGGGTGGGAGAGTATCAAGGTATCAGTAATTGTTGCCTCTGTTAGATGTCCAAATGGAGATGATGAGTAGGCGTTTGGATCTATGAGTCTCAAGTTCAGAGAGAGGTTCCAGTTGGAGGTAGAAATCTGGGAGTCATCAGTGAGTGATTGAGATCTGCTGGGACTGAACGAGATGACCAGGGGAGTGGCGCATGTAGAGAAGAGAAGATGCCCACATGCTGAGCCTTGGGCCCTCCAGTAGGAGGAGGTTGGGGAGATCAGGAGAAGAACATGAAGGAGAATGAGACAGAATGGCCAAGACTGGCGGAAAACTAGGAGAGTGCAGGGACCTGAAAACCAGGTGAGCAAAGGAGGAGGAAGGGAGCAGCCACGTCCAATGATATGCAGGGTGAGCACTGGGCCTCGACAGTGGGATTTAGCTGCATGGATGTCACTGATGACTTTGACAAGAGTGATTTTGGTGGAATGATGAGGATCATCACATGATTGGAAAATACAAGAGAATGAGAGGAGAGAACTTGGTAAAGGAGTACTGACGACTCTTACAAGGGGTTTTATTATGTAATGGAGTGGAGAAATGGGGTGGTTATTAGAGGGAAAGTAGAGTGAGGAAAGGTTTCTTTTTTTTTTTTTAATATGAGAGAAATGGCACATTGACGGGAATAACACAGTAGAGAAGGAAAATTTTGATAAAGTAGGAGAGAGAGGGGGGGGATTGTTGGAGCCATGTCCTTGAGTGGGAGTGGGTGGGATCCAAGGAACAGGTGGAGGCTGGACTTCTCCAGGAGCAGGGATGGTCCCTCCGTAGTAAGAGGGGAAGACAGTTGATGGGAGCAGATGCGGGGGTGTGGGTAGAAATGGAGGTGGGAGACTGTGGCGGTTCTCTTCTGAGTGTTTCTATCTTGTCAGTGAGGTAGGAAGCAAGGTTAGCAGCTGAGAGCGGGGATGGGAGAGGAGATGCGGGAGGCCGAGGAGAGAGGATGGTTATCCCGGAGGGTGGCAGGGCGAGTGGACGAGACAATGAGATGTGATGGCAGGCAGCATGAGGACCCAGGTGAGGTCATGAAAATGACTGAAGACTAGTGGGTGCTGGTTGTATGATCTTCTCCAGCCAGATTCAGCTGTGGTGCAGTACAGGGTGGAGAGTTGGATTCCAGGGGTCACCAAGGTTCTACAAAGCAAGAGAGGGACACTTTGAAGATTTCTCTTCTTTTTCATTAAAAAAATCATGGTTACAGACTTGCTAGGCTGATTTAACAAACTGTTAATGAGTTGTGACCCACAGTTTGGAAATCACTGATCTAAATGGCATACTTATTTTATTTTTTTTCTCCTTGGCTTCTTAATGTAGAGACATAGTCTCATCGAGGATTTCTCTGAAAATCCACCAGGCATTTGTTGAGTCCCCATGAGGTGCCTAGTACGGTTTTCAGTGCCCTGGCGGGAGATAGATAAGACATAGTTCCTGCCTTCAGGGTGATGAGTTGGTGAGGCTGTGAGTCAGGAGTGGGCTGGTAGACGCTGGAGCTGCCCCTCCCTCGTTCAGCACCTCGGTCAGATTTTACTGCTCAAAGATGGCACCACACCGTAGTGTGCTACTACCTAAACAATTGAATGGACGCTGAACGCCAGCCACCACCGATGTCCACCTTCATGTCAATCTGAGAACACCTGCTTGCCTCATATGGTCAGATCACCTGACCCTAAGGCTGTCACCTCTTTTAACCTGAGCAGTAAACTCTATTAATGCATCCTAAGGTAGTGCCAACCTTTCAGGGAACCTTGGCAAACTCTTGGCTCACGCTGAACTTATGGTCAAATTCTACCCTCTGAGACTTAAAAAAAAAATCTTAGTTCTTATCAATTTTTTAATTATATATCTAATTTTTTTTAGAAGGGGGCAATGTGGGGTAAACTAAATGCCCTTCTGTTGGAGGTTGGGGACTGTGTGTTTTGGAGTTGTACACACACTCATGCTGAGTGGGGATAAAGTCAGGGAGCTGGTGGCCTCACATTGTAGTTCATCTCAGAACATCTGGCCCTGCACGAAACTGGCAAGAGTCTTTGATGCAAAGGGAAAAATACTTAATTTCTTCATCTTTTTGTTCTATTTTTGGTCTTTGAATCAAAGGGGAAATGAGTTAGGACAAAGGTGCTGTGTTCTACCCCATCTGCCGATCGTATTTTAATTCGCTGTACAAGGAGTTCATTTCTCTCTGTGATGCTCAGTGTGTATGGTCCCAGCCCGGCACGTGCTTTCTGTGTATGCTTTGGATGCTTTGTGCTAACATCCGTGCCACTGATTCTGTTGGGCTTGCCTTTCTGGGCAACAGTTAAACCAGCAGGAGACCACTTGTGTGCAATTTGTTGGAATGAAATCTACATTTTGGGATTAGATTACTTAGTAGTGTCATTTTGAGTTGAGGCGACCTTGTGGGTGGTCTCCAATAAACTCTGCACGTACAGCCAGTGTCAGCCCTGATTATGTCCGAGGCCGCTTGTAATGACTGCACAGCTTGGTATTTACAAGAACAAAACAGCTTCCCTTAACTTCTCAGGGAATCCAGGGACATGGACGGACCCCCACAAAAGGGAGGCAAAAGGGAGGCCCCACTGTGGGGCCATTCTTGACGGGGTGCCACTGAACTTTCTTTCCTCTCTGGAGATTAGGATCACAGCCACAGATGTCACTTGGGGCTCGCCAATTAGGACATTTGTCTTTAACGATGCCTGAAGGAGCTGTTTTATCTTAGAACGGACAAGGACTAAAGGATTAGTTGAGGAGGACGGATTAGCGGCGTGAACTGTGTGGTTGGCTGAAGCATGAATATATATACTGTAAATAACAAACAATGTTCCGGGACCACCTCTGTGTCATCCTGGTGGTAGCAATTCTTGGGGGGCAGTGGTTCTCAGTGAAGGGTGATTTGGCCCTCCAGGGGATGTTTGGCAATGTCTGGAGACATTTTTGTTGTCACACCTAGGAGGGTGCTGCCGCATCTAGTGGGTAAAGGCCAGGGATGCTGTTAACCATCTTATAATGCACAGACTGCTCCCCCATCCTCCTCCAATAAAGAATTGTTGCGCCCCAAACGTTAGTAGCGCCTCAGTAGTGCCGAGGTTGAGAGACCCTGCCCCAGGGTACCTACCGGTGAACCGTTAACCTGGGGCGGTGGGCGTAATGCACTCTTGCCCTTTCTAGTCCTCTTCTTTTTTACCCTCAACATCCTCTGCTCCACTTTGACTCCCTCTGCATCCCTGCTTGCCTGAAACCCTCATGGGACCGGAGCTAAAATCTTACAGTCACATGGTGGAGAGAGCGTCAGCACAGAGCTAGATGGTTCTAGGTTAAGTCCCAGCCTGACGCCTTCAGCTTGTGTGATTTTGGGGGCAAATTACTCAATCTCTGAGCCTCAATTTAAAAAACCTGAAACAATGGGACTGCAGTCTTTACCTTACTGGATGGTAGTGACCGATGACATTTTTGCATATATATCAGGTAGTAGATACTTCATAACATTTTTATCATTGCGCATCCTTGCTTGCAATTTACTAAAGTTCACTTTTTCCACCTTTAAAACATTATCCCAGCAATTTCTTTTTATTGTAGAAAATTTACAAAAAGATAAGCAAGCAGGAAGAAAACTAAATCACCTGTATTCTTGTGCTTTGGAGATAAACACTGAATGCTTTTTGTATATGTATTTCTAGACCTTTTCTGTGTGTGTGTGTGTGTGTGGATGTGTGTTCGTGCTGTGTATACTGTCAAGTGACCAGCTTTTTAGACTTAATGATGGATAAGGAACATCTCTCCATGTCAATAAATATAGATCTACATCATCGTTTTAAAAAACTGCCTGGTATTTTATCGTATCAATGAATCATGATTTAGTCAATCAATCTCTTACATTTGTGGACATTTAGATGGTTAAGCTTAGTCTTCAAAGCCCAGAGAATATCTTCTCTAGGTTGTGCGGAGTTCGTGGTTTGTGGTTCTAGAAAGCCAGCCCTTTCTGTGCCCACTTGCTACCGTATGGACATCCCAGGTAGTTAATTCAGGAGGAGAGCACAGGATACATGTTCTCTGCTGCCATTCTTCCTGGGCGGCCTGTTCCCGCTGTGTGGGGGAGATAGTGGAGTGAGTGCTCTTTTCTGTTTATGGCACAGCACAATATAGTGTTCAGAGCTCAGCCTCTGGTGTCAGGCTGCCCAGGTTCAAATCCTAGCTCCCCTGCTTGGGTACATAACCTCACCTGCCTAAGCAGCAGTTTCCACATCTGTACAATGGTGATACCAACTGTGCCTGCATCACAGAGTTGTTCCGAGAATCAAACGAGGCAGGATGCGTCAGGCACACAATGCAAGGTCTGGGATACAGTAACTACTCCATACGTTTTAACTTGTATCGGGCAGGAGCGAGTGCCTGACAGGCTGCCTGCTTCCTGGAAGCCTTCCTCCCATTACCCAGAAATCCATGCTGCTCCGTGTAAATTCCTCTCTGACACTAAGTGTCCCCACCTGTCACCCCAGGAGCAGCAGCAGCTGGAGCTGAAAGATCTCTCCTGCTGCCCTAAGGGTGTTTTGCTTTTCACTGCTGTGTAGTAGTTTTCTGTGGCCACTGTAACAAGTAACCATAAACATAGTGGCTTAACATAACACAAATATACTGTTTCACAGTTCCGGAGGCCAGAAGTCCAAACTCGGTTTTGCTGGGCTAAAATCAATATATTGGCAGGGCTGCATTCCTTCCAGAGGCTATAGGGGAAAACCCATTTTCTTGCCCTTTTCTAGCTTCTAGAAGCTGCCCACATTCCTTGGCTCGTGGCCTCGCATCCCTCTGACTTCTGTTCCCGTTGTCACATCTCTGACCCTCCTGCCTCACTCTTACCAGGACACTTGTGATTACACTGGGCCCACCGGATAATCCCAGATAATTTCCCCATTTCAATGTCTGTTACCTTAATCACGTCTGTAAACTCCCTCCGCCGTGGAAGGTGGCATGGTCACAGGTGGTGGGAATCAGGAGGAGGGCATCTTTGCGAGGCTGTTACTCAGCCTGCCATGTGCCTTTTGTCGGCTACTTTCATGACTCATGTTTTGAACTCAGACATTGCTGGTAGCTCAGGCTCTGGGTATACCTGACAGGTGTGCAGCACACCTGATCGGTATCTGAGTGCTGGCATCCTCATCCTGGACCAACTTTAGCATCTGAGCAGTGCCTCTGCTGCAGGCCATGGGTGGGCACAAGAGAAAACTTCTCCAAGAGTGGTCAGATGCCTGGGCACTGGGCTTGTCCTGTCCCTCAGCTTCTCTCCTTGACCCCCATGGTGCCTGGTTGTTTCAGAGTCCCTCTGGTTCATGCTGTGCTGGCTGTCACACAATTCCTCTTGCTAGGGCCTGCCGGCACTCCTGTCCCCTTGGCTAGGCTCCCACTGGCCTGGAACAAGCCTTCCACTCTTCTCCCTCCCTTCACACTGCCTGGCTTGGAGCGCCCCACACTCCTCCTCCCCAGGGTGAATTCCCAGCCTTCTTCCTTCAGGCTGCCTTGTTCTCCAAAGTGTAATTAGGGGAGCCCTCTCACCGTCATAGGTTCACCCTGTCTCCTGGACCGGAAGTGCGCCCAACAGTCATTCTTCCTTGACTTTATCCAGCCTGTGGTCCCCTCTGCCCAGCTCTGAATCTTCTACGTGTTCAGTGTGGCCCCTCCACCGCCTTGCTAGTCCCCAGGTGCTAAGACCCGAGGCTCAGGCAGGGCAGTGTGGCACTCATGCTATAACTGGACCACTGGAGGTGGGCGATCTGAAAGCGGGTGTACAGGTGTCCCCCCAACATGATGTTGGGGTGGTTGGCTGGCGAGATCCCATGGCTGGTGCAATCCTTCCCTTGGCATCTCCTTGCCACAAATCCTCTTAGACAACCTTCTGGGATGTGACCTTAGGTGAATGGGTCCCATTCAGGGTCCTTCCTGCTAGTTCTCTCAGTTCCCACCCATACCCAGCAGAAAGCCCTTCTTGTTGTTTTCCTGCCACCATGATCCTCAAGGGCCAGTTAGGGAGGATGGAATCGCCCTTTAGATTACAGCCCCAAACCCTTAGGAACAGAAAGCTTGGCTTTCCCAAGCTGGACCTAGTTAGTTTCTTAGGAGCATATGCTCTATTTTTTAAGCAGCAAGAAAACAAGTTGCAGTTTGATACAAAACGCAGGTTGACTACTCCTGTCCTTCTGTAGAGATCCTACTTTCTCAGCCTCAGGCAAGAGAGAATGACTGCCTATCCTCTCCCCCTTCCACCCATTCTTAAGTCTGTTTTTTATTTGAGGTTTTCACCATTTTCTCAGTGTTACAGAACCATTAGCTGAATATAAAGAGAAAAAATTCACCCATGATACCGCTGTCATCCCTGACAAATTAAACTATTTTTATTTTTTCCATGTTCCCTTCCAGTTTTTGTCCCCATGAACATATAATTTAAATAGTTGTAATCATAGTGTAGCTATCATTTTGTGTTCTGCATTTTCCACTTAGCATTAATTATATCATAAGCATTTTTTCCATGTTGCTGCAAAGTCATTGTAATTATCGTTTTTAGTGACTGCAGGAGAATTCATCAAGGGGGGAGCAGAGTCTTTAACCCTTGTTCTGTTGTGGGGCCGTTTGTGACGCCTTCACGTTCTGTTTCTCCTTCAAGGTTGACCTTGATGTCATGTCCCTCTGCTGTCCTCCGGGAAGGGAGGCAGGGTGCGGAGGCCAGCAGGGCGGGGATGGGGAGCAGGAGGAGGAGAAAAACAACGCTAGCAAAAGCACGCAGGGGGAGCTGAAGGAAGCCTCACAGTTAAGACTCCTGAAGACAAGAAAGAGCTGGAAGGAAGCCTGGCCTTGTTAATCCCCTTCCCTAATGGCTATTTTTGAGAATGACTTTTTCATTTACCTTTGGGAATGACTCTCAATGCCTAGAGGAAAGGCGGCTGTAGGGAACTGATCAAGAAAAACTTAACCTATCAGTTTTAACTTCCCTGGCCATCAAAATCAACTCCCAGATGCTCTTCTGAATTCTAAAAATGTAGATAGAATTTTTGCTCATCAAATATTTAGTGCTGATTAAAGCTAACGCGGTAACTTGAGAGGATTTCAACTCTGACAGTGTTTCTTAAAGTTCCACGTGCTCTTGGCCCACAAGATCCTCTATAAAACAAGGGTTCCTTGACAAACCTGTTTGGGAAACAGTGATGATACATGCTAAATCCCCTTCTTCGACATTCACGATGCCCATTCATACATTCAGTGCTCTGAGAAGTCCTGCAGAAGAAAAACTGCTTAACTTTGGTTGACCTGGTGTTTCCCAAGGCCATGGGATGCTTTGTCATATGGTACCTCCACCAGTCAGAGTCTACTCAGGAAGAGACAAACAAGTTAGGTAATTTAGAGAGGAGTGACTACAGAGATCTAGTTTAAGCGTGGAGAGAGCTGAAAGAGCCAAAATGGTGTTGTAACCCAGAGATTCACAATTGTAGGAAGTAGCTGCAACCCCAAAGGGCGGATGTAGGACACATTTGTTTCTGTGATCGTGGGGGTAACCCACAGGGCGCTGAGACCAGCATGGGGGGCTGGGGGCATGGTGGGATGCAGAAGGTGGTGGGACTAGTGGGGAGGAGATAAGCCCTGGTGCTGGGATGACGAAGTGGCTTGAGCTGTGAGTTCTGGGTCTGTGGAAGGACCTGGGGGCCCACTGCTGTCTCCTGGAGGGTGTCACCCTCTGTGATAGGCAGAATGCTGGTCCCTATGATCTCTGCCTCCTGGTGTCACACCCGTGAATATGTCACATGGTGAAAGTGGCTTTGCAAATGTCATTAAGATAACTAATCAGCTGATTTTATGACAAGGATCTTATCCCGGTTACCTGGGCTGGACCCAGTGTAATGTCATGAACCCTTAAAAGTAGAAGGGGAGGTCAGAATGGGAAGTCAGAGAAATTAGAAGCATGAGAGCGTTCGGTGTGCCATCGCAGGCTTTGAAGATGGAAGGGACCATGAGCCAAGGAATGCAGGCAGCCTCTTGAAGCTGAGAACAACCTTGGCTGACAGCCAGCAACGAAACCTCAGGGAACTCAGTCCTACAACCTCACGAAACTGAATTTGCCAGCAACCTTAAAGAGCTGGAAGTGGATTCTTTTGCAGAGCCTGCAGAGCCAACCAGCACCTTGATTTTGGCCTTGTGGGACCCTAAGCAGAGAGCCCAGCCAGGCCTACTGGACTTCTAACCCATGGAATAGTGAGATGATAAATGAGTGTTGTTTTAAACCACTAAGTTCGTGGTAAATTGTTACAGCAGCAACGGAAAGTTAATACACAATCCTGTCTTGGAACCCCTGCCATTTCCTCACATTTGCAGAATCTAGCAGGAAGCCCATTGGCAAGGGGGTGTGGGAAATGTGGTTTGTGGGCTCTGAGCCCCTCCATAATTCAGCACAGAAAGGCGGGAGTGAAGGCTGAATGCGTATACTTGAGTCTCCAGCGCACCATCTGTTAATATTCAGTGGATGAATATTAGGAAACCACTCCGGGGAATTCTGACTTATGGTAGAGTTAGACTTTGGAAATGGCTACTTTGGGACTTCCCATAAAATGGATGAAGATGGTATACATTCATGCCAACGTTATGAGACTGCCAAAGGGTTGCAGTAGGGTGTCATGGAGAGAACCCTACAGGCTGGAGGTCAGGTGCCAGCTCTGTGCTCTCTCCTTGGGTGGCTTTGAATGGCTCCCCTTCCCACGGCCTCTGCTTCTGCTTGTGGAGTAAAGGGAGCTGACTAAAGGCACCCTTCAGGTCCTTTCAAGCTTTAAGGTTCTCCGACTTGGAGGATAATTTCACTCCTCTAAATGACTGTGGCTTCTGTTTAAATGGTTGTAGTCATATTTATGATTGATTTGATGCTGACTTCTTGATTAGCAACAGAACTCCCAGTCATGAGATTGTTGCTAAGGGAGATTATGATTCAGTTTGCAGTTAACTGCTCACCAACGTGGGAAAAATGGATAGATTCAATAATGACAATCTTTGGCTCCTAGTAAATCGAGGAGCCTCCATTGTGGGCATAAGATTGATTTTCATTGCTAGAATGATTGGTATTACTCTGCACCGGTTGCTGTGGGGGAGATTAGAGCAATGAACTGTATAACCCCTGGCTTCAGGGAGCTTCTAATCCAGCCAAGGAGACAAGATGGACACGAGGAAATGATTGGACAGTGATGGGAATGAATAGAACAATGTCTTAAATGACAACGCAGGTTTATGTCAACTTTCTGTTAGTGCACGGGGCTTTTCTTAAAGGAGGCCTTCCCTTTTATCTTTCTAGATCACAGAGAGAGGCACAAACCTCTGAGCAGCGGTGGTTTAGAGCTGGGTTTTGTTGGCCTTTCATTCTTTCTCGCCTCTCCCTGGGAGCTGCTCTGCGAAGGCGTGAGTGTCTGTCATGACAGCTTCCCTGGAGGGTGTGAAACGTAGCTTGCCACCCACCTTGAGCAGGTTGTTTCGTGAGGCATTTGAAAGTAAAACAAAGCACCCTGCCATTAATGGAAAGCTAGAATTTTCTATCCACTTGTAACTTCTGACAGGTTGGTGGATGCTGTCACTGGCTGTGTGTGCCTTTTCAAAATGCATGTTTTTAGCTTATTACTCCTGGGTGGATTAATTCCTAATGCTCCTCTTTGATATGCAATGACGCTATGCTCTTTGTACAGCCTGATTCTGGGGGTGTTGCCCAAGTGTAGAAGCAGCAGCCCTGCCTTCTGAGGACCTGAACATTTGCACAGGTGGCTGAAATTTTCATTTTGCACCTGGATGTTCAGGGGTCACAGTGATATAGCTTCTGAGTTTAAAGCCTCTTCGATGTTAGAAGTACCTTTGCGTAATAGGTGTTCATTGTTTCTTTTTTTTCCCTAGGAGACTATGGTTTTGGAAACTTTCAAAATGGGGCATGGAACAAATTTTGCCTTTTCTGTCATGGGGGCCACTGTTTCTCCATAATAGTACAGGAGTGTGGAACTGGGGAGTGCTGCCTGGGATTGAGTTCTGAGTCCAACATTTCTTTGGACAAATTTCTTAACCTGGTATGTAGTAAGTGCTTAAAACATGTTAGCTAACATTATCATCTTCATGATCACGATAATCATCACTGTCACCACGACTGCCATTGTCATCATCAGCATAACCAAGCATCAACATCAAGATCACCATCACCGTTATTATTATTACCATCATCATCACCACCATCATCACCATGACTACCATTATCATCACCATCACCATTATTATAATTACCATCATCATCACCAACACTACCGTTATCATCACCATCATCATCATCAGCAGCAGCAGCAGCAGCATCCTGCCCTCCCAAAGACTCTCTGTAGGTGCCTGACATGTAGCAATATCTGGCAGTGAGGCAGATCTCAGCTCCTGCTCTGCCCTGGCCTTGGCTATAGCCACTGTACCTCTGAGGAGCAGCCTGAGGCCCACCTTCTCCTAACCAGGATGCATGACTTCTTTGCTTTCCCTCCTCGCATAGTTCTCTACTTGGCTGGAGTCCTGAGGTTGGGCTGCTGTCGGCCAGCCCCCTCTGGAGGGAGGTTGGAGCCTCCCATGGTCCAGTCGCTGGTGAGGATCTGGCTGCGGAGGGTTAGGCCATACCTGTATTGACTTTACTCCTTGAGACATTGGTTGTAGGGAGTTCAAGGGATTTTGGGGCTGTTCAAGGAAAAAGATATGACCATGAGGTGACAGTAGCACCCTCAGGTTTTATTTGGGTGATGCTTTGACAGGTTTGCGTGTGGAGGAAGTCCCTTCTAGCATGAGACTGTCCAGAGGCTATGCCATGGGGGTCACTACTCAGAAAGGGAGGGAGCAAAGGAGCCCCCGGGGGAAAGGGAGTTGGGAGGGAGTTTAAGTGTCTAGATGCTGCTTCTCAGCAGCCTGGCCTGGGTCAGAGAGCTCTGAAGGGCAGAACCCTGGGGCTTATCTTATCTATGGCTAGCAGACGTTAGATATGCTAAGCAGGCAGTCTATAAATGGCTAAAAATCTGCTTATTTGGGCTAAATAAAGCAATAGGAAGTATTAAAATGAGTTTGGCACCAGTGGGCTTTTGAGCTATCACAGACTGCGTGGCTGATATAATGGACATTTCTCGCAGTTCTAGTGCTGGAAGTCCAAGGTCAGGGTGCCAGCATGGTCAAGCTCTTGGTGAGAGCTCTCACTCTTCCCGGCTTGCAGATGGCTGCCTTCTTGCTATATTCTCACATGTGGAAAGAGAGAGAGGGATCAAGAGATCAAGAGAGAGAGAGAGAGAGAGCACGTGGGTGCTCTGGTCTCTTCTTATAAGGGCAATAATCCCATCATGAGGACCCCATCCTCATGACGTCATCTAGACCTAGTCATCTCCTAAAGGCCCTATCCCCCAAAACCATCGCATTGGGGGTTAGAGCTGAAACATGTGAAGTTTGAGGGGGACACAAACATTAAGTCCAAAACACTTCTGATATAGAACTTTCTTTTCCCCACCAGAGACAATAAATGGAAATATACTTTGAAAAGTGAAGAGCATTATACCAATGGAAGACATTATTTTTATTAGTACTTGAAAGGTTAACTTCTAGCTAATCACAAATGGTTTCCAGTATTATGTTTTCTTACAGTGCAGCCAAATGATGACTTTACCTGTCTTTCTTCTAGCCCCTCCACTGAACAATGTCAAAGGACGCCAGCTGCCACGATAAACCCACACCCTCTGTCCCCTCCCCTTCTGTCTGGCAGGAGGAGGGGTGAGATCACAGTGTGTCGAGCAGGCTGTAAACATTTGAGCTGCTTTCCCTTAACTTTTGGGAGGGCTTCTTCGGGATGACAGGGGGACAAAGGGTTGCATTGTAAATTACCATGCAAATTGCCACAGTGTTTGAACTGAAGACACCTCTGCCAGCCCGGTTCCGTGAACTTGAGCTTCTGCGACTCCCACAGAAGGGGAGACATGCAGTACCTTCCAGAGCTGAGTTGCTGAACCACCTGAACAGCCCCGTAGGCTTGACTCCAGCGAGCTCCTATAAAGACACTTGAGCAGCTGCTAAAATATGACAGCCCGAGGAGAGCATGCCATAAGGTGGTTCTCTGCTGACCTTTTAGCAGGTTTCCCCTTTTAACGCCAGTCTTGTAGGACAACTCTGAACAGTTTGGTAGTGTGATGCTGTGGGTATGTTTCGAGATGCGAGCATCGCCAGCCATAGCATTGCCGACACGTGGACGCTGTTTCTTTCTTTCCCCAGCCCCCTCCTTCCCTCCTTCTGTCTCATTCGCTGGGTCAGCGAGGAGGAAATGGATTGCTCACTTGGGAGGTCCCCCTCATCTCTGAGGCCAGCATGCCTGGTACGTAAGTCCTGCCCCGGAGCCTGTGCCGAGAGGCATGACTTCAGGACATTTCCTTGCGGGCAAACATCTCTGACTTTGTTTCTACCTCCTTTCCTGGGGCTACATCTGCAGTGACGAAGGCTGCGGCCACCTCCAGAGGTGGTGCTTGTTCCGAGCTCTCAATTCATCTTCCGTTCATAGGAAATGACTCCCTTAGGGCACCACCCCAATTCAGGGACAAAGAAGGAACTGTAGAAAGTGCCCTGAGGGGGCCAGGATGTAGGGAAATTTCTAAAGAGCCATTAGAGCTGATCTTAGTGCTGCTCTCCCCTTGTGCCCATTGTGCCATGATAATAACTCACATTTGGAGGTGTCGTTTTTTAGTGTTAAAAAAAGGCATAACCCACAGTTAATGTTCGTTAACCTTTATGTGCTGGGTACGGAGCTGAACATTGTGCGTGTTTTGTCTCATTGAAACTGGACAACAGTGCTTTAAAGGTAGATGTATGATGTCTTAGTCAAGATTCTCTGGAGACACAGAACCCACATATATATATCCTATTGGTATACACACACACATGTATATGTGTATATATACCTACGTGTATTTATGTATATCTGTGTGTGTGAGTATCTATTTATTTATTTTAAGGAATTGGCTCATGCAATCACAGGGGCTAGCAAATCTAAAATGTGCAGGACAGGCTGCAGACTCAGAGAATGGTTGATGCTGCAGCTCGAGTCCGTAGGCAGTGGAGGAAGAATTCCTTCTTTCTTGGGGCTGTCTGTCTTTTCTGTCTTAAGGCCTTTGACTGATTGCAGGAAACCTACCCATATTATGGAGGGTAATTTGCTTTGTTCAAAGTCTATTGATTTAAATGTTAATCTCCTCAAAAACCGTACCTTCACAGTGACATTTAGATTGGTGTTTGACTAAATATCTGGGTACCGTGGCCTAGCCAAGTTGACATACAAAATTAACCATCACAGTAGAGCTTGTTTCCTTTTTACAGGTGAGGAAAGCAGGTCTCAGAGAAATCAGTCCACTTGCAGTGGTAGGCTGAACAATGGTCCCCCAATATGTCCATGTCCTAATTCCCAGAGCCTGTGAATGCCACCTTATATGGCAGAAGGGATGTTGTAAGTGTGATGTGATTAAGCATCTTGAGATGGAGAGAGCATCCCGGCTTGTCCAGGAGGGCCCACTGTAACCACAAGTGTCCTCATAAGGGGAAGCCAGAGGGTCAGAGTCAGAGGAGAAGGTGCTGTGGTGATGGAGGCAGAGGTTGGAGTGATGTCCTTTGAAATGGAGGGAGAGGCCACAAGCCAAGGATGATAGGTGGCCACCAGAAGCTGGAAAAGGCAAGGACGTGGAGCCTTCAGAAAGAACTAGCCCTGCCAACATCTTGATTTCAGCCGGCGGAACTGATTTTGGACTTCTTACTTTCAGAACTGTAAGAGAACACTTTTGTGTTGTGTTAGGCCACCAAGTTTGTGGCAATTTGTCATAGCAGCTGTAGGAGGGACTGTAATATGCTTGCCAAGGGCACGTCATTCGTAGGTGGTAGAGGTGGGATTCGAAACCAGGTCGAGCTGAGCCTCAGATGCTTAGTGCTGTTACCATCGTCAGTCCTGTTGATCTCCCCAAACCATAGTTCTTGGTCCGTCCCTCCCTTCTCCTCCCACGGTCCTTGGCCAGACTTTAACCACCCTGCCCTGACCTCAAAATAACAAGGGAAAATTAGTCTTACAGGAGAGAGGGTCGGCAGGTAGGAGGCCGAAGGGTAACATAAACAAGGGTCTCCATTTATTCCTACTGTGTGGCGGGCACGTCATGAACATTAATTGTTTAGTTCTCTCAATCTCCCTGGAAGGCAGCTACTATTATTTTCCTTATTTCATAGTTGAGGAAACCGAGACCGAGAGAGGTTAAGTAACTTGCCCAGGGTCACACAGCTAGTAAGTGGCAGAGCTAGGGTTAAACAGAGACCTGTCTGATGCCAACACCTTTGCACGTTCTCTTCACCACTCTTGCTTCTTGAGAATCTTCATCACAGCAGCAGCAGCCGGAGAAGAAAATGTTGGTAAAAACTTGAGATAACTGGGGCTGGCCCAGTGGTGTAGTGGTTAAGTTCACATGCTCCACTTCAGTGGCCCGGGGTTCGCCAGTTTGGATCCCAGGCACAGACCCACGCACCGCTTACCGGCCATGCTGTGGCAGCATCCCACATATAAAGTAGAGGAAGATGGGCACAGATGTTAACTCAGGGCCATTCTTCCTCAGCAAAAAGAGGAAGATTGGTGGCAGATGTTGGCTCAGGGCTAATCTTCCAAAAAGAATCCCCAAAAAACTGGGAAGAACTGAAGTCTGAGGTTCCCTGTGTTTTTGCTTCACTTACCAGAAATCTCTGTCTCAGGGGTATAGGCTTCAAATCCAGGGCTTGGGTCCCCACAGCGTCCTCTACACCCGAGGGTGGATGACACTCCTCTGGTCATGGAGGACCTTTCCCTCTGCCTTCTGGTCTTCCTTTTCCACCTCTGCTCTTTGCTGCCTTTAGCATCTGCTGACGTAGCACTTGGGTACCGCCCGCCTCTTTTCCTCTTTCCATTCTCATTGCTGTCATTTCCCTTTCACTCTGATTTTGACCACCCACAGAGGGAGCTAGAAAACATGCGGGGGAAGGGAGCAGAGGGTGAGCCTTGGTCTCCAAAGACGTCTGACCAGGTTTCCTTGGCCTGTCGTGGTCGTGGTCATGTCATGGGTTAGTGCAGAAGCTCGAGGGCAGCCAGGCCTGGGGCCCTCACCCTGGTGAGCCAGGGATCCGGTGATGAAGCGGACTCCCGGCGGCCAGCGCTGACTGGAGACATACGCTGATTCTGAGCTGAGTTTATGACTTAACAAAACAGGTTATCAACCACATTAGGCTAAAAATACCTCGTTTATTTTTGAAACAACTTGTTTCGGCAGTTATAAATACTCTAGGAAGCCAGCTTAGAATGTGGTCTAGCAGCTCTCAGGCAACTGAATAATATTTCAGATGTGCACATGATTTTCTCTGCAGAATCCAACATGCCGTTTCCGACCGGCTCTTCCCCAGCGTGGGTAATGGAGGGGAGATTGGGTGCGGGCAAACCAGTGAAGAATCGACTTAGTGAAGGCTTGCAGCCTAAGTTTCCAACCTGAGAATCTTACTTTGGAGTAGATGCTACTGGAAGAAATGCTCGAGGAAGTTTCCTTTGCCCACCGGGTATCCTTCTGCCACTGGGTAGCAGAGAACTGAAGTGAATTGTCAGAATTCCTTCCCTCTCTCCCTTCCTCCTCCCTCCCTTCCTTCTCTCTTCTCCCCTTCTCTTCCCTTACCCTCTTCTCCTACCTCCCTACCTCTCTCCTACCTTCCTCCCCTCTCCTTCTCTCCATTCCTCTCTCTCCCTCCCTCCTTCTGCTCTTCTCTTCCCTGCCCTCCCTCCCTCCCCACTGGTTCCGCTTCCTCCTCCCTTCCTCCTTCTTCCCCTCCCCCTCTCTTCCCCTTTCCCCTTCTCTTCCTTCCCTCTCCCTCCTCTCTTCCTTCTTTCTTCATCCATCCACCCTTCAAACAATTATTGAGCACCGATTTTCTGCCAGACACGTTGCTGGGCGCTGCAAGAGTGATCGACAAAACCAGCTCAATCTGCGTGCCCCTCTTCCCAACCTGAAGTTTAGGATGCTCTGTGATGGCGATTAACAAGTGGACAAAGGGATAAATAATTAAAAAATGGGATCCGCACTGTAAGTAATACCTGGGAGGGAGGGAGAATGGCTGGGGTGGCATCTCCTTAGTGCAGACAGGTTGGCCTCTCTGAGGGGGTGGCATTTTAGCTGAGCCTGGAAGGATGAGGAGCCCACCTGAGGGTGGACGTGGGGCATGTTCCCAGCAGAGGAACCAACTGCCCGTGGGAAGGTCTGAGAAAGAGAGGGACAGGTTTGAGAATTGGCTTGATTCACTTTTATTTAAGAAATTTCTACCAAGAGCTGGAGGAGGGCTGCCTGCCTCGCACTCTGAAGAGCTTGGCACTGATTCTTTCCCTCTCTTCCTCTTTCCTTCCCTTCCCTCTCCTCTCCCTGTTGGTGGGACTCTCTCCTCTGCCGAAAAAACCACTCCCGCTGTTGCCTCGCCTCATCACGGTCACCACACTGTCCTCAGCTCCGAGCCCACCAGCACTGTTCCTGCTCGCTTCAGAGGTGCCCTGATAAGTTGAAAGATCTTGGGAATGTCCCTAACCATTGGACTACAATAGTCTGTCCATGGTTATTATGAGGATTATGGAAATGATGGATGCGAAACCTGCCTGGCACTTAGCAGATACTTAATGAAAGGGCAGTATCTTCTCTCTCTCCTCCCTGTGGCCGTTGGTGACTCACAAAGAAGAAATGAACCCCCCGGTCACTGGCACCCACACAGAGCTCGCTGCCGCTCTTCAGCACCTCCACTGCTGAGAAGTCATTTTGGAAACAACTTGAGGACTCCCTCACTGCCGTTTAAAATATTTTGGTTCATGATGCTTAATATTTCTTTAAATTACAAAGCACTACATTAATATATTCTTGTAAAAACACCAAGAATAGATAAAGGAAAGTTCTCAACCATCGCCGCCTCTCACTTTCCAATGCCAGTTTCTTCCTTAGTGGAACCTACTCTGAACGCTTAGTCTACAGAACAGCCTTCTGACCTGTAACAAATACATTTACATTGTGTTTTCATTTTTTAAAGAACTGGTATCATAATGTAATATGTATCTTAATGTGATATTACACTGCAACTTGATATTTCACTTAGTATGCCATTTCCTTGACAGGACGTGTAGAACTGTATCTTCTGTTTAGGAGCTGGCACTTTCTTTATTTTTCATGTTTTATTACGGGAAATTTTAAATACATGCAAAAGTGGACAGAATAACGTCATGAACCCTTAAATACCCACTCCCAAGCTTCAACAATTATCAACTCGTCCAGTTGGGAACATATAATCCCACTTGCTTTCTGCTCCTTTATTATTGAAAGCAAATCCTAGGTATAGCATTCCAACCATAAATATTTCGTTATGTATCTCTAAAAGACAGGGGCTATTAAAAAGTATAAACACAATGCCACTGCCACACTTAAAAAATTAGCAATTCCTTGACATCAGCCTTTATCTAGTTTAAAAAAATTATTTGAGTCAGGATCCTATTAAGAGCCCCACATTGCAATTGGTTAATATATCTCTTACATTTCTCTTTTATTCTGTAAGTTCCCCCTCCATTTCTCTCTCTCTCTCTCTTTCCTTGCAATTTATTTGTTGAAAATATTTACCTTTTTACCTGCTGCATAGTATTTTTTTTTGGGTAAGGATCCGTCATAGTCTATTTTCCCATCCTATTCATGGGCATTTAGGTTATTTTCAAACTCCTGCTGTCATACATACGTTCCAGTGAGTATCTTAGTGTGAGATCTTTGTGCAAATGTGCCGACATTTCTCTAGGGTAGCTGCAAAGAAGTGAATGTGCACAGTTCAAGGGTGTGCACGTGGTATTTGGCTGAACCATTTAAAATTTTTATAGGTCAAAGATTGGCTCATTCTTATGGTTTGACCTAATATATTTTAATTGAAATTGTCAAATTGCTTTTAAACACATTATATCAACTTACCCTCCTCCTAACAGTTTATAATCATACCCATTTCCCTATACCATCACCACAGTTAAAATGGTCAGTGTTTTAAATGTTCTGAGAATCTGATGGGCAAAGAATGGCTTTTATTGTGCTTGTCATTGACTCTCAACAGCCCTGTGGCATATGCAGGCTGGGATCCTTCTGTGGGAGCCACAGCCTCTGGATACAGACTCACACAAGATGGGTAGGGTTGCTGCTGGGCTGTGCAGTGAGATGTGTCGTGTGGCTGAGCTGCAGACAGGGAGAGGGGATGGACTGCCTCTTCAGGTGGATTCTTCTTTTCCCTACCTGCAATGAACCGTGACCCCTAAGGGAAGCTTATACCTGGTTGAAAAACGAGGCCATTCAGCTGAAGCCAGTTGGTAATAGGTAATCTTCATTCTTGTTAAGGCACCTGCATTGGCTGGTGAAGAGAGACCATGGACTGAAGGCTCAGCAGGATACCTGGGCACGGCAGTGGCTGATCCCTGCTGTACCCCAGCCTTGCCCATTCAGCGTCTAAGGGGTTTCTGGTGCCTGTTTCCCTAGTTAAGGGATGTATCAGGAGCAGGGCGAGGGGTGTGGGGGTTGCAGGTGTGGGTGGGGAGGACTGTGCATGCTGGTGGAAGGAACACCAGACTGAAAGTCAGAAGTCCTAGTTTTAGATGCTGTGCTGTCTGTTAGAGCACTGTGACCGGGCCATTGTCTTCATCTGCCTATGCCACAGTTGTCCCATCTGGACAGTGGGGACATGAGGGCCTGCCATCCCCGACTCCTTCCCCTCACAGTGTTGTCCCAATGACACGAAGTCTGTGAAGGCATTTTGAAAGTGTCTCTGTGCTCTGCCAAAGCGAAATCCAGTGTGTGAAACCCACCGAGTCTGCAAACTAGAGAAATGCCGCTTTCCTGGTAATTATCCAGTGATTATTCACGTAAGAAGGATCTCATTGTTACGTTTCGTATACTCGTCGCAGTTGATGGTCTTTTAATAGTGGCATTGAGTTTGTGTACAGAAAGGTTATTCATTTTAAGATTTCTGGGCCTTAATTGTTATTTGTTTTGCTCGGTTCCAGTGCACTATAAATTAGTGATATCCACAGAGCATATTTGTCTTGGCACCGCGGCGAATTGTCTGCAGCGAGCGCTGTTTGGCCTGGCACCGGCCTGCATTTCCCCATCTGTTTCTGATGTTTACATTGTTAAAGATACGAGAGACACATAGGACACGGCCACATGCAGAGAGGGAACTTTTTTCCACTCCAGTGCATCAAACAAGGTCTGAGCCTGTAATAAGCATAGCCCTAAATTACACTTGAGCCCGCTAATGGCCGGGCCAGCCCCGCGACCGGGGAGGGATTGCTCCCGCCCTGGGGTATTCACTCCCAGGAATGCTTCCAGGGGCTCGACAGCTCAATCTCAGAAATTCTTTTTGCCTTGTATTTGAAAAGGGGGAACCACACAAACTGCATTCCAAATGGCGCTCCGAAAACCAAGGATGGGAAAGAGAAGGCGGTCAGTCCCCAAGAATCCCGGTGTCGTGTCCTGGGGGCCAGTCTGTTCCAGAGGCCTGGACGCGGGAGGGACTGGTGCTGGTTGTCAGCTCAGCGGATGGGCCTGCTACAGTGGGGGCCCAGGTCTTTTCGTGAGGGGGAGATCTTAAATTTTCCTTGTTGTGTGCCAGCCCCCAGGAAGGAAGAAGAAGGAGGGGGGGTGAAGTAGGCTGAGCAGGGGAGGGGCCTTTGGTGTCTGTTGAGAGCAGTGGCTTTGAGGGGAGAGGGGATGCGGACAATGCCCTCTTTAAGTTCCCTAAATGAGGTGTGTGCGTAAGGGGGCAGGGAGGGGGTGGGATTGTGTGTAGTGAGGACACTGTTGATGGAGGCAGCCAACAGCCTTCTGGTTAGCTTGGGGCAAGACTTTGACATCTGCTGTCACATCCTTATTTTCAGCCTGGGGGTTCCTCCTCTGCACCCCCGTCAAGTGCCGCCCTTGGGTCAGGGCAGAGCCTGCCCGCCCTTGCTGAACTGTATCCCTTTCAGTCCCCTGAGACGAAGGTGCTGAGAAGTTGCCCGGGTTGGTTCCTCCCCACGTATCCACGAGGGCGCTGAGCTCTGGGGTCTTCAGAGCTCGGAGAGGAGAAAACATCTCCGCATCCTCAGCTGCTGTTGGCGTGGGAACCCAGTCTCCCTTTCTCTCGCCTTCCCTATTTATCCTTTCGTAACTTGGCGCCCTTTTTGGGTAGCTCCAGCTTCCTGTGGAGGGGAATAGGTGGCCAATGACGTGGGATGATTTGCTGTTGCAGGCCTGTTCAGGAATCTGCTCACTGCCTGCAGAGAAATGCTTAAATCCCCAGCTCTGTCTCCTAACCAATCCCCCTATTCCTCTCTCTAATCCATTCTCCATACTGCAGTCAAGATGAACTTTCTAGAACAATCGTGGAAGGGTAATATACAGAGATAGTCATTGGCGATTTGTTCTTGCTATATTTTCCCCATCACTGTGTCTCCTACCCCACGTCCACCTCTGAAGAAGGTCACCAGACTCTGCTCAACCCCGGGAGACGTTTGTGCTTCCTGGGCAGAGAAGCAAGTGCTCTTCCTGGCTCTGTTTTCCAAAAGCCTGAACTTCTTGAGGGGGATATGCTAGGAAGGATCTTGGAGGAGGAGGAGGAGTGGGTGGAGGAGGAAGAAGGGGAGGAGCATTGCGGATTTGACCTGCTTGTAGCCTCTGTGCTGTCTGTCCTGCTGTCTCCTCTCCCTGGAAACACTCGAACACCCCCGTCATGACTCCAAGCTCAGTCCAGGTGTGACCTCATCTCTGACTCCTCCTTCCTGGGGGTCATCGCTGTTCCTCTGAACACCCATAACCTCTCGCCCCATGTCTCTCCATCACGACACATGCCATTGGGTTCAATTTCCTGATAACCTGCCTTCCCCCTCCAGGGCTGGGGGCTCACTCATCTTTGATCCGTGGCACCTGGCAAGGTGCTGGGCGCCCAGGTGTGTTTGCTGAGTGACTGACTGCTCTGGAAGGGCTTCTCTCCGGGGGGCATCCTCTGGGCTGTCTGGGCACTCTCGCTTGTTTGCTTTGCGATAGTGAGCAAGTTTTCTTCATTCCCCTGTGAAGTGACGGGATGGGGCTGGAAGGTCTCCCAAGTCCTCTTGGGTGCTAAGATCCCCAGGCAGGAGAGGAAACTTGATCAAATAGAGATGGCCACGCTCGCCGTTCTTGTTTGACTCCGCCATCTTCCCCATTACAGCCGTGGTTCTGCTGGGATGGTGTGGTCAGGGGATGGCATGCGTGCACCTAACACCCAGAGATCCAGAACCTTCTCTCTTTAATTGGGCCTCCTCCAGCATTTTTTTTTTTAAAGATTTTATTTTATTTTTTTCCCTTTTTCCTCCCCAAAGCCACCCAGTACATGGTTGTATATTCTTCGTTGTGGGTCCTTCTAGTTGTGGCATGTGGGACGCTGCCTCAGCGTGGTTTGATGAGCAGTGCCATGTCGGCACCCAGGATTCGAACCAACGAAACACTGGGCCGCCAGCAGCGGAGCGCAGGAACTTAACCACTCGGCCACGGGGCCAGCCCCTCCTCCAGCATTTTTTATCTTAGTGAATGGCATTACCATCCATCCAGCTTTGCAGACCAGAAGCCCAAGGGCCGTCCATTGACACTTGCTTGTCTTCACCCCTGTCCCCATCTGACCCACTCCCTGGTCCTAGATAGCTTCAAAATGTCTCTTGAATCCAACCACTTCTCCCCTTTCCACCTCCACCACTCTAGCTTTCTGGCCCTTTCATTGCATGCTCCAGGATACCCTCTGTCACAGGGCCTTTGCACATGCTTATCACCTTTTACAGATGCGATTTTACATTTGTGAGTGTAATTATTTGATTAATAGCTGTTTCCTTTCCACTGTTAGGCCCAGGAAGGCAGGGCCATCTCTGTTTTTGTTTACTGTATCTATCTCTATACCTAGCATGGTACTTGGCACTTGGCACTCAATATATTTGTTAAAGGAAGGAAGGGAGGGAGGGAAGAAGGAAGGAAAGAAGGAAGGAAAGACGGAAGGAAAGAAGGAAGGAAGGAAGGAAGGATGATACACCCTGTTCAACATTTGTATGCCTACTTTACTGGAGCATATCCGGTTTGTCATACTAACTGGTAACTACTAACACTTAACAGGAAATTTTGCTTGGGCAACCCTATTCTCTGCATTTTATTAATCAAAATCTTAATATGCTAAATAGAATAAAGATTTGCTCCATTGTAAAAGATTCCATATGGCCTTAAGAATTAGTTCTAATAAAATGATGAATGGCTCTTCACTTCATTAACAAATGATCATTAATTTTAATTCATACGTCTGACATCTGTTCCTGATCTTTGTCCTTTCAAGTGTAATTAAAATAATTGTAAATATGCAACACATCACTGAAACTTACAGGTGATTGTACTAAGTTGTGTCTGTTCTCCAGCCAGCCGGTATTTCCTTGAGAGTAGGATCCATTCCAGCTGGGTGCTCGATCAGTGTCGGAGGAATAAGTGGTGCTATAAGGGAACAGAGATGGGGTTGGTCTGTGTGGGAGGCAACCGTTTAAAGAGATGTCTTGAAAATGGATTTCTCTCTGATATGACCATGAACTAGTTCTCCCAAAGGCAACTCTGCTTCTATGGCCTTTTTGCTTTTTGGGCCATTTTGTTTTAGGTATCTGTGCAGAAAATGATGAGATTTCAAGGAGCTAGAAAAGTCTCCCTTCTCACTCCCACTTCCAAAAATAGTCTAATCAAATATGCCTGAGATCCCTCTAAGAACAAAATATTCTTTCTCACAGTCAGGAGGGTTATAAATTAAAACACCTTTGAAAGAGGAGATATTTGAATTCTCACTAAAGTGTGAATGACTGACTTGAGGTCATTTCCCCAGAGGAAGTTTGATACGGAAAAGGTCCTGAGTGCCTAGAGTAAGAAAATGTACCTAGAAAGGGGAGGTTTAAAGAATATTCTGTTGGCTGGGCATTTCCAGAACTCTTAGGTTTCATACTTAATTGTGTCCTTGTCAGAATAACAGGGGACCACCGCCTGGAGCAGGCAGCTTGTGGAAGTGGTTAGCTCTGGGATCAGAAATTTGTGCCAAGGGTATCCCTAGGCTCAGTGCTAGGGGGAGTCATGGGAAACCCAGGGAGGGTGAGCTTCTCCATGTCTGCAGGAGTCCCTGGTCCCTGGTGTGTAGGAGGCAACTGGCCCCCTTCAACTAAGTCAGAAACCACTGCAAAGCCACTCCCTTATTAAACCTCTCAGGTCTCTTTCTGGGAGAAAACAGGCTTTACTATGGATGAAATAAAAATTTTAATACACTTGGGAAAAACGATGCAAGTGGAGTGTTTTCCGTATCCCTGGGTCTCACTGGTCGCAGAGAAGTTTTATTGTGATGGGGCCCGTGATCTCAGAGACCAGGTTTTTATCCGGAGGCAATTCTACTTTTATAACCACATCAAATCCGTGGAACGTGTGAGCTGATGACGATTTTGTTTCTCAGATCTGTCGTGTTTGTGAAACCAATTTCTGCTCTTGACACAGGTTCAGCCATGATGTTTTTGCATCTGAAGGAGAGAAAGGATCTCTTCTTCTCTCCCTCCCTTCATTCTTTCTTTCCTCTCTCTCACTCTTTCTCTCTCTTGCAAAGGCTCTAACGAAAGGAAGGATTTCAGAGTTTTCTGGGAATCTGTTCTCTGCTTTGAACCTGGGATAATAGGAGTGGTGATCCTGGTTCTGGGAACACAGAGGAATAAACTCCTGTACTCCCTTCCCATCCGCCATTCTCCCCTTGCTTTTATGGGGGGGCGGGAGAAATTGCTCCCCTGGTTACAGCCCACACGTAAGCCCAAGCGGCGGCTGTGATGTAATAATCATAAATAGAGGAACTGGTTGGGATGATGAGATAAGAAGCCATGAGCATCTTCTCTGTTTTCTTCTGGGGCCTCTCCCCCTGTTGAATCCAGTGAAGCTGGAACTATTCCCAAGTTAGCGACTTAGTTTTTCCATTCTTCCAAGATGTGACTTTCTTCATCAATTACCTTGCAAATCTTTAATCTAAATGATTAAATTATGACCTTTGGCCATCTCTCGGCATGCTACATCTGACAGAGAGGGGCACTTATTCTGGCCTTAAGATCGACTGAATCTGAGTGTGGGTTTGAATCTCCTGTAATGCCAACCCTTGTAATAGACAAGGCACATCTTTGACGTTAGTGGGAAGAAATAAAATTCTTTATTAAGGTAGTTGGATGGCTAGGGGAAAAAATAACTATATTTTTCTTTGCAAAAGTGTATTGCAGTGTTTCTAGCTGTATGTTCTGGAAAAAGGAACGTAATTTCTCTGAAAGTTAAGTAGTTGCCTCGAGAGGTCAAGTTGGGGGAAAATGGCACCTTCCAGAACTAACCACTGTTAATATTCTTCCAGACTATTTTCCTATGCAAGTATCTTTATATTTTTCAAAGGTCATCTCATATTACACATAACTATTGTCTTTTGGCTATGGCTGCTTTTTTCATATAACGATATTCTGGGGACGTATATCCGTAACAATATAGAAAAATCTACCCCGTGTTTTTTAAATGGCAACATAGAAGCTAGTTGCATGGATGGCATTAATTTACTCAACCTGTCCTCTGGTGATGCACACTGGGGTCATTTCCTGGTTTTCACTGTGATAAATAACTCAGGGATGAACACCATTTTTACGTCGTTTTCTTAATTTGGCCAATCATTTTCATAGAGTGAATCTCAGTAGCCCTGGGTCAAAGATGTCCACCCGAATACATGAACATACGCCTGCTATAAAAATTCAAAGAAAATCTCCTCAGACCCCAGCCCCTCCCCTCCTCATAGTTAATATGCTACATTTGCATGTGTTTTGTTAAGCTGTGGTTTTACTAAAGATTAGTGAGTTCCAGGAAGGATGACTTCCCATTAAAAAACAACAACAAACAACTCCTTTTCGGCATTTTTCTTCTGGTTCCGCTCCCCCAGCTGGCCCCTCCTTTCCTCCTATCCCTGGCTACTCCTTTTCTGTCTCCTTTACCTCCATTTTATGCGCAGAATGTCTCCTCTGACCTTTGGAACGTGGGTGCCAACCTGTCCTTCCATCTTTCAACAAAGACCCATGAAGTGCCACCCAGGTCTTGTCCTGTTCTAAGCTTTAGGTGTTCAGAAGGGAGCCAAAGAGACGTCATACTCCTACAGAACTACGTGCAGGGAGAGGAGGAGGGGAGGGGAGGGAGAGGAGGAGGGGGAGGAAAAGAAAGGAGGGGAGAGGATCAATTGTGCTAACAAAGAAACAAAGTGGGAATTGAGATTATTTGTTTATTCCCGAACCTCTGCTATATCGTTTTATTTATTGTCCTTTATAGTACGTTTTAATATTAGGCAGAGCAAGACCCCCAGAACTGTTGTGTTTTTAAGAAGATCAGTTAAACAGAGGTACTGGGCAAAGATCAGAAGAGGGAACCTAGAAGGATTCACTGGAGGGGCTAGGAAAATCCCTTTTGATTGGTAGAGATTCTGGTGCCCAGGGAATTTTCTGGACTTCCCAGGAGGGAGCAATGCCGACTCCGCATATGGGAAATGTGGGGCGTCCTAAAGTTCAGTCAAAGCAATCTGCTCTCCTCTCATGTCTAAAAGAATTGGGTGACAACAGCAACGTCCATGTGACTGAAATGCTAAGTCCTGGGGGTAGGGCAAGGACTTTAGCCAAGATAATAGTCAAATGAATTGTCGCATCCTCGGTGTAGTCCGCGGAGGCGGAGTTCATCACGATGAGAAGAAAAGGCATCAAATCGCTCAGGCCGAGGCTAACCTGGTTCCCCTGGATGGAACCCAAGTATGAAACGCTCCTATTTCTTAAGCAGCTTTTCCTTTTCTTTTGATTCCTAACCAGTTCCATTTCCTCTTAAAATTGAAATCAATATTGACTTTTTATCGTTGTTAATGAATAATTTGTGATGTAGGGCCTTCCCATTTTTGAGTTGTAACCTACTACTGTACTTCCTAGCCCGGCTGGAAATTGATTTCAGAGTCAAAGGATACGATTCTGTTGAACGGTTTTCATTCGACAATGATGGTGCAGTAGTAAATGAGGACATTAGAATAAACATCATAAGGCCCTGGCTGTGAGCATCAATAGTGTTTTTGTAATAGCTATTAGAGTTATTGAGTTTTCCATTTTATAATACCATTTGTGATTATGCTGGAGCAAGCAGAAAAGAAGCTCTGATAATATGGATTTATTTTTTGATGCATTAAGGAGGCATATTGGATTCAGAATCCAAGATTTTGGTTTTAAATCTAGCCCTACTAGCTCGATTTCCTCAGTGTGGCCATTTCTCTTCTGTGAATCTCAGTTGTATTGTCTGTAAAATGGGGAAAATAAGACTTACCTTACCCATATATTGGGTTCTTGAATGGAGTGAAAAAGACGACGCGTGGAAAGTTACTTTGTAAAAAGGAAAGCATGATCAATCTATAAAATGCCAAGCAATTACCAACGGACACAAAGCATCGGTCAGATTCCTTCAGAGTGGTACTTTGTAAATAATCCATTTAACCCACAAATTCATTTTTGCACTGGATTCAAACAATCTCAGTTCACTCTACTTTATCTTTTGTAATGATGGTCATACCATCAGCAAATCTAGGCTCTTCTCTGGGTTGGTTGGTTGGTTGGTTTTTCCCCAAGAACAATCAATTGCCCTTTGGTGCCTGGGCATGGAGGACCCCATAGTTCAGATCAGTGTGGTTCCTAAATCTGGATCTCCATCACACCCACAGGGAGCTTTTGAAAAATGCCGATTCTAAGTTCTCACTCCAGACCGACTGAATCAGAATTCTCAGAGGCCGGGGCCCCCAAATGTGTGTTTCTAACCAGCTCCCCAGCGCTTCAGATGCACGGCCGGACTCAGGGCTACACCTGGAACCAGGAGGCGAAGCTTCTGTTTCTCGCTCTGCCAGGTACTCCTGGAGTCTGTCTGGGCCTCACTTTTGTCATCAGTGAAATGTCTGTATTTTTAAGCTGTGATCAAAATCCAAGAGCGGAGGAGCTTCCGACACTTCGGATCTGTAAACAAGGAAGCATTTCAAGCCAATCTGAAGATTGAAGCCGTCCCGAGAACTCTCACTGCTTCTGTTTAATAATCGGGATTCTGAAAGCTTCTGTCTGAAGTAAGTTCCCCGGCTAAAGAAGTTTGGACCCCGCTAAGACTCTATGACCTCTGCATTACTTTCTAGCTCCGACAGTCCGTGCTTATCTAGCCACAGTTAAAATCCTCTCAGAGAAGGTGGTATAAAACTGCTTCCTTTTGTTTCACGTTCCAGTTATTAAAAGTCAGCACAAATCTCAGTAACGCTGAGAGACCAGCTTTGAGGATAATTTGGATCTTCAAAGAATGCTGCTCAGCCTCCTTGAACAAAGTTGTGTTAAAGCAATGAAATGTTATGTGGAGGAAAGAAAAAGCACAAGCTGACTACTGACTAACAGGAATAGTTAAAAAAACAAAACAATCCCACCCTGGGATCAAAGCCAGTGATCGGCAGCACGATCATGTGCGGGGCTAAGGGGAGAGGGGGAGAAAGGAGGGCATCAGAATGGCCTCGGCTCAATTAAAGATGCGAATGTGCAATTTGGGGATAGTCTTCTGAATTCAGAACAATAGCTGGAACAGAAACATGAATGGCCCCATGAGAACTCACAATGCAAGAAACACTGGATTATGCATCTCTGTTCAGACAAGGGGCCAAATAAAGGAGCAAAACAAACAAGTGCACGTAATTGTCTGCCATTCAAGGGAGCCACAGAGCGCTCAGCATATGGTGCGCGGAGATTCCGGCATGGGAATCTCATTTGGAATGACTCTTCTCGTTCCAGAGACCTGGGAGCCAGATGAGCACGGGCCTGCCTGAAAGATGAGGGGAATTGTTCTCTCCATTTTTGATGCAGAACAGTATTTCTCAGCTTCCTTGCCCAAGTTATTCACCAAACTTGGCTCCAGTACACGTTGATTGTTTCCAAAATTCAAATCTCTCCCACAAGGGACAAAGATATGCCATTACTGAAGAGATTTTGAAAATGCATTACAGACTAAAGAGAATCCCCCCAAAGGAGGTGCGGAACTCTTTTGAGGAACACTGGGAGGAAATGCACCGGGTCCCCACGGACCAATGGGGGCACGTGATGTGGGGTGCATTCGCCTCCCTGTTTGTGGAACTTCCGGAGAATGGGGAAGATTGAGCTGTGGCGCGTGGAGGCCTGTGAGAGGTGACCGCATCATAGTCTGTGGGACTTTCTGGCTTAGATGCAAGAATTCACAGAGTACCATGTTCTCTGGGTGCAGGAGGGAGAAACAGGAAGTAGTTGTTAAAAAATCCAACTCTCCAAGTCTGGGTGTCCTTAGGGAGTTAGTTCATCGGTTCTGGGCCATGTTACGAGGGGCAGAAAAATTCTTAGGCCAAATAAATCTGGGAGACAGTTGAAGTAAAACAGGCTTTTTGTTTTTATTGCAGGATTTTTCATAATCTTTGGTATTCTAGGACAGCGCTATGGTACACAGCATTTTCCAAGTGTATTTGCTCACGGAAACGTTTCTTTGCATGGCATCTCGTGGGACTAATGTTCCGTGGAACACACATTGCAAAGAAAAGAAACGGGGTCAGAGAATCTTAGGGACCTGAGAGTCTATTTCCTCATCTTAGAAACCAGGTTATAGATACTAAGAGAGAAAATGGTTTTCCCAGGATCACACAGATGGTTTTTGGCTCAGGCTGGATGAGAAAGCAAAGTATCTGTAGAAAGTAACAGGTCTTAGGACTCCAGATATGTCCCTTTCTACTGCATCACATTGTACTTGTCATTGCCCCTTCGTACAGGGGGTCCAGCTATTCTTTAGTAAAGCTGAGATCAGGAAGGATGGGTAATCAGGGGTCCAATGTGGGAGGGGTTTGAATGCCAGATATTTTTGGATTTTATCCTGTGGTGGTATATTTCTGTCTTAGCACTTATCACACGGTGTCATCACTGTCTCCAGTGGCAGATGATAATATTTCGCTCACAGTTCTTGCTTCTTTTCCCACATTTGCTACGGTGGGTGGAGTCTGCTCCCCTGTGCCGTTGATGTTGGGCATGGCCGTGTGTTATGGGACTTTGTCACAGCAGTCCTGGGAAACGAATACAATGTCTGAGGTAGTGTTCATCATTGGTAGGTGGCTGTCGTCTAAGGAGTCATCAGGAGTCCGGGCCTTTCCCATCTTATGGCTCTGCCATCTTCAGCACATGGTTTCTAACACCGCTGTGCTTGTCTACAAGAGGATGGCAGTGGGGGAAGAGGATGAAAGAACACAGGTGAATGTTTTATGGGCTACGTCTGGAAGCAGCACACACTACCTCCACTCACATTCCACTGGTTAGTTGGTTAGAACTCAATCACATGGGCGCACCTGCTGCAAAGGATGCTGGGAACTGTAGTCTGTGGTGCCCCTGGGAAGAAGAGGAAATGAACTTGGAGATTAGCTGGCTGGTCTTAGCCATTTCTCTTAACTACCCTGTGGACTAGGTTGCATGAGAAAATAGAAATAATTTATGTCAGATCAAACGGCTAGAAAGTGGCATATGCTTTAAATCGTTATAAAAGAAACTTTGTACTTGTAAAGAAAACTATATTGAAGTGTGTAATGTAGGAAGTAACAACCCCATTTGTTCCTCCTTTCCCAAAGCCAGGCCCCAGAGGAGACTGGAGCGCCAGGCCCCTGGCCTCACGTGTGGCATCATCCATCTGTCAAGGTGGTTCAGCTGACGTGTGTGAGCTGGGGGTTCACACTGGCGCTGGGATTAACAACTGCACAAGGAGCGTGTCTCCCCCTCAATGTCAAAGTCACTTTCCCCGCACTGTGGGTGCCCTGATTGGGAAATCACACTGATTTCTACACACACAGAACCTAATGACTCCTCTGTTTCTGACTGGTATTTATTTGGTGGCAACTGATTGAGACTCAGACAAGGTCAGGAGGTCAGAAGAGCATCAGACTCATTCTGAAAGGAGTCGAATATTAGCTGGAGAGACATCCTAGATGCACATTCAGAAACAGCGGTTCTTATTATTTTTAATGTTGGTGGCCTGGTTTAATTTTCTTTGCAAAATAAAAACATGACTTCGACGGTAGCTCCAACTTTGATATGATAGTGGTGTTTTGACTCGCTTGCTTTTCTCCTTATACTGGAAAATATTGATTCTAACTCGGCCCTGTTTAAGCCTGGGGCAATTTGAGATTTTATTTTCTCATTTTGGGCAAAGAGGTGAATTTAGAGGGATTATCATCAAGTCATCTCTTCTGGGGAGCCTTTGTTCTAAGCACAGGAACACCCCTCCGGTTTTGCCATCCCTGACACTTGCAACACACCCCTTGGGTTTTGGCTGTTCGATTCTCCTGGTGTGTCTTATCTCTCAGGAACACTTGTCTTGTTCAAGTGCTATTGCGTTGTTAGAAAATAGGTTCTAATTCTCTTAAGGTGAAACATTTCCCTCATTTACTTTTCATTCATTCCACAAACATTTATCAAATGCCTTCTAGTCCCCAGAGGACCAAAACAAGCAAGACGGTCCCTGCTCTCCCAAACCCAGTGTCTAGTGGGGTTGGTTCCATTGTCACTGAAACTTGTCCTGTGTATTGTGGGAAGGCTGGTTATCTTATCGTATGTGCCAGGGGCGGTTTAATGCATTGAATGAAAAGACTGAACATAATCTTGATATTCTTAAATTTGGAAACGTGCCTTCCTGGACATATAGATAAATATAAATAATTTCCCTTATGATTGTAAGAGGTAGTTGAACAGGAAGTGAAGATGATATTTCTGGAACATAGTACATTACTCAAAAATGACATGGAGTGAATCATTTATTTTATTAGATAGCAGCTCTTTATGCAATAAATTATTGAATACATTAGGAAAGAGCTTGAGAGGAAATAGTCTATATTATGCCTTTTCCTTCCTTCTTTCCTTCCTCTAGCCCTCACCCTACTCCCTCCCTCCTTTTTGTTTTTTTTTTTTTTTGAGGAAGATTAGCCCTGAGTTATCATCTGCCACCAGCCCGCCTCTTTTTGCTGAGGAAGACTGGCCCTGAGCTAACATCCATGCCCATCTTCCTCTACTTTATATGTGGGACGCCTGCCACAGCATGTCTTGCCAAGTGGTGCCATGTCTGCACCCGGGATCCGAACTGGTGAACCCTGGGCTGCTGAAGCGGAACGTGCGCACTTAACCACTACACCACCGGGCTGGCTCCTCCCTTCCTCCTTTCTCCCTCCCTCCCTTCCTTCTTTCTTTTTTCCTTTCTTTGTTAATTTAACATTTATTGAAAATCTGCCATATTCGTGGTGGTTCTCTGTCCAGAATTTTCCAGTACAGACCCAATTTCATATAATTTTATTCTTTTAAAATAAGACGCTGTATTAAATACTTAACTAAATGTGATTTGATTTCTATCCCCTTGTTAAACTTTTCATATAAAAGAATCCATAAAATGGGAAAAAAAAAAAACCCTTGCTAGGGCTTGGGTTCTCTCTCTGGCTCAGACGATATCATCTCTGGATGTGTTTAAGGTTTGGGGAGAGGCCCGAATGGGGCAGTGTGGGGACACACAGGGGAATAGGGCTCAGCCCCTGTTACGATCGCACAGGAGTGATAAGGCAGAAATCTAAGCTTCTGTCACGAAGGCACGATTTGATGAGTGTATGTCGCATCTCTAATGGACTTTTCCCAGCCATTCCTTCAGGAAGTGTGTGAAAAATGAGAAATTACTTCATTCGCATGGTTTTATCCCTGTACATTTATGTTCATGACAATCCTTCTAGACAAGATGTTTCCCCAGAATTGGCTTTTTGTTGATCTGATAAATCCAAGGCACTCAGCTTTTTGGGAGCATTTCCGACTTCCTCTGTTGTACGTTTCGGGGTCAGCAAACTCTGGCCATCTGGTTTTGCAGGGCCCGTAGGCTAAGAATGGATTTTACATTTTTCAATGGTTGAAAAAAAAAATCAAAAGAAGAATATTTCGTGACTTGAGAAAATTATATGAAATTCAAATATCCGGGTCCATAAATAAAGTTTTATTGGAACACAGCCATGCTCATTAATTTACGTATTGTTTGTGGCTGCTTTTGCTACAATGGCAGAGTTGAGTAGTTGTGATAGAGGCCATATGGCCCAGAAGTAGAGCTGGAAGTAGTTATTATCTGGTCCTTTAAGAAGGCTTGCTAACTCCCTGATATATTGTTGGATTCGCCAGTGGATAAAAGTTAAAAGAAAAAAGGCATCTTAACACCTGGTCCCAGAATCTTTTCTAGAGAAGGAATTGTCTTTGTCTAGAAAAATCCTCTGATGGACCATGTGGATGTGAAAGGACAGGCCCCGGGGTAGGTTGGGGGCAGCACCCAGCTGCCCTGCATAAAACTGGAGGACCGTGACCCTGTCCCTGTACCTCCTTGTCCAGATAGAAAGAAGATGCCCTGGTAGTAAAACATATTCAAGTTTGAATCCCAGCTCTGTGTGATGTTGGGCCGGTCACTTAACCTTTCTGAGCTTCAGGTTCTTTATTGGTAATATGGGAACAGTAATCAAATTTACCTCTCAGGTTTCTGTGAGGATAAACTGAATTAATCCATATACAGCACTTAGCATAGGGCCTGGCACACAGTCAGATGGCAATCTCTTTTAGCTATAAATAGTGATTATCATTATTCTATTTATAGAATATAGGAGAATTGAATGAAATAGTATATGTGAAGTGCCTAGAATACTAGCTAGCAAAATACCTTTTACAGTCCAGCGGAAGGTCCCCTGATGTGCAATCCTTCTTGGAGCCAGGTCTGCGATCCAGTCTGATCCACAATGTCAGAGATGTACAGATGTGTATCTGAAGCCAGAGCTGGTAACAGGGACCCCTGGAGGGACTGGGCAGCGTGGCCCTTGAATGTGAAGGGTCAGTGTGATTAATAATGGGCTTTAGCACAAGCAGCGTCCTCGCATAGAGCTGACGATGATTACAGGGATCCTGTCTCCTCAGAGGTTTGAACAGGAAGCAATGGGTTGGTCATGCAATGTGAGGCACAATATTGAGAAAGAATCTACTGATAGTGATGGTTGTTCAGTTGATTTTCCAAGAAAGCAAGGAATTCTCAGGAAATGGGAGTATTGTATTTCACACAACAGAGACTGGGGGCAGTAAAGAGCTTTTTTTTTTTTTTTTTGCTGAGGAAGATTAGCCCTGAGCTAACATCTGTTGCCAATCTTCCTTTTTTGCTTGACAAAGATTATTGCTGAGCTAACATCCATGCTAATCTCTATTTTGTATGTGGGTCACCACCACAGCATGGCTTGGTAAATGGTGTGGGTCCACACCTGGGATCTGAACCCATGAACCCGGGCTGATGAAGCAGAACACACCAAACGTAACTTCTATGCCACTGGGCCAGCCTAAGGAGAGTTTGATGATAATGAGTAGTTTAAAACTTTTATCTTCAGCAAACATTTTCCATCCACCATTAATTTAGAACGCACACTGTTGGCTGGCCTGCCAGCTGCTCTTGAACCCTGTGTTAAATTAAATGAGGGCACACACCACTGTGTCTGTGAGTAGTTGTTCAGAGCTTGGATTCTAGAGTCACAATGACCAGCCAGATTCACATCCTGGCTCTGCCACATATTACTGGTGACCTCTGGCAAGTGACTTTATCTATCTGTGCCTCATTGCCTCATCTGTAGATCAGGAATAATATAATACCTGCTTGTGGTAGCCAGTCGGCCACAGGGATCCCCACCTACTGTGTTCACACCCTTGTGGGTCCCCTCCTACATTGTACCAGGGGTGCCTGTGTGACCAAGAGAATCCAGCAGAAGGGATGGTATCTTGCTTCCAAGGTTAGGTTATAAAAGATACTGTGGCTTCAACTTTGTTCTGTCTTTCTTCTCCGTCTCTACTGTCTCTCTGCCTCTCCTCTTCTCAGATCACTTGCTCTAGGAGAAGTCAGATGCCATGAAGCGAAGAGACTCAGTGTGTTGAGAAGGACACGTGGGGAGAAACTGAGGCCTGCTAACAACCACGTGGGTGAACTTGGAAGCAGGTTCTCTAACCCGGTTGACTGCAGCTCTGGCCAGTGGTGTGACTACCATTAGAGACCTTGAGTCGGAACCATCCAGTGAAGCTAATCCCCAAATCCTGACCCACAGAACCTGTGAGACAATAAATGTTTGTTGTTTGAAGCAGGTACATTTTATTTGGGATAATTTGTTACATAACTAATACAGTATCTCATAGAGTTGTTAATATTGATAAAGCTCTAGAACAGTATCTGCCACTCAGTAAGCACCATGTAAGTGTTTGTCAAAGACATCAATTCACACATGAATACGTTCCCACCTGGGGGATTAGAATGGGGGAAGGGGCCCTTGTGGTTGGTAAAAGTCCGGATGGTCAGGTCTTGGCTGTTTCAAAATCAATGGCTTCTGCTTTCTTTAAGGCAATCTTGCCTGTTTTCATAGCAATCTGAAATGAGGAGACCCTGATTTATATTTCCCCTAGAAGAGAAGAGAAATTGAAATGGTAAGTGCCAAAGAAATTAAAAGTCATTTCGGTTTTTCAATTCATTACTTCTGGAAAAAAATTTGAGCCCGGCTTCATTACTACTGCTCTGTTTTAGTGCTGATGATAATTGCAAAGGCAGCACTTTAAATTAGAATGTATACGACCACATGTAATTAACCTGTACAGAAGGGCTGAGACTCCATATTAGGCTATTAAATCAATCTCAACAGAGTCACCTGATGCTGAGCAATTGATGTGAAAATACTGTATGGGCAGAGTAAAGAAGCTGGATGCTAATTACATCCACAGGAATTTAGCACACTCCTTGGATGTAGTTAGAACGGAAGACTTTTTCCTCTGGCCCTTAACCCACTCAAAGCTGAAAATGCAAATCAGTTCACATTGACTCCTTAAAACCTGGAGCTTAAGGCAAGAGTGGGATTTTCTGCCACCCTGTGAATCTGGCGATCCTGAGGGGACTGTCTAACTGTTTGGGTGCCGTGACTGTTGGGACACCCAGCTTGTGTGCATGTTTCAGGGTCCTGGCGAAAAGTCCCAAGAAGAGTCTGGTTGAAGCATTTCCTGATGCAGGGGGCGCGAGCGGCTCCCTCTGCAACTTGCATTTTGTGTACCATCCTTTTACACATTCCTCTCTCAGCTCATCCCTGTTCTTATTTCTTCTTGTTCCTGGCCTGCAACATCCATTTTTCTTTCTTTCTTCTTCTTCCTTTTCACTGAATCATTCAAGTAACCAGCAAATACCTACTGGCTTACCCAATAAAAAGAAGAAGAATGACAACGATAGCTTACATTTATTGAGCACTGCGGCAGGGAATGAAAGCCGGCCATCAGAATCCAGTCCCTGCTCCGCCTAGAGTGATACGGCTAAATCACACGTCCCCGACTGTCTGTAATGAGGTGTGACCACATCCCTCCATGGCTCCGTGAAGGGAAGGGACGTGTGCTGCTTCCGGGCTGAGCCCTTCAAAAGAAGGAGTGTGTATTCTCCGCGCCCCCTCTTTGCTGGCTGGATGCAGATGATAACATGACCCTGGAGCCACAAGAGGGAGTGAGACTGGGTCCCTGAGTTGGCGTGTAGAGTAAGGCCACTGCCAACTGGGTTCACGCTCCTGGGTCTGTCATGTGAACAAGAAATATTTTGTGTTTGAGGCATTGTAATTTTCAGTCTATTTGTTGTATCCCTATAGCTTACCCCTGCTAATGTTTATATGCAGTGAATCCTCATAAAACCCTTTTAAGGGTATTATTATTATTCTGTTTTATGGAAGAAGAAACAAAGGCTCAGAAGATGAAATAGCTTGTCTGAGGGCACGCAGAGAGTGAATAACAGACCTGGACTTATTTTAACCTGGCACCGGAGAGGGGATAAAGAAGTCTGAGAAGTTGTCTTTGGGCTCTAGTAAGCTACAGGCTATAGACGGTCATCTTCTTTATGGCCAAGAAGAACTAGAGAGCCATGGAATACCTATTGCTTACGCTTGCCATCCGCTCTAATTGGTTGGTGCCTATGCCATGCTGTTAGATATTTTGAATATTACTCCTTCTTGAGGCAAAGCATGGTGACTGGTGCCTCTCTCCTCTGTGGCTATTGACATTCTATGCGTGATGAGGACATTCTAATTCTCTCCATGTGCCGTGATAGGGTTGGAGCCAAAGCTTCTGGGTGTTCTTGCTGCACTGAGGTAAATCTGAGTCTTGCTTTTTTTGGGGGAGAGGTGGTTGCAGGGAGGTAGGAGGGAGAGTCAGGGTCAGCCTTATGCTGCTTTATTTTGAGATTACTTAGGCCTAATGAGGTTAAAATCAAACCAGGAATGATCATTGGCACTTTCCTCATGTGTCAGGTTGGGTTCCTCCACGTGTGTTCGTGTGAAGCGACTATTCAGGATGTTCTCCCAGGGGAGACAAGTAAGGGAGGTGGGGAGCAGGCCAGGGAGGAGAGGAAGCCAGGCCGGGGTGAGATTTCGGGTGATGTTCTGGCCTCAGTCTAATCTGTGGGGCCAGGTGCAGAAATCTCCCCAGAGTTTGTCCCGCCACAGGCAGTCGTGCTGGGTCGTGGATTTCGTCACCTGGCAGGCCTCGGTTCCCTCGCCAGTTCCCAGCTACTTCGGGGCCTCCATGTGAGGTCAAACGGCAGTCCCCTGCAGAGGCAAAGCGCATGGAGCTGGGGGGGGTGGGTCACAGGACCCTAAGGGGGATGGGTGTGGACACCGGCAGGAGCTGCCACGCCTCAGGACAGGGCTCTTGCCCACAGAAGCTTTGGCCTGCCTCGCTTCTCTCTCTCTTCCCTAACCTCGCCCCTCCCCGTGCTCATCTGTGCTCCCGCCAAAGGCATGTCTATACCACTCCTGGATTGTCTTCCCTTTTGTGCCGCTGTACTTTCATTCCCTTTGCTGGGAGTGATTCCTCCCTCCCCTCCTCGCTAACTCTGATCCTAGGCGTCCTCACTGCCCATTCAGAGGCTTGCTTTGCACGGTGCTTTTCTTTACCGCCTCAGTCAGAAGCCTCTGCCCATCTGTACTCTGCCAGCACTTTGTCCATTCTGGTGGCATCATCGTCTACTTCGGAGCAGGGGGTACGCACTCCTTGTCCTTCCTGTCACCTAAGTGAGGAACTAGAGATTATAGACAGTGGGTGCTGGAAGTCCCTGAGACATAGCTGAGCACCCAGGGCTGCTAGCCTATATAGTACTTTGGTTTCAATTAGGCAAAACAGCCTCTTCGGGTAGACACAGCCTTGAGCAAGGTGCATGACTAGGTAGGAGTGCACACTTTGGCTGGTGGCCTTTGTGCAGTGTACAACTTTTGCAACTGTACACTGTGGCCCTACCTTGCACACTTTTCCCTGAGCTGGGTCCAGGAAGGGGATTAGGGATACATGTGGTTGAATCATAGAGGAAAGGATCTGTTGCCCAGATTCCTAGGAGATAGCCAGGAGGTTGCTAGACAATGTAGTATATGTGAGGAAGGATGGCATTGTTTGAGGGAGGTGTGGCCTAGACCAGCTCTGCCCTTGGCATTGGGGCAATCACTTCTAATGGTACCATGGCAGGTTTCAAAAATGGCCACAAATTCTTTGATGCTCCTAACTGAGAGGTGGAACAAATTCTTGTGAATCTTAATGGCCTGCATTAAGCATCTGCAGCCCACAGAGTGCAATGCAAATGACACTGCACGACTTCTGTGGTGAGGCCACAAGGAGCTGTGCAGCTTCTGCTTTTGTTTCTTGGAGCACTTACTCTTGGATGCTCTGTCTCAAAACCCAGCTCTGAGAAGCCCAAACCACAGGAGAGTTCACGTGGAGGTGCTTGCATCAAGGAATGGCCCCAGCTGGGCTCCAGTTGACAGCCAGCGTCAACTGCCAGCCATCTTGGATGTCCAGCCCGGTTGGGCCTTCGGCTGGCAGCAGCCCCAGCTATGATCTGACTGCCACTTCAGGAGAGGACTCGAGTGAGAACCACCCAGTAGATACCCTTCTCCAATTCATGATCCACAAAATTATGAACAAAAGAAAATGGCTATTTTTCAACCACTAAGTTTTGGGATAATTTGTTATGCAGAACAAGTGCATAAATTGCCTCTTCTTACTCTTGCATCAGTGGGTTAAAATCTGAGCCTTGGTCGAAGATTTGGGGGGAATAGAGAGAAGCAGCCTCATGCTCCTTTGATTGGAGATGATTGAGGCCTAATTAGTTTGGGACAATGGTCCAAGACTCGGGTAATAATAAAATATTACTCCCTTTACTTTGCCACAGTGTTTGGAGTGGGGGGGTCTGGGTGGAGAGAATCCAAATGGTCAGCAAAACTCGCTAGAGTTGTCTCATGGCTTCTCCTGTGTTTTTGCCTAGATGCTTCCTTGTTTATAGTTTTTGTGACATTTCACATATATTTGAGGCTGGAAAGGCTCAGAGGTTAATAGGTTAAATTCAGAGGCCAGTGCTACTTGCTTGTCCTTAAGAAAAGCAGCTCTGTTAATAAGGTTCAAAATGCCTTGTCATTATTTGCCGTTGGTTAGAGCCACCTGAGGAATGTTGCCTGCCAATGCCACATTAAAGAAAAAAAAGTAAGAAAAGGAAAAAAATCCCTAGATTCTTTCGTAGAGGCTGATGTTACCATTTTTCAAACTTTTTGGCCAAGACCTCACTGAGTTTTGCTCCACGGAGTTCGTGCCATCTTTAGTTTATCATCCAGAAACCTTCCACGGAACTTCGAGATTTGAAGGAAGACAAAGGAGAAACGCATCGGAAACCTTCATTTAGCCCAAAGTTGCCAAGACGTTTGGGGTTCAAAGTGGAGGAATTTAGTTTTCTTCCTTCATTTTGTCTGAGATGGAAAACCAAAAGAGGGATTTAGGGATTCAAAGAGATTATCACCCAAACAGAATGTATGTTCAGTTTCATATAAACAAGTAAATTCAGGAAATTAATGAAACCTGTTGAGCTTTGCTATTTGATGGACCCAAACTTAGCATGCTTTGAGATTTATTTGGAACTGTTCTTGTGTTGGAGGCCTGTTGACTGCCGTGTCCTAACTGGCTGCTGAATTAGGTGGCCTGTCCGCTTTTGGTGGATTTGACATGTCCTCCGACGGGGAAAGGTCCCCGCAGATTCAGTATTTGGACTTGAGGACGTGAGTCGTGACCCAGGGGTTGTCTCAGATTGATTTAGCGAGCTCTGTTCTTCAATTTCCAGGTTACACTGTGGTTTTATACACGTTTCAGAAGACCCGTCTTCCAGCATGTTAATCCAAGTGGGAGACAAAAGCGAGACACATGGGGACGGAGCTGCGAAGCGGGGTCGGGATGTGGAATCCCAGGGCGGCAGGGGGGCCAGGTCCCATCCTAGGCAACAGGCACGTTCAATCAAGTTTGTCTTCTAACTTTTTCAAGAACCTGTTGGTGTCTTTCTCCTTTAATCGTTCATATTTTCTTCCCTCCTTCCCATCCCTCTGGGTTAGTCTAACAGAGGTCTGGCTTTAAGAAGGGACACTTAGGGACCGGCTCTGTGGCTGAGTGGTTCAGTTCACGTGCTCCGCTTTGGCAGCCCAGGGTTTCGCCGGTTCGGATCCTGAGCGCGGACATGGCACCGCTCATCAGGCCATGCTGAGGCGGCGTCCTACATAGCACAACAAGAAGGACCTACAACTATGTACTGGGGGCTTTGGGGAGAAGAAGAAGAAGAAAAAAATGAAGATTGGCAACAGATGTTAGCTCAGGTGCCAATCTTTGGGGAAAAAAAAAAGAATGGACACTGATATGTCTGTACAAATTACACTTTTCAGCCTTGAGTTTAGAGGAAAGCCGTCTCAGCCAAAGATCCGAGCTGATAGCAGGTTGAGCTCCAACATGAGAGAGGTGCTCGGATGGTGATGCTGGTGACCAGCCTGTCCAGGTGGAGATCCTACAGGTTGGCAGAAGCCTTGAAGCTGGGCTTTCCTAGATCCTGGGCTCTCATCCATATTCTCTAGAATTCACAGACTTTCCCCTGAAACTCTAGCCTTATTATTTGGTTGCAACAACTGCCTTTTCGCAAACCACGTTCCCTAGGAGGGCCATATTTTTGCATTAGCTGCAGGCTACATTGTAATTAGGAATCACACCTTTGGTCTGTGGCCATGCTCAGTCATTTATCTGTTGTGGCATGAAGCCAGGAAGACTAAGGCCAGCACTCCTGGTGTTGGCAAACTACATTCTTACCTCCTTCTACCTACTGGTCCACACCTTCTCTGGAGAAGAATCTTTATTGGTTAATGAATAAATGAATTGAACAACATCCATCAAGGCCTGTTATGTCCCAGGCACTGTGCTGGGCATGGGCACCGGGTCAGGTGAGTGAGAGGAGCATGATCTCTGTCCTCAGGGAGTTCAGAGTTGAGTGGGGGAGAGAAATGCCCACAGCATAGACATGACCCCAGCAGAGAGGGGGTCCTGAAGGATATGCACAGGGAGCTACCATCGCGATTCCCTGGAGGGACTGACTTAGGATAGAGTGGACAGGGAAGGCCTCTCAGAGGGGGCGGCATTTAACCTCCAGCCTGAGCGATGAGAAGGTGCCATGGTTGAGAAAGGGAGGTCAAGGGGTGGGAAAGGGGCAGAGGGTCTCAGTGAGAAGAGTTCTGAGGGCTATTGATTACATCTCCCTGGTGTGTTGACTGTCTGAGCCTCAGCTCTTATGGGGGATTTCCAGACTCGGCCTGGGGGAAGCTGTTTATTTGGGGGCTGAGGGCCCTTGCTGACCACACCTGCTCTCACCTTTACAGGCAGGTTTAACTTAAGAGGCGTCCTGGGAGTTCTTGGATGCCAGCCCTGGCTCCGCCCCTGCTTACTCCCACCCCCGCAACTGAAGGTTGTTTTCAGTTCTACTGGAGAAAGGAGCCAGGAAGCTTTGGGGCCAACAGGTCTGTGCAGGACACGGTTTTCCAGGCCAAAGTGGGAGGTGGTTGGGCCTGGGCTAGTGAGCCACCCCGGAGCTGGGTGGAGGGGGCGTACGCCTCCAAGTGTGGGGAGGACACGTGGGGGAGCAGGGCTCTTTAACCCCTCCGCTGGCTCTGGTCCCACGGGAACCACGTCCTCCTCTTCCTCCAGTCCCATGCATAAAGGCAGGGCAACCCAATGAACCACTCAGGAAGAGCTGTGGTCCATGAGCGCGCACGCACACACGCACGTACGTACGCACATACGTACGCGCTCATTCGTCCAGCCAGGATGGGGCAGAGATTCTTTCTACAGGCTCTCCGAGTTCATTTAAAATCTTAAGACAATTTTTGAAAGGCTCCGTTTATCTCTTAGAAGCTCAATTTCTTTCAGCTGTGTTCTACGTCAAGGTTATTTACGTAGATTTTACTGGAGGGAAGGGTATTGCTTATCGCACAGAAAGGAAATCCGCTTTTCTTGTGTTCTTTTCTTCTCACGAGCGTTGGAGACAGCTCGGCGTCCATCTTTTTGGAATTTGACTGAGCTCCGGTGCCTCATGTCCCTAATGACAGTGGCCTCTGACCCGTGGCTTGCCCAAAGCCCTCGCATGCCGGGGTGAGCACGTTTTCGCTCGTTAGTCCATCCTTGAGGTCTCATAGGACATTTTATTGTAAGTAATGTCAGGTGAGGTTTAGGGAGAGTTTCCCCAACTGTAAATCAATGCCTTGAGGCTTTGAGAGTATTCCTTCTTGTCTTTCCTTTTGGAATTATGCGGTTTAGTCCCCATGGGTACGGTTTAGGAAGATCTCAAACTAGAAATTTATTGAAAATTACTTTCAGTACTTTCTCTGTCAGCAAAAAGAATAACGTGTAGTTTTTTTTTCTCCGCCAATAAATGCGCGTACCATCCGTTTCTCCTTTGCACCCCAACTTGGGAGAGAATGAAGTCTTACAACCTAAGTTCAGGGTCATCTGTAGTCTCTGAAATGTCCTGGGATCCAGTGAACCATCATTGAACTCCACAGGACTTGTTAAGCACCTGCTCTGTGCCACGCCCTGTGCTAGGTGCTCCGGGTGTAACGATGCTCAGGATACAGCCTCTACCTTGTGGAAACTAAGGTGTGCCTTGGGAGAGAGACAGGTAGAGCACTGACCATAGAATGAAGTGACAAAGACAAGAGAGAGAGAATTATATATTATATTATATATGCTACGGGAGTGAATAGATGGAAGAGAAAATCCTGCAGTGGAGTGGAGGAGGCGGGGGGCCATTTGTCTCTTAGGGGACATTTAGCAATGTCTGGAAGCATTTTTGATTGTCAAAATTGGTTGTGGGGAAGTGCTACTGGCATCTGGTGGATAGAGGCCAGGGATGCTGCCAAACATCCCACAGTGCACAGGACACACTGCTATAAGAAAGAGTCATCTGGCCCCGGATGGCAAGAGTGCAAGGTTGAGAAAGAATGCTATGGGGTGATGTATGAGCTGGGCCTTTAAGATGACTGGCGTCTGCCAGGCAGCAGCTAGGGAAGGCCATTCTGTTCAAAGGCTTCACTCCATCACTAGCTTTGGGGACCTTGGATTGGGCAACACTGGGAAGGGATGAGGTTCTGGATTGCGGGTGGTCAGCTCACAGTGATGGTGTTCCCGGGTGGCTTCAGAGCTGGCTCCAGGTCGTTCCTGCATCCACTGAGGTGTGAGTCAAGGGTAGCAGGGCAGAAGAATGGTCTTTTCTCCTTTGGGTGGCAGCTTAAAACGGAGAATGGAGGACTTTGTCCTTCTCTGGGCCCTGAGGAGGATGGGTGGCCAGCAGCCAGGAAAAGTACACTGGAGAGAGCAAGATTAGGGAAGACGACCTCCCAGAATAAGTGACTTAATTTGGGCTTGTGATTTGCAGCAGTGTGTGAGGCAGCCAGACCATTACATTTAAGACTCAGCTGTTAAACCTGTTCACCTTCAAGTCTGGAGTGGGAGGACTGAGCTTTACCGTTGACTCCGCAAAATGTCTTTGGATTGATGCCAAAGAATGTTCTTAAAGGAGGTGAAACAGCATTATCTGAATGGCCCCTCCCAATAACCCCGTGAGGTTGGCTGAAAGAGGTTGTAGTGCATTTAGGTACAATAGTGCAATTGAGGAAACAGACTCAGAGCTGCTCTGTCCAGAGTGGTGCTGATACGGAGAGCGGAGACGCTGTAGCCCTGGTTTGGCTGGTGGACCAAGGCTGAGGTATTCACTGCAGTCATCTGTAGGCCTTGATTAGCTCTGCGCTTTACCCCTCTGACTGCTCCTCTCCCTCGTGCTGGCCTGTGCCGGTTCCGTTTTCCTCCAACTTTCATTCATCACCACAATAAGAACACTCCAAGGTGTAAGGAGAATAAGATTTCCCACAATGCCTCACCCTAAGACAATTGTTTGGTTTTGTTTTCTGCCATTATCCGTATGTTCCATAGTTGCAAAAATATATAATTGCCACTGAGTCCTTTTTCACGTATGATGTGCTTGTCCGTGCTCTCACATAGACCCCATGAATCGTTTTAATGAGCCCGTGTTATTCCATCAAGGAATGTGTGCCATCGTTTACCCATCAGTTCCCCTCTTTGGTCATTTCAGAGGCTTCCACACTTTCAGTCTCACAATAACATTGTAGTATCTTTGTGGAAATAGCTCTTTTGCTCCCTTTCAAAGATTTCTTTAGGATACATTTCCAGCAGTGGGATTGATGTGTCAGAGGCTGTGAATATCTTCATGGATCCTGATACTATTGTCAAATTGCTTTCCAGGAGTGTAGCAATTTACATACCTGCCGTGAATAAATGTGTGCAGCAGCTTGGCAAAATATTGCCAGCATTGAATATTATTATTTTGTTTTCAAACTTCTTTTCCTGATTTAATAAATGTAACAACATCCCATTAAATATATGTAAGATGCCTGGCACCATGATTGGCACATGGTAGTTGTTTCCTGGTGTTTCCTGGCACCTTATGATGCCTGTCCTGAGCTTGGACTGCAGCCTGGGTCTCCTGTCTGTCCTACACGCCCCCCTGCCCGACCTTGGTGGCCATCAGTCTCCGGCGAGTGCCTGGCCTTGGCTTGGCCTAGCTTCAGATAAACGTTAGCCAATAATGATAATATTGAGCATCTGGGCTCAGCCTGCAGGTAGCACAGTGGTTGGAAGAATGCTCATATTCATCTCTCGGCTCTTCAATTTATCAGCTGGGTGACCTTCGATAAATTACTTCGTCTCTCTAAGCCTGGGGTTAATTGAGATAACATATCTTAAGCAAATAACACCATACCTGATACAGCGTAAGTAACATTAGTGTTAATAATAATAGTCTATTTTAATAAATCATGTCAATCTTTGATAACGACAACAGATGACGTTATTATCCTCATTTTAAAGATGAGACATTGAGGCTCGGAGAGGTTAAAGTGCAATAAGGGTCACCTAAGGCAGTGTGACCTCTGACTCTTCCCTTCTGTGGCGTGGGCCCATGGGCCCAGTGGGTGGTAGGAATATTCATGAAAGCTCTTTCTATACGAGGACAGCGAGCAATCACTATACATGGAAATAAAAAAGAAGTAGGGACATACAGCCCTCCAAACCTAAACTAAGTGGATCCCAAGCTGCCCCTTGTCTGGATTCCAAAAATGCCAGCAGCCACTCCAGTGCCACGCGGTCTGAGGGGAAGGATGGTGGAGGGAAAGTCAGAATGGAAACAGGGATTATCGTAACCAATTGTGGTGAAAATGTCTCACTTCTGAAAAATTTACCGAACGTGCGACCACGTGAACTTATCGCTCAGGGCCCTGGAAAGGGCCAGGCTACGTGAGGGGCCCAGAAGCTGCAGCCTCATTAGCTTCGTGGTAAATTGGCCACTGGCCTGATCTCTTGACTAGCAGTTAAGCAGCAATAGTATGGGCTAGTTACTTTTGATGGTCTGTCCCTTTTCTCTGAATTAAAACTTTGTCATTAGCATAGTTTCGGTCTGAGAATTACTGCCAGGGTGGAATTACTCTAATTAAGAGGAAAAGAAAAATATGTTGCCAGTCATTAATTTTTCTTGATTAGAGGGTGACCCAGTTTGAGGTTAAGCGAAGAGGATTGAGGTAGTAATTTAGCACTTTGGGGGGTTTGTGGAGATTTTTGTGAGCTGGAGAAGCAACAGCTGGATCCCAAGATTGCCATCTGATTGGAATTCATAGCTACTTGTAAATAGAGGGGTACGAGATCTTCAGGAGCAGCGTGCTAATTTTTAGAATGAACAAAAACAAGGATAGAGTTGGAGGCACAACTCTATAAGCTGAATGCTACCCAGGCCACATCTATGTCCCAATAAATGTTCAAAAGCTTTTTCTGTCTTAAATGTGAAAATATTATATTTTCATATTTTCTTGATTTGAGGGTCCAGGCATTGACTTGTCAAACTCTGGGATAGCAAGAAACTTTATCTTTAGCATATGCCCAAACATTGAATGTATGTTAAAATGGATACAATAGTTCACCTCTCTGACTTACTCAAGTACACGTTATTTTGAAGTTTCTGTGATGAGAGCAAAGCATAATTGGTGCAAAGAGCCCAGACTTGGAGCCAGGAGACCTGAATGTGAGTTCTGCTGCTGCCACTCGCCAGCTCCGTGATTTGGAAGTTAATCTTTTTGCACTCTCTGAACTTGTTTCCACATTATAAACCTGGTTTAAGGAGTCAAGTGAGATAATGAAATATATGGAATAATAATAAAGTGATATACAGTTATTTTGGCATCTCTGAGTTCTCAGATCACTTATAAGTTGGGACTTCAAGCAGTATGTTTGGGAAGGAGGCGGAAGGGAAGAGTGAAAGTCTTGGGTTGGCTTCAAGATGGTAGGGACCATTAGTCTTGAATGTGTAGGACATTCTTTGTCACTATAAGAATCAGGCTGGACGTGGCACCTCTGTACTCGTTGCCTGTTGGTTTTGTACTGGAGGCAAAATTTTACCTTTACCTTCATAGGGTTTTTGGCTGGGCCTCAGAATTAATTGACATAAGACCCATTAACAGGAGAAAAAGCATATGAATTTATTTAATGTAGGGTTTAAGAACTTGAGAACCTTCATAAAGAAGACTCGAAGAAGTGGCAAAACCTAAATACTTTTATATTAGGTTGAACAGAGAGAGGCAATTGTGAAAAAGTAACTAAACTGTGTGGGGAGGCTAAAGGAAGATGAGAATTATTTTAACAAGATCTGTTTGTACCAAATTCTCTTGGTCTCGACTTCCCGTCCTTGATGATCAGAATGTTACTTTCTTTCCAGGAGAACATCTTCCATCTGGGGGTTTTATCTTCTGCTTTCAGGGATAAAGGGGGGGAGTGCTTTTAGCTCAAAATAGTTTTTATGTCAGAGCCATATTTTGGAGTGACATGTTCTGGTTTCCTTCAGTTTTATCTCCTCATCCTCCTCTCTCTTTTCTCTCTCCTTTTGCAGTGGCCCACCCCCCAAAGGAGAACGGTTGCTTCCCTCTGTCAAGTGGTTCTGGGGACACTGCCTCTGCTCTTGGCTGTAGCAATGGACACAAAATCCAGACCTGGCCCATCATGATGTTTAGTATGGAGATGACCAAACTGGGCCAAGCAGAATGCTTCTCTGGAGCTCCCATGTGGATGCCAGGCAGGAAGGCTTTTCTTTCTTCTAAGATTGATAAACTGAAATGATGTCTCCTTACAATACAAAAAGAGAAGTAGGCAACATTGCTTGAGCCCCTGATGACTCTGGGACCCAACCCCGCCCCATTACAAAGAGCCAACGAGAGCAAAGAAAGATTCTATTTTAGAGACAGGAGTCTCTTGTGTTCCTTAAATCACGTGATATTGTGATGGCTTCTGAAAAGGGGCCACAGTAATTTCCCAGCACTTTATAGCCATCCTCTCTCCTGCCTATGGACCCTTTCTGTTCACGCAAGGGAAAATGGGCCAATAACGAGGCCTGGCAGAAGCGAAGGGACTGGTAGCCCAGTCCAGTCTTGCTGCCTCACTAAAGCCCGTTTATATTATGCCCCATCAAAAATGCCCTGAAAGGCCACAGAGTCATGAAGGGAATGTACATTTTCAATAAGTTCTTCATGTGACTAGTCATTCAGTAGATGTTTGCTGAGTGCCTGCTGTCCAAGTCTTGGAGTTACAGCAGTGAATGAAATGGACAAACTCCCCTGGGCTTGAGAGCTTACATTTGGGGCTGAGCAGAGAAAATAAACAAAAGAAACAACTAAATCATGTGCTTTAGATGGTGATGACCCCACTGGGATCTGGGAGAGAGTGTGCAGAGGGAACAGCCAGTGCAAAAGCCCTAAGGCAGGCTTGTGCCTGGTGTGTTCCAGGAACTCGAAGATAGAGGCAGGAAGATGAGGTCGGCGAGATCAGGGATGGGGCCAATGGGGCGGGGCCTTGTAGACCCGCTGTGGGACCTGGGGCTTTGACTCAGTGAGGCGGGAAACCCGGTGTGGCTGTTGGGCAGAGCTTTTATGAAGCTCACACTTGATTCTCTACCTTGAAGCCCACAGCCCTCTGCAGCCCCTGCATTCCGCACAGATCGTGAGGGTGGTGAAATGAGCCAGTGTATGGAGAGTTCGCAGCATGGGTGGGCCTGATGCAAAGTAGACCCCAATGGAATGGAAGCTGTTATGATGAACAACAGTCAGACCATTTATACCGAGGTATAAGTGACTGACCTCAGGTACTCTCTTTAAAGCAGATTTAATGGGAAAGAGAGTTTGAGTCATTGAAGAGACGGAGGGAGTGGGAGGAAGCAGCAGCCCCAAGGGAAGGGAAATTGGGCTGCTTCCCACCTGCTCTGTTCTTACCACAAATTTTCCAAGGGCTGGCCCCAAGAACCTGTTTGGGTCTTCATGCTATTCAGAAGTCCTTAGGCTATGTGCAGCATTGCCTGGCACAGAGTAGACTTCATAAGTCAGTGTTATAAGAATGAATGAATGAATGCAATCCAGTTTACAGTGTCTTTACTGAGCCTCCAGTCACACGGGGTGCCCGCATCCCCTCCCCTGAGCCACTGAGACATGGCTAACTTGAGGACAGCCGGGAAAGGATTGATGTCTCCAAGATCACAGCTGAGTACCCGGAGCTCGTGGTGATGCTTACTACACCGTGTTCTCCTTGAGTCTGAGGATCTGTTGGTATCTGTCAGCTTCTCTGGTTCATTTTAAGGGCGAAGCTGCAGGAGGTACAAGATGTGGAGGAATCGCTGGGCTGCGGAAGGAAGACTGCCCAGGCCCCCAGGGACCATACCCCTTCCTCTTTCATCTGCTGAGGCTCCCTTGGCCCTGGAGACTGTGCACATTTTGGAGAGATGTAACTTCATAATTTTTTTTATGGTCCATGGCTGAGTTTAAAGAAGAGGTGGCAGCTGGTAAAATTTTTATTTATGACGTGATTCTCAGAATTCAGTGTTTGCAAATACTGGCAAGGTTGAATTTATGAAAGTCGAGGCTATTTTAATATGTTATCCACGCAGTTTAAAATGTTGCCCCAGGTGGAGATGTTAGAATTTGGCTGCAGCAAATGGCATCCTGGAGCTGCTTGTCCTCAATAGGTACTTTCCTGAAACTGTATTATGACTTACAGCAGAAAGGCTAAATGCCATGAATTCCACTTGTAACTCACAAATAGATTTCAATTTGGCTGAAGAAAGTTTTGTTTTCCTGGGTCTATTCTTAATTAGTAATTTGATTCAGGTGTAATTAACACTGCCTTGTGATTGTTTTTGCCTCCTTAGCATTTTTTAACCTGTTAGCTTTGAAATTTGAAGTAGCTAGCCCAAGTGGATAAAAAAATAATCTTTTTTCCTTTCTTTTTTTTTTTTTTTGTGCTGAGGAATATTCGCCCAGAGGTAACATCTGTTGCTGATCTTCCTGTTGTGTTTTTTTTTGTACGTGAGCCACCTCTACAACGTGGCCACTGACAGGCAACTGGTGTAGGTCTGCACCCGGGAACTGAACCTGGGCTACTGAAGCAGAGTGTGCTGAACTGAACCACTAGGCTACCAGGGCTGGCCCCAATAATCTTTTTTCTTAAAGACAATTTCTTACATAGGAAAGATTATAATTCATAGTTATTTGCAATTGGTATCAACTGGTGGAACAGGGGGCGGGGGTTGGAGCAGAGGCTGTGAGGGTGGGAGCTGTGTGGCTGCCCTGAACCCCTGCCTGTGGGTACAGAGGCAGGGTTGGACTGACTCATTAAACCACGGTCTTGATCCAATGCACGAACATAACAATCTTCCTGGCGTATTTTTGGAAGCTGAGCTGCCCTTTTCAAAGGAGGTCTTGCAATTATTTTTTAAGGGCAAGGCTGAGGATCTGTGAGGCATGCACATGGTGGATCATTTTAGAGAGATTCTATGTGACAAGAGAAAAAGACAATGTCATAAACTCAACTTTTGTCTTTTAAAGCTTTTCAGAAATGCGTAGAGAAACCCAAGGATAGAAATAATCAATAGTTCCTAGCATGGGAACGGATGTTCTTTAAAATGGAAGGTATTCAAAAACAAGAACCTAGAAAAAAATTCGTTAGCCGGATTAGTCCCCAAAATGTGAAGCACAGTGTAGCAAAAGGGTTGGCAGCAAAGCAGCTCCTAGGAGGGGTGACAGACTGTCTCCATTGTCCAAAGCCTCTCGGGGGACAACAATGCACACTTGAGCCTGGGCCCACAGAGCTGCTTGACCTGTGGATGACCTTCTGTGCTCTGGCGGGTCTTATAATTCAGTGAGGAGCTCAGATCTGGGTTAGAATACTGGCTTCACCACTGACTGATCATAAGATCTTGGACAAGTCACCTAATCTTCCAAAATCTGTAAAATGGGTTTAACAGTCATGGATAGCTCTCAAGTGGCTGTGAGGATTAAATGAGGGAATATGTGTTAAGTGCCCCAGGCTCTAGCTCTTAATCCCTGCTAGCTTCAGCCACTTGGAGCACAGCCCGTCAACCTCTCATTTAGAAAGAGAAGAGGGTCATTCTCAAGAGAGGATAGAGGAGCCCGCCTTGGAGACGCTCATCCTTCACCTGGAGATGCTCGTCTGGGAAAGGCCCCTCTGTCTTCCCTTTGGCAGAGCCTGACATCTTGTGACTCCCAGGAGAGGTTCGGACTTGGAATTGGTGTAGCATCTTGGCACTTAGGTTCCTTCATTCGTGCCCAGCACACAAATACTCATGTTTCTCTAGGCTCTGGTTGACGGGCTGGGAAATGTTCTGAGACCAGAATTGCACAGGAGGTCACCGAGGTCCTGGGCAGCTCTCCGTGGTTTAGGATGTAACGTGGCTTAACCCAGGTGCTGCTTCTGCACCAGAGCCGGAGGGGGAACATTCTCCAAGTCTCACTGAGCTGTTCGTCTTGTCTCCCCAATTCTGCTTGAGGGATTTGGTGCCCTCCTAGGGCTTCGTAAATTCTCCTTGCTGGAGGTGTGATCACTCTGTCCTGGCCTGCTGTTGCTTTAGCATCAGTCCCCCTGTGAGGGGGTCCTGGGGGCTCTATCTTGCTTTGTAAGGAGTTGACATGCCAGTCCAGGGAGGAGCTAAAGTGTGAACAGCAAAGAAGTAAGAAAGAGTCAAGTATTTAATGGCTTAATTTTTCATTATTTTTAAAGGCAGGAAGTAGATAATTATATGTATACTGTTGAGGTCTGGTTTGATTTTCCTTCTGTGCTCTTTGCTCTTACTATTGGTAAGTAGAGGAAAACGTATGCTGGGGGCCCTTTCCATTTTTTTCTGATTTCATCTCCCCATGTATTCAGGTTTTTCTTTCCAAAAGCAAGTCATGGGTTGGAGGTGGGGTGCAATCAGATTGTGTGGGTTTTGGGATTGTATATGGACCTTGCCTTTCCCCAAAATGGGTGAACGTGGGAGTTCCAAACCCAGATTCTATTATTGTGCACCCCGAGAAAGGCAAACAGAAGGACAGACCAAAGGCAGTGTCAGCATGACTCTTTCCTGTTCACCTTTGCTCTTGAAGGTCCCACTTTCTATGATGCACCTGGGGCACAGTGAATTACAGCTGTCTCCATCCTATTCCACAAATAACAAACAGAAGGAACAGAGCAAATAACAGGTTAACACGATGAGCTGGTTGTGAGTGCCTGGCTCACGTCCTTCTGCCCATCAGATCCTCTCCTCTGCACCAGGAGGGGCTTTCTTGAGGCCCGGGCAGTGGGGAGCATGGGCTGCATGGTGCGTGAAGCTTTTATGTTAAAAAGCTTAGATACGTCCTTTGAAAGTGGGAAATGGCTTCAAAAGAAATCACATTTTTGTCAGGAGCAGACTGGAGAGCCTGCAACCTTACAGAACTTTGGAATTTCAGAGTCGAATGGATTTGTCCAGTTTCATTTTTCCAAGGAGAAATGGGGGTCCCAGGGAGATTCAGTGTCTTTCCGCAGGCCCACAGCACCCCACTTTATGCTAAATCTGGCTTTGAGGGAGTGGAGATACAGTGAGAATCTGAAGCGTAAGCTGTAAAGAAATCTAAGTAGGCAGACCCAGAACCAGAACTCTTTGTGCCTTTTATAAGGAGGGAACTGCTATTGTTTTATTTATGCATCATCTTGTGTGTGGGAAAAAGTTTTTGAAAACCAAATTTGAAATTTGCTAAATATTCATTACCTACTTGATGGAGAAGATCAATGCAGTATGATAAAAAAGTTCTGGCGCTGGGAGTGGGGTGGGAAGAGTCAGAAGACCTAGGTAAGTCCCAAATGTGTGATGAGATGGTCACTCTCTCTTCTTGGTCACTAAATCCTCATTTGTACTGTGAAGAGTTGGACTGGATAATTTCTAAATTATGTTATAACACTAAAGTTCTGGAACTTTATGATTGTATAAGCAGTATTAGGACATAGTTCCTGCTGTGTGTGACAGAAATAAAAAATACCAGTGGTTTAAACAAGGTACACCTGTATGTATTTCTCATGTAAAAAGTCAAGCTGATATGGTGGCTGTGCTCTCTGACGTCATCAGCAGCCCAGGTACCTTCTGTGTTGTTGCTCTGCCAACCTTAGGGTGTTCTCTCATCTTTACAATCCGAGATGCCTGGTCACCACGTTGATGTTCTAAGCCACAGGATGGAGGAAGGAGGAAGAGGAGAGGGAGAGCCCCTTGCCTTTATGAGTGTGGCTCAAAATTTGCACTTACCACTTTTGCTCAAACCCTGTTGAGCAGAACTTAGGCAAGTGGCCATACCTAGATGCAAGGGAGGCTAAGAAATGTAAACTTTATTTTGACTGGCTGTCTGCCTAACTACAAGTTCTACTTTTATAGGAGAAGAAGAAATATATATTGGGGATAACTATCAGTCTGTGTCATGGGAGTTATACTTGAGACAATATAGAACACAGGATAGTCTGTTCCTCCACTACTGCTCAGTGAGGCATGGGGGTGCTCCGCTGGAGGTGGTGCCTCTGATTGCCATGACAGAAGCCCAACTTGGAGGAATAAGGATGGGTCTCAGAGAACCTGCTGCTGAAACTCTATTATTCAAAGAAGTGAGTAACGGTTGGAAATTCCTTTTGGCGAATCGGCCCAGTTCCTGATGCTCCCCTTTCTCTGAGATTTACTTCTTATTCTCCAACGTGGCAGGTGATGGCAGCCATATTTGTACCAAATGTCCTTCTCTCCTTCAGTGGCCACAGACTGAAACAGGTATGGACACTTGGCCCATGCTGGGCCATCATATCCCTTCTCCTGGGAATTCAGAGCTGTGACTGAGAGAGTCATGTTAATTGGGGGCCATTTGCTTGCACTTGAGTGTTATAAACTCCAAAGTGGTGGGCTGCCATTTTCTGTCATGAGTGTGGGGAGTCAGAGAAAGCTGGCCGTGGACAGAGAAGGATGAAGCAGGTGTTCAGAGAGAGCAGTCCCCAGACACCATGGAGCCTGAGTGAAAAACTGGGACGGGGCTGCTGGTTCCTGAAGGAGCCACTGACAGTGATTCAGTTTCACATAAGGCTGAGATGCATTCATTCCTACTAAATTTATTAAAACCCTCTTAAAAATACACCATGTTGATATAGAGAGAGCTCTTTTTAAAAAAAGAACTCCTGATCAATTGTTTTTTTTTATAATGTCTTAAAATCTCATGTACCATCTTAACAGCTAATGGCTTGCAAATTTCAATTTTCTGCTTGTCACTAAGAGTGACAACTCAGAGGAGACTATATAAATTGATTCACCTAGCCAAACTTATCCGAAGTGGGGAAGCTAAATAGGTCAGCCAATGGAAACCAAAACCACAGTGTCTTTTCCCAAATAAAACAGCAAGAAATCCACGTAGGAAGGGATGAAATACAATGCAACGGTTCTGACGGAAGATGGAACACAGTTCATCTTTATTTTTAAATATCTCCCTTTGACTTCAATGAACGTGTGGGTTTGAAAAGAGCATCAGTTGGTGTTAGAGGAGAGAACTCACTATATATACATTTATAACTTGGCTTCAAAGGAAAAAAAATAGATAGGCAAGTCATCAACTTGCTTCAGTAAAATTTAAGAGTGGAGATTCTGATGAGGAATAGAGTCCGTGCTGTGAAACTTCCCATATGAAATATGAAATCCACTTGAAATGTATTGGAGTAAGACTTCGATTAACTGGAACCTAATTAATCAGACCTTTCAGTTATTATTATTCTCAAACCTACTTAAGTCGGGGATATAATAAAACAAATCAGTCCTTGGGGGTGTCCAGGCTTTAGGCTTAAAAATTGTTTTTATCTCTAATAGTTATCTAGAGCCATAGAATTGACCAAATAATTGGTTTTTAGAGCTACTAAGACCTTAAAGACCATCAAGTGTGCTGGTTTTCAACATTAGCTGCACGTTGCAATCACCTGGGGAGCGTTTAAAACTCCTGATGCCCAGGCTGCACCCCATACCAATTAAATCAGGATCTCTAGAGTTGGGAACTGGGCATCAGTATTTAAAAAAATTTTCCAGACGATTCCACTGTGCAGTCAAGTTGGAAAACCAGGGATCTTCTCTACAGATTTTCCAAGAAGTGAAGTGACCAACTCAGATTGCCAACTCGTGCAGAACCAGAACTGGAATCTAGGACTTTCCGAACCAGTCTGACCTCTGCCCCCTTACACCATGCAGGCTCCCGGCTACAGAGGGCTAACACACGCCACCCCACTCTGACTGCTAAGCTGGTGCTTCTGCAACTTTGACTTGCCTCCCAATTACCCAGAGAGTTTATTAAATCCAGGTGATGATGCTGCTCGTCTGGGTACCACCCTTTGAGAACCACTGTGTAAGCTATCCTAGCACTCTCCCTTCACCCACAAGCACACCTACCTAGCACCCAGGTGGTCGATTTGGACTCTTCTCATCCTCATGCTGTACGGTGCAGTATCTCCTTGTTTCTCCAAAAGCTGTGAAGCTATTCTGTTCACTTGGAACCTAAGAACCACCCACAGATGAAGGGTCGTTTCCTGCCGAGGGATTTTTCAGCCATTGTGCTTTGCTGAATTGCAACATTTGGCCACATTATTTCCAGAGCTGGGTTTTTTTTTTTTTTTTTTGCCTTATCCCTGAGAGAGTGAAAGATGTGCTTCATAATGGGCAACACCAAGGAGGTTAAAGTTCACTGACAAGGACCATTCGTTAGGCAGGATGGGTGTCTGCAGTCTGCTTATCAGCCTCCACATGTGGCCAGAGATGGAAAAACTGACAGGCAGTAGAATGAAACCCGGGCACCTGTGGAAATCCAGGCCTAATCCCTTCCCATAAAACAAAGTGGAAGATAAGTGGAAACGGTTGAAACCTGAAAGCAGATGGCTGAGTTGCTCCACACCGGGCCATAAAGGGGAACCTTCGTGACAGAGTATTTATGGGTTTGGGGAAACCTGACAAGGTGTTGCTGTAAATGCCAAGAAATATACAGAACAGTGATTTTGTTATTTGAACACATCTCATGATACCTGCAGCTTCGCAAGGATGGAGAAAGACAGATGCTGTGTGTGTGTGCACGCACATTAGTTTAGCTCATGCTGCTATGAGAAGACGAACTTGGTGGCTGGGGGAAAAGGGCTGCCAAGGGAAATCCCTGTGAGTGTGTAAGCAGGGACCAGCTGACCATTTGGTCACCGAGGGTCTCTATATGGGGGTTTTGGAGTAGGGGGGTTTGGGCTCATGGCTTTAGTGTTCTCTTTAAAGAGCTGCCCCAAACAAAAGTGGGTCCAAAGCGCCATAGACTGAAGTAGGTGTCTGTTTGGCCGCCCCTGTGCCAGGCCATTCCACTACTCTGAGGCCACCATCTTTGCCTTATGCCTTTTAGCATCAGTACCTAGAGCAGCCCTGCTTTCTTTGTATGGGTGTCGAGCTGTGACTAATATCTTTGACTGATCAGCCAGGTATTCCCGATCTTTTAAAGTTCTGTCCTTGCTCATGGCCTGATTTATAGAATCCTTTTGATAGGTAGAAAGAATTCCTTAATATGCAAAGGAGTTGCTAACTGGACCTTTGAAAGCTATTCTCTATGAAAAGAAAGTACCACATGTATTATTTAGAAATTCATTTTTAAAATCCAAAGAGCCCTTTCTAATTGCAGCGCTGAAACAAGCCTGCAGTACTGGGTGGGTGGGGGGAGGGGTGGCCTTTTTGTCTCGAGATCCGAAGAACACATGCTCTCCTTTTCAAAGTGGATGAATCAAGCAGGAAGATTTTCAATTGTAGTTTAAACCGAGCAGACCCTTCGGATTTTCCTGGAGCCTGTCGGAATTCTATTTCTGGGAAACTGCATTGTGATAGAAAAAGACAAGGAGGGAGGAGAGAGGAATCCAAATGAGAAACATGCGGAGAAGGGAAAACAGATGTCTGGAAGTTGCATGCAGGGCCCCTTGGTTGCAGTGTTGGGGTAAACAGGCCGAGTCTGGAGAGGCAGCTTTGGACGGGAACCATAGATGCAAAAGGGAAGGAACCAGTGGCCCTGGAGCCCCACGGTGGGCTGCTCCACACCTGCCCATTGGAGACTTCAGACAGCAACCAGAGGCTGCCCTTCTGCCTTGGGGGGGGGGGGGGGGTGCCTGGCAGTGTGCCCTCCTGAAGGCAAGGAGTGAGGCCCGCTCACCTCCCACCCGATTCCCTACTGCATTCTTCCGGCCCCCCAGGATTTGCTGGCAACAGGGTTCCTTGCTGGGCGGCCCACCTCCCCCCAGGCTCATCTCCTGCCTTCCACTGTTGAAATTTACAGGTGCAGTATCAATCTCTTCCCTAGCTGCTCCCTGCCAAATGACAGATGCCAGTCGGATGAAACCAGCGGTGTCTCCCATTGTAGGGCAGTAGTTCTCAATAAGCAGTTCCTGGACCAGCAGGGCAGCATCACCTGGAAACTTACAGAAATGTAAATTCTCGGGCCCCACCCCAGATCTACTCCAGGGGTAGGGCCAACATCTCCTGATCACAACATCTTGTGAATGGCAAGCCCTTCAGCTGATTCTTGCTGAAGTTTGAAAACCACTAATACAGACGTTTAGGATATTTGCATTGGAGCAGAGGAGATCATCCGTGGAGAGTGGTGAATTTCCTGGTGGGAATTTGGGAGCGCTGTGATGAGTCAGTGGAGGAGGTAAAATTTAGGGGAGCAGCTGGGCCCCTTTTTAGGCCTCTAGATGACTCCCTGTTTTGCCCATGTGTGAGACCCGCCCCTGGGGCCATCTTTAGTGGAGCTAGCCTTGGGTAGGTGATGTTGCTGCTGATACCAGGGTTCTTATATCCTTGAGAGGGTCCCCCAAGGAGCAGGCTGCCCAGCTCACCCCACTGCCAACACCCACTTCCTGACGCTCCTCTATTCTCCAGCCTGCATTGGATGCATCTTCTCTGGGAGCTCTTCTTTGCAGTGGTTCTCACTCCACCCCTACCTGCCCCCAAACATACACTCTCACACCCACTCACACTCTCCCTCTCACGCCCCCTCCCCCGCCCCAAGTCAAGGACACAGAGGGCATCCCTGCTTTTCCTTTCTTCTCTCTTGGGGGATGCACCCAAGAGTGGCAGGCAGCAGAGTTTCTTTGATGAGAACTCTGTAAAATGTTGCTCACAGAGCTGCTTTCCACGTGTTTTGGCTGTAGAATTTCCAATGGCAGATTAAATAGTGCGTGTGTCTACTTAAATTAACTCTTCCTTGCCCTCAATCCTGAGTCGATTATACCGTGTTACTGATCCCCCATAATTGCTGCCTGGATGCTCATGCTGATTTAAGAGGGCCTATTTAGCGGAGTCTTTGGCTGGACGCTGCTAGCCCACAGTGATCTCTCCCTCTTTGGGACTTGGGTTGGAGTTTGGCTTTTTGGTTGCAAGGGCTCAACTTCTCTTGGGTTGCCCAAGCATTCTGGGCCTTCTTATAAGTGTAACTAGGGGAATCTGACTACACCTTGTCCATTCCACCTCCCTCTCCCTGGAAAGAGAACAACAAAATTTAATCCTGCTCTTTCTAGAATGATCTATCACAGTAACCAAGGGGCAACCATTGAAAGACAAGAAGGCTCCTTTCCTCTTGAGTTTGGCTCCCAAGACGGAGCTGAGAAGAAACCAGTGTGCATTTCTTTTTGGGTCATGCTGAGGAAAGATCAAGTTATTAAGAACTTGAACTGGTCTTCTATGTTGTCATTCCCTTTTGCAATTTGTCCCAACTCTTCAGTAAAGAACTTCCTAAATACCTACCCAGCCTGGTGTAGAAGTTTTTGGGAGATGGAACAGACAGAGTGTGAAGGGGTGGGGGCCGCCCACTCCACCTCTTTGGTGACTTCAGTGGGGAGAGGGCATCCTGCCTGTTGAATGACCTACATTCAGCCCCTCCATTTGTGGCCCGTTGAGTCCGTGGGGGGAGTTGGAGAAAGACCACAGGTGGGGAGGAGAGCCCCTCCGGGGGAAACTCAGGAGAAGCAGTCAAGATGGCCTATGTGTCATGGACATCTTGGTACTTAAGGGAACAATTGCATGGGAATCCAGACATGGCCAAAGAGCCAGCCTCAGGAAGGGCGGGATTGGAGATCGGACCTGGAGCCCCAAAGGTAGCTTTGGGAAACACAAGAGTTTGTGAACTTGGCTCCATGTTCCATCATTTATTTCCAGGATTCTGCTCCTCCCCACTTGTCTGCTCCTTCGTAGCTTCCTCTACTGACCGTTTTTCCCCAAAGTCCGCTCTGAATAGCTTCGTGTACCCCTCCAGATCCACCTTTCACCCTTCTCTACCCTACTCTGTGCCCTGGGAGGCTGAACCATGTAAAACAAAGACCATTAGAGCTAAAACATAGAAACTGAGTTTATTAACTTGCCAGGCAAATGAACACACACCAGTGAATAAATGCACTGAGTTGTTCTTGGAGGAGGAAAAGTCAGTTTTTTGGGTTTCTTTTTGCTTGAGGACGATTGTTCCTGAGCTAACATCCATGCCAATCTTCCTCTATTTTGTATTTTGTATGTGGGATGCTGCCACAGCATGGCTTGTTGAGTGGTGTGTAGATCTGCGCCCAGGATCTGAACCCGCGAACCCTGGGCCACTGAAGCAGAGCATGAGATCTTAACCACTGTACCACCAGACTGGCCTCCAGAGTTTTTCTAAAGACTTAGTAAGAGGGTTTCAGGATGGTAATGCCAATTATGGATTGACAACCAGCACTTTCCATAGTCTGAGCCCAGTCGGTTAAAACAAGTCCCATTGTTCATTGGTGACGAAGAAGCCTGCAGTGAGGGGGGGCCTGGCCTTCCTGAGTCACTCAAAGTTCACAGTCAGTGAACAATTCCAGCTGGTCAGAACCAGCCACAACACAACACAGATTCAGTTTTGATATCTTTTGGGGCAAAGTGTGCTGCGAGGAAGACACTTCCCTCTACAGCCAAATGAGTTTCCCCCTGGCTCTGCTTTGGTTTGGCCAATCGAGGCAGCCCAGGAGAATAGATGGTAGGAGGGTGAGGTCGAGGACTTAGTCCCCCAGCTCCTTTCCTGCTGGGTGGCTGTGGGCTGGTTGCAACCAATGCCCAAACAGCCTTCTCCATTCAGCTCCCCTGTCCTGGTCTGGTGACATCAGGCCTCAGGGTGGTAACAGTCCCCGCCAAGGCCAGCTCTCATGTACTGCATCCTTCTTTGTTAATTTCCCTAAACCCTGCCCCCAACTTTGAACATAATCTCCTTATCCCATCTTTCTTAAATTACTCAGTTTGAGCGTACAGTCATTTTCCTGCCAGGACCTTGACAGCTAGGTTGATAGATACGACCTACACTGCCTAATTTTTTTCTTCTCTCTTGTTATTCATATACTTTACAACCTCCCAGCGTTAGCCTGCACACAGTCCATCAGTGCTGTTCTCGACATTACAGCTTTTCAGCTTTATCTCCCACTTCTAAGGGCCTCCATTGGTTAACATTTCTTTCTTTTTTTTTTTGAGGAAGATTAGCCCTGAGCTAACAACATCCATGCCCATCTTCCTCAACTTTATATGTGGGACGCCTACCACAGCATGGCGTGCCAAGCAGTGCCATGTCCACACCCGGGATCCGAACCAGTGAACCCCGGGCCGCTGAGAAGCAGAACGTGCGAACTTAACCGCTGTGCCACTGGGCCAGCCCCCTGGTTAACATTTCTGAGCAATTATTAGATGGGTCTGTTCTTAGAGCTGGGTCGCATCATATGTGCCTGGCAAACCTGTAAATTGGCTCATTTGTTCAGCTACTCTTGGTTCCATCTCCCATGGCCAAGGATGGAGGGAATCACATGCAAAGCATGTGGGGTGGGGCTGGGTGGGGGTGCTCCCTTAGAATGGGAGTCCATGGCAGACACTGTCGTCGATGTAGAATTTTTAATCCATTCAGTCTCCTCTCCCTCTCTTACTCAGAGGCTCCTCCGGGGCCCAGGACTGTGTCTTGGCTGCCTCCGTAGCCACCCAAGTGTCTTTGCTGTGTGTGCTCCGTGAGCCTGGATGAATGAGGGGTTCCTTTCAGACACCTCCCCTCCCCAGAGGATCAGCAGGCTGCCTAGTTCAGTTACAGGGGAGGAGGAATGACTTTGAAACTGTCTATGCACGTTACCTCTTCAATTTCTGAAATGCCTCCATCATCTTTCCCAGATTGCATCCAGGTTCTCCCCACTCTCATTCTTCCTACTCAGCCCTGCAGCAGTGAGCAGGGGAGCTGATGGGACCAGAGTGGGCTGAGGAGTTTATCTTTCTTGCTGTCTCCAGGTGCCCTCCGTCTGGACTCGAGGGGGTGGCGGATAGAGTTCACGTTTGCTCTGTGGCGGCCCTGAGCCCCTGCCAGAGCATTTCTTCGTGGAAAGAAGAGAAGCAGCTGACGTTTACTCAGCACCTCCTTGGTTTCAGGCACTTTCCTAGCAGCTTACATATGTTTTCTTGTTTTATCTTCTGTGAAACCCCATGATGTAGGTATTTTTCTCCTCATTTTACAGATGGGGAAATTGAGACTCAGATAAGTTAAATTCCTTGCTCGAATTCAGTGGCACAGCCAAGAGTTGGACCCTTGTTCCCGTGACTCTAAGCTTCTGCCATTTCAACTCGGCCACATTACAAACACCTGAGGTGTGAATGCAGCATCCTTGCTGGCTGACCCTCCACTCCCCATCTACCAGGGGGCTTCTGGGGGTGCCCAGCTGCTTTCCCTTCACCCAGAGGCTGGACAGTTTGGAGCAACCTGAGGGTGGGACCTGTCAGGCATTTTTCCGCTGTCTGCCTTACTGTCCTTAAAGCATAGTAGGCTCTCAGTAAATCCACAATAAATTGAGTTGCAAATAGAACAATTGGAAATAGTTTTGATTAGGTAATTTCTTTTCGAGGTGGGCAGGGGGGAGGGGAAATGGCTATAAAATAATTTACCCTGGTTCTCATCCCGCCATCGTTTCTCACTTTTCATCTCTTTGTCCAGACCTGATATGAGTGGAGGTTTGATGGCCCCATAAGTTAGAATCGAGTCAGGGCTGAAGAACTCAGCCAGTTGACATCCTCTTTCAGCAGACTGCAATTTTGAGAATTGCTTTCTTGATTGGCTATTGTGGATGGGTACGAAGAGCCTGGTGCTCAGGTAGGGCGACAGGAATGCTTCTAGAATTCCAATGGAGGTCCGCTTTGGATGCTCGGTACTTATTCATGAGAACTCTTACACGGAATCACACTCCCCTCACAAGTGAAAATATTTATATGATGGTATTCATGCAATTTGAAAAAAAAAATTGCAGCCTGCAAATGCTTCCCTTTCCTCCGGGCTCCGGCATCTCGGAGTATTTTTCTTTCCTCCCCCAATATTAATGAAAAAGAAATCAAACTTTTGCAGGCTTCACTTAGTTCCTGACTTTCAATCAGATAAATTTGTGACCTGAATATTTCCTTCTCCTCTTTCAGTATTCATGAAGGATCGTTTGTGGCCGGGCTGGTGGATTTAAGCATTTGTCTAGTTCAGGGAAGACAGATTTATTCCTTGAGAGTTGCGTGTATCTTACAACCTACATATTTCTGCCCCTCCCCTGCTTTCTCCATCCTTTTTTCTGTTTTTAGATTTAGAGGGCATCATTTTTTTTCTGGTTTGTTGTTAGTACAAAGTTAAGGAGTTTGGGCTTAAAATACTGGTCTAGCTTCTCCCATAGAGACCTTGCTCCCTGAGTTTTGCAGCTTGGTATGGCTCATTGAAAGTGGTCTGGACTGAATTTGCTTATTAGAATGTTACACTTCTCTCCTGGGTCAATTTTTATCCACTTTATCAAGTTACTTATTCATTACAGCTCTTGTCACATGCACGTTAGTTTGCCAAGGAACTTAAAGATATGTCTTGTTTCTTGCTTAAGTAGGCTGGGAATATTGTGGACTCTAGCGCACCGGGGACCCCAGATGCCCCGATTTTTGAAACTGACTATTCTTTCTTAGGCATTGGGCTTGGAATGATATTGGTTGTCTAGAGCAGGGAAACAAAACAGATAAGAAGTGCCCCCCGACCTCCCCATTAATTTTGTTCTCTGGAAATATGTGGAGGCAATTTCATCTTGAATGAAGGGAACAGAAAGAAAGTATTGGGGTGGAAACTTAAGACTGGAGGGGCCGGATAGAACAGATCCAAGTCCAGTCCAGGAGAGGATGGGCTGGGTATTTTTACGCCCAAGAAAATAGTGATTTGGAAAAAGGAAGGAGAATATGCTTTATGCTGCTGTACCCTGTACCTGGACAGCTTTTCAAGATATTTGCTTCCTTTAATTTGCAATCAGATATGGAAAAGTCTGTCATGAAAGCAGAACTCTAACGAGCTTTAGTCTGAAGATTTGGGACCCCTCAGCAGGTCATGGATTACCCAAAATACTGGGATTCTTGCTGCCATGGGAACAAAGAACACCTAGGAACATGCTCAAAATGGAAACATTTATTTTTCTATTGAATCTCGGCTTTGTACGTGCAAACGGTTGTTTCTAGGGCTTAATCCAAGTAGAATTGTGAAGCTGTCTTTGGTGCCATCCTACCTCCATTTTTAAATATCCTAACTCAAAGTAGTGAGTAATGTTACCTAGAGAAGATATAATTTGACACTTATTTATATTAAACTGAGATAACATTATTTTATGTGTTACTAGTATTTTCTTCTATCAAAGTGCCAACAACTTGAAGGCAGGCTTTGTGCCTAGGGGATGCTTGCAGTGGACATTGGCTGTTATGGGCTGCCCAGTCTCTTAAGACTTTTCCTTGTTTTTAGGAAACTCAGCTATAATATCCAGCCTCCAAGATAGCCAGCAATGATCCCTGTCTCCTGTCTTCATGCCCTTGTGTGGCCCCCTCCCATGTTGTCTTAGGGTTGGTCTGTGTGACCGATAGCATATGGCAGAAGTGGTGGTTTGTGATTATGAGGCCAGGTCACAAAAGACATGGTGGCTTCTGCTTTGCTCTTCCTTGGATCTCTTCCTTTGGGGGAAGCCAGTTGCCATGTTAGGAGCACATGTAAGCAGCTGGTTGAGAGGTCTACATGACGAGGAACGGGGGCCTCCTGCCAATAACTAGCTTGCCATGTGCATAAGCCACCATGGAAGTGCATCCTCAGCCTCTACCAAGCTTTCAGACACAGCCCTGGCCAACATCTTATCTGCAACTTCCTAAGAGGCTCTGAGCCAGAGGCACCCAGCTAAGCCACTTCCAGATTCCTGACTCTCAGAAGCTGGGTAAGACAGTACATGTTTATTGTGTTAAGCTGTTAAATTTTGGGATGATTTGTTACACAGCAATAGATAACTAATACAGGAAGGGAGGCCTGTCCCACTTCCCACAATGGAAGCCAGAGGGGGCAGACATTTCCAATCCCAGCTTCCTGGCAGTTAGTGCTGGGGCATGTGACCTCTACTGAGCCAATCAGACACTTATGCTTGGGCACATGACCTCTACCGAGCCAATCAGATGCTTATGCTTGAACATGTGACCTCTACCGAGCCAATCAGATGCTTATGCTTGGGCACGTGACCTCTACTGAGCCAATCAGATGCTTATGCTTGGGCACCTGACCTCTACTGAGCCAATCAGATGCTTATGCTTGGGCATGTGACCTCTACTGAACCAATCAGACGCTTAGACTTGGGCTTGTAACCTACATTGGGCCAATCAGATGCTCGGATCTAAGACCTTGAATCTGAAGAGAGTCGTAATAAAATAGAATCCAGTTTAGAATTAATTCCCTCAGCAGCAGCAATAGCAGGAAACGGTGTCTTTTGTGGGCACCCATGAGAGTAAGCAGTATGCTTCTGTACCTTGGGCCTGGCCAGCTTGGTGGGCCACTCTCAAGGGTGGGTTGGCCGCCCTTGGGTGGAGTGTGGTGTCTGTATCCTGTGCCAAGGCATGATTTTGGTTATGATTCTGCCAGCTTGGCCTCTGTTGGTTTCTCTTTGCTTTCAAAGCTGAACTTTCTAGTCTTCCTAATAATTCCTCAAATCTGATATTCTTCCAATGAACTCTTTTTTTCTATTTAAGTTAAACTAAATCAGTTTATATTTTATGCAGCCAGGAACTCTGACTAAGACAGCGCTCAAGTACATTTTTGTATGTCCATTGCCCTGAGTACTGGCTAGATGCAAAGCCGATGGAGAGTAAATCTTTATGGATCGGAGAGCTAATTAGGATCTTTCCTTGTATGACTCTCTGCTCTATTAGTAGCTTTGTGGAAACGGCAACGTGAGGGGCAGTGCCTGCCATCAGGAGTTTATCATGTGGACTAGAGACAAGCCATCCCATTTCCCCACCCCTGTAGCGATCTGACCCAGTGATGTCCTGGGGAGAAGTCTCTCTTTGGAGGCTGAGCCACTGCACTTATCAGTTTTTCAACTAAAGGAGAGTTATTTGACGTGTTGGAGCCTGGTTTATCTCATTGACAGAATCCCCACCCCTCCCCCACTAGATGCTGTGAGATTGCGTTAGATAACATGTGTGAAAAGAGCTTGGCGCATGCGGAGTGTAGGAAGGTCTTGACTGAGCCCTTACTGCTCCAGCTCTGGCTCAGGGCTGGCGGGGCTCTGGGGCTCCGACCACCAATGCGGGATCTCAGCCAGTCACTCACTTTGACTTCTCAGCGTCTCCATCTGAAAAAACAGCAGGTTGAATTGGAGCTGTGGTTTTCAAACCTGCTTTTTGCTTCTGGACGTTTAAAAAATAAAATCATGTATAGATTTCCACATAAAATAAAGAAGTAGTGTTTTACTAGCATCAATGTGTTTTATAGATTTGCCTATTATCACAATAACTCACTTAGTGAGAACCACGGAGCTATTCTGATGAACATAAACGTTTGAAATCAGGGTTATGGCTAACATTTGCCATCCAGGCTTAAGTATCAAATTTAACCCTGCATATTGGTTTGGATGCTCATCAGTGAGAAAGTCCTGTTTCGTATAAGTAGTTGCAAATGGCACTTGTTTTTGATAGTCTCTCTTGCAGTCTCAGATTTTTAGCTAGACAGAGCAGCTTAGGTGTGAAGATTGCATGGAATATGAGCTCCCCGAAGCACAAGTTAACGTGCAATGGGTTTAAGGGTGGCCTCTGCCACATTTGGGTATGTCTGTGGAACCCTCGGGAAACCAATTTGCAAACTCCCGGAGTAGACGTTGCTAAGGTTTTTTTCAGCTCTCAAGTTCAGTGGTTCTAAGGATTGATGCAGGGGTGATGTCTGTATAACATCAGCCAGTCATCTTTTTTTTGAGGAAGATTAGCCCTGAGCTAACTGCTGCCAATCCTCCTCTTTTTGCTGAGGAAGACTGGCCCTGGGCTAACATCCGTGCCCATCTTCCTCTACTTTCTATGTGGGACGCCTACCACCGCATGGCTTTTGCCAAGTGGTGCCACGTCCACACCCGGGCTCCGAATCGGTGAACCCTGGGCTGCCAAGAAGCGGAACGTGCGAACTCAACTGCTGCGCTACCGGGCCGGCCCAGCCAGTCATCTTTTTAACTTGCAAGAGTAGTACATGAACGTATGCTCAGGGCAAGCACTGACACAACATGGAGGCATATAGAGTGAAAAGTAAGAGTTCCCGTCCAACCATCTTCCTTTCTGGCTGTGTCCGCCTCCCTTTCGCTGGAGGGAGCACTGTCAGCACTTGACTCCTTCCTGTTGCTCTGCATTGACATATACACACATGCAGGTCATTCCTTTTTTCACATAAATGAGATCATACTGTCCAAATTGTTCTGTGCCTTTTTTCTCTCTCTCTCTGTCTTAACCTATCTTGGCAGGCTTCCTATGAATATATAACTATCTTATCCTTTTGAACTCATTTAATATTTTATAGCAAATATTCATAATTCATTAGCTGTTTCTCTGTTTCACAAACATTTAAGATATCCTATGTTTTCCATTCTTACAAACAGCGCTGTAATAATCACCCTTATACATGTCTTTGCTGAGCTCTCAGCAGGATAGGTCCTGAGAATTGGAATTGCCTCATCAGAAGAAATTAAGTATTGATAGATCTGGCCCAATAGCTCTTTCAAAAGTCTCTGCCCCACTAATTATATTTATTTATTTATTTAAACAGTGTGCATTTTTTTTTAAAGAGTTTATTTTTTTCCTTTTTATCCCCAAAGCCCCCCCCCGGTACATAGTTGTATATTCTTCGTTGTGGGTCCTTCTAGTTGTGGCATGTGGGACGCTGCCTCAGCGTGGTTTGATGAGCAGTGCCATGTCCGCGCCCAGGAATCGAACCAACAAAACAGTGGGCCGCCTGCAGCGGAGCGCGTGAACTTAACCACTTGGCCACGGGGCCAGCCCCTAATTATATTTATTTTAATTTACACTTCTCTGATTACTAGTGAGCTTGAGCATCTTTTCATACTTACTGGCCACTTCTATTTACATTTTGATACTTTTCCTCTAACTGCCTTTTCTGATTTTTCCATTGGGTTCTAATAGTTTTTCTTTCCTGACTGGTATCTCACATCTTTCAAGCAATATTTGATATGAAACTATTCCAGAGTACCGACAAATCCAAATGGATTTTTTGGAACTTGTTGCAACAGCAATTGATCCATGTAAGTAAATGTTTCTATCCATTTATTCATTTACTCAACAAACCTGAAAGAAGTATTCCTGTGTGTCAGGTATCAGAAATACAAAAATACATAAGTCATGCTCTTGGCACTCAAGGTGCCCACAATTCACTTGGGAAGACGCATATGTAAAGAGTTGCAGTTTTCAGTGATAAGTGCTCTAACACAGGTGCATCTGGGGGCCTGTGCGAGCACCAGGTCTACCAGCTCTGAGTTCTATGTACAGGGTGTGCTGTCTGGAGCGTCATATCCCATTAACTCTGAAACTGAGTGGTGGAGCTAACCAGACACTGCCTATGACTTTCAAGGAATACATTTTAGAAAGCTGGAATTTTAAGAGCTGTTTGAAAAGCTGGAGAGAAGGGCTTAGCAGGCTTGGGGGGGGGGTGGAAAAAAAAGAAAGAGAATGACATCAGAGAAAGCTTTGAATCTGTGATAGGGAAATTACTTGAGTAAGGGAATGAGTGGGAGAGATTGGGGTGAGTGAAAGGAGAAGGTGGGGAATAAAGAAAAAGGAGAGAGATGATGAATTGGCCTTGAAGTTAAGAGTATCCTAATGTAGACATCCATGGAGTTTGGAGACAAAGAATCATAACGTCAAACAAGTCAGGAAAGAAGACTTCATAACCCTCACTTAAGATTTACTAATGGCTTCTACAGGAGGAGGAGGAGACCCTGAAGGGAATTATATGAGCTCTCCTAGGAGGGAGTCAAGAGCTTGGCAAAAGAATTTGGTCTCAGGGTCAGGGAGAAATCATACTACACACACTCACACACGCATTTTGAGGGGAAAGAAAGCAACATTTGGTGTTGGAAGGGGGGTAGGAAAAGCATTAAAATTGGGAGTCAAGATAATGGAAGTTTTAGCCTAGAGTTCTCTAGAATTTTCTAGCATTCTCTAGAAAGCAGAGCCTGAGGCAAGGGTTAAAGTCCTGACTCTTGGGAGGTGCAAGCTCAGGCCAGTGAGGGTGAGGAAAAGCAGAGGTGAGGCAAGGAAAGATGTGGAACACTGGGATGCAATGCATGGTTACACTGGTCATCACTTCCCAGTGAACCTCAATGGAACATAACAGGTCACTCAGCAGGTCTGTTGCTTGGCATCTGAGACTTTCTAGGAAGCACTGGAAGGAAAAAGCACACTCAAAGAAGAAACCACACCTCAGAGCTGTCCACGGAAGAGATACAGGATGGGGAGTTTAATGGCCAGCCACCTTCTTTCTCCCATTTTCTCTTGGTCAAATTTCACTCCTTGGGGAGCTGATTGCCCTGCAGTCCTTTCTGCTTAGAAGAGGCAGCTTCTGTTGCTTGCACTGAAGGACCCTGAGAGACCCCTGTATCATGACCTGCATGGGTCCCCATCTCCATGGCTTGCCTCTCTCCACACTTGCCTCAACCCGTACTTGCTGGGACTGATGATGCCCTTAGGAAACTTACTTAGCTCAGGTGATTCACCATCAAATCAGACCTTCTCTCAGCTACTCCCATTCTGACCAGCCTCTGCTTCTGGCAACTTCATTTTTATCTCTTTTATCATCAAGTCTCCGTCCTCCTCCAGGTCCGTAACTGGTTCTTTGTCTTCATCCCTGCATCTCTTCCCTTATAACCTGGGTGGAATTTACAAGGAAGTAGATCTGAAATTAATATAATTGTAATTCAACCCAAAACTGGGCCTCCTGTGGTCTATCTTTGGCAGAGAATTGCACTCTTGAGAAACAGCCCAGCAACCAAAAGCAGTTAAATTAAATTAAAACTTTACTAGTATCTCCGAGAGGAATGTCAAGGGAAGTAAACATATTTTTAGTGTACAGCAAGGTGTGTTAAACCTTTTCCCATCTCTGGCATTCCTTATTTTTCTACTCTTCACCCCACCAAACTCCTCTCTCCTTCAATCCTATTCTAAACCAAGAATTTTCCCCATTGCCCTGCCTTTGTGACTTCCTTATTTTCTTCCTCTTCCCTTTCCTTCTGCCTCTATTGTTTCTATGCCGACTTCTGATACATATATCCCCTTTTTCATTTCCAGTTCCATCCTTCTTTTCCTCCCCATTGCCCCAGAACTGAGCAGGCAAAGACAGAATTCTCCTTAAAAAGAGTGAAGGAGGGGAACATTCACATATTAATGATTTTTATTTTCATCATTTGAGAAAGAATTTGTTAATAATCAGAGCTGCTCAGTGATGGAATAGACTGCTTCATTAGGTAATGATTCTCCTGTCATGGGGATAATTCAAACAAAGACTGGATGATCAATGCTCAAGATATTGAGAAGGGGCTCTGGTTCTGGGTGATGTTGGGTCAGATGGCTTATAAGCTCCCACCACGTGCAAGATCCTAGGTTTAGATTTGTGTCCCCTAAACTCTGCCATAGGATTGTGTTTGAATCCTGTTAGCTTTTTCCCTCTTTAGAAATCTCTGTGCCAGGGGTGGGGAGCCTTAGACCCTAAGCTTGGTCTAACTCTTGTCTTGATTTTAATTTCTTTTGAGACAAGTTGTCTAAGTTATCTTTTTAGCATCCCGGCCTTTCCTGCTACAATCAGCAAGCACAATTACGTGTACTCTCAAATGGCTCAGATTTCCCACTAATGTGTCAACTACACGGTCTAGCCATGCAAGGCTCTCGCTTGAGAACTCTTCATTTTGCTCTGAGACAGCGTTTTCCGGGGGATGAATGGGCACAGCAGATGTTGAATTGGTGAGAGGCAGCAGCTGGGAGCACAGATTTCCCCGGGGAGGGAACGGAGTCAGGATGCCGGCTTACCAGACCCACTATGATCTAGGGAAGCAGTGTGGTGGGAGAGGGAGGGCATGCACTTTGGGGGTCAGACGAGCCTGGTCTGAATCAGCTGCTCACGCACAAAGGATGTTAGCCAGGACTCCTTGGGTTGCAAGTGACAGAATTCGGACTGGCTTGAGAAAAATGAAAAGGGTGCTGGTGGTGGTGCAGGGGGACTTACTGGCTTCCCAAACTGGAACTGCAGGCACAGCTGTATCCAGGAGCTCAAGAGGCTTGTGAAGACTTGCCTCTTGCTTACCCTCTTTCTCTGTTTCTCCACCCTTAGCTCCTCCTTTTCTGTGTTGCCTCATTTTCTATCCCAGTGGAAAGAAGTCCTCTTTCCAAATATTTTGAGCCAAATTCTCAGAGTTGAATCTCACTGGCCTGACTGGGCTCGTGTGTTTGCCCCTGAATCAGTCTTGGTGGCCAGGAGCTGGAGTATGCTGATCGGCCAGGAGAGTGTTTTCCCAAAGGGAAAGTGAGCGTTTGTTGCCAAAGAAGAGGCTACAGATGCTGGATGGACAAAAGCAGCTCACGTCCGCTGCAGTTCAACCTCAGCAATGACGTTATTTCTCTGAGCCCAGTTTCTTCAAGTGCAAAATTCCTGCTTCATAGAGCTGTTGTGAAGACTGTAAATATGAATGATAGCGCCTGTCACACGGCAGGCCTTCCATATTAGTAACGATTCTTATCATTAGTTCCAGGGAACCAGTGGGTGAGAGGGAGAATTCTACCCAATGGGAAGATGTGTGTGTGTGCACATGTGTGCACATGCATGCATTCCTGTGTTAGCTCTCAGGGAGGCAAGGCTAAGAAGAAGTAGTTGGTACCATCCCAACCTTCCTCTCCTTCTTTCCCTTTTCGTTCCTCCTCTCCCCTTCCCTTCTCTCCTTTCCTTTTCCTTTCGCCGGCCATATTAATACCTATATTATAAAAATGCAATATTTTCTTACTTTTTGTGATATGAATTGAGTTTATGTATTTTTTACATCCTGACAAAAAAAAGATTTGAGATCTCTCACCCATGTACACACCACAGAATAATATAAATAGCTGAGGAAATTGGAAAGGAGGGAATAAATAAAGAGAAACAAAGTCAACTTAGAAAACAAAGTGTATCTTATCCTATATGCAGCCATATCTTATATGAATGTTGGAGGTGGGCTCTCTTTCCTGAAGATGAAGTTTAATGTTCCCTGTTCTTAATTTAAAAGTTGAGCAGACTGGAAATTTTCTCTTTTCTCTAAAACCAGCCCAAGCAGTGAAGTCAACTGAACATGATTGTTATGTGTGGTCCTTGATCTCATCTATGGGGCAGTGGCTTTTGATGGTAAGAAGGTTCTACGTGTTTATGGGCTCCTTTAATACCCTGAGAGGGTGTTAAAGACAAATCAGGGTTGGGGGCAGACAGGAGAAGGGAAACAGCAGATCTCTCATCCAAGGTCCGTAGAACTTCAGGGAGGAAAGACGTCAGTACAACGGAGATACACATATTTTGGAACGAAAGTGTAAATAAAGATGAAGTGGGAAATCTGCCTTGTTAAAACCCAGCTCCCCAAAGAATTTGACTCACTGGTTTGTTTTGTGTTGGGGCCAAGCGTAGCCACCAGGCTGGCTATTTTCTGGCTGATCCCTTTTAAGAATGTGATTTTTGCTGAGAAAGGTGTTTGCATGTCAGAGCAGTCAAGGGAATGTGGCCATCTGGACAACGGTGCATAAACCAACTTACTGCTTCTTTAATGCCACCTACAAACACAACGATGTGTTGTTTCTTATTTGAAGGGGAGCCAGCAATACTTGGGAAGATGGGAAGAGGAGAGGGCGTTAAGGGACGGAGGAGGAATTGTTCACGCATTAAGTGGAAAAGGGCAGATAGTACTAGTGGGGAAAGCTGTTGTGCTTGAGATGTGGGATTGTCCCATGGGGAGAGGGCGTACATGCGTCAGGGGCTTGGGCATCATAGAGCCATAAAGTTGTAAGATGGCAGGGGCCATCAGCCTGACTCTAGAGATGGTGCCCAGCCAGTGAGAGTTGTGAGTGCTGTTGAGTCCATTCAGACCTAGCGACCTGTGCACAGCCCTGTACAGCTCATGAGAGAACACGAGGATATACGCGTTTTATCTACTGTGATATCATCGCAGGGGAACAAAGGGAAACTCACCCGCCCCCACCTCCTGCTCTGGGCTGAGTCTGGGGGAACTTCCGTGGGCTTTGCCTTGCTCCTCCATAGGTGGGAACACTAATCCTTGCCTTAGGTCCTTGCTGGGCCTGTCGTGGGGATTCCCTCATTCCGAAAGAATTTATGGAGCTCCGACCACACATCCCGCACTGGGTTGGACACTTCGGGGAACAGGGAGCAAGGTTAATTTCCAGTCTTGATCCTTAAAGAACTAACAGATGTGGAGGGCCTTTATAGAGCCATCAGGGGTATTTGCAGATGAGATATGCAGCCTGGGGTGGGTCACCTGCCTGGCCAGGCCTCGGGCTTAGTCCTGCTCTGCCCTCAGTGATGGGTGGGGGCGCCCATCCTCTGGGCCTCACCTACAAAACCAGGGGTGGGACTAGTTGCTCCAGGGGGTCTCTTCCAGGTCTGGCCTACGAGAGTTTCCGGACCACTCAGATCCTTTGCTTGTGAAGCCCAGAGCAGAAACCAAAGTGGATGGCCAGGAGGTGCTTGGTTTTCCTATGGCAAAGCCAGATTGTCTCCCCCAACCCCAGAACGAAGAGTTCTGCAAAATGCCGTGACCTTCGAACTTCTAGCTGCGTGGACGCAGCCCAATTTTTCTGACCATGGGTCGCGTGCCTGGGAAGGCGCCGGGTCTGTGGGCTGTCCTGATAGGTGAGGGGTGTGAGCTTGGTCTGCAGGCTTCTGCTACAGAAGGACAGGAGAGCTGTCAGTGTTCCTCCCTGGGCTCACGGGGTGGGAGTGTCCCGGTGGTACCTCTGCCCTCTGTACAGGGCACAGCCTCTGTGGTTCTTCTCCTTAAGGGTCTGATCAAGGCAGCTTTAGACTCACAGAGGCTTCCCATGGCCAAATGTTTTCATTTTTCTCTTGGCTAGACTCCTGGTGCTGTCATTCTCAGTTGCCGTGGGCACGCTTGTGTTTCAGGAGCATTCTGCTAACTCTGTGGGTCTTCTCCAAAAGCCATCTAAGTGGAGAGTCAAGGCCATTCCCCAAATTGGAATCCACATTGCCACTGATCCACACGCCAGAGGCGAATTCCTGCCCCTGGCCTCTGACAGTGTGTGCAGTCTGGCTCACCCAGAAGCTCCCCGTGCTTCCCCATTTTAAGACAGTGTAAAGAAAAACAGGTGCCCGCTGGTCTAGTCACATCCTCTATAAAATGGTTGGCGTCTCTACTTTTTGTGGGAAAACAGCAGAGGGGGGTTGGACTAATGAGTTTCCTCCCAGCAATCCGATTAAGGGAAGGTTGAGCAGCGCGGGAAAGAAAAGGGAATCACCATCCAGAACCGTCAGCAGCGAGAGCCGAGCTGTTCAAAAGTTGAATAGGCTGCTTACAGATGAAGCGAGCTTCCCGGCTTTGGCGGTATTCAAGCAGAGGCCAGGCCGCCACTCGGGGCAGAAAGGGCACAAAGGTGACCGATGAACTTGGCAGAGGTTGGAGTAGAGAACTGTGAAGGTTTGCGGTGACTCTGAAATTTCCTCGCAAAACTGACGTACAGGAGAGAGGGCAGCATTCAGTGCCTCTATTCTTTTTACTTTTTCAAACATTTAAAAAATTGTGGTAAAATATGCATAACATAAAATTTGCCATTTGAGTCATTTTTAAATGAGCAGTTCAGCAGCAAGTCCATTTGCGTTGTTGTGCAACTGTCACCACCATTCACCTCTAGAACTTTATCTTCCCAAACTGGAACTTCACACCCGTTCAACAATAACTCCCTATTTTCCCTCTACCCCCGCCCCTGGCAACCCCTATCCTGCTTACTGTCTCTATGAGTTTGACTACTCTAGGGACCTCATTTAAGTAGAACCCTACAATATTTGTCCTTGTGTGACTGGCTTATTTCACTTAGCATAATGTCTTCAAGGTTCGTCCATGTTGTAGCATATGTCAAAATTTCATTCTTTTTTAAGGCACATGTTCTGTTCTGTGTCCATAGTGCATTTTGTTTATCCATTTGTCCACTGATGGACATTTGAATGGTTCCACCTTTTGATTTTTGCGAATAATGCTGCTGTGAACGTGGGCATACAAATATCTATTCAAGTCCCACTTTCAATTATTTTGAGTTTATACCTAGAATCGGAATTGCTGGATCGTATGGTAGTTGTATGTTTAATTTTTTTAGGAACCGCCATACTGTTTTCCATGGTGGCTGCAGCATTTTATGTTCCTGCCAGCAATGCACGAGGGTTGGTGCCTCTACTCTCAGGAGCCATTTCTGTTTAGTCTCCTAGCATCCAGAGGAAGCATGGGCAATAGATGTGCCTTTGTGCTCAGCCCACCTGGACCATCAGAGAACAAAGGGGGTCAGCCCTTTGTGGCTTCAAATGCCAGGAAGCTGGAAATGTAAATAACCCTGGAAGATGCCAATGTTAATCAGTAGCTAGACCAAATGAGGCATTTAATGGGCAGGATCCAGACATCATTACACAGGTAGGAGAGTGGAAACGTGGGTCTTTGTTCCTGTTCTAAAAATCAGGGTTGAAGGAGAGCCTGTGGCAATTTAGGGCAAGGTTTGTTGATTTCACGAGTCTCTTTCAGAGAAGGTACCAGAGTCTGCGTTTCTCTCCCATCTCTCCCAGACCCGTACAGCCAAACGCATCTTTAGGCCCCAAACTTTACTGAGCACTCACTACGTGCCGGTCCCAGCGGTCTAGTGGTTAAGATTCAGCGCTCTCATCCTTGGGTTTGTTTCCCCGTCAGGGAACCATACCACCTGTCTGTCGGTTGTCATACTGTGGTGGCTGCATGTTGCTGTGATGCTGAAAGCTATGCCACTGGGATTTCAAATACCAGCAGGGTCACCCATGGTGGTCAGGTTTCAGCAGAGCTTCAAGACTAAGACAGACTAGGAAGAAGGACTTGGTCATCCCCTTCCAAAGGAACTGGCCATGAAAACCCTGTGAGTAGCAGCGGAGCATTGTCTGATAGAGTGCTGGGAGGTGAGCGGATGGCGCAAAAAGACCAGGCAGGGCTCCGCTCTACTGTCCACAGGGTCACTAGGACTTGGAATCCACTCGACGGCACTAACAAAGCAACACAATGTGCCAGGCATTTTATAGGTACTTTGTGTTCGTTTACTCATTAGTCCTCTTTAACATCTGGAAGGCTTGTGTCCTGAGAATCCCCAAATTCAAAAATACCCCTGTAGCCTACCCCTCTCCCCCATAAAGTGCAGTCGAGCGTGACGGAAGATTCGAGTGAGCATTGAAGTCTTAATGAGAGTTGCTGAGAATGTGACAATAGGGGGACAAGAAACTTCCACGAAGACTTGGAGACTGAGACTGGGCTCCGTCTGACCTGGGCTCTGTGCTTTTATTTTGCTGCTTAATGAATCTTCATGGATTACCTTGCGTCTGCAGTGACTCAAGGTTCTGTCAGTTAGTCCTGTCCTAGCCTGGTCTTCTGCCTGCTTGTCGACTCAACTCACAACAAAGATGTGCGTAGTGAGTCCACCCTGATTCCTTTCTTGAGTCAGGAAGGGGAAATGGAGCTGCCTTTCTAGGCCCAGAAGGGAGGAGGGTTTCTCTCTGGTTTCTGGACAGGTACGCCCATACCCGCCTCACGTGGCTTAGTGGATGTGGTTCGTGTTGTCTCTTCCTCTCCGGCCCTGACCTTCCCCCCATCTCTCACCCAAGGCCACTTAAAACCTGGTCTCCTAAGCATCTTGCCTTCTCGTTACCCACGGGCGTCGGGACATCCTGGCTCCCAAGAATTTGACCTTGGAGTCACCTCTGACTGCTTCCTCTCTTGGCCTGCCCCTATCAGAATGGTCTGGCAATTCTACCTCTGGGATCTGACCTTCTCGAGCCATTGACACAGCCAAGCCTCCCTTGGCGTCCAGGCTCTGATTGCCTCCCATGCTGATTTCTGCAGCCTCCTTCCTAGCAGGCCTTTCCACCTGCAGCCTCACCCCTCCTGGTACATTCTGTACCCAACAGCTAGGCTAATTTTCTCGGAGTGCTATTTTGATTTTGTCACTTGTCCATTCAGAAATTGGCAGGAGCTCCCATTTGCCTCCCACCTTTAATCTCAACCCCTCAGCATGTGTTTTAAGATCTTTGCAAACTCACATTTAACTACCCTCATCTTCTGCAAGCCCCTGGCATCTCATCTTTCCTCTGGCCCGACACAACCCACTTAAGTTGCTGGCTTTGGGGCATGACTCTGTCCTTGCCCCTGGGATTCGTGTCTATCTTAAGACATGACAAAGATGTGTGATGTCACCAGGCTTGTTTGACATTGTATCCCTACCTCCTATGCAACGCTTATCACATAGTAGATGCTTAATAAATATTTGTTGAATAAATGAATGTTAAAGACTTCTCTTCTTGACTAACGCTACCTGGGGTGATCAATACACATATTAGAGACATTGTGCTAAGTGTTTAGGACACAAAATGAGTAAGCTTCTGCTCAAGAAGCTCGAAGTCTGGTCTAGATCTATGAACAAATACCACATTTCCTTGATGATATGATAGATTGAGTGTAAGATGCAATGTTAATTTAAAAACAGCTTTTGGGGATAAAAGAAACACTACCACTTTAATTATATACAATGTAGCTTGAGCTTTAATTTCAGCAACTTTGAAATGTGAAAAAATATGCATGTTAGAATGGAGAAAATAAAGTGTTGCCATACAGGGCTTTGGGTGCTGCAGGGGGATGTACAAAATGCAACAGAAGGATGCTGCTGACTCGGAGCTGGGACCTGATTGGTCTCCCGGGTAGACTGGGAAGGAAGGCAAGTACCAGCAGCCTTTGAAAACTGGCACCTCCGGCCCTTCAAAATGGTGTGGCCTGGGACAAATGATTTAATCTGTTTCAGCCAAGTTTCCTCTTCTGTAAAATGAAGGAATGGTAGAAGCTAGCCAGTCACCTGTAGCTCCCACTTACTGAGCATTGACTGTGTACCCAGCCCGGGCAAAGTGCTTAAAATGTCCTATTTAATCTTCAGTTGTAGGTATTGTCAACCCAATCCTGGGTGCATAGTAAACACTCGACAAACAGTTTTATTTAGTGGACATGAGGGTTTTAAAAAAAAATTATTTTATTGAGGTCACATTTGTTTATAACACTGTGTAAATTTCAGGTGTACATTCTTATATTTCAGTTTCTGTATAGACTACATCGTGTTCACCACCAATAGTCTAGTTTTCATCTGTCACCTGTGCCCATGTCCTCTTTTACTCCTTTCACCCTCCCCCCGCCTCCTTCCTTTCTGGTAACCGGTAATCTGTTCCCCGTATCTATGTGTTTGTTTGTTTGTTTATCTCCCACATATGAGTGAAATCATATGGTGTTTGTCTTTGTCTGACTTATTTTGCTTAGCATAATACCCTTAAGGTCCATCCGCGTTGTCAGAAACAGCACTATTTTGTCTTTTTTATGGCTGAGTAATATTCCATTGTGTGTATATATATATATATATATATATATATATATATATACACACACACATATATATATATATATATATAGCACATCTTCTTTATCCACTTGTCTGTTGATGGGCACTTGGGTTGCTCCCACGTCTTGGCCATTGTGGTTTTTGATGTTGTAGCATCTGCCTGCTGGGCCTTCATTCACCCTTTTCATGGTAACAGCATCCAGATTTCCCTTTGAGGGAACACCTCGCCCGCTGTCAGTCCATATTGGTGCAGCTGCTCCCTCTGCCCCTCCTTGTGGGACCTTGGGGTGGGCGTACAGCCTAGGCTTGGCCAGTGAGACTGTTGAATCCCCTGGCAGCAGTGACTGGTTCAGAGATGGCACCTGGCCCCAGCCTGTTGGAACTGTGAAGAGGACCCCTCTCTCTGCTGGCACTGCTGGATGGGTGGATGGGAGCTGCAGCAGCGGGTGGGCATCTTGCTGGGCACTCTGAGCGCCTGGCTGGGAGTGGGGCTGGCAGGGGCTACAGGGACCCTGCTCGAGCATTTGGATCCCATGGAACCTGTTTACCCCTCGGCTTTTCAGCACACCTGAACGGCTGTTACTGGAGCCAATACATCCCCTTTAAAAATTTTTTGGCTTAAACCGGATTTGGTTGGAATTCTGTATTTTACAGTGAAAAGCCTTCTTTGGCCCAAACCGGAATGGTGATTATAACGATGCTGTGTTCTGGGAGAGTGAGGAGCTCAGAGGAGCTGGAGCACAGGAGTCCGTGTGTGTGGAGGGGCGCCCGCGTTAGGCATGTGGATAGCTGACTGCACAAGCCCGAAAACACGTGTGGTTAGAGTGAGCATGTCACGGGTGCTGGAGGCGGCAGAGGACAGAGGAAGCTTGCTGGGTGGGTGCGTTCCTGAGGGCTGGAGTCTGTTGGGGAGACTGTGGCTGGCAAGGAGGAGGGGCTGGGGCCGTAGGCAGGCGGTGAGCAACGCAGAGGTGCAGTGCCAGTGCATTTGGGACTAAGGGAGTAGGTCAGCCTGGCTGCTTTGCTTAGGGAGCGAGGACACAGGGCGGGCACACGGGTCTGGGAGCTGACACTGGGGGCTTTGGGTTCCCGACCTGGAGGGTGGGGTCGGTACCTCCCTCTCCACAGCCCTGTTATTGAAGCACCTGCTTTTACGCTGTGAAGCAGGTTCCTTAGCAGCTGTGTGTGTGTTTTCTTTGGTCTCCTGACGTGTCCTTCATTCGCACGCCAGCTCCTTCCTCCCAGAGGCATGTCTGCCTCCTGTTCTTGAGCGTGGCGGGGATACGCTCAGCCTGTACAACAGTCTGCCAGGGTTTGAATCCTGGCTCAGCACTTCCCGTCCGTGACCCCTTGGGCAAATCACTCCTTCTTTCTGTGCCTCAGTCTCCTCATCTGTAAAATGGGAATAATAGTAGTATCTTCCTCAGGGGGTAGCTGGGAACATGAAATGAGTCAGTGAATGTACAGCGTTGAGAACAGTGCCTGGCACAGAGTAAGGCGAGGCAGGTGTAAGCTATTGGTTATTTTTATTATTCATTCCATTCCATCATGCTCAGTGTAGACTGTTGCATAAAGTGGGTGCTCAGTGACATAATTTTCCAATGAGGAAACCCATGCTCAGAGTGGTTCAGTGTCTTCCCTAAGGCCTCGACTAATCAGGGGAGAAGAAACGTACTGTAGGCATCGCAGGGAGAACATCAACATCTCTGACCAAAATCTGGTTTGCGGTGTGTGTGTGGGGATGTGGTTAGTTTCTCTTGTCCCCTCCCTCTGCCCCATGCCCTCTTTTGGGCTTTCATCATTAGCCTCATCTCTCGAGGGGCTCCCGACCCCGCAGAGGCCCTGACTGGCGTGGCAGCGAAGCTCCCCACTGCCTGGTCTTGCTGGTGTTCTCTTTGTTACTCAGGCTTCTTTTATTCTGATTCCAGGAGCATCTGCTCGCAGGATTTCTGACACTCCTGGGCTCTCGGAGCTATGGGGTCTCTCTAACGCACCGTCCCTCCGTTACTACATCGAAAGACGATTTACCTAACAGATGGGATCTTTTGAATATTTATGTCTGGACACATCTGTTCTGGCCTTGAAAGTTTAATAAAGCTTTTCATTTTCCGAAGCGCGGGTGAAGCCTGTCTGTGGTGAGCCGACAGCTCCGTGGGGCCGGCTCTCAGTTGTGACTCTGGGGCATGGGGGTACGGCTTGGGAGACCCCACTTGGCAGGCAGCCATGCTCTCCAAACCCTCTTCCTCCTTCCTGTGGCGAAGGCAGGAATGGCCAAGGGGCCGGCGGCAGGCGGCGCGGTGCTGACTCCATGGACCACTGGAATGTATTTCCAGAGAGGAAAGTAGGAACAGTTGTTTGCGGAGGGGGAAAATGTTTTCTTGTTCTTTCCTGGGGAAGATGGGTACCCTGGTTTCGGTGAAGGATGGAGGAGTGTGGCCTTGTCTGGGTCTTTGCCCCCATAACACATGGGGGCTCTTGGGGGTCTAGATGGATGTGTGGGAGGGGGCTTGGACAGCAGTACTCACCAAGTGGGCATGTGGGGGTCTTGCTGCCCATTCCTTCCTCTCTTGACCTTGGTGGCATTCTGTAATGTCCCCACCTCTTTAGACTCTGTTCCAGTCTAGCCTCCCAAGAAAGAATAAAAATGACAGAAATAACAATAACATGCAATGCAAAGACGTGCCAAGAACTGTGCTACACTTTTATCTCTGTTCTTGTGTCTAATTATCCCCTCAACATCAAGGGAGGAACTCTTGGTACCGCCATTTTATAGATGAGGAAACCGAGGCAAAGAGAGCTTAATTGACTTGCTCAAGGCCACCCAGTTACTAAGTGGGGCAGCCAGGATTTGAACTCAGGGCCCCTTACACCAGAGCCCAAACTCTCAGTGCTTTATTGCCGGCTGTGATGGGAGTCTGTCAGCCAGCATTTTCCAAAATACATTTTTTGGAACGTAGGGTGCAATGATCAGATAACTCCAAATGCCATGTCCCCTCAGGCCAGTTTAAAATGCACATCAACTTCTTAAAGGCTCTGAGGGATCCCGCAGTAAACAAACTGTGTAAATCATTGTTTTCCAAATTTCTTTAACAACAACAAAAAACTCTCCTTTTTCTTAACACCAATTAAAAAGCCTCATAGACCTAATATACTGCAAGCTACTTTGGGAAACACTATTGAAATGAGTGTTGGCTTAAAATATTACCTCTGCCAAAGATTCTTGCATTTTAACAAAGTTCTAAGTTTTAAGTCTCAGTAAGAAGAGAGTGGGAGTGGATAGAAACTATAGTGATGGAATTTTAGGTATCATTAGGTTGAGAGGGTTTTCTTAAGGGAGGAACTTCAAAAAGAACTGGATTGTATGAATTTTTTTTGTGTGTGAGGAAGATTGGCCCTGAGCTAATATCTGTTGCCAATCTTCCTCTTTTTGCTTGAGGAAGATTGTCTCTGAGCTAACGTCTGTGCTGCATTTTCCCTGTGGGACACCACCCCAGCACGGCTTGATGAGCAGTACACAGGGCTGTGCCCAGGATCTGAACGGGCGAATACCGGGCCGCAGAAGCAGATTGTGTGAACTTAACCGCTATGCCCCTGGGCCAGCCCTGGATTATATGAATTTTTAAAAAAAATATTTTGTTTTAAAACTATTTCAAACTGATAGAAATTTGTAAAAATAGTACAAAGAACTCCTGTATACCTTTTGCCCTGAGACCCCACTCAAGTCTTGCCAGTGGCCCAGTGACATCTATATGCACTAGATCCAGTTTAGGGTCACACGCAGCTCTCGATTGTCATGTCCCTCTTGGCTCTTTCAATCTGGACCAGCTCCTCCTTTTCCTTTGATTTTCATGCCTTTGAAAATGTTGAAGTGTACAGGCCAGTTCTTTTGTAGACTATCCCTCAATTGGTGTTCGTCCATTGTTTCCTCTCCATTTGCCCCAGGTTATGGATTTTTAGCCAGAATATCATAAATACTGTGTCCTTTTCACGGAAACCCATAGGGTGGTAGGTGCTTGATGTCTCTTCCTCTTGTTATTGGTTGTGTTAACTTCCATCACTTGGTGAAGACGGTGTCTGCAGGTTTCTCCACTGATCCTTTCTTCCTCTTTGCATTTAATAAATGTTTTGTGGGGAGGTACTCTGACCCATTCCTAGAATCCTATTCCTCATTCTACCTTCACCCAGTGGTTGTAGCATCTCTTGACCTTTCTCGCCTGAATTAATTGTTACTGTGGTGGCTGCCAAATGCTGAGTTTCTAACACCACGACCCCTTCTCCATTTAGTAGCTGCCTTTCCACCACAAGGAAAAGCTTTTCCTCTCCCCGTTTATTTATTCATTTCAAATTTTTATCTGTGTGTGGATTTATGGGCTCCTACTTTTTTATTCAATGGCTGTAATCTGTTACTATCCTTATTTATTTTGATGCTGTAATTTTTCGAGATTTGGCCGGTGGGAACCTGTTCAAACTGGCTCCTATAGCTTTTTGACACATTTCCATCATACTTTGAGCACTTCCTTACTTTTTGGCAGCACGAGGTGTTCCAGGCACATCTTCTACTTTCCCTCTCTGCCCTGGAATCAGCCATTTCTCCAAGAAGCTCTAGTTCCTTTCAGTGGAGAATAGTGTTTCAAAATCAAGATTTGGGCAACAGGTGTGCTCATTGCTAGTGGGATGTCCCTGCTCTCAGGTGTATCCATAGATGCAGCTAGGAAATAAGAGACACAAATTTACGTCCATATTTATTGAAAACCATGAGTTCATATTGATGCTTCCACTTCCAATCCAATATCACAGAGTCGATTCTGGTTTTCTCCGTTCCATATTTGTACCTCCTTTGCGATGGTGAGAAACCTAGCTCCCCTTATGTCTGTCCCCCTCTATGTAGTCAATCTCTGGACCCCCTGACTTCTGCCCCCTTGTGTGTGGACCCTGACAGCAGCTTGGGCCTCCCCCAGGCCTCTTATATCATTCGGGCCTGCCTAATGGCATTTTGATAAAGGAGGGAGAAAAGGAATGCGGAAGGGATGGAGAGAGGGAGAGAGAGAGAGGAAAGAAGGAAGGAGGCTAATAAATATTTTTTAAGGCAGGGAGAGGAAGGGAAGGGGGTGTGGATAGCCGTATAGATTTTGCAACTTTTTTTTTATACTCAAAATTGAAAATATCTGGGTTTGTGGTAAACTCAATCTCTGATCCTCTGAGGTATTCATTTATTTATTCTTAGTGTTCCAATGGGCAGAACTAAGACCCCCTAAGTAGGAATTACATGGTGGCAGACTTCAGCTCACTATAAAAAATACTTCTCCAGTCAGAGCTGCTCAACATAGGGCGGTCTTGGTTGCAAAGGAGTGAGCTCCCCGTTAATAGAGGAGTTCATTTAGAGACTGTCGGACCACCAGTCAGAGTGACAGTGAAAAGATTTCTCCCACTATGAGAGAAATTGGATTAAAGGCCAGTAGAGTTCAGTGCTGAGTCAGTGATAGCAACTTAGCTGGAGGCCAGGATTTGATCGCGCTTCCCAAGGGGCAGTGACACCACACTCCCCTCTTGGGGGCTGGGGAGGCAGGCAGGGCTCCAGAAGGAGACTTTTCTGTCCTTCGTGATGGAGTCAGCAGCAAGGAGAGCCTCCCAGAGCCCCGTGAGGATGCAGCCCGCAGCCGCACCAACGTGAGAGAGCTCCGGTGTGTTTGCACAATGAATTTGCATCGCGAGATAAAACATAGCTCCAGACTGAGACAGCCTTTAGTTCCAGTGCCAACAATCTAATGTTGGCTTCAAAGGAGAAAATAAAAAGATTCTTCTTGGAGCCGGTTCTGGCCCTTGCAGTTCTTTTATTGTTCCCAAATGGACCACATACTGGGGAGCTTTGTGATGACCCTAACAACAGTAACCTGTCAAACACACCGAGCAAAATCTTTAAAGGGTTTCTTCTCAGGAGCAAATTCGAACGTCAGACGCTCCGCTACTCTCGCCTCTTCGTTTTTCCAGCCCCCACCCAACCAGTCTACCTACAGCTCTGCCGCAGAGGAGCTGGAGTTTTAATATCTTTTCATATGTTGAAACAAACTTAAGACTTAAAATTCTATAGGACACCAGCAAGCATGACTTCAATCACCTAGGATAGGACCAGCAATGGTTCAGCAAACATTAGTTGAATGACTTCTTTTTGTTGTTGTTGTTGTTTTGTTTTTGAGGAAGGTTAGCCCTGAGCTAACATCTGCTGCCAATCCTCCTCTTTTTTTTTCTTTTGCTGAGGAAGACTGGCCCTGAGCTAACACCCATGCCCATCTTCCTCTACTTTATACGTGGGATGACTGCCACAGCATGACTTGACAAGCGGTGCATAGGTCCCCACCTGGGATCTGACCTGGCAAACCCCAGGCTGCCAAAGTGGAACGTGCACACTTAACTGCTGTGCGACCTGGCCGGCCCCTTGAATGCCTTCTTTGTGCTGGCAGCTGTGCTAGTTCTGAACTATACCACTAAGCAAGGTATTCACGGTCCCATTTCACAGGTGAGAAAGCTGAGGCAGAGTAGGTCAAAAATTTTATCACGAGCAATAACCCACGGGGCTAGCTATAGCTTCCCCTCCTGCTTCCCAGAGCACAGCGGTTGCCTTGGTGCTGGGGAGGAAGGCGTGGCTCGCCCATCTTTCCCTGAGTAAGCAGGAGTGTTCATGACGGTGTTTTGTCTTCCTGGTGAAGGTGCTGTCAATCAGAACCACTTTGGACCAGGAGTCGTATCCTGATGGGATTCTGCATCTGGACATTTAACATTTCCACAAAAATCTGACTCTTGCTGGCCGGTTTGCGTTACGCGTCAATGTTTATGTGCATATATATTTTTCAGCAGGTTGTGTTTGTGCTTTGGGTGCGTCTGTTGCACGTGGGCACCCACTTGGGTCGCCGTGAGTCCTGAAGAACAAGCTCTCCCACCAGGGAATAGTAATGATAGTGACGGCTGAGCAAGCAGACTGCCGTGTGCTGGGCTTGTACACACAGACTCTCCTTCAAGCTTCCCAACAGCGGAGAGAGGAAGATTAATTTACAGAGGGGGAAGCCGAGGCCCAGAGAGGTTGTCACATATTCCATCCAAAGCCCCACGGCTAGAAAGTGGCAGCGTTGGGCTTTAAACTCAGACTTGTCTGACTCTGAAGGGGTGACGTGCACCATGTTACACTGCCCCTCACAGAGCACTGCCCCCAAAGTCAGGTGGCCAAACACCGGGTGCAGTCACGACGGGGGGCGACGGGGGGCAACGGGCCAACGGGAACTTGAAGAAATAGGTTATGTAAGAGTTAAAAAAAAATTCTACCAGGGAGGTTTTTTATGTGTCTTTTCCAAAGGCCAGAGTTCAGATTTACGATGCTGGAATATTCATGAGCTGCCACAGTGTGCAGTACTAGGGAGAAAAGTTTCTCATGACAGAAATTAACTTTAAGGCAAGGGCTCTTCTGAATTAAGTTTCAGACCTGGCAGATGTGATCAAAGCAATCATACAACCCACTTGGGAGGATGTGGATTCACATCTTAAAATGGTATTTAAGAGCTGGCCCGGTGGCATAGTGGTTGGGTTCAGGCATTCGACTTCAGCAGCCTGGGGTTTGTGGGTTCAGATCCTGGGCACAGACCTACACACTGCTCATCAAACCATGCTGTGGTGGCATCCCACATACAAAGTAGAGGAAGACTGGCACAGATGTTAGCTCAGGGCCAATCTTCCTCAACAAAAATAAAAGAAAAAAGATATTTAATGATTTGGGACACAGTAGTGCTGATTTTCATCCATCCATCCATGCATCTGCTATGTGCATAACCCCCTATTGGAGCCTATGGAGGGATACCCAAACCAAATTAAACCAAACCCTCATAAGTGGCTTTCAGCCGAGTTGGGGAGAGTTAGATGCGTACCAGAATAGACAAATGATGAGGTGTCTAATTAAGTAACAAAGTGGGTGGTCTAGACACTGGGAGTTTGCCAGGGACCTAGAAGAGGGAGGTGTTTGAAGCTGTGGCGTGGCTGGCCTGGCCATTTTGGCTGCCTTCAAGGGCCGTTATGGCACCTGTGAGCCTGCCAGGATCCAATCAGCTCCAGTCTGGATACAGCCTGAGCTGGGAAATTGGATATAGAGTCTACCCACTGCTGAGATACAGTTTGAGCCTCTGTTTGAAAATGAGATGCCATTTTTAATCTTAAACACCAGTGTGATGTTCCCACAGGATCGAGAGAAGATGAAACAAGCAGAGATCCATTGGAGGGAGGCCTCTTCCTCTCCACGCCCTTGTTTGACCGCTAAAATATAATGAGAGATTGTTGGTATGTCCAAATCTAGGAAAACCAGCTACAAACCCAGCTCTCCAGTGGCAGATTCCCCTGGCTTTTGTGACCTCAAGGCCTGCAAGGTTGACAGTAGGGGACCCAGACACTGAGGGGGCCTTGAATGTGAGGTGCAGACATATGTGACATAATTAGGCAGCCTTTATGAGGAAAGCAAAGAGAAGTCATTAGGGCTGCTGTTTAACAAAGGGGCCCTTCCTGCTCCGACCCCCGTATTACAGAGCAGCTTTTCAACTGTGTTGCGCTTCTTTGATCCCCGAAGGCCCCTGATGTTTCACTCACATCCTGTCATGAGATTTAACGATGCCTCACATGTGCACCAGGAGCGCGCCCCAACTTAGCATCCTTTGGGGAACGGCATTGTAAAATAACAAGGTTTTGATGTGTTTCCTTGCATGGCAAGGTTAGCGAGGCAGCTATGCAGCCGCTATGAGAGCCCCAATTTCACTCGGCAGTGGAAGCGATGGAAAGGAATGACCGAGAGACCCAAATAGTGCCACGTTCTCCAGCGGAAACTTTGTTTATGACGGCGTCTGTAGCATCAGCTGGTGTGCAGCGCTCAGGAGAGGAAAGAAAGAATTTGGTTTTGGACGGTCTTCTTTCAAAAGTCTGGGGAATGTTTCGGAGGGATGGGTCTTCTTCCAACCCACGGTTCCCTGTGATCACATGCACGAACAGCTGCTAAAAGGAAGATTAATAGGCCCTTAGGGACCATCCAGCCCGTACCAGATAGATCAGTCCTTCTACAGAAATCCTGGTAGGCAGTCTCCCCCTGTCTGCCCACGCACCTCTGCAGATGAAGAACTCGCCAGCACCAGCCAGCACGCTGTGGCTGCTCCGACGGTGTGAGCGTCCCTGTCTATTTAGTTGCCTTTTGCAGCTTCTAACACTGGTCCCAGCTGGGCGCTTGGCAGCTACACAGAGCAACTGGGCTCTGCTTTGTGAGAGTTCTTCAACCCTCAGGTGCTCCCTGAGCATTCTCTTTGCAGGCTAACGCCCCATTTCTGCTACTGTTTCTCCTGGTTTCTGCACCCTCATATCTGATGCTCCTTCTTGGAATGTTCTGGCAGAACAGTGTTGCCGCCCTTGTTCTCTGAATGCTGATTCAGTTTGCCTTCGCCTCTTTGGTCGCTGTTCAGCTCAGGTCTCTGAAGTGGAGCGATAATCTCGACATACAAAGGCAAGAATTTGGGTTTCCCATGAGATTCCCACATGGGTCCAAGTTCACATTCCAAGGGTTAGCTTGTGTGAACATTTCCTTTCCCTCCCTGGCTATTCGGATTTAAAAAAGCGTGTCAAGGGCTAATGGCTTGGTCCTCTCTCTAGTAATTTCACCCAGAGGACAGTCCAAGTGGCCCACAAGTGAATGCCAATGGGACTGAAAACCTTTGCTAACTGCCTCTTACTGGAGATCCATCCACTTCTCTGCATTGCTACCACCTTTTCCAAGCCTGTCATTTCTCTCCTGGATTACAGCCAGAGGCCCCGAGAGATCCCCTACATTTATTCCTGCCCCTTAAACACAATTGCTAAAACCATTTCAGCAGCTTCCCATTGGACATTTAATAAGACCCAGACATTGGGTTTGCTCTTTGCCTGCTTGGCTCCTTTCCGTCTTCGGATCTTAAATGTTATAGGCTTGCATACTACATCTATGGAGAGATCCTCCCATATCTCAGATTTGCTGTTATCATTGTCTGACCCTGCGCTATTTATTTTATAGAACTGATCACAATTTCTAATTAGGTGTTTGTTTCCTTGCTTATTTTCTGTCTCCCCTTGCCTCTCCCGCCTCCCCCGCCTCCTCTTGCCTCCTCCCACCTCCTGATCCTCTAACAGGCAGGCTCTTGTCTTCTCTGGTCTCCAATATATCCCCAGCCCGAGCTCAGCTTCTGGTGCAGGATGAAGTTTCAACGTATACATGTTGAATGAGTGAATAACGGAATGGATGCATGAATGGATGCAGCATCATATTTGTCTCCAGCTGTCCATCAGCTTGAATACAAAATTCATTCTTGAGTTATAAACTTTAAGTTGTAGGAGAAACTTTTAAAGATAGAACAGTCTCCCTGAAGTAGGCATCCCTTTTGCTTTCTTTACTCTCCACATCCCAGCAAGATGGAGTTTTACTAGAATCTGATCATGATGCAAATGCAGGTCCTGATTGTCCTGGTTGAATTGTAGATCTTCCACTTAGACTGATATTGCTTTTATTTTTGACAGGTTAAGAATATTTTATAAAATAGCCATTTCTTGAGTGTTTTAGTGTTTTATCTAGATGAAAAAAAGGAAAGAAAAAGAATTTGGGGGCCGGCCCATGGCATAGTGGTTAAGTGCACACGGTCTGCTTTGGCCGCCTGGGGTTCTCCAGTTCGGATCCCGGGTGTGGACATGGCACATATAAAGTAGAGGAAGATGGGCACAGATGTTAGCTCAGGGCCAGTCTTCCTCAGCAAAAAGAGGAGGATTGGCAGCAATCAGCTCAGGGCTAATCTTCCTAAAAAAAAAAGAATTTGAAATTTTGAGCACCATTCCTCACTCTAATCTCAAAACAGAGGATTCGGATGTCTTCATTTTTTTGGTGAATTTAATTACCCTGCAACTCCACCCCAAATCACAGAATGGAGAGAGGTGACTCTAATCAAACCCATGCTTTCAGGTATCATCTCCTAATTGGAAAATTTGTGTTAATTTCCTTGTGTTGCTGTAACAAAGTACCGCAAACTGAGTGGCTTAAAACAACAGAAATGTGTTCTCTCAAAGTTTGGCAGGCCGGAAGTCTGAAATCAAGCTGTCAGTGGTGAGGCCTGAGGGGGAATCTGTTCCACGCTTCCATTAGCTTCTGAAGGCTGCTGGCAATAGGGATTCCCTGGCTTGGAGATGTATCGCTTCCGCCTCGGCCTGTCTTCACGCGGCCGCCTTCTCTCTGCGTCTTTGTGTCCGTGTCTCAAATCTCCCTCTCCTTTCTCTTAGAAGGACACCAGTCATTGGATTTAGAGCCCATTCTAAATCTAGAATGATCTCATTTGAGATCCTTGACTTAATGACACCTGCAAAGACCCTATTTCTAAATAAGGTCACATTCACAGGTATTAGAGATTAGGACTTGGACGTTCTTTTGGGGGGCTACAAGGATGAGCAGTGAGATCCAGAGAGGCACAGTGACTTGCCAAAGACATACAGCTACGTATTGAGGAAATTAGAACCATAGCTCAGATCTTTTGGTCCTGGACAAATGCTCTTTGCACTCTGCTATATCGTCTCTCAAAAGAATGAACTCTTGCCTTCTAAGGCATTGGTTATATATCTTTTTTTTCCTGCGTCAGGGCCCCTTTTATCAGCTGGCAATTGACTGGTCAAGCCTCTACAGGCACAAACCACATTAGTCGATCTAGTCCAAATAATAATCAGACGAGTTTGTGCAGGTGATGTTTCTCTCTATTTGGAAAAGAAGATAAAGGATGATAAAATATATTTTTGCTGAGCCGATGATATCTATCTGGCATAATTGTATTTGTTGATGTTCAATGGCAGCCATTCAAACTTTTGTAAATTAAAATGATAATTTCTCCAACTTTATCTTTGGCTCCATGGGCCAGACGCATTTGGTAGAGCCCAGTGAGTAGCAGTCAAGGCCAGAATTGTTGGTTGACCACAGGCCAGGGCAGTAGTCCCCAGTTATGTTCTGCTCCCACACACACCTTAGATGATGGTCGTACACCAGATACATGCCAATGAGTCCACCCAGGTTTTTGCACAATCCAAACCATTTTTCAGAAAAATAAGGCAAATAGCACCACAACCGTTTTCTTTTCTCTTTTTGGTGGGGGAGGGGTACGAGGGAACTTGATACTCATGAAAGCATTTCATAACCATGTGAGTAATAAAATCCATCTTTTAAAGATGTAATGCATTTTACAGGCTTTCTCAATCTATCCTTGTCTTCCTTCTTCCTTAGAAACAATTTAGCGATGATTAAATTAAAAAGAAAATGGAAGTCATAATAAAATAAAAACTCACAAGCACCACGGTAATTTGTGATTTCCACAAGTATTAATGGTACATTCCCAACTGGCACTCACTGCTCCTGTGGCCTAGATAGGCAGGATACGACTGTCAGCAGATTCCTCTTATCCAGGTGCTACGCCATCCCTTCCTCTCCACTCAAGAGAGCGTTTGGAAGGCAAGTCACTGGATAGATAACTACAAGTAATCCGTTCTTAAACTGTAAAGCTAAAGCTCATCATTACATGGCTATGTAATAGAAAATCCAACTGGAAATTTCTTTAATGCTAGGGATTCACCAACCTCAGCACATTACCTTGGTCTGCAGACTGGCATCCCTCATGCCTTCAAGATGACTGGCGTAGCTGTGTGCATGGGACACCCAAGCATGGGGATATCCTTCAGGGGAAGAAAAATCTCTCTTTCTTGTGTCTTTTCTTCCTAAAGCAAGAAAGCTTCCCAGAAGCCCCCAGCAGACCTCCCCTCCCATTTCATTGGCAGATTTGGGCCACATTTGCACCCTAGACCAATGCCCAGAAGGAAATGGGACTATCACCAATAGTTTAGCTAATCCCGGTCGAGGGTATAGGTTGCCCGAAGAAAATTGGGATGCTGTTCCCAAAGAACAAGGTGCTATATTAAGACAATTTTTGTTTACAAGGACATCCAAATAAAAATGACCTAAACAATAATGAAAATTTCATCATTTTACATAATAAGAAGAGCAGCAATAGGCCTCCTATCTTAAATTATTTTAGCAGTTAGTAGGAAGGTCAAAGCTTCTTCCTGAGTCTTTTGTTCTTAAAAGTAATCAAACGAAAGAGACACATCTTGGGGTAGCAAATTCTGCTCCCCTCCATAGTCATGGCTACGTCATGAGAGCAGCAAGCGGGCCTTCTTCTTTGGGCTAAGAGCAGAGAGCAGTGGAACTCCTTTAGGATATATGGGAGTTATTGAGATGGGCAGCTCAGAGAGCTCCCTGGGTGGAGCCCTGGCCTGTAGGGATGAGAGTGGGCACAGGCCTCCTCCTCTAGCCCAGCTCCCTGGTTTACAGCCAGGAAGGGAGAGTCATCTGCCCGACATGCCCTGCTGCTGCCAGTAGAGGGGGCTTTCCTCACTCATCCCCTCCAAGTTGTCCAGAAATGCCTCTGGGACCTACAAATCTTCCTCCTTCTCTTTTCCATAAGGCACCCCTGAAAAGTAGCCAAAGCAAGCACGAGGGTTGTTGATAACATCTTTTCATCAGGATATAAGACAGCTGTGCCCTTTTCCTCTTCCTGGCGCTCAAATCTTGAAGGCATCCAACTTGACTCAAGTCTCAGCTCCATCACCTTCCAGTTTCTTACCTTCAGCAGTCTGACCTAACTTAGCTTAACTTTGTCACTGGCTGGCCTGCATGCAGAAGGGGACAAAGCATTGCCACTGAGGAGTGGTAAGGCCCTGAATAAGTCTTCTCAGAATGATGAGGTCTTGGTTCTTCGTGTCTAAAATCTAGATAATTATGCTCTCCTTGAAAAGAGTAATGCGTGCCATATGATGGAAGGCATTTGTGGTGTGCACGAGTCTCCTTCCCTTTTTCTTCTTCTGGGGTTTGTGCTCTCTCATTTATGTTTTATGATCTGCTTGTTTATTTGGTTGTTTACTTATTTATGGCAGTGAAAGCTGGGCCCCTTTACCTGATTGGGGGCGTTCAAAAACAACTCCTCGGAACTCATCATTAATATTCACCCAGTGCCATGCAAATGGCCCCGGAGGCCTGTCCTACGTGGGAGCTTTAATGTGGCAGTTATGAAAGCAGCTCAGACCAAGCTCGATTAGCATAATAATGAAGCTTTGGCTGCAGCGTTATCATCCTCAAAGGAAATAGCTGGAGTGGTCACAGAGCCTTTAACAAGTACTGCTTTAGGATAAAAAAGGACAAAGGGGTGGGAAATGATAGATGGCAAATGTGGAATATTGGAAGGGGGTCAGAAGGGGTGGGAACTAGCAGAGAAAGTGGGGAGGGAGCTTGTTGGTTGTCCTTTTGCCTCCTTCCTAAGAGGTGTTGTCTGCAACCACGGAACTTCCTTCGGCAGTGGCCCGTTAGAAGTGCATTGGGATTTATGTTTCCAGAAAAATTTAACATTAGTGTCTCTTCTGGCTGTAGAAGAAAAAAACCCAGTCCCCAAGAGTAGCAAGCTCTTTCAGATGTTCAATAACCCCTAAAAAGAGGCTGGGTGGCCATTATTACCTCGTCTTAAAGATGAATGTTTATCATCCATCCATCCATCCATCCATCCATCCATCCATCCATCTTCTATCTTGCTCCAGAAATGATTTAAGGCAGTTTCCAGGTGAAGTATCCAAAGTCCCAATGCTAGGAAGAGGCAGTGTGCAGATCTGAACTCAGATCTGCTCTCACTCTTTCCCCCAAACCATGGTTCTTTGTAATCCCTTAAAAATCCAGACCAAGGACCATATGTCCTAACTCTTGCAGTTAATTGTTAAGAAACAGGTTCAGCTGGATTCTCATGGCCGATCCACAGTTACTCTCTCCCAGTCGCTTTCTCAGCTGAGGGATCCTAACATGAGTACAGACTGTGCTTCTACAGAACCATTTAGTTGGCCATTGGCCCAGTTTGGGCCAGTGGAATAACTTCTATTTGCACGTTTAAGCTATTGGCTATTTTGCTGGATTTTTTAAACACAGGGATCAGCTGTTCCCTCATTACACAGACATGGAAAACAGCAGGAAAGCTGAAGTGCACTCAGGCTGTCTCTGGCCATGTAAAATCAAGCACTAAGTGGAAGGAATAGTCTGGATAATTCAAGAGAATCTCCTCAAGCCCCTCCTTCTGCTTTACCAGCCCATGCATATGGAGCAGGAAGAAAGAAAATCTCTATTGAAAGCAAGAACCGACTGCAGCTGGCTTGCCATACTAGGTCATGGCACATTTCACATTAGGGGAGATGGCTCTTTGTTTAGAAAACTACTTTAATGGTCTCTTTGGTGGAAAGATGAAGGCTCCCCACCCTCCTCCCCCAAAGGACAGTTTGGAAACATGCTGAGAGAAAGGGAGGTCAGAATTACTCTGCATAATAAAGGCAGGAGAATGAGGAGGGGAGTGACGCAGAGACAGAAGCCATTTGGTGGAGGAGTGAGATGCTAAGAAAGACAGTTGTCCCGTCAGGGAGACCCTGGGCTGGAAATGGCCCAGGAGCTCTAGTTTTCAATTGTTCATGGTGCTGTGATATAATTCCCTCTGGAACCCCAACCTTTAGTTACAAAGTCTATTTGCAATACGCAACTGCTTCACCGTGGATGGTGCTTTAGAAATGTTACAGGAAAAGGGCTGCATCTCACATTCAGCTTGGTCCAGGACAGAAAGGAGAGAGTGACCACAGAGTGGGAGATAAAACAATTTGAAAGATCACCAGAAACAGGAAATATGAGGGGGGGAGGGGTGACCACAGAAGACCCCTCTGAATTAACCAAATGTCTTTCAATATGTAGTATGGTGCTTAAGTCAGATTTCCTTCCCAATTTAAAAGAAGTGGGACCCCAGAAGTTTACCTAGACAGGATATATTTGTTTCCATGTTCTTGAAGCTTTGATAGAGATCTGAATGAATGAATTGATATTCAGCAATTATGATCGCCGCTTCATATCTCTACGTCTTTTTGTAGAGTTTGCCGTCTAAGATCAATTGCCAGAGATGTCACATTCATATACAGTCATGTGCCATATAACGACGTTTTGGTCAATGACAGACAGCATATATGACTGTGGTCCCAGAAGATTAGTACTGTATAGCCTAGGTGTGTAGTAGGCTCTACCATCCAGGTTTGCATAGGTGCTGTAGGGGAGGAAGAGATTTTCCTCTACCCTTCTAGGGTCTTCTGGCTGGTGTAAGAATTAAATTGACATGAGACAGTTTAACAGGAGAAAAAACAGCAAAAGTTTAGTAACATATATACATGGGAGAAACCCAGGAAAACTGAGTAAGTCACCAAAATGCCCAAAGCCCTCACCTTAAATACCGCCCTCAGCTAAAGACAAAAGAGGATGTTGGGGTGGGGAGAGTCAGGGACTTCAAAGGGAAGGAAGGCAATTCACAGGACAGTGAAAAGGAGCAAACATTTGGAAAACAAGTGTTTGGCCACACAGAAACAGAAGAACACAGAGGGAGCCCAACCAACAGGCTTTTCTACATTCCTCCCCGTCCACCACCCAGTTCATGTCATAGACAGACTTTTTTTAATCTGAATTCTTTTAGGCAGTTAAGGGGGTGGTAACAAGGAAAACTTTCTGAGTCTTTTGTTTCTTAAAAATATTCAGCCTAAAACAATCTTTGTGTTAAAGAGACACATTTTGGGCTGGCAAATTTTCTTCCCCTTTAGTACACTCTATGACATTCACACAATGATGAAATCACCTAACAACACGTTTCTCAGAATGTGAGATGATTAAGTGACACATGAGTGTATTTCTTTACAATTTATAAGCACTTTGCATTATTTCACTTAATCTTCATAACCACTTTGGGAGGGAAGCTTAAGACCCAAATCACCCAGGGAACATAGATCTATTTTCGTTAACTCATAGTTTGTTCTCATGAAATGACTTAACTGGTTGTATATGCAAACACAATACTCAACTTGATGTCTATATAGGGGAGAACATACTAGCATTGCCAGGCTCTTGGTTGACGGAGGTGGGGGTAAGGGGTAGAGTTTTTAGCCACAGAGCAATTTCTCTTCCAGTTTCTTTTTAGGTACAAGCTAAGGAGGGTTAGCACATGCAACCCTATTAAAGCTGTGGTTACATGTGGTCCAGTATCAAAGCTGTAGTTGAAGAAACAGCCCAGAAATTAAAAGTGAATTTTATAATATCTGTAGGGTTTTTTCCCCCCAAATTTGATACAAATTCCACAGCAATACTTCTAAATTTTGCCTTTCGGTTGGATTAATTCTCTCACATTCTTTTGATTATCCAGAGTGGCTCTTCTCTAAACTTCCTGAAAAATCACTCCGGTGAGGTCTAGCCTTGGTGGTGTCTTCATTCTTTCCATCCCTTGCTCTTTCCCTCCCCATCCCCAATTCTGCTTCCCCAAAGTTCCAAAGACAAACCTGGCAATGGCAGAGCCCTCCTCAAAAGGAGAGGAGGGGAGGAAACTGAGTCAGGGAAGCTAGTTAGTTAGAATATGCTTTTGTGGCAGGAAGAAGAGACAGACTAAGAATACATTTGCGTAAACATTTCAGAGGTGTAATAAATAAATGTTAAAAGTTAATCTGGCAATATGCATGACTTTTGTTTTGTTGTATATTAATCAAGCCGTAAATGGTAACAGTTTATGCAAATTATGGTGCTTATTATTTATTTTTAAGGAAGAAACTGTATATTTATAGTTATTCTTTTCTGGCTTTGCAAGTTCTTCCATGTTTTAAAATAATGGTCATCCTTTGACTCTTTGCTTAACTCCATGGATACAGTTTAATTCTCATCCGAGGGATCCCAAACCACACCTTGCTCACTGACACAGACCTGTCAAAAGACAAATACTCAAATCTGATTCCTCAGAAATATTGGTTCCGATAACTCTTCTCCTAATCCTTTATGACTCAGGGTTGTGGATTCTTGAGCAAATGTTTTTTCTTCCAGAATGTCTTAAGATAATTAAAGCTGATTTGCCTTCAACATCAGCCTTATGGTGACCCACAAGTGTGATGTAATTTGGGGGCAAGAAGAAGGTCCCCCTGTCCCCTGTGTCACCACCCGTTATTTGCTAAAATTCACTATTTGCTAAAATTATTTTACTATTCTGAGCATGCCATTTCTGAGCTCAAGGAGAGGTAACACTTTGACTGAAGTCATTCTCACATCTCGGAAGAAAAGCTGAGTGGGGAGGTAGTTTAGGTGCTAAAAGGGTTTAGAGGGATATGCATGCCTGGCTTTCTAGGAACTGAGAACCCAGGATTTTGCTGCTTCTGGAAAATAAGCATGAAAGGACCTGACTGCCACATTGGGTTGTGTAGATGGTGGGATCAAGGGCGGGCAGGGAATTTGTGTATGTGGTTTTTTTTTTTTTTTTTTGGTGAAGAAGATGGGCCCTGAGCTAATATCCATGCCAGTCTTCCTCTGCTTTGTATGTGGGATGCCTCCACAGCAGCATGGCTATGAGTGGAGTAGGTCTGCACCCAGGATCCAAACCTGTGAACTTGGGCCACTGAAGCAGAGCATGGAACTTTACTGCTCGGCCATGGGGTCAGCCCAGAGTGGTGTTTTCTATAGTAAGAGGGACTTCCGCCAAGGCCTCTGGAAGACGGCGGTGGGTGTCTTGCAGGACTTGGTGACTGCTCTTTTCCCCAAAGGAAGGCGAGCTTGTAGTCCCTTCCAGGTAAGGAAGGAGTGTTATCCATTTACCATGACAGCGTGGAGCTTTGCCCATAAGTATCCACTGCCTGAAGACAAAAGAGAAGGGAAATCAGTTGAAAGTCTTACCCAAGACCCAGTCTGAATGTGATTTTCTTCTGTTCTCCTCTTTCTTCTCTGCGGGTAATCTGAGGCTGACTTTTCTCCCCCAACCCCTTCCTGTCCCAAGTTGCTATGAAAAGTCCCAGCGGTTCTGAACACCTCCTCTCTGCCTCTGAGCTGCAGGGCGGGCCGGCAGGGATCACAGAGCCAAGTGCTCACTGTCACTCCTCTCGACAAGATGGGGCGGGGTCTCTCCTCCAGAGCCTCAGAGCCAGGGCTCGTAACCAGCCACGCCAACGCCCCTCTGCCACAACGGCCCCGGTTCTCCCTGGAATGACATACCTTCACCTTGGTGGGCAGCAAGCAGAGGAGCCAAGGGAGGAGGAAACTGCTGGAGGTTGCACTAGTCAATTAATTAACATCGTACAGCCAAGGGGAGGAGGAGTTCTTGAACTTGATATGCAAACGTATGCAAAACCGTAGGTAGATTATCCTGGTTCGCAATGAACAGTTCTGGAGGTCTGGCTTTTTTCTAAAATAGGAATTCAGTATTGCTGAATCACATAGAGAACAAGAAGTAGAAATATTTTCAGTTCAACAGTTAAGTCCTTCGTAATTCACTTCCATGATAATAACCACCATTTACAATTTGGTGAATATAAATAAATTGCACTCCACCTACGTGTTCAGCTGTATCACTCTGTTTTCCAGAAATTTCAATCTTGAGGGCTCCAGTTGACCTCTCACCAGTGCTGGACTGGTACATTCAGTGTACCCTGGCCACTATGCGTTTCCATCTCTGAGTTTTACTTAAATCTTTACAAAGTATCAAATAGCCCTGGGATATGTTATGGGGGTGTGAGTTTCAGAGCTAGACTTGGGTATGAAGTCCAACTGTGGGCAAGGTCACATAACCTTAACTAGCCTTAGTTTCTTCTTCTGCGAAGTGGAGGCAATAATATCAACCCAATCATGACTTCGGGGGCCTGTGGAATGAGATACTGTATTTGAATCACATAGCTTGTTGCCCATAGTAAACTCTGATTATAATCCAAATCTATTGCAAATTTTGAGGCCCAGCTTGAGTCCTGCCTCCTTCATGAAAGTTTTCATTTCCACCACAGCTTGAAGTAATCTCTGCGTACTCCTGAGGTATTTATTAGCTGTGCGATTCATATGGAAATTAAAAATGCATTGCTTCATGACTTATGCCTTGTTGTTATCTTATTAATTAACCTGTGTTGTTATTTAATTAACTCTTCACATCTTTATTTCTTGTCTTCCCAACCTGACTTTAAGATCTTTGAGGATGGAAGCCGTGCCCTATGTTTTATGGCTTTCCAAGATGTCCAGAACAGAAGCTTGATCGCATCCCTCTCCATAGACTAAGAAACAGGAACAGAACACATCGTTAAGCGCTCATAAGTGGTCACTTTCACCGTGGAACGTGTTTCTTCCTCCACTGTCTAACAAGATAACCCCCATTGTGTTCGTGCTCATGTTTTCCATCTTGTGTACTCTCTATTTTAATGAGGAACAATAAAGCCCAATGTGAGCCCACAGATTTTAGCAGAAGTTAATAGCAGTAGGCACAAAAGTCTTGGAAAAACAGATGAAGAGGTGGAAAGTCTCCCTAATTAGATCCTGCTTGTTGAAAAGAGTGGCATTGGGAATAGGACTTAGCATGCTTTGTCCCTCTTCACCCGGTCTTATCAGGTCTTCAGAGAGCCAGCTGTGACTTCTCCTGCTGGAGCTTTGTTCTCAGTGCCATGTCCCCAGGTTTCGGGGTTGGAGCACTGTCACTGCAGACAGTGACTAAACCAGACTAAACCAGACTAAACCAGATGACTTTTGTTGTAAAGGCCAGGAAGTAATTTACTGAGGGAAGCCCCTTGAAGTGCTGCTTAGAGCTCTGGAGAAATCTTGGGGAGCAGATAAGTCTTGTATAAAATCGTTCAGTGTTAAAACACACACACACACACACACACACAAATGTTCCCTCTAACCACATTACGATAAACAGGGTTATCTTGTGGTTAAAGTGATACACTCTACATTTGGGGTCATGTTTATTGAACAAGGATTTTTATTTCCCATACAAGTTCCAGCGTGAGACCAGAAAATGTGAACAATTATGAGAGTTTCATATTTCTCCCAGGGTCATTGTGAACATGAACGAAATCTGCCAGAACCTCGTTTTGTATCCTTGATTAAAAAAAAACATTGAATGCAAAGACAGGTTCAGAAAGCCCTGGTATTCCTTGTGAATGGCCTTGTTAACACTAAACACTCCATGTGCATTTGTTGTATTTGCATGTGAATGTGGGTTTGCCTGAGGTCTGGGTGTTCACAAGAATTTAGACCAAGAACAAATCCATGTCGATAGACCTTGGCCTCGGTGGCTGTGTCCTTCCCTCTCCTTCTGGATGGGTGGTTGGCACCAACTCTCAGGCTGCTGCCCAGTGGGTTCATTTTCTCTCTTTCTCCTTCTCCCCTTACTCTTTCCCTCTTTTGCTATTTTGTCTTTCTCCCTCCACCTCTCCCAACCCCCCACCTATTTTTATGTATTTTCCTTCCTCCACCTTGACTTTTTTTTTTCAGTAAAACACCATTATGTTACGCATTAAGTAAGTGATACCTGCCAGGCTCCTTATTACTGAAAAGTACTCTCCGGGTATAAACAGATTTCAAACAGAATAGAGTTCTTGTAAAAGAAAAAAAGAAGTGAAAACAGCCATGACATCCAGGAACGAGCTGCATGCGCATTTCTCCTCCAGTGGAATTCTGGAAAGGAATATTCTTTGGCAATTGAAACTGTGGAGTGGGCAGTGCCAGACTTTCATATGGGGGCAGGTGGGGAGGGAACTGGTTTAGTTTTCCACCCTTTTCTGATGGCTGAACTCAGGGAAGAGCTGGGGAAGAGGAGACATTGGGTCTGGTCGAGGAGGAGACCCCAAAGATCATGGAGTCTTCCTTGCTGCAAAAATCGATTGTCCAGTTATTCTGATAATCTCAGTGGGAATGTTGGTCCAAAACAACCCAGTGAGTCATTGCTGGAAATGGAACTCTAAAAGGCTTACCTGATTATTTCAGTTATTCTCCACAACTCTATAAGGAGAGTATTATTATTATTATTGTGGGGGACTGAATTGGCCACCCCAAGATATGTCTCTTTGGCATGAGGATTATTTTGAGCTGGTTACTTTTAAAAATTGCGGACATGAGAGAAACTTTGAAAAGTAAAATTTAACCCTTTGTAAAGAGACATTTACGTTTGTAAAGGAAATCTCCATCTGTAAAGGTGTCTCCCTCTCTGTACGAGGAAGAAGGGGGCGTGACCTTATGTCTAGAAACTCTCATCAATGCAGAAGGCAAGGACCTAAATCTGCATAATAACCTTACTCTTGTTTACTGTGCTTTTCTGGTAACCTACCGTAACTGACTCCCCTACCCCCACCATCCCCCTTTGTCTTGAGCAGAGGATGGTATTTAAGGTGAGAGCTTCTGCCATTTTGGTGACTTACTCAGTTTTTCTGGGTCTCTCCCATGTATACATGTTATAAAGCGTTGTTTAATTTTCTCCTGTTATTCTGTCTCCTGTGAATTTAATTTGTTGTCCGGCCAGAGCAGGAGGAGGGAATGTCTTCCTCCCCTACATTATCTTCTTTTTACAGGTGAGGAAAATGCTCAGAGAGGGCTAGGTGAATTGCAAAGATCACTTGAGTAGGCAGTGGTGGGGCTGGAACTGAACCTGAGCAGTCTGACTTGAGAGCCCTGCTTAACATCCCCCCTCCGTACACCATAATTCACAGGTTTATTTTACATTTTCTCTTTATCAATGCCAATGTTACTTGCCCTATTCGTGGTGTCTAAATTATGTATCTCCTTCAGGACTAAACTGACACCAGATAAAATTTTTAGTCATCAGACTTCTTTTTTTTTCTTGAGGAAGATTAGCCCTGAGCTAATTGCTGCCAATCCTCCTTTTTTTGCTGAGGAAGACTGGCCCTGAGCTAACATCCATGCCCATCTTCCTCTACTTTATATGTGGGACGCCTGCCACATCATGGCTTGACAAGTGGTGCCGTGTCCACACCCGGGATCCGGGCCAGTGAACCCCAGGCTGCTGAAGTGGAATGTGCAAACTTAACCGCTGTGCCACCGGGCTGGCTCCTCTTTTTCTTTTTTATCTTCCTTACCCCCTCCCTCTCCGTTTCTCGTTTCCTAGTTCCCTCCTTCCTTCCAATATTTAGTAGCTTCGGTTCTGGAGGTATAAATCAGATCTCTCTAGTTTTGGGGGTTAGCTTTATCTAGAGTAGAAAAACATTGTTTCCAGCCTCCATGTTGGGTCCCGTTGGAAGTCTGGAGCTTTACCCAGTATTTCTGCAAATTTTCAAAGGGCTGTTAAAAACAAGACAACAGGCCCCGAATGGAGTGACTTATGCTAAGCCCCATGTCACCAAACTGAGACTTAATTATGGTTTTGGCTCTCCAGAAATGGAACTGCCAGTCGACCAGGACTTGTCTGATCAGCGCTAGTGAGGTCGTCTGCCTGAGAGACCCCTGCCACCCACTAAAGGAAAGTGACCCTGAAATAACTAACTCGCTTTGAGCCTAGTATGACTTCCTTGTCCCTGCTCCCTTCTGCCTATAGCAGTCTTTCATTTTGTACACCTCCTCAGAACTCATTTCTATCTGCTAGATCGGATGCTCCATGATTCGAATTGACTTTTGCTCAAACGAACTCTTAGAATTTTTAATATGCCTCAGTTTATCTTTGAACAGGGCTTATGTTCTTGTGGTTGCCTCTCACTCTGATTTCCTGTTCCTGCTGAAATTCTTGCTTTCGTGCATGCCTCGCCTCCTTTATCTCTTTTTTCTGCCCTACATCATCTTGAACATAGCATGCAGCCCCCATTCCGTTTCACAAAGTTCCTCCAACCCAAGGCTCTTGCATATAAGATGTTACCAAAGGTTTGGGATCATGTTGCAGAAGTATGGATGTTCTGTTGACTGTTACACACCCCTGTCCCAAAATTTCTTGGCCCTTTCCATCATGGGACTTTCTCTCTAACCTTCTAAGTCCCCAGACTCCCTCATTCAATTGGCTCTCCTCCTCAACTCTTTTCTCCTTTTCCTCTTCCCTATGTCTCTTCCTTCAGTTACCAATAAGTACCACCAATGAACTCCCCAATTTCTGTTACTTGCCCAGCTAGAACAATTATACCTTCTCTTTATCTAACCTTTTCCAGGGGCCCCATCTTCCATAATCAAATATTTTGATATGTGTTTCTCAGCAAAAGCAAAAGTTTTCTAAGAGAAATTCTGTCCTCTTCCTAAGTTTCTTGCCTCAAAATACACTCTGCTTATAAAAATAACAGTTTTCTTCTTTCCTGTTACATCATCTATGTGAGACCCATATCCGTGCTCTGTTTTTGTTTTGTTTTCTGTTGGCCTCTGGAAATCAGGTGACTTACAGTATAAGCTTCTCACTTTTATTCAATTGGTATGTAACCCTTATTTTTGCATTATTGTGTTTTTCATTTACAAATCAAATGAACTGGTCTACTTTTAACAGGATAATTGAATACAATCACTTTTCTCTCAATAGTAGGTGGAAATCCACATTCACGTTAAACATAGCTCCAAGACAAAACAATGAACTGAAACAGTCAGTTTTCATAGCCCTTTTTATTCATTTGCAGCCCCATATTAGGCGCCTCCAAGGATGGAAGAGATTGGAGGGCAAAATAAAACAATGTTAACTGATTATAAAGCCACATGGAGTTCAGAGCGTGGGGGCAACATCTCTTTACTCTCGCCACCCATTGGGTTTTCAGTTCGTATGATTTATCTTGGATGGGCATCTGGAGTCTCTTCTCTCTCTGGTCTCCCTGTCTTTCCTCCCCATTTCCCATGCCTACTCCCAAGTTCTCTCCCACCCCAGGGTCTTGCTGTCATCCTGGTGTATCAGGCAAGGTTAAGGCCTTCCAGATGTTGTTCCTGGCTCCATCTGGGTGGCTATGGCTCCCTAGAGTCTAGAGGAGGGGAAAGAACCAAGTCAGTGAAAGGGACAGAAAACCTCCTCCAGGCTTGCATTCGTTCATGACCGACAATGTGAGTTTGTAGGTGGGTTGCAGTGGGCTCAGGGAAGAGGTGACAGAAAGCCAACATGTGTCTTTCTAGGGGCTTTGTCCATGGGAGGAGCTCAGAGTCTGGTGTGTATTGAGAACATTGATTTTGGAGCTGCATGGAGTCGTGATCCTATGCATGTGTTGGGGTGTTTGCATTCATCGAACTCACCAATTTTTGTAACCTCCTAACAAATTTCCTCTCTCCGCTGGTAATTACTGTGCAGGGTCCTAATTTTGCTCGGTGTCCAGGCTGTCTTCTCCCCCTGGGCAGTGTCTATGTTTGCTATAATTGGATGATGCCACACAACCCACTGCCGTTGCCAGATTTCATTATGACTTGGCGTCTTCTGTATTAATTTCCCCACTTTGGGGCTGTTTCGAGGCAAGTGAGGCCAATTTCCTCTTCAATAGCGCAAATCTGGAGGCCCAATTTGAGCTGTGAGCTAAGTGGGTGCATTTGTACAGCTCTGATTGACTGACAGTACACTCTTTGTTTGATCTGATTTTTTTCTAAAATGAGAGCTTGATCCTGAGAGGCAGCTGGCATTCACTGGAAGCCAGAGGACCCATCCTTGGAAAGCCAAAGAATACATTCGGGCAGCTGGTTTTATCAAGAGTTATTTCTTGTCGGGAAATGAGACACAGGCCCACAGTTCTCAGGCAGTGCTGCTCCTCTGCAGCACCCACGCTAGCTGACCCAGGAGACCTTCAAGGTCTGGTCACCGGAGGAATTTGAAGTCAGAAGGATGAAGGGGAATATGAATAGATTTGCCAGATAAAATCCAAGATGCCCCGTTAAATTTGAATTCCAAATTAACAATGAATAATTTCTAGTGTAAGTATGTCCCTTGCAATTGCCGGGAAATATTGCATGGACATACTTATACTAAAACATTATTCATTGTTTCTCTGAAATTCAGATTTAACTGGGCATCGTGTATTTTCATTTGCTAAATCTGACAACCCTAGTTACATATGAAAAACTAGGTGTGGTTGTGGTTATGGTAAAAGCGAAAATGCAGGAATTAAATGCAAAGACAAAGGAAAGAAGGATGAAATGGACCATTTGAGAAAGAGGAGCTTGCCAGTGGAAAACTCATTTAATTGGCACAAAAATAAAAAATATATCTCACGGGAACTAAATTTGCTATTTTAGGCTCCTTAGCAACAGAAAAACAGAGAGAGTTCCTTAAAGACTCTTATCCCCCAGTAGACATTGGTCATAGTAGGAATTAAAATCAGATGAAGCATTTCTGATCTGGGGGCAGCATGCAGACCAGTGGATCTCAAACCTGAGCGTGTGTCAGACTCACCTGGAGAGTTTGTTAAAACACAGCTTACTGAGCTGCTCCCTGAATTTCTGACTCAGTATTTCTGGGGTGGGGCCTGAAATTCTGCATTGATAGCAAGTGATGCACATTGGAGATGCTGATGCTGCTGGAGTCTGGGCACCACTGGGATCAATAGTTTAAACCCGACCTGTCTAAGACAATGGCCGCTGGCACCTGAATGATGGCTGGTCTGAATCAAGATGTGTTTTAAATACAAATACCAGATTTTGAAGACTTAGTATGAAAAGAGAATGTACAATATCTCGTTAGTAATTTTTAAATATTGATGACGTTGCAACGATAGTGTTTTGGATATATTGGGTTAAATAAAATATACTATTAACATTAATTTACTTGTTTCTGTTTTTTTCAAACTATGGCTACTAAACAATGTGGAATCGCATCTGTGACTCATGTTCATGGCTTGTGTCATATTTCTGTTGGACAGCGCTGGTTTAGACCATCATTTGGGTCTGAATTTGGGTATCCATGAATTAGTGAGAGGGAGATAGGTAAAAGCACCTTAGATTTTTGTGACCTGTTCTTGGGATTAGTGTCCATTCCAAGATTTACTAAATTCCCTCACGTGGGTGTGCCTTTTGGAATTTTAGAAGTGTTCCGATGTCCTGATGCTTGATGCTGGTAGGATTCAGGGTGTGTCCTAGTGGTAGTAGGGCAGGCTGTAAAAGCAAGGACTCCTACTGGGGAGGTACAAGAAATGACCAGGCTGTCACTCCTGGTCAGGAGGACTTTGCTCCATCTGTAAGACAGACATGCTCACAATCAGAAAGGTCACCACTTCTGTGCCCTGCTTTGGCTATTTACTGCACTGGAAAGAGAACCAATGATGGCAGAATCTATAAATAACCATAGGATGCACAGGCCCTGTGAAAGATCCTTTTTCTTCCCTATTTTCTCTGTAGTCAAAGCTCAGCAAGAAGCCTGGATCCAGGTCTGAGTTCTACAGCTAGTAAGGTCGTGGAGAAGTTGGCAAGGTTAGAAAGAAAGCCCCAGAGAAGGCTAAAGCATCAGAAAATTGAATTTCTGACAGAAGGCCAACCTAACTTGGACGATTTCCTCTGGAGAAGAAAAGGCTTCAAGTATCTGAAAGGTTACTCTGCAGAAGGTTGTGGATAATTGTTCTGTCTCCACCAAGAACGAAACTGGTGGAAAAACATTTAAACCGCTACATAGGGGATTTGATTTTCAGGGTAAGAGGAATTTCCTGACATTGAACATAGTTTATCCTTGGAAGAGTTTCTGTTAGTGTCTGCCCAGCCGTCTCCCTCAAATTTCTTGCCTAGACTGCAGTGACATTCCTGGGAGACCTCCACTGCATAATCGGGGATCAGAGTTTATGCCCTGAGATGGGGGGAAGGCTTAGGGTCATTTTGTCAGCGAAAAGAGGCCAGAAGCCAAACCCATGATGCCAGGCTATTGGTCTTTGCCTCATTCCTGCCTCCCAACCTGTGTAATCTTCCCTCTTGCCGTTGATTTTAGTCACTCGGGTTTTTACTTGAAAACATTAAGTTTGCTTAAGCAGAAAAGCTGGAGCCAGTTCATAATGGTTCCTGAGGGCCAATTGTTAAATTTTCAGGAACTTTCTGAGCTGGTCTGATGTCACATTGGTAGCTTGAAATCACACATGGGAGGAAAATTTACACCACGGAAATTGGCAAACAGTACAATTCAGAGCCCCCTGTCTCTTCTTCCCCTTGGAGAGCCAGTTGTTAAACATTTACCAGCATCTGGCTGGATGTTAGTAGCATAACATGACTGGTGGCTTTCTGTGCTCCTGTCTCAGGTCCTCAGACCACTTCTGATTTCAGCCGTGGCTCTAGTGGTCAGTTTCCCTGCACGTAGATTGCATCTCATCTCAAGGGTCCTCTATCTCTGTCCTCTTTTCTGATTCAGAGCTTTCCCCGAAGCCACAAAGTTCTCCCAGCTGTTGCATAGGACAGCCTGGAGGTTTGGAGAAATCAACGCTTCCGAGCACAAACCTCAACAAGTGGGGGCTGGGAGCCAGAGAATACATGCCTCGGACACGCATCCTTTGAAGAGAGAGAGCATTCTGCATCCCATTCTGCATGATTTCTCGGTGGGTCCCCAGTAGGACTGAGCCCCATTTACTCATCCTTATTGACTTTTTCTCCTTCTCTGTCTTACTCTCCTCTCTCCTTCACTCCTGATTCCTGGGGTGGTCTTCAAAATGAACTACTTGCGCCTGTATCCTTGTCTTAGGTTCTGCTTTTGAGGGAAGTCAAACTAACACAGGAGCTCAGAGAGTCCCTAGGAGAGCCAGAAAACCAGGCTGGGAGGGCACGTCGCCAGAAATGATGCCCCAAATCATCTACAGGGCTGGTTCATTGGCAGCACCTCTGCTCCCTTCATTGGGCCACAGACATGTCACTGCTGATCCTGAGCGCTGGACATTACTACTAGAAACTCTGCCACTGCCCCTTGGAAACCAGACATAGCTGCCTCTACTCTCGACAGAATGCTTCTTCAAGCCGCTAACTTCTGATCAAAGCCTGGAGTGAGTGTGTGCGCCTCACCGGTGGACCCTAGATCTCACATTTTCTTTCTAGCTGTAAGGAATGTTGGAAAGTAAGTGTTTCAGTCATTTATCTCTGTGTAACAAACTACCCCAGAACTTAATGGCTTAAAACAACTAATTTATTTGCTCATGATTATGTAACTAGCAGATTGGGCTGGCCTGAGCTGGACGATTTTTTTTCTACAGTTCTCACCTGTGGTCACTCGTGTGGCTGTACCATCTGGCCACTCAAAGGGGCCTGGATGGTATTTGGTGGCCTCACTTACATGACTGGTGGTTGGTTCTGCTGGCTGGGCATCTCTTTCTTCTGCAGGTTCTTTCATCCTCAAGGACACTAGCCTAGGAGTCTTCACGTGGGAGCATGAGTTCTAACGGGTGATAGCGGAAGTTGCGAGGTCTCTTGAGGCTCCAAAGCGCCGAAACATCACTTATGCCCAGATTCAGGGGGTGGAAATAGATTCCAACTGATGATGGGAAGAGCAGCAAGGGCACACTGCAGAGGGATGGACAAATGGGCATAGGAGGATTGTTGTGGCCTTTTTGCTTACTATCTGACTCAGGAAGTTATCTGACTTCTACAGTGGGAGATGGGAATTTATAAGGTGGGGATTCCTCAGACACCGAAGAGATGTTCGAAGGTGCTGGATGCCTCAAAAAGTGACCAAATATTCACTCTAATTGGCTGCTTCCTGAGTTGGGTGATTATATCTCCCATTCTTTGTTTTCTTTAAAAATTATTTTATTGAGGTCATATTGGCTTATAACATTGTGTAAATTTCAGGTGTACATAATTATATTTCAGTTTCTGTATAGACTGCATCATGTTCACCACCAATGGTCTAGTTTTTATCCGTCACCATACATATGTGCCCCTTTACCCCTTTTTCCCTCCCTCCCCCCGTCCCCTCTGGTAACCGCTAATCCGTTCTCTTTGTCCATGTATTTGTTTATCTTCCTCATATGAGTGAAATCATACAGTATTTGTCTTTCTCTGTCTGACTTATTTCACTTAGCATAATACCCTTAAGATCCATTCATGTTGTCACCAGTGGCACAACTTTGTCTTTTTTATGGCTGAGTAGTATTCCATGGTGTATATCTACCACATCTTCTTTATCCATTCATCCATTGATGGGCACTTGGGTTGCTTCCATGTCTTGGCTATTATGAATAATGCTGCAATGAACATAAGGACGCATAAATCTTTTTGAATGATTGATTTCATGTCTTTTTGGATAAATACCCAGAATTGGAAGAGCTGGATCATATGGTATTTCTGTTTTTAATTTTTTGAGAAATCTCCATACTGTTTTCTGTGGTGGCTGCACCTGTTTGCACTCCCACCAGCAGTGCATGAGGGTTCCCTTCTCTCCACAGCCTCCTCAACACTTGTTATTTCTTGTCTTGTTAATTATGGTCATTCTGACAAGTGTGAGGGTACATCCCATTCTCCTTCTCCAGGCCCCTCCCGGGCTACTGACCTCCTGGAGGCCTCCTTCCTAGTTCCAGTCTCACAGGTACACGGCAGGAGGGGACTGGGCCTGGCTTTTTGACCAGCGTAACCCTGAGTGGAGGCACCACAGATACTGGACAGGACTGAAGTCTGATGCTGGCTCTAATTATTGAATAACTAAAGTGAGCGTTCTTAAAAAGGCATTTTTTTTAGAAGAAATGCACTCGTTTGTATCAACATGTGCTATTTATCAACATTCATTAATTCAACAAGATCTTGAGTACTGTGCCCACTTTTAGAAAGTGATCAAGGCCTGAACAGTAATAACTCTTGCTTTAACTACTGATTTTCCTCAAAGGAAAGTACGAGGATTGGACAGCAAGAGAAAGGGAAGCGAATGGTTATTGAGGCCGTTGTTGTGGTGGGCATTAGCCCACTTGAGGATGTCTGCGCTTACTCCATCCTCACCTCAGCCTTTGAGATGGGGAAACCAAGGCTCAGAAAGTTTACGTGACTTCATCAGGCAACTAACAAAGACTAAATGATAGAGTGAATCCAGATTCAAGTTTGACTCCAAGCCCTCTGTTTCTGCCCCTATTGTGCTTTCTATCCAGATATGAAATTTCAAGATCTTCCAGAAGTTTCTCTAAAGAGGTGCCCACATAGACGAGTGTGCTTGCTATTCAAGGACTCTTGGCTGGAGTCAGAACACAACTGGGCTTTTGAATCCTGATTCTGCTGCTTAGGAACTCTGATCACAACTGAGTCATTTAACTTCTTAGATCCTCTGTTTCCTCATCTGTAAAATTGGGACAATAACAATAACTTTCTATAATGTCAGTAAGCATTTAGCATGGTGCCTTTATCTAGTAAATTAAGTAATACCACTGTTATTGTTAATAACCATCACTGATAATTTTTTCTTGTACAATATGTTTTATGCTCTGTCTATATTGTTCAAACTGAAAAAATACTGTTGATTTACTTTTTGGGTTAATTGTTAAGTGCCGACTATGGGACAATGGATGAGACTGTTGCATAGATAATCGGATTTGCTTATTAGGTGCTTAGATGCCTGTTGAAATAAATTGTGAGAAAAAACCTGAAAGCACGGTTTCAGCTATTTAATGATATGTTTGGTAGAGCTGTGATAATGATGGAATTGGATTAATTGCGGGCTCCTTCAATGGCTTGTTTCAGAGTAAATTTGCAGACGTCTTTTCAGAGAAGTCCACGTGTTGGACGAACGGTTTGAATTTTAAGCTTACCTGTAGGAGTGTGAGGCGGGGAGCAGGCCGTTTCTGAAGAGGGACCTGTAAAAACAAATAGCTTGGGTCTTCTAGGGCATGGAAGTTGATATCATTAAAATTGCAAAGAAAGGACAAGGGAGGGGTTGTGCCTCACTGATTTACATTTATTTCTGTGTTTGCAAAACTCACCAGCACCTTTGGGAAACTATTCTGCATAATCGTGATCACCAACATCCATTTAAGACATACGGGTTCCCAGGCACCATGCTAAGCACTTTGCATGTACTTTCTTATTTATTCCTTATATTAAACCTACGCCAGTAGATACTGTTAGTTTACCCATTTCTACACGCAAGGAAACCGAGGCTCAGAGAGGCTACGTAACTTGTTCAAGGACACAGCCAGGAAAGCAATAGGATGTGTTGGGGCAGTGGGAGAATTCCCCCCAGCTTTTCCTTAAGGTTCTTAAGGCTGGTCAAATAATTAAAGAGGCAGGTTAGCAGGAGAAAATCAAACAAAGTTTAATAGCATGTATATGTGGGAGAAACCCAGGAGAAATTGAGCAACTCAGCCATCTGGCCGAGGCTGCCTGTTTAAATATCTTCAACTACCGACTTGGGGTGGTGATTTGGGATCAGAGGGGAAGACAATTTACACAGAGATGGAATGCAAATGTTTGTTAAACAGGTTTTGCTGGGCCAAAAAAATGGGTTTGTTGGTCTCCTTTTATCATGCCTATTTTCCATCATACTATAGTATCACGTGGTATGAGCTCCTTCCTGGAACAGACCTTCTATGTTAGGGTCTTTTAGGCAGCTTGGGGGGCGGATGGGGAGGGTCGGATGCTCTTCCTGAGTCTTCTGAGCCTTTATTGTCTTCAGCTCGAAATAATCTGTATACTAGAGTGGCATCTTAGGGCGGCCTGCCCTGAACCCCATCAGATGGATGGGCCAGACTGACAGCAGCCCTTACTCTTAGCCTAAACAAAACTTGCGAATGAAAGCCCTTGTTGGCAATGAGAATCCTGTGGGCTCTGGAACAAGGTATTCACTGGGTATCAAACATAGTTTCATGTCTATGCTTAAAAGTGACCCGTTGCTTCCTTGCTCTTAAGAGAGATGGACGGGAAGCCAGACTCTCCTGCTGGACACGAATAAGGAGGCACGTAGCCTGATTACTACTGGCAGCCATTCTGCAAGGTGGAGGAGAGCTGGCCTTAGGCTGAAGCCGATGCGATGAATAGTAGAGCAGAGAGATGGGGAATTCCTGGGTCTTTGATGCCATCACTGGATTGACCCAGAAGCCTACTCTGCTTCTGGACTTTGGCTAATGTCATTGCTTTCCTTATTGACTGTGGCATAAACAGCTAGTTGCCTCTCCAACTGCCTTTCCTCTTTCCTTTCTGACTAAACCCTGGTTTTGTTCAGGGTGGCCACTGCCAGTTAAAAGCTCATACTTCCCCGTCTCCCTGGTACGGGGTGGCCATACAACATAGATCTAGCCAATAAGATAATAAACAGAAGTCCCTGCTGGGGAGTTCTTGGGGAGTTTTGCTTTTCCATCAAAGGCACCATCTCTGTTTCCTTCCTGATGCCTGGAATGCTGGTGGCTGGAACTGGAAAAGACATCCTATTTACGAGAGGGAAAGACCAAGAGATTTACGGAGACCTGGGCTCTGAGCTGTCAAAGTAATGCTAGGAGGCTTTACCTTCTTATCAAATGAGAGAAAATAAAACCCTAATATTGTTAAACTAGTGTTTCCCAGTCTTTGTTATTTGCATCAAAATACAATTCCCAACTCAGAAATTGAAATCTTTTATTGACGTGGATCCTTTCTTGGTGTTCTGCTTGTCTATTGCTGTATGACAAACCACCCCCAAACTTAGTGACTTACAACAACAATCGTTTTATTATTTTTCGTGTGTCTGTGAGTCAGAAATTCGGACAGGGCACAGTGGGGACAGCTCACCTCTGCTCCAGGATGTTTGGGGCCTCCGATGGGATGACTTGAATGGATGAGGGCTGGGGCATCCACGATGGTTTCTTGACTCACATATCTGGCATGTTAGTGATGTCCCCATGTGGCCTCTCTCTCCAGCAGCATAACCTGGTCTTCTTACACAGTGGCTCAGGGAGAAAGCAGAAGCTGCCAGTCCTTTAAAAGGCTGTGCCCGTTTAAAGTGACACTTCTACCTTATTCAGTTGGTCAGAGCTGCCCAGACTGAAGGGAGTATAGACTTCACTGTCTGGCTGGGGGAGGGGAGAAACTGGTGATGGCATCTTTGGAGATGACCACCACATTTGGTAAACTGGGAAGGATTTGCAGATTTGTAGGCGACCCCTCTTCCTTAGGTATAAACGATAGTCTTTGAACTTACTGTATCTGAAAGTGTCCAATACTTAAATGTGGGTTGTGCTCTGCTGTGTGGGCTTATACATTTTTCACCCCCTGGTACAACTGAAAAATTGCCATTTCAGTGCCTTTGCGAGGTTGGCGGCGAAGACCCTCCTGTGGGAAGGTGGGAGAATGCTAGTGGTGTGTATTGATTAGGGGATGAGGATGGGGAGTGAGTGAAAGCACCTTTTCACTAAGAAGAAGAGAGATCATTTAGGTTCGAGAGTGTTGGAGTGAATTAATGAAGAAAGAACCTGCTCGTTGGTACCTGAGTTCAGAAATAATGTGGATAGATTGCCATTGAGAGATGCTGAATCAAGGAGTGTTTGCTGATCGCCTACCACCAGCCAGGTACTGTGCAGCTGTGAACATGGCAGCCATGGATCCCTTTGGATGGATCCCCATGGTTCAGTTAAAAGGTGGGCTCTTCAGAAGACCGAGAGGTCAGGTTACTTCCAGTTATGGGGGTTCTGATATATTAGAAAGTGAAATAAAGCCAAGACAGAGTTATAAAAATTGTAGCAATTCCAATGTCTGCATTTAACAAATGAATGCTTTTTAACATCAAACCCATAAACAAACAAATAAACCCATACCAAACTCAGCCAGTGACTCTGGGCAGGACCCCAGGTGGAGGAGGGACCAAAGTTTCTATTGGAGGCCCTTGTGACAGCCTTCACATGTTCTACAGGTGGGTCTCTCAAGCCAGAGGCAAAGGGACGATGGGACTTCTTTCAAAATTGATTCTGAAGCCTGAGGGTCATGTGGTGGTAAAGAAGGCATTGCAGGATTGGAACACGACCCACATTGGCCAGGAAGCAGCCATCCTGGTGGACTCATCTCCTGGAGAGGGACAGGAACCAGGGCTTGGTTGAGACTGACGTAGATGTTGTCACATGCTGACCGTGGGAGACCCTAGATGATGCTGTGACGGTGCTGGAGAGGACCCTGGGAGATGACCGTAGTGGTTGGGATTAAGTTCTTATAAAACCACCATTCACTGAGTTTCTATTTGTGCCAACTAACCATAAAAGTTTATTTGATTTCTGCTATCAGCACGGCCAGGGTGCAGGCAGATGATTGGCATTAGGGCTGCCCTGCCAGCCATTGAGCTGTAAGCGATGGTCTGTGCTTCTAAGAAATGGGTCCTGCCAGCCAGGCAGGCCCCCAATCCTTTTGTTGGTTGTGTGTTTTGGTCATTTTGAGGCATGAGGCAGACAGTGAGCCTCAAACCAGAATGGAGGGATGGCTGTTGATGTTCATGTCGTGAGGACACGATCTTGAGGCAGTCTGTGTCAGCTCCTGTCTCAGTCCCAGGTCACAGAGAGGCTCAGGGAAGGTTCAAAGATGGTCTAGGGTAGGGCTTCTTGCTTCCCCCGCATGAAGGGCAACTCCTTGCTTACCTCTCCTGAACTTGAAAGAGGGAAATAGATACTCAGGTTTAGAAAGATAGTTTAGGACCAGGGTTGGCCCAGGGGCCACATCATTGCTGGAGGTGGAGAAGAGTGGACAGTGGAAATCTTTTCTCCAAAAACCTTAGCCCAGTCCACTGTCTTTTCACCATTAGAGATGCATTCCTTTAACTCTTCTACCTTTTCTAGCTTCAACAGACTTCTATTGAAATACGAATGCCTTTGAAAGGGTTGGTATTTTCCATGTGTCTCTCTAGTTGCCACGTGTGGTGATATCAACAGAGATGCAGAAGCCCACGACAAATGTAATGCACAGAACCTGCCTCAGAAAAGGTTGCCATTTACTTGGTAAGAAATAGACAAAATTCTTTTCATCGTAAAATTGACGCAGATACAGCATGACGTGGCACACATGATGGGCACGAGTGCTTACGATCCGTCTTTGAAGAACTCCAAACACTGGGGATCAGAGTCAGCCTCCTCTGTGGTGAGGGGCATGCCTCATCAGGCTTATGTCATTATGAGCTGTTATATCTCAAATTAGTCCTCTCTTGAGAGCTGGGCTTTCTGGAGCCTTCCACTGACCTCTGTCCGTGGCAGTGGGAGTGTCAGACTGAGAGTTGCCTAAGTGGGAGGAGGTGAGGGAACAATTCTTTCTTTTCCTTTCTCTTGTCATTTGTGGTAAATTTCACTGGCTTTCTTGGGGCAGGTCCAGACAAAGAACACAGGTTGGTTTTCAAAAATGCAGTTACTGGTGTTAACTATTTGCATACATATGTGTAGAGTTTGCCTTTTGGTGGGCTCACAACCCCGCTCTCTGTCTTCCCCCTTTAGAATTTCAGAATCTATTGTCTGACCACCGGACCCCCTTTTGTGTACTTGGACTACGTGGCTACTACCTGGGTGGCTGACCTGGGCTCATTAATTCTGATATCTTGACACCTCATTGATGCTGATTATGCTAATTCTAGGTACCACCACAGCCTTGGTTCGTTTGTTCCATTTTGCTTTTGAGCTGAAATCTCAGGGGGACTGGTTTTGTCATGTTGCTCATTTCCATTTTCCATTGCTTTTCATGATTTCTGTAGTAGACACAGGGGCAGGCTGAAAAAAAAGTCTTACTATTTTTAACACAATCTAGGAAAATCCAGAGGAAGAGAAGTAAACAAAAGTTGTAGTGAAACCTATGCTGATCTTCTCTTTCCCTGTGGTGTTTATTTATTTTTTAAAAAACAAAGCTTTTGGAGGATCTTAAAAATTTAAAAACAAAACAAAAATGCCACACGTGCTCAAATATTCTCGAGCAAATGGTGTGAAAATGAAGTGAGGCAGTCACTCCAACAGATTTCTATGCCTTTCTGGAAACCGTAATACTTGGCTACATATATGACTGAAGGGGAGAGAGGGGTCTTGGGTGTCTTGTATTAAAAAGCAACAACAATAGGCAAACTGAAACAACTTGACTGGTTGACAAGATGGAAGATAGAATATTCTAGAACAGAAGCGGGGGATATGATGAAATAGGGCAGAGGTATCATGGGCAGTGGCTCCCAGCTTTTATGAGTTTTCAAGTTACTCTTCTGTTCTTGTTAAGTGAAGTGAGCAGGACGACGTGGGATGCTGACATCCAGAAGGAGGAAGCAGAGGTGTGGTGAGAAGGTGCCGTGGCCTGGACAGCAGTGGTGTGGTGGAAGTGCTGCGTGTTTTGTGGGGTGTGGGGGGCACCTCACGAGTCTTTTGGAGCAAGTGGACATGGTGGAGAATTTCACTGGAAAGGGACGTGAGGAGTCAGATAAAGGAAGGCCTTGAATGCCACACCAGTTTTGCAGTGGCTCCCACATTCTGGCCACACTGTGTCAGTCAGGGTCCCAGGACAGACTTAGTAGGATCAATTGAGGAGAGTTTAAAAAAGAAGTCGTTATGAAGGGGTGAGTGGTGTAGAGAAACCATTAAGGGTTAGGGCAGTCCCCTCGGTTTAGTAAGTGGCTTGGTTATCACTGCAGGCCTGACGGTGTGAGGGGAGGGTGTGGTTGCCCTCCCAGAGATGGCGAGGGCTGCGTGGTGACAGTGCCTGTCAGGAGTGAAGGGCTTTGTGGTGACCCCGCAGGGGAGGGGCTGGGAATAAATACTGCTCCCCTTCCTCCTCTGATTTCCTTCCATTGCTGCCTGAATTAGGCAGGGTTCTCTAAGAGAAATAGCCAACAGGATGTGTATACATACATACAGACACAGAGACAGACAGACATATACATATAAACAGAGATCTTGAGGAATTGGCTCAAATGACTGTGCAGTCTTGGCAAGTCCAGAATCTGATGGGGTAGGCCAGCAGGCTGGGGACGCAGGGAGGAGCTGCAGTTCGAGTCCAGAGGTAGTCCACTGACAGAATTCCTTCTTGTTGGGGGGAGGTGAGTCCTTCTCCTGTTCAGGCCTTCAACTGATTGGACGAGACCCACTCACATTATATACGATAAACTGCCTTATGCAAAGTCCTCCCATTTAAATGTTAATCTCTTCCAAAAAACACCTTCACAGAAACATCTAGAATACTGTTTGACCAAATATCTAGGTACCATGGCCAGCCAACTTGACACATCAAATTAACCATCACAGTGCCCATGGGTCGACCTCAGTCAGAAGCCAGAGAGTGTGGGAACCTGTTGGTGCTATGCAGGTGGGTCAGTCTCCCAGCCACAGAGTCTGGTGGAGGCCGGGCCTGGAGGGGGCAAACCATTTACCCCAGTGTGATGTGGAAGAAAATAAGGTCAGCATTTTGCGTTTATACCCTCACTTCTCTGTCCAGAAGCTTGGACCAAGGATGCAGGTCTTTCTGAACTCAAAGTGTTTCCAGAGACCCTGTATAATACGATGCCTCCTCCTGGCCCCCAACAAGTGGATATAAGCATCAAGCAGAAGCGAAATCTCTTAAAATGCTGCTGGTTTTCCTTTATGCTTTAACTTAATTTTTTTCTTAAACTATAAGAATAGCGGTGTAAACCATGTGTGATTTCAAAAAGCATGCACCTGGAGAGTCTGGAGAATCAGAAAACTTTAATATCAAGATCTGTGTGCCTATTTCACTATAATCCTCTCTCCCCCCACACACTGGCTGTTCTCTATTTTCAGAGGATGGCACAGAAGGACTTAAGCTAGCTTCAGAGAGATTTAAGTTAGAGCCAATAAATTACCGAGGCAGTGAAATACCAGAAGGGGTTTCTCTGTTGGGTTGTTTTGAATTTTGGACTTTATTGAAAAGTAAATACACCGGGGTCAAATTTACATCAAAACGGCACATGGAAAAAGGAGATTTGTTGAGTTATTTACCTATTCAAGTCAGAAATGGATTTTAAAAACCGGATCATTGCCTCAATTCTTCATTTTGTATGATGCGATGTGTCTGTTGAGCTCTGAAATGATGTTCTGTGGGAAGTGACAAGAATCTGAAAACTGTTGTCACAAACAGAAGACAAAGTGCTCTACTGGAGATACCGTCAGGGCTAAATTCAGGCAACCCAAGGGATGGCTTCTAGAAGCAGCAAAGCCGTGACCACAAGGGCTGCCTGGGCAGGGGGATGCAGACCAGCCGCAGTCCTGGTTAGTGGGAAGGTAGCTTATTGCTTTACCTGAGCCAGTCTCTTTTCTTTCTGGGGTCTTCCTCTGTAAAATGAGAGACCAGCCACGTCTCGGTACTGGAGTGGCAGCCAGGAACACACAGCCCCTCCGTCAGATAACATAGCTCAGACCACTTCCTTCCTGCATCTCATGTATGGCTCAGGTCATGGGTCTGAGGGGAACAGCTGTTTGGACTGGCAGATGTGCTGAAGCCACAGGCAGCCATGTTTGGGTTGGACCCTGACATGCTTGGTGGAGAGCCTGCTTAGTCAAGGTGCTCAGTCAATTGGTGGAAATCTGACCACATCAAGTTGTCTTCTCTTCAAAGTTAATGCTAAAGAAACTGGCAGCTCGCTTGAGCTTGGTACCACCCAAAGATGTTGAGTGAGGGATACGAGTCTCCATGAGGTTCCTCTGTGTCTCAGAACCGGGATACAAAGTCGATGAGGCAACTTCCCGGGACACCCTGTTTTCCCTTGTAGCCCTGCAATAAATTTCCATCAGTTAAGTGGTCTGAGTGGCTCTTCCTTGTCTGCGTAACTAGTTTGGCTGACTTAACCAGTACAATCCCATCTAGCTCTAACAATGTTGGATTCCAATTCTAGTCTGATGCCATATGCTGCTGGGGAGGCAGGGTCGTGCAGGCGCTAAGTGAATGGGCTCTGGGGTCAGATGGCTGGATTCGGTTTGAGCTCTGCCACTGTTAGGTAGGGTACGGCTTTGGTTCCTGTAACACAGACGCAAAATAACAGAGAGTTCAACAAGTGAGAAGGAAGTTTGTTTTACGTTCCCATAATAGTGCGGGTGTAAGCAGTTCAGGACTGGTAAGGCAACCCTGTAGTTTAAGGGATCCAGACTCCTCTTATCTTGTTCCTCCACCATCCTCAGGGTGTTGCATCCTCATGCTTCAAGATGGCTCGCCACGACATCCATACTCCAGCCAGAAGGAAGAGGGAAAGTGGGGAGGGAGGGAGTGGGCATGGAAGGAAAATTGCTCTCATCACTTCAGCTAAATCTTATTGGCCAGAACTTAGTCACATGGCAACACCCAGCTGCAAAGGAGTTTGGGAAATATAATTCGTGTTAGTTTTCTGTTGCTGTGTAACAAGTGATCTCAAATGTAGTGGCTTAAACCATGCAATTTTATGATCTCAGTTTTTCTGTGCATCAGGATTGCCAGCGTGGGTGAGTTGGGTCCTTTGTTCAAGATCTCATCAGGCTGAAATCAAAGCATCAGCCCAGGCTGTCCTCTCATCTGAGCTTCAGGGTGCTTTTTCAGGCTCTAGTTTTTGGCACAACTCAGTGCCTTTGGTTGTAGGACTGAGGTATCCCTTTCTTAATGGTTGTCAGCTAGAGGCCATTCTCAGCTCCTAGAGGCTGCCTGCTAGTCCCTGCCCCATGGCCCTCTCCACAGCACGGACAACAGGAGCATCTCTTTGACTTTGTCTCTGACTCTCAATCTTTGTCTTTGGCAAACACCCTGTCCCTTTTAAGCACTCGCCTGATTAGGCCAGTCCCACCCTGGGTAATCTCCCTTGTGATTGACTCCAAGTTAACTGATTTAGGATCTTAACTACATCTGTAAAATCCCTTTACTGCTATCACATACTGTAACCTAATCAAAGGAGCAACCATTTCGTCTTATTCACAGGTCCCACCTATGCTCAAGAGGAGAGGATTAAATAGGTGGTGTCCACCAGGGGATGGGAATCTTGGGGATCATTCTAGAATTCTGCCTACCACTTAATCTTTATTTGGGTGGCTATAGACCCAGCCAACGGTGATCAATACAACTCTGATTTCCATAGTTCCATGACTAGAGAAGAATGAGAAAAAAAGAGATCGGAGTTAACTAGTGGTCTCTGCCACAGTAACTTACCAACCATGCTATCTTGGTAAGTTACTTAATTTCTCTGTGCTTCAGCTTCTCCTGTAAAACAGGAATGAGAAGACTTCCTCACTCGTAGGCTTGTTCTGAGGCTTAAATTTTATCGCTTGTAGAGCAGAGCCCCGGCAGATATTAAAATACTCATTAATGGTTAACAATTCTTTTTCTTCTTCTTCTTCAGAATCAGGGATGAAACACAGAAATAAAACACAGGAAAAAGTCAAGAGCTGTCAAAACATGTAGCCATATCTTTAACGACTAATGAGGACAAAGAGGGCTTGTTGAAGTCTTTCCAGTTTTGACCTTTTTTAGACAACTGTTAGGACAAAGGAAAACCTGCAGAATATTCCCGACGCCTCCAGCACCGTTGCATAATGGATGACGTCACACGGCAGAGAGGCCCCTAGGTGACATCACATCCTCCAGGGAGGAGCTGCCACAGGCAAAATCTCAGAACCTAATGTGCATTTTGCCAGAGGAACCAGAATTGCGTGATTTCTGTGAACTTGAAAGTTAATCGTGCCCAATATAGATATGAAGCGTCTGCGTGCATATGTGTGTGGTGAGCCTGTGTGTGAAATCAGCCACGTATTGATAAAACTTTCCTACGCATTGAAGGGATGGGATGGTTTTCAGAGCCATTGGAGGAAACCAAACGATGAACTTTATCTTGTTGCTTGACTCAACGAGCTTTGGGATTTAGAAACTAAATCGGAGCCATTAGTGTGTGGCTTTACTTTTTAATAGGAAAATGTTTCGCATAGGTCCAGCAGTGTTCGCCTTAGGGTTGCTTAACACTTTCTTATGCGTCTGAGATACCTAACGTGGAGCATTCCTTGAGTAACACAGAATACAAACAATTATTTCAGACATTTCAAAAATGAAGTGCTACCAGCTTCATTGTGTTCCTCTGCTCTGGTGAGTAATGAAAGGCATATTCTGTGTGTGAAACAAAAGAGGACTGTGAATATTAAAAAAGCAGCCCAGCCAGTTAGAGTTAAACCATCGGGCTAAGATATTAACTTAAACCACATGTGAAGTGCAGCTGTTTCTGTTGAAGCTTTCATCAGGCTCAAGTGGAAAGATTGGTGGGTTTTAATATGTGGTTTCCAGCCAAGCCAATAGGAATCTGGGGAAAATGTGTGTGAAATCAGGTTTCTGCCAGGGGGGTCCTGGGCTCCGGGTTGGCTTTTTTTCCTGTTAATGTAAACAAAGGTAACCCAATGCTGAGGGCAAGCTTGCTCCATCCAAGGTTTAGCCGAAGATTCTGGAATGACCGGCCGTCTGTGGAGTTCTGGGATCTTCATGCTCCTGTTCAGGAGAAATGCGTAGGTCCCGTGGTGTTAGGAGGAGGGATGAAGGAGGAGTCTTCTTGTATTTGTTTTCTGCTACTTCCTCTCAGAAACATCTAGAATTCATTCAGCTTCTAATAACCTATGGCACCAAGAGGTGCCAACTCTATGCAAACTTGCTGCTACGCCCATTGGGTTCAACCTCTGAGGATTTAAATTTGCTAAGAAAGTGGTGATACTTATGATGAGGTGCATATGTGTTATATGAACAGGAAAACATTAGAAATTAATTACAATATTGTAGGCATGAGATGAGTGCAAAAATAAGGATTAATTCCACATTATTTCTTTACGAGCATTGAATTCGTTAACTGGCTTAAAGGTTGATTAGGGTGCTGCCGGATTCTGTCCAGCCTGCTCTTTGGGTCTTAGCTGATTGTGGGTCTTAGATTATGACTTCCTGGGCTGACTACTGGGTGACGTCCGCCTTCCACCATGTGCCTCTAGGATCGCTATGTTGCTTTCTGCTTCAGGGACTTGTAACAGAACTCATCTTTGTGGGTCCACAAATTCAGGAGTTGAGGGAGAAAAATGAAAATATCCAAATTGTACTTAATGATCTTAGTGGAAATACTACCATTTATATGCATTGATTCAGGTGTTCAACGAACATTTATTAGGCAGCTACAAGATTTAAGGGACTTTGCAAAGTGCTCTGGGGAGTACAACGGTGTATAGGGAGGAAAGGATTTGAGATTTATTGAGCACATACTATGGATGAGCCATCATGTAGGCCCTTTAATTACATTTTCTCATTTAACTCCCAAAACTTTGAAAGGGAGAAATTGTAAGACATGATCTTTGCTGTCAAGAGCCTTCAAGTCTTGGTTAACTAGCAGATAAAGGTTATATCCAAATACCCATGAAATAAGGTAATTATAATCATTTGCCAGAAGAGAGGTTTTGATGGGAGCTAAGAGACTGGAGTGATGACTTGGGGAATGAAAGGAAGTTTATTGGTGGAGACCATATTTGAATTGAACATTGAAGGTTGGGTAGGATTTAGTTTCACAAAGAGGTAGGATGACGGAGGATCCAGGTGAAGGAGAGAAGAGAGGAAACAATACCTGTGAGTCATGCACTACTCAGGGGCTAAGCGAAAATCGCTTATAATCAAATTTCCTTCCATTTTGCTTCTTGGGTCTAACACAAGGTGCGGTACATGGCTTGACCTTGGGGCCACGTTGCATGAAAAATACGTATCTTTAGACTCTAGATATATGTTCACTGTGGTGAGTGGCTTGAACCATCAGAGGCTGCTCAGATTAAGACCTGCTGAGGGGAGTGCAAGTTGTCCTTTCCAGTCTCATGCCTAAGTGCACAGAGTGGGATGGCTGGCAAAGCAGCCAGCACTGTTTAACTCGTGGTCATCTCTCTGTCTAGTTATGTTGGGGCGGTGTTGAATTTCAGAGGTTAACTCCACATGAGATTTGACTCTGAAGATTGAGAGGGACCACAACACAGAGTCAAGTGCAATTGAATTATACCGTAAGTGAGTGTGTGTGTGTGTGTGTGTGTGTGTGTGTGTATGGTGGTGGTGGTGGAATGTAAGGTGGGGCCAGGCCAGCCTGGCAGGGGCAGCGAGCCAGGGGCAAGAGTTTGGACAGCATTTGGTGTAGGGTTTGGTGACAGTAGGGTATAAGGAAGGGATATGGGGGAGCTCGTTTCAAAAAGGTGGAGCTATTGAATTGCAGCTGGAAAGCAGGATTGTATTCTCTGAAAAACAGTCACCCAAATTCTGCTTTGTCCCATTGCTAGAACTTGTTGAATCTGAGTAGAAGGCAAGTGCCCTTTCAAATGCAGCCCCTGTTCCTGATGGAATGTTGAGGGTCCCCCTGCTGGAGATGAAGTCAGTCAAGCCCCTGGCACGAGGCACTAGGGAGACCACAAAGATGTCTGAGAGAGTTCCTCTCCTGAGGCAGTTCCCGGGCCCGGGATATGGTCATGAGGAGGTGACCAGGAGTACACGGTGAGCCAGGTATGTTCCAGCTCAGTGAATGGCCTAAGATGTTGCTTTAGGTTCCCAGGGCTGATATAACAAAGGACAACAAACTCAGTGGCTTCAAACAACAGAAATTTATTCTTTCACAGTTCTGGAGGCTAGAAGTTCAAAATCAAGGTGTCGGCAGGGCACACCCCTGCTGAAGGCTCCAGGAAGGAGTCCCTCCTTGCCTTTTCTGGCTTCTGATAGTTGCTGGCAATCAATCCTTGGTGATCCTTGGCTTGTGACAGCCTAATTCCAACCTCTGCCTCTGTCCTCAGCTGGCCTTCTTCCCTGAGCCTCCTCTGTGTCTTCAAATCTCTCTCCATATGAGGACACCTGTCGCTAGATTTAAGGCCTGCCCTAATCCAGTCTGAGCTCATCTTAACTTGATCATAGCTTCAGAGACCCTATTCCCAAAGAAGGTCATATTCACAGGTACTTGGGGTTAGGACTTCAGCATATCTTTTTGGGAGACATGAGTCAACCCACCATAGACATCGATGTGTGGGCTGCCTGGAGGAAGGAGAGAAAGACTCTGTGGATTGGGGCGGTTAGGGATGCCATCTTGGCAATGATGGGACTTGAGCTCTTTTTCAAGGATGAATGGTGTTTGGATGGAGAAGTGGAGGGCTGGGCTCCAAGGTGGCTGGAGGGGAAATAGGGAAGAAAGATGTGGCTGGAGTCACAGAAGTTGGCATGTGTGAAGCATATCAGAGGATGGCAAGGAGACCAGCCTGGCAGGAACAGAGGCGTGCTGGGGAGTAATGGGAACTGTGGAGTGATGGAGATTGAAACTGGAGAGAGAAACTGCAGCCAGATTGTGGAACAACCCAAGCATCGTAGAAGAGCTGATGGCTAGGCTGGGACCATATTTCCCATATTCTGGAAAGCTCTGCTCAACAGCCCCAAATACTTTCAGAAGACAGAGACAGGCATGCAGGAGGGATCTCATGCTTAAATTTGCTTCAGAAGTGTATCCCATTTGAGAAAAGCTTATGGTCCACCCAGTGAAGTGCGTGCTGTGGATTTAGCCTGAAGAACTGCCAACTCTGGCAAGAGCACCGTGAACTTAGCCAATACCTCATCAGCAAGGTGGAGCAGCGAGCAAAAGGCCCAGGTTCTTGACCCTTATTCTCTTTGGGCTGCAATTTTCCCATCAGTGAAGCAATGGCTTTGGCTGTGACACACTGCAGTTCCTTGACTCTCTATAATAGGGTGGTGTAACATATTTGAATAGATTTAAACCGAATTCATCTGTAAATATTGCTTCATTTGGTAGAGCATCTCCATAAGATGGATGTAGCAGAGGTCTTTCTACCCTATTTGGGTTCATGAGGACCTAGACTCAGAGAGAGTTCATTGACTTGTGGAGACACTTCGCTGGTTAATGTCAGAGCCAGAACATAAACACAGGTCTTCCGATCCCCAGTCCAGTGTTTTCCATTCCACATAAATGCCTGCTATATAAACAGAATCTCTCTGTTCATTCATTCATTCATTCATTCAACATGCAAATATGTATTGAGTGTCTGCTATGGGCCAGGTACTCTGCTAGGCCTGGAGATATGTGAGTACTTTAGGTAGAGTCCCTGCCCTCAAGGTGTTCACAGTCTGTTGGTCCAACTTGAGATTTTTTTCATAGAGATCAGAATCCAGGTTGCGTGTCCTCCTTGCTCCAAGCCAAGGTCACCATGAGATCAAGGGTCTACTGGGCAACACTCTTGGGCCAGTTTTTTTGTTTTTTTTTTTTTGTAGTTTATAAACTTGGAGCTGCTACTGAAGGCACATGTGACTTCTCACATAGTTCGGTCAGTACTGACTATCACCAACACTTAATGTTCAACAGAGGGAGGATCATGAAAAGGGAAGCTCCGGAATTGTCAGCTTTACTTCTGAAATAGTAGCTAGTGCAAAAAACCCTCTCAACCCACGATCGCTTATATTTGCCTAGCGTTTCTCCACTGACAAAGTCCTTTAACATGTTATTGGCACTTTGCTAGGAGTCACAATCTGACGCGGCATCTACTTTGGGATCAGGCTGACGTAGACCCTACCACCTCGAGGTGAGTGACCTTCACAACTGTTTAGCACAGCTAACCCTCTGTTTCCTCATTTGCAAAATGAGGAGGGGTGATGATGGCACCAACTTTATTGGGTTTCTGGTAAGAGGATGTGTATGAGATGCTTGGGGCTCCGTAGGCCCTTAGGAAAGGTGAGCTTCTTCCCCCCACATCTCAGTGAATAGCTTCCTGCCCCGAGGGAACTAGCCCAGCACTCTTTGCCCCAGGCTTTGCTTTGTGTGTGTTTTAGACTCTAGGCTGGCCTTTGAGAGAAGAAGACGTGGTTTTCCTGACTCCCATCTCTTCTAAGATTCTCACCTAGTCTTCCGTATAGAAACCAGTGAGGTGGACAAATCAGTGGGTGTAACCTGAGAGACCTCTGATGATTCTACTATCTTTAGTTGCTTTTAATTTGGTCAAATTAGTGTCTGAACACAGACAATGAGATGCCCCAGGTCACAGTTGCTGCTCTTGTGACTCTAAATCCAGAGTTCTTCCCGTTAAGCCAGCTTTCCAAGATACAGGCCTTAGATGTGGGGACGTTCTCAATGCACAGGAGAAAGGAGATCATTGGGTCCACCAGACTCAGGCGCTACCCTTTCTCAAAGATCAGCCTGGGGGTACCCCAGACTCAGGGGCTACCCTTTCTCAAAGATCAGCCTGGGGGTACCCCAGACTCATGGGCTACCCCTTCTCAAAGATCAGCCTGGGGATACCCCAGACTCAGGGGCTACCCTCTCTCAAAGATCAGCCTGAGGGCGTGGAATGAAACACAGGGCTTTGTTTCACAGCTAATATTTTAACTTCATTCATTCTGTTCAGCTTGTCTAAATTCCAGGTTGCTAATGGATAAGGATGGTCGCTCACGTGCTGGTCCCATCTACCAGTGATAAAAGTGATCTAGAAATACGTGGAAACCCTGGGAGCATTTAGATAGATTCCTTAAAACACGATTCGCCCCCAAATTGCCTTGCTAGGGTTAGAGAGTCACGAGCATAAAAATAAGATTTAGGGCGATGAACAGTTAAAGTCTGAGAAATTGTAAGCAATAGAAGGAGGAATTTTTCATTCTTCCCAGTCCTGGCACTGTGTCCAGTGATTGCTCGCCATCTCATACATGTCTTCGGAAGAAAAAACAACCAGAATCTGCCACTGGGACACAGGCATTCTTTCCTGCGTTGGAGCCGATGGAGCTGTTGGAAACACTCTATAAATCTCGTCTCCTGTACTGTGACCTCCAGCCCTTTGGGGACAACACTCACTTTATGTGCATCCTGCAAACTGCTGTAGATGAGACTCGCGGCCAGACCCGTGGGCTCTGCGTCTGGCCTCTTTGCCAGGTGAACAAAGGGAGAGGAGCTGCCTGGGGCCCAGCTGTTGTTATAAGTTGGGCTCGGTTTTCCCAGGCAGAAATCAAGCTCGCAGTGCAGCCGCCAGAGAACAGCATCGCTCTCAGTGAGGTCACCGTGCTCTGAAGGGGGAAACAATTCTGTGCCTCCCCTCTCACACTTATTACTGTCCGTATTTGATTGGGAAGCCTGTAGCATCCTTTTGTCTGCCCCGTCAAGCTCTGTCATTTACACAATAAACTTTGGTGCAGAAAGGGGCTGAATTTGGAAGAGGGAGCCTCATATTTTATTGGCTATAAGGTAGATACCTTTTGATTTTATTTTTCCATTTAATACAAGGTGTGCCTTGAGAAATGCTTATGTCAATTTGAAACAGGAGTAAAACAGTGCCAGGTCCCTGTGTGGCAAGGCCTGGTCTGTCTGATGACCGTGGGCACCGGGCCTATCAATTCACACCAGGGTGTGGACCTGATATTGGCACCAGGGTGAGAGGAATCAGAGCCATGCTGGGAGTTGTCTGGGTTCATGGGACTGGCATGCCTTGCTTCCCCACCAGGCAGTGTCTGAGACATACTCTCAGACAGAAGATATGAAGGGAGACGTTGCAAAGAGATTTGTAGCACAAACAACCATCGTCTTGTCATCAGATGGGGAGCAGTGTTGAAGGAACTCAGAGGGGCTCTGGTTAAAATTCTGAACTGCATTATGCACTTCTGGGCGCAGCTCAATCCCCACCTTGTTCGTGACATCTTCCCAGGAGTCACTGCGAGGTTTCCTCTTGTCTCAGAACCGTTTATGTGCTCGTGGTCACTCTGGCACTTAACTGTCTTTAGCTATTGCCTGTGAGTTTTATTGTTTCCTCAGTGACACTGCAGATTCCTTGAGGGCCCCTTGGGAAGGTTCTTGCTCATCTCTCTGACTTTAAGCAGACTGAGACAGGAGAATTAGGCCCACGTCACAGGTCCTCCACCTATCTCCTCCACAGCTGTTTATCCTGGCCCTTTGCTAATAACTCTGCATTCTCAAGGCTAAGAGGACACCACCGAAGAGTGGTCCAAGGCACAGAGGGAGAAGCACATCCTTTCTGCTCTTTATGCCCCCTGGCAGGACAGTGGAATGGATGAAACAGAGAAGTTTTGGGCCTCTGACTTCACAAGGACCTGGCCAGGCTCCCCGAAGACAGGGTGTCTGCCCTTTTGTCTCAACAGATGTCTTTACCTGGCTGCCAGCTCTACTCTTGTCTGCTGGGAGCGACCCTCCTGCCACAGGGTGCCATTGTCTGGGAGACCCAGGCTCTACTATTAGCCACTGCAAACCCACTCTCTGATCTTGAGCTTGACTCAGTGGCTTATCTGTCCAAATTAAGTAATGACATCTCCCCTCGATGCCCCTCATGGTTGATAAGAGGGTCGGGAGATGGGAACGGATGGTGCATTGCACATACAGGAGGTAAGGCAGCCATGAGCTGCATAACAGCATTTTGGTCCTGATGGACCGCGTATACGATGGTGATCCCATAAGATGAGTACCGTATAGCCTAGGTGTATAGTAGGCTATACCATCTGGGTTTGTGTCAGTTCACTCTATGGTGTTTGCAAAACCTCGAAATCTCTGAATGACACATTTCCCAGGACATATCCCCGTTGTTAAGTGACGCATGACTGTGTAGCAGAGTGGTTATCACACCACATGCACAGCATCGGGCCACACAGTCGGGAATCCTGGTTCTACCATTTATTGGCGGCATTGTCTACCAAGTGAGTACAATTTCTGAGCCTCAGTTTTCTGACCCGTCAACGAGCTTATAAGGGTTGTGCTGGGAATCAAGCAAGGCATGTCCAGTAGTGCTTGATGAACTGTGGACACACCAATGTCAGACCCTTCCTAGAGAAGGTGCTGGGGTACTGCGACGATCTTTAGCTCCTCTTCCTAGCATGTCGTACAGCACATATCACATTTTATCAAAGCCACTTGCCCACTTCTTTCCTTTGCTAAGCTTTGACTCCTGGGGGAGAAACCATGTCTTATTCATCTCTGTGTCCCTCAGTGTCCTGCGAACGGTGCCTGGCATAGAGAAGATGCTCGTGTGGAAGAATGCTAGTGGGCGGGTGGGCATCTCTGATGACAATGGTGCAGCCTGGCAGCATGGAAGCCATATTCGCATCCTAGTTAGGGAGAGGCTGGGCTCTGGAGCCAGGCTGGCTGGCTCTCCTCTCCTCTCTGACCCTTACTCTCTGTGTGACCCTCAATCTCCTTATCTGTAAAAGGGGGAAAATGGAATCTAATGCATGGGGCTGTATAAGGATTAAACTAGATGATACATATAAAGTGCTTTGTGTGTAGCTTGTTGTAAGCTGTCAATAAATGTTCGCTGTCATTATTGCTACCATGACAGGTCCTGTGCTGAGCATGATGTATTTTATCCCATCCAATTCTCATGACAGCCCAGGGGTAGATATGGGTAGATACCCATTTCTCAGATGAAGAACCCGAGGGGGAGTGGAGTGAAGATGCATGTCTAGTACATGGCCCAGCCAAGATCCAATGCCAGACCTGCTGGTTCTGAGGCCGAGCTTTCCCCTGCCTTGAGCTGGAGGGGCGGAGCGGGCAGCTTCTAGCATCCGCTCCTCATGGGGGCACAGAGTAGGGTTGGCAGCTGATACCTCTGGAAGCAGCTACAGATGCACTGCCTGCTGGCTTGTCTGGGATGTCTGTGTTCCAGCTCCCTGGGGAGCAGCCCATGTGAGGCGGCACAGAGGCCAACTCGCGTGAGGACAGATGGACACATCTCAGGGCTCATTTCTCAGTGGCCAGCTCCCAGCTCCTGTCCTGGCCTCTGAGGAGCCTCAGTTAGGCTTTCAGAAGCCTTCACTGAGGACCATACTATTCTACGATGAGGTGCTTTTGGGCATCTGCAAATTGTTTGAGTGAGAGTTTCCCCCTGCGTTTTCCTGGGCATACAAGCAGGCCCACTTCCCTGCAAGTTGCAGGGTTAACAGAAAAAAACCAACCAAAATCAAAAGCAAACTCAGGCCCTGGTTGGCTGTTTCTCAGCTCTGCCTTCGTTACTACCACTGTCCCGGTTCTTGAGAGCCAGTGCCTCTTTCAGTTTTCTAGAAGCTTCTGAAGCAGCATAGGGTGCAGTTTTGCAGACATGGCGTATCTGTCTAGCTTCTACTCCAGTTTGCCTTCCCTCTTCTCTGACTCCTGTTCCCTCTCCTGGTTTCTAATTTAATGATTTAGGGGCGGAGTCGGGGGGTATAGGGGACAATGGGTTTGCATAAAAACAATACTAAAAGATCTGTCTCTGGGGTCACCAGATAGTTGCTTTCTCTCAGCAATCGAGGGGGGCTTTGGGATATCCTCAGCAGCCTTTAGGCTTGCTGGGTGTTCATTGTGCTAAGGAAGATAGATTGCTCACATATTATTATTATTGTCTTTCTGGTGATTCAGACAAAATAGTAATGAAATACCATCTAGTGCTTATTAGCTGCTAGAAACTATTCACTCCTTTGATCCTCACAAGGACCCTATAAAGGGGGTGCTATTACCTCCATTTTACAGATAAGGAAATTAGGCTCAGAGAAGCTAAGTAACCTGCCCAAGGTAACGCAGCTCATAAATGATGAAGTCAGAATTGGAATCCTGGTGGACTTATTTTAGGAGTCTTTGCTTTGAGCTCTTCCCTTCTTTTAACTCTTCTAGTATTAAATTCTACTTTCACCTATGGAAAGAAAAGCGTTACAGTGGAGGATTGGGTACCTACTGATTAGAAAAAATGAAACAAAACCAAATAAACAGAAACCCTCCACCTGCCTCTGCCCCCCAAGAAAATCAGAATAACATGGATGTTCATGGAATGAGTCAAGTTGTGGCAGGAGGGGAGGGGAGAACAAAGTTGGAGGGATCCAAGGTCTTCTCTGTGGCCACCCGTTGTCTCATCCTCAGCATTACAAGGACTGGAGGTGCTCATGCTGTCTGCCTTGGGCTGCTGGAAATACACTTCAGTTTTCTCTCTCTCCTTTATCTTGGAGACCAGCTCAGACTTGGTTGAGTTCCTTCAGGTCCTGATCCAGAAAAATGGAACGAAAGTTGGCTCCCTGTCCAATGGCTGGATAATAAACACCCCCAGGGCTTGTTCCCAAGTCACCATGACATGAACGTAAATGGGGAATTGGTATAGGAAGCCACTTTGTAGGCTGTAAATGAATAAGCAAATATAAGGGTTTATTATGGCAGGCGTAGTAGGCGTTGGAGATTAGAGTGTTGGGGGTTTCAAAATGAAGGAGACTGTTGTGTTCTCCATTAGAAATATTAGGTAAGTGGCTAGAAATTGTTTTAAATAAGCCACATTTAGAGGCGTCTCTCCAAATTGGAAATTGTGCACCTACAAGCTCGGCCAACTCTGAGTAGGTGTGATGCTTGGGAAAGACATAAAGATGTGAATTATTGGAGGAATGGGAGGAAGGGAGGGGAGAAAAGCGCCTGACATCGTGTGAAAATAAAAACACAGTAAGGAAGTACGGGGCGAGATCAAGAGGAAGAGAGTTCTTGGCAGAGATGGCTTCAGTATTTATCCCAGACCCTTTAATTCCTGACAACGACCCTGGGGAGGAGACTCTCACCTTCCCCTGCCAGCACAATTGGCTGGCACGGAGGTCGTTAACTTGAGAAAATTGCCAGAGATAGTCCCGGGCAACTTCAAAAGTCCACTGTCCTTTTCCATGAGCTGGTTGTGAAAGGGCTTAAACAGAATACTAATAAGAGCTAAAGAGCTAGCTGCAGGTGGCTGTCCAATTCCAATCAAAATAATTTCCCCCCAGTCTTAGTGGATAAAGGAGGGCAGAATTAAAAAGGGACCCGAGAGTAATTTCTGGCACAGGCACCAAGTCTGTTGTGGAGGAACTATTGGTGTTGGCAGTGTGCTGTTGGGGCTTTTTCCCAGCGACAAATTCCCTCTCCCCTTGGTGGCTTGGAAGGTCTGTACACAAATACCTTTGTGTCAGTTGTACACTGCTGCACCCACCATGTGATACTTGCTTAGTTAACGATGGAGGGAGGGTGGGTTGTTGCGTTTTGAAAAATCAGAATTATTATAAACAAATATGTTGCGCCCTTTTCTAGAAGTTTCCATGCTGACTTGAAAATATTCTCTGTGAGGATTACAGACTTGACGTCATCAGAGTTGCTTTCTCAGTGGCAGTTGATGCTCAAGCAATGTTCTACCGGAGTTTTCAAGACTGTGTTCCTCGATAAGGAATGTTACTTGAGTAAAAGTTTCGGTCATCAAATAAAATCACCAAATGCTAGGTTAAACAAAATTTGACAAGTATCTTTACTGCAGGACTTTCCAGAGCCTTGAATATGCAAATTTGTTTTGAATCATCTAGAGAGGGATAGACTTTTACTCCCCAAGTTATCTGACCCTTTGCTTCACAGATGCATGCTGGGAAGTACTGATTTCTCTAAAAGGGCAGGAGTGGCCCCCAGGAGGAGCAGAGGGAGCAGGCATGTCCCTAGCTCTCCCTGGTGAGGAGGCCTGAGTCAGGTGTCAGACGCAGCACGTGCGGCACATGGCGTTGGTTTTGGTGTGTGGGCGCATCTGGGCTGGCGGTTGCAACAGGGACACTAGAAAGGGGAAGGTGGAAGAAGAGAAGCGAATCTCCCCTCTCCCCTCTCCCCTCGGGAACACCCAGGCTGATGGATTTCCTGCAGGACTCTTTCTTCCTAGGCCTCAAATGCCAGAGCCTAGTCATGGGTGGAATTGTTATAAAAGCTTTTCCCAACTGGCTCGGTATTTATAGCTTGTCATTGACGAAAGCAGATTTCTGGAGCTGAAAATAGTGACATCCAGTCATTTGGGCCAATTTGTGAATTTTCCTCAGGGACGTGTGTTCAGGGAAGTAATTTTATGGCAAGAAGAAAGTTGCTGGCAGTGGTGGTTTCCCTGAGCAGTTCTGTCCTCTTATTTACCCTGAAAAAGGAGACAGGACTTTTCAGATGGCCCCAGTCCACGCACCTCTCATACAGTAGGTGCACAGTCCTCTCTGGCTTCGTGAAGTCTCTTGGGGTTGGTTATTTTGCCAGAACTCTTTCATTGTGGTCTAAAAGGGTTGGAATTCGGGAGGTTTCGGGATGCGTGAAAGCTTCCACATTTTCCAACCAAATCATTTTTGTCTCACTGGACTGCCAGGGGAAAACCACACCAGAAGGCGCACACACCTCTGTTCCTTCCAGACCACACGGGCAAACGCAGAGGAGCGTGGCAGAGCCAGGAAAACCCGACAGATGCACATTTTGAAAAAACAATCTGGAAACAGAGCTTAAAGAAGTTTTTTCTAAGCCCTGACCATGCCAAGTGGATTCTCTTTGAGTAATTTAATAATTAAAGAAGAAAGCCCATTCCCCAAGCACTGAAGACAGCAGCATAGCAGGTCCAAGGCCCTTCTTGCTTATTAATCCTGTAGTTACCTCTTTCCTAGGAAAACCCCAATCGTCTGCCTTCTGCAGGTTACCATTACTTTCAAACCAGCTCTGTTGGCTATTTATTTATTTAAGATATTTGGCTTGTTTGGAAATTAAACAGCGTCTCGGATTTCATCTGTTTGCGCCGATGGCAGACCTGCTGGAGGTGATCCTAAGAGGATACACTGATAGTAGCCTTAATAGGGTGGCGCACCGGGAACGGCCGACGTGAATTAGCTTGCTGTGACATGGCTAACATCATTGCGTTTATAGATGTTTCATTAAGCGGGGGCTTGACAGCTTTATGAGGAAGCAGTGGGTTTGCAATGGAGGGAGGCTCCATAACCCTGCCAAAGCCGATCGCGACCTGTGCCATGCAGGCTCTTAATGGAATAATATTTGCGCAGTGAAAATGTCATTTTAAATGACTGGTTTGATAATCCCTTAATCTTTTAAATGATCTGCAAAGTCTGGAAACTCTCCCCCAGTCTTGAAAATTGATGGGCACGTTAATGAACGCAAACAGTAAAAGATGGTCCCCAGCTTTGTTTCCTGAGTCAGACATCGCTGACTGGGGTTTCTTTCCTTTTGTCTCGCCCGCTTTTTCTGCGAAATGAGTGTGTTCGCTGTGCAGCTGTGGAAGGCCTTCGCTGCAGGAATGGTTTTGGGGAGGGAGAGCTGAGCCTGTGGGGGGACCTGGAGTTACCAGGGTTGCTGCTAGTAGGAAGTTCTTTCCTGCAGAGTAGAAAAGGCGCTGGGAGGGAGCTTGCAGAAAGGGCCCCCTCTGGGCTGAGCAATTAGCAAAGGGCTTGCTTCTCTCCAGCTGGTCTTAGCTCCGTGAAAGCACAGAGTAGGAGGGATTTAGGCCCCCTGGAGCCCCCTCACTGCATGTCCTGCACAACCATATGCAGGCAGCATCCCTGGTGAGGTCTATCTTGTTTTGCTCAAACCCCCTTTGGTCCCGGATATCAGCCCTCCTCTCCCCCACAAATATCCTGTGCTATATGAGATTCTGGGATTCCCCCTCCTTCCTCCCTTCAAGGACTCTGAAACAGGAGAGGAAGGCTGATGTCGAGATTGCCTTCTCCTGGACCGAGCAACACGATGCAAGGCTTGGCAAACTATAGCCTGGGGGCCAAATCTGGCCTGCTGCCTGTTTTTATAAATAAAGTTTTATTGGAACACAGTCATGCCCATTCATTGATTGTCTATGACTGCTTTCCTTTTACAATGGCAGAGTTGTATAGTCGTGATGGAGACTGTGTGGTCCACAAAACTTAAAATATTTGCTATCTGGCCCGTTAAAGTCTGTGAACCCCTGCCCCAGAACACTAAGCAAAATGTAGTAGAATTCTTGGCTTGAATCCTAGTACTGCTAATTCCTGTGTGTCCTTGGGCAAGTTACTTAATATCTCTGTTCCTTGGTTTCCTCATAAGTAACATGGGGATGCTATTTCTGCCCCACCCACTCCACACTGCTGTTGCAAGGATTAAATGATTGAACACAAAGGAAGGTGCAGCACCCGCGTGAATTGTTGTCCATCTGAGGTCTGTCAGGGTCTAGCTACGGGACCTGGGGAAGGCCCCTTGACGTCTCTAGAGCTGTTTCCTCATCTGTACAACAAGAGGGGTGCTCTAGATCAGCACTTCTCAAACTTTAATGTCCCCACAGTCACCTGGGGAGTTTGGCAAGATGCAGATTCTGATTCAGCAGGTCTGGGGTGGGGGCTGAAATTCTGCCCTTCTAACTAGTTCCCATGGGATGCTGTTACTGCTGCTGCTGCACTGGGGACAGCACATGGAGTAGCAAGGGGCCAGGCGGTTTTGCTGACATTCCCTGGTGGTGTGGTCAATGAGCTGCCTTGCAAACGCTGCTGTAACCATCCAGGGATGGTGCCTTTCCCAGGCACCCCTCTCCCCCAACTCCCCCCCGTAGACCCTGGCCGAGGGCTCCTGCGTTTATTTGTCTGTAGCCAGACTCTGCATCTGTTGCAGGGCACTGGTGAGATGAGACGGGTATTTACCCCTTCTTGAGAGCTCTGGCCAAACCCTTCTTCTGGCAGCCAGGTGGCTTGACAGAAGCAACCGGTGGCAGGCTGGACACTCCCTGGCTGGCCTCAAGTCGGCCTGAGCACAGCTGAACCTAGGACTGATGGAGAACCTGGAGGCGCCCAGTCTCCCTGCTTTCTGCCCCGGGCAACAAACTAGTCAGTTACACCTCTGCACGTGGCCGTTGCAGAAGTCGAATCCTTCCGCGCAGAAGTGAAGGGCCTTCTGTGCTCCACCAGGCTGCCCGCGCAACCCAGGAATTCTCTTGGGTTTTTGTTCCTGAGCACATTTTCCACAGGCCTCCCCTGTTGATCTCCGTTGCCACCTGAAGCCACTCACTGAGCTTTTTAGGAGGGGCTTGTCCTGCAGCTGGAGCCAGAGCCGGGGTCCCGCCCCTATAGGGAAGGGCAGGTGGGAGAGCAGGGAGCAGAGAATGAGTCTGGGATGGTGGGGGAGCATGGTAGAGGAACACACTAGGGAGATTGTTCATCGATGTTGCCCACTAGGTCCGCGTCCTAGGTTAGTCCCCAGATACACTAGGGGCGGTGCCAGTGTTAGGATGTAAAAGCACGTGTTTTTAGGTTCAAATGGGTTCAAACCCCACCTTCGCTTTTTTCCAGGGCTTCTTGGGCAAGATTCTTAATCTCGCTGAACATTAGCTTTCTCATTGACTTGCTGTGAAAAGGAAATGAAATGATCCACGGTTCCTGGTTCCGAATCCTCGGGAGCTCCCTGCGCCCATCTCATCAGCTCCGAATGCCCTCTGAGCTGATCCTGGGTCCTACCTTGTTCTGTCTCTGGAGCTAACAGAAGTTCAGCAAAACTTCAGCCAATGAAAACTGGGCCACGAAGACTCTACATACAATATATTTTTACAAAGGAAAATAAAGTGACTTAAGCACCCATTTGGTCAATTGACAACATTTTAGTCCCTCTGCTCTGCTGGAGATGGGGAACCTCCAGCAAGTTCCTTAACTTGTTTGGGTCTCAGTTTCCTCGCCCGTGACAGGAGGGTAAGAGCTAGGCTTGTTTGTTGGGATCGTCGAGGGGATCATATGAAATAATGCAGTAAAGCTTTAGCGCGGCCCCAGCGCCCCGTGAACACCCGCTAGCTCTTAGCCCTTCTCGTGGTTATCATTTCAAGCTCGCCAGGTGTACTTGCTTGTGATGAAAAGATGCTGCAACGCTGCGAGTGCGGATTCCCTGCACAATGAGGGCCTTGAAGGGGCTTTAAAAACTGGTGGGGGCAGCAGGACAAACGCCCTGGAGACTGCTGCTTCCCGAAATGTTAGGAGAGAAAGAGGGCAGACCTGACCCATGTTCAAGTCTAACGGGCTCTGGACTCTTTTTGCCCAGCGCATTCTCCACGGTGGCAGTTCTGGGCTTCCTCGCTTGTTTCTGGAAGTCATCTCTGATGCCCTTTTCTGTACTCCCTGTGTCTCGTCTCTCGGCGGGACCCTTGATTCTTCCTCCACCATCGTCCTCAGGTCTGGCTGTTCCTCCCCGTTTCTATCCACCTCAGCTTGCCTTGGCCGGCTCCCCCTCCCCCCTCTGACCTACTGCAAGAGATTGAGGCGCACGTTTCAACCCTGACTGCACCAAAGTCACCCGGCCAAGCTTTAAAAAGAAAATACAGTCCTGACGCGCCAAGCCCCCCGATTCTGACGCAGCTAGTCAGGGTGGAACCTCAGGCAGCTGTGTTGCAGAATCTCCCCAGATGATTCCAATTTGCCGCCCGAGGTAAGGGCTTCTGTGAGCGGCTTTCCTGCATTCAGCTGCAAAATCAGGAGGCCAACAGCTTTGATAAAGTCGCTGGAAAGTCGTCTGTCCAGCCAGGCCCAATGCAGCTGGGTCAGAAGCTTCAACTCCAGCTCAAACTCCCTTCCTCCATTAACAAACAGACAGACAGACACCTCTTTCCTTCTCTGATCATATGTTGCCTTACATTGTATTTGAGCACTTACCTTGTACCCTTCACTCGACAGTAAACTTCCTGGCAAAGGATCAACAGCTTGTTTAACTTTGGACCTCCCATAATATTTAGTACGGGGCTTCTCACGTAGTAAACATTCAATATATAATCGCTGGATTGATGGAGAGTTGTTTTGTGTGCCCCACAGAGTCTAGAAGAGTTCTGAGAGCATAGTAAACACTCAATAAATTTTCCTGATTGATTGATTAATGTCTCTACTCAAAACCTTGAGAGGAAGGGGAGGGCACGGAAGCAGTTCGTAGTCCTGTATTGACTGAATGGCCGCAGGTCGGTTCACTCTGAGTGCCTTTGCTTCTGGTGTGGGTGCATGGGAGAGCCTGTGGACACACACACACACACACACACACACACACACACACACACAAAAGAAAATCTCCCTGCCTGTGAGGCTTTTACTTCAGTTTCCTGGGCATCTAAGTCATACCTATTGTTCATTAACTCGCCTCTTCCAGGAAGTCTTCCCCCCTTCTCCATCCCATAGCCATATCACCTCGCTTTGAACCTATTAAGGCACCAGGGTAAGAAGAGGAGGGACTCTGCTGTCACACAGTAGGGTTTGAGTCCTAACTTCACAGTTGTGTGGATATGTGGGCAAGCGACTGAGTGTCTCTGTCCTTCTTCTGGTAAAACATTGAGCTAAATTTCCCTCTGGGGTCCATGCTGCCCACACTCTCAGCCCAGAGGTGGGTAGCTATCTAGACCTAAGGCGATCAGGACATCACATTCCCCTGGCCACAGCAAGAGTCATGTGACCCAATCGGAATCAATGGGACACCAGTCTAACTTGCTAGTATTTCTAGAAAAGAGGATCTTGCTCTTTTTCACTGGATTCGAAGCTTCGCAAAGATAAAGCCTGAGGCTGCTTGCAGCCATCTTACAAGCATGAGGGAGAGCCTTTCTGAGAACAGAATCAACAAAGTGGAATATAGACTTAATGACTTGAGTTTTAGCAGCCATCTTGGACCAGGGGATGTCATTGGGAATGGAAATTATGGAAGCTGTGTGTGTCCCTGCCCCCAAGGAGCACCATTCCAGTGTGGACTTTCTTATTTTCTTGAAAGTGAGAAATAAGCTTCTCTTACATTTAAACCGCTGTTATTTTTTTCTCTTATTCACAACTGAACTTAATCCTAACCCATAGTTTGAATCAGATTTTCTGTTTTCTTTGCTTGTTTTTTTTTTTTAATTTTTAAAATGTTTTAGTGAGGAAGATTGGCCCAGAGTTAACATCTGTTGCCAATCTTCCTCTTCTTTTTGCTTGAGGAAGATTGGCCCTGAGCTAACATCTGTTGCCCACTGCCAGTCTTCTTGGTCCATGCCAGGGATCCGAACCTGCAAACCCTGGGCCGCTAAAGCAGAGTGTGCAAACTTAAGCACTATGCCAACTGGGCCAGCCCCTGCTTGTTTTTTTTTTTTGTTTTGATGAGGAAGATTGGCCCTGGGCTAACAACTATTGCCAATCTTCCTCTTTTTGCTTGAGGAAGATTGTCCCTGAGCTGACATCTCTGCCAGTCTTCCTCCATTGTCTATGTGGGATGCCGCTACAGCATGGCTTCAGGAGTGGTGTGCAGGTCCATGCCAGGGATCTGAACCCACAAACCCTGAGCCACCAAAGCAGAGTGCACGAACTTAATCACTGCGCCACCGGGCCGGCCCCTGATTGTTTTTTAAACAGACGGAGTCCTATCTGACATATTCTCTCGCCTCCATGGTAGAGTAATGTTGTGGGCTGAACTGTATGCCCCCATTCAGATGTTGAAGTGCTGACCTCCATACCTCAGAATGTGACTGTGTCTGGAGATAAGGTTGGGTAATTAAGTTAAAATGAGGTTGTTAGGGTGGGCTCTAATCCGACATGACTGGTGTCCTTATAAGAAGAGGAAATCTGGACACAGATATGAGTATGCACAGAGGAAAGACCGTGCGAAAACTCAGGGAGACGATGGCCACTTACAAGCCACAGAGGGAGGCCTCAGAATAAGCCAACTCTCCTGACACCTTGATCTTGGACTTCCAGCCTCCGGAGCTGTGAGCAACAAATTTCAGTGTTTTAAGCCCCCCAGTCCATGGCACTCTGTTATGGCGGCCCTAGCAAATGAATACAGATGAACGGAAATAATAATGTATATGGGGCATCTAGCCCAGTGTTTGTACCCAGGAGGCCCTCAACAAATGTTACATCCTTCTCCCCATGTACTAACTCATACTGTCAGGAAACCCTCAAGGAGGCAATGTGTTCCATTTTCTTAACTAGATGCTTGAAGGCTCCATGGCACCTGACTCAGGACTATTAAGCACATTGGGACTCTCAATAAATGCTTATTGATTAATTAGGACTCCCCAGGCCATGCTAGGCAGGCAGAGATGGATTAAGTTGTTTAATAAGGTCTGTCCTAATGCACCAAAATCCTCTGGCAGGCTTTTCCTTTAAAGGGAGAAAAGAAGGAGAAGGCAGATTTTACGGCTGGTTGAAATATACTGGAGGAGGCTGTCAGGGGAAATAGTCGTGGAGCCGAAATTGACAGAGTGATGGCCGGGCAGCTCTTCGCTATTAGTTTCAAGCTACCAGTTACGTCTGTTTTAATCTGGAGGATGCTTTGGCAATAAAGTGAGTGTGTGAATCCCAATAATGCAAAGTTAATGTTGTTAGCATTTGTGGCCATCATGACTTCACTTCTGTCCAACAGAGAGCTCTCTTTTTAATCCTTCTTCAGAGTCTAATAGGATGGAAATATTCTTGCTCGCTGTTATTTTTGAGAACTGTAAGTGAATGTTGGCCCTCCTGCCCTTTAAATCCATAGCAACAAACCTATTCCTCTTAAAACCTAATTTCAAAACGGTGGCCAGACCTAGAAATCTATCCTTTTAAGCTCAGAGGTGGCATGGCAAAGGTCATAGCTTCAGTCCTGTAATTTTCCTCTGGGGGACGACTAGACATTCACTAACAAAGTATTGGTTAAATTTCACCCACTGGGAAAAAGAAAACTGACAAAAATGTGTCACATTGCCTGGGTGCAGGGCTGCAGAATATTTTTTTTTCCTGGTAGCTGGTAAAGATATGAAGATGGTACTTGATCTTTTGCCCTTCCCTGAGTCAAGGGGCGGATTGTGTGTTTATCTGGATAATTAAGCCAATGTGAAAAATAAACGGAAAAGCAAACAAGCTAAAAACGTAGGTTGTCTGGGCATTCTGAAGCTTTACTTGAGATGAGATAAGGGAGGAAAGGGGAGCTGAAATTATTCAGATAACTGCCTCAATTCTCCAGTACACTTTGTACAGGCAGTTGGTCTCATCCCCAGAGGGTTAGCCTTTCTTCGGGGTTGTTTTTTTTCACACTATTATCAGAATAAGCTTTTTGACAGTATCACCTGTAAAATCATGCAATCGTCTTCTAATACCACGGGAGGCCCATTAGATGAATAAGCCCTAGAAAGTACATTTTAGAAATAATCTTACATCCTCGGGGGTACTGGCTGGCCTGATACTTCTTACTTTTTTAAAATCCTTGCATCTGATTCTGCCAGAAGAAATATTCTTCTAAAAAATATGTTGATTATTAAGCATTCCATTAAATGTTTCGTGGCTGAATGATTTTTCCTTACTAATTGGCATCAGATGGCATCAGATGTAAAGGTCCTATTTCAAAAGAGATTTTTGGGAAAATTTACCATTATTTTTACATTTCGGCCTTGAATAATGTAAGGAGAATTTCACAGTTAAATGTTAGTTTTCAGATGTTTAGCTTACTTCTTTTGTCTATAGTTTACAAAGAGAGTCTGCATATGGATATGGAGGGTGCGTGTGTGTGTGTGTGTGTGTGCGCATAGATGTGTAGAAACAGAAGAGGAAAAGTCCTTTTTTTTGGGCCAGCCCAGTGGCGCAGCGGTTAAGTGCTCATGTTCCGCTTCGGCGGCCCGGGGTTCGCTGGTTCGGATCCTGGGTGCAGACATGGCGCCGCTTGGCAAACCATGCTGTGGTAGGCATCCCACATAGAAAGTAGAGGAAGATGGGCACGGATGTTAGCTCAGGGCTAATCTTCCTCCAAGAAAAAAGAAAAAGTCCTTTTTTGATTCTTGGAGATACCTGCAAGACCATTCATTTGCCTGTGGTCAGCAAACCCTGACGGTCAGAGAGAGGTGAAGATTCCTTTCCTCCCTCCCTGTACACACAGGGCATCCTTGGGACTGACGTGCAGGTTGCTGCTGTTGTCAGCCCTCGGGCTCGGAGCCTGCCCTCGTGCCTTCTTCAGTAGAATTCTCTTTCCCCAGCATCAGCTGGTGGCTGAAAGTCAGATTGGGCAATGGCCATTCGGGGAGAGGTTGGTTAGCATGGAGGCAGCAAGCAAGGGTGGGTGATGGGAATCTTTTCCGGGGGAGATGATGAACACCATACTGAGCAGATAAGTATGTGTTACATAAATGGGCCAAAGATGGCCTCCGTAGATTGGCCCCTAGGTTGTTTATTTCTTCCCTGCAGATGAAGACCCAGTAGCTCAAAAGCCTGCTGGTGCGAAACTCAAATTTTTACACGTCCATTGTTTTTAATTGAAATATATTTGACATATAACATTGTGTAAGTTTAAGGGGTACAGTATGTTGATTTAATACATTTATACATTGCAATATAATTGCCATTGTTGCATTAGCTAACACCTCTATCATGTCACATAATTATTGTTTCCTTTTTGTGGTGGGAATAATCAAGATCTAGTCTCTTAGCAAGTTTGGTGTTTATGATACAGTGCTGTGTCTGTAATCACTATACTGTACATTAGCTCTCCAGGACTTATTTATCTACCAGTTGCAAGTTTCTCCCCTTCAACCACATCTCTTTTATTCCCCCACCCCCCAGCCCTTGGTAACCACCATTCTCTCTATGTATTTATGGGTTTGGCTTTTTCAGATTCCACATACAAGTGATATCATATAGTATTTGTCTTTCTCTGTCTGACTTATCTCACTTAGCATAATGTCCTCAAGGTCCAACCAAGTTGTCGCAAATGGCAGGATTTCCTTCTTTCTCATGGCTGAACAATATTCCATTGTGTACATATCTATATCTCACATCTTCTTTATCCATTCACTTCTTGCTGGACACTTAGGCTGTCTCCATATCTCGGCTCTTGTGAGTAATGCTGCAATAAACATGGAAGTGCATATATCTCTTCGATATTTTGTTTTCATTTCCTTCACATTCATTTCCTTAACAAATTGTCCAAACAAACAAATTTTTAGTCATGTAGGGCCTGCCTGCTTTGGGTACCCTGTGAAAGCTACCCCAGTGTCTGCTGGCCATTCATGAGATAGAGCCCAAGCTGCCAGAACACTTTGGAGTTCTCTGACCGGGAGACTCCCGGCCACCCTGCTGAGCCTGGACATCGCCTAGTCATACAAGCCCCTCCCTGGTCCCCCATGTTCCTGGGAGTTCCATTGTCCTCCTCCTCTCCTGAGTATCAGCCCCCCCAGGACAGTCTCCTGCTGGGAGGGATGTCCCTTCTCATGCAGTCCTGTCCAAGTGCCTCCCAGTAAAGCTCGTTGGGTGTTACTGCCTCTCATGCTTGTATCTTCTTCCTTGATCCACCCTCAAATTTCTTGAACTCTACAGTGTGTTAAATCAAGACCTGGGGCTCCTGGCTCTCAGTTCCATACTCTGACGCTGAATGGAAGGGCTGCTCACAGAAAGCACGTGTTCGCACTGGTTTTTTTGGTCTTTTCTTCTCTAATTGGAAGACTGCTTAGTCTTATAAAACTTATCCGTTCTGAAACACCCACAGAAATAAGTGATCTTTCCTACTAAGAGGCAACCGTTGACTGGTAATTTTTTTATTGCTTAAGTAGAATGGAAAGTACATAGATATTTATTTTATTATTGTTCTATAAACTGCAGTTATATCTTAGTCTTTGTGTTTGAAGTACATAATAATGAAATGTAAAAAAAAAAAGAGAGCGAAGCATTTTTTTTTTTTTTGTAACAGAAGAGACTAGATCAAGAGTGGGGTTTGCAATGGAGAAAAAATCAGAAGCAGAAATAGAATTAGTATCCGATTGTTTAATCCTGCTTCATGTCTTTGGCCAACCTTTCTATATCTAGATTCAAACTTTCTTTGAGACATGGATAAAATTCTTATTCCTTTATCATCTGCATCCTAGTACATAGTGGATCATTGTTTGTCCTCAGTGCATATTGTTGATGAGTGAAAAGATAGAGAAGAGGAAGATGGCTGGGAGAGGGGAGGGCTAGATGGAAATAAGAAGACAAGGGCTTAGATAGGAAGAGAGAAAACCACAAGAGCAAGCTTAGCCATGTGACTCAGGCAAGTCTTTGAGCTTCAGATTCCTAACCCGTAGGAGGGGCATAAGATGGCAGCTGTGACAGGATATGGAAAGGTCTGTGGAAATGGAAGGACTTTTATTGGAGCTGAGGTACATTTGTGTGTTTTTATCTTCTTCTTTACCCAAAACCATGAAGGTAGCCCTCAGAAGAGTGGGTGGTAGACGGGCACCTGGAGTCGCTTGGAAAATGTCAGTGAGTTAAGAGGAAGGTCCCTGTAGCCTACTGTGGAAGATAGCAGAGCAGCCTCTTTGTTTGGGGGAGTTGTTGTCTAATTAGTTGCTTTGAATTTTTAGGGTGAAGAAGGCAGAGTCCATACCTCTGGGCATGGCTCCTAGAGGAAAGGGGCCCTGGGTCTCTGTTGGCAGATCCTGGTCCCATCTGCAGCTGCTCTCTGGGACCAAGTGGTACTGGATGTGGTCGTGTTGGTGAGGCAGCGCGTTGAGAGCTAGATCTTGAGGGCCCAACGTGGATGCCGCCTCAGAGTTGCTGAGCACTGGGGGCCTGGGTGATGATCCTAGCAAGAGCTGTGGTCACCTGCTTAGGAATCTCCATTTTACAGAAATGTTCTCAGCCAGCTGGGGTTAGCAAACGGTGAGAGGAGTCTCGAAAGAGAGACATTAGACTGCTTGCTAATTAGGCACATGGGGATTTGAAGGATTGATTAGAAAAACAACAGACAATGGAATTTGCACTTGACATTTAGAGAGCAGTTCTGACCAGTTATAGTACGATCAAACATGCTGCATGTCTCCCATGGATGATGAACCAAATATCTATTCCAGGGCAAGACAAGAACAACTATGAAAAGATTGAGGAAGATGCCAAGGTTATGGATTTGAAAATCCATTGTTCCAAATCATGTGGCATTATTTGGGCTTTTTCCCTGGTGAAATCACATTACGGGCTATCACTTTCATACTGGTTTCTACAGCACGTGGGCAAAACCAGAGGATGTAAAAAGCCTTTATAGTTGCACATCTTGGATGGAACCCCATGCAACTGGTTTCAGAAAGTCAGAAAAAAATGGGAAGTTGAAAACATATGACTGTTCTAGATTTTAGCGCTCCCTAGGATTAATAGCCCACCATTTGCTGCACAATGGGGGAGCACGAAGTTTCTGGAATGTTGTAGGGACTCTTCCAAGGTAATTACGTCACCTTGGCTTGAATGGAGGGTCCATCTCCCCGTGGAGCCCATCTTCTCTAGTGGTATTTAACTGGTAACTTCACCCCAGGCACCAACATACATTATATCTTTTTCTCAATCCCTTTTGTTAAAAAGAAAAATCTCTTCTAATATTGGTATGAGAAACCTAGACAAACAATTTTTATTTTTTTAACCTCTCCATTATTGAAAATTGGAAAAAAAGTCCTGAAAAGTAGAAAGAATCAAAAAGTCTCTGATAACCCTCCCCTTCTGAGACAGTCAAGCTACATTTTGGCGTGCATACATACATACATATATGATATGCATATATAATATATATAGTTGTTAAATTATTTACATAATTAAGATCATATGGGACTGAACATACGAATCCTTTTTTTGCTTTTTGGCTTAATTTTTGACATAAGCCTTTCCCCATATTACCAAAAACTCTGCATAAACATTTAAAATAAGCGAATAACATTTTCTTTTGAATGCACTGTAATTTGCTTATCCAGTCTCCCAATCTGAAGCATTTTAGTTGTTTCCAACATCTTTGTTATTATAAATAGTACTGCATTTAGCATCTTTGTGCTTGATTCTTTTCTTCCTGTTTTTAGGAGGGGTGGCTTGACTGATAGGAATATTTTTCGAGCTCCTTGTATACGTTGCCGAAAAGATTATACCAGTTACTCTCCATCCAGCGGTAAGTTCCCTTTTCATTTTACCTCATCAACACTGGGTAATCCTATTTTTAAGAAAATGATGAATTTTAGAGCTAAAAAGCTGCATCGCGTTACTTGAATTGTTGCCTATTTGTCTCTCTTTGCTTGCCACTCTGTTACTGTTTGTGGCTTTTCCATGTACTCTGTCCACTTATCTGTTGATTTATTTACCAAAACCTATTACATTTAAAGGATATTCATAACTTTTGTGTGGTACTTACTGTGTATATTTTTTGTGCTGTTTACTTTTAAACACATAAATTGTTTCCTTTTATTTTTTTCATTCATTTTGACATTTAGAGGTTAGATACTATTCACGTGTATGTTCTTATAGTTTTGTTTAATCCTTTAACTTCTTATATATAACTTTTTAATCTCTCTAGAGTTTACTTTAAAATATTTCCAAGATGAAGTTTTGAAGTGGAGTTTTTCCCCCAAATGGCTGATTGTCACAACTTTACTGTCTGAACAGATCTTCATCTTTCTACTGATTTGTGATGACTCTTTTATTAGGTAGTGAAATTTTACATGTATTAGTGTTTGGCTCAAGGCTAAACATGTGTTGTTTTATTAATTCTTTAAAACATGGCAGACCTAGGACCCTCTCATTACTTTTGTTTTTAAAAAATGTTCTTGATTATTCTCAGATGTTTATCCTTAAAGATGAGCTTTAGAATTATTTTGCCAAGGTTACAAAAAAAGTCTTGTTGGGATTTTGGTCAATATTATTGTGGAAATAAACAAAGACCAACCAAATGAAAACAATCGAAGGCTATTTGCGTTCAGAGTTGTCTATAGCGTGGGAGTCAGCCAGCATCACTTGTGTTACACACTCAAGGGCAGGCAGAGGAGTGGGGAAGCTTTCTGAAGAAAGAAGGCTGCAGGTCTAACCTGATGGGACGCAGTTGGTCTGGGGAAGCTGGAGGCGGGCTCCCTCGCAGTGGGGCATCTCGTGTGATTGGTTAGGGGTTGCATATTTGTCTTGCTCTAGTAGGTCCTAAGTTGCAAGTGGGGACAAAATTTAGGGAAGCTGTCAGTTATTAATCAAGTCCTGGCCATTTAGGGCCAATGGTTACACAAGTTATTGTTTAGCTTCCTGGATTAGTATAGAGATAATAGTCTGACTTCTTACATGTCTGACTTGTAGCAGGCTGGCTTCCCGGGCTGTTCATTGTAGAAAAGGGGCTGGTTTCCTGGGCGGGTTGCTGTAGGTCATGGATCATTGTTCTCTTTTTATGCAGGGGCTGACCATTGTCCGTTTGTATATTCAGTCTCTCAGTATATTAAAACTGTAAATTAACTCAAGAATTGGTAGCTTAATGCTAGTCAATATTCTCACGAGAAATAACTCATTCTTTTCATCTATTCAAGAGAGTTTTGAGTTTACCTCCTGTGGATCACTCATGCTGCTTTTAAAAGTTATTTCTAGTTGTAGTTTTTGTGTAGTTTTTGTAGCTTTTGTTCATGGGCCATTTAGTTGTTCTGTATTTTTAATCACTGATGATACAAAGTAAAGCTAATGACTTCTTAAAATATTTTTCTAGTATTCAGATAATTTGCCAAACCCTTGGAATTTCTAGGCAGGTGTCACCTCCTTCTTTAAAGTACGAATACATGGAGATAGTCATACTCGTGCTATGATTTATTACAGTGAAAGAATACAGAGCATATCAGCCAGGGCAAAGGGCGTGGCAGGGAGTGTGGAGAAACCAGGCACAAGCTTCCAAGAGTCCTCTTCCAGTGGGGTCACAGGGGTGCAATGAGAGTCACAACATGCGTGAAATGGTGTCTACCAGGGCAGCCCGTTAGGGACTCCGAGCCTAGAGTCTTTACTGGAGGCTGATCACGTAGGCAGCCTCTGCTAGGCCTGTACCACAATTCCAGACTGCCAGAGGGGAAGCTGGTCTTTAGCATAAAGCATCTTGTTTGTATAAACAGTTTAGGCCCAGTGAGCTACTCTTATTAATTAGGGGAGTGGGAAGCTTCCTGAATTCCAAGTTCCCAGTTGCCAACCAAGGGCCAACCTTGTAAGCAGGCGTTTCTAAGGGTTAGCAGTCAGACCTGCTATGTTAACTTCTCTCTGCGTACATATTTGTGTGTGTGTGTATGTGTGCGTGCGCCATTTTGTCAGTGTTTGATGTCGCAGTTAAGATGACTTTATGAAATTAATTGGGCAGAGTCCTTTTTTTTTTTTTTTGTATGATGGAATGGTTTGTACAGAATGGGAATTTTCTACTCTTTGAGGATTTATAAGAATTTACCTATAAAATTACGTGACTCCAGAATTTTTTGTTTTGTTTTGTTAGGGATAATTAAAAATTAATTCACTTCTTCTCGAGCCAGTTTGTTATTCCTTTCCCACTCCTGCCCCTGCCAAGTTTATCCATTTCACTGAGATTTGCTAATCTATTTATGCACCTGGTAAATTTTTCACTTCTAATTTTAAACTCTTTTCTGTATCCATTCCTCTATCATCTTTCATTCCTAAATGTATTTATTTATGATTTTACTTTCTGTTTTTATTGATTAGCTTATCCAGAGATTTATTTGTTTTATTGAATTTTTAAAGAACTAGCTCTTGGTATCATCTATCAATTTTGTTTTTCTATTTTTTAATTCATTTATGTATTTATTTATCTTCATTATCTTCTTTCCTTGCTTGAGTTTCATTTTGTCATTTTTTCCTTAGTTTCTTGAGTTGAAAAAACCTCATCATCTTACTTTCTTTTAAAACAGTACTGAATATTTGAGGCTACATATTATAAAAAAGTGCAGCTTTAGCCACGTCCTGTGCATTTATGTGTATATGTGTACGTATATGCATGTCTATATCTATAGCTATATAATTATGTGCTGCTGTGCTTTTGATTTCTACCTTGACCTCATCATTATTGAGGGGAGATATTTTTCTTTTTAATTCCCAAGGGTTTGGAAATGTTTCTTTTTGGTTTGTTTCTTTAAACATTTGTTATCAACTTCTAGTTTATTGTGTTGTGTTCAGAGCATGTGGCCTAAATGATTTCCAATTTTTAGAATATATTAAGACTTTTTCAGTACAATGCTTGAAAAGAAGGTATGTTCTCTCTAAGGTAGAGAAAACACACACACGTAGGTATATGCCAATTTAACCTTATACATTCAAAAAATCCTTTTTCTTTTGCTTTCTGATTGCTTGATCCGTCACAGATTGATAATGGTGTGATAAAATCTTCCACTATAAGTGTATGTTAGAGGCAGCATGATGTATGAAGAATCTGCAATCAGAAAGACCTGTTTCCAACTCTTAGATCCATAGCTCACTAGCAATGTGACGTCTTGGATTGAGTTTCCCGGAAGCAGAGCCTGAGACAAGGATTTGAGTACAAGCTGATTATTTGGGAAGTGTTGAGAATATTGGTAAGGGAGTGAAGAATGAATCAGGGAGGGGAAGACAGCAATGATTTAGTAAAATTAGGTCTCTGTAGAACTTGCTAGCTATTTATTTTTGTTTGTTTATTTACTTATTTCTCCCTTTTTTAAATCAAGGTATAATTCATATACTATGAAAACCATAGATCTAAATGTACAGTTTAATGAATTTTTATAAATGTATATGTCCATGTAACTTGCACTCTTATAAAGATATAGAACATTTATGTCACCCCACAAAACCCCTTCCCAGTCAATCCCACCCTCCTCCGTAGAACCATTGTTTTGACTACCATCCCTAGAGATTAGTTTTACTCACTCTACAACTTTATATAAATGGAATCCTACAGGGTGTACTCTTTTGTGTCCAACTGCTTTCACTCAGCATAATGTCCATGAGATTAATCCATGATTTTGCATGTATCACTAGTCCCTTTTTTTGTGTGCGTGTGAGGAAGATTGGCCCTGAGCTAACATCTGTGCCCATCTTCCTCTATTTTATGTGGGATGCCACCACAGTGTGCCTTGACGAATGGTGCTACGTCTGTGCCTAGGATCCGAACTCGCGAACCTGGGCTGCTGAAGCAGAGTGCACGAACTTAACCATTATGCCACCAGGCTGGCCCCTCAAGAGTCCCTTTTTATTGCCAAGTAGTATTCCTTTGCATGACTATATTACAATTTGTTTATCCATTGTTCTGTTGATGGCCATTTAAGCTTTTTCCTGGAGAATATGAATAAAGCTGCTGTGAATATTCTTGCATAGGTTTTTTTGGGGCGTATATCTTTATTTGTTTTGGGGAAATATCTAGGGAAGGAACTGCTGGGTCATAGGGCAGATGTATGTTTCATTTTACAAAAAAATTGCCAAATAGCTTCCCAAAATGGCTGTACCATGTTCCACTCCTACCAGCAACTTGTAAAAGTTCCAGTTGCTCCACAGTCTTACCAACATTTGGTGGCGTTAGTGTTTTTAATTCCAGTTCTTTGAATGGATGTGAAATGATATCTCATTGTGGTTTTTAATTTGAATTTCCCTGATGGTCAATGAAATTGAGCACTGTTCGTGTTCTAATTGGCCGTTCTTTTTAAGATTGACACCTGAGCTAACAATGGTTGCCAATCTTTTTTTTTCTTCTTCTTCTTCTCCACAAACCCCCCCCAGTACATAGTAGTATATTCTAGTCGTGAGTGCCTCTGGTTGTGCTATGTGGGATGCTGCCTCAGTGTGGCCTGATGAGCGGTGACTAGGTCCGTGCCCAGGATCAGAACCAGTGAAACCCTGGGCCGCCGAAGCAGAGCGCGCGAACTTAACCACTCGGCCACGGGGCTGGCCCCAAATTGGCCCTTTTTGTATCTTCCTTTTTAGAATGTCTATTCAAGTCTTGGGTTGTATACCTTTTTATTATTAAGTTGTAGGAGTTCTTTACATACTCTGCCTACAAAATAACTTTGGGATTACCAGCAATATTTGTTAAAATATATATTCCTGGGCTGCACCAAGACAAGATTCTTGGTCAGAGTGGGCTCTGGGAACTAGCATTTTATGCCAGCACTCCTGATGATGCTGATGCACGGTCAGGTTTAGAAGCCACCAGAGTAGAAAGAGCAGTGGATTGGGCGTTGAATGACCCAGCGATGACTCCATTCACTAACTCAGCTTTGCCCTCTGGTTCTTGGCGTCTCCATCTGTATAATGAGCGAGTCTACTAGCTGGCAGCTGAAGCCCCTTCTGGATTTGAGGTATTTGGTATTGTCATCTGAGCCAAGATTCTCCAACTTAGCAAGCTGAAGACACATGGGCATGTATGGCACCAGCCAAGCCACATGTGCCTCCCCACATGCTGTAGCTAACAATCAAGTGGAGGCAAGAGAACTGAGCACAGAAGCTGCAGCTCCAGCATGGGAGCAATCTCTGAAGGACCCGACGGAACAGCCGTTGGCTGGAAGTTGTCGAGTAGCAGCTGGTTGGGTCTATGAGCTTCTTGCAGCTGTTTGTGATATGTCAAATGAATTTTTGTTTTTATGTGTTAATGTACTCTGAGTTATTTTACAGTGTGTTTGACATTTTACAGTATAGTAAAGTGTGTACATGCCTAATTAAAACAGATGTGCATTTGATAAAATAATTACTGGATATGCTGAAGAAAAATGGCTAATTATATATACAGAATAAACACCTAAACATATGCTATAAATATGTACTTGAAAAGTACTGGAAAGTAGGTATAATTGACTGGATTCTCTTTTTGTGCTGAGACTGAGAATCATTTCTTAGATTTTCCTGGCTTTGGGATCCACTGGCATTAGAATTTTCTACCTATTTTTTTTTTTTACCCCCTCTACCCTTCATCTTATTCTTCTTTCCTCTCCTGGAATGAAGATGAGGAGAAATTCTCTCTCCACTGAAAAGAGGTAGCGATAATGCAACAAAAACATGAAAAATGACTATCATATTACTATGTGCTATTCACGGTGCAAGAAACTTATAACATCTGCTCTCATTTAATCTTCACACTAGTTCCATGAGGCGCTGCTGTTCTTCCCGTTTTCCAGATGGGGTAACTGACGTTCAGAGAGGTTAACTACTTGCCCAAGATCTCTAAACTTGGGAGTACAAGATGCAAGATCCAAACTGAGGGCTGACAACAGAGCCCATTTTCTTTAACCACTACCCTCTACTTCCTCTATAAGAATGTCTTTCTGTCCAGCCACTTCTGGGCTCCCAGATGGGGAAAATCACTGGTATGGGGAACTCATCTCAAACACTTCTGCCACCACTTTATATATTTCTGGATATCCCAGACCAGACTTCTTCAACAGAAAGTCTTTACACCCTCTTTCTCTGGGGGGGGGGGGGTGGGTAGGGTTGATGTGTGAGTGAGTGGAAAGTCTGCTCTGGGTCCCCATGGACCTTGGGAGTTGCTGGTGCATGGAGGCCAGGCTCTGGGATGCTGCCAGATGGGTGAATGTGTTGGTGTCAAAGGCAGAGCTGGGTATCCATGCCTGCTAGAGGTGATAGGGTAAAAAGCATTTTGCACGCAATGTCAGTGTACACAGAAAATATTGAGTAGTCCTTTAAATACCAAACAAGGGTTTGTTTTCTCAAGGTTAAGTCAAATGAACTTGGCCTTTCTGTAGACATGAAGTATGGGGAAGACTGAAACAGCCAATCAGATCTACTCATGGGAAGGCAGCTACAACCTGTCTTCTGATGTTTTGGAGAAATGGGTTATCCCGGTTGTTTATCACTCCATATAATCTACAAGGATCCTGAAGGTAATTTATATAGTGGTGATTCCAGAAGTGCCTAGGGTCCCAACAGGAGTAGCTAATGTCAGTGAGTGTAGAATGTGTGGCTAAAGGCCTGGACTCTTCCATCCACTTGCTACGTGACCTCTAGCTTAAACATGCTTCAGTTTCTTCATCTCTAACATGGCGATAACAAGAGTACTCACCTTCATAGAACTGCTGTGAGGTTTAAACGAAATAATCTGTGAAAGGTTGTGGCCAGCGCAGTGGCTGGCAAGAGCAAGCATACAACAAACGTTACCCTATTGTTCTTATTTTTGGTTTGTTAATTTAGAGCTATTTATTTTGGAGGTAAAGGGAGGTGGGTGCATGAAATCAATTTTAGACCAGATTGTAATCTTGGGGAAAGCACACCTGTCCTCTCTTGGCCATAGTGTTTTCGTCGGCAAAACAAAATAGTTGAATTAGAGGACCTTATAGATCACTCTGGCTCTGAGGGCCTGTGACTCTGGGTTACACATTCCCTGACCTCCTTCTGCTTTCTCACTTCGCTTCTAAGCTTATGGGAACCATGTCTGCTTAGAAGGAGCCAACATGGAGGGAAGGCCTGGTATATGGTACAACAGGGAACGCCGTGCGGAACTGCGGTGGAGCAGGCTTGGTGGAAATGTCATATTCGCAGCTGTTTTTCTTTCTCGCCTTTGAATGATTTCTTCTTGATAGTGGCACGTGGCAGTCAGGGAGGGTGGAGGTGGGGGACCTCAGAAATCTTCTCCCCCGGGCTCTGTGGTGAGCAAACTCTGGCCAAACAGGAGAAGGCCTGGGCTTTGTGAGCTGCCAGAGTCTGGAAGGCTTTGCTGGTTCAGTTGACAGGCTCATCAGCAAGTGTTTATTGGCAGCAACTTGATGTAAGAGCTGTTCCAAGACGGCATGGTCACAGCCCCGCTCTACTGGTAGGGGGAGGAGGGGAAGGCAGCCACTGGCACACGTGGGCTGGAGAATCCAGGGCGCTGGCCCACCCTCAGAGGGACCAAGGCTGTGGCCCTTCTTGGGTTCTGCACCTGCAAACCCTCTGGGGTGGTGTGAGCCTTGGTGCCTGGAGATGGGGTGGAGGAGAGTTTCTTCCCCACCCCCAGCCTATACCCAGAGGCAGACTTATTATTAAAGGGAATCACCATGCTTTGGACCTATTTAAGAAAAACAATATTGGGAAAACATTACTAATGACATGGTTTAAATAATTACCATGTGCAGTGAATTTTTTAAAAAAGGCAGAATCAGTGCCTCTGTGTGTTAAGATGGTGCTAGGAGCTGTAGGAATGCCGTTTCCAGATTCCCTCATTCCCTCTGCTGCTTCATCACGCTGTGAATTTGCCTTCAAGCAGACCAAGCCTTTTAGCCACAACAGGGTACACCTATGGAAATGGATTGGACTAGGTTTTTCTTCTTCCTCTGACTGCAGAGATGAAGGGAGAAAAGGTCGGCTCATGAATGGTGTAGGGGCTGGGGTCTTGGAGTATATTAAGGGTGGCAGTCGGGCAACAGTTTGGGAGTTAAAAGATCTCGGGGCTGGATATAGAGATAGATTATGGCAAAGGACTTCCAAAAGAAAACGGAGGAGGGGGCAAGCTCTAACGTGTTTATCAATATTTCTGAGCGTTGCAACTGATAAGATGACTTTGATTTCTACCAAAGGACTAATCAATAGATGTCAAGAAAAATGTCTTCGGGGAATCAATTCTAGTTGGAGTAATTAACACGTAAGTGTGTGAAATACCATGATGTTCTCATTTGCTACCCAGTCTGTTTCTTGGCCAAATCTCAGGCATTTAAATTTATATTTGGATTTAAAGTGGCATATTTTACATTGGAAAATATGCTTGTCAAAGAAATAAGCCAAGTATTGAATATCTATGAAAATGGAGTATTCTCCTTATCCTAAAGATGGAGACTAAAATCTAGTTTCATACAGATGTAGTTACTATCACCCATGGTTTACAGAAGAGGATGGATCCATTCTGTGTCCCTGAAAAACTCATTCATTCCATCATGGTCATAGGTCTACTCCAGCAGAACTAAAATGTGAGTTCGCCAACTGAATTCCTATTCTCCAGCCAGATACAAGTACAGATTGATGTTACAGAAGGACGATGCAAATTAATGGAGCTCAGCTGTAAACAGATTTTTGCCTCATGCCTTTTTTTTCTTTTGCTCTTCTTTTCTGATGAAAAATTAGGTTATTATATAAATTACTTCTGAAGAGACTTTCTGCTTTTGAAAAAAAAATCCAATTTATTGAGCTTGATTCTCCAACTTAAAGGCTGGAGAGCAGATGTCTGAGGATACAGTTGGAAGGAAGATGGAAAACTGGGAGGAGAGACTCTTGGGGTTTACGCCAGTTCCTAGCAGAGAATTTGGAAGGGTTATAGAGAAGTTCTCGAAGACATTTTTCAAGACTGTTAGTGATGCAGAAGATAATTGCGAAGACTGATTTTATTCTTTTCCTAAGTAAAGGGGTGACATTTTTGATGTCCTGAATATGAGTAATTTACTGCACTTTAAGTAGATGGAAAGCTACATCTCATATAAAAAAAAAAAAAACCTTGACAAATGATTAAGAGTTGAACACATTTTCTACCAAAACAACGTTCTCGCTCATAAAAAAAAAAATATTCCTGGTGGGTGTTTTGAATCCCACCTAAAAATAATAAGATGAAGAGAAAATTGAATGCTGTACGAGACTGAAGACATGTGTGGTGTGGTTTAACATTTGGTTCTTTTGAGAGGCAATTTTAGTGTTCTGAAGCCTTCAGCTCGCGTTTGGCCATCTGATAGTTAGTGATATACTGTGTGGGGGTGTCAGGGAAGGAACTGCTGTAACATTTCCAGATCTTTCTATTTGTGAGATGAGAGTTTTTCTTTTTTCCCTCTCTCTCCTCTAAGAAAGAGAAGGCAGATAATTAATCTGGCCTTTAACTATTCAATTTTAGTTTTGAAAGGTTTTTCTAAAGTGTGGATCTTTTTAAGGTGTGTAGCTTTTCTGGTGGTGATCTTATCTTGAGACCATCACTCCAGAATCTGCATAGCTCTGGATTTACAAGTGGCTATATTGAGGGAGAAAATGCTGGAGCTTTCTGATTCTGTTATTAGGAACATACCACACAAGACCTAGTGATCAGGGGCTGGCCCAATGGCATGGTGGTTAAGTTCGCACACTCTGCTTTGGTGGCCTCAGGTTCACAGGTTTGGATCCTGGGTGTGGACCTACACTCTGCTCATCAAGCCATGCTGTGGGGGCATCCCACATACAAAATAGAGGAAGATTGGCACAGATGTTAGCTTAGCGACAATCTTCCTCAAGCAAAAAGAGTAAGATTGGCAACAGATGTTAGCTCAGGGCCAATCTTCCTCATGAAGAAAACCCCCAAAAAACCAACCAACAAAAAACGTAGTGATCAGAATTTATCTGTCAAGCACATGCAGAAGTGCTCAATGGCATTAACCACTAGAGAAATACAAATTAAGACTGCACAGTGAGATACCGTTATACACCCACCAGAGTGGCTAAAATAAAAAGCACTGACCATACCAAGTATTAATGAGGATATGGAGCAACTGGAATTCTCAAACATGGCTGGTAGGCATGCAAAATATTACAGTCTCTTTGGAGTAAAGTTTGGAAATTTATTATAAGTCCAATAAATAGTTACTATGTGACCCAGCAATTCCACTCCTAAGAATTTACCCAAGAGAACAGAAAACATGTGTCCATACGAAGACTTGTGCTTGCATATTCATAGCTGCTTTATTCATACTGCTCAAAACTGAAGACAACCCAAATACCTATCAGTTGTGCCACCTTCATACAATGAAATTAACAACTCAGAAATAAAAGTGAATGAACTATTGACGCACACAACAACATGGATAATCCTCAAATGCATTATGACAAATGAAAGATGCCAGACATAAAAGACTACCTGCTACATGACTGAATTTATGTGAAATTCTGGAAAAGGTAAAACAATAGTGGTTGACAATGGTTTCCTGGGGCCAGGGAGTAGGGAGACAGAGTTGAGTACAAAGGGGCAGGAAAAAACTTTCTGGATGATGACAATTTTCTATGTCGTGATTGGAGTGGTGGTTGCAATGATTGTAAGCATTTGTTACAACTCATTTAATTGTACTTTTAAAATTAGTGAATTTTATTTTATGTAAATTACAATTCCATAAAGCTGATTTAGTAAAAAGAATGAATCAGTCAACACGTGTCTGTAGAGAGGGTAAATACGCCGTTTTTCTTCGGTGCAGTGGGATGAAGCTTGGGTCCTTGTCAACAAAGAAGGAGCATGTGGTCTGATGGAGGGGAAAAGACTTTCCCTCATGTTCCATTAAAGAGCAAGACCATATCTTAAAACATAACTTCTTGCATTCATAAGTTCATTTATCCAAAGCATCTATTGAGACACTACTAAATACAAGTGCCAACCAAAAATGAAATTATCGCTGAAGATATAATTGGAGCTCAAAAAATATTGAATTGAACTGAAAATTTGGGTGTTTCATGAAAATAACATGCAAGAAACAACAAAGCAGATCCTTCTTGAATTCAATGGTTATGTTGGGTTCAAACCACTGGGTTTCGGGTGTTCGTGAAAAGGAGAAAGCACTGGCACGAACTGGACTCTTGATTCAAGTTCGAGTCTTGAGCCAGAGAAATGGAATTCTCCCCTGATTGCATTTCTCTCTCAGGCCATCCAAGGCGGTGGGCCCTCCGTGGAGGAGAACCATTCTGATCAGGAATGGGTCATTCCTGAATCAGGAGAACCATTTTGAGAGGCTGAGGTGGAGGTATTTTCCCTCTGGGTGTATTCTTAGAACTTTATGGTTGGTTTTCAATGTGATTATATAATCTCCATGCAAATGCCATCTGCCATGTTTGGCACTCACGATAAAATATTTGAGATATTTTATTCATTTTGCTTGAAAAACAGATTTTGAGACATCAGATCTCTCCCTTCTGGAGACCACAACTCTCTAGAAGCTGTGTATGAGTCCTTCCATGCATGACTCTGGTTTCTACTTTTATCCATGGCCTGAGCTATAAACTTGATTAAAATTTTTGTTTAAGTTTTTGTTTGCCATTTTGAAACCATAAATTTTAAAATCAACTTTAAGGTTTGCCTTCTTTTTGTTTTCTCTTTCGTATGAATTTTTACTGTTCTTTTCAGAGGCAGCTTGTACTTTTAGAATGAGATAATGAAGACTAACTTCCAGGTCTGAGTGAGTGAAATCTCAAAAAAAGACCAAACCTATTATTATCTGGGTAAAGGAGAGCCTGGTTTTCTCTAACACAATGGGTCCGTGATACATGAGCCCTCAACTTATAAACAACCTATGTATATAAATTATCGATCCAGTCATTTGAACGGTTGCTCCCCATCCTGATCGCTGTCCTTCCTCCTTCCTTCCATTCTTGGAGTCTTCTGAGGGAGAAAAGCAGTAACAACAAGGCTTGAACATTTTGGAGACCCCGTGAGTTCACAAGTAGAGGAGGAAATGAATAAATTCAACATGTTAGAGAACAGGACCCAGGAGAGACACCCGGCCAGGCTGACCTCTCACCGTGGTGGATTCTTTAAAGAAAAACATGGATTTCTTCTCCATTTTCCAGATAATTTTACTTCACTCCCCCCGCAACTTATTGAAATTTTGCCACTCAGGACAGTTGTGACTTCCAGTGACTAATCAGGGTTCTACTGAAAACTTAGATAACTTTGGGAGGGCTTTGAGGTTTTTAAATTTTTTTTTAAGATTTTATTATTTTTTCCTTTTTCTCGCCAAAGCCCCCCGGTACATAGTTGTATATTCTTCGTTGTGGGTCCTTCTAGTTGTGGCACGTGGAATGCTGCCTCAGCGTGGCTTGATGAGCAGTGCCATGTCTGCACCCAGGAATCGAACCAACGAAACACTGGGCTGCCTGCAGCAGAGCGCACGAACTTAACCACTAGGCCATGGGGCCAGCCCCAGGACTTCAAGGTTTTTAGCCAATCAAATGTTAGTGTAAAATAGTTGAGTTTGTCTTTTATCTAATTGCTACCCTTGGCCAATGGGATTTTTTTTTTTAATTTCAACATTTTGGGGCTGGCCCTGTGGCCTAGTGGTTAAGTTTGCACGCCCCGCTGCAGCGGCCCAGGGTTTCGCCAGTTTGGATCCTGGGTGCGGAAGTGGCACCACCCATCAAGCCATGCAAGGTGGCGTCCCACATGACACAACTAGAAGGACCTGTGACTAGAATATACAACTACTTACTGGGGGATTTTGAGGAGAAGAAGAAGAAGAAAAAAAAAATTTCGACATTTGGTCATGAAAATTTCCAAATATATAGAAACGTTGAAAGGATTGTGCAGTGAACAGTCATGTGTCTATGTATGAGTTTCCTGTGCTGTAACAAATGACCACAGATTTAGTGGCTTAAAACAACACAAATGTATCATCTTACAGTTCTGGTGGTCAGAGGTCTGAAATGAGTCTCAGGCTAAAATCAACGTGCTAGTGGGTATATTTCTTTCGGAAGTTGTAGGGAAGGATCCATTCCTTGCTTTTTCCGGTGGATGCACATAATGCTTGGCTTGTGGCCACACTGCTATGACCTCCGCTTCCATGGTCACATCAATTTTCTGCCTCTGACCCTCCTGCCTCGCTCTTTAAGGACTCTGAGTATATTGGACCTATCTGGATAATCCAGGATAGTCTTCCCGTCTCAAGGGTCTTAATCATATCTGCAAAGTCCCTTTTGCCAGGTGAGATAACATGTTCACAAGCTCCTGGGGTTAGGATGTGCACAGTTTGGGGATCATTATTCAGCCTACCACAAATTACGCCCCATATGCTAAAATGAGCATTTCGCTTTATCACACGTCTATCCATCTGTTCATCCCTCTAGTCATCCATCAGTTCATCTCTGGGTTTTTTTTTGATGCATTTCAAAATAAGTTGAAGACACCAGTACACTGCCCACTACATACCTCAACATGACTGTCATTAACTAGAATTCTGTCTTTGTTTATGGTACAATTTATTTTGGGGGAATAAATTTATAGACAGTGAAAGGCACAAATGTTAAGCCTGCCATCAATGAGTTTTGACAAAGGCATAGACCTATATAATACAAACTCCGTTAAGAAACGTAACATTACCATCTCCCCAGAAAGTTCCTTCATTTCCTTTCTCAGACAAACCTTGTCCTACCCTAATGTTTCATTGTTTTCACTATAGTTAAATTTAGCGTCTTCTAGAACTTCACTCAGATAATGTTTTTGAGATTCCTCCCTGTCCCGTGTATCAGTATTTCCTTCCTCTTACTGGTCAGTATGTTGTCTGCATCCATTGTCTGAATATATTACAGGGTGCTTAGCTGTTGCTCTGTTAAGGCTCACCTGGGCTATTTCCAGTTTTTGGCTATTATGAATAAAGCTGCTGTGGACATTTTTGTGGGCTTCTTTCTGTGGACTTATAACTTTGTTTTATTTTTTTAAATCGGAATGGGTACCATTTTGCACTTTGTGTGTGTGTGTGTGTGTGGCTGTCGTAGGGATTACAATATATATCTTTGACTTTTCACAGCCTATTTATATGGAGTAAAAATTGTACTTTTTTGCAAAAAATGTAAGGATGTTATAGATTTTTGGTCCATGTACCCTCACCCTCCAGTCTTTATGGTATAGTTATCATATATATTGCATCTACATCTTATAAACCCTACAATTTAAATAAATATTTTTATTTAAACAAATTTAAATAAATTTTTAAATAAATACAATGCTATAATTTTTGCTTTAGTCATACATATTTTAAATAAATTAAGAAGGAAATATAATTTTTTTGCCCATATATTTACCTCTTATGGTACTATTAATTCCTTCCTGAAGATTCAGGTTTCAATTTGGTGTCATCTCCTTTCAGTCTGAATAATTTCCTTTAACATCCTTTTTTTTTCAATTTTTATTTTTTATTGCAGTAACATTGGATTATAGCATTATATAGCTTTCAGATGTACATCGTAATATATTTCGAATTCTGTGTAGATTACATCATGTTCACCACCCAAAAACTAATTATAGTCCATCCCCTCACATGTGAGCCTAATCTCCCCTTTTGCCCCTCTCCCCTTCCCCTCTGGTAACCACCAATCTAATCTTTGTTGCTATATGTTTGTCCTTTAACATTCTTATAGTGCAGATTTAATAGCAATAGATTCTCTTCATTTTCATATATCTGAAAATGCCTTTTTCATTTTTGCAGGATATTTTTGTTGTATAGATTCTTGAGTAGACATACTTTTCTCTGTCTGCACTTTAAAGAAATTGTGTCACTGTCTTTTGGCATCCATTCTTTTCTGATCAGAAGTAATAGTAATTCATATTATCGTTGCCCTGTGTGTAATGTGTTGTTTTTCTCTGGCTGCACTCAAGTCTTTTTCTTTATCTTTGATTTCAGCAGTGTGACTATAATGTGCTTTGGTGTGTTTTTCTTTATATTTATCCTGCTTCGGTTCACTGGGTTTCGTGAATCTGCAAATGTATGCCTTTCCCCAAGTCTGTGAAATTTTTGGTCATTATAGTTTCAAACATTTTTTCCACCTCATTTTCTCCCTCCTTTCTTTCTAAAAGTCCAATTACATGTATGTTAGACCTTTTAATATTGGCTCTTTTGTCAGTCACTTTTTTTCTCTCTGTTTTTCAGGTTGGATTATTTCTATTAATTTATCTTCAAGTTCACTGGCTCTTTATCCTGTTGTCTCCAGTCTTTTGTTAAACCTATTGACAAATTGAAATGGCAAGCAATAGGATATATTGGAGTATATGAGGGAGCCATTTGGTATAAACCTAATTTGGCCTGGCTTTGTTTTTTCCAAAAGGGCCTGACTGTGGCCGTTGAGCACACATTGTATATCTGCTTAGACATTTCCTATGGCAAGAACAAATGGCCTTAAGATAAACGTGCAACCTCCCCCCACATTGGCATTTCCTTAGGGATAAGCATCTTTCCTTAGGCTAGGAACTGATTGCTGCACTCACCTTTGACCACCCAGCTCACCTGTGACCACCCAGCTCGAGACAACAGACCTGCCACCCTGCTGCATCCTTCGAGACAGCAGACCTACCTGCTGTTTCCATCAATCACTGGGCCGACAGAGCAGTCTCGCGACTATTGTAAAATGGACATTTCAATCATATGTGAAACATCCTGTTTGGGGGTATATAACCACTCTGTACACCTCACTTCTTTGGTGTCCTTTCTTCCTTTGGGAAAAAAGGCCCCAGGCCATGGTCCTCACATTTCAGCTCAGAATAAACTCATCCCAAATTTTCATTTATAGATTGGTTATGAATTATTTTTGTTGACACCATCTAGTGAAGTTTTTATTTTAGGTGTTGTATTTTTCAGTACTAGAATTTCCATTAAAAAAAGGTTTCTATTTCTCTACTGAAATTGCCAATTTGTTCATTCATTATAAGCCGTTTTTCCTTTCACTCATTGAGCATAATTATAGAATTGCTTTTAAATACCTATCTGCTAATTCTAACATCTGGGTCATCTTGAGGTCAGTCACTATTGATTACTTTTCTTCTGAGTATAGGTCACATTTTGCTATGTCATGACATGACTAGTAATTTCAGATTGTGCTGTGGACACATTTTGTAAGTAATATGTTTTAGAGGCTCTGAATTCGGTTATATTCCTCTGAAGAGTATTGATTTCTTGTGTTCGCAGCATTAGCTGGACTCAGACTCCAAACTCTTTCTCCCCTGAGGTAGGTAGGAGCTGAAATATCTTTTTAGTTCTTGTAGCCTTAGCTCTCGCCTTCGAGCCTGCCCTGGACATGCAGTTCAGTGGTGGGCCGGAGCCACGGGAAGAGTGTGCAAAATTCAGGGCTCCTTCCTCTCCGGGATTTGCCCTGTTACCTTCCAGCTGCTGTGGTCGCCCCAAACTCTGTCTACTCATTCTTCAAGTTAGTAGGCTGCCGACTTTCTGTCCCTGGTTTATCTGCCTGGCCCAGCTCTGCCTGGGTCCTCAGGCACAAAGCTATCAAAGCACTCATGGCTCTTCTAAGTGAGACTCCCTCACCCTCCGCCATTTTCTCACTTCTTTGGTTGCTTTTTTCGTTAGTTTTCATATTTTGTCCAGAGTTTACAGTTGTTCTCTATGAGAGGCGTAGCCTGATAGGAGCTTCTCGTCTATTCCCAGTGGAGCTCTGATTTAAGCAGATAAAGGTGAGTTTTCAGCCCTTGGTGGGGAGCAGGGTAGGCCTGGGTCTTAGCTTGGGGAAGTACTAGGAATGCAGTTCAGAAAGCGAGGCAGAGAAATGTCAAACATAAACGTTTATTATTTCAGAATTTTGTTTCTGGCCAAGCTCTCTCTCTCCCCCTCTACCTTCTGCTCCTTCGCAATGTCTACCTTCTTAACTTCTCTTCTCCTGCTCTAGTGTCATGTGTCCCCTCCCTCCTCCCAGGACCCAGACCTTAGCAAAGCTAGTATCTATCTGTGCTACTCTTCAGGGACATTAAACATTAAATAAACACTTGTAGGCTGTCCAGGGAACATCGCCACCACCTGTGAAATTCTGATTTCTGAATATTTAGAAGTCAGACTCTGAATGAAGGCTGCCCATACTTTAAAATGCAACTTCTCCCAAGTTTTAGCCCCCTGGCAGAGTTTTATTTTGTATTCTGTCTCCTGCTTTTACCAGTAGCTCCTGAGAGATTATCTCTGCTAGGGCCTGAGGCTATAACAGCTGTAGTTCGTTGCTACCTTGTAGAATAAATTACCTTTTCAGTTCTCTTTTTAAAGGAACATTCTGTTCCAAAGTTCTGTGCCTCTGTCTATTTCTCTGCCTATGGTATGGCCAACTAGACCATTTTCAGCTCAATTAGGTTTTTCTTATGTTACTAATGGTGGAGCACAGAACAATCAGTTGGGTTCGGGATGGTCCCTGCTGGTATTTTAGCTAACCAAATCACCCCAGCCTCTCAGCAGACAGTAGCCCATCTGCCACAATGACTGAGAGAAAATTGATTATAGAAAGGCCATTTAGGGAGGATGGAGAGATGTGGTCTTAAATTCTATTACAGTCAGACATTCCTCTGAGAGGAAGGAATGACACAAATTTTGTAACTAGAAAATTGGGAGAAGAGAGAAACTTAAAACTTCTTTATCATGATTATTATTATTTCATGAGGGCAGACTTTGGGAGCTTATTACTTCTACTCGGAACACTTATTTTCTTCAACCGTCTCTGATTTACACACAACGCTCTTGGGAAGATGCACTGGAAACAGATTCCGTATTCTGTGAGAAAACCAGCTCTGCCATTGCAGCCCCCAACTCACACAACAGCTACGTTAAGAGCTCAGTGTTCACAGCACTAAAGCGATGTTTGTTTTCCAAAATGGTTCTCTGAAGTGTTCCCTAAAAATACCAAATTCCCTTAGTGCCTTTAAAACGAGAATCACATTACAAAAATCCTAGTTAGCAGGACATTTTGGGAATATACAAGGTGTGATTATAAAAGATTATGGCTGATTTTAAGAAAGATTCCAGAACTTACAAATTCAAAGGAGTGGTGTTCCCTTTAAGGTAATTACCGAGTAGGTCTTTCCACTTACCTCACCTGAAATGAGTGTGACAGGTCTCCCTCCCAGTGTGGCTGGGAGGATTCAATGAGACAACTAAGAAAAGTGCTCCGGTGCAATAAGTACTCAAGAAATAGTTTTTGTCTCCAGCTCCAAAGAGGCCGTAATTACTCAAACCGTTCGTCACTAGAACTTCAATGTGGACACTGTCCTCTAAGTCTCAGTGATGGTTGACCTGTGGTCTGTAGGGTGCATTTGAGTTAGTTATGGAGAGTAAGATGGCTCATGGAGTGCGTGTGTGTGCTGTGATTTGTTTTCTCATATATATATATATATTTTTTTTTTTTTTTTTTTTGAGGAGGATTGGCCCTGAGCTAACTACTGCCAATCCTCCTCTTTTTGCTGAGGGAGACTGGCCCTGAGCTAACATCCATGCCTATCTTCCTCTACTTTATATGTGGGATGCCTACCACAGCATGGTGTGCCAAGTGGTGCCATTTCCGCACCTGGGATCAGAACCCGTGAACCCTGGGCTGCTGAGAAGCGGAACGTGCAAACTTAACTGCTGCACCACCGGGCCAGCCCCTGTTTACTTATTTTTATGAGCTCCTTAAATTACTAATCTCACAAAACTCACATATGTTTATGTATATGGTGTATGTATGTATGTGTACATATACATAATATAGATGACATATAATAATAATATATGTATTCTTTACCTATTTCATTTGGCAGGGTGGAGGGATAAAGGTAAACATGGTGTGTTTCTGTAGCTGGGGATGTCATCTCAAATGCCTATGGCAGTGGTTGTTAATCTTTGCTATATATTCAATCACCCAATGAATTTTTAAAAATCCTGATATTTAGCCACACTCCATACCAATTAAGTCAGAACCTACAAGACGAGACATCGGTAATTTTTAAGGGCCCCAGGTGATACCAGTGTGCTGCTAAGCCCGCCAACCGGAACCCTGGGCTGGTGGTCCTCAGTTCTGGGCGCACATTAGAATCACCTGGGAAGCTCTTAAAAATGACCGATGCCCAGGCCCTACCCTACAGGGATTCTGACTCCATAATCTGGGGTGGAACCTGGGTATGGGGTAATTTTTGGAAGCTCTCCGGTTGATTGCAATGTACAGCCAAGTTTGGAAACCAGTGGCTTCAGGAACTCAGCTGGTAAGGTAGATGGGTGGAGTGGGAGAGGAGGCAGCCAAGCAAAACCGGCGAGTGTCTGCTCTGTCTGAAGGAGGCAGCTGCTGCGCGGATCCCTGTAGGAACGTGGCCCCAGTGTCACCAGATTTTCTATGTTTAAAGGACACTGGAAGTCTGGATACTTACGCAGGAACTTTCAGTGTTTTTAATTGCGGTAAAATATACATAACAAAATTTACCATTTTAACCACTTTTAAGTATATGGTTCAGTGTCATTAAGTACATTCACATTGTTGTGCAACCATCGCCATCATCCACACACAGAACTTTTTTCATCTTCCGAACTGAAACTCCACACCCATTAAACACTAGCTCCTCATTGCCCTCTCTCCCCAACCCCTGGCAACCACCATTTTGCTTTCTGTGTCTATGAATTCGACCACTCTAAGGGCCTCATCTAAGTGGAATCATACAGTACTTGTCCTCTTGTGACTGGCTTATTTCACTTCGCATAATGTCTTCAAGGTTTATCCATGTCGTAGCATATGTCAGAATTTCCTTTTTAAGGTTGAATAATATTTCATTGCATGCATATAGCACATATTGTTTATCTGTTCATCTGTTGAGGGACACTTGGGGTGCTTCTACCTTTTGGCTATTGTGAACAATGGTCCTATGAAGCTGGGTGTACAAATATCTGTTTGAGTGACCTGCTTTCAATTTTTTGGGGTATCATAGGAAAAATGCATTACCATTGTCCTTAACTCTCACACTACTGCCACACAACACTTCGCTTCTGACATCAGTTGTGTGGGATTTTTTCCCCCCACACCAAACAATTCTTTGTGACAAAAGCTGGATGTCCTATAATTCAGTTCAATTCTGGCACTCAGCGAAGTTAGTGCAGACCCGCAGGTTAGGGGCTCAGTCCCACAAGACCGCACCTCCACCTCAGACACAGTTGCAAGTACGCTGTCACCTGTGTTTCTGATTGACCAGCTATATATCAGAGGTTCCCATGAACCCCTCCCGAGTTTGGTCATTTGCTAGAACAGCTCACAGAATTCAGGGAAACACTTCCTTATGTTTACCAGTTTCTTATATGACAAAGGATATATGAAAAAGGATACAGATCAACAGCCAAGTGAAGAGATATGTTGGGCGAGGTCCAGAAGGGTCCTGAGCACAGGAACCTCTGCCCCCACGGAGTTGGGGTGCGCCACCCTCCTGGCATGTGGATGTGTTCACCAACCTGGAAACTCTCCAAATCCCATACTGTTGGGATTCTTGGAGGCTTCATCATGTAGTCATGAACAATCATCAACTCAATCTTCAGCCCCAGAGGATGGGGGTGTTGGTTAGGGCTGAAAGATCCAAGCTTCTAATCATGGCTTGGTCTTTCTGGTGACCAGCCCCCATCCAGGAGCCCACCAAGAGTCACCTTGATGAGGATTTTAGGCTGGTTAATTTTAAAACTGCAGATGAGAAGCAGGCTCCGAGGAGTGGAATTTGCTCACCCTTTGATGAAAGACAGTTGCATTTGTGAAGGAAATCTCCATGCCTCCCTCTCTGTGCCAGGAGGAAAGGGGGATGGCCTTATCTATGAAAACTCTTAATGGGGAAGGCAAGAACTTAAGTTGTTTACTGTCTGGCAACCTCATGTAACTGACCATCCCCGCCCCCCCCCCCCAAAATCCTCTTTTGTGTTTAGCTGAGGATAATATTTAAGCGGTGACTTCTGCCATTTACTCAATCTGGTTTGATTCTTATCTAAAAGTTGTGGGACCCCCAATGGCCGGACCCTACCGGCACTAGTACCATTTTAACTTTTTTTTTGTCTTGTAAAGAGAGAACTCACATACCTATGCCTTAAATTTAGCCTTACTCTCCACCCAACTTTGCAGCAGAAGCGGCAGCAGCAACATGCTGGCAGCAGCTCTGCCTGCCCATGGGTTCTGTCTCCATGCCAGAGGCGGCAGCAGCAGCTCCCCAGGCCAGCAGCATCTCTGACTGCCAATGGGTCCTGTCCCCATGGTGGCAGCAGAAGCTCTGACTGCCCATGGGTCCTGTCCCCATGCTATTCTATTCTCTAGATAAAAGAGCACTACTGCCAGATCTTAAGAGTCTAACAAGTCTTTCTTTCGATGACTCAGCTCACTGACCCCACATCATTTCTGGTGGCCCGTACAGGGACTTACTTCATCGGCTCGTGAGCTCGAGTTCTGGTAAGTGCCCCTTTTCCTTGTGCCTTTCTCTTTTTCGAGGATGGATCTAAATTCACTTCTCCATCCGAAACTTTCTTGGATGGCTGTATGAATTCATGTTTGCTGCCCATGGCTACTCTATGGGGTAAATCGTGGCATTCAGCTTGAAGAGAATCAGTACCTTAAGCCTCAGGGTGATGGAGAATGAATTAATCCATTCCTTCCTGACTCTATCTCTAATAGACAAATTTTACGTGGGCGCAGGTCGACCACTTAAGTCATTAGGATGGTCGCCAATCTCCAAGACTCCTGTGGAAGGTTTCTTTTCCTAAGGCTGGATTGGAATCCCTCCCATGGCACCTGACCATGCTCTGAACTGAGGGAAAGTCCCAATCGGGACTCCAGTTGAAGGAAAATACCAAACTCTAACCTTTGGTGGAGTATGGGAACCCCTTCTTGGGAGAATGGCTCCAGGATGCAATTGGGTAGAATGTCCCCCAGACTGGCAGAAAATTCCTCACTGTTTTTCTCTATCCTTTATCCTGGGGACCATTCACCAGGCACCTATTACTGCCAGGCATAATAGGGAAGATGTTCAAGGGATGCTCCCATCATCCCTTGCTACAGGAACCCCATTGGGGGGATTTTCAAGGTAATGGCTCCTTTTCTTTCATCTCTCTTAAAGTTTTCCTTTTCTCTCAGGGACCATTCACCAGGCACCTGTTATTGCCAGGCATAACAGGGAAGGTATACAAGGGATGCAATGCCGGGGGATGCCCCCATCACCCCTTGCTATAGGAACCCCACAGTAGGAACAATGGCAGGATGCTGCCCTAGGTTCAGGGGGGATTTTTCAAGGTAATGGACCTGTTTCTTTCATCTCTCTTAGAGTTACAATGGCCATTTTTGTCTCCTTTTGAGCTTTGCAACCGGGAAACAAAGAAATCTTTAAAGAGTCAAAGGCTCCACCCCTGGGAGCCCCAACTTTGGGTTTCTGGGCCTGACCACCCCAGCGACCCTAAGTGGGGGTGCCCTCTCTTGACGGTTAACTCATTGAGTATTTTAGTCACCTACTGGGTCAGTTACGAGGGTAGGAGACCTGTGATTTATTCTGTGAACTGTCGTGCTAGCATAGTGTGCCCCAGCACGGGAACTGTTGTGTGACTCTTGTCTTGATAACCCTCTGGAAGAGGCCATGAGGGCAAGGTCTGATCTCTTCTTTTCCTTTCTTTGTCTGTCTTCTTCATCACCTGCTTTGTTGTCACCAAGTCGAGGTTAAGTTCAGGCTGGACCTGAGCAGAACCTTGACCTTCTGTAAAATTGAAAAAATAAGCCTTTTGCCAGGGATTTAACTCTCAACCCTGGCGCTGGGAGCCCCGGCCTCCAGCCAGTTCCAGACCTTTGTGTCCTGCTTCCCTACCTCAACTGTGCTGGCTCGGAGACAAAGTGCCCAGGCTGAGCGGGACTTGACTAAATCTTATAACTATGTCAACACCGGCAATCGGCCTCTGCACACCCGCAATTGGCCTCTGCACCCTTTCTCCAGCTGCTGTCAGTCAGACACTGGCTTTACTGTCACAGGGAAGGCCCCCTAAGCATCCCCAGAGACCCACCCTGCGGATGCATTCTAACTCCATCTGGGAGAAAATTTGAGGGGTTTCTCTGTGCCTTTATGATGTAGTTGGACAGGTAGATCAGCCTAGAACGTCATTCAAGTTACAATCCAGTTTCTGGGAAATCAAGAGCAACTGTCCTTAGAAAATCCTTGCAAGACTGGAAATACAGCTCTAGAGGCAGTTCAGATTCCACCTAGTTCCTTTGTCACAAAAAGGATTATCATCTCCCCTCTCCAGGAACTGCTATCTAGCCTATCATTAATTCCTAAGACTGAAGAAAAAAAAAAAAGAGGAGGGGAGAGGAAAAACAGCCATAAGCGTGCCCTTGCAGAAAGTCTAGCATCTTGAGTGTCTTCTCCGCAAATATTGGTAAAAGAAACCAAAACAATAGCTGTGCAGTCTCTGTGTACGTGTGTCTATGTGTACGTTATATGTGTGATATTTTACCTCCGGTTGGTATTGCCAAAATTAAGAGCTCTGTTCAATTGGCTTAAAGTAAGCGCTTACATATATTCTAAATGTAGTAGAAATTAATCCAATGTCTTTCAAGTTAACTTGATGTGAAGTAACCTTTGGTAAATGAGAGCTTGTTTAAGTTTGTTGGTTTGATTGAAAATAGTCTTGTTGTCAGAGTAGTTGGTATTAGCATATGATGCAGATGTGCAGCCTGGGTTTACTAGTCAAATACGTTCACGTTGTCTGTTAAATTCGTCAGCAAAATAATAGCTTTAAATGATGACCAGTTTTGTCTAATGTCTCGTGACATTTTCGTAGGTAATCTGAACATAATTGTTGGAAACAAATGGTTTAAATAGGTAAAAGTGGGTACAATAACTTTTATGGTCTGTATACCTGGAAAAAAAAAAAACAGCTTCGAAATTCTTTTTGGTAACAATCTTGAGTTTTGCCAAGTTAAGTTAAATGATAAAAATCTGAGCATCTGGGTTATTTTTGGATTAGATAGAACACTGAAACATTATTGCTAAACGTACCAAAGTTATTTACTTTTGGCTTCTTATTGTAAAGAGGCTAAAAGCCTTTGGGTCTATTAAAAAGCACACCTTGTGTTTTATTGTGAAGTGGCATGTTTCTGGAAATTATGAAGTGTTTAGAATGTTGGTATAAAAGACAATTCGTAATTGCTTACCTTTTTAGTGTTTAACTATGGTCTGCTAAGGGTTAAAAGTTCTAATTAACATATATAATTAAAGCCACTGGAAATTTACAAAGGAAAGCAGCTCTGTATTCAAGGAAAGTTAAATGTATGTTTTCAGTAAAGAGGGTATAAAGAATGGAAGTATTTTTGTTTGATGGGTTAAGAACGATAAATTTGTCCTAATGTACTAGAAAGGAAAAACAAAGACTTTGGGACAAATTCTGAAGGCAAAAAGAAAGTTGTAGAAGGTTTGTGAAGGAGAAATTCTGAAAGGAGTTTTATACCTGGTCAAGTAGACTAAGATTAAAGCAAATCCAATTAAGTGAATGAGTTTTAATGTTAAAAATAAGCTGGTGCAGAAATTAAAATTTGGTTTTCTCTCAAAGGATAATTTTCTTGAACTTTTGGTCTGCTCTTGATAAAGAGGTTATAAAAGGTGTTCCTTTGAGTAAGTCTACCTAAAAGACAAATCTGTTTTGTTAAAATAATGACTGAGGTCACTCTTAAGATTGTTTTCTGTTGTCACTTTAAATAGATACCTAAGCATTGTTTCACAGTGAGCATTGTTTGAACAAGTGTTTTAAAGTCTTTTGGTATTTTTGACAAGCTTCTCGTCAAAAATATTCAAGTCCTGAATAAAGGGGTTTCTTTTGAAAATACTAAACTAATTAGGCTTATTTGGCCCATTAATTACATGGGAAGCATTGTCAAATAAGCGATGATAAACTTCCTTATGTGGTATTATGTGGGTAAATGCTATTGATATAGATGTCTTAAAATTATATAGCATTCCTAAAATTTTGATCTGTCCTGGTTATCGGTCGTGATTCCAGTTGTTATCTTGAAGTGGTGTATGTCACAGAAGTAGTCAAGTTTCTTTATCAATTGCCCTTTTGAGTCTTTTGTTCATTTATAGATAGTTGCTGTTTTACTCTGGTGCTTTTTGCTTTTGCAAATATGTTTCATCTTCAGAGAAATTCCTGGAAAGGATTATGACACAAGATTCTAAACTACAGGTTTCTGATAAACTTTCAGAGTGTAAAACTGAACTGGGTAAGAAATTACAGAATTCTAACAGAAACTAAGCTCACAGATCTGCTAACAAGATTAAGCTCAAGAATTGATTATACAGGACTGTGTGAACTGATGAGGATGATTATTATAATTTTTTTAGGACTTCTGTTTGAAATATTGTTGAGTTTTGATGTGTTGTTTTGTTTTCTCATAATTAAGGAAATCTTTTTCTCTTTTCTCTTATGCTAACTATGACTTACAGCAATTTGGTGAAATTATACCTTTATGAGCAAAACTGAAACATTTATCTTTTTCTCCCTACCTGATCCCTCCGGAATTTGGAAACCCTTTGTGAGTGAGTATGGTTGTTTCATGGCAATATTTGCATAAGTTCAATAAGAATCTGTTCTCCTTATAACAGGACACATTGGTTATGTTACCAAGGCTTTGACTGGAATGTCATATTTGAGAAACATACAGGCTCGGATATGACAGTACTGCCTTTGAGGAATAAGGTTGACTTTCTGGAAATAAAGCCACTTGGAAATATGGGCCTGGTACCTTGTTTACAGAGATTCTGGCAATCTTACCTGGTAAGTAAGGAAGCTTGCTTATCTGGCAGGTGCAAGGAACCTCAGAATATTTTGGCGGACCTCGACAAGAGAGAAATCCACCCAAATCTGTAGGTACTGCAGGCAAAATCTGACAGCATGTCCTTGGATTGGCTTTTCTGGCCTCGAGAGGCCTTTACAGTTCAATCTGAGATTCCTCATAAAAAAATTCCAGCAAAGCAGATTTAAAAGAGCCTGAATAATCAATTGTTATTCTTGCTGCACTTATGTAAATAATTGGACCAAGTTTTATTGAAGCTACACTTATTTTGCAAACCAGTTTATCTTAATTTGGCTGTCTTTTGTAAAAATGAGGGTGATTTTAGAGAGAAAAAATTATGTTTCAGTACAAAGTATAGTACACATTCATGGATATTAGATTCTAGCTCTTCTATTCTGCAAGATTCATCTGTTACGAATCATTTTGTCTCCTTGTGGCCATCCGTCTCTGACACCTGGAAGTTCCCTGGCCACAATCAAACCTTTTCCTTCAATACTACTGCCCAAGTACTGAGTAGATTTGCCTTGTCACAGGTAGATCATAAACAAAAAGTTCCAAAGGTAAAGTCCCCAACTTATCGATACACACAGGATGGACTGTATCAAATTTGGGACGAATATATTTGGCTCACTCCTACTAGTGGTCAACTCAGCCAAAAGGCCACTCTATGTTGGGAACAAACCAATCACATCTGTGATACGTGGCCTAATAGCACCCGACCTATGGGAAAAATTCCCCGTTATATGTGTTCTCGTATGATAGCCTTAAGAAATACTGATTGGTTTGGGACTGACTGGGATAGACGGCCTAGCATACGTTGGTTAGCCCCTAATGGCACTCACTGGTTATGTGGCTCCAATTTATGGCCTTGGCTGCCACCTGGATGGATTGGACGATGCACCCTAGGCTTCATCTGGATGAAGGTAAAACTACATTTACTATATCTCCTCCTGCTAACCTACCCAACCTGCAACAGCGCTGGACCTGCTCTGTCTTCCACTGGTATGACCACCTTGCCTCAATTTTCCTTCCCCAATTAGGAATCGAAAGTGTCATTTGGCACATGGAAGCTCTAAACAAGTTTACTATGAAAACATTAAATGATACACAACATAGCCTTTCGCTGCTCGATTTAGAAGTGTCCCAAATGCATAAGGCAGTTCTCCAAAACCGAATGGCACTGGATGTCTTGACAGCAGCACAGGGGGGCACTCGTGCCATTATAAAAACTGAATGTTGTGTTTATATTCCTGACTACCATCAAAATATCTCTGGCTTCCTATCTGATATGAGCCACCAAATTAAGTCCATGTCTGACCCTACCCTATCTCTAAATGATTGGTTGAACTCTTGATCAGGACCAGGTTTCTGGACTACTATCAAAACCTTATGCATTGGGTTAATCATCTTACTTGTATTTCTTATTATAATTTGTTGTCTATTTCGTTGTTTGTCTTCCGCATGTCAACAAAGTTTCACCTCCTGGACCACCTCTCATCAAATGATTCTCTGGTCGCCAAAGGATCTGTACACCTTGTCAGCCTTGGACTCCACGGGCGCAGCCCTCCGGTCCGCTGAGCCTCCTACCTGTACCCATGGCCCCATTTAGGGACAGCTCTATGACTTGGTACAGCTGGAAGTAGCTACAGAAGTTACCATTGTCCATATCCCCAAAAGATTTCGGGGCCAAATGGGTTCGGGGGGGTTTATGATGAGGATTTTAGGCTGGTTAATTTTAAAACTGCAGATGAGAAGCAGGCTCCGAGGAGTGGAATTTGCTCGCCCTTTGATGAGAGACAGTTGCATTTGTGAAGGAAATCTCCATGCCTCCCTCTCTGCGCCAGGAGGAAAGGGGGATGGCCTTATCTATGAAAACTCTTAATGGGGAAGGCAAGAACTTAAGTTGTTTACTGTCTGGCAACCTCATGTAACTGACCTCCCCCCCCACCCCCAAATCCTCTTTTGTGTTTAGCTGAGGATAATATTTAAGCGGTGACTTCTGCCATTTACTCAATCTGGTTTGATTCTTATCTAAAAGTTGTGGGACCCCCAATGGCCGGACCCTACCGGCACTAGTACCATTTTAACTTTTTTTTTTGTCTTGTAAAGAGAGAACTCACATACCTATGCCTTAAATTTAGCCTTACTCTCCACCCAACTTTGCAGCAGAAGCGGCAGCAGCAACATGCCGGCAGCAGCAACATGCTGGCAGCAGATCTGCCTGCCCATGGGTTCTGTCTCCATGCCAGAGGCGGCAGCAGCAGCTTCCCATGCCAGCAGCATCTCTGACTGCCCATGGGTCCTGTCCCCATGGTGGCAGCAGAAGCTCTGACTGCCCATGGGTCCTGTCCTCATGCTATTCTATTCTCTAAATAAAAGAGCACTACTGCCAGATCTTAAGAGTCTAAGAAATCTTTCTTTCGACTCCTTGGCTCACTGACCCCGCATCAACCTCATTAGAACAAAAGACACACCTATTACTCAGGACTTTCAAGGGATTCAGGTGCTTGGTATCAGGAACTGACATCAAAGATCAAATATTAGAACAAATGCACCCAGTGCCCTTATCATTTAGGAAATTACAAGAGTTTTAGGAGCTCTGTGCCAGGAACCAGGGACAGAGACCAATACTTCTATTTCTATCTCACAGGTATGTACCCGGAAGTGGAATTGCTGGGCCATATGGTAATTCTATGTTTAGCAACCACCATACTGAACCTCCTAATTTTTAAATGTTTGCAACTAATTCCACTTTAAAACAACAACAACAAACAACACAGCACTTCTGCTGGACTGGTGCCTTATGGCCTCGAGACTCTGGTGTAATGCAACCTTTTTTCTTGAATGGTTCATAAGACCACAAGTCAATTCTCCCTGGGTCTCAGTTTCCTCATCTCCGAAATGAGGAGATTGGGTTGAATCATTCCTGCTTCTGTGTGGCACAAACTGTCCATGATGTGGGAGTCAGTGTGATTCTAACTTGATTGCGCTTCTTTTCCTTGCTTCTGGATCTTAAATCTTAAGACCAGCATTTGGCATCCTGGTGCTCAAATCACAAAAGCCCGTGTGACCTGACTGTCTAGATAAGAGGGGGGAATCGGAGCAGACACGCTGTTTGGGTCCAATCTGACACGAGTAGAGTCTAAACCAGTCAAGATAAAACCTGTTTGCGCTAGCCACAAAGCAGTCGGTTTGCCCTTTTAAGGAAAGAATAATCTATTTTCCAGTCCCAACAAATTTCAACCACATTTGAACAGAAAAGATCACATTTCCGAGCTGAAGGTAAAGGCTCCTCTGGTGGTAACATGATTCTTCGTCTGTTTGTGATGATCTCTTAGCAGGAGCTCCTTGTTGGCTTTTTAGGGGACGACATAGCTCCAGCCTTTTGAAAGTTTGTTTCCTCCTTTTCATGAGTCTCTTAAATGACTAATCTCTCAGGACAAAGGCACATAGCAGACAACTGCTCCCAGAATCCTTTGGGTCCGCCAACTGACAGCCTTGTCTTTGTCTCTAAGGAACTTCATTTTGTGCCTTAATACTATTTAAACAGGCTCACAGCTTCCCCAAACTCCTGTTTTTCTCTCTCTTCCTACTTTTAACTTGATTCTGATTTTTTCATAAAATTCTCACCAAAAGGAAACAGATTTTCAAACCTTCAAAAAAAAATGCATCAACAACTTATTCAGTCATGGGAGGAGGGTCTCATGTCGTTCAGGATTCGTGCCGGCAAATGTGTTGGGCTTCTGTTGATTAGGGCGGAGGTGACCGCGGGGTGGGGAAAGCATGGGACGTGGGGCCAGGCCCAACTAGGTCCACGGATCAGCTCTGCCATTTCCTCACTTTGTGACTTCGGATAGGTGGGGCCTTTGGTTTGCCATTTATAAAATGGGGGGTATCTATCTTCTAGGGTTGTAATGAAGATTAAATTAACAATGTGTGCATAGCTCTGGGCCGGGAGACATGGCACCTAACAAGTCCTCAGTAAACGGAAGCCATTATTCATCCTCTTTAAGCCCTTTAGAGGCATTGAGAGGGAAACACAGGGAGCGTGGGAGCTGGGAGACTCGAATTGATTCTGTTACCAATTAGCCGTGTGATCTTGGGAGAGTGACAAACTCCCTGGGCGTCAAATTCTACATCATCTACTTAATAAACACATATTAGGTGCCTACCAGTAGGCAGGTCTTGCCGCAGGAAGTGAGAATAGAAAGATGAATGGGACATCCCAGCTCTTGGGAGCTCAACAGCTGGTTGAAGAAGACAGATACCCAAAGGCTGTGGCTGGGAGTCACAAGAGCTCCATGAACCTTTAGATGGGAGGAGCAGGAACCAAGAGGAGGGGTAGGCAGTTATGGCGCTCTGATGAGATTTACAGAGTTTGGTTACCTTTTTCTAACTGGCATCACCTTCTGTGTGTAGGCAACACTCTACTAACCCCTGTGGTGAGGCAGAGGCCCCCTCTCTGGGCATCAAGGTGGAAAATAGATTTTGTGCTGTCGACGAAAATAATCCATATCCAATCTATAAATGAAAATTTGGGTGAGTTTATTCTGAGCTTAAATCTGAGGATTATAACCCGGGAGAGTCTTTCCACAAAGGAACAGAGCACTCCAAAGAGGTGGGGGGCGGTATACAGGGTTGTTATATACCCTCAAAGAGGATGTTTCACATATGATTGGAATGTCCCTTTACAATAGTCGCGAGACTGCTCTGTCGGCACAGCCGATTGATGGAAATAGCAGGTAGGTCTTCTGTCTCGGTGAACACAGCAGGGTGGGAGTCTGTTGTCTCTAGCTGGGTGGTCACAGGTGAGCTGGGAGGTGAGTGCAGCAATCAGTTCCTAGCCTAAGGAAAAATGCTAATGTGGGGGGGAAGTTGCATCTTTATCACAAGGGCCTTTGTTCTGGCCATAGGAAAGGTCTAAGCAGATATGCAATGCGTGCTCAATAGCCAGTCAGGCCCTTTTGGAGGAAAAAAAAGAGAAGTCAGGCCGAATTAGGTTTATACCAAATGGCTTCCTCATATACTCCAATATATCCTATTGCTTGCCATTTTTATTTGTCAGTGCAAACTCTTATATATAAACTTCTTGTTGGCTGGCTCTGGTAAGAAAACCATGGCCAGCCCCCAGTGCTTTGTTATTTGCTTTGCAGCAACTTTGTCAGCAAGAGTGACCGGTGGGGTGTCTGTGTTTCATTTCTACTCCTGGTGGAAAGAAAAAATCATTCTTTGTTAATGGTTGTGTTGTAATTGTGATACACCATGTTAGAGGAAGAGTTTCGAGGCAGAAATGGCCTTGAGGTCTAGTTTTCTTGTTTTTTAATTTGGAATGAAGGAAGTTCTCTCACCTGAGTTCCCCCGTAGCCTGCAGGCATTGGCATTCTAAACAGACTGCACACAGGAAAACAGATCATGTTTAAAAAGGGTCTTCTTTCTCCCACTTCGTTTACCTCTGTATCATCCAAGAGAATGTGAAAAAATGGGAATCTTCTATTTTTAAAAATGCCTTAAAAAATAACATCAAAACAGCAGTCTTTGCCATTTCCCATTGCCTGGGGAATTGGCACATGTCTTCAATGCTAAAAGAATGCTCTCTTTATGTTGCTTTGCATTGCAAATGAGCGTCATTCTTGGGCGATCTAGCAGAGCAGGAGTGACATCTTCACCATTCGCTGCCCAAAGGGATTTGGCGATTCACTGAGTCCAGAATGGCTGCTTCATAGGATGCTAGGGGCCAGAAAGTGGTGGCTCTGGCTCTCTGATCAGTCCTGAGACCCCTCAGGACCGCTGTGCTCAGAAGACAGGCAGGAAACAAGGACTCAGGAGTAGCTTTGGGACAGGGACTGCCCCATAGAGGTGTAGGCATAGAAACGACAAGATGGGCAAGTTTCCACCAGAGACAGAGACAAAACAATTTGGAATCATCTGTAGCAATTAAAACAGCAGAGAAATACATTTGTTTCTTGAATCACTTTTAAGTGATTTAGTTCCCAAATGCTACTCCTCCACAGAGCCTCTTCTGATTTCCCGCTGCGCATTCCTCCTAACTCTTGGAAGAACTTCCTGCTTTCAAGCCCTAGAACACTTGTGCTTCCTTTGAGGGGCTGCCCTCTACCTTGGGAGGAGTAGCCGGGCCCTGGGCTCCTTGTGGGGAGCTGGGCTGGGGCAGAGGACCGCCCTGTGGTTGGATGGGCAGCCTCCAGTCTTTGGCTGTCTTTGCACACATCTCCAGGTTTTGCTTTCACATTACTTCCTTTAACATTTTTTCCCCTGTTAGAGTCCTAGCAACTGTCACGTCTACACATTAACTGAAGAAAAATGTTGAAAAGGCACCCCTCTCGGAGGCAGTGCTCCAGCTCCCCTGCTTCCTCCCAGCCCTGCTTCGGCTTCCTCCGCCTTATGTTACAGCCATTAGTTGCTTGTCCAATTCCCCACCCGGCTGGCTCAGCTGCCTCTCAGCATGCCCCCAGCCCCATCTTTCCCCATTTGCGTTCTGTGGTCCTGTCTGTCTGTCCCACTAGACTGTAAGCATCTTGAACAATGGGATCGTGCCTTTCAGCTACATAGCCCTGGCACCACCAGTGCAGCCAAGTGTACCTAGTAGGCATTTGGTGAACGCTTGCTGCGTTGGGTTGCACATATGGTTCACATTTTCTAGGATGTCTGTTTGTTCTGATTATCTGCCAGCCAAGTGTACTCTTGGGTAGAGGAAGGGAAATGGACTAAAAGATGTGGTTCAAGGAGTAGTCAATAGCCTGCTCATAATTACTAGTGGGAATGGAATAAGCATAAACTTTCTTGCATAACTAATCAATATCTCCATATATCTCCATTAGTGAGGACGTACTTTATGTTATTGATATTAAATATCTACCTATTGTGTCAGAAAGGTTTCAGGGTAATTGTTATTGATGGTTAAAATCTCGTTGGCTGCTGAACGTGGGTTTTTTTTTTTTAAATGGATGATGATTGGCTGAGATTTATTTTTCCTGTATTGCTGTAAGCCAGATTCTCCATTAAGCTATAAAATATTATGATACACTTGAAGCAATGTAATGTGATCCAAACACACAGTTATAACTCATTTCATTATTAGTCGCATGTGCCAAGACATCAGCATAGCAGTTGACTAGTACTGGAGAGCGTGGTGCTCAGGAATATTTTTTAACAACTCAATTGCGTTACTGCTGGTTATAGTTTAATTATCCGATGGTTATAATCACACGCTTAATGATAATTGGGCAATGCAATGACTGCTGACATGGATTTTTGAGGCAGAATCTGTGTTTTAGTTCTAAACACAAAAATCCAATCTAGAGCACAGTGTTGTATCTGCCATCATTTGGTGGATTTCAGACGATGAGACGAGGATCCAGTTCACTTTAACTGCTGCTCTGCGGTTGGTAGTGCCTGAGTTGGAGGTATTTCGAGATGGATTTCTGGGCAGTCCAAATATTCTATGCTGTTCTCATATTTCCCTGAACTGTCTCAGAGGAATGAAACCACAGCACCCAGGCTGCCATTCACACCCCAATACTAGTTCAGAAATCCGGGTCATCTGATCTGTCTGCTGTCCAGATTTTAGTTCAAAGTGCTTACCACTTCTTCCTGGAATGCTGCTGTGATAAACTGCATGAATGGCCCCGATTCTTCACCCTCCCAATGGCCACATCCTTTACAATGTGACTTTGCAGTTCCCGCCACTACAGAGGAGTGATGTTTCCCTGCCCCTTGACTTTGGATTTGGCCATGTAACTCGCTTTGCTCATTGAGATCTTAGAAGGGGTCAAATGACTGCCCTTCACTTCCTGCTCTTCCTCACCTCGTGTTGCAGCTGTGCTAAATTCTGTGCATTCCTGGACTGCATCGTGCTCTCTTGCATTAAATTTTCCCTAGTTCTAAAGTAGTCTCTCTTGCATACACACCCCCACCAAATCCCAAGGCTCCTTCTCTTTCTGGACAACACTGACTCATTCTTCAGTCAACTCTCAGTCAAGAATCGTCTTCCCCAAGATGTTCCCTGACTCTTCACCTCCCATGTTTCACGATGTCCTTCAGGGCAACCCTTTCTTCTTGTACTTGTTCCCTTGTCTTATAATTATTGGCTTTTTCTCCTATGGGTTCCTGGAGCACAAGGACATTACCCTCTCTGTATTCCCAGTGCCCAGCACAGTTCCTGGCACATAGAGGAAAGCTAACCAGTTTCATCCTTTTTCCCTTTGGTTGTCACCTGCCTCATTCCAAAATAGGACTTGAGTCATGCAAAAGAAATGGAGAAACTCAGGATACAGATTAAGCTGATGATGAAATTGAGAGAGAAAGGAAATAAGAGGAAAGTCAGATGATGAAACCAAGATTCAGATTGGACCTCCAAAATGCCAGGAGGCCCTGTAGAGTTGTTATATCTTGGCCTGTCATCGAGCTCTAAGCTTCCAAGTAGTCAAAGCAAATAGGCAACTAGGAATAGTTACTAATGTTCACAGTTTTAGATATTTCACAGAAGAAAAAGTATGAATGGCGAATAATCACTGAGAGATGCTCAACATCATTAGTTACCAGGGAAATTCAAATTAAATATGATGTCATGTCATGCGCACTAGATTAGTTTGAATTAAAAAGACTGACAATACCAAGTGTTAGTGGGGATGTAATGAAACTGGGACTCTGATACATTGCTGGTAAGAGGGTCAAAAAGTTTGGCAGGTTCTTATGAAATTAAGCAGGCACCTATCTTATGACCCAGTAATTTCACTAAGTGTTTAGCTAAGAGACTTGTCCCTGGTTTGTACATGAATGGTAGCAGCAGCTTTACTCATAATAGCTAAGAACTGGAAACAACTTAATTGTCTCTCACAGGGTAAATGGATAAACAACTTGTGGTATATTCATACAGTGAAATACTACTGAGCAATAAAAATGAAGAAGTTGCTAATGGCCACAACATGGATGTATTTCACAGACATCACATTGAGAGATAGAAGCCAGACGAGAAGGATATATTTATTATATGCTTTCATTTATATGAAGTTCCAGAGCAGGTAAATTTAATCTATAATGGTGGAAATCGGATCACTGGTTGCCTGGAATGGGTTTAGAGTGTGGAGAATTACGGCGAAGGGGCATGAGAGAATTTTCTGGTGTGATGGTAACGTTCTAAATCAGAGGTCAGCAAACTTTTTCTGTTAAGAATCAGAGTAAATCTTTAGACTTTCCCCATCATATTGTCTGGGCTACAGCTACTCAGCTCTGCCATTGTGGCATAAAAGCAGCCGTAGACAATATGTAAATGAATGAGCATGGCTGTGTTCCAAAAAAATTTTATTTATGGACAGTGAAATTTGAATTTCATATATACTTCACATGTCAAGAAATGTTATTCTTTAAAACTTCTTTTTTCAACTATGTGAAAATATAAAAATCGTTCTTAGCTTGCTGGCCATACAAAAAGAGGCAATAAAAGGTCGAGTTCGGCGCCCTGGCCATAGTTTGCCAACCCTGTTCTAAATCCCTATTGGGGTAGTGGTTACACGGGGATATCCATCTGTAAAACTCATCAAACTACCTCTAAATCTTTGTGTTTATTTTATACTTAATTTTAAGTATCAAGTAAATTATATTTAAGAAAAGATTCACAGTTTCCATCAGATAAAAATCTATATCTGCCAATCAGTTGGAACCTAACCTTTTCAGGATAGAAACTTCTCCTCTGGGTCCTAAATAGGGTGACAGTTGGGTGGTTACTCTGTGGCCGCCGGTGGGCTGGCGCTTGCCTGTAGATAGATTTTGCTTGGCCTTCAGAGTATTAAAAATATAATTTGACTTTGACTAACCCTTGCCAGGCAACACTCTCCAGTTCCACAGACCCCATCTTAATCGGGTCCCTTTTTCAAGCTTTTACTTTCAACCTCTAACTATTCTTTTTTTTTTATGGCTTAGGTAACACCTATTTTTATTTCTTTTTTTTTAAAGATTGGCACCTGAGCTAACAACTGTTGCCAATCTTTTTTCTTTTCTTGTGCTTTTTCTCCCCGAATCCCCCCAGTACATAGTTGTATATTTTAGCTGTGGGTCCTTCTAGTTGTGACATGTGAGACACCACCTCAACGTGGCCTGATGAGCGGTGCCATGTCCGTGCCCAGGATCCAAACCAGCGAAACCCTGGGCCGCCGAAGTGGCGTGTGCGAACTTAACCACTTGGCCATGGGGTCGGCCCCACCTCTAACTATTCTTATATTTGTTATTTCCCCGGTAAGCAGTATATATTTGGATCTCTCACTCATTTTTGTTCGTTTGTATTGTTCTGTATTTTTCAGCATCTTTAAATCATTTGGAGAATAAAATATGAGAATGGGGACCCTGTCTGTTTTGTTGCCCGTTTCCCCAGAGCCTCGCATGCTGTCTGTACATAGTAGGAGCAGAGTGAACACTGTTGGATGTATGAGTAATTCCATTGATAAATAAGGGTCCTTTGGATAATCCTCATGATGCTTATTCCTTAGAAGGGAGTTTTGATAAGGATTGAGAAGCAATGAGACTGAGATTATATTGTCTGACAGGAAACTAGAGTGACAAAATCAATAGTTGTACCCTTTCGAGGTGTGGATGATGGAAAGCATAGACAGTAGCACGTGTTTTAGATCTGCACTGTCCAATATGGTTCACATGTGGCTATTTAAGTTTAAATTAATTAAAACAAAATTTAGAAAATTGAGTTGCTCAGTTGCACCAGCCACATTTCAAGTGCTTGACACCACATGTGACTAGTGGCTACTGTGTGAGATGGCACGGACAGAACATTTCCAGCATCAGAGAAACTTCTATTGGACAGTACTGATCTAGACACGTGCCATTTGTCCTAAACAATGACAGAAAACAAACAAAATAGTACACAAATAATTTCTAAATCTTCAATGTCAGCTGTTAGTATATAAAAGGGATTGGAAACCTATGGCCCCCAATCCAGCCTGCTTTTGTCAATAAAGTTTTATCAGAACAGAGCCATGCTCACCTGTTTACATATTATCTGGCTGCTTTTGCAATATGATATCAGGGTTGAGTTGTGACAGAGAAGATATGATCTGCAAAGCTTAAAATATTTGCTGTTTGGCCCTTTAGAGAAAAGACTTGCCGCCTCCTGATATGAGCATGAGACTGATTTATATTCACGGCATTTATATTTGTTTCAAGTGCCTTTTGGAGTAAACTCTAAGTATAGACTGAAAAGCAAGTGGGAGAAAATAAAAATCTTATTTTCAACCCAGATATAATCACTGTTATCACTTTTGGTCTTTTTTTTTCTTTGCTTGTATTTTTTTATGCTCTAAAATATGTATTGTATAAAATGTTATGTTTTTCAAAATTGGGATTACAGGGCACAAACTTTTTGAAATTTCTCGTCTACTTCTAGTACTCTCTGCATCTTCTTTCCCAAGACAAAATATTCTATGATGTGATTTTTCTTTTTTCTTATTTTTTTTTTTTTGAGGAAGATTAGCCCTGAGCTAACTGCTGCCAATCCTCCTCTTTTCCCTGAGGAAGACTGGCTCTGAGCTAACATCCATGCCCATCTTTCTCTACTTTTTATGTGGGGCACCTACCACAGCATGATGTGCCAAGCAGTGCCATGTCCGCACCCTGCCGAAGCGAAATGGGCTAACTTAACCACTGCACCACCGGGCTGGCCCCTGTTGTGATTTTTCTAATGGCTATATTTTAGTCCTTTATATAGTTCTATAATAGTAATTTATTTAATCAATATCCCGTGGATAGGCATTTGGATTTCTTACAGTAATTGCTGAATGCTAAGTTTTCATTGTTTTATCTTTTCCAGGTATGTATCCTCTTTCACATTCTATTAGTGAGTAATTTTAAGTTCTTCAAAAACATTTTTTAACCCATATTTCTCTAGTTGTAAAAATCCAGCCAAACTGGTATCTTTGAATCACTCCTAAATAAAATTAGAAATTTAGCACAATTTTTCATTCTTCTTCCTCACTTCTCCAACTCAGTTTCTATGATCTGCATTTTGAATCCCAAATGTGATCCGTTTTTTTTACATTATATAATTTTGCCTTCAAGAATATATTTTGACATTTGTATTTGGCTTATAACCAGATTTATAATTATTTAGATTTTATCTCTTTAGTTAACTTGTTTTAGTGTGTATCATCAGTTCCTTTATGTCTTGACTTCATTCTTGAAATCTTAATTTTGTTTAATCTCTTGGTTGATTGAATTACATGAAGTGACCTTTTTAAAAGGAAAGATAGATGAGTAATACATATATATATATATATATATATATATATATACATACATATATATATTGAGACTTTGTGTATCTGAGAATAATTTTATGTTGTATTTACATGTAAGAGACAAATGGGCTTTTCCCCTTAGAACTTCGTAGATCTTTCTTGATTATTTTTGGCAATTAATGTTACAGAAGAGAAATCTGAGGCTGACTCAATTTTTTTTTTCCATAGGTAATCTATTATTTTCTATTTAAATATTTGAAGGATGTTTTCTTTATTCACGTACTTTTGAAAAATTGGAAAAATTAATCTAGGTGAAAGGTCCCTTTTCATTGATTTTTTTTCTGGTTCATGATGAATCCTTTCAAATGGAATACAGCATTTCTGTATTTCTTCAGCCTAAGATGGTTTCCATTTATCTTTTACTGTTGCTTTTGTTTTAATTATTCCAGTACTTTCTTCAGAAACACTATCCCCATCTTTACTTTTCATTCTTTATTTTTCCTCTTCCAGTTTCTCTTTTATGTTAACTCTCCTTGTTTTCATCTCCGTCCCACTGCATTCTGAGAAAGCATCTCAAGTTAATTCTGTGATTCACTGACTTTTAAAATTTTATTACTCCTGCACTTTATCACTGTCACTGTGAATGTATTATTGTTTTTGCTTTCCTTATCTTACTCGTCTTTCTCTTCATATCGTTACGCTGTCTTTGTTGCATATTGTCTTTCTAATAAAGGCCTTGTCTTGCATCCTTTTGAGTTTCATCTTTTCTTTTCTTCTATATCTCTAGGCAAAATATTTCAGACACACATTCTGTCTCTCAGTCTTCAAGATGCTATCCCCTCTCTCTTGTCTGGCTGCATTTTCCCATAGACCCTGTCATAATTTATTGTCTTTCCTGTTTGAATGAGGCAAGGTCTTAGACTCAGAGTTTGCCAAATGACAGTGTTAGTCGATTTACCTGCCCTTGGCCCTTTTCTCGGTCCATCTGGCAGATGGGTAACCCTCCTCGTTTCTTCAGAGATGAGGCATGCTGAAGGGCACAACTCTAGCGCAAATCCCCGTATCTAGTGGGCAACTCAACTCCAGAGATTCTTTCACTTCACGGCCTGGTTCATTGGTATTTTTAAAACAATGGAGTGCATAAAGAAAACTACATTTCCCAGAATGCTCCACATGGGGGTTTCTCTTGTTTCTGCTCTCCCCTCCCACAAAGCACCACATTACCTGTGGAGACTACACTTCCCAGGATGCAACGCTCTACAGGTACCTCTTCTGGATTATTTTGAGGGATATGTAGAAAGTTGTTTTTGAAGGGGATCTAGAAAGCCACTGTTTCTGAAGGGAATATAGAAAGTCGTAGGAATGCTGCACTGTGCCTCTGTGTAGGAGCAGCATCAACAATTTTCTGGTTGATACACACCCTTGATTTCTGGATGTAGGGCGTGGGGGCAGGGAGGTACAAATGGTAGTATGGTCCTATACCTTTTCCAGCATCTCCTCCTTTCTAATCTCCAAAGTCTCTCGTTTCATGGAGGTGGATCCTGCGTATGGCGCAAAGTGAGATTTGGGCGTCTAGTTTAGTTTAATACACAGTGAAGCTTCTTTCTGGATTCTGGAGTGACATTGAGCTCCACGTTGGTTTTTGCTGTCGGGAATTTTCCCAGTGCCATTATAGTCTTATACTGGGGTAGGAGAGGCTGCACCGGGTGGGTGATAACCCGCTCAATAATGTTTTTCACTGAATGCTTGACTTACTTTTTCTAAATTAGGATTTCTCAAGCAGCTCCTTGTTTATCACTTGATCACTCCTCCTTCCAAAGGCAATGATGAGATGCACCATGATTTCAGCTCTCCTTTTAATGGGCTTCTCCCCAGGCTTGCCTCTAACACGGCCACCCCTTTCTCTCCTCTCTGGACAATTCAAACCACATCTGAATGGAACATTTCAATGTTATAGAGTGATTTCCTCAAGTCTGCAGTCCTTTCTGAGGAAGCATAAAAGAAACTTTTGACAGTAAGTAAGAAAGTCAAGTCCTTTCCCTGTGTAGTTTGGCTTGACAGAGAGATTACAAGGCTATTGTTGGTCCCATGGGCAACTCAAACTAAGAATTTTTTGTTTGTCCTGTTGAAGTTTTGAAGGACTCTGTGAATCAGAAAGGTCAGTTGTGCATTGAGGCCTTGCTATTTATTTTAGAATTTAATTACACAGTGTAGTGACGTCTTGGCCCAAGAGATCTGGGTGGGTACAGCCAATTTTGAACAAAGTGGGAAATCAGTGAAGGAGAAAAAAATGACATGAAAGCTGAATTTAAGCTGTAGCCTCTACTTCGTCGCTTTAGAGCACTTACCGGGAAATAATTTTCTTATCGGAGAATTAATGGCAGGAGATATTAACATGCGAACGCCAAAAGAGGGGTTCCATCGAGGCTTCGTATTTATGGAAACACATTATTAATGAGGAATTTGAAGTTATTCACAGATGTGTATACACGGCACCACTTTACTGAAATGCCTGAATGGTGACGTGATGTTTACTTCGAAGTTGACAATATAGGTCTCATTGGCGGATATGCTCTCTGTTTTCACTTCACCCTCAGGTCTTCATTTTGTGGTTATGAGAGAAACAATGAAGGATTCCGTTGGAGTCTAACCCCAGCTCACGTCATCTCTCTGGGCCTTCTTTCATCACCTGTAGAAAAAGGATGTCTCGAAGGCTCCCTCCAGCCGACACTGTCTGATTCCTTGTTAAATGCACTTTGCCCACAGAAGGTGGCTTTTTTATGAGGTGGAAAGGTTTGCTGTTGTGTGGTCAGTCCACATTAAGCAGCCTCCGAGCAGCAGGAATCTAGAATTATTGTTGTGTTTGTTCTCTAGGGCATCCTAATGAGCTACGGCAAATTGGAGCTGTTGAATCTTTCAGGCAAGTCGTGTTCCTCCAGTGATGTTCTGAGATAGCAAATTACAGAAATGAAGATGTGTTTTCATGGACTCTATGCTATAAAATATTTATGCCCTGCCTTTGGTTATATGAAGTATTTTGCAGTGTAGGTCATCTTCTCAGCAAAATGTTCCAAGATGAGAACAGCTCCTTGAGATCCCTATGGATCCTCAGGGTGGGTGCATAATATGGCCCTACAGAACGAGACACTGTCAGGGCTAATGCCTGAATATAAATGGATCATGCATTACTTAACCCTAAAAGAAGATTTGGCGTCAATAGAATTTCCAAGGTGTATAATTAACTCTTTTATATTAATGAGAAATGCAACCTCCAAAGATGTTAGCTGTCTCAGGGTATAGTCTACTGAAATTTAACTCTTTCCTTCCTCCATGTCGGGGAATGTTCCACCGTCAAATCTGTCTGGGTGCACAGAGGAAGGAGTGATTAGACTTGCCACTCCCTTTATCTTGTCCCCCTGCTCCTTCCTCAATGTACTTCTTCTAGGACAGTTTAATGTCATAACTATCTCTTGGGTCTCTACGCTCTGCTTGCCAATGTTCCGGTCACACTGTGGGAAGTCTGCAGAAATACATAACATAATCTCCACCCATAAAAGACTGATCATTTAGTTGGTGGGTTAAGACATATCCTAAAGAAAGAAACAGGCTACAACAGCATACAGTCAGATATAATGTGTTGTGTGCAATATTGTTGGATTCTAATTTATATGTTGTCAATAGCGAGTACAATCATGATTACAAAAAGTAAGGATTAATGCCAGTTGAGGTTATTAAGGACAGCTTTTTGAGCAGGTGGTATTTTAGCTGGCCTGTGAAAGATGGCGAGGTTTTGCACAAGTAGGAAAAGGGAAGAACTTGTCTGGCTCCCTGGTGAGGAGAATTAATGGCAGCTACAAGTAGACATGAGGTCCTTGACAGCCGTTCCAGCCAGGATAGACTAGGTTTTGCTGCAGTAACATACAAGCCCAAATCTTAGTGGCTTAAATTAGCCAAAGCTTACTTTTCACTAGAGTTACAAGTTCATGGCAGATTGGCTGAGGACGCTGTTCTACATTGTCCTTTTGCACGGATGGAGGCCGACAGAGCCACCACCACCTGGAATGTCTCTGATCACCTTGGTGGGGAGAGGGGAGGGAAAATCACACACTGGCTCTTACAGGCTTATGACTGGAAGTGACACATGTCTCTTCCTATATTTCGTTGGCCAAAGCACATCAGACGTGCGTGCTTAACTTCAAGGAGAAGTGCATTTGTCCCACGTGCCTGGAAGGAAGAGAACAGGAGAAGTCAGTGAGTAGTTCTAAGAACACCAACCGCCTGTTGAGGGTGAGAGAGGCTGTGTGAAGTAGTGGACGGCACAAGGACATTGCAGACAGATGCACCTACATTTGAAAGCTCTGTCCCCTACCAGCCGAGTGACCGTTGGTGAGAGACTTTGTCTGTAGAATGAGATTTATTATGCTGAGCTAGCAAGGTTGTTATAAAGACTACATGTGTGGGTAAATATTGATTTATTTAGTTATTGCCTCCTTCTCCTGACGGCTTTCTGTTTTTCGTTCTATGCACACATGATATCTACTGTACCTCTTGCTCTTGGGTCCTAAGAAATTATACCTATAACCTTGCAATAAATTTCTCTTTGCTTTGTTTCCTTGCTTCGGCTAGCCCAAGTAGATTTCAGCCAAGCCTCTGCTGGTTCGTAGGATGCCTTTGCAAAGTAGAAAAAAGCATCCACTCTTAAGTGGGGCTGCATGGGTTCATGGACCTACAACCACTTTGTGTAAATAAAGAAAAAGGTCCCTTTGTTTTGATAACCCTATGGCAGGATGTATGGTTTGGTAGCAGAGCATGGGCCAGATTTCAGCCCCACTTCCGTCTGGTGGGTGTCCTTGTGCAGTGAACAACCTGTACAACTATATATGGTGACCCTGGCTTTAGCTCCTTTTAACAGATTCCTGAGAAAGACAATAGTGCATTTATTGTCCATCTTCCCTTTGCAAGAGACAAGACAACTTTTAAATGGTGTGTCATCTATTCTTGGGAAAGTACGCTACACATAGATTCCCAATATATGAATTCCCAAGAAAATAACTAAGAAGCATTATGCTTTCACACACTTGGAATATCCTCCCTTATCTGCCATGTTTCGAATCAATAGTATAGTTATTTATAAGCAATTCCCAGTGATCTTAATGAGTTTAATGAATAAAGAATGAGCATAATAAGTGAGCTTAACTTCACCAACAAATAATTTCTTATACAAAAGAAGTTTGATATTAAACTACCACCAAATATAATATAATTAAATCACATTAATTCTCTTAGGTATAATGCAATTGTCTGCGCCGTGCATAGATAAGAAGCTGAAAGGAAATTTCGAGTATGCCTTTGAGAAGAATTTGTGTAACTTTAAAAATAATGCAGAGGAAAAACAGGGCCAGTATTGAGAGGCTTTCTAAGATAGAGACGTTCTTTTCCTTTATATTACCTGCTGGACCAGTGTTGAATTTAACGGTCATGAGTCATAGGATGAGATTAGAGAGGTGAAGTTGGGAAAATATTGACCTCGGCTTTCTCCTTCTTCTGGGGCAGGAGGAGAGGGAAGGGAAATCACGCTCTTTGTGTGGACACAAGGTCTATAGGCTAAGTGGTGGCCCCTTCTCTTTTATGCACCAACACTGTGAAAGTCTGGAAGAGAGGGTGGTAGACTGAATCCGAGCCTCCCAAGATGTCTACATCTTAAGCCTGAGAACCTACGCGTATGTTACTTTACATGGCAAGAAACTTTGCAGATGTGAGTAAGTTATGGATTTTGAGATAGAGAGATTATCCCGGAATATCCAGTGGGCCCAATGGAATCAAAAGTCTTTATAAGAGGGAGGCAGGAGGGTCAGAGTCGGAGCAGGATATGTGACAAAAGAAGCAGAAATTGAGTGATGTGGCCTCAAATGACAGCAGCCTCTGGAAGCTGGAAGAATCAAGGAAAGAATTTCTCCCTGGATCCTCCAGAAGGAACCGTACCTGCTGACACCTTGATTTTAATGCAGTAAGACTCTCATTCGACTTCTGACGGCTGGGACTGTAAGAGGATGAATTTGTGCTGTTCTAAGCCACTAGGTCGGTGGTAATTGTTACAGCAGCAATAGGAAACTTACAGGAACAAGGATGGGGGCTTCTGGAGCATTCAGCTGGGGAGGGTGAGTGTGCAGGCACAGTGTCCTTGGGTCAGTTCACAAACACCTGAGTCAGGGAACTATGGCCTGTGGGTGGCATTCAGCCTGCCACCTGTTTTTTACAGCCCATGAGCTCAGAATGGTTTTTACATTTCTTAAAGATTGAAAAAAATTAAAGGAAGAATAATATTTTGTGGCATGTGAAAATGATATTAAATTCAAAATTTAGTGTCTATAAACAAAGTCTTATTGGAACACAGGCACGCTCACTGATGTACGTATTGGCTACGGCCGCTTTCACTCTGCAATGCAGATTTGAGTAATTGTGACAGAGACTGGATGGCCCATAATGCTTAAAGTATTTATTATCTGGCCTTTTACGGAAAAGGTTTGCTGATTCCTGTAGTAGAATCAGGACATCAGCTTTGAGCTTGAGGTCCTGATGTTTTCCTGTGGCTTCCGTGAGACTGAGTTACCCACACCCCACACTGCCCACCCCGTTCGTTTGATCAAATCTTACACGTCACTTAATACTCCTCTGACTCCAACTCCACCTTCTCTCTGAGGCCTGCCTGCCATGAAGAGCTTACCATGTTCCCTACACTGTGATAAATGTTGGAGATGCTAAGATGAGTACGATAAGATTTGTTCTCTCAAGGACTTCATACCCACACACCAAAACAAGAACAACAACAAACATATCAAAGGCATTCAGTCACTATTAACACGCCTAACAGTCATCTGAGGTCAATATTAGTAGATCAATTGTCCAGATGATAAAACTGAGGCTCAGAGATGCGAAAGAACTTACTCAGAATTAAACACTTCTGTTTAATGTCTAAGGCCAGTCTCTTTCTGTAGGATCACGTGGTGATCCCGGAGTCACGTGGTCCTCCCTCATTTCTCCCATAAACTGGAAGCTATTGTGGCTTCTGCCCTCAGCAAGCATACCTTGAAATCTCTACCTCTTTACAGAATTTAGAGTTTTCGGGCATCTAGTAGAGTTTAGGAAGGGCCCCTAGAGTTTTGTTATCAAAATCTCACAAGAGCCAGCAAATTGGGATGTTGAGAGGAAATATTAGATCAAAACTTGAAGCCAGCTCGAGGCGTGGGGGCTCCAAACCCCTTCTGGGTGAGGTAGTGAGCAAGGGGGCAGAGTCAGTCTAGCCAACGCGTCTTGAATCCGGTAAGGCAGAGGTGTGCCTGCGGTTTTGACTTTCTTCTTCTGTCTCCTTTGAGGTTAGCCGCTTGAGTGACCATCTGTGTACTTACTGGCGAGAGAACAGTAAACTATATATTGGTCAGTTTAATTCCATCTCCTGATCGAGGTGGTAACAGCAAATGCTTACCACCTTCCAGTGCCTAAGTATGGAGCCAGAGGTATTAGAAAGAACAAAGGACTAAGGGTCAGCTTAGGTACTGTGAAAGAAAGTCAGTTTTTTGACTTACTTTGACCCAGTGTTTTGCCTACTGTTCCTCATAGGGTGGTGGTAAGCAACTAATGAAAGCATGCATATGAAATATTTTGTAAATCAGAAAGTGTTATACTAATATAAGACTTGGTATTTGATTATACTAAATAGGGTGTGTTCTTATTTTCAACAAGCTTTAGTTTGTGCTTTCTGTGTTCTTAGCTCTGTGGCCAGTATGGATTCCTAGAGGGCTATGAAGAAGCATTGGCAGCTACTACAAATTCTCTCTTTTATATTAGTGTTTCTTTTTTGGTTGTATGGCAGAGAAATCATATTTTGGGTCGCTTTGACCTGACTTCATGGCTGCTGACTGTGGTTCATACATTTATGAAATGTAATCTAGTAAAGGGAGAAGCAGACATTTCTCTTCCTGGAAAGGCCTGTAGCTTTGCCACATGGCTCTGAGCAGTAGTGCTGGAATTTCCAAATTCCCATCGCTGAGGGGACAACTTATTTTTGGTGGAAGGAGGGGAACCAGGTGAAAGAAATCTTGATCAAGAATATGTAAGAAAGGAGACTAAAAAAGAATACACTTCTGGGGGTCTTTTACTCCCACCTTGCTAATTTGTGCCTGAGTGGAGTGTAAGGACATTATTTCAATAACCCAGCTTTGAATCCCAGCAAACAGGATTATCCACCCAAAGCACCAGCATCTGGCTTGACCAGGGAACTGAGGCATATAAAAATAGTTCTGGGGAAGTTTTAAAGAAGAAAACAGACGCAATTTTAAAATTGGGTTGGGATCTGTTTGGTCAATGATTGTTTATATGGGTGTGGTCAAATCAGACACGCTTGAAAGGTTTGCTTTTTATAATTCACCACAACTTATTACAAATGACAGGGTTGCACCAGTATGGGTATGGTGTGCTTTAAGAAAAACTAGTATTTATAACCCCACAAACTTCTAAACAGATAGACTAAGGTATGAGTACTTCCATTACAAAAGGATTCACTCAGGGAGATCTCTTCCAGGATATTTAAAATATGACTTGATTTACAAATACGGTTTGCCCACAAGTTTTCAGAAACACATCTGAGTAAAGTATGAACACACACATGGGTTTAGATTCTTCAGTAAAGTGGGTAGATGCCACATATGTCTCAGGATGAGTGTGGCTGCTACAGGATTGTCCTTATGGCAAATAGCCAGCTCATTTAACAATCAAGAACTCCTTATTGCTGGGAGAGAGGAAACTGCCATGGACTCTGAGCATCCCTGTGCTTTTTGCTGGATTTGCCAAGAATGCAAAGCTCTGACTGTTCTTTACCTGGACCATTTCTCAGGGTTGTGTTTACTGGGAGCAGACTTGAGGGGTACAGTGATGTCTCTCTTTGGGATAAAGAACTGGTTTGCTTACTGCTTACTGGAAACCATGGTCCTTAACCTCAGGGTTCCTTATCTGTGTTTCAAACCCACTGGGTGCACAGTATCCATCTGGGCCCACCACATTACTCCACTGGGACTTGAGGACAAGGGGAACAAACACACATGCTGTAGCTCATGCTTCTTGCTGTGCCATGAGTAATAAAGCCCTTTGTCTCTGACCCAGAAGTCTCATGTCTTTTGCCAGTGCCATGAAACAGCAACCAGCCAGCTTATTCACTTGTATGTAGGGTAAAATCAAACCCCAGACCTTACAGTTATTTCAATTTGATTGTGCTGTTTCTAGATCTGTGGATTTGGGGTTATCTGGGCACTTTGTTGACTTGATGTAAAAAGCATCTACTACTTTATTTTCCCATCTTTTATTTGCTTAGGACTGTAGTTACTATTTTATTGTCATAGGTCTAAGCTGCAGCAGCCGGTGTTTGGCTTAGATTTTTGGTATCGTTGTTTTCTTTTATATTTAGTAAGGGAAAACCTTTGGTACTATTAAATTGACATCATATTCGCCAACTGCATCTCTCGATTATACACAGAAGGGAGAAACTAATGATTACTAAGGAAACTGCACATTGGGACTGAACTTGGATGTGGAGTTTATGAATGGATTGCATATATGGGATGTGTATTTTAAAGATATCTTTAAAACTCTCCATGTGTGGTTACATGTGCTGTGAGTATGGAGTACGTACGCTTCTAGGATGTATCTACCTGGACCACATGACGGATGGTGCCTTGTGTTCTGAGGGTTGGAATTCAGCCTCCAGGAATAGGTTTTTCTTTTGCTCCTTTGAGCAAGGGTCAAGTGTCTCATCTTTTAAATGGACCTCTCTTCTACCAGAACATTTGGGAAGCAAAAGACACTACCTTTGGGGGAGAATATATGTGTGGGCATCTGTATGGGTGAATTTGTAGATCTGATTTGTTGCATTACTTGTGAATGGACATGGCAAGGAACTGGCTTTGTTTTAAGTGAGTATATAGAAATTGTCCAAATGAATGTCGTTCCCTTCAAATTATCACTTGAGAATCTATATGCTATTCCCAAGTTATTGCCAAGAATTTAGCTCAGCCTTTCCTATAACTCCCTTTTTTGGGGGTGTATTCAGAGTCTGAAGTCCAGTGGTAATCCCCTTTTGTGCTTTTTTTTTCAATTGCCAAAAATCATTTAGAGCCAATTCTGATTAAAATGGGTGATCAAATGGGGTAAAAAAACCTAAGACATAAAACTGATTTTCTTGAATGTTTTGCAAATGGAACCCAAAGGCTATTGTCAAAAGAACTTCCAGAAATTCTTTAGGTGATGGCAGTCTCTCAGAAATAAGTGTATGGCTTTCCAAAGTGTCAGCAATGAAGGGTCTAATGAACGTGTCTGTGTTAGTCAGCTGGAGCTGCTGTGACAAAATACCACAGACTGGGGGGCTTAAACAATGGACGTTTATTTCTCACAGTTCTGGAGGCTGAGAAGTCCAAGATCAAGGTGCCGACTGAGTCGGTTCCTGGTGAGGGTTCTCTTCCTGGCTTGAAGATGGTTATCTTGCTGTGTCCTCGAATGGCAGAGAGAGAGGGGGCTCTGGTGTCTCTTCCTGAAAGGGTACTAATCCCATCACTGTGGCTTCTTTATTGTGACTCCATCTAAACCTAATGACCTCCCAAATGCCCTATCTCCTAATACCATTGCACTGGAAGTTAGGGCCTCAACATGTAAATTTTGGGGAGACGCAAACATTCAGTCCATAACAATGTTCATCCTAATACATTAACTTCATGGCTGAACCATCCTGACCTATCAGGACCAGCATGGGTCTGTCTGGGCTGGTGGATGACTATATGCTTCATGGCCAACGGCACAACCTAATTAGAATTAGTCCCAACCAGTTGATCTTTACTATTCAATTAATTGCTGCAAGCTCTGAAAAGCCAAGTCCTTTAATACCAGTGAGGTTATTTTAATGACTGGTGACTTGTTGGTCTCAAAATTCTGCTGTGTTTCTGGAGACATGGCTTTTTTTCCTACTTTCATGATTTCCTTCCCTCTTCCCCCCTTCCTTCCTCCCTCCTCCTTCCTTCTTTCTCTCTCCCCTACTCCTTTCCTTCCTTCTCCCCAAAGCCAAAGGTCCATAGTTGTATACTCTTGTTGTGAGCGCCTCTGCTTGTGCTATATGGGACGCCACCTCAACACGACGTGATGAGTGATGCCACATCCATGCCCAGGATCCTAACCCGTGAAACCCCGGGCTGCCGAAGTGGAGCACGTGACCTTAACCACTTGGCAACAGAGCCGGTCCCCCTACTTTCATGATTTTAGAGCAGATTCAGGGAACTTGGACATCATCTGGTCCAGTGTCTCCCAAATTGCAGTCATTTTGTGTCATGATTTTGCAATATATATGTGCCAGCCATGTTATTATTTACTTATTTTCTTGGAAATAATCGCTTGGGAAAATCATAAATTTATTTAAAAAGGAGACTGTATTACTACTATAAATGAAAACCCACTTGACATGAATACTGGATAACCATAAAGTAAACACAGAGAAAATAAAATAATGTTAAATTCTGACTAGATACTGATGCTCTGAACCTGGGTTCTAGTTTTTGTTTGCTAACGAGAGAGGTTAGCAAGTGCTGGCAAGATGTTAGAGACTTGTTAAGCCTGTGATGGATTATTGCACCTGAATTTGTTTATGCCTCCCTGTGTCTATACCTTTGGGTAGTCCCCTCCCACACTGGTTGTGGTCATGTGATTTGCTTTGGCCATTGGACAATAGCAAATGTCATGCCACCAGTGACTTGAAAAGCGCTTGCACACTGGGGCTTTCCCTCTCTTGCTGTTCTTGGAAGCTTTGACCAGCACATGAACAAGCCCAGTTTAGCCTGCTGGGTGACGAGAGTCACACGACCCAGTCACCCCATCACCGTGGCCAACAGCCGACTAATCACCAGACATGTGACCTGCTAACCCCAGTCGATCTCCTGGCTCCAACTGAATAGTGAACTCAGCCAAGTTCAACTGAGCTTGGCGCGGGTCAGCAGAACCCTAGACCCATAGACGTGGGAGCACTGATGAATGATTGCTGTCTTGTGCCACTAAAACATTTTGGGCTGGTTTGTTATTCAGCAAAAGTTCACTTAGACCCCAGACTCAGATTTGTGCCATGCAAAACAAAGTACAAAATTTTCCAGTACAATTTCTTCCGTGTTGAATTTGAGTACAACCACCTGGTCCACAACTAACGATACCCATCCCATACTTTGAGAAATTCTGATCCAGTCCAAGTTCCGTCTTTTAGATTTAACAACTGAAGGCCCAGAGAGGTGAAGGGACTTAACCCAGACTCCATAGTTAGCTAGTGACAAAGATGATACTAGACCTCAGGTCTCACGGGTATAGTTGATTTCCAGAGCATTTTGCTCCCTTCTTCACAATTGTTGTGTTTAATCATAAGAAAATGTTGAGTAGGGTTTTAGGGAGATGTGTCATCAGCGTGTTTTATCTGCATCCTCTCATGAAAGGAGCAGATGTGAATTGAAAAAAAATCATTACAATTTTTTTTTGGATTATCTTGGTTCTGGATTGAATTGTACCCCCTCTTCCCACAAAGATATATTAAACTTCTAACCCCAGTACCTGTGAATGTGACCTTATTTGGAAATAGGGTCTTTGCAGATGTAATCAAGTTAACATGAGGCCACAGTGGATTAGGGTGGGCCCTAAATCCAATGATTAGTGTCCTTATAGGAGAGAGAGATTTTGACCCAGAGACACACACAGAGCGAAGTTGGCAATATGAAGATGGAGGCGGAAATTAGAATTATGTTGCCACAAGCCAAGGAATGCCAAGGATTGCCAGCAACCTCCAGAAACCAGGAAGAGGCAAGAAAGGATTCTTCCTAAGAGCCTTCAAAGAGAATATGGCCCTGCCTTGATTTCTGATTTCTAGCCTTTGGAACTGTGAGAGGATAAGGGTGTCTTATTTTCAGCCATCCAGTTCTTGGGCCTTTGTTATAATAGACCTAAGAAATGAATGCATCTTGCTTGTTCACTTCTGTTTGGAATAATATTCTACCTATGTTACACCCCAAATGAGATGGGAAGTAGAGAAACTGATAGAATAGGAAGGCCAGGGGTTCAAAAGCATCCTCTTCCATCCCCTGAAAATAAGCCACCGAACAGAAACACCCGTGTGGCTAACTGAGCACGGAGTGTGTGCGGATGTTAGAAGGGCATCCTGGTCTGCGGTTTCTCTCCGTCCACAAAGGAGGCAATAGGGCCTCTGCATTCCCTTCGGGCTGCTCTGGCTCAGACCTGGTGCAGCAGAACAAGTCTATCAGGCAGGATCTTTTCCAGTGTTCATAAAAAGTGGAGAAATTCTGTCTTTGTGGGGAAGTTAGCATTCACCAAGGAATCCTCTGTAAGTTCATTTTATTTGGGACCTGACAAACATCTCTATGTTCTGTCAGTGAAACTGTCTTCTTGGAACAAAGACAGATACCCCGGAGCTGACATTCCCTCCATTCTTCCTCCTAGTGACATGGTGACCCTAATGCTGGTTTTCCTATGCGGGAGTAAGTGATGTCGGTGCCCAGCGAATTCTTGCCTTCTGCTCTCTCAGCAGGCAGAGCAGCACTTCCTCTTCTTGGCTGCATCAGTCATTATCCATTTACAGTCATCTGTATTTTGAAATCCTTATCCCGCTGCATCAAAGTATTAACGGGGGGTGCAGGGCAGCTGACCCAAGGCAGTCTGCTTGGCTTCTGAAAACCTCCTCCAGAAAATCCAGAAAAATCTGTCCCTATGGGGCCCCCAACTGGTCTGATTACCTTTTTCCAACAGATGCTAGGGTCAGATCCTTAGACTTTTATTTTTGTTGCTTTCATTTGGTTAATTTTATTAGTGGCTTAATCCGAACATGAAAGTCATCTGCTGTTAAAAACAAATGTCGTCTCAAAAAGGAACTCCCAAGGCCGCCTTTCCTTCTGATCCCTGTCAACAGCCGAGTCTGGAGGTTCAGATCTAACGTGCTGCTTTGCATTAATTGTCTCCGTATCTCTTTACTATTTGGGAAATGATGCTCAGAGTGAGGAAGAAAAAGAGGTCATGATTATCACTAGGGGTTGGATGAATTTGAAGGTGTCCCTCGGACTGGATCTGGATGGCACAACCAAGCCTCGTGCCAACCCTGAACATCTGGTTGGTGAGTTTGTCATTGACTTCCAGTTGACCAGGAATAACGTTTCACCCCTTCTTCCTCAAGTGTAATTTATTGGGGCCACCAATGTGCTCATCTACAAAGCCACATTTCCTCATTTCTTAGTTTCCCTGTAGCCAGTGGCCATGTGACACAGCTCTGGCCAATGGCATGTAAGTAGAAGTGTGCTGGGGATTGCTGTGAAAATTTTGCTTTCTTGATATAGGCATTGTTCCTCCCTCCTTCCGGCCCCATTCTCTTCTCTTCTGCCCGGAAAGCCTATGTAATGTCTTGAGCTGGAGCAGCCATCTTGTGACCATGTAAGAAAGACCAAGAAAATTGCAGACTTTGCCTTGATGCACTTAGCCACCAAACCAGTGCCAGGAACCTTCTACCTCTCGGCTTCTTCTGTCATGAGGAAAAGTAACCCCCCTTTTATGCACATCACTGTTAAGTGGGCTTTCTGTTATGTGCAGCCAAAATTGATCCCTGGGTGATCCAGTGGGGTTTCCAAGAGCCCATTGGGCTCCTGATGTCTGAGGTTGAAGAGTTACCTGGAGCTGGAAGGAAACATGAGCCAGGGCTGAGAGGGAAGCCCAGCAGAGCAGAGAGCCCCAGCGTTGCGCGTGCATGTCAGGCTGGGCATCTTCTCATATTCTCAGTTCACTCTGTGGCCTGGGGCTTCGCTCGTGTTCTGGATAACTTGTCAGAGGGATTCCCGGGTTTCCATGCCCTTTTGGGAAATTGCATTTAATGAATAACTGCTTTGTTCATTTCCTCACTAATTTCCCATTGCTTGAGAGAAAAAGGAAGCTCTGACTGAGATAATGATATCCTGGTGCCCATTAGGAGAGGACTGTGTACCTCTCAGTGAATTGGCCGAGAGGGAAGGATATATTTTTGTGAATTGAAAATGTCGTTTTGTATACAAGAAATTATTCTGAATAAGGACAAAAACTCTTACAAAAACCAGAAATGTGGCTGGACTGGATTGTTTCTTTTCCTGGCAGACTTCTAAAAAATTTGTTTCAGCATGTTCAAGTCATTATTTAGCACTGCAGTATAAGATTGAGAGTCTACTGGGCTCTTTTGAAGTAATTCTGCCTGGATGTGGGGGTCAGAGTTTCAGTGGGGGCCTAGGCATACTACCTCATGGTGGGGAGCTCTGTGCTTACCCCTGGCTTTGGGGGACCCCTGTGGAACACCCTCATGGCCTTGACCCACACTGAGAGTATGACAGCTGGTGGGGCGGGACTCCCGGGGTACGGAGGGACGAACTTCCTCATGGGGAGAGCAGAGCACAGTTCTCCAGATTCACTCTCAGCATTTCTTTGGTTTGGCCCAGAGACATCTTGTTTACTTTTTATTGGTCTGGCTATTCTCTTCACACAGACTGACACAAAATATACTTCCTTAGACTGCAAGTAGGAGGCAGGACAGTGTAATTTTCCAGAACCTGGTTTTTATTCATCTGGAAGATCTGGATTCTGTCCTAGCTTTGCCATTTATGTGCTAGCTGACCTCAGGTGAGTTACGTAGCCTTTCTGAGCCTTGATTTCCCCATCTATAAAGTTAATTATTCATGGTATCTACTATTGTTGGATAATAAACAACCACAAAATCTCAGTGACAGCCAACAATCAGCATTTATTTCTCACTCGCATATGCTGGTCAACTGGGGTGGTGCTTCTCCAGATTGCTGAAGAGTGAGCCCTGGACCCAGGTTGTGGTCTGCTCCATATGGGTTATTCTGGGGCCTAGGCTGGAGGACAGTGGCTACCAGGAGCATGTTCTTCTCCTGGTGGAGTTCCGAAGCTTCCAGGCGAGTGTGCAGGAACCTGCCATCCTCCTTTGGCTTGCGTCTCATGCCCTGTCACTTCTGCCATCATTCCATTGGCCAAAGCAAGTTACATGGCCAAGCCCCACATCTTTAGAGTGGGAAATAGGTTCCTGCTGTGGAGGGAGGTGGGAAGTGAATATTTACAAATAATGTTCTAATTACCATTCCCAGCTTAAACAGATGTTTTGAACACTTAATGAGATAATGATGAGAGGTGTTTAGCATGGAGCCGTGCATGCTAGGACCGCATTCAATGTTAGCTGCTCTTTCTGCTCCTGTCTTTGCTGCCATGTCTATTAATGCTGGACTTCTCTCCTCAGTGTGAAGAGATGGGCGCTCTGGAAAGGAATGCATCGAACAGACTGTGCACTGTTCAAGACGTTGCTGGCGAGAGAATCAAAGCTTCATCTCCTCTACGACACATGCAGTGTTCTCCCCTTTGACCTCAAACAGGCCTATGGAAGCTTCTGAAAACTTTGGGTTGTTGCAATGCTCAGCTACTCTTGTATGTCCTATTACATTTAAAGCATGGTCATGCCTGTTCTCATTTGACCCTCTTGATTACCTTGTGAAGTAAACTGGGAAGCCATTACCATTGTCATTTTATGGAGAAGGGAACAAGTTGGGTCGATCGTTTGTGACATCAGTCCCTTTGGTCTTCTAGTCTAGAGCTTGGATAGCAAAGAGTCATTTTAATGATAGGGGAATTAGTTGAAGTTTGTAGGAATTAACCATAAAGATTTGGAACTTGAGCATTTATTTCTTCATTCATTCATTCACTCATTGGCTCATTTAACATGCAGACTCACTAGGTCCAACTAAACCCCTCTTTGAGGTTGTATTGGAGCAGTTCAGGGACCCCAGAGGGGTCTCAGAGACATCTCCTGTTCCCTAGGACCACAAACTGACCTACTTGGAGATGCAGATAGCCCGTCACTCTAACAAGCATCCTGTGATGATGGGTCAGCAAGTTCCAATACCTCGAGTCAGGGGCCAGGCATCTGGGTTGCTGCACTGACACTGTGGCCAACTGGGAGCTTGGGAGGCTCTCTAACCACACCTCCTTCCTGCTCCCTTTCCATTTTCCTGTCTCTGAGATGGGACTTGCAATACATTGGTTAGAGGTGGTCTTGACTAATTAATTCCTTCTTCTCAAACCTTAGCTAACTCTCACAACAATTTAAACGTATGAGGTCAATAGAGACTATTTATTTCCATTTTACAGATGAAGAAACAGGCTCAGAGGGGGTAAATGGCTTATCCACTGTTCTGCAGGGACCCCAGCTGACCTCACCGATCCTTTCTAGTCTTTGGATTCCATAATAATTTCAGTTCACACTCACTCACTTTGTGTTGCAACTTGAGGTGCCCTGAGCTTGCCAATTCTTACCTGTCAGTGGTGTTGCGAGGAGGGGCGAACAAGGAATGAGAGTCTTCCTCTTTCCCTCCCAGGGGAGCCCTTCCCCCAACCCCCTGGATTTTGCAGGGGAAGGAAGGACCCATCTGTTGGAGCCCATCATGTCCTGGATGGACCTTGATTCAACACGGCATGGCCACTCTCTGCTGGTGGGTACCCTTGCCTCTCCGCCGGTCCTGACCTCTTGGCCTTCGGTCATCTTTGGCCTTGGCCTGCTGTGGACCTGAGGCCTCTGGGTTGCTTTGTTGGTCTCCCTCCTGTCCTCTCATTGAAGGTCTTGACTTCAGAGCTTCGAGACCTTTTGCCATTAATAAAGGCATCTGGGCTGTCTGGAGTGTGAACTCAATGCCAAAAGTCTACTAAGTGCTTTATAGCTGCCATTTGCTCGGAGTGAATTTAATCCCTGCTCCCGTGATGTACGGGGTGTTCTCGTCATTCTATAGACAAGAAAACTGTGAGGCTCAGAGGTTATTTATCTTTATGAGGATTACACAGCTGGTACATGAAGCTTACTTTTTCCATCACATAATTCTGTCTTGTCAATAATAGCCTCTGATAGGGGCTTTTTATACATTATTTGCAATCCTTATAACAACTCTGCCTTCTCATCCCCTTTATTTGCCAGGTGATGGAATAGGCCACAGAGAAGTTAAGTAACTTCCCTAGATCACACAGCTAATAAATCCTAGTTATAAGGCTCAAGCCTGGGGCTGTCAGACTCCCAAACTCCTCTTTTATTCCCTTTCTCACTGAGAAAGACCTCATGAACTTCCCTGTGATCTCACTGAGCCCCTCTCAGACACCTGTCTATGGTAGAAGGCTCATTAAAAGAATATAAAGAACGGAGGTGATGGGGAAAACATCCCTCATTTAAAAAGCTCGTGTGTGTTGTGTAGAGGGAGATGGTGGGGCGTGAAACCCCATCCCCAGTCTAGTGGTTGGTGGGCTGATTGTAAGACCCGCACACCCTCTTTCTGAGCATCTCCTGTTGGCACCTCCTCCTTCTCCAGCCTTTGACTTCCTCAGTCTGATTGACAGCCATCTAAGGACTGGCTCTCCTCTGGCTGGGCCCTACTGACCTATAATCCCCATCCTGCAAAACCATTTGAGGTCTGCCTTCGCGAGGCAAGCCAGGCACACCCAACGAGAGAATAGCACCAGCACAGGCAGCTCCCACCACCAGGAGTGAACCAGGGTGTTGCCTGGACCCCAGCCCAAGCCTAGAATGTGCAGCCAAAGGAGATCACTAGGAAAGCGTATTAGCTCATTGTAACCTTTAGCACCATTTGTGTTTTCTCTCCCGCCTTGGAAAAACCTGCCTGTTTTTCCTGTCTACTCCCTAGCTCCCCTATGTAAACCCAGATGCTCACTGCCAAAGCGGATCAGAGCAGGGCACACCCGGCTCACCCTGGGCTGGGAGAATTGCTAGACTTTGAGCATCTTCTAATCTGATTACATTTCCAGTCCAAACCATCCTCATTTCTCACCTCCTAATTGATTTCCCTGCTTCCGCCCCTACAATTTATTCTTTACTCAGCAGTCACCCGGATCCTTCTAAATTGGGAGTCTGATCATGTCACTCCTCTGCTGCAGGTCCCCCAGTGGATTCTCACCGTCCTCAGAGAAAAGCCAACGTCCTTACAGTGGCCTCTAACGATGGAGGGCAGGGGCTGGTCCCCTTTTTCTGGAAAGGGCCAGATGGTAAACGTTTTGGCTCTGTGGGCCGTTGGTCTCTGTGGGCAGCTACTGGCCTCTGCTGCAGCATGAAAGCAGCCACAGACGGGATGTAACTGAATGGGCGTGGCTGGGTCTCAACAAAACTTTATTTACAAAAACAGGCAAGAGATTGCATTTGGCCCATGGTGGCAGCTTGCTGACCTCTGCTCCAGGTGGTTTGTCACTGGTCCCTCTGGGCCCTTATTACCTCCTGCTCTTACCCCCTGCTTCAGCCCCACTGATCTCTGCAATCACTCCAAGCCCTTGCTTGGACCCTTGCATTAGCCGTTCTATCCAGAACATTCTTCCCCTATTTATGTGAATGGTTCATTTTCTCGCTTCCTTCAGGTTTCTGCTTAGATTTCATGACCAGAGAGCCCTTCTTGACCACTCGCTCCGAAATAGCAAGACTTCTCATTTTCTTAGACCCCCCCCACCCTCTTTACTCTGCTTTATTTCCCTCAATAGCCCTTGCTACCACCTGACATATTTATTTATTAAATGAATAAATGATTTCTTCAGCAAATGTGACTGAGTGCCTCCTTAATGCCAGGCAACACTCTGGGTCCTGGATGTCCATAAAGAACAAAACAGACAAAGGCTTTGCTGTCATTGGACTTAAAGCCTAGCTGGGGAAGACTGACAATAAAAGTAGGAAAAATAAATATAAATGTGGCAGGTGGAGATAAGTCTCTATGGAGGAAATTAGGCTGGGCAAGGGGCAGGTTGTGGGGGACTCACCTCTTTGTTTCTCTCTCAGTATTTGTCTTCTGCCTGGCATCATTGCTGAGCTTTCCCGAGTCACAGCAATCGTGACATTAACTCCCTTGGCTCGGCTTAGAGCTTCATGTTACAGAGCTGGTGTGGCTGACAAAATCCCAGTGCCAATAGGGGGCGCCACAGACTGTGCAGAACTGACTGCGCAGAGGCGTGATCAAGACGGCGGCAGCCAAGCTTCTGCACAGGATGGAAGGGAGGTAAAGGCTGCAGCGGAGGCATGGGGAAGTCAGAAGTTGCGGGATGTAACAGGATCTGAACACAACTGCCTGCACCACAAGTGTTTTTCATGGAGCGCTGCCTAAACTACGAAGCATCACGGAACAATGCACTTCTAAGTCGGATGCTTAATAAATCAGCCAGGCGTGCATTATTATGCCGCGAAGGAGCCCTTGTTGCCTCTTAATGCTCAATTATACAGCGCAGAATCTGGGTCGGGCTTTCTATCATCTCGGACGTGTGGTGGGAAGGGCCCAGCTCTAATCGCTCCACGTGGGAATGGATTCATCTGTGTCTTGGAGGAGTAACTCACTCTGATTGACATTTAGACGGAAGGGGTCTTACCTAGAATCACAGGCTCAGAGAACTCTAGACCTTGACAGAGACCTTAGAAGTAGTCCTGGTCCAATCTGCTCATGCTACAGGTGGGAAAATTGAGGCTCAGAGAGAGGAAGTTACTTGCCCAAGGTCATAAAGTAAGTGGCAACTGGGCCGTCGAGTCAGGTCACTGATTCTGAATCCAGCAGTTGCTTTCCAGCCACCACTGCCTTTCCTGTGTCTACAGCAGATGCCACGGACAGGGACGTCCTCCTGCCATCTGACTCTGAAGCTAAAGACCCTCTGGAAGAAGCTGTGCCTTGTTTGGTTGAATAAAAATGGACAACGGGTTAAAAGAACAGCAAACTTCCATATGTTATGGATCCCTAGGGACTCAGTGAACTCATGCTCCCAGATTAAAGGGAAGGGGAAAACCATGCCCTCTTGCTGAACGATGCTGCCTGCTGGGTCCCCAGCACCCCAGCGGTCTCCGGAATGGAGATCGTCATGCATGACAGCTGGAGAGCATTATCGCTTGAAGGTTTGCGTTCTGGCTTTTATATCTGATTTACATAGATCTGCATACTCTATGCTCTGGGTAGTTGTTTTCTGTTTCAGTCCATCTTTGTACCCTCTCTTCTCTAAGATCAGTGATATTTTGGCTTCTTCAGCTCTGTTGGGTGACACGGGCACTTGGGTAGAGTTTTGATCTGGAGAAACATTTGGAAATTCCACCTTGAGGGAGAGGCTCTGGACGGAGAGTGGCTGCTAAGTCGGTGATATGTTGGCGTCCTGTGGTCATCAGTTCCCTTCAGGTCCCATGGTCGAGATCTGCTTATTGCAGTCTGTGTCTGTTTCCTGTATCCAGGGCCATCTGTATGTGTAAATGCCCAGAGGGTAGCCCCTGTGATCAGAGAGGCTCTCCATGTGTCAGGGGCAAAGTGGCACCTTCAAGATGCCATGGAGAGAGACCACTCTTTTGGGCACCTAGATCAGTCCTAGAGGTGAAATAGTCTAGGGGAGAAATGCAAATTAAACCACAGTGAGGTACTACTGCCCGCCCACTAGGATGGCTAAACTTAAAAAGACTGATAATACCAAGAGTTGACAAGGATGTGGGTCAAGTAGAACTCTCATATGAAGCTGATAGAAGTGTGAACTGGTACGTTTCCTTTAGAAAGTCACTTGACAAACTTTGTGGAGGTGAACATATGCCTCTCCTGTGACCCAGCTATTCCACTCCCAGGCTTTTCACCAAGGGAGGTGAGTGCATGTGTCCACCAAAACATGTGTACAAGAATGTCCATAGCAGCTCCATTCCAACAGCAAAATATTGGAAACTACTCAAATGGAGAAGGTAAATTGGATATGCTCGTACTGTGGAGTAGTGCATGGCAACCAAAAGAATGGACTACTTGTACACAGCAGTGTGGATGAATCTCACAAAAGTAATGTGCACCCAAAGAAAACAGACACCGAAGAATCTATACTGTGGGATTCTATTTATGTGAAGTTCAGGAACAGCACAGCTAGCATATGGTGACAGCAGTCAGAATCGTGGTTACTTCTGGGGAAGGGAGATGACTAGGAAGGGGCATCGGGGAGGTTTCTGGGCTGATGGGAATGTTACATATGCAAAATTCAGTCATTCACTTAAGGTTTCTGCACTTTACTGTGTGTCTCTTCTACTTCAGTAAAACTGAAGGAGGGGGCCAGCCCAGAGGGGAAGCAGTTAAGTTCACACGTTCCTCTTTGGCGGCCCAGGGTTTGCTGGTTTGGATCCCAGGTGCCAACATGGCACCACTTGGCAAGCCGTGCTGTGGTAGACGTCCCACATATAAAGTAGAAGAAGATGGGCACGGATGTTAGCTCAGGGCCAGTCTTCCTCTGCAAAAAAGAGGAGGATTGGCAGCAGATGTTAGCTCAGGGCTAATCTTCCTCAAAAAAACCCCCAAAAAAACCACTGAAGGGGGGAAGAAAAGGACTCCAGTGAGAAGGCCTCCAGGGCTGTTCTTCTGGTGATGTCCCATGACTCTGACGTCCTGGACTTGACCTCTGTTTCCAGATCCCTGATACCACTTGGCTTTGTGGACTGTGCTCTTCAGCGTTTCCTGGTATCAGTCTTGGTACCTGCCTACAGGCTTGCTGAGCACACGCGCCCTCCACCTGCATTTGTTTGACCTATGCGCACCTTCAGGTTTGCCCAGTGCCAAGTTGAGCTGATGGTGTCAGAGTTTGCCTGCACCAAAAGAGCTCTCTCATGGCTGGTCTTCCTCACCCTCTCAGCCCACATCAGAAGTCAGGATGAGATGGGCCTAGAAGCTCCCCACACCACATCCTCCATCAGCTGCCCACTGCTGCCACAATTTCCAAGGGGCATCTGGTCATGTGTATTCTGTTCCTAGCTAGATAATAAACCCTGGGTAGTCTCAGTGAGCAGGACTGCATAGACCCATCCGGACTCCTTTGGGCTTAGCTAGAGGCCAGCTGAAGGCCTAGAATAAAAACAGACCCCCTCTCCTTGGGCCCTCCCTCTAGGACAGAGATGGCAAATACTTCACGCATGGGCCAACCCATCCTCCCCTGGCTCCTTCCTAGGCCATGGCAGACATTAATAATCGATTATCGCACTTTTCTAATAAGCCTGGATGGAGAAGCGCTCCAAGGAAACACAAGAGACAAAGTGTGTGCTCAAGTCTCTGGAGAAGAGCTGCCTTCTTATGGCCTAGGCAGGGCAGTGGCTCCTCTGCAACAGAAACTAACCCAAGGCCTGTCCTACCACACCAGCCGCAAAAGGGATAACAGAGATGGAAGTTCTGGGTCTGGTTCTTAGAAGCAGATGCTGAGAGAGGGATTTGCCTGCAAGAGACTTGCTGAGGTAGTGCTCCCACGTCACAGAAGGGGATGAAGGCAAGCAAGGTGCCATCTCAGGCAGAAGGCCCCCGGAGGTGGCTTCACTCTGCTTGGCAGGGGCATTCTGGAGCGTAAGTTACTCTAGGCATTGTCAAGGGAGCTGGCTTTGCATCCCTTCGCTCCTGTCCACCGTTGGTCAAAGGCCTCCCCCTCACCCAGAGGTGAACTCCCAGGCACTCCTGGCTCTCTGTGTGTGGGGAGTGCTCCGGGGGCCCGAGGGCAGCCCTTCAAAGCTGAACCTCAGGTGTGGGCATGGGAAGTAAAGGCGCACCTGAACCAGGGCGCACAGCAAGACACAACACCCTGCTCTGCTAAAGTGATCAGAAAGAAAACCACCGAGAAAGGCTTTGTGCCCAGCAGTGTGCTCTTTAATCCTTCCCCACTCTGGGGAGAAGGGAGCTGGGAGGAAGGTCATTGAGCGCCTCATGGTCAATGCCAACCTGACCCCGGCCATAGTTGTCCCTAATAGCAGGACAAGGGAGGAAGGGGCTGCTCTAGATGCAACCATTTACAGAGGCACAACGGGGTCTCCCCGGGAGAGGCTGCCAGCCCCTAACCCTCATGCAAAATCCATTTGAATCCCGACCACTTCTGTTTTCATAGCACCGCCCAGTGTCGGAGCGTTTTCACGGGCATGGCTGTGTTTTCATACCCCGAGAAGTGGGCAGGGACCTTTATTTCCATCAGTCACGTAATATAAAGCGTTGATGCTCTTCCCAGTACACTCGTGTGCTGCTTCTCCCATTAGTTTGTATTTTTGTCTAGAGCTGGCCCCAGTTGTGCACATCCACAGCTGAGCCAGGGGGAAGGGATTCTGTGTTAATTCTCCACCTTCAGACACTCCTCTCCTTACTCTAAGTGATAGAATGATTTTTTTTCTTTTGTGCCAAAAGATCAGGACTCTGGACACCTGGCCCATTTGCAGGCTCAGCCCACCTGCCAGCTGTTAAAATTCTTTATCCTCTCCGGGCCTCAGTTTCCTTGTTTGTGGTGTAAAGAGGTTGGCCTAGATTACAACTCCAGCCCTTGTTCTAACATTACGTGCACACGTGGCTCCAGGTTATGGGAATTGTGTTCCTTTGTTCCTTAGGAACAAAGAGCAGGACTCAGATTTGAGATGTTGCTACTCTGTTTTGGCTCCAATAACTTAATTTTTGGGTAACATTTTTCTTTAAGTGGAGGGAGCTGGCTGATGTAAGGAGATCTGTTTTTTTCTCTTCTTTCTTTCTTTCTTTTAAACATTAAAGCCCCTGTCTTCAGGGAAGAAGAGGCTGTTGGATGTGTTTTGAATGTTTCAAATCAAAGCTTGCCAAGGGCTGGAGAGCTATAGGTTTCAATAAGCACCTTCTTTCAGTAATTTTAAGAACGTCACTTATGAGGGTAATGAAATCTTTAGAAACCCTTGGAGACATACCAGGAAAAAATAGGATTCATCAGTGGAATTTCCCTCATCTCGCTCCCTACTCCATTTGTCCATTAGGAGGTTCTCCTCTGCGGAGTCTGAAGTTATCTGCACCCTAATTGGATATTGGGGAACTTGAGAACATCGGAAGCTTGCGACCCCACTCCAGCTCTCTAACAGGCCTCCAGGCCCGCTGTTGACCTCCCTGGCCTGCGTTGTCTTCATGTGTTGATATGTTACCACCGGAAGCCCAGGCCACGCATAGCAAATGCGTATTCTTTTGCATCCTGCTTCTCACAGTGTTGTTTTAACATAAACGAAGGTGCAAATACACTATTTGTAGACTTCTTTTAGCTGTGGAATCTGCACCCTACCTGGGGTGTGTGGGCCTCAGCTGGGTGTTAAGTGCCCTCGGGTCTGTGTCTGTGTGTGTGTGCAGGCCCTGACAGAGAGAACGTGTCCTGCTCCAAGTGGGGAGAGAAATGGGTAGAGCTGACTTCCCCCCTTTTATGAGTTTTCTTGACATTTTGCCAAAACTCCTCCCTAGCCATTTAAAGATTAAGAAAAGAAATGCATTTTTGAGAACTTAATTTGATGTAATTTCAGGCAAAAAAAAAAGCATACATTTAGAAAAGGCAATGTAAAATCCTAAAAGACCCAGTTGAAAGGACGAGTTGATGTTTAATTAAAAGCAGTGGGCAGAGATGGATTCGGTACATTACTGAGGATCAAGTCACCTGGAAAGAAAGAAAAATTATGGGATGGGTATAATATAAACAAAAAGCAGAGTTCAAATGAGGACTTTAAGAAATTAGAATCAAAAGGAACTCTTCAAAAAGAGTGTCCATCTTGGGTATTAACCTCCAACATTGAAATGAAAACAATTTTGAAAAGCTTTAAAAAAAAAAGGCAATCCACATTTGGGCGTGCCTCAGATCTCTTGGCCTCCAGCTTTCCGTGGGAAGCTATGGTTTCCCATCCTTTGCTTGCTGGGTCTAGCGTTTATTCTCTGCAATATGCATCTGGGATTTCTTACCAGCTAGGCAAAACCAGGCTGACTTAATAGAAGAGGATATTTGGGGCTCTTGGATGTGAGGCCCTCACGGTATGTGACTCCAGTGTGATGGAGAAACCAGAGCAGAAACCGAGAGACTGAGGTTGTTGGTCCTGTTTCTGTTTTGGGGGAAATTACTTTCTTTTGCGGAGACTTAATTCTCTTGCTATAAAATGAGACCCTTTTCAACGCTGTCCAAAAGGACTTTCTGTAATGATGGAAATGTTCTCTATCTGCATCATCCAACAACATAGCTGCTAGCCACGTGTGCTTTTGTGTGTCAGAAAAGGTGCTGGTGTGGCTGAGGAATACACATTTTAATTTTATTTAATTTCAATTAATTTGAATTGCCGCCCATAGGTATTGGCTAACGTATTGGGCAGAGCCACATTAGATGGTCCCTGAAATCCCTTCCAGTTGTAAAATTCTACGATTCCACACTCTGGTGCTCCAGCTTGCATTGCTAATCAATCGCAAACATTCATCACACCATTATTTGGGGCCTTGCCTGATTCAGGCGCACTTTTAATTCCCAGGGAAGCAAAGATGAGTAAGGCAGAGTCCACGTTCCTTTAAGAGCTCACAGGCTCATGGGAAAGAATCATAAACTTTTAGAAACTGTAGACTGTTAAGGCTTGGGACGCCTGGGAAAATGAAAAGTACAAGCAGCCTTCGTCAATATTCGTTATGCGTGGGTCTTTAACATTTGCTGAGCAAAGAGGCAACTCAGGCAGTTTGCTGCATCTGAGTCTGGCCCACTTTTCTCCCTAACCTTAGAAGCTAAAAGTAACCTGGACATTTTCCAGCTGCTGAGTCAAAAGTTGGTTATTTTTAGCTTTGGGACCTTGAAACCTAGTTAGGGTAAATGACCTAAAAGAATGGGACTGAGAAATTCATTGTTTCATTCAGCAATTAAGTGCTGTGTGTATTTTGAGGGTCAGACACTGGGCGAGGCATGGGGGTATGGCCACACAGGAGACAGACATGTGCCTTCCTCCTGGGTAGCTGGCCCGGCGTTCCAGGGGAGGAGGCGGACATCCCGTGAGCAAACAGACATGATGATTTTAGATAGTGTTAAGAAGAAAAGACAAGGTTGGCAACTAATAAAAATGGTAATAATTAAAAAAGTCATTTGGGACAGCCCAAGTAAATCTGCTGGTGTCTAGCCCGCAGTCTCTGGGTAGCTGTTGGGTGGTTGCGGTCTTGGATTACAAAAAATGAGTTCCAGGCCTGGCTGTACTGCTCACTTTGGTGTGACCTTGGGGAAGCACAGCTTGTTCTGGGCATGGAATAATATAATGTGTGTGAAAGGGCTAAGTAGTCAGCTCAGCACTCTACCACAGGAAGGTTCCATTGTTGTTGCTTAGGCTGCAAAATCTCCTTGAAGATGGTGATTGACTAGTTGAAGACTCCTGGTTCAGCACACGGTGGGGGGGAGACCCCGGAGAGGGACTGAGAACATCTCGAGGCACATCTGAGGGATGCTGCAAGTCAGGTGTCCTCACCCAGTGTTCTCCAGAGCCCTTGGCTTCCGGTGAGAGGCCTCTGCTGCTGGCTAGGCTAAGAGCCCAGCGCAGTGGGTCCGACCCTTAGCTAGAACTACCTGATCTGAACTATTCTATGTGCTGGATGGATGTGTAAAGTGTTATTAGCAGTATCTTTTTGCAAAAAAAATTTTTGAAACTGGGTAGATGTTGAGAGTGGACGCTTGTGGAGCCCCGAAGGAGCCCAGGCCAGCTTCCCCCCATTTGGGATTCCGCTTCTTCTTAGGACCGAATGAGTGTGAAGCTAAGTGACCAGTGGAAACTGGGAGAATCCTTGGGAGGCGATGAGAAAGGAGCAGTGGCTTCACCAGGCACCTGCACCTTCTTTACAGAGCACCTGCAACTCACACCGTGTTGGCCAACTCATGCAATTCATGTTGTGTCCAAGAACAAATAAGTAGTAACACGTTGTAGCTATTAATCTATATTGAATGTCTAGTCTAGGCGCTGGGCTGCATTGCCTCATGGAATTCTTGGTGCTCAGTAGCGTCCACTTGCCCCTACAGAGTCACTCTCCGCTCTTCTCCACCCTGCTCCAAGCCCCATGTGGAATGCATTAAGGGGCTCCCTGCCCTTCAGTCTCTTTTGGTTTCGGCCAATGGGAAGAATGGAAACCCTGAGGTAGGGACAGGGGAGGTGGCTGCATTTATTCATGCAGCTCCTTCCCTGTGGGGTTGCTACTGGCTGGCTGCATGCCTGCATTGAAGGTCCTAACTCACATCAGGCCCCCCTCTTCACAGAGCGCCCCCTTTCTTTGGGTACAGATACCCACGTTTGTCCTGGCGCCCTTCAGACCTTGGCATGATAAGGGCACCCACTGTGGCTAGCCTCGAGGCACTGCGCCCTCCCTTGTGGCCCTGCTCCGCCCTCTGCGCTGCTTCGTAAGCAGTTCTTTGGTGAAATCCTCCCTGGGTTACCCCAGTTGAGTGCACTGTTTCCTCCTGGGGTTCTGATGGATGCATCACCCCTGAGGTATGTACAGTTATTACCCCCATTTTACAGATGAGGAAATTAGGAAACAGAAAGGTTAGGATATGTACCCAAGGTCACACAGCTAATAAATGAGCCCATAGGATGAAAGACCAGATGGTTCGATTCCAGAAGCTACGCCCTTGAGCAATGCGTTACAGCGCTGCATTGAACAGGGAGGTTGGTCCAGAGCTCGACTTCCATCACAGGGGGCTTCCTGCTCTCTGTTCAAAGTGCTTTTGAGATCTAGCCTTCCTCATTAGCCCCTCTTGTCTATCAGCCCAGCCAGGGCCATCAAGTGCCCGGCAGGTCCCCTGTAAGAGGTGACAGTGTGGTGAGATCCAGGAAAGAGCGGACAACAAAGTTAGTTTCTGTGGCTGGAAAAAACAAAACAAAACAAGACAACCCCTAATTAATGAAAGGAGCAGAAAATCGCCTCCTGGATGTGGCAGGGGCTGACAGCTTCCCCTCAATGATTCCATTCGGTGGTGATGGTTTTGTCAATACGACATGCTGCCCGGAACCACACACAGTGTCTTATTCTGTCTGGGAACATTTTTTTCCCTTCTGAGTTGCAGAGGCTCTGGCTGGGAGTGACAGAAGCCAGCCTATAACTTCGCTGACCTACTTCTCCGAGAGCTCTCCAGCCTGCAGCCCACGCATCATCCATTTTAACCAGCTTTTCAAGGTCAGGACTTTTCAATGCAGAGGCTGGCTTTTGCTTGACACAAAGCCAGGTACCATCAATTGTCCTGTTTACTAAATTTTCAGTGTTCCCTTTGTTTAGCTGAGTGAAAAGTATGGGTTGGGCTCCTGTTTAGGACAGATAACAAATACAGTTGCTTTGAGCCGAAATTGCCCAGTTGGTCTATACTTCAGGTGCTTAAAAAGCGGGTTTTCCACTATTATGGAGTACCTGGGCCAGACCAAATGGAAACGGTGAAGGATTTAGGCCGTCCCAGTAGACGATCATACACTCTTTTTTTGTGACGCAGACAAATGTATGCTCCACATAAACACAATGTCTTCTTTTTCACTTTTATGAAAGGATCATATGAAACCAGCTCTTCACAGATAAAAAGCAACTGTTTTGTGTATCTATTACGGCACCTTTCATCTCCCAAGGCTTTGTGAGAAACTTCCAGCTGGAGCTACATTCTTTTCTGGTTTGATAAAGATAAATTGTGCTGCGTGAGAGAGAAAGGGAAAACATTTTCTTGATTATTCTCTAAATAAAAAGTTGGGAGAAATGTGATTTTTTTTTCCCCTGCTAAAGAAGTTAGTCTCCCTTCAAAATGACCCCAAATTTTCTGTGCTGCTCAGTGCCCTAAAACTGTTTGATCTTAAGAGAAGCTTGTTATCTGTCGGGTCCTGGGAGCTCATTAGAGAATAGAGAGGTTGCACAGCTTTCTCTACTAATATCTGTTAATTACCAACAGTTGGGTGCAGGTGACACGCAGTGGTTGATGGCATGGGTGCTAGAGTTTGAATCTCCGCTTTTCCCCTTGCTGAGTCTATGACTTTTGGTAAATTACTTAAGTTGCCTGTGCCTCAGTTTCTTCATCTGGGGCATTAGAGGGAATGATAGCAAATAGCACTCTCACCAGTTGTCGTGAGAGGTAAATGAAATAAAATGTGGAAGGTGTTCAAAATGTGCTTGGCACGTAGTTAGCTTTTAATAAATGTTAACAATTATTATCCACCACAGGGAGGATGGAAAGGTGGGAAGACACCTAATCAGGTGTGTACGTGTGTATCTGATCATGTGTGTGTGTGCGCACACGCGTGCCCATGCTCATGAATAAGTTTGGCATAGAGTCGCTGGGGGAAAGGAGGCTGAAGAAACAGGGAGCAAAGGCAGAGGGGGATGGGGGGTTGGGGCGGAGTGGCGGGTTCTCTATAAAGGGCTAAGTGAGATCTTCAGGGCCGAATCTCTTTCTCTGTTGGCTTTCAACACAGGAAGGAAGACAAGAAGAGACCTACTGCCTCTTGGGTTGCTGTCCTTGTCTGGGCACTGCAACCCAGAGCTCTGAGTGAAGTGCTCTGCTCTGAGCAGAGCTGTGTGTTGGGGCTACAATCTCCAGAGGCCAGTGGGAAAGGGGCGTGGTGTAGTTGACTTCTGATGCTCAAATATCACAATGACCTTTTGTCCTCCAAGAAGTCCTCCTTCACCACAGTCCAGCGAGCTGCTGGAATGGGCCAAGCAGGCTGCAGGTACTTAGGACCTCATGGTTTTGGGGTCCAGAATATTTTGACCATCCCGTTTTACTCGAAGGACATGGTGAATACAAGAATTTTCGTAGAATCTTACTGATACTGTTTTTGTCAAAAAGGTATTTTCTTAGGCAAATTTCATGAATTCAGCTTAATTTCTTAATATTCTAGCTAGCACAGTAAATACTTTTGATTTTTCTACTTTTAATAAAATTGTTTTCATTCGGATCAGATTCAAAGAGAGACAGAGAGGAGGACAAGGAAGAGAGATTAAGAAAGGGAGATAGAGCGGAAGGCAGAGAGAGAAGCAGAGGAACAGAGAAATATATGCACAAACATATATACACAAAGACACAAAGGAAAATACAGGGACAAAGACAGACGTAGAGAAATTGAGGCGGTCACACAAAGAGAGAGAGGGAGACAGAGAAACATGGAGTGAGAAATACACCACATACAGATGAAAAGAGAGAGAGCAACACAGAGAAATTGTTCAGATATGCGCATGCAGGCACATACATGCTCATGCACACACCCCCCCACACACGTGATAACCGAGGAGATTACAGCTGTCCTGGTGTACTGATTCCCAAACTTTTGGTTGGAGCAGGATCAAAATACTGTCGTGGTCCAACAGTGGGGTTGAACTATCTTCACGATCCAAATGGCAGAATTAAGATCAGATATGTCAAGTTCTTTACAGAGTGCTTGATAAATAGAAGTTATCAATTTTAATAGAATCTTCTTTTAGACTAGGTCCCTACAGAAGAAACCCCTTTCCTGGTTGGAGGACCACTTTTATGTGACCTCACAGATCTTTTCCTTTCTGGGCTGGGAGCATCCCCATCCATTGGTTCCGGAACCTCCTCATCCATTGACATATCCCCACTCCCTTCTGTTCTGCTCCTGAGATTCATGGTGGGCAGACGAGATACAGCTATTACTCCCTCCTCTGTAGGAAGCTGGCAAACCTTGCAAGGATTGGAGAGATGGGGGCCGGTGGGCAATGGAATTTCGTAGGAGAACAGACTGAAATAAAATGGCTGTGACTGGGGCACCAAATACCACGAGACTCATACTGAGCAGTGTTTTATATGGCTGTTTCAAGATCTCAAAATCCTTATGGTTTTTTAAATCCCAAGGAAATGGGCCCGAAGACACAGAGAATGTAAACTAGATCTTTGAAATTCCCTCCGGTTATTCTCTAGAAACTTATTTCTGCAGAAGTGCTTTCTGATTGACAAAAGCTCACTTTTGTATTCACAATCTTACCCTGTCAAGGTCTAGTCTAAAATCACCCTCAGAGAATATTGTGCAGTAACTTCTAAAAAACCCCAATCCTTTCGATTTACGCATTTAATTTATTGTTTTTCTCTTTCAGAGCTTTCCTTTGTACATAACTAAATCCCAATTTCGAGTGCCTGTTGCCCACCGCTAAGCCATGATGTTGGAAGGCATTTTTTAGATTTAAAGCTTGAAATTCCTTTAGTTTACTTTCAAGTCCCTTGTCCTTTGGAAATTTATATGAAATTTACCACCCCCTCCCAACCTCCTACTTTCTGCTCCCTTTGGAAGCAGTTAATTAATTTCATTTCTCAAAGATGCTTTGTTTCCTTAAGTAGTTCAGTCTGGCTGGTCTTCCACTGGGTATCACTTTTCGCCAGCACTTTAGGCAAACTCGTTCAGAAATAGCTCATTGTGGGCCACTTGTCTGCGTTTGATGGGACAATTGCTTATGAGGTCAAGTCCATATGCATCACTCAGTCATTCAACAGTCATTCATTAGTCGCTGGTATGGGCCATGCACTGAGGATAAAAAGGCCTGACCTTTATGAATCCCTGTACCTACCCCATAAAGGCCCTAGTGACTGAGCTGGGTGGGGTCCTCACAGGCACTTTTGGGGGATTTATACTGAAAGTAGAAAACGTGAGCTGGTGAGCAGGACCAAGCCCGTGCCTTTGACAGGGAGCTGAGAGACCAGGAGAATGAATGCATTTGTCAGGCCAACAGGACGATAAATGGGAGATAGAACCAGGAGGCAGCAAGCAGACAAACAGCCGATTAGAAAGGGATTAGGTTGAGTCGGTTCCGGGAGGACTGCTGTGAGCTCTGTTGGGGTGTTGAAAGCTCAGATTTATGGTCCTGAAGGTGCACAGAGTGTGGTGTTTCTGGCCGGATTAAAGGTTACGAGATCTGGAGGGGATCTGTCCCCCATCCTCCCTCCCTCAGGCCTTCCATGCCATATTTACCGGAACAGGGCAGCCCCCATTTCACTCAGTGAAAGAACAGAGGTGTATTCTGGGATGTGGGCACTAAAGTCCTGATTCCTTTGACTTCTCTTCTGGGTCATCTCCTTTGCATGGTTCTTGGTATTGGAGCTGGAAAAGGTGTCTGATAATCTGGTGTTTCTCTTATTGCCTGCTCTGGCTTCCTGTCTTGGGCTAGAGGCTGGGACACAGAGGTGTAGGGGAGAGCACAAGTGCAGGCAGGTCGGGATGGCAAGGAGTGGTGGTAGATAAGGTGAATGTGCATAGAGGGGGGAACTTGGGACAAAAATCAACGTGGTCATTTGTATGACTAGGGGTGAGTCTGAGAAGTGTCTGTGAGTTTGGGGGAGGGGCAGATGGTAAAGACTAAGATGTCGAGAATGAGTGGATTGATGGAAGCGGACAGAGGTCCAGTGTAGGAGAAGTTTATTATTTTGGTGGATGCACCTACCATGATCAGAATCACCTGGTGGCCTTGGAAGAATGGTAGCTCTATTATAAAATCTAAAAGGATGATTTTTCAAGGAGTTTTCAGGGCTGAGCGTGAGGGAGCTTACACCTAGGTGTGTTATTTGGTGAGAATTGTATTGGATTCAACACGGGGTTTGGGCCTGAGGGAGTTCCCTGCTTTTGCTCACTCCTCCCGCCCCTTGCCCCTTCCGTGCCCTGCTCCCCTGTGCACATGGAGCCAGAGGTTTGGGTAGAGCCAGGCCTTTTGGAAGATGAGACCCACTTACACTCAGTCCACTTAGGGGATGCCCAGAATGTCTCAAGCCATGCCAGACATGATTGGACATGCCTTTTAAACTCAATTACCTTAATTCATTCCACCTGTGGCTGGACCGAGGCACTGTTTTCTAGGCAGAGAAGTCCTCAGAGAGGGATGTTTTGCTGTTGCCTTGTGGGATGAGAAATATGCTTAGCCGTTTGAATGTGAAACATTAAAAATTCCGTCTCATCTGCAAGTTCAGAAATAAGAAACTTGACATTCTGCCACAGGCCAACATGGGGCACAGATGACACAGTTGATGATGACAGTTGAGGGGTGAGGTGCTTTGCCAGTAGAGCGTGGCAGAAACGACAGTGCTGGACCCAAGCTTTAAAAAGGCAAGATCGTTTCCCCTTTGGGGAGTCCCGAGTTGCCGTGTAATAAGTGAGAAGAGAGGCATAGCAGTGGGGACTTAGATCTCTGAGTGGGCCACCTGTGTCCAGCCTTCTGGTCAACCCTGGCAAGCTGCCAGAGACGTGAGTGAGCCATCTTGAGTCTTCAAGCCCAGTTGATACCCCAGATGCCTGAGGAGGCAGCCAACTTCACACGGAACAGAAGAATCACCCGTCTGAGCCCAGTTGATGCACAGAATTCTGAGAGATAATAAAATAATTGTTTTTTTAAGCCACTAAGATTTGGGGTGGTATGTTGTACAGCTAGAGGTAACCAAACAAGAGACATATCCTTATAGTTTTATTTATTACTGAAGCCGGCAGATTATGAGTCATGGACCAAATCTGGCCCACCACCTCATTTTGTAAATAAATCTTTATCGGAACATAGCTATGTCCATTTGTCTACATATTGCCTGTGGCTGCTTTTGCACTACAGTGGCAGAATTGCGTAGCCTGCAAAGCCAAAAGTATTTACTCTCAGATCGGTTATAGACAGTGTGTGGTTTGCTGACCCATGATCTATTACACTGATCTGCCAAAAGGTGAAAGATGAGCAGACTGATCTCTTTTAAAACAGAGTGCAAAACCCAGTGGTTTATGGGAAATGGCTTATCTCGATATGGAAATAGTTTATAATATTCCTCCAATGTATCCTCCTACTAGTATAGACAGCTGTAGAGTGGGTCTGTGGCGGGTTATGTTACTTCGTAGCAAAAATTCCCTCTCCCTTCCCCACGTGCAGGGGGCCGTATACTTCCCTTCCCCTGTGATGTACTTGGCCATGAGGCTTGTTTGATGGATGGAAGGTGAGTGAATGTGACGTGATCAGAGGTTTTAAATTCATTTGTGAGGTTTGGCTTAACTTCTTGAGCCCATGCTGTCTGCCTTGAGAAAAACACGGTCCAGGTAGCTGTAGTTGATTTTGCTCAGGTCTCAGAATGAGTGACACATAGAGCAGAACTAAACCTGCCCTGCAGTCTTCATGGTAAGCTGCTCCAAATCCAGCTGAGTCCAGCAGAGCACAGCAAATCTCGCAGACCCACGAAAAAGAAATGTTTTCTTTTTTTCTTTTTCTCTGCCATCTGCAATAGCAGCCCTGTTGTTGTTAGTCACTGAAATTTTTGGGATTGTTTGTTACATAGCATCTTTGCAGCTGTGGCAAACTAATACAAAGCCCAAGAAGCACAGAAAGAAAGGGAATTCTCCTTATACTGGGATGCTATTAGCCCATACAGCATCTTTGTGAAAATTAGAAAAATGTGGCCCTCTATTTCCACCTGTCAGGAAATGCTATATGAAGATTATGTTATTACAAGATACTTGATTGTTAACATCAGATATAGTTATACTAGATAAGTGAAGTGACGAGATCCTCGATGAGAAGGTCACCCAATCACGTGTCACCTGTATGCAGTGCACAACACACACAACCAAAAGCAGTGATGAGTATACTGTGAGAGAACTCAGTGAGTTGGGGTCTCCTGAATTAACCCTGGTTACGTTAGAGGCAGGTATAAGGATGGGTGTCACTCAAGACATCAGCTTGCTGCATAATATTATTTCTCAGTAGCAGAAGTTGTAAGTTATTTTGCATATGTCTGCTTTCCTTCATGGATAAATTCTCATCTCCCTTTTTGCAGATGGTTACAAAGGTGGACCAAGGTAAACGTGTGTGTACTCAGAAAGAGAGAAAAGAAAAGCCCATTAAAAATGTTAAAATATTGCCACGATTACGCTTCTCGTCCTTCCACCTGGACAAATGCAAGAACAAAGTCTGTCCTTCGTCCGCTTTCTGTCCTTTATGTCCCTCTAGGGCAGAGAGGGATAAATTGACCCTAGTTTCCTGGCCAGCCAGGGCTGACCTCGGTGAGATTGGATTAGTTCTTCCGAATGATTTATCTAATTTAGTTCAGGCCGAGGTGTGTAACTTTTCAAACTGCTTCTGTTATCCAGCTTAAGTCTGTACGTCCTCAGGCCCCGGCGGCCACGCCTTACACAGTAATGGAAAAAACCTAGTTTTACAGTCTAAAAAAGATGTGCTTTGGATTCTGGCCCCTCAACTTATTAGAGACCTGAGTTGCAGGTTTCTCATTTATAAAATGGTGAAATGAATTCCTTCTTCAAAGGGTTGTTCAGAGGATGAAATGAGATAACGTACAAGAATAATCTAGAAGAGTATACTCCATAGGAAGCATTTGCTGTTGGTAGCCTTTCCATTCTCTTTGGGCCAAAGGAAGAAAATGCAAAATGAAAAGCATGTATTTTAGTGTCTTCTCATCTGTTGTCTTTACTCATCTTTGGTGTCTTTTCATCCACCATTTCTCTATGTCCTCCTTTCTTGCTGCCATCTTGTGAGTGTCCAGGTTTACGTAGAGTGGTAGAAGCAAATACGTGATGGTAGCATGTGCATTCCTTGCTTAGTGAGATCCAGGCCAGCTATTAAATATTTTCGGCTTTGCAGACCATATGGTCTCTGATGCAATTAGTCAACTGGGCTGTTGCAGCAGGAAAGCAGCCACAGACAGGAAGTAAAGGAATGAGTCTGACGGTGTTTCAATAAAACTTTATTTACAAAAGCAGGCAGTGGGTGTGGTTTGGCCCACGGGCTGTAGTTGGCCAACCTCTGCTCTAGAGAAGAGACGATGGGCTTTGTAATTCATAGACTTGGGTGGGTCCCTTATTCTCTCTCATCTTTAGTGCTTTCATCTGAAAAGAAAGCTAATAAAACCTATCTTGCCAGGTATTGAGAAGGTTAAATAAGATAGGATATAAAAACACTTAGCATTGCCATACTTTTCTTTCTTGATTTTTCTTTCCCAAACAGCCAATGTTGCAATTCATTCCTTCTTTTTTCTTGCCCTGATCAGAACAGTGGCATTTCTTTGGTGCAGCTACTTGAGCTAGCTATTGCTATGACTTAATACTCACACAAAAAAAGAAATAACACTTAACACTCCCAGGTGAGCTTGTGTTAGAAACAGGTGAACTAGCACTTCAGGGAGAGGATTCTGGAGCCAGGGCCCTCTCTCCATTCTCCCTTAATGTCCGTACTTTGGGTGTGAGTTATTTCTTCGTCATTGATCACTACATGAGCACACCCACCCCAATTAATTAGTCTTCCAAGTAGTCAAACAACATGGACTCAGATTTGCTTTGTGCCTGGCAGAGTCTAAGGGTCCGCCCCCGTCCTCGTCTACAGAGCAGGAAGTTTGCACCCCAGGGCTCAGTGGGCATAATTTTGGTGCTCAATTAAAAAGGACCTTGAACTGATGTAACTAGAGTATTGGAGGCAGACAGACCAGGGATTGAATTCTGACTCCTGTCCTCTTAGTGATGTGATCTTGGGCAAAATAAATAACATCTCTGAGCCTTCATTCCTTCATATAAAAAAAGGTGGTAATAATACCTACCTCACAGTGTTGTGGAATTGAACTATATGAAATGTATAAAAAAAATTTAGACTAGGGACTGGTCTGGGGGAATCTGTGTTTCTCATCACTGCCTATCCCCAAAAGCTAGGATTGTGTCTGATACATAAATATTGTCGAATAAACAAATGATAATCATTATCATCATTATTTTTATCATGACATGTTGAGACATTAATGGAAACTGAGATATTAGTGGAAATTCGTATTAATCTCTATTATCAGCACCATTTGCTGTTGTCAATCTCTCTATTTTATATTACTACCATCCCTAGAAACAAGTTATGCATAATTTTTAAAAAATGCTTTGCCATTTTGAATCCTAGTTACAACTCTCAAGATTTTCAGACTGTCTGAAGCTGAGGGACTGAGCCCTGAGTAAACAACGGCTCCTTTCATTAGCTGGAAGTGTGTGAACTCTTACAGTCTAAGCAAAAGGGAGTTCATACAAATGAACTTACAGGGAAATTGGGAGGATTAAGTACATAGTAGTGGCTCACTATCAATCAATCAATCAATCAATCAATCAACCAGTCAGTAAGTTAAGTAGTGGCTTAATAAAAATTGGTGGTCATACCTCTTCTCATTGTCTTCTAGGCAAAATATAGAAACAGGCTAAGTCTATGTTTGGTGCTCCCAGAAACTGTCCCTCATCTTCCAAACTGGGTCTCCTTTGGGCCATCAGAGTATAACCCCTGTCATTCACACGTACCAGGTGTGAAGGGCTATGGACAGCTTGAGGTGTGGTCACTCAGGATGGGGAAGTAGAGTGGATGGGGTGCTGGTGGTCACTGTAACCTGTGTTTAGGCCATTACTGCAAACTCTCATGGCCCCAGGGACCAGGCAGGAAACTTAAACTAGTGATGCCAGCTGGATGCTCACTTCTAATTTCTTAAAACATGTCACCCTCTGAGAGTATCTCATTTTCTTGCTTTTCATACAAAAATGGACACGGAGAAATATTTCTCTACTCCAGCAGTTCTCACATGTGATCTGGAGGTTCCTGTGAGTGCTTCAGACCTTTTCAGTTGGTCTATGAAGTCAAAACTATTTTCACAAAATACAAGATACTTGCCTTTTTCAACTGCGTTGATATTTTCTCTGTGGTGCAAAAGTAGTGGTGACTCAGCAAGAATCAAGCAGTGTCACCAAACCATTCTTGTAGTTATTGTATTCTTCACTGCCATGCACCCACATTTAAAAAAAAATACCAGTTTCACTTAAAAGTGTCCTTGATGAAAATTGTTGATTTTATTAAATCTCAACCCTTGTTCAGTACACATCTTTTAAAAATTCTGTTTGAAAAGACTGGAAGTACACATAAAGCCTTTATGCACCATAAACTATGATGGCTGTCACAAGGAAAAGCACTTGTGCAGTTGTTTGAGTTGCTAGCTGAACTAGCCACTTTTGTTTTTTTTCTATGGGACACCATTTTTCAAACTGTGGTTATTCACTTGAGTATCCAGCAGACATTTTCTCAAGAATGAGTGACGTTAGCCTGTCACTTCAAGAAAAACTGTCAAGATTTGTTGCCAATGTTGAAGTTTGATCATTCAAGCAATATTGCAATTTAGGAAAACTTGTGTCCCCTAATGTGAGCTTGATCCTAATACTTTAAAGACTTTTCTGATGAGATCATGTTGAAAACAAATGTGATTTTCTGATGTTAAACAATGAAATGTGTCAACATTTGGGGGAAGATCTGCATAACTCAGGGAATGACTATTTTCCAGATGACGAATGCATGATGTTATAGAAAATCTTACATGGGTAGAAGATACTTTCAAAGTGTAAGATAGCCCAATGGATTTTAATGTAACAGAGTATGAATTCCTTGATATGGTTTCAGATTCCACGTTGCAACCAACCTTTAAGAAATTACCACTCGCTGAGTTTTAGTGTAGTATTGAAGAATCATATCTGTAATTATAAGAAAATGCTATGAAAACACTTCTCCATTTTCCGTCTACTTAGACAACTGTGTGAAGCTGAGTTTTCTTCATTTGTTTTAACCAAAGCAACATGTCATAATAGACTAAATGCATAAACAGCTATGAGAATCAGCTGATTCCAGTAAGCCAGACATTAAAGATTTTCAAAAATATGAAACAATGCCATTCTTATCATAGTCATTTTTTGTTTTGGAAAAATACTTTTTCATAAAAATATGTTATTGATGTTAACATTCATATTTTGTATATTATATAAATATATAAATATTTATACTTCTATAAATATTTATTTTTATATAAATATTTTATATATTAATTTATACATGATATATAAAAATATATTTATAATTTATGTTTAAATATTTAAATTTAAATTTTGTGTTAAGTAAATATATAAAATATATTTTATATATTATATATTGATGTTAATATATTTCTATTAACGCATATTATATTTTAACACTTTCTCAGTCTTAATTTTTAATATGGCAAATATTTATAGACATAACACACAGAAACAGAAGCTCTTTCAGTGCTTAATGACTTTTAAGAGTATAAGAAGGTCCCGAAACCAAATATTCGAGAACCCTGCTTTACTATAAGAGGTACAAGAGTTCAAGAAGGATGATAAGTGGCAGCTAAAGCTGGCTTTGCTATCAGGCAGTGATGCGGGAGGGGTGGGGCCTGGGGCAGCCTGCAGAATGTGTGCTCTCTCTGAGCGGGGCAGCTGTTCCTCAGCGTCTGCTGGTTGTTGCTATGGGAGAGGGCAGGCCCAGAATTGCCAGATGTTTTGGTTTTTTAAAAAAAGCCAGAATTCTAAACCATAATGTGAAATCTCTCAATTTTAATATTGGAAGTACATTCAAGAATTTTTTTAACGCCCTGTGTGGGCTGGAAGAAATCCACCTGGGGACAGGACACTTCCTGTGGAGCACTCAGTGTAGCCTCTGGTCCAGGCTTGTAGGTGACAAAACTCTGTACCAGAGGGGAGCAACATATGATTATCATGATAATATAGTAAAGATTTAATAATAGTAAGAATTTAAAGAGTTAGTAAGGATTTTAGAGTTCTGTGTATCTGCTAACAAATTCTTTTAAAAAATCAGAAACAGCACAAGTTGCTAGAAACTTACCAGACGATTGTGTTCTACTTGCAGACATTGTGTTCAATCCATTGGGGAGCCTGGAAGAAGGAGTGAGGGCTTTTCTTTTCTTTCCCTTAATTCCTTTTCTGGAAATGAGTGCTTTTTGTTTCTACCCCTCATTGTAAAGAATAGCAACTCCAAATGACATAATAGCTCTTTGTTTCATTATAGTGTGGCTACGTTCTTCTGTTCTCAACGGTTTGCCTCCTTATGAATTGGCCAAAAAAGTGAAGCGATGCTGGATTCCTTCAATTTCAGCAGCTTGTAGCTCCATTTGTAACAAAAACGAAAAGCAGCTCAAAAGTAGCACCATTGGAAAATTCGTCAAGATTGTCTAAATAAAGATGCTTTAAGTTCATAACAGACTAATTTCAGGAGCAAACCAATTCATATAAAATGTGCTTTGATTCCTAAATCAAATGATTCTAGATTTGTAAAGGGTATGAAATAACAAGTATTGCATATATTAAATTTTCTTTAACTTTTTTGATTTTCTCTTTACTTAAAACAAACACCTAAACACACAAATAAAACAAGCCCATCAGTTATTATTTACATATGGCACTTTATGAATTTATGGCAGCCTTTTCTTTTTAGCCCTGACATAATCCATCGAGAACAGAATCAGTTTTTGAGGTCCATGGTATAATGGAAAGAAGTAGAGTGGAGTCAGAGAGTCATGGATTTGAGTTTTCTTTCTATCATTCACACCAGCTGTGTGAGAAGATTGTGAGCAAATTTTGAAGCTCTGTGAACCTTATTTTGTCTTTTGTGACATGGGAATGATAAGGCTGGTTATGAGAACTGAATGAGATGAGAGCGCTCAGCACTGAGCTGGCAGATGAGCATAACGACGACAACAATGTAATACGAGCTAACCTTTCCTGAGAGTTTATCACCATGTGCTAGGCATTGATCTAAATGCTATGGGAATTAACTCATTGAATACGATGGCTTCATGAAAGAAGTGCTATAATTTTTCCCAGAAGTGTAGTAATTTACCCGAGATTTTATAGTTAGAAAATGGAGGAGCCAGGATTTGAATGCTGGCAGTAGCAGTTTAATAAATTATGCCTTCCTCCTTTTCTTCACTCTCTCTGCTTTAGATGCTCCCATTTGTAAGGATACTGGGTCTGTGATGCATATGAGTAACAAAGAAAAGAGAGCTGGTGGGTGGAGCATGTCTATGATGCCAGCAGCACAGCATGGCCCTACCAAGAGCAGCAAGTGCTGGTTGGTGCAAAGAGCTCCAACCACTTATGTCAGACTCCAACCCCATTGTGATGATCAATCTGAGCTTAATAAATCTTTTAGAGATCAATTTTTGGAGACTTGCTTTAAGAAAAAGAATACACATGCTATGGCAGGCGTCCCGTGTATAAAGTAGAGGAAGATGGGCACAGTTGTTAGCTCAGGGCCAATCTTCCTCAGCAAAAACGGGGGAAGATTAGTAGTGGATGTTAGCTCAGGGCTAATCTTCCTCAAAAAAAAAAAGAAAGAAAGAAAGAAAGAAAAAGAATACAAAATTTGCTCAAAGTTGAATAGTTATTTAGAATGAGGGAAGAAATCATCTATTTTTAAAAAGCTGATAAATATCACAAGCACTACAAAATTCAGAAAAATATAATGTGTGCCTCATATGACAGTGATTTGATAATAGCATTTTCCATAACGAGAACATAAAGATAATTCAGTTTGTTGGCATTTTAAAAAATTATAAATAGTTTAGAAAAGTTCCTTTGAACTTCATAATTTGTTCTTGGTAATGTCATCTACATTCAGGTTGGCTGTCAGATTTGAGAAAGCGGCTTGCGAGTTTCGTTCATAATTGAGCTGTTACAGATGCTATACTCAGTTTGTGGTTCTGCTATGGGTTTTCCCCAATAGATCCAGGAATTCCGATAAATTTATTTCACATGCGTCTCATCAAAAAACAAGTCAATGGTGCATTTATAATTGTATATGCTGCGTTATTGAGTATATTTCCTCAATAAGAAAGAGCTTCTGTTCTTATTAGGCATTAATGGGAACCAAGTCTTCTACTTACAATTTTAAATCTCTGATGATTGCAAGAATTTTCCACAGGCTGGCTTCTGGTTCCACACATTTCAAATTATGTTTCTCCTCCAGTCTCCACATAGTTCCATTCTGGGTGCCATAGGACCTGTGGGTATCTCGATAGGACCTCTGGCCCTGGTCCTGGGGCCAGATGAGTTGGCACAGTGGGCAACAGGGATGTTCCTAAAAGCTGCTCCTACACCGGGACAGCTCACAGTATCTTCACCATGCGCTGTGTGACTGTGAGCCACTGAAATGTGTTCCCCTGGACTCATACTAATGTGTCCAACTCAACTTCCTCTCAGCCAGAAATGCCTGTGGCCACTCCAACAACACCTGGCACAAGAGGAAAGCTCAATGGAGAGTAAGTTAGAACAGAATGGCATAGTGGTCTTAGCACATTGCTGTTAAAATATCTTACTTTTGCAAATTTTACAAACCTGTTGACCGTTGTGAACCGTTGCTAAGGATCCTCAGCTGAGTTTTGTGGCAAACACACCAGGCAACTGGAGAAAGATAATGTCGCTGACTGGTAAAGAACAGCTTGAGAAGGACACATTTTCTTGAAATGACTTTGATTAGTACTAGCTAATCATCTTAGTCAACAGGTGAAAAAAAAAGGGCAAAAGATTTAATGCAATTTAGTAATCAATCCTTTAAAGATTTTTAAAATTTTTTCCTTTTTCTCCCCAAAGACCCCTGAACACAGTTGTGCATTTTCACTTGTGGGTCCTTCTAGCTGTGGCATGTGGGATGCCTCCTCAGCATGGCCTGATGAGCGTTGCCATGTCTGTGCCCAGGATTTGAACTGGCGAAACCCTGGGCCGCCGAAGCAGAGCGCGCGAACTTAACCTCTGGCCATGGGACCGGCCCCCAGTAATCAATCCTAAGGTTAGGGTCTCATAATTACAAGTACTGCCTGTTACTATAAACCAGACTTTTAAAGAATCTTTGAAAAAAGCAATAGAAGTTACATTATGAGGAGGATGATTAATGAAAAAAGCCAAAATATAACCTGTTCGACTGTTATGAGACTGGGCACTTATGTATTGGAATGAAGTTTCCAGTGCAAAATTGAATAGTTCAATTCCTGACACAACTTAGATGGAAATGAGGATGGTGTTCTCTGGAAAACTGTGTGACACAAAGACACTGCTGTCTAAGTGGCTTGTCAACATTTAAGACAATTGTTTCATGAAGTGTGAGAATGGAAACAGTAGAGTCCTTGTATTATTTTATATGTCTTAAAGTGTATTTGCATAACCAAATTAATAAATTAAATATTATAATTAGATCTGATGATTTCAACTATGTCCCTGTTTAGCAAGCAGCCGTAAAATCTCAGTGCGATAAATAACAAGCATGTATTTATCACCCCCGTGTGTGCAGGCTGCCTGGGGTGGAGCTGAGCCGGTGCGAGCTCTCTCGGCAGAGCTCCAGGCTGTGGCCTCTGTTCCAGTTGGTGCCTGGGGCTCTCATTCTCCTGAGACCAGCAGGATGCCCAGGGCACGTTCTTCCGTGGCCATGGCGGAAGCAGAAGAAGACAAGCCCACCCATGAAGCACATCTCAGGCTTCTGCTTGCTGCATATGCGCCAACATACTATTGGCCAGACCAAGTCATGAGGCTGAGCCCAAAGTCGGGGGCAGAAGTGCACTTCCCATTCACCTTGAGGTGACAGCAAGTCTCACAGCCATGCCCTGCATCAATGGGCAGGGACATATTCCATTCCTAGGGGAGGAAGTGAATAGGTACTGAATTAGTTTCTTGTGGCTGCAGTAACAGATGGCCACCAACTCGGTCCCTTAAAACAACAGCAATTTATACCCTCACAGTTATGGAGCCCAGAAGTTCAAAATCAGTATCAGTGATAAGTGCTGACAGGGTTGTGCTCTCTCCAGAGCCTCGAGGAGAGGATCCATTTCTTGCCTCCTCCAGCTTCCGGTGGCTGCTGGCAGTCCTTGGCTTGTGGCCACATCCCTCTAATCTTCACAGCCAGCATCTTCAAATCTTTTTCTGCCCTTCACCCCATTGCCTTCTCCTCTGCATGTGTGTCAAATCTCTTTCTGTCTTATAGGAACACCTGTGAGGACATTTAACGCCCACCCAGACAATCCAGATAGTCATGCCCACGTCGAGGTCCTTAATCACATCTGCAAAGTCTTCACCATATAAAGTAATATTTACGCTTTTTAGGGATCAAGACCTGATATTTCTGGTGGCCACTATTCTGCCTGCACAACCACAATTCCTGCAAAGGTATATGTTCATGTTGACTGCGAATTTTAAACCAACTTTTATTGGGAACTGTGGATTGCTGTGCATTTGGAGTGAATTTATATATGGTCATTTAAGCGGTTATGTGGGACTGAAAGATTGGGAATTAGGGCTAAGCCTTTCATTTAGGTGTTCAAGGCTAAAATCTTTACCAGTTCACCTGCAGTCTTAGCTTGGGCTGCTATAGCAAAATTTCATAGACAAGGTGGCTTAGACAACAGAAATTAACTTCTCACTGTTCTGGAGGCTGGAAGTCCAGGATTGAGATGCCAGCTGACTTGGTTCCTGGTGGGAGCCCTCTTCCTGGTCTGCAGATGGCCACCTACTTGCTGTGTCTTTCCATGGTGGGGCCAAAGAGACAGAGCTCTGGTCTCTTCATCTTCTTATAAGGGCACTAATCCCATCATGGGGGCTCCTCCCTCAGGACCTCATCCAGACCTAATTACCTCCCAAAGGCCCCATCTCCAAATAGCATCAAATTGGGCATTAGGGCTTCACCATATGAATCTGGGGGAGACACAAACGTTGAGTTCATAGTACCTGGACAGCCTCACTGAAACTCCCTACGTGCCTTCAAGTCCCTGCCTCCTGAACTTTGACATTCCCTTTCTGGTAAGATAGAGAAAAAGGGATGATGCGAGATTGATTTCACAGTGGTCCTTTGGGGCTACGGTATAGACAAAGAGGCAATAAAATATGTGTCTTCTTGGTGTTTAGTCCAGAATCCTGCTAGGACATCCCTGCCTGGGGGAGGGAGGCTGAGTGGTACACTAGGAATGCTGAGCACGTGGTGGCTTTCTAAAGAGGAGATCCTAGAGCTCCAGGATCCACACACCGTTCTCCGGCCTTGACGATGTCTGAACGAAGAAGGCATGGAAATGTCCCAAAGGTGAGAGGCTCTTGTGACTGATTTCATCAAGACCACTGGAGGCCCGCTTTGGAGAAAAGGAAACTGTAGCTTAGAGTTTTCAAGCATGTGGCGCCTGAAGGATGTGCCAGCTAAGAGGATGAACCTGTGTTTTTATTAAATATAAAGGAATCATACAAGTGGAAAGAATAGGGTAAGTGTAATCCAATTGCTTAATTTTATAAATAAAGTAACTGAAGCCCTAATTGATTAAGCTTTGCCTAGATCATATAATTAGCACCAGAGCAGGGACTGGCACCCAGGTCTTCGGAGGCCAGGCTTAGTGGTTTTCCCTCTGCAGTGACACAGTAGATGCTGTTTGGTTGGACTTCCAGGCTTACAAGGATTTCTCTTTCTCTGGGGTGGCTTGGGATCCATGAGGTTGTTCCTGTGGGCCATGCTTGTATAGTGGGGACATGCCTTCCTGATGGGTGGAGGCCGGGGCGTCTTCCTCTCATGAATGTGAAATCTGAAACAGGACATACGGAGAATGGCAGTTGATGGAGCTGAGTCACCTTGTGGCTGTGCTCTAGAAAGACGGCAGCATGCAATAGGAGTGTGGTCTTGGCTGTTCCACTCATTAGCTCGGCGACTTTGGGCAAGTTACTTAACTTTTCTCTGCCTAGTTTCTTCATCTTTCAAATGGAGATATGGTCCCTACCTCATAACATTGTTTTGAAGACTAAATGAGAAAACACCTTTAAAATATGTAGAACGGAGCCACACACAAGTAAATATTCAACATATATCAGTTATTTATCTCCTGCTGAGGACCAGGAGATGCCGTGGCTCCTTTGCTTTCTGAGTTCTGGCTATTCAATTCTCCTTTTGATTCTGAGTGATAACCTGGGGTCCTTCCAATGAATGTCTTTTCTCCCTTCCTTTACTCAATAAGCCAGAGTCAGCTTCTGTTTCTTGAAACAAAAATAACTTAAAAAAATTGATGTTCATGCGTATCAGCTCTGACATTATTAGGCAAATTACATATAAACGTGATGGCTCTCAGCTAGATGTGTGTGTGTGTATCCTGGTAGCACAAAATGAGAGCACACGTTCTGTTTGACAAAAAAATTAAAAATCAATATTTGAGGGAAGCAGTGCTAAAAAGTAATGTGTACTGATGGTGCTTTACATCTATGGATGGAAGTTGAGCCAGTTGGATCTATATAAAGAGGGGAGAGACAAATTGATCTGGATCATGATGTATAGTGAAATGGATCATCACTAATATATTCAAGAGCTGGTTATCAGTGCTTAAATTACCAAAATATTGACTTCAGCAACTTTATCTGCCAATACTAGTAGGGAAAATTGCTACATTCCACCATATTTATTGACTTACATAGCTCCTAATATATATAATATGCAATTATAAATAAAGTTCAGCTATTACATTTAGGAAGAGAAAGATCATTTTGATAGCCTATATTCCATAACATTCTAGGGAGTGAGTTGTAATGTTATGCACCAAATATACTTCGGTTTAACAGCTTGCTGTCTTTGTGCTTTCCATAAATTAGATACATAGCAGCAGGTTCAATTAACTCTACAGAGTAAAAATAGCAATTTCTAAAAGCAACTTCAGGACATTTCTGTGTAATTCTACAAGATGCCTTCATGCCATTCAATGAATGTAATAAAGATGCTGGTAAAAATAGCATTTGCATTGAACTTGGAGTGGGAAATATAATCAGTGGGGATATTAATAAATACTAAATCTCTAAATGAATCTCCAAGTCTATTAAGAGTTTTAATGCTGCATTTGAAGCTCGTAACTCCAGGCAATTCCCTGTCTAACTTAGCTTTGGCAAATGTTTATTTTGAGAAATGCTCAGTCATCTGTTTTACAAGCTGATGCTCTTTACACTTGAAACTTTTCATAAGAAAGTTGTCGGCATAAAAATCGACTTCGTTTTTCGGAAGAGTTGAGCCCATCTTTTTTGGGTTTGAGGACACACAAAGAATATTGACTATTTGATGTGGAAGGAATCCGAGAGGCTGTCATAGATAGTCTTTCATTTATAGATTGTAAATTGAGGCACAGAATGAAGTCCCTGTGCAAGATCATGCAGGAATCTGGCAGAGCCAGGATCATGCCCACTCCCCATCCAGGACTCTACCCCATCCACCTTAATTCTCATTTTACGTTTGAAGAGGCTGCACACTGAAGAGCTTAAGTGGCTCACTAAGAAGGTCAACTGGGTAGGTAATGGCTGATGGTGACCAGCAGGCCTCTTGATACTTGTTAGTTGGTTTCCACCTAAATCTCTAAGGATATGATCCCAGGGGCCTGAGAAATGTCCTGTGTTCTAAAGATTACTTCTCCTGTGTCTACTCAGGTATTCCAAGTTTTATCTTAGTGAGGAAGAAAGTGCTTTTGTTCATAATTAGACATTAGGCTGAAAATGAAAATACCCTTGGGAAAGGTATTGGCTCAGATTTGTGCCAAAGTACACTGGATTTGCCCAGACCTCACCAGCCAGTGGGTACAGACAAGATTACAGTAACATTAGGAACCATGTTTTTCTGCCTCATGGCCCCCAGTGACCACTGACAGAGACAGAAGCAGACGGGGAGTCCTAGCTTAGGCTCTGCTGAGATGGCCAGCCACACAGGGGTATAAATGATGAATTGGAACAGGAAGCACAGATACCAGAATCACGCTTTGCCTGTCATACCCTTTTCCCTTTGGACAGTCCTGCATACACACAGGGGAATTTTGACAACCTGGCAATTGATTTACATAACCCTGTTGCTCATTAGTATCCATGACTAATTTTTCTTTGTCTATCCAACTTGTCATTTCTCTCCTCCAATTTGTTCATTCAACAAATTTTTATTGAGCTCCTTATCTACTCTGTTTCAGGAACTGGGGAAACTGTAATGAATAGACAGATGTGGTTCCTGGCCTAATGGAGCTTATATCCTGGAGGAAGACACAGGCAATAAATAAGTAAACGAACAAATATGCCAAAGATTTACAGATTATGATAAGTGCTAGGTAGGAAATATACAAGATGCTATAGAAAAGAATAACGGTGGACGTGAGAGCAAGCCTAATTTATGTAAGGTGGTCAGGGAGGCCTCTGGGGAGATGACATTTTAACTGAGACCCGACAGATAAGGAGGGGCCAGTCATGTGAGGACCCAAGGAAAGAGATATTCTATGTAGAGGCAACAACAGGTATGTTCTAAGAGTTGACATGAGACCAATATGGCTGAGGGGTGTTGATAAGTTTCCAGTTCCTATGGCTTTCTAAAAGAACCTTAGGACATTTTTACTGCTTTTGGGTATATGTGGTGTCCATATGTAATGGATGCTGTAGTGTTGTGTCCAGATCCTTGTTTCAGGCCATGGCCTGGGCCGTGTTGGGACATCTCTAAGTAAAGGAAAACTTATTGTGACTTGCCAAGAAAGAAGCACAATGCTTCAGGTTCTGGAGGCAGCATATTTTGTACTTTGGAATGCTGCCCCTCCCATTAACAGGGGGTCATGGAAGGCTGTCTGCTTTGAGTGGGGCCCAGAGAAAGAAAAAACTCTATAGCAGGCCCAGGCTGTGATGGAAGCAGTTCAGCTGCTTGGGCCGCATGGCCTGGCCACCCCTATGGCACTAGGAGTATTGGTGGTGGAAAAAAACACTGTGTTATTTACGGGAAGAACCAATAGGAAAATCTCAAAGTAGATTCCTAGGGTCCTAGAACCAGGCCATTCCGTCTACAGCAGAGAAGTGTATACTATTCAAAAGGCAGCATCTGGCATACTTGGGATCCTGGTAGAGATTGAGCATCTGACCGTGGGACATCAAGTGACCATGCAGCCCATGATGAGCAGGCTGTTTCAGATCCTAAAAGTCACAAGGCAAGGTGGGCCCACAAATGATCTGTTGTAAAATGGGAGAGGTACACTCATAAGGTGGCCCCCGCAGGACCAGAGGGCACAAGCAAGCTGCCTGAGCAGGTGCTCCAGACCCCGTGGTGCCTACCAGTGTTGCACCAGCACTGCTCCTGCGCTTGCATCTGTGGCCAAGCAGCAGTCTCTTAGAACCAACCAGCCAGCAGAGAGGGAAAATGCCTGAGCTGGGTTCATGGATTCATCAGCTTGGTATTTGGATATAAGCCAAAGACAGTGTGGGTGTACTCTAGGCCCACTGGGGGTATCTCTGGAAGACACTTGAGAGGGAGAAGGTCCTTCAATGGCGGAGTTCCAGGTGGTGCACTTGGTCATCCACTATGTGTGGAAAGTGAAGGGCCCTGTGTAGGAATATACATAGACTCATGGCCTTGCTGCTTAGTCAGAGGCTTGGAAGGGAAAAGATGAAAAGATCAGGGACAAGGAAGTCTAGATGGGTCTATGGGGATGGGCATGAATTTTGTATTACATGTAAGTGATCATAGAGAGTTTCTACCACAAAAGAGGCACAAAATAACAAAGTAGTAAAATGACTCAGCCTGGCGACATCAGTCCGTCTCTGTCATGGCCCATCTCAGTGCTGGAACAATGAGTGAATGAAAAGAATAAGCACGGTGTCAGGATCAGGGCGAGGCGTAGGCCCAGTAGCATGATCACCAAGGCTGATATCACTACTTCCGCTGCCGAATGTCCAGCTGACCAGCAACAGAGACCAGTACTGGGCTCCTAAGGCACCATCTGTTGAGGAGACCAACCAGCCACTTTGTGGCAAGTGGACTATATTGAACACCTTCTATCCTGAAAGAGGCAACAATTCATCTGGACTGGAGTTGATGCATACTCCAGCTATGAGTTTGCCTTTCCTTCTTGCAGACCCTCAGCAAGCACTACTACCTGATAACTTATAGAGCATTTGATCTACTGACATGAGACCCCGTATAGCATTGCCTTGGACAAAGAGACTCAATTGATAGCAAAAAGAGATGTGCCAGTGGGCACATGGCTATGGGATTCATTGCTCTTATCATTTACTGCACAGAAGCCACAAGAATGATAGAGTAGTGGCATGGTCTATTAAAGAAGTCACTTAGATGCCAGCTTGAAGATGATATACTACAAAGATGGGGCACCACCCCCCACTTAAGGTATGTGCCTTAAATCCATAACCATTTGATTGTATTTTTTAATAATTTTTTAATACATGGGTCTGGGAACCAAGGAGATAGAATTAGGAGTGCCTCCTTACCATCATTTTCAGTGACCCACTTGGGAATTGCTACTTCCTTTTCCCACAACTCTGGGTTCTGTGAGTCTAGATTCTAGTTCCCAGAGGGAGAATGCTCCCACAAGGGGGCACAGTAAGCGTCCCATGGAGCTATGGCTGCCATCTGATCACTTTGGGTTTCTTGTACCAAGAGACCAACAATCAAGAAAGGGAGTTACATATTTTTATGAGCAATTGATAACATCTTCGTTATTAGGAAGACATAAGGAGTCCTGCTACAGAAAGAGAGCAGGGGAGAAAATGTTTGACTCCTAGGTGATCCAGTGGGACATCTAATCCAGTTTTAGTGGAAAATGGGAAAGTGCAACAGCCACTGTCTGAGACTGACACCGGAGCCAGGAGCTCAGAGCCCTCAGAGATAAAGGTCTGAGGCCTGCTACCGGATATGCCATTTAGACCAGCAGAGGTTCTAGCCAAGAGTGAAGGGAATCTAGAATAAATGTGGTAGAAAAGGAGAATGATGATTATGAGTTACAGCCTTGAGATCACCTGTAGCAGCTAGAATTACTCTTGGTACAAGTTTTTGTCTTTTAAGTTTCTTTTGTTAACAAGGTCAACCAAAATTGTGGAAAAACTGTTTCTTTGATGGATGGGGTGGACTTACTATCAAAACAAGTGCAGGAGGGGTGGGCTATCATGCTGCCTCCAGATCCCTCTTTAGAATCAGTGCATCGATCCCTAGCTCCTGGGAATGTTAGCTGCTAATGGCTCATGGCTTTGCCACGTCATGAGAATTGCTTTCAACCACAGAGAACAGCCTGACCCTGGGTATGCATGCCCTCCTAGGGGACAACCTATGGCCAATAACTGGCTGATGAGGGATTGAAAGGCCTGGCCTCTTCTCTCAATTTGGGGTAACTCTTACTGACCATCTTAGCTTTAGAGCTCCTCTTTGGATTTCCTGAATTCTCTGTTGCAACCACGTTGTAGGTCACTCTCTCTCTGCCCAATCCTGCTTTCTTTTGTTCCCTGTATCCTGAGAGCACACCCCAGTAACCATAATAAACCCAGTAAACCATCAGCAGGCAACTTTCCGTCTCATTCTATTTGCAAGGATCCCAATTTAAGACACCATAGGAGTGGAAAGAAATTCACACCAATCCTTTGGTGCTTAGCTGTGCAGCCAAGGCCTAGAACCTTGATTGGATGGAATGTATCTGTTCTCTTGGGAAAAGGGTATACAGAAATTTTAACCATTTTGCTCTGAGCTATTTGCATCTGGAGCACTGGCCTCGGTGGGGGTTTAAATTCACGAGCCATTATTACTCTACACCTAAGGGAAAATGTGTTGGTTTTAGGAACAGGGGAGGTAGAGTTGGGGGATGTGGAGAGAACTTCTGGGCTTCCTGTAAAGGAAAGTACAGTTGGTAACATGGGGGCCCGGGTGTAAGGGACTCAAAGTAAAAGAGAGGGAGAAAGAGGAAGAGGGGTTTCCTGTCAACGATCTCCAGGACTGCCTTTATTGTAGGTTTTATTTTTAACAAGGGTTCCATGCTAATGTATTCAGTTAGCTGAACCATTGTTGGAGAAATACGTCTCGGGGAACGATGCCTTCCTGAATCTCAGAAATCACACACCCCTTTCCTTCTGAGCTGTGAGGTATGGCCGTTCCGCTTTTTGCCAGCCCTGACGGGAGGGGCACCTTTCTCAGCTCATCCACCAGACTCTCCCGACTGTGGTCAAGTTGGATAAACAAGGCCCCTGGGGGTGGGAGGCGTGGGGGGATATTCAGGGCAACCTTATTAAGCTCGCTTGGGAACTCCTTTCAGAGAAGGAGGCTTGTGTGTGTGGAGGGGCCTTGGGGTCCGCTCCACTTCTTGGTGGGCTGTGGGTGGCTAGCTGCCATGGCCTGGGGCTGGAGCTGCAGCTGAGCACTCTCCCGTGCTTCATTCCAGCCCTCGTGGGTGGTACCCTGCCCCTGCGGCCATGGGGACCAGTCCAGCTTGTGCCAAAATGGGTTCCCTGCTCATGTCTTTAGATGGATTGCCAGGCAGAAAAATGTGGTCTGCAGCAGGCCCTGCCAGCTGCAGCTTGTGTGTTGGGGGTTGGGTGGAGAGGGGCTTGCTGGATAGGCAGGAGGCTGTCATTTTGAGACTGAAACTAATATGAAATCTGGATTTTCTCAGTTGTAAAAACTCTTCCTTTGCCCTTTCCACAAGGTAATTGCAAAAGTCTAGAGCTCTGGGGTTATTTCATGTTCTCTGTTGATGGCCTAAAGTGAATTAGAAGTTGGAAAACGTTGTGCCTTGGAAACGCTGTATGTGTATGGTGGGGGTACATCTTAAACTAAATGTTACATGAGAACAAATGCTTCAAGGGAGTTGGAGCACACAAAAGAGGTTGGCAATTATTTTAAGCCCAACGTTTGGCCCAAATTAACAATTTTCAAATATTCGTGTTTATATTTGAATACCAAGATTTCTTATTTCAAACTGGTTGCTGCTGATCAGTAGCATAACTTCGAATTTGTCACAGCCTACAGGAACGGGGAGGCGGGGAGGGCCAGCGTGAAACACAAGCTTTGGACTTGAATTTAGAAGACCTTGGTTCTCAGTTCTTCCATTTATTAGCCGCATGACCTTGGGTAACTTATTTAACTTCTCTTCCCCTCAGTTTACTCATCAATAAAAGGAGAATAATAATTTTTTACTTCCTAGGGAGACGGGTAGGATCAAGAGAAATAATAAAAGGGAAGGTATTTTGAAAACCATAAATTCTATACAAATGCTAATTATTATTAGTGTATGGAGGTGGTGCCAGAGTTTACTAGGATTTAGGTGGCTTTCTGGAAAGGGTCAGATAGGAGTCACAAACAGGGATATATTTCGCTCTAGGAAGCATGGCTGTCATTGAATCCGATTCCTAGTTCCACTGAGTATTTTTCCACGAGTCCTGCATCCTAACAAATGACATTCCTTTCCCCCCACATTCTGTGATTTTTATGTGGTTATTCCTGGCTTTGACCACGAGATACTTCTGCTCCATGGTCTGCTTCCCTTGGAAATCATTGCTGTAGCTTCTAGGTCTATGTCTTAGGTCTTTTTCAGCCTCTGGGTCTTCAAGCTATGCCAATTTTGCTTTAAAAAAAAGATTCATGCCCGCTTCTACAACAGGCCAACGTCACAGAATACTTTACTAAGGCCATCACAAACATTGTGTTTAGTTGCCACGTTGAGAGGTTAATGCAAACTAAGCACATCTACCTGTAGATTTTCTCATCATATCACAGACAATGCTGACAGCAATCAGTCTGTGTCTTAGGACAAGTAAAGGAGAGAGTCCTGCGACCAAGTTAAACCCATGTTCCAAAACCTTACACATTTGCTAAACTTTCCTATTTGCTATAGGAATCTTGTATCTATTAGGATGTTTTCGGCTGCAAGTAACAGAAGAGTCGCCATTCAATCTGGAATAACCATAGGAAAATTTATTATCTCACCTAAGAGGGGTCTAGAGGTAGGGAAGCCTCAAGTTCAGTTCGTTCAGGCCTCGGCTTCACCTCCCCCTTCTCTCTGACTCTTTTGGCTCTGCCCTCCTTTGCATATTGATTTCATCTTCATGTTGTTAGTAAGATGGCTGTAGCAGTCCTAGGTACCAAAATGGGACAGGGAAGTCTCCTAAGGAAGAAGAGGGCCACCTCTTCCAGGCTCTCCTTCTTAGAAGTGAGAAAATGTTTCTTTGAAGCCCCAAGTAGACTTCCTCTCATGTCTCTTTGGCCAGAATTGGGTACATTCCCATTTCTAGACTAACACTTGGCAAGGAAAATAGAATTACCATGTTTGGATAAGAACAAATCAGGGTCTACCCCTGGAGCTGGGGATGGAATCACCTTTCTTTGAGTCACGTTGACACCTGAGCAAATTTGGGTTCTGATAGGATGGAAAAGGGGCGGAAATGGGTTAGGTAGGCAACCCAATGTATCCACTACCCATCTCTTTCAGACCAGATCTTACTGTGCAACTTAAAAAGTTGAAGATCACTAGCCTATTGCTGAGATAAGTCCCACTGTATGCACAATGCTTTAAATAAGAGCCCAGATGGAAAAGAAACCAAATGGGTGAAGATGGAGTGGAGGTGAAAGTGAGATGAGGTGGGAGAGTGGTCTTCCTGCTCCTTTTTAAGAGTGAAACTGGAAAACACGTCCTTCAGACAGAAATATCCCCATGAAAGCTTGGTAGTGACTTATGACACAACTTTCTTGTTCCCATTTCACTTAAACTATGCAGAAGAAAAGTGGAACTCTGAGAAAACGTGGCTCAAAGTTGTGAGAAGTTATTTCGAAATTAAGTTGTCAAATAGGAAAATCACGATTTCCTAGGCTGAAACAACCACAGCTGGCAGTTGGGAAGAGCAGTAGAGGATTTTGATTCTAAGTTGGCTCAAAGTCCGAATCAATCCCAAGGAGGGTTTGGCTCAGAAGTAATTATAATTCTGGGTGATTTGGAAAGAATTCTAAACAAATCCCAAGAATAGGTTAAATTAAAAAAAGAAGTTGTGATTGATAAGATAGATATTATTTACTCTTTTTATATGCACTTAAATGTGGCTTGTCTAAAAGCTTGCTCCGTAAAAATCACTGACTTTGTTGGTTACTGCTGTTCAGGTGGAGACTTCATGTTATACACTTGAAAAACAGTTTGCTAGAAGGACCCCAATTGCAATAGCATCCCAGAGGAAAAGCATCCTTCTGTCTGGTGCTGAGACCGGATTTCTACAACTGGGAAGTGAGGCAGGCATCCGAGGGATAGGCTGACACCACAGGCTTCTCAGATTCTCCAGGTGTTCCTGCCCTTGGATTGGGGTGTGTGATACTTCTGCAGTACAGGTGGTCTGCTTCTCCTTAAGAAGGGTGACCTCCCCAGCAACACTCCCCGACCCAGCCTCATTACTACATCTGCCTCCCTGAAGATGACAGCCGTGGAACTTTGAAGCATCTCTTCTTCCTATCTCCAATCACAGGCACCTCATAAATTGTCTGTTCATTATCTTCCTGGGGGAGGCCCTGGGATCCCTCCACCTTGTGTATGTCTTCCCAGGCTAGGTTGCTTTCCCACTTAGCCCCATTTTGTTTCCGTCTGTAAGACAGACCTCTTTCCAAGATGTGTTGTTGGTGAGCCAGTCTTGTCACAAGCTGTCATCAGGCCCTGCTCATGAAACTTCTCAAGAAGACAGATGGGTCTGTCAGATCCAGCCATGGGCTGGCAGAAGATGTGGCCATTCGTATGGCGGATTCTAAAGGTCCCGAGAAGACTTTGTGCCCCCACAAGTATCAGGTGATTCTCAGGTTTTAATACTGAAGGAATAAGTGCAGATAAACTCTAGCAGTCCCTAAGCAGTGAAATTTGTAGAGATGCATGCTTGCATTCTAAGATGCAGAGTCCTATTCCTAACCAGTTGTGACTAAAAGAAAGTTCCCTGGAAGTGTTACAGGCTTTGGAGTGGGGAGTGCTGGGGAGAAGGTCAGAGTTCAAGGCACTATTGCGGTGACCCACGGCCAACCCTGGGCCAGGCAGACGAAGATGCCGCACATGAGGGAGTGGAGGAACCAGATGAGTTTAATAAGGGAGCACTAAAGGGGAAGTTGGCTGAATTTAAGTTTTGCTAGTGATGGCCAGCAGGGTTATGTCTTCTTGTGGGTTTTTGCACACAAGCTCTATGGGTCTTCAAAGAGGTTTGCTGATGGAGGCTGCACATTTTTTGTCTGTCTCCTAATGATGATACAGGTATTTGTAGATTAGTTCACTTTTTCATCCTCAGTGAGAACTCTGTTGGGCAAATTTCACGTCACTTTAATGTGAGGTTTCCTTAGGGAGGTTGGTTATATCAGAGCCCAGCTCTTTCATAAGTTCTAAACGTCTTTACTCTCCTACATGAGTATTCATTTACTTTTGATAATAATAATAATAGCATCATTGATTGATTTTCCTCTATTTTGAGCTAACTGTACTTTATGTGTTGAGATCTACTTACATCTTTTTAACAGTCTCAAAAAATCTACAAGACCTTATTGTTCCCATTTTATGACTGAGGAGGTTGAGGCTCAGAGACTTGACTAAGGTCATACAGTGAACGGTGGAGGTAGGAAGGGAACCCAGACCTGTGGTTCTTCAAAGGCCCAAGCTACCCCAAACACCATGCCAGCTCTTCTGAACCGTGAGGCAGAATGAGCGTTGGATTCCTTTCCACCCAGCTCCAAGGTGACTTAAAGGATAGTGGATGATGGTTATGTAGATTGGTCTTCCACAATTTAAGGATTCCCATATAACCCCATAAATGGCTCATAATTTGATTCATTTCATGTAATGATCCTACTGCTTTAAGACATCAACATTTCTGTATGAGAAATACTGTTTCTCTCCAAGCCTTGTGGCTGAGGGGAAGTCAAATCAACATTTTCTAAGTTCTATTTTAAAGTAGTGATTAGATGCGACCCTGTACAGAACAAAAGGAAGTGAATTTAGAGTTAGGATTGATAGGTACCATATGGCCTGAAAAGGGGAAAAAAAAGGTAACTTTCAGCAGGAGGAGGTTAAGCTTGAGTGTCATCTGAAGTTGTACAAACCAAAATTTTAGTCTTGACCGCTCTCTCGTGCACATTGCTCTCTTCCTCCTACCCTGTAATTAATTAGAGCTTGGGCTGAGAGAATGGAGGGGGGAATAACCACGAGCAGACAGATGAAAAGTCGAGTGGAGGCCTCGTTGACGTTTGAGTGAAAATTTGGCTCGAAGTTTCTTTACATTATTTGTGTTTTGTTTCAGACTTCATGGTACTGGAGTTAAAAACTCTGTACGTGTGTGGTGTTAATGCGTTTAACAGCGTGATTGATTTAACAGATACTCAGTGAGGCTGATTAGAGGGCCCCTCTCTCAATAGCGGAACGTCAGACTGGAGGCACGGGTTTTGTTTCTAGTAGCCAGGGTGTAAGTCAGTCCACATCTTCCCTGGCCTTGCTTCTGTGCCCCCCGTCCCCCTCATTGATGAGCTGCGCATGATGCCCGGCAGTGGCGCCATTACGAGAGAGGGTGGCTAGGAAACCGGCAGCACCGTTACATGTATTACTCTAAATTGAAGTGCTGGAAATATAAATAAAAGATTGTCATGGCTTTCTTAGTTTTGGAAGAAATAAGCTTTTCAACGGCAATGTTATTCAATTCAGCTCCTGCTTTTTCTGCCAGCAGCTTGTTGGGGAGAATGGGCCTTGAAAGGGAGTGGGGTGGAAGCGGTGCAGCCAGTGGAGTCTTATTAGTCAGCAACTGGAATCATCTGGGGTCAATATGCGGCGTCCCCACACCGCGTCTATGGTGCAGCAGGAATGGTTGAGGCTTCCAAACGCATATCGAACCCCCCAGCTATCTCCAGAGGAATGACTTGAAAAGCCATTTTCAATGCACAGAAAAAGCCTTTTCTCTCCTTTAGTGCAAAGGTGATGTTCCTTTGGTTCAGGAGGAGCCACAGTCACAGCTTTCCGCTTAGAAAGTGAGATAATCAGAATCATTCAGCTAAATCTTCCCGAAATCTAAAGTATATTTCTTTAGGCAGAAGCTGGCAGGATGAATCGCGAGTCCCTTAGCACACTCAGCCTCTACTTGGCTTCCATTCTGCGCGGGTCTGGGGTGTCCTGGGCAGTGGGGCCGGGAGCTGGGCTGGAGCAGTGTTGGCTTGGATGTTGCGGAAGAGCTAATGGCTCCCAGTGGCCTGAGCCAGTCTCTGCATTACCAGCTGGCCGGGAACCTAAACTTATCATCCATGCTGTCGGCAGAGCTGTGCCCACTAGTAAATCTTGGGATGTGAAAGCTGGAAAGGACTTTGGAGGTTATTTTAAAGCATTCTTTTCCTTTTGTAGTGGAGGAAGCAGGCCCAGGGAGGGTGAATGCCCAGTCTAAGACCACAGGGCTCTTGCTGCGGAACCAGGCGCTGGCCTCGCTTTCCAGGCTCTGTCCACTGTGCCATTCCTTCTGGGTCTCCTGGGGGCTTCCTCCTGGAGTGCTTACTGGGCCGGGACCCCGGGATTTGCGGCATCCTGACAGTGCCACAGCAGGAACTGGCTGAGGGCGAGGGGGTCCTCAGGAAGCAGCTGCCATCCAGGGACCCCCGCTTTGAGCAGGGGACAAGCTTGTTTAGCACCTTCCAGGAGGTAAAAGAAAATGGAGCCAATTACGTGTCCAGAATGCTGGAACCTTCTTTTCCACACTCAATTCTCTGGTCTCCCATGGCGTATGAGTTGCTTGTTAAATTAATGTTCGCCTGTCTGGAGTGCCAGAGGAATAGACATTATAGGCCAATTAGAGATAAAAATCAAACCAGCCAGAGTTGTCCTTTTAAAAATTAAAAGTCCTTTTTATGTGCTGTGGAGGTGTCGGCATTATCATAAAGACTAATTAGGACATTTTACAACATCCTGGTAACGGGAGGAAACAATATTGTTGGTAACTTTAAAGATTATTAAGCATCTTTAGCACTTCAGGTCAGATATTTGAGACGCTTTCTGTGCTCACCTGCTGTTGCTGCAGGAAGTAGTTTATCGTCTCAGAAGAAGAAATGAGCATTTTGAAGGCGTAAATGCCTGACTGGAATCCACGATCCTTCACTTTGCAAAGCCCTAAAACAGGGTCTCCAGGAAGAGCTGGCTGTGAGTGGAGATGAGATTTGTCCCACAGTCACATCAGTCAGCACTAAAGGCAGTTCCCATCTTGGCCACCTGGAGGAAAGGAATCTCCTGGAAGGCAGACATTGCGAGGAGAGTTCGTTCTGGCATTGGCAGCCGGACAAGGAAACCAGACAGTGCTTGTTCCCTTGAAAAATGCTGCTTTTCACTTGTGGGCAAGATGATGCTTCTCCATTCTAGCAGACAAGTTCAAAACACTGAAGGAAATAAAGGTGGGGGAGGGGGGCAGGTGGGGGTCCATGGAGCGTTTTGGGGGGAGACCCTGTTTGTGATTCGCCAGTTCCTCATAGAAATCACTGTGAATTGGAACACATTCTTTGGAACTTGATTGAAGACAAAAGGCTGGTGGCAGATGCGAGTTGGATGCTTAAATTGCATGCCATTGTCGTTTAAAGAATTGCGTATTGTCTTGAAATTCAAATGTCCTTTAACAAATAGGGAAACCGTATCAAGGTCAGACAAAGCGCGAGGGTAAATTTCAGTGTCACAAAAGTATCTTAAGCTCTTAAGATCTATGTGCAGAGATTTCCAGAAAGCTAAAGAAATCTTAGTTTCCAGTCGAAGGCTATGTGCCTTTAAGGCGTTATTTATCTCTGAGAACGTTAGAAAGGCTTTCACATTTTCAGCCATTTTAATTGAGACTAAAACCACACAATTAGGCTTCACTTAGTTATCAGTGAGAACCTTAGCTATTTACTTTATAGTCTTAATGATATAACAAGTGTAAAGAAAACACAGGGCAGAGTTAAAACTTAATTCTCTGCTTTCTGCTCTGGGATTTTGCCACGTGAACTATTCCCGTTAATCGGGGTTTTTATAGCAAAATTTCAGAATATGGTTCCAGAACTTTACCATTTCCCGCTGACTGGTCTGCCACACTCCAATTTTCAAACAATGATTTCTCTTTTTAAAAGGCTATTTCTCACTGTGAATATGGTGCACTCTTACTAAACAGATCTGAAAAAATCACCAACCTATACCACCACACATTGTTAATGCCTTTGTGTGTTTCTTTTGACATTTCCCCCCCTTATGAATCATTTTATTTAAGATTTACGTAATTGTAACCACAGTATTTACACAATTTTATATCCTGCCTTTTTCACTTAATATATCGTAACGTTTATCCATGTTATTTTTATGGTGTTTGTAAACATGTTTAATGGCCTCATAATCTGTTATTAAGTGAATATATTATAGTTTGCTTAACCAGTCCCCTCTTTTAGACCTATAGCTGTTTCCAGCTTTTTGGAGAGGTCACACAGCTAGCAAGAGGAGAAATTTGGTTTGAAACTTTTATCTAAATTTGTGTTTTTCTGCCATTCCAGACTGCAAATATGCAACGTATGAAAGAGTATTTCATACTCTCTACGCAGCACGAGCCTTACCTCGTATTTGAAAACCTTTTGCTAGTTTGATGGACCACAAATGGCGTTTTGCCTTTTGCATGCCTTTTGATTACTACTCAAACTTTTCCATACTCTGTCAGCTAGTTGTACTTTCTTAATCATGCAAATTTATTTCTCAGTTTACCTCTTTATTTTAGTTACTTTATCTTATCCTTTTCAGAGGTTTAAAATTTTTATGCAATTAAATCTGCCTAGCTTCTCTTTGTGGCTTTTTCTAAGCCTTTAAGCTCAGAAATTCCTCTTCACTCCAGAGGTTTGACAAATATTCAATTCAATTGACTTTTAGTTTCTTTCTACGGCTTAATTCTTTTCTGTTTTACTCTTTATGCATCTGGTATTTATTTTGGTGTATGGTGTGAGATATGGATATAAATTTTGTTTCTAAATTGCAGATCTATTTTGTTGACTGGATTCCTCTTCTTTTTTGATATGTGATATCTTCGTTGTCATATGTCAAATTTTTTTGCAGGTTTTATGTATTTTTCATAAGAAATATGCCAAAAGCCATCGGGATTAGTCACTTTCATTTATGTATTTATTTTTGCATTTGGGTAGGTTATTTTGACTAGACAATTATGTCACTTGCATTGGAGTCAAAGAAATGGGGTAACAGTGGACAGCAGACTGTGTTGTGTGGGGAACCCTGTGAAGATCCAGAAAGAACAGAATCTACAGCCCCCTGTCTGAATTAGGGGTGCTTATTAGAATCACCCATGGAACTTAAAAATATATATACCACCTTGGGCTCCACCACCGGAAATTTTCATTCTGTAGGTCTGAGGTGGGGCCTCTCTGTTTTGAAAAAGTTGCACAGATGGTTCTGATATGTTCCACCAATCGAGGACCATGGTCAGAGCAGAGGTCAGCAGACTATGGACCCCATGCCAGATCCAGCCTGCCATCTGTTTTTGTATGGCCCTTGAGCCATGAATGGTTTTTACATTTTTAAATGGTTGGAAATTTTTTTTTAAAAAAGAATAATATTTCATGACGTGAAAATAATAGGAATTCAAATTCCAGTGTCCAAAAATAAAGTTCTATTGGAATACACCCATGCTCGTGTGTTGAGGTATTCTCTGTGGCTGTTTTCCCCCTACATTGACAGAATTGAGTAGTTGTGATAGACTTTGGTGCAAAGCCAAAAATATTTACCATCTGGCATGTTACAGGGCAAGTTTGTGACCTTGGCCTAGACTCCTGACATGAGAAGCAGAGTTCCTTGGTTCTAGGATATTCCTGAAGTGCTGTCCCAGAGTGTTTAGTTGTTGTTCATCTCAGAAGCAGTATTCCTATAGTTATATCAAGGTTCTAATGGCAAGAAACAGAGACGAAGGAGATTTTAACATGCAGATCTTCCATCTCTTGCAATAATATGAATCCAACGTCCTGAAATCCTCTTATAAAATTGCCACTCATGCTGCGTGAAACAGAAATAAACCGCTCTTTGAATGTGTGACTGAACTGGAAAGAAAATAAGGGTAATTTTCAGATGCATTAAACAAGGTAGAAAAATAAACCCAGGTAGCTGAGAGTGGCAGCTGCCCTAAGGAATCTTCTGATCCCTGGTGACCTCTTCGGGGAACAGGGCACAAGCCTTGGGCGGATGCAAAGTAGGGAGTTGAACTGTACTCCCAACCCCCAAGCTTGGGAACTTGGAGGACAACATCCTTACTAAGAGGGTGACCTAGAGAGAAAAGGCACAGAAAAGAGACAACAAAGAAACTTACTGTCTCAGTCTTTAGTTCAGGGTAAGGAAGAAATTCTCCCCTGAGGATTCATAATAAATCTATCTCTCCTGCAGTTTTGGGGCCTGGACTCACACAATATGCAAGGTGTGAAGATCCAAGAATTCAGTTTTGAGCAGTTTCAAGTTGGTGGTGCCCCCAGGCACCTGGCAGCCGCAAGTCTAGACCCCTCTGGAGGAATAAAGCGCTCAACACGTGCCTTGTGTAATTCCCACACATAAAGTTCCAATGGGCAGGTACTCACACACAGATAGACACACAAATAAAAAACCCATGAGGAACTGAGGCACCATGAGTGAGAGTCAGAACCAATGGCAAATAGCAGAAGCCGTCCCACGAAAACTTCAGATCGAGGGACTAGTAGACACAGAATATAAAGTAGCTGTGTTTTATCAGTTTAAAGAAATAAAAGAGTAAATCAAAAGGATGAGTAAGGAACAAGAGACTATTGAAAACGACTAGCAGATTGGGAGAAGAATGAAATAGAACATCTAGAAATAAAACATAGAATAATGAAAATAGTATACAATGTCCATTTAACCCCCTGTCTGACCTCTCAGGAGAATGATTGACCACCCTCAGTGGTGGTGTAGGTGGAGAGAGGATAGTTTTGGAAGGAACTGTGGAAAGCTCTGAACACAGGCTGAAGAGCTGGGAACTTAGGCTGTGTGCTATGAGGAACCTCTGACCTCTTTTGAGTGGGAATGGTGATCATGGTGGGGGAGTCCGGGTCCCATCATATGTAACCCCAAGCCTACCATCCTTCAGAGCACACAGGTATGTACCTTTTTGAGAGACTCAGGAAGGTGAAATATTGCAACTAAGTTTCAGGGTGAAAATAAGGGGCCATGTGGGTCACGGGGCAAGTCCAGTCTCTCAGCAAAGGGACAAAGTAACAAATTAATGCACGTGTTATTGATGCAAGCATGGCCACTGGGAGGGAGGAAAAGAAAGAGCAAAAACCCAAGAGAGAGACATGGTGGGCTAAGATAGCCCAGAACTTTTGTAGGCAAATGGGGGTTGTGGCAGGGTAAATAGGGAGTAAGTTAATAATGGATGCAGATGAAGGTGGGAGGGAAAATAGTTCAGAGTGAAGACGTGAAAAGGGAAGTGGTTGCTGACGGACCCTAAGGACACATAGGATCAGCAGCAGAAAGTTACCAGTGTTCTGTGGATCCCGGAACCTAACTGGCTGGGAGGGAGAGAATTTTCTGTCATTCATGCTCTTCATTCTGAAGATCAAAGTCTTGATTTTATGATCATTCCTACACTCCTTGGTTAGCATTATTTCTCTAACATCGTATCTTTCAAAGGCCCTTATGAACTCTTTTTTTGTATATTCAGTGTTTTTTTTTGTTTTTTTGAGGAAGATTAGCCCTGAGCTAACTACTGCCAATCCTCCTCTTTTTGCTGAGGAAGACTGGCCCTGAGCTAACATCCGTGACCATCTGCCTCTACTTTATACGTGGGATGCCTACCACAGCATGGCTTTTGCCAAGAGGTGCCATGTCCACACCCGGGATCCAAACCAGCGAACCCCGGGCCACTGAGAAATGGAATGTGCGAACTTAACCTCTGCGCCACTGGGCTGGCCCCTACATTCAGTGTTTTAACTGACGTTATACTATTTTGACACTGCAGCTCCCCTGCCCCTGACACTCTGACCTCACCTTCCGAAGCCTAATTTTTTTGAAAATTTGCACAGCCAGCTCCAAGGAGATTCTTGGATTCTGCTTACATCCCATGTTTTCTGCCTCATCTTTACAGGTTAATTCCATTGTGAAATGGCATGCAATTAATGAGACTTGTGTTAATGAACACACAAGTTATTATTTAATGATTATGTTAGCGATGAAAACAGTTATGGGTTAATTGTTACGATTACTATTAAAATAACAAGCTGAAGGTTGAATTTATGTCTATAGTTCAATTAAAAAGAAGTTTAAACATAGAATTGTGAGCAAATGACTGGTATGGAGAGACAAAGAGTGTGTTTACACATGTAAAAGTTAACAGCTGTCAACCTCACCTGTAAAAGCGGTACAAGAAAGATATTTGACACAAAGGGACTTTGTGCAGAGTGATCTTAGGCATCTTTTAAGAAAAGCAAAACTGTGAAAAAAACATCCCAGGTTGGAAGGACACCAACGGATAAGATATTGGGGCCCTGGGGTAGATTCTAATGTCAAGGGCAAGAAGGCATCAACATTGAACAAAAGCCATAAGCAGATCAGGTGTCTTGCCTTCTTGGTCACTAAATAACCATTGACTTTGGCAATTTATTTTACCTTCTTACCATGTCAATTTCCTCATCCAGCAAAAGAAGCTTTAAAATCCTACGTAAGTGGATGCTTGTAGAGGCATTGCCTCCCACACGTAGCAGCGACCAAGGCTGCTGCCCTTCGCTAGCCTCTCTAAATATCAATGAAGCGTGTGTGTGTGTGTGTGTGTGCATGCCTGTGCGTGCTTGCACACAGACACATGCGGACATGAGACCTGGCAAAATTCTATAAGGAGTCTCTTTGCAATGAGAAATCTTTGTCTGTAAATGATTTGTCTTAAAATTTCCACCTTAAAACAACGTCTTGCAAAAATTGTTCCTTGTTAATGGCAAAGCTGACTCTGAGGGCATGTCTGGGTTCTGGGAAGAAGTGTCCTGATCGATAAACTATGTCTGCCGTGGCCAGCCCTTACAGTCACTACTGACTTTTTGCATTCTCTTTATTATTATTATTTTTAAATTAGCCTTATTATTATTTTTTTTTACATAGCCATTTTACTTTGAATAGCTTTCTTCTCTTTGGTTTGGACTCACAGGCTCTCCGACTGGGTGAGATCCTAGTGCTTATCTAGTCCAGCTGTCTCATTTTACAGACGAGAAAACTGAGGACCAGAGAGGAGAAGTCATTTGTCCGAATGCACAGGGATGATTTACAGCAGATTTGGAACTAGAATTCCAGCCTTTGGCTCCTTGTTAGATGCTTTCTCTGCACTGAGTTTTCCAGGACTCATCCCAAGGTAAGTCACAAATAATATATCATTTAATATTGGTAAAGCATTTTGTAATTTTCAGAACATTTTCACATCCATCATCTCACTGAACCCTTGTTACACCCAATACGATCGACTCAGGCATTTTTGTCTGCATTTTAGCTAGATGAGAATCCTGAAATTCACTTGCCCAAGGCCACATGATTGATAAGTGTTAGAAGTGTTACTAGAAGCTGTCTTTCCAGCTCTGGTTTGCTTACTGCTCTTGCGTTGCTCCGTGATGTAGGAACATCTGGGATGAAATAATAGTGATTTATTTCAAAAACGCAAAAGCGACTTTAAATTTACCTTGTAAATATTTTTCCAAAATATCCCCATCCATCCCATCTGAAGAATTTCCCTTTGGCGTATTTTGCACTGACCCTACATGATCTGCGCAGCAGCGAGGAGGAGCAGACCCAGCAGCTGAGTTGCGAACAGCACAACTCTATAAGAACTGTTTCAGGTGCTGTTCAGGGATCAGAAATGTTGGCCTTGTGATGCTAAGCGGTGCTGTTACTGAAGCTAAAATCCCTAAGGCCTGGATAGGTATTAAAAGAAAAGTGAAAAAGGTAAGAATTTAGAAGAAGAATGGAAAAAGTGACCTGGGAGACAGAGGTAACGAGGACAGAAAGTTGGAGGGGGTGTTGTGCCACCAGCCATGGCCTTAAGGGGTCATGGAGTGTGGGGGCTGGGCGATACCAGGGTCAGAGGCTCAAAGTTATTTAGAATTACCTCCTTTCCCAGCTCTTTATTGACCTATGTCCTTGCTCCATTTGGGGTGGCCCAGGGTAGTAGCCAAAAAGAGTGAACTTTCATTCAGGTTCTTCCAGGTCCCAATGAACATGGCCAAAATTAATAAGAATAGCTAATAGTTTATAATGACAAAGCTAACATTTATTGAGAGTTTACAGTCACATGTTGCTTAATGATGGGGCTACGTTCTGAGAAACGCGTTGCTAAGAGATTTCATTGTTGTGCGAACATGGTAGAGTGATTACGCAAACCTAGATGCTATGCCTACTACACACCTAGGCTATATGGCAGTAATCTTCTGGGACCACTGTCGTATACGCAGTCAGTCATTGACCAAAACATCGTTATGCGGTGCATGACTATACCAAGTGCCAGGCACTGTTCTGAATACTCTCTGGGTATAAACCCATTGAATTCTCCCAACTCCATGAAGTAGTTTCCTTTGACAGATAAGAAAATTGATTGGCAAGTAAGTGAAGTATCTTGCTCAAGATCACGCAGCTAATAAGTGGTAGAGTCGGGATTCAAACCAGAGTCCTTGGTGTTAGTCACCAGGCTACACAGGGAAAGGTTGAGTAAATTTTAAATGGTACCCGCAAGGACTTGTTGCTCGGCGCCTCCCGCGCTGTTATAGCTTGCTAGGCACACTGCTGCGTTCCTTGCTTGAGGTGCAAACTGTGTGCCCAAGGGCAAAGTCACTAGCGGAAGGCTGACTTTGTGCAGACAGGCCCCTCCACACCCAATATGTCAGTTTCCTGTGTGGCTGTGAAAACCACTTAGCCGAAGGCTGTGCAGATCATAGCCTCACCATCAAGCAGTTCTCTACACGAATTAGGATATGCCAATTTCAACGGAAGTGTGCAGAGTAGTGTGGGTGTGGCATTTTCAAGCCCTCTTTCACTGCTGGGTTCCGGGGATATACAGTATGATGCCCTTTCGAAGGTAGATGGAGAATCAGTCCCGAAAGGTGTCAGAATCAGGCTAAGGTTATTGGCAGCTTTCAGTGAGGGAGGAAAAGGGATTAGGAACAAGAGTAATTCTCTGCCTTCATTGATTTCCCAGGCTGTTTACTTGCAAGTGTTTCTGCAACTTTCCTTCTCCTTTTCAACAAATTTACAGTGGAGGGAAGAGATTTGCTCAATGGTGACTCCAGGAGAGTCCTGCAGAGCTCGGAGCTGCCAAGGTCAGGAAATGGAACACGTGCCTTCCGCCCAGGCAATCTTTTTTCTCATCAGATCAGCGGTCGTGCAGGGAAAAGGGCCATCGACAAGTCCAGAGGCAAGTTTAGTGGTGAGAAAATAGCCACAGCCTCCAATGTGTTGTACCTTGTGATCAGAGCAGCTTGAAACAGTGTGTTTCATTAAAACAGGGGCCTGCCTTGGAGTGTCGGCTTCTGAGTCCCTGGCTGGAGGAAGGTCAAGCAGAATCTATGTCATTGCTTTTGCTGCAGCTGTTGTAAGCCATTGTAGGAATCATGAATTCAATTAAAGCAGAGCAATGGGATTGAAAACAAGTAGAAATCATCTACCTTCAGAGTTAGAACATGCAAGATTTCCTGCGTTTTCCCAAGAAGATTCGCCATTTTATAGATTCCAGGTCTGTGATGATGCTGACTATTATTTGAACCTATCCAGCTGCCCAGCTCTTTCGGGAGACATCTGGGGAGGAAATGCTCTTTTATGCATCCCTGTGAAGCTTCTCCCAATTAAAAACCAACCAACGCAGGAAACAACCCCGTAGACCAACATTCAAAGAATCTGCACATCACTATCAGTAAAATCCCAATTTGTGGGAGCGTGCTTTTGGAAATACATGTTTTTCAAATCCAAAAGGAGTAGAAGGTATGAATGCTATCTGGAAAATCCAGGGCATTGTTATTAGCTGTAAATATTTAAAACATTTAATAAGTTTACTTTCCCCTTTGAGTACAGCTAGGCATAAAGGGGCAGAAGGCCTCCCCACCCTGCCCCGGGGTCCTGATTGTGAGTGACTTCAGTAAAGAAGGTGCCCTTGCTGCCAAAGCCTAATGGGCTCTGGGGAGGGGGTTGCTCTGCTGCGTGCAAGTCAGCTGGATGGTGGCTCCCATGCTGGGGCAGGGTCTCCACTTGCTTATGGCCCCTGGCTCTTCCTTTGATGTGCTCCCTTTGGGATGTGCTAATAAGAGCCATTACAACCACTAGGGTGAGGGTGGGGCCTTGGAGGGGATGGGACAATCTAAGCATCTGTGTGGCAGCTCAGTGCTTAAAAAGAAATGGTAACATAACTTGTGCTGGACAAGGACCAGTAGTCATTGTTGACTGTGGGGACTCCAGAGTTAGATGTGCTGCTCTTGAATGAAGTTGTCTACCCTGCGCTAAAGGCAGATGTCACCATTAGGGGAAGAGAGAGTCTGAAGATTAAACTGCCTGTGATAGATCCAGTGCAAGGGACGTTTCTCCAGGAGGATTGTGGAACAGACCGTCGAAGCGTTATTAGTATTTGGATAGTGTCTGCATGGAGAGATTGACTTTCTGTAACTTTGGATGCTGGAGTATTGTTCAGGGACATCCGGGCACGAAAACGGCTTTTTTTGTTCTGACAAGGATAAGGCATAAGACCCTGGCTGACGCTGAGTCTGGTCTAAGGATTGGGAGGGGCTGAGGTTCCGAGGCATTCCTGGGATGGGAACTCACAGAGTGCTCGTGTCTTGGTGATATAACCCTGATCAGAAATGGCAAGAATTTGTGTTCTCTCCCAACCCTGGCAGAGGGCGAAGGTGGGGCAGAGTCTTCCTGGCCCTGCTCCTGGGCCGGGAGCCTTCTTCCTGCCTTCTCTGGGTCCCTGGCTACACTGTCCAGAAACCTATGGCTGTGCGTGAACGTGGCCTCTTCTTACCATTTGTCATGCTGCAAATAATGTCTCCATTTTAGCTCTGTTTATTTTAATATCTGGGGGAAAATGCTTAAATCAAACCAAATATAGAAACTAAGTCTACTAATTTTCTGAAAATTGAATTCAACCGAAGTGTTATGTAATGGCTAAACTGTAAATGAACCACATTTAGAAAAAATCGAATGAATTAATTAGAGTCAGGACTAAGGTATTACTGTTTTTAACTTTTTATTTTGACATAATTGCAGACTTACGGCAAAGTTGCAAGAATAGTACAAAAGTCTTCCCTTTAGGTACCTTTCATCTAGCGTCCCCAAATATTACCATTTTACCGCTTTTGTGTTCTCTCTCCTTTCTCTCTTTTTTGACTGTTGAAGAAAAAGTCGCAGGCGTGATGCCTCTTTACCAGTAAATTCTTCAGGATGTGTTTCCTAAAAATAAGGACGTTCCCTTCCATAACTTTAGTTCAGTTATCAAAATCAGAAAATTGATATTAACCCAATACCATTATTTGATCTATAAACCATACTCATATTTTGCTGGTTGTCTTTTTAGTAAAATAAAATCCCAAATCATGTGTTGCATTCAGTTGTTGTGTCTCCTTAGTCCCCTTTACTTTGGGACAGTTTCCTGGTTTCTTTCTTCAAAGCGATCCATATTTAAAAGCAGCTAGAGTAGAGTAGATTAAGGGAGAGAATCAAACTGTTGCGCAGCCTGCCAGTTTTCCTTTAATCTTTGTAATGGAATTATACAGTAATAGAGTTTTAGCTGGATACATGGTCACCCACTTAAAGACTACATTTCCCGGATGACCTCTGGATGACCATGTGACTAAAGTCTTGAGCAATGGGAAGTGAGTGGAAGTGATGTGTACAATGGCTAGGTCAAGCCCTTAAAGGGAAAGGATGTGTCTTACTTTTCTTCCCTTTTTTTTTTTTTGCAATGTGGGATAAAGATATGATGGCCATAGGAGTGCTCTCTTAGATCATGAGCCTGATGAACAAGATATCCCTGATAATTGCGGACACCATACCAGCCCTTGGCTAGCCCCCTGATCGCCCTCATTCCTCTCAAAAATTTAAGGATTAAAAAAATACCCCACCATGCTGATATCACACCTAAGAAAGTGAACAATAATTACGTAATATTATCAAATGTCTGTACCCTGGTTTTTTACATGAGAAAAAAAATTTCTCTCTCATATGAGTCATTTTTATTTTGCATTTCTTTCTTACAGCAGCTGTACCAGTAACCTGACCAATGTGATTGTCTAAACTACTATTTAAGGAATTGTTCAAATCTCTGAAATATTTCTGCCAAAGGAGAGAAAAAAAGCACAAAGTTTTACATTCTAACAGTGTAACAATGAGGTGAACTTGTGTAGAAATTTTTCATTGGTAATTTTATTGAGACTGGAAAATTTTGTCCCCTTACACCTGTATTTAGTTTCATTTAGTCATTACATTTTCTTATTTGCATTGGTGTCAGTCAAAGCTGAATCCTCTGTGAAATTAGAAAACTGTCTTTGTTATGCAAATTTAGCCTCAACACTTAGAGGAATTTTAGGTTGAAAGAGCTGCCCCTGCAATTTCCACATGTTGACGTGAGGTGGCAGTAGAGTTATAAATGTTCTGAGCAGCCTGCGTTACAGGCGTTTTCTGATGATGAGTTCCTGGGCTAAAACATTGGACAAAAACATGATCTACCTACTTCAAAAAAAAAAAAAAAAAAGGAAAGCCATACGAAAGGAAGAAAATTAGCTTCATAGAAAGTACAAACTGAAATCTCACATACATTTTTCTTGTGTTCTTTAACATGACCAAGCTAAAAACATGGTCTTGATATTAAACCTGCAAAAGAATTTATTCCACATTTTCTGCTTCCCACAGGACCGTTCATTACCACCTCGTTCTCTTAATTGCTTTCTTCAAGTAAAGGAGTTCTCTCTCTCTCTCTCTCTCTCTCTCTCTGGTCTCGTAAGCTGGACAAAAGGGTAGCCTTTCTGGTCAACTAAAATGACCTAAAATTAAACTTTTCTCTTTAGCTTCTTGCTAAAATGCCTCTCTGATTCCTAAATATTTAGGAAGAAGAAAGAAATTGTAAACAGTAGCTCTTTAAGCCTATTAGAGCTTTCGTCACAGGTTAAACTACACGTGGTATTTTGCCAGTTAGAATTCTTTCCAAATCTTCCTCTCCGAAGTTAACACAGCTTGGGGACACCTTTGACCTAACCTGCATGCAATAGTTTTCAAACCTCATTAACAGTCTTGTTTACTACCTGGCTTAGGAAGGAAGGCAGAAAATCGAACCAAAGTGAACGAGATTTGAATAAGTTTCTGTTACTTGTAGAAAGATACATGATCTCATGTGATTCCTCTTTCCCACCAACAGGGGCTACAGGAGAGAATGAGAAAGGAATCTTCTTCATCTCCCAGCAAAGATGTGAAGAAGTCCGGAGTGTCTTGGTTATAAGGGGAAGCTAATTCTGGTGTAATGATGATGCTCCATCTCCGTCCTGTGGCTGGTACATCATAGGAGATGGGATTAGGGTCATTTGCTCCCTGATGCATTTTACTTGGAATTACCAGTGTCACTTGGACTAGAAATAGTTATAAATGTTAGGTGCACAATTCATGAGTTTGGATTCTGCAGGACATTAGAAAATAAAATTTGCTAAAATGTGCATCTCTTTGTCCTACTCAGGAGCAAAAATGTCCCTGGAAGGCTGCTTTTGGTTAGAAGTAGATTTGGATCTACAGCTCTGTCCACAACCTCCATCATGATCCCTTTTGATCCTTTTTTTCCCTCTATGTAGACTTCAATAAAATGGAGAGGAATTAACACACACGTGCACGCACTTATACGTGTATGTATGCATCAATGTAATGCATAGCTTTATTTACATCAAGGAAATATATAAAGTATGTGACCCAAATAAAATGAGCTATTCATTCATGAAATATTTATTGAGCACCCACTGTGTGTCTGATATTGCATTGGGTGATGTGCTGTCAGAGATAAAAAAGATACAGTTTCTATTTCTGCGGGGCTCACAGTCTCCTCCATGCAATACCTATTTAAAAACGTAGAGAGTAGCCCAATGAGAGACTCAAAATATTATCGAGGGTGCCAGTTTTCCTTTAATTCTCATTTTTTAACGGTATGAATCACTGAGATGTGTAAGAACTGCTTAGTCTTTGTTTGAATTTCTCTTTAATACAAAAAAAGTTAAGGGAAAAACTTTTCAAGCACAGGACTGAGACTCTGTTACAATGTGGCTCAGGCCCCAAAAGGGGCAACTTTCTGGAAAAGGGAAGTCCACGTATCATAAGAAGCAGTTTTTCTAGGACATTTTTGCACCCGGGGTAGGACAAATTTTGCAGAATTTCCTCATTCTCAGTTTTTTCCCTAAATTCTTTTCTATATATTAATACATTTAGACCTCACAGCAATGCTACTAAGTATCATTACCATCCTCATTTTATAGATGAGAAAACTCATGGGCAGTGTGGATTAATAACCCGTCCCAAGGTTACACAGCTAGTAAGTGCCAGCCAGGATCCAAACACAGACAGCGGGGCTCCAAAATCTGTGCTTTTATTTTTATTTTTTTTAAAGATTTTATTTTTTCCTTTTTCTCCCCAAAGCCCCCCAGTACACAGTTGTATATTCTTCATTGTGGGTCCTTCTAGTTGTGGCATGTGGGACGCTGCCTCAGCGTGGTCTGATGAGCAGTGCCATGTCCATGCCCAGCATTTGAACCAATGAAACACTGGGCCGCCTGCAGCGGAGTGTGCGAACTTAACCACTCGACCACAGGGCCAGCCCCCAAAATCTGTGCTTTTAACCACTTCTCTGTGCATTTATGGTCTTATGTGAGGGGTGGGGCATCCATGACAAGGAACACATCCATCTTAGCTCAATTAAAAAAAAAACAGAAAGAGCAATCTGACTACTACCTTGAAAACAAAAAAGAAACACATCCCTCATTTGGGAATTTCACTTCAATTCAACTAACATTAATTGAGAAATCAGCTTAACCAGGTGGTGGTTTAGGCACCAGGGACTCAGAATTCTCATGAATTTACTATGGAGTAGGGGAGACACATCTGCAGACAGCTGTAATGAAAGGCAGAAAGCAGCCAGCGCTGTAAGGAGCTGAGAGAACGCTCTGTCTGCACGAAGGAAGCAAGAGAGATTTTGTCCTGATTGTCCTGATTGGAAAACATCACCTGGAGATAATTGTTGGCTCTGTCTGTGTTAGGTAGAATTTTTGTTGACCCTATTATTTGGGGTGAGCAATTTTTTTTTTTAATAATCACATGGCTTTCTTTTTAAGATTGGCACGTGCGGTAGTATCTGTTGCCAATCTTCTTCTTTTTTTTCTCTTCTTCTTCTCCTCCCTAAAGCCCCCCAATACACAGTTGTATATTCTAGTTGTGAGTGCCTCTGGCGGTGCTTTGTGGGATGCCGCCTCAGCATGGCTTGATGAGCAGTGCCATATCTGCACCCAGGATCCGAACTGGTGAAACCCTGGGCCGTGGAAGCAGAGCATGCGAACTCGGCCACAGGGCCTGCCCCAGGAAGGAGCAATTCTTGGTTCTATCTTTGTTGGATAGACATTTTTTTGGCCTCTATTATTTAGGGTTAATGTCTATCAACAATCAGCAAATTTATAGATTTTTGCTTGGGTTGATGTTTCAGTCCTCAACCTAATGGCTACCACTTTATTCAACCATCATCGTTTGACTCAGAGCTTCAGGGCGCTCATCTCATCATTGGGTACCTGTGAACCGGCTTATACGATTTACCCACTGAGCTCGAGTTCTTTTTGGGTAGAGGGAGAGGCTTTTGGCTGGAGGCTCCAGACTAGCCTGGGGCCGGGCACTCACATAGCAGATACTCAAAAGCAAATGGGATGAATGAAAAGCAAACCATTAACCCTGGAAAAGAGGAAAACCACCCCCACCTGTTTATCATATTGCCCAGTCCAATACACTTTTGACATCCTACCCTCTTAATGAGGACAGAAGCTGTTCATTAAATAAATTAACCATTAAGTTGAGAACACGAATGTCAATATAGACACAGGCTGTTAATTTGCTGGTCACTGATGCATCCAGTGCCCGGAGGACCTCAGACACTGCACGTATGTTAAACAGCAGGCGACTGAAACATGGCTGGGACAGACTAGGCCACACGCAGCTCACACAATTCAATAGAATTGTCCCGAATGAGATAACTCTTCCCCCTTGAAAAATGGATGCTCCTTGGCATCAAACTTTGAAACTATCTAAGTGATTAGGCCTATCCTTTCCCTTTTGACTGTTTTATTTCCATTTTAAAATAGATTGTACTATTTCTTACTTGTAATTTGGCCTAATGTTACCTTGAAATAAGACGGTGATAAAGAAAGGGAGAAAAAAAGTCTTTGATCATTTGTCATCCTGTGGAAAAATCTGACAGTGGCTTCAATTAACAGATGAGACCCCAGAGAATTTCAAGGCCTGATCTTCCCCCAGTGCTCTAATTGAGTAGAAGAAAACAGCCTTAGTGGGGACCTGGACAGCTGCCGAATGAAGCCATCGCTGTTTCAGAGATGCTAAAATTTCTGCCACGCTCTGGGCTTTTTTTTGCATGTTGCTCTTGCAGGCTGCTCCTGAAGCATGGCAGTCAAAGGATGATGGTGTTAGTGAGACGCGGTGGAAAAAGCACTGGAATGGAACCTGGGAGGCTCAAGGTCCAGATGGTTCTGCTGCAACTAGCCTTGAGAACCTGGAGGGGCTGCTTCCTCCCCACTCTGGGCCTCAGTTTCCATGTCTGTAACAGGCATGGATAGGAGTAGATGGTCTCCTGGGTCTTGCTCAATTCTGAGATTTAGGAAGTCCTTCTTTCCATGGAGAAAAGAGAAAAGGAGCTTAAAAGGATACGTTTGAAAAATCCGTGGTTGGCGCATACACTGTTATCCTGGAAATGGAATTTTTAAAAGTGTGTTTGGCAAATGGGAAGGCAGGGTGAGGCCAGTGGGGAGAAGGGAATATGAGGATGTCTTTGGAAATGATTTGGGAAGCTCGTCATCTTCCTTCCCCCTCCCATGCCTATCCATACAGCTGCTACAGGGATCTGCCTAAAACACTAACTCATTAATGCATTTTTCTTTTCTTCCAAACCATAAATGCAGCAAGGGCAGGGACCACGGCTGTCTTGTCCAATGATGTGTCTCTAATTCTGTCCCAGCACAATGCATTGCCCAGGGTCGGTGCTCTATTAATATTTGTTGAATGAATGCATGCTTGCATGAGACAAACTTTTCTTTTTTTTTGTTTTTAAAGATTGGCACCTGGGCTAACAACTGTTGCCAATCTTCCTTTTTTTTATTAAGGATTGGCACCTGGGCTAACAACTGTTGCCAATCCTTTTTTTTTTTCTGCTTTAGCTCCCCAACCTCCCCCCACCCCGTACACAGTTGTATATCTTAGTTGCATGTCAAGACAAACTTTTCAATGTTTAACCATAGATTTCAGTTTCCAAGTTAAAACCTAGTACTTTCATCCATAAATTCTTTCATGTTTTGTCCCAGTTACCTCTTTATCCTCATCTATATACGATGCTCCTGGATGTATTCTTCCCTTCAAATACACTATTTTATCTGTAATTCTCCCAGGATGTCATAAAGTTGGACATTTCTGTGCCTTCATACATGTTACATTTACCACGGATGCTTTTCTTGTAGTGTTCTTCTCTTAACTGGTTCATCAAAACTCACATCAATCCCCAGTTACACCAGGAAGCCTTTTCTCGTCTCCCTCCTCCTTTATGACTCAAATGTCTCTTCCCTGGGTTCCCATCGCATCCAGTGCATACTTGTGTCGGACTGTTTATCATGCTACTGTGCACACTATCTAGGATATAGTAGATGCTCATTTAATGTTTCCTTGAATGATTCAGTGAGTTAAACTCTCAGCTCCCATTTCAGGCTCATGTTGCTTCCACATTTTCTCCTCTTCCTTCATGCACGAAGTTGCCTCAGCCTGCTTCCTTGTCTTGGGGTTCTTCCACCCCTCAAAACTTGGCTATAGAGTAGAAGTCTGTTTTCTCAGTTCAGTCTTTTTTGTCCTCTCAGTGAAAAGTCCACAGGCCCTTTTTTATGTGTTGATCACTTCATGGAAATAGAAGATAACAGAAATAATGAGCTGGTTCCAGAAGCTCATAGAGTTCTCACACTGGCTTTCTCCCACTGCCCTCTCCATCCCTTTCTGTGATGATAACTGGCATCTCAGCTAGACTTTTGCCCTGTGATTCATGCTTAGAGTTGGAGCTCCCCAATCCTTTTCATTCCATTGACCTCATCTTTAGATGTCTTATGAACCCCCTTCTTTATAGTGGATCCCTCTTGGGTCTGAGGATATGGTTATGGAAATCTATTGCTGCACAGCAAATTAACCCAAATCTTAGCATCTTGAAATAACAGACATTTATGATCTCACACAGTTTCTGAGGGCCATCAATCCAGAAGTGGCTTAGGTGTGTGGTTTTGGCTCAGGGCCTCTCATGTGCTGCCAAGCTATTGGCTGGGGATACGGTCTCATCTGAAAGCTTGACTGAGGGAGGGTCCTCTTCAGGATCATGCACATGGTTGTTGGCAGGTCTCAGTTCTTTGCAGACTGCTAGATTGAGGTCCTCATGTCTTCACTGGTTGGTGGCTGGAGACCTGCCTCAGTCCCTTACTGTGTGGATCTCTCCATAGGGCAGCTCACAACATGACGGCTAGCTTCCTCAGAAGTGACAAATGCTCACTTCTGCCATATTCTGTTGGTCATACAGACCCAGCCCTGTACAACGTGTGAGGGGATGACATGAAGGTGTGAATGTTGGGAGGTGGGGATCTTTGAGAGCCCTCTTGCAGGCTGACTGCCACAGGCAGAATTGAGGCCTTTTGTCTCCAGTGGAAAATAGCATTTTTGAGAACTTCCCCAAATGGGGAAATGGATGGGTGCTGAGTTCAGATGGCCTCTGGTGTACTTGGGAATGGTTTTCTCTGTGCATTTCTTTCTTGATGTTTTAGAATTTTAATCCAAAGCTTTTTACAATTTTAGATACATCATTTTAGCTGATGCAGCTTTTGACTATTTGGAAGAAAGATGAGCAGCCCATACAATTAGGAGTATAGAATGCAATCTTGGCCTTAAGCCATCATATTTCCTAGACTCCAAATGGCAAATTAGAATAAAAGTTTCTAATTTTTGCTTTATAAGCATGGCATTATTTTCAGCACACTGAAGGTGGGTGTCAGGAGGGCAGAGAAGTGCCTAAGGCATGCTGAAGTGATAGACTTTTTTTAAAATAAAATCACCTGTTTTGTGGTTGCTTCCGCTGCTTATACATTATACTTATGTATTATTCACGTAAGTGATTTTCTAATTAGTTCGAATAGAAGTCATCAAGGAAAGACAGTCAATGCTGTTGCTCCTCAGAACCTAGTACATAAATTAACATGACAGAACCATTTCTAGGGGAGTACATTTTGGGGTCAAAGGGTCAGATCGTGTTGTCATGAAGTGGATCAGCATATGAGCATTCGAGGTGTCCTGGTCCACACGGTTTTGCTCTTTTCACAGCTCAGCTACTGGACAGTGGTTTTCAAAGGAACGTTTGCAGAGTCCTAGGGGGAGGGTGGGATGGGAAGAGGTGGTGATGGTTAAGGCTGGCCCTGCACAGGGAAGATTCCAGCTCCTCCTTTCTATGCTTTCTGCAAGCGGAGCAACTCTGCAATTGTTTTTTTATATTGGCTTCCACATAACCACAATTTCATTTTGAGAAAAGATTTATCAGCTTCAAAAAGAAAGGATGCTGAAAACCTACAGCCTGGGGCAGAGCGTTATTGAAGCCTCTGGAGAACATCGCCAGCACGTGCGACTGTTTTTGGTAATGGCCCGAGTGAGCAGAGAGGTCAAATGGGTGGTTCCTCTTCAAAAGTCTCCTTTGGAGAAAGCAAGTCTTTTTCTAAGGAGGTTGCTTTTGTTCAAAATGCTAACTGTTAAAATTACCATCGGAAGCCTCAGGATATTCTTCCTAATAACACCCAGTCTTCCGAGGGAGGATTTGGCACCCCAGAGTCCCTTGGAGCTCAGTCAGGTGCAAGGTTTCTGAGTCTTGACACTATTGACATTTTTCTCTGGATAATTTTTTGTCGTGGGGGCTGCCCTGTGCTTTGTAGGGTGTTAGCAGCATCCCTGGCCTCTACTCACGAGATGCCAGTAGCACCCTCCCCACCACTGTGACAATCACATATGTCTCCAGACATTGACTAAGGTTCCCAGGGAGGCAAAATCATGCCCAGTTGGGGACCACTAGTCTTGTGTGTACAATGGACAAGCAAGGTGACAGTGCCATTTTCGGCCCCAAATGGAGGTTGACTGTGAAACACTGTCCCTGCTTTTCCTGTGGTTGGTTCAGAAACTGCCTCTGAAGGCATTCTCCCCAGAGGAGTGCCAAGATATTTTGAATCAAGTTCTGGTGTTGCTGGAATAAACGTTTCATCTCCCGCTGTAACTTCCTGGAAGATAGCAAACTCGTTCAGTTGTACCAGTTCTGGTGTGTTTGTTATAAACCAGGCCTGGTTCATTTCAGGTTTGTCCTATTCCCCACCAAGATGTCTCTGTCATCCAAGGAAAACCAAAGTGGAAAAAAAAAGTGTAGTGCTGTCTGCCGGGTAGTTCTTTTAGTAAAATTTAGGAGGGAAAAGTGGGGGCGGGGTGGAACTCGGTTTTGCAGTGTGGCATTAAAGATCATAGCAAATATTTGTGATGCAGCCTAGATTTCTACCTCAGCTTCCTCTGGAAGTTCCCTGGATGTCCCATTCTTCTTGGATATAAATGCAGGCTCTGATGGTCATTTAATCAGAAAACATACTTCGCTTACCTGACACTTTTAATAAGTTTGCATTTTCCCCCTGCGTGTCTCCAGGCACGAGAAGAACAGCAACAAAAGAAAAGCTTTCTTTGAAAAGAATTTATCCCTAATCGATCACAGCTGTAATGGGGGACACCACCAATTAAAAAGCCTGGGCTTTGGCTCGGCCCAAATGAAGAGGCCACGTGCTGACCTTATGATCGGTCACCTTGGGGGCACCGAGGGTCGAGGGGCATCTGTTTGAAATTTCCTGTCACAAGAGTGCTGTTTGCAGAAATGGCCAGGGAGCAAAGGAGGGTGGTGTGGGTTTTCTCCATCAGAGGTCTCCTTGATAGTTTTTGGAGACAGGCCCTAGGAAAGGGACTCCATTAGGAATGAAACCCCCAAATAGTATGTGGTCCTGGGGCTGCGCTGTCCTTGGAGGAGAGGCCTGTGTTTCCTCAGTGGGGACCAAAGGCAAGAGCAGAAACTCCAACAGAAAAATGCAAGTCAAGAGACCCATTGGAGACCCCAGTTGTAAAGGTGGGAGAAATAAATGGGCAGAAAAGCAGAATTTGTATGGGGTAGATGCTGCCAGTGGAAAAGGCTATATAGGTGTCTGGAGGAATAAACTGAATTTATTTTTAGGTTACCTTTGTTATAGGCTAGAGTCTTAAAAAAACGGGGTTAATAATGATACCCGCCTGATAGGAAACAGAATGAGATAAGCTATGGAAGTAACCCGAGCTTTGTGCCTAATAAATGGTGGATAAAATTATAAAAATAACAATCATCATTATCATTACTTGCACAGGGCCTGTTACATATCCCAGGTAAAGGAGAGAACCAAGGTAAATGTGGAGATGATTTAGGTTTTCGAGCTAATTGTGGCCTCAGTTACCTATTTCAGGCAGGCTTTTCATTATCTAGGTAATTCTCCCTGCTCTTGCATTCGTTTCTTGTGGCCGCTGTAAAAAAATGCCACCAATTGGGTGGTTTAAAACAACAGAAATTCATTCTCTCAGTTCTGGAGGCCAGAAGGCTAAAATCAGGTGCTGACAGGGCCATGCGCCCTCCCCTTGGCCCCCAGAGCAAATCTTATAGCGATGGCCTGTGTCCTTGAGAGCACAACAGAAGTGTGTTGGGAGGTAGTGAAGGCTGGGGCTAGGGGGTAATACGGGGCAAGAGATCCTAACACCAGCATTACTTTCTACTGTTGAGACTTAAGATACTCTTCCCTTTGGAAGAGAAGGGGTGAATTGAGAGGCTCGGAGTGGAGATGACAGGGCTTGGTCACAGGTTGCACATAGGGGCTGGAGGCCAGAGAGGGCTTGATGATGACTGATTTCTTGCTTGAGAAACCGGTGGGGTTACTGACAGATGTGAGGAAGCTGGGAAGGTAACCCATGCTGGGAAGGCAGCTGGTGAATTTGCTTTTAAAGAGTGGATTCTGGCCTCATAAAAGTGTGGAAAGCTCCTTCCTCATCTATAGAGTCACCGTGACTTGCCACCATCAAGGCCAGTGGTACATTGTGGCTTTCCTATTCCACGGTGTGTGTGTGTGAGGGAGAGCGGGTCACGTGTCAGACTTTCACATCTCCGGGATGTCAGTAGTTGGAAAAGAAAAGCTCCTTGAAGCCTCTGTTTTTCACAGCCTGCAGTGCAATTTCTACCAACTCTTGAGCGTGACATGTGGAGCTTCGAATGATTTATTATTTTCAAAGCTAGGAAAATATACAACTTCTTATGCTTGGTCAATAATTAGTGAATAATAAACCCCACCAAAGAACTTGTGTAATTTTTCAAGGACCTAATGTTTTACTTCTCAAGTATCTGCTTTTCTCAGTCATTGACTGCTGTTCAACCATTTAACTGGTTAATATGAGCACCCAAGATAAATAAATGGAGACCTTTGAACCTGGGGACTTTGACTGACAGCTCGCACTAAACCATCAGTCTTCTACCCAAAGAAAACACAAAAGCAGCCCTTAACGAAGTTAGATGCAGACTTATTCGGAAGGTCAGGAAATTTATTTTTTTGAGAGAGAGGAAGGGTCAAGAATTAAATTTTATTAATTACATGTATATTTTCAGTACCATTTAGTTTTGCAATACTGAAGAACTGCACAGAATGACTCGAATAATTACAAATTACAAAAGAGGTCTAGACATGGTAGGTTTTCTAAATTAAAGTTATTTCTCTCTACCTCCTGGGTCTTTGTGTCCTGTCACAAAAAATGCTTTTCTCTATAATGCTTTTGTATAATTTCAGTACTTTGAATCAGATGTAAACACTTATATATATACAGTTTTTTCACTTTCTTAGCATAATTTAGCCTTGAAATGGAAACCGTGCCATAAGAATTCATGGTTAGAACAGTCCAGGAAAATGGGGTGCTCGAATGTCCTCATGGAGGTTCAGCTTTGCAGATACAAACATGCATGCCCACATGTATGTTCCCACATGCACATGCGTGATATCTGAGAGACCATGTCCAGCAGGAAGGCAGAGGAGTAGAAGTAGAATGAAAATGACAGATATGCTGAAGGAAGCTTCCGGAAGCAGGTTACTTCATCAGTAAAATGCTGTCTTGTCCTGTCCTCAGTTCAGCCTTGAATGGCTCCGCTGGCCTTGTGGGATTATAAATTAATTCCGTAGACACTTCTATCAGAAACTTTCCTCCCCAGTCATGCGGACGTAGGGTGTGAGTCCAGCCTTGATTGTGTTGAAGAGTCAGTCACGAAGGGGTGTGAAAGGCTCTTCATGCTGAAAGGAGATGCCTCTCCAGGAAGGAAAGAGGAGGGGTGGGTTAAAATGAGGGGGTGTGTCTGGTTTGCCAGTTTGCTCCCTGGCATTGCCTCAAAAGAGACTCTCACTCAGAAGAGTCCAATTAAGGGTCTGGCCCCCTGGGCAACGGCTCAGAGTGTGAAGACATCACTGGAAAAATTGGAAATAGCATGCCAGTTACTTCAGGTTATTCCAGGAAACCGGAGAAGTAGCCAGCACCTCCAAACGGAACTTTCAAAATAGAACACCTCTTCCCAATGCCTCCTCTGCCCCACTAACTAGATCCTGGACTTAAACGCTCCAGACGTTGGGCCGCCTGCTGTGTTCACGTGTCTAGATACAACTCTGACCAGGCCCACTCAGCGTGTCCACTCGCTTTTCTGACCATGGCCTGTCACAGGCCACAGCAGCCCAAGTAGGCCCAGAGTGGGATACATGGCAGGGAGCACTTGTCATTTGTGTCCAAAATGAACCCTTGGCCCTAGCCCCCACCTCCCAGAAGCGTCAGTCCAGTCTATTTTAAATTATTTTCCCTTTAATAGCAACGACTATTGTTATTTTCTCCAAATCTGTTTCATTGTTTCTGCCTGGAATAACTGATGATAATTTCCTGCCTCACACAGTCATGTTCCGTGTTCATGATGCCGGCCTTACCCCCAGCTTCTCTCTCACCCACGTCTGTCAACCCCATCCTTCCGCCCTCCAGCCCAGCCCCGCCAGTCTCTCCCTCCTGCGCTCACTCACACTGCGCTGCCCGTCGCCAGCTTCCACGGATGCCCCGCCTGTGCAGAGGATGAGCTGGGCTGTGGAACTGAGCTTGGCTGGCAGACGTTAATGGGGTTTACATTTTAAAAGCACTATATCCAGATTTTGATAAGAAGCTGCTAGAGTAAAAGTGTTAGTTGTAAATCTTTGTCTACATGGCTGTTGAACTCTGTGGAATTCTATATAAACTATGAACAGATATTTCCATTGTCAAAGAAACTTAAAAAAGAAACTGTCCCCAATTGGTCACAATAGGAAAAAAAAAACAATGATGCGTTATATGTGATTATAGACCCGGTAGTGGATGACAGGTAAGTTTGACCTGCTCTGGAAAACTTGAAAGGGCCTGCCGTCCACTGAGTGAGGTGGATGCCTCTGTTCCAGGACCTCGTCCTCTCTCAGCTTCAAGTTAGGTTTCAAAGCAAGCGTCATATCCCAGATCAGAGTGATTTAAAGATGTAAATGGTCAGAACTGTTCCAAAAATGCTGCCTGATAATAAGTTTAAGGGGTTAGCCCCAGTCTGTACATTTAAATATTCCTAGAAAACACTTGCTGGCGTGTAGCAGACCCGTGAATGGAAAGGAATGAACATTATTGAGCTTTTATGACTCAGGAGTTTTATATATATTATTTTGTTTAATCCATATTGAAAGCTTATATATATGGGCAAGTATTAGTTAGGATTAGCATTAAACTGCTGTAACAAATAATCCCCCAAATTTAAGTGGCTTAACACAATAGGTTATTTCTCCTTTACAAAAACAGTCCAATTTGTTTCCAGGACGATGGTATCAGGGATGGGGGTGAGTGAGACGGAGGGGTCCTCTGCTCCACACAAATGCAGGGGCCCAGGCTGACGGCAGCTCCACCTACTACAGCAAGTAGCTCCCGCCTTTGCCTGTAATGCCAATATCCAAAGGGAGGGAGTAAAAGGAGCATGGAGAAGTGAGGGTGGGAGGTTTCTATGATTCCGGCTTAGAAGTTACACATGATCATTTCTGTACCCATTTCTTTGACTAGCACTGAGTCTCATGGGCATCTGTGACCTCGAGGATGGCTGACAAGTGCGGCCTGGTGGAGTACCGAGGAAGAAGAGGAAATGGAGCCTTTGTGAATGGCTGGTGGCCTTTGACACAAGCTCTAAATGGTAGAAATTATTCTTCCCATTTCACAGGTAAGGCAGCTTCAGCTTATCCCAGATCACTCAGCTAGTAAGCAACTGAGAAAGGATTTGAGGGTACAGAGCATCCTGGCACCTCCAAAAATCCCTGATTAAAGCACTACAGTAATTATGATGGTCATTTATTGGGCATTTCATTTCACAATGATACCAAGACAGAGATTTTATTCTCCCACAAGTGCCAGGCGGGGGGATTGCGGTTCAGAGCTGTTCTGTCACATGTCCAGCCGGCACGAGGCAGGACTAGGATGCAAAGTCCTTTCTTCCAGGATCCACAGCCTATCTCTGGCCGCCCTCCATCATGCTTCTTCCCCGGACTCCTGTGAAGATCAGCCCTGGATTCTAAACGGCAACCGGATGGAGGTTGGGGGGAGTTGGGTCAACTGGGTTAGCTATACACTCTCTTTGAGTCCATTTTGCCCTTGACTAAGTACGACTTTGTTCTACTCCTGCTGTTTTAAGAACCAACCCTCCCATCCATCCATGCAGCTTTGCCTGAAAGTCTAAGTGGCAAAATAGGGCTTTACATTGAATATTATTTACAGAACTACTTTACCCAACATATTCACAGACATTATTCTGCAAAAAAAGAGGGGGTGGGGATTACTATCATAAACAAGTGTTTATTGAGTACCTTATTACAGTGGAACTCATGATGCTGGGAAATGAGGACGTATACCATACGGTCCCTGTCCTTTCTGGGCTTGTAGATGGGCTAAGGAGATGGAAAATGGCTGTATAAAAAGATAAATGACAACCCAGGGTGGAGTTTGCTGGGAGCCAAAGGACCAGTGCCAAGAATAAGTGCTACAGGATGGCTGGGAGATGGTTTTTGAGAAGTCACTAAGGTGCTGGCCTGAGAACTAGGTGATCCCATGTGCTATTGCATTAATCCCATAGAAATTCAGTGGTGGGAGTAATTGCTGTGGACTGGAATGGCCAGAAAGTCTTGAGAGAAGAGTTAAGACTTGAGCTGGGTTGAATTACATGGTGATATTTCTCAACAGTAATGAAAGCTGGCTGAGCTGAAACCCAGAGCATAATTTCTCACTGGCTGGCTGCTCCAGATAGTAATAGCTTCAGTGCCCTTCAGAATGGAATTTTTCTGAGATTGTGAAGCTGGGTGAGGTGTGCCTGGCAGGTAAGCATTCTTCCATTTGCCTTCCACCCGTTGCTTTAATTAAACACACTTTTCGTCACTTGGCTCGTTCTTCCAAGCCTCCCGATGTTCTGGAACATCGCTGCAGCCACTGAAATGGCGGTTCACAGAGTGGAAATTAGACAGAGAGAGAAAGAAGATCTTTTAAGTCCTTTTTCACGTTGGTGGTGGGGATTGGCGGCAAAGGGAGAGTGGGGTCTGGCTGAAGTACAAAGGGAAAGAATAATTCTAGGGGAGATTTCCTCGTGTTTCTCAGTCCCTTTTCTGATGTTATTTCTGCGGCTTACGTAGAATTCAGTTGGGTTCATACAGAAGGCTCCTAGATTTACGCTCTTCTTCAGGAGTTAGGAAATTATAGTAAACACAGCTAACATTTATTGAGGGCTTACTGTAAGTTTAAACTCTCCATGTGACTTATTTTATTTAATCCTTACAGTAATGTAGGTCTGTTTTACAGATGAGGAAACTGATGTTTAGAGAGGTTAAGCAAGTTGCTCAAGGTTACACAGCTAATAAGAGGGAGACACAGGAATTGGAACCTCAATCATTCTTTTAAACTTTTTTTATGTAACAGTTTTATTAAGATATAACTTGTGGGCCTGGCCTGGTGGTGCAGCAGTTAAGTGTGCATGTTCTGCTTTGGTGGCCTGGGGTTTGCTGGTTTGGATCCCGGGTGTGGACATGGCAGTGCTTGGCATGCCATGCTGTGGTAGGCGTCCCACATATAAAGTAGAGGAAGATGGGCACGGATGTTAGCTCAGGGCCAGTCCTCCTCAGCAAAAAGGGGAGGATTGGCCACAGATGTTAGCTCAGGGCTAATCTTCCTCAGCAAAAAAAAAAAAAAAAAAGAAAGAAAGAAAGAAAAAGAAAAAAGATATAATGCATACCTTATAATTCACCCACTTAAAGTGTACAGTTCAACGGTTTTTAGTTTATTCAGATGTGCAACCAACACTAGAATCAGTTTTGGAACATTTTCATCTCTTGAAAAAGACACCCTGTCCCCATTAGCAGTCACCTCCTATTTCTTCTCAACCCTCCTCTCTCCCCAGGCAACCACTCATCTACTTTCTATAGATTTGCTTATTTCATAGGAATGGAATCATACACTATGTCGTCTTTTGTGACTGCCTTCTTCCACTGAGCATAATGTTTTCAAGGTTCATCCACGTTGTAGCACGTGCCAGTATTTCATTCCTTTTTGTGACTAAATAATGTTCCATTGTATGGTTATACTACACTGTATTTATTGATTCATCAGTTGAGGGACGTTTGGGTTTGTTTCCACTTTTTGGCTATTAAGCATAATGCTGCTATGAGTATTTACGTACAAGTTTTTGTGTGGGTGTATATTTTCATTTCTCTTGAGTATATACCTAGGAGGGGATTGCTGGATCACGTGGAAACTCTCTGATTAACCTTTTGGAGAACTGCTGGATTATTTTTCAAAGCGACGGCACCATTTTCCATTTCTACCAGCATGAAATCCGCAGCATTAACCACTAACAAGATAATTTACCTCTGGGTCACTTATTTGCTCAAAAAATATCCATACAACTTAGCAAAGCTCTAATAAAACCAATTAGAAACCGGAGAGTTTTCTTAATGAGAAATCTTAAAGCTGAACTCCCGGTTTGGAGGCTTTGGTGCTTTTTGATTTGAAGATGTCAGTGGAGCCAAGCGCCGAAGAGGTAAATGCTGAGAACGGCCATATTTGTATTTCCTGTTATTCCCTGAGGCCTTAGGGGGATTTTCAGCTTATTTCTAAGACTGAGTGGTTTCCAGAAGTACATGTGCAGATGCTGCGAGAGCCCAGGATTGTCTATTATTCTGAAAAGCCATTGACATTTGCTGAAAGACAGCACACAAAAGAAGACACGCATAATATCTGTGCATATGTCATGCTGGTCTGTTGAAAAGTTAGGTACCCCGGCCATCAAGTTCACTGCCACTTGATTGCAAGTGACATAAACCTCAAGGCCATTTTTTAAGAGAATGATATAGAAAAAAAAGAGAAACACAGAAAGTCATTCTTTTTTTTCCTCCCCTTGCAACAGATTTTTGAAAGGGGCCCAAAAGGTGATTTTCAACAAGGTGTACTTGAATGAGTCTTGAGGCTTGCTGTGGGAATGGAAGAGCATTTGTTGAGTGCTTACTCTGAGTGCACTGGGCGGATACAGGAAGAACATAAGCCATAGTCTCTGCCCTCTGGGAGTTTCTATCCTGTATTATTACAGAATCACTCAATGCTAAACCGTGACCCTAAGTGCTACAGGGGTGGAGAGAAGGGAGAGGCAGCGTGTGCTAGAGTGGCGTCTAAGAGAGCTTATGCAGGAAGTGGGAATGGCCTTAAAGAAAGCCAAGCTAGGACTTATTAAACTGGAAGGAATGGCATGGCTATTCCAGATGGGGACAGTGGCGCCAACATGACAAAAGCCAGAATGTGTTTAGGGGTCAGTGGACAGATGGGCATAGCTGGAGAAGAAGGTGGGTGTGCAAGTTGGAGCGAGAAAAGGTAGGAAAGCAGCAGAGCATCATGGGAAGAGCATTTGGACAGGGAATCTGGACAAGGATTCTGCTTTCAGTTCTGCCACTGACTAATTTTTTTTTTCTTTTGCTGAGAAGGATTAGCCCTGAGCTAACATCTGTTGCTAATCTTCCTCTTTTTTGGCTTGAGGAAGATTAGCCCTGAGCTGACATCGGTGCCCGTCTTCCTCCACTTTATATGTGGGTCGGTGCCACAGCATGGCTGACAAGTGTTGTAGGTCTGTGCCTGGGATCTGAACCCGCGAACCCAGGCCGCTGAAGCGGAGTGCCACCAAACTTAACCGCTATGCCCCAGGGCTGGCCCCCGCCACCAACTACTTTTTGATGTAGGCTCTGTGATTTAGCAATGTGGGGCTTCTGTTTCTTAATCTGTAGACTATGAAAGTTGGACTAGTACTGTTCTCAAACCTAGTTTCACATTACAATCTCCTGAGTGTTTATTTAAAATACGAATTTCTAGATCCCATCACTGGAGATCATATTTCCATAGTTATGAGGTGCAGCCCACATTAGAATCCCCCCAGGAACTTTTAAAACTAGTGACGCCTTGGTTCCACCCCCCAGATTCTGATTCAGTGGGTCTTGGGTGCAGTGGGGCTTTGGGAGTTTTCAAAGCTCCCCAGGTAATTCTAATGGGCAGGCAGGCTGAGAAGCACGATCTCTGGTGGATTCTGAAGTACTGGAGGGCTGGCTAAGACTCCAGTGGAATGAAAGGATTCTAAATCCTTCTTAACTCCAAAGGACTTTGATTCTGTGAAAAGTATGTTGGGATCAGGTGGTAGAGGGCCTTAAATATGGGACTAAGGGATTTGTACTTTGTTTTATAGGTAGCAGGAGACACATAAGATGTTCCAGCAGAGGAATAATTTAAGACCTCTCACCTGTGTACATTTCCTTGCTTTGAAGCGTGATCGCCACCATCAGGGAAAGAAAGAAAAAGAGCAAACTGCCTCTTCATTCACGCTTTTAGCTGGAAAGGGGTGACCATTGCCAATTCCATTCTGTGACAGGATCTAGTGTCTGCACAGCACAAACAAACAGCCGAGGGGGGGAAGTGGCAAGAATTTGGATACAGCCTCAGGAGCGGGGCAGCGGGGCATGGCCTTAACCAAAGAATGGGCCCCGCTGGTCGGCCAGAGACAGCAGTAGGTGGGGTGGATTTTTAATTACATCCCCTCTTCAATTCTCCTTTTAATTTCCCCTTCCGACAAAGAGAGAGCAGGCCCCAGGCTTAGAGCCCCAGGCAGCCGATGTATCTAGCTGGAGTTTAGCAGTGTCTGCCCTTATCTAAATCCATCTGGTCCCTGAGTTTCAGGCAGTTGAGACTGTGGGGTTGGGATCTTCTTTTTCTAGCAACTGACGTTGATCTTCCATTTACGGCACTGACTCCAAGTTTGCTTCTTGAATAAATTTGAGGAAAAACCTGAGTTGATTTAAAGAGAAGTGTTAATAATGGCACAGATGGAAAGGTAAGGAAAGGAAATAAAATTGTGAAGGAGGATACAAATGAAGGACCTTCAGGAAATGCTGGTGGGTTCTTTCCAGAACCTGGACTGGGAGGAGGAAGCCCCAATCTGGGTTCTTAGTGCTAGCAGGGCTCCTCATGTCTCTAGTCTATAATAGCTGACTCCACTGGATAATTGTTCCAGGTCTGAAACCCTATGTTTCCATGACAGTATCTCTAAAATATGGTTCCTTCCCCAGGAGACTGATCATGCCTGGTCGATCACCAGTGGTCATGGCACCACCCTGTCTCCCATTGGGTGCTTGTGGGCAGCTCCCTGGGATGAACCCTGGCATCATTCCTGTGGGACCACCAGCCCCAGATTGCCTCAGAAATTGCAAGGCAAGGACATTTTAATGAATGTGGGCCCTGCAGGCGAAAACATCAAAATCTTTCAAGGGGAAAAAACCCAAACCAAAACAAACAAAACAAAACTAAACAAGAAACTAATGAAAACCCAAACAAACCAAGTAGCCTCACAGTTAACAAGAGAATTTCTCCCCACTTGCAATTTTTTTGCAGGGAGGGGCATACTGTTTCTTTTTCTTCCCTAAAAATGTTGTCAGGGAACAGATGATGAATCCCACTTAAAATGTATTTGTTGCCATTATATCTATGCTTCATTGGACCAACATGGAAATACCTCTCTAATCTTCCCCAAACCCCTCCCTGCCAAAGTTAGTGCCAACAGATATTGTCCTATAGGTCATTTGAAAGGAGTTTTGTGGTTCTCTAAGTTTGTGGTTCTCAAATGTTAGTGTGTATAGGAATCACCTGGGAGCTTACTGACCCTGCTGGTCCTGGGGTCTCAGCCTCAGCAGTCTGAGCAGACGTGGGGGAGGGCCCAGGAGCGAAGAGCTTCAACGAGCTTCCCGGTGATTTTGATGCTGATGGTCCGCAGACCACCCATCCAGAAGGCCTGTGTTAAGGGAAGCTGCGTGATGAATGCAGCAACTTCTCTCTTACCGAATGTTCTCAAAGTCTCTAGGCAGGGCCATCCTGAGTGTCCTGGTGTGACCCCACCCCCCAACTCTCCCTCTGATCTTTACTCAGATTTTAAATGAGTATCAAGGGCAACCCAGATGTGATCAATATCTCAACAACAGGGGAAGGATAATGTAATGGTTTAAGGGCGTAAGTTCTGGCAGTTCGAGTCTGCCTTCAAATCCTTATTTTCTAGCTTTGTGATCTCGCTGGTTGTTAACCCTCTGGTGTCAATTTCCTCATCATTAAAATGAGGATCATAGCAGGGTAAGTTGAGTTAACCCATATAAAGCCCCAGCTCGAGGTAAGAATTCAACTTGAAGGTTAGCTGTTATTAGTATGGTTATTAGTTGTCAGTAAACAAAAGGAAAGAGGCCAGAAGAGCAGGATGTGGGAGGTGTGAAAGTGGAGCTTGAGTCCTAAGTGTTGTGTGTGACCAGGGAGAGGGATGGAGTTCCTTCTAGTAAGGGATGTGTAGCATCTCATCCTGTCCCATGCAAAGTTCTGTGGCTCCCTGGTGCCCTGAGTGGCAGCAAAAGTCAAGTGTAATGTGGGGATGGAGCAGGAGAGAGCTGGCATGCTGTCTCCAGGATTCTATACAGTGGGCCTCAACTTGACGTTCACACCACAGAGATCACTCATTGTCAAGTGTCTTGTCTTTAGAGGGTCCTCAGTGATGTCTTGGAGCTCCCAGGGTAGTGCCCCATCTATAAGTCTACCATACCCATGTCCTGGGCTGTTCTCAATGCACCATCCCCTGGGCAGCCTCCAGAGCTCTGGGGTGTTGGCTAGCACCTCCTAGAAATGGTTTTATGGGAATGACTCAGCAAACAAGGGGTGGTTGCTTCCAGAAAGCTAGTGGGGCTTTGATAGCACATTACTCAGGGGTCTGACACATACTCTGTGGTTTTGTCAGGTGCCTGCCAAAGTTTGTGCACACATAGTTCAAGGCGTTAGTTACGTGAAACAAATTCCCTTGATCCTTCTCGTGTGTGTGAAAGTACTGTACCTTGACTTTGACAGAGGAGGCAAACCTTTCTCCCCAGGGTGTGTCTGAGTCTCAGAGCGTGAATTGAGCCTATTTGAGCTCTTACAATGTTTTGTTTGAGTGATAAAGTCTGCTGACAAGGAAATATGATAAATCTAAAGAGTAAGACGAGGGGAATTTTCATGTACAGAGGACAGAAAATGCAAGGTAGCTAGCCTGGCCGCTGCTGCCTCTCGGCATTGGTGGCCGAGAGGAGGGAGCAAGCTGGCTCCCTATACTTACCTACTCTCCCTTCCTTTGCATCCTTTGTACCTCTTTTCTCCAACCACTCAGTTCCAGGAGAGGATGAGGAGGGAGGGAACAAACACAAAAGCAGAGAAGGAGTTGCCTTTTTTGTATAAGTCTCTGATTTTTATCACATTTAGAATTTCTAAAGTCACCTTCTAGTCTTGGAATCCAACTTTATGAATATCTCCCAAATAGTAGGAACGATTATTCTGACTTTCAAAGTGGGATGCTAATTGAAACACCAATAATGATGACTTTTACTGAAGGTATGAATTGTTAAAAGGCTCAGATAAACCAGGAAGGCACACCTTCCAAAGCCTGGAGCCACACCCTCCTCCCTCTGTCACTTTCCTCTCTGGCCACCAGGATACACTCTTTTCCTGCCTTGCAGCAGCTCCAGCCATTTTTTTCTCCCAGTGTCAGCCCGGTATGAATCCAATAAGGGGCCTCCCTCTGTGTCACCAAACCAACCCTGACTCCTGATGCGGGGGAAAGATGCAGAGCCCTGGCCCCAGCCAATCAAAACAATGTTAGAACATGTTCGCGATTTGCCTCTGAGGCGCAAGGCTTGCTTTCTCCACCTGTCTTCAATTTTTGTTCTTACCACAAGCCGATAGAGATATGCATCAAAGACGTATCAGATGAGTGTGCGCAATAGGACTGAAATGCTCAGTCCATCTCATTTAGCAAATTCTAAATAGCTACCTTCAACTAAGTTCAAAGAATATCATTGTTCCTGTGTTCCTTCTTTTAAAAAAACAGCCTCCTTTGGCTAACTGAATCAAGACGAGCCGCGGAGACCATGACGCAAGGTATTAAAAAAAAAAAGGAAAATACAAAAAAATGGAAAGTTAACAGAAGGTTTTCAAGCAGTAATTTAAGTTTTCACAAAGGCTTAGGGTTGGTCCGTATTGTGATGTCACTGAAATATCCCTGATTTAAACATAAGTACTTTAATAACTAGTTAGGGAAAGAAAAACTTTCTTTCCCAGGCAGGCAGCAATAGAAACCTTTCTGCTAGATTCCTTTGATTACAATAGTTCTTTGTTAACAGATTGTAACTTTGCCCCAGGATTGGTGATAAGCTCCTAGAATGAAGACCTGTCTTTCCTGTGAAGAGACGGTTCACCTTGAAGATGGATTGAAAAGCAAATAAATGTCTAGCACTTTAAACTTTGTTCTTATTTGTCTCCATGCGTCTCTTTGCCTGAGAAGTCTGACAAAATCAACATCGGTGTGGAAGTCATGGAAAGCCACAGCACGCTGAATGGAAAAGATTATTCACACCTGTTGTTTGGAAATCCTTCTCAAATGAGAAAATATCGTCCTCTTTAGGTGTGTCTCTGCCGCTCAAAGCAGAAGTTGGACAATTATTGTATTCATTTGATGAAGTGGGCTATCGAGAGAAAAATATCCACTCTGGAAGGTCTATATTATCCAGGCTGATTTTACAATGATCAAATTCCACAGGAACCAGATCAGTAACTCAGTTGGAGGAGTCTTTGGGTCTCACCTATGAGTCACTTCATCAGAGAGTGGACCAATTATTTGTAATACTATTATTTTGTAATACTATTATTTTGTAATACTATTATTTTGTAATACTATTTCCAGCTACAGAAACTCTAGGATTCAAAAATGGGAAGGGACTTGAAAGACGGTTCCTAAACACTACTAATTCCTTTCTAATTTCTAAGGAGCTACTAATTCCTTTCTGGCCCCTCCCACTGCCTTGTTATTTGATGAGTAGAGTCTTGCTGGGAGGAAAAAGCACCTGAGATGTTCTGTTCTCCCTCTCTGGGTACCCTCTCATTTGTGTCTCCTTCCATCCATTGATTATAGTGGTCAAGGGGAAAAGGCATAGAGGAAGAAAGACAGATGTAGAAAGAGAAGGATTAAGAAAGGTTTGGACAAAAATACTATTGCAAGAGTCCAAGAAGTGGCCGGGTGAGATGCGGTGCGTTCCCCTCCACCTAAACAGGGGAGGAGGGCCCGGCTCCACTTCCCCACCCCCACCCCTACGCCAGCACTGCTTGCTAAGCATTTCTTCCACACTTCATCTCCATTTCCCCCTCCAGTAGATGAGTGTTTTCATTCCTGTTATGCCTGAGAAAGTTCCAAAAACACACAGAGAAGGTCTGGTTGTATGGTATTTAAAATTGGCTCCAGAACAGAAACTACTTTGAAAAGGATCTTGTTTGCAGTGTCTGTTTGTTTGCCAGGATCCAGCATCGTCGTGTAGGCTTGGAGTTTGAAATAAGCATTTGCGTATTCGTGCTTTGTTCCAGCCAGTCTTAAGCATCTGGGTTTTTCTCCTTGCCTGGGCCAGTTTTAATCGTACTACAGTTAGGAGTCCGGGACTTTTAATCAGGCAGACAGGAGTCGAATCCTTGCTGGACCCCTATTTTACTGTGGGCAAATTTCTCAATTCCTGTAGGCCCCAGTTTTCTCACCTGCTATGGGAATAATAATATACACCTCCTGGGGTTAATGAGGAGTAAATAAGACAATGTTAATGCGGGGGTGACCACAGTGTGTGGCATGGAGTCAAAGCTCAGGAGGTGGTGATTGGTGTCACCATCATCATCATCCTCATCATCCTCATCATTATCAACTCATAGCCGTGCACCAGGGCTTGACAGGTATCTGTGCTTAACAGAATGTTAACCCCAATCACAGTCTTTCATAGAATAATCTAGACTCTTCTCTCTATTTTGTTGAGGGAATAGCTATAAGTATTGGGTGCATATAAGTTTAATTGCCCTTAGATGCGTATTTTTGAAAAATTTGGGCAGAAACAGAGCTGAGGGGCGTGCCAGACCTGTACCTGCTGGGAGTGAACTGGCTTCAGGTTTAAAACGTAATCTGAGAGGTGGAGCAGTAGGTGCGAGCAGAGAAGAGTCAGTCACTCAGCTCACACTGAGGTTCTGAGACAGGTTCTGGGTAAAGTCAGAACCTGGAGGTCTCTGTGGAACCTGGTGACGATTGGAAAGGATGTCTTCATCATCTGTGACAGGGACCACTCCAAGTGCAAAACTACTTCTGTCTGGGGAATCTTGAAAAGCTCATCTCCTGACACCCATGCGTGGCATGGTTATAAGGTTCATGGGTCTCTTTCCTGCTGATAATTCTCACTCTAATTTGATGTAGAGAGAGAATGTAACTTCCTAAGTGGTGTCATCAGGGATTTCTGGGAATGTCTACTTCACTATGCCTGTAATAAGACCTGGAATTACACCCTGTTTTGGATTCAAATCCTGGTGCCACCACTAACTAGTTGTGAACCTTGGCAACGTACTTAATCTCCTTGGACTCCATTGAGAATGCTGTAGTGGGAGTTGCTTTATCAGATTACCTGCCTGTGTGAAAGCTGGCAGAAGAGGTGGGCGGGAGGCGAGCATGAGCATAATGAGATCCTTTTGATAGGTATTGATGGTGTTGGTGTTGACATCGGGCAGGCAAGGGATCCCAAGGCAGAGGAGAGGTACAGCTGGGAGAGTTGCATAGCCAGAGTTCCTGGAATTGCTCAGGATCTCGAATTTTGCAAGAAAGCCAGAGCCAGGCAGGTCTTCTAGCAGCTTTTCAAATGAGTGATAAGTGGGCCCCAAATACAGGCAGGACTAGGTGTTTGGGTCTGTGAGTCATCATGACATGAGACAAATTCCTTGACTTCTCTGATCCTCAGCGTTCTTGTGTGTAAAATCGGAATGGTAACTACTTGCTTGCTTGTCCTGCAATGTGTTTCGAGACTCAAGGTCATTACATGAATATGCTTTGTAAAGTTGATATGTAATTGAAACATACTCGTAATTTTTCTTCCCAAAGGAGATGACTGAGTAATGCACATCTCCCTTCCTTCTACTACCCTTTTCAATACTCCCTTTTTCGTTCTCCTCATCTTTCCTTGCTTGGGGAGGAGGCACTGTGCTCCTCAGTGCAATGTAAGGAAACCAGTTGCCATGATGTGGTATTGAGAAGACTCATCAACATGCAAGAGAAAAATGGTTCCTATTGTAATTAAACCAGACAAAAGGTCAATGAATGATTGAATTGAGTTTGCGTTTGCTGTCAGAAGAGGGCTTTACTTTTTGCTAATAACCCTAAAACTGAAGACTTGAAAAATTAGCTGATTTCGTGGGTTATGGGACGGATTTGGGGTTAGGGAGGGGGAGGATATGGAGACCTGGAATTGAAAAATCAACTGGAGAGATTAAAGTCTGGAAAATGCCTACAGAACGTAGTCAGATCTGCAAAGGAAATTTCCACATCAGAACAGCCCACTTGACCATGTGCGTTATAGCTGTGCTGCCCCTGGTTTAACTTTTATTAGGTTATTCCAGCTGGCTCCTGGTCACCATTAGAAAGCATTAAAGGTGAGGAATCTCTGAGGTTTGAGTTCACAAGGAATTTTGATATTTCCACTTATCTTTATTGGGCTGCTTGTAAAGAGATTGAAGCTCCTTAACCAAACGCTGTCTCTAAGTGCATACGGAGAGAAGATGACGGGTAAGTGATTAAGTTGTTAAAATGGAGAAAATGCAGGACCCATTAATGGTCAGAAGGAAGGCATCAGGTGGTGCACTGAGCTATTTGGTGGCTTGTATGGGCTACTTAATGAGTGTGGGATCTGTGTGTGTGTATGTACCCCATATCCACCTTGCGTAAAATTGTGATTGGGGCTAAGATATTTCTTCTCATTGCTCCCTCCTCTTTTTCGTTTGTTCTCACTGCTTCTCTCCACTGGCCCGATACTTTATTCCTCTCTCCCTCTCTGCTTTAACCTTTCTCTTCAGAGTCTTCCGGCACTTCATGGCTTTTCCACGTACCAGGGCTAACTGATCATTAACAGCTTCCAGTGCTGTTAATAGGGGTGTGGGAGGCATTTGCCTTTTCAACTTTTTGCTTCAAAGAAACCCTTGGGCTACAAAGGGTGGAAATGTTGACCAGGAAATCAGGGGCAGAAGTCTAGTGCTTGCAGGAGTCACTTCATTCAAGGGCCCCATGATATTTTACCTGGAGGAGAGTTTTCGAGAGAGAAGTGAGAGCTGTCCTGGAGAGGAATCACAGAGACCAGGGGGAGTTTTGGGCACTGGCTCACTGCAGTGTGTGGCCCAGGGGCAGTGGGGGCAACCTCTGGGGAGAGTGATTTCATCTCAGCTCTCAGGGTGAAGGGCCCACCATGGGACGGAGTAAGCTCTGCATTCCTGGCACGGCTGGAGGGCATTCCCTCAATGAGTGAGAGGCAGGGAGGGGACACACGAAGGCCCCTTCCACTCTAAGTACTGTGGTTTGGCCATCTCCTTTGACTACTTCTAGGAAGATGTCAGCCCCTAGTCAAAGGCAACCTGTATTTTCACTCGAAAATGCATTTTTCCTCCTGCCCTTTCTTCTTGAGCCAGCCCTGTGGTCCAGTGGGTAAGATTCGTGCTCTCACTGCCGCGGCCCAGGTTCATTTGTTTCCCCATCAGGGAACCACATCACCCGTCTGTCGGTTGTCATACTGTGGCGGCTGCATATTGCTGTGATGCTGAAAGCTGTGCCACTGGGATTTCAAATATCAGCGGGGTCACCCATGGTGGACAGGTTTCAGCAGAGCTTCCAGACTAAGACAGACTAGGAAGAAGGACCTGGCCACCCACTTCCGAAAACACTGGCCATGAAAACCCTGTGAGTAGCAGCGGAGCATTGTCTGATAGAGCGCTGGAAGGGCAGAGGATGGCGCAGAAAGAGCAGCAGGGTTCCGCTCTGCGGTGCACAGGGTCGCTAGGAGTCAGAATCGACTAGACAGCACTCACCACAACTCTCACGTTGTGAAAGTAGTATAAGGCTGTTAAGAAGCTTTGGCCTGTGTCCCCTGGCAAATGTTAGCGTTTGCTTTTTCCTCAGTGTTTTGTTCTATATTTTTCAAGGGGTGCTTGGGTAGCTCAAATTTGCTAATTTAGACTTTCACAGTTTCCTGGATTGTGAATAAATTCCCGCCTTGCGATTCTCAAGTGCAAGGTCGTTCAGATGACATGAGATACAGCGGAAAATGGCATCATTCTCATTTTCAATCAACATCTCCAATTAGCATTCATTTGAGATATTAACAATGCTGAGAGTAAACAGCAGGGTTTTATTCCCTCCTCTAAATGGGCATTAGCTCAAGGTATGTCCCCTCTGTTTTGTCATGATTCATAAATCACCCGCCTGTAAAAATCCAAGGCTGAGAATGTTTGGTTACCTGTGGCAATGATGGACTTTCTATCAGTGACATTTGCCTTCCTGCCCTGAGTTCTCCTTAAGTACTGGAGCCTTTCTCCCCCCACCTTTGACCTGCACTTCCCGTCCCAGCGTAAACATCTCGTCTCTTTTATTCTGACAGATGCCTGTGGAAGAGCAGTGAAACGTTATGAGACTTGGGTTTGTTTGTGTTTATTTGGTTCCTTTGCAAAGTGGTCTGGCTGGATGTAATCACTGTCGTCCCTCTGCTTCATTCAATGGGCTTCGAGTAATGAGGTGCAGATGGCAAAATGACATGTGTGGGCACCAGGTAGTTTAATTCTAGTCTTATTTGCACCTCGTGACTTGGTGTCATTAGGGGCTTTGTCTCCAAGAAGCCAGCTCAGAGAGAAAACCAGCCATTGCTCAGCGCCCTTTAAATGCGGATATATGCTATAAAAAGGCTGGGGCACGCACTTAGCAGTCCGTTCCGAGTAGGAGCACTTAAGAACTGAGCTAAATCATTGGGGCCTTTCTTTCCTTTACTTTTTGTTTCTTTTCTTCAATGGCAGTTATGAGTCTGTCCCTCATTCACACCATTTGATGTCGGGGGTTCAGAAGGTTGGGTTGGTTAAGGAGACCATTTCAAAGGGTCTTGAGGCCAGGAGCTTGGACTGAAGCTCAGCCTGTAAATACTTTGTTAACATTCCGATTATGGAGTCTCAGGGGTGGGAGGTCGGTATGTTCCTCCCTCAGTGACCCCCTGGTGTTAAGCGTCTTTACTACAAACAAGAGTCTTTCCTTGTCTTCAGATGTCCTACACTGGAAATGAATCCTGATGGAATTATTCGTATGAATCAATGTTTTTTGTTTGTTTTAATGTGGCAAAATATACATAACATAAAATTTGCCATTTTAACCATTTTTAAGTATACGGTTCAGTGGCATTAAGTACATTCTCATTGTTCTGTGGCCATCACCACCATCCGTTTCTAGAACTTTTTCATCTTCCCAAACTCTGTACCCATTAAGCATTAACTCTCCATTCTCTCTTCCCAGCAGCCCCAGGTAACCACTATTCTACTTTGTTTCTATAAATCTGACTATTGCAGGGCCCTCATAAAGCTAGGAAACCCTGAATGCTTTCCTTTCATCCCCACATAATCACTACTTCTGTCCACAATGATGTCCACTGCCAGGAGTGTGATATGTCCTTCCAGTTTCCTTTCTATGCATTTAAATGCTTACACACCTTCCTATACACATGTGTCTTAAAAAAAATCAATTCTAACTGTTCTGCAATTTGCTCTTTTCATGTAACAACATGTCTTGAAAATCATTTAGTCTTTAATTCTTTCACTGGCTTCACAGTATTCCATAATGTGGATATGCTATAATTCATTTAAATTACTCCCCAATTGATGGACATTTGTTTCCAGTTTTTCACTATCATCCATGATGAATAGCCATACACAACTTTTGACATTCTCCTTTTGTGCATATGAACAAGTGTTTTTTTTTTTTTTTTTTTTTTTTTTTTTTTTTTTCCTTTTTCTCCCCAAAGCCCCCCGGTACATAGTTGTGTATTCTTCGTTGTGGGTTCCTCTAGTTGTGGCATGTGGGACGCTGCCTCAGCGTGGTCTGACGAGCAGTGCCATGTCCGTGCCCAGGATTCGAACCGACGAAACACTGGGCCGCCTGCAGCAGAGCGCGCGAACTTAACCACTCGGCCACGGGGCCAGCCCCGAACAAGTGTTTTTTAAAGCATGATTCCTGGAAGTGGAATTGCTCAGTCAAAAGGCACGTGCAGTTAAAATGGTGATAGATGCTGCCAAATTGTTTTTCAAAAAGTCAGTGCTAAGTTACACATTCCCTAAATGAAGGGTGATATTACATTTCCTGGCATCCACTCCAGCATTTGATAGTATTAGTCTTTTAAACTTCTGCCAATCTGATCAGAGAAACCTTCAAATTTGCTCTTCACATTTATCTACGCTAGTAAGAGAAGATCCTAAAGAAGGAATAGGAAAGAGCAGAGGAGCAGAGGGGAAAAAGGGAAGGGAAGATGAGAGGAATGTTCTGGAAGTGCTGTACTCTTTCTGGAATGTGCAGGGGCTGGATTAAGTCCAGTGAGAACAGATATTCCCAAAGACATTTGACTGGCTCACTTTTGTATCTACAAGCCATGGGGCCTCTTGCTGCATGGCCAGGTAGCGACCCAAGGCTGTCTGCCCTCATGAGTTGGCCACAGTTGCCTCCATCCATGCCAGAGGCCAACATACGTATGGTCTGAGAAGCACCAATGCTGTTAGCCGTCCTGAGGCTTAACGGATCTGCTTCACCCACAGTGCTCTCTCTGCCTAGAGCACTCTCTCCCCAACTCATCTGCCCAACTGGCTCATCTTTAAGTCAATTTGAATGTCACTTCTTTAGAAGGACCTTCCCGAGGTCCCACTGGTCCAGTACTTTTCCTTCAAATCACTTGTAACAATTGTAGGTAAATGTTTGTATGGTGATTGTCGGTGATTGTTGATAATTGTCGATAAAGTCCGTCTCTCTCTCTAAAGTATAGGCTCAATGAATGTTGGAAACAGGTGCATTATAGTTACCACTGTGTCCTTGTGGCTGTCACACAGTAGGCAGTCAATAAATATTTGTTGGATGAATCAAGGAAAGCCAGGCACTTGCAGTGTAGAACATTGTTGCTCTTGAGTTACAAATGAGAAGGCTAAGGTCTAGAGAGGTTCAAACACTCAGGTGTGTGGAGCCCTCGCTGTGGGCCAGGCATGGTTTCAGGACTCTACTCAGTGCTCAGAGCAGTGTCCGGGGCTTGTCTGAATCGTTTCACCTCAAAGCAACCCCATGAGGCAGTTAGTCTCTTTGCCCCCATTTTGCAGATGGGAACATCAAAACACAGCGCTCTTCCTGGGAGTGAGATGAGAGGCTCTACTTGCCTCCTTGCGAGGGTTGGCCCCTGGCAACTTTGTAAGGAAGGGGAGGCCAGTTATGCTTCTGCTCCCTTCCCTTGGAAGAGGCTCCACACCCTGAACTTGCTTGCCTTGATCTACTTCCCTTAAGGACTGGTAGGTGATTGGCTAAGTGCTCTCGAATAAACCAAATGAGCCAAGGTATTCATGATCGCATCATCCTACTAGGGTCCAATGCATTTTATAAGAGGATTCCTAGGGGAAACAGCTTAGCTGAAAGGAACGGTTCTCCTAGGGTGGAGATTCCAGGGTCTGCTGCAGGCTGGAGAAAGATCTGCAGGGTGACCTCACCCTTCTTGATGTCACATCGGAGAGGGCCTAGCCCCCAAATCTCCCAGGTGAAGACGTCTCGTCTTGCATGTGGCTCTCCATATCACTCACCATCTAAGCTACAAACGTTCTTACAGGGGAAATCGAATTGCTTCATGGAGATGGATGAAAGGCCTTAGGACTTTTAGTTTTCTCTCTCTCCTGAGGTCTAGGAGGCATTTAAGAATCACATTCCTGGTCTCAAAATAGAGATAAAAACCTAGTTTAGTTCATTTAATTTCCTTTTTCACATCCCAGATTTTCCACAAAGAGAGTAAGCCAGAACCTAGTCTTGACAGCTTTGAGGCCTCATGGGAGAATCCACAGAGCGTGGGCTCTGAGACCAGACTGGCTCGAGTTTGAACCCCAGCTGTACTGCTTATTGTGTTTTAAGCTTCCTGATCTGAAATGTTCCTTTCTATAAAAAGGGGATGATGATACCTACTGTGTATGGTGAGCAGGAAGATTGGAATAATGTCTGTCAAGTGCCTATCCTAGAGCCTGGCAGCTCTGAGACAAGCATCAAATGTAGCCACAATTTTCAGATTTAAAGGAATTTACAAAGTCAAGTTTTTGGTCCAGTAAAATCTCCTAAATTCTGCCTTTATTAAATTTATTAGGTTTTCTAAGACTTTTGGAAGCATTAGTGTGTATCTGATATATGTGCTTTATTTCGACTTCCTCTTAATTCAGTTTATATTACAACATTACGAAAAAATGTGTGTGATTCATCTAATAGTCACATTAGTCCTGGGGAATGACTTTTAAAATTGGTATGTATCTTTCAATTATTTATATATCTTAAAATCCTTACCTGCATTTCCTCTCTTTAGCTACCCATAAAACCATAAAGAATTTATTGAGAGTCGTTTTCCTGGGACCATAATCAGGATACATCTCTGAAAGCATGACAATCGCCTTTTAAACTTTTAATGATGTAGAATGATTTTTATTTCTAACATTAAGATTTTCAAATAATATATGTGCAATGAATGTAAATAGTGATGTTAAGTAAGTATCATATAGTTTGAAAAATCTCAGCGGCTGTTTATATCCAGGCCAAATAGATTGAAGATTGAGTATAATGGGAACAGGGAATATGGTTCAATAAGACAACTCAGCCTGCAGAAAGATTGGTCTGACACCTGCCTGTCTGATTTATCTTTGCGTTCTCAGGATCTAGCACACAGTAGGTGCTAAATAAGTGTTCACTGAGTAAATTCATGGATAGGAATCATTTCTATATCTCCAAGTCATGTTGACCTGTGTGGTTACCATAAATCTTAAGACCTTTGCTAAACTCTTCATTCATTCTTCAAAGTTTTATTGAGTGCCTACTAAATGCCAGGCACTGAGTTTGGGGATAAATTGATGGGAAAACCAGACAAAATTCTTCATCATTCTCTTGGAGCTTACATTCTTAGAAGGGCCAAGCATCACCTGGATAAAAATAAAATTACAACTGCTAAGAGACTGGTGGAGTCCAAGTAAGGGGGAAACCCAGAGTGGCAGAGGATAGAGGTAAGGGACTAGTTAGTGGTGCGTGAAGGATCTAGAGAGATGGGTAGAGGCCAGACAAAGCAAGGCCATGGTTATGGGCTGAATGGTGTTCCCCAAATTCATATTTGAAGCCCCAACTCCCAATGTGACTGTATTTGGAGACAGGGCCTTTAAGAAGATAACTAAGGTTAAATGAAGTCATAAGGGTGGGCCCTAATCCAATAGGACCCGTGTCCTTATAGGAAGAGAGAGAGACACTAGGGGTGCACATTCACAGAGGAAAGGCCGTGTGAGGACACATGGAGAAGTCAGCTGTCTGCAAGCCAAGGTGAAGTCAACCTTGTTGGCACCTTGATCTTGGACATCCAGCGTCCAGAACTGTGAGAAAGTACATTTCTCTTGTTTAAGCCCCCCAGTCTGTAGTATTTTCTTATAGCAGCTGGAGGAGACTAACGTAGCTGTATACACCATTTAAGGAGCCTGGTTGTTACTCCAAAAGCAATGGAAAGCAGTGGAAGATTTTTAAACAGGGCTTAGCATGATAGCTTTGCATTTTGGAAAGGTTATTCCGGCTGCAATGAGAAAACCAAATGGGGGAAATACGAGTAGATGTGGGTCCCTTGGGGGAAAAAAAATCCCAGCAGTCTTAATTTAGAGTCTAATTCTCTGTCCATTATGCTCTTCAGAGTTGGTCTCAAACACAGAGTTCTATCCAGGGTAGATTCTGGGAAGAATAACCAAAAAGCCTCACAGTTTGGTCACCAATAATGGCTGTTATAGTTCATGGAAATCCCTTCTTTGACTCTCTGAAACCAGCTGACCAGAAAGAATCCTGCAGGAAGACAGGGGACATTGGTGGGGACCTGACTCATCTGCTGTGCTCCTGCTAGGCCTGGCTCCTTTCCCTCTGCCTCTAAGCTTATTTTTGTTTGAATTCACAGGCCAATGGGAGAAGGGGAGGAAAGTAAATGAACTTCAAAGAGAAATGCTGCAAGATACTTCCTGTCCAGCTCTCCTGCCCTCTTCCAAATTATCTTGATGTCTGTTTCAGCCCTGGGTCAACATTTCTGGGACCCTAAGAGCAACTTTGATGAAAAAAGTCTCCAGAAAATTTGGGACACTCTTGTAATCACTGGTCAAAATAAACAGAAAATTGATGAGAATGTGTAAGTGGTAGTTTTGAACAGCAACCATTTTTTTTTAGTTCACGATTTGCATGTTGGCCATTTGGGCTGGGCTCAGTGAGTGGTTCTGCTGATCTAGACATGGGGATTGGCTAGCCTGGTCTGAGGCTCAAGTCATGTGTCTGCAGTCAGCAGCTGGGTCAGTTAGGGGCTGCCTGGCCATCAGCTGGGTGCCTTGGTTCTACTTTTTGTGGTCTTTCATCCTTCAGCAGGGCACCCTGGGCAAGAGGGGGAACCCCAACGAGCATGCACTTTTTAAGCTTCTGCTTACGGCATGTTAGCTAATGTCCCATTGACCGGAGCAAACCCCAAGGCCGGCCAGAATCAAGGGGTAGAGAAATAGACTCTATCTACCTCTTCATGGGAGTTCCTGCAAGGACACGTTGTATAGGAATGTGGAAACAGGGAGGGGAAGACTTTGTGGCCAGTTTTAAAGTCAAGTTCCCCTCCTATTTCAACCATTCGCTGAACAGCGCTTACAACTTTTGTCATGTTTACATACCGTCCTTGTTAGTTTTCTTTAAATCAACTTCAACTTAAACAAAATACCTATTTTAGCCTCTTCCCAAACAATCTTATCTTTGAAATCACAGACCTGCTATGTTAGTTATTGTTATGGGTTGAATTGTCACCCTCCAAAATTCATATGTTGAGGTCCTAACTCCAGTCCCTCAGAATGTGGCTTTATGAGTTAAGATGAGTTAAGTAATCACTAATGAGTTAAGATGAGGTCATACTGGAGTAGGGTGGGCCTCTAATCTAATATGACCAGTGTCCTTACAAGAAGAAGTCCTTGTGAAGACAGAGACACTGGGAGAATACCACGTGATGACAAAGGCAGCTACAAGCCAAGGAATGCCAAAGATTGCCATCAAATGCAGGAAGCTTAGGAGGAAGCCAGGAGCTTGGCCAGCAGGGAGCATGGCCCTGCTCATGCCTGGATTTGGAATTTCTAGCATTCAGAACTGTGAGACAGTCAATGTTGATTGTTTTAAACCAACCAGTTTGTGATACTTTGCTATGGCGGCCCTAGGAAACTAATACGGTTATTTTTAAAAATAAAACATTAGCTTAAACCCTATGAAATTGACACCTTTGCATTTTCTAAATATAAAATGGTTGAAAAACAGCAATTTCACATTAAATTAAATATCTGGCTATTGAAAAAAGTTCGTGGGCTATCTAAAAGTATCTTGTATATGATCACTGGTACATTGCTACACTTTTGAAGATGTTGATTTAAAATGTTCTATTAAAAAATAAAACATTTAAGTTTTGGTGGAAGGGTCAGGCTCCAGTTAATGTTTCTCCCCCACAGTACTGTCTTTCCTGGTTTTACACACTTGCAGAAGCCTTAGAATGAAAAGCTGTATAATTAATTTGCAAATGCTCTAAATCTGACTAAAAAGTTTCTTGGTACTGAACTTGATTTTTTAAATAGACATAAATTAGTCTCTAACCTTAGCATATTAAAAAATCAAGAAGTAGATTTTCTAGAATAGACAAAATGTGCCATTTGGCTTCCAAATAAGATGTGTGGATTGAATCAAGTTTCCTTCAGCGAGACGGTCCAAATTAACTTGTAACTACTTTGGTAGAATTGAATTTCAGTTACTTTTGCATGGAAATAATAATAAAAAATGTAATGAAATCTAAAATTTCTGACTCTTGCAAATGTGGGCTAATTAAGAGACTTTATCTGTCATGATTATTTTAAGCAACTGATCATTTCCATCAATCAACCCAAGCGACCCTGATAAGCCAATCATTTTTTAATCGATGTGGAGCCACTGAAAAGTTGCCATAGATACCAAATTCTACAGCCATCACAACAGAAAGTCAGGTTCGAATTGGAAGTGACAGGTGTATTCATCGTGTAGTTAACAAGCCTTTGAAGGGAAAGAGAGAGTTTGTCAGAGTCCTTAGGCTGGGTATAAAAGATTGCAAAGAACATTCAAACAATTCCCAAAGAGCACTTCAAAAGCCAGGAGAAGGATCCGTTTTTCATTAGAAATGCAGGAAGATGTTTGCTTGAAATTCAAGCTGTAAGTAGCAAGTTCCTTGAAGTTTCGCTTGGCTGTCATTTACCAGGGGTCACCAGTAAGTTATCTTAAGAGCAAAGAGTTTCCGTTTTTTTCTTTTTTTTTTCTCCTTTCTACATCAGAAGTAATAAGGATGGTTGAAAGCATGGGCCAATGATTACTGTAAAGAGCCGTCCTGATTGCACTGTTTATAAATGTGAATGTATATATATTTATATACGTGTGTATATATATTTGCCAGTTGTCAATACTGTGAGAATGAAAGAGTAGAACCAAGAAATGTATTTTGAGAGTTGTTGTACAGAAACCAGTATCTATTACTAGTAAAAGCATTGGATGTTCTGAATTTTGGAGAATAGATGAAAAAAACAAGAGGGTTTCAATTGAAAAAATAAATATATTTTTCAGATGTAGCATACCTTCCAGTCTTTTGGGGTGCCTGAGGCAAACCCAGTTTCACCTCTTGATGTGCTGGTCTTCCTCGTGCACGTCAGCAGTTGCACTGTGCTGAAAACAATGACGACCTCAGCCCTCAGGAATGCGCACTGGAGAGGGAGTCAGGAGAACGGAGTGCTGACCCCGGCTCTGCCATTGACTCAGTGTGAACGCAGGGTTCTCCAGGACTGTACCACCCAGCAGGGGAGGAGAGTCTGCCTGCATTGCTGAGTTTCATGTAGCTCTAACATTCTTTGAGTCCTGGGGGTTATTTTTGTCCACACTGTGCAGCTAGCTGTGGCTTGTGGGGACTTGTGTCTGACTTGTCCACCATGTCTTCAAGTCGGCTCTCATCTGGTTCCTAATGTGTGTCGCAGGAGTTCTGCTGCACCACTTTGATTTCATGCTCCTGAAATGCTAGGTTTGGGACTCAGAGAAGCAAAAGGGTTGAAACGATTTGATAAGGAAAGGAAAGGAAGTTCCCAAAGGTACAGAACCAGGGCGGGCACTTTAGTGTGTGTGGAACTGCACAGGAAGAGACTCTGTTCACCTGTAAGGAGCGTCATTTCCCTAGTTTGCTCCCTCTGGGCCGCAGAATCTTGACTTCCGTGCCCAACTGGTCTGAGCATCTGTGTTTCTCCCCTTTACAGTGTCTGATGGGGGGACTTTATTTGGAACTTTATCATTACAACCAAAAGGTCAGTGGAGAAGAAGTGAATCCATATCAGGGAATATGCAATTTACTAAACAATTAATTGATCTGTGTATATATATATATACAAAAAATATAACCCAGTGTCGGTTGGGGACCTCTAATTTCCCCTCTTCTTTTTTCCTGTGTCTCAGTTCATGGCTACAGTTGTAACTGGTCCACTGCAACTTTTTTCTCGTTTGCTTGCTTTATGCATGTTGTTGCTTTTGTTCCAACACCTCACTCCCTTGCCTTCCTCAACCTAGTCAATGATTTTAATGCCTTACAAAATGTATTAATGCCTCGCATGCCTGTATTTCTCATCTACATAAATAGAATTTTGTTATAGATCCCATTCTGTTCCTTGCATAGTTTATTCACCAGGCACTATACCTTTCAGACCCATCCCTGTTGCTGTGTGTCCTCGTCTCTTTAATTGGATATTCCTTCAGCAAAAATATTCATTGAGAACATACTATGTGCCAGGAACAGTTGTCAGCTGGCAGATATGCAGTGATGACGTCTGCCGATGAGATCTATTTCCTTCCTGTCCTCCCCAGAAAGTTTAACGGTAATGGAGAAATGGCTGACTCCCTTCTTCTCTGTGTTTCCCAAAAGGGAAACTCTTCCTCATCATTATCTTCTCCTTCTTGCTCATTGCTCAAGCTTTGCAATCTGTCAAAGGCTATTCAGAAGGATCTTATTTAGTTTAGTTTTTTGCTAGAGCAGTTAGAAGTAAATACATTAATACAATTATATTTGCTGAAAAGCAAAATGGAAAATCCAGCTGGGTTTCATAACATTAAGATGTGCCAATCACGTTCCCAATAAACAAAAGTGTATGTTGGAAGAAGTATGTTTGTGCTTTATTGGCATGGAGGACAGTACCTAATGAATGCAAACTGTGCCTTCTCTCAGAACAGGCTGGTCTAAACATTCACCTGGAAGAGAGCTGTTTAGGAGGCGGTGCACTTCCCCGTGGACACAGGGTTCCTGTGGAGTTATGTCTCTAACTGCCAAACACTGGTTCACCCATAATATGCTTAATAGGTTGTCCAAATTGTCCCATTGTACTATAAAATCTAGCCAGCTGTTAACACTGTCCAAAGGCGTTCTCCCCGTCCCGTTCCCACAGCCGTTGTTTTGGCTCACAGTCTTCTCTCTCTCCCCTGAATCACCCCGGTAACTTCCTCCCTGGTCTGCTTCTCTGTCCCCATGTTCATCATCCATATTGCAGGGGTGAGGTTTCTAAAATGCAAAGCTGACCGCAGCCCTCCCCTGTAACTCAGCAGCGGTTCCACTGCTGCGGAATAAGGACGTCTCACCGGGAGTCCGAGGCTCCCACAGCCTCTCTCGCTTACCTTCGAGCTCGCCTCTTGATGTGTCCCTTCTGCAGCTCCTCAGGGGCACCTCTCTTCGTCAGGCCTTTGTCTCCTTACTCATGATGTTTCTCTGCTTGGAATGCCCTTCTGCTCCTTGTCTACTTGGAAAATTCCTGCTCCTTTTTCAGGATTAAGATCAGGAGTTCTCTCTTCCCTGATCACTGTCTTCCCACTCCTGGGAGTCATCTGTTTTGTAATTGTTTGTTTACGCATTCCTCCCACTGGATGTTGAGTTCCTTGAGCTCAGGAACTAGGTCTTGTCCATTTGTGTCTCTAGAACTTGGCACAGCACACATGGTTAACAAATATTTGCAGAGATGAATGTGTTTATAGCAGTGAGGCTGGGCCAGGAAGTAAGGACCAGGAAGGGGGCCCCCCACACTCATCTCAGGGGTGAAGACCTGAGGTGGGCTCTGGGATGAGGAGCATGGCGATGGCTTGGGATGGGCTGGGCTCCCAATGGTCAGTCGTATATGTGCGTTTGTTAGTTCTTGTAGGCTGAACTGTAGGGTTTATGTAGGGGAGTTAAGGGAAATCAGCCTGGAAAGTCAGGTTGAGGTCTTGAAGGCCAGGCTAAGGCATTTTTACTACTCTCTCTGCAAAAGAGAAGGCCAAGTGTCATTTGATCTTGGAAATGGCGTAATCCAAAAGACACTGGGAATGACAAAATCTAAAAGGTGCTTTGGGACACTAATCGGCCTCTTTTGGCTGGGCTGATATGGGAGAGTGAGACCAGTTTGAGGATTGCTGGGATAGACTGGATATGAGCTGATAGGAATCTACAGTGAGGAAGAGTCAGTTGGAATGAAAGATAAAGCCCAACAAAGTTTGTCTTGATTATCAGGCTGTATTTAACATTGACTCTGTTAAACATTTGACATACCTTAAGACATTTGATCAGTGCTCATGTCCTTGGACTGCTTTAGCGCTCCACTGGGGTGACTCTGTGACTTCCGGCTCTCCAAAGTCAAGAAGAGTCAGGAATGAGGAGAATTGAACTGAAGTTTGCACCAGAGAATACCATGACCTATCTGTGGGTGGCTCGTCATTCCTCCCAATTTGAAATGGGATCTGTTTTTCCTGTTGTGGCTGACAAGAATTTCCTGATCAACAGAGCTTCTTCACTCAAATTCTTATCTAGTTGGGTTTGAAGAGAACAGCTACAATTAGGCTTGACTTACAGACTTTGTTTGTCCAAATAAGGATGGTGTAAGCTCGTGCCATCCCCACATGAAAACATGATGTCATCCTCCCCCTGACTGAGTGGTTCTTGGGGCTCTACCTCTCAACCTTGAGGACTCCAGCACCTTGATGACATACTGACATCAAATCTATACCCAAATGCAGAGTAGGGACAACCTGAGGTCAGAGACTCTGAGAGGTCTCCTTTATCTGCTAAATACATTCAAGACCTGATGGCTGATGAATAAGTTGATGTCAATGATCAACAAAGAAAGCAAAAATGTTTGGGAGAAGTAACATCTTAACTTACATTTCCATTGAGGTGTGAAGGACAGCATTGGGCATCTCTCATGTCCTGGCTCACATCCTCTCTGTCCCCCTTGTGCAGCTGGGGCACCTGCTTCATGCAAGTGTGCCCTGAGAGGACCTTGGCCAGCCACACTGTGTGTTCCTGACTTGCTTCTCTGGGGCTTCTCTGATGATGAGGTATGGGACACTACAGGTGACCCTCTAGCACTCAGGCACGTATTGCCTGGAAGAGCAAGCAAGTTATTGTCTACTATGCTCAAAGTATTTGTGTTCCCCCCAAATTGGTGTATTGAATCCTAACTCCCAAGGTGATGATATTAGGAGGTGAGGCCTTTGGGAGGTGATTAGGTCATGAGATGGAGCCCTCATGAATAAGATTAGTGCCTTTATAAAAGAGACCCCAGAGATATCCCTCACCTCTTCCGCCATGTGAGGACACAGTGAGAAGATGGCTGTCCGTGAACCAGGAAGTACACCCTCAGCAGACGCCAAATCCACCAGCACCTTGATCTTGGACTTTCCAGCCTCTGGAATGTGAGAAACAAATTTCTGTTGTTTGTAAGCCACCCAGTCTATGGTATTTTGTTACAGCAGCCTGAACAGATTAAGACATTGTCAGATGGGGATATCCTTGCCAATGGGGGACAGGATCTGGTGGATAAGTACTGTCCTCTTCTGTCCCTCAAGGGGACAACTTTGAGACGTTTTCTGCACAGAGTGAGCCCCAGCTTCTTTCCTCTTCCTCCTCCTCTTCCTCCTCCTTCCTCTGGCTAGGAACTCAGAGCCCTGGGCATCTCTGACCCTCTGAGAAAGTCAGTGCCTGACCTCATATCGTGGATTGTGGTTCCTGTTCATCCCCTACTGCCTTCCACCACGTGGCCAGCACGTGTGCTTTGTGCTCTGTCTTCCCCTCCTGGCTTCTCTGTCCTGAGTGTCCTCTACCTCCCTCCATCTCCAATCTCTCGTGTTAGAGATAAGACAGATATAAACATCGTCTTGCCCTCCACTACCATCCAGCTCACTTTCCCATTCGGGGTTCTTGGCTGCCAGCTGAGTATCTCTGCCGAAGGGAGAATTTCCCAAACATTTCTAAGCAGAGAGTGAAAAGGAATATGAATCCACATACAGTAGAGCTAAGACACAATCTTCGTGGACAAGTCTCAGCAGGAGTCCGACTGCTATCTACACTAGGCTGGCACTTTAGAAGCTCCCCCGCCAGGCACCCTCCTGGAGGATAAGCACCCAGTTGTGGTTATCCTCATTAGCTCAGAGAAGGACTCCTAATCTGGCCTCCTATCCTCTGCTCCAAACCCTAGATGCATCCTGCCAACTTATGCCTGGAATCCCCCTCTAAGTCCAGCCCCTGTGGATGGTGACTCATTTGGACGATGAATGTGACACTCTCACTGGCAGGGGTACTCCCTCTCAGGGGACACCTCCTCTGGTGGCTACCAACCTTCCCTGAGCCCAGTTGCCAAGTGGATGAAGAAGCACTTGGAGATGGGGCAGTGGGAGCAAGCATTGAACTACCAGCTCTGTAGCTCTCGTTGCTGTCTCCAGGGCTGCTCTGGAGGTACTAGTGAAACCAAAGACCTTCCCCAGCTACTGCTGAACTTGCTCTGATCTAGGTGGACGTTGAATCCTGGCTTAGTTTGGGCAGGTGCTCAGTCAACTTTAGGAGAAAGAATCACACAGATGGGATGAACATGGATTTCAAGTGATTAGGAGAAACTACACGTCCAGAGGCTGGACTATTCTTAGTTATTAGCACAGAGGTTAACATAGGCCATGGAAGAAGACAGAGCTAGTCATCGTTCCTGGTCAAGCAGGTGAAGATTTCACAATTAAGAGGTCACAGGCCTCCAATCCACCAAGGCCTCCTTGCCCACTGCCCAAGAGCCATGCCTCCAGCACCAGGATTTCTTCTCATACCATCTCCTCACTCCCAAGCCATTACTTTTGAGCACAAGGCCTGTAGAATCCATCCTGCTCATTGGCTCAGGTTGCAGACCTTCAGTACTGATGCTGGGCATGGCAATGATGGGTGGAGATATTAATTCCCTTTGTCCTTCTATTCTTTTATTAACTCCTTAAGGAGTATCTGATATGTTTATGTATTGTTACTGTTTCCTTTCTTTCTAATTATGACCGTGGTTGGGATATAGATTGACTAGTTCCTTTCTCAGATGTCTTTGACTTAGTTCTCAGAGGCTGAGCAGGCCTACTGGGATTAACTCTTACGACTCTACAAACTAAGGAGTTCCTATTTTACCTATTGATGGTTTTGTGCGGCGTTCACTGAGTATGACGTTCTCTGGAGATGAAGATCTTTCCTTTGGCTCACCCACAAGTGGAGAGGGCAGCCAACACAACCCAACCCAAAGATTTTCTGCTGGTCCCTAGACACACCTGGGTCTTGAATCCTGAAAGCTGCCCGTAGCAACAGGCCTGCTTTGGCAACAATTGAGCGGCTTGGGAGAAGACCAAAGGTAGAGAAGAAGACGAATTATGTGAGAAGTGCTCTCATCATTATGAAGCAAACTGACAGATTAGAACAGTAGTCCTTACAGTGTGGGCCCCAGACTGTCAGCAGCAGCATCATCTGGGAACATGTTAGAAATACAGTTTGGGGCCTCACCCCATAGCTACTTAGTTAGAAACTCTGGGGTGAAATCTAGCAATCATGGTCTCATGAGTCCTCCAAGTGGCTCTGATGCTTGATCAAGGTTGAGAGCCACTGTATTAGAGGGACTAGAGCAGTGATTCTCAAAGTTGGGTGCTCAGTGGAATTCCCTTAAGTGGGACTGGCTTTTAGGAATCCCAATGCTCAGGTGGCACCCCAGAGCAATTAGATCAAAATCTCTGAGGATGGGATCCAGGAATCAATATTTCCCTAAAGCTTCCTGCATGATTCCAGTGTGCAGCCAAAGTTGGGAATGACTGGGTTAGTTCCTAGGGAAAAAGAGCATTAATGAGCTGCAGGTATCTACACGGGACCATGTCCTTCCCTCTTCCTCCTCTGTCTCTCCAAACTCAAGGACTGCTTAAAAGGACTTCAAAAATGCCTCCACTGTTGAATAATGTATTTAGATGTATGTCTGTATATGTATTTGTTTTATCACAGACTAAATATGCGGATGTTAATAACTCGTCACCATTTCTTCTTTTCCGGAAGCGTATATTTCTGGCTAGTAGACACAGGCTGGGTGGGGCATTTCTCGACTAGCTCTGCCCTGGCTCTTGGAAGCTGAACATATCCTGCAGGGGCCCTTGGATTAGGTGTTTCCATCCCACAAACTAAGAAACTCCCAAAATACTCTTTGAAGGAGTTTGAAAGTTTTCTGAAAATATCTGGACTTAATCTGAGATGGTCCTGGGAGTCACTTTATAAAATGGGGTTCTGCCCAGGAGAACATCACTATATGACATGGGCCTCTTTGGGATCCCTCTCCATTCTGTAACTGGGGATATAGACAAAGAAACAGGGAGAATTTGAAAATGGTTTTCTTTCTACATTTGAAAATGACTAGGTCCTGAGCACACGTTCTAAAGGGGGACTCCCCTTGAGGAAGCTTTCAAAATCGCAGGCTGTCAGTGCATGAAGGGACCTTGAGAGCATCCTTTCAGACGCCTTCATTTTAGAGATCTGGCGACCAAGGCCCGTGGAGGGTTAATCCTAGCCCCAAATCACACAGCAAATTAGTGGCAGAATTAATACCAGAAACCAGATCTGATAAGTTCCACTTTGGTGTCCCCACCTTGCTACATCATGCTGTCTCTTAGATTTTAGATTTGTTTTTTTTGCTACCATGGGCTTCCTTCCATTCCCCCCCTTACCCTAAGGATTTTTATTAAGGAAAGATCTGTTTTATTTTGAAGTGGCTGATAGGACTCATCAATTAGGTCATTGAGATGGTTCTGAGAATGCATTAAGTCATTTTTGCATATGATGGAAAATGCGGCCGTGAAAGTATAATGGAGGGTAACGAGATGTCAAAAGTCGGGGAAATGAGAGGATCAGAGTAAAATCGTAGAGACTCTGAAATAAGCTTTGGAATTTTCCAGGATTTTTGGAGCCCTTTCATTGTTTATGTTTTATTGGTTGTATAATAGTTGATGTGAAAAACCCAAATAGCCACATTTTTCCATTTGGGCCCATGACTCAGAACACTGAAGATCTTTTCAGAGGATTTTAACCATTTACCACACCTTCAATGGGGCAAGAAAAGGTTCAGAAATGTCTTTATTTACTTTTTTTCACATGTTTTATATTTTCTGGATTTCTTAGTGGCAGCTGTAAAAAGGGCTTTTCATGTGATCATTTCATTCAGTAATTTGTCTAAACCGAGGCCTTTTCCCTTTTTTCTAATGCCTGCCCAGCTGTCACTGTTGCCTGCTAAAGTGATTTTTCTCTATTATGTTGTCACTTTACACTCCCACAGGGTCCAATCCTGCAGGCCTTACATGCATGGAGCTCACATTAAAGTCGTTGGAAGCTTTAACATGGAAGAATGTGGGTCTGGGGCCCAGAGGAAGGGCCTATTTTTAAACGCAGGCTCTGAGCACCGATCCACAAGGCAATTAAAATGCTAGGATTCGGCCTTATCTCCCGTCTCAACTAGATTGTTGATGCTCAAGTGGCTGATATGGCCAATCGTTGGAGGACTGTGGGGGACAGATTCTGCAGCCATGCAGAGAGTAGGCGTTCTAGAGTTCTGTATTCCAAGGCGTCTCCCCTCCACCCTGACTCTGTCATTCAAAGTTGGTATCAAGAGCAGGAAAGTGAGGGACCACTAGGGAAATAAGAATGTATTATCTCAGATTTAGTGTTTTCTTTGGCATATGTTGAGAGGAGAGGCTTTGCCCGGTCAGGAAATGGATTCAACTAATATGAGGGGAAACGGAATTGCACTGAGAGAAGGAAAATATCCTGGGCGAGGGGGGAAAGCTGGTCAGAATGGGAAGGGTCCAATAGTTAAGGTTTTTTTCTCCTGAATTAGGTGGCTTTGTTCTACCTGCTCACAGCTGAGAGGGCCTTAGGGTATGGGCTTTATTGTTTTCTTGTGAACAAATCAGGATCAAGTGATTCTTGGGCCTGAGATGTTCTATTTTATCTTTATGACTGAGTCTTACTTCTTTAAGAATCAAAAGCACCATCTATACCTGGAAGCCCTCCAGGAATGCTCTGGTCTCCCTATCTTGGCTTTCTCACACCTCTCAAGAGCAGGCGTGGCAGGAAGGGTAGCTTCAGTTCGGGTTGTAGATCTGGTGGGTCAGTGACCCGTGTCTGTTGACATGAGTTATTATCAGGGCGGGCAGGCATTGGGCTCAAAGGGGAAGAAGGAATTTTCTCATCTAGAGGGAGTTCTCTGAGCGATGAGAAGACTGGCTATCTCTCTACCTGGGCTGAGTTGAGGGTTCCTGAAGACTTTTTGAGACCCTGTGCATCCACACAGGGTCAATCTAGGAGCCAGGTGACAGAAGGACACAGAACTGGGGACAAGACTCCCTTCTCTCCACCTCTCACAGGTCTCAATGTAGCTCTGGCATTGAGGGTCCCCTAATGGGTAGCAGATTGGCCCCTGGAGAGGTGGCTGAGCACAGCAGAAACCCCCTGAGGGTGCTGGACCACAGGCTGAGGTCCAGACCCTGCCTAGGGGGCTGGAGATGAAGAAACTCCACCGACTTGTTCAGGAACACAAGGCACCCCCAAGGTCTCCCTGAAATAACCCAGGGAGGTAATGAGGGAAGGCTGCAGTGCTGTAAGGACAGATGTGGGCTCAAGCCCTACTCACAGGACATTAATACTCACATGGATGTCATTTGCACTCACACTTTCTTTAGAGAGAGGACCGCAGGAATGTGACTTCTTTAGAATGAAGGATAGACCTGGGTGTAGCCAGTGGGAAGATGGAGTTTGGATGAGGGGCCCAAAGGAAGACCCCTCCCCCCATGCACATGCACCTCCTCTCACCCTGAGCCCAAGGTCAGTCCTGGGATGCTGTGTTCCCATGCCTACACACTCTTGCACACCTCTAACCACTCTTGATGCTAAGCACCTTGCCACAGGGAAAATTCCTTCGTTGTTTTAAATATTTATCCGTATTGCCATAGTTACTGACCCTGAGCTTCCTGCTCCCGAGGGATCTATATCAATCTGCGTTTGTTTCCATGCTGTTTTATTGTAGACATTTTGTTGTGGACTGTCCAGTGACACCATAGAACAAGTGCCACCAGTGCACTTAGGTACATGTGCCTCATTTAGATGAGCCATAGGATGATTGTTTGAGAGCTCTTAATATGCCTTGGGCTAGTACATGAAAAAGTGAAGAATCGTGGGGGGCAAGAGCACTGGTCTTGAAGTCAGAAAGCCAAGTTGAATGGCTCTGTCATTTCTAGCTATATGTTTTGGAACAAGTCACTTGAACTGAATCTCAATTTCGTCCATCTACCTTCCAAAGTCTGTGTGAGAGTCAAGTATTTTACATACATATTTTATATACAAATATATAATATATAACATACATGTATCTTACTTATATATTACACTATATATGTCTGTATATTTATATATTATATTCATGTCTATAATATTTATGTACATATGTAAAAATCTCTTACGTGTAATTTAGAAAACCCTAAAGCATCAAACTGCATGTGTATTTGGGATTATTATTTTTGAAATGATGTGGTTCTCACAATCCCTGTTATGTTGAGTTCTGCTGGAGCACATTTTCAATGACGTTTGAATTTTAAACAAGAAGCACTGTGATATAACAGCTCGGTTGTTTTAAATGGACTGCCCCTTCTCCTCTTGGGGAAGATGAAAGTAACAACAGAAAACCATCGAGTATGCTCCTCTGTCTCCAACTTCAATTTACTGTGTAGGCACAGGAACAAAGAGACATGTAAGGCGATCAGCTGTAAAGGGAATGGTGACCTTCATTCATTTTTCCTCTCTCTTTTTTTGTGACTGAGGAACAGTAATAATAAATTCTCTTCCCTTGCCTATTTCAAGACAGAGGGATCTTAAGGGTGTTTTATGACTTCGGCTTGTCCCAGGGCAATTCCCTTGGCTAGTGACGATGAAATAACCCTTGATGCCCATTAACATAAGTGAACGTTACTTTGTTAACTCTGATGGGGTCCTGATCGGCCCTGATTCTCCCTTTGGTGTTGCCTGTTGGAGGGTGCAGCCAGGTGCTCTCCCAGATGTGAACGGGAGAGACTGCCCTCATTTCCTCCCCACCGCCACCCCAGAACCTTCAGCGGCACACTGGTTCATGCCTGACTGAGAACCACTCAAGTGTTCCTTGAGCCACGCACTCTGCTGCATCTAATAAAAATCTCTCCCTCCACAGTCCTTCTCTAGGAAAACAGACACAACTGCCAGCTGAGAGAGCCTGTTTGTGGCCCAGGATGTGCAAAAGATGCTGGCGATTGTGTTCCCTGGTGTCTCTGCCAAGAGAGAGCAGATCCTGCAGCTCGGGGTCGGTCGCCATTGACAAAGCTTCAGCACAAACGTTCAGTGGTTCGATCCTCTTCTCCTCCCCCTACAGAGGGGGTCCTTGCACTGTGTAGGTTAGCTCTTTCCCTGGCAGGGTGTGGGCTACTGAGTGAGTGTGTTCGCCAGCATGTCTGTGTATGTTGGGTGGGGAGAGGAGGAAGGAGAAACAAACTGAGATGCTAAACCGCGGAGAGATACAAACTGCCCTGGTTCTGCACTCACCTGTGCAGGGGACAACACAGGGTGGAGAAGCAGCATCCAGGAGTTAGGAGACCTGAGATGCAACTCTTAACTGGAGTGTCCCCTGGAAATTCCTTAACCATTCTAAGTCTCAGAGTCTTGATCTGTAGAACGGAAAAGGATGCTTGTCCGACATCCCTTTCAGGGTTGCTTGAAGCTTCCAATGACAGCTCTCCTTTGTACAGAATTGCTTCATTTAAGTGCATTCTTTACAAGATGGACTTAAAAGTGGTAAGGTGAGCTGTAGTATCTTTCAAAGCATGGGCCACTGATCGCCCGAGTCAGAATTAACCACGAGCCTCCTCTAATGGACCCCCAAGCTTGGGCAAACGACCCAAGGTAAACCAACAGGATGCCCTGTCCTGGGAATTTACATTGGTTCATGAGCCACACGAAGGCAGATTAGATGAACAAGAGCTAGGTCATCCCCAGGGAACTGCTCCAAAGAGACTGCCTCTGAGCAAATGTTCTTCCTGAGATCTGGTTCCATTTTCCTTCGGTTCTGTAAGTCTCTCAGTATTCTAATATGTTCCCTTTTGGCTTAAGTTAGCCCCAAATCCCAGCTGACAGAGCTCCCAAGATTTCTCAGCCAGAAAGGTTCTACCCTGCGCACCTCGTGACTTGGCCTGCATGGAGGAAGTTTCCCTGTGGCCCTGGGTTTGGTCTCACTTTGGGCTTAGTGGGAAGGATGCCTCCCTCTTTCAGCAAAAGAGAGGAGACACAGTGGAGGTCTCTGGAGAAGACCTTAGTATCAGGGTGTAACATTTCTGGGACATTTAGAAAATAGTCACAGAAAGATGCGGCAGCCATCTTGGAGCTTCTTGACCGGCAGGACGAAGAAGTAGTTGAGATTGCAGGTTCTGGAACCACTTTACCTGGCTTCACATGCTGGCTGTGGTGCTTACTAGCTATGTGACCTCCGAGGCCACTGTGTCTCAGTTTTTACATCTGTAAAATGGGGACAATTATTGTACTACCTCATACGCTGTTAGAAAGCTTAGAATTAAGACATGTAACATGCTCAGAATGGTACCTGGCACAAAGTAAATACTCAATAAATGTTCGCTATTATTGTTATTATCCTGATGCTGATTGCTCTCCTGTTAGTACCAAGGGAGCAAACCTGTAGGAGAAAACCTAAAGCTGGGTTTACAGAAAAATCAAAGCTTTTTTTTAAAAACCAAAGAATGAAAAGAAGAAACTGGTACTTGCTAGTGTCTAGAGAGATGTGCTAATGGCAAAGTTCTCTTTGCTGGAGGAAAGATTTCTTCATAATGTTGACTCCAAAGTGGACTGCTCCATCTAACAGAGTAGAGGTTTCTAGCCAGGCTTCCCCTCAGCTCTTAGAGAAGCAGCTACAATGGAGCTAACAGGGCTGAAGGCAGAGATTGCGCCGTGAGATTTTTGCTCACCTGGGTCTGAGGAGCTGGCTTTGAGCACTCAGGGGTCTCCTGTTTGTAAGAGAAATGGACTAATGCTAAGAGCTTCAGGACACCTTGGAGGGCATGAGGATTGATGACAAATGGCATGCGTGCACCACAACATCTATGTAATACATGTCTACTTGCCCAACAATGACAAACTACTCACCTTGGCAAAACAGGCATGATATTCATTTGGAGGCTTGCTTCTAAGAAAGATAAATTCTGCTGTCACTGCACAAAGAGATAAGAAAGACCGGATGACAGTTTTTCATTGATAAAAGATTCTGTCTGTATTTTAAAAGAATTTACTTTCTTCCCCTCTACTGATACCCACATGAGTTAAGCCAGAGATACACTATCTTTCATATTTTCGTCAGAATGTGTTATTACTACGGGTGGCAGTGACTCAATTGCTTCATTTAGTGATCTGACTCAAGTGGAAAGTCGCCTGTCCATGAGCTGCAGGACCCAAACGATGCACAACCTCCAGAATTAAGAAGCAAGACGGGAAGCATTCCCTGCTGGAAGGAAGATTAACAAGAGTTAACCGCAGAGGTTAGCTGTATGTGAAATCTTCCTAGAAATTAATCTTCCCTAAGAGAAGTTTAAAAAATTTGCTGCTGACTAGGGTATTTCTGAAAACCTCATTGGGGAGACACTATTGCACAATAATTAATATAAGATAAGCCATAATCGAATTAATTGCCACATGAGATGGTGTTGCAACAACAAGGTTGAAAGAAAGAAGAGAATGAGAGAGTATCCATTTGTCAGTGTCCTGTCTACAGAGTGTGGGGCCAAGATGAAAGTTCTTTTCCTCCTGGTGGGTCTAAATCTGCGTGAGCAAGCACAGTCATTACAGACGATCCTGAGCAAAGAATCTTTCCCAGCTACACTTTTCTATAGGAAGAGAATGTACTGACCAGTTGACATGAATATTCCAGTCTGTTTATCACGTTTACTTATTAACAATAAGTCAATCCTCATAACAACCCAAAGAGGTAGGAACTTTCATTAATCTCATTTTAAAGCTTAAGAAATTAAGGCCCCAATATGTTGACTTATCTTTGTAGGCTCTGGAGTAGAAGATTTTGTTGTGTCTATTTGACAGATGAAAACACTGCAACTCAGCACGTAGTGGATATAAATAGGTCCTGGAGTCAAACTCCTGAATCCTAAGCTCCATCACTGACTTGCCTAGTGGCCTTAGGAAGGTAGTTGTGGCAGAATGTATTGTCCAATAAGAGCCACAGCAATATTTCTGGTCCCACTTGCTCTTCAAGTGCCATTGCTTATCAAGGAGTGGAGACTATCTTCTCTCCTTTTGAACTGAGGTAAGACTTTAGGACTCTCTCTGTGAGTCCAGTGTGGGGGAGGTGATGGTGCATGGCTTCTGAGGGTCCAGCTTCCACCAGGCCCTCCCTCCCTGGGGACCTTGCCCCTGGATACCTCACAGAGAGGCCACATGGAGAGACCCTGTGGAGAGGACTGAGGTTCCCAGCTGCCAGCCAGCATCAAATGCCAGATGCTGTGCAAACGACACCTCAGACCATCCCAGCTCCCAGCCTTGGAGTCCTCCAGAGGAGGCCCCAGATGTTGTGGAGCAGACACAAACAGTCCTTGCTGTGCTCTGTCCACACCTTGAGCAACAGAATCCACAGGCTAATAAATGGCTTCTTTATCTTACAAGTTTGGGATAATTTTCTACAGTATGGTGGAAGTATAGTAATTGGAGCAGTACTGTAACCCTCCAACTGTTAGTTTTCTCATGTGCAAAATGGGGGAAATAGCAGTACCCATCTCAACGTGTGTGAATTGCTCCGTATGCTTCCTGGAGCACAATAATAGCTAATGCTTATGGCTAATAATAATAGCTAATGGCAATTTCTGTGTCCTAGGCGCTTTACATACATTAACTTTAAACCCTTACGATAAGCTTATGATGCAGGCGCTGCTTTAAAAAAAGTGTATTTTATTGAGGTGAAATGGACATAGCCTAAAATTAACCATTTCAAAGTGAACAATTCAATGGCATTTAGTACCTTCCCAATGTTGCATAACCACCACCTCTATCCAAAACATTTTCGTCACCCCCAAAGGCGACATGGGTGCTGTTTTTAAACCTAGTTTATAGATGAGGAAACTCAGGCAAAGAGAGGTTATGTAACTTGCCCGTGGTCAGACGGGTAATAATGCAGATCTGGGATTAGGACTCACTCGGAATCCAGGGTCTGTGGTCTTTGCTGCAACTCTACACTGCTTAGAACTCGTGGATGTTAACCGCTTGAATGAAGTGACTTGCCCAAAGCTGCACAACTATCCAATGACTTCACCCAGGCTGCTCTGTTCTCCCAGCTTGTGCTTTTTCTGCTGAGATAAAACTTACAACGGGTTTAGCAATCTAGTTCCTGGAATAGCTGCCATATGGACACACTGAGTCAACATTCAGAGCCTGGTCACCCTATAAACTCTGCATGCTGAGGGGCAGACCCTGAGCCCCCTAAACACCCCCCACCCTCCCCCACAAGGTCTAGACACCCACTGAGGTCAACTTGAAATGGCCTGCTCCGCTAAACATCTTAATTGCAACATGGATCTATCTGGAGTGGGAAATTTGTGCTCCCACTCTGCAGTAAACTGGCCATTTGGCAGAGAAAGGAATCTCTGGTCCAAAACTCATAATTCTTCGACTCTGTGGCCTACCAAAATATTTGGGTAACTGCTCTAGGTAGAGCCATCCAAGCTGAGGCGTCCGGACCCGCAGTGGTTTCTCTGTAGCTGCGTGTGCTATGCATGCATACAGAGAGATTTACGGTCCTTGGCGCTGGGGACTGAAGTGTGTGCTGCCCTCATAAGAATAGAGTTCTATGCTCTGCGGGCTCGGTGTGGGTTTGATTGCCTTTCCTTTCTTTCACTGTGTCAACACTCTCTAATGCACAGAGTCCTATATGTTACAGCCACGTGACTTGAGGCTCAAGTATTAGGCAGATTCAAGGAGCTGGGAAACGCTATGGGGTAGCAGGCAGGCCTGGTTAGGAGACAGAAAGCTTACCAGTTGTGCAGAAGAGATTAAAGCCTGTGCTGACTGGTCTGGGTGGGGTGGGTGGAAGCTGTTTACGTAGGCCTGGGAGCCCACCTAGAGCCCACCAAGAATTGAGGGGAATGTGCAAGTGGGACCCGACTATTAAGTGTCAGACCAGTGAAAGACAATGGCTGCTCCTGATATCTGGGCCCGACAGGGCAGTGGAGTGGAGGCTTTGCCTCTTTGTGACCTTGGGCCTTGTACATGGACTGTGTATACCACACATGACAGGGAAAAGGACGTCTGGGGTCCTAAGGGCAGGCACTCAGTGTGCTAAGAATAACCATGATGTATGTTCCACAGGGAGACGCCACTATTAATCCATCACCAGCAGAGCGTGTGCTTCGAGTAGGTTTTGCTTTTTCCAGCAGGCGTGGGTCTGCTCTGTGCCATCCAAAGCCAGCTGGACAGACAGGAGAGAACAGAGATTTGGGATTCAGTCAGATCCTGGTTTGAGTCCTGGCCATGTCATTTATTAGTTGTGTCACTAGGTCACTGTCTTCCTGAGTCTGGTCTCAATTTCCTCATAGAGATCCTGGGGCTCATCCTCCTGATTGTGACTTTTCTTTTGAAAAGCAACTCACAGAATGACTGTAAAGTGGTCTGCATACAGCAGGTGCTCAACATGTGTCATGTGGCATGCATATACAAGAAAGTGGAAGCTCCTTGACCGCGAGCTGAGCACATTAATTAGGCCACACATTGAAAGTTAATCTTGACCTTCACAACACCAGTTTTAATGCACTGAGCCAGGCATACTCACACTGACGATGCTGAGTGTATACAAACTTTTGGTTCAACGATGTGAATCGCCATCATACGTTTTATTTTGGTAGTGGTTAGCAACCCCTCAGTTGCTTTGTAAATCCAGTTTGCCTTTGCCATGTTGAGACAGAGCTGGCATCACTGGGCTTAATTCTGGCAGGTAACTGTTGTAGTCGCCCAGTGGAGCTGCAATTCAGTAATGGAAAAGTGTTTCATTTTAACTATGAAATTTAACACAAAGACTACAGCTGCTCAACCAGGCAGTGACAGTGTATGTTAATTTGATTTATATACACGCAATGTACTGTGCCTAATGTTGCATGCTGGAAGACTCTAGCAAGGCCGATACCAGCATCGTAAATGAGACTCCCATTATGGACCGACTGCACGTGTGTGGAGCAAAGAAAGCTGCGAGAGCCAGTCTGTGCGAGAGAAACAAGAGGGACTGTTGTCCTCCATGGCGTGGGTGAGGGCTGGGCTTTCCCAAACAAAGCATGTGGCTCTTCTGGAGGTTTCCATCACCATTCTCACCAGGCATCGGATCTATTGGCAGGTCCAGGGTGTTGCTCTCTGTAGATGGAGTCTGTGGAGCGGGGTCTGGTTTGCAGCTCTCATGTGGCTCATGGTATGCTGTGCCTCAAGAGCAAACTTCAGTCCCCTGGGAGGACAGAAGAGAACCACCTCCACTGCCCAGCTAACCAGAAACCCTGAGAACAAAGCCTTTCATCAACTACTTTTGATACGATGTGAAATGCACATGGAAAGAGAAGCACATGAGTGTGCCCCTGTGTGTGTGCGTGTGCGGTATGTGTATGATGCATGCATGGTATGTGTGTGTTGTGTGTGTCATGTGCATTTGGTATGTGTGTGGTGTGCATGGTGTGTAGTGAGTGGGTCGTGTGTGTGTTGAGTGTGGTGTATCTGTGGGCTGTGTGTGGATGGTGTATGTGGTACATGGATGTGTTGTGTTATGGTATGTGGGTGTGTTGTGTGCATGGCGTGTGTGTTCCTGTTGTGTGTGTGGGGGATCTGGTTCTCACACTCACTCTGGACCAACACTGTGTGGTGACCTAGGTTCACCACTGACACCTCAGTTCACAGCCAGCCCCCTTTCCTTCCTCTCCTTTGACATCACTGTAAAACCAGCCTATCAACTGACAGGAGATGTAGAGAGTAGAGAGAGGAAGAAGAGCACCCACGACCCCCACGTTAGGACTGCTGCTGATTCAGATCTTCTCTTTGACTGTTTATCCACCTGAATAAAGAGCGTATTCATCATCGTCAGTAGATGTTGTACATTGTAACTTTCTGTATTGCTACTTAGTCTTCATAAGCACCGTTCTTCATGGCTGTATACTATTCCATCCTGTGCTGTACCATTACTTAGATACACACAGTTCTGTTTAGGTGGCTTTCAAGCTTCCAGTATAATAAATAGCACGATCCTGAACGTTCTCTATTCCACCAGGCCTGGCCCCCATCACCACCTTGTACTCTGAGCTTAGCACGAGCCACCATAGCTGTGGCTGGAGAGATCATCTCTACAGGCTCATCTCTCCGGCAGGCTCTGCAGAGATGAGGGGCAGTTGTCACACCGAGCAGCTCTTCCTCTGTTGGGACCTGGGGTGGGCAGCAGCCGATGGGCACCCAGTTAAACCCACCACCAGCCATCTTCATCCCCACCTCCCCAGCAGTGCGCTGCTGAGCCCCCTGCCCCGCATGCTGGCACTGCTGCCGGTCCTTCCAGGCACAGTGTGCAGCGTCTGTCTGCTCTTGTTTCTCTTCTTCTCCCTGAGTCTCTGATTCCCAGGGGCATGCTTCCTTATTATCTTGAGATGGGCAGGGCTTCCCAGAGTGCTGAGAGCTCTCTGGAACAATTTATTTTTCAGACCGAGGAACAGGGGGAGACCTCCTAAAGGACTGTGGCATGCTCTGTGTTTGGGACCTGGCCCCCTTGGGACCTGTGGCTCTCAGGAATTTGCACAGCTTCTGCACCACTGGAATCTTGCTGTCCCCTGGCTCCTGTCACACCATTGTTTGTCAGCTCTGCACATGTATGCTGCATTTCCCCTGGGACTTCCCTACAGCATCCTTTGTACTTCCTACGAAGCCTCTCTTCCATGTCACTTTTCTAGAGCCAGTCTCGCCGACAACCCTGCAGGCTGCCCTCCACTGACCCCGAGCTTGCACCTCCTCACCCGTCACCCCCTTCCCTACCTCTTATTCCAAGGTCATTGGTCCCCCAAATCATCAAATTGTGTGGGGATTAAATCATTTTATAGTATGGAATCAACTCTCACAGGGTAGGCCCATGGACACCGGAGCAAGAGGAAAATTCGAGGAGGAGGGGGACCGGGGAATTGACTCCTTCCCTCCGCTGCCAGTGTCCTGCCTTCTCTTATCATCAGAATCTGGTGGAGTCGCCCTGACTGGGAACACCGACTGTCTGCCTGTGCTGGGCATCTTCCCCTTTCCTCTCAGAGCAAATCTGGCTCTGTCTCCTTCTCACTGGCTCAGAAAGTAAATAACTTGGATTTATACCCTCAGCGTCTTCTGTCTCCACTTCTCTCCTCTCTCTAATTGGCCTTTGCCGACACCCAGGGTCCTTTCCTCCAGGAAACGCTGCTCTCAGGAAAGAGCACAGCAGAAGTTGTCTACCCCTTCCTGTTAAGTGAAGGGGCTTCGTCACCTTCCCCTGGGCAGGCGCTGCAGCGGCTAAATGTTGTCTGGTCACGTGGAGCTGAGTTCAAATCCTTACTCTGCAACTCACTGGTTTTTTGTCTTCACTTTCCTGAAGCTTAGTTTTCCTATCTGTAAAAATGGGAATAACATCTACCTCCGATGACATAAAGCGTGTAAAATATTTGGCAAAGATCCTCACACGTAACTACTGCTTATTGATATGGGTTTTTAAAATTGGAACCTTAGCTCTATTTGGAGGAAGAAAATATTTAAAGAGGTTTTTAAGCTTCAGCAGCAGATCCTGAAGTGTGTGCCTGTGTGTGCCTGTGTGTATGCATATGCACACGTGTCTCCACGGACACAAGGGCAGTAATTTGGAGGAAGCTGAGAAATCTCTAAAATCATGTGAAGAAAGGGTCTTCTCATTCTCCTACTGTACTCTCCTCCTGCTCATTTCATGGAGATGCCTGTTCTCCTTGTCTGTCTTCTTTTAGTCTTTAACCAGCTAGTTGCGTATTTCTTCTAAGCGTGATGCTCGCCGTGACCATACCTCTTGCTTTCCAATGTCCCCATCCCTGCTTCCAAAGACCACCGCCCTCTGCCCCCCAGGCAGAGCACCGTTAGGCCGGGATCCCCAGGGAAACCAGAGTGCAGAGTCCTGTTTAGTGAACAGGCCAAAGATGCTGGCAGAGCAAGAACATTTTGGAGAAAGAAGCCTTCGGAAGGTAATCTGGTAATAACTATAGAAATTAAAATTGTATTTACCTGATTATTCCAGCTCCAGAAATCCACCCTAAAGTAAATTTGCATAATATGTATAAAGAGACACGTCTAGAAATGCCACTATAGCATTTTTTCGGTCAGGGTGGAAAATCGGATGCACATTAAATATTTACCAATATGGGGATGGTTAAATAAATCGTACATGTGATGGAATACTACATAGCCATGAAAAAGAGTGAGGTTGATTTATATGTCTTGCCACAGAAATCACTGAGATGATTCCATTTAAGGAAAAAGGAGGAAAAAAAGCAGAGAGATGTGTGGGTCTGTACCTTTGTATAGAGAAAGGACTGAAGCCTATCATACTGTGACAGCTGTGTCAGTCAGTTATCAGGGAAGCGAAAACACAGAGAATCATGGCATAAGAAATTTATTCTAGGAATTAGTCCTTACACAACTGTGGGAGGAGCTGAGCCAAAGAGGGGAGTGGAAGGTTCTGGAAGCCTGTGTAGCTGCTGGAATGGGGCTGCAGAGGGGGACGGTGGCAGGCTGTTGACTCATCGTGCCTCCGTCGCTGTGACTTTTCAGTGAAGCGTCTGGAGCTTCCCTGGAGCGACTGCTGCTCAGTGGACTGGCAGATGGGAAGGTGGGCTGGAGATGAGGAGGAGAGAACGGTGACAAGCTGGAGCTGGCTAGCGCCTCGGCTCTGTCTCCTGATGCCTTTGACCAACGCAGCCTGCAGAACAGAATGGCTCCTGCTGAATCTTTACTTTTGGCTGACTCTCACCCAGATCCATACTGGGAAGGGGATTCCGGGATTTAGGGTTCCCAGAGTAACCAGTTGACAGTAGAATAATCCAGCACAACCTCTGAGGCAGGAAGCGTGGGAGCCAAGAGGGCCAAGACTACTTGTATGCCACGCTCTGTACAGAAGCCTGCTGCCCTGAATCCCTCACGAGAAAAATGTGCTCGTGGAGGGCTGGTTTGAAAACAAACCAAAACCAAGCCAAACAAAAATAAAGAGGAAACTGGAGGCTCTGAAGTTTTTTGCAAACTCCTAGCGGGCTTCCTCATGTCTTTCTATGTAATTCCTTCCTGCTGCCCTCATGGTGTGATACCCCTCCCATCCCCCCAGGAGATTGCCAATGATTTCACTTGTTACAAAAAAAAACCTAAGAGGTTCATGGATATGCAAAACGTTTGTGCACGTGTGTGAGCGTGCATGTGCACCTGTGTATACATGAGCACGTGTGTGCATGTGTGTGTGAGCCCTCGGCCTGATTTACTCCTGGCCCCTTTCCCTCTAAGGAAGGGTCCTGACCTACACCAAAGACACCCAGGGGACAGGAGAGCCCAGAAGGGGGCTTGGTGAGAGATGAAAGCTCCCTGGGAGCTGAAACTCATGTGGCACCCAGGGGGCTTTGTTCCATTAATTTTTATTGGGAGAGGCGCGCCCCCCCGCTGCTTTAGCCTGCCTCTCCCTCGGGCACAGAGCCAGCTGTGTGTGCTCCTGCAGCCGCCTCTTTCGCAAATAACTTGGGAAAGACGAGGCGAGGTTGAGACAGCTGCATCCGGCGGGGAAGAGACAGTGGAAGACCCTGGCTTGCTCCTGGGGGGCCTGCGGGAGTGGGGAGAAATGAGGTGGGCTGGGAATGAGCTGCTGGCAGCCCATCGGCGGTGGGGGGGTGCGCAGTCCCCCTTCAGATCCTGCCCAGGGGTGGTGCGTAGGAGTTAGCAGACTGACATCATAAAGGCAAACTTGCTCTCGTGGCCTCTTGTTCTCCTGAGCCAGACCCTGTGTCACCCGTGCTTGACCAATCTGAGCATCTACTGAAGAACAGGGGAAACGACCTGAGGTGAATGTTCCCCTTTCTTAGTGGGTCACTAGTGGGTCCCTTAGTGGGTCCGTGGACAGGAGAGTTCACCATTTCCTGGTGATGGCTGTGGTGGGGTGTTGGCATAGAGAGCATCTGAGATGCTGAGCAATCTGTATGTGAAAGAAGAACGAGGACCTGGACCGCTGACCCCCTCATTCATTATAGACTAGTCCTGAATAAGGCTGAGAATTTAGGTATGCTCTCTCAGAGCCCTTTGTCCCTCTCTTCTGGGATCAGACCCCCCTGGCGAGTTGCTGGCCATGGACCCAGCGGCTGGCATGGAGTAGAGCTCCCTCCACATTCATCAAGTGCCTCAGCTCCACCCTCCCACCCGTCTGAACTAACTTCCTCCTTTCCACTCTCTCACCTTGCTCCTGTCATGATGGTCTCCCCTTGCTGATGTTCGAATGCACCAGGCATACTCTGAGTGCCAGCCCTTCCACTGGCTGTTCTCTGCACCTGGAATGCTCTTCCCCATAGCTGCACGGCTGACCACTCACTGTTGCCCATATTTCACTTCTCAACCGGGATGCCCCGTATAAATGGCAACCTGCCTTCACTCTGACACACAGGTCGGCACCAGGCCCTTTGCCCACATTTCCCTTCACAGCATTTATCAGCTTTTAACGTACCGTGGAATTTACGTTTTTATGATTTTTTTTATTTGTTTATTGCTTTTATTCCTCCCTCCCCCATTTAAAAAAAACAAGCCTTTGGAGGGCAGGGATCCTGGTCTGTTTTATTCACTGATGTCTTCTAAAGGTACATAGTGGGTTTAAATCAATATTTGTTGTCATTTGTCAGAATTGAGGGACAATCTTTACAACGAAATGGCTTGGCCGTGTCTCCCGTTTTTGGAGAAGTGCGCAGAGAGGACTTCCGGTCAAGACAGCACTAGAATGCAAGAAGACTAGTCTTTCCACGTGTCCTCAAATCCCTTCCGTGGAGTGTGGCTACCACAGAGATGGGATGCTGGAATGACAACAGCAGTGCCCACAGACAGCAGTAAACTCATTCCTAACCATCGTAGCGTGCTTTCCGGGTGTCACAGGCCTTGTATTTGAGCTCACAGTGATGCGTCGAGAAAGGCAAGCGGACGGTATTGCTCTCATTCTGCAGGTGAATAAACAGCCTCATAAAGCTTAAGTGTTGGCTCCGGGTCTCACAGCCAGTGAGTGACACAGGTGGGGCTCCAACCCGGGTGTTCTGATCGCTGGCCCCTTCTTTTTCTCTCTTTCACAAGGACTGACTTCCAGATACATGTTGTTCTTGGGAGGCACGTGGACGTTCCAGCCAGAGTGGCTGGGGTGAGGAGCAGAGGCTGGGAACAGAAGGCTGACCTCGTGCTGGGGGTTTACCAGAGGGCACACCGTCAGCTGGAGCTTTCCATCTACAGAGGCAGGATTTCAGAATGGAGCAGGGTGGGGTTGTCCATGGAGGGTCTGGTACTTTTTAAGTTGCATGACCAGCATAGTTCACGCAGGGAGTGTTAACCGAAGAGCATCGCTGTGGAGGCTGGGCAATGCTGCATTCAGTCAGTCTGGTTTGTCTGGGGCATTTTAATGGGGGGAGCATTCTTTGAGTAGTGGTTCTCAATGGGGGCAATTTTGGGGACATTTGGGAATGTCGGGAAACATTTTTCGTTGTCACAACTGTGGAGAGAGGTGCTGCTGGCATCTTGTGGGTACAGGCCAGGGATGAAACATCCTGCAATGCGCAAGGCAGCCCCACAACAGAGGAGTATCCAGCCCCAAATGTCAACGGTTGAGAAAGCTTGCTTTGGAAAGAGGTGGGAGTGACTCTCCCTGGTCCCCATCTTGCCCTTGCTTTTCTGAATCTCTAATTCTTTCCCCCCAGAAGGAGTGGAGTGAGGGAATGAAATCTTTCTTTAAAATGGTTCCTGCTTGAGAGTTAATTGGCAGAGGGAAAAAGGAGATAGAACCTCCCACGGTCATCAGCTCGCCACCTGCTGCCTCATCAATCGTGCTCCTGCGTACGCCAAGCCTGGAGGTGGAGAGCTGCCACGCCGGACTGTCTGTGTGGGTCTGTAGACCTCAGACACCCTCCCTGAACCAGGAGGAGCCGGTGCACAGCCAGGTGGGAGGGTAAACACTCCGTGTTGTCTGTTGCCTAGAAGCCCAGGGCATTGCATAACCCAGATGAACTCCTGGGCCTAATCTGGGACTCTGACAATCCTCTGGTACTGCTAGAATGCCTGGGGATGTTTGCTCTAACTCATCTAATTGGTATTGAAATACTTTCCAAATGAACGATAACACTGTCAACTACTACTCTGGAAATTAGCATATGCCCACCAGTGTTTACTTCCCTTACCAAGAAAGTCAAGTTACAGTCTCTCTAAAACACACAGTGCTCTGCATTTCTTGGAGAACAATATTGGATAATGGCTTTTTACTCATATGCACATATTTCGCATATATATATATGTATATATATACACATATATATATATATCTTTTTTTCCCAAGGAAGATGTGCCCTGAGCTAACTTCTGTTGCCAATCCTCCTCTTTTATTTGCTTGTGGAAAATTAGCCCTGAGCTAACATCTGTGCCATTCTTCCTCCTCTTTATATGTGGGTCACTGCCACAGCATAGCTGACAAGCTGTGAACCCAGGCTGTGAACCCAGGCTGCCCAAGTGGAGTGCACAGAACTTAACCACTACGCCATGTGGCTGGCCCCTCACATACATAATTTTTAATAGAATGTGAATCTTGCAAAAATTAAAGGTTATTTTTTCCTACACTATTACTTCATAGATGAGGGAACAGAGACCCTTAAGCAATTTAAATTATTTTTTGAGATTCCAAAGTTAATTAATAGCAGACCAGGACTGGAACAACGGTCTAGCAATCTTCTAGCAGTGCACTACCTCTGCTAGTTGAAGATTTTAAATAGACTATTAGAGTTAATAGGATAGAGGTATCCCTTGTTTGCATGAAACTCATTTTGCAGACTGTTATGTTTACTGATCTTATATCCAAGCTCAGTGGGTTCGTTTCTTGGTGAGTGTGGAGCTGAAAAGCGTGACCAAGGCAGAAGTAGGTGAGGAAAGGTTTATTACTTGCACAAGCAATGGGGAACACTGGGGATTTTTTCCCAAAGCAGTGCCTCCTCCAACAGGGCCTTGAGGGGTCCTTCTGTTGTCAGGTGGGAGTATAGCACATGAATATTCAGTTAAGGAAAAGGTGGGAGATTGGGGTTTATTGCCTAACAGCCATGTTCTTTTAAGCACATGCGCATGCTATCACATACACCACATCATCTAAAAATGGCTGCTTTGTCCCTCCCAGAGGAGGAGGGTTTAAAATGTTAATGAGGGCAGGTCACTTCAGTGAAGTTAGAGCTGGTTTTAGCTGGAATGGAGTAGCTGTCTGGTAGGCAATCTCTGAGGTTGTGTTCTTTCTGTTTCTCTGGAGCCTCATCTGAAAAACCTCTGACTGTTTCTGTTAGCTGTTAACCAAATCCTCAGTAACCCTTCTGTGGCCCAAGTCCTTGCTTACAACCTGAGTAAGCTGGGCATCCTTCACGGCACAGAGATGTGAGACTTGGCTGCTCTTCTTGCTTGGGAACTGCTGTGTCTTTGACAAAAGGACTTTGTACTGTTTGGCTTTCCTCTTAGCTCTAGGGAAGCTGATTTTAGTCTCCTTTGCACACTCTTGTCGCTCTGGCGGTCCTTAAAGTCTGGGCTTCCTTGGGGTTAGTTCAGAGTTCCTCTCCTTTGCACTTACACATTCTCTGTAGGTGATCTCAGCCCCTTCCTTGCAGTCAGTTGCTGCCCAGCATATGTCTCTTTGCTGATGTGAGCCCAAACTATCTCCAGCCCAAGGTGTATGTGTTGGGGGGAGTCTGAGCTCTGTCGGGAAAGATGAGAATGTTGGGAAAGGTGGGGATGGGGCTAGGATGCTGATGATGGGCTTTCTGGGTTGGATGTCTCTTTGGGTGAGAGTCTGATTTCCCCCACTGGACCCTAAGCTCCACTGGGTTCTTCATTTCCCCAGAGTCGAGCACAGTGCCCAAAAAATTAATACATAATTAATAAGTGAATGAATGCATAAATGAATGCATAAGGGGCATTCAGAGTTGCTGAATTGTTGTGAAAAGCTGCCAGTACTAGTAGACTGTGGATTTGCCTACCTTCTCTAGTTATTTATTACCCAGTGAAGGGGTTCTCAGTCTTGGCTGTATATTAGAATAATCTAGAGGACTCTTTTGCAGCTAAAGAGACGTAGTCTGTTTGGTCTGCTATAACAAAAATACCATAGACTGAGTGCCTTATAAACAACAGAAATTTGTTTCTCACTTCTGGAGGCACGGAAGTCCAAGATCAAGGTGTTGGCAGATTCAGTGTCTGGTGAGGACCCACCTCCCTATTCATAGTTGGCCGTCTTCCTCATTGTGTTCTCACATGGTGGAAGGGACAAGGAAGCTCTCTGGGGTCTTTCTTATAAGAGCACTAATCCATTCTTGAGGGCTCCACCCTCATGACCTAATCACTTCCAAAGCCCCCTCCTCCCAATACCATCAGGTTGGGGATTATGTTACAGCATATAAATTTTGGAGGGACACAGATATTCAGTCTATAGCAGATGCTATAGACTCTGGGCCTCCTGAGTTAGAATCTTGGGATGTGGAGTCTGGGCATTGGTGGTCGTAGGAAGCTCTGCTGATGATTTTGTTATCTGCTTGGGTGAAGAACCAACAACTCACAAATTATCTACTGGCTGCTTTGTTTTTCTGTGAGAACACATCTTTAGTATTCAGTAGGAAAATAGGGGCCTCTTTGTAGTCATTATTCCGGCAACACATCTGTGGTAGGTGTCTGCTTTATGACCCAGTGTAATCATCCTTTACCCAAATGACATAAACTCTTGCTGCCACTGTAGTGTGTGTCTGAGTGTTGCATTTTTGCTGATCCGCTAATGTATGGGAGCCGTGGGTATCCACCTTATTCATTATTAAAATTACATGACTAATTCATTTAATTGCTTTAGGTGCAGGGATCACAGTAATGAAAACACAGACAAACATCTCTGCCCTCACAGAACTTATATTCCTCGTGGGAGACAGTCAGTAAACAAGATAGCAAAATACAATATATAATATGGGTAGATGGTGATAAGCGCTTTATTAGTTGTCTATTGTTGTGTAACAAATTACCCCAAAACTTAGAGACTTAAAGCAACAAAATTTATTTTCTTAGTTACTGTGGGTCAGGAATCTGGAAGCAGCATAGCTGGGTGTTTCTGGCTCAGGATCTCTCATGAGATTGCAGTCAAGATATTGACTGGGGCTGAGGTAAGTTGAAGGCTTGACTGGGGTGGGAGGACCCACTTCTATGTGGTTCAGTCCTGTGGCTGTTGGCAGGAAGCCTCAGTTCCTCTCCATATGGACCTCTCCGTAGAGTTGCTTGAGCATCCTCGTGACGTTGCAGCTGACTTCCAAACTCTGGACAAGTGAACCAAGAGCAAGAGAGTGCACAAGGAGAAGCCACATGTCTTTTTATGACCCAGTCTTAGAAGCAACCTCCCATCACTTCCACCACATTCTTTTTGTCAAAAGCGAGTCACTAGGTAAAGCCCATACGCAAGACGAGAGGAATTAGCATCCACCTTTTGAAGGGAAGAATATTAAAGAATTTATCATATTTTTTAAAACCACTGCAAAGGCTAAGGGAAAAAAACAAAGTGGAGAAGGGAGATATGGAGTGCTGGTCGAGGGTGGGTTGTCATCTGAGACAACACACTGACTGGGGAAGGCCTCACTGAGAAGGTAAGATGAGTGAATACCTGGAGGAGACCGGTGTGATTGGAGCAGAGTGTGCAGGAGGGAGAGCAGCACAAGATAAGACCAGGGAGGTGATGGGTGTGGGGGAGCAGATGGGGAAGGGTTTCTTAGACCATTGTAAGGCCTTTGGCTTTGAGTGAAATGTGGTGTTAATGGAAGCCTCTGAGCATGATGATTTTTCTGTTCTATGGAGAATAGGGCATAGGGAGGTAAAAATGGAAGCAGGGAGACCCAGTAGAAGCTCCTGCAATAATCTAGATGAGGGACAATCACGGCTCAGCCTTGGAGAGGATCGGGGGTGTGTGTGAGCACGAACAGCAGAAGACGTGCTGAGGAGTGGGTGCTTTCTGGATTTATTTTGCAGTTAGTGCTCCAAGATCTGATAGACTGGATATGGGGTATGAGCAAAACAAAAAATAAAATTAAGGATCACTGTAAGGGTTTTGGCTTGTGCAGCTGAAGGAATGGAGTTGGCATATGTTAAGATGTTAAGGAATTAACACAAGTCTCAACCAGCTTGATGTACAAAGCTAATTCAAATTTTTTCAATGAAGATGAACATTTTTCCTTAGGCAATTTAAAACCAGCACGAAGACTCAAATGCAAACAATGATTATCGGATCCTCTCGTATCTCTTTTTTCAATTAATATCCAAAAAGTTTAGAAAAGAACATGGACTTGATTATTTTTATTAACCATCGTTGTCGGTAATCTAAAAGAGTATGGAAGATGGTTATTCACAGTGTCTACAAAGGCTCAAAGCTCCTGAGCACGAGTTAACATAACTTCAACGACGGGCTGAAAGGAGATACCCTGGATAGAAAAGCAATCAGTATAGATGAGAAAAAGAAACTCGCACAAAGAGACTGCTCTACATGCAAAATAAACTAGAATGCACTTGTTCGTTCAGTTAAACTGTCTCATTTGAAATATTTGAAAATTCATTTGTTCATTCACCCATTCTACAAGTATTTATGGATTGCCTAATATGCAGTTGGTGCTGATCGAGGTTCTGATTTAAGCAGAAGATTTTGGTTGGACCCTATGAAGTTGGTCTCCCAGAACGGCAAGTTCATATTGCTCAAGATATTATTTTGTGGAAAAAATGCTGATATATATGTTGATTTCTCTAATTAACGGGTCATTTTACTGTACATGTGTATGTTGACATTCAATATTTTAATGTTCATTTCTCTTCCACTCTCCTTGTGCCACCTAATAATGTTTTCCTTCTTTAATAACTCTGTTGTCCTCATTACTGCCTTTTTATACCTGTCGCACCTGCCTGTTGTAATTTAAACTTCATTCTCTCTTTTCCTGTCCTCTGTGTAAATGGAGCACAGCTGTTTCCTGTCACCTGCGTGTGCAGTGTCCTTTCATGTACTTGCACGTATCTGTAAGGTCGTATTATGAAGTATTACCAGGCCTGAGGATGTATCTTGTAACTAAGCACATCACATCTCAGCCGTTTTTGGTATCCGTTTAGAGTATTAAAGACCAGTTTCAGCCAGTTATAGCTGACTCTGAGCCCCAGCTGTGTGGCTCTTGCCTGGTTATGCCATCTTGCGTGTAACATTTGTGACAAGCTTAAGCTGCTGGTAATAGTGTCTCCGCCCTGAGGGCAGGTATAGCCAAGGCTAGTTTATGGTGATGATCATCATTTGATAATGCTCTTGAATTTCTTACTTCAGGCTGAATGTCTGAGAAAAAACCAGAACTGTTGCTAGGGACACAGGCAATTTTATTTAAGATTGCAATAAGAAGTGGTTATGTTTCTCACTTTCCTTGGATTCACCTGCATTTTTATTCCAATACAGCATATGCTCAGCTCTGCACATCTCAGAAATGCAACATCTTATCACTCTATTGGGAAGTTCTTCTCTTCCTATTATGTGGCTTCTCTGGGGCTCTCCTTCATTTTCTATTGTCTCTTTCTAGACAACAACATTCTCAGAGGTTTTCCTGAGTGAAGTAATACAATTACATTAGAATAGCTGCAGGATGTGTCCAGACTGTAACATGATGATGGTGCTTCGTGAAATGAGGATGCTGTTATTTTTGCCTGTCTTACTTAATTAGTATTACACACAGCATGACTTGGGCCCTATCCATACCCAGTTTATTGGGGAGTAACACCATGAGGTGGAAAGAATGTCTGTAGATATTGAGAAAAGGGATTTCTTTGTGGTACATAAACTGCTGGATGAATGGAGAGAGCATTACCCTGCACCTGCATTCTCGGAGACTCATCTGATTGCCTTGAAACCCATTATACTGTTTTTCTCCCCTTTCTTTATCACATCTGGCCACAGGCACAGCGGCTGTCTCGTACAATGTCTATTGTTTGATTGCATCCGTTGCCTTTAAAAATCTAGGTCTGCAAGCCCAGTTCTGACTTCAAATGGAATTGGTGCAAAGGGATGAGAATGGAGACAGCGGATCCTTGCCAGGCACGGAATGATGACTCCATTCCAATCACATTTCCCTTTAATGAGGGTCCTGACGCGGCTCTCATTCCTCTGCGAGAGCATACTGCATCCGGTGTAATGGCTGCACTTGATGGATAATTTATGCAAACAGAACACAAACAAGAAGTCATTAAGCCACCCAACGAGGGTCCTTGACTTTTGCAAAACCAAACAGTTATTCTGATCCTGATGAGTTTAATTTGACTTTTGGTTGAGTACCGATGAATACATTATATTTAAAATAAATACTATATTATCAATATTCATGATCAAACTGAATGTCATTTGGTGTTTAATACTCGTTTTGTTTTTAAAAGAGTGATATACAAGCTTGATTTCCATAAAGTCACAAAGTATTCATATTTAGACCTTTAATCCTATCTTAAGTTGGCTTCTAATGGACTCCAAACATAGCTGGCTGTAAAAAGAAGGAGGAGCAGAATTTATTATTTGGATATTTGTAAACATTTTTACTTTTCATTCAGGTAGCCCTTGTTTTGTGTTTGCAGTTCCAGAATGTATGTAAATGTGAATTTGAGAATTTGACTCAAAGAAACCTTAAACCACTGGACAATATAAAGGAAATTGATATTGAATATGATTTGGCTACCTAGTGATTAAAATCCACTTACAGGGATATTAAAATTTAAAAAATAAGGCTTTTGTATGCATCGTGGCCTTGTTGTAACTCAAGGGCCATGTAGGTGTACAATATTTGGATGTCAGTTTATATAATATGTTGCGTCCTCAGTGCTTTCCAGATGCCTGGCAGTTTATTTTAGTAATTTTAATTTTATTAGAACAGCGTCCTGTGACTCGGGTGCTGTATGGCGTCTCTTGGAGTGCTCACGTGAAAATCATTAAAGTCTAAATGGTCCTGGCAGGTCATCTCACCGTCTTTTCATCTTTCATCTCCGGGAAGGTGGCCCCTGTAGATTGTTTAAAGGAAAAGAAACACTGTTATACCAGGCACAAATAACAAGGCTGCACCCAGATTTCTCCCCTGTGGAGGGGAAGAGTGGGAGGCTGTAAATCTATGGAGTGGAATCCTGCAGGCTTTACCTGTGGGAGGACCTGCGAGAATATTTGCCTCCCAGGATCAGGTGCAACATGCCAGCAGCCCTCAGGGCCCTTCAGCCCCAGTCAATCCCAGAGGGGACTGAGCCCCCAGCACCTGTGATGGGCAAGCCTCCCAGACCCACAGCTGGAGCAGCTGTATCTCTGACAGCCACTTCCTCTGCCACTTCAGAGTGAGAGAGGAAACAAGAGGAGCTGGCAGCTTGGGGGCCCCCAGCTTTAGGAGAGGGGTTCTCCTGGGGAGTTCAGCGTGAGGCAAAAATGAGAGAGAATTATGAAGAAGGCAAGCAAGCTTTCTGAACTGTCAGGTCCCTGTCTTTTTCCCCAGGGAAGAAGGAAATGGAAAAGAGAACTGTAATTACCTAGACCAGAGATGGAACAGATTCCAAAGAACAGCCCTGGGCAGTGGGTAGGACTCCTTGTGGATTATCAGACAGAGCGATGCTCCCTTGGCAGCCATAGATGTCCCGCCATTACAGGGCATCATCAGCTCACCTGGAAAGAAATACTGTCAGCCACATCCTGACTTTCTTGTTGATGCCAAGGATTTCCTTGTTCAGGAGCCCTATTCCCCAAATATCTTGGAAACTCTACCTAAAATGCAATACTCAAGTTCTATCTCTAGATTTTCGATTCTATGGGTTTAGCATAGAGTCTTGAGATTAGATTTTTAACAAGTCTCAAAATGGTTCTGATGTAGATAGCCAGGAGTCTGGTTTGGGAGTCATTGTCTTAAGCTCTGAAGTCAGGGATCCTGTAGCTACGAAAAAATCTCCAGTCTATAGCTTTAAAGACATCTCCATTTAACGTACGGGTCTCTGAGGAGAGCTAATCATCCCAGGCCCCCCTCTCTGGTAATTTCCTTTTCCTCTCAAGGTCTTAAACCTTCACACAAGAGTTGGAGTGATCTGGACAGGAGGTTATTTTTAGTTTGGCTTCAGTACAAAATTTCATCAAGATTTCTGTATATAAATCTCTGCTCCTTGACCAGGAGTCTAGAGTCAAGAGACTCAGGCATGAAGGAAAGGTCTTCTCCTGCTAAATTCAGGAGAGGGAAGGCATTTTTGTATGTTAATAGGAATAAACTAATGAATTAGGTAGAAAAAATTGGGCATATCCTTAGGATATGGATGTAGTCTTTTGTTTTACGTTATGGCCTGAAACAGTATCTATATTTATCTACTTATCTATCTATATATTATTTTATCTGTGCCTGTCATTGCTTACAATTCTGCAACTGTGTTTCTCAGGCTCTCTTGCTGACTGGCTTCTGAGCAGGGTTGGTCAACGGAGACATTGGCAGAAGACTGAAAGTAGAGGAGAGGGGAGAAGCCAGGGTATTTTTCCCTCTCTGCCTTCATTTCTCATCAGTGGTTGCATCACTTCCATGGTTCTAGCTCTTCCCAGGTAGCCTCTGAAATGGTTCTGGGAATATCACCTCCTCCTTGTGTTCTTTCAGTCCAAGGATGATAGCAACTTTCTGTTGTTACTCATCCCTGAGTTGCTTCATGTGTTTTGTTTCTTAGCTCTTCAGTTATCCGTGTAACTAATTCCCTAATTAAATTTACTCGGTTTAAAATACCTAGAGAGGAGAGGTTCCTACTTCCTGGCTAGATCCTGCCTGGTAGACACTCATTTCATAGAGCTCTCTAGAATGTAAGGAAGGTGGTATGGCGTAGTATGATGGATCTGGACTCAGAGTACTGGGGTTCAAGTTTTGACTATAGGCAAATAATTTCATCTCTTTGGACCTCTGTTACTTTGGCTGTGAAACCCCAGTGGGTAGACTCCAAAATTCTCTTTCATCCTCGCAATAACTCTCCCACAAAGGGAGTAGGATTTAGACTTTAATAGGCTTATTGAGAGCCATAGAAATATCATGTATGATATGCCTCGTGTTATAACTTATTATAATTACTCATTATAAATGTTCACTATATATAAATACTCATTATAAATACTCATTATAAATATAAGCACCTTTTATGCTGAGCCCAGGCATACCTTCACCGATGCTTTTCAACATAATGATCCTGGCAAAGGATAAGATTTGGCAAGCAGGTTGAAACCCATTTTCCACCCGTGATTCCAAGTCTTTACTTCTTTTTTAGACTCAGAGACTGAGGCTGAGAGAGGGCTAAACATATGTCAGATGCAAGGGAAAATCTATTTTTATTTTAAAATTATCTTGACATGTCAGCACAGTGTACATCTCTCTCTCTCAAGATATATACACATACATATATATGTATATATGTATACACACATATATTTTACATATATATACTGTGTGTGTGTGCGTGAGTGTGTATTTAAAATCATAGAATTTATTTGAAGGAGCTCTTCGATTCCACACTTTCATTTTATGGATGGGGAAAATGAAGCTCACTGTGAAAATAGTGATATGTGCCCCAGTTCTATGGGGAAATTGAAGGAAAACAATTAAAATGAGGAGCGTTTGTTTTTCCTTTTAAGCGGTCAGTAGATCCTTTCTTGGTGGGCAATTGCCCCTCCACCACCGGACGTGCTACAATTTTTGTATCTTTATTTTGATGATTAACACACGTATCAACTTTGTATTTTTCAGTTGTGGAATTCAGGGAATGGAAAAGTTCATCTGCCAATTGTCACAGAAAATAGAAGGAATGAGAAACCCATAAATGGCTTTTAATTTCTCATAGAAATGCCGTACCTCAAGTCTGGTGAAGTCAGCTTGTGTGAAATCCCACTGGAGTTCTGTCCTCAGCGTCCCATGTAGGGGTAAGAAAACAAAAGGTGGCTGACAAAAATATCAAACTTCTGGGATTTATTTTAGCAGCTCATTTTTGGCAGAGACGATAAGGTTGCAGAATATACGAAACTCTTTTATTTTTGATAATCTGTCTACCTGCTGATTTTTTAATCGTAAATGGTGTAACAGTGATTGCCGTGGATTTCCCGTTCATTGTAAAAACAAAAGTGTTTGAAATAAAGAGCAGAGCAGCTGATTTGTTTGGTTACATTTCACAGGGACAGTCCACTCCTGGTGTATGTGCTCCAGATGTGGGTGAGCAATAACGTAGAGCTTTCCAGAAACCTAAGATGGAGACTTTTCCTTGCAGTTTTGTCCGGTTCATTATTTGTATGCCTATGCTCTCTCAACTTCACCCCTCTGCTATATCAATTAAAGCCTGTGGCTTTTTGTTGTTGTTGTTATTAAACGTGATTATCTCTATCTCGAAGCATTTTCATTTAAATGTTTATTGTTCACAGCGCCTGCGCCCTCCCCACTGGAGGGAGGTAGGAGAAACAGGACATCAATCTTACCAGCCGGGTTTACAGCTTCATTGTCTGATCTGATTTTATGAGAAGAAAGCACATGGTGGTGGAAGAGAGAAATTGCTAGGGGGTAAATGTGTCCTTTGAAATGCCACTCCTGGCTTCCTGACAAAGTGGAAAGGAGAAGCCTATGTGGATTTGTTAAAGGACGGTGATGGAAAAGAAGCCAGGGCAGACTTTTGGCAAGGAGCTGAGTTTTCCTTTCTCACGTAGAGGTTAACTTTCACAGAAGACATGCATTTCCACAGGAGTATTAAGGAACATCATAATGTATCTGCTCAGCTAGACAGACGACTTGATTGTTAGTGGTGCCACCTCAGAGAGGGTTAGCCAGGCCACAGAGACAGTCAGAGAAGCTCAGGGGCCTCTGTTGGATCTCATTGGCCAAGTGGCTTGATTCATCATTAGCTCTACATGCTGAATATCAGCCATGTTCGTCCTCTGTTTATTGATAGTGGTCTCAACCATCAACCACCTCAACACTTACCTGCCTGAGGGAGGAGGCATGGACAGTATTGTGTGGCTAAATAAAATACACTCTGAATTCAGGTTGCCTGTGTTCAAATGTTACCTCTGTCGTCTACCAGCTCTGTGAGTTGAGCAACTTTCTTCATTTCTTTAAACCTCAGTTTTCCCCTCTGCAAAATGAGAACAAAGATGGCGCTTCAAGAAGATCATTTTTGTACAAATTCGCAGTGTTTGACCCATATTGAGTACTCAATAAATGTTGGCTTTTATTTTTTTAAGAGCTCTTGACATGCATTAAGGACATCATATATGCATCAAAGACGTGACCGGACAACTCAGACCATCCTGCAAACTCCAGGACTGAGGGAGGTTACGCTGTGAACACAGAGGGGAAATCTCTGCTGAGATGCCAGAAGTTGGCTTTTCCCTTGATGTTCTGTTTCCTTTCTGAACCAGGAAGTGTGTACTCCCTGCTCACAATGGTGAAATGGAGTGTGGGCTCTTCTCCTTGAGAGAAACCTTTGGCTCTGGGAGGCTGAGCAGGTCCTGGCATAAGGAGGCACATTTTGGTCTGCTTAGGGCTGGCTCAGACTGGACCTGAAGGCTGAGAGGGATGAAGGGAACCCTGGGGTTTCCGGCCCATCTTGTCCATCTCAGAAGAAGTGGAGCAGGAGCCCTGTCAGGACTGTCTCAAAGCCAACGGGAGCATTACTTTCGTCTTATATCTTAGAGATAGTGTTGTAGTGGTAGAATTGTAGATGGGTGTCAAGATCAAATCTAACCACATGATGTAGAATTTGGTTATTTTCTGATAAATATGGCCTATTAATACCAAACTAGAAGATTTAGCCCAGTTTTCCTACCCAAATTTCCTTAGTGTTCCTTAAAAGTCCATTGCTCTCTGGGCCTCCCCGTGGCCGAGTGGTTAAGTTTGCGCACTCCGCTTTGGAGGCCCAGGGTTTCACCAGTTCGGATCTTGGGCGTGGACACTGCACCGCTCGTCAGGCCACACTGAGGCAGTGTCCCACATGCCACAACTAGAAGGACCCGCAACTAAAAATACACAACTATGTGCCGGGGGGCTTTGGGAAGAAAAAAGGAAAAATGAAATCTTTAAAAAAAAAAAAAGAGTCCATCCCTCTGAGGGCATACACATGTTTTGCTGAGGGACAAACTTGAATATGGAGTCTTATTAGACACATTTGTTAATTAACTTAATAATGTGTATTGCCTATATGTTATGTGTCATGAAATGTAACAGGCATTGCGATGTGAAGCAGTTAGCCAGATAGATACGGGCTTTGCCCTCATAGACCTCCCGGCCTAATCATCTCCTCATGGGCAAGCTCTGTGTGGTAGCTTGACTACAAGATAACTTGCATCACTTCCTTCCCTCCCTTTACTCAGATGTCAATGCTTTGACCAACAGAATATGGTGAAAGTGATGCTTTCACAGTTCAGGATCTGGCCTTCATGAGGACTGACAGGTTGGCTTTCTCTTTTTCTCTGTTTCTCTGGATCCACAGCTGCTCATGTAAGAAACCGTGAGACCACCATGCTGAGAAAGTTGTTTGAACAGAGGAATCCAATGGATAGCCAGAACTGATGCCACACGCATGTGGTCCTTGTCCCCCCGATGTTTGAACCACCCCTTTGTGTTCTCGCTGAATTCTTGACCCACAGAACCATGAGCACAATAGAATGGTGGTGGCTGTGTGCCACACTTTGTAGGGTGGTTTGTAAGGCAGCCATAAGTGGTTGGGACTCTCAGTGTTTGGTCCATCTTTGATTCCTGGAGCCAAGCCCATGACTTGCACATAGTCAGTGCTCAATAAAAGTGCATTGGACTTTGATAAACGGTGTCTCACTTTTTCCCTACATTTGTACCCCTGAGTTTGAGGACTGCCATATTTATCGGGAGGAAGAGTCAGACCCAAACTTCCCAGAGAAAAAGTGATACAGAGGTGGAAATTAGGGTGTAAGCTAAGGAAGGTTTGGACTGACTTCACAGGGTCTGATTTCTCAGGACGCCTCAAAGACAATCTCCCTCTCTCTTCACCTCCCTGTCTACTACAAACACTCTGAACGAGTTTCAAAATCAGCTTGGCCTTCACACATGGCTTCTTAAAGCCTCAGAGCATGAGACTGAGGATGCCTTGCCTCTGTCCTATGGAAGCTCTGTGTCCTCTATCAGAACACTACTTCCCTTGGAGATGTGACTGATTCTTCAAAGCAACCCCATGGACCCACTTTTGGCCTGATCCTTGGCCCTGAACTTGGCTGACTCTCAACTCTTCAACTCTGACTCTCAGCTAATCTCTTGTGATGACCTTCACGAGACCCATGTTGAGCCAATTGACGGTCCAGCATCTTCCAGTTCCTCTAAGTCAACCCGCCCTAGTTCTTGAGTTGTTAGTTCTTAGTCTTCCTCATGTTCTGTACAGTCTTGGTGCTCCCGTGAACTCCAGTGTAGCTTCCCAAAGGACATTTTCTACATTTAGAAGGACTCGATTCAGTGGAATCTTGCCTTATTTTTCACCCTCCCCCTCTTCCTCCCTACAAGTGGGGAGGATGTTTCTGCACCCCGTTCTCCATAGAATCAGGCATATCTCTGACTGCCTCATATACTGCCCAACATGGACATCCTGTGGACCCCTCAAACCCAGTGTGAACAAACAAATGATCTCCTCTCTCCTAATCACCTAAGCTTTACACCTTGGCCTGACCTTTCTACATTTTCCCCTTTCTTACCCTTGTGTTCAATCAGACCTCTGGCCTTGTAGAATCTTCTTTCTGAGATGTTGCTCATACTTGCCTCCACCATTCCATTACTGCTGCCATTACCTTAGAGGCTGGCTTCATTACCACTTGCCTGTTCTATTGTATCGCCTCTCTCTTCTTCATGCCATCCCACTCACCAGTGTCAGATTTATTCTCCAAATATACAGCCTCCAAAGCTTCTACTCCCCTGGGCAAGACCCTTCAGTGAATCTCCACTGTCCACTGTTCACTCAGTGAAGACAAACACTTCACCTGGCATTCTCAGCCATCTTCAATTTGTCTGTTCGCCTGTGTGTCTCCTTCTCTTTACTACAGCAAAACTGGACTATTTGTTTTCAGGCAAATAAAACTGTTTTCTGCAATTGGAACTAGGTTTGTGAAGTTCTTTTTCTCTAGAGCTCTCATTCCTTCTCTAAGAGCCTGCTTATGTCCAAAGACCATCTGAAGTCTGCCTCCTCAATCCCGCCTCGCTTGATGCGGGGCCCCTGCCCCAGCCCATCCAGGGGAAGCCCTGTCTCTGGCTGAGTTCACAAAGCACTTGGTTGCTCTTTATGACAGTAATTACTGGGCTGTGCATTGTCGATATCTGAATGCAGCCCTGAGTCCTGCTAGCAGCTCTAAGCTCACTGAGCATCGGGGCTATGCACACAAGAAGAGCTGTCTCAAGATTTGGGAGACTGAACTGACCTGAGTTCAGCTGAAGTTCAGACTCTCCGTTGGTCAAGATGGGTCAAATCTCTCTTAACAGATCTCTCTTCTGCTGTTTTCCTTCCTGCTCCTCTCTGTTTCCCGAAGAGCCCAGCACTCCCAGACATCCTGCCTTGGAAGGCATACAATTCTCCACCTACATAGTGAAGCACGGTACCTGGCTCCTAAGCTTTCCCTTCTCCTTTCCTTCCTCCAGACTCACCTGTCCTGGGCTTTTGTCCCTCAAGGTCTCACTCCACACAGAAACTAATCTTATAAACTGGTGTGTGAGGAGGTGAAAATCAACAGAACCAGAACCAGAAAGGATTTACCATTGAGAGTTCATTGACTGCGAATTGGCTCAATGTTTTTGTTTTTTCCTGCTGACCCATCCTAGTTCAGGCTGTCGCCATGATCCCCCATTTGTGTCATCACAGGTCCCAGTGTGTTGTCTCCTTTTGTGCAGTCTCTCAGCCTTGGAATCCTGCTTGTTGCTTCCTGACTAGTGTCAACACAAAGCTCTGCTCGTTTTTCCTCAGTGGACTCTCCATGACCCGCTGCATTTCAACATCTCCCTCCATCTCAGGTCTTTCATACTCTCACTCCCAGCCACCTTGCTTTCCTCTCTTCTCATATGGCACGCCTCTTGCTTACGCCCTTGGCTTTGGTAGACTCACTCCCACACTCGTGGGCTCCACCCCTAAATATGCTCGGGGATTTCTTGTTTTCATGATTTGGATCATGTTCCGCCCTCTTCCTGGCACACCCCTCTGCTCCTCCCTGCTTATCAAGAGCCACCCCATCCTCAATGCAGGTTCTCTTTTCTCCTTGAAGTAGTCCTGGATCATTCCCCCCACAGCAATCTCTCTGGCCTTCGGGTGGCTCTAATCGTGTGCATCGCCGTTTGGCAATTAATCACACCCTGCCTTGTGACATTTCTTGTACAGCATTGAGCTGTTACTTATCTCTTGTATATTCATTTGCTTTCCTTGCATTTATGTCTTATCTCTTCGAGTTCCCTGAGAGGGTACAGCATATCTTTGGTGTTCTTTTTCAGCCCCCTCAGTGCCTTGCTTGCTTGTCAGAGCTGCCATATAAATATTTCTGGAATATCAAGGTTTAACCTTCCTCAGGTGACAGTGGTCTCTGAGGCCTTCAGCTAGATGGTAAATATGGTGGGACTTTCTCTGACTAGTGGGGAGGCCGTGGGGGGTTCACATTGTCACCTAGAGGGTTTGGATGCCCTTTAAGTCATTGCCCAACAACAGTGACTGACTCATCCTGAAGGCCGCCAGGGGCCAGGCTCCGTGCTAAGTCCTCAAATACATTAGTTCTATTTAATCCTTGCAATAGTCCTACGGGGTAATTATTACTATGATTCCAGTTTTCCGTATTGGGAAATTGAAGTGTAGAGAAATTAAATAGTTGCCTGGACTCTCGTAGCTTGTACGTGTGCTGTGCCAGGATTTCAAACCCTGTGGTCTGACTTCAGAGCGTGAAATTTTAGCCATTGTTGATAGCACACCCTGACCACATATGCAAAAAAATCAGCCCTTTCATTTGTACGTCGTTACCCCATTTACGAACTACTTTTATACATAGAATCTTATTTAATGGACTCAACAGCCCTTTGAAGATATTGGCGCCCTCCTATTTTATCCCTATTCTTATTAGTTGTGTTTTGGTTCCCAACCTCTTCCATAATCTCAGGCATTTATGCTGCTGCTCATTCCTCCTCTCTCTTGTAAAATCGACTTCCCTAGCTTGACTCTGCTTAGTGTTTCATAGGCACTTGTGTTGATTAGGAATGCATTTAGCTGTTACTAACAAAAAACTCGGCTTACAGTGGCTTAAGCTAATAGGGTTTATATTTCTTAATAAAACAAGAATTCTGAAGGTAGGCAGCTGTTGCTGTTGATTTAGTGGCTCAACATCTGGCCTGGCCTCTCTGCAATTCTCTTAGCCTCACTCTGATACTTGACACCTCATGTTGGCAAGATGGCTGCTGCAGTTCCAGACATCCTGTCCCTTCAAGGCAGGGAGAGGAGGAACCGCCCCCTCCTCTCTCTCCCAGCACTTCCATTCCTGTCTCTTTGGCTAGAATGTCCCCTGGGTATTTGGAGGAAGGTGGGGAAAGCGAAAGTTCAGCTTGGAACATTGCATCCCTGAAAACCTGGGCCTGTTAGCAAGGAGCAAGGGAAAAACAGATAGTGGACAAGCAACTCACTTTCTGCCACAGCACTGGTTGAATCTTGGGTGAATAAATAAATCAACAAATGAATGAAGCAAGTTAAGCTTATTTATTTTTATGTTATGCAAGTATTATGTAAGTCTGTTCATACTGTAAAAATAAAAAAATCCAGAGTGCCAAAAAAAAAACACAGGATAAAGAGAAGATTCCCCTCTTTAATCCACCCCAATCATAGTCTTCTCCCTGGAGATAATTACTGTTATCACTATGATGAGCATCCTTTCAGACATATCGCCGAGTGTGGACAGGGATGTCAGCCATACATATATGTGTATATATGCAAACACACGTTCATAGATTCACATATCTTTATACATAAATGTGATGAGTTTATAGCTTGCTTTTCTGCGTGGAATAATATGCCGTGTTTTAATAAAATGGGAATAGCTTGTAGGTTTCAGTTCTGTGATTTGCTCTTTTTCTTTTTACAGTATGTCATTGTGTCTCAGAAACCATGCCAGCACCAAAGAGCTCCCTCACTCTTCATCCTGACTCCAGAGGATTCCATATACTGGATGTACCATGACTTAATTAACGTTTCCCCTGTTTTTCAGAGTTGGGGTTGTCTTGCCAGGACGAATCACCCCACTGTTGAATAAAGAAAGTGTAGTTCCAGAGGATCAGTGACTTTCATTGGTCACACACCCGGTGAGGTGGAGCGCTTCAGAGCCAGGTGTCAGGACTCTCCCGCCGCATCCATTTCCCTCAGCTGCCATACGACTGAGGAAGGTTGTGGCTGAAGCTGCTCTGTGGGGCTCCACGAGGAACCCGAAATTGGCTGAAATGATTCCTGCCAACTTCTGACAGCTGCTGGAGACTTGAATGTGGTCTTATCAAAAAAACTACCTCAGAAGTTTTCTTCCAGAAATGATGTATTACAAGCGTCCGTGATTCCTCAGAAGGAAGTGATTTCGATTCTGTTCCGGAGTCTGTTTCCTAGGTAAAAGGATGACAACAGAGCTGAATTCCTTGGGCTTTCCTCCCTTCTGAAGATCACAGTGGAAACTATCATGCCACATTAGGGCAGGTCCAGAGAATCATCAAAGTGTTTTTTTCCCCTTGTCTTGGAGGTTCGGGTGGATTTGAAAAGTGCTCGTGTTTGAAAGTGTAACACATACGTTAACACGTGTAAAAGGCAGCACGATCACATAATGGGGCATTAAAACCTTGGCAAGATCAAATAGAAGCTCAGCGTATCTGTATTTTCTGGGGGTTGGCAGGGAAAGAACCACCTGCCGGGGCGCACTCATTGTGTGGCGGTTCTCATTGTGTATCTGCTCAACGTGAATGCAAAGCCACAGTGCATTGTGCAGAAATGCTCTCTGCTTTCCTTCAGGGATGGGTAAGACGTGGGCGGCCAAAGCATGATTTGTCTGCTGTTGCAGACATTAATCAAGGTCGAGGGAAGGTGAGCATTGGAAGCCAGGAGAAGATTTTCCCTTGACCTCAGCTGATGCATACAAACCAGAAGGAGGAAATTCTGTGGCCCGCAAGGAAAAGCATCATTTTCCCTTCTGTTTCTTTCAAAGGCAAGGCTTATTTACAAAGACCAAAATGTTAATTTTCTCAGAAATCAAAGCCACTGGCAGACCATTAAGTAAAACTCATCTGTGTATGATTAATATTAGATGCCCTCTTGCACTGGTAAAACCTATGTTTTTGCAAAACATATGGAACTCATTCATGCTTGCATTACACGTGTCGATGTCTTCATATAGATGTTTGACTCTGTTCAGTGAAATGTCATAATTTCTTTTACAACAGATTTGGAAGAGAAAATGCTGCTTAGAGCAGAACATTATAAATGAAAAAGGGAATGGAAGTGTGTATGAGTGAACTGAGGATCATGAAAGTGACCTGTGTATCAAGGATGCAATTTTCATCTGGGATAGAAGACTTTTCAGAAAAATGAGGGGGCAAGGAGCAAATTTTAGAAATAGGATTTCGCCATTGATTGTGTGATGTTCTCTGGATTGGGGCTGCCATCTGAAGTCCTGCTGATGAATGTTAACTTTTATAGCGGCATTTAATATAGTTCCACGTGTGCTTAGGATCTACTGGCCTTGTTAGTTCATTGACTTGCAGATGTAATCAAAGAGGGTAAGTTTGGTTTGAGAAGGCTCAAGCATCAGTTTGTCTCAGGCTCCCAGCAGAAAAAAAAAGAAAAGAGTCCTTTTATGGGTGATTTTCAATGGCTAATTCTAGGAAATTACATGAAATGTATCAGAATTTTCAGAAATGTGATTATTTTCATGGTAACTTCCCTGATATCAAAAATAAATAAAATTATTCCTACTTTTAGGGAATTCTCTGATTACAGAGAGTGTGCAATTAAATAATTCAGGCAATGAAGCTTTCTTATTAACTCAATAAAAGCATTCTGATGTTGGAGTAATTCAGTGCCCACTGGTAATGAACTGCCCCGGGAGTTCAGACAGTCACAGCTGCACCGAGGCCCAGGCCTTGACCAGCAGCACTGGGCAGCTGGAAAACCCGGGCTGTGAGAACAAAGGAGTGGTCTGGGAAGTGGGAGCAAATTCCCTGATCGCCACGTTGCTAAAATCAACGCCCGCTTCTGGTTCTTACTTTTCTGGCCATTCCATCTCAGTCTCTTTTGCTGATTCCTTCTCAGGTTTCTGACCTCTAAATACTGGAGGGCCCATGGAGCATCCCTGGACCATTTCTCTTCTCTATTCACACTTACCTCCTGGCTAATCTTAGCCAGTCACATGGCTTTAAGACCATCTGTCTGCTGATGGCTTCCACATATATCCTCCAGCTTGGACCTCTCCCCTGAACTACAGACCCACATATCCAACTGTCTACTTGACAACTCCACTTGGTCCAATGAGCACCTCAAACTTGACATTCCCACATCTGAGCTTCTAATAATGTCCTGTAGCCAGCTCTACCAGCAACCACCTCATCTTGTTAATGCAACTTCATTCTTCTAAAATCTTGGCAGTCTCCTTGACTCTCTCTTTCTTTCACAGCTTTCCACACATCTATCCTTTCCATTCCATCCACACAGCCTGATGGCTCCTCCTCCTCCACTGCCACCATCTTGGTCCAAATCACCATCATCTTTTGCCTCCTAACTGGCCTTCTTGCTTTTGCCCTTCCCCTCTGCAGTCTCTTCTCGACCCGCCAGCCAGTGTGATCTTGTTAAGACGTGTCACATGGTTTTCTATCTCCATCAGAGTAAAAGCCACAGTCCTTGCTGGACTATAAAGCCTGACAAGATCTTGCTCGATGTTACCTCTCAAACTTCATCTCCTACTCCTCTCCTCATTGCTCTCCTCTCCACTCCAGCCACAGTGATCTCCTTGGGTTTCTAGAACTTGCCAGGCTGGTCTACCCTCATCTTCTTTTGTGCTTCACACCCCTCATACCACACTTGACAGGGAGGAACTTACCGCAGTTTCCTAAACCCAGCTCACTCTCTCATGTCCTTTTGGCTTTGGTCATACCAGTCCCTCTTTCTGGAATCCTCCCTCTCCATCTCTGGTCCTCAGGATGTCACACATTTATCCCCGTCTCCTCTACCCCTGTGTAGACGTCTCTGTTCCTCCCAAGTTCACCTTCCTCTGTGCTATTTCTGATTTTTGAACAACTCATTGCGTGTATTACAATGATTGATTTACATATCTGTTCACTTTACTTGACCCTGACTTCCTCAAGTACAAGGGTGGTATCTTATTCATTTGTATCTTCAACATCTTGTACGGTCCGAAACCTAATAGCTCCTGATAAATCTGTGGAGAATGAATGGACAAGCTGATGGAGATCCCATTTTCAGATAGCTTTCATATACCAGTGGTCAAGGATAAGCTAACAGTTCAGAAGATGTGCAAACCACAGAGGCATAATGAAATGAACACATTTCAAAACTCAAGGTAAATAGGACTTAGGAATACAACAGGGCAGGGAGAGAAAGCAGCACTGGGAAGCAGAGATACTGAAATGAATTTGATCTGAGAGGATGGCTGCTTGCCTTTTGGCCTCTTTATGGTTCCTGATGGTGTGGCTGGCGCTTGTCCCACAGATGACAGTAGGAAGCAATTTCCTGCCAGAGGGTGAGCTGGAGGCCTGCGGGGCTGTACCCTCATTCCGAGCGATGTGGTGCGGAAACCCTGGGATGGTGAGCGGGTTCTTACAGCTGTCCTTTTAGAGGCCCCAGGCTACACTGGCTCAGAAACAGAATCTCAAATGATTTTTAATTCAAGTGAAATAATGGAGGAAAATTCCCCTGCACAATGGAACATTCTGGCCTGGCATCAATGCCTTTAGATCTTCACACACACCTGGGTTCTCAGACAAATAGAGGCTGGCGGCTTGGGGTTGAGGGTGAGCAGAAGGTCCTGCTGTGGCTTGTTGAAATGATACAACCTGGGTCCTTTCCCTGTGGACCACTGACTTTCTATCTGGATATGAAAAGGGCTGGTCTGGAGAGAAACCAGCTTGCACAATAGCTGAATTTTTTTCTAGTCCTTGGGAATGAAGTGAAGTGATAATTCTAGGAAAGATGAAGTTAAAGGATGCTAATATCCTGCTCAGTTAGATGCTTTACCCTGCTAAGATGTTTCATGACCACAGCACATAGGTGTAGATCATATTCAAACTATCTTATTGGTCTACGTTTCTTCTGGTGCCTAGTATAGCACTTTGCAAATGGCCAGTGTCCAGTGAATCATGCTACTAAAGCTGGATCTTTCCAACTATAGGAAAACTGGCCAAGGATTGAGGAATTCAGCTGGTCCAGTTTTCTGGGATTCATCTAAGCCAACAAGACCGAAAGGGCAGGATAGCTGACAATTCTGTTTCATGGCTTGTCTGCGGAAGCGGGACCACCCAAGCTTTTCCAGTCAGGTCTGATTTGGTGACCCTTAAAATAAGTGTTATCACTCTCAAGGGGAGGAGAGTGACTTTGCAGCATACTGGCAGTTAAGGGAAATGGTTGAGTGCATGGAATTTTGGAGTCAGACTCCCTGCCTTCAAGTCTTGTCTCTGATACATACTAGCCAAATAATAGAGTTCTATTTTGTGCCTCACTTCCTTGTTTGCTGGATGGGTATAATAGTAGTAACTGTTGTTCAAGAAAAAAATTATTCTGACTCTTTTAAAATGGGAAGGAAGATATTTCCAGACTTTTGCAATAAGGGTATTGCAATAGAGGAGAGAGATGGGGCTCAACTCTGAATACAGCAAAGACAGCTGGGGATTTATAGCCAGAGCGCAGGGTGAGGTGATCGGATGGAAATTACTAAGAGGAGATGTCAAAGGTTGGGTAAACCAACTTAACAGATTCTTGTTGAAGGCAAGCCAGGTGATTAGATATCAAGGATGGAGGATGCTGCATTTGATCAGTTGTGAAAGGTGGGGAATCTTCTCTAAACTGACTTAGCAGAAGTCTCGCTAAAACCGGACTCAGCATAGATGGACATGGGAGCCCAAGGTTGATGCCTAGTCTAGAAGAGAGCTTAGAGGAGCCTGACTAAAGTTCGGTTAAAGAGAGAGTATTTGTCACTGTGTCTTTGGATTAAATAGTTAACGTATGTAAAATGTTGGGCACAATATTTGAGGATTGGTCTTCTCTCTGAATCTGGCCTCTGGGGTGACATAATGGGCAATTTGCTGGTGGGCAGTGGGAAGGGGGCAGAGGGACTGGCAGGATTTTCTTTCTCTAGAGAGTCTGCCAGGCTTCGTGGGGATGTGCTTGATCTTTTCCAAGTGCCTATAACACCGATTTCTTTATATATACGGGACTTTACAACCCTGTGTGAGGAGCTTCCCAAAGTGACATTTGGCTCCCCATTGTCCAGGGAGGAAGGGGGCCTTCACTCCAACAGAAAAGGGAAGACAGTTAGTGTTCTAGGAGCCGTGGAGACACCAAGGGGGGATGACCTTGGGGTTTACGTCTGAGGTCCCGCCATGCTGTGGGATCCCTAAGCCCTGATTACCACAGGGGCTGTCCACGATAGGTCCACCCATGCAACATGCTGGCAGCTAAGGTCATTTCCCAGGGGAAAATGGGGAGAATAAAGTCAACGTCTCCTATATCATTGACGATGTTCGACTCTTGGCTTCTGACATAAAAGGTTCCTGGGACCTTAGCTCGATGTTTCTGAATCTAATTACCAGTTCTCCCATTGTGGCCCCAAGGTGTGAAAGAGACTGGGGAGTGGGGATGGGAAGAGAGGAGCTCAGCCAGGCTACCGTATCACCGTCTAGAAGGGGAAGAAGTGAGGAGAAAGAGGATTGAAAGTGCAGAGGGGCTGAGCTTGTGTGTATTGAAGGAGCTGCCAGCCACAGACACTCCTTAATGGTTCCAGCATTAGTGGTGACTGTGGAAGGTCTCACTATGAACTCTCAATCCCCATGGAAAAGAATCGAGGGTATCAATAGGCTCACAAGATATTATTATTTATTGGAGTGACCTTTGTTGCTAAGTAACAGCATGATTTTCAGACTGTATTAAAAAATTATAATTGGCACGAGCTTAAAATAATGTGCACCGGCATTGGAGACATTAAGCTGCATGGCGGGGATGTAAATTAGCCAGAAAGGTTCGGGGAGGGGGGTCAGCGCAATTGTCAGATAATGCCAAACCAAGTCAAATTAATTTCTAATAATTTGTAGAAGGTAGGCAGCAGAGAACCACCAAGCTCCAGGAAGCCATAGGAACTGCAAAGCTTGGGTGTCAGGCTAGAAATATGGGGCCTCATCCATGCCAAAAAGCATTAAAACCATCAGTTGGGATTCAAGGACCGACATTTTCTAAATTCAGGCTTAATTTCCTTACAACTCTTATTTTCTTGACTTGGCTGGGCAGAAAATTCAGTAATGACAGAGGGCCAGAGAGTGTGTCTTACCCCCAGGCTGCCAGCCTAAACGCTGTCCCTGAATTTTAACCAGGGTTAGAACACATTCAAGTGTCAGCAACAGGTTAAGTGCTGAGCTGATCATTAAGCTAGGTGCAATTCCTTCTCAGCAGGCTGAAAATCTAAATAAGCTAGGTAGGCAGAACACCAGGTAAATTAAGATACATCTTCTCCTTTCACCCCACTGTGAAATGGAATCTTAATGTACAGAGGCCCTTGTCGGGAGAGAAGTAAACTCTGGCTGTGGAGTTGGAGTTGGGGGTGAGCGTGAGAAGCAAGAATGAGAGCTGGGTTGACTGGGCATTGTTGTCGTGCCCCAGGATGTAGATGCTGTGAGGGCAGAAAACATATCTACTGATTAACTCTTGTGAACTCCTGAAACTATGAGAGACGAAACAGAGAATTCTGTGGCTGGGGCTCTTCGAGAAGCTTTAATGTCTTGTTTTGTAATCCACAGTCCGTGGCAAGTGAAGACCAGCATCATCGTGGGGCCATTCTGTAACGATGCTAGGAACAGAATAAGGGAAGTAAGTGGAGGATAAACTGGGTCCATTGCTGGACCATTCTACGAACCTCTGCTGCTTCTGCCACCTAGGGACGCGCTCTGGGACTGGTGACAGAGGAAGGAAGAGCCACTTTTCTTGTCTGTGACAGACACTGCTAATGCTCTCTGATACCTGTGTTGTCCTCTTCTTGGGCCCACAGGCAGATCACATTTTTCAGCAGCAAGGAGCAGCATCTCACACTGGGCAAGGGAGCTACACAATAGGATGATGTCCTGGAGGCAGGATTTTGAGCAGCATAACAGCCCAGTGGGAAACATTATTATTGAGTCCTAGTAAGTACTACTGATTTATTATTCTGTGACTTTCTCAAATAAGCGTGGCAATCTCCCCATCTAATTAATAAGCTCTGAGAGACTGTGTTTTGTGGTCAGACAAATCTGCATTCATGTCCCAGTCTGCCACTTACTTAGTTATTTGATCTTGGGCCAGTTACTTAAATTCTCTGGGACTCCAAGTCTTTCTGTATAAGACAGAGCTGGTAATAGCTTTGCCCCAGAAGCTTGTTGTAAGGATAGAATGAGAGGCGTATAAAAGGGTGCTGCTCAGTGCCTGGCATGTAATCGGTGCTCAATAAATCTTTTTCTGCATAATCATTAGTATTCATAACGGGAGAATCTTTGAAGGGACCTTGAGGTCAGAAAACTCCTCATTCTGGAGCTGAGGATTTGATGAGCGGAACACCAGACTAGGACTTGTTCTTTCGTGCTCCCTGGAATTTCTAGATCTTTATTGTTAGCTCAGGATGCCCAAGAAATGCGTGAGAAAAATCTGCTGGAGTACAGTTCCTAGGAGTCTTCATGGTCAAGGAGAGGCTGTTGAGTCAGACAGGGCTCCTGGGAGAACAGCAGCCCCTCCTGGGGAGATGGCCCATCTCCTTGGAACAGCATTGACTTTGGAATCAGTCTGGTTCAAAGCCCAGCTCTGCCACTTACCAGCAGCGTGACCTTGTGTAGGTGATAAATTTCTCTAAGCCTATGTCATCTGGTCTATAGAAGGAGGTGAAGACTCTGTTGTCACGGGATTGTTACATTATGGAGATACATTATAGGACAAACAAACACCCAACTTTGAGCTCTCCTGAGAATACCCAACATCTAATTTGATATCCGTAGAGTATTATGTGATTTTTCTTCTTCCAGTTTTTCTTTGTGTTGAGTGTTAGCTAGAGCCAAGGATATTTAACATTTTATTCTTCAGAATTTGTAAGGATTTACGATAATCTGCTTTAAATCACATACGTATTTTTTTCAGGTTCTAATGATAATATGTGTTCATTATAGAACATTTGGAAAAATAGAGAAACACGCACTGAAGAAAATGGAAACAACAATGAGAACAACAAGCTAATTCTATAACCCAGACAGAAATAATACCCAGAGAGGTTTATATTTCTGTGTCTTTCCTTCCAGCCTTTGTTTTTTTTTCCCAAGCATATTTAGAATCATACTATGTGTGTAGTTCCTTTTTTTTAATCTGGCTTCTTTGAGTTTTTATTATATCATGAGCAAACTTTCTGTTTTTATCCTTTGACAGTGAAAATGATTTTTTTTGTAGAATTTAGTGTGTTTTATCATAGGTATAGTTTTATTAAAAATTATTTAGGGAACAGAATTATTTACATGATATACTTTCAGTTTTGATGCAATATGCAAACATACACAATTTTCCAAGACAGAAAAATATTTATATGCATATTTTAAGGAATAGAGACAATGCATCATAATGCTGATAATTATCTCTGAGTAGTATGTTAATGAAATTTTTAATATTTTTTTATGTAAATTGCTATATTTTCCAAATTCTTTGAAATGAACCTTTACTGCTTTATGATCAGGAAGAAAGAAAAGTTGTTTTTAAGTTGTATAAGAAAGTTCTTTTTCTGAGTGAAAATGATTTTTAGTGGCTGTACAAACATTCCACTGTTTGTATGAACCATGATATACTTCACTATTTTTCAAATGTTGGACGTGTAGATTGGTTTTTAATTATCAACAACACTTTGAAGATGTCTTCCATTCGATTCATTTCTTACCTTTTCTAACCTGCTCTCTGTTCTAGGAGGCTCAGATGCATGGTTAACTCAATTGTCCTTTTGCCCTCTGACTTCCAGTAGGTTTTGGCCAATTTGGGACCCAGGCGATTGGACTGTCTACTTCTCTAAGTCACTGCCTACTTTGACTGAAGGTCACAGTACGTCTCAAGGTGAGTTCTCTCCAGGTTCCACTTCCTCTCTGTACCCTCTCAGCCTAGGAATGTAACAACCCCCCTTCTCCTAGTCCTGGAGCACTGATCTGTCCCCGGTGTACTTTCTATACCCGTCTTTCACTATTTTAAATAGCCCCTTATTAAACCTCTTAAAATTATTCTCTTTTGAGTTTGCAATTTAATTCCTGCTAGAACCCTGATCGATGTAACATTCTTATATGTTGTCAACACAGTTGTATGTTGTAGCGGTTTTTATATACATAGCTGATCATTCTTTCTAGCAGATTTCTTCAAGCCAGTTTAAAATTTCTGATCCTTAGTTTCCTCACCTGTAAAGGGAGACTAATAATAATACCCAGAGGCAGAGGGTTGTTGGGAGGATAAATGTGATAATGTATGAAAATTCTTTATAACCTATAAATTGCTTTACACATGTAAGACACAGGTTATTATCACCACTTACTTAACCCCGAGGGAGAACTGAGGAGCTTTGGTCTGATTCCAGGCTGAGCTTTTGCAATATTAATCTTTGAAATGTTTTGAAAACCCACAAGCAGTCATGGCTACCAGGTTCCCTTGCCTTGCCACCATAAACTTCACATTCTTGGCTTCTCTCCTCCAAGAAGAAGTGACCTGAGAAATAGTTCTGTTTTGTCTACACACTTGGCAGGCTATTCTTTCTGCATGGAACTTAACAAGGAGGTGCAGGTATGGTCTCCCTTGGGTGGCATATCCAATACGTGGTTTGAAGTACAGCTGACCTGGCAGAATTCACTCTCCTCCTGAAAGTGAGCAGCCTCCTTTGAGCTCCGGGGCTGGTCTCGTCCATTGCATTCAACAAGGATCTGTTTAAAAAAAACCCATTCAAGCACGTAAGGTAAAAATTGCCTTATTGGCTTTTTGTCTGAAATTTTGGCAGCACATAGACAGATTTCAGCATTTATTGCCCTTTGAGTGATTTCCAGCTTTGTTCCAGTAAAAATACAATTAATCTCACAGTAGCCGCTGTATCAATCCATATGAGGGGCCAGTTGTTTCAGAGACCACGTGGGGTCTCTGACTCCTTCGGCTGCGCTCATCTTTTTGGCTGAGGGTGAGTGTAATGCACACCAGGGGAAGCCCCTTGCCTCCATTTGTGTAATTGTTTGCAAAGCCCCCAAGACTTGCACAAGGTGGGGACTCCGTGCATTTGGCCGTGCTCCATCAGCCAGGGAAACACATCTGTGAAAGTAGGTGTGAGGCGCCCCCATGAGTGGACAGGGAGGGGTGGAGGTACAGGATGTGTTGTGAAGGAGTGTGAGCAAGGTCTCATTGACTTGTGTTTGTCCTGGACATGATGTGGTTTGGCTCTGTGGCTGGGGGGAAGGAGGAGGGCGGTAGTCCTCATATTTTGAGACAGTGCCATTGGATCCCTTCTTTGCACGAGATTTGTGGGTGGAGGGAGGTGATGCTGGTGCCAGTGGAGCCTGTAATCTGTCCCTCTGATTGATGGGCACTGGTCGGGATCAGGCAGAGCAATATGCAGAGTAGAATTTGACACGGGAATCATTAGTTGTGGTGGCAGACGTGAACGAAGAAGATAACAGGTTTTCTTTTTTCTCCTGCTGCAGGGGAGTTTAGACATCAACCAGCCCAACATTTCCCCCGTCTCCCTACTTGGCAGCATCTCTGGGAAGTACTAAAATACAGATTCCCAGGTCCAATGCACAAATTCTAATTCCACAGGTCTGTGGAAATCTTACAGTGGGATTTAGACCTCTTCTTTATTAACTAGGGATCCTCGGGGATTCAGATGCTCAGCCAGATTTGAGAACCACTGACCTAGAACCCAACTCCCTAATTTTATTGCATCTTCATTACAACGGCTTTGAATGCCACATCAACATGGAGCTACTCATACAGGTTTTCGTTTTGTTTTCTCTCGTTATGAAAGCTTACATCGTTTATTTTCATACCACGTTTAATTTTTCACTGTGTTCTCACTGCTCTTGTCTTATTTGATTCTCGTAAAAGATCTTTAAGGTCAGTGGAACTGCCACCGTCACCCTCGGTAGCCAATACGGATAGGGAGGAGCCCAGTGGCCAAGGGAGGACTTGCTGAAGGTCCTGCAACCTGTGAGTGACACCACTGGGTCTACAATCTCGACACTTGCTTTCCTCTCTGGGAGATGCCCACCTTCAATTCTAGAATGCCACACACCTCATTTCGTATTTTGTAATATTTAATTTCTGTATTAAACATTTGCAATTAGCCTTAAAAGAAATGATTGATGGCCTTCCTCATTTTTAAAAAGAGTGCTTTGCAGATACATAAAGGTAAGAAGCTGTTAGGGGAGGTTTTATGGCAGATGGTTCTTGGCAGCCATCACTTTTCTTTTATGGCAGTCTGGAAATTTTCCTGGGTAATAACTTGCTTTTCTTTTAACAGGCATAAAAAAGAGGTTCTAGATAGTTGGCTCATTATCAAATGATTTTCCAAAGGCAACCATAAATTGTCAACACCATTTAGGCAAAAACAAGAGGTGTCCACATCTGGAAATCTAATGCATAAATTTTCAAATGTTCTCCTTTTGTTGGGAAATGCTATTTGGCGATCCACACTGTTATTCCTTAAATGGCAATTAGACTGGGGAGCTGGGAGAGAGAAGCCTGGGGGAAAGGTATTCATGCAACTTCCCCAAATGGTAATATTTCTCTTGCGAACAGAGAAATGTGCATTTCGTCTCACTCTCCCCAAAGATTGGAAACAAAGCGAGCTTCAGTTTAAGCTGAAGAGGCAGAAAATTTTCACTATGAAAATTAGCACTGGGAGAAATTGATGGGACTGAAAACAAAGCAAGCTACTTGCTTTCATTATTTCACTCAACCAATATTTTGAACCTCGACTATAGGATTATATGGCAGGCTTGGTGCCAGGCACTGGAGATGAAGGTGGCAAAGAAGGAAATGTGAATTACGGCCTCAAGGAGAACGACATTGGATGGACACCTTGTACTGCACGATGTAAAGAAATCATGAAAGTCATTCCTGCTAATTTATTGAGTGCTTACTTTATGCCAGGCGGTGTGCTTCAAAAACACTAACTCACTTTGTAACAGCCCTGAGACATAGATATGATTATTAATTTCATTTTATCAGTGAGAAAAGTGAGGCACAGGGAGGCTAAGGGACTCACCCAAAGTCACACAGATAGTAGGCAGTGGCACTAGGATTTAAACGCATCATTCCGACTTCTAAACCCATGCTCTCAACGGGGTATGCCCTCCTTCAATAGATTCTTACTGCATGAATGAATGAAAGGACAAATGAATGCATAAATAAAATAAGTGCAAGTGTGAAGAGACTTTTCAAAGGGGAAACATGATATAGAAAGGGATTTAAACTAGTCTACGTCTGAGAGGGTCACTCTGAGAGGGGCATTTCGGCTGAGTCCTAGGGACAGTTCTAGTAGATGGACAGTGGATGGAGTGGTAGAATGAGGAGGTCAGGAAGTCAACAGAGAACTTGAACCAGAAGAAACCTTAAAGACCATCTAGTACGGTCCTCTTGTTTTATAGACCAGAGGATGAAGGTGTGGATGGGGCAGTAGAGAGCTGAGATGACTAACTAGATTTCCTGGCTTCAGGAAACATCCACAAGTGGTTAACTGTAGTAAAAATAGAGATTTTTTTTTTGAGGAAGATTAGCCCTGAGCTAACATCCGCTGCCAATCCTCCTCTTTGCTGAGGAAGATTGACCCTGAGCTAACATCTGTGCCATCTTCCTCTATTTTGTATGTGGGACCCTGACACAGCATGGCTTGATTAGCAATGCATAGGTCTACACCTGGGATCCAACTGGTGAACCCTGGGCCACCAAAGTGGAGCATATGAGCTTAACCACTATGCCACTGGGCCAGCCCCTAAAAATAGAGATTTTTTAAAAGGCCGCTTACCCTGTTAGACCATTAGGCTACAGCACGGCTTCCTAACCTTTTTCACATCATGGCACATGTAGAAAGTCACATTTGGATGGTAAAAGTCGGTTAAGTGGAGACAGCTGCAAGGGCTGTGGGTGCTTCAGGCCCCACCTGGACAGCTGAGCACATCTGTGACCATTCCAGCGCTTTCCATTCGGGAGAAAACCTGACCTTCAAGACTCACCATGGAGGCATCGTGACTGGTTCCCCCTGGCACTACCCGTTCCATGCGTCCCCCTTAGACTTCGCTGTCCCCTCCCTTCCCAGTCGGATCCCTTGTGCCTTCAGTGTATAGGTGCATACAGGTCCAACCTCACAGCTGCCTCTGAAAGTCTGGAGTCCATACTTGAAAGTCCCCTCCCAACCCTAGAAGTGGGTAGAGCTCCCCACTGACCTTTTTTTTCCAACCCAACCAAATGGCCATTCTTTCATCATCAACCCTTTTCTATTGGGCAGAAATAATCTAATTACACTTATATTAAGTTGTGAATGACTACCATGCTCTTCACTCTCCTAAGAGGATAAGAGAATTTACGTTGTAAAAGAGGAATTAGTTAACTAAAGGGAGTGAATCCTACAGATCCAAGAGCAACAGTGATGTTGCCTGGGAAGGAGCCAGCCTCCCTCCACTGGTGACGTGACATACCTGGGGACAGAGGCCCTTTCTCCGACAATGTCGGCAACATACTGCTTCTCCTTCAGCTCTAACATATGACGCATTTCCATCAACCTGGACTGGGAAACTTCCCAGGATTATGGCTTGTGTTCTTCTGTCTGGGAATCTGGGTGCTATCAGTGGCAACTAGGTTCTCTTAGTTGCTGGATTGTTGCGTAGGGAATGTTCAATGGGACAAGGGGAAGAGATGTTGGCAATGTGAAATGGATCTGGTACCCTAGCTCTATTTGCATATGGGTGAGTGTCCGATTGAGAGTGTAGCCTGTTTGTTTTTTATCAGTTCCAGGCTGGGCAGAATATTAGAGGTTACCTCCTGTGTGGGAGGGAGAGAACTTGGAGGGGTCTGAGCATCAGGGAAATCAAACTGAAGGACTCAGAAGCAGGTAGTGAATTCAGTGGTGGACAGGTGGAGGTTTCCCGCCTGCTTTCAAATTGTCCTCTGTGCATGTCTGTGTGCATGTGCTGTACACTGGGCCAGACGCCCATCCCACCACCACCCTCAACCTTCTCATCCCTCCCAATTACCACTGTGATGGGGTGGTGCCAATTTCTGACTGATAAAGACACGTCTGACCTTGTCTCTGTCTGTGCTTGGATTTGTCAAATGGGGCACACGCAACTCTTCCTGATGGAGCTTTCTCTAGGCAATTAAATGCTCAGGTGACAGCCGCTTAGCAGAAGTACGATTTCTCTTAGGAGGGTGGACCCGGCCAACAGTTATCTCATCGGCAATTTGGGTGGTAAGGCCTTAGGTGGAGGGCAGGGCAGGTTATTAATTAGTCAAGGATTCAGGCCGACTGTACTTGCATAATGTAAAATGTGAGGAGTCTCTGCTGTGCCTGTCACGCCTGAGCACGGAGGGCGCTGCAGCCTCAGTGATCCACCGATTGCAGTCTGAGGTCGTAACTCAAATTCTGGGGAGGAAGCCTCCGGGAAGATGCTCAGCGGTTGTTCCTTTAAGGAGACTTCCGTGAAGGCCTGGAAGAAAAGGAGGAATTGGAGCTTCATTTAGCAGGCGTCACTGTTCTAGTTTCTAGGGGACCACTTCCGCGGGACATTCAGATAGACATTTAGTCTAGATCGTCTCATACAAAGGAGTTATCTGGATTATTTAAAGTGAGGTGTCCTCTCCATCAATTTTAACTAATGCCTCAGTTATCTACCGGGGTGTGTCCTTTCAAGTCATACAATGACCTCGATAGAGGAGGGTTTTCTCTCTCTCCCTCCCTCCCTTCTTTTCTTCCTTCCCTTTCACTCTTTGTTTCTTCCTTCCTTCCTTCCTTCCTTCCTTCCTTCCTTCCTTCCTCCCTCCCTCCCTTCCGTTCTCTCTCTCTCTCTCTCTCTCTCTCTCTCTCTCTTTCCTTCATCTATCTTTCAATGTATCATCTCAGCATCCTTGAGTTCAGCCGTGTTAGTTTTCTGGAGTGAGAAACGTACGGGCATTTAATCCTCATAGCGCCTTGGAGGAAGGTAACGGCTAGTACTAGCTTTTCTTTACAGATGGGAGAAGGGAAGCATTGACAGAGAAATGTTTTCCCCATCACTTGAAATATGTTAGGATGAAACCTCTTGTTTGCTGAATTTCTGAGCTGATCTAGTAGATCTTTCTGGCTACTGCTGTGTAATAAGCCATCCTAAAACTCAGGGGATAAAGACAACAGCTATTATTATGTTATTAGTATAGCTATGATGTAAAATATAGTAGCTATTATTACTATAGCATCATTAATCCTCAAGGCCCTGTGGATCAGCTGTGGGTCAGCTGGGCTTGGCTGGGGTGGTTCTGCTGATCCTGGCTGACTTGCTAGTTTGTTCTAGTGTGAACTGGAACAGATTTGTTCTGCACTATGCATTGCTCATCCTCCTCTTGGGCCAGCAGGCTAGCCTGGGCAGGTTCTTCACGTGGTGGCAGCAGAGGTGCCAGAGGGCAAGAAGAAACTTGCAAGGCATCTTAAGGCCCAGGCTTGGACCTGGCACACTTTCATGTCTACTTCACTCTATGGGCCAACTGGTCACGTGACTGAACATAAGTCAAGAGTGCAAGGAGGAGTGAAGAACTGGGCCCATAAAGCAACCCAGCATACCTAGTGGACAACAAATTCACAAACGGAGGTGCATTTTTTTCGTGGTAGAAGTGTCAGCCAGCCCAGGTGGTCTAGTGGTTAAGATTAGGCGCTCTCACCACTGTGGCCTGGGTTCGTTTTCCAGTCAGGGAACCACACCACTCGTCTGTTGGTTGTCATCCTGTGGCGGTTGCATGTTGCTGTGGTGCTGAACGCTGTGCCACTGGGATTTCAAATACCAGCAGAGTCACCCCTGGTGGACAGGTTTCCACACAGCTTCTAGACAAGGACAGACTAGCAAGAAAGACCTGGCCACCCACTGCCGAAAAAATTGGCCATGAAAACCCGGTGCATAGCAGTGGAACATTGTCTGATAGAGGGCCAGAAGGGGAGAGTTGATGCGAAAAGACCAGGCAGGGTTCCATTCTGCTGTACACGGGGTCTCTAGGAGTCGGAATCAAGTCAATGGCAACAATCAAAAAAAGCGTTAAGGAATGAATATGGAGGCTAGGCAAAACAAATGTGCTTCCAAGGCCTACACTACACTTCCTTTTGTGTGCAACACACATGCACACACACACACACACAATTAAATGACAAGGAGATACAAACATTTAAAAAAGCAAACGAACAAATCTTCCTACTCTTGTACTGAACGCCTCTATCCTCCATTCTCCCACATATTGTCTTTATAGTCCCACTTTAATTTTATGCTTTAATTCTTACCTTCACTTATTTACTCAATTAACAAAGAGATTCAACCGTGGAAAACTCCATCACTCATCATTTAGTAAGATTTGCTCTGGGAAGGGGTGCATATAATTTGGCAGGCTCATTAACCATTCATTTTTTTAAATTGCATACTCTGGATGCTGTTGGTTTACGTAAATGCTTCTTTGCTGTTACAAGTGACCTTGTTTATTACCTCCTAGTCTAAGAGAAACTACTGTTTATTAAAAAATAAGAAGACAGGTCACCTCCGCCTTAAGAGGTTTTCAGAAATGTTTGTCACTAGATGAACTAGAAAGATACGATTCAATACGACTGATCTTTTAGGTTGTGGAAGGGACATTTATTTAAATGAATGCTTACAGGGAGAGGCCCTTGCTCTAAATACAATGATATAAGTATTAACCTACAGGCAAATTTGAAAAAAAAAACCAAGTCTAGTGAAGGGGAGGGTTAAGTGAAATTCCTTAAACAGATTTTTAAGACTGCTGCGAACTCCTTTTGTCCGCCTTGAGTAAGTATGTTACTCTTTAATGAGATTATTTTGATGTTTTCACCAGGTTTGAGTGCAATATATAACAAAGCTTTCTTTCTGTTCCCCCTTCCTCCCAAGGAAATGTCTTTCTGTCGCGCTAACAGTTGATAGCCGAATTATTATACCCAATTGTTCTGATTTATACATTCCAGGTCTGCCTGTAGGATTTTATATTGTGGCTGCCTCTGGGCTATGTCGACACTAGGTAACCGGATCCACTGCCTTTTTTCTTTTGCCGTCTCTAGCAAGCTAGTGGCCTGAACTCTGTGGTAATTCTCCATCTTTCTACTCTCCCTCGCCTGTGTCTGAGGTGTGGGAAAATGCCCACTTTGCTCCAGAGAGAGCAGTCCTGGGTTTGGCTCCCTGAGGAACAGGCCGTGATCTTGGGAGAAGCACTTTCATTCCCACAGTCTCAGTTTCTCATTGCAAAACAAGAGCGCTAGATGAAGAATCTCTTTTCCAGCTCTCACACGCTTGGGTGTCTAGTGTCCTCCAGACTCGCTCTGACCCTCTGATGCCAGTTGAGCGGTTCAGGGAGGTTAGGAGACTTGTGGTACCCAGAGCTGGTGGGAAGCAGCAGACGCATGGAATCTGCACCACTACAGTCCGGAGCCCGCCCACCCCCTCACCCTGCCTCCCACCCAGGGCCTCCCTCCACAAACCTCCCCTCTGCTAGACCCCCCAGTGCACAAAGTGTCTGTCCTCTGCGCTCGGGCACACGTCTCATTTCCTAACTTCAACCGTCATTTCCTGAAGTGCTTGTGAGCTCCTTGCAGGTGGCACTATGGCTTTTCCTTCTTATTTTCACCAGAAAGTAGTTTAGTCAAGGTGAGCACCTTCCATGCGCCAGACAGTGTGCTGTGTGCTGGGGACACGGTGGTGATCGGCAAAGACACGGACCTGTGTCATGGCAGAGGATGGAGGCAGGTTTGGTTTCGGGAACGGGCAAAAACTTTGCCTTAGACCTGGTTAAGGTTACTCTTGCTTTGGTTTCCTTTAGAACCGACACGTTAGACTAGAAGAGATGGGTGAGACAGAGACACAGGTTGGTGACAAGACTCCCCAGTGCTCCCGTGGTATTATAGGGACATGCATCTGAGGTTTAGTGTTCTTGGCAATCCATGTGAAGGGGAGCAAGCTTTGCGTTATAACTCCAGGTACTTTAACATCCATAAGCTATCTATCTATATGTATGTATACATGTGTGTATATATATGCATGTGCAGACATACGCACGCATATGTAGATATGTGCACATGCATACAGCATATATGTGCACAAGCACACGTGTATCTGCACACATGTGTATGCGTGTATATATGTGTGCATGTATATTTGTATATGTATGTGTGTACATATGTGTGTATGTATACATATGTACATCTCAATAATTTTGACACTCAATGAAGCATGTCTTCCAGGCTTAATACATAATGCTCAGATTCTAGTCCCAGAAGAATCATGCTGAGCCAGCACAAAGACAATCTCTCTTTATCTCAGCCTGATTTTAAGACCACAGTGTTTACAATTTACCTCCTCAGAGAATCCTCCCATAGTCCCTGCCCTCAGGGAGCTCCCATTCTCAGGAATCAGTCATCATTTGGCGTACGGCTTCACAATGACCACAGGAAAAAAGAAAAATTCCCAATTCATCATTTGTTGCCTTTTCCCTCTAAATGGCCATTTTTTTTTTTAAAGATTTTATTTTTTTTTCCCTTTTTCTCCCCAAAGCACCCCCGTACATGGTTGTATATTCTTCGTTGTGGGTCCTTCTAGTTGTGGTATGTGGGACGCTGCCTCAGCGTGGTTTGACGAGCAGTGCCATGTCCGCACCCAGGATTCGAACCAACGAAACACTGGGCCGCCTGCAGCGGAGCGCGCGAACTTAACCACTCAGCCACGGGGCCAGCCCCTCTAAATGGCCATTTTATAGCCTCTAGATAATTTGCTGGTATTATTTAGTTTTATGCTATGAAACTTGTCTACAGTTTGGCCAGATTCCAGCAGAAAGCATGCACTCTTTGTCGTGTAGTCAACTCCCCACTTCCCACTGGCGGCTTTTCTCACAGGAGGAGCTGCTCATCTTTGCTCTCACTTGTGATGATTTTTCTGTGGCGTTTCTACTTCCTACATTGATTTGTGGGAGGTTGTGGGGTTTGCTTCCCTTTGTTTGTAGTTGAAATTTTTATAATTAATTAGATAACTGTTATTTTTTAATCTCCAAGATAACGATAATAGTCCCAATGGCATAAGATTCTTGCAAACCTTTAATGAAATGATGCCTGTGAAAGAATTTAGCTCTATACGAGAGACAATGAATGCTCAACAAACATTTGTCGTATTTGATTTAGTTATAAAGATCTTAAAAGATTTCCCATACAAAGATGAGAAAATCTAATTGTCCCATTCTCTAATATGACTCATATTTTCACAATAATGGCACAACAAGTCTTGAGGACTTAGAGGTTAAAATACTCGAGCTCTGTCACTTACCTAGTTGGACAGCTTACTTTAGCTCTTTGTGGCTTAGTTTCCTCATCTGTAACATGGCGTTAATACTACCCCTCACCTCATAAGGTTCTTGTGAGGATGTGCTCATTTGTATAAAACACTCGGAACAATACTGATGTGCCGTGAGCATGTGGTGTTGGCTATTCTCCTTATTCCTTTAGGTTTTGTCTGCTTCCACATGCATGTTTATTTCATTGTAATCTTAATGTCTGTACACTTTTGTCTCCTGAGATTTTAATTTAAACAAGTTTGCACAGAAGCTTAATTTTAATTAGTTTTAATGATTTTATGTGTCAATCAAACTGTGTCAATCAATACACTGTCCACCACTATTGGACATTTAGGTTGCTCCCTCCCCCCCACTTTTTAAAAAGCAATATAGATATATCTACAATGCACAGGTTGATACATTTGATTTTCTTCATGTGTATGTTGAATGGTAGCCTTACAGTCATTCTCAGAAGTGAATTATTGCAGTAAGGGGTATAAGCATTGTATGGATCATTGTCTATTGCTATATTACGTTCCAAATGGATTGCACCCGTAGACATGGATGTTTCAGAGGTTTGACAACGTGGAGAAGGGTTTGGACAATTCAGCCACCAGGTCTGGGCTTTTAAACAATCACCTTGAGAAAGTAGTGAGCCAGGAAATTAAAGAATGATGTCTGCTTTGTCCCTCTCCTTATTAGCTGTTCCCCCACCCACAACCACCCTGCAGGAAACACATGAGACAGCTGTTGCTGGGCAATTGCCCTGGACTCATGTATGTATCCAACTGCCTTCCCATTGGCCATTCTGTAGTTCCCTCTTATTTGCTCACTCTCCATTCATAACTGAGTACCTGCCCAGGCTGTTCTCGCGCCTTGGAGGCCTCGTTTTGGCTTCCTGACCCATTTCTTTTCACTCCACCCTTTCCATCCCCTTTCTCTGATCAAATCCTCACTCATTTGTCACCAGGAGGCTCTTGAAGCTCAGGGTAAGCTAGACTCTCAGCTCTGAAGAATTCTTATCTGCTTTCTAGGGGAGCGCGTGAGCTCTTGATTTGTTGCTGGCATTGTGCACCTGCCCGGCAGGTAATAAAAACAGTCTCCCCTGAGCACAAAGAGGGATGCTGAGCTACGAGTTCAGGTCCTAGAATCGGCTTCTTGGATCCCTCAGAGTCAGGCCTCCACAAATGAACTGCTGTTTCTCTAGAAGAGCATCTTCTTTAAAAACACATGCTGAGGAGGAGAACCATTTGGAAAGATCTATCAAAGTTGAATATACACATAGGCTATGACCTAGCAATCCCACTCCTAGGTATAAACTCAACAGAGAAGAGTGTATGTGTCAGCCAAATGACATATGCTAGAATGTTCATAGCAACATTATTTGTAATATCACAAACTGGAAACAACAGAGATGTCTCTTTAGGGAGGATGAATAAATAAGTTGTAAAGTATTCATACAAAGTAGTACCATTCAGAAGTAAGGATCAACAAACTGAAGTTACATGCAACCACGTGGATGAAACTCACAACTACAATCATGAATGAAAGAAGCCAATCACACAAGAGTGGGTACTGTATAATCTATTCCAAGTCAAGCCAGTGGTTCCCAGTGATGGAGAGTGGTTGAGAGGGAGCACAAGAGGCTGCTGGTGTTCTGGTAATGTTCTATTTCTTGATCTAGATGCTGGATGTGCAGATTCATTGAGCTCTACACTTATGATTGGCACATTTCTCTGTAAATGTAATTGCCAAAGACTGTTCTAAAACCCAACCTAAGTGATGTCTTTATTACTCACTATTTGGAATTATATTTTAGGATATCTGCATCATCATTACTTGGAAGGAGCAACAGAAGGAATAAAATGGAAGGAATAAAATGGAAGGAGATGAGGAGCAATGACATCTCTGTGATTCTTCAGTCTTGGCATTGTGTTGTGGGTGCAGCATCCTGTCTAATGCATCTCTACCTCCAGTGCTTGGCATAGAGAAAGCGATCAATATGTTTAGATAAACTATTTGCCGAGGGGGGCAAAAAATCTTTCCCAGATTTAAGTAACTAAGGATTTTATCCAAATAATTGTAGCAAAAAAGAAAATCAGAAATTGCTTAGCAATCTGGTGAGTGCTGAGCAGCCCTAGGAGAGCAAGTTCTCTGGAAACAGACCAACTGTTTTCACCACAGTCATAATGAGGATGAGTAAATCAGAAGGGCTGGGTGCCTCGGTCATGCCTGTCAGGCTGTGAGGAGGGAGAAGCTGAGAGAGGTTTGCACTTGAACCCATGAAGCTGGTGAAGCAAATCTGGTTGTTGGAAGAGGTCGAGGTGGGCCACAGGGGATGCAGTGCTGGGAGGGCAGGCCACAGCAGCAGCAGGACGTCTGGCCATCAGTGACTGAGGCCAAGCCACGGCATGGGAAGTGGAAAGCTGAAGTGTGGAAGCCGTCAAGATTTGGAGGTTAATATAAGCAGAGGTCTCTGAAGCCCAAGGAATCCAAAGTAAGAATATGACATTAATAAGTAAAATTCTGAAACATGTTTGATTGGAGGATCAAGGGTGACTTAAGCATTTTACCATCTGTCAGGCACTGTGCTAAGTAAGTTAATCCCCATAACAATCTAATGAGATAAATATTATTGTACCCATTTTACAGATGAGGAACTGAGGTTTATTGAGGTACAACTTATTCACAATAGTATAGTTAAGTGAAAGAATCTGGGTTTAACTGGACTTTTCTGATTAAAAACTCTTGCTTCTTAACCACGCAGTTTTAGTCCCAAGACTCAAGAGCAGAATTCTCGTTTCCAGGTGGAAGTAAGGAGGGAAGTCAGACCCGGGAGGCAGGGTGCAGGTTTGGTAGGGACTAGAATACTTGGACAGGTTGTTAGGGCAGGGGTGGCATCACATAGAAAGAAGACAGGACCTTGTGCTGGAAAAGCATCAACCATGAGGCAATTCTTTGAACAGGTCCTGTGCTGGACACCAGGGAAGCCAAGATGATGGAGGCATGGTCCCTGGGTCTCAGGTCCTCAGGAACAACACAGAGCCCAGTTACTAGAGTCAGGTGCAAGGGCTGAGTGGGACTTGAGGCAAGACTGAATTCATACTGATTTTCTGAATTGTTCAACTGGGCCCCTTTCAAAGCTTAGGGTGAGGTTAGCCTTCAGGTGGGGGATTAAGTTGCGTTAGCCATGAGAAAAGTCCCCTTTGGAATATGGGAGGAATAAAGGGTAGGATAGGGCTATTCTGCTTGCCCAGAATCCATTCTCTGTTCTTCTAGAAAAGTCATCTGGGTTGGCTTTGGGAAACTGCTTCTCCTCCACTGGAAACAATCTTGGTGACTCTGTCAGTCAACATACCCCATCCTTACCTGGTAAAGGGGTGAATATGTGATACCATATAGACTAATTAAAATCCAAAGTGGTGTGACAAAAGCTGCAAATAGTCAGAGAACATTCACCTAGAATGCAGCCACCTGAAAGATCCAGACATTTTTCTTACAACCCAGAAACCCATGAGGGATCTGGCCCCTGTCCTTTCTGAGATCTGTTCTTTGCTTTGTCCTTAGAATCACTGAGTTGTCCATCATCATTCTCAAGATTTCCATACTTGTAGGTGAGCTAGAGAAGGTTTCTGTTGCTTACAATCCCAAAACCCTGACTGATACAAAGGTGATATATACGAGGATAGTGAAGTGGCTTTGCTAGATTGAGTGCCTTGCAAGAAGGAACACTTTCTTCTTTATCATTGAATTCGAAGGTCCTAGTCCAATGCTTTGCATATGGAATTACTCAGTAAATGTTGGATGAATGAATGAATGAATAAATGAGTGAACACAAAGTTTATCTTACATCATTCAGCCCACTATGGTTAAGTACCCATGACTTAGAACTGGTGACAAATCAGTTGAAGAGGCAGCATTTTCAAGCCTTCTTGCCAATCATTTTAATCCAGCCAAGAATACTTCCTGTTTTGCAAGTGAAACAAAGCACATCTTCATTTTTACAGCAGCCACCATCTCTCTCAAGAGAAATGGTGTTATTGTAATTCCAGCTCAGTTGAAATATGTAAGGCTTACTCATCCTGTGCATAAAATTGATAACTTGTGCATCTGGGACTATTTCTTTCCTATTAATTCATTTTAGACTTTATAAGTCAACTGAGCATCCAGCTTTTGAAAAGTGATTTTGGAAAATTATTTTGCATAAGTACTAGTAAATACTGGCATGTGTTCTTGGCAGGGGATGGAAATATTTCATTTAGTCTCTGGTGGCCCCATGAGCAGAAATAGTGGCTGGGGAATTGGCTGAGTTTGAATGGCAGTGAAACACGTGCTGGTCACTTGTACTTTCTGAGTTTCTTTCCACCAAACGAGGATGATTTATTTTAAAACTTCACAAGGGAGGATGAGGCAGGCTAGAGAAATGCACACACACACACAATTAGAATGACTAGCAGTGGGCAAAGTGTTGGCTTTCTTCTTTGGGTTCATGTATGTGGCCAACTGGAAGATTCTAATAATGTCATTAAGTTTATTTTTGTTAGACCTTAAGCATGGCCAAGCTGTTAATCTTTTTATAAATTGTAAGCAACAGGATTTTTAAAGCTAGAGGATGACATGGCTATTGGCAACTTCAGTCTGTTTAATTCTATCATTGGCCATCTCTTTGTGTTGAAGGAAAGGAAATTGTGGCTCTTTGGAAAGTGCCTAACTTTTTATGGACTTGAGAGATATTCAAATCTTTCTAAGCTAACCAGGTCCTGCTGTTTAGAAAGAGGGTGGTAGGCTAATAGATCAGCTGTGTTTGCTCCTGTATGTGGATCCAGCTTTAAACTAGCTCTATACCAACGTGGTAAATGGAGGATTAACACAATTAATCCAACGACTAAAGTTAAAAAAATTTGCCTTCATATGTTTTGTGGCTAAGACTTATTTTAAGATCCAAAATTTTAAAAATTACTACAGCTTTCCATTTATATGTTTGTTACCATAAACTTGAACTAATTTAATTATTTGGTCTTTGAGGAAATTAATTTATTTCTCATAATTGGCCCCTTCACTGGTCTAAATTATTTTATTTACTGCCCTGTTATAAAGTTGGTTAATTTTTCCTGCTTCTCAAAACGAGTTTGAGAAACTATGGTAAATGTATATGGATGCCTAAAGTTGTGTGAGAATTGCTTGGTGGGCCAGGGAGGGGCTGGACCTTAGTGATAACTTAGGTGCAGTGGCCAGCACAGAGCTGGGGACTTGGTGCTGAGGACAGGTCTGGGTTAGTCTCTGAAACTACAAGTCTTAGCCTCAAAGACTGGGTGGTCAGACAAATGCCAAAGGATCAATAAAGTTTTTCAGGTTAGGGCCCGTGAATAGAAGTCTGATTTGTCAACCAAGAAAAAGAGAAACACAGAAAGGAGGAATTGGGCGACAGAGAGGTAGAGTCTTGGGGAAGGGTTTTACAATCAGCGAGTCAGAATCAAGACAAGGAGGTTGAGGCCCAGATGAAGGAAGAGTTTGACGTTAGAGTCTTGTTATAGGCTGAATTGTGTCCCCCAAAAGATAGATTGAAGTCCTAACCCTCAGTATCATGACTGCGACCTTATTTGGAGACAGGGTCTAGTTTATGGTATTTTATAATGGCAACCCCAGAAAACTAATGCAGTTCTCCTTGTATATTTCCTATTGTACTGGTCTTACACCATGGATGGGCCTAATTAGTTCCCCAGATGGTGGCAAGTTGGGACCCCTGACAGAAGTGGAAAATAGGGAGAGTGGTGAGGAGCAAGGCAGTTCTTATCTATATCAACTGATCATAAGCTCGAGGATTGACCCATCTTTCCTCTGCCCATGTGGTGATTCTTGGGAGGGCAAAACACCCTTAATCTCCCAGTAGGAATAGGAGAAGTCTGGTGTAACAACAGATTCTATAATCAGCTCGATTGACCTCTCATTACATTGTTGCCCGATCATCTTGTGTTATCCATATGGCAAAGGAGAGAGGTAGAGAGCTCAATATTTGAGTCCAGAAACACTATGGGATGTTCCTAGACATCAACGTGAAGACTTCAGGGAGTCCACATGGCAGCAGAGAAATCCACAGAATCCATCCTTTAGCGTCTAGTTGAGGAAGCAAACACCAACTGGGCACAATGAGAATTGAAGCTAGCTGGGCACAATGAAGTTAGAAGCATTGGGAATGGTGGTAAATTAGGAAACATTCAAATAGGATCTTCTTCTTTGAACATGACCTCTTCCTCCCCTTTATCCTTTCTCCCTTCCTCCCTTACACACATACACACACACACAAACTCACACTTACGCACACAGATCTGCTGCCTGAATTCTGTGAGACCACCAGTGTCCTGATGCAGATATTCTCAAGGTCTCTGAACCAGGGCCATATCTCAGTTCCTGAACTTATATCCATCATGGCACTGTAGGAAACCCTGCTGTTTTCACCCCTCCCATAGGTTTCAGCACGTGGCTGTGCTGATCAAAGTACCAGAGCTGTCCCCGAACTGACCAGGGGCTGGCATAGGCACCTGCCAGGGCATTCCAAGGGGCCTCGTCTTCAGTCCTGGGCCATGTCCTTCTGGAGACTTCTTCCTCCTCCAAGGCCCCAGGTGCTGCCTGCTTGCCTCTCTTCTCCGCAGCTGCCAACACATACTTGTCCTTCTGGGGTTCTCATTTCCCCAGACCAGCTGCAGAGAGGTATGGACATGCTAGGCTCCCTCCTTCCTAGCTCCTTCCTGAGCCTTCCCTTCAAGTCTTACCTCCACCCTACAGGCAGGAATTTCTTTTCCTCTCTATTTTATTTTTCCTGCTAACCATCACTGGGGAAAGAGAAGGCTTCAAAGAGAAAAATCATGAACAAAGTTACAAAAACTCCCAAAAGGCTGTAGGACTAAAAATTATTATTCCTTTTGGCACCTTCCCATTGGGACTCTGACCGCAGTTCCCGACTTCCTAGGCGGTTCCAGAAGACAACTCGCACCAGTTGTCTCCCTTCCGTCCTTGAGATGGAGTTTATCAATTTCCTCCACAAAGGCAAGACCAAATGATATGATCTTGATAATTTGTTTGCCAAAATGTTACAGATTCATTAGCACCATTACCACCGAGTGCGTAAACCAGGTATTAAAAAAAATAATCACCTTTTCAAAGTGAGCCATGTTGCAAGACTGTATAACCTCATTGTAGACACCGGAGAATGTTCCTCATTTTGAAGGAAATAAAGGTCAAGTGCACCAAGAATGGGAAATGGGGAAAGGATGAATATTGTATGATTCCACTTATACGAGGTCCCTAGCTTAGTCAAATTCAGAGACAGACAGTAGCACAGTGGTTACTAGGGCCTGAGGGGGAGGGGACGGGGAGTCGTTGGTTAATAGATACGGAGTTTTGGTGTGGGATGATGGAAAATTTTGGAGCTGGGTAGTGGTGACGGTTGCACAACAATGTGAATGTGTTCAATGCCACTGGACTGTACACTTAAAAATGCTTAAAATGGTAAATTGTATGTTACACATATTTTCCCTCTGCCCCCTATATACACACGGAATGTGGAATGCATGGCCCAAAGGAAAAATAAAAGGCAGGAGAGTGTAAGGTGCCCAGGGCGGCTCTGGCGAGGAGGCTCTTCCTGGACCTGTGTGTGGTAGCCATTTGTCTTCATTGAAGTCACCAAAAAACAGACGACTCGGAGATGGTGTGTTTTGGTGAAAACGATATTCCACAGAACTCTTAACAAGCATTCTATAGCTGCAAATCTGCACCGTGAAATCTGTGGGCTTCTCACATTAAAAGGAAAAAAAAATGGTAACACAATCCCACTCGCCAAATAATGCAAAACGAACATTCTTGTTTTCTCTGGCTTCTGACAACCAGCAAAACAGTTCTTAATGCAAATACAGGAAAACACAGAGTATTCTTGAGTCCCTTTCGAAATTTTGTTTTGAAACAACCGTCCTCCTAAAGAAATTTATTAAATTCTTAGAAACTGCCAAGCAGCTACTTCTCATATAATAGAATCTTGCCTCAATGAAGATTCTTACATACTTTGGCTTTCAAGAATTATCTGTGGAAAAAAATATGAATATACTTTCTCCCATTAACATTGAGGTCCATGTCACATGAGAGTACTTTCTGAGAATATTAACATTACAATATCATCTTGAAGTTTTTCATTAAGAAAAAGTCATTCTTCATATACCTCCAGTGATTAATTATTAAACACTACAATAAGCTGTTCCAACCTTATTCAAATAAGCTCTGAAAATGCCAACCTAACGTTAACTTATTCTGGAAAGAGTTCCCCAGGATTTCAGAGAATGTGCAAGCTCTTTACAATTGTGGTTTAGAAAGTCAGACATAGTTAGAGTCAGAAAGAATTGGTTTATAACCTTGTCCTATGACTTATATGACTTTGGACAAGTCGCTTAGTTTTCGTGAGCCTCAGTTTTCTAATCTATAAAATGGGACGGGTGATAATTCATATCCAATAGAATTGGTAAGAGAATTAAATGAGTTTGATATCGCAAAGGAGAAGAAGTGGCTGGGTACCGACCTCTATTTCCTTTGGCCTTTTTGCTTAAGTTTTGATTTCTGGGTCAAATATAGAGTTTCTTATGAGGCTTTACCTGAACAAAAAATGAATTTTTTGAAAATCACTGTGATGATGTATGAAAAGAACTTGATACAGTGCTTGGCACATATAAGACCACCAGTATTGTTGGCTTCATTCATTCATAGCCAATTCATTCATTAATCCATCCATTTATTCGTTTATTAAAACAAACATTTATTGAAAACCCCTCTATGCCAGGAGCTCTTCCAGTGGCTGTGAATGAGAGAGACAACAGTTTTGCCCTCATGAAGCCCCCATTCTAATTGGGGGAGATAGATGATAGAAGGAAGCAAAAAATTCAGGGAGTTATCAGTGCTGGGAAGCAAATAATCGTGGTGATGGGGTAGAGAACGATGGAGGGAGAAGTCAGGCTGTTCTTCTCCAGTTATTCAGAGTAGTTAGGGAATTCCTTTCTGAGGATTTGACATGTGAGTGGAGACCAGAAGCTATGAGAAGTCAGGCGTGTGAAGATGCGGGCGAATGGTGTTCCAGGTACTTACAAATCCAATTGGAATGAATCTGGAAATCTAGAATTTCAGGGAGAATTTTACGAATTAAAGCTGTGGTGAATTCTGCCTGCCCAGTTCTTTAGATTCTAGGGCCCCAGGCCTGACTCAAAGGCCTCAGTGCTGGCTGTGGGCTGTGTGCTCATGAGCCCGCCATCCCTAAAGGATTGACCAAGTTGCCAGCTCCTGGCTCAGCTCTTGCACCAACAGCAAGATCTATGTAGTAACCATTTTGGGGGCAGCTGGAATGAGTCTTTGAGCTTTGGGAGGTAAGTAGCTCCCAGCTACATACAAGACACGGCTCTTGAAATAAGAACATTAAATGGTGCTGTGATTGACATGAGCATAGAGAACCCTGCTTTTTCTATATCTCTTTCTAGCCAGACAGGATGCTGAGGCTTTGGTGCACTAGAAACAACAATAAGAGGAGGGACCAAAATCAACAAATGAGCAGACAATGTTAGCAAAACCAAGGGCCAAGGCAGAACGGGAGAATTGGTGCAGCAGGTCAGAAATAGAAAAAGCAGGCAATGGAGGGGAGTTCAAAGATGGGGTGAGGGATGGGTAAGAGGTTGGATGAATTCTTAGAGCCAGGATAACATAGCCACACATCCTCTAAAGAGGGCGTCTGCTGCCTTAGTCTTGGGTGGGGAAGTTGCTGGTTCAGTCACTGAAGGGAGCTGTTTGTGAGGGAAGTCTTGGGTTTCTACCAAGTTAGATTCTGAATCATCACAAGGAAGGAGGATGATGGGGTGAAATTGTTTACTTGCTGGGTGTGTGGAGGCTCTGGGAAATAGTTCAAGCAATTCAGAGAGTATTGACTGAATGTGTCCTATTTGCTCCAGATCATGCTAGACATTACTGGGGGCACATTTTGGAGTAGTGTATTGAAGTAACGGAATCCCATCATTTCAGAGCCCTAAAAGGCCGTGTGATGAAACCAGTTCTTGGAATCCCTTGCTAGAAGGATTCTAGACTAGATTCCACCACTTACTAGTAATGTAAACCAAGAGGATATTACTTGACTCCTCAGAAATGATTTATTCCTCTGAAAATGGACTAATCCCCGTCCTGTCTGATACTATGTGTGTATATACCTTATAAACCATCAGAGGCTTAACAAATGCAAGGCTTTGTTTGGTCCAATTAAGAGAGGATGAAAAGATACTGTGGGAGTAATAGGTAACAGTGGATGGTACAGCATGACTGTGGCCACGAGGGCAGGGTCTTCACCAGTAACAGGATCTTGATGAGGTTGAATCCTCACTCATATTTGGAAATTTGGAGTCATCAGGTTGAGTTTCGTCATTGAGTTCAGAATGGTCAGGCCCTGGGGTCAATTGACCCATGATGCTTAAATTCACAAGACACTGATGTGACCAGATTACCAAGGGTTTATACAAATGCTCTTCAACAGTTAACATGCTAAAATCTTTTGATTTTGTGATAATCCTCATTCTGTGATCGAATGCCTTTTACCTAGAGCCTATTTTTGGATTAATTTACCTTTTGTAATTTTTAGGCTTGGGAACTTAAGCTCACCTCCTCTTTTTGATTATGGAGAAAAAAGACAAACACAGGTTAAATAACTCCCTGAGTACAGGATGTCTCAGGGATGTGGAGCAGAGAGCACAGTGGAGACCTCCCATGTGCTTGGTTTTACCACTTCTTGGGGAGGCCTGTATAAGAAACTAATTTTAGACCTCATTTACTAGTCATTCTTCTCCCATTAAGTAGCATCAGAAAAAATGCCCTTACACAGCCTTGATTCAGACGTTTATAAGGTGTGGGTACATTTTTTTTTAGAATACAATTGAAGGAATAAATTTGGCTTGCCCATTAATACTAATATTAGACTCTTGGTGTTCTAATTTGTATAAACTCCTTCATCTACCCTTGTTGCCATTTGAATGCCTACCTGCCCACCCCACTTTCTCCATAGATCAAGAGGGAAAAATAAAATCTAAAAATTTACCAATTACCTCTTTACTAGAGAAAATGTGCGTAGGAATCCCCAGAGAAAAAGAAGTGTTATAACTACTAAAATGTTATAAACATAAAGCTAGATTTTCCTTCCTTTGCCCCAGGAAACACAAGGGAGTCTTTCGTGTGCTAATTTAATAATATGCTGGAGGTCTGCGTCTATGTGCATATCCAGAGACTCATTGAATTTTCAGAGGGAAAAACCAACTGAACTGGTTTCTGATAAGATATTTAAGAGAATAGTAGGTGCCAGGAGAGTGACCTGCACAGATCTCTTCAAACCAAGAATGTCATTCCCAATGGGGTTTGAAGGATCAAGTTGGCAATGTCAGTTCCCCTATAGTGGCTTTGATGATCACCCCATGTTATCCTCTTTCCCACCCTGACCACAACTGTTATTAACAGCAGCCATGTTGTACAGCACTAATAGTCTGTAATAGCCTATGAAACACCCTCACATTTAAAAAGAGTCTTATTTAATTCCTTGAAGATTCTGGAAATTAGAAATGATCATTATCCTCCCTTTATGAATAAGAAAACTGAGATCCAGAGAGGTCCAGAATTTTTCCAAGGTTACCTGGTGGATCAGAAAAAGAACTAGATGAAAACCCAGGTGAAGACGCAGGTCTCCTGACTATGGACCTTCTTTTCTTGACCACATTTCACCTGTTGGGGGGAGGGTGAAAACGCACTTTGTAACATACATTGTACTTAAAGGAAACCTAACCCAAATTCACAGCAAAGATAAATTAAAGTATTACTCACTTTACAAAAAGATTCACAACAAAGTTCTTTAAACTATCAGGATCTCCAATGTACTTAAAATCTGATCTAATTTACAAGCCACTGTTCACATCACTTTAGCAAAGACAACTCCAGCATGAAGATCTGTTCACACAAGGCATCTGAGAATGACAGAGGGAAGCCATTTTTGTATTCTTTAATGGCAGAAAACTGGCAGATCTCTAAATAACCTTTAGGTGGCATCATTTGACCAATCCCCTTCCTGGGAGGGTGTGGTCTACGTTCAAGACAAAAAAATATTTAATTGCTCAGATGCTGAGAACTTCAATCCTCCTGGGAGTTGTTTATCTTGTTTGAGGAATGATGGGAAAATTCAGCAAGGATCTGAGCCTTTATATTGTTGCTGCTGCTAATGATACCTTTTGAATGATGATGAAAGAAAGCATTTCAATTGCTCAAGTTGGATTGGATCAGAGAAGACATTTAAAAAAAAAACCAGGCAAAATCATTCTATTAACAAGATTAGTCCAGAGGTTGATGACTAAAGAAAACAGGGAAAATCTAAAAGAAAAGACCAAGAACACTTTCATTAGAGTAAGCCCATCTTATTAAAAGCTCAACCCTGTGGTCTTGCTTACATCGTCACGTCAGTGGAATTGGCCGCGTGAAGGGTGTGATTAAAGGTATGCTTACACAATAGCAGAATACCAAGGTGAAAAGGGAAAGATTCAATTAATAAACTCTTTTGTTTTTTTCTAAAAGATGCTGAACAACAGGTTTTGTAGCATTTTCTTCATCAAACTGACTGAACCAACCAGTTGGTCCGGTACTACCGGGATCAGGTCCATGAAATCTTTCTGAAGGTTTCTTCTCTTTGCTCGTAAGTATTCATTTGTTGATTTTTTTTTTTCCTTCTCAGCCTTTACCTGGAGTTCTAAAACAATCTCTAAGACTTATGAAAATACCGTCCAAAGGTTTCCATGGATTTCACGGCAGCTTAATTATACATACTCCAAGTATCCTGAAATAACTTTATTCCATGATTATCACAACTTCTTAATTTCCCAATTTTTGCTTAAACTGATCCCATCTGTGCATTTGAGGATCAATGTGGGTGGGAAATCCAATTACATCAATATTTTATTTTCAGAAAAATGGCAGGCAGGAGGGTCCACGGAGACGCATTACGTTTTCCGATTTCAGTACAATTGAGCGCTGTTAAAGAAACCAGTGGCATGTAATCAACTGCCATTTATTTTAGTGCAGTGATCTGTTACAGTAGATGGGATCCATTCAATACCATCGACAAACAGATAGTTCATAGCCTTAAATTAGTTAGCCTATTTTTGTAATGAATAGAGACTTAATTTGAGTTTCCTCATCCTGGGAACATGAAACAAAATTATATCATACAGTGAGTAACGGTTTGAAAAATTTTAATTTAGTTTGGCACCCGGGTTCTTCTAATTACTGCTGACTCTTCACACAGCAGAGACAGTGACCCCGAGCCCAGGAGCAAAACAGCTGCTTCTCTCCTGCAGACTCATTATCCAACTAATTATTCTTCAAATAGCTTTATAATATTCACACTGAACCTTATTCTGGACCTATAAATACAGGTTTAAGTCATTTACAGTGCGTTCTCCTGCTTATTCCTGTCTGTCCCCCACCCCAACGCAGCCTATGTCGTACAACTTACATACCTCAGCTACCTGGAAGGGAAATTTCTATTGTTTTCTGTCTTGGATATGAATTAGCATTCTGAACCCATGTTTCCAAACCGAGTGTGGCCAGTTTTGCTTGTGGCCTAGAGAGTGTTTATTAAAACCTTGAGTCAGTTGTCAGTATCTGGAAATTGGAGATTTTGCATAAGAATCAGGATTCCTGCCTTATCCTAGAAATTGGACTCTCTGGCAATGCTGAACTTCCTTTTCCAAGAGACAACAACTAGTTAGAGCTAGGCAGTCAGTTCCCGTCTCAGAAAGGGCACGTGCTTGCCACATCTCCATATCCAACGTGGGGTCCAGGCATCGGCTGCTTATCATCATTCTATATCTGTCTCCATTCATTTCATTTACTGCCTGGATCTAAGGATTTTAAGAATTTCATAAGCTCTCTTACTTTTAGAGGTCCCATTTCACATCCTATCAAACATATTTAACCCATATGCCACAGTAAATACAGATTTATTTTTTTGGCCATAAAGGGTTTGGCAAAGATTTTATGATTTAAAAAAAATTTCAGTTTTTCTGTTTTCATAGTTTGGAACACATTTTTTACATATTCCAGTTCTCAGACATTATCATAGACCCTTTAAAAGTGCATAGGCCCCATACCCTGTGCCTGAATTACCGCAGGAATCCACTGGTCCTCCAGCTCCCTATCGGCATTTGAGGTTGTGACCTCTGGCTAGGCTCCAATTGGCGTTTTAGCGAGATTAGAGGAGACTGGCCAGTGTCCCAAGGGATGGGGGAGGCAGAGTCCACTGAGATTGGGGTGAGAGCAAGGGTGTGGCTTCCCAGATGTTTGCGTTTTTGAGTTTTGAGAGGCATTTCAAGATGTTGTGGTCCCGGGGCACGTTCTCTTTTGGTGGCATCATTTTACATTCCATTTAATTAATTCATTTTGAGTGACAGTTGACTAATTTACTACATTTTACATTTGTAGACTTTTAATTAAACCACACATTAATTTTAGATTTTGCAGCTTCCTTTCTATCGTTTGGAGCCAATATGTTTATTTTCTTCAGTGTCCCAACTCTTTAATGTGACCCTGGCATTCTCTTATGCCTGGAGCATGTGTGTTGCCCGGTTTACAAGGACGGCACCTCCTCTGTAAACAGGGCCATGGTGTCTCTGAGGTCTGTGGGATTTCTGGATGGATGGTCGATGCCTCCCACTGACTTTCTATGGCTCCTCCTCGCAGAAGATATCCAGCAAGAGCTGCTTTGAATGTGGCTCTCTTGAAAGGTCCCTCAACCCCAGTCTGTGATAGCATTGTAGGCCCCTTGACGGGATGGGGGGAAACTTAGCAAGAGGAAAAAGACTTCCAATACTGCTTATATGTCACTCCGTAAGTCACTCTTTCTCCCAGTGTTGACCTCAGTGCTACAACAGGTGGAAGCGCTTGGGGAGCTTGTGAAAAAGGCAGATTCCCAGCTCCACCTGATACTTACTGGCGTTTTAAGCTGGGAAGGAATGCAGAGTGACTTTCAACTTGACAGTTAAAAAAAAAAATCTTCACTTTCTCTAATCTCTAATTGGAAGATAGCGTTTAATTCAATAATGATGATAAGCAACAAACCACAATAGTATTAGCAATGCCTGTGACTTGTCACCAATGGAAATCACAGATATTTTCACATCACATTACGGTGTTTGTGGTATCTTTAACGTCTTTTATTCTCCTTACTACTTCAACATAGTTATGAGACCAACAACTAGATCTTATTACTTAATACAAGAATAAAGAAGCTGATGTGTTTTGTCAACTGTTTCTTTAATATTTTAATAACTGCAACTTGATGTCAGTTTTCTTTGTAATTTTATATATTTATATTTTTTATATATTTTACATTTTTAAATATATTTTTATATAACTATATATATATATATATAGTTTTATATATTTAAAAACCTTACTCTGAGAAGATGTCCGTAGACTTTACTAGACTGACAAAGGGACCGATGTCACAAACAAGATGAAGAAGTCTGCACTGGAGCTGAGATCTGCCTGATAAGCAGATCCACCCTTCAGCGATCAGGAGAAAGGAGATTCCAGCCTCAGGGAAGAGCTGGAGCAAAAGCCATGGGTGGGAAAGGGCCTGGGGATTTTAAGAACTCAGGTTAGCCGTGGAGGATATGGGAAAAGCAGAGGAGGATGGGGCTGGTGAAGCTGGCGAGGGCACGGCAGGAATGGATCTTACTCTGCGTGGCTGGAAGCAATTGGAGGGTTTCAGCAGAGAAGTGATATGATGACGGCTGCAGAGTACAAAGTGGATTCGAGGAAAGGTGTTTGTACGTGCAAAAAAATCCCACAGAATTCTAGGCATAAGTGGAATTACAAAAGATAACAATGATATTAGAACACAGTTATCAAAATATATTTTAAAATTGTTATATAAAAATATGTGTGCTTTATTAACATATTAAATAACAAGATCTAGTGGTGTATATAACAATTACTGTGGTGCAGCAAGGATAGAAACAGAAAATAGAAGGACACAGTGGGAAACTCACTCCTCCTAACTTCAAAACACGCTACAAAGCTACAATAATTAAGACAGTGGGGTCAGGAACAAGGATAGACATAGAGATTAATGAATAGGATTTGGAGTCTAGAAGTAAACCCTCATATTTGTTGTTAACAGAGTTTCAACAACGGTGTCAAAATAATTCAAGGGGGAAGAAAGTCCATTTTAACAAATGGTGCTGGGGCTATTGCATATCCATATGCAAAAAAGTGAACTTGGACCCCTTCCTCATACCATACACAAAAATTAGCTCAAAATGGATCAGAGACCTTATTATAAGAGCTAAAACTGTGAAACTCTTAGAAGAAAGCATAGGAATAAATATTCATGATTTAGGGTTAGGCAATGATTTCTTAGATATGACACTGAAAACACACAAGTGACAAAAGAAAAAATAGATAAGTTAGACTTCATCACAATTAAAAACTTTTATGCTGCAAATGATGCCATTAAGAAAATGAAAAAGCAACCCATGGAATGAAAGAAAATATTTGCAAATCATATATCTAATAAAGATGAGCATCCAAAATATAGAAAGATCGCTTAAAACTCAGTATCAAAAAGACAACCCAGTTAAAAAATGGGCAAAGGAACTGAATAGATCCTTCTCCAAAGAAGGACTATAAATGACCAATAAGCACATGAGAAGATGGTCAATATCACTAGCCATAAGGAAAATGCAAGTCAAAATCACAATCAGATACTATTTCACCTTAGCATGGTTATGATCAAAACAACAGAGAATAAGTGTCAGTGAAAATGCAGAGAAATTGGAACCTCATATATTGTTGATTGATAATGTAAAATGGTGTGGTCACATTGGAAAAATAGCCTGGCAGTTCCTCAAAATGTTAAAGATAGAGTTGCCATATGATTTAGCAATTCCACTTCTAGATATCTACCCGAGATAAAGGAAAACATATGTCTACACAACAACTTGTACGCAGATGTTCATAGCAACATTATTCATAATAGCCCCAAAGTGGAAACAACCTAAATGTCTGTCAACTTGTGAATAAACAACATGTGGCACATCCATACAATAGAACGCCATTGGACAATACCAAGTACAGGTGCATGCTACAACTTGGATGAACCAAGAAAACACTAAGCTGCGGTAAAGAATCCAGTCACAAAAGATCTCATGCTGTATGATTCCATAGGTAGTCAAAGACAGAAAGTAGATTAGTGCTTACCTTGGACTGGGAGGGTTAGAGTGAAATGGGGAGTGACTTCTAATGAGTATAGGGGTTCTTTTGGAAGTGATGAAAATGTTATAAAATTAGATTGTGGTCATGGTTGCAGAACTCTCTAAATATACTAAATTATACACCGTAAATGGGTGAATTTTATGGAATGTGAATTGCATCTCAACAAAGCTGTTAAAAAGAAAAAGAATAGAACCAGAAAGACTGTAAGATAGAAGTTTCTACAATAGTTCAAGAGAGAGGTGATAATGGCTTGGATTAAAAGGCAGTTATGAAGATGGAGAAAAGTGAATGGATTTGGGACCTTTATACTTTGGTGGTTAAGATGTGCTGGTAGAGTGGATCACGATAGTGGGGGAAAGAGAAATCTTAGAGGTGGATCAGGTATGGCTTTCCTCATGTGGTCCTGTCCTGCTCTATTCATCTGTTATTCCATAGCTCAGTGGTCTATGAAAATATCCAACTGGGTTATTTTGGCTTTAGCTGGCTGGTTCATGGCATGGGGAATTTATCAGATCAAACTATGGTTGTATGGTTGTATGTAGTATATACTTTGCTAGAAAACAAAAGAAAGTGTCCAGGATTCAGTAAGAATGATGTCTCTGAATTTTCTGTTCAATTCTAGAAAAGTTGGCTATTTGCAGGGCTCTTGAAAAGTTATCATCACTTTAGCCCAAAATGTTCCTATGTAGGTCAAAATCAGCTTTCTTCCTCATAAGCATTTCCTCTGAGTGTCGAGGGTCTGCTTTCAACTTTAAAGCAGCTTTTTAGTGGTATCATCTCTTTTAAAACCAGATCAGAAGGTGAATGTTCTGGAGAAACTAAAATCACCTGGGTAACCATTACAAAAGACACACGTGCATTTAAAGACCACGGTGCTACTGAGATATGAAACATTCAGTGTAAATTCAGCTCAAGCTGAGAACATTTATCTCCCTCCTCCCCGGGTTTTCCTGATGAGAACTAAGAACAGATATTTGAAGAGAAGGAAATTTCATATCCAAAGGGATTTTTTTCATCAGAATCCAGCCCGAACATTATTACCAAGAGACTTGTGAAATGCGTGGCCACCCTGAAAGAAGGTGCTGGCTTTGCTAAAATGATGAATTACCATCCAGCATTCTTGTTTTATATCAGAAAACTTATGGGCACTGTGCATAGTCAGGGGACCTGCAGACAGAACAAATTGTGGGTTCGTGTAAGAGAAAGCAAATCTGCTTGGCCTACTGAAGTCTTTTTAGTCTCAAGGTAGAGGACCATTGGCCAAGTATGAGAGCAAAAGTCCATCGAAGATGGGCTGTCACCAGGACAGAATGCAGTATTTGACTGACAATGAGGGTAGCTAGAAGGGAGGAAGAAAAGTACAATCCTCCTTTATAAACCAGGACGCCCAGTCGCTTAATCAGTGAAAGGCAGTGTTGCCGACTGGTTATGACTAGCTCTTTGTCCAGACTGCCTGAATTTAAATACTAAGTTCTTTGCTTACTAAGTTCTTTGCTGTACGTCATAAGGCAAATTACATAACTGTTCTGTGCTGTAGATTGCACACCCTACAAAGCGGACAGTACTACCTAATTCATAGGGTTGCTTTGAGGCTGAAATGAGTTTATGTGTGTGTAAAATGCTTAGAACAATGCCTTTCACCTGGATTATGCTCAATAAATGTTAGTTATTATCATTTATTCAGAGCCTGTTATGTGCCAGGGAAGGTACTAGATGGTGGGGATGCAGTCATAGACTCTCGTACTTACAAAGCTTAGAGTTGATTGGAGTCTTATTTGCACAAATATCCTCATGGCAAATGTGATCCAGAGGCAAGAGATACTGTTCCAGAGCTGTCCCAGCTTCTACTTCCCCTGTGATGATGAGAGTTTATTTATGACAAAGGTGTGGAGTCTGAATGCATGTGCATAAAAGTCAGAAAGCGATCCTCAAATGAGGGCAGAATCGTGGCTGCTGGAATGAATCTCTGTTACTGATGGGAGTCGTTAGGGGTGGAAATAAGTCTGTAAATCACTGGCTCTAACCTCAGGAGGTGCTGAGTGTGCCAAGGTCTTTGTTCCTGGCTTGGGAGTGGTTATCCTAGGAAAGGGAAACAGTGAGTTCACAGACAAGTTTTCCAAAGGGAATTATAATTGTGGCCATATTGGGTTTTCTGTCTCCCCTTGGTCTCATTGTTGCTTTGTCCTTTCCCCCGTACTGGGAGTGGGGAGTTAGCATCACAATTCTTTATTAGTGTTTTGTCGTGAGAGGGGATCAGTATTAATAAGAAGGAGGTTTAATGATGTGGAAAACTAGGAAGACCTAAGCCTCCTCCTGTGAAGGGCGGAGTTACTACTAGTGGGGAAGAATCCATTCATCTCCTTCCAGTGTGAAGACCAGAGTGCCAGTTTCCATGATCTTGACCAACAGCCCTCTGCTTCAGGGACTGAAAGGTGTCTCGTTAGAAGAAGTAATTATTTTCTGCCATCCTCTAGACTCCATGTATATTCTTCATCAAATACTGGCATGATTACTTTCTTTAGGATAATATCCTGTATCTTCCCACTCCTGTTATGTTGGGGAAGGATAGAAAGATTAATTCAAATCTTGATTAAAACTCTACTGCTGCAACTTACTATCTTCTGCCAGTCCCAATCCAAAAAAGTTGAGTCAATGATCTACGATTATTCTCAACTCCCTAAGGAACTAGAATCTGCCTTGAGAGGAGTAGTTAAAACAAAAGAAAACAACAAGCCCATGCCTGGTATAGGGTATGCATTGATTTGGAAGTAGTCCAATGTGTGTGTATATGGGAGTCCCTACGTTGTTTCTGTAGTTACTGAAAATTCTACTTTCTGGGACATCAATTCTTCCTGTCACATAATGGGAAGCAGAAAATTATCTTATTAAGTTCAGTAGTCAGGAGACTGCTGGGTTCAATTTTTACTCATTGTGTGACCTTGGACATATTCTATCACCTTCTAAGACTCAGTTTCCTCATCTGAAAAGCAGAGATTCTAATACCTAACACATCAGATTTTTATGCGAATCATGAGACATGTTTAAAAGTACTGGGTAAACTTTGAAGGACCACATAAAAGTGAGGGATTGTGTATGTCCCACACAATTTCACGCCCCTTTTGCTCCCAGCACTGTGGCTGGTACCCAGGGATTCCATGCTGGTAGGTTGAATTGAATTATTAGCACACTCTGGCTCAAATAATGCTTTTTGTTTCTTTCCCCTATCTTGCCTCTTTTAGAGCTACCATTTACTACAGTGGGGCCCAAGTGATCCATCTAAATTATAAATGGTAGATGTGACCATGCTGTGCCACTGATTTAAAAATTATCAATTACTCTTAATTGTGCAGTGAAGAGAATTCAAGCCCCTTGCCTGCCTTGTGTCTCTGACTGCCTTTCCTATCCTCTGACCTCAGACCCGAGGTCTAGACACCACCTGCTTCCAGTCTGTACCTGCCCCGTCTTTCCCCACCCTGACACCAACCCCAGAACCACAGGGCCTTCAATTTAATGCGTTGGTGCAGTTACTCATGCTATTCCCTCTGTCTGAAAGGCCCTTCCAGCATCTTTTCACCTGGCTAACCCTCATCCCTCAAGGTTTAGCTCTACCATCATCTCCTCTAGGAGGCCTTCCCTGAGCCTCAGATCCAGCTAAGGAGCTAGTCTCAGTGTTTCCAGAGCCCCAGAGCCTCAGCTCTGTTGTAATGCTGGCCATGTAATCTTGAAATGATCTGTTCACTAGACTCAGACCTCCTCAGAGTCAGATACAATAGCTCATGCATCATAGTCTCCCTGGCGTGTAGCACAATGCTTGGCAAATGGTAGGTGCGCCCTGTGAACTCAACTGAATTCTCCTTGCACACTCTCTGTCTCCATTAGTATACAACCGAAAAAAGCAGAAGGTACTCTGATTATGGAACATAGAGGAATTTTAATACAGGGAATTCATTGCACAGAAGATGGAAGAGCTGAGAAGCTGAACAGGGGACAATGAGGCGCAGCAGAGAACAGCAACAGGAGGAAGTTGCTACCACCCTGGGGAGGAGGTGGAGGTGCCAGGACTACAGGGTTAGGGCCTCCAGGTAGACACTGGACCCAAAGAGGAGAGAGAATTGAAGAGAGCTGAAACCTCGACTATCAATGATGATGCCCAAAGCAGAGACGGGGAGAGCAATGCCGTGGTTTCTCCCTGCCATCTGCCCTGCATTCTCCTGCCATTTGCTCTCATTGGCTGCATCCAGCTGGAAGTCAGCCTAGTGGTGCCACCCGTGCAGGGCAACCTGCCCGTGACACAGAGCTAAGCAGGAGAAGAGTGACGAAGGGATCTGAAGGAGAACAGGCCTGGGAGACCACTTCCCTCTGGAAAGAAGTATGCGGTAGAAAGAAAAACTACCCAAAGTACCGTGTGTGTAATCATTTCTTCCTTCAATCAGTATTTACTTCGTGCAGTTGTTCATGACAGTTTCTTGGCTGCGACATACATAGAAGATGATGATGACTTGCAGATCACACCCCCATGAATGTCACAAATGTGCTTGGGGTTATAAGTCACTGCCAGTGCATACCTCTTCTCCTTTCCATGACTCCAGAAGGACATTGAGATTCACAGGAGACAGAGTGGCATCGTTATGGGAGAAAGAGGAGAGGAAGGCAGTGCAGACAAATTCCCTATGACAGACACCCATTTCATAACCAACCCACTGTCCCAGTTTGCTGCCACGAAGGGACTGAGGGCCACAAGGTGTGGTTAGAATATTCTTACATCATGTATAAATGGGGCAAGGCGATGTCTAAAACTAGTGTGAAAAATTGAAGGAGGATTCTGGAGAATTCATGTGAGAAGGACTTTTGCGTTGACTGTTTATGTGCTTACAGGATTCTTTTTTATGGACAATTGCCTTAAATATGAACTTCAACTTGTCTTTATAACCATGATCTATGTCATCCTACCAAGAAGAAAAATTTCCAGGAGAAGAAAACGTCGTGCAGACCTTATGTTCCATGAATGGCTCAACCTACACAGATATAGTATGTTATTTCTGTGATTTTGATGTGTCCTGGCACTATTTTTTTTCACATAACGACTAGTTTTTAAAAAATATAGAATAATCCCTTTTTTTTTTTAGCATTAGGCAATCTACTTTTTTTTTTTTTGGGTTAATCTGGGCTATTGTGGAACTCCACAATCATTATTTTAAAAGAATTGAATCTTTTAAAATTATTGAATTGTGAACAGTACCCATCCCTCTTCAGAACTGCTGTTTTATTTTTAAAATTCGGGGAAGAGAAAGTATAAAAGAAAGAGAAATCTTGCTTACCTTGGTGATTATTTAATGCCATGGCTGCTGTGTACATGAAATAGCTCCTGTTGTTAAAGTCCCTATTTGCCATTTAAAAATACACAGATTCAAGAGTGCTCTATTTTATCATCAGCATGCCGTATACCAGAACTTAAAAAGTACTTATTTATTTGCTTACATGCCTGTTGGGATTCTCCACCCTCTGGGGTGGGGGTGGGGGTCCTCCTGTCTTGTGCTCTGCTCTATCCCCAGTGCCTGGAACAGTGCCTGGCACACAAAAGTGGCTCTATAAATATTTGTTAGTGACTCACCACTTTCCTTTTTGCATGACTCTGGAATGTAACTGACAAGGAGGAAGAAGTGGTTGACCTTCCTGGCAAACGCTTTCCTGAGAAGATGTTATCTAGACCTTGCTTGCCTCCGCTAGGCTGGGCCAAGCCTGGAACAACCACTTCTGTAGGCAGGCACCGAAAGAAGAGGGAGTCTGTTAATTGCAAGCTGTTTTTCAGTGTTGCCAAAAGGTCACCACTATCAATTATGACATATATTTGAAGAGAAGGAAGTCCTGTCTATATGGCAATATATTCCATAGTGTCTAATTTGTTTGCTGTAATAAGGCCAGGCTCAGTTATTGATGAATCAATCATCTGTGTCTTGTGTGCTGATGACACCACCTAAGTCTCTCTCTCAAGATAATGGTATTGCATAGAGAGATGGGTGCTGGGCTGTATATCATTAAACTCCATAAACATGTTGAACATTAATTGCTACTGCTGTGCAAGAAAACACTTTTTTTCCTTTTTGTGGTGGAGAGTTAAGTAATTTATATAGGATGACTCAAGCCATGTCTCTAGGCAGCCGGTGAAAAGCTGCTAAATCAACCCATATGGTCGGCCTCTGCGAGAGAATCAATTGTATGACCTGCATGGATGAATGATACAGGGTGTCTCAGCCACGCTGAGTTCTTTCTGCTGTCATTGGACTAGCCCTCGAGGTTAGGTCTCCGCATACCTCATGGAGAAAAAAGCAGAAACAATTACAGGGTCAATTTAAACAAAAAATAAATGCTCATCTCAATTAATTCAAATGAGTAGAACTTTTCCTAGATTTTTCTTTCCTGCGTGTGTTCTCCCTCCAATATCCAGATAATGGTCTTAATGCTCCATTTCCCTTTTCCGGCACCAACATAGGCTTGGTTCAGAGGAATAAATAGCATCTTATAAAGGCAGGGGGTGAAGTCTGGGGCCAGGCCTGAGACAGGACGCCTGAGCTGTCGGTTCCCCAGAGAACCAGACATAAAGTTGATGCCATACTTTCTTTCTGTGTCTTAGGCTCTTCCTTTAATTCTTTGACTTTAATTTATTTTCATTATGGTCTTACAACTAATTTATGACCTTTAAAGTTGTTTCAAAAGGCAACTTATGAAGAATGTGATGGAAGGAAGCAACTGCTCTCTGCCGCCCTCTCTGTCCCCCAAAACCCAGCTTTGCCTCCGGCTTGGTTTGTTTGTAATGCACCGGGGAGTGATAATGATTATAAGGGCTCAGCTATGTTTTCTAAACAAAAGATGCATCTTAAATGGTAGATTCAGAGTTTAGCTTTTGCTATGCAACCACGAATGACATTTACTTAGAGTTGTAGACTAGAGAATAATGTGATTTACGTAGATTTATCAAAATTTGGCAACTCTTAGTTTTCAGCAGAAGCTAATTGGGCAATATCTTGGATTTTCTTTAATGGACAGTGAAAAAAATGGATCATATAGAATGCAGTGCAGGCTCAAGCCACATGAGTTTTTTGCTCCTTGATTTTTCCATTGCCAAGACTGAATTGGAAATCAGGATGACCCATGTTTTGACTGTGCTTTGTAGAGGATGCTTGTTGTTTTTCTCTGAATTCCTTTAGTCAACTCTAATTCCGATATCATTACTCCCTCCTTTAATGGGGAGGGAGTTGCCATTACATCATTTTACTTGATTCTGGTTGGGTAGACAGCTACAGTAACCACAGCACGAGAGGTGGTCATGTGACCTAGCCCTGATTAATCATAGTATCCCATCCCCTTGGTATGGTGATTGGCCCAGATGTGGGTTTGAGACTCTAACCGAGTCAACGAGAATGTTTCCATGGAATTTTATATGTGGACACACTCTTTCCTCTCTCAGGTTGCTGGTTGAGATGGTGTAAGCCCGGGGTTGTCTAACTGTGCCTTTCCCAGCACTCTCCGGGCCCGCCCTCACTCATGGAGGAAATGTGCAGTAAAGGAGAATGAGGACAACACATGACGAGAAGCAGCGGTGGGGTGGGAGAGAGAGAGAGAAGGGGACAGAGAGAGAGCGAGAGAATGAGCTAACGGAAATGTTTAAGTGCTCATGTTCCTTGGCTCCTTGCAGCCAGGTCCTCCTCTGGACTCCTGTGTCATGTGTGCCCATTACATGTCAGCTGGCTTTCAGTCACTTTTCTGTCACTTGCAACCAAACAGGTTCAGACTACCATATACCGACATCAAGCTCCAATCACTGCTTTATTTGCCTGTGAGGTACCACGAAGTCCCAGATTCATAGGAGAGCCAGGACTTCAGGGAAAATAGGGAAACTCTGGGGTGTACCCTGCCTGCAGGGAATCCTAGGCAGCTGTGGAGCAAACAGCGAGGAGGAGGGGGCAGGAAGTGGCATTTACACCTCAACCTTAGGCACCAGTAACTTGTCATCTCAGCCGACACCCTCATATTCTTCTGTCATGCCCTCAATCTTTTAGGACTTGACTTTTCTTTCCCTCAATTCCTTTTTATCTCCTTCTTTCCATATGCAGCTGTCAACAGCTGCTTCTTAGCTTTCTTGCTCGTGTCTCTTGTTTCTGTGTCCCATATTTTGCGAGATATATGAATGAATGCTAATTATTACCAAGACATCTTGGCTATTACCTTTGAGATACTGGGTAAAGAGCAGTGGAAAATATGTCTCCCCAACCTCTCGAGGAATGTGGGGAGCTAGTCAGCCATGATCACTTGAAAATTTAGTGATCAAAATCTTTGTTTTATCCCCTGGTCTCTGACTTCTATAGATTTATGACTAGGCTTTGGGAAGATTAGCTGCATTCTCTGCAGAAGTTTCAGGATCTGCCCTAAGGCTTGTGGTGTGGCCTTGGAAATGTGAGTCACAGCTGGGAGGACTCAAGAGGAGCGGAGGTGTGTGGCTTCTCCTCACTCCACCTCCGCAGCTCTATCATCATCTTTCAGATGGTTCAGGGTCCTGTTCTGTTGTGTGCTGGCTCATTTTTTGGATATGTGGCTTTTTTGAGAGCTAGTGATAAGGAATGCAGACGAGAGAGCCCTTCGAGGTGATTTAAAGCCTGAGGTCTCCCACTTATCACCCTTGTTGCCAGAAGTACAGTTTCATTATAATATTTACTCAGAAGAAGAGTGGTGGAGAGCGGAAAGAGTGTCAGGCTCCAAGTCAGAGAGACTGAGATGGAACATCAGCTTTGCACTAATCAGCTCTGAGGCCCTGGGCACGTCCCATATGTTTTCCAATTCTCATTGTATGTGAAATGAAGGAGACAGCAGTACCTGCTTCATGCAGTTGTGTGAATCAAAATAAAAATGAGGTAATAAATAGGAAAGTAGTCTGTGGATGCAAGCGAGGGGCTCACATACAAGGCATTGTTCTTATTAAGATGTCATACTTTAGAAACATCACCTTCTAGGCGTGCGGCACAATAAAAATCAACTCTGCTTAGTGGACAATGTTTATTTGGAAAAAAAATTTGTGTGTGTGAGGAAGATTGGCATTGAGCTAACATCTGTTGCCAATCTTTCCCTTTTGCCTGAGGAGGATTGTCCCTGAGCTAACATCTGTGCCAATATTCCTCTATTTTGTATGTGGGACACTGCCATGGCATGGCTTGACAAGCAGGTGTGTGGGTCCATGCCCAGGATCCAAACCCACAAAGCCCGCACAGCTGAAGCGGAGCACACGAACTTAATCACTATACCACTGGGCCAGCCCCAGGAAAAACATCTTTTTTACTAGGAAATAGCAGGTTGAGGAGGTAAAGAATGCTACATGGATCATCTTTGTATAGTTTTAAAAGGAAAAACTATATGTCTCTATCAGTGGGACAGTGGAAAACTGTAGGTTGAACTAGCACATGGATTCATTGTAAGAAGTAATCATTTCACTTAAAATTTCTCGATATGTATTTCCTAGTTTGACAGTAGTCAAGCTCAGTGTTGACATGTACACACTTGCAATTCCACTGGTTATCATGGCCATGCTTAAAAGCTTTCCCCCGGAGGAATTGGGATATTGGTTTTTTTCTTTGCAGCATGTGGATGCTTACACCACATATGCACACACACGCACACACTGTTGACAAATGACTAGAGTATTGAAGTTTCTGTGATATGAATTAGGGTCATTATGAATCCTCTCAGAATTTGCTTACCCTGGAGTTTGCCCTTGCCTGTGCCACAAAGTCAGACGATGCAGTCTGCCTTGGGGTCTATAACTAGACACCTCCAAATCCCCAGGGACCATGAGGCCAGGAAAGGGTTGCACCGTTCAGGTTCAAAACTTCACAGGACAGAGACGTGCTGTCTCTCACAGTACTGCTGATGTATCACAGAATTGCTCTGATGTCACGAATACGTGAGGAAATGACCCCTGTGATACCCTAGGATTCTCTACCTCTTTTCATGGATGATTTTGAACAATGGCTCCAGAACAGTTAATTAAAAAAGAAATTCCCCATGCCAGAAGAGTTCTGGGAACAAAAATAATGTCTTTTTACTCAGCTTCTTTCCAGATAAGTCAAAAGTCAGGAGATCATTGCCAGAGAGCAAAGTTACAAAGGAAAGTCAGAGGATATTTTAGAAATAGAGCTCACCCATTTTTTCACATGTGTAAAAGATGATTCTAGCAACACAGGGAGTCCTGGATATTCATTAATGCAGATGAGTTTTAACCAGCCAATTACTGAGAATTCTGTGGAATCTTTTGGCAAAAATAAACAGATAAATACAAGGTAGGCAACAACAAATAATTAAATGTGCACGGCCTCAGGAGATCCTTTAAGTACTTCCCTAAGAAAGGAAAACAGCAACAAAGTATATGATCCACGAGCTGAATCTGGTTAAGAAGGAATAAACAAGAGAATTCCACTAAGGCGAATGCTCCTGTAGCAAATTATTTTGTTTTCCAAGCATTTAATTCTGATTAATGCCGCCTAGGCTTAAGACGTAGGCTCATCAGCTCCTTGGGGGAGAAAAGGGAAAGAGGAAGGAGCAACTGGAGAAGAGTTGGAGAGAAGGGCCGCAGAAGGAGAGGAAGAGAAGACAAGGGGAAAAGGTGGAGGGAATACTGAGGAGAAGGTGGGAGAGGGAGTGAGAGGGAACTGCCCGAGCCTGACTGAGGGAGTGGGGGCCACAAGGAAGGACCCCTGGGGAAGCCTGCGTGTCATCCCAGAGAAAATGTAAACCTTCTCCTTGGGGACTGGGACTGTTGGTGAGTTGATGTTCCGGTGAGTTTAGCCTGTTTCCTCCCAGACTGTACATCTCCCTCTTAAGCTTCCTACAGACGCCCTGGCCTCACATGGAAACACGTAAACTTCCCTCAGATCTCTGCCTTGCAGGCTTTTGCTGAGGAGGGATGCTCCCCTTCTAATGGCTGAGGATGCGGAGACTCTGAAGGGCAGGGCTTCATCTTGACCCACTCTGTCTTGCACGAGGTCCTTCAGAACATTTTCCCTGAGCAAGAAGCACCAGAGATCTAGATTACAGGTCTAAGCCTAGTAGAAATCTAGAGAAGAAGCAAATATACAAGTTTTGTCGTGAAGACTTTCTCGCTGTAAAGCACCCAGAGGCAAGGAGCCTAAGGTGTAGGCTCCAGTCAGTTTCCTCAGCTGTCTCCAAAATAATAGACTAAGTGAGGTACACTAACTCAAAAGTGCTGTATAAGAATGTGGTGCTTCTGAAATGCAAGTTGCTATTATTGCTGTTTTGTATGGAAGATGTTGTCCTTCTATTTTCAGCTGGTTTAATCCAGGGCGTGTCTCATCTGATTTGATTATCTGACTTTTAGGCCCCTAAACAGGTTCCTATAAACCATTCACGGGAGATGTGGAAACTCCTATTCTTTCCACTCTCCTGTTTCATCATGGGATATTAGGACTCAGAAATGCACATGTGTTCTCGGTAGTCCTAACTGAAGACATTGAGTTTGGAACTCAGCGACTGAAGTCCAGAGAAACTAAGCGACCTGCCCAAGCCTGGACTCTGCATGGGTCTCCTGACTCTCTGCCAAGTGTTCCCTACGCTGTACCATTGTGCTGCACCAGAGTGATGTTTGGGTGCATAAGACTCTGCACTTTGCAATGCTCACCCCCTGCACCCTATCTCTGCTGTGTTGTCTTCAAGATGGGTCTCCAATGAGTGGCCCATTTCAACAACTTAGCGCTCTTTGAGAGGACATGCTGTGAACAACAGGTTCCGAAGGGATTTGGGAAAATGAGTTGAGCCAACTTCTACATGAGCCCAAAGAGTTAAAGTTCCAGCTGAAAGACAAGTGTTGATGTCATTGATGGTGTCCACAGGCAGGTGGCTGTGGAGGGGAGCTCTCGACAGCCCACAGTGACCGTGGGGCTGAGTGGCTGGTTCTGTACCTGTGGGAGTGGGGAGGTTCCTAAAGTCATGTAACCAGGAACCTGGAGGAATGTTCCATGAAGAGATGGAAAACCTGGAAAAAAGCTTAATCAAGGGCTGGAAATGAGGCCTGCAGGAATTTGGAGCAGCAGTAATAGTCTTGAGTTCCCACAGTATTCAGTATTCAAACTTCCAGGCATAGAATGTAAGGATGGCCTTGTGGAAACCCAAAACCCTTTTGAGCCCTTATCTGCAGCTTTCCCAACAGCTGCCACATGCACAAAGCTTCTGGTGTGTTCAAGAACCACAGGCAGCAGCCACGTGGCTGTCAGCTAGAGGACGCGTGATGATTCCGCCTCAGCCTGGCGTGACTGGTGTTCTCCTTTGTTTCAGAGGTAGCTTTTCCAAACAGAACTGTGGTTTTAGTTGGATGAGGAAGAACGCATACTACCAATCTCATTTAAAAAGCCCCGGGAAAGCAGAGATAGAGAAAGAGTTTACTTTATGGAAACCGTCATGATATTTCTTTGGCAGATTGCATATGGAGACTAGGATTTCCACACAACTGCAATCTTTTAATATCTCCCCAGGTCACTTGCTGTCACTGGCATAGAGACAGGGGTCTTTCTTAGTCTCCTTCTGCATCGTACGTGCCATGTTCTCCTTCCCTTTCTGCTGTCAGGCTCTGAAGAGGAACAGGTACTTGCTGTGACGCATCTCAGTCTCACTGAGGACACTGGTCTATGGGCCACTGGCTGGCAGTTCTGTCTCCACGGGCCATGGAGTCTGGACCCGTGACATCTCCTGTGGCATCAGGACCACAGTGCAGCCCTGTAGCTGCATCCTACTTGAGCGTTTCCCCCGAGTTATTGAGTCTGTGTTGCTCTTTCCTCGGCACATGCTGGTTCTTAGAGACAACCTTCCTCACAGACCGTTTGCTACCTCCTTTGCTATTCCCTTCTATCCTCAGTTTCCTTCCTGAAGGAAAAATTAAAGTTAGCCATGGTCCCTAGAAACAAAATGTCCTCCTGCTTCTTTGGGGGTTCTCTCATTCTAGGATGTGTTAATGTCCAGCTGAAGGTCCGCAACATGAGAAAGCTTCCTCTTAACAATTCCCATGAGCTACCCATGGACAGACTAAAAACTGGGAGGGGAGGTCTGGACACGTGCTGTTCTGTTTACAGTCCCATCTTGTACATCTGTATCCTGTTCCCTTTTATTTTGAGGGAGTAGTGAGCCTGGAACTATGCTTTGGAGGTTCCTTTTCCTCTTTTCCTTCTCCTCACTGCTTCATAACCCAGTGAGGCCCTTCCTTGTACACGTCCCTTGATGAAATAAGAGCAGATCTCTGAAACCTGAGGCTGTCTCCTAAGGTGACCTGGACACATTCCAAGAGCCAATGCCATTTCATGTTTACTGTCCTCCACAACTGGGGAGTTTGAGATCAAGAAAGCTTAGGAAGACTGAGGATTTTTGAATTAGTGAATTAAACAGAGACTATGGTAGGTATTTTAAACAGGAGGGCATTTAATAGAGGGGATAAGGTGCTTACAAAGTCCCCCAAGCAGGTACTACTGGGCTGGATTCTCAGGAATGACTCCCAGAAAAATATGGAACTGACCCACTAGGGAGCTCTCCTCTCTGTAGCTACTACTTTCGGAATATTCAAGAGCACACCCAAAACTTATGATCCAGGAATCAGTTGCTGGACTCTAGGAGCTGTCATCGCTGCTGCCGTTGTGCAACTGCCTCCCAATGATGCCCAGGAAGCTGGAAGATGGACCCTGGAATGCTGGGGCAGAAAAGACTCACGTTTTCTGGACCATGTGTGCAAGATGGAAAGCAGCCGAGAGGAGCAGGCAAGTGGTGGCCACATCCCTCCTGTCTTGGAAACCTTATAGGAATGCGTCTATGCTCCATGCAGAACCCTCACTGCAGGAGAGTCTGGGAACATAATTTTCAACCTCCCTAACTAAAAGGATGGTGGCCTAGAGGTCTATGAGCTAATTCACGGCAACCATCACAACTGTTGATGGGCTATCACCTGCTGCATAAATTTTCAAAGTTGCACTGTCATTGAAGCGAAATATATTACAGAAAGAGACTTTGGCGATGGTATATATAATAATCTCATTTTACAGGTGGACAAACTGAGCAGAGAAGTAAAGTGACTCCTCTAAAAGCCACACAACGCGTTCTTGGCAGAGTCGGCACTGATGGCAGCCTCTCGGTTCTAGGTTATCTCCAATTCAGTGCTTTGCACATCAGAGTCCATGGGCCTGCAGGGAACACATGGGGTTGTGCTACGATATAAGAAATCAGGGCCAAATGAGGATAACTCAGTATTAATTTTACTTAGAGATTATGAGGGAAGAGTATTATTTGTGTTAAAACAAAGAGTTATGTTATGCGTATGCATTTGTGTTATAAACACGGGATTCACCGCAAGGCTGAGATGGAGGCAGGCGGCGTCAGGACTTTCTTCTAGTGCCCCCTCTCTCCCTCTGATGTTGGGGACAATCCCAGAAAAGAGTTTGGGGAGATCTGCAGCACCCCTTGCTGCCTGTTTTCTCAGATATTGTCCTAATATACTTTTGTTGAGTGACAAGTCAAAATTAGTTTCATTTCCATTCAAATGATACTTCTAAGTCTTCTCTTATTCCCCCTGTTGTAATTAATTGTTCCTTTATCTGCACTCCTAAAGCCCCATATTAATTGCTTTATTAGAGTACAAATCATGGTGTGCATTGTTTTATGGTGAAGAGTATCATTCCCGTCTCCTCTATAAGGACACGAGCCCATTATGGCACGGACTGGGTCTAATTTAACCTCAAATCCTGGCACCCAGCACAGAGCCTATGCATATGGAATGACGTACTGGCAGAGATGGCAGTACTCCCTCTGGTTCTTCCCTCCTCCTCAGGTAGTGTAAGAGGAAACTTCCCTGCCCTTTGCAGGTAGGTAGGGCCATGTGACTTGGTCCTGCCGATAAAATGAAGTAAAGTGACATGTGTCACTTCTAGGCTGAGCCAATGAAAAGATCTGCGTGGCCCTCCAGCTCGCTCTTCTCTGCTTTGTTGACTGTGGAGGTGTTGAGATGGCAGAGCCACAAGAAGAAAACAGGGTAGGAAGGAAAAGAAGGAGAAAAGAGTTGGCCAGAGAGTTGCTCCAACCGGAAGAGAACTTTGCATAAGTAGACAGTAAACTTCGCTGCATTCCGTCACTAAGACTTTAGAGTTGCTTTGTTTCCCCGACTAGGCTAGTCTTTCCTAACTGATACAGATGGTCAATAATTCATGGAATTGAATGGAGAGTCCAAGCATCTGCAAATGCAGCTCCTAGAATGATACAATTTATTTGCACCTTCCATTTTCTTTCTTGATATAACCTCACTTAAACCTTGAGAATACTGAAGGAGAGGCTACAACAAACTCTACAGGGATCATGGAAACAACTGAGCAGAAGACATCACCCGGCTCAATTCTGCTGTTACCTAGCTTAGAGAGGACCGAGGCCATTTGGAAAGTAATGAATATGCCCAGCAGACGGGAAGGTACCATATCTCACCCACAAGTTGCTGTACCTTTGACATCTTAGGAAATTTACAACCCCTGGTGGCTCACCTTCTCCACCTTGACACATGCTAATTTTACTTAATTGGGCTGTACGGGCTCTGTGAACACAGGGAGAGGCCAGTTTAGTCAGTGACTTTTCATCCTCTATGTACCAATTTCACTTTGTTTATGTGTGATTGGCAGCTTAATGTACTTATTACAGCTGTGCATTTATTTTGTATACACATACTGAGATCATATATATGCAACATTTGCAGATTATTTCCAGGAACTTAAAAAAAAAGATAGTATTGGAAGACAAGAGATATTTCTAACTGAACTTATCTTTCACTGCCATAATCTCTGAGAATATTTTGTCATCATTAACAGGGATTTTTTTTCTGGCTAAATCTAAGGCAAGATAGTCCTCCTTTCCTCATATCCATTTCCTTCTCTGGAAAGAGGGGATAATATTTACTCTTCCAGTTGTGTGGGGATTGGAGAAAGTGTTTGTAAAGGATCTAGCTCACCACTTGGCAATTTAATAAACAATAATTTATGATATACTATACTCCTGCAGAACTTTACTGTTTAAAAATACTTTATATTTTTAAAAGTTTCAATTCACCCTCACAATGGCTTTTTGGGGTAGGTTTTATGATGTCGATTTTGTAGCAGAAGAAAGTGTGGCTCAGAGAGTGCACTGTGGATTGCACAAAGTCACAGACCAGGAGGTGGCCAAGTTCCTGACTCTCATCCTTGTGCTATAACTGGGAGATACCTTGAAGCAGTGGTTATGAGCAGAGCTGGAAGGAAAACAGTCTGGGGTCAGTAGCACAGCGCCTGGAAGAAAGCAGGAATTCAACAAGTGGCCACTGTTATTGTATGATAGGTGCCAAAGACCATTAATTCTGTCTCTAAGTTTATCTGTTTGAAAGTGATTCATCAGAGACCCATTGGCCTCATCCAATTGACTTCTGTAAATAAAGCTGTTAAGCTATTTGGACTACGCTATGTAAGCCACTAAGAACAATTAAAGCATTGGGACAAAAGGACAAAATACTGAAAACTATCCTGTTGTATACACTTAGTTTGTGTATAGTCACTCACTGGACCAGAAGCCCACTCTCTGTACATTAAAATGTTAGAAATGAAATATGGCCCTTCTCTGGGGTGTAATAAGAGAACCAAAGGTTTGCTCCTTGAAGTTAAGATGCATCACGTCTCATATGCCTCTGCTCCTCCGAGATGCCGGAGAACCAGGATGCTACTCAGTTCAGGATGGAGAATAATTGTGCGTGTTAATATTTATCCCATCCCAACACTCAAATTAGCTCCTCTGATAATCAAGCTGAAAATCACACCCTCCTTGTAGCCTGCTCTCCCGCATACAGCATTCTTCTGACATAGTTATTCATTTCAATTAATGCAAAAGCAGAGGGGTTTGAGCTGCCCATCCATTTGGCAAGGGATTTGGGAATAGGATCAAAGTTGGTTTTATTTCAATAGGGTCCCTAGTGAGTTGTTAATTACTTGGGTTTCAAATCAGATGGCATTTGAAATAGAATATTGAATTACACCTGTGTTTGGGGGTCAGTTTATCTTCTGATATGAAGGTAGATTTGTGGCAGGAAGGAACAGGAGGAAATGAAGTTAGTTCTCTTCCTGTGTTTGACGGGGGAAGGTCTTTGTTGCTGAAATATTCCTCAGGGCTTTGCACACTGGGTTAAACCAATAGGGAAAATCATGTTTCAGGAAGTTCGAGCAAGAGCAGACCTCCAATTATCCCTCAAGCAGATTAAAAACTGTAATCTTAAGATTTGTTAATATGAAATATGACTTGCATACTTATATATATATGTATATATTTGGTTTTGAGCACTTGAGGTGAATTGAAAACCAGTTTGGTAGGAAAATGAGTAGTGGAATTAATGTTTCTGACCTCAGTATTCCAGTATTTATCTCAAATATTTAGATTTTAAATTTTTTGAAAATAAACATTTTGTTTGTTTACCAATTTACACTCGTCAGAGGACAATATCTTATTTTGGAATATTTCACTTGCTTACTAACCTCCAAACACGCCTGCCTCCTTTCTGTTCCTTGAGCACCCCAGCCTTTCCCTGCCTCCGGGTGCTTGCTGTCTCCACTCCATCTGTCTGTGGTGCTCATTCCTGGCTCTGTGTGTCTTACCTTTCAAGTTTCAACTTCAATTTCACTTCCTTCCAGTGACTTCCCCTCCCATTGACTCTACCTCATCACCCTATCTATTCCTTCAAAGCATTGGTCACAGTTGGCATGTGTCTTATTTATTTGTCACACATTTATGGTCTTCTTGCCCCTGAGAACAGGCAGAGGCTTGTGTTCTCCCCCACACCCCCGTATCTTCAGTATTTAGCATCATACCTGGCCCATTGTGAGTTGAGTGTCTCACATTTATTTAGTGAATGAATGAACAAACGGATGACTGATCAAACCATGGCCAAACCTCTCCTGTTCACAGAGCGTTGGTCAAACCATTAGGCGAGTATGATATTCAGGTTTAGTCTTTATAATTTAAAATATAATTTTAGGAATCTAGACAGGAACTGAAAACCTGTAATAAAGCTGTGTGTACAGATTCTGCCATTTTGGCTGGAGAACATTTTGAACCTCATGCATTTGGAAGCTGAGCTGTTAATACCATAAAACTGCTGTAGCTTCTCTCTTGGTTTCCCTCAGTGAGGATGTCTGTTTCTACCTCCTTGTGGGTCTCTCCTCTTGTCCTCTGTCTCCCTCTTTTTTTATATCCTGCTTTTGCCTTTTTTTCTTTCTCACCAAAACTGCTGACAATTTTCTCATGGGTTAGCTGAGAAATAAACATGAGGCTATCTTTCTTTTATCAAATTCATAATGGCTATTACTAATAGAATTGATCGCAACAAAATAAAACTGACAATGACTAAAATGGCTCATGGTAGAATTTGTTATTGGCTACAAAATTGATGGCAAAATTAAATCTTCTTGACAAAATTTAGATGTGCAAAATTTGATCTGGGAAAATTGAACTTTGTGGGAAGAAACAAAACTCAAAATGGCAGAAGCCGTAACTGTTAAAATTGGATATGGCTGAAAAAAACCTGATTTAAAAAATATTTTTATAAAATTTCTAGGGAAAGGAATTGATGCTGACCAAATAATATCAGTAAAATAAAAATAATGACAAGATAAAAGCATTTACATGATTTAATCAAGGGAAGATATGGCTGGAGGAACTCAATCAATAAATCTTGAAATACAGGAGAAGTGATTTATTACACTGAGGAACGGACAGCTGTTCTCCCTTTCCACTGATAAAAAAGAAAGATCTGAGAATGGAGAAGGGAGTTTAGAAAGAACTTCCTGTGCAACGGGGCTGGGAGGCCTAGGAATGTACTATCAGGAAGGCAGGGTGGTAAGAGGGAGGGTGACAAGAGGGTAGAGTGTAGGGGTGTGTATACATGTGTGTGGTGGGGGTTGGGGAGCCCTCTCTGAAGTTTCTAGAAGAAGGTATAGTAGAGAGCTATCATTCTGAAGTGGTTTAAGTACATTCCTTTCTGACTGAAGACATGAAGATGAATTAGGAGTTTTTGCTCTCTGGAATACTCCTTTAGGCCCATATTTCTCTGATTCTGTGACATTTTTAAATCCTATTTTGCTCTCTGGTAAGAAAGCGAAATTACGCTGTTTGGAAAATGGAATGATAAGGTCTGTTGAGAAGTCACTTTATATCTCAGTAAAAACTTTTAGCTTCGTTTAAGTGTTTTAAAAATTGTTGTGTTCTTATGACCTAGGTTTGTAGCTCCAATATCTTTTGGGTATTAGTTTTTTTGGGAATGCATGTGGAATTCTGTGAATAAAATGGCTCATGGGGATGACTATTAAGGATCATTGGTGTGAATTTGGAATAATAGAAGTTTTCAGTCCAACAGGGAAAGAATCTGAGGACTGAGAAGGTGAAAATGATCCATTGTGATAGAAAAATGTAACTGTTGGTTTTTTGAGAGAAAACATATAGGCCATGTAGGGGAAGACTCTTTGATGAGAGTCGTATATGTGATAAAAGAAAGATGCAGAAAATTATATGACTGATTGTGCTTGCTTGGGCTACAAGTCTGTAGTAAAGAGATGTACCATAAAGGCGGAATGGGAGACCGAGTGGGAAGGAAGTTCCCTTGGAGCACCTCAGAGGACAGGAAATGACGCTAATCAGAACAGTAAAAGGCATTAATGTGAATGGAAACAAGATGGCGGCTGTCAACAGTGGGTTGAGGTTACCCTTCCTGGGTGAATTGGAGAGTTACTCTGACTTCTCTGCTCCTAGTGTGTGGGCATCGTGTGAGAAGCAGTAACTGTAAGGGGGGTACCATGGTATCCAAGAAGAAAGAAGCCAAGATATCTAGTAAGTGGAAGGCTGCTGTTGATGAAAGAGAACTTGAAAGGGAATTCGAGGTTGCTTCCAAGTCATCGAGTTCATCGAAATCCTGAGAAATGCCAGGATACTGACTATAGCACTGAGTGCACCCCAAGCTAAGCTCTCAGAAAAGTAATAATAAACCATCAGTCGTTGTGGGTGATGTTAATGGATTTTTCAGACTGAAGCACCAGAAATTCTAAGCTTCTGTTGGCCAACTATTGGCCTAATGTTAAGTACAGATGATATAGCATATTTCTTGCTTCCTCTCTCTCTCTTTTGTTTTTTACCATACATAGTTGTCAAATTTTTTTCATGTGATGAGAGTTTTTAAGAGCCACTCTCTTAGAAACTTTCAAATATGCAACATAGCATAGTTGCCATACTGAACATTAGATCCCCATGACTCACCCATTTTGTAGCAGGAAATTTGCACCCCTTGATCTGTCTCACCCACTTTGCCCACCCCCACCCCCTGCCTCTGGTAAGCACCAATCTGTTCTCTGTCTCTATGAAATTGGTTTTTAAAACATTATTATTATTATTTATTAGATTCCACATACTAGTGAGATCATACAGTATTTGTCTTTCTCTGACTTATTTTACTTAGCACAATGCCCTCAAGTTACATCCATGTTGTCACAAATAACGAGATTTCATTCTTTTTTATGGCTGAATAATATTCCTTGTATATATATGCGTATATTACACATACAGACTGCATTTTTTAATCCCTCATCTCTCAATGGACATTTAGGTTGTTCCTGTATCTTGGCTATTGTAAATACTGCTGCAATGAACATAGAGGGAGACGCATATATCTTTTTGATAACAGCCATCCTAACAAGTGTGAGATGATATTTCATTGTGGTCTTTGTTCGCATTTCCCTGATAATCAGTGATATTGAGCATCTTTCCATGTACCTGTTGGCCATCCGTGTATCTATTCAGATCCTCTGCCCATTTTTCAATCAGATGGTTTGTTTTTTCGCTATTGAGTTGTATGGGTTCTTTATATTTTTGGGATAGTAGCCCCTTATCAGATATAAGATTCGCAATTATTTTCTCCCATTCAGTAGGTTACCTTTTCATTTGGCTGATGGTTTCCTTTGCTGTACAGAAGCTTTTCAGTTTGATGTAGTCCCACTTGCTCATTTTTGCTTTTGTAGCCTTTGCTTTTGCTTTCAAATCCAAAAAATCCTTGCTAAGACTTATGTCGAGGAACTTACCTATGTTTTCTTCTAGGAGTTTTATAATTTTGGGTCTTATATTCACGTCTCATATTCAAGTCCATTTTGAGTTAATTTTTGTGTATGGTATAAGATAGTGGTCCAGTTTCATTCTTCATATTTCTTTAATATAATTTTGTGGTAAGAATATTTGGCTTGTATTTCCAACACAAGGAGTGAAGGAGAATGGCATATATGCCACCTGTTGATATTCTATGAAACAGCTGACCTGGGGAAATCATGAAGCTTTGCACAAGTTACGGTACCATACCAGGAAGGCAATGAATATTTTTCTCTTTTCTTAGCTTAGAAAATAGTCACATATCTTATTTAAAAAATAACAATTATTAGGGCCCGCATGGTTGCATAGTGATTAAGTTTGCACACTCAGCTTTGGTAGCCAGGGGTTTGCAGGTTCAGATCCCGGGCGCAGACCTACACACCACTCATCAAGCCATGCTGTGGCAGGCATCCCACATATAAGACAGAGGAAGAAGGGCACAGATATTAGCTCAGGGCCAATCTTGCTCAGCAAAAAGAGGAGGATTGGCAGCAGATGTTAGCTCAGGGCTAATCTTCCTCACCATAAAACAAAACAATTATTGTGGTGATGATGCTGGTAGACAAGGAAATCTACTTGGACTGGATTAAGCTATTAGTGCTATTTGTTAAGGACGAGGAATTACTAAAGGAACCATACAGATATACATATGATGAATATATATATGTATTTTCTTTCCGTGTGGTTCTACAGAGTTTCCTATAATGATTAGTAATGAAGTTGAGTATTTACATGGTTTTTAATATAAAGGATGGTGACAATGAAAATGATTATATTTTTAAAGGCAAAATTGAGTAAATTAGGCTATTTATTTGATAGCATTGCTACTTAGACCTCAAGGTCATAACCATGACCTCATCCATCTGGTGGTGACACCCTTATTTCAGGCAAAGTAACAGCATTGCAGCTCCCAGTTTCTAGTGACAGTTTACGCCATGGAACTTGTTTTTTTCAGTACTCTTTGAATAATTAGTGTTTGATCTGGAGGAAAAAATAGAGAATTGACCTTAAACAAGATGCTTTAGTACTATATACTCTTATGTTAATTATGTGCCTAGCAGAAGCCTGGCTCATCAAGATAGTTGGCACATTTGGAAAGTGGGCCTCTAAAAGTTTAGTTTATTATAGACATCTAAACTAGAGGTGAATTTCCAAGCTATTTATATTGGTTAGATTAAATTGCCTTATCTGTAGTTCTTACTGAATAGATTTTTTTCTTATCTTCATTTGTAAATTGTTTGAGGATAGTTTTTTTCTTTTTTTAGCATCTGAAAAACAATGTTGAAAAGTTACTCTAATATGGGTAAGATTATAGCCTATGAATATTTTTGACAACTAAGCACCCTTATATGGATTTCCTGTTGTCTCCTGAAACGCTCTACTCTTTGGGAAATTTCAGCATGGAGGGAAGAAGTTTCACCACCAGTTTTGTGCCTGAAACACAAGAGAAGATGAACAGACGTCTGCTGCATTAAAAAGGACATAGGCATGCCTTAAATCCCTTATGTCTTCCTTTCTAATGATGCAATTGTGAATTACGTTCTCGTTGCATTTGTAATTAGAGGCTGCAGCAGATGGTGGAGACTTATTTTAAAGTGATGTGTCTATTAAAATAAGCCACACTGCCAAATGATTGTTCCTTGTAACAGCATCTTTACACCCCTCCAACATTCTGATTCTTTGTTGATGTGCAGTTGATTACCATAGCTGATTACATATGTGCACATATTTGCTCGGAAATGCATCAGGGATATTTGATAGGTGCAATACTTTATTTCAAAGTGTGTGTTATCACAATTATAGATAATGAAGCCTTCAATGAATTATTCAGTCACCCCATCTACAAAGGGAATGTCCTGATTTCCCTTTTCAATAAAATTAGGCATGAATCTTTCTAAACTATTGGGGCTAATTCTTCTTAACGGTGGGAAAAGCCCACTGTTGAAAGGAGAGTGGGGAATTTCCGAGTGTTGAAAGATTCTTTTGTACACATTGTTATAAAGAGCAGTTTTGTTTGGGGGTGAATTCAGTCCGTGGATAGCAGTGGTATCTCTGGCTAAGGGTTGGCATGGAGAGAGGTAGGCACTGTGTCAGTGCCAGATAAAAATGGAGGAGAGTAGGTAGTCAGATGGATGGTGTGTATTAGAATAGGTTTGGCTGTGATAACAAGCAACACCTGAATCTCGGCTTCCAATAACAAAGATTCATGTCTCTCTCTGGCTTCATGTCCAATATGGATGATGAAAAGGACATTGCTCTTCACAGTCTGTAAGGGGCCAAGCTGTTGGAGGCTGTCTCAACAATGGCTTCCACAATCACCTCACTAATGGGAAAAGGATGTGGTGGCTTACAGACTAGCTTTTAAAACTTGTTTCTGGAAGAGTCGTATGACACTTGCACTCATATTTAATTGGCCAGAGCAAATCATGTGACTATATCTAACATTAAGAGGGTAGAGAAATACAGTCCTACTATGTGCCTGAAATATTGGGTGAACAGCAGTCGTGACGACCTCATGGTGTAATTTTTTGCAAGACTCTGTTCTCCTGAGATAGTTCCTCTACCCGTCTACTATGATTACTCCATTTTTCATTCTGGTCCTGAAATATCATCTGATTGACTCTTTTATGCCCAACAGTGTGTGAAAAGACTTGTAGAAAAGGATGTCTGTTACCTGGAGGGGCAGAGAAGTCCTCCAGTTTAACATTTCCCAAACTATGTTCTCTTAAGACGTGTGACTATGGAAATAAGAATGCAGAAATAAGAATGGCCAACTGAGTCTGGGAATCTTTGGGTAAGCAAGGTTATAGAGATTCCTTTACTTCTCAGAGCCTTAAATAGGTTAATATGAATATCTATGAGGCCACAACAGCACCCAGCATTTCTCAATTCTATAGAATCTCATTTTCAGGGAGTTTCCCATGGGATAGCATTTTGTGGGGAGACATTTTGGGCAGAGCTGCTCAGGTCTTTCCCATCGATGCCTGAGTGTATGTTTGCTCTTCATTTTGGCTTCTGAGTTGGTGAACACTTCAAGGTGCTGGGAGGGTGGCATGCCCGGAAAGGACAGACATGGAAGCTCCATGCTACCCCACCCCCAGACTTTGCTCTAATCATCGCCTCCATTTGACTATTTCCTGAGTTGTACCAGCAAATGTAAGTGAAGTATTTTCCTGTGTTTTGTGACCTAATCTAGCAAATTATCAAACCTGAGGAGGGGGTTGTGGGGAACCTCTGATTTAGAGTTGATGGATCAGAAGTACGGGTGGCCCAGGACTTTCGATTGGCATCTGAAGTGGGGGCAGCCTTGTGGGACTGAGCCCCTTTAACCTGTGTGATCTGATGCGAACTGCAGGTAGACGGTGTCAGAATTGAATTGAATTGTTGGACCCCCCAGTCAGTGTCTGTCTGGAGAAGCAGAGAATTGGCTGTTGGTGTTTGAAAACACTGCAGAATTGGTGGTGGTTATCTCCTGGAAGGTGTAGAGACCTTCCATAGCTGCACTTTCTCCCCCAGCTCTCACCCTCTCTCTAGCCCAGAAAGAGACAATTATAATCCTTTCTGCTGTTAAAGTATATACATATGTATATAAAATATGTATGTATATAATAGATATAAACACACCTAGAACCAGGCATGTGGTAAGCACAATGCAAGTGCTTTTTTATTATTATTAGGCTACTACAATAATAACAATGATAAAAATAGCTGACAATTTTAAATACTTTATAAGTATTTCTAAGCATGGTGCTGGGCTTATAGATTATCTCATTTTGTCCTTAAAAACCCTGTGAAAAGTGGCTGCTATAATTATTCCCATTATATAGATGATGAGGATGCTCAGGTTCAGATAGCTAAAGATATTCATCCAAGGACATCCAGCAAATGAGGAGCAAAGGTAGGATTAGATGACCCCAGGCAGTGTGACCATGTTCTTAATCATCTGCCATCATATCAATTATTCCTTGCATTTGTTAGTGTTTTATGATATTTAAAGCAGTTTTGTATAGACCATGCCGTTTGTCCTTCATAACAACAGTTAGTCCCGTGCCATGTTCTCTATTTTTAAAGATTAAAAAATTGAGTCTCAAAGAGTTAGTTGAATTTTCTATTAAAAACAGGCGACTTGGGGCTTGCCTGGTTGCATAGTGGTTAGGTTTGCATGTTCCGCTTCAGCGACCCAGGGTTCACAAGTTCAGGTCCCGTACTCAGACCTAGAACCGCTTGTCAAACCATGTTGTGGCGCCATCCCACATAAAATAGAGGGAGATCAGCACAGATGTTAGCTCAGGGCCAATCCTCCTCAAAAAACAAAAACAAAAACAAAACAGGCAACTTGATGAGGCTGGCCCTGTTGCCTGGTGGTTAAGATTGGCATGCCCTGCTTCAGCAGCCTGGGTTTGGTTCCTGGGTACAGACCTACACCACTCATTAGCAGCCATGCTGTGGAAGCGACCCACATACAAAATAGAGGAAAACTGGCACAGATCGGAAGATGGCTCAGGACAAATCTTCCTCAGCAAAAAAGAAACAAACAAACAAACAAACAAACAAACAAAAACAGTCAGGAAACTTGAATTCTAGTCCATTCTTTTCCTATCATATGTCTTGTTTCTTGTTTCTTCCCATTTTTATTTTCTCTAACTCTATTCCTTTTCTTGGATTGTCTTCCACCTTATTCCTCCAGCCTACAATTTGGGTTTGCAGCATGTGAGCAACCAGGAAATAATTTTTTTAGAAGTCACAAAAAGTTTCAGAGAAGTATTAATATAAACTGTAAATGATGTATCTGATCACCTTAGCCCCACAGAAATTAATGTAAATCCCACTGCATTCCATTTAATTTAATAAGTCTTCACCCAATACATTCTGTGGGTCAGGTCCTTGGGACAGTCAAAGAATGTCCAACACATGCATAAACACACACACACACACACACAGCCTCCCCAACAAAAGATCCAGTGGTCTAGGTGACACCAAATCCATCAGATGAGCATTATGGAGGGCTTGAACAGCCATGGTCATTGTACCCATATCCCTTCTGGTCTCCATCATAACTTCCCCCTCATTACTGCTTTTCTAGGAAATAGAAACAGAGGAGAAGACAGGGCTACAAGTAAACAGGACTGGGAGAAAGGAACCAGAGACCACGGAGAAGTGTGAAAAGGCGGGCTGTTGACTCTCATGAAGGAGGTTCACTGAGTGCGATTTCAGCTCTCCTTCACCTATGCAGGCTGAATGCTAGTGCATGCTGCGGGGAACCGCAGGAAGCCATACGGGAATGACTTAGCCACATTCTCCATGTAGATGAAGGGTATCTTGAATGTAATAGTGAGCAGCTGTCTTTTTGCTCAAATGACAACATGAAAGGGAGAGCCCTGGAATTTCAGCATTTGCCACCGACGTTTAAAGCAGGGTTAAGTGACAGCTGTTCCTGGTTCTGGGTCAGGAAATACGTGTGGGGAGCAGGGCAGCGCCAGTGAGCATAGGAAAGCTGGAACATTCAAGAAACTGAAGAGTTTGACTGCCTTACAGCTCTGCTTCTTCAGAGTGCATGCTTTCCCTTGAATAATGAAATTGTTCTTTTGTAATAGACCGAATTACCTAAATGTTGAAAAATTATTTTAGAAATGTTGCACCCGGAGTCCACAAACCATCAGATGACTTTGAAGATGTGTTCTGTTTGGGTTGATCAATATTTGTAAAAAATTGATTTTGAATGGCTAATTTAGCTTGCGTGCATTCTCCAGGTAGCTTCTTGGTCCAGGGGACACTTGGTGTAAGCCAATAGCTCCCTAAAAGTTTGTGAGGGGTTTCTGGGGGTCAATAGGTGGGTTCTTTCATAATATTAGTGTTTAGAATAATGGTGAATCTGCTTATGTTCTTGGCAGAAATGAGTAATTTCAAATATTAAAAGACACCTGTGCCTTCATGAATAGAAATAGTCAAACCATTAATCTAACTGGGAATATGGAGGTTGGTGGGGCTTTTGTAAGACGGAGGTAGCCTTCAGCCAGCCTGGATGCTTTAAGTCAGCGGCCGTTGTGTTTTCCCCAGAGAAGATGCTCCAGGATGCTTCTCAGCTAAGAGGAGGAAGGCAGCAGGAGAGAGCTGAGTATGTATGTTGAATCTGACGATCTTAAATTTAATTCTGGCTTTGCAAATTACACTGTCATCTTGCGAAAATTGCTGATTATCTCTGATTTTGGTTCCTCATCTGGAAAACGCGGAAGATGGTGGGGTGATCTCTGATGCCCCGTCTAGCTTTAAAATTCTGTGATGCCGGAAATATGGTTTGCCCATCGGTGAAGAGTCACTGAGCCGACCTCAGAAATTGCTTCATGCCAATTGATCTCTTTCCTCCCTTTAGTAGAAAATAATCAGAAAAATGGTTTTGTATTATAACTCATGAATATGTTTCCTTGGAACCCCCACTCCACTGCCTTATAAAAGTGGCCTAAATCCATTTGTGTCTGAGACAGGTGTTAAAAACAACTGCTTTCACGAAGTTAACTCTTGACATGGAGGTTGCTGTATGAGGAACCTGCTCGGTAATTTATGACCAAGAGGCTCGGGAGCACAAAGAAGAGGTCGGTGTGAGAACCTTTTTCACTTTTTTGATGCTTTTCAAAGCAGCCCTAGTGGGAAATCACTTTGATCAACACAAAAAAAGGATCCTTTTGGGCTATTCTTATATTGTAAAACCCCCAATGGTATTCTGCTACCTGTGAGAATGAGAGCTGGGCACAACCTCTGTCTGAGTTATCCTTGACTTCCTTTCTCTTCCCGTCCCCAACACTATCCCCTCCCCCTCCACCAGCCCTCTCCCCCTTCTTTTTCATTCATTGAAACTCTGAACTCGGTTCTGGTTGTTCCTTAGCTGGCTCTGGTCCACTCTCAGATGATTTTTTTAGGTTAGTTTTGATGAGATGCCAGAAATTCATTCCAAGACTCGCATGCTTCCATGTTTTTCTTCCATGGCAAAGGGGTTGGGTTAGAGACACAGAACAAACAAATCTATGAGTGCATCCTCCACTAATCTCAGAATCCTACTTACCCTTCACAGTCTTATCTTTTAGATGACCAGGGCTTCTAGTGCTGAAAGAATTACAGGAATTAAACAAGATTTCTTTGTTCTAACAGTGGTGATCACATGTTCTTGATTTTCCTAAATTATCAAATTAACGTAACTTTTATTCTTGTCTCAAAAGACGATAGATGATTTGCTTAACGTAAAAATAAACAGAACTTAATTTTATATCATTAGGATGCTTTTTGTAGTGTGAAGTTACAAATAGGAAAAATTCTCTTGTCAGATTGTGCCACTACATTCTGATTTTAGAAATTGGGATTCCTTTGATTATAGGCCTGTGTCTCAACAGCACAGAAAGAAGATTCCAGTGGAGTTAAAAGAAAGTCAGGAAGTGGTGTGGTATAACGACAGGGGTGGTCTATCTCCATCGGAACAAAACCAAGAACAATAGTGGAAACTCAGTCCCTTGGGTTCGCTCTGCACACGTGAATGAGTGGCTGAAATTAGATAATGATCTTTATTGTGTGTTGAGCTTGTTATTAATTGGATTAACTTGTTTCTTTGTGTCCCAGATCTACCCACTTAGGCCCAGACAGACAGGCCGGGCATTTATACGTTTATAGTGAGCTGTCAGTGTTGGAGACTGAGAACATTTAGTGCACAGTAAAGAGATGGGCTCTGCCTTCGTGGGGTGTCTGGCAGGGATGCCTCATGATGAGGCACACAACAATCACTAATAGAGACACAGTAAAACAGCACAACCCAACCCAGAGTCAGATGAATGGGCAGCCACTCAGGGGAGTCCGTTAAAGTTACTACAGTAGAATGTGGTAGAAATTTCTGGAAAAGCTTCTTTGTGGAGGTGAGCTTCAAGCAGGCTTTGGAAGAATAGGAAAGGTTGCATAGCAGAGCCCCAGGGGTGGGTTTGGGGAGAGAAAGGGGAATCCTAGACAGGAACCGCCAGCCATTCTGAAGGTGAGGGCATTCAGGCACAGTTTGGAAGAGGAGATGAAGATGATAAAATCCTGTGAAGGAGGCATTTTTGAGGAGCCAAAATTTAAGATCAAGATAAGGACTGGCTAAATTACTTTCTCGGCTGAAAAGATGGAGGAAGAGTTTGGAAGATAGGCAAAATATCTTCTAGCCCCGAGGAAAGTCAGACAAACCTGATAAAATTGGACTCCCATTAGGATTTTCCCTTCGCTTGCTTCTGTATGGACTTTAGTGTAGGGTCATAATCTCTAATACTAAAATCCCAATTCCTCTCTTCTTTCTTCACTTCCTTTACTAAACCCTGCTTAGGGATTAGACAGCAGCCAGAGTCGGTCCTCACAAGGGGGATTGTGTGGCAGGTCAGGAGTGGTGGCAGTGGGTTCTCCCCAGGCCTTTGTTTCTGTATGAGGATTATCCAGACATCGGCAGACAGATTAGCTTTGTGTTCCCAGGGGCACATCTGCCTGCACTGACTTCTTGGGAAGACTCCCCTGGGGCCAACACACCAGTTCCCATCCCTGAACCCAGATCCTCCCCCAAAGGGTGTTTTTCACTTGTACTGACACAGGGAATGTGATTCTTGTCCTGTTGAGTAAACAGTTTTGCACGGTTGAGGGAGGGGCCAGATTAAAAAACAAAAGCCTGGGATTAGGTTGTTTCTCTGGCACCTGCCTCCCCCAGGTGAGCTCACTGCACATAATGACACCCTTCCGGGCCAGGCTGGCTCAGCTTCTTAGGAATTCTGGGTAGCGCTTAACATCCTCTGCTTTGTTGAAGGTGGGAATTCTCTTTTCATGCCAGTTAGAATCAGATGGAATGCCTTTAAGATCCCCAGATAAAACATGTGTAGATCTGTCAGTTGTTAACCTGCATTCGATTGATGCACGATTTTCATTTCTAATTAGACCTGTTTGCTCAAGAAGTGCAGATAAAACCAACGCGTGTTCCTAATGCGGTTGGCGCTGGTGGCGACGTAGACTCCATTTCCTACTTTATAGTTAGTTTTAAAATTCAAACTATAAATGTGAATTACTTTTCTGTCTGTCTCCGCTGGTGGAGCTTATCGTTATGCTAATTCAGGTGTATGTCTTCCCGGACCTTATAAGTACGTAAATCTTGTGTTCTTTTGAACAAATTGGGTGGTTAATCCTTTAATCAGTTATTGAGAGATTGCTACAAGCAGAGAGCAAAGGCCTGAACTCTAAGCTTAGCAGTTTGAAGGTCGTCATTGTTATGCATTTGGTGTTTCTCCTTTGTTTTTCCTTTTTTCTTCTGTGAAGTTGGAAAGTTAGCCTAATCCCGCAGCCAGCACTTTCCTTCAAAGAGAAAAGATGGAACCACAGGAGGAGGAAGAAGCGCTAAAGATCCAAACAATAGGCGATGCTGTGATGGGAGCAGTCTCCCGCCCTCCCTATTTCTTTCTCTCTCAGATATTTTCTATCTCCAGCAGCAGGCTGACTGTATTTGTCATTTAGCTTTTTTTTATTCTTTTCTTTTGAGGAAGATTAGCCCTGAGCTAACATCTGCTGCCAATCCTCCTCTTTTTGCTGAGGAAGACTGGCCCTGAGCTAACATCCCTGCCCATCTTCCTCTACTTATATGTGGGACGGCTGCCACAGCATGGCTTGCCATGTGGTACCGTGTCCGCACCTGGGATCCGAACCTGTGAACCTTGGGCCACCCAGAAGCAGAACGTGTGCACTTAACTGCTGTGCCGCCAGGCTGGCCCTGTAATTTAGCTTTTCTGTTTTCTTACAAAATATGTATATGTATTCTGTGGATAACCTTTTGTTACATAAGCAGCTGTTTTTCCTTGATCTGTCCCTGAAAATATTAGTCGAGACTCCATCAATTGCTCAGAAATAGTAGTCAGGTTTGTCGAAGAAAATAATCCATAACCAATCTATAAATGAAAATTTGGGTGAGTTTATTCTGAGCTGAAATCTGAGGAGCATGGCCCGGGGCCTTTCCTCCCAAAGGAAGAAAGGGCACCAAGGAAGTGAGGTGTACAGAGTGGTCATATACCCCCATACAGGACGTTTCACGTATGATTGAAATGTCCCTCCCACAATAGTCACAAGGTTGCCCTGTCTGCACAGCACTTGATGGACACAGCAGGTAGTGGGTCTGCTGTCTCAGACGGCGTAGCCAGAGGCAAGTCTATCGTCTCAAGCTGGGTGGTCACAGGTGAGCGCAGCAATCAGTTCCTAGCCTAAGGAAAGATGCTTAATCCTTAAGGGAATGCCAACATTGGGAGGGGGAGGGAAGTTGCACCCTTATCTCAAGGGCCTTTGTTCTTGCCATAGGGAATGTCTAAAGCAGATATACAATGCATGCTCAACAGCCACAGTCAGGCCCTTTTGGAAAGACAAGGTCAGGCCGAATTAGGTTTACACAAAATGGCTTCCTCATATACTCCAATATATCCTATTGCTTGCCATTTTTATTTGTCAGGTTAAATTCAAACCCATTATCATCCATTGGCAGCTGTTTGTGACTGTGATCAGGGGAGAGGGTAATGCACATGAGTGGTTAACACCCACAAGAGAAGCACGGTGAGATGGATCTGCCATGAGGTCCTCCTCTTGTGGAGGCCCTGGCTTGAACCCTGCCCTACCTGGTTGATACGACCCTATGGCTAGTCTTGCCCCTGGACACTTGGGCTACCTCATTTCTACAGGATGAGCACTGAATTGATGTATGTTTCTAAGGACCGTGTCTACCTTTCTGCTCCTCCTCCTGACCACAGCGCGTTGTTTCATAGTCTCTCTTCTACGCAGGCCTCATTCAGTAGAGCCCAGGGAAGACATTTTTGGGGTTTTTGTGCAGTGAGAGTCTCACATGAAAATGCCATCGGGGGGTGCAATTGCTAGTGTCCACCTGGACAAATGGAAACAAGGTGCGGAAATTGGAGGGAGTGATAGAAATTGAGATCCTGACCCAAAGCAGAAAAAATTCCCTGTAAACCTTCTCCCATGGAGTAGGGTCAGGATCCACGGCCAGAATCTGAAGGCCGATGGAAGTTACAGACAAATGATGTTGCAAATCTTTGTGGTCCTGCGGGGTTTTTTTTGCGGAAGATCAGCCCTGAGCTAACATCTGCTGCCAATCCTCCTCTTTTCGCTGAGGAAGACTGGCCCTGAGCTAACATCCGAGCCCATCTTCCTCTACTTTATATGTGGGACGCCTACCACAGCATGGCTTGCCAAGCAGTGCCATGTCCGCACCCGGGATCCAAACTGGCGAACCCCAGGGTGCCGAAGTGGAACGTGCACACTTAACTGCTGTGCCCCACGAGTGTTTTTAATTTTTGTTCTTTTTTTTTTTTTTGAGGAAGATTAGCCCTGAGCTAACATCTGCTACCAATCCTCCTCTTTTTGCTGAGGAAGACTGGCCCTGAGCTAATATTCGTGCCCATCTTCCTCTACTTTATATGTGGGATGCCTGCAACAGCATGGCTTGATGAGTAGTACATAGGTCTTCATCCAGGATCCAAACTGGCGAACACCAGGCTGCTGAAGCAGAACGTGTGAACTTATCCGCTATGCCACAGGGCCAGCCCAATTTTTCTTCTTTTTTAGAAGTTGTTACCTGAAATCTGTCTAAAATCTAAGTTGCCATGCTTGGTGTTCTTCCAGTGGCCCTTGTCACTCACACTGGGTGAGCTAGCGTGACAACAGCCCTTTCTTTCCAAGGTTTATGTTTATAGTGTTGGGCTTCACAAACGTGTAACCAAGGATGGAATTGCTTAGAAAAGGAAGAAAGATTGCTAAGAAAAAAATAGAAGTTCCCCATATTGAAAAATTAAATCAACTCCTTTAGCAATACAGACCCCCTAATGATGATAATTGTACTTACCAATTAGCGAGCATTCACTGCATTTACTAGTGGGAACAGGGCACCCCGTCTGCCCTTTTACAGAGGAGAACACTGAGGCGCACACCAGTTAAGCAAGCTAGCAATAGCGGAGTGAGGATTCAAGTCTAGATCTGTCGGCCACAGCAATTGATTCAGAGATGGTCACATGACCCAAGCCAGGCCAATGGAAGTTTTTAGGATTAACTGGTGGGAGAAACTTTCTTCAGAGATTCCTGAAAAGTTAATGTAAGCCTAAACATTCTGTGATAAACTCCTAAAGGGAACTTGTCTAAGAATGAAGCCAGAGCAGAGGAAATCATAGGAAATGGAGAAAATTGTCTCTCTCAGGATGTGATTTTAACACCTGGATATAGCTATGCCTGAAGCCAACTATCTCTGGATTGTTTAGTTACAAGAAACAATATATTTCTTTTTTTGGTTTAAGTCTCTTTGTTGGGAAAGGTGATCTCATGAGCTCATGCAGCAGTCTTGCGACCCCCGCTTGGCTGATAAGAATGGACCTTGAGCCTAGAACATTTCCTTGCCAAGAGATAGAGTCCTCACAGCCTGTGCTGGCCTTATCAGCTTGTGCGGGGATATCTTTCCCTGTTTCAGATTTAGCCAGTGCTCCTTTGTTCTGCTTAAGCATGTGCGTCATATGGCACCTGGCCAACCCTACTGCTGTCTCTGTCCTTTTCAGAGAGGGGACCAAGTCCTTCTACTCCAGCATCAGAGGGGTGCATGCAGGTCAATTGCCCTGTGTCTGCTGCCAGGAGGGACCTTCTAGCCCTGGGGGACCGGTGCCCACTGTTGCAGCTGATCTTGCTCTTTCCCTTCCCTGTGTGAGTAAAGCATTGTTCCAGCCCGCGCTTGACTGAGTTGTGTTGTCCTGGCAACTCTGATACCAAGACGAAGTGGACAGAAGTGTTTGGATTTCTTCTCCTGGTGATAGGCAACAGATGTCACTTGCTTGACACTCTTTGAAATAATTTTCTGCCTTGAAACTGAAAACTGAAAGGATCTCTTGCCTATGCTACCTCCATTGCCAAATTTTCTCAGTTCCCCAGGTAAACGCGGTAATTTCTCCTGCTCTCCTCTCACATCTGAATCTCCCACCATTACTGTATCATCGCAATGGACGGTGGTCACTTTTTTAACATTTCTGTTCTTCTCTAGGCTGCGAAATCCTGCAGAACAGGAATAATACCTCTGTGTGTGTGTGTTTCATTGTTGCTTCTAGACCCAAATTGACTCCAAAAATGCAGAGCAATCTTTAATATTTAAACAGGAATTCTTTAGCTACCCTTATGCATCAAGGTCCAAGTTTCCTGACCTCTCCTCAGTATAATATAATAACCCCTCCCATGCTTCTCAAACATTAACATGCAAACAAATCGTCTGAGGGTCTTGTCAAAATGTAGGCTCTGTTTCAAAAGGTCCAGGGTGGGGCCAGAGATCCTCATTCCTGATAAGCCCTTCAGTACTTTGAGAAGCAAAGCGTTGGGTATATGTCATTAGCTCCCTCCAGGAAGATGTCAGGTCAGAGCAGGTGGGAACATCCTGATAAATCTCTGACTTGTTAGGTGGTGAAGGTATATTTTTTTCAAGAGCTAAACTCAAATTCTAACTTTTTTCCAACAGAGATTAACTTACTGAAATACAACTCGAGGCACACAGAGCCATTATTTTCTTAGTCAACCAACAAGTACTTTTTGAGCATGCTTTGAGCCTAGCTCATGGCTGAATATAATGACACATAAAAGAAATATGGGACTAGTTCCATGGAACCAATTTTAGACTTGGAGAGGAATGAGAGTTGCTGATTTTAGGGGTGCTACCCAAGTTTGTCAGACCCCCAAATAGCTTTTCTTTCCTGACCACCTTGACAGTCTTGGCCTCACATTGCAGCAAGGTTCTGCAGCTCATCACCCATCACGGCTTGACATGAATTAGTTTTCTCTGCTTTTCTTTCTCTCACCCAAAAAAGATCCACCAAATAAGGGAGTGGGATTGTGCTCTGGTGGCCAAGCCAGTCCAAGAACAAGGGGATAATTCTAAGGGAAGACAGTGGGGATCCTTGTAGGGTGGAGTTCTTATGGCTAAATTTGCTTAAGAGGATGCTGTGTAAGGCCCCAACCCAACCATGTTGCTCAGTAGAAATGGCACCAAAGATCAGATGAAGTCTACTTATTTTGAAATTTTATGTCTGGACCATAAGAATTGCTGAACGTTTGTGACCTCAGGGAACTCAGCGATTGCTTGTTCCAATCCTATCACTTCATAAAGAAGGAAACCATAACCCTGTGTGAAGCTCATCTTGCCCCAAACACATGTCTAGTGCAGTGTGGGGCCCATTCCTCCCAGTCGGGGTTCTTTTTATAGCACAAGAAGCAGTGCGGCCGTGGTGGCTAAGAGCCCATGCTCTCCTCTGCTGTCAGGCTGTCTGAGAGTGACTTTTACGTCCTCAGTCACTAGTGGGCTTTGAGTGAGTTATTATATATCTCTCTGTGTCTCAGTTTCTTCCTTTATAAAATGAGGATGACGGTAGTAACTACCCCAACATGCTGTTTTGAAGGTTGAATGAGTTGATACAGGTAAGGCAGTTAGAACATTGCCTGCTCATAGCAAAGGCCCAGTAAACATAGGTGGCCACTACTGCCTCATCACTATGTGCCTTCCGTGATGTGATTTCAAGGCTACCAATAAGGAGCCTTCTGCTATATTCTAGCTCTTAACCCTAGAACTTCCCCTACCTGCTTGCCACTGCCTCATACTCTGTTATGGAAGTTGACTGTGCCCTCCACCCCCCAGAAAGACTCACATTACACAGCCGACAGTGTAGCTTAAAATGCCAATATGCCTGAGAGAGAGGAATCATGGTAATTTACTTCCACCCTACACTAGGAAGAGCCAGCGTCGGATCCTTTCCCAGGAACAGGTGTGCACAGAAGAAAGGGGATAACTACACATCCAATCTTTGATCCCCTTAGCCCACAAAACTCTGAAAGGCCATTGAAAATTTCCCCCCATTGCGTAGGGGGATAGGCAATGCATGGTTGCCAGGCCCAGGGCAGCCCAGGGACGGACTGGCTTAGGCCAGAGTTTCATGACTTTGTTGCTATTGACACGTGGGGCGGGATAATTTTTGTTGTGAGGACTTGTCCTGTACATCGTGGGATGTTTAGCAGCATCCTTGCCCTCTACTCACCAGGTGCTAATAATGTTCCTCCCCACCAGGTTGTGACAACCTAAAATATCTCCAGATGTTGCCAACTGTTCCCTGGGAAGCAAATTCCTCCCATTTGCGAACGCTTGGCTTAGAGTTTCCGAAGACCTGGTGATTATTCTCTCTTGGTCACGGCCAGACTGGACTCAGGTAACTGTGGTCAAGGGCTTCTTGCCTTTTACTCTCCACATGGAGATTCTCTTCCACTCCCCCAACCTTCCTCTGGTTAAAATCTACTTGGGTCTCAATTTACCTGCTACAGTCACTCACCAGTCATAGCACCACTGGGATAGAAGGATGTTTTCTCCAGGTAGAGGTAGCAAGCTGAGGACACAGCAGCCTGTCCTAGGTTGGGGGACAGAGTGACACTTGATGCTCACTACCCTCTAGTCAGCTAGGGGCACTAAGATTTTGACAACCAGATAGGAGTTGGTTGTCAACTCCTACTTCCCCAGACAGGGGAAGCCCTCTTTCCTCACAGAGGTATGCCCTTCACCCCATCCTGTATTTCTGCAAATCCCCGGAACCTCCATATTTTTTCTGGGGTCCTATGTCCAAGTGAACTTTCCCCAGCCTGCACAGACCAGGTCACAAAGTTAGCAGCATTTTTTATGTCCTGCCAAAGGGTTCACTTGTGTAACATTTGTGAACTATATAGGCTTTTCTGAAGCTTCCTCAAGGCAGAGAGAGGAACGGGTTATAGAACAAATCTCACCAAAAAATGACTTAAAAACATAAATTACATATATCTCTTCCCCAAACTCCCTTTAGCTATTCCACCACTTGCTGGGGGTGGGGGTGGGTGGGTACGTTTTCTCTTAAGATCTTCCCCCAGATTCTGTTATTTTTGACTCTCTCCCAGATTTCTCTCTGAAACACATTGTTTTTTTCTATCTCGTTTTAAAGCAGGAATTCTCAAAGTGTGCTCTTACAGACACCTTAGTCACTAAGAACCTTTCATGGAGTCTTTGAGGTCAAACCTGTTGTCGTAATAATACGAAGTGACTACTTATCTTTTTCACTCTCCCACTCGCACAATTGTGCAGTGGAATATCCCAGAGTCACAAGATGCAAGACGCTATTCTATAATGAAACGTTTCAACATCTGTTTGAAACAGTATTTTGCAAATGTGAAGGTTTCCTTCAAAGTACAAGAGACTTCAAGAAGGAAGTTTATTTATGTAGTTTTAGATTCTTCATTGCAGCTGGCCTTTAAGAAACGACCACTTGTAGCGTTTTGATGTTGCATTGAAGAAGACTGTCCACAATTGTCTGGAAAGACTAATAACCCACTCCTCTCTCTTCCAACTACAGTCTGTGCGAGGCTGGGTTCTCTTCATCTACTTTAATGAAAATGACCCGTCACAACTGATGAAATGCAGAGGCAGACATTGGGAATCGAGCTAATTCTATTAAAGCAGACAATAAAGAGCTTTGCAAAAATGTAAAACAATGTAACTCTTCCCACCAAGTTATTTCATTTGGAAAAATAGTTATTTTTCATGAAAATATGTTATACAAACATATAATGGATTTCCTATCATTATTTTTAAACGAATTAGTTTATAAATATTTAAGAGTGTTTTCAGTTTTAATTTCTAGTATGGCAAATATTGACAGGCATAATCTACATAAACAAATACTCTTAGGGGTTCTCAATTTTTAAGAGTATAAGGGATCTTGAGATCAAAACTTTTTAGAACCGCTACTTTATCGCACTTCAGCTCTGGTTCCTATCCGAAAACTGCCACACAAATGTGTGAAGTTGCTCAAGCATTGACTGAATTCCAGGTACTTTGTTAAAGTGTTTTACATGGAGCTTAATTATTGTTAATCCTGGGAGGTAGGTATAATTATTATTCACATTCACAGTCAAAGAAACCGACCTTTAGATACTCGCCCAGCACCACACAGAAAGTGGTAAAGTAGAAATTTAAATTTAGGTATCTGACTCCAGAAATCTCACTCTTCTCAGCTTTACAACCCAACCCAGCTGAAAAAAACAAACAAAATTAAAAACCCCAGAAAAATAAATTCCTTTTCCCAAACATACTCTAATTCCTTAGGGAGCGGTGGGTGTTGGAGCTTCATTTTACAAACTTTATTGTTGTTTCGGTTAGAATCCTTTCTCTGCTCCGTCAGTCCACCTTGAGGAGCAGAAGCTCCCCTGACCCGGGGCTGCAGCTCCGGCCTTGACATGAAGATCCCCCAGGTTGTGCTCCTTAGTCCTTAATTCACAGGCATCCATCAGCTGTGCTCCACAATTTCCCGGAGGCCTTCTTCTGTGCTGCTCTCTCTGTACAGTCTTCGAGTCTCTTCGAAATGTGTATTTCTCAGTTCTCCAGGGGATCCAAGGTTATCATCAGTCCACGGCTCAGCCTGAATAAGCACCTGGAGTCCATGACTGGATCGAGTGTGCATTTGGCAGCAAAGCCAGGCTGGGAGTGGGCTCATGATGCTGTACATCTCACAGCCCAGAAACTCAGGCAGGAGGTGCTCTCCTCTGGGCGTTTCAGAGCCCACGGTCACACTCACGTGGGCGCGTGAACAGGAGTCCCTGTGTCATGCGATAACCGATCCCCTTCTCACAACTGTTTTAAGTTGCGAACATAAAGTCTGAGATGCCTTCACTGGGGGCTCGGTTTGTGTGAAAGCAATCGGCGTTTCAAGACACAGCACCTGGAAAATTTTCTCATAATAGGAATACTGTAAATATTTATTTAAGCTTCCTCCACCCTCCACTGTCATTTCAGAAGCAAGAAAATTCAAGAGGCCAGATTTTTATACATGATATTCGTAAAGTATACTATGGACACTGGAAGTGTAAACATGTCTGCTCTGCAATTTAGCTCTCAGTAGAAATTACTTCTTTGTGACTGAGATGGTATTTCAGATTAGAGATGGAGAGTTATGGCATTTACCTACTTTGCCCAAAGTCACACAGTTAGCAAATGACTTTGGAATCAGACAGAACTTGGTTTAAACCTCAACCCTGATTAGTAGTTTTTTGTGCAATTGCCGCACGTTGCCCAACGTCTCTAAGGCTCTATTTCTCCATCTATAATATGAGGATGGTTCTTATGATGATTCATTGAAATAAGGAATGTCCAGTTCTCAGCAGAGTGTCTGGGACATAGCAGGGGCTCAATAAATTCAGCTGTAATGATAATTATATGGTTACCTAGATTATCGTTTTACAGCTCTTATCTGTTCTTGTGACCATTCCTTTACTTAATGGCACCAACGGACAGTGAGCTGCATTGAGTCAACACCTAGCACAATACTTGATATTTGGGGTATTGAATAAGTGCACGAGTGAATGAATGAATGAACAGTGAGATCATGACACAGGAGATTTTCATTGACCAGTATATTTCTAAGTTGAAATGCTGGGAAAACTCATTGAAAATACTTGAGGCTCAGCAATGACTACTGAGTGCAAACAGTGATGAAGTTGGTTGAAGAAGGTCCTTGGGTAGGAAGGAAGCCGGAGGGCAGAGTCTGTGACCCATGTGGTCACCTGGACACAAGAGAGAGACTGATGGCAAACCCTTGCTGGAGGTCTATTAAAAAAGTCCTATATGAAGGAAATTTTTATTTTTTTATCTTTTTGGTGAGGAAGATTAGCCATGAGCAAACATCCGTTACCAGTCTTCCTCTTTTTGCTGAGAAAGATCGGCCCTGAGGTAACATCTGTGCCCATCATCCTCTATTTTGTACCTAGGACCTTGCCATAGCATGGCTTGATAAGTGGTCCCGGCAAATCCCCAGCCACTGAAGCAGAGTGCAGGAACTTAACCACTACACCAGCTGGCCCCTACGTGGAGGTAACTTTTAAACGAGATAATTTGGAGGCAATTGCAAAGTTTCTTTCACCCTCCAAAATCTGCCTCAAGTTGTCTGAGTTTCTGTTATTAGAGAATGACTCCTTTGGATTAAGTAGTCTTTGGGGTGGTATAGCTGCAGTTATCAACAAAAAAAGAGAGAGAAAGTCCTAAACATGTGTATTTAATAGTAGGGCAAATATGTGCACAGGGGGTGGCCCACTTCCATGAAGTCATCCGGGGACCCAGTTGGTGGAGATTTGTCAAATCACCATGGGATTATCTCCCTTCCAGCCGGCTGACTGGGGAAAGGAGGATGAAGAAGAGCTGGGTGGGAGGTGTTCAGGGACCCAAGCACTTATCACTTCTGTCTCTATTTCATTGGACTCAGTCGCCTGGCCACACTTGACTGCAAGGGAGTCTGGGAAATGGAGTACCTGGCTGAGCGACCACCTTCCAGTAATAAGCATGCAATATAGGACAAGGAACATAAGCATCTGGCGAGCTGTGAACTGTCTTTGCCATACCTTTTAAGGAGCCACCATCTCCGGGAAGAGTGGCTTAGTGGAAATTAGTTTGTCCCCACCAGAGGAAGGTGACGCTCAACAGGAAGGCTTTATCCCAAAAAAAAGGTTGAGGACAAAGGTTTGGAGCTACCAAAGTTGGGCAGTGCAGGCTATGGGAAAGATAACTGGGACAGACCTGGGGTCCTAGGGTCCTAGACTCTTGGGCGCAAGAAGTAGGGCTTTAGAAGGGGACAGTAGAAATATAAGATAGAGACAAAAAGCCTCTGAAGTCACAGTTTTGCTGAGGATACGGAATGGCCGCCCTACAGAGAGGCAAAATGGCGCTTGTGGGCGGTCTTAGCAGCAAAGCGCTTACAAGTCACTGGGGGCTCCACTCAGGTGCCACCAGCTGGGGAAGGAGAATAAGGACATGATTCCCCTCTCACTGCTTTTCGTTCTCCAAGAAGGAGAGTCAGGCTCATTATGTCTCTAGGTGAATTTTATCGTTCTGGATTTGGGCCTAAAAGTTGCATGTGGTTTTCAAATACTCATTTTATCACACTCCACGATTACTTCCATTATGTGTGGCTAACATTTGAGTCTTTTCAAATTTAGTAGGGATATAAAAGGTTTAAATAAGCCCAGTATCAGATGTGTCTGGGATTCCATTTCTTGCATGCACACTGTAAATAAACGCTGATGAAAAATATTTTAGTTCCAAATTCTGCCACCCCAAATGGTCCAAATATGCACTTTAAAGCCCCATAATCCCATAAAAGCCTTTTTACTTGTAAATAACGCTATCTTGTTTTCCATCTCAAATTTCTTCTCCTGTAATTACACAATATTTGGTTTCCCCTTTTTAGGCAATTCAAATTAAAACTTATTTCATTTCATAATTACAAACATTCATTTTGAGTAAAGACTAATCTGACGGGAATTCGGTTCCAGTGATATCATAACCCAGACTTGTAATAGCGAAGCAATCCATCTCCTGACTAATGTCTTGGAATCTTTTAAGACTCTACTCCAGCTAAACATTTGCATTTGGAAAGTTTTATCCTTTGCCCTGAAATAATAATGCTTTATTAAGAGCACTGTGTGATTTGATTTTTTTAAAAAAATTAAATCAAAGACTTTGAGATATAAAGAATTTAAAGAGTGAGCCATTTCATCTTCTTAGTTTTGGGTTGTTTTATAACTCCCATGAGTTCTGGAGTAGAGCGTTGCTTGGAAAATGTTCATTATTAAGTTCATTTTCAACCATTTCCTGAAAAAGGAGAAAGAAAATATTCTTTGTCTGGGTATCATGATAGGTGGTAATTTTGAAATATTAGATAAAGTGTATGTTATTACTACTCTGAGTATGGATAGAGGAGAAAAAGAACATGCTGATGGGCCATTTAGGATGGATAGTAACATCTAGGATAACACAGTGTTTATTAACTAAAAAAACACATTGAGAAAATGCCAAATGGAGTTCTCGAAGAGTGATCATTATTTATCTACTGTAGTGTAAAAACCATTCTGAAACATAGTGGTTTAACACGATTTACCATGATCTCTCACAGTTCTGGGGGTTGACGGGCCTGGTGGGGCAATTTTTGCTTATTGAGGGTTCCCATGGTTCCAGTCAGGTGGTGGTTGAGGCTGGACGCACTGGAAGGTTTCATTGCTCACACTTCCGGCTCTAAGGCTGGACACCTGGGGGCGGGTTAGGCATCTCTCTCTCCAGCAGCCTCAACACCTGGCTTGCTTGGGCTTCTTAATAGCATGATGGTCTCAGGGTAGTCAGACTTCTCCTATGAGAGCTGATTTCCCCCCAGAGTGAGTGCTCCAAGAGACCAAGGCAGAGGTTGTAAGACTTTATCTGATTTGGCTTTCAAAGTCCTGCAAGGTCAGTAGGTCTGTTCTGCCTTATTCTGTTGGTGGTGAGTGAGTTACAGGAACAGTTTGGGTTCAATGGGAGGGGATTACCCAAGATCATGAATAGAGAAAGGTGTGGTTCGTTGTGGGGCCATCTTTGTAGACTGCCTACCACAATCACCAGGCTTACTCAGATCCTTTTAATGAGTTTACCCATTAAATTACCACAAATCAGATGGGTGTTTGTCTTCTGAAGGATTTGATTTGCTAAGAGCTAGGAGGAAGGGGAGCAGATGAAGGGTCTTTGTTAGGACTACCTCACTCTGAATGACGTGTGTGTGTGTGTGTGTAGTGGGGGCAGTATTTTGGATTACCCTGGTTAGTCCTGCCAGTTTGCTTTAGTCTGGGGTCAGGGGGAGAGAAATATTAAGTTCCCACTCTCTGCCAGGTTCTGTGCTCCACACGTTAAACGCTTACTATCGCTGGTGAGAGGCTATTCGTGTAGCGGTCATGTTCAAATCCTGGGTGGCTTTGCCGCAGGACTTTGGACGAGGCTAAGTTATTTATCTTTGCTGAGCCTCCATTTTCTCATGTGCAACATCTTTAAGGGACTTTGGTTCATGGAGAGAAACAGTTCTCTTTGTGTGTTTTTGGAGAACAATTTATTAGTCTTATGCATTTATTAATCAATGAGTATTTTAAAAAGTATAAAAGCTTTAACATTTCTCTCTTTATATACTTACTATTTCTACAACAAATAAATAAAAAGACGTGAATTTAACAAATGACGTTTTGGAAAACACGTAAACAGTGATTACTGGTTAAATCTAAGATTTCTAAATGTTTAATTAAAATTGTAAGTCTAATTTATCATGTTCTTGTAAATGTTTTAAACGCTTCAGAAGGCAGACAAGACTCACACAATATTAACGTGTTTACAGTACTAATCAAGACCCTTACACCAAAACGTGGTACAAAAATGGTAATATACCTATTTGTTTCTTCATTATTTCTATTTTTATTCTGTTTATTTTTTCCCTGGCAGAATAATCTGGTGCATTTATTCATCTGGGGATTCAGAGTGACCTTACCCAACCTATTAAGATTGAGGCTACAGGTTGACATCCCTTTGTCCCTTGTCCTCTACCCTAATCAGAGCTCCTAATTCACTACCCTTGCTTTATTTTCTGCATTGCACTTTTCATCAACTGATCTGCAAATTTTACTTATTTATTTGTTTAATGTCTCTATATCCATGCAAGAATGTAAGCTCTAGGTGAGCAGATATTTTTTGTCTCTTTTGCTCCCTGCTGAATTCTCAGTGTCCAGAAAAATACCTGGCACATAGGAGGCGCTCACAAAGATTTGCTGCATGAACAGATGATGAATTCTGGACCAGGATATTAATTAGCCCATGAGACTCTGTGTCTCTTTTGTAGAGATTCTGAATTGGCTACCCCATTGGGCAGGCTCTGATTAAGTTAAGTGTTGTTCATTTTATGGTGAACTGTTCAAATTATTGGCTTTGACCAACGTGATAGTTTTTATTCTTCTAATCCTGAATCACACTGGTTTGTATCCTGTCCTTATAGAACCTGGTGAGTACATCTTAGAGTTGCTTGCTCTGAACAAGGTCCTAGTCTATGTCCATCACATTGAAAGCTTTGGGTCAGTTTGGTGCCCTGAAATGGCAAGTTTCTTCCTCATTGACCGTTAAGACCTACAATATTAAAATCTGCATCAAAAGCTTGAACGAATTAAATGGGATAATTCACATAAGGTGAATAAAACAGTGTCTGGCACATATTAACCTCTCAAGATTAGTATTCTTATCAAGAAAGCTATTTTCAGTTATTACCTTGCCAAAAAGAGAGCCATTTGTTTTCTCAGTAAGTGTTTAAGAGGAATTCCTTTGTCTCAATCTGAATGACAGAATGTATATGTTGTATGTTTGCACCTATAGAACCAAGGGCCGTATCTCTTACAATGAGGTGCTACGCAGATATAGGAAAATGATTAATGAATGAAACCTAGAGCAGTAGAGTTGTCTGCTCTCAACTTTCCCTTCCTCTCCATACAGCTCCGTGACCTACAGATGGTGGGAGCACAAATGCAGAGGGGACTAATATTTGTTGAGTACATAGTGTGCGCCATGAATTTTGCTGGATGATATACAACTATTACTTATTTATTCCGGTGAACAGCCAACTGAGTTATGAGTTGGTTTTCTTTTTTAAGAGATCAGTTTTTTACATGGGATTTATGGATATGGAAACTGAGCCTTAGAAAGGTGAAGTTGCATAGCTAGCAAGCATCAGAACAAGAATTAGAACTCACTTATGACTAACTCCAAACTGACTGTTTTTTTTCCCATTATCCTTTGTTTTAAGGGGAGCACAGTATTCCGGAAAAACAGGATAATGATGTTTTTGAATGTTCTTACGGATTCATCAGTTTAATTATCTTTTCAATCCTATTCAGTAAGAGTTTATTATTGACCCTCTACTCAATTCTTGTTGAGTAAATTTTTCAAAAGAAAACTTGTGTCCATTATGGCCAGACACCTAATACCAAATACATAGATGAAAATGGCATTTATTTGTTGAAATTGACTGTAAAATCATTTAAATATAATAATAGCCTGTCATGCTAACATATAATTATACTGGTATTTCAAGAAGATATAGTCCTAGAAATGGAAATCATGAGTATACACATTTTTAAATTAAATGGATAATGCAAAATTACCCTCCAAAATGATTACAGTAATTTATACCTTAAAATATTTGTGCTTATACAGAAGTCTTCAGCTTTTAAAGTGTCTACCAATATTTTAGGCAAATACTGTTCTAATGTGCATTAATTTGCTAATGAGATTGTGTGTCCTTTTTTGTTTGTTTATTAGCTATACAATTTCATGTGTTCTATCAACTTTTGTTCATTTTTTTGTCCACTTTTATATTCAATTGTTTATTCATTTGTAGATTTTTTATACTAGAGATATGAACGCTGGCCATTATATGTGTTACAAATATTTTTCACATATTCTGTCATTTGTCTTTCAACTTTGACCACAGAATCCATTTTCCTAGCAAAATTATTTTGTAAATGTCATTGAAAGAGAGAATATAATCTGTTATGAATGTCGCTCTGATAATAACAGTATTAAATAAATATGTTTAATGAACGAAATAATATTCACAGTATAAATTATCCTCTGGAAAAGAATATCTAATTCAGGACATGGGAGAGCTAACCCTAGAATATATAACAATATAATTTTTCATCTGCCAAAAGTATAGTACTATATTATAAACAGCAAGATGATTTTTGGTGAAATTTGCCTCAAAATGGGAGGACGACAGCAATATTTTAGACTGTAATAGCAAAATATGCTCAGGTTCTAGAGTTGATATATAAGAAAAAAATAGAAGACAAAAGAAAATCCTCTCTTAGTGGCTCAAAAAAGTCCCCTTCCAAGCATAGCCTCTCCCCTGCTGCCGAGCAAACCTCCAGGAAACCTCCTATTTACGTGAGCACGGCCCTCCCACCTTGTCTGTCATTTGCCGCTGCTGGCCCATGAGGGATAATTACTAAGCAGTTTGATTGAGAAGGCAGCAGTGGGGTAGTGGGAAAAGACTTGACCCTTTGGGGCTGGCCCCGTGGTGTAGAAGGTAAGTTCGGTGTGCTCTGCTTCAGCGGCCCAGGTACGAGGGTTCAGATCCTAGGCATGGACCTACACCACTTGTCAGCCGTGCTGTGGTGGCAACCCACATGTAAAGTGGAGGAAGATTGGCACAGATGTTAGCTCAGGGTCAATCTTCCTGAAGAAACAACAACAAAAACAAACAAACAAAAAGTCTTGACTCTAACACCACTATCTGTATAGACTTGAACAGTTTACTTCATTCAGCCTCAGTTTCTCCCTCTGTAAAATGGGAATAAGAATGCCTAATCACAGGGAAGTTGTGCAGATTAACATGAGATAAGCTATATGAAACTGTTTTAGAACCCGTACATTGCTATAAATTGTGTTATTTGACATGATAGTCCATTCCTAACATCGTCTTCAGATAATGAGTAAATCAATCCATTCAGTTATCTTTCAGTGAGGAAATGAGGTAGGGGGAGAAAATAAGACACAGGTTCTACTTTCATAGGCCTTCAAATCTGCTAATTAAACTTTGCATTTACGTAACACCTTAGAGTTTACAAAGGTTTTCACTCTGTGTTATTTATCCACTCATTCATTCAACCATGGAGCTACAACGGTGATAAATCAGACAGGGTCCTTGACCTGGTGGTTGGAGAAAAAGTAAGTACACAGAAGGGCAGATGCCTCCAAGTTATACTACTTGCTGTGGAGGAATTAAGCCGGTGGTGGGAAGGAGAAGGATGGGTTTGGTGTGGGAATGACAGATATGTTAGGAGGGTGGCTGGAGAATGTCTCTCTGAGGCAGTCACGGTCAAGATATCCTAAGGTCCTGGAGCAGGGAAGAGCTTAGCGTGTTCAAAGAGCAGAAAGTGTGTGTGCAAGGCAGAAAGTGCCTCACGCTCAGGGTGGAGAACAGCGTGGGGCTGGGTCAAGGAGGGCTCTCCCAGCCACACTAGGGAGTTAGGAGTTTATTCTAAGTGCAGTGAGAAACCACTGGAGGCTATTAAACCAGAGAGTTTAAAAATGTTGAGAAGATCACTTAACTGCTCTGAGGATGAATTGGACGGGGTGAGAATGGAGGTGGGGAAACCCCTAAGGAGGCTGCTGCATTAGCCAGGGGAGAAAGAATCTTCGTCTAGTACGAACAATGGAATTTGTTAGGCACATGGCTGACACAGAAACATTTCACCTGCCTAACTCCGTCTTGTCCCCAGGATCGAGGAGTTTGGAGAGGGAAATGTCTTTTCACCCAATTGGAGGACAGCAGTGCTCTTTGTTCAGTGGTTTTTAGAGCTGGATGGAAATGATCGCGGGAAACAAGCAATTGTAATGCGGATTTATTTCAGTTGAACTGTCCTAGGTTTATCCATGTCAACATCTACAGTTTTGGGTTCTGTGTTAGTCTGCTGGGGCTGCCATAGCAAAGTTCCACACACTGGGTGCCTTAAAGAACAGAAATTTATTTTCCCACAATCCTGGAAGCTAGAGGTCTGAGATCAGTGTCAGTGGGGTTGCTTTCCTCTGAGGCCTCCCTCCTAGGCTTGCAGATGGGCACCTTCTCCCTGTGTCTTCAGATGGTCTTCCCACTGTGCATGTCTGTGTCCACATCTCCTCTTCTTATGAGGACACCAGTCATGTGGACTTAAGGCCCACCCTAATGACCTCATTTTTAATTAATTACTTCTTTAAAGACTCAACCTCCAAATACAGTCACATTCTGAGATACTGGGGGTTAGGACTTCAACATGTAAAGTTTGGAGGGGGACACAATGTAGTCCATAAGAGATTCTAAGACGAAATCTGTGTTCAGGGAATAAGACGTGGTAATGAAAGCCAGGATCTAGTTAACTTATTTCTGGCATGTGCTGAAATAGTTGCATTTCTCCTAAGTCTTAAAGAAAAAGATGTGGTTTTCTTTTCTAATTAGTGCCAACTGTGATGACTTTAATACCTCCTCAAAGGACTGTTTAGCACATTTGCTAAGTCTTTGTTAGACCACCAGCTTACCTCTTGTTAATATTCATGTGATTTGTGCTCTCTTTAAGAGTAGTATTTTAACTTCTCTTCACCTGGGTGAATGTGGAGGAAAAAATGCAATAAAACCAAACATGAGCCGTTGTTGATACTCCGCATTTTGCACTATGTGCTTCCTCCACTTTCTCTGTGCTGTCTAATTGTGGGAGTCAATTTCTGCGCACATTTTGTAGCTGTGATGGTTGGAGGCACTGCCTCCTCCACTGAAGTAACCAGGGACCAAGCCACAGGTTATTCAAAAGGGATTAGCACCTCTCTCCCTGGACGCAGCTCGAGCACGTGAAGAGAAGTTGTGGGGAAGAGGTGGTTAATGAGAGCAGTGGCCCAGATTGGTGAAGGATATGGAAACCTCAGTAGTCCACTGCAGGCACTGCCTGGCCCCATGGCTACATGCTCACTCACAGGTAGCTGTTCAGGCTTTTCCTACCCTTGCTATGGAGTGAAGTTTATTGCTATATGGAATTCACATGACTTTTTGGTACTAGAGTGTCTCATGCAAATTATGGGTGAATTAGTTACAAAGCTTTGAGACTAACAAGGTGCACAAATGTTTATGAGTCTATGTGTAACATGGAGTCCCGACCTAGGAAAAAATTCTCTGTCTCTCATGTGAATTACCATGACCAGAACTAGGAATGACTACTGGCAGCTTCAGGAATCAAATTCTGAAGCCAGAGAGTTCATTTTGGACCTTGCTGTTGGGCCAAGACCTGTGGTGTTAGGAGATCCACAGATGAAATCATCTTGCTATTTCATTAGAGAATTTCATCTGCTTGCTTATGAAGTCCCTGGGGCCTTTTTCTTCCACCATCCTAGGCTAAGCAGAGAGAGAACTGGCTTTGGACTCCGACATTGGCTGCACCACTATTAATTGTGTGACCTCTCTGAGCCTCATTCCTATTAAGTAGAAATAATAACTCTTTAATGGCTTGGATCATAGAAGAGCTTGACAAATACTTGTGGACTGAATGATGATTTCCTTCCTTAGCTCAGATCAGCATACCTCTATCCCATTTCCTTATCCTCTTTATCACCATGTCTTTATCAAAAACACTTCTGAGAGATGGTTTTGATAGGCTAATATATCTTCAATTAAATTTAAGACACTGTTACCTGTCTTAGTTCTATCTTTAAATTTTGTCTCTAACCATGAAGAGAAAGTTCTGTGACCTCTTAAAAGGATTTTAAGTATTATTATGTGGAAATAGGTGGCAAGGCATTGAGTGGTATATATGCCCATAGGTGATGATATAGTTCTGTCTGAACATGAGGATGGTTCTGGCTTCTATGATCATTGGCATCATCACAATTTTCATCATCACAGTCATCATCATCGTCATCATCACCATCATCTCCTTCTTTCTTCTTCTTGATAATGATCATCATTTGCAACTATAAATATCTAAGTAGTCATTCTGTTAACAGGTCACTTGGAACAAGTGAATGGTTATGAGGGTCACTGCTTTCATAATCTAAAGATTACTGAGTTTGATAGGTTGTCGTTGACGCATTCCATATCATACCCATCAATCTTCCCGTCTCTGTTGTGTATGCTATCACTCAGTCTTAGGAAATAGCTTGGTTTTTGTATTCAGACAAAAACTCTATTCAAACCCTGGCTCTGTCATTATAAGCTGTGTGGACTTGGGCAAGTTCCTTAACTTCCCTGGGCCTCAGTTTCCTCATCAGTAAAATAAGAAAAAGAAATGACAACATTGCCAAAGTATTGGATTAAATAAAAAGAATGTGTTTAGAGCACTTAGCACAGTTCTGGGCACATATAAATGCTCAGTGAATGGTAGTTATTATTGCTATTGTTCTTAATATTGGTTCTAATATAGTGTAAATAAAAGCCCCTAAGACAATGTCTAGCATAGAGTAATGCTCAGTAAGTAGTAGTAATGGTTATTTTTATTACTTTATTGTCATAGGAACACTTCAAAACTTCACATAAATCTTCCACTCATCCCTGTACCTTTAAAAGAGCCTGACTTAACCAAGCCCTAAGCTGCTGACACCCAATAAAACAAGCTTTTAACCCAAAGTTCTAACGTCAGTAATTGCCATGGACGTGCTTATTTCTACCCTCCCTCCCTTTTGCTCCTCCGTATCTGCTCTGTTTCTTGCCTTCTGGCTTCTGGTTTTTAAGTGTGGCTTTGCACTCCCAGCTCTATGCTCGTCCCTAAGACCTGGGTTAAGCCAGACCCTTCTGATTTAACTTGGGACGACTCCCCTCATCTTCTGACTCCCGCATCTCACCTTCAAGACTTCTCCTTTTCCCTGGCTTCTTTTGGGCTCTGGGCTTCCCAAGGGAGTCTTGAACAAAAATCCAGCCATGATCTGAGTTTGGTCATCAGAAAGTCCCTGACAATCAAATTGCCTTCTCATTTATTATCTCAAAATGTTTCTTTGGCATTAAATCTCATTCTGGATCCTAAATTCTCCTCCTTAGACAATGTCCTTTCTTCTCTACTGGTTCATTTGGCTTCTAAGAAGATTCTAAGATCAATTCACTTTTTCCCCATGGTGAGAAAGCTGCTAACAATTTCTTCTTCTTATGGTCTGGGCTGTATTTTGTCCATTCGGACACTGTCACTCTCTGGAACCTATTTTTATGGAGATTGCTTTACAGGGCCTGGCCGAATGATTAGGAGGATCATTAGCCCAATGGGTAGAGCACACTGCACTGCATTTGGCATAACTGCCCTGGGTCTATGCCAAAACGTCTAGAGAGGAGAGACCACGGTTCTTGCCAAAGCCCCGAGTCCCAGTGCTGGCCCGTGAATCCTGCTAGTTAAAGGATTTAACCAGCCCTAATTTTAATTAAAAGTTTGATCGTACAGTTGCTTGATGCCTACATTACTTCTTAGCAGTTTGAATTCAACAGACTTCCATCACCTATTACCAAGGACTATTTGATATATACCCTTTAGCAAATCCTTATCAAAATAAGCTTAGTAACTAACCAGGCAGGTTTAACCTTCTCAGCTGTGGTCCTTCTGCCCTACAGAGGCTTCCCAATAGCAATTAGTAAACTGTGGTCATGCTGCTTGTGTCTTTTGGGATCTGAATAGACTCTTACTCCATGCAGAGATACAGACTGGTAGAAAGCTCAAAGAGAAAACACACACGCTTCAGTAAAATAACCCAACATTTATTTCAGCCTTGTTTCATCAGGCAAAAAGGCTGCCTTTTAGCCGCTTTGATGCTTTCTGAAAACTTTCAAGCTACAGGGAGAGTGATTCTAGTTTGTGGGGCTCAAATGCCAGAGAGGATGATTGGTTTCATCAGCCAGGGAGGAGTGATAATATGCTGCAAGACTTCTCTAGTTATTGGGCATTTTATATTAATAACTCATGATGGCTGGAGTGTTTAGGTGTATATTTCAAACTCACTGTAAAATATCATGCCATTAAGAATTTAAACACATTCTAATTTAATTATGGCCAAGAGCTGGTTCCAAGCGACCGTGTGTTTTTGTTGGCTAGTTTCAATATTGCAAATTTCAAATATGGAAAGATTTATTTTCTTTTACTCTTTGCTCCTTTTATTCTGGATTATTAAAAACCTTAATCATTTAAAAGTGCACACATTTGGAAAATGAAGTGCAATTGAAGTTATGGAAAATTCTAGTTTTCTTCAATACTATTTTGTTTCCTGTTTTGAGATGTGCCAAATTTTTTCCTGCCCCTGATATATTGATTACTCACAAGTTCTTTTTAACCTTCTTCTTGTCCTTAAATGACTTTTCCATTCCTCAAATGACTACACTCTCATCACATAATTTTTCTATCAGGGTGTAAAATGGGAAAACATCTATCAGTTGAAAAATTCATCAGAGACTATCCTTTAGTTACCATCCAAGTCAACTCGGGATATGACAACTGGGGATGATTTCCTGGGTCTTGTCTTTTGGGGGCCCCTGTGCAGTGACTTAGCCAGTCAACAATAAAGGAGAGGGAGATAGCACAGCACAACTGGTATTGAATAATATTTGGGCTCACGTGTAAACTCAATCACGTAAGACTATGTCTACCCTGTGCATCCTTGCACACACTCTTCAAGTTCATCCCTTTTGATGGCCTTTGACAATTGAATTAAGTAGATCTAGCTTATATAACAATATTTAAAAAACTAAGGTGGAGGATGGGGCTGGCCCCGTGACCGAGTGGTTAAGTTCGCGCGCTCTGCTGCAGGCGGCCCAGTGTTTCGTTGGTTCGAATCCTGGGCGTGGACATGGCACTGCTCATCAAACCACGCTGAGGCGGCATCCCACATGCCACAACTAGAAGGACCCACAACGAAGAATATACAGCTATGTACTGGGGGGCTTTGGGGAGAAAAAGGAAAAAAATAAAATCTTAAAAAAAAAAAAACAAAAAAAACTAAGGTGGAGGAGAGGAGAGTCCTCACTGAGGGATTTTCCTTGAATCTAAATGCCCTGAATTTGTTGGCCATGACTCTTCAACTTTTAGGAATGAGCTCAATTATCAGTGACATTTGGGAACTGGTGGAAGATGTGAATCTAACGCCTATGCATAGTTTATGTGCCTGAGAGTGCCTGTTAGAGCCAATGCTCATGAACTCCCTGCTGTCTCCAGCCCCGAGGCCCTTGCGGTCTCCAGATGAAGTTGGCAGTAGCCTACCCAAGTGCGCCTCTGGGTCTCCGAGTCCACTCTAACTTTCAATTGTTAGGGAACCATGGGGTGACAGGCCCCCAGGGTGGGGCAGTGGGTCCTAATAATTTTGTATTATAATATTTAATTTGGAAAATGTATACTATTTAATTTGGAAAAGGAACAAGCACAGCAATCCAGTTTTCTTATATAAACTCAAAATGAAAAAAAAGAGTTATTTGGTTGGAATATGATGATGAAAGAGTCCAAAGGATTCAGAAATGGGTTTAGGGGGTGAATGGAATTAACTCCTTTGGATTTATAATTTTTTTAAATATATATGTCAAAAGATGCTGGTTTTGAGGAAATCTCCCTTGCTTTGCTGGTTTTGAGTGGCAAGGACTCGTTTTCAGGAAGTGTGTAACCAAAAGGACAGTCCCTAAGGAAACAAGGATCCCCGTCTCTATGGTCCTCTGCTGCCCTCTCATTTCAGACATTCCCCTTTGCCTTGCCTCCCCTAGGGGGTTTAGAGCCGGACATTACTCATGTGACAGGCCACCCCAAACTGCCAAAATGACCTGTAACGTTTTTGTCAAAGGATTTTTCAAAAATCCAAAAATAAGATAAAAATACTAAATTTATATTTAAGAATTATTTATTGACATATCTCCCTACCCCATTAGGCTGTGAGAGCCTTTCAGTGACAGATATTATGAGCCAGAGCCTGACTTGGACCAAGCTCATAATCGATATTGAATAAATGAATTTATAAATGACTTGGTTTTAAAAGAGAGACATGTGAGCCAGATGAAACTGCCCACATGTGACGCTACAGTGCTGGTGGAGAAAGGTCAGTACCTGCGAGTAATTCAGGGCAGAACCATGACTGGGCAAGGTGTATTCCTATAGGATACCACTCATTACTCATCCATATTTGAGCTATTTCTATTGTTAACGTATAGGAAATCTTATCTTCTGTTTTTTTTTCCTAGTTAACCACTTATTATAAATGTTTTTTTTCCATGTGGCCTCAAAGCCCTCATGCTTTGTTTTTAATAGATGAGTACTGTTCCATTGAGTTGCTATAGAATGATTTTCTTAAATGTTATATCCTGTCAAATTGTTGATGTAAGATTGTTAAGTAAAGGGAAATGGACATTGTGGTGATGCTTGCTATTAATTCTCTTATTGTGATAAAAAAAGCTCCCATAAATTTACATGGCAATCAGCAGACAGGAGTGGACCAATTTTCAATTCAACTTTACCAGCACACTCCCTCCCAGAAACGACTTTCAATACTACCTCCCACAGCACACACCCCCCTCACCACAAACACCCACAGCCACTTCCTGAGGCTTGCCTCTCCAGGACGCCGAAACATTCAGGGGGAAAGAAAAATGCTCCAAATGTTTCCCAGATGTCTGAATGTGTGGCATAATTTGGCATCGGAACGATTGGAGTTTTCATTTTTCAACTAGATGTTTTGGCAACATGCAAACACAATGTTAGTATACTAAGTATGTTTCTCCCCGCCACCCTCCCAAATAGACTTAAATTCATAAAGTATTTAGTGAGCACATACTATGTGTCAGGTACAGCAGTGGGGATTAGAGATTGCAAGGCTTTAAGTTACGGAGCTGATATGAAGAAGTTTAGGTTTTTATGAAGGATAAGAGTATGGGTATTGCCTGTTTGGGCAAATGTCTGATAGCAAATGCTCATACTTTCAAGTGAAGAGACTGTATTTCTCACATACCTCTTTAGCTTGTAAATTTAGTATAATAATGACACTCTGGACAATGTGTCACTTATCTACCAAAACTTCTTTTTTTAAAGGAAGATTAGCCCTGGGCTAACATCTACTATCAATCCTCCTCTTTTTGCTGGGGCAGACTGGCCCTGAGCTAACATCCATGCCCATCTTCCTCCACTTTATATGTGGGGTGCCTGTCACAGCATGGCTTGACAAGTGGTGCATAGGTTCACGCCAGGGATCCAAACCAGCAGACCCTGGGCTGCCAAAGTAGAATGTGCAAACTCAATCACTGAGCCACCAGGCCAGCCCCTACCAAAACATTTTTTGCAAATCAGAGGAGAGAAAATAGAGACACAGGAGGACCAAGTCTAAGCTCATGAGGAGAGGGTGAGACTGAAATGTGCCACTCCTTCTCAAGAGCTCATCCTGCATCCTCTGGGCTGGGAGGATACAGTGACTCCGGTCCTGCTGGTGTGGACTTATGTCAAGAGACGGAGAAGAAAATCTTATCCACCAACTCTCCCTGTTAGGATTGTCTTTAAGATGTCTAATTGTTTCAGTCACATAATCTCAGTGGTAGAGGCTGACCTAGATAAATTAATCAACAGGTGTGTTTCAGTGCTTGTCTGCACAAAGCATGGTTCCAGGTTTTAGAGAAAACATATGTCTGCACTTCCACACAACGCTTTACATCAGTGATTAATTGGAAAGGTCTACAGGGAATAATCTGATTTGAATATAGGACCTCCAAGTGATAAGATGCTTTAAGATTAAATAGTCTATCATACTTCTTTTCAAGATGAAAAATCAGAGACTCAAGGGGACAGAGTGATTGGTTCAAGGTGACACAGCTCATTGATGTCAAGGTGACAATCAAAACACTGTCCTTCCAGCTCTTGGTCTCCTAGGCTCCTGTTTTCTTGTCTACTATCCAATATTCCATGTTCGTTTCCCAGTGAGGAGAAGGCAGTGAATGGAGGCAAAGATGTGAATGATCGTCTGGAGCTCATTCATGACTGAGCAACCACTACTTCCTATTCCACTCCTGTGGTAGATTGCAAAAAGGGCCATGGTTCTTCAATGTTTTCTGTATCCATACTATTTACTATGCAACTTTGCAGCTCCTCCTGGCAAGAGGGAGAGTCTCATCCCTTGAATATGGGCTGGCCTCGTGACTTTCTTTGACTAATAGAGGTGGCCAAAGTCTCAGTGTGCCAGTATCGAATCTAAACCTCAAGAGGCTTGTGTGTTTCTGCTCTCTGTTGGAAACATCTTGACAGCAGACCTGGGCTAGCCATGGAAGGTTAGAAACCACGAGGCCCCAGTCATCCCAGATGACAATTAAACAACTGTTAGACTTGTGACCAAGGCTATCGTAGACCAGCCATCCTCCCGTCACTGGCCACCTCACTGCAGACATCTGAGCACGCCCAGAAGAAGCCAGCCACATCTGCCTGAGGTCAGCTAAGCTGTCCAGCTGGGCAATGATAATATTTTAAACCAACAAGTTTTGGGGCAATTTGTTACTCGACAATAACAACATATATCACTGTAATGGATGTCTAGTCATATGATCCTGCCTTTGTTCTGAAATTCCAGGCTTTATGTTTCCCAAGTCTCTGCAACCTGAATGGCAAGAAGTATCTGGCACACTTTCGTGCTGGCTCAGCCATCTGGATTTGTGCACATGGCAAGCTCTCAAGCACACAAAGCTTATGATGCCAACATGGATATTGCCCTGATGTGGTCCCCTCAGAGGGAGGCTTATAGGAGGATGTGGTTAGTGGCAATGAGGACTATGAGGGAGCCATGGGGCATGCTGTCTCTGGTGCTCTGACTCACTAAACCTTTGCCTAGGGCATTTCCATGGATGCCAAATGCTGGCTTACTTAGTGCTGGAGATGAAGCTGGCTATGGGCCAAATTGTGTTCCCTCAAAAATTCATGTGTTGAAGCCTTAACCCCCAATGTGATGGTATTTGGGGTTGGGGCCTTTGGGAAGTAATCAGGTTTAGATGAGGTTATGAAGGTGGGGCCCTCTTGATGAGATAAGTACTCTTATAAGAAGAGACACCAGAGAGCTCTCTCTCTCTGCCACGGGAAGATGTAGCAAGAAGGCGGCCATGTGCAAGCTGAGAAGACAATCCTCACCCAAACCCAAACATGCTGGCACCCTGATCTGGGGCTTCCAGCCTCAGGAGCTATGAGATAATAAATTTTTGCTCTTTAAACCACCCAGTCTATGGTATTTTGTTATGGCATCCCGAAACGAATGCCCAGCTGTTTCTAGTTAGACAGATGTTTGGCATCGCTTCAGGGGAAAATAATCTGAATGATTAAATGCATTTTTCACTCCAGATGTTTTGGCAATGTGAAGACGTAGCCAATATGTGCTCATGGGATGGCCCCATGGGTGTCTTGGAGAGTAGCTTCTGGACAAAGGGGGAAATTCTGGGAGGGGCCAGAGGAAGCTCCCTTCTCTTCCGTGCCAGGGGAGCACATGTTCCTTTTTAGAAAGAGGATACTAGAACTCCATATGCAAGCTTTGGTCCTTGGAGGTTTATGAAACACATACAGCCCCCTCTGTTAGTTGCAAACAGACTACACGAAACAAGCCCTTCTGCTGGTATGTCATTGTCCTCCTCCCTTCAGGTGCTGGCAGCCACTGCTGAGTTTGTGGTTGAAAATTACAAGAAGTCAAGTCTGCGCAAGGTCAAATGAGTACGGAACAGAATGTCAAAAGATAAAAGTGGTGACCAAGACTGAAAAGGATCCCGAGAACCAACTATATAGTAATAAGAGGCAGGTCTTAAGGAATAAATATTAGGTATGAACAACTGTGTTCTTATTGAAACTTCTCTCCTCCTTCCAAAACCAAGAACTCTGTTAATAATGATTCGAAGTTTCTCACATGTGACCTGGAGAGGCAGATTTGCTGGCCACACAGGGGGGAATTATCTAACGCAGAGTGGGCAAACTTTTTCTGTAAGCACTGGATGGTACATATTTTCAATTTTGTTAGCCATACATTCTGCAGCCACTTAACTCCGCTGTTGTCACGGATAAGCAGCCATAGACAACACTTAAATGATTGAATGTAGCTATGTTCCTAAAACACTTTACTTACTAAAAGAGGTGACAGGCTGGCTTGGCCCGTGGGCCATAGTTTGCCAATATCTACCCTACTGCATTAAGTGAATCAGTGTTTTTAAGGTGCTTTCGAGCAGTGCCTGGAATATGGTAATACCTTTGGAACTACTGGCTGTTGGTTTTCTTTGCCTGGAGTGGAGCAAGGCAGCAGGAGCTGTGCACTAAGGAGAAGTGGGTTAGTATAATGAATTTGAAATTCAGTCAAATGGAGATAAGGACAGGGGTGTCACTCAAGGGGAAGTACACATAGCGTGGCACTTGGTAGAGAATTGCCTTAAAGATTGTGTTGTAGTCAGTTCAGGCTGCTGTAACAACAAGCACCATAGACTGGGTGGCTGGTAAACAACAGAAATTTCTTTCTCACAGTTCTGGAGGCTGGAAGTCTGAGATCACAGTGCCAGCATGGTCAGGTTCTGAGGACAGGACCTCTTCCAGTTTGCACACTGCTGACCTCTCTCTATGTCCTCACAGGGCAGAAAGAGGGCTAGGTGGCTCTCTGGGGTCCCTTTAATAAGGGCACTAATCCCATTGACAATGGCTCCACCCTTTTGACCTTATTACCTCCCAAATTCTTCGCTTCTTAATGCCATCACACTGGGGGTTAGGATTGCAGCATATGAATTTGGGGGGCGGGTAGGGTGCCAGGAGATTAACATGTCATCTTCCATCACAGAGTAGGCCATCTTTCCTTTCTCTTCTACATTAGTTTATGAGCTAACAGTCTACAGATATTCCGCATGCATCAGCTGCCTTGATATCCAGTATTTCCCAGTATCCAGCAGAATGTGAGGCTATCACTGTGCCAAGATAAAGCAAACAAAACTCTAAAGACAAAGTGTCACCTTGCGTGAGCCAAACTAAGTGTCACACTAACCACATTCCTGCATGACTTACAAGTCTTGTCACTCTATCCTGGGTGCATTGGCTTTTCCGTTGCTCTATTAGCTTAGCGCAGGTGTGTGAAAACATTTGAGCATGATGAATTGTTTCTCCAAGAGCCAAAAGGTAAACGATGAAAGAATTGGATAGAAAACATGTTAACAAGATATTTTATATTAGCTCCAAGGAGCTGGATCAATTACTATGATGTGTTACATGTTCAGAAGTCAGGAAATTCTAAATTATGGTTCCCAGTATGAACGTAACTCAGCCCCTTTGCACATGCAATATTTTATATGACTGTATATGGTGTTAACTTTAATGCTTTAACATCTATGCTTAATGTGGCAACTATAAATTTGAATTTCTTGACTTCAGAGGTTATAACATTTAACCGTACAGCTGCATGGACATACTTATTGCATTCAAATATTTCTTGGTGTAATATTTTTAAAAAATAAACCCCCCGTATGGCTAGAGCTTGTCTTTTTTGTTGTCAGGCAGGAAAAAAAAGAGTATGGCTCTGCCCCTTTCTGGCTCTGTGGCTTCTCTAGGTCATTTGAAGGAAGTGGGCTGCGACTGAACAATTTTCACCTTCTGCTGGTTTCTACACCATATCACATCTTGAGGAAGAAGGATTTTCTGAACATCGTTGTGTCATTTATTTCAAGAAGTTTGGTCAAGCTAGAGATGGTGTGGAAAACGTAAGACTCAGGGCTCAGAGTTTGATTTCCGTTTGCACTGTTCACATTGTAATAACTGTAAATGGAATCCCCTTGAGTTTAAAGTCTATCATGAGAGTCAGATAGGAGATTTACAAATGAAAAATTCCCTATGCCTGGGGTATAACCAATTTTTTCCATGAAGAAACTGGTATCAGGGCCGCTTGTTCCTTCTAGACATATTTCTTTGCTACTGTGTGCACATTGTTTTAGACAAACAGGTTTCTCTTGTTCCAGAGAAATCCATTTACCCCCCTCCCATCCCCATACCACTCAAGGCCACGACTTTCTCTGCTTTCAGCAAATGGTTGTGAAACACCTGTCCTGGCCACTGCTGGCAGGAAGCTAGAAGAGCCAGAAGGGGGTCTGTGCACTTCACCACTTTGCTATTATAATTAGTCCCAAGTGTCTTGTTCTGGGGCCAGGTACTCACCACACACACACCTACCTGTAGGTACAGTGAGGATGGATCTTATTTCATAAGCTCAGGTGTGCAGGAAATGTAACTTAAAAAATTTTTTTTAATTGACCTAATTTTAACTCTTGGCATCCATCCTACCAGGTTGTATTATATGCCGCTTACAAGATCCATACTTTAACTATAGGGCCACAGAAAGGTTGAAACGAAAACAATGGAAGAAGATATACTATCCAAACACTAACCAAAAGTAAGCTGGTATATTTATACTAATGTCAGGCAAAATAGATGTCAAGGTTAGAGGTAATACTTGAGATAAATGGGAACATTTAATAATGTTTAAGGGAAAACAGAAACATATAATACTCTAATAACATAACCTCAAAAAATATAAAGCAAAATCTAGCTGGAGTAAAGGAGATATTGACGGATCTATGATTATAATTGGATTTGTTGTAATAAGAAGCCAAAACTGGTAGAATAAGCAGTTATTCTAATACAGTCTATTCTAACACAACTATTAGAATCTACAGACAAAAAATACGCCAGTATATAGAAGGGTTAATCAATATTACCTATAAGCTTGACCTAATTGAAAGTATAAAACGCTTCAATCAACCACTATATAATAAAAATTCTTTTCAAGTATACAGGGAACATTTATTTACCAATATTGACCCGTATACTGGGCCTTAAAGCAAGTGTCAAAAATTTCAAAAGATTGAAACTATGTGCAATATATTCTCCAACTATAGTGGAATTAAGCTAGAAATAAATGCAAAAAGATAACTAGAAAACCCTCAGATATTTGAAAATGAAGCAATACACTTCTAAATGATCCATGAGTCAAACAAGAAATGACAACGCAAATTAAAAACATTCTTTTCACTGAGTGATAATGAAAATACAACATAATAAAACTTGTGGGATAAAGCTAAAGAAGTGCTTTGAGTGGCCTTAAATGAACATGTCTGGAAAGAGGAAAGGCTGACAATCAAGGGTCTGATCTTACATCTCAGGAAGCTAAAAAAAGAAGAGCAAATTAAAAGGAAAGACAGTAGGAGGAAGGAAATAAGATCAGAAATTAGTAAAATACAAAACAAACACACAGTAGAGCAAATCAACAACCAAAAGTTGGTTCTTTGCGTACACTAATGAAATCGAGAAACTCCTGAGAAACTAATAAAGACAGAAAACATAAATTACCAATATCAGGAATAAAAAATAGAGATATCATAGAGATCCTGTAGATACTAAACATATAATAAGAGGGAATTATGAGCAACCTAATCCAACAAATTTGAAAATTGAGAAGAAATGGACAAATTTCTAGAAAAACTTAAAACTGAAAGAATAAAACAATAGATAAGCTGAATTTCCTATTTTAGTTAAAAAAATTGATATGTAATTAAAATTCTCTACACAGAGGGACTTCTAGCCTCAGACGACTTCAAGAGTAATTTTTTCTAAATATCTAAGGAAGAATTTATACCAACTTGTTACACATTCTTCCAGCAGATAGAAAAAGAGGCCTGGTTCCCAACTTGTTTCGTGGGATAGCATAATTTTTATGCCAAAATTTGATAAGTATATTATAAAAAATACAAATTCAAGCTCAGCCTTTTTTGTAAACATAGATAAGAAATCCTGAAAACAATATTAAATAATCAAGTACAGTGAATTTCTATCTGTCTATCTATCTGTCCATCTACCTATCATCTATCTGTATCTATCTATGACAATACACAATCACCAAGTTGAGTTTATCCCAAGAATGAAAAAGTCTAACTTAACACTAGAAAGTCAATCAATGTCATTCATCATATTAATAGAACAAAGGAAAAAAGAGCTGATCATCATGTCAATTTTATAAAATTCAACACCCATTCATGATTTAAAAGAAATACTCTTAGCAAACTAGGAACAGAAGGGAAATTCTTAACTTAAAGTGTATCTATAAAGAATCTACAGCAAATATACGTTTTAATGGCAAAATATTAAATGCTTTCTCCTGGGGATAAGATACAAAATAAGGATAATTACTCTTACTACTCCTATTCCTCATCGTGCTGGAGGGCCTAAACAGTGCAATAAGGTAAGAAATGAATGAGAAGATGCAAAGATTGGAATGGAAGAGATAAAAACGTCTTTATTTGAAGATAATATGATTCAGGTTATAGGATATTTGAAACACTCTATATGTAAACTATTACAATCCGTAAGTTAATTTTGCAAAGATGTTGAATGTAAGGTCAATATAAAAAGTTTCTATAAAGTAGCAACAAAGATTAGGAAATCACTTTAAAATAATACCATTTTAGCATGAAAACCCTCAAATATCTAAAAATAAACAGTGCAAGATATGTGTGACCTTAATGAAAGAAACTATACATGATTGTTAAAAGAAATTATAGAAGACATGAATAAGGGAGGGATATACTATGTTCATGGATGGAAAGACTTAAAATTGTAACAATTTCAGTTGATTTATAGATTCAATGCAGTATCAATAAAAATCTCAGCAAGTTTTTCTTTTGATGGAAATTGATCAGCTGCATCTAAAATTTCTATGGAAATTCAAAGGGACAAAAGAAGACCAATAATCTTGAATAATAACAAAGCTAAAAGATTTAGAATACTAGATATCAAATTTTATTATAAAGTAGAGGGTGTGATACTGCCATGAGGGTAGAGCAAAGAACAGAATAGAGTCTACAAACAGCCTCTCATCTACATGATCACCTGGTTTATAAGTGCCGTTACACCGTAGTACGGAAAGGAAGGCCTTTTCAATAAATTTGTTCAATAGGTTAACCATTGGGGAAAAAATGCTTCTTTACCCCTACTTCACACTGTACACAAAAAATCAAATTTAGAGGGAATAGCAACCTAAATGCAGAAGATGAAAAATAAAGTTGCTAGAAGATAACATTTGAGAATGTCTTCACAATCTTGGAATAAGTAGCATTTTTAAAACAGAACACAAAAAGCACTAACCATAAAATGTAAGACTTATAAATTGTTCTACATTATAATTAAGAACTTCAACTCATCAAAATACTATTAAGAAAGTGAAAAGGCAAGTCACAGAATAGAAGATATTCGTCATACAAATAGCCAAGAAAGGGTTCATGTCCGAAGGCACAAAACAACTCTTGTCTCAGTCCGCTCAGGCTGCCATAACAAATACCACAAGCTGGGCTGCTTCAACAGCAGACATTTATTTTCTCCTTGTTCTGGAGGCTGGGAATGCCGAGGTCGAGGTTTCTGTGCGTTCAGTTTCTGGTGAGCGCTCTCTTCGCGCCTTGCAGACAGTCACCTTCTCTGTGTGTTCTCACATGGCAGAGAGAGATCTCTGGTGTCTCTTTCCCTTTTATGATGCCACGATTCTATAGGATCATAGCTCCACCCTTATGACCTTATTTAACCTTCATCACCTCCTTAAAGCCCCTACCTCCAAAACAGTCACATGGGGGTTAGGATTTCACCATATAAATTTGAGGGGAGGGGGCAATTCAAACTATAGAAAGTCTTTTTTTTTTTTTTTTTGAGGAAGATTAGTCCTGAGCTAACTACTGCCAGTCCTCCTCTTTTTGCTGAGGAAGGCTGGCCCTGAGCTAACATCCATGCCCATCTTCCTCTACTTTATATGTGGGATGCCTACCACAGCATGGTGTGCCAAGTGGTACCATGTCTGCACCCAGGATCAGAACTGGCAAACCCCAGGCCGCTGAGAAGTGGAATGTGCAAACTTAACTGCTGTGCCCCTGGGCCGGCCCCCATAGAAACTCTTAAAAATCAATTTTAAAATAGATTTACAACACAGTTAAAAACATGAGCAAAAGATTTGAACAGGTACTTTACAAAAGAGAATACCCAAAAGGCTGATACACATATGAAAATGTGTTCAACATCTTTGGTCATCAGGGGAGTTAAAATTAAAACTACAATGAGATACCATTACACACCTGCCAGAATGGCTAAAAACTAAAGAAAAACCCTGCCAATATCAAGTGTTGGTGAAACTCTGGAGCAATAGTAACTCTCATACACTCCTGTTGGGAGTGTAATTAGTAAGACTGATTGACAGTATCTACTAAAACATGACTTTCATCAAAAAACATGTGAAAGAATGTTTCTATTACTTTTAATAGTCTCAAACTAGAAACAATTTAAGTATCTATCAACAATAAGATAGATACATAAATTATGATATGTTTACACAATGGAATATTATACAGCAATGAACAAATGAACTACAGCTGCATATAAGAGACAAAATATTGAATAAAAGATGCCAGACCCAAAGGAAGACAGATATTGTGGGTCTGGCTCCATTTATGCAACATTCAAAATCAGGCAAAACCTGTCTATCAGGCAGAAGAGTGGTCTTCTTTGGAAAAAGGTAATGACTTAGAAGGGGCACAAGGGTGAATGCTAGAAGGTTCTGCAATGTGCTATGACTTAGGTGGGAGTCCCTTGGGTATGTTTACTTTGAAAACATTTATTGAGCCATACAGGTAAATTTTGTGTGCTTTATTCATATATGTTAACTTCCACACAAAAGTTTTCAGGAACGTGCGAAAGCAAATCATTCTTGTTCCTTAAGCATTGAGAAGGGTAGGAAAGAATGAAAATGAACACTTACCCAGAGTTGGCTATGTGCTGGGTGCTCTATTTCTTGTACTGTGCTGGGTTTGTTGTGGTCAGACAGTGGAAACTCTGGGGTGTCTTGTCCTAAAATTCCCTTTAAATGGACTGGGTTTGATTGTGTGGCCATCGGTGCACCAACTGCTGAGGCAGGAGGAATGCCCTGTGCAGATCAGTACCTGTCTGTGTGCCATAGGCTAGGGGCGGGCCCCACCCAGACCATATAAAATGAGATTAGCGGAGGGGGAACTCCCAAAGGAAAATCAGGGCTCTTTCAGGAAAAAGAAGAAATACATGGATGCTAGGGTTGAAAGTCATCAATATTCACTGGAATTGCACAGAAAATATCATGATCCCTTGTTTGATAAGGTAATAATTTTTTTCTGCTTGGATTCTGATGTAAAAGATATTCTTTATGCTAAGCCACGGAATAAGGTCTACTCTTTTATGCCCACGGAGAGGCAGAATAATGAATTCAGGGCAAAGAATCAAAAGCCAGCTGGAGAGAGACCGCAAACTTCAGGGCCATACGAATAGAGCAAGAAGTGATTTTCTTGGTGGTGAGCAGCCAGTGGACGAGTGCGCTGTACTTAAATGAACTTTGAGTAACTGTATGAACTAAGACTGGGTTTTGGTTTTGGCAAGTAGTACTAAAGAGCCTGATTTACAAAATTGGCACATCTCCAGAGCTGGCGTGGGACACGAGTAGCACAGGTGTAAATTCCTTAGGTAAAATTAGAAATTCCTGCTTAAAACTCATTATTACAGTGGTTAGTTATATTTAATTTACCTTTATCCTAAATTGTATATAGTTCATTCCAGAATGTAAATTAAATCAATTTTAAATTGTCCTTTGAGGATGTGTTTTTTGTTTTCCTTTTTGAAGTCCTGAGTTTTGTGTTTCTCTGGACAAGCTGTGTGTCAATATCTGAATTAAAAGAAACTGATTCTTCCTGGAGTTTATAACACAGCTTCACCACTGTTAGTTCCCCGGGGCCATGTCCTTTGCAAAAGTTAGTAACAATGAAATATATGTGCCCCAAAGAGCAGATGAGTGACCTTGATCGTGAGTCTTAGGAGATTTGAAAGAAAAGAATTCACTTGTGGGCTGGAGAGGACCATAAAAGAGAGGCACTCTGACCAGGGACCTGAAGGGAAGCTCACATAGTCTGCTCATGGCAACGCAGGCTCTTTCTAGCATGCACCTCAAAACTCTTCCAGCCCCTACCCACAACCCAGGTCCAAAGCCACTTCTAGAGCAGCTCCCCACTGCTTGGTACCAATTTCTGTTTTAGTTAGTTCTGGCTACTGCAACAAAATGCCATAGGTTGGGTGGCTTATAAACAACAGAAATTTATTTCTCACAGCTCTGGAGGTGGGGAAGTCCAAGACCAAGGTGCTGGCTGATTCAGTGTCTGGTGAGGACCTGCTTCCTGGTTCAGAGATGGCCGTCTTCTCGCTGCGTCCCCACAGAGTCGAAGGGGAAATCTCTGATCTCTTTAGCCTCTTACAAGGGCACTAATCCCATTCATGTGGGCTCCACCCTCACGACCTAATCATCTTCCAAAGGCCCCACCTCCAAACCATCACACAGGGGATTCAATTTCAGCCTGTGAATTTTGGAGGAACACAATTATTTAGTCTACGGCAGGAGGTAAGCCTTAGTAAAGAGGAGAGAGGAGGGGGGATGATGGTTAGAGGTAGCATCCTAGAGAACGGTGCAGGAAAGAGGAGCACAGAGGACCCAGATTTGGTATTAGACAGCTCTTGAGGTGGCTGTTTTGCCTCTGTAATTCTGTGTTCTTTTTGAATTGCTTTTGGAAGATGAGAGTGGCTCCTCAGCAAGGATGTCTGTCATACATGACCCTGACCCTTAGTCCATGGCTGACGAACCCACTCAGGGTCTTAATAAACTCGAATGGAAAACTGAGAACCACCGAAATGGGAAATCTTTGAGCTGACTCTCCATAGCGATTGATGGACTAGAGCAATGGTTAGACATTTTTCCCTAATAACTCCCACCTCTATGAAATTTAAATACCTCAGACATACTGGATATCTGTGTTTTATACATAAAAGAGTAAAATTTTTTCCCCTCCTCCCCCAAGAATCAATTTCTACCCCCTTGAGGGCAATATCACACCCACTGAGAATATATTTTTTAGAGAGAAAATTTCAACTCCTATCGATGGTCCCTAGAGGATTAGTGTTTCCTGACTTTTCTTAGCCTTCTTTGTTCAACTCTTCCTTGAAATTTTTGAGATATTACTTCATCTTCTAAAAACACTCACTTTCTGTTACTTGCAATCAAAATAGCCTAAAAGAAAAGAAAGGCAATTTTCTAATAAAGGCTTTAAACAAATTCCATCATGTTTGAAACATCCAGAGGGCTACCTCTGGGACCTCATGCCATGACACTCCTTATCAGATGTGTTTTCTTATCAGCACCTGCATTTGTAGCATGGAAAAAAGGCAGATACTGGTTTTTAATTCAAATTGAAGACACTCTGAATACCACATTTAAATCTACGTGTTATAGAAAAGGCAACAGGAAATTGCTTTGAATAATGGAAAATATGTCTGTGTCTGAATAATTTAGATACCGAACTTATTTTCATTTGCATTTTACACATGTATACCAGCCATCCCACGAAACGCTGAACAAGTAGGAGAATGGATAGTTGAATTTAATTTTGCACAGAAATTTAAAAGCTGGTAAGAAAAGAGGATCAGGAGAAGGGTCTTAGCTATCTCATGTACTATTATACCATCAAGTCAAACCTGAAGTTACCGTGTGATTTGCTGTTTCTTTTAAGAAACTTATTTTAAAAGCATACATTTTTTTTCTGGAAAATTGTTTTAAGTTCTCCTTGATAGGACTCAAGTTACGACTTTTAGATAGATTTTTATTTCTGACATTTGGTGTGCTTTTTTTTTTTTTGCTTTTGCTAATAGTGGAAATTAAAGACCATTTTTTGAAAGTCTTTATACTTTATTAATTGCGTTCTTGATGGTCTCTCTCTTGTTCTCTTTGTGTTGTCATTCTCCTAGAGTTGATGAATCTTTATCACAGCTGTTAATGCTTATCCTTCTTGCATACATGTGTATATATATTCTTTCTTCACTACCTCTATATTGTCAATGGTATCCTCTTGAAATCTTTAGATTATTTTCCTATTACTCTTGCCTTTGAGTATTTTTTTCTCAGTTTCAAGTGCTGCTTTATATTACAATTGTATGATTTTCTCGAATATGTAATTGTTAGCAACCATAAAATAAAAAAGTGGAACCAAACTTCCCTCCTCTGCATACCTGGTTTTGCACAGCTTCTCCCGGGGCTTCACAAATATTCCGCCTTCAGTGAAACAGGTAGACACCAATCCTTTGTTAACATTCATATTTAAAGGAAATATGATTGATGCTTCCTTTGGGGAGGGAAAGTCAATTTTAAAAATAATATTTAGTAATGTAATAGGTTGAAATCAAAGCCTCCATTCATTGAATGCTTCCCTGGGTGTGGAGCATTGCGCACGTTTTTACATACGATCCATCTAACTCAATCTCAGGGCAATGCTAAGATGTGAAGTTACAATTCCACCACCTCACAGGGGTGTTAAAAGAAACTGAACCTTACAGAGGTTGTCAGTGAATAAATGTCACAGGGCTGGAGAGTGGCTGAAAAAGAAATTCAAAATGAAATAAAATATAGGTCTATATAATACCAAGACCTAAGCTTTCTCCATTCAGGTACACATTTTTGGAAAGTTTAAAAATATTAACTGAGGATAAGAGGTCCATGCAGATTTACGACAGAACTCAGGTGTTTAGAGGATAGACGTGGGCCTGGGGCACACTAAGTATCCCTTGTTTGCTTTTGAATGGATGATTGATGAATTAATTAATAAATCAATGATTCAGAAGAGAAAGTGTTTCTTGGGGTCTTTTTTGAGCCAGATAAGCAGTCTGGTGGCTTCTTTCTCCAATGCACGTTGCATGTTTGTACAATGGGTACTGCAGAGATGTTTCCGTTGGGTGAAGAAATTCACGGTTTGTGCAGGTGACTGGGACGACTCAGGAAACGTTTTGCCCCCTCCTTCCAAGTGTCTTGCTTTTGCTCCCACACCAACCATGCTAATGGCTGGGGCACCTGCAGTCTGCAGGCTCAGCAATCTCTTTGGGGCTGACAGCAGCTGTCAGCTGAGGGCCAGGGGGGTTTCTCTCCACCAGTGATCGGATGGTCTCATCCTAAGGAGGGTGTTGGAACTTTGTCTACTTCCTGGGCAAAAAAAAGCTCTCTTCTGGTTAGGATGAAATCAGGCATCCTCTTCTAGTCAAATTGTGCATGGGTCCTTCCAGTTTCTTTGAGCTGGTATCTATTTGAATCCATCAGCACACATGACTGAGTATAAGCCCAAAGGGAACGGGCCTGCACTTCCCATTGACAAGAGCAGAAGTGTATTCTATGAGGCATAAAGGCAGTTTGTATTCTGATTTCATAGGCCAAATTACAAGATTCTGCAGCAATAGGGAGGACCGGCTAGAGAAGTCAGGAGCAGGGCCTGTGAGTATGTGGGTATCTGAGCAAGTATTGTGGGTCACACAGGCAAGTTCCTGTTCACAGAGGAGCAGGCAGGTACCATAGGTGTGCGACCTGGCATTCAGCCTAATCTCCAGAAGAATGGAAACCTGGCTCTTGTTCTGTGTTCATTTGGATTCAGATCAACGATACTTAAACAATACCTACAAAGAGCCAATCCCTGTGCTGGATGATCTAGGGGACAATATAAAAGAAGAAAAATTCATGAACTTAGTGGAATGTACAGACAGAAGATTTTTACATGTATAAGACATACGACAGTGTGAAATGGCAAAAACTGAAACGATGGATCATGATACAGGGAGTCAATGGCACTTGCAAGTTGTCATGGATGTGAACTCCATGAGGGCAGCCACTTTGGATCTTCACTGTTGTGTCCCCAGCACCTGGAACAGTGCAGGGCCCAGGATAAGGCCTCACAAGTTTGTTGAATGAATGAGTGAATCAGAACATAGAAGAAGGAGAGGCAGTATATATGGCAGTTAAGAGACGGGGCTCCGGGTTTTCAATCATGGGTCTACCCATCACTCTGTGACATTGGGCTGGTTTCTTAATCTTTCCAAGCCTCAGTGTCCTTATCCATAAAACAGGGTTAACACGAACACCTAATTCACAGGGTTGTTATGAGAATGGAACGGGATCACACATTAAAAGAGATCAGCACAGCGCCGGGTTTATGTTAAGGGCTCTGCACACTTTAGCTGTTCGTGTTATTAACGGCTAGAGTGCCAGTTGGAATTCATTTTATTTGGAGATGAAATTGATGGGTTAAAGGAAGACCTGGAATCTACTTCCAGCTCTGCCACTAGCAAGATGTGTGATTTGGGGCAAGTCAATGCCCTTCTCCAGATCTCTAATGTTCATTTATAGAAGGAGGTAGTTGGAGAACGTGGTCTGCAAGGTTGCATCCAGCTTTCTCAGTTTGTGGTGGAGATGTGAAATCAAATGCCCACACAGGTCAGACAGGTAATAGTAACAAACCAAGTGAGCTAAGTGTAAGATAAACTTGACCTCAGCATCCAGGGACGCTAGAGAGGGGTGGAAATTCAGTCAACTGAGCACTTCTGCTGAAGGCTGCCTTGGGGAATGTCCACTCAGCACACCATCTGTAGTTGTTCCCCCGTCTGGCAGGGATACGTTCCAAGACTCCCCAGTGGATGCCTGAAAGCGTGGATAAGAAGGGACTACCGTATTCTGAATTTCTCAGAGAAGCTGGGGATCCACATTTCCTATGAACTCTCACAATTTTGGAAAGCTAGCAACTAATTCAGTTTTTTTGTTAATTTGTTTTAAGTGTCGTTTGGGCCACTACTCTGTGAGCCAAACAACACATGTCTGTGGGTCACTGATTGGCTCTTGCTGGTTTGGGCTCAGGAAGATAAGAAACCAGGGTCTGAGCAACGAGAGTCTTCAAAGCAAGTTTTAACAAAAGCACGATCACTCACCAACCTTGGGAGATACAGGCCTGCCACTGAGACGTTGTGGGTTCGGTTCTAGACCATCACGAGAAAGTGAATATTGCAATAAAGGTAGTCACAGAAATGTCTGGTTTCCCAGTGCATATGAAAGTGACTTTATTGCTGAAAAATGTTAACCACCATCGGAGCCTTCAGCAAGTCACAATCTTTTTGCTGGTGGAAGGTCTTGCCTTGATGTTGATGGCTGCTGACTCGTCAGGGTGGTGGTTGCCATTGGTTAACATGGCTGTGGCAATTTCTTAAAATAAGACAACAATGATGTTTGCTGTATTGATTGACTCTCCCTTTCACGAATGGTTTCTCCAGAGACTTCAATGCTGTTTGATAGCATTTTACCCGCAGTCGAACTTCTTCCAAAATTGGAGTCAGTCCTCTCAAATCCTGCCGCCGCTTTATCAACTAAGTTTCTGGCATATTCTAAACCCTGCCTTGTCATCTCAACAGTCTTCACAGCATCTTCACCAGGAGCAGATTCCATCTCAAAAAACCACTGTCTTTGCTCTTCCGTAAGAAGCAGCTTCTCATCTGTTTAAGTTTTATCATGAGATGGCAGCAATTCAGTCACATCTTCAGGCTCCACTTCTAATTCTGGTTCTCTGGCGATTTCCACCACATCTGCAGTTGCTTCCTCCACTGCAGTCTGGAACCTCTCTAAGTCATCCATGAGGGTGGGAATGAACCTCTTCCAAACTTCTGTTAATGTTGATATTTTGACCTCTTCCCAGGAATTACTAATGTTCTTAGTGGCATCTAGAATGATGAATCCTTTCCTGAGGGTTTTTAATTTACTTTGTTGAGATCCATCAGAGGAATCACTGTCTATGGCAGCTATAGCATTACAAAATGTATTCTTACATAATAAAACTTGAAAGTCAAAATTATTCCTGGATCCAAAGGCTGTAGGATGGATGCTGTGTTAGGAGGCGTGAAAGCAACATTAGTCTCATTGTACATCTCCGTTAGAGTTTTTGGGGGACCAGGTGCATTGTCAATGAGCAGTAATATTTTGAAAGGATTTTTGTTTTTGAGCAGTAGGTCTCAACAGAGGGCTTAAAATATTCAGTAAACCATGTTGTAAACAGATGTGCTGTCATCCAGGCTTTGTTGTTCCATTTAAAGAGCACAGGCAGAGTAGATTTAACAGAATTCTTAAGGGCTCTAGGATTTTCAGAATGGTAAATGAGCATTGGCTTCAACTTAAAGTCGCCAGCTGCATTAGCCCCAAACAAGAGAGTCAGTCTGTGCTTTGAAGCTTTGAAGCCAGGCATTGACTTCTCCTCTCTAGCTATGAAAGTCCTAGATGGCATCTTTTTCCAGTATAAGATGGTTTCATCTGCATTGAAAATCTGTTGTTCTGTGTAGCCACCATCATTAATGATCTTAGCTGGATCTTCTCGATAACTTGTTGCAGCTTCTACATCAACTCTTACTGCTTCCTCTTGCACTTTTATGTTATGGAGACGGCTTCTTTCCTTAAACCTCATGAACCAAACTCTGCCAGCTTCAAACCTTTCTTCTGCAGCTTCCTCACCTCTCAGCCTTTACAGAATTGAATAGAGTTAGGGCCTTGCTCTGGATTAGGCTTTGGCTTATGGGAATGTTGTGGCTGAATTGATGTTCTATCCAGACCACTAAAACTTTCTCCAGATCAGCAATAAAGCTCTTTCTCTTTCTTATTCGTGTGTTCACTGGAGTAGCACTCAATTTCCTTCACGAACTTTTCCTTTGCGTTCACAACTTGGCTAACTGTTTGGCACAAGAGGCCTAGCTTTCAGCCTGTCTTGGCTTTCCACATGCTTTCCTCACTAAGATTAATTATTTCTAGCTTTTGATTTAAAGTGAGAGACATGCAACTCTTCCTTGCACTTTAACACTTAGAGGCCATTATAAGGTTACTAATTGGCCTAATTTCAATGTGGTTGTGTCTCAGGGAATAAGGAAGCCAGAGGAGAAGGAGAGAGAGAGGGGAATGGCCGGTCAGTGGAGCAGTCAGAACACGCACAACATTTACCGATTAAGTTCACTGTCTCATATACGCGTGGTTCATGGTGCCCCAAAACAGTTACAAGAGTAGCATCGAAGATCACTGATCACAGATTACCATAACAAATATAATAGTAATGAAAAGTTTGAAATATTGTGATAATTACCCAACTGTGACACAGTGACATGAAGTGAGCAAATGCTGTTGGAAAAACGGCGCCAATAGACTTGGTTGATCCAGGATTGCCACAAAGCTTCAATTTGTGAAAAATACAGTATCCACAATGCGCAATAAAGTGAAGTGCAATAAAACGACATATGCCTGTGGCAGCTTCCCCTCTGCTTTGCCAGTAAAGGTGACTCCGTGCCTACCCAGAAGATTACCTGCAGGAAAAAGAGGACTGAAACCAAATCCTGTTCCGAACTGGGTCAGAAACACTGAGGTCTTCCCTTTCTCTGATATTTCCAGCCACCTTCAAGCTTTTTTTTTTAGTTCTTAAGGGCGTTGAGCATAGCTTGGGACTGCTCAGAGAGCACTAAAGCTAACACACCCAGATGACACTTTTCAGGGCCACTTTAAAGCCACCTCTAAATGGGGGATTCTCCATCTGAGAAGGGGGATGGCCTCTCACAATTTCAATGGTGGCGGAGGGTGTACTATGAAGATATTTCTACCACAATGGGTTTTAGATATGCCTTTTCAGGATGGAAGCAGGTGACCTGGGATTTTCCCACATTGCCAAGAACTGTGGGACTTGAAGTCTTGGGAAAGACAGAAAAATAGCACTGAGTCCATCAGTGCAGAGTGGGCCAATCAAGAATCATGTGGGACCTGGGCTGCCGGTCCAGTACGAATGTCCTTCGGGACGGGTGGCGGTCAATTTCTACAGATGGAAAATTCATCTTGATTGAACTGACTGGCTTCACGTAGGCATCAGCAAGAGTCAAAGTGAGCACTGATGTGGTCTTTAGATCATCCAGCAGCTGACTGAATCAATTGATTTTTTGTAACTGCAGCTTTTCATTTGGCATCATAAAGACACAACCTAAATAAAGCATTAGCCTCTAGAATGTGTTTAAATTGAATTTCTGGATACCTTGGCTTGTGTCCAATTTTAAATAAGTTCTGATATAACAGTATCTAATCTCTAATCAAAGGATCCTAGTATATGGAACATTCCCGTTAATGATACCTTAGACATCCATTAAGTCTGGACATTAATTTTATGGAAATTCTCCAATAGATCTCCATTAGAACTTTTTTTCTGGGCAAAATTAGTAATAAAAGCTTTTAATAAATGTCATAAATATCTATATTCAATCAGACTATTACCCAAATTAAAGCCAGACCAAAATAGAAAATAGTTACTGCTGTTAAAAGTCACGACCTTCGGAAGACATTTTGAAGAAAAAAGTTATGTGCTCCATTATTACTCAAAATGTGTTTGTTATAAAGAATAATTAACTATTGGGAGCAAATGACTAGTTATATGACTACCGCATGGATTCCCTAGTTTTGCACACTTAGTGCCTCATGCAATAAGCTCTATGGTCAGTCCACATTGTGAAAACAGGCTTTGCAGCCAGGAATGTCAAGGTTTGAGTCCTGTGCTCTTCTCTGACTGGTTCTGAGATCATGAGCAAGTTATTTACATATCTTGAGTCTTGTTTTCATCATTTTTAAGACGGGTCAATAATACCCAGTAGGAGTACGCTGAGAATCAAATGGATGTTGTGAGAGTATCTAGTACTGCACTTGGCCCATAGGTGGCGCTAAATAAGTGGAAGCCATTACTGTTAATATCCAGGATTGAGAGGGAGTTAGGTGTACAGGTTTTCAGAGGGTGGGAAAGAAGGTAGTAAGGAGGGAGTGCTGGTTTTGATTCTCATCTATATATCTAAGCAAACACAACCTTTTCCTCTCTTCTTTGGCTTTTTCTTCTTCATACTCTTGATAAATAACTAAACTAGAAATTACAGTGAGATGAAGATATTTATGTGCTCAAGTCCTTTTCTTTCCATTTAAAGCTTTGGAGGTACAGTATAATTACAATCTAATATTTGCCCCATTTGACCTGGCCTATATAACCACAGTAAGGCAAATCCATCACTTGAGAAATGTGAATGGTAGGAGTTTACTTGAAGTGGGAAAACAGGATGGAGAACCAGATCCACTGGCTTCCCAGCTGCCAATGAGTGCTTACTTGCATTTGGTCCGTGTTATATGGCCAACACCCTTGTCCTCAAGCTTCAAGCATCTGGCCCGTGAATCCTTTGTTTCCTGACTTTTCGGTCACTGCTTGAGGTCCTTCTAGGTAGTTGGTTATATATTGGAAACTCATTAAAAGTCATCTAGGCAAGGAATTTTCAAATTGTTTTACAAAGAGGGTGGAAACTTTTCTTTAAACAAATCTTACGAGGAAATGTAAATGAATAGAAAAGATAAAAATTATAATTGCTGTAGCTTTAAGCAAGAGTAGGAAGGGGGGCGGAGTTTTCCATTCATCCTTTGCTCCATCCCCCTGCTGTTTCCAAGAATAATAGTTAGAAAACTATTAATGCAAGTTTGATCTTCTCTGGAAATAAATTCTGAGAGGGTAATTGATCTGTTCAAGGTCACATAGTTAATTAATGGAATAGCAAGCCTAGGGCACAGGTGTACTTACTTGAGGCGCTGCATGAGGATTGTATTATTTGCAGTTCTTTTGTTGGGCTATAACATCAGAAAAGTCTTTCCCCTTTATCCCCTGTGCCCCTTCTTACTACGTCATTGATATAATCTCAGGTCAATGCTTTGAATGCAGTAGAATGTATGGCTTACACATGTAAACACCAGTGTGGAGACGGAACGCTATATCAACAATGGCATGACATAGCATTCCATTCAGAGACCCTTTGATTTCAGATGTCTATCTAACTACTTCAGTTCTATCTGCACCCAACTCAGGATACAACTTTTTTTAGCCTTTTTGATTATCTAGGAGCTCTCTAGACTTTCTCTGGCTCCTGCTTGCTTCTGTATCTGGCTTAAATGACTCCTGAGAACCAGGAAAACTCTATCTCTTGCCTGAGTCGTCTTCAGATTCTAGAACCAACTGGCTGGTCTGTGGGCAGGGCTGTTCAGGCAGAGTCCTAACTCAACTTGCCATTCTGTGTTGCAATACAAAACCAACAGACTCTACAGGCAAACAAACAAGACTGGATTCAGTCTCTTACAAAGTAGAAGACTGTAGAAAATTGAGAACATAAAGCTAAGCAAATGGAAAAAAATAAAAATAAACTACAATTTACCATAATTCAACACTTTTAACATTTTGGTATGTCTCTTCTCTTCTTTTACAAGCGAATATAAGCTTAATTTATTAGAACAGTTTCCTACTGTAAAACCGTTTGATTTTCACACTCTTTTTTCCTGTACAAACAATGCTGTAACAAACACCGATGTAGCTGAGTCTTTGCCCATGTCCCTGGATGTCTGCTCTCTGGGTCACTGGAAATGTGCATTTTTAAGGCTTTTGATATCTATTATCTATTCCATAATTTTGATCTTTCTCTTGAGCTATGGTATAGGTCATTCAATCTTTTCTATAGGGATTTTTTAAACCTATTACTAATACTCTAAGTAATCCTTCTGTCTTATGACATAAACTCCTGTTCTGAGTGTAGCTTTAAAAAATCAAGTGATATACTGTTTAAACAATGATCATAAACATGTCTTTCAAGTATGGGCAATGGAAAAAAGAAAACAATTTGAATTATAAAACCCTCAGGCCACTTGCACCATTCTTCTTGTTGTTTTATTTTTGTTCTTAGTGTTATTATGGGTTGCAATTATTGAACAATTGCCCTGTGAGCTGGGCACTTTGCTGAGTACTCCATAGTCATTATTTGATTTAATCCTCAAACAACTAAAAATTCCCATTTGACAGATAAGGAAACTGAGGTCTATCGAGATTTCACTTCCCCAAATGTCACACAACTAATGTGGTTGGCAGAATAGTGCCCCCCAAAGATGCCCGAGTCCTCATCCCTGGAACCTATGAATACGTGGCAAAAGAGATTTAGCCAATATGGTTAAATTAGGGATCTTGAGATGGAGAGATTATTCTGGATGATGTAAGTGGGCTTAATGAGTCACAAAGGTCCTTATCAATAAAAGAGGCGGGCAGGAGGACCAGAGTAAGAGAAAGATGTGAGATGGAGGCGGAGGTCAGAGGGATGATTGCTGGAAGGGACAACAGGCCAGGAAGACGGGGGGCCTCTAGAAGCTGGAAAAGGCATGGAAGCAGATTCTTCTCTAGAACCTCCAGAAGAAGAGGCTAGGGAAGTTTCCCGGGATCCTATAACTAGTGCCACTGCCACCGAGATGACCCCAAAGACTCTGCTCTTTTTATTTTCAGCAAGATGCCCTCCCAGACCATTTCAACGATTTATGGAGAACCAAGAATGGTTTAGCCAAAGCTGCTGCTTAAAACAAAGTTCTGAACTCTTCAGGTGACACTGGTTTGGATAGAAAGATTTTTCTACCCACACCTGTCGAGGCTGATCTAGTCCTTAGAAATGTGTTTGCTTGTCAACGAGCGTGGGTGTGCAACAGTCAAGCCTGCTTGCTGAAGTGACAAGTGGGTGAGATCGGCATTCTGTGTCTTCCTGGCTGATTTTAATTGTTCTTTTGGTTGGAGTAAATACAACTTTTGTTTAAAAGTTGATAATGATAGCCTTCTATTGCCCCTTTTAGTTCCGTGAACGACGTATCTACATTTTTGTTTTATTCCATTACATACACAACTGTGGTTACTCTCTTATTTTTCAAATGTGATTATCCAGCTAGGCTAAATTACGGAAAAGAAATTATAAAAATCTTTCCTGCCGACAATCTGAATCTAGCTGGCACATTCTTGGTGGTTTGAATGTTGGATATATTTTCTCTATTCTTTCTTCTCCCCTGCCCCGGCCCCCCTTTTAAACTCCAACACACTTTTTAGTGGGACAGACATTTCTTAAGGTGGTCCCTTGAGCAGAGCACTATTACCAAGTGGAATATGTGTCCCTACTTTGTAGGGATACGTATATTTTACCTTACATATTAATTTTGAGTTATTGTTATATAGAAAATAAAAATACACATGGTGGCTTTTATACGTTATGAGCTATGCGCAGAATGAAGTCATATTTAGAATCATAACTGGGATTTGAAATGTGATATTAACTAGCCTACATAATACATAATCAATCTATTTTTAGCGAGAATAAAAATTATTCAACATTTCTTAAGAAAGTTGGCTTAACCTAAAAGGGGTCTAGGCAGAAGCAAGGTAGTTAAAGAATAAGAGACTCTAGATGGTTCTCAGTTATTCGTTTTTGCTCGGTCCCAGACCCCATGCTGTGCTATTCTTACTCGTGTACCACTGGCGGGAGTGTGAGCTGGTCTAGTGTTCCCGGACCGTAAACTGACAATGGTTGGTAACCTTAGCTGTGTGATTATCTTACACCTCAGAAGTTTGACCTCTAGTTAGACGCCCCAGAAACTCTTGTAAAAGTTCTCAAGAGGTGAATACAAGGATGCTTCCTGCTTGCTGTTGGTGATCACAAGAGTTGGAAGTCATCTGCGTCTTCACCGTTGGACGAATGCTTTTGTAAAATCTGTTCTATGCTTGTGATGAAATACAACAGTCAGAAGCAATGAGCTATATTCCCGTATAGCAACGTGGAGGCCTTCAAAATAATTTTGGGTGGGAAAAAAGCAACAAATTAGAATGTATGTGGTCTAAAGGAAGACACAAGAGCAAGGTATAGGCTTCATCGTTCACTCCCTCTTCACAAAGAGGCTGCTCTTGGAGCCATCTGGCCTGGTGTGGAATCCCAGCTCTTCTGGCTCCGTGACTCTGATCAAATGGTCCAAGCTCTCTGTGCTCCAGCATCCTGAACCGTAGAACGAGCCTGATACTAGTACTGACCTCATAGGGCTTAGTGAGGCTTGAATGAGTTAATACAGGTAAAGTGCTCAGAACAGTGCCTGGCCGATAGTAAGCACCCACTGTTAAGAGTTATTGTTATTCATCTATCAATAAATGTTTATTAAGTACTAAATATAAAATGCTCTGGGTGATACATAGTGCTTATAACATCCAAGCAGGAAGGGAGGAGCCACAAAACCTGAACAGTGGATATGAAGCTGGTAACTAGGGTCAGATAATATAAGATTCTACAGACTTTAGGAGTGTTACTATCTAGCAAGATGTTAAAGTAAATTTGTTAGTAACTTTCCTCTGACTGTGTGGATAAGTTTAACACTGAGCAGAATGCACAACTTTGAATTCAATCTTACCAGCTGGTTGGAATGTACGGCAAAATATTTTTTTGGATTTCAGAGAAAGTAGTAGCTGCCCATTTCTGCATCCTGGCTGCATCCGTGAGCCTGGTTCTCTGAAGTCAGAGCTTGTTTGTCATCGTGACTTTGCTCCCAGGTGCCTGGTACCCAAGGAAAGCATGCAAACAGAGGCAGCAAAGGTGAGTGAATGTTTGGGGGGACCGAGAAAAACTGGGAAAAGGGTTCTAATCTTTGACTCTGCCTCATACTCCAACGGAGATTTTATGGACCTTAATGAGTTATGGTCTAAAGAGGTTGAAATCATTTCTACTCGGGTGCATAGAGCCATAGAGAGATTTCATCCTGCATTTTCTCTAGCATGTTCTGGTAGCATGTTCTCTTTTTTAGGTTTGGCAAGAAAGATTCAGCTGAGCCTGCTCCACCTACACGACCGACTATGGCATCCTGCACAAATTATAGCAATAAATGGGCCTCTATTCAACTGCAGGGGGTCCTTTTACCTCCTCCCTAATTCTTGGGGGTGGCTGGCTCTAAAAAGTCACTGGGGGTTAGTTTGGCTCCATTTCAACCAAGTCACAGCTATCAAATATTTACTGACCTTATTTATTATTTTTCTTTACCCCAAATTAGTGGTTCTCAAACTTGGTGGCACATTAGAATTATCTGGAGAGCTTAAAAAAAGTACTGATGCCTGGGTCCACTAGCAGAGATTCTGATCTCAACGGTTTGGGGTGGGGACTCGCATCAGGATTTTTTAAAGGTCTTCTGCTGATGCTAATATGCACAACGTGTGAGAACCACTGCCTTAAACTGTTACCCATGTGGGCTTCTCCAAGGAGGCGACTGCGTCTCATTTATATACTATTTTAACAGGGAATACACCCTTGGATGTGGGTCATTGAGTGTGAGCACGCAGCGTAGATAGCCATCCTCCAAGATCCCCACTTCAACCCTCTGAGAGCCGCTGTCCACTTTGGCAATCTTTACTAAGTTCAGTATTCCCATTACTGGGGAGGGAGGAGACAGGACGGATCGCTGAATCGCAGGGTTCCTTTTGAGGTACAAATAACAGCAATGGAACCTGAATCCTAAGGAATTCCAGCTGGTCCTTAACTGCATGATCTGTTCTTTCCACTAAAGCTGCTCAGACAAGGTCTTATGGAGGTTTTCCCTGAGAGGGAATAATATTCCTTTGCTCTTGTTAACAGATAAAAATTACAGTAGGGTGTAAAATTACACATACATACGCATCCTGAAGCAGAGATGAGGAACAAAGTTCTGAAATGCGTGGGGGCCCAGTACATTTCTATTTACTCCTTATAATAGATTTTTTCAGGAGGAAGTTAAAAAGAAAAGGAAGGCATTACAGGATCTGCTGGAATTCTGGAGGTGCTTAAAACCTCCTGGGTGGTTCTCATAGGTTCTGATGAAGTGTTGCTGGCAGTTCAGTTCCTATAGATTTCATTTAGCAAGCTGCCTTTCTTTGATTGTTTCTGTTTTCCTGATTTGGTATATTCAAATACCAGTCCGTGTGCCAAAGGTCATGTATCCTTTGGTGGCACCAGCAAGGCTGTCCTTTGAGGAACCGAGTTATTGATGTCCTCTGTGGGGGGTGCCCTGCCTCTGATGCTGCAAAGTCAATTACTGGAACTAAGACCAGAATCGCTATTTTGTCATTCCGTGGTCCCTGCGTACTGCTGCTTCTACCAAAAATTGTCTGGGGGTCTCCTCAGATGCTGGTAGCCCTGTGTGGTGTTTAATACCCACCCTGTTCTGTAGGTCCACTCCAGGAGACCCAGAGATGCAGGATGGACAGACTTTCTGCCTCAGCATGTGCTGTTTAAACACTTTTCCGTATTGTCCAAACTCCTGCCATACAGATGCTTATCAGGATGTGTAACCAAGGAACTGTTACGGACTGTGGATTTTAGCATCCCTACATAGATCTGCATTGGCAAGACAAGTTTTTTTGATATAGGGACATTTGAAAAAAATCAGAGTATGTGCTCTGATCTAAGATCATACAGTATAGTATTTGAGAAGTGGAACTTGACTCTCCGAAACCAGAGAGGTTCCATATAATCTGAAATGCATCTTCTTCCCACCTGTATGAACCTATTTCCTCCTAAATATTATTCCTATACTTTTTTTTTTTCCTGAGGAAGATTCACCCTGAGCTAATATCTGATGCCAATCTTCTTTTTGTATGTGAGCTACTGACACAGCATGGCCACTGGCAGACGAGTGGTGTAGGTCCCCACCTGGGAACCAAACCCAGGCCCCCAAAGCAGAGCATGCCAAACTTAACCACTAGGCCACGAGGACGGGCCCTATTATTTCTCCACTTTTTGTATGTGTGAGGAAGATTGGCCCTGAGCTAACATCTGTTGCCAATCTTCCTCTTTTTGCTTGAGGAACATTGTCCTTGAGCTAACATCTGTGCCAATCTTCCTCTATTTTGTGTGGGATGCCACCACAGTGTGGCTTAACGAGTGGTGCTAGGTCCGTGCCTGGGATCCAAACCTGCGAACCCTGATCCGCCAAAGCAGAGCGTGTGAACTTAACCACTACATCACTGGGCCAGTGCCCCCATTATTTCCATACTTTTGTTAGCTTTCAAAAGGTAACTGATAATCCCCCTTGATCCCTGTATAGACTATTGAGAGACTGAATAGAGCATATTATCTAAGGGCTTAATCCACTTTTCATAAAATAAACTATTAAAATAGACCAACAAGTGTTATTTCAAACACAAATCCGCTTTGTATTAAGATAAAATACCATTTGGAGCAAGGCTTCATAAAATTATAGAGCTGGGAAGTCGTTGAGGTGTTACCATGTCTGGTTCGGCTCAATCCCTTTACAAACCTGCCCCAGCAATGGTCTCCCCAGGCCTGTGCATGTAAGGAGCAGTCTTGTGGCAGCTCCAACTCCCGGGAGTGAGTTCCACAGCTACGGTGTATCCCCCACTCATACATCTCTGCCTTTCCTTCTCCAAGTCAATACGTTTTACTTGTTTTCTGGCTCATTTTCCTAGAGCTTTAGCTTTATGGATTGACTCTCTACCTTTCGATAACTTCCAGTCTGGGGCCTGAGCTAATTACTTATCCCTGGAGTTAATTATTTTCTTCACGATGTGCAAGAAAACTGCAGCCCCTGACTGCTGTCTGCCTGGACCTGCCTGCCTCTCACAGCCAGACTGGGGGTTCTATTGGACATAATTTCACAGAGCATCAGTATCAGACAGTGCCACTCTCTGATCATGAGTAGAGCTAGACAAAAACGAAACCACTCCATAAACATGTGTGCACAAAACCAAGAGGTCCGTCCAAACCAAAATGGCCAAACGTTCCCCTTTCTGGGCTACCACGAGCGACTGTGCTTGACCAATTCTAGCTTTGGCCTCATGCCATTTCTCCTGTCTACTAGAAAGAAATTGTTAAGATATTCAGTGATAGAATTGTTCCGGCTTTCTATTTCTTTCTTTCTTTCTTTATTTTATTGAGGTCATGTTGGTTTATAATGTTATGTATATTTCAGGTGTACATCATTGTATTTTGACTTCTGTATAGACTGCCTCACGTTCATCACTGATAGTCTAGTTTCCATCCATCACCACACACATATCCCTCTTTGCCCCTTTTGCCCTGCCCCCACTGCCTTCCCCTCTGGTAACTACCAATCTATTCTCTGTAGCTATGTGTTTCTTTGTTTATTTATCTTCCACAGATGAGAGAAGTCATTTGGTATTTGTGTTTCTCTGTCTGACTTTTTTTGCTTAGCATAATACCCTCAAGGTCCAACCATGTTGTTGCAAACGGCACAACTTCATCTTTTTCATGGCTGAGTAGTATTCCATTTCTGATAGCACCCAATTCAAAACAAAACCACACTTCCTTAAGCCTTCCTTAAAATTACTGATGAGCTCAAATCTTATCCAAGCTCACCTGAAAGCCCCCTCGCTGAGATTCCTGTCCCATGGTTCTCCATAATGGGGTGTCTCTCTCATTGCAGTGAGCCAATAAACCCAAGCCTGTTGAGAATAGGTGTATTTCCAGTGGTTTTTGGCCAGAAGGCATAGGCCATGGAGATTGCATATCTGTGAAATATTCACTCAATGACAACACATTTCTTAACGTGGTCTATAAGCTCCCAAACATCGAGTAGCAGCATTCTAGGCAGTCCCAGCATGGTGGTTCTGTCCTCTGTGCAGACCTGAGCAATCTAACTGATTTCTTCCATTTTCAGATTAAAACGCAACCACAGAAACAACACAACAACAGTAAGCAAAGTTGTGATTTTTCCCCTCTCAGGCCATCGGGTAGTTAGTGGCAGAGCCACGATCAGCACCCAATCTTCTCATGCCTGGTGTAGTGCCTTTGCTGCCCTACCATGCTGACTATTTAAAGAAGTACAACTTCGAGGTCTAATGTACTATTGAGCACTAAAGCACTAAATTCAATTTACTATCCATCTCTACATAATTGAGTTTGGTTTCCATTCTCTCCTCAGAAAACACTTTAACCTTCAAATGCTGGGCTCTGTCCAATGCCTGGCTGCCCACAAGTCACTTTTAGCTTTGACTTTAGAAGCTCCTATGGGTACTTTCGGTGGGGGTATTAATTTCTTAGGTGTGACAGTCTCATTTAGTTGCTAACTCTTGTCAAAGCTGCTGTTTTCTTTTCTGCTCAGATTTGGCAGTTTGCTCTGTGGAGTAGTTAACCGAAGAGAGTTTGTTGTTTTTTAATTCTCTCACTTTCCATAGTTAAAAGACAGCAACCTTCAGAAAGGAAAAACTGAAACAAAATTTAAAAATTCTCTCCTCTGGATTCTCTGTGTCATTCGTCTCCATGTTGAAGAAACGCTTGCTGCTAAGACAGCTTTCTCCCAGACACTATTCCTTCCTCCAGCCTTTTTACTTCCTTTTATTTTTTGATCTCTGAATTGTCTGCATTGAAAGAGAATTCTTTAAATACATTATAATTTTGCCATCTGGATTTCTATCAGAGCCACATTGCCTCTTGGAAGGACTTTCTTAAAAAATACACAGTTGAAAAGACAGAATAGTTTGTTTGTTTATTATGATCACAAGAAAAAATCAAGGAGTTTTTAAATCAGAAACATCTGAACCCCACTATCAGAAGAAAGTTATTTTTATTATTTTCATAATGCAAGCAAACATTTTCAGTATATTTGTGACAGAGGATAGGTACTCATTGATACCCTATTTTTTAAATTAACGTTCTATGATCAAAGCAGTCCCATGTTTTCAGATGATGTGCATTATACATAATGTCAAGGAAGTAGAATATTATATTATGTTAATGTCTCAAACTTATTTTGGACATTTAGTTGTTTCCAGTTTTTGAGTTTTTGTTTGGTTTGGCAGTATAGACAAGTCTTGCAGTAAATATCTTTGAGCACAAAGCTGTTTGCTTTTTCTGAATTCCCTTTTTCGGTGAATTCTCAGAACTTGGACGATAGTGTTACTATTCAGAGGCTGGGAACCTCTCTTTGGCTTGGGTTATCTAGCACCATATCGCTTCCCAGAAGGTTGTAGGCCACCAGATGTGAGAGTACCAGCATCACTGAAACTTCATCAGAATTGCATATTATCATAAAAATGTTTGCCCCTTGACTTTGTAAAATATCATCTCTATTTTCCTTTATTTTGCATTTTTTCCATTATAAGGGAAAATTATCTTTTATCATATGTTTGCTATTTTTTGCAATGGTAATTTCAGGTTGTCATGCTCACCTAAGGTAAGTAGCTTATTTATTTTTTGCTCAGTCTCTAGAGCTGTGCACTATAGTAAAGCAGACTTATTCCCAGGCTGGAGAAAAGACAGACTTCTCTGGAATTTAGGAACAATTTGAGGAGTGAGAAGCAGAGATGGTGTAGTCTTTGTCCAGCAAAGGAATGAGGGATCTCTAACACACTTCTTTGTACCGAGAATTGTCATTTTAAGACCTATTCTGCCTCAGCCTTAGTGGGCATTTTAATTTTTGATCCTGTAATAATTCTCTCTCTTTCTGGCTTTCTGTGGCCGTAATCTTTATATTGGGCACTTGCCTTCTCTTCATAAGTTGGGCATGTGTGTATGCAGTATAGCAGATTTTCTTTTTATTTGAAAGGAGGCCAAATGAAAAATTTTCTTTCTCCAAAGCAAGCGGGAGTAAGCTGTTGTTGGAAGAGAAGTTCCCCTCACTGTGAGAAGCCTGCCTTCTATTTTCTATATATTTAGTAATATTCCCTTTTAGTTGAGAAGAACATAATGGTTCTTTTCTTAAAAAAATTAACCATTTCTGAAATCATAATATTCTTTGGATATTATTTGTTTTCTAAATGAAAAACAAGATTATGTGAACAGTCAAATAGATTATTTATGAGTAATACTGCCTCAGAAAATCTAGATGCTCTGTCACTCTTTTTTTTTTTTTTTTTTTGAGGAAGATTAGCCCTGAGCTAACTACTGCCAATCCTCCTCTTTTTGCTGAGGAAGACTGGCCCTGAGCTAACATCTGTGCCCATCCTCCTCCACTTTATACTTGGGACACCTGCCACAGCATGGCTTTTGCCAAGCAGTGCCATGTCCGCACCTGGGATCCGAACCTGTGAACGCCCAGCCTCGGAGAAGCAGAATGTGCGAACTTAACCACTGCACACACCGGGCCAGCCCTGCTCTGTCACTCTTGCTGTGGCTATCTACATGTAGTCTTTGACCTAGATATGTAAAAAACTGCAACTTTCTTTTCCATGGTCAGCCTCATCCTCAGTTTTGTTCATGGTGGAATGGGGATCTTGATTTCCTCAATTAAAGATGACTCAATCTATGGCATTTCTAATTATTTATTTTGAATAGTTATTTGAAAGTCCAAACTCACACTCAGAAGTCATTTTTTTACTTTTAAGAAAGCCCCTCTCAGTCCAGCCCTGGTGGCCTAGTGGTTAAGTTCAGAGTGCTCCGCTTCAGCAGCCCAGGTTCGGTTCCCAGGCATGGACCTATACCACTCTGTTATCAGCCACGATGTGCTAGCAGCCCACGTACTAAAAAAAAAAAAAATTGAGGAAGGCTGGCACAGATGTTAGCTCAGGGCAAATCTACCTCAGGAAAAGAAAAAAAAAGAAGAAAGTTCCTTTCTTCCTCCTTCTACCCACATGGCACATAGTGTAAGAAGAACTTTGTGTGGGCTTTGGGGGGCGGGGGTTTCTGCTAGGTCCTTGCTAGATTCCTCTGAGAGCTCCTTTGTTCCCTCTGGTCACTGGCACCCTGTTCTAGTATCTGCTGAGTGTGACCGGACTCGCCTGGTGTTGGGGTACCACGTTGGCCCCCATTGCTGAAGACCACAGTTCATGCCATTTCTTATGTATGATCTCAGTAATCCTGTGTTGGCCCACCAGTCCCCATGGCACCCCTCCTCAACAGGGCTTGCTGAGATTTCTGGGCTCCCAGATGCCACACTCAGCCACAGAGAACTGCCTGGATGCCTACCTCATCCGTTTGGTTTCACACCCATATCTTATCTTCTCAAAGAAGCTAATGCTTTCCATAGTGTGTGCCCTGAAAAACAAGGAGCAGGCCCCCTCCCCTGTGGGGATCACCCAGTCCAGTCTGGGAGGGTCCCCCACCTCCTTCCGACCCCAAGGTTTACCCTCAGGTGGGAGGCACAGCAGACACCCCATCTGAGTCTGGGCTCGTGCTCCCCCCGTCTCTCTCTCCTCTCAGGATCTTCTCCCCAGCAGGGGAGAACTTTTGATTTTCCCTTCTTATCTGACAGGAACTGCCCTGTATCATGGCCAGCCTTTCCTGGGGGTTTATGCACTCCTCTTTCTATGGCCACAGTAGAGATAATTGTAAGGGAGAGGGAATCAGATTACTGGAAAGAGATATCTCAGAAATCATGTCCAAAATATCCTCCCTACTTTAGAGTTTGAAATAAGAGGGGAACATAGAAGAGCCGGGTGAAGATTAGAATGGTGGAGACAAATGAAGAGATGAATTGCATGGTACATATTTTGGAGAAAACTGCCTATAATATTAAAATAGATGCCGGAAGGCTGCTTTTTTTTTGAGGATTAGCCCTGAGCTAACATCTGCTGCCAATCCTCCTCTTTTTGCTGAGGAAGACTGGCCATAAGCTAGCATCTGTGCCCATGTTCCTCTACTTTATATGTGGGACGCCTGCCACAACATGGCTTGACAAGCAGTACATAGGTCCGTGCCTGAGATCCGAACCCACGAACCCCAGGCCGCCAAATCAGAATGTGCAAACTTAAGCTCTGAGCCACTGGGCTAGCCCTGAAGACTGCATTTATAGTTGTCTATAGACTTATTTTAAGTAGTTGGCAGGGGCCGCCCCGCAGGTGTAGTGGTTAAGTTTTCACACTCCACTTGGGTGGCCCAGGGTTCGCAGGTTCAGAACCCTGGCGCAGACCTGCACACTGCTGGTCAAGCCATGCTGTGGCAGCGTCCCACATAAAATAGAGTAAGATGCTAGCTGAGTGACAATCTTCCTCAAGCAAAAAAATGAAGTAAAGTTAGTAAATAGTTGGCGTTCACACACATACACACACACACATACACACGCACAAAGGCATACACACATGGCATCTGCCATTCTATAGAGGCAAGAGGGTATAGCCACACTGTTTTTATAACCAGGGAGATGAACAGGGTTCTGAGTTTTAAGAAAATGGAATTTTGCAGCCAATTACATGCTTTCTCTATGTCTGAAGTCCAGTTCATTACCTGATTTCCCCATTCTCTCCTTGCTTGCTAGTAATTTGAAAAGCAATTGCATGACATATTTGGAGAGGCTACAGCATCCCACTCCCACTACTACTGTCACATCCATGATGCTTCCTCTGCAGCAGGTGGCTCTAAAGCCTGTAACGTATTAACTCATTAATCCTCCCAACCGCCTTATGGGATAGCGCTATGATCCGAATGTTTGCGTCACCCAAGATTCATCTATTGAAATCCTAATCTCCAAAGGTGATGGCATTAGGAGTGATTAAGTCAAGAGGGTGGAGCCCTGATGGATGGGATTAGTGCCCTTGTAAAAGAGACCCCACAGAGCTCCCTCACTCCTTCCACCTTATGGGGACACAGTGAGAAGCCCCGGCTGTGAACCAGGAAGAGGGCCTTCACCAGAATGCAACCAGGCTGGATCCTGGATCTCAGACTTGCCCGCCTCCAGAAGTGTAAGAAATAAATTTCTGTTGTTTATTAGCTACCTAGACTGTGGTATCTTGTTACAGCAGCCTGAACGGGCTAAGACTGTTAGGCCAGAGATGATTCTGAGGGGCAGTTTTTTGTTCTTCAGAAACTCTGTGTGTCCGCCACAGGCTGAGAGCCTGGAGCAGTCTCCAGGAAGGAAAGCGCTGGACCCTCATGTTGGCTCCATCAGGGTATCAGCTCTGAGCTCCCCTTTGCCTGCCCCAGAACACATATGAGTGATACAAGGCATGGCTGACACCACCTCAAGTTGGGTCCCATCTCTGCCCACGCAGAGATTCTCTGCTATAATGAGGATTCCTTTTGATGAATAATACAAAGAATCTTGTTTAACTGACAGATATTTAGGATCGCTACTTTTGCTTATGGGAAATCCTTAGGAGTTTGAAAAACCATCGCACGTGGTTTGGGAGGGGTAGTGGGAACAGCTCGTCCATTGAGATGTAGGCTAATCCCTTAGTCCTCCAACACTGTGGTACCAAATTAGACGCACTCTGCAGCAACCTGTTAGCCTTTGGGTGCCAGTGTCTCAGGATGACTGAAACGTTTCCTCTTGGTTCTCACTCAGGTGGACTTCTTCCCCAACTTAAAATGTAAACTATCCCAAAGCCTGGGCTGGTGGATGAAACAGTGATCCCCAAGGTCCATCACAGTGCTCAGCACTTGGGCAGCCCTCAAGTTATTTGTTGAACAAACGAATGGAAAAAATCTTTCTTCTTAAAGCTAGAACTCATTGCACTTAGCTTTTATGCTGATTTGTTTTGCAGACTTTTCCACCATGCTTTCTAAGAATTTGCTTGTGTCTGTATTTCCCGAATAACTGAGCTGTTTGAGAAGAGGGACCCATGCCTTATTAATTTCTGTCCTTATTCATTTAAGTGTAGCACTTGTTCAGAGCAGAGGCACCCAACATAAGGCCATTGAAATTAGATAAAACGAAGGCATTACTGATCTGATACTTTGGCTGGCTTTCAGAAAAATCATCCAACGCAGAAAGATAAAAAATAAATAAAGGGAGCAAGGGTTATACTCCCCAAGAGTGATAAACTGAGAAGTGAAATATAAGTCTCCATTACGTTTCAAAACAAATTGGCAAGAAATATGGGCCATGAGCACGCTTGTCAAGGTCTGTGTCATTCCTTGGTGAAATTTTCAGAGGCTGCCTAGGCTAGAGTGGTCCCTTCCATCCCAAATTCCTGTGTCTCATATTAACTTCTTTTGTTTGGTGTTGGTTTCCTGTCCTATGCTATTAACTGTACCTTCCAGTGTTCACGGTTTGTCTTTCCAGCTTGATCAGGAGCTCTCTGAGGGAGATTATTTCTTGGGTTTTCTTATGTCTTCCCTTCACACAGAACTGGAAACCAGTTCAGCCTCTTACTTAGCATCCCTCTCCCGCCCTGGGGTGAGGCTGTGGGGGCCGTACAGGAGCCTCAGGAAAACCCCTCTCCCTCCAGCACCCGCTTCCCCACCATCGTGTTTGAGGCCCCTGCCTCCTCTCTTGTTACTCTCTCTGGCTTCTTCCCACATTTCTGCTTCTTTGGGTTGATTGGGGAGTTCAATCCATTTACATTTAGAGTGATTATTGAGATGTGGGGGCCTACCACTACCATTTTATGTCTTGTTTTCCGGTTTTCTTCAATTTCCTTTGTTTCTCGTCCCATGGTTTAATCTGTTCTGATGAAGAGCTGCTACTCTCTGTTGTTGTCCTTCTACTTATCTCCTCTGCCCCTGGTTTTGTAGCCCCTTTCCTTTTTTTGATTTTTCAGGAATGAGGGTTTTACTGAGGATTTCCTGAAGAGGAGGTTTTGTGGCAATGAACTCCCTTAACTTTTGTTTATCTGGGAAAGTTTTTATTTCTCCATCATATTTGAAGGATATTTTCGCTGGGTAGAGAATTATCGGCTGTAGGTTTTGTCCTTCAGATTTTTGAATATATCATTCTCTCTTCTAGCCTGTAAAGTTTCTGCTGAGAAATCTGCTGATAGCCTGATGGGGGTTCCTTTGTAGGTTAGTTTCTTTTGCCTGGCTGTCCTTAGTATTTTCTCCTTGTCGTTGACTTTTGCTAGCTTCACTACTATATGCCGTGGAGCTGGTCTTCTTGCATTGATAAAGTTTGGAGATCTATTGGCTTCTGTCACCTGAAGATCCATCTCCCTCACCAGATTTGGGAAGCTCTCAGCCATTATTTCTTTGAATAGGCTTTCTGCCCCTTTCTCCTTCTCTTCTCCCTCTGGTATACCTATAATCCTTACGTTGCATCTCCTAATTGTGTCTGATAATTCTCGGAGAGTTTCTTCATTTCTTTTTAGTCTTACTTCTCTCTCCTCCTCTGCCTGCAGCATTTCTATATTCCCATCTTCCAAATTGCTAATTCTTTCCTCCATATTATCGGCCCTACTGTTCAGTGCATCTAGATTTTTCTTAATCTCCTCTATTGTGTTCTTCATTTCCAGTATTTCTGTTTGGTTCTTCTTTATCATATCAAACTCTTTTGTGACATAGCTCCTGAACTCGTTGAGTTGTCTATCTGAATTCTCTCTTAACTCATTGAGTATTTTAATGATGGCTGTTTTGAAGTCATCGTCATTTAGGTTATATATTTCATTTTCTTTGGGATTGTTTTCTGTGTATTTGTTATTTTCCTTCTGTTCTGGAGATTTAATGTATTTTTTCATATTGCTTGATGTTGTAGATTTGTGCCTCCACATAGAGATAGAGATTAGTTGCTCCTTCCACTTGTTTCTGCTGGTGTGGTGGGGGAGCAGCTGTTTATACTGCACCAACCAGGAACCCTGTCTGCAGTTGCTAACTGGGCCTGGGCCCCTCCTCGTAGTCACAGTAGTCCTTTGGATTCCCTCTTCTGCCATGGGGGCCGTCACAGGGGGGCTTCAGGCTGATGGTGCCTACTGTTGCAGCCCACCTAGATGTGCTCCCTCCTTGGGGTCTGCTTCTTTGGGTTGAAGCGTTGGTCCATAGCCTGCTCACTTCCAGTCTCCAGCTTTGCCCTGGATAAAATCCTTTGGATTCTCGTCTCCTAAAACTCTGGTCACGGGCCAGTCCTGCTTCTTCCCCATTTCCCCATCCAGTCCAACTCTGATGGCTTTTTCCTGTCCCACTGGCCCCGGCTTGCCTTGGAGGAGAGTTTGCATAAAGTACCGAAGAAATATTTGTTAACTGATGCGACAGCCGCTCCATGGCCCTTTTTCCCATTAAAAGAGCTATTATTATTATTATTATTCTTAATCAAAGGAATGTCATCATTATTGTTAAAAAGATAAAAATGTTTATTAGGTTATTTGATTCAATCTGAACGTTAGGAGAACATGGGTTACTAACGTTCATAGATGGGTGCGATATGTTGTGGACTCTTTATTAAGCATGACTTGGAAAAAGAAATGCACAAAGTCAACTGGATACCCTGACTGTTATCTTGGGCAAGTCATTTGCCTCTCTGAGCTTGCTTCCTTCCTGCAAAATGAGAATAGAAACAAAGGTTGTAGGTATGGCATAGATGTTTGTTTCTTTTTTACAAGATTCTTTTTTTTTTTTTAAAGGTTGGCACTTGAGCTAACATCGGTTGCCAATCTTCTTCTTTTTTGTTTTCTTCTTCTTCTCCCCGAAGACCGTAGGTACATAGTCGTGTATTGTAGCTGTAGGTCTTTCTAGTTGTGCTATGTGGGACACTGCCTGAGCATGGCCTGATGAGTGGTGCCATGTCTGTGCCCGGAATCTGAACTGGCGAAATCCTGGGCCACCAAAGCGGAGCACGTGAACTTAACCACTTAGTCACGGGGCTGACCCCTGGCATAGAAGTTTGGAGAGGCTCAATTGACTTAACATTTGTGAAAAAATTGGGAAGCATTAAAGTATTATACACCTATAAAGCATTATTACTATAATACGTGATTTAAACTGCAGCCAGGTGCTCTGAAGGGAGAACTTTCCACTTGCCTGGAAGAGATATCAAAATTGCATGTAGTGCTTAATCACAGCTACCCAAAACAGTTAAAAAAACCACGAGCCTGAGTGATCCCCTTATGCCAGTCCTTACTGAACCTACCAGAAAACTCTTTCTTTATGGACAAACAGTAGGCTGTGCTTGAACAATCGTGTACACTGCACAGATCCATCGGCCCACTCCACACTGCCCAGAGAGCTAGCTTACATAACCACTACCGAAATCTTTGCTAGAACTTCAAACGTCCTGACTTTTAACTCTCTGCTGATTTGGTGCATTTCTTCACTGGTGTGTGTTCTCTTGCCTGCAATTAAATAGATTCACGTTTTTTAAAAGATTATATTTATTATTATCATTATTTAATCCCAGTGGACTTTGTTTAACTCTTTTTTTTTTGGTGGGGAAGATTTGCTCTGACCTAATATCTGTGCCACTCTCCCTCTGTTTTGTATGTGGGTTGCCACCACCACGTGGCTTGATGAGCGGTATATGTCCACACCCAGGGTCCGAACCCACAAACCCGGGCTGCCATAGAGGAGCATGCTAGACTTAACCCTTAAACCATGGGGCTGGCTTCTTTCATTCTTTGACAGGAATATTTACCCTCTTCTAGCCTCACCTCTTGATGCCTTAATCATGGGTTTCATCCTGCTTTTACATCCTCATCATCCAATTAAGTGCTCTGAACACTTGTAGACCAATCTCAGGTCCCACCTCCTTCATGATTCTCTGCTGATTCATGTCAGGGATTTCCCCCTCTGTTGAAATCCTTTCACAGGAATTGTTGGTTAAGTGCATTTGCCATCTTCTGGTGGCTCGTCCTGCGTTCCTCGTCAGTGCCCTCTGGTAGATTACTCATTGGGTGGAGTGACGGAGGAATGATAAGTCAAGGGGCTCTGCCTTCCTAGGTGAGAGGCGGGAAGGTCCTTATCGGCTTCTTCCACCAGGTCCTTCTTATTATTCCCCTGATCCAGACAAGGAGACAGTGTTATTCTCAGCTCAGCCAATAGGGCTCTCTCTACCAGGACTTTGAATCTTGAACAGAATCATGGAGAGACAGAGAGAAATGGCTGGTAATTGTTCATTCATTCCAGCAGTGGTGGCTGGGCTAGGCTTTCAGGAAGCTTGTTTTTTTTTTTTAACTAAGGTAGTTCCGGGCTTCCTGCTTATGCACCCTCCTTTCCTGTCCTCTGGCTTTCCAAATGCTTACATTGTATTGCTTCAGTCACCGTTGGATGTAACAAAAGAACCCTAAATGATACAGTATTTCTTCCACTCAAGTATGACTGCCATTTAATGCTATGCATTGAGATTTAAGTGTTTCCTGCATATTTGTCTTATCTTATATCCTTAACTAGATTCTTCCATGAGGACAGGGACCGTATCTTATTTTCCTTTGCATGCCTCTCACTGTCAAGTCCTAGATGGCGTTCCAGCTCCATGAACTTTTGCTGATTATGGATTATAGAGAGCTAGAGATTCTTAATGCCAGACTTGCCTGTCTAGACCTTTTGAGTAATGTGCTCTCAAGAATCGTGGAGAGGAAACTGGATCCTCTGTCGTATCTTTATGTGCCTCTGGACAAGTCATTAGATGTTTTCCTTCAATTTGCTCTTGCTCCATCCAACAGAAAACGAGATGAATAAATGGCCTCCATCAACCACACAGGGGTAGTTTGATGCAAAATTTAATGTGATAACTTTGGTCATTCTTTGAGCTTCTTAGAGGAATGTGCCATAAAAATACTATAGGGGTATAACCAGGAACATTTCTTTTTTACCTTATGGGGATTTATTTTTGAAAAAATACGTTCCTCATCCCTCTCATAAACCTTCGTTAAAGTATCTACTTATTGATCTTCTCCAAGGATATATTTCAATGAGAAGAGTGAAGCTGTGGTTTGGCACACCCCTTTCTTCTCCCTTTTCCCTTCACATACCACATATGCCTTCATCACACAGACGCATTACCTCCTAAGGTCTATTTATCCACCCAATGTATCTTTACTGTGTACCTACTCTGTGAGAGGCACTGCACCAGAGTCTGAGGACGCAATGAATAAAAATGGTGTCCCTGGTCAATAGAGGAGACGGATAGACTTGTATTCATTCGTTCATTCATTCAACAAATATTTAGGGTCAACTATGTGCCAGGCACTCTTCTAGATCCTGGAATACAGTGGTGAATAAATAATATAAGGAAGTATTTTAATTCTCTGAGACAAGTATGTGCAGGGTTCAGTGAGAACAATTTCCAAGTGGGGGCAGTCCTGAGACTAAATCTGAAAGGGCATCCGTGACAGAAAATAATAGAAGTGGAGGAGAACACAGATGAACTTGTATGGGTCGTGGGGACTGGAGTGCCAGATAATTCTAGAAGAGCACAGAGATATGAAAAGGAACAGATTAAGGACCAGGAGTCTGCAGGCAGGATGGACTGATTATTTTATGAATAAAAATCATGTCTCTGATAACTGAAAAGCGTTTATCTGGTTGAAGCTTCTTATTTAAAGATTTGACCCCCTGTTGAGCGGGAGACCACATTACCTGCTCAGTTTGCAAGAGGCGTGGATGTTTATTATCCAGTCTTTTTTGTGAGAATGGCCATTGCAGGATTGAAAACTCTTCACATTAAAAGCAGCAGCTGCACAGCGTGATCTTCCTGCATTTCTGTCATAGGCCGGGGGCTTTTTATTATTTCAAGATGCACGCCAAGTATTATCAGAAGGCATGGGAGCTTCAGAGTTACCAAAATTCCAGATGATTCACCAGCAGGCTGTTACAGACTGTGACATCTTGATTTAGCACTCCCCTGGCTGAGAAACAAACACAGCAATTTAAGAAACTGTGCCCATGACTCTGTTCGGGTCACTTTCGGGCCATTTGTATGTAATTTAGGATTTATTGGATTTTTTTGAACATTCATATGCAATTCCAGGCTTACAGTTGCTCTGTAAATGATTAAATATTTAGATTGTTTTTTCCAAATGTATTTATTATTTACTGTACAGTCTATGAAATATTTACACTGATTTTTAAGAAAAGATATACATTATTTACACGGCCTTGAAGTTTCTCTTGATGCAGGTAAAATGGCAACACAGAAGGCTGGAAGACTCCCAGAGATGCCTCTCAGGTTTGTCAGTAACCACACGGAGGCTCTGTCCCTCAGGAAAACACCTGGCCATAGAGTTATGTAATGAAAACCTATGCTGGGGACCACCCGGATTTCCTTGGAGCCCCTACTTCCTCTTCGTTCTTGAGTCTCAAATGGTAGGAGGGAAAGTTGGAATAGTTCCTACCAATGTCTCCCCCTTCACTCCCCGCTTTCCAGGTGCCTCTTTTTTATAGGATGGGCAGCACTTTGATTTTCCCTCTGGGACCCAGAATATCCCCAGCCGCAGAAGGAATAATTCTTTTCTAGAAAAACAGAGCAGAGTTGAGGTTCCTAGACCCAATTATCATCAAACTCAACTTGGCGATATTGTTAATAATGTGTATTCTCAGCCTCCACCATATCCCAGGAGATTCTGAGTAAGTAAGTCTGAGACCTGCCTGCTAATCTGTATTCTTAAAAATGTGCCTGTTGATCCTGATTATGAGCAAAGTGTGGGACCCTTTGGAGGAGGACCTTATTTATGTGTTTTTTCATTTGAAATATGCTTGGGTAATCCTCAGTCATCCACTGTCCACCCTTTCTTCCCTTGTTTGTAGACGTCTGAAACTGCCCCACTAAGTCTCAGTGTATGACTTCTCATCCCCATTCAGGATTGATTTTTGATAAATTTGGACATTTCCAGGCCTACCGCTAGCACATAATTCAGCAAAACAAAGTGGAATGTTCTCTGGGTTTTATGAATTGCTCTGCTTCTCCACAGTTGTCATGCAATTTTCTCCAGGAGAACCACAATCTCTCTGGGCCAAACTTACTTTGTAGGTATCTGAATGGCGTCAGGAATATCACTATAGGAACAAGGAAATGGTCTTGTTCTTGAGCAGATGTCCTCATGACTAATTGATTTCACAAAATGATGTCTTAAAAGCATTATCCTTAAAACCATTCCTAAACCCACTTCCGTGATAATAAGGTCTTAGGTCTATGCTTCCCTGAGTCACATGACCCATGCCAGCCTCATTTACAGCTGCCATTACAGTTCTGCCATACCTGGTTTTAGGGTTTTGCCATCAGATACTCTTAGACTCTGTCTTGAAAGAAACCTGAATATTGGCTTTAGGATCCTATTCAAGTGTGATTTTTTTGATAACTATTTAGTTTAACACATTTCCACTCTAATGACTAGAAATTAGTGTTGGGGAGCATTCTCTTTTTTGATCTTGGCCCTTAATATTGAAACTATTAGGTGGGCCCAAGTCAAGTAGATGATACTTACTATGTGTCCAGGCCTGGGATCAGTGCTATGGGGTACAAAGAAGGGTAAGACTTTGCTCCTTCTCTTTAAAGAATTTCCATTCTAATCAAGAAGGTAAAAACCATCTTATGTGTGTTAGTCAGGAAAGCTGGGTAAGAACCTCTCTTTCCAGCATCAGAAACTTAAAACAAAAGATTTATGTCTCACTAAACTATAGACACACCATGGATGTCAGGGGGTTCTGCTCATTGTAGTCACTCAGATCTAGGCTGATAGGGCCTTGTCTTAACAAATGCTTCCAGGACCAATAATTGGGGCCGGGGAAAGAGCTCTAGAGGGTCTCTCACCAGCAATAAATGCTGTGGGCTGAAAGTGTTATGTCACCCACGTCTACCCACAGCTCTTTGGCCAGAACTACTCATGTGGGCTCCCCCTACTCCAAACAACAAAGAGGATGGGGAGGTACAATCTCTCTCTGTGCCTAAAAGGGAACTGAGTTTGGCATGTACAAGAGTATGAGGAGTGCTAAAAAATATACAGTCATGTGTAACATAATGTCATGTGAAACATAATGACATGCCACTCAACAACGGACCGCGTATATGACAGTCCCACAAGATTAGTACTATACAGCTTAGGTGTGTAGCAGGCTATACCATCTAGGTTTGTGTAAGCACACTCTGATGTTCACACAGCCACAAAATCGTCTGACAATGCGTTTCTCAGAACGTATCCCCATCATTAAGTGACACATGACTGTAGATACTAAGTGCTATATATATTTATAAACGCACACTATGGTACATGTCTATATGCAGTATATGTGTTATATAATATATATAATCTCAAGTGCTATATATGTTATATATAATCATGTACCATGTATGAAGAGTGTTAAATATACATATAATCAAGTGAAGAGTGAAACTCATACAAGAGAGGACAGTGAAGGGAAAAACTATCTGGGAAAAATGTAGGGTGAACCGAAACTTTATAGGTAGGTAGGACAGGCAGACTAACAGCAGCAACAATAGCCATTTGTCACGAAGCATAGGCCACAAATTGGGCTAAAAATTTAAATCATCGTCTAATTTAATTATTACAACAACCCTCTGAGATGGATACTATTTTTATCTCCATTTTATAGATGAGGAAATTGAGCTTTAGGGAAAGTTAAGCAAATTTCCCAGGCTCTCAGAGCTAATGAACAGTGGAGCCAAGCTTGGAACCAAGAGAGCAGTAGGTAATTAGAGAGGATGGAGAAAGTGTGAGTTACAGCGAGAAGATGGAAATGAGGGTGGCATATTTGTGGTACGAGGAGGAGACCGCCCTGACTGGAGCACCAGGGTGGTCTGCAATTAGCAGAGTGCTGAAGTTGACTTTATTTCCAATTCTACTTACAACGCAAGCAAATCTCTAAGACCTTTAGGGAAGCGGGCCTGTTTGTGGTCTTAAAAGAAATAAAATCAGATTGCTGCCCTTGGAAAATAACTTTTGACTTCCGGAGATTTGACCTTCCCTTTTTAACATGCTCTAAGGCATTGCTGACCTATGGGATTATGCACAATTTACTCCTGTCACCAATTTATAAACCTCTCCTTCCCTTGTAAACCTCGATGGGAATGAGAAGGACTAAAACCGACGTATGTAGAAATTTGGATTCATGCTTCCTTTTTTTCAAGAACATCATGAAGCTTATTTGTGAATGGAAACAGATTTGAGTGATGGACACATATGGTAATTTGGAATAGTGAAAACAGCCGTGTCCATCAATCTTTGAACTATTTACAGAGGATGATGTCTGCTGATGTGGTTGCAAATTGGAGTCCCTGCTGACTCGGCATGTGTGTGGGTTACCCAGCCCTGAATTACTGGGCACCTGAATTACTGGCTGTTTCTTCTCACACAGAGAGGAGGAAAACTGAGGGAAGGATCAGCATAATTCACATAAAAGAGTAACACAATACAACAAAACCCTCAAAAGGAGATGGAAAACATTCCCCACCGAGAACAAACACCAAATAATTCTGAACTTTAACTCTTGAAAAATATGGATGTTCGAAGTCAAGAGTTGACTTGACTTTAATTATTTAGTCAATAATGACACATAACATTCATTTAATTCTTTGTAAACGTTAAGAACTTGGTTAAGCAACTTTCTAGGCATTTTCTTATTTAATTGTCACACAACTCTATGAGGTAAGTGATATTATGCCCATTAGACAGGTAAGGAATTTGGGACTTTGATTGAAAAGTAACTTGCTCAAGGTAACAGAGCAAAGAAATAATTAGGTTAATTTTATATGTTTCAGTTTTTCCTTTTGAAGATAAGCCTTTAAAAATAATTTGCTTATTCAACCCATATTTAATAAACTCCTAGGATGTGTCAGAGCCTATGCAGAATTTCAGGACAGGTGGATAAATAAGACAGCCCCATACTTCAAGGACCCGACAGTACTTCAAGGAAACACACGAATAAACAGGTGATAATGACAAATTAACCCAACTAGAATGAGAGACCCATGGGCAAGATGTTATACGGGTGCCCCAAGAGGAGGAAGAGAACAAGTCTTCTGGGAGGACAGTATCACAGGATGACATGTCAGCCAGGGGAAGGCAGGCAAGGGGATTCTCGGCAGATGGCAGAACCTAAGAACGGGTCCAGGAGTGACAAGAAACAGAATGAGCCCAGGTCACAGATGTCCTTGTGTGCCATGTGGAGGCCCATGGCACTTATCCTGCGGGTGAAGGAGCCTTTGAGGGATTTCAAACAGGAGGAACATGAGGATGACCTTGGTGTTCAAGGTCACTGGCCACAGAGTCTGAGTGGATGAGGGACAATATTTGCAATTTCCTAGTTGCTGTCTTCAACAATCTGTCCTTTCTCATATTTTAGGATGTTTGAATAATATCCGTATTGACACTCCCTCCCTTTCTTACTCAAAAACAGGGTGTGTGCCATCTTCCTTTTGTGCTTTCTTGCCATAGCCCATGGGAACATGCCTGTGGGGAAACACTGCATTTGCTTATAATGTAACATGCTGATCTGGGAGCGAGAGTCGAGCAGTTACGGGACAGGACGAGGAAGGAGGAAGCTTGTTTGCGGTTACGCCATCCTAACTAGCAATCCCCACCTTTTTATGACAGCAAGGTACCCATTGTCTATTGGCACAATGAGATTCAACAAAGGATCAACAACAGAATTGATGAGAAGGAGCCATTTCTAAAACTGAAATACATTCTACGAAGTCATACATGTATGTTACAATAAAAAATAAGTGTAGTAATGCTTCCTACCAGGATTCAAGGGCTAGAATGTATAGCATGTCCAAGAAAGAAAGAAGTCATTGGGAAGTTTGATAGCATTATCTAAAGTAGGACCCCATATCTTTTTCATGAGAGAACACAGTTTTTAATTCCTAAATGAGAGGGGTTTTTTTTTCCATGCAAGGATAATAAAAGATTTAGTGAGTTTGCAAAGAAAAATCAAGGTCACACAAACCGTCTCTAGAAACGGGTCCTGAATGAGTTAGGATAATCAACTGCAAATTTGCTGGAATGTAGACCAGTCTCACACAATAAAAATCTATTACTACATCAAAGGTCTCCAGAAAAAAATAAATTCAACAAGCTAGGAAGACCAGTAGTCATGAGAATTGTGGGCACTTCAGAGTTTAACCGAGAAGAAAGTCCAACGTAAATACTGAGCTGTTGAGGTGAAATGTTATTTTTCAAACTCACACATTTGCAACCACAAAAAGTCATCATTGTGCAAGCATTGGATGTAATGTCTTTGTAATGCTCAGAAAACGAACAGTTTTCTGTTTTGTGCATGGAAAGTGGGCACACACACGCACACACACACACACTCGTCTTCCTTTCTCTTCATACAAAGTCAGGTCTTCTAGTAATCATGCTGCGTGCTATTCACAGAGCAAACGCCTGTCCTATTGTCCTTGCATGCTGAGTTGGTCCAGATTCTCCTGAGAGCAGTGGTCGTGTGACGATGCTGTGTGCTGAAAAGCTGGACTGCGCAGAATACAAGAGAGACTGCCTGGCTGACCCACAGCTTTGCATTTTAAGGCCATGAATCCACAACTCTGCATTAGGAGTCACAGAATTGTGGATAGCAAATCACCACCGCGGCCACGTAATTCTTGGGGAGGCCTAAAATTGTGCTGCCATGGCACTGGTGCCATATGTTTCTTCCTGCTCCGCTGCCTTGGAATGTAGAGCGAGTTCAAGGGTAATCGTTTCTTTAATCAAACTGCAGCCGTAATGACTAATCAGAGGCAAAATGAAACCCACAAATATGAAAACGTCTCTACATATGTATTTTTAAAGTCAAAATAAATAACGGAAAGTTAAAAAAATGTAAATTAATTTTGTCCATGTTGCAAAAGCAGACATTCTTGTTTTATGGAGAGCTAGCTTGTGTCTTTGGAGCACCTTATCTGACCAGGCATATATGTTTCTGACCACTTTTGTTCTTTGTAAATGTTGTCACTTTGTTGCATGGATTTTGAGGTTGGGGAGGACTTAAAAATCACGCCTCAACCTTTGCCCAAATGTGTGAGTTTGGATAAATTGCATAATCTCTTGAAGCCCCTCAGTTTTTCCGTTTGCAAAATGGGAAAAATAAGAATAGCAGTCTCCCTGGGGCTGGCTCAGTGGCCTAGCAGTTAAGTTAATGCACTCTGCTTCAGTGGCCCGGGGTTCGCCGGTTCGGATCCTGGGCATGGACCTACACATGACTCATCAAGCCATGCTTTGGTAGCATCCCACATACAAAATAGAGGAAGATTGGCACCAATGCTAGCTTAGGGACAATCTTCCTCAAGTAAAACAAAAAGAAAAAAGAAAAAAAGAAATAAAAAAAGAATAGCAATCTCCTGGAGTTGTGAGGACCAAATAAGATAATGCCTAGCATGTAGCATAGATTGAGCGACACATTGATATTGTTATATCCATTAATATTATAAAATGTATCCCAGTTGGTAATGAGTGACAGCTGGCTTGAAAATGCTTTAAATGATTATAAAAGAAAGTAACCAGTTGTGGATCCTTTTATAACTATGACGTCAATCAATTTTGACCAACTAATCATGAGATGAGAATCCACCTAATTCTAGAATGTTCTTCCTCCACCAGACTGCAAGCATCATGGTCTTCATTGTCTTCTAAACTCCCAAGGTCTAGTATGGTGAGCACAAGTCAGTGCTCAGTAAAAATATATAGATTCATCTATTTTTATTCTCTTGGGCATTTTTCTTTGGGATAGAAATATATCTTCCTCCCTAATTTAGAAGGGCTTTCCAAATACCAGGCAATTTAACCCCTTTCACTGCCATATTGTTTGAATGAGTCCTCACTTTTTTCTTGCCTTTTATAATGTTTAGAAAATCCTTCCCCAGCTGAATATCAACTAAATATGCCTTTACAGCTTCTTCTAGTTTTGTTTTAATTTTTGCATTCTCGTTTTTATCTTTCTGGATTTATCTGGTTTTTTTTGTTTGTTTAAAGTTTGGCACCTGGGCTAACAACTATTGCCAATCTTCCTTTTTTATTTTCTGCTGTATCTCCCCCAACCCCCCACCCCCCGTACATAGTTGTATATCTTAGTTGAGGTTCTTCTAGCTGTGGGATGTGGGCCGCCACCTCAACGTGGCCTGATGAGCAGTGCCATGTCCAGGTCCAGGATCTGAACCCTGGGCCGCCGCAGCGGAGTGTGTGAACTTAACCACTCGGCCATGGAGCCAGTCCCTGGGATTTATCTTGATATCAGGTGAGAAATCGAACTTGATTTTTTTTCTTATTTTCCTGGCAAAATTTACTGGTTAATGCATTGTTTGTTCTTTTGGTTTGTGATGCTTCCTTAATTATACACATGGCTGTTAGTCTCTCTTAAGAAATATGTATTTTTATATATGTATGTATTTATGTGTATATATGTATTTATGTGTATACATGTATTTGTATGTATATATGTCTACATATATATGAATATATATGTATGTGAATATTCATGTGCATTTTCTTGAAGTAACCAGTTTTATTTTTGTCAAAGTATTAATAAACATACAAAAGGGAATACAAAGGAAAATGTCTTCTTCAACTCTCCAATGCCAGTCTTCCACCCAAGAAAGAAATATCACCATTAACACTTTATTTACAGAATTTCTCCTACCCGAACAGGTATTTGTGTGTGCGTGTGAGTGCACGTGTCTGTGTACACTGAATATCTTTTTTATTTACACAAATGGAAAACTCCTATCTGTACTATTTGACGTCTTACTTTTTTTTCCTTTACCACATAACTCGAAGGTTTTTTCAACAAAAACTCTGTCTCATTGTTCGTATATTATCCCATTATGTGGATATTTCAAAATTTAATTAACCAGTTCCCTTTTTTTGGTTTTGTTTATTTTGAGGAAGATTAGCCCTGAGCTAATCTTTGAGGATCTGCTGCCAATCCTCCTCTTTTTGCTGAGAAAGACTGGCCCTGAGCTAACATCCACAGCCATCTTCCTCTACGTTGTATGTGGGACGCCTGCCGCAGCATGGATTGCCAAGCGGTACGTAGGTCTGCACGCAGGATCCAAACCAGCAAACCCCGGGCCACCAAAGCGGAACCTGTGAACTTGACCACTGGGCCACTGGGCTGGCCCCTTAACCAGTTCCCTTTTAATGGTCATTTATTTTCTTGTCTTTTGCTGTTATAGACTATATTTCTGGTATTTTTATTTTTAATGCTTCATTTGTTTATTTCTTTTACATTTCTCATGGTTTAGCTTGTACTACTTTTATTTCATTTTTTTGTGTTGATTTTCTTCTGTGAGTTTATAATTTTGATTTCTTAATTTATCATCTTTAAATATTATTTATTGTCTATGTCAGATGAGAAAATTGATATTTACAATTCTTCCCATCTTTCTTCCTTCCCTTCCATAACCTAATTTGTACTGTTTATATGATTATTCTTAGCTTCTCTAGAGGTTATTTTGTACTTTAACGTATTATACATAAGCCTGTGCTTTATCTCCTTTAAATTGCATCTTTTGACCCCAACTCTGAAAGAAGAGGGGATTAGCATGTTTACACTATTTTCCTGCCTCCTTCTTTCTTTATCTCTCAATTTTGTTAGGTACAATATTTCCACATTGCCTTGGTTTATAACATTTGTATTCTTTGCTCACAGTTATATAGTCTTAATTCTATATTTAGACTTATTCAATGCTCAGAATCAGTCTTTTCACTGTGGTTTCTTCATTTGTATCTTAAGTGGCTGGGGTTCATCTTCAAGTCATTGTTTTGCCCAAGCAGGTACGATATTACCTGAATTTGGAATATATGAGGATGTATACCTTTGGCCTTTCTCATCTCATGGTACTTTGGCCAAGTATAAAATTGTTGTATCACACTCACCTTCTCTCAGAACTTTGTAGACACTATCTTCTACCATTGAGTATGGCTCTAGGAAAATTTGAGGTCGAACTGACATGTTTTGCTCTCATGGTCAATTTGATGTTCTTGACGTGATGCCCACAAAAATATGGTAACTTATCCAGGGCAAGTCTGCACTGATCATTCACCATTATTCATCCCTGGAATGTGATCCTTTAATCTATAGATTTTGGTCCTCTTTCATTTCAGGAATATTTTCTTCTCTCAGATCTTTGAAAAAAACTTATTACAGTTTCAGATTTTCTAATCTCTTGAAATACCAATTATGTGTATGTTGGATCTTTGCCTGTTTTCCAAATTTGTCATTTTCTGTCTAATTCTATTTTAAGAATCTCCATTTTCTTTCCATTTCATTTTGGAAATCATTTTTCTTATTTCCTCATTGACTGTCCTCTATGTCCTTATTCTCTTTAGCAGGATTCTTTGAAAGTTTGAAAGAATTTACTTGAAAAACTTTTTGAGCTCTCTTTTGTTTTTAGTAGTCACTGCATTTTGGTGTCTATTTTTGAGTACTGTGTAAATCTGTGAAAGGGAAATACACCTGAAATGTTTGCTTCTGCTGTTTTCTCCATTCAGGGCTTATTCTTTTATAAGTACCTCTGCTTGCCATGTAGCTATGACATCTGTTAAATTTCAGCAAAAAGTCTTAAGTATCTATTTCATGAAAACTGGTCAAGTGAGGCCAGTGATTCCTTTCTCTGTACCCCAGAATATAGAAAAGCTCTGTTCATTTAATATTAATGAAAGGAGCAGTACATTCTCTCTATCCTAAGTGACTAAACATTGATTAAAAATGCCCAATTCAACAGTGCATGTTCTCATGTACTCTTCAATAGATAACAGGAAAGGAGGTCAGTCTTCTCTTGCTGTTGCTTTTGTGTGTCATTAATAGAACTCATAAAGGCTCAATCTCTTTGAAAGAAGCTATAGTTACTGTCTCTTGTCCTTGTGCATACTATCAACTGAAAGAAAATCTGCAAAGTTTTCTTGGAAATAATTGGTTGTTTCCTTTTCTGGACTCTTACAAATGAACATTCTCGAAGAATGCTTAAGTTCATTTAAAAGGCAGATTTCATAAGTAGATTTTGATTTAAAAAATAATAATTGGACCATTTTGAGCCTAAGTTTTTTTGTTATTAGAGTAACAGAACCAATCAACAAATTATTACTGAATGACCACTTTGTAGAATAGTTTGTATCGTGCAGCATGACTAAAACTGTTGCTTTCCGGAACGTATCGTCTCTATCCCTGAAAGGGGTCAGCAGCTTATTTTGAACAATTGATTGGCTGTGTGGTTGACTTGATTTAGTCAATAAGACAACAGAAAAGTCAAGCAATGACATCTGAATGAATGTGACATACAAAGGCACACAAAATCTCCCCTGGACTGTAGCTAGGTTGTGCTATTCCTTGGATAGCTCACTTTTCGTTTGGACTAATTTTAGAACTAGCCTTTTGTCCTTACTTCTTCCACCTCTCCCTTCTTTTCTTCCTCCCTTGCTTTCGTCTGGGCTGCCGTATAATTCTGGGTTGTGTTGTTATGATGTCTTTGCATCAGGGAAATACATAAATAAATGCTATAGTTCCGTATGACTGATGAGTTAATCCTGCTAGCTGAAAAAACAATAATGGTGTGTTTTTTATTTAATGAGGTCATGATCTTTATCTGGCCTCTCTCTACTGAACTTCATGCCTGTCAGGTGTATTTTATCAAGTTATTTTCAACGAGGAGCCAGCGGTCAGGTGGCCATATAACTCACTGGGCTGTTGAATATATTCTGGCTTGAGTTTGGCTGAAATCTGTGGGTGTGGGCTCATACTGCCAAATTCTGGAGATGATTGTGTCGAATATTGCACTCTGGTCAGTTTTAAGGTCTTTCTTGAGACTCAAGCTTTGGCCCAGTGTGCCCAGGGTTAGAGCAGGGTGGCTGATGGAATCAATCCTCAGGGACACTCTGTGAATGGCTCAGTTGTATTGAGCACCAGGAATGTCTTGGAATATACAAAAAACTCCAATTTGGCTGCTGCCAGTGGAAAGACTCCTCTGGGGTTCAGGATAAGACCTGTCTTAATAAAACCAAAATTTTCAACATGACCAAATCATGTAAATGGCCTGCATATGGCCTTCCCAAATTGAGTCTATATTTGCATTCCTTCTGATCCATTTTGAAAAAGGTACTTATTATAAGGCTACAAACGAAATCTGAACCATAAATATAGATAGGAGTGGGACGGAAACCAAGCAAGAGTAGAAGGTTATAGAAGCTGGTCTTTTATTCATCTGTCTTTCTCTTGCTCTATCCTTTATTTATCCTTTCATTCTCCTTCTTTCTTCCATCAAGTACCCTTTTTTAATGTCTATTTCCAATAAATTGATAAACGAGTAAAAGTTACTTGCAACAGACTATGAATTCAAACTGATGTATTATTGCTCTCCTTTTATACTATAAAAGAAAATTTGAAATCAGCAAATAACATTTACTTGTGTTATAGGAAAGGGGTCTCCTTCACACCTCCAGGGATCACTCGACTTTGACAGGTCTGCTTCTGACCACATGTGTGGTTGATCCTACAGAGAAAGTATCCTCTCCCGCCACTAGATGTATAAAACACATCATTTCTGCAAACATTTGTTGCATGTTCATTATATAACAGGTACTATAAACATGAGTTTCACGTAGATATTTCATTTCATCTTAGCAACTGTATGAGATATAGGGACTCTTATTATCCTCACTTAACAGATAAAGAAATGGAGACACAGAGAGCTTAAGTAACTTGTGCAAAGTCACACAGCTAGTGAGTAGTAGAGGTGAGATGGAACCCAGGGAGTTTAATCGGAGAGCCCATCTTCTTAACTGCCACCATTCCTCTCTCACCACAAACCCACCACATATTAACAATGGCCCCTAACCACTTCCGAGGAAGGAAGATGGACATTTGGGAAGAATGTAGAGTAGAGAGTACTCCGTGATTATCTAATCTAGCCCTTTTATGTTATACGTGAAGCAGAAGAAGGCCAGGGGTGCTCATTTATCTGCTCAAGGCCACCCAGCCTTCATGGGTGACTAGAATCTGTTTCTGGAAGTCTCTCTCCACTATAAGAGTTATAGGGGTGAAGGCTTATTAAAGATTCATGCTTCATAGATAAATTTCCCTGCAGCCCTTTATTTAATTTGGCCTAGTGCATCTAGGGAATTGCCTAATGTCACTGTAAACATAGAAGGCTCAGGACTTCAATTATGGGAAAGAAGGAAATCGTTATTGCTGAGAAATTGGAAGAACTGAGGCCCGAATTGCACAGTGACACCTCAAAGTCTCCAACTTCTATATTTCAACTGAATTTGGGACATTCTTTAAAAGCAAAGGCATCCTTGATGAAGATGCAGATTTCCTGGGTTGAGTCCTAGAAGCGGTTAATATCCCAGATGCCAGAATATAGCCACCAGCGTGAATACTACAGTTGAGCAGAGCCCAGAGTCCTGCCTTTTCTCTGAGATCTCTCGTATTGCAGAGATGTGGGCATCTTTTTTTTTCTCTCCTCCCCAAAGGCTCTCATGATGGGCATTTTTAATTAGGACACTTCTGATGCACAAATAGGATCTACTTCTGACAGCTTCCTTCTCAACACGTTTTCCCTCTCATCCATCCATCTTACTTGTCAGTCTCCTTTTTCCTCTGTGACTGTGTTTCAAATGCTGTCCCACACATCCTTCCATTGCAGCGAGGAAATTTGACACCTGGGGAGGCAATATTTCCTCTCACTCTCTAACTGTGCAGAGGGCATGCTGGCTATTTCTCAAAATAGCACAGTCAGCAGTCTTGAGAACAGTAGTGCTTTGTAGAGGAAACCAAGGAATTTTTTTTCTGATGAAATGCAAATTGTACATTCTCTGTCTCCCATCGGTGAGAACATCTTTTTGCCTTGAATAGTTACACAAGCACCTTCAAATCAATTAAGGGGCTGCGATGACACTGCTTTGACATCCCATTAGCCCTTGCCTTTCGTTATGTGTCTATTAGAAGCAGAAATAAAAGTGATTTTGCCAGTCAGAGGTGGAGTTTCAAATATCCTGATGTTCCAAGTCAGATAAAGAATCGTGACTTTCGGTGCTTGGTTTGCTCCATGGGTGTCTTAACAGCTAACATTAGGTTAAATTTTGAGTTCTGTGAGGGCAGGAACGATATCTTAGTCATGACCGTGACACCATGGTGCCCAGGGCTGTGTCTAGCTCATAGTGGAATCAGTTGTTTATTCGTGTGTATACCAAATATTTAATGAGTGGTTATGATGTGCAGGCCCTGTGCTAGATGCTCTTTTAACTGAGAAAGACTATGGGGTTTATCTAAGCTAATTCTTCACCATGGAGCCATTTATTCAGCAAAAAATTATGAAGCACTTGCTCTGTGCCAGACACTGCGGGGGCAGAAATTAAGAAGACGTGGTTTCTGGTTTCAAGGGGAGTCTAGTCTAGTGGAAGAAACTGAATTCCAGAAATGTCCAGTGTCATGCCTAAAGTTATACACATCATTAGTATAGAGAGAGGTCCTAGCTGGCATCTCCTTACTCAAATCCTTACTGCTCATTTGAGGCTTAGCGTTATAGAAACATGGGACTAGAGAGCCATCCCGCTCATCTGGGATTCAAACTCTTCAACAACTGCTGGAATCCATATTTGTCAAATTGAATATTCATGGTGTATTGGGCAAGGAGTGGTTCAATTTATGCTTATAAACATTTATCAGATGAATTGCTCTTAATTTTCTGCTTACTAAAGAGAATTGGACCTATTTAGTTAAGTATAGTGGAGATCTTAAATAATGGCAGAATCAGATGGTTTATGTGGTGTTAATTTGAGAGCTGTGGAAAGGTCCTCTGAGTCTAAAAAAAATCTCCTTATCACTGTACCAGTGTGCCTAAAATTCTAACACCAATGCTGTGCTGTGGTTGTCAGCTTGAGGAAGACGGAGCTGAAGGTAAATCTTAATGTAGGGGGAGTTGAGAAAGGGTGGACACAGTCCACACGTAGAACATAATGGACACTCAAAAATTGTTCCCTAAGTGATTGAGTGTTTTAAGTATGAGTCAAGGTACAATCAAAGAACTACAGAGGCACAAAAGAGGAGGGAATTCTTACTAGAAATGGAGGAAGGCTGTAAAAAATTGACACTTTGAACACTGGTGAATGGGTTGAGGTTTTTTTGTTTGTTTTTTGTTTTATTTTGCTGAGGAAGATTAGCCCTGAGATAACATCTGTGCCAGTCTTCCTCTATTTTCTATATTGGTCGCTGCCATAGCATGGCTGAAGAGTGGTGTGGGTCCGTGCCCAGGATCCGAACCCACGAACCCGTGCTGCTGATGTGGAGTGTGCTGAACCTAACCACTATGCCACAGGGCCAGCCCCCTGGGTTGAGTTTTAATAAGAAGAAATTAACGGGGGGAGAGCATTCTAAAGAGAAGAAATCTCACAAGGCTAAGGTGAACTGGTATAAAAGCAAGTTGTAATTTACCTAAAGAGGTGGTTCTCAAAGTGTGGTCCAAGAACCCCTGGGGGTTCCCACAATCTTTTAGGGGGCCTGTGAGGTCAAAACTCTTTTCATGATAATACTAAAATATTATTCGCCTTTTTCACTTTCATTCTCTCAGGAGCATACAGTTGAGTTTTCTGGGGCCTACATGATGTGTGATATTTCAAGAGATTGGATGCAAAAGCAGATATGAGAAAATATAGTTTTTTAAGTAACGTATGTTATTTATATTAACATATAACCGATTTATTATTATTTTAAAATTAATTAGTTAATGCTTAAATATTTTAAAAAATTGCTGTTTAATTTCTAATATCGTAAATACTGATAGATATAACCCATTCAACCACTAACTCTGAGGAGGATGTGTTGGCTGTTTCTCAAAATAGCACAGTGAAGGGTGTTGAGAACATAGTGTTTTGTGAGGAGAAGCAAGAATTTGGGGGATCTCAATAGTTCTTACACGTATAAAAGCATCCTGAGACCAAACGTTTGAGAATTACTAATCTAGTCTGAGCACAGGGTAAGATGTGTGGTGTGGAGGACGTAAACCTGGAAAGGTAGGCGGGCATCTTGAATGCCGTTAGCAGACTGGTGATTTTATTTTGTAAGGAAAGAGGAGCTATTGGAAGTTTGTGTGGAAGAGATCGGGACGGCCAGAGTTGTGCTTTGCAGGATGATTCTGCCATAGCATGAAAGATGGGTTGGAGGAGGGGGAGAAGTAAACACCAAAAATACGAGATAAGAAATTCTGACAGTGTCCAGATGAGAAAGGACGTAGACCTGACCCGGAGCGCTGGCAATGGGAATGTAACGAAGGGAAGAGAACTATTCAAGGTCTCAGTGGACTTGAATATGACGCCCAAGCAGGGGTCAAAGATGACTCTAAATTTTCTTTCTATCTCAGCAAAATTGTCAAACACATTATTTGAGATCTTAAGTGTAAAGCCCTGGGCTAGGTGCTTTTTTTGTTTAGTCTTATATTTAAAAGAATGAATGAAGATGTGGTGTGTGTGTGTGTGTGTGTGTGTACATATATATATGAAAAGAAATATTAGCCATAAAAAAGATGAAACCGTGCCATTTGAAACAACATGGATGGACCTTGAGGATATTATGCTAGGTGCTATTGTTAAAATGCAGGGCTGCCTGATTTAAAATCTGGGCTCCAATGGTCCCTAGCTGTGTCTGGCAAGTCACCTCTTCATGCTTAACTGTCCTCTTCTGTTACGTGGTGCTAATGTTGGTACCTCCTTTCTAAAGTTGATGTGAAATGAATTATCACTAATCAAGTGCTTGCAAAGGTGCCTGGCTCAAGGTAAGCCCTTCATAAATGTTTGTTAAGGAAAAGATGGGGTGTAGGAGAGAGGAGGAGGCAGACACTGAGCATGAGAAGGGCCCTGCCTGAGCGTGGAAGCCCAGGAAGGTAGGGAACATTTACTGAGTTGTGTCATTAAAAGTGGGTGGGGTCCTGTGAACCCAATGTCCCGTTCCCACACTTATGTATATCTGAGAGAGGATGAGTTTGGAGAGATTGGCTGTTAGAAATCTTAGGTAAGTTTTTCAGGAAAAGTTTGCTTTTGTTGGTTTAAATTTTTGCTGACAATGTAGCCAGGTGCTTTAATTAACGCAGGACTTCAAAGAGGAGAGGCGAATGATGATCTGTGGGTTGGGGTTGTGGGGAGACCGTGGGGAGTAGAAGGGAGTGTAGACGGTACTGACTTGTGGCTTAAATAAAATGGCTTTATGTTCTGTTTTTAAATGCACGTGAATTTTGCATTTTATCCTGTAAAATATATGGGTTTATTTTGGTATATAAAAATGTTTTAAATTACTAACCACTGAGGAAAACAATGCTTCAGAAAGAGGCTTCGTGTCTGTTGAGTACCCCCAGCACATAGCCGCATACCCCCAGCGGTACTCTGATTTGAACAGCACTGATTTAACCCAATTATACAGGCCCAGTAGGGAAAAAAACATTCAACTCTATGTATGCGTTAGTTCTTTGCAGGAGAAACAATGAATCATAAAGATTAATCACGTCTTTTCTTGGGAGTTTAATAAATAATATCAGTTTACAGGAAGGATGAAAATTTGATATATGTAATTAATGCTGAGTGAAAAATGCTACAGTCAAAGGTTTGTACAAAATGCTGTCTTTTAAAATATATGGAGGGAGTGCTTTTATTTTAAAATTCATGAAGACTTGAGTTTAAGCTAAGCAACATTTTGTACAAAGGTAACTGAAGACCACCCCCATACAGTTGTCACCCCACAAAAGAAAAAGGATAAAGAAATTCTACAAATAAATTAGCTTTTTGAATAGTGTCAAGTCCCAGGAAAGGAAATTCAACTTGGATTTCAATTATCAATAAGTTTTCAAAAATTTGCTTTAATGAGTTCCTGCTCAAAGAAAGGGGAAAATGCATGAATATATAACAGATCAGGTGGTCACCATCTGGTTCATGAGGTTAATCTTGGGACCCCAAATGGTGTGTTTCCTGAGAGGATGGGCTATAAAGTAAGAAACATCGCCTATCAATTATTCTCAGAAAATGTGTTTAACACAAATCTAATCAAGCTTTTAATCCTATTTCTAGTTTTCAGGATATACGGGAGCTAGAGGAACAGGTTAAATGACACCATAAGGAAACAAACAGACATATCCAGAGCATAGAACATTCTACAAGACCATTGAATTGGTTCTTTAAGACCTCAGTGCAAAAAAAATTATTTTAAGGTGTGTGTGTGTGTGCATATGTACATGTGTTAGAAAGTGTCTCCAGAATCCTGATTAGACACTGGTTAGCAAAAATAAAAGAGCTTAAATGTCATTTGGGGAAACGAATATGGTCTAGATATTGGAGGAGAGTAGGACATTATTGCTAGTTTTTTTAGGCTGGCTAATGATATTGCAGTTATATATGACGTCTACTTTATTTTTAGGAGATGTGTGCTGAAATATTTAAGCAACAAAGCGTCACGACATCGACCACTTACTTTCAAATGATTTAGCAATAAAACTAGAGAGATAAAGAAATGAGAGAGAGAAAGAGAATAAGAGAGAGAGCTTGCAAAAAATGGCAAAAATATTAATGATCGAATTTAGATCATGCTTATCTGGTTGTTTATGGTAGAATTTTCAATTTTTCTGTAGTTTGGATTTTTTCATAGCTAAGAGTTGGTAAAATGTTGTTACCGTAGAGAAAACTTGGTGATATGTGTATTCATTCATCCAAGCATTCGCAGCCTATAATTTGCACACCCATCACATGGTAAGCACTGCATTCAATGTTGGGGGAGCTAATGGTGACAACCCCAAATGGGACCTCTTTGCTCTCATGGAATTTCAATTTGGGTGAGAACACTATTAAGCAGTGAGACATACAATGTCTAATAAATGAATAATCATGTTTTGCAACATGTTACAAAGAAAAACAAGAGTAAAGTGTCATGAGAAAGAGCGACAGAGGGGACACAATTTGGGCGAGGGTGGGGTAAGTGACAGGAAAGGCCTTTCTGGGGAAGGAGTTTCTTTCAAAAAGGCTCCTTAATGGCCGACCCAGTGGTCCAGTGTTTCAGTTCCTGCACTCTGCTTTGGCAGCCCAGGGTTCGCCTATTCAGATCCCGGGTGCGGGCCTAGCACCACTCATATCATGCCACACAGAAGAACTAGAATGACTTACAACTAGGAAATACGGCTATGTACCGGGGCTTTAAGAAAATAAAAATAAAACAGGCTCCTTAGCAGCCTCTCTAACCCCAGGCTCCTCTGTTTTCACACTGTTCCTGGCAGCATTTCACTCCCTATGCATTAATCTTGGCATCTTAAGTAGATGGTGGACAAATCGAGGGCTTTATTCATCTCCACATTCCTCAAAGCCTCATGTGACACAGGGGTTCAATGTTTATGAAAAAACAAATATTTGTGCAGTTCTTCCTATCTTTGAGATTTCTTTCCCATGTATGACCCCAGTTGATGTGAACTTCGTAGCCCTGTGATGGTTATTTTCATGTGTCCACTAGGCTAGGTTATGGAGCCCAGTTGTTTGATCAAACACTAGTCTAGATGCTGCTGTGAAGGTATTTGTGGATGTGAGTAATTTATAATCAGTTGACTTTAAGTAAAGCAGATTACTCTCCATAATCTGGGTGGGTCTTGTCCAATCAGTGGAAGGCCTCGAGCAAATTGGACTGAGGATTTCTGAAGAAGTAATTCTGCCTTAAGACTGCAATGTAGAAATCCTTCCTGAGTTTCCAGTCTGTGGCCCTGAGCAATTTGAACTCAAGATTGCAATGTCAACTCTTACTTGAATTTTCAGACTGCTGGCCTGCCCCATGGATTTCAGACATGCCAATTCCCCCAGTTGTGTGAGCCAATTCCTTAAACTAAATCTCTTCTTCTCTCTTTGTCTTTCTCCTTATCCTACTAGTTTTGTTTTGCTGGAGAACCCTGACAAATACAACCCCTGAGAGATGAGAAGGACTGTTACTGGTGCCACTTTACAGATGGCTAAAAAGAGGCACAGAGAGGTTAGGCCATGAACCCAAGGCTCCATGCTGAGTTTGTAAAACCAGAAGGGAGCAAAGTCTCTGGCCTCCTAACTCAGAGCTTTTAAAATGGAAGCAGTTGCTTGACAAAATATCCATTCAGTAGCCAGGAACTCAGATGTCTGGAAGTGACATTTTAACAACATCTCCTCTCTCTGGCACTGTGTTAGGGCTGGACGCTAAGCCAAGTGACACTGAAGGGCCTCAGAGATCCCCACACATATTTAACAACCACTATTTCAATGGGTGTGCTTCTGAGGATATATAAGCCTTCAATTGAACAAAATAGTCACCTCACTGTAAATGTGTACAGGACAGCAAGCCATCAGTGAGCTAAAAGATTTTTATCCTTTGTAGTCAATAATGAAAGCCTGGAAAGGATTTCTCATGAGATATTCCATTTTTGATGGATTTCCTTTGTTTACAATGAGCCCAGGACTTAAATATTGCAGCCTATCCTTGCTATGCCAAAGTAACTGAACCACAATATCTGAAACAATAACTTGGGTATTTGAAGTACGCTGGCCCAGACCTTGACTCTATTCACACTGGATGTAAAATTAAACAAGAAACAATTACAGCCTGGCGACTCCCTTTATCGGGGGTTTTGGAATCTCACAGGCACAGGAGGGCATTTTCTCCACCAAGCCCTGGGGTGGGAAAGCCCACTGTGGGTGGTTTGGGGAAAGACTTGATGGTCTACTTATCAAGATTAGTTTCTCTTTGCTGCCTGGGCTGAGCTGTCCCTACCTGCCAAGGGTAAAGTTAGACCCCACAAGCCAGGGGTAGATATAGGGGTAACTACATTACTTCTTTGCTCATATATCAAAAAATCACAGGCTTCTGAAATTCTGTGTAGAGGCTGCTATCTACCAGGGAGATGGGGGGCCATGAATAACAAAGCTTAGATGGTCTTGGACAAGCTCCTGTAGAGTCTATGCCTCATTTTGCTCATCTGTGAAATGGAATAACCCTTCCGTCACAGAATTGTTAAGAGGATTAAAGGACACAATATTAATCAGTGGCATTTACTGAATACCAAGCTTGGGCCAGCACTGGGCCCATCATTTGATGTTCAGTATCTTGCTTAAACGTCTCAGCAATTCCACGCACGGAGGTGTGGTTTTTGGTCCTATTTTAAAGATGAGGAAATGGCGCTTGGTGAGTTAAGCACCTCACCTGTGGTCACTTAGTGAGTAACCAGCGGACAGAGCCCGACACTCCATCAAGGACTCAGGAGAAGCTTACCAGCCGCTGGGTGCTCAGGACACATTGGTTTTCTCCCCCTTGTCGTTGGTCTTGGTCTTCACCCTCTTTCTCTTCTGCTCCTCTTAGGCTGTCTTAAGCGGAATTCCAACCAGATGTAGCGGAAGGGGTCCAGAGTTTCTGCTCCAGCGAACAGGCTCTCCATGATGTTGGGCTAACAGCAGTTGAGGATCTTTCCACGCCAGAAATGGGGGAGGGTATGTCTAACGCAAAGAGAAATAAAGTTCTGTAAGTGCCACTCTTATTCTATGTTCCTTGGAAATTGTAATCTGCTGGAGGTAAGAGAACAAGTCTGTTAGCATGCAGTAGACTCCTGGGTTCTATGTTAAACACATGATTTCTGATGAGGAAGTTACAGTTTCCTCTGATGATAATCTTCCCTGTTCATTGCTTGTCTCATTGTCAAACTCAGCTTGGAGGGCTTTGTGAATTCTCCTGAAAAGCTTTCTTTCCAGGCAGAAAGAAAGTTTGAGGTCAGAAGAAGGACACGGTGCAGAGAATGTAAAAGCTCTCGGGATTTGTTGAGCGATGAGACCCTCTCTAGCTCATAAAAAAATATAAAGCTCTTTCTTGCTGTCAAACTGAAAATTTACCTAGACAGGTAGAAAACAAACATAGGGAAAATTATTCCGAAAGCATTTGTGCTTTCAGGCTTTCCATTCCTTTGAAAAAACATTCTCCGTCAGCAAGGGTAGGAGAAGATGAATTCTGCAGCAAATGGGGTAGGAAGAAAGGGGCCACCCAGCATCTATAGGAGAAGATTGGACCAGAGGGTAAACTGAAGGCATGAGGCATTGCTGTCGTCCTTGTTAAACCCACTGTGTGGAAGAGGTGGTGCTGATGTTTCCAGCAATGAACAGTGAGGTCTACCTAACCAGCAGTAAGCCCTACTCTGTGTCTAGACATCACATATGAGGAGGAACAGTCTCCCAAGGACATGGCTGGCTAATTACCTGGAGCCTGGATGAAGAGAGAGAAGATTATATTACATGCTCCGGGATGTTCCATTAAGCTGAGTCCTGGTTCAGGGCCAATATTTTTGTTCAGTGATGCTTGTTGCCTTCGACTTCTCCCTGGCAGAGTTTATCTCCCTGAAGAAACATGGGGATAACTCTAAAAAGCAGTCCATAGACTATTTATCAAAAGCCTGGAGCATTTTTCTGTCTCCAGATAGAGGCATCTTCTGGAAAAAGGAGCACTGGACTGAGAGGCATTTGTGCTGTACTCTAGGATGACCTGGCACTGCCGTTGGCTTAGGTGTTTGACTTAGGGCAAATTGGTTGTACTCGCAAAAACACCATTTTCCAACCTATAAATTGAGAGAAAATGCAGATTTTCTTCAAATTAAAACCAACTAGAAAACCCACTATATTTAACAGATAAATTCAGAGCGGCTCTTGGTTGATGGGACCAAGGACACATTGCTTACTTTACTCTGCTCCTTCCCCCATCCCTTCAAGTGGCTTCACCCTTATTTAGGTGCCCAGAGTCCTCAAAAAAGTCTTCCATGCTCATCCTCCTAGAGATCACATAGCAGAAATGTCAGGCTTTTATTACTGTGGTTTTAGACTTGTGTGAAGTCTCCTACATTTTCAGTAGGAGAATGACCCTGAAGGTGATTTTTACAAAGAGAATAGAAACATACAAGAAGATGTCTGTGTTCTGCAATGTGAGGCTTAAAAAAAAAATTCAGTTCCTCCCTATTGTGTGGAAATCTGTATTGATTTTGTTCAAATTAAACTATATTGATACTATGTCATTGTGTGGGTCATGGTTGTATATTGCTGTTGGTTAAAAAAATTCACTGTGTTGGTAAGTTTCAAAAGGGAGAGTGGGTGAGGACAAAAGCTTGTCTGGTAGATGTTTTGTCCTGACTAAGAGAAGGAAAGGAACACTGGGAAAATAATAAAAAAGCCGAGGTTTGTGGAAGGAGTTCTTGAGTTAAGGCTTTCACTAGACCAAAATGTCAGGTGAAAAACCAGGAAGCCGAGAGATGGACACATTTGAACTATTAGTTTTTTTGTTTAAAGAATGTGTCTAAGTTATGCGTAGATTTTTATAGAATCCTAAAATATTGAAATTTTAAAGCTAGACGGGATCACAATGATTTTCTCCCAAGAGTGGCTTTAGGTTTTGAGAGAGAAGCTTTTCCTTTTTCTTTTAACGAATGTTCATATTATAAGCAAAAGATTTTGATCTTTTGATAGTCACTTAGGGAATATGCTTCTTTGGAACATACATGAGGTTGTGGAATGACTGGCAAAGCCTTTCTGGGAAAAATAATGTTATAGTACACTGGGGTAAACTGAAAAATCAAAGTAATTACCCTAAATTTATCAAGATAATTTCATTAATACTGATCATTATCAAAAATTGTTTTTGAGATCACTAGAGCAGTCCTCAGTTTAACTGGAATTACTTATGGACTTTAGTGATGGTATTTTTATTTGAAAAACAAAATACAATCAATTAAGCCACATCTGGGGAAAAAGCTCACGTTTTAGGAATTATTTTAACATAAACTTCTTTGTGTTACATATAGCCTCACTGTCAATTACTAGACATAATTACATATTTTCTTGGGTAATTTCTTGGTAATTAAAGTGTCATTGAAGCATAAGATGCTTTGTTAATCAAAAACTTAAAAAAAACCTCACATGAGTTTATCATATTTTGTTGAAATGTGATTCAATGTTTATTATCATAATTTCTGATTGTTATTACATAACCTTGAATGGTATTAATGCACAAATCATGAGCGTAAGCCAAATAATAGCTCACTAAGTAAAAAATACATCGCATGAGGTGGTGCAATAGCAATCAAAATTGTGATGATAAACATTACACCATGTTTCAACAAAGAAAGAACAAAAACACTCTTAAAATATTTTTTCTCTTGATTTTGAAAGAATCCATGACACTAATTATAAGAGAATTACTGAAGAGCACAAAAACCCCCAAATACTGCACTATTTCCAAACATTGTATACTGAATAGCATAAACATACAAAACTGTAAATAGAACTTTTTTGAATAAAGAGACTTCTTAAATGAGACTTTTTGAGTCAATTTTTCACATCTGGTGTATTACGAAAACACAACACACTGTTTTCTGTTTTGAACCTAATAATATTAACTCAGCCTTAGCTGGGCAAGGATGTTTACTTGTAACTTTAGAAGGAGGAGATGGATTTAAATTGATTCATTCTTTCATTTCCCATCCTTCTTGTGACCAGTAGAGATGTGAAAAGAGCATGAATGAGTCAATGTGTTCTTCTTGGTGCCAGATTTGTAGATATTTCCTGTGAGGAAAGGGAGAAACTCAGGAAGTCTCATAGTAACACAGGAAAGTTAATTGGGATGCTCAAGGAGACTGAACCTAAGAAGATGGGATGTAAAATAGATACATTACATAGAAAAATTAGAAGTTGGTGCAATGGTGTGCTAGGGCTGGCTCTTCGAGTAGATTTTGCAAGAGTAGATTTTGTGCATCTCTTTCCAAGTCTACTTTCAGTGACCTCCCTCATGTTGGAAGCTTGAAATCAGCCAAGATAGGAATAGTTATACCATTGAAATTGGCAAACGCTATCAATCAGAGTATTTTTTTCAGAGTCAGTTTTCCAGTATACTGCTGATGGGCAGAAAAATGGATCACGCATTTAAAAGTCACATCAATCAAAATAGAGACCACTATAGAAGTCAATTAGATGATGTCGAGTAGAGACAAGGATTTACATTCATTCACCCTGTTAAAAATGACCCCTGGTCTGATCCAGAAGCCTGAATAAATTTGGAAAATCTTGTCCAGTGCTTTCAGTTTGACCCTTTACTATTCACATAAAGCTCCCAATAATCATATGGTTTTTGTCTCCCCCTCTCCCAACACACTGCCATTGTTTTGTTTTATTTTTTAAAAGCCGACAGAGATGTATGTGCTTTTGTAGGGCAGGCCCTGTGTTCATTACAACATGACAGTCCTTTGATTTTCCAAGGACTCATCACCATTTAATGAAAGATCGCGCCCTGTGTGAGGTATAAGACACCCCACGGTCTAGACCCCCAGGCTTCCTGCATTCCCACCCCCAATTCTCCATCGCACTAGCTTCTCATTCTGATCAGACTCCCTCTCACACCCTTGTGCATGTGGGTTGTGTGCACATCTAAGTGCCAAGGGTGCTCCCTCTCTTCTTCACCACCTACCTGATCCTCCAATGCTCGACTAAAATCACCCCTCCTCAGAAAAACCTTTCCCCACAGTTTCTCATCTTATCCCCAATACTCATGGGTATACATGTCATACTACCAAGCACAGGGGCCCTTTATTTAGTGGTAGTTCAGTATATGTTTTTGAACAATTTGGAATGTCCAGTTCCAAGTGCATCCTGCAACCAATAGCTAAGAGTTCATGTTAGCCTTGCAACACGTCTGAGGAGTCACTGTTTTCATAAGTGAACAGCCGAGGGGAAAGTGAAGGAGAAAGGACATCTATTCAGGATGAGGTTGTGCGTGAACTTCTTAGAACTCATTAATTTGGGGTTAATATTTGTGCCTGGATGAGTTGACGTTATAGCTTTCTGCTGTAGAGAGGCTGGTCTAAGACCATTAACAAATCTTCTGGTTTATAGCCAGGAATCGAGTCTTGGAGAGCCAGATTTACTTTTCGATAATCATCAAGGGGTGGAAATCTAACAGGACCAACTGGGAAAAAGCATTAAGAGCATTTTAGTATATTTGCAATCCTAATTCTTTATTTTCAAGCCTTTCTGTTTTTCATCTTCAAACAACCACATCATGATTTATTAATAAACATTTACATTTTCAAAGTGGGGATATTTAAATAGGACTTTCAATGAGATGTCATTTTTATAAAATTGGCTTTTAAAAAACAATTTTTTTCTGATGAAGTCAACTGAATTTTTTTGTATTATTGCTAATTCAACTTTTAAAATAAAATGATCTAATTCCGGACAGAGAGTTTCAGAGAGATTTACTTAGGGTTTTGAAGTTGCTAGACCCGCATCTGAACATCCACTTGAGTCCCTCTCATCTCCTTGTGTTGTCAAACTTTTCTGAAAGCCGATTTGTGTCTCTGGATAAAAGTCTTGTTTTCATTTTGCTGGGTGACAGCATTGTTTTAAACATTTCTGTCTCCTCACTTTGCTCAAATGTGTTTCTTTTGGCAGGAATCCTAACTCGCCTGGATTCGCTTGGGTGTGGGCGTGACCTCAGTTTTCCTCCAGCCAATATTTTGCATGGCCATGCCCGTCTGCAGAGCCAAGCCCTTTCTCCCCACCAAAGATCATAAAATGGCAGAGACAAGTGCTCAAGGCGCTTTCCTGAGATGATGATTTAAATTATCATGTTCTCCTGGGGTCCTTGAGAAATAGGCCACTCTCTGATCATTTTTGAGCACTTGCCAGCAAACCTGAAATATGAGGAGAGGGAGAAGATGCGTCTGCTTTTCTAATTAGTTTTTTCCTCCTGTAAGTCATATTCCCTTCCTTTTAAGTGATGGAAAACATTAGAGTTCTTAAGAGACGTCCATTTCCACTGGGGTTTACATCATCGTTTTATCTAATTATTTCCCAATTACGAATAATAATTAAACCAAATGGTGATGCAAACTGGAGCAGTAACAATATATCTTTTTAGAAGGGCTCCCCGAAGGAGTTACAGAACACCAGGGTTGAAAATTCTTTGCTCAGTCTCAATGGTCAGTCTTGAAGGATGTAAAAGTTACAAGTCCTGATTTTTAAACCACGTCTAATGCCCCTTGGCCCTGGCCTGCGAGAGAAGCCTGGTGAGCTCAGTATTCAACTGTTTTTGACACCTCAATACTGTTCTAGTAGTTGCGATAAATGTAGGCATGCTACAGAATTAGACTTCTGTTAACTGAGTCACTGTTAATGGAAAATATCCAAGGATGATCCTTAACCTGGAGTCAGGAGACCTGAATCTTTATGATTATGTCTAAGCTTGCCAGAAAGTCCTGGTTTATGCCTCTTGTCTTGGCATTACTATGGTGGGTGCTCCTTTTTACTGTCAAAAGCGTCCTTCTTCAAATTTGTTTACAACTTCCTAGGTGGACAAACAAAACGAGATTACACTTAGACATTCTTTATTGATATCCAATTGCAAGATTCTGAGTCTTAAATCAAGTTGTGCAAGTGGCATTTCTCAATGTCAAACATCTTGTTTAAGATCAAATAAGAAATTAACAAATGAAAATATACACTTTCATGATAACCCTAAACATGAAAGCTAAATCTATAAAGCTTCTAGAAGAAAAAATAGAATATCCTTAAGACCTTGTATAGGCAAAGATTTTTTAAATGAGACTTCATTACCATTGAAAACATTCAGCTCTTCAAAGACACTATTAAAAAAGTGAAAAGCCACAGGCAGTGAGATAATATTCAAAATACACTTAACAGAAGGGTATAAAGAGCCCTTACAAATGAGTGATATAAAGACAAATCACCCAATTTTTTAAAAAAATGGGCAAAAATTTGAACAAACACTCCAAAAAAACATATTGAAATGGTGAATATTCATAGGAAAAAATGTTTAACCTTAAACAAGTGCAAATGAAAACCACAATGAGATATTTTGAATTGACTAAAATTGTTAATATTCAAAATACTGACAGCACCAAATGCTAGTGAACAACTGAAACTCTCATACTTAGCTGATGGGTATGTAGAATGATAGAGTCACTCAGGGAAATTGATTGACAGTTTGTTATAAAGTTAAGCATGCATTTACACCATAACCCAGCAATTCCACTCATAAATATTTATTCAAGAGAATAGCTCCAAACGGGAAACAGCTCCATAGATTGCCAACACGTGAGTGGATAACAAACTGTGATATATTCATACAATGGAAACCTACGCAGCAATGAAAAAACTAACTTCAATTATACGTAACAACATGGATGAGTCTCACAGATACTAGGTTGAGAGCAAGAAGCCAGATACAAAAGAGTACATACTGTGTGATTCCATTTATGTGAAGCTCTAGAAAAGGCAAAAGTAACCTATGGTGATAGAAATCAGATCAGTGGCTGCCTGGGGCAGGTCTGTGTGTGTGGAACAGGGGCTATTGAATGCAGAGTGGGATGAAAGAACTTTCTGGGTGAAGGAAATGTTTACTGTCTTTATCTGGGTAGTATATATACGTGTGTATACATATATAAAAAAGTCACTGAGTGTATGCTTAAGATGTATACATTTCCTTTATGCAAATTATACCTCAATACAATCCTGTTAGCCAGCCCTGGTGGTCTAGTGGTTGAGATTCAGCACTCTCACCACTGCAGTCGTGGTTTGTTTCCCCGTCAGGGAACCACACCACCCGTCTGTCGCTTGTCATACTGTGGTGGTTGAATGGTGCTGTGATGCTGAAAGCTCTGCCACTGTGACTTCAAATACCAGCATGGTGACCCATGGTGGACAGGTTTCAGTGGAGCTTCCAGACTAAGACAGACTAGGAAGAAGGACCTGGTAACCCACTTCTGAAAACATTGGCCTTGAGAACCCTACGAACAGCAATGGAGCATTGTCTGATACCACGCTAGAAGCGGAGAGGATGGCACAAAAAGACCAGGCGGGGTTCCGCTCTGCTGTCCACAGGGTCGCTGGGAGTCAGAATTGACCTGATGGCACTAACAATAAACAGTACTACAAAAATAAGTTACGCTACTTCTCAGTTTCAAGCACATTCCCACACAATAATATTTTTCAAATATTTCTAAGCGTTACAATTCTTTCTTTAAAGAAAATTTTGCATGTAATCTCAATATATAAAATAGATAAAGGCAGAGTTGCTGGAATTGAAAGGAGGATGGGTTCTGAAGTCCTGCATGCCTGCTGTCCCCTGCCCACCCTCTACTCTGGCCTGCATCCCCTTCTTTTAACAAAAGGAATGTGATGGAAGCTCTGTGGTGGAGGCACTATTTTTTTTTTTTTTATTATACCAATGATGTAGGTGAAGAAACTGAGGCTCAGGGAAGTTGTGACTTGCCTAAGGTTATATGGTTAATAAAAATATAACAAGGACCTGGAAGTCATGACACGTGACCCATGATCTGTACCTTGTCCCCATCGAATGTCTGTGAAGTCTAAGGCACTGTTCTAAACATTGCAAGGGATATAAAATAATGTAAAGAAAGGCTCCAGCTACCAAAGAGTTTATAGTCTGTTTGGAGGGGTGAGGTGTCCATGCAGACCTTGAGTGAACAGAGAGGCATGCGGGACGGGCACTCAGCATTGTGCTCAAATCTTGTCTGGCTGCAGGCATCTTGTTGGATGGATGAGAAGTACCTACAGGTAAGGAGCTGCCACTTAGGTGACTCTTGTGGTCATTACAGTAACTCCAACGACCAGGTCGGTGCTGTCTTTTGCTCTCCTGATGGTTGATTTTTGTGGATTCTTAGCCGGAGAGGGAAATGGGAGAGTTGGTCAAGGTTATCCTAAATTTCTTCTCACTGTCTAGTTTGGGTGAATCATCTACACAAAGCTTTGAGTTTCCATTTTGATGTGGCCCTCACTGTCTATTGCTGAAAAGCTCTTACTTCCCCATTTATATTAGGGACACAACAAAAACATCAACTTGGATGATTTCAGATTGATTGATGCTTTCTCGTAAAAGTCCTACTCGCACGTCTCTGCATTTCCCGTCCCATAGCAGCTGCTTTTATCCATTTATTTATTTTAGAGTTCAATTTGTGATGCAGTTAGAAGAGACTGTCAGCGAGGGAGAGTCAAAAGGAAAGTTTATTTTTTTTCCCCAGCGGGTAAAAGCTGGTTGAGAAGGGGTGACTACCGGCAGGGGGCTTATTGGATTTATTTGGTTTATTTTTTTCTAAAAGTCCTTCCCTCTGAGAGGACAAAGTTCTTCTTTTCTCTTTAAGTGCAAAGCCCAAAGTGGGAAAATTTAAAATCTGATTTAAATTTTTTTGATGTGAGATACACTACAGAAAACAGTGATGCTGACTGGGGATTTTCTTTAATTCAAATGAGAGAGAGATTGGAATTCCCACGAGGGGACTGATTGTTTAGATTTATATTTATTTTTTTTAATCTATCACAGGGGGTACGTTGATTTTGACTCATAAAACACAGAATTAGGAGCTCAATAAATGCACATGGGATTGGGCCATGGATAGAAGGAGAAGCTGAAACCAGTGACAGCCCCAGAAACAGAGGGAGGATGGCGCGTGAGGCCGTGAGCAAATCCCCTGCCTCAAGTATTGCCCTCATTGGTGCTCTGTTGGGCTTTAAAAATTTCCTCCATTAGAAATATTTCATGATTTGTGTATGAGTTATGCAAAAAAAAAAAAAAAGACAATAAAGCCAAAAACCAAAAACCGATAACCAAAAAAAAGTTTAAAAATTCCATGGTGAAAGAAGTTGGGGAAAACTGGAATAAACAAAGAAAACTGAAGTCTTTGTTATAGGATTCCCCAGAACCTTTAACAGTCTGATGCATGTTATGAATCTCCAAGAAGAGCTGTAGGATGCAGCCATGTAAGGAGGCCTGAACTTAGCCCAAAGGGGCATTTTACCAATGTACCGCCCACCAGCATCTTATGAGGCTGATCTTTACTGAAACATAATTGAGGAAATGCTCAAAATGAAAAAGTGTTGATGAAAGCATTGAAAGATGCTGGTTAACATGCAAATCGGAACAGAGAGGTGATAATATTTGAAGCCGTTTTTAACCAACCTAACTCCTCAGTTCAAATTAGTTTATCAAATTAACCACAAGTTCTTTGCCAAACTCCTATGAGAAGGAGGTGGACTGAAAGAAAATATGACAGGTCCAGTGGATATCCATGGCTAACTGGGAGGCCTGGAAGAGATGGTGGATTGATAAAAGAGAGAACATTTCTGAAACTGAAAGGTTTACTCTACCAGCTTCAATCCATGTGGTAAATATCAGCCAAGAACCAGATAAGAGAAAAGAAATGTTTGATCAATACTTAAATACAATAGGAGTCATACAAATCAAATTCTAACCTTTCTATATTAGTTAAAGCGTAAAATCAAATAAATGGTTGCCAGCAACAGATGGAGATGTTAGAAGTTCTCGCAGCTGCAGACGTGTTTTTTGGTGTATGGAAAACTGACATGGAAACTCAAAGTTTAGCTGGTTTATGGTGACAGTACTAGTGGCACCAAACCTATTTCCTTTTGTTTCTTTGTACACAATTAAGTGATATTTCCCAGTCTGTTCCTCAGCTAAATGAATCTATGTGATCCGGCCAGTGCAATGAGGGCAGAAGTGATGAACACTACCTTCAGTTCTGGCATATATAGAAAGTCTTGGGGGCCGGCCCGGTGGCGCAGTGGTTGAGTTTGCACGTTCTGCTTTGGTGGTCTGGAGCTCGCTGGTTCAGATCCCAGGTGTGGACCTACACACTGCTTGTCAAGCCATGCTGTGGCAGGTGTCCCACATATAACGTAGAGGAAGTTGGGCACAGATGTTAGCTCAGGGCCAGTCTTCCTCAGCAAAAAGAGGAAGATTGGTGGCAAATGTTAGCTCAGGGCTAATCTTCCTTAAAAAAAAAAGAAAGAAAAGAAAGTCCTGTATGATCCTCCATTTTCTCAACCCTCCCGTCTGCCAAGTGTATGCCACCAGGGCAACAAGACAGCAGAGCCCCATGGTTGAAGCAGCTTGGGTTCCTGAGTCACTATCTGGAGGAGAGTCACACAAGCATTCATACTAGACTTCGTAGGTTAGAAATAAATGTTTATTTTGTTAAGCCACTGCGACTTTGTTCTGGTATTTGCTCAGTTCACATTAATTACCCTGGCCAACACAAATTCAGAGAATAAGAGCATGTCTAATTGTGGAAGCTGAATCCAGATCAAGTTACTGGTTGTAACTCTTTCTTTACATATTGGCTGTAACAGGACGCACCTTGTCTTACTCCTGCCTTGTCCGATGGAAACTGCTTTAAAATCAGATTATATAAGATTAGCTCTAAAGTGTTCCAGCTTTCTTATGTCTCCCACTGGTGTTCTGCTCTGCTCTGCTCTTCCATCTGCTTCATTGAACATGACCACCCTAAACGCCAGCGCTCAAATTCCACTGTGCTGTGTTTTGGGTCAGATAGCGCACATGTGGCTGTGGGAGTCCGTTTCCCCGGCGATGAAGTGTAGAACCACCCCTCAGAGGAGGCAGCTGGAGCAGAACCCAGCCCAGGATCTGCTGACCTAGTGGCCTTCCACATATTTACATACATTGGCCCTTAGCCCAGCCCTGCACAGCTGGCCGTAACAGACCTCAATGCTTTAGGAACTTCTCCCAAGAGAATTTCATGAAAAGAGGAGCTGGTAGGAAAACAAAGATGAGATTAATGTAAACCTTGCTTAGGAATTAAATGAATTCTCATGAACAGGGACTTCAACAGGCACGCTATGATTCAGTCTTCTAACAGTCAGAACGAAAGGGGTAGGCGTTATTTGTGTGCATGTTTATATCTGGTGAAAGTCTCCTTTGATAAGAATATATGTATTTATTTGATTCTAAGCATGAATGGCTCCTTTTGGGAGGTAAATACTCATTCTCACCCAGAGAAACTCATCAATCCACATGTCTTTTTTTTTTTTTATAGCCAATGACAAATTTCCATTGACAACTCAACTATTTTGAATCGTGTAAGATGCAGCTCTATCAACAGAGACAAATCCTGGTTTTGTGAGTCTGGAAGCTTATACAATTTTGAGGACCTTCTTTAAAAAATGAATACAAAATTAGGTATGAAAATAAATGTTTATTTAGAATGAGAAATGAAATCAAAGCGAGTCACAAATTTTAAAAATTGACTGCTATAAACATCACAAAATCCAGAAACATTATAGGCCTGTTAGTGGACTGACTAATATTCTTCCATGATGCTTCTTCCTACATTTTTGGTCGCATAATCTTTGATCATCTCATTACGTGACAATGAGTTTGTAAGATTTTCTGTATATAAAAAAAGATAATTCAATCCCTTCCTTAGCATGTTTCGTAATATATTTTTTTAAAGATTGGCCCTGAGCTAACATTTGTTGCCAATCTTCCTCCTTTTTTTCTTCTTCTTACTAAAGCCCCCCAGTACATAGTTGTATATTCTAGTTGTGGGTCCTTCTAGTTGTGGCATGTGGGATGCCACCTCAGCGTGGCTTGATGAGCGGTGCCATGTCCAAGCCCAGGATCCGAACCGGCGAAAACCTGGGCCCCCTGAAGTGGAGTGGGCGAACTTAACCACTTGGCCACGGGGCCGGCCCCCAAGCATGTTTGGTATTGATTTAGAAGCTTCTTTGGTCTCATACCTTGTTATTGGTAATTTTATATAAATTATTAAGATTATTGTGAAACTTGGGAAAATGTATCATAGTCCTTTCATACATGAGCTGTTAAGATTGAAAAGATTTTTCTGGCTCCCTACTTTCAAATGTTGTTTCTTGCCACTACCCACTACCCATGTTCTTTTGGTGCAAGTGTCCTCTGGCCCTGTTGCATCACGGTGCTGGATGAGTTGGCACAGTGGGTACTAGGGGTATTCTTGGGCGCCATTTCTGCATTGGGATGGCAAGCAATAATTTAATTACACCTGGAAATAATGGCAAACCAAATAAATATATTTCACAAACCCTAAATAAATGTATTCTCTAAGTCAACATCCCCTTAACTACGTATTAAAAATGCCTATGGCCAGTATTGCCCTAAGACCCCAGTGAGCAAGGCCCCACCCTGGATGCTGTGCCTCAGGGGCTCATGCCCTTTGGAGTGGCTTCCTCAAAATTGTCTAAGTTTCTCTCTGATTCCTGAGATTGGCTGGGATTTGGCAGTGCCATCTGGATGGGGCACCCCGACACTGGAACTGGGTTGGAGTGGTCTCTGATCTTCATTTTAACCTTTGGGATTCTCTCGGACCTTCTACTTCGTGTTTGAGGTTGACCAGATGCCCTGCAGATCTATGGGACTCAGATTTAGAGTGGCCTGCCTGGTGAGGCGGTTGCACTCACTAGCAGTGTGGCATGTCTTTCATGGCCTCTTGTGATTTGGGGCCACCAGAATAGTGCTAACGGACTGATTTTGGGTGACTCCCATTCACATCTGACGCAGGGTGAGTCCAGAGCTCTGAACTCCTCATGGCCCATTGTTAACCCACAGGCTTGAGCAGTGGCTGTGGGCCCACATATTGGCTCTCTCCAGTCCTTGTTCTAAATGTCCTAGCTATATCTCACATAGGCCCATGGATTTTACAGTATATTTTTAATAAAATTGCTTATATAGACAGGGGTCCCACAAAACTATTTGCCTGGGGCCATGCACATCCTATGGGTAGCCCTGTCTGTGGGGACTCTAGCGCAACCTGACAAAAGAAAACTGTGAAAGAAGAGAAGTTTGAAAGAGATGCTAGTCTAAACTGATTGTGGGAAATATTTTTTTCTCAATTTTACAAAAATGTGTGGCCACGGAATACCTTGTTGGGTCCTTCCCAGAGCCTTGGATGGGGCCCATGCAAGTGAGGGCCCCTGAAGCATCCTTGTATATCTACCTCTGCTGGTTAACTTCATTCTGCAAAATGGTGGTATTCCTGTAGACTGTGAATAATGTTTCCTCAAGATAGTGGGTTTAGGGTTTATTTAAGACTAAAATTCTTCTAGGAACTTTTGTTTTTGCATGATCCTCTCTCCTACATCCTCCTCCAAATCCTGCAGAGAATGGCTTTTTTTCCCACACAATTGACCCTAATAGCAAATACAGCGGAATTTGATTAATTCATCTTATATGTCCGTAATTAACGTATAAGGGCCAACAATCTCTCAACTCGCTTCTCGGAAAAGATCTAATAATGAAGCTCAAGTGCAGTTTAATATCAGCTAATTTGAAGGAATAGAATAGCTGGAGAATTACTCTGAAAGTTAGAAGTGCTGTGCAAATGTAAAGGATCCTCGCTGTTATTGCCATTATTAGTGGAGGATCTGAGCTACCACGCAGTTATTTGCTGCTTTACAAAAATAAAAAGTACGGTAGTCTCTTGACATCTGTCTCTCTGGGCTCCTTGAGGCATCATATTAGTCCTGTTAAGTATAGTGTCTGTGGCACCTGGCCCCATGCTGGTACTCACTGGGCACGCATGAGCGTTTGTTGAATGAATGAATGAATGAATGAATGAATACTTTCCAACTGTATGTTTAAGTTATTTCCTTTTCTCAAATTTTATGCTGTAAAGGAACAGTTCTTTAAACACTAAATTTTACTCAAATCTAAGTGTTTTTTAAGGATAAATTTCCAGAGGTTAAATTTCTAGACCACAGGCTTTAGACATTATCAAAGCTTTTGATACACTTTCCCAACTGCCTTCCAGAATGTTTGTTCATTCAACAAGTATTTACTAAGTGCTGATTAAGGGGCAGGCATCTTTCTAAGTGTTAATGATATAGTGATAAATAATGGAGCTTATATTTTAATCAGGAAGATAGGACATAAAAGGTAACCAAAGAAACAAATAAATAAACGATGTACCTTCAGGTAGGGATGAGTGCTGTGAAGAAAAATGAAGGAGACGAGAGTCTGGCAATTTTATGTTATTGTTTTCAAATACTCACCTAACACTTCCATTTACCAGGGTGACTATGGAAAAGGGGATGGGAGGAGGGAAATACTGGAGAAAGGGAAATACTCGGAAAATGGGGGATGAACAGACAATGTCTCTGAATTGATGCTAATTCCTGGGGATCCAAAACAATTCTGTGGTCCACCAGTCAATTGGGGGCTTGTGGTCTCAAGAAATAAATGAAGTTTTGGCTCAAGTCTTTCTCACAATCGGGCCAAATGGGTCAATGATTCCCTCCTGTGGTTATTTCTCTAGTTGCCCAAAGTATAATTGGAATGGAGATCCTCAGCCACATGGGCCCAGTCACCTGTGATGAGGTCCATCGTGGGAGGAAGGGAGACTGAGGAGATTAACTCCATCAAAGACCTACCACATACGCCACCACTCAGAAGCAGCTGGCCTGATGGAATGGTGGAATGACCCCCTGAAGACTGAGTTAATTTTGCACTGAGGAAACAGCACTCTGGGGTTCTATCTTAGAGGGTAGAATCAGTGATCAGTGTATGGTACTGTTTCTCCCACAGCCAAAATGCATGGTCCCAGAATCAAGGGCAGACACAGGAATGGTTCTTCTCACTACCATTCCTCATAATCCTCTTGCAGAACTTTTACCTCCTATCCCCTCCGTCATGTGAACAAGCCTGTGGACCAGAACCACAGCCTTGAGCAGAGTCACAGCCAAACGGCAGCCAGCTGGGAGCCCACATATCATACAAGCAAGAGAAATCCTTAGCTGTTGTAAGAACTGAGAATCAGCAGAACTGACGAAGGCAGAGAGAGAGAGATGAAGGAGAGAAACTGTTCTGGGTAGAGGGATCAGAAACGACCCCCTGAAAGAAAAGAAATTTGAGCAGGGACCTTCCTGGAATCAGGATGCCAGTCACAGAATGGCTAAGCATGATCATTCACATGGAGGTGGCAGTAGGTGCCAAACCCCTGGGAGGGATGTCCTTGGTACATGCTGGGAAAAAGAGCAGCATCTAGCACGATGGAAGACGAACGCAGTGAACAAGGAGGAGGATAGTGGGAGATGCAGAGGCCTGACATCATGCAGGCCATGAGAATGGATTTTATTCTCAATGCAGTTCAGATAATAATTTCCAGAGCTGCGTACTTAATAATTTAACACCATGCATAGTTCTAACTATCAAGGATTTCTTCTTTAAATGAAACTGAAATCTGCTTCCTGGTCACATCTTTCTTTTTACACTATTTCTGTCTCTTGTCTTCTACAGAGGGCTAGTCTCTTCTCATGTGACCAGTCTCACATGTTTGAGAATGGCAGCGATGTCTTCTCAAGTCTTTTTACTTCAGGCGAAAGAGTTTCATTTAGTTAAATTAGTTAGATTGCCTGTGTTTCACGTGGTTTTTTAAGAGAACATTATAGATTTTAATTCCAGTAATTGGTTATTCGTATGATAATTATATCAGTGACTTCTAAGGTGAGGCTATCTAGAATCGCAGAGGTACCACATGCACTGATGGGGATGTATCATTCGTGTATGTCTGTCTCATTTACTACGTTTTTCTCAAGATATGGGTCCAGGGATGGGTGTTTGTAAGTGGGTGTGTGAGTGACCCAACAGATTTTCCTATTTAATGAAGGAACAGGAAGGACTAAATTGTTGGAAGTCAAAGAAGGGAGTTCTTTAAAGCAGTGATAGCTACCCAAACAGTGATGTGAGTAGGAGGTTGGGGATCTTGTTAAAATTCAGATTCTGAAATAGCAGTTCTAGGGTAGGGCCCCAGTACTGGATTTCAGCAGATGCTGCTGGCCTGTGAACTAACTACTCTGAGCAGCAAGTTTCTAAAGAATTCAACTCATGAGAGAATTACTCCGACTGCCAAGGCAGAAGCATTCTCATCAACCCATTGGACATTTAATATAAACGGATCCCCTCAATCATTTCAAGGTGTTCTCAGGTGCCAGTAGAATTGTATAGGACCTCTCAGAAAAATTGCCTTTCAGCTATTTCTAGGTTCAATCCATAGAAACTTTAGAGAAAAATGATTGACTCTCAAACTGCTCCTGTTGAATTTCCTGTGTAACTACATGAGGTCTCCAGGGGACAGTGATGTGATTGATGATAAGGGGCCAATAGACAGAGTTACGGAATATGATGTCTCTTTAATGGCAAAGGATGTAGAAACTGAAGACTGTTACAAAAGCGGGAGACAACAAGGTGTGCTCCCAGACGAAGGCCTCCCAGGTCCCTAGGTCTCTAGAAGAAGATACAGCAACTGCGGATAGTGCAGCCTGGAGTTAGAGTTCTTGCGTTGATGAGAAGTGTCCCTTTCTCATTGTTGGGGTGCAGCTGTATTCTCACGTTCTTTACTGATGATATGGACACTCCACCTGCCTGTGTGCCAGCTCGTGGTGCAAAAACAACCTGGGAACCTTCTTGAGTGTTCACTGTAAGACCCATTGAATCAAAGATCAGTTTCTCAGGTGTAGCATCTCTTAGCAGGCCCACACATCAGGTCTGCCTAAACCCCGTTCTTGCACTTATCATGTGGACAAAAATGGGTAGATTATAGGGTATGATGGAAAATATCTGCTCCTAAGATACCAAAAGAGAGCAAAGTCAACGCCTTGTGTTTCTCCTTATTTCATCACATTTTCCCTTCTAAGTCACCAAAATGGCAAATGATGCAAGCTTAATTGCGCTTTATTAGAAATTTCTTGTATATAAAGATATTTCTCCAGGAGTATTTTTCCTCTGAGAAATGTTAATAAGAATGAAATGTATTCATAAGATCATAGAACGCTGCAACTGGAGGTTAACGTAGAAATTTCTAATTCATAAAGTTTATGATGAAGTCATTATGACTTACGCTTATTCTGAAGATAATGTAAAAATTGGTGTCCCTGTGGGATTCACCTATAGCCATTTCTACACCAAAATGCTGTAGTGGACGATCTAGTTGGCTCTTGAATATCAGTCCACCCCAGATGACTCATTTGACTCTCAGTTTGTGTCACTCTCCTGGTGGCTGTTTTTGGCCCAGGGTGGGGTATGTGTCCTAAGTTGGCCACATTAGACCAGAATGGAGGCTTGTATTCAAATGAACGTCAAGGGCTAAGTTTTCTCTCTCTTCTTCCACATGCAAACTAGAATGACCTGTCTCCACAAAGGGAACCTGTCTTAGGATGAAACCAACAACACATATGGCGGAACAGATAGATCAAAAGAACTTGGATCCTTTTGAAGTAAGAATATTGATCACTGGTTATACTACCCTTGAAATTTATTCTACCTCTGGACTTCCAGTGCTTTCCTTTATTGTTTAAGCCAGTTGGAGTTAGGTTTCCAGAAAATATAGTGGTTAGAGCATGGACTCTGGAACCAGACTGCCTGGGTCCCAATCCTGGCTCTGCTGCTCACTAGTTATGTGGTGTTGGGCAAGTTACTTAAAATCTCTGTGTTTCAATTTTCTTACTTATAAAATGGATATGGAAATAGCACTCATGCTCCTAGGGCTATTCTGAGACCAAATGAGTTAATGCGTGTAAAGTGTTTGCAACCATGCCTGGCTAATGTATGCACTAAAAATGGTTGTTATTATTATTATTATTATGGCCCCTCCTATTGCTACTAATATTGCAGATAATAATCTGAAACTTTTCATCCATTAACTCATTCATTAGTTACATATATATTGAGTGCCCACTGTATACATCGTTGTTTGAGTTGAGTTGAATACTTGTTTATGCCCACCATTTAAACATTTGAACTTACACCCTCCCTTCCTTCCTTCCTTTTACCTGTCCTTACTTCTTCCCTCCCTCTCTCCCTCCTTTTCTCTCTCTCCATTTCAGGGTTATAATGTAGAAATGGTAGTTTCTTTGGTAGTCAAGATATGAAAACATTGTAGGAATTTTATGATTGGATTTTCCTGTTATTTATTAATTTTCAAGAAGCATAGTTTTTCTGGGCCAAATAGAAGGTTTTCTCTAGTTCAGATAAATAAAGATTTAGCTAATATGATTCACTCCCAAAATGGTCATATGAAAACGCATTCTTGACCATCTAGAGCACTTTGGATATGAAATGATTAGGTAAGGCTCAAGAATGAAAAAGCAGACAGTCTGGCTCTAGAGAACCTTAAAAGAGAACAGCACAGGGAATTTTGGTTAATGAAATACCTCTCGTGCTGATGTAATGTGTTATAAATGAAGACAAGTTCACTGTCTTCTCTTCCTGGTCTGCTGGTAGGGGTTCTTACTCCAAAATGTACTTTCCAGTAGAGAGTCCCACAAAATGCAGTGGTTGTGTTGATCTGTGACATCATCAAACTCTTTGCCCTTTAGCGATTGGCCATCTTGGAAGAAGAGGGAAACTCCACGAAGTGGAGCTCTTACAATCGTTAACATGAAACTCATCCCGTCAGGAAATTAAGGCATTTAACATACATGGTGCTAGGTAGCTTACCTTTAATCCCTATGAGGTGACATGCCAAATTTCCCTGGATTTAGAGAAAATAATATGAGTTTTGTAAGAAACTTCCTCTGGATTCCCATTGGAAATGTGGAAAACCATTCTTGGACTAGATCTCTTGACTGTAGGTGTGTTTCTTTTTAGGGCTGTGGTGAAGTCATCAGAGTCCAGCATACACGGTTTGCACTCCTTCTACCTTTGTCAATATGCTGTTTGGACTGGATTTCCTGCTGTCGTAACAGTAAGAGAATGTGATTTCGAAGGTGGGAAACTATTGAGTTAGAACCTGGAAATCTTGATCTCCCCCCGGAATCCAGCTTCAGCATTTTTCATTATTCCTAGATGCCTGCTCATAGGTACTAAAGTATACATAAGGAAGGTGAGCGCCACAGTGTTGGAATTTCTCCTTTATTTCTTGTGGTGCTGAAGCAATGGGAACACTATCGAGAACTAAATGAGATACCATATGTCACAGTGGCTAGTACTGTGCAAGTGAGACTCAATAACAAGAACCAAGAAATTCTCACTTTTTAGTTTCCCTTTGTGAGGGAATTTTCTATCTTGGAATATAAAAATCTCAGATGCAATTTTCTCATATTGTAATAACGCCAGAAAAATCATTTCTGTGGAAATTCTTTTTTCTCTTTTTCCATGGGGGGAAGAACCCACAAAACTTTTCCATTTCCCACTTTCCATGAAAATGGTTGCAGTTGACCCCTAGGAATACACATAACTGTTGTGGTCCTTTCTGCCCTAATATTTGTTGGAAACACAGTGAATGTTTAATATTAATCATAATTTTCATTGGTGGCATATTCTTTGTGAATAACTTGTTGGAAAGCTTTAAAAATAGCTTGGAGGAATCAGGGAACAATGCTGCAGCTGATTAAATAATTCAGTTGATAGGAGCCTACGTTTAGTATCTTCTACTCACATCCTCAAGACAAAAAGCCATAAAATAATATTTTTCTGACTATTTATTTTGTGCTTACCATTTCTCCTTCCTTGTGCTAAACTGATGTGATATTTCATTCATGCCTTGAATGACTGTGTGAGTTTTACTATTACTATAAACTATTGTTATTAACATTTTAGAGACGAGGAAACTGAGATCTTGTGAGACTACGTGAGTCACCCAACTCCCACAGCTAATAAATGCTGGAGCCAGAATTTCCAGAACCTTTGAGGTTCTTAGGCAATATGACACGCTGCTCCCCAGTCCAGAGACAAGTGGAATGTCTCCACCCAGCGTAAAACGCTAAGGAAATGAACACATAGCACTTTTCCATTAGGTGGTTTCTTCTTCACCCTACTGGAGATTTGTTTCTCCTTTTGAGTGACTTGAACGAGAAAAGGGAATCGTTAGCACATGTCTCCATATAGGGATGGGACAAATTAATCAATTTATATTACTGCGTCTATCTGCTTTGAAATTTTCAATCTGAAACCTTCCAATGACTGTTTTGGAGATAAGCTTGGTCTCATCCTGTTAAAATTAGCTCTAAGTCAGGCAGGTTGGGTTTCAGTCACGCAATCAGACATTTTATCTGCAGATACAACAGATGTTTCAAGCATAGCAGCGACCAGCTGAAATGGAGGTGAGGACAGTGGTTGCAGCTGTGAATTTATTGCAGGAGTGGGGGGGCGGGGTGGCGGCAGGGTGTAAGAAAGCGTTCAGTGATAGGGGAAGAGTGAAGAACTGAAATCAGAACTAGGTTCCAATCATGACTGCCACTGACTAGCTGTGTATCTGGGCAGATCTCTTAGCCTAAGTCTTAAGATCTTTATCTATAAAGGCGATGATAGGAAGTCCTTGACAGGATTACTGTCACTACTAAATGAGATGCGTATGGTGCGGTGATTAGGACCGAGCAATTGGGGCTGAATAAATAATATTGGAATCTGTACTATGGCACTATTATAAAGTTGTGGGGAGATCATTGATAACTTTTCTTCTTGAGAGGCCATTTTTAGTCACTGCATTAAATTTGCTTATTTTTGTACTGAGATACAGACAGGACATGAAATGAGAGAGAAAAGATGGTCTTGGTAGTTAGTTGTATCAAACTACCACTCCAGAAAATAGTTCTTGGTCAGGCACGATGCTTAACAAGAAGAACAACAGCAAGAATAATAATAATAAAGGCCAGAGGGCCAAGTTTTGACAACCTGACAGTCTGTTTTTCTGATTTGCGATTGGACGTAGTTTTCTCAGAATCACAAACTGCTTGTACCAGTGACCAGCAGAGTCCTCTGAAAATCTGTAGTCAAAGGGAGCTAATTTTGAGTGATTTGAGAAGATGAGGAGGACAGGGAACTGTGTCTGTGGAATTCCCTTTGCATAACTCTCCATTCCATTAGACGCCTAACGGATGCTCGGTGATGACGTAAACAAATTGTCCCTTTGCGTGTGAGAAATCAAGTGGCGAGAGGGGAGCCCCACCGGCCACTTTACAAGTGTACTGTGTGTCATGGTTGATCTGGGCTGCTCTGTTTCCTTTTTCAAAAGGGAGATGTGGGGCTGGCCTAGTGGCATAGCGGTTAAATTCATGCGCTCTGCTTCAGTGGCCCGGGGTTCGCCGGTTTGAATCCTGGGTGTGGACCTACACACCGCTCATCAAGCCATGCTGTGGTGGCGTCTCACATAGAAGAACTAGAAGGACTTACAACTAGGATATGCAACTATGTGCTGGGGCTTTGGGAAGAAAAAAAAAAAAGAGGAAGACTGACAACAGATGTTAGCTCAGGGCCAATCTTCCTCACCAAAAAGAAAAAAGGGAGAGCTATGGTTTTTTACCTTGTTTTCTTGAAAATTAAACTCAAAGGTTACACCTCAGGAAATTGAGTTTGACTCCTTCCAGAATAAAGCATTAAAAAACAAATCCTGCTGGGCCAAAATATTTCATTAATTCAACAAGAGCTGGATTCCCTTGACTCAGGGGTTAGGTCTCTATTCCAGTGTCGTGAGACCAGTTTGTGGTCAGGACGTGCTTACGATCTTTCACTCACCACCCAGTGGATTACTCTGCAGTCCACAGACTGAAACGTCACATTTCTTTAATTAGATGAGATGCATGGGAAAGCGCTCAGCGTGGTGTCGGGATGGAGCAGAGCGAATGAAGTGCTCGTCTCTTTCTGTATTTTCATCTTTCCTTCCTTTCTTCTTTGTCTCTAACCATGAAGCAAAACTTGTATGTTAATAAGCAACTGGTTTCTAAGATGAGTTTTTAAAACAATACTTTGAACAAACGTGAAAGCAACAACAATAGACAGTTTCTTTCACTCTCTGCGCTGTTTTTGTAAACCCACAAGATGCATGGGCTCATTTATGGCTTCCTGGTGAGTTCCTCCTAATTGGATCTCGAGGAGGCTCCATTTTGTTCAATCAACACCTTAGAGAGAAGATTATTTGTATCAATTTGTGGCCTGTTTTTTGCTGTTTGTTTTGATCATCGTAAGCTATTTACAATTTGAAAATGTATCATTGATGGATGGAGAACATTCATAAAAAGATTAAATTGTACAACATGACAAAACATATTATTTTTATTTCTCTTCTCCTGGGAAGAATTTTAAGAAAAATCTTTTTTTCTTTTATATCCAGATTGGCAGAATATTTTAGAATGATGCAACAAAAAATACTGCTGGAAAAGTGATACATTTATTCAAATTTCTTTCTTTCTTTCTTCCCTTCCTTATTTCCTCCTTCTTCCTAACCTCATTCCTTTTTTCTTTCCACCTGGCATCGTCTGCGCCTAGAACCTGGTATAAAAAAGTAAAATACAAACAACTACATTGATTACCCACAATATACTGGCAAAGCTAAGGCAAATTTCCACAGAGCAATGACTAAAGAATAGATGTGTTAAAGGCTGTAGTAAACAAAGAGAGGGCTAATTGTTAAAGATTTAGCGATGCCTATTATGTGCCAGACCCACTATCTTGGGCATTAAAAATATCAAAAAATTGTAATTTAATCCTTACAACAACCCCATGATGTAAGCATCTTTCCCCACATTTTATAGATAGGAAAACTGATGGGCTGGTCCAGTGGCGCAGTGGTTAATTTCGCACTTTCTGCTTCTCGGCGGCCCCGGGTTAGCCGGTTCGGATCCTGGTGCAGATATGGCACCGCTTGTCAAGCCATGCTATGGTAGGCGTCCCACATATAAAGTAGAGGGAGATGGGCGTGGATGTTAGCTCAAGGCCAGTCTTCCTCAGCAAAAAGAGGAGGCGTGGCAGCAGTTAGTTCAGGGCTAATCTTCCTCCAAAAAAAAAAAAAGAAAAAGAAAACTCAGGTACAAAGAAGTTAAGAAAAAAAACCCAAAAACATGTCTGGAATCACACTGTTAGCCAGTGACAGACGAGGGACACAAATCCAGGTGTATTTATCCCAAATTTAGACTCTTTCCACCACACTATCTTGCTTCCTGTATTAATTTCTTACTGCTGTTGTAACAGATGACCCCATGTTTGATGGCTTAAAACAATATAAAGTTATCCTTTTACCTTTCTGGAGGTCAGAAGTCCAAAATAAGTGTCACCGGGCTAAAATCAAGGTGTCAGCACAGCTGTGTTCCTTCCTAGAGGCTGGAGGGGAGGAGCTGTTTTCCCGTCTTTTCCAACTCCTGGAGGCTGCCTGCGTCCTTGGCTGGTGGCCCCTTCCAGCTTCAAAGGCAGCAATGAGCGATCAAGTTTTTCTCCCATTGCATTGCTCCCACACTGACTTTTCTTTCTTTCTCTTCCACCTTTAATGACTCTTGTGACAACATTGGGCCCATCAGATAATCCAGGATAATCTCCTTATCTTAAGGTCAGCTGATTAGCAACTGCAATTTCACCTGGCAACTTTAATTCCCCCTTGCCATATAACATAAGGTATTCACAGGTTCTGGAGACTGGAATGTGGATATCTTTGTAGGGGGATCATTATTCCGCCTAACACTTCTCCCCAAACAGTTGAGGGAAGAGGGGGACTTTTGAGAAAAGAGAGATGTTTTCGCCAGGGAAGAGTTTGTGGAGAAAACGACATGGAGGTGAATCTTGAAAAACAGAAAGAGGAAAGAGGATTCCAATGGGAGCCATCTCAGCAAATATCAGCAGGCGAGAGGGGCAAGGTTTTCCTGAAGAGGTGGAGGGACCAGAGCCCTAGAAAGGCAGGATGTGGACAGACGAAATGATGCTGAATGCCAGACTCAGGAGTCTGAGCTTTATTCCACCGTGAGTGTGGACCCTCTGGGGGATTTTTAGTGGAGACCAGCATGATCAGATTATTACTATAGCAAGGAGGAGGAAGCTGAAAAAGGGAGATATGGGATAGAGAAAGGTCTGTGGGGTCATTATTGCAATGGTACTAGCCAGAGAGAAGGGAGGCCATCCATTAGGTTCTTGACAATAGGTCTGGAAAGAAAAGCAGGACCAAAAGATATTTTGGAGGAAAAGTCACAGGGTTTTGCAATTTGTTCTACACAGAAAGTAGGAGGTATAAAGAGTAACCAACCAGGTGAGTTTTAAGCAGTGTAGCTGATGAGGTTATTGGCACCAAGAGACAGGAAGTCAGAAGAAGTTAAACTCCATTTCATGACACTTGAGTTTGAAATATCAGCCGGATGGATATTAATAAACAAAGGAATAACTGAATTTTTCATTGTCATCCTGAGGTTTAAGTGAAGGTAGATAGAGCTTTAGGGAGTGAAAGGCAACACCTAAAAACCACCACGCGTCTTCTACACACTACCCGTGGCACCGGACGGTGATCCAGACTTTCCGGAGGGCAGCTCAGCAACTCGTGAGAAGAATTTTGAACTTTTGCAAGTCCACAATCTTCCAGTTCCACATCACTGTGGCAATCGAAAAGCTGTAAACAACTTAACTATCCTATATAGGGAATTGTTAAAGAACTTGTAATAAGTGCAAATGATGGACTATTATGCACACATTTCATGGTTGTATTCTAGAGTAATATTTATGAATGTAGACAGATGATCATTATAATTTAGCTTCCAATAAAGGAGGGTATGTACATATAAACACACAGAGCACTGACTCCCACTTGGAGTATTGTAATAATAATTAATAATAATAATAAATAATGATAATAATAAAAGTGCCAACACACTTACTGAGCCCCTTCTGTGTGGCTGGTATTGTACTGGGGATGTTTCATGAATATTTATTTAATGCTCACAACAAGCTCATGAGGTAGGCAATCTTATTAGCTATTCTAATGATGAGAAAATGAACTCTCTTGCTCCAGATCACAATAACGAGATAGGGTGGATTTGAACTCAGGAGGTCTAATGCTGGAGTCATGGCACATTTTCACTCTCGATTTGACATTGTTTCCCTGCCACAAGCTTGGGAAGAAGCAGTTACTTTGGCAGTTACTGTGGGAATTGTGAATAAACCAAAGGCTCTTTTTTGAGTGCAGCCCAGTTGACCAAATCCGGGTAAGCCCATGGGAACATCCTACATGTGAAAGCGTGAGTCACAGAGGGAAAGCACAAGTGCTGAAATCACGGGCCAGATGAAAGAAAAATGTGAACAGTGGTTGTCTTTGAGCAATAGGGTTTAGGCAATTTTTATTTTCTTCTTTTGCTTATCTGCGTTTTCTAAATTTCCTAAATAAATTTTCTAAACTCAGTGAACACATACTACCTTTTTAAATTAGAAAACAGTTACTAGATGTAAACACCAGGAAAGGTTAGGAAGAACATGTATAGAATCGAGTTGTGCCTATATAATAAGAAATATCCACAAATTCTAAAATGTGATAGTTTCAATATTTCAGTTTAGGAGCCCCCTTCCCATTTGTCAATTCGAATCTTAGAACCACATCGACAGTGGCTGAGATAAACTGTAATTAAATAACGAGATAAATGCCTAAGAATTGAACACATCCAAAAAATGTTTACTCTTGTCCAGATGATGGGCTAATTTCCAATTTAAGGATCTGAAAAGCATCATTAATTAGAGGTCTTATAGATGGAAACAATTAGAAGGGACATGGGAGCCATGAACCACATCTTTCATTTACTGGGAGCCTTAACCAAAAGGGATTGTTGCATTTCAGAGTTTTGCAAACGAGATTCCCATATTATGCACCTAAATCCTGTTTTAACTTTGACCTTCCTCAGCCTTGTCTTTATACCGTTGTGCAGTGTTGAGGCCCATTGAAAAGAATTTCCATCCTAAGTAAATGGAAAATAGCTGGTTATCTCCATTAGACCACTGTTGGGTCACTCTTGAGGCTGAAAAACCCCAGTTACTTTGTCTTTTCATGAAGTCTCACGTTTTAACCCTGTTTGTTCTGTGCCTCTCCCTCAGCAGTCTTCTAGAATTTTCATGCTCCCTCCAAAAATGAGAAGAAACTTCCTGGATTTTAGCCTCTAGTAAAACATATTTCATTATCAAAAATGATCTCCTAGAAGGACAGAATCATTGTGCTTATACTTAACTATCTCTGCATCACAGGGGCTGGCCAAGATCAGGTGTTTGATAAATGTTACTGAATTAATAAATGAATGATTTCTTTTAAAAATGGTCCAAGGCCATCATATCTTCAAATCTGATTTACACCTTTAGTGGCTGAGTTTTTCAGGACAGGTAGGTCCTCTTTCCTTCATGTGTTTTCAGTTGGTTGCTCAAGTTGTTTCTCTCCTCCACTTATCCTTTTCATGTTCAGTTCTCTTTATTCCTGAACACTCTTCAAATACACAAGGGCATTTAATCTTGCGATGCAAAATGCCAGCCACTCTAGATTTGTGTCACCTGCAAAGCTTAATGTTGTACTAACTCTTCCATCGTGCAGATCACAGGCAGAAACATGGAATACCAATATTCTCAAGTCAAAGCCAAGAAGAAATCCAGCAGTGATGCTCCTCTCAGCTCCTCAGCTTGACACGGATCTATTGATTATCCTTCCTAGTCCAGCCTCTGTAATAACACAGTGGATTACTCCCACTATCTGTCAACCTTCGTGATCTCCCAAGGAGCCACAGATGATGCATTAAAATTGTTTATTGGTACAGAACATCTTTAGTCTCAGGAGAACAAGACATTTTACACAATAAGTGGGTGGTAAATCACGTTTTTGAAAATGGAATTATTTTTAAATGCTCCTAGGTACTGTTTAGAGGAGACCTATAATGAAACCTACTGTCAAATGAAAAATCTGTAAGAAAAGTTAATAATTATCCTCTAATGTATTTCTTTGAGATTGGCTATTTTACTGCAGATTTTTCTCCGAGCAGAGCACCTGTGCTCATTTTCCCCCCAAAAGCTTTATAAAATCCGGAGGGCCTAATAGCTCTCGGAGCTGGATGTGACTTCTCTGAGGATTAATGACTCAACCTCAGCGCTCCTTTGCTGGTGTCCTGAGCTCCCCTCTTAGACCTCACAGCCTCGAATGCCTTGAAGAAAAATGGCTCATCTACGCAAATCATCCATTACCAAAGCTGGAGCTTTCCAGCCTGCTTAGCTTTCTCGTGTTGAGACTTTGTTTAAATATAGCTTGAGAAGTTGTTGGCGGAATTAGTTCTAAGTCTGTGTGCTGCTACTGGAAAACAGAAACTGACTGGACGTGTTCCAGTGAAGTAGGACAGAACCCTGATGAGTATGTGGTTTCCCATTTAACACCAATTTAAGGCAGACACGTCTGTGGATGCCACTAAGCCCATAGACAGACTATGGAGAACTCAGGAAATTGTATGCCACGTTTTGTGAGTATGTATGGACCACTCAACAATTTTCTCCAGATGCTCACTTTTCGTTGGATCAAGACCCAAATAACTAGAAGAACTACTACATTACAAATACCTTTAGTTTTCAACCCCTTACTCCTAGACTCTCTATAAATATCTTTTAAAATTTTATGCTCTATTAGTAGTCGAAGAGATGTAAAATATATGTGTGAGATACCACATTTTAGTTATCTTATTGGTGAAAATTGCAAGAATGAAACTTCTCCATGTTGACAAAAATGTAGGAAAACAGATGCTCTCATGCTCTGCTGGTGGGGGTTTATACTCTGAGAGGCAATTTGGCAAAAGTCTTAGAATATACACATGATTGGATCAGCAATTCTGTTTTGAGGAATTTATCCTAAGGGAATGAATTGGACAAGTATACAAAGACATTTATCTTAAGATGTTTGTTATAGTCTTGTTTATAATAGCAAGAAGTAACACGGGTTCATCTAAGTCAGTTATGGTGCACTCATAGAATGGATTTCCACAAAATAATAAAGTTGTACATTTATCAACATGGAAAGATACTTAAGTAAAAATGCCGGCTGTAAAATAATGGGTACAGGAGAACAATAGATACAGCGGAAACTATATTTGTTAGGCACAAATGGAAGGCAGTCTGAATGGACATGAAAAGATAGTCATGAAAATGATATTTGTGTTTTTAGATTTTTTTTTGCCTATTTTTAAAGTACAAATTTTGTCAACAAAGATATATAACAAATTATAAGCATATGTGAAATAAAATAATAAAAGTTTACAAAATCCTCAATGAAAAAAGGATACATTTTGAGAATAGGCCAGAATTTTTCTACAATGATCTAATGGGTAAAATTACATTTTCTCATTATAGACACTAATCATCCACTTCTTTAGCTATCGATTTGTAGAGAGAACATTTCTTTCTGCAGAGATCAATTCACGGGTATATTTTGTGTCTGGGTATAGAAATATGGGCTCTGTCTAGTATCCCAAATGCTTCACTAGTAGTGAGAAGGAGACATGAGCTGCTTGTGGTTTATCCTCCTTTCTTCTTCATGACCCGAGAACACGGGGGCTCACTGAGTCAGTGTTGGATTGGCCTGTGCAAATAATAGCTGAAAATTTACTTATTTCTTCATCAAAACTTTTACATTATTTACTAGGTTCCGGGCATTATTCTAAGAACTTGCTAAAGATGTACTTACTCCTTTAAGCTACCCTAGGAGCAAAGGGCTATTATTAACCCTATTTTATAGATGAAGGAACAGATGACTTCCAGATAGTTCCAGTAACTTGTCTGAGATCAAGCAGCCAATGAGTGTGCGTGAACATTTATCCTCAAGTTGGCAATTATAGTGCTGTATATGACATAAGAATCTAAAATAATAAGAATGTCTTACAATAGGGAAGGGTTAAACAAATGGTGACGAGTCTTCATATTGGAATATCATGCAGCCACCAAAATGATGTTGATAGTTTTTAATAGTGTGGGAAATGTTTCCAGTAAAATACACATCAGAGAAGTCAGATACATAATTGAAACATAGTAATATCACAAGTTTGTGCAAAAATATCCAAAAAAATAAAATAGGAGAAAAAAGACCAGTAAGTTAATATAGCCAGACGTTAATGGCAACTACATCAAGGAGTGAGATTGTGGATGATTTTAACTTATTTTTAATCACTTTCTAATTTTCTAAAATGAGTAGCATGAACAATATTACTTTAACATAAGAGTTGTGATGTTTTTTCTTCAAGTTATTATCTAGCAAGAAAAGTAACACATCTAAAGAGAAATGGCACTAAAATTTAAAATCTGGAAACATGATGTCTGATTCAGCAGTGGTGACAATATATGCAACCCTGAGGAGACATCTTAAGGACATTGACCATCGGTGAATTTCTGGATGGTCAATGAGTCCTGCCAAAACTCCAACCTCTGGGGCACATGGGCCATTTCTTTCCTACAGTGCTGAAATTCTCTATCAGGCTTCTCACTTAGCAGAAGTAGAAAAATTGAAAAATGCAATGCAAGAAGGAAAAGGGCTGGAGTAAACAGCAGAAGACCAACTAAATAGGAGCTTTGAGGTTTGCTAGGAAAATCTCCATGAAAAAATAGAGTGTACGATTCTATCATTAAATATTAATGTGCTCGGTTGCTTTTTCTTATCTATCCAAAATTCTGATGCACAACAACTAAACCACGATAATGTTTTAGTGGAAAAGGTAACACATTCAACATATTCCCCCTAAGGGATGAGATCTACTTTTCTTTAGCCAGAAGCACAGACATCTGGAAATAGCAAAACGGAGAATGGCCTTTTGCCTGAATGAAAATCGCTCATTGAGACGGGAAGGGAAGTTGATCTGGGGACTGAGAGGCAGGGGCCTTGCTCTGCTCTAGGACTGAGACAAGGAGTTTGGGAGAGGTATTTCGGGCATACAGCACAACCGACAGACCCAGCTAAGAGTGTGGGTGTGTATGTGTGAGCATATGATTAAAGATTTTATTTTTTTCCTTTTTCTCCCCAAAGCCCCCCAGTACATAGTTGTATATTCTTAGTTGTGGGTCCTTCTAGTTGTGGCATGTGGGACGTTGCCTCAGTGTGGCTGGATGAGTGGTGCCATGTCCACACCCAGGATTCGAACTGACGAAACACTGGGCCGTCTGTAGTGGAGCTCGCGAACTTAACCACTCGACCATGGGACCGGCGTCCTGTGAGCATATGATTAAAACATGGTAACACCAGGCATACTGGGCCCAGGGCAAGAATGGAACCTTGACAATAGAGTGGACCTCTGCAGAGAAGGGAGATGCCTTTTCTGCCTCTAATGGAAGAGAGTACTACTGCAGGACCGTGGCAGTGAGCCTTGGACTATAAGCGCATCTCTTTCCTAGAGACCAATAGGTTAGCATGTTTCACTGATAATGCATGAACACATGTGTAATTCATCAACCTGTGGAGGCCAGTGTGTTCTGTTCAATGGCAACAGTCTAAGATACCTATCTCCCTTGTCTGGCACTTGTCACTTTTTAATCTCACCTACACCAATTTGTCCTGCCTTCTTTCCTTCACTATCAGGCAAACTGGATTAATCTTTACATGTGAAACCTTTAATGCTGTACCTTGAAGTTCAAAGATAATTGGGCTTTGTGGAGGCTAAGCAGTTTTGTTGTTGTTGTTGTCGTTTTCTCTTCTCAAAACACTAATGCCCACAATTGGTCCTTTGGATTGAATAGGATTTCCTTAAAGCCTTGGAGTTATCATGGAAGGAAGACTCTAGAGAAGAAGGAACAAGGACGTTTCTAGACTCACTTGGCATTAGAACTGTTAAAAGAAAGTGGCTTCATTTTGTGCTTTAGGTTCTTGAAGGGGTGCCAGCTACGATGACTGGGAAGTTGTGAACCATCCTCCACTGTATTCCTCCAAACCCCTAATTCATACTTGTGGACATTTTGTAATGATTCCACTGTTGTTTCAAAAATGTATTTTCCCTTTTCTCCTCTCTTTTCCTTGGAGAACTTACCCAGATTCATAGCCTCAGCTAGGCTCTCCAACCTTGACTTTGGTCCCAAGATTCAACACTCCATCCCGAAGTCCTGATAAATATTTACTCTTAGATGTTCTGTTACGCTTAGATGGAGTCTGACAATCCCGCCCCACCTCCATCCATTGTTCTCAACCTCATTCTCGAATTTATTCTCTCAGGACCCCGACGTGACAACTCAGAACTGCCTTCGTCTCCTCTCTCCTCCTCTTCCCGTAACTAGCCAGCTCCTAAGCCTCTTACGTTCTGCCTTTGATCTACTTCTTTGCCGAATTAACGTAACATTTTCCAAGTAGACCCAGAGTTATGGTACTTATATGAGCCCTTGTTTGATTAATTTTCATTTAGAAATAGCAGAATTTGGATATTATGTGCCACTTAGATATGCCACCTAATAGCATATCTAATAGCATAATAGCATGTTAGCAGTAGATATAGCAGAAGCTACGTTAACTAACCCCCGATTACTCAACTTACCAGTCTAACTGATGTTTTCCATCCCTTCTTGCAGACATACTTAATGATCCCTGTGGCTGCCGAATGCTAAAAGTTTACTGCTCCGTTTTCCAAGTGCTGTTATGTTTCTTCGAAAAGCCTGATTGTGCCCATTATAACTTACTAACATAATTATGTGGAACGACCAAATATGAGTCCCCATCAAAAAAATGACTTTGTTTTTTAGAAAACTGAATTGAATGGTTTTGAAAGACTTGAAAACAATGAGTTGCTAAAAAATGCTGTTTTAACATAAAATAAATGCATAGAACAAATGTAGATACGTATTTCTCTTTTTAAGCACCTCCTGCTTTAGCTGTTTCAATTAATTAAACAACTAGTCAACCTGACCATGTGGACCAGAGGGCTTTCAGGGTGTGCCTTGAGGGAGCATGTATATAGCACAGGGATTCCAGCATGGGCTCTGGTAGCTGTCTCTACTTTTTTTTTTGCTGAGGAAGATTTGCCTTGAGCTAACATCTGTTGCCAATCTTCCTCTTTTTCTTTTGCTTGAGGAAGATTCACCCTGAGCTAACATCTGTGCCAGTCTTCCTCTTTTTTGTATGTGGGTCACCACCACAGCAAGGCCGCTGATGACTGGTGTGGGTCTGTGCCCTGGAACTGAACCTGGGCCACCAAAGCAGAGTGTGCCAAACTCAACCACTAGGCCATGGGGCCAGCCCCTAAATCCTGTCTCTACTTCTAACTGGTTGTGTTTGATTTTCCTCATCTGTAAAATGAGGATAATACTAATTTCTATCTCATATGAGGATCAAAGGAGTTAATTCACGTAATGCACTTTACATAGTGCTTAGCATATAGTGAGCTCTCAATAAACACCATTTATAGGTGAGAGTGGGAAACGAGGAAAGTTAAGATGGAGAATATTCTAGAAGAAAATCTAAACAATGCCCTTGATATTATGTGATTCACAAAGTAAGGCGCCATTTCAGCCACTTTTTTGAGAAAAGATAATTCTAGCTGCTGTAATTAATAACAATACTGACAGTATAAATAATAATAATAGCAGCATTTTCATGGTACGTTAGTAACTCTTGAGTGTTTGTATGACTTTTTCCTTTGATGCCTTGGAATAAACATAGCAATTAGAATCACGTCCTTGGTACTAACTCTAGTTTTGCCACAAACTACTTAGGTGAGCTCTGGCCAGCCACATTCCCTTTCTGGACTTTGGGTTCCTCTTTGGGCAGTTGGTAGTAATAGTATCTGCCTGTCTACCTCATGAAATATAGGGCAGCGAGGGTACAGCGAGGTGGTAGGACAGAGTGGATTAAGGAGAGGCTGGGGTCCCGGAGTAAGAATTTAGTCACTACATGACAGCTGGAAGAGAGAGCATTCCATCTGGGGGCTTTTTGGGTGGCTGAAATTTAAGATGTTTTCACTGTTTTTTGTAGGTCCTATACTTGTTCATGACTTCTATGTTCTGTGATTCACATTTATTGTATGAAAGGGAACAATTTGGGGCTTAAGTGAGAGGATATGGAGCGGAAAAAAATATTGGAGGCAGTCAGCATGAGATCTGGACTCGTTCTGCGTCTCTCTGCAGAAAAGTCTATGCAGAGAATAGTTCTTCTGCCATCTTGGGCAAGAATTGCTTTGGATTTCAAGGTGTTGAGAAGCTTGGCTGCCCATTGTTCAAATAAGGTATATGTCAGCGATGTCAACACAACGTGTTGAGGAAATGTCACATCTGTCTGCAATTGGCTACCTCTCAATAGGAGAAACACCACTGGAAGCCTGGAGACCAGATGTTACCTTCAATCAAATAGAGGTCAAACAGCTTTAGATGAAGAATGTCTGCACCTCCCTACCCCTGGCCCTGGGAGAAACATGCAAGGCGATTTTAGTGGAATCATAATTGTTTTAGCTCATGTTCACATTTTTTCTTATGTATGACATTGTAGCCACTAGAACAAAGCAAACAAAATGGTGGCCCTTGGTCCAAGGACTATGAAGAAGACATCAGAGCAGTGAGAGTCCTGTTCACAGGCTCACCGTGGACTGGGGTCCAGCCTGGCTTTTCCATTGCAGGTGTTGAGGGAGCCTGGAAGTATCACTTGTTCTCTCTAGACTTCAGTTTTTGAAAGTGAGCAATGACAGCATAATCCTCGATGGTTTGTATTATCCATTCCAGTTTAACCTTCAGCAATTATGCAGATATGAGGGAAGCCTAGCCTTGGGACAGCCACCTGGAAAATCAGTAGAGTGCTATTTCCAGGGCGAAAGGATCTTTTGGTATTTCCCACTAGTCCACGTGGGGAAAATGGGTTAAAACAGCTGGTCGGAAACATGTCCTGAGCCGGAGTGAGAAATGACTGATTGGGAATTTAACTTTAAAGGACTCTCTAATTAAACCTCTTAGAGTCAATAAAATAGCTCATCCCTTCACTAACCCTGGGTGCTGAGGGGATCAAGGAGTTAATGTACATTTCAGATGGGTTTGCTTCTTTCATAATTATAAAGGTTTTCTGTTAGAGTGATAGTAAAGCAGAAAAAGGAAAGAATCCAGGTTTCTTTCCAATCCAGTTTCATGCCAAGAGCTGCATATATTGTGAGCATCCATTAAATAAGAAGTTGTTTGCTAGGTGCTGCTAGGGAAGGGTAAATAGGACATTGTGAAGGGAGAAATAGTTTGCCCCGACTCGTGACATCTTCTTCCATGTCCAAGTGTGTCTCCTGGTTTCTCTCTACCCTGTAATTCACTCACCATCAGTGAGCGTGGGGCACTTATTGATCAGTAAACTTGGGAAGAATAACTGGCTTGATTCTGCCCTTCTTCCTAGAAGCCTGCCTCCTTGCATAGAGCATTTGTACTGGGTTGCATTGTCCTGCCTGGGTCTTGTGCTGCTAAGTTGTGGATGGGAGAAGTGAGGTTGCAGATTTTAGGTAGTAATTTTAAAATCCTCCAATATTTTTTGCATTGGCCAGTGGCTCTAAGAAATTTAAAAAGAATGAAATGGGGGGACCAGATTATACTTGCAACAAGGCCTTTGATGGGCCAAGATGTATGACTTTTGGCTATAGACTTAGTGTGGGGCAAGGTCTTTTGATTTTGGTGACTTGAGATTTATATTAGCCTAGATGAGTTATTATAGTTGCATAGTTGGCATTTAACTCCTGTGACCTGGATGAGAGTCTTTAAGACAGGCATACAATATTTTCACCTTGGTGAATGACGGTTTTTGGAGGTTTTAGTCACAAGCAGGAGACTGTTTTTTTTTTTTGCAGCTGGTACACTTTTTTTTTTTTTTATTAATGTTATGATAGATTACAACCTTGTGAGATTTCAGTTGTACATTTTTGTTAGTCATGTTGTGGGTACACCACTTCCCCCTCTGTGCCCTCCTCCCACCCCCCCTTTTCCCTGGTAACCACCGATCAGATCTCCTTATCAATATACTAATTTCCACCTATGAGTGGAGTCATATAGAGTTCATCTTTCTCTGACTGGCTTATTTCGCTTAACATAATACCCTCGAGGTCCATCCACGTTGTTGTGAATGGGCCAATTTTGTCTTTTTTTATGGCTGAGTAGTATTCCATTGTGTATATATACCACATCTTCTTTATCCAATCATCAGTTTCTGGGCATGTAGGCTGGTTCCACGTCTTGGCTATTGTAAATAATGCTGCGATGAACATAGGGGTGCAACGGACTCTTGAGATTTCTGATGTCAGGTTCTTAGGATAGATACCCAGTAATGGGATGGCTGGGTCATAGGGTATTTCTATTTTTAACTTTTTGAGAAATCTCCATACTGTTTTCCATAGTGGCTGTACCAGTTTGCATTCCCACCAACAGTGTATGAGGGTTCCTTTTTCTCCACAACCTCTCCAACATTTGTCACTCTTGGTTTTGGATGTTTTTGCCAATCTAACGGGTGTAAGGTGATATCTTAGTGTAGTTTTGATTTGCATTTCCCTGATGATTAGCGATGATGAACATCTTTTCATGTGTCTATTGGCCATATTCATATCTTCTTTTGAGAAATGTCTGTTCATGTCCTCTGCCCATTTTTTGATCGGGTTGTTTGTTTTTTTGTTGTTAAGCAGTGTGAGTTCTTTGTATATTATGGAGATTAACCCTTTGTCGGATAAGTGGCTTGTAAATATTTTTTCCCAATTAGTGAGCTGTTTTTTTGTTTCAATCCTGTTTTCCCTTGCCTTGAAGAAGCTCTTTAGTCTGATGAAGTCCCATTTGTTTATTCTTTCTATTGTTTCCCTCAACTGAGGAGTTACAGTGTCCGAAAAGATTCTTTTGAAACTGATGTCAAAGAGTGTACTGCCTATATTCTCTTCCAAAAGACTTATTGTCTCAGGCCTAATCTTTAGGTCTTTGATCCATTTTGAGTTTATTTTGGTGTGTGGTGAAAAAGACTGGTCAATTTTCAATCTTTTGCATGTGGCTGTCCAGTTTTCCCAGCACCATTTGTTGAAGAGACTTTCTTTTCTCCATTGTAGACCCTCTGCTCCTTTGTTGAAGATTAGCTGTCCATAGGTGTGTGGTTTTATCTCTGGGCTTTCAATTCTGTTCCATTGATCTGTGGACCTGTTTTTGTACCAGTACCATGCTGTTTTGATCACTGTAGCTTTGTAGTATGTTTTGAAATCGGGGATTGTGATTCCGCCGGCTTTGTTTTTCTTGCTCAGGATTGCTTTAGCAATTCGCGGTCTTTTGTTGCCCCATATGAATTTTAGGATTGTTTGTTCAATTTCTGTGAAGAATGTTCTTGGGATCTGATTGGGATAGCATTGAATCTGTATATTGCTTTAGGTAGTATGGACATTTTAACTATGTTTATTCTTCCAATCCATGTGCAAGGAATGTCTTTCCATCTCTTTATGTCATTGTCAATTTCTTTCAAGAAAGTCTTGTAGTTTTCATTGTATAGATCCTTCACTTCCTTGGTTAAGTTTATCCCAAGGTATTTTATTCTTTTCGTTGCGATTGTGAATGGGATTGAGTTCTTGAGTTTTTTTTCTGTTAGTTCATTGTTAGTGTATAGAAATGCTACTGATTTATGCACGTTAATTTTATACCCTGCTACTTTGCTGTAGTTGTTGATTATTTCTAATAGTTTTTCTGTGGATTCTTTGGGGTTTTCTATGTATAAGATCATGTCGTCTGCAAACAACGAGAGTTTTACTTCTTCGTTACCTATTTGGATTCCTTTTATTTCTTTTTCCTGCCGAATTGCTCTGGCCAGCACCTCCAGTACTATGTTGAATAGGAGTGGTGAAAGTGGGCACCCTTGTCTTGTTCCTGTCCTCAGAGGGATGGCTTTCAGCTTTTGTCCATTGAGTATGATGTTGGCTGTGGGTCTATCATATATGGCCTTTATTATGTTGAGGTACTTTCCTTCTATACCCATTTTACTGAGGGTTTTTATCATAAATGGGTGTTGGATCTTGTCAAATGCTTTCTCTGCATCTATTGAGATGATCATGTGGTTTTTGTTTTTCATTTTGTTGATGTAGTGTATCACGTTGATTGACTTGCGGATGTTGAACCATCCCTGTGTCCCTGGTATAAATCCCACTTGATCATGGTGTATAATCTTTTTGATGTATTGCTGTAATCGGTTTGCCAAAATTTTGTTGAGGATTTTTGCATCTATGTTCATCAGTGATATCGGCCTGTAGTTCTCCTTCTTTGTGTTGTCCTTGTCAGGTTTGGGGATCAGAGTGATGTTGGCTTCATAGAATGTGTTAGGGAGTTCTCCATCTTTCTCAATTTTCTGGAACAGTTTGAGGAGAATAGGTATTAAGTCTTCTTTGAATGTTTGGTAGAATTCTCCAGAGAAGCCGTCTGGTCCTGGACTCTTATTTTTGGGGAGGTTTTTGATTACCGTTTCTATTTCCTTACTTGTGATTGGCCTATTCAGATTCTCCATTTCTTCCTGATTCAGTTTGGGGAGATTGTAGGAGTCTAGGAATTTGTCCATTTCTTCCAGGTTGTTCAATTTGTTGGCATATAGTTTTTCATAGTATTCTCTTATGATCTCTTGTATTTCATTGGTATCTGTTGTGATTTCTCCTCTGTCATTCCTAATTTTATTAATTTGCGATTTCTCTCTTCTTTTCTTGGTGAGTCTGGCTAGGGGTTTGTCAATTTTGTTAATTCTTTCGAAGAACCAACTCTTTGTTTCATTGATCCTTTCTATTGTCTTTTTTGTTTCAATATCGTTTATTTCTGCTCTTATTTTTATTATTTCCCTCCTTCTACTGACTCTGGGCTTTGTTTGTTCTTCTTTTTCTAGTTCTGTTAGGTGTCGTTTGAGGTTGCTTATGTGAGCTTTTTCTTGTTTAGTGAAGCAGGAGACTGTTTTTATGGCGAGAACTAAAGAGAGGGGGAACTTCAAGTGGTTCACATGGGTGCCAGAGAGTTCACAACTTGGACTCTTGCATGGTCTGGCTCATGGGGATGAAGCTGAGACACATATCGAATTATGGAGAAAAGAGACTCTCCACTGGCCTCTTAGGCGTTGATGGGCAGAACAATGCTAGCTGCATTTGAGGGACAAGGCAACTGAGTTCCATGAGTGCCCTGAAGCACCAGTGAGTTTCTAGCTTCAAGTGCTTAATGCCAGGCCTGAGAAGCAATGCTAGATTGGCTGTTCTGAATCCTATTCTGCATTGAAGAGCAAGGAGGAAACTGTGGAGACACTCACTCTGAACCCATGTGAGTAGCCCACTGGCTCAAGAGTGGAAAATAGTCAAAGAACTCCTGGGTAAGTTTCAAAGTGATCTAATTTTTATAGATGGGCATGCATCCTGAAAGATCATGCCAGAACGTGCATGGACTTCAAGTCAGAGGAAGCCAGTGTCTTGAGGAACACGTGGGGCAAAGGGTCTGGGCTCCATGAGACCCTTGAGGACACAGACATGAAAGCAGCAATAGAGCTTTATGATTAAAGATAAAGATAGACATAATGTGTCAGGGGAAGGGATGGTGGTGAAAGAAAGGCACGATAAGAATGATCAGAGCCGTTTAAGGGTGAGCAATCAAGATACACTTCACGGAGCAGTTGGTGTTTGAGATGGATCTTGACAAAACAGCAGAGATTTTTAGGTGTCCTGTTCCAGGAGGGCCTTGGCTAAGTCTAGTGCAGAAGGAGGACACTTGGAGCCCTTACCACCATCTCTGGTTCCTAGTTTCCTCCTCCACCTGCGGATTCACATAAATGGTGCATTTGTGACAGGTGGGCTTTTAAAACCATGCCACGAAGGGGAAACAGCAGCCATAAAAGGTAGCATGTTATAACTCTTCCCTCTACTTCTGCTTTCTGTATCCGTCCACTATACCCTCAGGAATTTGGAAATTTTCAGGTCTAAGTTCCACCAAAAAAGAGAGAGGATGCAATGGAATTGAGCTATTCTTGGTCAATTTGAGATTCTTGGCTTATTCTCCATCATTGTTTGTCAAAAGAAGCAGTAAGTCTCAGCATATATGTCTTGAATCAACTGAGAACCCCCCTTTTCAGTGACCCAACGATTTGGCATGGCACAAAGTTTTTATATCCTCGATGTTCTGATTTCTGATGCCAGAGGTGGGGATAGGTGTAAATCCTCTGAAGTTTTTACCCCTGGAATGTCTTTGTTTTTGTCAGGTTTATCTGAGAAATCTCCCTATTTCTAATCACCCCTAATATAGACCCTTGGATTTTTGTTATGCCTGCTTCCAATGGGATTTTGAACAGCTCGTTTGATATGAAATGCCTAGGGTATTTTGACATGTAATGTTCAATTTTCACACATGCTACCTAAGTTGTACTTAAATATGAAATATCTTGGGTGTCATGAATAAAAAGAGATGACTAGATACCTACCAATAGGGATAAAAGAGAAGGTCATTTGCTCAATAACATAGAGATTTTTTATTTTTTTTAAAATAAGGAGAGGAAAATGGGGCTCTATAAGTGAAGGAAAGGATGTTTGGGATACAAGGTGAAGTCACCTTTGGCTAAAGAGTTGGTTCTGAGTGATCAAAAGTAGAGATAAAGCAGGGCTGCCCGGTGGTGCAGCGGTTAAGTTTGCACGTTCCACTTCTGCGGCCTGAAGTTCGACAGTTCGGATCCGGGGTGAGGACATAGCATAGCTTGGCAAGCCATGCTGTGGCAGGTGTCCCGCATATAAAGTAGAGGAAGAAGGCACGGATGTCAGCTTGGGGACAGTCTTCCTCAGCAAAAAGAAGAGAATTCTCAGCAGATGTTAGCTCGGGGCTAATTTTCCTCAAAAAAAAAAAAAAAAAGTAGAGAGAAAGCTGCAAAGGTGGCAGGAACAGAATTTTTTTTTTTTAAAGAGTCTTTTATTTTTTCCTTTTTCTCCCCAAAGCCCCCCAGGTACGTAGCTGTATATTCTTAGTTGTGGGTCCTTCTAGTTGTGGCATTGGGACGCCGCCTCAGCATGGCTTGATGAGCAGTGCCGTGTCCACACCCAGGACTCAAACCAACGAAATCCCGGGCTGCCTGCAGCGGAGAGTGCGAACTTAACCCCTTGGCCATGGGGCCAGCCCCAGGAATAGAATTTTTGAGCTGGAAGAGTCTTTTGTGGTCATCCGGTCAGGTCTTCAAGTGGAACCAGGATGCCTGTATTCAAACCAAGTGTATGCAGTTAGTAGCTATGTAACTTTATTCGCACCAACATCGTTTGCCTTCAGTTCACTCATTATTAAAGTGAGTTTTAAATAAAATATATATTGTAATATAGGGGAATGCCTTGTGGAACTCAGATACATATTAGGTGTTCAAAGAATAATTCTTAAATATGTTGAATCCAGATCTATTCCCTCTTCCAATTTAATACGTGAGGTAACTGGGGCTCAAAGAAATTAACTTATTTCTTTGAGTTTCTGGAGTTAATAGCGGCAGAGATGAGATGCAAATCTCCTTTTTTCTTTCCTCCCTGTCCAGGGGTTTTCTACTGCATCACGTTTAAAGTGGCATGATTACTTCAGTAATAGCCTTCGAGATGGCTGGTTCGATGAGGATCACACCAGGGCCCTTGAAAGATAAGGAGAACTACGCTGTCTTTGTCAAATCACTGATAATTTTGGAGCTGAGAGGCGACACAAGTCTGGTGATCTGCAGGACGGATTAGGGAAGAGAAGCTTTCTGGAAGGCACAGGTTTCTGTTCCATGTAGACCCAAGAATGTGGGGGGCTAGGCCATCCCATTCTCCATTATATGATCAGCTTCAGGCAGTGTCTGGTTCATAGAAGTACAATATATATATGTTGAATGAATGAAAAATAAGAGGATTAATGAAACAAACCAAATGAATAAATAGACAAATGAAGAAAACGCTTGAATGAATGAAATGGTGCTTTGGTTATAAACTGGCCTCTCACTTCTTTTTCGTAGCTGAACAGTAGAATATTCAAGATAAGGCCTAAAAACTCATAAGGACATGGTCAGTGTCATCTCAATCATTACTATTAGAAATACACTAATTTGACCAAGATCCATTCTTTCTTGGAAGTAGATAGTGAGAATCCAGTCTGGTTAGGAGTATTACATGCAGATTCAGACGAAATTGAATTTGAGTCTTGACTTGGCTCCACAACTTATTAGCCGCGTGATTTTGAGAAGGACTCAAGGCGGGGAAGCAGAACAAAGAGGAAAAACATGTCCAGCATAAAATGATTGACAGAGATCTTTAAAAACCTATGTTTGCCAACACATGGAGATTCCCAGGAATGGTTATCGTCAGAATTCTTTGCTCTGGGCTGGGCTCCACTTTAGCTGATGAGACAAGAAGAAGTGAAATACAAATCGTTCATTGATACGGAGCTATTGTGATGTGAATATGACAATATACTTACTGGTCCACATACACTGGGAAGCAGGAATACAGACACATCCACGCTTTTCAACTTGCAGATTATTCACTTTCTTTGCTTCACCTTTGCACCTTCCATGTGTGGAGAGGAAACAGAAGCGATATCCAAGTAGCACTCAGTTTTCTATTTATTACCAAATTTTGGAAAAAAAATGTTCAACAAAGAGAGATGCACTCTCCTTTGTCTTAATTCTCCGAGAGCATTGCAACGCCCTTGTCACACTGCACCTTCTACCTGGCAGTGTTCGTGTTTGCTTGTGTTTTAGTCACCTTGTTTTACCCTCAGCCTTCTCTCCCTCATACTACCAGACCATAGTAGGCATTAGGATCAGTTCCATCGCTGACTTGAAGGATAGCCTTCAGAACGCTCAACTTAATTAACCGAAAATTGTTTCTACCTCTATCCTTTTTATTCATTATTATAACAATTAAGAGCCCATGATATTTGCTTGGCATACTTAAATTTCTCCTTATGCTGGGGAATTTGAGCACCAAAATATGTGACTTGGGGCGAGAGCCAATTGAAAGCCTTTTGCAAGTCAAAGCCAAGGCACACCAGGAAGATGAGGCGCCCCTTCTGCTCAGCGCTTGGCTGACTGTCTACCATGCATGGGAGGACGGGCTGAGCTAGGCTTTTCTGGATATTGGATGGTTTGTCTTCTCTTGGAAATGTCTCAAATGACCTTAGGTGAGGGAGTTCTCTAGAACCAGAACCACACCTTAATCTCCATTCAACAGAACTTCTTCCTGAACAGGGTGTAGGGAGTGGGGAATTCTCCTGCAGCTGAAGGCATCCCTGTGACTCTAAACTCTCCTCATTGACAGGATTTGGTGCTACTTCAGCCATGGAGAACCTTGAGTCACACAAGCAATAGCTATTGCAGCCTACGTCAAGCGCATCTCCCCCAGAGAGGGAGGGCATCTATGCTTCAGCCCTCACATCCTACAAGGGCAATTAATTAGCTGAGCAAACGGGAGGTGGGAGAGGACCTGGGGGGCACCCATCTCTTCTCTATACCATAAACATTATGGAGAAACAAAAGGGAGATTCTTCTAGTATTCCATGCTGCCTAATGGATTTATTTCAAACTCTATCAAGGTGTTTCCAGATATAGTCCTTATCTCATTTTCTTGCCCTTTTCCCATAGGATTTCCCCCCTATTGCATCCAAAGCACATTTAATTACTAATAATTTCTCAAATTCTTCCCACTTTTGCACACACAGTGCCTTGCAAGCATGTTTCCCCTGTCTGACATCCCCTTTGGGCAAGTTGTTCACGTTTCTGAGCCCGTTGCTCAGAAATCTGTTAAATGAAGATAATAAAAACACCTACTTCATTGGGGGTATTGTGAGGATTAAATAAGATGATCCATGGAGAGGGCTTAGCACAATTTCTGGTACAGACTAGCTTGATAATTGTTATTTGGCATTGTTTTTATTTCTTCCTCTGTCTGCCTGATGAATTTCTATTTATCCCACAGTGACCATCTCAAATATACTTTTTATTTTGAAACTGCCTCTATCTTCTTCAGGCAAATCATTACTTTTTCTTCTATGCTTCCATATGATTCTGTGCACATTTACATGACACTCAGCTGGAATCTATTTAGATGTCTGTCTTCCCCGAAGGACTGTGACCTTTTGAAGATGGGCATTGCGTCTTGGTCATTTTTTTCAACATCTAGCACAGTTCCTCTGCAAATAAAATCTTAATTAATATTCATCAAGTGAATTATTGAGAAAGCAAGTAAGTGAGGGAATGAATCAATGCAAGAAAGCTTCTTAAAAAGATGTACTATGACTATGGCAGAATAAATTGAAGTTCCTAAAAGTATAATTGAGAGACAGTTGGTTTTGGCTAACTAGTTGGTATTTCATTTTGCTGAGAAAAGTTCAAGGTTACACAAGCATTTGTTTTATGAGAATTTAAATGGAATAAGTTAGAAGAGTTAACTGAGTTAAGCTCAATTTTCTAGATAAGGAATGGAGGGCATGCACTGGGAGAATCTAAGTGTCTTTGATTGTGGAGAAGAGAAGAAGAGTGAAAGCGGGTAGGCAACGGGAGACAGAAGAGGGGGGCTGGAGGAGTTTTGGAAGAGAGATAATTGGGACACTTGGGGGAAACTTTAAGGCAACTCTCTTTTACGTCTACCCCAAGGAGCCATCCTTACAGCACATCACAATTTCCCTGGCTCCCCAGAGGAACCAGCTTTCCCAGCCCCTCCGGACAACATGAGTATTGCTGTTGGTGATTTGATAGGTTTCTGTCGTTTCCTCTAAAAACCCCAGATCATAGTCTAGGAAGCCCAGTCTTCCCTCGTGTGTTTCCTGTCTGCCCTGGATTTGGTCTCTGGAAATCCCTCACAGCCCTCCGCATGAACTTTCCTGGCTAATGACCAAGTTTTCGTCTGACGGAGCCAGATGCCTCCAGCCACAACTACCGAGAATGTGTCCTTCTCCGATACCTTCAGAGAAGACCCCTTGCTCACTAATGTGAGTCTGTGTTGAACTTAAGTGTATCCACATGCCCTCAGAACTGGTCCCTACCAGAGAAGAGGAACCACCTCTTCTGCTCTGCGTTTTCTATACTTCATATGATTGATCTCTCATCCCGCATCAATGCTCACTGAGCATGCTGGGTAGTTGGGGACATGGTACATGTCATTTGGTCTCTACTTTGCTCAAAACATACCAAGCATGAACATCAGGCAGCCTCTCACATAAGGCAATAAGGTACACATTGCTTTCCTTCTGGTCTATCTTTGCTTTGTGATATAGAAAGTAAAAAGAAGAAAAAAATTATTCACTCTTTACTCTATTATGTCAAAAGCAGGAGAGCTCTGGAGAAAATAACTAAAAGCTGAGGTACTTAGTCAGAAACTGATTCTGTAAATTCATCATATGACAGTAGGCACAATAAAATGGGTGATTTTCCCTTAAACAGAAGGAAAATCACTACAGAAATATCAAAGGGCAGACAAAGGCACAGGAGTAACAGCCATAAACTCTTTTGAATTTACAAGAGCATGAATTTTTGCAGGGAGCTGGGACAAGATCTCTGATTTAGTATATCACTTTATAAAAAGTACAAAAATAGACATATCATGCTGGGATGTTTACAAGATAATGTTTACGGGCTAAAAGTAGAATACAGAGGTGAGAATATGAAAATGAATTCATCATATTGTTTTTGTACCATATTGTGGGATTTCCCAAAGGCTGTCTCAACACGGGATGTGTATTTTCACTTGCCCTGTTTGCTAGAGAGGAAACATTTGGTGTGCTGGTGTGTTTGTCTTGGGCCCAGTTCCTAGTGGCACAGTAAATGGATACTCCTTGTCCTACCTGGTGAGGTTTCAGAAATAGTAGGACAATCTTTCTTCTTGTGACATCTGAGCCTGAAGAACCAATGACCCATCCCTTTGGAGTTAACCTTTTTATGTGACAAGTTGAAAAACATCACTTAAAAGGCATTAATTCCTTAGTCCCTTACTTAGTTTAATAAGAGATTTTTGTTTCTAGGGCTTAATGGCTTTATGTGTGTGGTAGTAAAGATGAAAAGGCTAGAAAACTGGAAAAGTAAATTGCAATTTTATCTTAGTATGAAGTTATTTTGGACATTGACTCTTCAAAGTAACATTTGAACTCTCAGCCCTAATCATCTGGGATATGTTTGATGAATTTGACTTCTTGAAAATCCTGGAGACGGTATGAAATCAAAGATGACTTCCAGCTCGAAGAAAAGATTGGCCCCACAATGAGACAGGATTGATGAGTGGGGTCCTTCCTGGGCTATTTAATACTTTTTTGCCTTTGGTCAAGCCACTTCACTCTAGATGAAACTCTGAGCTTTACCTGGAAATTAAAGTTGGGAGGGAAAAGAAAGGGGGTTGGGCTAGGAGATCTTGGGTCATGTAAAATGAGAGCTTATTCCCACAGGGCTGGCTCCAAGAGGCCTAACTTTGACACTCAGTTGAAACATCTGCAGAAAATATGAGGAAAACACACCCACATACCACTCAAAAGAGCACCCTTCACGTGTGGCTGTTGGAATCGTTAACCAAAGAGTCAAGCAAGTCATAGGCCAAAAGTTCATCACAGATCCAACTGAGGCATGGCTTCATAACAATCCCTGCCTTGTTTCAGTGTTAAATAATCCCCATAAATAACAAAAATAACAACTTATTCTTTCCAGTATTTTAGACTTGACATAGCACTTGTCTTTTTGGGAGAAGGTTGTGGATTACTGTCTTCATTTTGCAGATGGAGAAACAGAGACTTCATGAAGCTTAGTCCTTTCTCAAAGTCATACAGGAGAGCCCAGCCTTCTACGCTAATGTTCTGCTTACAAATCCTGGCTAATCACACTAATTTTTAGAACCCAATTAAACATTGTCATGGTATGTTGCTTTTTTGAAAATTATTTCCTAGAGGTATCTTTGAAAGGTTCTTTGAGAGGAGGTCAAAACTGATTTAACTAATCTAAGTACTATTGGGGTCAGTTTGAAAAATAAACCAGCCTTGCCCTCTCCATTTGTCTGTTGGAATGAATGGGGCTGGAGTTTTAATGTCCATCTGGAAGATATCTACTTTACAACATTGCTGTACGTGGCCATATGGGTCAGAAAACGAGCTCATCACCTAGATAAACATTGTTGTTAAATTATTTCCCATTGTGAAGGTTTGAGCCTCATTAGATCTAGAATAGAAAGAACACTATTAGCTCAGTGTTTACAGCTAACTACTGTTTTCCGTTTTAGATTTAGTACGATAAATTTAGCAAATGACACTGAAAACAGCTCTTACTTGCTTGAAAGACGTAATTGAATAGCATTATAGCATTAAAATATTACAACTGGATACAAGCTTTATCTAGTACCAGTTCACTTTCATTTTAAAGCTTCTGGTTTGGAGGACCCAATGGGCACAGCTTGGAAAGTGGGAGAAATGAAAACACTGTGTGCCAATGACTCATCTTCTTTCGGTTTTTGTTTGTGCTTTTTAAAAGAGAGTTGCAAAGGGTTGAAGAGTTTGAGATAATTGCAAGTGGATTTGTGAAGTCAGCTTTAAAAGGACAGCCTCTGCCACTTGTAATATTTCTGCTATAACTGGGCACCAAATTTAATATGCTGGAGGTCTGCTGATTGCACAAGCTATGGGCCACTTGTATTTGCAATTAACCACTCATACCCTTGTTTTTCCGCACAACCCAAGAGGTTGATTATGTGATTGTAGGTATAACAATTAGCGCACATGAAAAGAAAACCCAGCAGAAGCCTCCTAAGAGTGTTCTTTTATTGAAAGCCTTAAATATGGACTAATTAGGTTGGAAGGTACAGGAGATGGCCCCCAACATATGCTGTATCAAAACTCTTTGAGAAATATACGAAATCTATCCATCTTTCAGAATGTCATCTTTTTTTCCTTGCTTCCATCCTTCTTTCCTTTCTTTCAATTACATTCTGCTTCTGAAAGTATGGCAAATTGAAACAAAAAAACAAACAAATAAACCTTGAAAAAGCTTTTGGTACAACCACTTAGAAAAGTTATATAAAATATTAAAACATGGTATAAACATGTGGTTAAACTCACAAAAAAGAAAGGGCAGTATTCATGTCATCTCCTGCAGTAATAAATTATTAAGTGTGTGAACCAGTTTAGATGCCTGAGCTCCATATGTAAACCTAAAGTCGCAGAATTACAAGTAGAATTTGACAAATGCCTCAACACGTAAGATTTTAATACATTAGAAAAATTCAGGACTGATATGTTTAACAAGTACTATTTAGGAAAAATACAGAATTTTCAAACAATGCAATGAACAGGCTTGACATAATGGGCAATATATATGGAACTTGATATTCTGCATTTAAGAATGTACATTCTGAGCCAGTCATGATGGCCTAGTGGTTAAAGTTCAGTGTGCTCTGCTTCAGCAGCCCAGGTTCGGTTCCTGAGCCTGGAACCACACCACACATCTGTCAGTTGCCAGGCTGTGGCAGCAGCTCACAGGGAGGAACTAGAAGGACTTACGACTAGAATATACAACTATGGTACTGGGGCTTTGGGGAGTGGGAAAAAAAGAGAGGAAGATTGGCTACAGATATTAGCTCAGGGTTAATCTTTCCCAGGCAAAAAAAAAAAAAAAAAAAAAAAAGAATGTACACATGGAACTTTTATGAAAATTGACCACATACCAGGACACAAATGTCAAAAACTCATTTCATAGACCACTTACTCTGAACACATGAAACAGACATGGAACTAGAGAGGAAAAAATCAATTCTCTTTCCTGTATATTTGGAAATAAAAGAAAAGCAACGCGCTTCTAAATAATTTGTGGGTGAAAAATGAAATTAGAAATCAGAAAATGTGAAAATGTTAACTGAATGACAGTGAAAACTGCACATAAAAGCTAGTGGGATGCAGCTAAAGCAGCACTAAGGGGCAAAGGCGCAGCATTAAATGCTCATATTAGAGAAGAAGAAAGAGTGAAAACTAGTGATCTAATTCTAAGTAAAAGAGTTAGAGGATAAAAACAAAATCAGAATAAACACTAAGAAAATAGAATGATAAAAACTTTAAATTAAAAATAGAAAATAATAATTTGGAGCAAAGGAATATAAAGGAATGTCCATAAAACCAAAAGTTGGCTTTTTGAAAGACTAATAAACAAAACAAACATGAAAGATAGAACAAATATTACTTTATATTAAATTAATAATATTAATGATGAAAATGATAACAATTATAATTAGAGATTAAAGGAATCATAAGATAATAACATAGAATGACTTGGGGGATAAATTTGAAAATGTAGACCAAATGGACAATTTCTTAGGGAAGAAAATAAAATTTTCCATAATTTAAAAAAGAAATAGCTTAAATAAATATGTTATGTATTAAAGATATCAACTTGATGGTAAAACTTCTAGACCTTAAGCCCGTTAAGCCAAGATGGTTTTCAGGTGATTTTTTACCAAAATATTAAGAAAAGCAATAATTGCACAAACCCTTTCAGAAAACAGAAACAGAGGGAAAACTCCTCAACTTATTTAAGAAGACTTTTTACTTTATTATAAAACCAGTCAAGAACAGTACAGGAAAAAATACAGACCAATCTTACTTGAGCATATAGATGCGAAAATAGTAAATAAAATCTAGTGAATTAAATTCAGGGGTGTATGTCAAGAATTAATCATGATGATGAAGATTTTATCCAATGAATACAAGGAGGTTTCAACCTGAACAAAATCCATCACTATAGTACCATGCAGTAACACTTTAAAGGAGAAAAACTTTACAATCATTCCAATAAATGAATTTTAAAATGCATTTGATAAAATGCATCCTGTCTTTATTAGAAAATACTCTTAGTAAATTACAAGTAGAAGTGAAACTTTTTAATTTGATTAAGGGCACCTATCAAAAATCTATTGCAAATATCATTGTTAATGGTGAATTTTTAGTAGTATCCTATTAAAGTCAAGAAAAGAAAATTATGCTCACTATAATTATTTCTAATTTACATTGATCACTAGATCCTAGGCAGTGTGGTAAGATAAGAAAAGTAAAACAGATAAACATTGCAAAGAAAGAAAGAGAGTTATTATTCTTCATTTGTAATATTATAATCCTATTGTTTGTGTAGGAAATCAAAGAGATTCTACAAATGACTAGAGCTGATAAGAGTTCAATAAGGTTGCTAGATACATGATCAATAGACAAAAATAATGATATTCTATGTATGAGCAACAAATAAGTAGAAAATGTAAATTAAAAAGAAAGTGCCCTTAACAGCAACAACAAAAAATATGCCTATGCATAAATCCAACAAAAGATGGAGGAAGCCACGAATGTAAAGTTTTATATTTGAAAAACTAAAAAAAACTTGAATAAATAGAAAAACTATACCTCATTTCTTTAGAGACAGAACCAATATTGTTAGAGTAGTAATTCTTTCCCACATTAATCTATAGTTACAAGGAAACTCCAACCTAATTCACAATAGAGTTTCACAAACTCATCATAAAATGTTTCTTTGGAAAAACAGAGAGCCAAAATAACCATCAGAATCTTAAGATGAAGAGTAAGGAAGAATTTGATTTCTCTGGTATAAAACTTACGTTAAAGTCTGAAATTAAAAAAAATGTGGTAATGACACAGAAACAGGCAAACAGATCAGGAACAGAGAAAGAGGATCCAGTAATACATGGGATAAGGGATACAACACAGACAACATGACGGATCAGTGCAGGAAGAAATGCTACTCAAAAAAACCCCAGAAAACAAAAAGATACCATTCATATAGAAAAATAGTCAAGTCCCTTTCTAACACACAGAAATAAATTCCAGGTGGATTAAACACCAAAACGTGAGAAGAAAAACTGCTAAGCATTTAAAAGGAAATATGAGGAAGTATTTTTATAATATTATGGTTGTGATTATAATATTATGATAGGGAAGGATTTCTTAAGATTCAAAAAACAAGATTTCAAAAACGATTACATTCAAACCACTATTTCTAATTAATGACACCATGAACAAGGCACAAAAATGCTGGTTTAACAGTCGTGGTGAGTGCCTACGTATGTTACTTAATTTTCTACACGCTTTCAATGTTTGCAAAGACATAATTAAAAATTAACAAGAATAAAGACTTACAAGTATTTCAGAGAATGTAGAGTAAAGAATAGGGCAGTAGACCTGAAGATGACAAACTTGTTTTTCAGCCTTCTTTTCCCTCCCTCTCTCCTCCACCCTCCAAGCATCTGCAGTGCCGCTTATGCTGCTTACAAGAACTGCCTCCAGCCTCTGCCTGGTTCAGTTCAGGACACAATGCTTTAACCCTGATGCGAGCATTTGGAGCTGACTATGGACAGAATTATGACTAAGAAGCACCTCTGCTCCAAGCCCCTGAAGGCATTTTTTCTCTAACATACCATGAAGTGTTTATTGGGTCTATGACAAAATGTCCCATATGTAGTGGACGTATACATTTCCATAAGATGGTACCCAGTCACAGCATGCCGTTTTACTTATGTATCTTGAAAATGCCCATTCAATGGTAACCCAGTTTGCGAATTTGCACAAAAAATTCCCAGAACGATTGGTTGCAGCTTGCTTGCTGTGGCCCTCCCAACTTGGCCTCACCCTATTTTGCAGTTACCCCAAGCTGCCAACCCACACATCCCCTCCATGCAAGTGGGCGAGGACCTCACTCTATCAATTCACTTTTATTATCTGAAGTCCTTTCCCCAGAACACTGGATTTTGCAGAGGGGTTAATTCTTTACACAGATTGAGTTTGCATTTTACTGGGTCACTGGGCTCCTGATGTCGTGGGAAAGCAGAGGTTATGGTAACATGCAAAGAATATTGAACGAGACTGGCCTGAACTGCCCTCTGGTCATGTGAGTGTCCACTGAAGCAAGGGGATGGGGCGGTTGGTTTACTGTCCTGTCACTGGGAGACGGCCCCAAAGTACAAAGTCGAGTGTAACACCAAGGTTAGTTCAAGGCCTAATTAGACAAATACTGGCTTGATAAATGAAAAGAAATCACCTGCAGTTATATGTAAAAAAGAGTCAAACAAAACAATTTTTCCTAAGCTATCTAGCTCATGATGGCTTTCAGTCAAGGCTGGACCTATTCAGGGGCTGTTTAAAGTCTACTTTCAAAGTCTGATTTGGGGAGGTGGCTTTTTGGAAGTACGGATATTAAAACATTTTTCAAGTCAAAAGACGGATTCCTGAAATTATAGTCATTTTATTAGCTCAAGGATTTGGTCGCTACTAAATGCAATGAGCCATCACCTCTGCCAGGTACTAGGCAGTGGACATGGCCAGTGCTCTGCCCTGACCTCCTCGGGTCACTTCTATGCTTTCTGTGCTTCCCTCCCCTGACTTTGTTATGTCTTTGCTTCCAATGGTCCAAACCTGAAGCTAAAGAAGCCGCTTGGCCCCCTTGGGTGTGCAGACAGTTAGAATTGCAAGGGCCTTTATGTCCCACTCCCACCCTACTCCTAGGTGGCCCTTAGCCAGTGATGGCCAGGGATGTGACTTTGAAAGGCCAATTCCCAGCTTCAAATAGGATCAAGATGTTTCTGAGGAGTGACTTACTCTCCAGAATTCCGCTGGGGAATCAGTCTTCTTCCCCATCCGTAGCCTGCTTCCCCCTCTCCTTTAGTTGTTTCCTCCGGGAGTACTTCCTCAAAGGACACTTGCACTGACATCTGTATCTCGGCATCTGCTTCTGGGAAACCCAGAGGAATACGTGGATTGTTTACTAAGCTCTTCAGAGATGGGGAAGAGAAACGCACTTGAGGTGGCAAAGACTGAATCCATGAGGGAAGGAGGGGGCAGGGTAAGGAGACGGAGGAAGGTCCTTATTAAAGAGTCAGGAAGTTCAAAGAAAAGATGGACCCACTTTACAGGTTTGCATCTGGACAACCTTTATCCATGTTACTGGATGATTTCCTCAGGTCTTTGAATTTATTTTGCTTCTGAAGAAGGTCATGGTGTTTCTTGCTTGAAACGATGCCTTCCCACTCCTCTGCTCCACCTCAGAGTGATCATCGTGTATGAGTTTAAATAAATATAATCCCTGGCATGGTAGGCTACTTGGTCAGATGTCTCAGAAATCATCTGGTTTGGGGAAACATCCATGTTTTATAAGGATGTAAACTCTCTCCCAGTTAAGAATCCAGTTATCTGAAGGGCACATTATGGGCTTTGGCCCATTTCGAGAATTCTGTCTTTGTTTATGGATGCACGTACAGTGAAAGTTAAAAGCATGACTGGAAATGATAAACGCCAAGTCAAGATGGTGGTTACTTCTCCGGAAGGAGGGAGAGGAATGTGACTGGAGAAAGAAGGGTTCATAGAGATTCAGTTACACATACATATTTAATTTAAGCTTGCTGCTAGGAACATAAATCTTAAAAAAAAGGAGTTTTCTCCAAATAGTTTCAAGGGAAGGGCTAGGGGGAGTAGAATGAAGGAGAATGGAGAATGCCATTTCCTTAAAAAGCAAAGTCAGCTGGCCAGGAGGTGAGAGCTGTTCCCCACGTTCTGAATGTACAGAGCAGTATTGTCCAGAGGAACTTTCTGCACTGATGGAAATGGTCTATATCTGTGCTGTCTGATACGGTAGCCACTAGACTCGGGTGACTATTTAATTTAAAACAATTAAAATTTTAAAAGATTAACAGTTGAGGTCCTCAGCTGCCCTGGCCACATTTCAAGTGTGCAAGAGCTCTTTTGGGCAGCACAGCTCTGCAATGGAACCTCCAAGGACTGATTTCATGGAAGCACAGACGGGAACGCTGAGGCCCAGATGTTTCTCTAGAGATGAGGGAGTTACTTGATTGAGTTCACAGCTAGTGAGGAGATCAAGGCCCAGTTATCTGATCCCCAGTTAATGTTTTAGCCTCTAGCACCCACTGCCTTAGCTGGGGAGCGGGAAGGAAGGCAAATGGGGGTATATGTGGAAATGGATGCTTTTCTGCTTCTGCATGAGAAAGACTCTAGGAGGAAGGGGTGTCTCCCCTTTGTCCTCTAGGCACTCTGTCTACCCTTCTCCATCAACAGGTTCCCTTGCCCTCTGACTTCCAGTTGAGTTTATGGAGAACATGGACATCATTTGGGTTGAAGGGAGGGGCGTGAGTATCAAGATGTGTTCTTCCAATTCCCTCTCTGGGGTCTCTGAGGACCCAACTCCTATAGGTCAGACCTCCCCATGTAGCTCTCCCTGAATCAGATAGGCCCCAGCAGGAAATATATAGCACTCTCAAGTTGGGTGATTCGAGGGGAGTTAAATAAGTAGCTATTTATGAGTAACGGTGGGGAGCTGATACCACCCCCGGGCCCAGAGGGAGAGGTAAGGGAGAGGTTTCACAGCGGAGTCACATTTTTCCCTTCTCTGCTTCTAGGATACATGTACGTTTTGTTGGTGATGAGAGAATTCTCCCTGGGTCAGGGGTAGAGAATAGGGTTTATATTTTTCTCCAGCCTCCAAATTTGTCTTTCTACAGTGTGTTGTTATTCAGACTTACATCAATTCTTACTGGGCATCTACAATGATAATACACCGAACTAATTCAGAGAAGAATATTAGCCATCTTTGTGGGTATGGAATTGAATAAGACCTTGTTCCTGCTCTTGAGGCCCTTGTGATCTGTTTAGATATGTGAGACACACATGCATGAAATCATCGAACTATAAATAAATCCCAAACGAAATATATAACTAATGCATATAAAATATATTTGCACATTATGTATGCATATAGAATACCTGCTACTTTCCTGCTGTATAGTCTTTGGACAGGTTGTTTATTCCTCCGAGCTTTTGTTCACCTGAAAAACTAGGTTCTTTTTTAGGGTTACCGCAATTAAAGTGACAATTTTGTAAAGTATATCTACTTGCCTAGTGAGCATCTCTACTTGGATGAACATCTCTACTGGGCACCTCAACTCTTAAATTTAACATATTCCAATGGAATTCCTGGTTTACTCTGTGAAGCTACTTCCCTTACTGTCTTCTCACCTAAGTAAATGGTGACTTCATTAAGTCAAAAGCCTCACCTCCCTGCTTTCTCCTACATCCCACATTCCAGTCATCAGGAAGTACTCTTGGGTCTTCCAGAACATCTCAGCTCCACTGACTTCTTACCCATGCACTGTGATCACTATGGTCCAAGCGGCCATCTTCTCTGATCTGGATCACTGAAAAACCTCTTACCTGGTGTCCCTGTTTCCATCTAAACCTCTTAGCACGTGGTGTGGTTGGCTCTCATCTTTTCTTAATTTTATTTAGGTGGTTTAGAATTGTTGAAATTTAGATTCATGAACTTTAACAACACTTTTTGTGTGATCATTTCTTTTTGTAAACCCTTTTGTGGCCATTTTTCCTAATTTGTGACTTTTATATCTTTTGATAAGGAAAACATACACTCTTATTAGACATTATCTTCCTTTATGGAGAACCCATAAAGAATCAGGCACTGAGCTATCAATTTTTAAAATAACATTTAATGATCATGTTAAGCTGGGCAGATAGGTGTTCTTTTCTTATTTTACTGAGAAATCTCTAAGAAATGGTTCCCAACAAAATTCAGAAATTTTCTTAATGATCTTTGGCTTGAGGCATTCTTTTTCCTTCCAAATATGAGTGGTTGGAGTCCTTTGTGACCAAGAGATTCTGAACCAAAACTCAGCTGTGGTACATCAATCAAACAAATCCTTGTTCACATTTGGACTATGTGTATATCATTTGATAAGCATTTATTGAGGACAATTTATTCAAGGTACATTAATACACACTGAGCTATTTCAGAGAAGAATAAGGTTGACCTTGTCCTCAAAAATCTTGTGTTCTGGTGGCAGAGATAGAAATGTATACAACTTACTTTAATATATTGCATAAAGATATAATGTGTATGCTTAGGGTCATGTCAGAAGACTAACCAGCTATTAATGTCCACAGTATGGAAAAACAATTAGCAAAATAATTCTGAATCAGAGTTCATTTACACTTTCATTATGAATCACTTGCCAGACTAACTAAAATGTTATGATTTGATAATAGGTGTTGAAATAGAAAACTGCTAATAGGACCTTGGTCCCTGCCGTAAAATGTAGAGGTTATGGAAATTCAAAGACAGTTTACGTTTTCTCCATTGCACTAAAACATTTTTGAAGGCAAGAAAATCCTTTCCCTTACAACAGCTAGTCATTTGCCTAAAGATGTGACTTGCACACAAAATCTTTATTCTAAACTCATCTTCCTTGCATAGATATGAGTGTGTGGACATTTGAATTTAAGTTGTGATATACATATTTATGTCTTACAGGTTGACATCTTCTTCTCTCTCTTTATTCTTTCTGTTTTAATATAAGCTCCCCTATTAATTCCATGTTTCGTTTTTTCTACTCAAGGAATGCTTTTGATCCCAACCTAAAACCTCGAGTTATACTGGTCTATTTACCATGTCCCTTCCCTAGGCACTTTTTAGACAGTCCTATGCCTTTTGCTTTTACCCCATTTCAGCATAGAATTTCTCAAGTATCCCCTGGAGCTCAGGTCTTTACTGAGATCAATGTGTGGTAAACTTGCCTTTGGGATTTGTTGATACATTCCCCCCAAACCCACTGATAAGTGCTGGTTTAGAACTTGCTTTCAACTCTATGTAAGATAATGAGTTCAATTAGTTTTTTCCAAAGTGAGAGTTGATATCAATGAGCATACAATTTCATGTAATGAAGATGGCTCATGATAAGTTCTTCACCTTTAGAGGCCATTCATAGGAATTGTCAATGCTTTCACTAATTTTATGCACCAAGAAGCTCACTAGAAAGATATTTGAAATAAATAAATAAAAAAAAAACCCTGACAAAATCCAAGAGAGGTAGCCATTATAAAAATAATACATTTTTGTAAGTTCATAGCAGGGTTTTATAGCAAATTAAAAGCTGGATTTAATAAGATACACAATGTTTGGTAATGTGTAAAGAGATGACACTGACTCCCAACACAATACATCCTGTTGAAGGAGATAATGAATTTGGGGTTTTTAACACTCTAATCACAGGTGGAAAAGGCACCCTGACAGTGACAATGATGTTCACCAAGTATTAAATTGCTCCCTTCCCTTTCCCAGCCCCCCTTGTGGTTGGTGTGGGGCAAGATGATCAGTTCTGGCCAATGCCCTGCAAGTGAAAGTGACCCTTGTCATGGCAGATTAGATTCAAGGGACTGAGGGGGCTGTGGGTTCTCCGTGCTCTGTTTCCCTATGTGGCGATCCTGAATGTCACGTGTCAACATGGTGACATTTAAGACAGTGGAGTGTTGTCAAACCTGAGGCTCTCCTTGAATGAGGAACAAAGCCTCATGCTGACCTATGCTGGATATGTAGTATGAGCAACTATCTCAGTTTGCTCGGGCTGCTATAACAAATACTGTAGACTGGGCAGCTTAAACGACAAGCATTTATTTCTCCTAGTTCTTGAGGCCCGTAAGTTCAAGATCAAAGCACCAGCAGATCCGGTGTCTGGTGAGAGCCCTCTTCCTCGTTTGCAGACGGCTGTCTTCTTGCTGTATCTTCACCTGGCCACAAGAGATGTCTCTTCTTATAAGGTCACTAATCCCATTCATGAGAGCTCTACCCTCATGACTGGATTACCTACCAAAGGGCCCACATCACATTCCGGATTAGGGCTTCAACATATGGAATTGGGGGAACACAGCACCAACATATAAACCTTTACGGTGTAGCATCAGTGAGATTTGGGGCTGATTTGTAACAGCATTACCTTCCTAATACAAGTACCTTCTGCAGAGGAATAACGCTTGTTGCCTGCTTCTTTTAACATTCTACCTGAAGTTATATGTAGATATTTACCATAGACCAGGGTGCCTGTCCTTTTGCATGGAAAAGGAAGAGCATCATGCCATCTAAACTTACAAATATTGTCATTACCAAAAAAGCTGTCCCCATCTGTACAGCTTATAATGATAATGAAATTAATAAGGAAAAAATCTGAAAAAAGGAATATCATGAGTATATTTTCCATCTGATTTTTCCTTCCTTTCTAAATATACTACACAGATGTAAAGGCACCTGGATGTGCTAGGCCTGAAAATTGTGACCGTCTAATCTGGAAATTCAGCATATTAACATGTGAAAATGCAATGGGACCCATTTCCCTGCAGCTGTTTCTCATGCACAGTTCATTATCTATCTCAATTAGAAACTCATCTTTTGCGATACCATTTCCTTCTCTGTGGTTGATTTGATCAAACATCCCATTGTTTAAGCCAAAAACATAGCTTTACCAAATCAGCCATAGTATTGTTCAAAACTCATCATTCATTACATTATTCTTCATCAATGCTTATAATACTAATATCTGCAAAGAGGAACTGAATCTTAAATGAAGCTTTTCAAATCCACTTGACTAGAAGTAGTCTGTGAACAGAGAGTTTTCTTCCCTTTTTATTTTTTAAAGGAAAGCAAAAGGATTCAGCCTTGTATGGATCGTGACAATATCAAACAGATGCAAATAAATATTAAAGTAATATATTTTAGTGTTGGATAACAGCCCAAATTCTTTGCCCCAGAAAATTACATAAATGCTCTAGTGCACATGTGGTTTATATTTAAGGTGTAATGAGCTGTTCAAATAGAGAAGGGCAGGCAACCATATTAAAAATAAACATCAAATTTTAACAAAGACACATCCACTTAGTTTGCAAATAGCCCTAATGGTTTCAGTTTATTGCAGCTACTCCAGCACACGACGTCTTTGGTTGAAACCCAATTTCCAATTTCAAAGTCTCCCACTGAATCCGAAAAGGTTGCCGTTTTCAATTCTTTTATGGAATCATGGCTCAACTGTGCTCACATGGCTAGAGTGAGCAGAGTCTATGATGAGAGGGCAGAAATAACAGTAAAAGAGGTAGAAATGGTGTATGAATACTTAAGACTGTCTAACTAAGGCCACTGAATCAGAAGTCAGTCTCAATCTATTTATGATGTGTGTCATAATGGCACCTCACTGACTATGCTGTGACACCCCTCTGGGTTCTGATGCCAGCAGGTGAGACAGCACTACGTAGAAAGCTTGAGGAGGAACAGTAGTTAAACTCTGCCCTGATGACTTTAGGTGTAAAGACATCTGCAAGACATATCTCCAATGCTAACACACGTACACCACACACGAACACGGGTGCACACACCTTAGCAGGTGCCATCTTCTCTGCTTATAATGACTAAAGTACTCCTCTTTTTGCCTCAGTAAGTTGGTTTTTGTAACCAGGAAATGATCCTAACTCTCAGCCCAAAGAAATACTGGGGTGTTGTCTTTGCAAAAGATCAAGAAGCGAGATCTATGGTTCCAATAAACTCCTGTGTTCTAGTTTATAGCTTACAAACTATAAAATGTAAACTTTCCTTGGGGGGTCTTCCAAGTTTCAACCAATAAAATGCCAACCAGTCTTGAAATAAAACAGCTAATGTCGGTTTTTACATTGTCGAGGGTTCGGTCTTGACGACGTCATCTCGCTTTTTCTTGCTAGAGACCGGGAGCAATTGTGTCACCCACATGGACTGACTGATGGATAAGTAGCCAAAGACTGTTTTGTGTGGTGGATTTCCAAGTTTGCAGAAACAACTCAAACAAAAAACTAGTTGGAATTACACTCTCTAGGTCATCTAACACCAGTCAGTGCACTAATTAGGCCTTCAAATTACTCCCTGACCTCAATATTTCTTTCTGTTGCTGTGGTCATTAAGGTAAGCCTGGATTTTCTATAATATCAAAATGACTTCAAATCCATTCTTAAGTTCTTACATTTCTTGTAGATTTTGCCTCCTAAAAATCAGACGCTACTTTTCACCTGCCCATCAGGTGAGATTTCTCCCAACCCTCTGAAACTTCTCTGCTTTCCAAAAACTACAATGAAACCCTCATAAAAACAGATTTACAAAAAAACCCCAAAAAACTAACCTAGAATAAAGTTTAGTCAGTTATCTAAGATGAATTTAACATCTGGAATTTGCTTGGACCCACTTTCTGCAGGCTAGGTCACTGAAGGGTTTTGCAGAGAAATGAAGTTCACCATCTTGGGGTTACTTCATGGCATGCCTAACTCTCAGATGTCCAGCAATAGTTGCGTTATGTAGGGCAGGAAATTCCATTATTCATCCCCAGCAGGAAGGAGTCCAGGACCTGAGATTTTTGCGTTTTACAAAAAGGAAGAAGCTGTGGGGGCATCTCAAGGCACTTGCTGAATGCAGAGAGGGACCACTAGGCAGGTGGCTGGGAAAAAAATTGAAAGAGGTCAGTTTAAAGTAGAGCCAGGAAGAGAGAAAACTAAGAATCTCTCTAGAAATTTTACAGTAATATTGGAAAACTCATTTCCTTTGGAGAGAATGGGAGAAACCCACCTGGTTATTCCTGGGAAGAGGAAAAACTATTTTCATCCACTTGCTAATTATTAAACTTGTCTTGGGGCCTGCCCGGCAGCCCAGCGGTTAAGTTCTCACATTCTGCTTCTCGGCGGCCTGGGGTTCACTGGTTCGGATCCCGGGTGCGGACAGGGCACTGCTGGGCAGCCATGTTGTGGTAGGTGTCCCACATATAAAGTGGAGGAAGATGGGCACGGATGTTAGCTCAGGGCCAGTCTTCCTCAGCAAAAAGAGGAAGGACTGGCAGTAGTTAGCTCAGGGCTAATCTTCCTCAAAAAAAGGAAAAAATTGTTTCATGGCTTGTGTCAAATGTCTATTTTTAAAAATTACTAAATTACATATCAGTGAGCATTAAAACACATCCAATGATGCTTAAACGTATGAAGTTAAAAAATATCCTTCTCCTTCATTCTTCTGTTGTTCACTTTTAATCTTCACCCCTCTTCATCGTTTTAACTATGAAGATAAAAGAAGGAACATATTCTATAAATTTGCTACTCAAAGCGTGGTCCATGAACCAGCAGCACTGGCATCCTGGGAGCTTGTTACAGAGTTTCAGACCACATCCTGGAGCTACTGAATTAGAATCTGCATTTTAACAAGACCCCTAATGATTCGTATGAATTTTAGTTAAGAAGCATTGTCCTCTAACACTGAAATTTCTTTTGCTGGGGTTTATTCTACAGAAATACTAGCACATATGCCTAAAATATATATATATATAATATATATAAAACAAATACATGTATTTGTAATAAATATTTTTACATTTAAAATATGTAAAATATTCTATATATGTGTATATGTATATATTTGTAACAGTAAAAATTTAGAAACAGCAAAAATGTCCATTAGTTGGGAACAAATAAATAAATCATAATGTAGCCATGGGTGAAATACAATGCAGAGTGACTTCTTTCTTTTAGTCTCACACATTTATCATCCAGCTGATGCTTTGGGGCTTTTCATAAACAAAAGGCCTAAAAATATGTTTTGCTAAATGAAAGAAGATCTATGGAGATGTTATTTGTATTGTTTAGGAATAGAAGCATCTAAAGTCAAGTTTTTAAATGACTTTTTTCAGATTGTGTATTATATAACTGTGCATTATAATTTTCAGACTATGTAATACATAATAATATATCACGTGATGAATTTCAAAAATGCTCCATTAGCAGGAAGCCCGGTATCTCTCTTGGGTCTCTCACTTCCTCTCTTCATCCCAGTTCCAGCCTCTTAGTTGACTAAGCACCATGGGGTTTGCTTGGTTCAAAAGGAGTCAGAGCTGCTCCCAAATGCCAAGTTGAGAAAGAACCAGAGTATATGATCGTCCCCCGTGAGAGCCCTCCTTTCTTCCACCCTTGCTTCAGTGGTCGCTACGTGGAGTCATTGAATCAGGTGGCTCCATGCAGTCTGTTCTAGCTGGTCCATCATTGCAAGGCTGCCCCTACTGGACCTGAATCTTGTCTGAGCCACAGGGATGTATACAGGGCATGTGACCCACTCCCAGTGTTACCCACTTACACGTGGATTCTGCAGACCCTTCACAGACTCAGCCATCGTTCCTGAAGTGCATTTACTACCATGTCTGGGTGACTGAGTCAGGAAGAGCTTCTTGCCTAACCACAGGGTGTGCTGGCTGTCTATTTGTAGATCGAACTTCTGCAAGAGAGAACGACAGCAAGAGGCAGGCTTGAACTCACTGCTCCTCAACCCTGGATCGCCCGGGGAGCTTTATCTGATGCTGTTATCCAGGCTCTGCCTCCTGAGAGCCAGATCTAATTGGGCTATGCGTGAAAACATCTCAAGGTGATTTCACTTAATCATCACACTAAAACCCAGAGCCCCTGCCTGTAGACTCCTTACTATTATATCATCTAGTCTTTTTTTTTCCAATTAAGCTTGAGGTTCGAGCACTAGAACACTGCCAAGTTCCACCTCTCCCTGAGCGCGTCTGGTGTGGAGTGTGGCTCCGAAGTGTGAGTGACAGACAACACACCTTACAAGCTGGAAGCATCTGGATTCTCCATTCAGAGCACAGTCTGAGACCATCAGACACTCCTGCTGGGAAGGAGGAAAAGGACTGTAGCGTTCGATATTTTTTCTTAAAATGTGAAGTTAATGGAGCAGCCTGGCTAACATAATGTATTTATTTCGATCTATAACCTACTGTTTGCTATGTTCGAATGAATTTTAAACTAGCTACAGTAAACAACAAAGAAATGGACCAAGATTATTCTAGGAAAGGCTTTCTTTTTTATAACTGGAATAATTTTTCAATTTGATATGGAATTCAGATACTAGTATAAGGACCTATTGTTGGATGGCTCGGATGTATGAATAGATGCTTTTTTGGACAGGATCTCTGAGTGCTGGAGGTGGATTACTAAGCCATTTACAATTCATTACTGCTTGGTAGGTATTCATATCCCTTCCATTTTTATCACATCTTGAGGCCAAGAGTTTTTTATAAAGGTCATTTAGCTTTCAGAAAACTATGAATTATGGTGAAAGCATTGTTCTTTCTCTGACTTTAATGTGCTCATTTAGAGAAAAGTTACAGGAAAATACTTTTGCTTAAGCTGTGAATCTGACCCTCCAGCAATCTCTCACATAAAATGACTTGTCGTTAATGACTTCTTGTATTCCTGTGCTCATTGCTGATTACAGAAATGTTTTCTTAACCTACCAGAGCATCCAGAGTAAAAGGATGTTTGTCGTTTTTAGAATTATAATTAAATAGTAAAAACTCAGGTATTGACTCACCAGAACAATTTTAAGTTTGCTGTAGGATTCTTGAATGAGAGAGAGCAGGGAGAATTTCACCTGGTAAGTGTCAAATATAGAAAATGAAGCCATTTGGTTTTTACTCTAACGAAAATGAAATAAAATGTTGACGACCTCTTGTCCTATTGGGTGACTTTTGAAGGATACCTAAGGTCTGGAGTAGCTCAGGATCAATATAAATTAATAGCAATACCAGGGAAAACTTGCTTTAAAAAATGTAAAGGATTTAAGCACAACACTTCTCTCCCTAGCTGCCAAATATTTATTTCCCTTTTCATTTCCATTCTTGAGAAGTGAACACAGGGACAAGAGTTGACACGGGAGGGGTTTGAGGATGCGTTGACTTGATCATCATTCCATTTTATTTCAACATCTTGGAACAACCTTGTTCTTGGCAGTCATTACAGAATTATTTGGTTGCTGTTATGTGTAATTCTAGAATTTGATCATATGAATATCATAATCATAATCACATTAAAGAGAACATTACTGAAGAGAGGTTGACAGCATAATATTTATTGGAAATTGAATCCAAACCGGGATCTTCTGGTCGAATGGTTACTAAGGCAGGAGTTGCGACCTGTGGTCATCTTGGCTTAAGGTTGTACCATTTCATAGAATAGGTATCTAAGAACACTTTGCTTATGATGAACACTTACACTGGAATATATATCATGGAAAACATTTTTTGCATCATAAACTGAATGAATAATGAAATTGCTTCCTTCCCACTGATCTGTGGGCAAATGGAAAGTGGGCCAGAGCTGGAGATGTGCATGGAGAAAAACCCCGAAGACTTCGGGTTCCCCAGGCTGGCCACTCACACAGAGTGGTTTCTGTGCACCACCTTTCTTCCTTTTCTGGGGTTCCAATATCCTTGGAAGTGTGAGATGAGCTAAAGAAAGCAGACACTTTTATAATTTTTAAAGATCCAAGGTCAATAAAGTCAAAAGATTACACCGAAGGAGAACAGTAAATCTGAACTGAGATTCTAGGTGTCAGGTTTGTGAATATTTTTAAATCAAATTTACCCTTTCAGGATGTTTTATGGTGAGTAAGAAAGAGCAGTTACTTTTAATAATCTATTAATGACATGAAAGCCAACTAAAAATCATGAAAGAAAGATAACCGTGATGATGGCGTTTCAGTAGAATTCTGTTAAGAAGCATTACACGTGTTTTTTGTTTATCTCCCACACATGAGTGAAATCATACGGTATTTATCTTTCTCTGTCTGGCTTATTTTGCTTACATAATAGCCTCAAGATCCATGCATGTCATTGCAAATGGGACGATTTTGTCTTTTTTAATGGCTGAGTAGTATTCTTGTATATATATATACCACTTCTTTATCCATTCAAAAAATAAAAGAAGCACTACAAGCTAAATATGCTATGATCTCAGAGAATGACTGAACAACAAAAACCACGGAAAACACAGTCCCCAAACCTGTAGCCCCTAAAGGCTCACTCTCCATAAGTCACTTTGCAGGACTACAGCCAGCCTGTAGGGGGCAGAATACAAACCTTGGCCACAGGCAGAGCTGCGGAAGTTTACGTCCTGCCTCGCACAAGTATCAGCCGTGTGACCTTAGGCTAGTTAGTATTCTTTAAGTCTTGATTTCCGTGCTTGGAAAGTGAGGATGATAGTGAAATTAAAATCATGTATAGTTCGTCCTCATTATTTGTGGATTCTGTATATGGGAATTTGCCTACTTGCTGAAATTTACTTGTAATCTCTGAATCAATACTCAACGGCATGTTAGGGGTCATTTGTGGACATGGGCACACACTGAGCCGCAAAAAATTTCAATTGCCAGAAATTTGATATTGAACGAGGCACAGAGATGCTGTGTCTTCATGTTTGAGCTCTCATACAGTAAACAAGTATCCTTTTGGGGGGCATGTTTAGTATCATGTTTTTCTCATTTTTGTGCTTTCTGTTGATGATTTTTCTATTTTAAATAGCCAGCAAGCATAGTGCTAAAGTGTTGTGTTCCTAAGCACGAGGAGGCTGGGATGTATCTTACAGAGAAAATGTGTGTTACTTCAGCTTTCTTTAGGCATGAGGTATAGTGCTCTTGGCCATGGGTTCAAGGTTAATGAATCACCAATATATATTAAATAAGGTTTCTTTAAACAGAAACACACCTACAACAGGTTATGTGTTGAGTGATTGATGAAAATGTTGTCACCAGAGATTCACAGATATGTAATCTTGCATTTTTCCTAGGAGCAAAGGTTCAGTACCATTTTATGCATTTTTAATATAGATGTTTATTTCACATTACAAAAAACATTTTAAAAACCTGCCTAAAAGTCTCTATTATATTCTGCTGGATACTTGGTCTTCATGATATGGCCCTAGCTTCCCTTGCTAGGAACAATGGCTCAGTATTCTCGGCTTTATAGAATGTAAGTAGCACGAGTAATGAGAAACAAGTATATATGAAGTGTCTGTACACTTTGAATTTAGGCCTATTTTCAAAACTGCAGTTCCCTACCTCCAACTTGGTGGACCTAGAACACGATTGTGTGAACCCAGCTTCTCTCCATTTTCTCAGCTTCATCTGCCCCAAACGCATCCTCTAGCTTTTCACACACAGTAGAATGGATCATAATTAAAAACAAAAAAAAGTGTATTTATTAAGTAGAGAACATATACCAAGCCCTTTGCTGAGAAATAGACGGCCTAAAGTTGGTTGGAAATTTGCTGAGAAGATAGAGACATACGCATCAAGTCACAATGGAACATGGACAGTACTGTGATGGGCTACGGACAAAATGCAGTGCCGGCACACGGGATGGACCGGCTGAATCTCTTAGGAAGGGAGGGGGACAGAGGGGTCAGGGAGGGCTTCACATGGGATGTGGCATTTGGCCTGGGCTTTATTAAATATGATAATATTCACCAAACAGACAAGGTAAAAGTAGACCAAGCAGAGAGAATTTCATGTGCAAAGACACAAAGACGCAAAGGGACGTCCTCAGGTCAGCGAGGCTGGGAGGCGGAAAGTGGGGTGGGGGAGGGGAGGAGGGCGGTGCGGGGAATGCCTAGAGATGAGGCTGGAGAGAGAAGCTGTGGCCATATGTGAGGACCAGGCATCCAGAATAATAGACACTTTTAGGCAGGTTTTTAAAATCTCTTTTTTGTAATGTGAAATAAATGCCTATATTAAAAATGCATAAAATGTAAATGTATGGCTTAAAACATTCTTTTAAAGTGAATACTCACATAATCCCCACCTGGTTTAGGAAAGAGAAAATTTCCAGCCCCCTAGAAGCCTGCTTCTCATGCTTCTTTCTAACCACAACCCCTTTCACTCCCAGAGAGGTCAAGTCTGTTTTGACTCTTATGATCATTATTTCCTTGAGCTTCTTTATGATCTTCCTACCTGTGGTGGGCAGAATAATGCCCCCCACGCAGACAGTTTGGATGTCCAAGTCCTAACCCCCAGGACCTGTGAACAAGTTACCTGACACAGCAAAAAGGATTTTGTAGATGTGATTAAGGTAAGTATTTTCAGATGGGGAGATTATCCTGGATTATCCGGGTGGGCCCAAATAATCACAAGGTCCTTATAAGTGAAACAGGGAGGCAGAAGGGTCAGAGCATAAGAGGTGATGACAGAAGCGGAGGTGGAGTGATCTGAGTGTTGGGAGGGGACCAAGATCAAAGGAAAACAGGCGTTCTCTAAAAGCTGGCAAAAGCAAAGAATGGATTCTGCCCTAGGCCTCCAGAAGAAAAACAGCTCTGAGGACAGCTTAATTTTCACCCTGAGAGACCATTTCAGGCTTCTGACCTCCAGGACTGTAACATAATGAACCTGAGTTGTTTTAAGCCGCTCAGTTTCTGGGAATTTGTTACAGCAGCAAGAGGGTACTAATACACAACCCAGCTGTCCTTCCCCCCACATTACCTATTTTTTATCTTTCTGTGAGTGGATTCCTTGAGAATGTTCTTTCTGGGCTGGCTTCTTCTTGGGAACTTTCTGTCTTTGAACTTAGGACACTTTTAAGGCAGGAAAGTGACATGACTAGATCTATATTCTAGAAGTTTACCTTGACATCTGTGTTCTGCCGGTGGCCTGGGGAGCCAAAAGGCTGGGGGTGGCAAGACCTGGCAAGAGGCAAATCAACAGGCTTAGCAAAAAATGGCCAGAACCTAAAATAAGACAGTGGACACAGAGAATGGAGTAGGAGGCTCAGGATTAATAGAAGTTTAGAAAATAGAATTGTTAAGAATTGACATCCAAAGAGATGTAAGAGATGAGAAGGTAGCTGAGAATAATTCCAAGTATTCTAGCTTGGGCAACTGTTGGGGTGGAGGTGGTGAATGCAGCAGCAATAACCAGGACAAGGAGAAAGGTAAGATCTTGAGGTTGAGCTACTTGGAGCTCATGCTGGTGTGTGTTTCCAGATGACAGGAAGTTTCACTTGTGGAGAACATTCTCACAGCTGGGTTGACCTTCTTTTTAGGTCGTGTGGACACAGAGGGAGCAACAGAAACATTGATGAATGGATCCAGCCTTAAAATACAATGGAGATGTCCTTGCTTATCTTCAATAATGGATAATTACTTTGTTGTTCAATGGAAGTTAATTTCCACTCCCCTTTTTCTGCTCCTATCACATAATAGGTGCAATTATATCTCACATTCAGGGTGATATAATTAAATATCGGCCTTTGTAGAGATGCATTTCCAGAGTCTTCTTAGGCAACTGATTTAGGTACTTGTCAGCTTTATCACGCCATAGATAAATGTTTTCTTCATGTAGCTTAATATAACAGGGTATCTGCCTCTGAACGGGAGTGTTTCCAGATAGTCCAGGCAAACAGTCCGTTTATTGCATCTGACAGCTTTATTGCTTTATCAGTTATTTGCTTAGAGAGGATTTTATTATATGTAAAATACTGACATAAATTATGGGGAGGAGAATTGATTTTTTTTATATAGGTTTGATTCATTTTTCATTGTTTGTATGTGCCAAGTTTGATACTGCACATTTTCTGCTCGTGTATTTATTTAGTTTACAAGTTATTTTTTGGGTTCTACAAATACTGGTATTTAGTTCTTAATTCTTTTATTCCTGTGACTGTTCATGTTCGCAAACTAAGCCACATATATAGTTAATGAATGAAATATCATTGTATACACATATATAAATAAAATATACAACTAATAAAAATAAATAAATTGATTCTAAGAGGAGTTCTGGATAGTTCTAAGACTTTTGCACTTCAAAATTAAGACGGGGTGGTGCCGGTTTCCCTTCTGTTGGTTGGCAGGGAAACAGGAATAAAAGCTGACTGGGGTACGCCATGTAGATTATTAAGGGTAGGTGGATCCAGGGGTTTTCGAAATAGGAAGCAGCCTGGGAGCCATTCTGATGAGGCCTAGCATATGGAGCTTCGGGTCTGGAAGACACATCTGGGTCTCAAGCCAACAGGGCTAGGAATAGGCAAAATGTGGTCAGTTGGTAGAAAGGCTCAAATAGGCAGATACTGAGCGTGGAAAGCTGGCAACAGATTGCACAAATTCAGTCACAGGAAGTTGTCTCAAGCACTGTTGTCAGCCTGCCCAAAGCCCCTCAGACTTGCTTTGCCAGTTTTGAGGACACATGCTTTTCTGCTACAACTTTCAGAGAATTGTCTTGAGGCGTCTGGAGTTGCTTCATCCCAATGGAGAACCTCAAATTCTCAGAAGTTGTACATCCTAGGGGCAGTTACAAAGCCCCTCCTGTCTATTAGTCAATGACAGACAGGTGCAGGGGTACCAAAAGCCCAGCGACTTGGCCTTAAGATGGGCCAAATTCTGAGGTACAGTTTATACTCCACAGCTCCTCCTGAGGTCAGGCTGAGGCTGGACTTCCTTGAAATCGCACCATTCCTTGACTTATTTCCCTGTCATTCTGCTACCCTAACTCCTGCGCTGGTTTCTCCTAGGAACAGTCCCTTAAGAAGTCACTTGCAGGGGCTGGCCCGGTGGCACAGCAGTTAAGTTTGCATGTTCTGCTTCTCAGAGGCCCGGGGTTCGCCGGTTCAGATCCCGGGTGCGGACATGGCACTGCTTGGCAAGCCATGCTGTGGTAGGTGTCCCACATAGAAAGTAGAGGAAGATGGGCACGGATGTTAGCTCAGGGCTAGGCTTCCTTAGCAAAAAGACGAGGACTGGCAGTAGTTAGCTCAGGGCTAATCTCTCCCCCGCTCCCCCAAAAGAAAGGTTAAAAAAAAAAAGAAATCACTTGCATCCAAATCCTTAGCTCAGAGTCTGCTTCTGGGAGAAGTAAACTTAACTGATTCTCCCTCTTTTCCAGGCATAGTTCTAATTATTTTATATGCAGTTTTTCAATTGAATTTTTTCAAGAGTCAAACGGGGTAGATGTTATTTTCATTCCCACTTTATGGCTGAAAAAAAATTGAGGCTTAGAGATATTAAATAACTTGTTCAAGATTTTATGGCTCAAAAATAGGAAATAAGGCTCTAGAGAGAGGTCAGTAGAACCATTACAGCATATTAAGTGTTGAATGTTAAATTTTAAGACTACTCATCTTTATCTCTTTCACCTCCCCATCCCGGTCAGAATATGTCTGGCTCTGAGCCTTTGTGTGGAGTGACGTAGTTTATCTGTTGAATAGATGAACTCTTGGGATTGGAAGCAAGGCTGATCATTTCACTGATTCCAGTCAGCAGTCCTGCAAATTCATAATCTTGTAGTTCTTAGGAAGATTAATGAAAGTTGGTTGGTTTGGGGTAAATTCAATGCTATTGGTAGAACACAAGAATGGAAATATTTCTTAGTATCTAGTAGGCAGACGTTATTTTATTGAATAGCCATGCTGAAAATGCGATTATGTTCAGGTGGTTGATATAGATAATGTGGATAGTAAATGCGGAATGACGATGTGTGTGTGGGGACCAGTATCCTGATGGGAACCTTGGACTTTTCGGCCAGGGTTGACCACTTGTTTCTGTAGGCGGCCTAGAAACCTGGGGCCCTGAAGCCTTCACAGTCCAGAAGCATCATGACTAAGAGCTTTTCCATTATGCAAAAATTTTTGAATTTTTATATCCCTAGTGGAAGAATAATCAATTGAGTTACAACGCTTAAACTATTTTATGGAGAACTTCCAGATGTTTTCTTATCCGAAGAAACATCGTTTGGTCAAAGAATGCCAGCCTGAGTGATGGTATCTACTCTAACTCTAGCACCAGATAGATTGTTAACTTTGAGAAAGCTATTTTTCATTCTCTCCAGTGTCTAGATTCCAGGGTTCCATTTTGTAAAACCAAATTAATAGGTGACATTTGGAAAAGGTACCTCATCCCCTGTGGCCCTCAACCTTCTTTCCTTGATGAGAATTATGTGTGTTTTATATCAATATATCTGATATATTGATCACTAAAAATTTATGTAAGAACATCACTCATTTGTATAAATTCATTCAAGTAATTCATTAAACTATAAAAAAATAATGAAAAGTGCACAGATTGTGAGAGCACAGCTCAGTGAATAGTCATAAAATAAGCACACTTATGTAACCAGCCCTCAGACCAACAAATCGAACTTACCAGTATCCTGGGAATGCTCCCATACCCTCTCTGGTCACTAGCAAATCCCTCTCTTCAAGAGTAACCACTCTCCTGACTTCTAACATCATAGCTTGAGACTGCTCGTTTTTACATGTAATAAACTGGTATCAAACCATATGTATTGTTTCTATGTTAGGCTTCTTTCACTCAATATTGTTTGTGAGATTTACCCACGTTGTGGGTAATTTTAGCTTGTTCCTTCTCTGTGCTATATAATAATTCCATTGTATAAATGTACCTCAATTTATCCATTCTATTGTAGGAGGACATCTGGTTTGTCTCCTAGTTTCGTTTTTTGTTTTTTTTGGGTATTACCAAGAGTGTATCTGTGAACATTCTTTCTTATTTCTTTTGCTGAACATATGTGAACATTTATATGGGTATATAGCTAGGAATTGAAAGGCTGGGTCCTAATGCATGCACATATTTAGCTCTGTGTATATTGGCAAATAGTTTTCCAAAGTGACTGTGCAGGAATAATACACTTTATGACATAGAAGAAGGAACAGAAAGTCCCTGGGCACATTAGCACATCCCTTGCTTGGTGAGCCATCGGGTGTGAACCAGAGACGATTAGTGCCTATTAAGCTAGAGGTGAGTGCCAGACAACAGAAATGAGAAAACTATGCTTATGAGTGAAAGAATTAGTTGCTGTGGGAAGGCATTGTGGCCTGCCAGGCTAAGAACAGGAAACAGAGGCATTGTCCTAAAAGTAACCAATAATGAAGCCACACACATGGGAGGCCATTATCTGGTTTGCATGGGCACCCAGGAATCTGAACCTGTGTGTTAGCATTGAATACTTGACTAGGAGCCCTGCCCTCCCCTGGGAAGAAGAATTGGCCAGAACAGACTAGTGAACATGGCAAAAGCAAGCCCAGTCAAGGCGAGACAGGTGATCAGGCCAAGGATTGCACATTAAGAATCCTGAGTTGGCCATAATCCATTTGGTCCAAGAATCAGAGATGTGGTTAAGAAACAATTTGTAACACGGAGTAAATAAAACCACTGTGGCCGTAATTGTTCGAGAATGTTCCTTATATTTCACTCTCCCCATAATTGCCCTTACTTAATGTCTTTAAACACATTGATAGCTTTTTGTGTGATTTCTGCAGCACAGACTGCATAGTAATTTGTAGGCAAAGCCAAGACAATCACTGGGGAGACATTGATCACTAAGGGTCTTGGTGCACCTTCTGTTAAACCCTGCAGATCCAGAACTCTAAGGACAAGAAGAAAAGGGGTGGAGAGCTGGGCAAATTTAGAGAGAACACACTAGCAAATAGCAGGAATTAGGCAGAGAGAATAGTGGGACCCGAGATAACACTTAGTGGGCTCTCTGCTGCCCAAACTCTGTGCAAATTTACAAGTCCCAGAGTGTATTTTTATGTGTTTGTAATGGACTTCTTTCATTTTGATCTTCTAGTAAATCCGGTAATGTCAATGAGTTCCCCCTGATTGGCAACAGACATTACAGTTGACGATTGCTCTGTGTTGATAAAACCTATAAAAATAGGACAAATTCAGAGAGGAGGGCTGCTGTGAGGTGAGTGTAATGAGATGAGAAACTGAGTTGTTTCAAAGTGGTATTACTGAGAAAGGGGCAGAGGCAGATGTTCAGTTCATTCACTGGTCCTAGGCGTCCCTCCAGCCGGGACAGATGGATTCTCCTGCCTGGGTTCTCAGTATTGAGTTTGGAGCTCAAATAAGACCCCAAAGCCATAAAAAGTATACATTTGCCTGATCTTGTCTATGCCTATGGATTTCTTAGGACCTTCACGTGGGAAAGGGGAGTATTGAAGGACAGCGTGATGGTTAATTTTATGTGTCAATTTCACTGGGCCAAGAGGAGCCCAGACATAGCCACACATTACTCTGGGTGTGTCTGTGACGGTGTTTCTGGGTGAGATTAACATTTGAATCAGTAGAGGGTGGGCCTCATCCAATCAATTGAAAGCCTAAATAGAACAAAAAGGCTGAGCAAGAGGGAACTCCTCCTGCCTCACTGAATGAACTAGGACATTGGTCTTTTCCAACGTTCAGATTTGGACTGAAACATCAGCTCTTCTTGAGTCTCCAGCCTACCTGATTTTGAACGGGAACTTACACCAACGGCTCTCCTGCTCCTCAGGTCTTCAGACTTGGTCTGGAACTACACATCCGCTCCCCTGGGTCTCCAACCCGCTGACTGCAGATAGAGCGAGTTCTCAGACTCTGCAACTGCGTAAACCAATTCCTTAAAATAAATCATATATTTATATATGTATGCATATATATATCTCCTCCTCTTGGTTCTATTTCTCTGGAGAATCCTTACTGATATAGACAGGATTCTTCCTTCTGACTTCCTGCCATCTCCCATTCTTACAATAGAAATATATTTCTGTCTTAAGGCATTTAAAAAAATATATACTTTACTTTTTAGAGCAGTTTTAAATTCACAGCAAAATTGAATGGAAAGTACAGACAGTTCCCATGCACATCCTGCCCCACATATGGACAACCTCCCCCACTATCCACATCCCACACCAGAGTGATGCATTTGCTTGATCAATGAATCTACGTGGATACACCATTATCACAAAAGCCCATAGTTACACTAGGGTTCACCCTGGGTGGTGCACATTCCATGAGTTTTGACAAATGTACCATTAAGGTATTATGCAGAATAGTTCTACTATCTTAAAAATCCTCTGTGCTTGGGCCAGCTCTGGTGGCTCAGTGGTTAGGTTCAGCGTGCTCTGCTGCAGCAGCCCAGGTTTGATTCCCAGGCACAGACCTACACCACTTGTCTGTCAGTGGCCATGCTAGGGTGGTGGCTCGTGTACAAAAAGAGGAAGATTGTCAGTGGATGTTAGCTCAGGGCGAATCTTCCTCAGGAAAAAAAATATTCTCTGTGCTCCATCTATTTTATTTCTCTCCCATGCCCCCAACCCTTTTGACTACTGATCTTTTCACTACTGATCTTTTCACTATCTCCATAGTTTTGCCTTTTCCAGAATGTCATATAGTTGGAATCATAGAGTATGTAGCCTCTTCAGCTGGGCTTCTTTCACTTAGTAATATGCATTTAAGGTTCTTCCATGTCTTTTCATAGCTTGATACCTCATTTCTTTTGAGCATTGAATAATATTCCATTGTCTTAATGTCCCACAGTTTATTCATCCATTCACCTACTGAAGGGCAGCTTGATTGCCTTCAAGTTTTGGCAATGATGAGTAAAGCTGCTATAAAAATCCCTATGTGGGTTTTGGTGTGGACATAAGTTTCAACTCCTTTGGATAAATATCCAAGAGCACAATTTCTGGATTGTCTGGTAAGAGTATGTTTGGTTTTGTAAGAAACTGCCAAACTGTCTTCAAAGTGGTTGTACCATTTTGCATTCCTACCAGCAGGGAATGCGAGCTCCTGTTCCTCCTCATCCTCACCAGCATTTGGTGCTATTAGTGTTCTGGATTTTGGTCGTTCTAATAGGTGTGGAGTGGTATCTCAACGTTGTTTTAATTCACATTTCCCTGATAGCAGATGAGGCAGAGCATCTTTTTATGTACTTATTTGCCACCTTTATATTTTCTTTTGTGAAATGAATATTGAACTTTTTGTCTGCTTTTTTTCTTTTAGGTGGTGTTTGTTTTCTTATTTTTGAGTTTTAAATGTTCTTTTGGTTATTTGATACAAGTCGTTTATCAGTTAGGTGATTTTCAAACGTTTCTCTCATTGGCTTCCATATTCATTTTCTTAATAGTGTCTTTTGAAGTGCAGAAGCTTTTAATTTCAATGAAGTTCAATTACTCAGTTTCTTTCTTTGATGGGTCATGGTTTTGGTGTTGAATCTAAGAAATCTTTTCCTAACCCAAGGTCATAAAGATTTTCTACTCCATTTTTTTCTAGAAAGTTTACAGTGTTAGGCTTTACATCCAGTCTGGGATCCATTTTGAGTTTAATTTTTATATATGGTGTGAGGTATTGATTAAAGTTCATTTTTTGCATATATTTATCCAAATGTCTCAGCACCATTTGTTAAGAAGTATCCTTTCTCAACTGAATTGACCTTGAGCTTTTGTTGAAAATTAGTTGTCCATATATAGTAGATCTATTTTTGAACTGTCTACTGTTTCTCTATTTTCTATTACTTCTCTATCTTTATGCCAATGCTATGTTATCTTGATTACTGTAGTATTAAAATGAGTCTCTAAATCAGGAAGTGTTAGCTCTTTAACACTTCTCATGTCTTTCAGATTTGTTTTTATTTTTACAGGTCATTAGCGCTTCCATTTGGATTTTAGAATCAAATTGTTGAGAACTTCAGAAAGCCTGATGAGATGTTGATTGAGATTGAATTTATAGATCAAATCAAGGGGAATCAATATTACAACAATATTGACTCTTCTGGCTCATGATCATGGAATATTTTTCGATTTCTTCAGATTTTCTTTCTTTTACTTAGCAATGTTTTATAGTTTTCCGTGTACAGATCTCACACATATTTTGTCATATTTGTCCCTAAGTATTTCATATTTTTGATGACATTATAAATGACTTTTTTTGTCTATTTCAATTTCTGATTTTTCATTGCTTGCAGAAAGGAATGCCACTGATTTTCTCTATTTTGAGTGAATATCCTGCAACCTTGTCAAACTCAATTAGATTTAATAGTTTTTATTAGTTCTAGTAGCTTTTTGTGTGTGTGTGTGTGTATTCCATCAGATTTTCTCTATAGATAATCAGGTCATCTATGAATAAAGATTATTTTACTTCTTCCTTTCCAGTCTGGATGTTTTTCATTTCTTTTTCTTGCTTGACTGCACTGCCTAAAGCCTCTAGCACAGTGTTGATTACAAATGATGAGACCAGATAGCCTTGCTTTGTTGCTGATCTTAAGGAGAAGACATTCAGTATTTCCTCATTAAGTACGACTATTGGATTTTTAAATGCTTTTTCTGCATCCATAGAGATCATAACATGTTTTTATTTGTTTGTTCTTTGTTAATATGGTGAATTACATGAACTGATTTTTAAATGTTAAACCAACTTTTCATTCCTGGGATAAATCTCACTTGGTAATAATATATTATCTTTTTAATATATTATTGGTGTAAATTTGCTACAATTTTGCTTAGAATTTTTGCGTCTATGTTTATTAGGGGTATCAGTCTACAGTTTTCTTTAATGTGTGTGTCTGGTTTTGGTAATGTTGATAGAATGAATTGGGAAGCGTTACTTTATTTATTATTATACTGAAGAGTTTGTATAGAACTGGTATTATTTCTTCATTAAAGCTTTAGTGGAATTCACCAGTGAAATCATCTAAGCCTGAGATTTTCTATATGAAAATTTTTAACTACATGTTCAATTTTTGTAATAGATATAAGGCTACTCATGTTGTTCATTTCTCTTTATTTGACCTTTGGTAATACGTGCCTTTCAAGGAATGTGTCCATTTTATCTGTCAAATTTATTGTCACAGAATTGTTCATAATATTACCTTATTATCCTCATAATATCAATAGAATTTGTAATGACTGTCATTTCTCTTAGTCTTGATTTTCTTTTTCATGACTAGAGGTTTATCAATTTTGTTAATCTCAAAATAAATAACCTAATAGCTTTAGGTTTTGTTGATTTTTTTCTACTGTGCTTTTCTGTTTTCTATTTCATTGATTACCTTTCTGATTTTTCCCCCTTCTTCTGCTTACTTTAGCTTTAATTTGCTCCTTTTTTCCCTAGTGTCTTATAGTGGAAGATGAAGTTTTTATTTATTTGAGGTCTTTCTTTTTTTAATATATATGTTTGGTGCTATAAAATTTCTTCCATGTACTACTTTAGTATAGTCCTACAAATTTTGGTATGTTATATTTTCATTTCATTCAGATCCATACTTTCTAAATTCCATTTTGATTTCTTTTTCAACCTATAGGTTATTAGAAGTGTGTTATTTCATTTCCAAATATTTGGGAGATTTTCCAGATATCCTTATTATTGATTTCTGGTTTAATTTTATCATGGTCAGAAAACACATTTTTGTATACTTGAATCCTTTTAAATTTGTTAAGCCTTGCTTTATGGCCAAGAATATGGTCTATCTTGGTAAATACCCCATGTGCACTTGAAAAGAATGCATTCTGCTGTTCTTGAGTAATGGGTTTTGAAGTGTTCTATAAATGTCAATTAGATCAAGTTGGCTTATAGTGTTGTCCAAATCTTCTATATCCTTACATATTTCTGTATGCTAATTACTGAAAGAATGGTATTGAAATCTTCTATTATATCTATGGATCTGGCTGTTTCTCATTTAGGTATCTCAGTTTTTGCTTCATGTATTTTGAAGCTCCATTATTAGCTGCATAAACTTTTGTAGTTATGCTCTCTGGATGAATTGACATCTTTATCATTATCAAATGACTTTCTTTATCCATGGTCATATACTTTGTTCCGAAATCTCCTTTGTCTGATATTAATATAGATACTCTAGCTTTCTGTTGACTCTGTAAAAATGGTATATCTGTTTCTTTTACTTTTGACTTATTTATCTCTTTATACTTTATGTGTGTTTCTTATGTTTAGTAGGGTCTCGTTTAGGGCAGAGTTTAGTAGGATCTTGCTTTTTTATCCAATCTGACATTCTCTTCCTTTTACTTGGCACATTTAGATAATCTGTACTTAATGTGATCTTTGATATGGTAAGGGTTAAGTCTGTTATCTTTGTTTTTCCATTTGTATCATCTATTCTTCATTCCTTTTTTCCTCTTTTTCCACTTTGTTTTGCATGATTGAGATTTTTATGACTTTATTTCATCTTCTTAGCCTTAATTATTAGGTATAATTCTTGTTTTGTTATTTTAGCACATTTTAGAGTTTATATTATACATCTTATAATACCACTGACCTTGAAGTGATTATACCATTTCTCATATAGTATAAGAACCTTACACTAATATGCTTTCCTTCTTCTCTTCTTGGTCTTTATGCTTTTGTTGTCATGTATTTTATTTATGTAGGTTACACTACATTTTTATAATTTTTGGTTTAATAGTCAATAATCTTCCAAAGAGATTTAAAGTATAAGAAAACATTTCTTATATATTTACTCATGTGGTTAACATTTCCATTGCTCTTTCTTTGTGTAGATCCATATTTCCAACTGGTATACGTTTCCTTCTTCCTGGAGGACTTCCTTTAGTATTTCTTGTATTGAGGGTCTGTGAGAGATGAATTCTTTCAGGTTCTCTATGTCTGGAAATGTTTTTATCTCATTTTTGAAAGATGTTATTGCCGGATATAGAATTTTAGATTCACAATTTTTTTCTTTCAGTACTTTGAAGATGTTGCTCCACTGTCTTCTCATATTATTCTTGATGAGAAATCTACTTTCATCCTTCTCTTTCTTCAGTCATATGTAATGTGTCTTTTTTTCCCTAGTTGCTGTTAAGATTTTATTTTATCACTCATTTTGAGTAATTTAAATAACGTGCCTTAGTATAGTTTTCTTCATATTTTTTGTACTTAGAGTTCATTGAGCTTTTTGGATCTGTGGATCTATAATTTTCATATTTAGGGAAATTTTGGTCATTATTCATTAAAATACTTTTTTTGTCTCTGTGTCTTTCTTCTCTCCTTCAGTGAATCCAGTTGTAGGTATATTAGATGGCTTGAAATTGTTCCAAGTTCACTGAATCTCTGTTCATTTTTTAAACTGTTTTTCTCTCTTTGTTTTCATTTTTTCTATTGCAATGTCTTCAAATTCACTAATGTCTTCTTCTGCAATGTCTACTCTGCTGTTAATCTCATCCAGTATATTTTTCATCTCCGACATTGTAATTTTCATCTCCAGAGTTCAATTTGAGTCTTTTAAAAATATCTTCCATTTTCTACTTACATTTTGGAACATGTTATAATAGCTGTTTTAATTTTCTTGTCTGCTAATTCTAAGATCCACATCAATTTTGGGTTTGTTTTGATTGGTTTTTCTCCTATCATGGATCTTATTTTTCTGCTTCTTTGCATGCCTAGTCTTTTCTTACTGGATGATAATACTAAGAATTTTACCTTGTTGGGTGCTGGGAATTTTTACATACCTATAAATATTTCTGAACTTTGTTATAGGGCACAATTAAGTTACTTGGTAACACTTTGATTCTTTCAAATCTTGCTTTTTAGACTTGCTAGGTGATGCCAGAGTAGTATTTACTTTAGGACAAATTGTTCCCCACTACAGAGAGGAGAAACTTATGGGTGCTCTACCCAATAGTCTATGAACTACGAAGTTTTCAGTCTGCCTGGTGGGACCAGACTCTGTTCCCAGCCTCTTATAAACCAGGCATGTTACTTCTAATAATTTCAAGGGTCCCTTTCCCAACCTTGGGTAGTTTTTCACATGCATGTACTGACCATTATTTTCTGAATACTGAAGGGGAACCCTCTGTAGGTCTCCAGAATTCTCTCTCTGCCGCCTTCTCCTCCCCAGGATTCCATGTATGAATTCTAGCTGCTTTGGTCACCCTAGACTCTCAGCTCTGTTTCCTCAACTCAGAGAGTCTGCTGGGTTTCACCTGGATTCTCCTTCTCTGTATCACAGCCTGGAAACTCTCTCAAAGCAGTAAGCTGGGGCAATCATAGGGCTTGTCTTATCTGTATCCTGTTTCTCAGGGATCAGTATCCTTTTCTAATACTCAATGTCTTGAAAAGCATTGTTTCATTTATTTTGTCCAGTTTTCTTGATTGTTGCAGGTGAGAAGATCAGTTCAGTTCATGTCATTCCATTTTGTCCAGAAGCAGAAGTTCTATGCAGATTTTTATTCAACTGTAACGACTATGAGCTCTGAGCTTTTAACTCTTAGAAAGAGTTTGCCAATTGCCTGATACTAGCTTCAAATACCCTGGTTAGTGGGTCCTTCTAGCTTGTTATCCTGTTCTAGTCCCACTTGGCTTTTGTGAGTTGAACATGTCCTATATTGAAGCGAAAAGCAGCAGAAGTTTTTCTATTCCATAGAAGAGGAAAGAGAACACTTCTTAACGACGAGGATGAGAACAATTAACCCTTTGTTCCACCCATCGGGGTTTTCCATCCAAGGCAAAGTCCCTCCTGTGTGTCCTCCACATGTCCTTGAGGAATGTCAGTGTTTCCCTTTAAATTAGAGTTGCGAAGGGCTAGGGTAGGAAGAAAAATGTGTGGAAGAAAGCTGAGGAAATTCTGACCATTTTCCTCTGGCTTTATGTTCATCTCTGTGGGAAGAAAGATGTTAGAAATATTGGCTTCTCCACATAAAACACTGTCTCAACAGCCATGGGAAAATAGGCATGAATAGATTATTCAGGTATACTTACATGATAGATACATAAAATGATTCCTTGATATTCTGAGCATGTTTTAGATAGGGATTTGTGCAGCCAAATGATGATAAAATAGATGTCTTAAATATGTCATGAGCATAACATTGAAAAAGTAGTTTTTTCCACAGAACACAGTTCTTATCTCTATAGTCAATATTTGATGCATGCTCATTGCTGTTTCCTCATAGTCAGTCAAGGAGGGAAAAGGTAGATTCGTCTCTAAGTGATTGATCATCACAGCTTTACTCTGCAACATTAGCAGAAAGATAAATTGTGGAGGAATGTACACATTAAACAGCCATTCTGATTAGTAAGTGGCCTCTTGACGAAGTCAGAAGGATCAGAGGTGAGTTTTCAGAAGCACCGTTCTTTCTTCAGGAGTGTTCAGGGTATTTGACATACCTTGCAAAAAATAAAAATACTGGCGGTCACTCTAAAAAACTAAATAGAGGGTAAAAAGTAGCTTATTTGTCTTTTTAAAGGAGTCTCAATTAAAAAGCTTTATGGGTTGTGTGTATTCATTGATTGAATTGGAAATTTCATAAATTATAGTATCTAATAAATGGAGAGATTAGAATGAAAATGCAGAGACTGTGATTAATGGCCAGTAAGGAAAATCAAGTGATTTGGCAGAAATTAAACTTGGAAGAGGTTTCTATGAAAGCCATAGCAGTTTCTCCAAAGAAGTATTCGCCAGGGTCAGTATTAACATAAACTTGCTATGTGTAGTGTGTTGAGCTGGAAGATATCTAAGAAAGCACGTGACATTCTTGATGTCAAGAGACCCCAATCTATTTGGGGATACTGGACACAACCTTGAAAAGATAAGTGATCTCAAATGTGAGACCGAAGCATTTTGGGAAGGTATAATTAAAGAGCTGATTCTAAAAAAAAGAATAGTGTTTGTGTTCTCACTATTGCTCAAAATGTTGAGTATTAACCTACCAACAACTATTTATCAAGCTACCACCATATGTTAAGTAACATTCTAATAGCTGATAAAACTGCAATTAGGAAAATAATGACCTGCTCTCATAAAATTTAATTCTAGTGGAATTAATTGAACAGCTAGACCCTTCTATGCTAAAGGCAGAATCGAGCAGAATGAATTTTGAAAACAGAGTGACACAAAATATACCTCTTCCAAAAAATACTCTTTCTTGCAGATAAAGGATGAATACAGCACCTCAAACACAGTTGGCCTTTTTATACGAGATATTTTACATATATAGTGTCCCTTCCTTCTGAAACAGGTCTCTCCCTCCCACTTGCAAATGAGAAAATAGAGCTTCAGTCAAATTATGTTGTTTAGCTAAGGTGGGAAAGCTTGGAAGCAAGTCCATGTCTATTTCATGCAACACCTGTGTTCTTCTCAGGACACTGTGCTGTCACTGTAACTGGAATTCTTGCTTTATTGGGCCATTTTCCATGAGTATTTCAGCCAGTGCACCTTCAGTTCAGTTCATGGTGCCCATGAGAGTCCTCTTACTCAGGCTCCTTTGAAAAGGCACCATGGATCTTACAAGTTGTAGTCTCCTTGCACTATGGGCCAAAAGGTATGTAATAAGACACTAAGGAAAAACAGGAGAAGGAGAATTGAAGTACATCCTCAGATCATCTATAGAACAAGGACGTCCCTTCCTCTTCCACGAGGTGACTGATTAGAGGCCCTGAATGCTGAGGGAACTCATTTGGCCTGGGAGGCCCTCCTGGTTGGTTGGGATGATTCATTAGGAAACGAAGCTCCCTCCTGCTAGGATTTATGGAGAGCCAGGGATGACTGGAACCTTGTCGATCACCTCCAGAACGGGAGAAGTTACCGTGCTCATATTAAAAACTCAAATGCAGGGCACAGGCCAGGGAATATTTTAAGTTTTCTCTCTATCCAGAGTGCTAAATGATACAGACTTGATTTAATTTCCTTCACGCCTGCTTAGGATGTATTTAAGCATGCATAAGAGTTTCACGAGGGTTGATGTTTTCCCGAAAGCTGGTGAAAACCAGTCCGTGGCAGACTGTTTGACTTTCTGAGGAAGGGAGAAGGAACTCCGTGGTGGAGTGCTGGGATCCGTGCAGTTCTCAACAGTCCATCACTCTCTACTCGAGCTCCATCCAGGGGGCTGCGGGGCAGCTCTCAAGAAGCCATGCTTCAAAGTACCCATGAGTCTCCTCAAACTGAAAGGAGTCCCATGACCAGTAGGAAGCTCTTTAAGAAACTGTAAATGTGTGACCTTGAGGAAAAGGTGCACTTGCATGAAGAGAAAAAAGCCCCCATGTAGCTGGCAGGATATTGAAGCCAGAAGAGTCTGAAAGTGGCGTCAAGCTGCGTTGTAAATCCTAGACATTCACCAGCCCCGGGCTGTAGGATCTCTCCCAAGTTTTGCTTTGTTTCCCATCAATGGCGTTAACAGCTCTGCCAATGTTCAGCATTTGTGTGAGAAGGACAATACTCAGAGAGAAAAATCAGTACAGTATTGTCTTATTTTTATGCCACATCCAGACAGAAAGATACCATCTATTCATTGTAATACATTTGTCATTTCAGTCTGAATAAATGCAAGGCTATGAGAAATGCTGATGCCAGTTGTCAGAGAAAACTATTTACAATTGTCCCTCCCTTCTTTCTTTCGGCATTTTCATTATAATCGTTTCAGCTTCACAGAGAGATGAACAAAACTCGTGCACTGAGTATAAAGCAGAGAGCAGAAGTGCATTGATTATGACCTTCACTTTTAAGGTGAACAGTGGGAAAAAAATAAACCGTTGACTTCAGTCGTTTGGTTCCTCTTTTCTGGGAGAGGGGTACTTTTTTCTTTCCTTTCATTACATCTTGCTGGATTGAGTCCTAGATGAAGACCTTCAATTCATTCATTCATTCACTCATTCAAGACTTATGAGTGCTGACTATGGGCAAGACATGTCCCTGGAGATGTAGTGGTGAACATGACCTCTGAGGTCTTAGAGGCTGAGAGCCTAGTAAGGGAGATGTCTCCATAAGGGAAGAGGAAATCCTATTGCTGAAATCATGGTCTTTCAAAGCAAAAGAACAGAAATCTATCAGACTATAGTCCTCTCTATCAGACGGTTTTATACATCCCTCCACCAAGCGTCCAGTGAGCTTAAAATACATCTTTGACTTTTGACCTTCCAATTCCAGTCAAAATGCACTTATTTTTGTAAGTTTTAGTGTGAGTCACTTGGAATGGAATGTACGAGAAGCAAGGAATCAAATACGGTTAACTTCTTGTTTACTTAATTTTGCTGAACATTTTTTTTTTTTGGGATTAAGGAATTGATGTATTTAATTAATAAGAGGTGTTCAAACACACCCTAAAAATACCTCTTGAAACATCAAGCGATTTTTCCTTGTGGGCTTAATACTGATTTTATTTGTCTCTCTTTTTTTTTGATATCTTTATTACCAAACTAAGGACTTGCCTCAGTCGTTTGTGTGATTTTTGACACAGATTCCACTAAATCAGCATTTCCCAGACTTCAGTCATTAGCATCATGGCCACTACTATCTATATATATATTACTTAAACTGACATAATTTTTTTTTACTTAAACTAGTTTAATTTAAAAGGAAACTTCATATGACCTTCATAAATGGAACACCAGTTTTTCCTACAATAAATAGAAGTTAATTCCAAAAACAAATAAAATGTAAACCAATATTCCTAAATTCTATCCAGGATCAGTCTTCTCTCTCTTTGTTAAAATGGAAGATTAGTCCATGATGGATGATGTTAAAGAAATACTCAGAACACCTGAGACTGACTCTTAGATATGGGAAGAAAGACTAAAATTAATGCTGTCCTTACTGAATGATTCAGGATATTTAACGCTGTGTCTGAGTATCTCCTATGGTCATGTCTTGAACCATTGGGACATTTCAAGGGGCCACAATATGGTCACACTCCAGGCTCTGGTGGGAAAATCTTCAGCACGTTCGTGAAGTAACGGCCTTCCCCATGGCCAAGAGGGTTCTGTAGTAAACAGGGGCACTGTTTATTTCAAAAAACTGTTTCCTTACCCCAAGATCTATAATAATTGACTTTACTCAACTATTCAAAGATATGGGAAAATTTAAGAGAATCCATGTATCTTCTCAACAGGCTATAGCACCTGCAGCCTGTGACATCTGTCACCACCTTTCTATGCCTGCTTCCTGTATTCATTCCTCTTCTTGTTAATTAACAGTATAATTCTTTAAAAATAAACTTTACAGTGTGTGGTTATGAATGATCGTTTCCAGTCAGCATAACAGAAGGCACTAACACTAGATCATGGCCAAACTCCCTCCAATAATATACTACCCGGCAATAATGACAACAGGAAGTCATTTATCAGGCCTGGGTTTCTCCCATTTCATCTAGAAATATAAATATCTTATTTTTAATAGAGAGAAAGATGAGCTGAGAAGATGATGATGGATCAAGTGGATGACACTGTGGGCCAGCAAAAGCTTTTAAACATGACATTTTTCAAATCGTGGGAGAAGAGCAGAGCAGAGGGAGGAAGAGAAAAGAATATCAAACTACGTTTTCAAAAAGCAGGTCAGGCTGCAGACACCGCATTTCACGTTCTTCCCTGAGTCTAAGAGCAAATCTGAAGTTTCTTCAGATCCATCCATCCCTTGATATTGTCACGTTGCAGAGAAATTGACTAGAATCAGAAATGATTGTTTGCTGACAGTGAAAGGAAATAGTCCATTCCTTACTACAAATTCATCATATGGTATCTTTGCAGGCTTTTTGTTTCAGGAAAATAATAAGTGCAGAGAAAGAGACTGCTAAGGATGACCCAGGTCAGGAAAGAGAAATACTATCCAGGTATGTGCTGGTAGAATATGAGGACAGGCTCTGAGCAGAATTTTCCAGCCTTTAATAGATGATGGAGTGCAGATCATTCTTGCTAAGTGGGCACATGACAGCTAGGGGTTTGAACCACAGCTTAAAAAAAATAGAATCACTTAATAAAAAGTATTTTCCTAAAGAAAGAATGATTTGAGAAATGGGAATGGGGAAGAAAGAAGCGTGGAGCTAGGCTAATGTTCATAGTAATTATTTTTCTGTTACAGAAAATATTTCTGTGGATAGAGTGATATCTTTCTAAGTGTCTCAGTTGTCTTTTTTCTGTTTCCAAGATTCTTGTACTTGAAACAGATAAACAAACAAGCAACCAAAAGATGAAAACTTACTATGGGAGCTCCTGAGAGTAATCGAAGGAAAAGAGTATTTCAGAAATTGATCCTATTACGCATTTGTCATATTGTATCCGTTCCTGGTTTGCAAATAATGGAACCACTGTAGAAGATGATTCTTCACAGTTCTATATGGTCAACAGACTAACCAAGCTGGAGAGGATAAAGAAAGATGGATAATCAGTTACAGAAAACCTTCATTTGTAGACAGAGATGGGGGCTGCTGCTAAATTGTCTACTGATTTTTTAAAAGATGCTATGCAAAGCTTCTGGTCAGAAAAACAGCCTCTAGCAGCAGTGAGTTTTACATAAAAGAAAGCTTCCCAGGAAAGATGGCTATGAATTTAATTATAAGCTCTTCTCTTTGCATAAATTTGGTTCAGTCTAAATAAGACTTGAAACATGGAACAATGTCCATGGAGTACAATTCACCAATTGTTACTTTTAATTATGTTCACATGCATAATTCATAAATACACTGCATGGACAAGAGGAAAGAAAAGATAAGAAGAAACAAAAGAGATGAATTTTCCATCAAACAATTACTATATAAATAGACAACATATTTAATACATTAGTTAGCAAAGTGATTCTTTGTTCTTGCCAGTCTGGGGCTTAAAAATGTTAAGAGAATCCCCAAACATAACATTGTTACACATTGCTAATGTCTCTCTTAAATGAAAGAAATAGGGATTATCATTCTTTATAAAAAAGAAACCAAATTAAAAAATTTTCCTCCAAAATGTTGAGATATAGATACGGTTGACATATCATAATACGTAAAATTGTAATAGATTCTTGTGCGGCTTCTTAATATGGAAACATTTAAGAATGGCATTATTTCCTCATTAAGAGAGAGTCTTTCTTTTTTGGTGCTAGGTTTGTCATTTCGTGTTGCTACAAGCTGTTTGCTTTGTATAATATCCTTAGCAGTATATGCATCTCACTGGAAAAGAAAGAAGTGGTACAAACAGGTGTGGATGCACTGCCAGAGAGTCCAAATTATTTTCCCAACGATAAGATTTTTATGAAAACACTCGAAATAAGAGATTCAGTGGTAGTCTCATTCCTGGGACACAAAGATTAAATAAAATATTGCTTAGCAAAATTGTATGTGAAACACAGAATTAAAGCTTTGAACTTAGGTACAATTTTGCATTCTTATTGCAAACTCTCTTTTATGTAGAAACACCTTTTGGTTCATAGTGTGGTTTTAGAGAGCCCAATAAGTACCAGTCTTCCACGACGCATTTCAGAGCCATTGAAGGCTGGATGAGGAGGCAGCCACGAGCGACCAAAATGTCAGTTTTATGCCTAGTAGGGCTGTTGAAATCTTCATTTGGGTGTGTGGCAACAAGCGGCTACTTGATACTGAACTTCAAAATAGGCAGGTTCACCGCTCAGTCACAACAAGTGCTCCAACTGGGGGTTCTCCTCCAGCCTCCAGCTGGTCCACTCTGTTAAACTTAGGTGCTGGAGGAGGTGAGGAAAATGTACACAGTCTGGAGGCACTACATCGTGAAAAGGGAGAGAAGACGCCAAGTCACCATGCTCAAATCCTTCTCCTAAACCATCCAGGTAGATACATCGCTCTTTCTACCTGGGATCAGAGGTGGATGCTGAGGGATAAGACAGTGATAATCTGAAAGAACATCTCTCCACACAGAGCTGAGAGTCAAGTATCTGTGGTTAAAGACTGATATCTTTGCCGTATGGGTTGCTAAAATTTTTAAGTATCCTGCTTGTTTTCACGTGGACGGAAACAAGGTAAGTATGGAATAATCGTTGAAATAAGAAAAGGAATATTTAACCCTAATTATCTTCTGAAAATCTGAATTTATTTAAAACACAAATCAATCTATATGCTATAGCCATGAAAGGAAACTTTCAGCACAGAAATTTTTTTGGCTTTATGTGATCAGCATTTGGTGCCTAATTTTCTTCTATTGTAAAATGGTGGTAATAATGGTGTGTGTCCCATAAAATTGTGTCAAGTATTAAATAGGATAACACATATTAGTGCTTTGAAGAGTGTCTGGCATATTGAAAGTACTCAAGAAATGTTAGCTGCTATTGTCATTAATACTATTCTCATCACCATCATCATCATCGCCATCACCACCGTCATCATCATCACCGTCACCAGCACCATGACCTTCATCTTTCTCCTCTTTCTCCTCATCACCATCATCGTTTTGCAGCTCAAGTGAAGACCTGTGGATAAGTGACAAGCACTTAATGACAGGTGCACAGTCCATTGAAAGAATGGCTTCCATTCATTATTTGGCTAATAATCAATTATTAAGGGCCCATGACATGCCCAGTATTGTGTGATCATACAGGTATAATACCTATCTATTTAAAGCTCATGATCTATGTGATTGCATGAGTATTTCAGCCAGTACTCAACATAGTTCAGAAAACACAGCTTCACATGGGCCCAAGGATTGGGGACATTCTAAAGGAGGCAAGCTTCCCCTCTGACCTTGAAAGTCAGGTCGGATGTGTCCTGGAAGGATCTGCATGAGTAAAGGCAAGGATTTAGGAAGGAACATGGGTGTTTAGAGGCTAATCAGGGCACTGGACTGATTCGATGATGTCGGCTTTAATCCCTGGAGAAAATTCCACAATCAAGGTTTGTTCTGGGGGATGTGAGAGGGAAAATGCTGCATCTTTCCACTGACACTGCCCTTATGAGAGGTCCCTTCAGCTCATGCCCCTTAGTCTCCACTGCATCCTGAGCATGGTTGTGTGTCCCCATCTGAGCCGAAGCTCGTGCTCTTCCCCCATCCTCCTCTCTTCCTTTCTGCTCCTTGAAGTTTTACCTCTCCTTCAAGGCCTGGTTTTTGTTGCTATTACTTACTTGCTTGTTTTTTTTTTTTTTTCTTTAATTTACTCATTCAGTAAAACTTTTTGAGCCTACTGTGTTCCATAGTCATTTCTCTTTCTCCAGAACTCATAAACTTATCTTTTATGTCATTATTTGACAATATATTCTGTAAGGCAGTGTTGTATACTGGTCAGAAAATAGGATCTGAGTTCTAGACCAGACTATCTGGCCATCTATGTGGCTACAGGTAAGACACCGAATCTGTCTGGGCCTCGGTTTCCTCAAATACAAAATGAAGGGTTTGGTTTGATTTTTGTCCCAAGATTTTTCTATTGCCTTTTCTATGTTATTTTTATACAATTTTGTGATAAATCAATGTTAGTTTCCCCATGGGGTTTTAAACCCATTGAGAGCACCTAACCCAGTGTCTTGAGATTGTAGTCATTAACTAAATACCAGGTGAAATTCATTGCCACGTATTCCTACCTATCTAGTGTGAACTAAATAGTTCACACTAGCTAGTGTGAACCTCATTTCTTTGCCCCTCCCACTGTTCCCCCAAATGTCCACAACCTCTGGTCTCTGCCTTATCCAAACAGCAAATATTTCATATTGACTTTTAGTGAGCATTGGTATTTGTTTTTCATAAACAATGAGAATTAATTAGCTATAGCAAAGGCAGGCATCAAAAGGAGGGGCTGCCAAGGTGAGTCTATCATTTGCCCTCATTCAGCAAGTTTAACGCAGCTCTGGAAAACACGGTGTAAGAGAAGTAAAGCTCCCCAAATCCAAATAAGACCTCCAAAGGCCACCTTCTCTCACAGCTAATGTGTTTATTTCCATAGTGTTTCCGCACTGGGAACTGCCTTATCCTGTGGGCACCAAATACTGTCAGAATTTCAGAGAGTTTTGTTTTTAATGCCATATCCTTTTTATGCCAATTAGAGATAATCTCCTTGGGCTCTCGAGTAATTTGCCTGTGTAATCTCAGGAACACTGAAAAGAGTCACAAATCCTTTGCTGATTAGAAGACAGAGTGGAAACTCCTCAGGCACAGTGAGAAATTACTCAAAACTTTTAAGTCAATGTGATGTCTTTCTTTCCCCCTTCCTTTATCAAATAAAGAAAACTTCCTACACAGATTAATGCACAAATTAATTTGAAATAGGTTCATGGGGACTTTTCTTTGAGCTTATAAAGCGCGCGCACACACACACACACAGCCCACAATTGAACAGTCTTAATGAACATAACAACTAAGAATTTTTCCCAAGGATACAAAATGCTTTGGTTGAATTTTGAGAGATTTTCAACTTCTCATGGTCCTTTACTATCCTGGGTATTTAGAAGGATTAACGGCTGAGGGTTTATTAGGAACTCTCTTTACTGCATTGGGCAGCAAACTCCTGTAGAAGGAGCAGATCACAGTGGCTTAATTAGTTCCTGATTGATTGCAATAATTATGTCTTTTCACCCCACCTTTATTTATTATTTTAAAGCACTTGAAAATGATCCCTTTGCCATTTAAGTAGTAACCCTCACATAGAGGAATGTAATTTTATGTTAATGAATTACTAGTTTTAACTATCTTAGAAAAGCCAGTTTGATTAACCTTATATATGAGGGGGAGGGTGGACCCTGATCTACATGCCCCTCAGTCTATGTCCCATTGCTGCTGTGGCCGTGTCAAAGGGCTTTACCCTGTTTCCTAGTAACCATCAGTCCCAGAACACATGTTTTTGGCAGATTTGTTTGAGTTGAGCTTCTTGAGTCAAAATGTGAATTCATTTTGCCTTTGAGTCCTGAATTAACGTATATCACCATCGAAAATCCCAATTCCGTCAACTTCGCCAGACAGAATTCACGGATTAATGTCCCAGCTTGATGAATTCAGCATTCCTTTGGCTTTTGTGGGGTATAGTCCCCTTCATCATTCTTTTGTATAAAACTAGCACTGTCATGCATACGATATGGATATTATTTCTCATTTATTCAAATTCTGCTTTGCAATTTATATTTCTTCCTTTAACTAACAGTAATTGAGAACTTATTATATGACATATGCTCACAATATAAGTAGGCATCCAGAGGCATGTAGAAACAGAGGGTCAAAAACATTCTTCAGCTTTTCCTTTTCTCCATCTATAGACACACACCCACCAAGGAAGCTCTCTATTCGTCTCCCATGTTATTTTTTCTTTGCTTCTGTCTTCTCTTGAAATTTCTTTGGTTTGTTTCCATAAGAGAGTCTTCTTCTCATCTTGCAAAAATGTAGGTTTGACTGAAGAGCTATTAGGACTAATTATAGTTTAGCGGGAAGTTAATATGTAAAATATAATAGCCTTCCAACACACCAGCCATGAATAGTTTAGAAAGTGGAAAGACCAGATTCTATTCACAAGAGCAAAAATTATAAAAATACTTGGAAAAGTGTTTTTAAAAGAAGGGTATTGGAACTTTCAAATTTTATTAAGAAAACTGCAGAACTTCACTGAGGGGTTTAAATCAAACAACTAAACATACAGAAATTTTTCTAGGTGGAGAGACTGACTATTTTAAGCATATAAAATTCTTCCAAACGTAACTGTAGAATTGTGGCAATTCCTGTTCATTGCATGGAAATATACTTGATTGGTATAGAAATGTTACAAAGTGATCTGTCCATCCACCTCTTTTAGAAAAAAAGACTGGAAGGAAATACACCAAGGTCTTTACAATGATACTCTCTTAATACTTTCAAGTCTCAAATTACCTGAAGTAAACATATTTGCCTACTATTTGTTGTTTTCTGATTACAAAAGCATATTTTGGAAGGAATTGAACGTAATAATCTACATACCTTTCCGAATTTTAAATTTCTGCCACAGTGGCGTGATATAATGAAGACGTATCTAGATTGACGTTATAGACGGGATACTAGACATGTGGCCTTCTCAGGAGAATGTGGAGTGATTTGGAGAAGGGGAATCTAGAAAAAAAATATTTTCAGATCCGCATATGAAGGAATGCAAATCAGCAGAAGGCAAGAGAAGTCGATAAGGGCAGAGGAGAGACATACATCATGAGAAACTTCTCTAGGAGTTATGCAGTGGCGTTAACAGGAAGGTAGAATGTGTTGCTCTTAGTCCAAACTAGTTTGCATAGGTTATTACTGTCCGGACATCCCCTGTGAAATAGGTGCCAAGAGCAGAGCATCTGCACAGCTGATCATCTTCCACACATGCTGCTATTTCTTGTAGGAGGAAGACATGTATGCAGAGGGTAGGAGGAGGTATGTAGGGACTGTGGTGTGTAGGCTGGGCCGTGTGGGAAAAAGAGGTGAGAATTTGTCTTTATCTGGAAGACTTTTTTTTTTTTTTTGAGGAAGATTGGCCCTGGGCTAATGTCTGCCACCAATCCTCCTTTTTTTGCTGAGGAAGATTGGCCCTGAGCTAACACCTGTGCCCACCTTCCTCCACTTTATATGTGGGACGCCTACCACAGCATAGCTTGACAAGCGCTGCTTAGGTCTGCACCCAGGATCTGAACCGCCAAATCCTGGGTGCTGAAGTGCCACCGGGCTGGCCCCTGGAAGACTTTTAACCATAAGAGGATATTCAGGCAGAATTTTTTTGTATTATCAGACCTGCAGTTGTTTGTCCCATTATAGACAGTGCTTTGATTATTTTTTATCTCCAATGTCATCAAAAAAAAGAACTTATTGAAGTAATAAAAAAAATCAGCAGCACTTAAAGGGAGAAAACCGTTCTGTTCTGAGATGTTCCACTCAAGAAAGCATATCACTAATATTATTTTGAAAGACAAAAAGTGAATCAATTTTTCTTTCCAAAAAGCTAAACAAACCCAATTTCCCTCATGCGCTGAGATGCTAACTGCCAGCTCTCCGTGTAAAGGTAAGTTATACCAGCAATGATGTCACTTCTGAGAACCGAGGCTCAAAATAGAAACACTCCCAGAACTTCAAATGTCTCCAGCTCAAGCACTCTCCTCCAATATTTCATGGACGAATTTGCAGGCCATCTGAAAGTATAAGAAACAGTGTTCATTTCTTTCTCTTTGGGTTCCCCGAAGACCATTCAGCTTTATGCAACGCAAGAACACTACAGTTTGGGGTGGGAAGTCTTCACAGCTCAAACAGGCTGCCTCCTTGGGATTCGTAGCACTGTTTTAGATTTCAGCTTCCTGCTTCACATTTCTGCTTCGGTTTCCTGATGTTTCCCCATCACACCAAATGGCTTTTCAGAACAGAGTTCTGTTTAAGCACTTTCTTTTATTAAATGTGGTGCGTTTAGTATGGCTGGATTACATTACATGAAACTATGTTGGCAAATTAATTACTAAGCATCATCTTGTCATGGCAAACTTATATGTGTACACATACAAATGCAATAAATCATTGGTCTGGAGTAAATGAGTTGCTATAAAACATGGATTTCTACAGTCATTGGAGTTGTAATTACTTTGTCATCGCAGACCTCTTAGGTCTACCCAATAGCACCACAGCTGTCTAGACAGCCAAAAAAACAGACAATCAAACAGCTGTGTTGATATACACAAAACAAAAAGATCAGGTTGAATTATTCTCCACCCACCATCTCAAACCTATCAGGTCCCTTGTTGCCATATAGAAAAAACGGAGATCTGAGATCGGATTCTCTTTGCATTAAGCTTTTCTGGGAGTTATATGTCATTGTTTTTTAGATAATAATTTTTCTGAATTTATAATCACCTCTCAAATAGGGTCATAGTTTTATGTTTATTTTATAATCCTTTGCTTTTCATGATTTCCAGAAACTAAAGATAATCATACATATTTTTCAAATTACACATTACTTATAATTACTTGTTAATATGTTTATAATAGCAATTAAAACTGTACATTTTTCCAAGTAACACGGATTAGCTAAAGTCGCTTAACGAAGTCACTAAGACAGTATTAATGCTTACGCATGTTTACCCTGCCCAATGCTCCAACAATAGAATTGTTGTAATTCCAACTGTCAATAGAATTTTTCAGATGAGAAAACTGAAGTCCAGTGAGATGAAGTAAATTACCTGGGCCACATAACTAATGAGTGATGGGGCCAGAATTCCGTCTTAGAGAGTCTGGCTGCAGAGCTTTCTCTTTGTCGCTGTGCTGGGCTCTCACGTGGCTCTGGTCCTCTCTGATCCCAACACTCTTCACACAGCCTTCATTGTTTACTGGAGTTCTCACCAGATTACAAGCTTAGAAGGCAGGGGCTAGTGCTGTGCATCACTGTGAGTCCAGCCCGTGGAACTGGACCAGGCAGATAGTAGGCTCTTAAGAAGTCTCAAATGAACAAATGACTGAATGATTACAGCATTATCTTTCTAGTTGAAATTGTCCTCAGGCTGCTCCTTGCCCTGAACTTGTGCTTGAGCTCTGCAAAGAGAGATATGTTGGAAAAGCAGAAGGAACTTGAGATCTGGGCAGCCAGGGAGACTCCTGCCTGGAGCCCCTTGATGTAACCATGGGTGATACCAAGGTGGGGAAAGAGGTTAGAGGGCACAGTCAGCCTCTTGAATACCATGGTTACTATGATCTCTATGGTACTGGTGGCTTTGGCACCAGAGCGACTCAGGACCTCAGTGCTGGACCCAGAAGCAAGGGCAACAATGTCACCCTCTCAGGAATAGTCCCAGCCTATCAGACTGAATCCCACTGTCACCGCACAAATGGTGTCAAGATATCACGGGTGCAGGAGACATGATGCTAAGGGATGGCTCTGACACTGGGGTCCTCCCCAGTATTTCCGGGGTGAGGAGGCACTCTCATTGTACTTTATGAGTCTGGACGTTGTTGGTGGACATTAATGCAGGAAGATGGAACTGGAGGGAGAAAAGGGTAGACACCAGGTTCTAGCAGAGTGGGCTGTGTTTGGTATTACACATAATATATCTTCCAAGGACTCCCAGAAAAGTTTGGAGGCGTGAAGAGACTGAAGGACCTGTTTTAATAGGTGAAATCAGAGTTGGATAAATACTATTTCCATTTTTATATGCAGGCTGGTGTCAACTAAGTATATAAAGGTTACACTTGATTATGTTCAGAGACAAACGTCTTGGGGACGATAAGTCAACCTGCCACCTTACAGGGCTGTGTAGGGGGTGTGTGTGGAGTTGGCAAGGCCACAAAATAAAAAAAAAATGGTCTCCATCAGGAAGCCCAGAGAGCACCAGGTCTTGGAAATGTGTGCTTGTGAGACATCTCCATGTGTGCTGTGCTGAAAACATGGCGGCAGTGAAAGGCATACCTAGATTATGTGACTTATTAGCTACACAAATAAGAAGCCTGCAATAAATGAGAATTTAATCAACACAACTGTAGTTCTGGGAAATACATCAAGTTTATCTTTTAATAAAAGTTGAGTAGGTGCTTTCCCCTAATTAAAGTGAGTGAGGAGAGAGTTCATAGGAAATTAAACAGAAGTGTTGGGTCACGAGGTTGGGGGTGTGAATTCTAGAGCCTATGAGGATCGCACTTTCCCTGAGGTTTCAACTTGGGGCTTATTTTTTTAAAAAAACACACACCTTGCTTGGTAGACAAAGGCCATTTGGACACTCCTCCTCTTGGCAAAAGTTTTCCTCTGATTAGAGTTGAGAACTTTATTTTTCTGTGCAACTGTGTTTGTGAAGGTACTAATGTTTTTGCTCCTAGCACGGGAGGATAGAGTCAGGAAAAAAGATGCAGATTTCAAAGGTGCCATACATCATGGGGAAAAAAGTATTTGAGGGTAATCTGAACCTCAAGAGAAGGAGCAGGAGTCCACCCTCCCAACTTTCTTGCTCCGACCCTGTCTGACGTGACTCCCGGCACAGCTGCCACCTATGTTCCTGAAGCTGGATTAGCCCCTGATGAAAGTCTCTTTCATTGCACAAATCCCCCTTCTTCTCCACTGCTGCTTTGGCTGCTCTGTTTCTAATCTCTACTGTTGACATCCTGGAGGGCTGCCTACAACTCTGCTCTTGTCCTCCATTCCCCACTTCTTCCCCTTGCTGGTCCACAAGGATCTGGGGAAGTGTCTGGGGTGGTAGTTCCGGTTGGAGTTGATGAGTGATGGAAAGGGGGCCCCCATGTCCCTTCTCTCCTTTGCTGTCACTACCATGCTCCCAAGCTTAGTATCCTCAGCAGCCTTCCCAGCCCCAAGCCATCAATGAAATCCTCTACTCGTATTGTAGGACCCTTATCCATGCCCACCCTAACCCCTGGTCTTGACTTCTAGGATTATACACCTGGAATGGCTAGATCTGAGACCACATTTTTTTCACAAAATGAGAAAAACCTTCCTCTTCTCTTTAATACACCCTACCCAGGACCTCTGTGCATAGGAAAGAACCTTTCCCTTCCAATCCTTTTCTTTTGTAAGTTCCAGCACTGCTGCATTTGAAAATTGCAAACACTGCTCCTATGTTGGGATTGGGAGGAAAAGAGAGAGGCTGAGATAATATGTCTTGTCTTCCAGTGGCCATAATGTTGGGGAGCCCAGGCTGGAGGTAGGAGAAAGAGAGAGTGTACATTCTGGGACGATCTTTTCTGAGGAAGATTAACCCTGGGCTAACATCTGCTGCCAGTCCTCCTCTTTTTGCTGAGGAAGACTGGCCCTGAGCTAACATCCATGCCCAACTTTCTCTATTTTTACTGGGATGCCTGCCACAGCGTGACTTGATAAGTGCTGCATAGGTCTGCACCCGGGATCCAAACCGGCGAACCCCTGGCCACCCAAGCAGAACATGCAGACTTAACCACTGCGCCACTGGGCCGGTCCCAAGAACTAGGAGTTTAGATGTTAAAGGACTGATGGTGAAGGTTCATATGAGCAAAGACAGAATTAAAACTAAATAATTCTTTGAAATATGCTGACAAACTGGACACAAACGTATACATATTTCTTGAAGAATGTTTTATATTATATAAAAATATTTTATGCCATGCAGTGGAGCAGAATATATTCCTTTTTGTGATAAGTCACCAATGAAGACCTACTTTCAAAATTCTTCTCTTCTTTCTAATCCATTCTGTGGTCATTCAGAGTGCAAGCTGGGCCACAACTGCACCTTTACTGTGAACAGGTTGTGCACTGAGCAGATACTCAAGGCTTTTCTTTAAATCCTTGCTCCTCAAAGTGTGGTCCATGAATCGGCAGCGTCAGCATCTCCTGAGAGCTTGTTAGAAATCCACAATCTCCCAACTCCAGATTTATTGAATTAGAATCTGCGTTGTAACAAGATATCCAAGTGTTTCTTAAACACATCAAACATTGACCTAATGCCTGCTGCACTTTTGAGTGACAAAGAGTATTTAGAAATTGATTACTTCTCTGAATTTAGATAAATTTGGTAATCTCATATTGGAACACAGCAGAAACTTTACCCCAGAAGTCTGAACCTGTCTTGGTTATTACATCAAATTCAAAACTTGGTGAACTCTGACTCATTTTCTTTCCCCTTGAAATTGTGGTTGCTTGTCTTTTCTCCCTAGTTTTCAACACAAAGAAGGATGTCTCTTGGTGTCAGTTTCTCAAAGAATCTTCCTGACAGGTGGGTGACCAACAAATCCAGCGGAAGGAGGGTACTGTGTCTGGCCCTTTCTCCCTGTAGCTCCAGCAATTCACTGCCAACAGTTTTCATGGCTTCTCCAGTGTTTTCCTCTTTGTTCTCTAAGTTGACAATGGGAATTTTTAAAAGTTGGCATTTTCAGATCACAGAGAAGGTTGCAGTTAGGTAAGGATTGGGAGCAAGTTTGACATCTGACTCATTCCGAAATACCCATTTCTCCTTCCTCTGGGCCCCCACACCATGTTGCTTATTCCTCTATTAGCAGTGCTTATTTTGTTCTGACTTTTATTATATTTGCCTGCCTCTCCAACTGGATTATAAACTCCTGCGGGGCAGAAAGAATTCACATTCATTTTTGTTTCCCCGTCGCATCTACATTTTGTACGAGGCCTTACAGTACCACATACTTAGTGAATTCACATGTCAGAAATGTACAACACAGATATCTGTGCATGTAGTGCCAATAGCCCTCTTTTTAAAATTAGATTTGTTGTCATGGAGACATCGATGATTATGACTTGTAGATTAGAGATAGGAATCAAACAATAAGTCTTAGTTATTGACGAGTGCAATGAGAAAGTTACATTTCCACAGCCCCAGTTGTAACAGATGGACGATAGCACTCTAAAATTCAATCTAGTAGCATTCATTAAAATCTGTGAAGGAACCAGATGGCAAAGAGTTGTACTGGGGGCACTGGGCTTTAGATATGATAGAATGATAATTTCATGATAACTTTTTTCTTTTCAGATTTGAGGACCTTCCAGAGAATTTCTTCCCTCTTTCACGTCACTATTTCATACCATCTGTAAATAATAAAGAGGCAGAGTGGCTCCCTGGTTTGAACCCCGGTTCTGTCACTCACTAGTCCTGGAACCGCTCTGTGCTTCCATTCATTTTTGTAAAATGAGGATGATAGGAATGTTTTTTTAAACAATGATTAATTGAGCATAGAACAGTATTTCTGACTCACAATAGGTGATACCTACATGTTTGATATTATTCTTCTTCAATGTAAAGAATAAAAAGGATAAGCCTGCGGTTGGACTTGGAGGTACAAGCACCTGCGTATTTTGCAAATCCGTTCTGTTTCAGTAAAACCTGGAAGGTACACACTGATAGAGAATCCCATTGATGCAGTGCAAACGTTAGCCAATGGTCTGAACGCTGTTCTTCAGAGATCTGAAGTTTCTCCTCAAGGCTGTGAGTTCTGGTGTGTTTGGTTTTTGGTTGCTTTTCTTGTTCTTGCAGTCCTCCTGTTGGCACACGTGGCAGACAGACCCTAAGGGACTTCCAGTGAGCCCCCATCTCTTGGTGCCCACATCTTTGTGCATCCTCTTTCCTGAGTGTGTGTGGAACCCGTGACTTGTTTAACCAACAACTGTTAGACACTGTTGTTGTCTAACCAACAGTGTATGATAGAGGTGATGAATTGTCACTCCTGTTATTACATTGTGCTACATGACTCTTTCTGAGCAGACTGCAGAGAGATTTTCCTGGCTGGCTTCATGAAGTAAGCAACCACGTTGAGGAAACCAAGTGGCAAGGAACTTTGAGGGTCTCTCTAGGACTTGAGGGCAGCCTCCAGCCAATAGCCAGCAAAAAACCAAGGCCCTCAGTCACACACCACAGGGAAATTCTGCCCACAGCATGAAAGAGCTTGGAAGCATATTCTTCCCCTGTTAAGACCTCAGATGAAATGCAGCCCAGTTGACATCTGGATTGTAGCCTGTGAGACTCTGAACAGAGGACCCACCTACGCCATGCCAGGACTCCTGACCCACAAAAACCATAACACTGTAAATGTGTATAGTTTTCAGTCACTAAGTTTGTGGTAATTTGTTACACATTCATAGAAAACTAATATAGTACCGTTACCGACACATAAGTAGGACTCACATTTAGCAATGGGTCCAGCAGTCCTAGACCTTATTGGCTGTGTCCTCTCAGTTACTTTTTGGTGTGGGGGCCTTTAAGGTGGACTTGCATGAGCTGGTTCAAACTATTTTAAGGCCAAATTCCACTTTATAGTAGGGAGTCAGCTTGGAGCTGTGTTGGAGCGCAAAATAATTTTTCCTTAATCAAATCTTTCTTTCAGTTCCTGTCGCCTTTTAAAAAATTAATAGACTTTATTTTTTAAAACAGTTTCAGATTTATAGAATTGAGCATATAGTATGGAGAACTCCCATAGACACCCCCCAACCCATAGTTTCCTTTGTTATTAACATCTTGCATTAATGTGAAGCATATGTTAAGATTGATGAGTCAATATTGATATATTATTATTAACTACTTATTAACTAAAGTATAACATCATGTACCCACCATTACAGTATCACCGAGTAGTTTCACCACCTTAAAAATCGCCTGTGCTCCAGCTGTTCATTCTTCCCCCCTCCAAAACCCATGACAATCATTGATTTTTTTACTCTGTAAAAGAATTTTTGTCTCTGTAGTTTGCCTTTTCCGGAATGTCATATGGTTAGAATCATAGAATATGTACGTTTTCAGACCAGCTTCATTCACTTAGCAATATGCATTTATGGTTCCTCTATGTATTTTTTATAGCTTGATAGCTCTTTTGTACTCCTAAATAATATTCTGTTATAAGGGTGTACCATAGTTTGTCCCATCCATTCATTTACTGAAGGATATTTTGGCTGCCTCCAGTTTTGGGTGATTTGAATAAAGCTACTATAGTCATTCATGTGCAGGTTTCTGTGTGGACATGTTTTAAACTCAATTGGGTGAATATCTAGGAATTTGATGGCTGGATTGTATGAAAAGACTATTTTAGCTTTGTAAGAAACTGCCAAACTTTCTTCCAAAGTGGCTATACCATTTTGCATTCTCACCAGCAATGGATGAGAGTTCCTGTTGCTCCACATCCTCCTCAGCATTTGCTGTTGTCAGTGTTTTGGATTTTGGCCATCTTAATAGGTGTGTAGTGGTATCTCACTGTTATTTTAATTTCCAGTTCCATAGTGACATATAATGTTGAACATCTTTTCATATGTTTATTTGTCATCTGTATATCTTCTTTGATGAGGTGTCTGTTCAGATCTTTTATCCATTTTTAAATCAGATTTTTCATTTTCTTGCTGTTGAATTTTAAGAGTTCTTTGCATATGTTGGCCAATAGTCCTCCATTGGATATATCTTTTACAAATATTTTCTCAAAATCTGTGGCTTGTATTTTAGTTATCTTAACAGTGTCTTTCACAGAGCAGAAATTTTAGATCTTTGATTGGAAGTGATTGTTTTCCAGGGTCATGACTGGATTGGGATAATCTTTCCGTAGAGGAAGCCCCTGGTTTGAGAGCTCTGGGAAAGAATGGCAATGTGTTGCTGCCCACGTTTGTTCCTGTTGGTCTGTTTCAGAAGCTTACATTACATTTTTAAATACATGGAAGCAAAGAAGGTTCAATTTACAGGTGAAGCTTAGCATGACAAATACATAGGTCCCCAAATGGTAAATATATGTGACAGCTTATATTATACTCTCTCAAGGGAATTTTTTTCTACTAATTCAAATATAATATGATTATATGAAGTAAAGACACAGATAATTTCATTTTTTGTTCTCAAAATTTGAATTACTTTGGCTTTCAAAGTTGTTATTAGAGGGGAACTGAGTCGTTTACTATAGAATCTTTTAGAAAAATTATAAAGAAATAGTAACATTAGAAAGTAGTAGTTGTACACCTGAAAGTTATACAATGTTATAATCCAATGTTACTGCAATTAAAAAAAATGCATGTAGTAATTGTTTGGAGTTGGACTTTAAGGTTTTTTTTTTCTTACTAAAGAAGATTGTTATAGGTTCATCTAAATATATATCACATAAATCCCAAACTTCCTCTTATGGAAAAAAAACCTCTTCACCATTTGTCTATACCTTTCCTTCCGAGCATTATTGACTCCATTTCCACTCTCCTCACGCCTTTTTGGTATCACTCAGCGTTCTTAGTTAAACTTTGGACTTTTGCTTGCGTTGTTTTTGCTGCCTGAAATGTCCTTTTCACACCAACCTTTTCTTCTCCTGGGAAGTCCTACTTACTCTTCAAGTCCCATTTCAGTGACTGCTTCAGACCAGAGTAGACACTTCCATATAGAACTTAACCCTCTATCTATTATATCTCTGATAACCTTCCATGGTTATTGCTTACCTGTCAATCTTTTCTTCTGTAGAGGAAGCTTCCCAAAGGAGGAGGATTTCTTTTTTTTTCATTTTTTGTCTCTCCAGCATCTGGTAGGATGTTTGACTCATTGTAGGCGTTCAGCAAATGCTTGTTGGAACATTACAGATAGTAGAAATATCTCTCGCAAGCCCTACCTATGGCTGGGGAAACATCTGGTTGTACTATTGTCTCACACAGCCTTCATGAGTGCCAATCACAGCAGAAACAAAACCTTTCCCAATGATTACTTACTGCTTTTATATAATTGAAGACAAGAGGATGGATTATTTTTCTCTTTCCACCAGTTGTTCAACAGATGTTAGTCAGGTTGCACATGGATGGCAAGTTGCATGCAAGATACACCAGTTGTTTATAGCTGGATAATGTTAAAAGGCAAAAGAAGAAACTGCGAATGATGACCTTTCTCTAGAGAACTTTATACTTCTTGGTGACGTGATGCTATGTGATAAAATAAATAAATATATTTTCTTCGGGGAAAAGTAAGTAGGAGAGAAAATTCCTTCTGGATAGATCCTTTTATGGTTAATAGATGTCCTTCAAAGTACATCATTAACCATATGCTTTATTGTAATAATGTGAAAATACCTGACTCCAGTCTTGGCTACCTCATAGCATGGTGCTTGACATATTATTGATATCACAGATACTCAATAGGTATTTGTTGAGTCAACAAAGAGACAAATGAACGAATTAAAGAATTTAAGGGAGTTCTTCACATCCTACATCCTTTCTAAGTAAGTGTGGCAGAATTATTTTCAGATCCTCTCTCTGTTCAAAGTTTTCTTGTGAGGTCAGAAGGGTTTAGATGAGAAGAGAATTACGTACAGCGTTATCTCTCTTGTGTATTCAGCCATGTGTTGTGGATTAACTTTCATGCCCAGTAATGAGGGTACGTCTGCAAGGGCTGCTGCATTGGCTATGCTCACCATGGAGTATGTGTTGAGTTCCATGTCTGGTCTCTGTTCAGTATTATGATATGTACTCTGAGAGATTCAGAAGGTTGACACATGGCCACTACTCTGCAGAATTAATCATTTAGCCACAAGGAACATAAAAGGACTTAGAAAAAGTAGAAAGCCATTGTAGGAAAGAGCGGGAGGTGGGAAGTATGGAAAGTACTCTGTCTGGTACTCTTCCAACCGACATACTGTCCAATGAACCTGAGTTCATTGCTGACTACTTATCCTCTTGTTTATTTGCTCATTCATCTGTTCATTCATTGAATAAATATGAATTGGCCACTACTATATTGCTAGATACAGTGGATATAACAGTGAGTAAAAATAGACACCTTTGCTGGCAATAAACAAGGAGCCATATCAATAAACGTAAAATCGCAGTTGCAGTAAGAGCTGCAGAGGGAGAGGCAGCAATAAGGCCAGACTATGGCGTATTTATCTTTGACCCTCAGTGTCTTACAGGTTGCCTGGTGCCTAGTAGGTACTTAAAAGGCTTTAGGGATGAATTAGAACAAGCTTTTGAGGTCGTGACAAAAATTCCATATCCTTTGCCCTTCCCCTGCCCACCCATGTTCTTTGGATAAGGATTCAGTATCCTGACTATAAATTAACATCTTAATTTTTCTTTAGGAACCTTTGATTAATTATGAGACCATAATATTCAACTCTAGGCCAAGCTATTTAGGTTTGCCTGATATTAAAAAACTTTGACTCAAATCCTCATCTCTGAGCTCCTTGACCATTTCTGTTTTCCATAACACCACGATATGTTAGAAGCAGTGCACTGTAGGAGCAAGAGACCGAGACTTCCAATTTGACCTGGTATTTGCTAACTCTGAGACCTTGGAATAATAATAGCTGCCCTATCTTTTATTGTTACGAGAGTCGTTTGAGACTATGAAATGCAAACATAGATATACGATGGTTGCATTAAACATAGTAGTCATTGCTTGAACACACAGCAATACAGAGGGAGGGAAAAGCTGAACTAGTAGCTTTTAAAGTAACAGAATCACAGCTAAAAGAAAGTATGTTGATTTGTATTCATTTTATTATTTTAAGTTGTATAAGCAAATAGTTGACAGTCAAATAGCTCTACAAAATTTGTTATGGAAAACACCACAATCCTGTCTACTTCTTCACATTTTTCCCACCTCAAGAGACAACCGCTTTCAACTCCTCTAGATAATTATTCTGGTATTTACCTTCATGTTTCTAAATAACTTTCTTGAGTTGGTATTTTTAAACTTTTTTCAATTTTAGTCATTTTATAGGTACTTCCCACTCTGGAGAATTAATTAAAAAAATTCTTCCACTGTCTCTTTCATCTACATATACATTTTTCATTCTAGCATTTCCCTAAAATAGCTGTGTTTTCTTAGGTCAACATGCAGGGTTTACATATTTATGACTAAGTAAATGCTATTTATAGCAGAGCCCCATATCAAGTTATAATAACTCCTCTTTTACTAGAAAACTCCGTTCTTGTAGTTAAGAATCACTTGCTTTAATATATGCTAGTTTTCTCAGTATTGATCAGGAATTTAACCTCAAAATCTTGGCCAATTGTCTAATTCTCTTCCCAAGAATTCAGACTCACTAGAAATTCTGTCAATGTTTTCTTCCTGAAGATGTTTGTCCTGGAGCCTCCTGACCTGCTCCCATGCGAACAGGGTGCCCTTTACGCATGTCATCTAACTGCCATCCCAAGATATCCTTGACTATCATCCCAGAAATTGAATCATTTTTTTCCTATGGTGGATTTTCTGTTTTCCTCTGTCTCATTTCAATCTAGTACCCAAATATGAGTAGGTTCCCATGACAAACGTTGTTTAGCTCTTGCACCAATTTCTTTGACTTTGGATGACTTTCCAGGACAGCTCTCCTCTTTGTTGGACCAGCATCTCAGGTGACTTTGATATTGTGGTGCCACCACATTGACGTGTATTTGCATGATTGTGGAGGCAGGGGGATAAAGCACGGAGAATTGTGCACCAACTCTTAAGTGCTCCAGTCTAGAAGAGTACTAGTGTCTTACACTCATATTCATTGGTCACATGGCCAAATCACACGGCCATGCTAATCGTAAGGGTGTGGAGAAATGTGTGCTTGGAAGGAGAGGAAAATGGGAAATAGTAATGCAAAGCCTAATGTTCCTATATGTCTTTTGCACCACTTCAGGTTCCCTCCACCTCCTCTCTTTCTTAATCCAGCGGCATTGTGACAATCAGTTCTGTAAGTACTCCAACCACGTTTAGGAAGGAACAACCTTGGGACAGCTCAGCTTGGACTCTCACAGATGCTTCTTGCTTCTGGTCCTGAGCTTCTGGGACACCTGTGGCCACTTGGTGCTCACGTTTGTGCCCCTGAAAGGGCAGATGAGTTGGGACCCTCAGGAGAAACTTTGACCAACATTGGACAGAAGCTAAATGACAAATGCTTCACTATTTCTTCCCAGGATGCATATCTTGAAAAATACCTCTTCCTCTTTCCCTAATTTGCTTCCCAAACCCCTCACTCCTTCTCCTAGGATCACACTTCCTAATAAAACCCTACTTGCCTCAGGCTCTACTTGCTGAAACCACCCTAAGCAGCCTAAGATACCGTATCTTCTATTGTCTTGGTTTTCTATCATGTTTTGTTGGAGGAAGGGCTATTCCTTAGAGAGAGTGCATGTGACCTGGATGTCTGAAAATATTTTAACAACACTTGATGAGAATTTTCCTTTGTATGGAACTCAAGGTTGGTAGTAATTTTGCTTTAGGATCCTGAAGGCAGGTCTCTACCTTCTAGCTTCCAGCTACTGAAAAACCAAAATTCCATTTCTGACCTTCTTACGCAACTTGATTTTTATGTTTACATTTTCTGGAGGCTTTGTGGATCATCTCTTTATCCCAGTCTGAAATGTATGACTCTACACTTTGGTGGGCCTATCATCCATCATGCTGGGAATTCAATACTCCTGGATAATTTTATTGCTGATTTTTTCACTCCTGGATTCTTTGTGTTCTCTTTCTGGAAATCTTACTGTTCAGATATTGGATGTTCTAAACTTGTCCTCTAATTCGCTCATTACTTGTGTGTCTTTTTCCTTTACTCTACATGCTGGGAGATTTTGTCGACTTCATCTTTGAAATCTTCCAGCGAATTTTTCATTTCTGTTCTTAAGTTTTAAATTTCTCACAACCTCCTTTTTCTTGAATTTTAAGAAAAAATCTCTATTCTCTTTTTAAAAAATATGTCTCTTTTGTTGTTTAATGTTTGTAATATGTTTACCTATCTCTGCCAGCATTCCAGAGTCAAGTGGGATTGAGGCATGGAGTTGTGGGCGAGATCTTGGCATCGTATATGAATCTGTTCCCTTAACTCCCCTCTTCTCAGTTCAAAATTTCCCACCTGCTCATGGTCTGTTGTGTCCCACTCCGAAGAACCTCTGTTTTCAACTCTTTGCACGGTGGGAGAGAAACAGTGACCCACTTACACAGAATGAAGGAGAGGATCTGAGCTTCTGACGGTTCCTTTAATAGACTTTCAACCAAACTTCCATACTTTCTGCATTGGCTTCAGCCCTCTTTCCAGAGGACCTTGTTTTGCCAGTTCCCAAGGCTTTGGAGAATACTTTGGTGAAAGTATGGCTGGTTCTTAGCTTTCTCACTGCTGTTTTAGGATTCAGTTTCTTAGGTCTGCTATCATTTACCGCTGTTTCATTTGATCCCCAGCTTCCAAAGTATAGTGATGATCTCCTCGGACATCTTTCCCACTCTTGTAGGTTTAAAATTTCAAAAAGATTTCTTTACTGTCATCTTAGTTGGCTTTTGAGAATGTATAAAAATAGATGATTGTGTTCAATCAGCCATCTTTACACAGAAATCTTTAGATAATCTATTTTTGGAGTATATTTGCATAATGCAATAGCATCAAACATATAGCCTGCAAATTTACTTCTTGGGAGAGACAAGAATTTTGAAAATTCTAGTCAATTTTCAATTCATTGGTATAATAACATGCATTAAATATGCAAATACATGGCCAGTCCCACAGAATTAAAATTGTACATTTCACGAAGTTATGTAATAGGACTATGCAAATTTCATTAAATAGAGAATTTGGGATGGCAATGCTTCTCAGCCTCAGGACTATTGACATTTTGGGCCAAATAATTAAGTTTTCATTACGGAGGGTTGTCCTGTGCATAATAGGTTGTTTAGTACCATGCGTGGCCTCCACTCACTAGGATGCCAATAGCGCCCTCCAGTCATGGCAACTAAAATGTCTCCAGACATTGTCAGTGTCTCCTGGGGGAAAACATTAGCCCTGATTAAGAACCACTGTGATCTGATATAGTACAGAAGTCAGCAAACCTTTTCAGTAAAGGGCCAGATAGAAAATATTTTTAGTTTTATGGGTGGTGTTATCTCTGCTGTGCCTGCTCAACTCTGCTATTGCAGAGTGAAAGCAGCCACAGACAACAGGTAAATGAATGGTCATGGCTGTGTTCCAATAAAACTTTATTTACAAAACTAGTCACAGACCAGATTTGGCTGATGGGTTGCAGTTTGCCAACTCCTACATTGTATAAAGATCAGAGACTTTGGAGATAGAGTTGGGTTTAAGCCACTTATAAGCTACATGATCTCAGGTAAGCATTAAAAGTAACATAATGTCTGTTTCATGGCATTGTAGTGAGGGTCAGGTGGAAATTTAAAAGAGAAAGTTCCTAAAATATAGCAATACTATTCTCCTTTTTTGGTCCCTGTCAAGAAGTTCATGACTACAACAATGTTCATACCTGTCAGTAACCCCCTTGTGTACTCAAATGTGCCTTTCCTCTGCACAAGAGAGTGAGCTTCTGGAAGGGAGCAAATGAGTCATTGGCATCTTTTAATGTCTTTCCACTCAGCACCTGGCACAGTGTTGTTGTTTATTAAATGTCTGATGAGGGAACAAGTAACCCTGGGCATTCTACTGTATTCAATGCAGTTTTATTTCCTATTTATATTTGTACTGTTTCTTAAGAAGAAATTCATTTTCAATAAGACAAAAAAAAATCTGTGCTTCCAACGCTAATAGACATGATAAAATATTTCCCTGATAATTTTTAGATCAAATGATTTGAAAAATACTTGTACGAAACATTTCATACTTTGCCACAGCCTCCAAAAGAGCTAGAATGAAGCATTTTTGTATGAACTATATGCTATTAGGAGCACAAAAATGTAGTAATGTAATTTTTACAATATTAGAATCAATTATCTTCTGGCATATTAAAGCAAAATTATGTACTTCTTATTGTTCCTGCCTAAATTACAAAAACTGACCCTACTTTTAGGGTCTAACAATCTACTGCAAGTATTTGTGGTCCTTTATTGCCTGCTTGAAATATATACAATAAATTTTAATTCTTCCAAAGAATCGAGATACTGAGGCAGACAGCGTTCTGCTTACTACAGGTAAACTGAATGAGTTAAAAATCACGGAACTGGGTCAAGGGCTAGAAGCCTTTGGGATTCCAGGAGCATGACTGGATTTTAATTTTTATATATTCTTTTATGTTCAATGAAGGTGTGGAATGTGAAGAATTTAGGATATTGTCAAGCCTTGGAAGAAATGAGTGAGTTTACCTGAAACAACTTTGGAGAACAATTGGTGGGGGAGTGTGCTAATTCTAGGAAGTGTTATGGGAGCTATGTCCTGCCTTGGGAACAAAGGAAAGACGTTGGGTGCTTCAAAGAAACTCTGATACATTTAAATTCCTAAAAGTGAAAACAAGTTTTGATATCATTTACTTTAATTCACTGCCTTCTTGAGGTCTATGGAAAAGGAAAAAGAGTAAACAACATTAGGTATGAGAAATGTAAGGTATCAGAAGCCAACTCGGAGCAGAACAACCGTCCACTGTGTGTGAGAATCCAGATCCAGGTTGGGGATGGGAGAGCCAGACAGCCGCTCAAGGTACCAGTCTTCCAGGCACACTACAGTATTGTTGAAAGAAAATCAGAAATGTGGTGCCATATCTTCTCATGACAATCTGTACAGACATAGTGGTGTGACCTTCTGAAAATCTAAGCTATCCACTCCTTTTCCTCCTCTTCCTCCTCCTTCTCCTTCTTCATCTTCTCTACCCCTCCACCCCATCTTTCTTTCTGCTGCAGCAAGATTCCCATGACCATCTTTGGGGACTGGAGTTGGCATGGGACTCCTTAGGTGGAAGTAGAGGTCATTTCCTTTCCTCTTCTAAAAGAATGTGTAGGCCTTTGTGATCCTATTGCCCAGGACCATCAAATGTTTCCTATGAGGCATAAGATTCTGTTATAGGAAAGAACAGTGAAATGGATAATTTCTGTTTGGAAATAGGGTGAGAAAAGTGTCCTGGTCCATGAGTTAGACCAACTGACCCAGTGATGCACCACTAAGGCACCAGCCAGAGCCCTCACTCCCACCCCAGGACCAAGGCTGCTGACTGATCACAGCTGATTCATTCTCCAGGAATTACCCTTCACTGAGCAAAGCTACTTCTCTCAAGACTATGCTTCTCTTTGGGGGCAGCCTGCATTTAATACCTGGTCAACATAGAGGTACAAAGGTCTGTCTCCTTTGTCTCCATGAGGGCAACTCTTCAGTTCTAGAAGCTCCTGCTGTAGCTGTATCACGGTTCAACTTCTTCCTCTGCCCCATCACCTTTCCTCATTCCTTGCAGATGTGGTTCCTAAGAACACTTCTCAGTAAACCTCCTGCATGCAAATCTCAGGGGTTCGTAATCTTTTCCCTGTTGAACTTGACCTATGACAGTTGACAACTAAAGTGGTCCTAGGAAGACTCTAGAATGGGATTTTGGAGCTTGGTTACCCACCAGCAGAAGCAATTGCATTTGCAAGCTTTAAGGGAAATAATAATTATAGGGACAATGGTGTTAGATCACTATTGCTGGGGGCCACTCATGTACTGGAGAAGGATGGTAAAAGGCTAAGAATGATTCATCACAAATAAAAGGTAGAGTGTGAAAACCACAGGGCCTCTGTGTTCGTCTGCTAGGGCTACTACAATAAAGTATCGCAAAGACCAAGTGGCTTAAACAACAGAAATTTATGTTTTCACAGTTCTAGAGACTAGAAGTCCAAAATCAAGGTGCCGACAGGATTGGTTCCTTCGTTGGGCTGTGAGGGAAGGATCTGTTCCAGGCTCTTTCCTTGACATATAGACGGCCTTCTTCATACTCACATAGCATCCTCCCTCTATACATGCCTGTGTCCGAACTTCTTCTTCTTATAAGGGCATCAGTCATATTGGATTAGGGCCCACCCCAATGATCTCATTTTATCTTAATTGCCTCTTTAGAAATTCTGTCTCCAAATACAGTCATATTCGGAGATAGATGTTAGGACTTCAGCATATGAATTTTAAGGGGACACAGTTCAGCCTATAACCATCTTCTTGGGAGCACACAACGTGATTCTCTCCTTCTGTAGCCAAGGGCATAAAAAGCTAAAGATTAGGCTTAGGATGTAATTGTTAGAGTAGCAGAGCTCCAGAGAAGGGTGGGTTCTCAGCCACGGCTGATCTCCTGTGTCTGCACCAGGGATCCAACTGGAAGGAGTGAGGCCATGTGATATGGAATGAATACACCTAAGTTGATGCACTCAAAAATCCCTGGATTCCATGAGCACTGTGGGCCTGTAGGAGTGGACCACTCCTTCCCGGTAAGGGCTGGTTCTTAGCACTTGCTTGAGTATGCTACAGAGGGTTCTGCCTGCAAGACAACAAGCAACCCTTCATTCTACTTCCACCTCCTCTTCTGGCTATCAGAGCAATAACTACATAAGCCAACTGGGAATGTGCTGAGCCTACCAAAAGAGGAAAGGGTCTATACCCCAAGAAACTGGAAAAACTAGTCAACATATCCTGGCGGGACCAGGAGAGAATGCATAGCACTGGACTGCAGGAGAAGGCATGTGTAAGGGAGACTATATCTTTCTCGTCTAGTCTCAATACTTCTGACACCAGATGTTTGGGAGTTTTTCCCACGCCAAGCAATTCTCCAGTTCTCAGTGGATACTGACTGAGTGTCTTATGAATTGAACTCCGTTCTGGCACTAACTATCTGGAGTTAGCACAGACTCCACAGGTTAAGGGCTCAGTTCCATAAGACTGTTGTCGTTTCAGATGTCAATCACGAGTCGCAGTTGTCACTTGTACTTCTGAATGACCAGCTATAAATCCAAGTTTCTGATAACCCCCTCCTTGGGCTAGATAATTTGCTAGAATGGCTTGTAGAACTCAAGGGGACAGTGACTTACATTTGCCAATTTATTATAAAAGGACACAACTCAGGAACCGCCTGATGGAAGAGACACATAGGTCCAAGTATAGGGTGTGGGGTGTGTGTGTAGCTTCAATGCCCTCACTGGGCACACTATCTTCCCAGCCCATCAATGTGTTCACCAACCCAGGAGCTCATTAAATCTCCTTGTTGAAGAGTTTTTATAGAGCTTAATTGCCATTCCCCCCAATTCCTTTCATCTTCCTAGAGGTTGGTGGGTGAGGGTGAAAGTTCCGACCCTTTAATCAGTTGGTCTTTCTAGTGAACAGCCCCATCTTGCGGCTTTCTGGGGGTCCCTGCCTAACTCACCTCATTAGCATAAATTCAGATGTGCTCAAAAAGGGCTCCTGTGAATAACAAAAGATACTCCTATCACTCAGGAAATTACAAGAGTTTTAGGAGCTCTGTGCCAGGAACCAGGGACAAAGACCAAATACAGTTCCTATTATATCGCAGCAGGGCAGAACATAAATTTGGATAACAGTTCTTGATATGGTATCACTTTCTCAGCTGCAGTATTTAATCTTCAGACAAGAACCCAGTGTTAGGGACTGAATGTCTGTGCCCCTCTAAAATCCATAGGTTGAAGCCCTAACCCCTAATGTGCCTATATATGGAGATACGGCCTGAGGAGGTGATAAAGGTTAAATGAGATTGTAAGGGTAGAGCCAAACTCTGATAGGGCTGGTGCTCCTATAAGAGGGAAAGACCCCAGAGCTCTCTCTCCACCATACGAGGACACAGCAAGAAGGCAGCCACCTGCCGGCCAGGAAGAGAACTCTCACAGGGACCTGAATTGTCTGACACCTGATCTTGAACTTTCTAGCCTCCAGAACCGTGAGAAAATAAATTTCTGTCGTCTAAGCCTCCTAGTATTTTGTCATGGCGGGCTGAGCTGACTAAGATGTCCAAGGAGGGTGTGAACCCACTGCTTGGAAGAGCATATATAGGTCTAGATCCTGAGGGTGCTGGATCAAGGAAGAAAAATTTAAAGTTAGACAAGTAGAGTTTATTGTTATGGGAACACTCCTCTGTGATACAGTATTTAATATCGACAAGGTCTCAGGAGATGTTACTCTAACACTGGGTTGGCCCTTGAACTATGGAAAAGTGTTGGCCCACAGCAAGTGAAGGAAAAATGCCAGAACTTTAGTGTAGAGGAAGAGATCAAAAGTCTCAGGGAACTTGGCCTGCTGTCGTGGATTTACTACATATGGCCGGAAAAACCACTAATTGACTTTTTTCAAAGAGAGAGCCTCAGGACAATTTACTTACTAAAACGATAAGCAACTCCTAATGAGAGAGGCAATAGCATTCTTATGAAGGACAAAGGGGCTGCCAGCACTGATTTAGGGAGATGGGGTTATACCATTGGACGCCCTGATAACAATATAGACGATATGATTCAGTAAAAATTGATGCCAGCCGATGGTGCTTAACTGGCAGAAGCAAAGTGGGTGCATTTATTATAACGAGGGGCAAGGTCCAAGTAGAACCAGGGGATCTGACATAAAAAAGCTATGGAGATGATGGATAGGACCTGCTGTTCCTTTGTACAGGATAAATTGCCAGTCAACAAGGGTATTACTTAGTCTGGGCAATGAAAGAAAGCAAGCGTGATGATCGGTAGATAGAAGGCAACTGCTCCAATCAAAAGTCATCATCTGTTGACCAGTTTCCATAATGGAGCCAGTTCTCAGATCCAAGACCCATGAAAAGAGGGAGATGTTGAGTTCTCACAAGGAAGGACCCTGTGTACCACGGCAAATATGTTCAGTAATGATTATTCCAAAGCTTTCTCAAAGACGACTATAATCACTTACTCAAATCCTCATATAGTGAGGATAGAAGAATATCAAGGCATTTTAAAGACTTTGGGACATAGGATCTGAGTTGATAGGATAGGATGGGACCTATGAGGACCGAGTTATATAGGGAGTTTTGGCTCAGGTCTTCTAGCTCACAGGTCTTCCAGGTCCATGACAGGGAGTAATTTACCTCTGGTCCCTGAGTGATAATTGGCATGGATATTCTTAGTAGTCTGAAGAACTCTCACATTGATCCCTTATCTTGTGCTCTGATTGATTGACCAAGTCATGTAAAAGTGTTTTCTTTGTTTGTTTTTCTTGTGAGGCAGATTCACGCTCAGCTAACATCTGTTGCCCATCTTCCTCTTTTTGCATGAGGAAGATTTGTGCTGAGCTATGGTCTGTGCCAGTCTTCCTCTATTTTGTATGTGGGTCGCTGCCTCAGCATGGCTACTGATGAGTGGTGTAGGTCTGCGCCTGGGAACCGAACCTGGGCTGCTGAAGTGGAACGTGCCGATCTTAACCACTAGGCCACAAGGCCAACCCCGAAAAAAGCTACCATTTTTGACTGTGACACAGAGCAGTCAGAACAGGGCTCGGCAGCAGACCCAGCCTGTGATCCAAGTATATGATCCAGCATATCTCATGATATTAGAGGTATATGTGGTAGGGAAAGGCACTTGGCTGGTTGGGCAGGGACAGAAAGGGAAAGACTGGGGACAAGGAATCTGAGGAGGAAGCATCATTCTTTGGGGAAACCAGTTAGCCATTTGGTAGGAATTTGATTAGATTGGACCCTTTCCACGTTTGAAATTGCAGATATTTATTTTGACAAGAATAAACTGATATTTTGGTTATGAGTTTGCCTTTCCTGCCCACAGGGTTTCAGCCAGCATGATTAAGGGCTTAGACGCTTTGATTCAGTGGCGTGTAATCTTGCATAACATTATGTCAGACCAAGGGAACTGCTCTGCAGGAAAGGAGATGTGGCAGGAGGCACACGGCTGTGGAGTACGCTGGTCCTATTATAAACCATACCACCCAAAAACTGATGCCCTGATGAGTGATGGAATGGCCCTTTGAAGGTCAAGATGAAGTATCAGATTAGAGAAGACTGTCTACAAGGAATGGGAGCCTCTAAGTATACACCCTAAATCAATGATTATCGCATGGCGTTCTGCCCCAAAGAGGAGGAACACTTGGCCCAGGAACCAAGGAGTGGAAGGAAGAGTGGCCCTGCTATCACCACATTCAGTGATTCCTTGAGAAATTTGTTGCTCCCACAACTCTAGGCTCTGTAGGTTTTGAGATTCCTGAGTCACAGAGGGGAGCACCTCCACCAAAGGACCGTGAGTGTCCCATTAAACTTTACACTGTGGCTGCCAATCAATCACTTTGAGATCCTTGTGCCAAAAGACCAGTAGGCAAGGAACAGAGTCAGCAGCCTGGCAGGGATAACTGACTCTGATCATGCAAAAAACGTGAGACTACTGTTACCTAATGAGGGCAGGGAAGAAATCATTTGGTAGTGGATGACCCACTGTGACTTGGCACACCCTTACCCATCTTGATGGTACTTGGACAAATGCCCAGGCATGAGAAGGCCGTGTTAACAGGAGCTCAGAACCCTCAAGGATGAGAGTCTTGGTTACACCATTAGGTTAGTTACCAAGACCAAAAGAGGTCCTAATCAAGGAGGAGGGGAATCGAGAATGGGCAGTAAAGGACGAAGGAGAGGAGTACCAGGTGCAGTTTAAAAGCCAGCTGCAGTGGTGGGGCTCTAGTTTGTTCCATTATCCTTCCTCTTGTAAGTTTCTTTAGGAAAAGAGACCATCCCAAGCTGGGAACAGCCATTTTCAGATAGGATGAACTCTCTCTAGGAGGCGGATGGCATGCAAAGAGTGGAATATAGTGAATGCTGTGCTATGCCCCTTAATTCCCCTCCAGGACCAAGGACTCATTCTCCAGTTGGCAGGAAGATTAGCCACTGATGGCCTACAGCTGAGTCCCTCTTCAGGCATTATTCTCCACTTGAGGGACGTTGTTTCGTCCACGGAGGCAGCCCACACCCATAGACTGGTTGATAGAGTGGGTACCAAACCCAGGACCTTTGCTTCAAGTGGAACAATTCTGAAAGGCCGTTCTACCTCCAGAGCGCCTCACAGGATTGGCTGAGTTCTCTCCTGCAACTTGATCACAGTCCAACCCTACCCTCTGCTGGGTCCTGCTTCCATCACCCCTCCCCAGTGCTATTCCTGAGTGCGCTCCCCAACAAACCTTCTCTGTGCAAATATCAGAGTCTGTTTCCCAGGGAACCCAGCCTACGATGGCTAGTAAAAGGAACTGTTAAATGTGTTTGGAAGACGCCTTTGGAAGTATACCCATGTTAGTTACCTCTATGCTAAGTGAGTGTGAGTGACAAATCCCATCGGTTAAGGGAAAGACTGGATGAAGTGAAGGAAAAACTGTGACATGAAATGCAATTCCAAATAAAGTTAAAATAATACGTTACTTTCAAGGTAACACCTTCATTTGATCATAAAGAAGAAAAACATAATTTTTAAGAAGGGAAAACCAGTTCTCCCCCTCAAAAATAAAAAAGTTGAATAACTATTAGGGAACCCCACCCACCAGAAGTGAACTCTAGAGGAGGGTTTTCAAGGGGATTCGATGGCAAATGTGTGGTCCCAATGTGCCCAGAGCTTGGTTAGCATCCGTCCCTTCCCCACAAACACCTAGATTTCTCTGTGGGTAATCACTCCTTTGCCACTGGGTGTTTGTTCTGAGGAGGAGAGAGATTCCAGTACCTGCCTCCCAGTGCTTGCAGCATCGGGTGTCAGGTCCTTCTGTAGGAGAGGAGAGAACTCAGCTTGAGATACTTGGTTGATGGTGTAATCCATCATAGACAGAAACATATACATGTTGGAAGGTTGTAATTAATTACCTGTGTTTACCTGTGTTGTGGTCTTTCAGATTTCAAAGACTTAAAAAAATAAACACTAAAATTGTTCTGCACATATTGAATCTGAAATCTGGAAGAACCTGAGGTCCAGGACTCTGAACACAGACTCATCCCAGACTAATAAGGAGCCTGGATAATGCAGAAGATGGGAGCCAACTTCCATAGAGCTTGAGGCATTCTCTAGACATTGAATACATCCCTGATGGCAGCTTGTTTACTTGTCATTTGTCTCTTTCTCAAAACAGAATGCAAAACTGCTTTTGGTTTCTGCTTTTGTGATTGGTTGCAAGCTGGCTAACTGGTAATTTACTGTATTTTATTTTCTCTTTGGAGATGATACACCTTCTTTAAAACGTTTTCTACGTTTTTCTTCATTTGTTGTCTAATACTAGGAAATAACGCACATACCCAAGCCTTCATTTTCATCACATTAGGGACCACTTGAAGAGTCTATTTCCTAAGGAAAGAGGCAGGGATGGGGAGTAGGCGGAATGTGCTAAGAAACATGTTCCAGAGTATGTTTCACCCACACAAATGGGAGTGGAATAAATGCTCTCTACCACAGAAGCAGCTAGCGCAGCTTTATCTTGATCCACTCCATCTCTGTGCTTCCAAGTTCCACAACCCAGAAAATAGGATTCGTAGTCTTTTTAATGTGGATCATGTAGAGTCAGGCTATTTTTAAATTTAATGATGACATCTGGCCCAGGGACTTCAGACACCAATATTGTCAAAAGACTTCCTTCCTTCTTGGTTTCTATATTTAGCATCCATCATAAGTAAGCTGGGGATGAATATAGTAAATGACGATCTAGGTAATTCTGCATAGATTCCACTTCGTGTGAGCATTAGAGATACAGCGATATGGTGTGGAAGCCGCCTTCGCCTTTCTGGATATGATGGGAGCAACAATAATCTCACAGGATCTCTACCAGGATTATTTTTAAAAATTGATTTTAAAATGATGTTTCTGCCTTCTTGAGATTCCCTTATATCCTGTGTTGATCAGAATCATTTCCTGTTTACCATGATTGAATTTCAGCATTAGATGCTCTAACTGGTCTTTGCACCTGATTTTTCTATCCCTAGCTCAAGAGTACAGTTATATACACTTATAGCTGGAAGCACAGTCCCTGCAGATTTCCAGAGAGAAGCAGCCTTGTATGCAGAGAGTTTGCAAAACCCTGCCCCTCTTAGCTTTGAGAAAGAAGGCTGACTCTCTAGTATCAGATCACTTCTAGAACCAGTGCAATATAGATACAATCAGAGGAACTGTACTGACCAGAGAGAGAGAGGAATTAGGTTTTCCTCTTACTCTTTATGAATTTTATTAGCCTATCTAAGCAGTGTAATCCAGGTGGTTTATCAGGATACTTCTTTACAAATGGTAGATGACTAAGTCCAAATTTCTAAACAAGGTAGAAAGTGACCGTCTAGAGTGATGCTGGGGTGGGATGCTCAGAGCCCCACCCTGCAACTCCCCATATTCTTCTTCCTCTTTCCAGGTTGTTTCTAATGCTGCTATTTAATATTTTCAGTCACTGCAGAACTCTGGAAACCTGTCTAGAAAATTCTGCTATATCATATGTTTGTAGTCCCGTTTGCTATATTCTGTGAAAAGTTTAGACAGAGGGAGGTTCCTGGGAGGTGTGACTTGAGAGATGCCAATGATTTTCTGTCTCATGAGACTCTGCCAGGTACCCTTCCTTCTATGGCTATTTGGCATTCCTATCTTGGAATCATTTCTTTGGGTTAAGGCATTGTCAATATTACAGGTCAGTGTTAGAAAAAACAACAAGAACAACTTTTACTGAAAGGATCACCATATTCCATTGGAATCCATCATTAAATGCTGAGTGGGGATTTTTCCATGATGATACAGAGCTGGGATAAACCAGTTCCACCAGCACAGCTGGGTGCAGAAGAGAGGTCCTTTTTAGGTTATGACATTGTGAGGTCAGACATTGAACAGAGAGATGCTGATATGAAGAGAGGTATGAGGAAACGGCTTAGACAAGAGATCCTATCCCATGCAACAGATTCTGCAGCTATCATGGGCTAGCCTGTGTAACCAAATGGAAAAGGAAGCATTTTTACTAGTGAAGAGATAGAAGACAATGGCCATAAGGCAAAGAAAGATGGTGGCACACAGACCAGGCTCTGACTGTGCTATAATTTTGCCCAGGACTGGTAGACCATAATTTCCAAGCACTGAATGGAATTAATGGACATTCTTGAGCTGATTTGTTACTAGTCCTTGAATAGCATGGTATTGCGTGTGTACTGTGATCAAGTGTAGATGAGAAGAAGCTCTCCTAAATATGCAGAAGGAGGTTGGATGACATGACAGATAATGAATCAAAAATTTCAAGGTACAGATTTATTAGATTTGGGGTGAGGGCACTTCTTTTGAATCCTGTTTCCATATTCTACCTTTATTCCTTAAAAACAGTTATCAAATTTGTTTCCTTGTGTCTGCCTTTATTGATTACAAGTGTTCCCAAATGTCAGGACCATGGAAAATGGTAACAAACTATCAATTCCTCATGTTAACAGTCACCACATTTACTCCAAAAGATTGTGAAGAATAGGAAAAGAAAGACTCACTACACAGATGATTTAAATCATGTCGTTTATAAAGATGTAGAGAAACAGACTTTGCTTAGGGTGCAAGCTGTTTGAATTCGAATTTAATTTAAAAATGGACAGTTTTTCTACAGGGTTGGCATTTTATCTTCCTGAAGCCAGAATAGATTCCATCCAGATGCTTCATGCTTTTGCCCTGAGAGCAAGCATTTACATGGGAACTGAGCTGGAGGAGATGAACAAAGCAATGTTATACATTCTAAATTTGGGGCATTGCATCATTGAAGTCCTAAACATACTAAGAGTCAAATCCAGCTTTTATTTTTATTGAGCATTTGCAACTAATTCCCACTGATCAAAGACAATTGAGTCTCTCTTTTTTTCAGTTTTCTCTTTGGCAAATAAATCATACTCTGTAAGGATGGCATGGGAATCACTTCTCTTTCCAACAGCCACACAATTCCACTGTTGCGAGGGGAAAGTGGATGGGGAGAGGCAGTGCATTTTGGGACTTCATTAAGCGGCTGAATTCATTAAATGCTGGGAGGAGATAATTTAGACCTTTTTTGTTAACACAATAATTTGCAACTGTGTAATTATCAGGGTTGGCTTTAGTCTGGGAAAAAATCTCATATTTATACTTAAATGAAAATTATCTACCACTTATACTGAGACAATAGGAGCTTCTAGGTTGTGGTTAGTGGTAAGATGTGGGGTTTCAGAATCCCCACTTTGCTTTTTGCTAATCAGGTTTTACAGTCTGGGGGTGGGGGTCGGGGGGGGGGGGGTGGGCGGAGGAGAGAGATGTGACCCAGGGTGGAGATGCTGCCTGTAACACATGCAGTGTAAATAGAAGCTTAAGCTTGAGACTGGAGCTGAGCTCAGGTCTTATTCTTGATCATCTCAGGGCTTTCATTTCTGTAGCTGTGAAATAATGAAGATGTTATCATTACAGTGATTCCAGGAATAGATCCATATTTTTAAGGGTCCGGAACTTATACAATTTGAGAGGTTCTCTTTAAGAAAAATACTACACGTATTATAAATTCTAAGTGGGGTCTAAGGCATTGGAATGCACCACTGAAATTAAAGGGCCCTGAAGCTTAAGCTTTATTAACTTTGTGATAAATCTACCTCTGGGTGTGTTAATGTAACTGGGGGAAGAATGATGACTTTCATGGGTTGCTCTGATAATTCATAAGAGAGCTGCCATTTGTGCTGGTGGGGCTGCCTTTCAGAGGAAGGTAGTAAGGTCTTCTCTAGAGCTAGAGACAGTAGAAGCAGGAGATTGTTGTCTGCTGACAACTGAAGGTTGTTAACAGGAGTTTTAAGATGTCGTCCCATCGTGAGGCTCTGCTCATACGGCAGCCTCTGTTTTGCAAACATCGTTACTCCTAGGTGCAAATTCCCTAGGTGGAGACAATGATGTGTTTGAACTCCTAGGTTTCAGACAGCCATAGGACACATCATGCAATTCTCACAGCTACCCTGGGAGTATTTTCAACCTCATTTTGTAGATGTTGACTTGATTAACATCACAGAGTCAGCAAGGGAATGTGGAGTTAAGCTTGGGTGTACCTAGCCCTGAAGTCCACGCTCTGCTCACCCACCACTTGTTGGAGAGCTCATAGGCTGCCCTCTGTGGGAGTTTCTATAGGGAGTTTGAGCTCCCTGGGTGGTTTCACTGGCAAGCTGTTCATCCAGAAAATGTGATGCCCCATCTCTTGGCGTGATGACCTAGGCATCCTTCCACCATGGAGGGTTGTGCCCTCTCTTCTGGTTTGACAGCTGGCCACTGGAATAAAAATATTTACTCTATTTTGGGCTTAGTGAAGTCCTGACCTGGACAGATGTCAACACAAAATAATTTTGCATTCCATGGGGTCGTAAATAATCATAAAGTGGTTACATTCACTTTCTTGTAGGGATATATTCTAGAACATACCCTCATTCTGATGCTGTTTAGAGAGGCCATTTTGTGGGTTTCCCAACAGGGCAGATTCTCTGAACAATAATTATTAGTCCTGGGTCCCAACAGATGTGGGTACCGCATGAGGAGAAGTAGAAGTATTGTTGAGAAGAGAGACAAAAGATTCTAACTCAGAATAGGGCTCTTTTATAAAGAAATCCTCCTTTTCCTCAGACTCTGTGCCTTTTCTTCTCTGCTATACCCCACCCACTTCCACTATCACACACACATATGCATTCCTCACAGGTGGTAATAAAAAAGTTAATGAGGACCCAATAGCATTTGGATGCTTATGTTTCTTAGAAGCCTCCTCAAACCCTTGGGTGGGAATGGAGTTCTCTTTCTCACAGATTAATCTCTACCAATTTCGTATTTAGAAATGTGATCTGTTGAGACCACCATGTGTCTGTTACACTCTGGCCCCACAGTGATTGAATACATATTTCTTTTTTGCAACTGTTAAGAACGGCGGTTGCTTCCCTCAAAGGTGGGACATCTCTAAAGGCAATTAAGGGAAGGCTTTTGTTGCGAGGGCTTCTGGAAAGGGGGCAGTTCTGGCTCCCTCAAAGCTTTCCAGCCTGGTAATCACACGAGAAACTCAATCCCATCCTTGTGACTGCTCTTAGAAGCTCGGAAACAATAACTGTGCTGGTGCAGGCTCAGAATACATTGAAATAGGCCTGTCAAGTGTCAGTTTATATGGGAGGCGATGGAGTATGTGCTGACATCATGTAATCAAAAGGAAAAAATTACACCGTGTGTCTTGCCTGGGAAAAATAGACTGCAACTTAGCAAGTTGTATTTCATGCTCCCTGCCCAGAGCCACAATTCCTTCCTTTATTTACTCAGAGAGCGACTATTTAACTACACGGTTACACGGTGGTGGTTTACAAATAATCAAAGTGTGGGGCTGTTTTGTGTGTTTTTAAAGACATCAGCTCTGGTGGATCAGATAAGATCCAACCCACCTCAGCAGGTACTAACTTGTTTAAGAAAACCAGCTGTCAACAGGAAAGAGAAACTCAGAGGGCTCACCAGGGTAATCATTCTTTTGGCAGGCCCTGAGAAATTCACTGCTTGATTTTTTTAGTGACATGTTGGGCAAAAGCAGAAAGGCAGCGCCTCCCATCAACTGGGAATCAATTATGAAGCTGATTGGGGTGTTTGTTTTTCAAATTACCCAAACAGATCGAGATTCAGGGAATGGCAGGAAACTTAAGGTCTTCTCAGAGAAGCATGCGGAGTAGGCAGAAGGGGAAGAGGAGTTCGAAGCAGGCGCAAAGGGCTGAGAAAACCTGGGTTCTTTCCTTGGGGACTGCCTGCTGAACAGTCTCCCCTTCTCACTGCCTCCTTGAAGACGTTCTTCTGTTGGCTGCCACTGAGTTTTCTCCTCTGGAGTTACCTGGCAGGATCACAGGCAAAGGTCTTAGAGAAATTCGCTGTCTTCCTTTGCCCTGCCCTCGAACTTCCAGCCTCTTCTGGAAAAAGCTTTTCAGAATTGATATTAATTTCAGATGTGCAATGCAAATGCCCAGTGCATACTCCGTGGGATGCTGTTGATATTGTTTCCAAACATTTTTCATCCACCTTGGAATCCACATGGTCTTTGTTCTGTAAACCCCCCAATATCATCAGCTTGGTGTTAGATTGCCGAAGAGTCAGAATTTTCATGGAAGGAACTTTGAAAGCATACCCCCTTTGTCACCAAGGGGTGTTTTTGTACTATAGATATATTTTATTAATAGTTTAATTGTGAAATGTAACACATCTCCCAAAAATGGGTAAGACAATGCCATGGATATTTTCTTAGGTAATTCAGAAAGCTGTCTGGCAGGAAGTTTCAGTAGAATTGTAATATATGCACCAACCAAGGACTGTTTTGCATTTTGTTTTAGTCAGTAGAGGGAGAAGTTGGTGGAAAGGGTCCGGGGAAAGAGAAAACTTGAACTTTGATGATCTGCTCTGTGAGTGAAAATCACGTCCTTCTCAAGCACGATATTTCTCAAATTTGTGCGATGTTACTTAGTAAATCAGGATGGCAGCTTTTCCTCTAGAAAGAGAACTAGAGCAAATTTACAGCCAGACACAGGAGTGAACAGGATACCTCTGCTTGCGCAGTCCTCATGTGGAAAGCTGACTTAAACAGAAAGTTTATTAAGTCAAAGAGAAATTTCAGATAATGACAAGAAACAAGTTGGATATGTTATGGTTCAAAGGTTTGCATTCAAAAAAGTAAAATAGGAATGTTGAGTGAAAAGCAATAATAACGTGGCATTTAAGGGCAAACACTGTGGGATCAGAATCTTGATTTAGAATCTAAGTCCTACCGCTTTCTCGCTGTATGACATTGGGTGAATTGTTTTCTATTGTTACCGCACAAAGTTGGGGTTCTCTGCCCGAGGTGCAGAAACAAGCCAATTAATTGTGTCATCAGCTTTTGGGGGAGAAATCAGCTTTTATTCTGGGAGATTGATCTGCAGAGAGACAGGAGACATGTGCCCCCAGATCTGTCTCCTCAATTCAGGATTTGGGGCAAAATTTAAGAGGTTAGGGAACACAGGCTGGCATGTGTAAATGTTGGTGGGACAGCCTTTGATTGGTGGGCTTCAAGCATTTATTTTGCTGTTCATTATGTTGCTGTTTATTTATTTTGTTCAAGCATTTATGATAATGTTTTAAACATTTATGACAGGGTTCTAAACATTTATGATGGTGTTCTAAACATTTTTGATGAGATGGGGAAGGAATTTTAATACCGCATCTTCCTGAACGAGGGACCCCTTGTTTCTGATAAGAGTCCGACTTTCAAGTTCCGGTTTTGTCCGGGTCCTTGGGTTCCGAGGGGAGGAGGATCTTCAGTTCCAAGCTTGTTTCAGGTCACGATTTCTTCTTTTACACATGCTCTGGCTCTGTGACTTTGTGGGTTTTCTGAAAGACAATCCTTAATCGCTTTGTTGATAAAAGATGGGGTCTGTTCTGTTCGAACTGGCTCTAAATGGGCCTGTGGTTACACAATTCAACCCTTAGTTTCCTTGGCTGTTAATCTGGGCAGTAAGACACATATTAAGAAATGTTACATGTAGGGGGTCCACATAAAGTCTCAGCGCAGTGGCTGGCACATAGAACTCCATAAACGTAAGCTGCTCCTGCTGCTACTTCTATGGGGCTTCTCAGAGCCTTCACTATGCTAATGAACACTATGAGTTTGTAGAAGAGGATTGCATAGTTCAGCATGTTCAAGATACTTACCCATTAATCCTTTCTCCATAGAACATCTGGCTGGATTCATGATTTTGGCATACCGTTTAGAAAATATTTTGACAGACATATCCCCTGAGATCCTGGCTCACACTCTTTAACATTTGACAGAGAAATTCCTCTCACTTCTCTCTACTTACTCAAACTCCATGCATTCTGTTCAGTTCACCTCCAGGCCTTTCTCCAAGAGCCAACCCTCACCTCCCCCACCAGAACTCGGCTTCTTTCTCTCCATTCGGGTGGCCCATGTCACTTGCATTGTTGTCATTTGGACATTTCGTCTTGGTATCGTCACTGTTCTGATAGATTTCTTATCACACTCAACTTGTCTTCTTTCCTTTTACCAGGTCTAGTGAGTACTAGCACATCTTCAGTTTAACAACCCTTCGTTCACCATTAGATCTACTGTGCTCACTCAAGACATGGTAGACTGTGGTTTCGGTAAACAGTAGAAGCCTGGAATTAGAACTTGATTCTTCCGGCAGTGAGTGTGAAGCCTCACTCATCACCCCCCGCCCCCAACTTTTTCCAGAGCCAGTGTTGTCTTTAGTCCAGTTGTGCTGTTATCTGCTCCTTCTGACGTCTCTTCCTAACCCACAGGACAGTATCTCCTGGTTTTGCTGAGACTGCTGAGAACTTTTTATTACATTTCTGTTCTCTGAAGTCAATATTTCATTCTGTGTCTTGATAATGCATTTTTCTCTCTTTGAATAATTTTAGTTTTTTCTTTATATTACCTAGTTCAGGTTTGGTTTAACCACATCTTATTGGCCATTATTTGATCTACTGTACCTAAAAATTGTGCCTGTTGGTGGAGAGCTGGTTACAGGAATAGATGTAAATAGTTCATTCAAGAGATTCAGAGCTCAGCTTCTTGAATTAAGATAATCTGGCTTTAACTCCATCATTTACTAGCTGTGTGACCTTGGGCAAGTTAATTAAACTCTTTCTACTGCAATTTCTCCAGTATAAAATGGGCGACTACCTCATGGAGTTGCTGTCAATATTAAATAAGACAATGAAATACATCTTTTAGCACAGTGCTTTGCACTCAGTGAGGCTTATAGACATTGTCCAGAGTTGAGACACTTTCTCCGCTTTCTTGAATCTTGCCTCCTGGAGCAGAAGCAGAGGGGCTTTTAAGGAGCAAGGATTTGAGCAGGAATTGCTGATGTATAAGGGAGAGTTCAGAAGACTGGCTCTCCTGGGGGCAGAGTGAGAGACGAGGTTGGCATAATAGATTGGAGAAAAATAGTGGAGTGTTCTGAATCCTAAATTATTGAATCTTATTGACAATGGGGAGTCATTGAACATTTTTAAACAAAATAGCAATACATCCAGCTGTGTGTTTCAGGAAGCTCACTTTGGGAATAGTAAGGAAGAGGAATTGGAGCAGAGAGACTAATTAAGAGATTAAGTTCCGCCATCCATTTTTTTTTTTTTTCATTTCTGTTTCTTCTGATTCAGTTTCTTTTTATATAGTAAGAATAAGTTTTTCACGCCTCTACCATTGATAATCTTTGATGAGATTCTCCTTGGACTTTTTAATCTTTCTTTATCTGACTAGGCCTATTTGGTTCACCCGAGCCCCAGGAATGGATTCAGAAACAAAATAGATCATGCATTTTATGTTTTATTTATAAGCCTCAACTCCCATATCTGCTGACCACTATCATCATATTGCCTCAGAGAATCCCTGTCTCTCCTTTCGTCTAGTTGGTGCTCTGTGTGCTCAGTTTAGTGACCAATTCCAAGGGTGAATGCTATGTTTACACTCAAAAAAGAAAAAATATAATAAGAGAGATTTAGATAACTATCAGTCTCTTGATTGCAATAGATGTGTAACCTCGGGGAAGCAGAGCTGGCGTTCTGTTCTGGAATGCTCTGAAACAATAACCCTATTTACACCAGATGCAGTTGCACGGTGCAAACTTTCAATTCAGTTAGATGCTCAGTCTTGTCTACTGATGACCTTTCAGCTCCTTGTCAGCACCTCCCTATGAAACTCTCGGTCTGCTTAAAATAGAGCACCAATACCTCTGGGCACCTCACATCTGAGAAACAAACTAAACCATCAGATAAGACCAGGTGGACTTGGGCTTTATCAAATGCTACACACTCATTTTAAAATTGATTCACTTTCCTGCCAACCCAATATGTCCATGAAATAGCCTAGCTATTGCTACAAGAACAATTATCATTCCGCCTGAGGTGACTCGGATGGTCTTGAGGCCTCACAAACATCCATTTATACTGAGATGGACTGGAGATAAAGCAGACACGAGTTGGCACTTGAGGTAGACAGTGATTGTCAGACATGCCACACTGTGACAGCTGGAGAACTACCCTGTGTCCTGATGGGAGAACATGCTTCCATGATTCCCACAGACTGGTATGCATGGGAATGTGCTAAATTTTGTCCATAGACAAACACCGTCAGGATCCAAAAGGCCTTCAAATCTAAATTGTCTGAATTTTCAAACTGACAGACCTGAAGTGTATAAGGAAACATGGAATTCTCGGTGGAAACTTCAATTCACTTGTGCTGTGTCTCTCCCTATCATCTAACGCCAAGTTGCAATTAAATGTAATTCGAGATCTACATAATTGCAACTCATCCAGAAAAGATTATTTTTTGAGAGCTTTCAAAATTAGAAAATGTGCATCTTCCTTTACAGGTTTCATTGAAACAAAGTTGATTTAAATAAATCCACATGCATATATACTACACAGTGATTGGGTTATCAAAAACAAGATGTACAAATGATGTCTGTAGAAATACGCATGCTAATAGATTTCTCAAATCAATATTAATTTCATTAGTGATGTCATTAACTGAAAGTGGAAATATCATTTCAGTCGCCATTTTGCAATTTCTATATAAAATTCCAGTTCATATTTGGCCTTATAAGGCAAAAAGAAGTGTTTTTAAGTCTGAACTAGATGTATTTGTATGGTATGGTTACAAAGTAGTTCCCAATGATTTATGATGTCATCTCAGAGAATGTGGAAGATCCCTTAAGGGCATCACAATACACTTCCTAACAGGGAAATAAGTATTAACATCTGAAACCATAAGAACAGGACCATCTATATTTTCAAGGAGAAACTAACACAGGAAATTTCAATCCTATTACAAAAATGAGTTGTAACAAAATTACACTCCATTCTTTCCCAGAGTCGCTGAAGGATATCTACATGAGATAACTGCATTAGCTACTCAAAACATTCAAGACAAAAGTGGGTCCTGCTCAATCAAAATGTTTGTTTTGTTTATTAGTCAAACTGAACACTGCACTGAAATAATTAATAGTGTAAATGTCTGAACTCAATTTCAATTCAATCCGAGTTATCAATCGTATTAGGCTTATATTTTCACACACAAACGGTAAAAATGCAGAATTGTGTTTTGTGTGTAGGAGTTCAGGTACAAAATGTAAGAACAAAATTACTTGACGTTAAGTACTTAACTTTGATTTCGATGAATCGTACAAATATCCCTTTGTCACAAAATGGAGAATCACAAGTGAGTTCATCATGGGCAAAACTCTCAGAGGAGCGAATACTCATTCTGCCCAAACCACTCAGTGCCCAGATTATTTGGAGCCTTGACATTGCCACTGAAGGTCTGGTTGGGTCTTGAGAGAGGGGGCAGGCCTCCCAGGAGAGTAGAAAATAAACCAAGTCAGTTGATTCAGATTCAAGTCTTGTAAAATTCAAAGGTCTTCTGTGGTGCTTTAGTAAATTCCCAGTCTATCCTGGATTTGAGCGTTCCAGTGTCCAAGGGACTTCTGGTGACTGTGTGGGAGCCATGGGAACCTACAGCCCAGTGTTACTGGGAGGTACTCCAGAAAAGGCACAGTGTTTGTTTTTCATTAATCCAAACCTTAGCGACCTGCCCTCTAGTTTTAGCATTGAAAGCTGACCAAATTAGAATTTCTTATTGCAGCTTGAACTTCAGCTTCTGCCAAGAATTAGATACTCAATTGGAATTAACCTCTCTCTTGCCCATAATCCAGGCGCGTTTTGTTTCTACAACTTGTGAACTACTCATTAGAGTGTGCATTCATTAGTTTAGAAACACAGATCTGACCATATAATTCTTCAAACCTTCAATATTTCTTGGCTTGGCATTTAATACACTTCTTTCAATATTTCTTGGCTTGGCATTTAACATACTTCCTTCAATATTTCTTGGCTCCTTATTTAATACACTTCCGAATCTGGCCTAGTCCTGCACCTTCCTGTCTCCTTTCCCTTTTCCCAACAGACTTGATTTCTTAGCCATATGAAGTTATTTGCTGCTTCCAACCTTGACATCATTTTATGCCTTCACTTGTAAGATTCCCTCTGCTTGATATGCTCGTCTGCCATTATCCATCTTGCCATTGATACTCATCTTTCAAGATCTATCACAAACGTTAGCCACTTCCATACCCACTTCCTCAACGCCTTGAGAGAAAATTAGTGAAATCCCTCGCTTTGTTTCTTTAGTACTTTATACTTCTTCTATCGCGGTCCTTACCATATTGTAACTAGTGAGGTAGGAGGGCTTATTGTTTCCTGTGCTAAAGCTTGTATCCTTTGAGGACTGATAACATATTTCTGGGTGGGAGGAGAGCTAGGATCTGAGAAGCCAGAGTGTTTGATGATTCCTTCATGTTCGTGATGAGTCATGAAAATGATAGCAGTGAGGTGTAGAGGAGGACTGGAGCTAGGGATAGTGTTCTACAAATGAGGAGAGTGACCAGGAGGTTGATAGATGAGCACAACAATTACAGAGCAATGGTGATATATTTGCGTGATGTGAGCCTCAAGAGAGCAGTGGTTTTGGGGGGAAGTAGGAGGTCGTGGTAGACTAGAAGTGGCAACTAGAATCTGGGAGGTTGCTCTGACACACGAGTGAGGAAAGTAAGAGCCTCCTCCACGTGAGCAGTCTTCCAAGCAGTCTCAGATGATGACTAGGGTTTAGTTAAGACCAGAGGTGAGGAGAACATTCTGAGAATGGATGAAGGACACAGAAGAGACCACAATTGACTGGGGGACAATGGAAGGGTTTGAAAGGGGTGACAAAGGAGAAAAGAGTAGGACAGACTAAGTGTACAAAGCAGGATGCAGATGGAGCCTGGGGATCGGGGATGGATTTTGAATGGTGAACAAGAGGATGGTGGTGTGAGGCATAGTGTGTTGGTCTTGATGGTGTCTGCTGTGTATCTGAACAACTGGACCAACGACCATAGTCTCAAATGCCTCTTTCCATCATAGGGCTGCTTGATATGACAGAATTGGGACTCTCTGAGGTTTCTTGGAGTGTCAATGATTCATGTGGACTAGAACTTAATCCTGGCTCTGTCTTGGGGTGCTTACAAATGTAACAAATAGTTTCACTTCACTAGACTTCTATTTCCTTGCATATAATATAAGATTAGATTCAGTAATCCTGGAGATTGATTCTAGCTTTTATTCTATGAGAAGTTTTGTTTATCTTTTCAGTGAGTTTAGGCAATTCGTATTTCTTGAGTTATTTTGTCAATCTAAGGAGGCTACTTCCTAAAGACTAAAAGAAGAATACAATATTTTATACTTTTATGCAAGAAGAGTTTATTGAGCTCCTACTCTGGGTTTCACATTAATGAGTTATATAAAAGAAATGGATAAATTCTGTGCTCTGTAGGTCTCTCAAACTATTGACAGAGGTGACACATGCTCAGGAATAAATGGCATCTGTTGAAGTTGTGTGCCTTCGTTCAAAGTTTTAAAATGAGACATCTCCCACCTCCACTCACCCTGGGCCACTTCCTGTTTAGACCAATGCCCTTAACGTTCACCATTTTTATTTGGCCCCCAATATCTTATAGGGGCTAATTGGACAATTCATGTCCTTATGTCTCAAGTTCCTGAAGATTTCAGTGCTGGGTCAGATTTAAAGTGTCTCGGCCTCAAAGTAATACAATTTTAATGTCACAGATGGAGCTGGGAAAACATGAATATAGCTCCCTCTTCTCCTTTACTTTGACCAGTTTATTTTCCCATGAGAAAGCTCAGAAGTAAAAAGTGAGAAGATAGTTCTCAGTCCCTGTTCACAGGAAGGGGAAAGCATCCATGTAGCTTGGAGCTGACCAATCCTGAGAATTGTTACTTAAGTGATCAGGCAATTTCTCCTATGAAATCATAGCAGAGAAGCCCCAGACGAGGGCTGGGAAACTTTTGCTGTTAAGTTTTGCTCAGACGTGAATTAACTGCATGACCTATGAAAAGTCACTTCTTGTCACTGGGCTTTCCTCTTTGGGAAAATGAGAGTGTTGAATTAGAGGATCTAAATTCCTTCCAATTTGAACATCTCTCTTCCAAAAGTGCACCTTTGAAGTGCTGTGGTCAGCAGGAAACTGGCTATTAGGCCTTTGAATGACTTGGCATTGGATCCTTCTATTTAAATTCAAAATTGTATTTTTTAACTGTAAAATGCTGTTCAGATTATTTTTCTGAATTAGTTTTGTTCCAATGCCTTGACATATGTGTCTAGAAATGGAGAGAGGTGAGAAAGGGGGCAAGATACAGAATTTAACAATATCAATAATTTATGTGTAGGGTTGTGTTGTTTTTTGAAAGCCCCTCCTTGAGGCCCTGGAAACCTGAGGAGGAAAGTATTATGCGTGTTTCAGAACTGGCTGCAGATGAATTCATGACCAGCAGGCTGTGAGGATGCAGGTGTCGACGTTTGTTATCCAGGGGTGTCTTGTCTTTAGAGTGCCTTCCATTACCTTGCGGTTTGCCACATCCCACAGGCCACCAATTGGTCATCTCTGATTAGGAAAACACTGCCAGTGAACAAAGCTCTTTATTTGGGTCAGAAAGAAAGAGGCTGGGCTACAATCTGACCATTTCTAATGAATGGTTGTTTTCATTTATTTATTTTGCAGTTTTAGCTACTTGTACAGTTGTTTCTTTGGACCATTTTTGTGTGACTTTAGGGAAGTTATTTAATTGTTCAGAGCTTCCATGCCTTCATCTGTTAAAGTAAGCACACCAGCTCCATGGGATTGTTGAGAGAATTTTATGAGATGATGTTTGTGAAAACATATTTTAAACTGTTAAACACAATGGGCATGTGGGTCATTATATCCAGTTGGACAAGTAATGGCCATTAAAGTTATTTCTCTTTCCTAAACCTCCAAAGACAATAATTTTCTACACACCAGACTTTTTTGTCATCATTTTCTTGCGAAGTATAATCTACTTCTAGTGAATTTGCCAATTTGGTAGCTTTGGATCAGCTTAGCCAAATTTTCTGTAAATCCATTCTGAACAGGACTCTGTTATTATAGGAATGCTTCCTCTTTAATTGATGCTTGTAGCTGCCAACACTTTACCACAATTGAAGAAAGAACCACGGAAATCAGACTTACACCTGAATTTCTTTACATTTGTTCATTTAAACCTGATCCTCAAAGTATTTGTTTTACTCATTATCCTGCCTAATTTGCCTAAAATAAATCAGGAACCAGTCAGCACTGAAATCCTGGGGTAATTTGAGTTTTTGGTGTCAGCAATAGCATTCAGATGTATTTCATCATGAGTGCTTGCAACCTTTTCATGTGTGTGTGTGCGGCAAATGCGAACTAAGAGGGTTCTTTTGCCTGCAATTACAAGTATTTTTTGGCGAGTATTTTTAGTTCATCTATAAGTGGATATAAAATTCTGTTCTCTAACAGGGATAAAAGGCTGTTTGTTTTCATATATCAGTCTTACCTGAAGAAAACAGAATGGGAAATGAATTGGATGAATATGTCCCAATTTATCACCACAGGAATATGATAGTATCTTTTAAGACTAATATATGATTTTGATACAACAATCTTAAAGGACAAGTAAGCACATAGATATGGCCCTTAGAAAAATTAAAGTCTATTCTGACATTAACTGATTAACGAATCTTTATAAGAGCAAGTAAAGGAACGTACATAAGATAGAGAACAGATATGATTGTATTGACCTGATAGCAATGGTACAGTGCCTGCTTCAAGTCTGTGCAGTATTGTGTTATGAGTAACAGTCAGGAAACACAATAAAAGGTAGGGCTTCAGGCAAGTAAAACTTTCATTTACTAAGTACAATATTTTAAGATGTTGGAGGTTAGGGTCCCTCCTCTTTTTTAGGTCTCTGATCAGAGTGGGCTTCACACAAAGAATTCATGGGCAAGGGGAACCCATCCGCTTTCTGCCCCATCTATACTTTGGGAGCTGGGTCTGTACTGATGACTCCTTCTCACTCACTCACTCACTCAGTCACCAGCAAAGGTGATGGAACAGCAGAGAAGTGGCAAGCTTGGCTGACAATTCTGTACCCCAATTCTGACTTGCGGGTTTTTTCCCCACATTACCAAGCAATCCTCAGACATCAGCTGGATATACTATAATTCATCTCAATTCTGACACTATTTACCCAGAGATAGCCTCAGATTCCACAGGTTAAGGGCTCAATCCCACAAGACTGTCCTCTACTTCAGGTGCTAATTGTAAATCTAGGTGTTACCTGTGCTTCTGACCAACTGGCTATAAGTCAGAAGTTCCCATGACCCCCTCTCTGAGTTCAGTTAATTTGCTAGAGAGGCTCATAGAACTCAGAGAAACTAGTTTACATACTAGATTACCAGTTTATTGAAAGGATACAAATCAAGAGCCAGATGAAGAGGTACATCTGGCTGGGCAAGTTCCCAAACAAAGAAGCTTCTGTCCCTGTGGAGTTTGGGGCCTGTCATGATACCCCACTCTGGTGCCCCAACCTTGAAGTTTTCTGGACCCAATCCATTTTGGTTTTTATGGAGGCAAGATTGATTAAATCGTTGGCCGTGGGTGATTGAACTCAGTCTCCAGCCCCTCTCCCCTCCCCAGAGGTTTGGGGGCAGGACTGGAAGTTCTAACCCTCTACTCATTGTTGCTTCCCCTGGCAACCAGCCTTCATCCTTAGGTGGGATCCAAAAGTTGATGAAGTCATCAACATGACAAAAGACATCCTTATCATTCTCTTCACTTAGGAAATTCCAAGGATTTGGGGAGCTCTGTGCCAAAAATGGAGATGAAGACCGAGATATACTTCACAATATCACACTGGCCCTGTGCCCTTGGCCAGGAAGCAGAGGAGAGGGGCTGTATGGAGCAGCAGCCTAGAACACCAATGAAGTGGCTCAGCGGTGGTCAGACCAACACCAGTAAGACCAGCTACTTCTCTCTTGGGGAGGAAAAAGCAAGGAGTGGAAAGCCAGAAAGTGCTCTGGAAGAGCAAAAATGCTCAAGAAAAAAATTAAAAGTTAATGGACCTGTGAAAGCAAACACCACATGATGATTTTTCTTTTTGCACAGAATGAAAGCAAAAAAATCCCTATAGGTTCTAAAAAATAACATTCAGGAAAAATGTCTGTGGCATTTAAATGCTTTAGATCAACATCTTTAGCAGGGATTGGAGGAAATTCTGATGGACAAAGTTGGCATTTTGGGAAAACATGAATATGTTTTCCTGAGATCTGCTCTTCTTTATTTTGGCTCCATGATAACAGGAGCAATATTTTCTGTGACAAATCAGTAGATCCATTCGGATAATGGGATGCAATATTTGAAGCAAGGATTGACCTAGATATCCCAAATTGTTTGATCTCTTTTTTTCATAGGTCAGAAACATGACCTGTAGCAGCAGAACCAAGGCCCAGGTGTTACCCCAGATATTTGGTCAAACAGGTTAATGCAGAGAATTGTTGCCCTGTTGATTAGAAATGGAATGGCTATCTTTAATGGAGGTCTTAAATGGCACCCAAACTTGCACTGCACAATATAAAATGCTGTAATCTTTTAAAACAGGTGATTGCCGTGGTTCTGTAAGGAGAATATCCATAAGATTTTCTGAATTCTCTTTCATCCAAATATCAGGGTTCCATGCTGATATTGGGTGCAATGTAGTTAAATGGCAGTGTCACCCAGAGTTTACCGGAATTGCCAGGCAGCACAGTGTTTCTTCCAAATGGGGGAGTGTTATAGGATCAGTCAAAACAGAGGGATGCTCTTCATGCTATAGGAGTTTAAACTCTGTCTCCTGCCATATGCCCCCCCCCCCAGCTTTACACTGAATAGGCAATGCTGAACCCCCAGACCTCCATGATGAATGGGAGAACCCCATGATCCAACAGCCTCATATACCTGTAATGAGCAAGATGGATTGAAGGGAATTAAAAGTCTCTGTAGAAACCCATGGAGGCAAAATCACTTTTCAAAGATTTGTTTGAGACGTTGTGTCCTCCAAGTACTAGACTTCCCAAGGGAAGAAGCAGCCCAGGACATGAAGCAAAAAACACAGGCTCTGGAGAGCGGGCATGACGGGAAAAGATTAGCTAGGGATGATCACCATCCGAACTAGTGAGGAAGAACTGGAAATTCATATCCAAATCTGCTGTACTCTTTAATTACGTAGAAGGTCATTTATTTCCCATTGGATATGGATTTTGCCATTATCAATCAAAATTTCTGATATCTTCAGGAAGACCAACTTAAAGAACCCCTCTAGTGTTCGTAAAAAGGGACACCTTCCCCAAGGTCCCTATCCTTTAGAGCCAAGAGCTTTGTACCTGGAGTTGGCAAAGCCAGAGAAGCAGCTTCCTTAGAGAATTTTGAGAAATGTTGATAGAACAGGGGTCAGCAAACTATGGTCCACTGGCCAAATGTGTCTTAAAGTTCCATTGGCATATAATTGTACTCATTTATTTATGTACTGTCTATGATTCCTTTTGTGCTAAATGGCTGAGTTGAGTAGTTGTGACAGAGACCATATGACCACCAAGCTGAAAATATTTCTCTCTGGCCCTTTATAGAAAAAAGTTGGCGAAGCCCTGGGATGACTCACCTGAAACATCACTTGCCATGAGACTGCAGCCGAGCTGCCATTCTTTTTGTCCATTTACATTCATTGAACACCTACTATGTGCTATTCTGGGTTGCTTAAGTGAACAAAAAAGACAGAAATTCCTTTCTGCGTGGAGCCTACTTTCTAGTGGCGAGAGACAGACCGTAAATAATAAACATAGTAAAATAAGTGAGTTATATTATCTTGTAGAAAGTGGTAAGTGCTGAGGCAAAAAAAAACCAAACAAAAATAGAGAAGAAATGCGTGCAAAGGAGACCTTAGAAAGGGCTGCAATTTGTAAAATCAAAGGGAGCTTCTTTGAGGAGGTGACGTCTGGATAAAGATTGTGAAGGGATATGAGCTCTGCGGATCTGGGGGAAGACCGTTTCAGGACAGTGACGAGCCAGCGCCAAGGCTCAGGTAACTTCTACGGGATCCTGCCTTAGCCATCAGCTCAAGACCACGGCATGAAAATAACCTCCACAGCCCACCTCCCCAGACCCAGGCGAATTCTAACAACTCCTGCAGATTCTGAGCCAGGAAATCTGGGGTGGGGCCTGGAAATCTGTATTTCACGAAATGGGTGATCATTGTAATTTTGCAGGTGTCTCTTTTGGTGAGCCACTGATCTAAATCAAAACAAATACGCCCTCCAAATATGCTGAGAGTCATTTGGCCTCTGCTTAAACATTTCCAGAAATGGGAAGTTGTTAACTCTTTTGGAGAGTTCACTCCATAAAATATTTATAACATTTAATTTCATTTATTCAACGAAAAATGTGTAGTCTTCCTACTGTGAGTCAGGCACTGGGGAATGCAAGAACACGTGTTCTGTGCCTTCATTGTTTTTTGCTTGTTTATGATTACAAAATGCATATCTTTTCATTTTAGAGAGATTGGAAAAAAACTGCAAAACACATAGAAGAGAAAAATTGCTCTTTATCTTACAGTAAGTAACAATGTTAATATTTAGACGTGTTGCATTTAATTTTTTCTCCTCTTTCTTTCTTTCTATGTTTAAAAGGTTGAGATCTCTTTTTCAACTGAGAATGTATTATGAATATTTCTGTTTCTGTGAAATATCTTTCTACTATGTGCTTTTTAAATAACTGCTTAATATTACATTTTATATGTATAATAAGTATACACATATATAACATGTATTATACACAGATTATATATATATATGATGTGTGTATATATATATACCTATGTGTACATATATATATATGATGGCTACAGGTTATCTCAAAATGTTCACTACTACAAAAAATGCTGCGATTAATTTTCTTATAAGCTTTTCCCAGCACTTCTAATTATTCAAGTAAATGTCTCTAAGTGGAATTCTGAATTAAAATTTACAGGTTTTTAAGTCTTTTGAAATACATTGCCAAATTGCGTTTCCATAAAAAATGATCCAATTTCCATCCCCATTTCAATTATATAAAAATATTCATGTTTTCATACCCTTGGCAATACTGGTATTTTATCCTTTTTATTAAAAAGGTATAATTACTAGAAAGTTCTTTCTGGCACTGAGCTCCATTGTGCCTGTTCAAATTTTCAACCTATTGATCTGAATTTCGTCTTCTGGAGCTCTGTGGATAAGTTCAATCCTCCTTCTTTAAAATGGAATTTCAACTATTTCAAAATAATTATCGTGCCTCCACTGTGCTGTGTGCCCAATAATCTTTCTTTCCTCCAATAATTACTTCTGTAACCCCCTTTCTAGACTCTCCGAAGTTCCGGTCTCACTGTTTCTAGATAAGCCTTAGTTGATCAAGGTCTTCCTCTTAAAATGTGGTGGCAAGGAGTGAACCAAGGACTGCCACTGCAAGAACATTGCCTTCTTTGTTTTGAACAGGATCCTTCTCACTGGTGCATGCGAAGCAGGCATCAGCTTTTTGTTGGCAACCACACCACACCATTGACTCAGAAAGAGACTGATAACAATCCAAACTCCCAAGCATTTTTGTAAACAATCTTCTGGTCATATCATGCATCGCCTGCACTTGACTGATGCAGTCACTTTCTGAGCCCGAGTGCAAGACTTTAATAGAAATCAACACAATCATTAATCTAGTTTGTCAAGTTTGTTCTGAAAAGTGATTTCATCACCAGATGTGTATCTTATCCAAACTCAATCAGGCTATCTCTTGACTTGTAGTAATTAAAAAAATACTGGATGATGCCTATTGCAGAGTCCTGCCCCACCCTACAATGTGTTATTGATCCTCTCATCAACAGACTTTAGGTGCAATGCTTAGGGCAACTCTGCTACTTTCAGCTCATGCAGAGTGTGTGTGTGTGTTTTCCTGTTGCTACGGATGCAGAGGGAAACTTTGTGGAACAAACCACAAATAAAATATTTTAAACTTGCTGAAATAAAAATATATTCTTTATATGGGATTTCCTTGACCTCTATGCCTATGATTCCTTTTTTGTTTTTTTTTTTTAATAGAAATTAGTTTGGCATGACTAGTTGATTGTCCCTGTTGGTTCCTTGGTTTCAGCTTTATTGCAGAATATGGCCAGGGTCAACATCAAGGTCAGCTTGATATAGTTTCCAGTTTATAATTCATTTCTCTATTTTGAAACATTGGGATATTTGTCTATATCTTATCTAACTTACTTTTATAGTAAATTAGGAGCACCTTACTTTTATAGTAAACGAGGCGTTTATTTTTTTCAACTAGTCTGATATATAACTTTTTGGGTTTGATGACTTCCATTCATGTCAAGCAAAGAGATCTTTTTGTTTCTTTACTATCTTCTAGCATCTTTAACTCTAGTTCTCTGATAACTATGCTGTTACCCACATTTTCCAATTTAGATGTCATTCTGCTTGATGTATAAGATAGCGAAGAGGATCTTAAGTATGGGTCAGGGACTTTTGCTTTTGTATTACTTGTTAATAATACGTTATTTATCTCAATTTGTAGTTTTAAGCTGTCTTCATTGTTAATATTATGGACATAATTTTAATGACCCAATTTCTTGTTCTTAGTACTGTGTTATTTTTTTGTTTTTTTTGAGCAAGATTAGCCCTGAGCTAACTACTGCCAGTCCTCCGCTTTTTGCTGAGGAAGACTGGCCCTGAGCTAACATCCATGTCCATCTTCCTCTACTTTATATTCGGGGTGCCTACCACAGCATGGCTCGACAAGCAGTGCCAAGCGGTGCCATGTCTGCACCCGGGATCGGAACCGGCAAACCCCAAGCTGCCAAGAAGCGGAACATGCGAACTTAACCGCTGCGCCACCAGGCTGGCCCCAGTACTGTGTTTTTTTTTTTTTTTTTTTAAGATTTTATTTTTTTCCTTTTTCTCCCCAAAGCCCCCCAGTACATAGTTGTATGTTCTTCATTGTGGGTCCTTCTAGTTGCGGCATGTGGAAAGCTGCCTCAGCGTGATTTGATGAGCAGTGCCGTGTCCGTGCCCAGGATTTGAACCAACGAAATACTGGGCCACCTGCAGCGGAGGGTGCGAACTTAACCACTCGGCCAGGGGGACAGCCCCCCGAATACTGTGTTTTAACATAGATTTTTACCTTCACATACAAAATGAATTGCTCTTATCAGAGCTGATGAATACACGCCAAACAATTCCGATTACTGCAAAAATGCTTTAGCTCTGGTGGTATTTACATGTGAACAGATCAGTAGTAGCACAGGCTTCTTCCTCACGTGTACTGCTTTTTTTAGATTTTATTTTTTTTCTTTTTCTCCCCAAAGCCCCCCAGTATATAGTTGTATATTCTTCGTTGTGGGTCCATCTAGTTGTGGATGTGTACTTCTTTTGTTTTCAAGGCATTTCTTATTTTTTTATCTTAAAAACTACGCTCAGTCATAAGATCAGATGGATCACAAGTCTGAGTTACTTCCTGGCCTGTGCAATGTGAGGTGGTGATGAGTGAGGTAGAGCTAACTACCTTTTCTTAAAAACAAGAAATATGTATGTGTATATACGTATTTATATATGTATGTATATATTATTTATGTATTCATTCTCTGTATTACTTCCTTGGGAGTTTCCACAATTTCTACACAGCATAAAATAAATATAGAACAAAATTAATTGGCTTCTAACTAAATATAGGAAGAAAAATTCAATCATCTCAAAGTGAGGGTCATCTTAAAATCAAACAATGTGATATTTGATTCTGGTCTTTTTCTGCGGTGACTACTCATCCCCATTTGCCTGGGACTGGTGAGTTTGCAGAACTTTTAGTGTGCTGACTGGAACGTTCTGGGCAAACTGCAGTGAGTGAGTCATCTTATCTTTCTCCTAATTCTACCCAGATGACCCTCCCTCCATTCTTTTTAAACCTAAAATGGCTCCTTTCCGATTCTAATTTAACCAATTTTTCTTTGGTCAGCTTCATTTTTTATGGATTTCAGCTACTGTTGCTGGCTAGTCCACAGACTCCTTATTCGTTCTTAAAACTACCTTCCCGTCCCTCTCTTTCCCACCCTCTTTCTCGATTTCTTCCCCCATGAGAGAGAAACTAGGGCACAGAGCTCACCTTTAGTGTTCCCATTTCAGTGTTTAGTGACCATGAAATGATCATTAAGACCTCTGGATAATTTGCATCTCTATTTTCATTGGGAAATTAATGTTATCTCTATACCAATAGCCCATATTTTTGTGATTCGGATTCTAAATTGAAGCAATAAAAGATGAAGATGAGTTTAATGACATATTTTCAAGGTCTAAAATAACCAGCACACCAGAACTTCTTGGAAGTGACAGCATGATCTTGACGCTTATGTCCTCATATGCTAACAAAATGGCAGACCCTTCACTGGGTTGACAGAGCCAAGGTTCACACAGGGCTCAGTTGTAAGTGTTGACTCCATCAGTTTTTACTTACACGTCATTGGATATAATAAGCAAGGGATGCAAATTAGGGGCTTGTGTGCCAAAAGTAGTCTACAGCGACATCATATGACATCATGTTTACAACCTGGAAGGTAACTTTGAAATGATCAGATATAACTTCTCCATGTTTTACTTGAAGAAACTGAGCTCCTGAGATTAAGGGAATTTCCTCATATCAAAATTCTAGTTAGCGGCCCAGTTGGGATTTCCATCACTCAGGGTCCTCAGCCTCATTCTCCACTCTAGACTATGGAGGTGAGGGCAGGGGAGGGAATATTAAAGGTGAGAGCTGTTCATGACCCACCCTTCGCATGGCCGTATCTAGAGGAAACAGGCTTGAAACAACTTTGGAAAGTGTCTCCTTCCACCTTTTTCCTCTTTGGCCACACTGCTCTCTGAAGAACTTACTGGAGACCAACCTTGGGGTCACCAACTTTCATGTTTTTATTCTTGCTCATTATTGCCCAGAGTTGGCCCCTAATTCATGCCTTACTCTTCCCATCTTCATGGCCTTGAGCATAAATTTTTAATTTATGGAAGTCCCCCCTTACCTAGGCTTAATGGCCCATGAAAAGCAGAGGTGGTGGACGTGGGTACCATCACCCTGAAACGACTTTATCTTAGTCTATGGCTTTTAACCTTGCTGATCGTGTCCCTTATCATCTTTGTTTATCATAAAGCCCCTGTGTAACCAATAATCACTAGGCTTATTGGACACTATGCTCCTAACGCTCAGCCCCTCTAGGTCTGCATTTCCTTTCACATTTCCCTTATGCCATAGAAAATTACATATCTTCTTTAAAAACACTTTCACTCTAAAACCATTTTAATAAGATGAAACTATAACCCACAATTATTTTTAAATTAACTTTTTATTTTGGAATAAATATAAATTGCAAAAAAAGTTGCAAAGGCAGTAGAGACTCTCCTAGTGCTCTTCATCTCATCTACCTCTCACGTGAACGCCTTAGATAACCACGGTGCATTGGCCAAAACTAAGAAAGTAATGTTGGTACCTGACATTAACTAAACTGTAGACTTTATTTAGATTTCACCAATTTTTCGCTGATGTCCTTTTTTCACACCAGGATCCAATTTGTGGTTCCACGTCACTCTTGGTCATCACATCTTAGTCTCCTTCCATCTGTGACAATTTCAAAGTCTTCTCTTACTATTCATGATGTTGACAGTTTTGAAGAGTACAGTAGTAGTCAAGCATTTTGGAGATTGTCCCTCAATTTGGGTTTACCTGACGTTTTTCTTGTGATCGGATTGGGTTGTGGGTTAGGGAAAAATATCATGGAGGTGAAATGCCCTTCTCATCACCTCGTATCAGGGCCGCACGATATCAACATGATTTATCACTGGTGATGTTAAGCTTAATCACTTGCCTAAGGATGTGTTTGCCAGGTTTCTCCACTGTAAATTGACTGTTTTCCCTTTCCATGCTCTATTCATTGGAATCGAGGCACAAAGCCCAGCCCACACGCAAAAGGAGGGAACATTAAGCTATAACCTCTCCTCTTTTAGTCTATTTCATCTCTGCCTGTCAAGTTTCTTCATTTTGGGCTGTAAGCAGCCCCACTACTAGATGGACTACATTTCTTCTAATTTTCCTATTCTTTTGCAAATGCTTTCCTCCTTCTCTTGTCTGGAGACCAGCTCCTTACAACTTCCTGATTTTTATACATTCTTTTTCTCTTCTCTGTACCATCGATCTGATTTTAATTGCCTTCATCTGAAACTTAGCATGGCCTTCCATGGCTTTGTTACTGTCCTCAGTTCTCCACATTTTGAGTTGAGAGATGAGGTGTGTTGGGTTAGAAAGTTATTCCTAAAGGAAAAAGAGGCTAAATTGAGACAATAGATAAAAAGTTAAATTACCTCTCTTCAAAGGTTAACACCTAACGGGACAGCTGCTCAGCAAATGCTGTGATGTAACTATTTCAAGGAGTGTCCAGGGAGATGCAGGGATCCTTGGGGAAGGAGGCCCTCTCTTGATCTTCTTACATTTATCTCCTAACACAATAAATGGCATCAAGTACATACCCAATAACTTTAGTTGTTTATAGAGATATGTAGAAGTAGATTGATATAAACATACATCAATTTCTGTATAACAAACCCACATAGAGAAAGCTCTAGGAGAAATAAAGCACTACTCTTCCAGCAGGATCTCCCAGGAGATGCAGTAACTCAGTGTCTAGGTTTGAATCCCAGCTCAGTCAGTTAGCAGCTGTGTGATCCTGGGCAAGTTATTTACCCTCTCTGTGCTGATCTATAAAATGGATATATTATTAGCACAGAAAGGTTGTGAGAAATAAGTGAATTAATTCAGGTAAAGTACTTAGCGGAGTGCCTGGCACATAATGTATATTGTTATATGAATTATTATTATTATCCATGAAGATTTCATATAGATGAAACCATGAGTTTCTTTGTAGACTTTTAGAGCAATTTTAGGTTTACAGCTAAATTGAGAGGGAAATACAGAGATTTCCCATGTACCCCGTCCCCACACACGCACAGCCCCCACCACTGTCAACACTCTCCGTGAGAGTGCTACGTTTGTTACCATTGATGGATACATCGGTAGAACCGAACGTCCAGAGTTTACCTTTGGCTTCACTCTTGCTGTTGTGTGTTCTATAGGTTTGAACAAACGTATCATGACATATATCCATCATTATTAATACCACACAGTGTATTCTCACTGCCCTCAAAATTCTCTGTGCTCCAGCTTTTCATCCTCCCTCAATACGAGTTGTTGTTCAGAGTAAATCAGTCCACACTAAAAATACCAAAGCAAGTTACCCAATGACACAACTGCAAAATACTGCCTTGTTTCTATAGGAGTTAATAATCCCTTTTCTCTCTTTTAAAGCAATTTACTCCTACTTATCTTTTATGCTAAACTTTTTTCTGAAGTTCAGTTTCCATAATTAAAAATATTTTAAATAAAATGGCTCCGCAATGACTATATATGAAAATGAGATCATGACCAAAAGTTTAGGCTTTCTTTTTCGAAGAAGATTAGCCCTGAGCTAACATCTGCTGCCAAACCTCCTCTTCTTGCTGAGAAAGACTGGCCCTGAGCTAACATCCGTGCCCATCTTCCTCTACTTTATATGTGGGATGCCTGCCACAGCATGGTTTGCCAAGCGGTGCCATGTCCGCATCCGGGATCCGAACCGGCAAACCCCCGGCCACCAAAGTGGAATGCGCCAACTTAACTGCTGCGCCACAAGGCCGCTCCCCTCTTTTACTTGATATAAGATAGCTCTAAGCAGAAGCTGCTCCCTTATCTAGGGTCCTGGCTTTGGACCTCCAAGCAAGGCAGGAGCCCCAACTCTGAGTTTAGATTATGCCGTTGACCTCAGGAGTATTAACACTTTTATCAATGGTGATGTTTACGCATTAATTTGGGACTTTCCAAAAGACGCATTAATTAAACCATACATCTTTACTAATTAGGCTTCTCCTTCACTGGTAAACATGGTCATGAATTACTTGTAGACATAGTTTTGAGATTACCTACCAACAAGTCTTCCACAAAGTAATTTAGTCAGTGAACTAAAAATATTGTGTGTGACTACAAGTAGCTGATCCCAAAGAACTGCTGAGTTTGGTTGCCATGTATTAGGCTCATTATGCAAATAGGAGTCCCAGGAGAGCCATCCCAAGGACTATTAGCCTCTTTCACCTTTAATAACCTAAGATCTCCGCTTCGTGATGTGTGCAGATGAAAATATGTTCTGCCTGTAGGTAAAGGTGTTATTAATGCATAATTCTTTTGCTTCTCTCCCCCTATGCTGGAATTCTATTTTGGCAAACCTCTTGGGCTTGGTCGTCAGAGAGATAAAAGCCTGTGAGCACTGCAGTAGAATCTTGAGTGAATCTTGGTGAATTTAGAAGACCAGGTTCCTTTTCCTGGACTGCTGTCTTTCTGTGTGAGGACTACTTCACCTCCCCTCCCCTGTTGGACAACTGATTATGTTGCACATGTTCTAACCGGCTTTCCCTGGGTTGGAAACCTCTTACACGTGACCCTTTGTTTCCATCTGTGGATGTGTCGAAATTGCCAGTTAGATTTCAGACGCAGCCTCTGGTGCAGAAACAGCTGATTCACAGACAATATTAGTCTTCCTTCTATCTGGCTTCTATCTGGAGAAAGTCAGCCACCGCCCTTGGCAGGCTCAGGGAGAGCATTACCATTTGGTGGCCAGAATGGTCACTTCCCAAAATGAAATGGAATCTTGCAGCCTTTCAAAAAGGTATTTGCTTGGTGCAGGCGTCTGCTGACATTGAGAAAGTGTGACAGTTCACAGGTCTGAAATAGTTACCATGGGCGTTCCCAGAAGTCAATAGTCAGTAGCTTTAACCTTGGAGAAGTTCAAGAATGCCACCAGTATAAGTGACTGTTAATCTGGAGAGGCCGGGTTTTCCGGCTTTGCTATCAGCAGAGTAGTTTAGTTAGTTAGTGACTTATAAAGAAAATAAGTTTAAAAAGGTTGTAAATTTCTCCATCCTTTCCGTCATTCAGGTTTCTGCAAGTATCCTCTTGTAAGGAGGGTTTGCCTTTCACAGGCTGCCTTTCTTGGAAGGGCCCCGTACAGACAGCCTCAAGGTTAACCTTTAGTGCATCTGGAAATTCTTGGCAGCCTGACTTCATCTCAAGTTGGTGGCACTAAATGGCTGAGCAGTGACTGGAAGGTGTGTTACTTATGTGTGTCCCAGACACTTAAAAAGAATGTCAAGAGGCCGAGGAAAAAAATTGAATTAAAAATTCATCCAGCGTTTTGGACAAAAAGGTGATTAAGCTTGTAACTTTTGTTGTCTACTTTAAATAATTTGTTGTATTTCATCCATGGGTTTTCTTATCTTTTCTTTTTTCTATATACGCTACATCTTCTTTTTCTCCACCTCTCCCTAAGGATCTGTCCTTTGTAAATCGCTGTGGTCATCATTCTTCAGATATTAAAGAATATAACACTTCCCCATTATCCTCTATTCCTCTGTCCTGAAGTCTGACTTCCCTTCAATGGACTCTTTTTGTGTCACTTTGCTTTTTTTTGTTTTTTTTTTTTACTTAGACTTTCTTCTCATTCTTTTGTTTGTGGTTCTATCTTCCAATGAGACCTGTTTGTTTACTTTGGGTTCTCAGCCTTTAAGACTCGTTTCTTCACTCTTCCAATGTCTTTAATGTCCTGGAACTTGTTTGCTCAGCAAAACCTGTTCATACAGCATCTTTAACTCTCTTCAAGCCTTCATATCAACACGATCTCTTTAACCTCGATACCTCTACTTTACAGATGAGAAAGTGAGGCACTGATAGGTCAGTTTCCCTAAGATCATGCAGTGGATTGCTGGAAGAGCGAGAACGGTGACTCAGGTTTTCTCATTTCCAGGAGAAATTATTAACTGAGTAACCCCCACTCTTAAACATGTGGCATGTGGCCCCTGGACCAGCAGCTGGGGCATCATCTGGGAACCGGTTAGAAATGCAGATTCTCAGGCTCTGCCCCAGACCTACTGAATCAGTATCTGCATTTTATCAAGATCCTAGGTGATTCATATCCATGTTAAAGCTTTGGCGACCTTGAGCTAGACCTCTCTGTGCTGAAGGACAGCTCTCTGAAACAAGCTGTGTCACACTGGTAAGTTTACCCCGCATCTCTAGGTTTCTCTGAGTCCCGGCTGCCCAGATTGAAGTGCATGAGAAGTCAGACCCAAGTCTCGGCCTGAATTTCAGCTGTCTGATCTCTATTCTGGAATTTGGATTTCAGAGAAGCTGCATTTGTAGAGTTTCAAGTAGTTCATGACAAAGCAAGCGGAAACTTCTTTTCAAAGGCAATTAGTTTTTTCTGTGCTTAGTTATTTGTGGTTCTCTGACTCAGTTTAGTACCTGCAAATGTGTTGGTGACTATGGAGGCACCATAGCTTTAACTGTATTTAGTTGACATCTGTTTCTTTGAATGTACTGTCTGCAATTTTCCAAGTGCTTCATGGGATATTTCAATATCCCAAATGACTTTTATTGTTTTCCCAAACTGTAACGAAAGAGGTGTTATCTCCTTCATTCCCCTGACTGGATTTTAAATTTAGAGGAAGACCAGCACACGCCTTTGACAGCCGGAGGTGTAAAGCAAAATCTATTTGATAGCAGAATTGAAATGAATCACCGGCATAGGAAACTGTTATGAATATTTTCTGGCGGAGAGAAAGTGTTGTCAGATTTAACCACTATCATATCAGTTCATGTATAAGGTACACTCCCCAGCTTGGGATTTCATAGGACAAGAGCAGAGTAATCATGAAAAATGGGTGTTAAAGCAATTTCTAGGTAGAAAAGAGTGAAGAAAATGAAAATGAATCTTGAGGCATCAAAAAACACTTGAATATTTTTTTTCATTTTTCATTTCCAAATAAACAGCCTTTTGATTTGCAAGACTATCAAGAAGGGACTGTAATTTGAGGCATGCCAGAATCCTGCAAATGTATGCATATATCAGTGGTTTGAGACTGAATTTACTTCACGTTGCTGAACATTTAAACCAACTGAGAGCAGACTCCCCGAACGTGCATCTTTCAAGAGGATATGAGACAATCTACAGATATCCAACATGATTTGAGCCCAGAATCAGTATTGTCATTGCTAAACACCATGGCAAGCCACAGTAAGCCGATTTCCAGAAGCTCGTCTTCTGTAATTGTTCTAGCTCCAAGGGCCTTAAAATTAGGGTAAATGGTAAAATTATAACCTCTCTCATCTACGATTCACCAAAACCACCACTTCTATCTTTCATGTAGTACACAGCCTAAATGTGACGAAGACCTTCAGACAAAGGTCACAAATATGAGGCTCCAGTGTTCAGAAATATGCAAAAAAGACATCCCCTAAAACCTGACAAAAACTGTCTCTCCTTTTGGTCACACACAAGTTTGATCCACTTCACTAACTCATAGCGGATTACTGAAGCAGATGAGGAAAATAAACAACCCAGCGATTCCATGCCTGGCAGAATGGGAACAAGAAATGATCATTGACATGATCCTCCATCCCAGCCCTCTCCTGGACAGGCTACCCACGTGTCCACAACGAGGAACGTAACAGTCCTCCGGGAGTGGCTTTAGACTCTGCCATCGGAGAGGCTGACAGCTGTCCTCTCACACATTCTCACTTTGTGACCTTCTGGAGGGAGATTTTTCTACGCCCCCCCCCACCCCTTCCTCCCACCACCGAAGATTTATTGCTTGGGCCTGCTAAAATTCTTTAGCAGTTACCCATGATGATAACCTTACAATTACAGAAAGTTATGCAACTTCTGGAAGGCAAGATAAAAACGCAGTTTATTTCCACTTTGCTATATTGATGCATTTACCTTGCCTTCAATTTTGAAATTCCTGAACTGTGAGCAAAAGCATGTTCTTTGACATTTTTGGTGATGCTATTGTTAGCTCAGTCTTTATTGTTTAGGAGGTGCAAATTGATGCTATTTGAGAGAAAATTTAAAATTCCCTGGCTTCCACACTAAATATATGTACAACCTCACACTTGAAAAAAGAGGATTGTCTTAGCACTTGAAATGACATTTCTCTTGAAAATCTAAGTCAAAAATTCACTGTGATTCCCAGCAGCGTACAAACATAAGCGTCTATATATTTTACATTGGGGAGAACCTAGAATATGCTTATGTTACTCTAATTTCTTTCCTTCATAGAATTACCTGCTACTGACTCTTGAAAATTGAAGGAATACCGTGTGCTTGGTGTCGTGGCTGCATTGTGAAACAGTGCAGCTGTACTTCTAAGGCATCTCAAGCAAAAGGCATTTTAGGGGCTGGTCTGGTGGTCCGGTGGCCCAGTGGTTAAGTGCACACGTTCCGCTTTGCGGCCTGGGGTTCACGGGTTCGTGGGTTTGCTGGTTCATGGGCCCGGATCCTGGGTTTGGATCCCTGGTGCGGATATGGCAGCACTTGGCAAGCCATGCTGTGGTAGGAGTCCCACATATAAAGCAGAGGAAGATGGGCATGGATGTTAGCTCAGGGCCAGTCTTCCTCAGCAAAAAGAGGAGGATTGGCAGTAGATGTTAGCTCAGGGATAATCTTCCTCAAAAAAAAGAAAAAGGTACTTTAAAAGCCTTCATGTTTATATTTTTCATATATTATTTTCCCTTTTAAAGACTTCCATACACCTTTGAAATCTTTTCCTTGAAAGAGAATAAATGAAAAAGAATAACATCCTTAGATACGACTGCTTCAGTAATGTTGAACATAGGATCGTGGCTCTTGGGTGTATCTGTAAAAGGCACATGTGCAGAGTGGCCTGTGTCCCTCCCACCTGCTTGATCAGTACTTGAGTCCTTCTGATGCTGACCCTGAGCAAGTGCCATGTTTATATCAGCATCTCAATGTCCCTGGTTCCTCTGAAATAAATGGTTCATGTTCTCTTACGTTCCAGCGTGGTGAAGTTTCAAGGCTGAATTCAAGTAACAAAGAGTATACACAAAGAAATTGTCCATGCTATGCCACAGTGGGTATCAGTGGCTGAAATCATTCATTCATTCAGTCTTCAACAAATTTTGAGTGCCCATCTTTGCTCTTTTTTTTTCTGGGCCCTGAGAATACAGCATTGAACAAGAAAACAGTCCCTGCCTCTATGAGCCTTGCCTTCTAATATGAGAGTTGGAGAATAAGCAAAAAGATATAGTGATGAATGCTATGTAGAAATGTTAAAGCAGGGTAAGGAGAGAGGATGAGGGCTATTCTGCATAGTGTGATCAGGGAAAGGCTATTCGAGAAGCGGATATTGGAGCAGAAACCTGAATAAAAATTGCAATTGGTGATGCTGAGCCATGCAGAGATGTGGGCCTGGAAGAGCATTCTAGATAGAAGGAATAACAAATATACAGACCCTGGAGGCAGGTCTGAGTTGGCTGTCTTACGGCAGTGCCATCCAACAGAAATATAACGAGAGCCACATATAATTTAAAACGTTTTAGTAGCACGGTGAAAAAGTAAACATACAATTAAAAAGAAAAAAACAAAGTGAAATTGATTTTAATGATATATTTTATCATTTAAACATGTAATCAATGTAAACCTTATGAATGTAATATATTACATTCTTTTCGTACGATTTATTCAAAATCTGGTTAGCATTTTATACTTAAGGTATGTCTCAACTCAGAAGCTAAATTTTTATTGGAAAAATTGATCTGCATTTTGAGTTCATAAAATTTCTAATTGACAAAATAGATTTATATATCTATGTTGTTTAAACACACTTAAGGGTTTTCCGATAACTAAATTAGTACCTGTTTTAATTTAATTAAATTGATTAATTTATTTTAAAGATTGGCGCCTGAGCTAACAACTGTTGCCAACCTTCTTCTTCTTTTTTCTTCTCCCCAAAGTCCCCCAGCACACAGTTGTAGACTCTAGGTGTGAGTGCCTCTGGTTGTGCTATGTGGGAGGCCACCTCAACATGACTTGATGAGGGGTGCCATGTCTGTGCCCGGGATCCGGAACAGTGAAACCACGGGCTGCCAAAGCGGAGCATGCGAACTTAACCACTCGGCCATGGGACCAGCCCCTAAGTACCTGTTTTTAAATTTAAATTAATGAAAATTAAATAAAATAAGAAATTGAGTTCCTCGGTTTTACTTGCCACATTTCAAGCGCTCGATAGGCACATGTGGCTAGTGGCTACTGTATTGGACAGTGCAAGGTTCAGAGTAGTTGGAAAGAACAAAGCAGTTGGAGAGCTAGACAAAGCCCAGCAGAGACAGAGGAAAAGGTTGGGATCTCATTTGGCTTGTGATAGGATGTCTTTGACAGTGTGTGAGGGGGTGAGTGACACGCTGTGATCTGTGCTTGAAGAGATCCACTCTGGCTTCACTGGAGGCGAGAATGGAAGCACAGAGACCTGACAGGAGATCATTAGCTAGATGGTTGAGGAGTGAAGGTAGCCTGGGCTAGGACACTTGTGGGGCAGGAGTGAGAAGAGGTTGGTTTCAGGGTGTATTTTCAAGGCAGAGTTGACAACACTCGCTAACGGGTTCTTTGAAGGGGAGGCAGCAAAGAGGAGTCCAAGGTGACTCCTAGGATTTTGGCCTGAGCAACTGTATAAATGGCACTGCTGTTGTTGAGACAGAAATGACCAAGTCAGAAGGGATTGGGGGGATGTTATTTGGACAAATTAAGCTAGATTTGCCTATTCGCCTTTCAAGTGGATAGCTGACTTTGGAATTTAGTGGGAAAGGTTGGCGTTGGAGACATCAGTTTGGTGATTACTACATAGATGGTGTTTAAAGTCATCTGAATGAGATCACCCAGGAACAGAGGGTGCGTAGGGAAAAGAACAAGTCTGAGAAGTGAGTCCCAGGGCACTAAAATTTACCTGTGGGGAGATGAGATGAAGCCGGAGAAGGGCAGTGAGATGGGGTGGATGGTGACGTAGGAGGGCAACTAGGAGATTGTGATATCTTAAAGCCAAATTTAGCAGTTGTTTTTGGCAAGAAAAAGGTGGTGCATTCAAGTAGAGTATTTGAAGAGAGCTCAGTAAAGCTCTTACTTTTTACAATGATGTGATCAATGTGTAGAGAAGGCCCAGGGAAATAGTCCAGTTACCCAAGGGGTGGAAATGGGGTCACCACAGCTAGGCATGAAGGGACAACAAGAGAAAGAGAGAGCAAGTGTAAGACAGACAGAGACAGAGATACAGAGACAGACAGACAGAACTGTGGAGGAGTCACCTAATTGGAATTGTGGCATTGAGGTGAAGGGTACCAGTCCATTGCAACACTGCAGGGAGTGAGCAAGAAAACTGATAATCCATCCTCTCTTTGCTTCCATCTTCCAATGTTCTGCCACTGACCAAATTCATCCAGAGGCTAAATTCATCCGGAAGGGACCTGTTGATTTAGTGTAGGCATCGGTCTCCCAGGGCGCAGTGCAAGACGCGGAAGGACAAGGAGTGGATCTTGAGATATCCAGCTCACCGCCAGAAGAAAGCTGATAAGGGGATTCTAAATGAGGATTCTGTGAACCAGAATCTGCCTCTAAGTTTGCTTGCTCACTTATATCTTTATTGAAAAGCACGCTTAGCAAGAGATAACAGATTGCGCAATCCAGAGGCTATGAATCATTGTCTACGTGGGTAGCCTGATTTCTTTCTTCTGTCTTTTCTATTTCCTTCTTCCTCTACACATTCCACTTAGCTTTTTGTTTTTTTTAAATCTCCTTCTCTCTTTTTCTTTTTTCCTCCCCTTTCTTCTTTCATTTTTCTCTTTTTCTCTCTTCTTTTCATTCAGTCCTACACACTCCAGTTTTATCCTTTGTTTGTTTACTCAAATTGATGCATAGAAGGTTCTGGGAACAGCTTAAAAACAAAATAATGGGAGCCAACCCTGTGGCCGAGTGGTTCATACCTCCGCATCAGCAGCCCAGGGTTTCACTGGTTCAGATCCTGGGCGTGGACCTAGCACTGCTCATCAGGCCACGCTGAGGCGGCGTCCCACATAGCACTCACAACTGGAATACACAACTATGTACTGAGGGGCTTAGGGAAGAAGAAGGAGGAGGAGGAGGAGGAGGAGAAGGAGAAGAAGCAAAACAACAAACAAAAAAACAAAATAATGTTCAAGTATCACTCATATCAACTTAGCATATGGAGAGAAAGAATCAGTATCCAAAAATCATACAAGGATCAGGAGTAGCCCTAATAGATTGGCGTTTCAGAACAATAACTACTCCTTTCCTGGATGAGTGGATGCCTGATTTGAGCAAGCAGAATTTGAGGCTGGAGAAATCTCAATTTATTAGGTTATAGAAGAGATGATCTATAGCCGTACTTCTCAAACTTGAGCAGGCATCAGAATCACCCGAGGGCTTATTAAAACACAGATTTCTTGGTCCCACTCCCAGAGTTTCTGATTCAGTGAGTCTCGGGTGGAGACCAAGTTCCCAGGTGAAGCTGCTGCTGCTTCTGGTCTGGGGAGAGCCACTGATATGTGCAGATGGAAAATGGTGGTAGATCCTGAAATGGTATCGGGAGGAGGGGGGGTGAACACACGATCAATGACTGGATGCTCTGATAGGGACATGGAAGGGAGGTGCTTCGACTAGTGATGAATTCTATGACATTCAGAGGCAGCCTATCGACTGGCTCAGAGATGTGGGGTGAGCAGTAACACACACAGAAAAGAATCACCAGGGTCCTGTGGATTGAAGTAGGATGAATACGTCTAAAACAATTGGCATCTCAGGGGAGAAAAATGCATCAAGAGAAACTAATTTTGAATGCCAATTACGTGCTGCTATTTCCCTTGGTCTTCTAGACGTCTCTAGCTGGAGGCTTCATAGGTACTTTAAACTCAACCTGTCCCAAAGTCCTATCCTTACCTCCTCTGTGTCCCCGTGCCTGTTCCCCCTCCTGTACTTGCTATCTGCATCAGTGACCCCACTAACAAAGTCACCATGCCAGGAATCTAAGAATCACTCCCCACTCCAATATGCCTTTCCATTTGTCTTCTTGTATAACTTGCAAAGCTATCTTCTGTTTTCCCCCTCCCTGCTAACACTGTCTGAGGTCAAGCTCTTGAAATTTCTCACCTGGAAATAGACTCCTGCACCTAATTTATTCCTCCTCGAATTTTTCAACCATGCTTCCAGGAGAGTTATGTTCTAAAGCACAGATCTGGTCTCCTTACCCCATTCTGTCCTCTCTCCTATGAGGTGTCATGTGGTGCACACAGCCTTCATGACAAGACACCTGCCTTACCTCCTCCTGCCTCCTTACTCTTCCTCTGTTTCTGCATGCCTCCTTCTCAAACTTATTTTTGAGCAATAGCAAACAATGGCTGTTTCTCAAGCACACCACACATCTGCAAGTCTGTGTGATTTGCTTGGACTGTCTATCCTCTACACTCATTTCCATACCCCTCTTCTTTCTCTTCCAAACTCTAAGTTCACCTCCTTTGGGGCAATCTGCCCTAAGACAATGGCAAAATTCCTCTTATGGGCACCCTCTGTTCCTTGGGCAAACTTTTATTTTTGCCCTTAGTATATGGCATGGTTATTAATTCAGGTTTATATATCTGTAATCACTTTCTAGGAAGTCCGTTGCTCGAGGGGTGAAAATACAGTGTCTTCATCTTTGTATTGTCAGAGCCTCGCAAAGTGGTTAAGGATTGAGCTGTGGAACTGTTTCAGGACACTGAGAAAATTAATTCTAGATTTGGCTTAAAGTAAGAATGAACTGGGAACTAAGAGGAAAATGAATGCATAGGCAATCTGATCTTGGTATGAAGTGTGCCAAGCTCAACAGAAGGCCAAAATCTGTGTAGAAAAGACCTGGACAGAGGCTAACCCATCCAGGTAAACCCCTGTGTGAGGGATGCTCTTTAACGTTTCTCATCAAAGTTTGTTCAACTTCTATCCTATTGTGTAGCATCACGGTGTGTGTTCTTTCCTTGAGCCAGATAAGTCTACCAGCTGTCTGCTCCATGCAGTTGATGATGAACTTAAGTTCTTTTAAACACCATTTTCCAGGAGCTACGAGAAACACTTGACTTACATCACCTCATTTAATACTTCCCACAACCAAACCATTACCCACAGAGGCAGCCAACCTCTCTGGTTAAAACCCTGACCTCTAGCCAGGTTGTCAGGTCCTGAGGGAGGTTATTTAACCTCTTGGGGCCTCAGTTTTTGCATCTTTCAAATGGGACTACTCATAGAACCTACCTCACACAACTGTTATGAGGGTTGGTGCGTCAATATTTGTAATGTACCTAAGACTGCCTGGAACACACCAAGTCCTATGTAAGTGATTGTTAAAGAAATTGTGCCATTTTCCCCTTCCTAATTTCCCCATCTTCCTTCCATATCTTCGTTCCACCAAACCAAGTATTTCTTCTTGAGCTTCTCTCGTGAGTGAAGTTTTTTTCAAAAGGTTGTGCAGTTTGTCTGAAAATATGGAATTGCATACCAGAGGGACTAGGATCTATTTCAGAGTCTGCTACTGGTGCCTGTGTCATCTTTGGCACATCATTAACCCCTCAGGTCCTCAGATGACTCATAATGGGGTTGATAATAATAATACTACCTTTGGAGACTTCTGGGAAGGTCTCATGAGATGACATATATATACATAAGAACATATAAATTATAAGATGAACATCTAGCAATGTTAAGTGAAGAATGGTGATAGCTTCCACATCTGGCCTAGTCTTCAAGTCACTCTACAAACCTCCATTTTGTAGAAGGCCCATACTTACCACCACTGGCCGACTCTTCTGGGTTAAGGTATCCCTATAGCCATATCTGACATTCCCTTCTTTACCAAATCTGAAGCAGTATAGACAATGAAGATCTGGAATCCATTTCAGCTCTGGAATTCTTCAATCATCTCCCTTTCATGATTAAACACATTCAAGTATTACATGACACACAAACTGCTAGGACCACATGTTAAGTCATGACTTTTGTCTGCATACACATTGACTCCTGGGAGCTTATTAATTCCTACATTGCTTCCTTTCTCTCCCTCCCATCCCACCCATGCCTACCTATTCCTCCTTCTCCTTTCTCAAAAGAGCATCTCAGGACTATAAATGATTCCATGTTTTTATGTCCTTGGAGTTCTTCTTTTCCTTTTTGTTAATCCTAGATCTTGCACAAAGAAATTCTGAAAACAATTGGATCACCGTCAATCTTACCCAATGAATGCCTAATACTTATTTTAAAAGTTTACTTCTCCTTATGATTTTGACAGTCGCCTGATAGTTCCATAATCGGAGTAATCTGCAACTTGAAAACTGTTATCTTGACATTCTTGGAAAATTTCTTTTGAAAACAAGAGGTGGGATTTAATTTTATTTGTCAAGTTAGATTTTCCTTTGACTTTAAAGACCATTCTGAGTCTTTTTTGAAGTACTATGCACTTTGTGGTGAATCTTTCCATTTAAATGATATTGCAGTAGAAAGAGAAAAGTCAGGGACCAGAGGAGAATAACAGCAAAGTACCCCTGAAGACACTGTTCAGACGGATCTTCTATAGAGTTAACAGGTTTTAATCCTGAATATATTCAACAGTGAGTTTTCAAAAAAAGTCTGTCACCCATTTTGACGACTATGGTATACTTACAAATAAATCACAGTTGAATTCCTAGACCCAAATTATTGATTGTAAAGAAATGAACACGGCAATATGCTTTCTATGCCTTTCCAATTAGAGTTGAGATCAATTCATCTTTGTGAAGATATGGCCTAGCTGAATTTTTTTTAATATGTTATGACATGTTATTGGAGCCAACTAGCTGGAGCACAAGGTTCCCGAGACTCAACATTCATTATTTATCCATTTATCCTAATAAACCTTTATATCCCACATGTCCCCTGCTCAGATTTGAACGGAGCCTCAGAAATGCAACCTGTTTTAAATTTATGACACAACGGCGATTGCTTATGACAAAGAAGAATGACACAAAATTGTATCCATTGTTCCCCCCACAGAAAGACAAATGATAAGTTTTTTTTTTTTCCTAAGAGATGGCATTCCTCTCCCTTCTTAGAAGAAAAATTAGTCTTAAGAGAAAGAAACTCGAAGATCATAAACCATAGAAAGAAAGAAAAATTGATTTGGGGATTCAAAATGGGATTGAGTTGTAATGTAGAAGTTGCTGGTCTTTTCCTACCGAAAGGCAGAACCAACTGATTTATGAATCACAACTCTAAGCTTGCTTTCCTCTTTCTCCTTCTTATTTTTCCCTCCCTCTCCCTCCCTGGGAAGGGGATGTAGATACTAGGTGGGATGTCTCTTTTGATTTGCCACACTGTGTCTTAATTATCGGCGCTGGAAGATTAGGCAGTGGTACTTGCTGACTTCAAAGACTTCCAGAGCCCGAGCAGCATGAGGGGATCAGATGTGCCAGGATGCAGAGTGACAACAATATGGTGTCTTCATATTTGAGGAGTGTCAGCTCATTTTGTATTTGTGGCACATCAAAGTGAAAATGAGGACACAAGGCAGGTTTTCCTCTTTGTTATTCTTTTCTTAAGTGACAGCAATGTCTTCCAATTCAATGCCCAGACCACGGTACTCAAAGCATATACTTTGGATTTGAATGTCTCATACTTACAGAAATGGAGAAAATAGCGACTGATGATAAACTGTAACAGATCAGCAACATGCTCATGAAGAAACATGGTTAGCTATTCCAAGAGGATGTTCGTAGTGATATAAGTATTGCTGAGTATCAGGGAGTAATAAGAAAGTAACAGTAATGATAATAAATAGGAGAAGCAGCAGTGACAGCAGGTAATATTGAATATCTTCAAGTTTCCAGGCACTGTGTTAATCACTTTTATATGTGATGGACCTGAGGCTCAGAGAGGTTAAATAACTTGCCTAAGGTTACACAGTATGGCACGGAGTTATGATTCGAATCCAGACTGTCAGACTCAGAGCCCACTCTTGTGACTACTAATAGTTTAGTGAAGACTTATCTTAAATAGAAATGAGGTTCTGATTTGAGTACATGGGACAAACATCATGAATAATCAAAATTACTCTCAAGAACTGTTAAATTGGTCATAAGATACAGCATGCCTTTCAGTTTCAACTTGCCAGTAATGCTTATAGCAATATTTAATAAATTAGGAAACACAATAGCGAGATGCAATTTTAGATTAATTTTAAGGTACAAAGAAAGAGCAAACCCATGCAGCTGGATTTTCACATATCATATTGACGTAGGACACGACTTCAGTGTAATATGAAGATGATGGTACTGGATGTGCGTTTCTCTGTTCGAAAGGAGGCTACATAATACCCAGGTGATAGTTATTGCATTTGAGTGGATTCATGCTCTGTTTTTCCAAGGAAATGCACTGACTGCGTTAGTCCAATGAATGGTGTGACCTGGGAAAGTAAAGGTCGGATGTGGTTAGGAAGCAAGGACTTCAGGAGACACAAATACTACAGTCTGTTTGATTCCATGTCCTGAGGACCTTAGTGAACTCTCACAGCAACTCTTTGTGCTTAGAAATACGGCAGATTTGTTTAGAGTAAATGGACATTTAAAGATGTTAAATAACTTATTCAAAGTCACAAAGGCACTACCTTTCAAGGGTTTGCTAGGAAATCCTTGGGAAATTCTGCTGCTGCTGTCCTTTGGTCAGGTGGCCATCATTCCTGCATCTGTGAAAAGATGAGCTTGCTAAGTTATTAACAGAAGAGCGTATGCCACCAGGGTTGGCCTCTGATTCTCCGGGGGTTCCCTGTCCGTGTCAGGAAGGGGAGGGGATAAAGGCAGGGCGTGCTCAGAAAAATGTGTCTATCTGCTCCTGTGTCATGATAAATTATGCATTCTGGCTGTGTTGAATATTTCTGTTTGAGAAGAGAGGACACCCATCTCTCCGCATCCAACTTGAGAAAAGAATAGTTGTTCTTGGATGTCATCACTGCCAATCATCCGTGGAATAAAAGAAAGAGGCCATTTCCGCTGACCCCAGGGACACAGTGAACAGGCTGGTCCACAGAGCTTGACAGCTTTCCCTTTCTGCCTCTCCTAATTGAGGGCAAGAGGAAACTTCACTGTCTAGGCTTTTGAAACAAAAAGAAAGAAATCTCTCAGGAAGAGAGCTGAGAAACCTACGTCGATAATATCTGATTAGTTCTTAGCACACTCTTAGAAAATTAAAAAGAATTTGTAGAAAAATCTTTGTGACTGATGGCTGCCCCTTGGAGTTTTGAATACTTCACTCGTGACCTGATAATAAGAACCACTTAATTATTTCCAACAAAAGAGAGGATGTTGCCCAGCAAGTGTCTGTGTCTTCTGGCTCCTGGCCCATCTAAAGTGTCTCCCACAGACCCTTGGAGCTGCTCCGTGGTGGATTGCCACTGGCTTCCTGGGCTTGCCGTTGTGGATGGGGCTCCTCTTTGAAAGGAGTCATATTAACCAGGATAGATTTGCGTACAGATAACTCAGAACGTGTGCATTAGAACGCCTTAGCTGATCTATTCCACAAGGCCATGGATGGGTTGTTTGTGTTTGTAACACACTCACACACACAATGTATTTTTCTAAATCAGTTGACTTTTTGGGCCTTTCATTGACCTAATTTGGCCAGGGTTAGGTCAATCATATGACCCTCAGTTCATGACACATTATCATCACTGGTCCAAGCAAGACCTTTTCCCTGTTTTCTTTTTTCTCTCCATTCCCTTTCCTAGTTTTCTCACCATAGCCATGCATTCTACTGTGTTATCATCAAATATGTATTGTGTTTGTCTTGCATATATTTTTAATTTTTACAGGTCACATTAGATTATAGATCTCATTCTGTTTCTCACTTACTTTTCGCTTTACACTATACTTGTTGTATCCGTCCATGTTGCTTTTAACTGCTTCCTTGTCCACCATGGTGTCCATCCACCACATTTTACCGATCCATTGCCTCCAGTTTCCACCACCATCAACAGAACAGTAATAAACAGATTTGTACCTGCCCACTTGTGGACCTGCTTCATAATTTCCTTGGAATATATACTTGAGAACAGAATTGCTGAGTCAAAAGGTAAATCTATACTTAATTTAACTAAGTTCTGCCACCTAGAAAAACTACACAAGTCTATACTCCCACTACAATATGATATATTTTAGTTTAAATTCACAATTTTCTGATTATTTATATTATTGAGGATTTCTTTGCCCTTCTTTTGCGCCCTCATGGACTTCCTCTCCTGTAATCTGTCATTTATTTATTTGCCCATTTTTCTAATGTGAATCCTGCTTTTTGCATTTTGTTTGTCTGCATTTACGAAAGTTCTTGGTTAATTTAAAAAATCACATGTATATCAACTCAATCTGCCATCTATCTTTTAAGGTTGTTCATGAGGCTTTTTCCTTGCTTTCACTGTTAGAGCAAGAGAAGTTAAATGCATGTGCGATGAGAAAAAAGCCATTCTGAGTTACTGCCTAGGCATTTCACAGTATGCCAACCCTGCTCACACCTAGAGTCTGGACATTTAGATAAGGACCAAGCTTAGGATTCCCGCCACAAATCCCCACTTTGCTCTTCCCAAGGTACTACTTAGAGTTGAGCCCGCAAAAAGTTAGTGACCGCCACCCCAACCTTATAGTAAAAAGTGCTTGCTACGCTGCTCTCTGTCTCCTGCTCGCTGGTGACCTGGGATGGAGGACTGCTCTTCCTCCAGCTCATTGTGCCACCCCCCCCCCAACCAATTTTGAGATCTTTAAGCAATAAATCTTGTGACTTTACTTCCTTAGTGTGGGTATATTGAAACTACACCTTCAGTCAAAACAGCCCCAGGGCTTTCACTTCCCGCAAGTGGGAGCTTAGATGCTGAGGGAGCTACCTATGGACAGTGTGTGGGTGGTTGTGCTTCCTCATTCAGCAAAACATAATCTGCATATTCTCAACTTAACATACCAGCTATGGGACGTCCCCCAAAACTGCATGTTCTCCCCGATTCCCTTGCAGCCAAAGGGCACAAGATGACCCAGTTCTAGACAATGAAATATAAGCAAAAGATTTTGCTTTCCTAGTAAAAGAGATGGAGGTCACTGGGGATCCCCCTTGCCCTTCTTGCTCCTTGGATCCCTGTTCATGATTGTCTCTTGGCAACTCAATACCATTCTCTCCCTTCCATGCCTTTCTTGTACTGGAAGCCTGGGAACTACCTTTCTCAGAATTCCTGCCATCAGAGTTTCAGCTTAGAGTTGGTACTTACCTGAGATCCAGAAAGCAGAAGAGAAACAGAAGCCTTTTTATTGGTCCTTTGATGGCAGTGAGTAAACACGTGGACTTCGGCAGACGAGAGATTTTTGCAGTGGTTTCTGTTCATTTCTTTAGAATCACCTGCTTTGATGCTGAGCAGTGCAATAATGGTCAGTTATTTTCTGTGGTTCCCACAGTTTCCTAATTCCAAAAGCTAGCTGCGGACTCAGAACCAGCCATGACTATGCAGACGTCCGTTGTACCAGACCACCCTCCCAACGGTTCCATAAGCACTAAATTGCCTGTACTAAAATCCCTTTTTCATTCAGAATACCTAAAGAGGATTCTGTTTTCCTGGACAGACTTGACTGATAGACACAGAAAATGTCACGCCAAGCCCAGCAACCACTATCTCATAAACAACACTTATGCAATATTCTGACATGGTACAACAAATGCAAGATGCTTGCCATACAGTAACGACTTAAATGCTGGTTATTAATACTGAATCATTTTACAAGCCCTCAAGTTAAAAATAAGATACATTTCTCCCTCCAAATGAGATTTCCCAGGGGGAGAATTCATAGAAATAGAACATGTTTTCCTAAATTTGAGCGTGGATATTCAGTTCAATTAGTGAATGCCAAGTGATAATATTTTTGGACTGCTGCTTTCTATTGCATTGATGAATGGAATTAGTGGGAGCATGGCATAGCGATCTATGTGTGAAGTGCACGCCATATCTTAAAAACATAGGGAAGAGATTGGACTTGAGATAGCCGTATGCAATGTGAAGAAAAACAAACTTTAATGTTATGGGTATAACTTTCTCTCCTAATGGAATGTTCTATAAATATTTCTCATTTTATAATAACTTATTTTAAATACGGTGACCATTTATAAATGCTCTGCTGGAGACAAAAAAAAGCAAATGTTGATTATATCTTGTCAACAGAGGATAACCGGGAGGTCATTATGTCCCTTACTGTTTTATGAAAGCAAGACTATAATCAGTGCTTTGGTTGGGAAAATCTATTTTCCTCACCCAGTGGTTTTACATCCTTAGTGTCTTTAATATGGAAAGGTATTTGGCTTGTCCGGGTCCTCTAGCTGTGTTCATAAATCAAGATAATCAGTATCAGCAGAACAAACAAGAGAAAAATATTATGATAAAACATAAGTGAGACGTGAAAGAATATTTTCAAAGGTACAATACTAATGAAAAACATAAAACCATTATTTTATTTTTTTTCCCAGAGTGATTTATTTGCTCATGCAGAATCTTTCCAAATTTGTTTTACTCTCAAAATACTGAAGAACTACAAAGAAGTATTAATATTTTGGCTCCAACTCTCAAAGTTATGTCTATTTTCAAATCAAGCTTTGCCTTCTTTGAGGTCTATAAAAATAAAATTGTCTTGGGGCTGGCCCCGTGGCCGAGTGGTTAAGTTCGCGCGCTCCGCTGCAGGCGGCCCAGTGTTTCATTGGTTCGAATCCTGTGTGCGGACATGGCACTGCTCATTAAACCACGCTGAGGCAGCGTCCCACATGCCACAACTAGAAGGACCCACAACAAAGAATATACAACTATGTACTGGGGAGCTTTGGGGAGAAAAAGGAAAAAATAAAATCTTTAAAAAAAAAATAAAATAAAAAAAATAAAATTGTCTTATTAAATGCCAGTGCTGGGGCTTCGTAATTATCTTTCTTGCTGTAGAGTAATCTATAATTTCTTCAAAAAGTTGAGGCTTTAAAAAAATGATTTAAATATCTGCTAATAGCAATATAAAATGCATTTAAGTGGCGCTCTTTTTTCTTCTTCCCACCTTGAACAATCTTCTGGTCTCGGTGGACTGACACCAAATTGACAAACCACAGCAAAATTGCTCATACCCTGAACCTGGGAGATAAAACGGCTGAGTGACAGGTGGGACTAATCAGTTCATAGGTAAAAATCAAGATTGGATTTGATGAGCGGATTTCTCAGTCCATGGTGGATTCAATCCTCTTTTCAATATACTGAAAAGCCATTTTTTGCCAACTTTGAATTTCATTATTCCCCAACCAAGGTCTGTCAGTGTTGTGTAAGGGGACATCCCCTCACTTGCTTTCCCTAATTCTACAACTAACCAAGTGCTCCGAGGGGAAGAATCAAAGTTAACAAAAAAGCGGGGAGAAAATTAAATGCCTGGGCCCTGGTGAAATTTATTTTGAAGGCCTGCTCCTCGTTATGCCAGCGGTTGGTTGCAAAAATAAAATTATTAGAAAGCTGTACAGTGAGGTGACACCAAAATGGTTACATTCAATTGATTACAGGCTTGCCTCCTCTTCAGGCCAGATCTTGCCTGATCACCATCAATGGTCGAGAGGTGATCATCTTAACATTCTAATTAATAGTATCATATTGTCAGAAATCCGGCACAGAGGACATTTCTTTGCCTTTCCTCTTGACCAGAAATTCTCAACGAAAGAGTCTTTCCGGGTCCCTGGAAAGCATTTTCTGAATAGTGTAGTGAATTCTTTCTCTTTCTCTTTAAGAGCTTCCAATAGGTTAAGTGTATTTTGAAAAAAAAGTTCCTACAAAATCTTGGTGCCTCGCTGTCTTCCGCATCTCTCTTCACTGCGAATCTTGCTATGGGGCTGAAATCTGTGTGTTAAAGTTCTAACCTCAGCGCCTCAGAACATGACTGTGTTTGAGGATGGGGCTTCAAAGAGGCGACTGAAGTCAAACGAGGCCCATATGGGTGGGCCTAATCCAATACGACCGATGTCTACAAGAAGAGATCAGGACACAAACACAGAGGAAAGACGATGTGACGGTACCAGATGCAGACGGCCATCCAGAAGCCAAGGAGATAGGCCTCGAAAGAAACCAACCCTTCTGAAACTTGGCTCTCAGACTTTCAACCTCCAGGACTATGAAAAAAATAAATCTCTATTGTTTAAACCACCAGCTCTGTGGTACATTTTTATGGATACTCTAGCAAACTGATACAGTCTGGGTAGCTACACTGGTCCTTTAGGTTCAGAGAGCCACGTTTGGTGATGGAAACACTTCCTCGGTGTGCAAATTGGGGAAGATGCACGTCACGACGCCTCTCTAGGTAGGAGGGAGACGGGGCTGTGAGCCGCAGGGGATTCAGGGCAGTGTGAGAAATTCAAGAGAAGAATATTCTGGCATCGCTGACACAAGGTCCAGAAGTAAGGCTGCCAAGACTTACTCCACTTTCATTTACGGGGTTAATTTACTTCAAAGAAGCAAACCAACAATTGGTTTTTACGAGGCAGCTAATGCTAGAATGCTTATTATAAAAATAGCCTTCCTCTGACCTACCCTTGTCTTCCCCCGCAGTAGCAACCACCTTCAACTCTTCTAGCTGCGTCCTCTACTATTAACTTCATATTTTAAAGAATATGTTTATATCCTCATTTTATTCGTTTAATGAATATTTAATGAGGTGCAGTTCTAGTTGCAGGTACCCAGCAGTGAACAAAATAGCCAAAATTCACTGCCCCCATAGAGCTGATATTTCATTGGGGGAGGAACACAATAAGCAAAAGAAACAGGGAAATTGGACAATATGTGATAGTGTTACAGTGAAAACAGTCCAAATAAGAATTCGATGTTTGGATCCAAAAACACACAGAAAAACTGGAGTTAGGCAAGGGAGGGCCTCATAAGGCTATTGGAGGGTGAAGATTGCAGGTACAGAAGGCACAAAGACAAAGCCCCTTAGGTGGGAGTGCTTACGATGCGTTCTAGAAAGGAGAACAGCCAGGAAGCCATGTGAGCAGGGATGAGGGGCAGACGATGCTGCCAGAGAAGAGGTGGATGTGCATGGGGACACATGGTATAGAGCCTTGAGCCCGTTAAGGCCTCTAGCTTTCACTCTAAGAGGTGGGAGCCTCTGCAAGGTTTTGAACAGGAGAGCGACAAGACCTGAGATCAGGCTTGGATTTAGAAAGAGCCTCTCTGGCTACTGAAATTAGAATAGATGGAAGAGGGGCAAGGCTGAAAGGAAGCAGCAAGATGCTACTTAACGTGTTACGTGCTTTGCAACACGGCCAAGAGGGTGAGAAATGGTTGGACTCTGGGCAAATGGTGAGGGTAGGGCTGGTAGGACTAGCTGACACATTGGAAGTGGGGTGTGTTGGAAAGAGTGGAGTCAAGGAGGACGCCAAGCTTTTTGGCCTGAGGAACTGGAGGCATGGGTTTCTGCTAACGAAAGTGAGTCAGATTTTAGAGAAAATGGGTAAGATCTTAGAAAACGCAAATTTAAGAGAGAACCACATGCTAATTGCCTAAGACAGTCTTAGTTTATTCTGCTGTCATGACATGATGATCAACAGCTTCCTTTCCCTCTCAGAAGGTCCCCTTTTTGGCTGCTACCTGGTGCACCTTGCTGTTGGACATCCGAGTGGAGATGCCAGGGAAATAGAAGAGGGTGGGGTTTGGGGAGAGTCTGTGCTGGGTCCTTCAACATCTCTATCCTTCAGCATCTCTGTCATTGACCCTTCAAAATAAGTTTACAATACTTAAACACATTACTTCCAATTTCCCCTAGAGATTCCACTCCCACAGTATGCCATTTATTTATGCATTTAACAAACACAATGAGCGTTTTAGGTTCCAGGTACTGTTCTAAGGAGTTATGAATATTAACTCACTTTATCATCATAACATTGTTACAGAGAAGAAAAGATGCTACTGATACTGATAATGGAAAACTAAATATTTCTATGAATTTTGAAAACATTTTCCTGTTGTCATTCAGATCCTAGATTCTGGTGTTGCTGTTAAGAAATCATTTTCATTCTTAATATTTGCCATGTGATCTTTTTTGTTTTTAACTTTTTGTCCCTAGTTTTCTAAAATTTCATGAGCTAGGCCCCGATGCAAGGCTCTTTAGTCACTGTGTCGTGCCTGCGCAATTTAGAGACCTACGTCTTTCAGTTCTGGAAAATTTTATATTATTTCTTTGCTAATTTCTTCCTCAGAATTTGTTCCTTTATTCTTTCTTTCCAGAACATCTGTTATTGGGCTTCCTGGATTGATAGAATTTTCTTATCATTTTTATTTTATTTTCTCTCTTTTGCTCTAATTTCTGGAAATTTTCTTAACTTCCGATTCCTCTATCAAACATTTTCTTTTGGCTATTTTATTTTTAGCTTTCGAGAACTATTCCTTTTTCTCTGATTGGCCTCTTTTCTGAGCAGTTTGTTTGGGTTTCATTGGTGCAATACTTTCTCTTATCTCTCTGGGGATGTTCATTTATTTTTGCAGTTTTTTCCGGCTTTCTGCACCATTTTTGGCTTCGTTCAGTAGTGCGGTGTGCATACAAGTGTTTATTCAATTCAGTCTCTCCATGTCAGGCGGGAGGTTTTTCACAAATGTCTAATGACCCCCGGTTTTCTGTTCTACAGAGAGCTCTCTGTGCCTGGGAGGAGCTTGTCCACTTGTGGAGGCTCATCAGGCAGCAGGCTGGCTTGGCACTGAGGGACCACACCTACGCCACATTTGCCAGTTCTTGGAGATCTTTGTCCAGGAGCCCTTCCATTTCTCCAGAGAAAATTTTACCTGACTGATGTTGGACTGGAGAACGGGGGCTGGCTTTCCACCTTCCCTTTGAGAAACAAAAGACAACAATACCAGGTCAATATCTTCAGAGTGACTTTTGAACTGCATCCAAAGAAAAAAGAAAGTACTCATTTAATTTTTTTTTCTTCTTGAAAACATTCAATAATTCATGAACCTTGCTCAGCTGTTCTAAGAGAAGCTAGTCCCCCTGAATGTCAGGGGCTGGCCTTTCTCTGCTTGTTAACAGTGCTCTGCTCTGATTCTGACTTCCGGGTGACAGTTGGGTGGGCTGAGAGCAGTTTTCTAGGAACAGTTCTTGGTCCCCCACCGGAAGTAGAGTCAAGTCTCATGGGACGCTTATTCCAGCACCTGGGCACTCAGATGATGGAAGTCTGTCTCCCAAGACGCTGGCAGGGCTTCTGGAGAGACAGATCAGAGCTTTAGGGTCCATTCTGATCACAGAGGTTAAACACGGAGCAGGAAGCGGTCTGATAGGGTCTCCGTCCTGGCTCCTCCACTTCTGCCTGTCTACTCTTGGGCAGAAAACTTAACCCCTGGGCATTGATCGCCTCTTCTACAAAATGGGCGTAATGATAATGCCTGCCTCATGAGTGTTGATGAGATGAATTAAAACATGTACACAAGCCCCCTGGCTTGTAATAAGGATTCAGTACATGTTAGCTGCTACTATTATTCCATTCTATTCTTTTTTCTATTTATGATTTCATTGATCATTAGATGGATGGCGTCTTTGACAAGTAGCTCTCAGCCTTCCCCCAAATACAACCACTCTGATGAATTTAGTGCATATCCTTTCAGCACTTAAAAGAATTATATACAGCGTATAAAAGCAGACTACATATAATCAACATAAGCACGCATTATATATCTATTTATATGTATTTGGATATGTTTGTCCAAAACAAAAGCTGAAATTTAGCCAGTTGACTTATTCCCAAACCACTAGGAAAAAATAGATTTCCTAAGATATCGATCCACTTTTCCCTTATAATAGCCCTAAATGTTTCTTGAAACAACTCAAATTGATACTCACAAAAATCACTTTTTTGTGGTTTACACATGTATATTTGATGCACAGAAAATATAATGGTTTTCACGTGTGTGTCTACGATTTTTTTTACACCAATGGCATCATACTGTATATGTCATTTTGCAAGTGGTGTTTTTACTGAATGATTTGCTTTTGAGATCTTTCCATGTTGATTCATGTAAACTTAATTCATTGCTTTTAACTTCTGAATACCATTCCAATGAATAAAAATGCCACATGTTAGATATTGGTAAGTATTCTGGATCCTCCAGTTGCCTGTCAACTCGAGAAGCCTACGGAAGGCTGAGTCACACACTGAGAGAGGAGACTCCCTGACACAGAGGTTTCCAGCCCTCTCAGCAAGGTCCCCACTCTCTGCTGGAGTAGGTGTGTCTCTTCCTTTGCCAGAACAGAGGCATCCAGACAGATTCCTTCAGACTGCCATCTCCTGATTATTAATTGATGGGATTAGCAGGAGGTCCAAGCAGAGGTCCTGGGCATCCATGTCTTACAAATGTCAATGAGCATCCTGGTGCCCGGCCCAATACTAATACTGTGGCAGGACAGTGTGGTTCTAGGAGGAAGTAGGCTGCATTCCTGCAGACAGGTCCCTCCTTCGCTCACTGTCTCTAGCCCTGTTGAACTAGTGTGAAATCAAACACCAAGAAATTGTTCAGGGCATGTTTTGAGCAAGTTAATACAACCTTAACAGTCATCTGACTTGCTAGAATGGCTGGGAGCAATAGCTTAATTAAATAGACTGTAAAGTACGGTTTTTTTGGGTTTTTTTGTTTTTTTGTTTTTGGTGAGGAAGATTTGCCCTGAGCTAACATCTGTTGCCAATCTTTCTCTCTTTTCTTTTTTTTGGCTTGAGGAAGATTAGCCCTGAGCTGACATCCATGCCAATCTCCCTCCATTTTTTGGATGTGGGATGCCTCCACAGCACGGCTGGTGAGTCATGTAGGTCCTTGCCCAGGATCTGAACTTGGGAACCTGGGCCATCAAAGGGGAGCATACAGAACTTTAACCACTCGGCCATGGGGCTGGCCTTGTAAGGCACCTTTTTTTTTCTTTTGAGGAAGATTAGCACTGAGCTAACATCTGCTGCCAATCCTCCTCTTTTTGCTGAGGAAGACTGGCTCTGAGCAAACATCCATGCCCATCTTCCTCAACTTTATATGTAGTATGCCTACCACAGCATGGCTTGCCAAGCAGTGCCATGTCCGCACCCGGGATCCAAACCGGCGAACCCCGGGCTGCCACAACGGAACGTGGGAACCCAACCACTGAGCCACCGGGCCAACCCCGTAAAGCACTTTTTATTTGCAGAGTGTCCCATTAGAGAGATGGAGCCTTCAAGGCTGGCATCAGGTCAGCACAAAATCTTCTTCTTAGGAAAACAGGCTTCATCTTGCAATTCATGATGCTATGAAATTTCTAATTTGAGGATTTGCGAAGAGAAGCACAATCTGTTGCTTCATACAGTCCACGGCTAGGTACGACTGAGCCCATCTGTTCGCTGGGGAATGACTGGAGTATGCCTTCTCTTTAGTATTTTAATTTCAGGTGTAGGTGTTTCGAAAAGACAGTTACTGAAATTAATCCTATTGAGACACCATAAGTAAACTTACGAAGTCAAGCTGTGTGCTTGGACAAGGCTGGACAGCAATTCCACTCAGTGATCTCTGCAGAAAGTTCCAACGGGCACAGATATGTCGGACACAGCTCCAGGGCCTGCCTTACTGTGGGCCTACAGGGTGGCGTGGGGCTAACTGGGCCCAGGGCTCTAGGGGCTGTTGGTGGGGAAAGTTCTCCTCTGGGTTTCGCTGATCCATCTCTGACTTTGGCTTCGTGCATTCTTGTACACCTTGAGAGACTGTGCACTGTAAAAAAGTGCTTTTGTGCACAGTAGTTTGAATTCTACTGGGAAACACCTAGTGATTATGTAAGGAAAAAAAAGGTTAACTCTCTCGGGCAATATATCCTTTTCTAGTAGCTTGGAAATATGTCAAGCAGGTCAATTTCATCCTTCTGTTTTTGTTATTGTATGAACAATGATAGAGAAGCCAATAAAGCAATTTTACCTTTAGCTTATCATCGTATTTCTATTTATTTTTATATATTAACCACCCTAATATTAAGAAGCGAGGATAGATTTCAAAATGCATTTTATAATCGCTCAGAATTTGAGGAAGCGAGCTGTAACAGTGGTGGTGAGCATTTGGAGGTTCAGCTGAGAGGGGTTTTATTTACTTAATTAACAAATGGGTTTTGTTTGTCTCTTTTCTCTCAGACCCCATATCGAATGTGGGATTACAGAAAACAAACATGGTCTCTGCCTTTCTGGAAATTTCAGTCTCATGGGAGGCTCAAGAACAAACACTCATGCTAATGCATATGTAATTTCAAATCCTGGAAGCGCTATTGGTCACTATGTGAAGTGTCACAGGGAGGAATGACCTAGCCGCGAGGATCAGGGGCTGCAGCCCCCAGGACACGTTTTTTGTCTTGAGATCTGAAGAGTGAATAGAACTTAGCTGGGTAAGCCTGTGAAGAGCTTGACCTGAAAGCGACAATGACAATGAGGAAGGCTCCTTTGGGGCACGGAAAGCCCCTGTTACTGGAGGGTAGAGAGAAAGGGCAATTGGGAAGAGGGGAGGCCAGGAATGTAAGGAGGGCCAGAAGAGGTAGGGCTGGGAGGCTGCACAGAAGGGATGCTAGAGGCAGAGCGAAAGCAATGAAGCACTTAAACAAGATCATTCTGGTTGCAGAGCAAAGAAGGAGATGACAGAGGCTGGGGAGACCAGCTGGCAGGATGTCGCATTTTTCAAGGTGAGAGTTATGGTACAGGACACACGACACACCCATACACACTAGGAGAGGGACAGAAAGAAAGGGAAAGAGACACAGACAGAAAAAGAGAGAGAGAGAAAGTGTGTGTGTGTGTGTGTGCGTGTGTGAAAAAGAGAGAGACAGAGTGAGAGAGAACCAAGTTAAAAGCTGAAGGGGGGTGGGTTTTAAAGTTAGAAGTAACTACGCAATTCTGAGATAATTATGATATAAATTTTAAAATGTGTCCCCTACCTTAATGTCGGGGTGGTTAACGAAACAACATACCAACAGACATACGATGTTAAGCGTCAGGTAAAATTGTTTATAGACTTGTTCACCATTTTTCCTAGAAGGACAACAAAAACAAAGATGAAATTTAGCTGGTTCACATCCTGGCTCTGCCACTTTCCAACCATGGGAATTGAGCTGGTTCTGAAAGCTCTGACCCTCCGTTTCTTCATTTCTGCTGACTGGTGCTGACAGTCTGTGAGAGCAGAATGAGGTACCGCACGTAACGTGTGTGCGTGCCTCTGTGCGTGTGCACACGTGTGTCTGTAAACTGGCTTCCCTTTCTCCTGTGGCAGCACCAGGCATTCCCCAAGACCTCTCAGTGTGGACTCTCCTCTTTTGTCTTCTTCAGTGACTTCATCCAGCCTCATAGCTTCTCTTGTTGCCTTTATGCACACTCCAAATAGACCTTTCTATGGAGTGAAAGCCTCAACTCAGACCTGCATTTTCAAGTGTCTGTGAGCACCTTTCTTTCAATGTGTAACTAATATTTTAAACTCTAGTGGGTCTATATTGAGATTCTGTAGAAGGAATACTAATTTTGAAGAAGAAGACCCAAGTAGCTTTGGGCAATTTCTTAACTATTTTGGGCCTCATTTTCTTTAGCTGTAAGGCCATAGGGAACTTGGCCTAGAAGCAGGGGTCGACCACTGCCTGGATTGTAGAAAAATTTTACTGGAACATGGCCACATACACTTGTTTACGCAAAGTTATATATTTGCCACAGAGACCAATGGACAGTAAATCTTAAAATATTTACTATCTGGCTCCACACTGGAAAAGCTTGCCAACCGCTGGATTAGATCATTGGTTTCCAAACTTTCTTTCTCCCTTCCCCTCCTCTGTTTTGTCCTTTCCTCTCTCCTTCCCTCCCTCACTCCTTCCTTCTGTTGTTTTCTTTCTTTCTTAACATCTGAATCCTTTCTTCAAACAATAGACAGTCATCCCTCAGTGTCTGAGGGGGGTTGGTTCCAGGACCCCCATGGATACCAAAATCCGTGGATACTCAAGTTCCCTACGTAAAATGGTGAGGTCTTTGCATATAAGCTACACACATCCTCCCGTATGCTTTAAATCATCTCTAGATTACTTATAATACCTAATACAGTGTAAATGCTGTGTAAATTGTTGTTATTCTGCATTGCTTAGGGAACAACAGCAAGATAGTCTATACGTGTTCAGTACAGATGCAACCATCGCGGCCTTTCTACCCACAGTTGGCTGAACCCGTGGATATGAAGGGCCAACTGTATTACACAGAAACCCAGGATGAGACAGAGAAAAGTGAGCCTCTTCTATTTCAAAGGTTTGGATGTGGGAGTGGTTTTCATTACATCTTTTTGAAAGTCACTAGACTAAATCACTTCTAAAATTTTGTAATAATGATGTATGTGACAGTCTTGATTCTTGAGAGGTACTTGCAGTTTTTGGCAAAATAATCAAGTGATAAAATGTGACTTGGTGCCCCCACCACCACATCTCCTCTCCCCCAACACTAAAATTCCTTCCCCTACTTGTTTTCATCTTCCATTCCTCACCTGTTCCTTGTCACCCCTGTCGTCCCTGCTGCTGTCTGGCTGCCCAGGAGCCCTCTCTGGGGCACACACTTGGCCCTGCCCTTTTTGCAATCCAGACTTTTCTGGATCTCTTCTCTGAAGAAGAAACTTCAACTTTATGTTCTTCCCTTAGAATCTGCTGTCTGCTGAACGACAGCTGGCTAGTCAGATACGCTTATGCTCTTAATTTTATTAAGACTGTTAATTTTTACTAATGGCTTAATGGATTTATGCCTCCCAGGTAACACATTTATATTTTAATCAGGGCTGTCTGGAGATGGCGAATTTGTTAACCCAGGCCAAGGACTTTAATGGAGGGAACGTAGGCAACCTTCTGATAGTTTGAGGTGTTTATTCAGAGTAAGAGAAGCCTTTGAATGCTGCTCAGATCACTCTACACAAGTGGCTATCCATTCCTCCTGTCATTTTCCTGGACTCAGTGTACCATTTCATGGCCATTTAAAGGGGGAAGCCTCATATGTTGTGTCATGTCCCTCACTGTAGGTGCTGTGTCACCATGCACACGTGTCACAGCATTGTGGGGTTGCAAACTCTTCATCTGTCTGTTGCAGGGTTATTGGGGGAGTCAATGTGTAAAAAGTCTTCCACATATTAGGGTCTCAGCAAATATAACTTATTTTCACATCGAAGTGCAACAAGGCTCTCACGTTTAGGAGTAAGGAATTTTCACCTTAGTCTTATGCAGAATTTGTTCATTGATTTAGAAGAGAAGGCTTTTTTTGTATTTATCTCATTCTTTTTTAAAAAACTTTTTTAAGGTATGCCTTTTTTTTTTTTTTGGTGAGGAAGATTGGCCCTGAGCTAACATCTGTTGCCAATCTTCCTCTTCTTATTTTTCCTCTCCAAAGCCCCAGTACGTAGTTGTATATCCTAGTTGTAAGTTCTTCTAGTTCTTCTATGTGGGATGCCACCACAGTATGGTTTGAAGAGTGGTGCTGGGTCCATGCCCAGGATCCGATCTGACAAACCCAGGGCCACCAAAGCAGATTGTGTGAACGTAACCACTACACTACAGGGCCAGCCCCCTTATCTCTTTCTTAATAAATTAGCTCAAAGAGATAATATTGGAATTGGAGAAGTCTATAATTATAAGGGGCGTGAGAAAACATCAAATTTGCTTCTTTTATTTCCCAGACACATTGAGAGGTTAAATGGTTTATGTAGGGTCACCAGAGGTCTAGTCAGTGGCAGATCTAGAGCTAAGAACCAGGCCTCCAAACTTCCAGCCTCCCCAAGTCAAAAAAGAAACAGCACATTTTCTCCCCTGAAACTTCTGTACGGAAGAGAATGCTGGATCGAAAACCTGCGTTTGGAACGACACATGTCGAGATTTGCTCAGAATACCTCCAAGGCTAGTAAGGTTGCATATTTCATCCTATTTGGACCAGGGAAATGGTCAAGCTTTCAAATCCACTTAATGAAGCAAGAAAATAGGTCATTCTACCTTGACCATCATTTACTGTCTGCTTTTTAAATTGGCTTCTGTACCTAGCCATGAAACCTGCCTTCATCACATTGATTATGGGATGAAAACTGAGCTTTTGTGTGTTGATGGCAGGGCTCCGGCAGTCACCCTGCCCACTTGAACTTTAAATAGGCCTCTTAGCGCTTATGCTGTATTCATTCCTCCATGCAAAGAGTTCCCTCCTCATTGCTGAAGAGCCTAACAAGAAAGCCGTCAGACACAGCTGCTTCATTTTGCCCTGGTATTGGGGGTAATAAGAATCTGGCTGGCTGCAGGTTTCTCCTCCCACCCCCTTTCCAATCCCCATACAACTGCTTGTGTCTCTCCTTGCACCAGCTGCCCCACCCTCCCTTTCAAAAATTACTCTCAGTAATTACTACAGCTCAAGGATGCTGTCCGATCGAAAACAGCTAATGAGAACCAGTCCTTCAATCTAAACTGTAATCAGCTTATAACAAGCTCCTTTTTCCTGTGCTTCATTACTGTGACACAATCTATTTTTCATACCTCAAAATGATAAGGCAGGGCCAGGGGAACAGAATCCCTCCCTATCACCAGGTTTGTATGAAAGGGAGATGGACTTAAGCATGCAGAATTGATTTATTTACATTCTTCTATTGCTTTGGTGGCTGCATCTTTGAAAGAAGTTAATATCGTATTTTTGATTTGGCCCTAAGAACAGCAGGGCCTGACAATCAAGCATGCTTATTACGGCTGGGAAGGAAAAAAAAAAAACAAAAAAAGTAGCCTAGCGGAGTTAAGTGCATCGTGAGTTATTTGGAAATGTGCAGACTTGGAGAAGAAAGTATTTTAAATTCTGTTGGAGGACTTACCAGTGCTGTCTTTATCTGCGTGTTTGTTCTCCCTGAAATGTGTATGGTTGTTACCAAAACCCTATTAGCGACTTACCTGCCTGACTTTTTATGTGCCTGTGTAAACTCTTCCTTGTTTATTTCCGAAGAAAGAAACTGGAGGGCACCAACCGCAGGGGTTCTCGCTAGGAGTTTGGGAAATCTGCTTGGCTAATAGTGTACAATCTGTTGATAAACAACCAGGCTATTTTAATCTCCTTTCCAAGTTTATCCTCCCGAGTTAATTTCCAAACTGTCATGTTTTGCCTGGTGTGATTAAAGCTCGACCCGGTGAAGCGTCTGCCTTCTCCTGGCGTGATTTCCTAGGCATTGAGGCTGGGGCAGGGGATGCCTATTAATCCCACCCTCGTGATTAAAGCAGTGGAGGGGCTGAACATCTGATGGGCTAAAACGGGTAGCCGAATCCTTGGGTTTAATTCAACTCCCTCGTCACTTTCAATGAGACCGTTTGATGAGTTTCAGTGAGGCTGGGACTCCTGTCATTGTCCATTTTAGGCTCCAAATCCTGGGGAAAGATAGTAGCCAGTCTCAAACAGCTAGACAGCTCCTAGGAGCATAGATTTCAGTAACATAAAGATACAAAACACAGATTGGGGTATCTTTGTTAAGCCATTGTTAATGGGCAGAAAAACCTCACAAAGAACCCGCTGCACTCTGCCGCTTATCTCCCAGCCAGAAACAGAAAAAAAAAAAAAAAATTAGAATGCATTAGTCTGTTTTTACAAGTTGTTTTTCCCTGCTTTGTCTAAAAATGTGTAAAAGATGAGGCTAAATTGGAAAATCTTTTACCCGATCTCTTCATTTGCAGAAAATAAGTGCACACAACTCATTTAAAGTGGGAGGCTTGCAAATTTACTCATTAGACACAACAACCAGTAAGCCGGTATCTCCGCTCAAGTGGAATCTTGATCAGACAATCAAGGAAGGTGGTTCCTGCCTGCCTCTCCATCTTCAAGAGCACCGGGATCCAACTTGTTTTTAAAATAGCAAGGCTGTCAGAGGACCCAGATTGAGCATCTGCACTTCAGGAGAGTCCATAAATTAACTGCTAGTACTTATGGCATTCTGAGAGAATGAAGCTTTCATTGGAATTCGTGGTTCGTCTGTTTCAGGAATGTTATGTAACCAGGCCTGTTCCACGGGGAGAATTTTCTACCTCCAAGGTTGGAGAAAGGAATTTTTCTTGCCAAAGCTAGACATTCTATTGTCATCCTCTCCCTCCCTCCCTCTCTCTCATTGAAGGTGACCATCTGAAAACACGTAAAGTGGAATGCCTTTACAACTTGGTGCCACGGGACAGAATTCACAGCCTCCTCCAGACAGTTCAATGAGGCTTTTTTTGTTTGAGTGTGAAGTTTAAGGGAACTTGAGTTGGCTGGCAGAATGTCTGGATTTATACATTACTGTATTATCTTCTAAAGGGGCATTGAGTTCCACAACATAATCCCTCCCGCACTTTATCCACCTGCCTGTGAGCATCACAATCTCGAACTGTAATTGCCAGCAAAACAATTGGCTCTTACACAAATTTTGCTAGTTTGCTCCTATGCATATAAATCTTTGCTAAAGAGGAAAATGAAAGTGCCAGGTTGTTTCAGAAATAATACAAATTTACCATCCCGTGTAGTTCCTTTTATCATAGCAACCACATACATAACATAAGATGCGGGAAATATTTTTAACTAGGAACATTCGTCGACACCTTCTCTATGCTGAATAAGTGTGCTAGGCGTTGAGGACATCGAGTGTGGTGACGCTCAGCTTCAAAGCTCATGGTCTCATACTTTGAATGGAAATAAATAAATTTTCCTTGACAATGTTAACAGAAAGGGGAAAATCACAACAATAAAAAAAGTCTACTCTTAAGGGTGTATTTACAAAATAATTTTCAGATTATATTTTTGAGAGTTACATTTATATCAGTGATATGAATAAAACTATTCAGATTATCCATGACTAAGTATTCAAAGATGTTTGCATTATTTGACAATGAATTTAACATTATAACCTTAGGCTTCCCAAAATAAGTCAGGAAATAGGTAAGTGATTTTAAACACTGGCTAGTTGCAATACAATTTCTTAGGCGTGGAAAGAGATAACGAGATATCCTTTTTATCAAGTAGCTGAAAATCTAGTAGAAATGATAGAATCACTGTAATCAAAGCTTAAATATGTTCCACATACGGTGTTTATAAACACAGCTTAAGAAATTATACTACTGAATTTTTTCAAAATTTTAAGTAAAAGAAATGTAAAATGAAATTCAAAATGTTACCTGGAAAACTATATTGATTAGGAATTTTTTTTTTTCCTTTTTGAGGAAGATTAGCCCTGAGCTGACATCTGTGCCCATCTTCCTCTATTTTATACGTGGGATGCGGCCTCAGCATGGCTTGATAAATGGTGCATAGGTCCACGCCCAGGATCCAAACCAGCGAACCCTGGGCCCCTGAAGCAGAGCACGTGAACTTAACCGCTATGCCACCGAGCCGACCCCTTGATTAGAAATGTTTTTGAGTAAATTAATTATAAGTTGTGCCACAAAATGAATTCTGTGGTTCCATTATATTGTGGACCAACTACAAGGTGGAGAATTAACTCAAGATAAAAAGGCTGGAGATCTGTGCTCTTGGATTTTAAAGCTAATGCTCATTGTGTTTAAATTTTTTTTTCCTTTCTCCCACCTCCCCTCCTCTACCCACCGCCCAAAACTTGGGTGTATCATGTAACTAATTTGTGCGTTTTTTCTCTTTAACATTTTGTTATTATAGAAGGATATTGTTCAAACAAGTAAGTTTTGTTGTAGAAAGCAATCCGATTTCTTTAAACAGCGTTTCATAAAATACAATTTTATCATTGTTGACATTATGATTAAGAACAGTTTCATGATGTAACCTTATTTTTTTTAATGAAAGAAACTGAAATGTCTCCTTACATTTTCATTCTGTATTTTTAATATGAACTGATCATGGGTTAATATTTCAGATAGTGGCTTAATGACAATGGAATTTTAGTTATGAAAAATATATTTGATAAATAGTCTAATTAGAAATGGGTTCTACTTAACAAACTTGCATCATCTCGGTGGAATTCAAAAACAATCCTCACAGGTTTATTACCCAGACCTCCTAGTCTTAGTTAGAGATTTTCTTCTCAGAGGTCATTTGATCAGTTAGCAAAAATCAGTTTTTAGGCTGGTCTGGAACTGAAAATGGTGACTCTGAAAAGATGGAGAGAAATGACATTAAAGAAGTGTTACTCACTGCTAACATCTCTAATCTGGGCAATAAATTCACGTGGAGATTGAAAGTGGCAATGGACCTGCCCCGCTCTTTTAGGCCTGCACAGTGGCCCCAGGGCATCTCATATTTTGCCTTCCCACTTGGCACTGCTGGAGTCAGAGTGGGCCCCACACACGATGGCAGGAGATGGTGCGAGGTGGACGTGAGCGGGAGGAGGTGGGAGGGCCCCACGCACCTAAGCTAATGCTTTAGAATTCTGCTTCAGGGTGCTCAAACCAGAGGCACACGTTGGTAGTGATCGTGTTAATAATGCTCGCCACCACGTATTGCGTGGTTCTGGCGAAGTGGGTGCTTAGGAAGGATTCATGGAACTTGAAATCTTGGTAGCACATCAGCTGAGAAATGAACACAACACAATCTGAATATTAGGAGACAGAGTAAGGACATTCAATAGAGTGATCAGTTCATAATGAAGAAACACTTTTGAGGAATATTCACATTACAAATTGTGCAAACCATCTAAATCTACTTTATGCGTCTACAGTCGACCAAGGTGGCAAGAATGCTCTTTTATTTAGGAAAAATCTGGTACAAAGGAGCAAATTAGGGTACATATAATATTTATTCACACTAACTTTCCACTGTGGGGCTCAATCTGTGTACACGGTGACATCACTGAACATCACAGAATCAAGAAAAATTTTTGGTAATTATACTAAAAACTACAGAGTGGAGGGTGTTAGTACAAACAATAGAATCATGAAGGTTCGTCGACTCCCCATAACCAGTATTCACTTAGGAAAATGACACTAAAAAATACACATAGAAACACTGATTGTTAATTTAAAAAATAAAAAGAAGAAAAAAACTCTTCTAACTTAGCCAGAAACGTCACAGCCTTCCAGATTTTCTCCTTTAGACCAAAGTAAATCCGTCTCTAAGAGGACATTCTCTGAATCACACTGATAAAATGCGCCGAATAGAGACAGGAAGATGACACCGGCACAGTTTCTACCCGCTGGGGGTGATCAGAATGGTGCAGAAAAAAAAATCATGCTTTTTTAATGTGTAGTCCTGTTTTTGAATTAAAATATTCCTGGAAAACTATCTTTTACACTAAAAACATGCTTTCTTATAATGTAAGGGCTTTCAACCACCTTTCGGTCGACACGTTTGAAACGTTTTCAAGCACAGTTTTGGTTTGGAGTAACTTCTGCCGCCCTCAGTTGTTCGTGATGAGAAGCGGAATCATCCGGTGATTAACACACATTTATTCAATGCGCTTTCTATGAGCAAAGCAGTGTCTGGATGTTACGAGAATGTGAGCAATTTACTTCCACAATACCATCCTAGCCTTCCAGGGCTGCAGGACCTGTGCATTGGGAGGGTGGTGAGTTAGTATATAAGTTACTCTGAAGGAAGCTGATATCATAAGCGCTATGAGAGCAGGAAATCAGGATTCATTGGTTCTGGCTCCAGGGATCTGAGAGGGCTTCCTGGAGGAGGCCTATTTACTTGCTGAAGGTGTTTTGCTCGAAGTGGTTCATTTGCCTTCTCACCTTAGCCTTGGCTTTGACTCTGTGGGGAGCCAGAGTTTGGCCCCAGAAATCCCTACTCCAGAATCTCTGTACTTTTCACTTCCTGCGTAGAGGGGAGTGGGTGTTGCCACTTTCATTAATCCATACTCGAAATCTCTGAATTCTGATGAAAACACTTGTCAGCCAGGCCTGTACCTTGCAACTGAGGAAAGGCACACAGACGTATCAAATTTAACATACCCATTCTAAATTCATCATCAGGTTCTCTCGTCTCTCCCTTTCTCTTTTCCTTCATCCTTAACCTCCATCTCTTTCATTTCATTTCTCGCCTGCCCACCTGTCATTTTCATAATGCTTTGGAGAGTAACTACCAATTTACTAAGCTTGAAAGTCTTAAGTTTGCTGCATATATCTTTTAAAGTAATGATTTGTGGATCAGCTTTCTGTCCCATAAATATTACAGATTCCATTTTACTTGGATCTCTTTACTGGGCTTCCTTTCTTTTTTTTAGGAAGGTTAGCCCTGAGCTAACATCTGCTGCCAATCCTTCTCTTTTTTCGGAGGAAGACTGGCCTGAGCTAACATCCGTGCCCATCCTCCTCCAGTTTATATGTGGGATGCCTGCCACAGCATGGCTTGCCAAGCAGCACCATGTCTGCACCTGGGATCCGAACCCGCGAACCCCGGGCCGCCAAAGTGGAACGTGCGAACTTAACTGCTGCGCCACGGGGCCGGCCCTTTTACTGGGCTTCTCAAACTTAGGACTGAATCCTTTTAGGAAGACAATATTGAATGGTGATTACCAGTGTAGACTCTTAAGACTTCAGCCTTGAGATCATTTGTTCCACTTGTGACTTCTCTTTTGATCTCAGAGGAGCTACCCAACAGCTCTGAGCCTTGGTTTCCTTACTTCCATTTAACAAGAGGAAGAGGTAATGAAGATGAAATGAGATAACCCATTTAAAAATTTTAGCATAGTATCCACTATAAGTGTTCCTACTACAGTTACTACTATAAGTACGTGTTTCGTAGAGTTGACTATTCTTCATCATCCTCATCATTATCATGATTGCCAAGTGGTGAGCTGCATCTTTTTGGAACATCAATTGTGCTTGAGGATTTAGGGAAAGAGTTAACTGATTTTATTCATAAGTAATTTAAAGTATAGTTTTTACATTAAAAACAATACAGCCCTATTACAGAACAGAACACACGTCAGGTGGATTTTTCAAGATAAAATAAGACAGCAGAATTTTGTACTGGTAGTAGGAAGCCCCGAAGGAGTACACCTGCTTTCTTCTTCCACTTGGGGTCTTCCAGGAGTGATTTGCAGGGGTGCTGCTATTGGTTGACACAATGGGGTAACAAAGAGCCCCAGTCTGCTCAACCAAATATCATAGCTTATTCTCCTAAATTGTTTGTCTATGTGTTTTGCTCATATGTGTACACACCCCCACATACACACACATACACACAAAGGCTTATATGGTGGGTTTGCAGTATGTCAACTTCCTAAGCTCATAGTACGTTTCCAACAATTCCTTTTCCTACATAGTTCTGAATTAGTGTGGGCTACTGGAGATAATTTTTGGAAGATTTAGATGGCAGAAAGTGAAGCAGTGGTCATATTCCTTTTCACTGGAGAGGTCAGGGCTCGGTGTGAGGCACCATTGTGACTCACACAGGCTGTTATTTACCTGCTGGCTCATCCAGTTGGCATGGGGCAACAGCCAGGCTCTCAGTGTCTCCTGCTGGATCTTCTGTTTCTGTTTCTCCAACTCCTGAGCCAGATTCATGATGAGGGGCACCAGCCTCTCCAGCAGGCACAACTTGAATACATAATTTTTGAGGCCCAGTGTAAGATGAAAATATAGGGCCCCTTGGTCAAACATAATTAAAAATTTCAAGATGGCAACAACATAGCATTAAACCAATCATGAGATGCTTCTAAGCTGGGGATGCTGTATGACTGCATAGGTCACATGCCTGTGAAGCCAATTCTGCCTTCAGGATATCCCCATCCTCAAGGTTTGAGGCTTGGAAATGGTGACAGACCAATGTGACTTCCAGATCCGTCTTGTAAGTTCTAGCTTGACCTTGCTTCACCCACTTCATCACTTCATGTCCATCATCCCTAGCTGATTGCCTGTCTTTGGACTTCAGACATACTAATAACAACTTAACATAGACGAGATAAACAGCTCCCACGATTGTGTAAGGTCAAATCCTTTGGGGTAATTGAAAAAATAATTTGCAATGCATTTTCTGGATTCTGCGGTTCAGACAAGGAACCTCAGTTGAGAAAGCTTTGAAAAAAGTAGTCATTAAAGAGATAATCACACAAGTATCACTGTAATTGCCATTCAGGCCACCAATGTGAAAGAAAGACCCAGGGAACTCAGATTTTCTTCCTGCTTTATATGAGTGTTATTTCTGGACTGGACTTGAAAGTGGTTTTTAGATACATTGTGTGGGTAGAAGCCATGGGAGAAGATATCTCTCTAGACTTACTCTTATACCTAGCAGAGTAGAGGATTATTTAGAGTCAATAAATCATTCATTTCAAGTTTTGAATAGACTTTGAAATCAATATTTCAAAGAATCCTGATTTGGTCTCCACAGTCTTTCTGAGAGTCTGGGTGTCCCTAAAAGGTCATGAGACAGTGTCTATCTCATGAAGCCTTTCATTCTTTCATAGCAGTATTTCAAGGAGACCAGTGGAGGCGCTCTATTTTCTCCCATCTTTTCACTGAGCCTGACTTTTTTTTTAAATAGTGGGAATAATATTTGAATTTCATGAGAAGATCCAAGACTTGCAATGAGAAAACTGCTGAAGATGGCGAGATGTATGCTGTCCATTCCTCTTTCAAGAAGAAGGGAAGGCTGGAGAAGCTAGAGCAATATGCTGTGGATGGATATAAAGGCCACTGACAGAATAGGAGTGGGGCCCCAGGGCAGGAACTGGCACATTTTACCTGCAAAGGGCCAGAGAAGAAATATTTTAGGCTTTGTGAGCCATATGGTCTCTGTTGCAACTACTCAACACTGGTGTTGTAGCATGAAAACAGCCATAGACAATACCTAAATGAGTGGGTGTTCCAATAAAACGTTATTTATGGACACTGAACCTTGAATTTCATGTCATTCTCATGTGCCACAAAATATTACTCTCCTATTGATTTTTTTTTAACCATTTAGCAATGTAAAAGCCATTCTTAGCTCTCAGGCTGAACAAAGACAGGCAGTGGAAGTAGAGCTTGCCAACTCCTTTTCTAGAGGTAAATATCCCTGATTGTAAGTTTGCCTAAAACTGGCTTGGCCACTAGGCCAGTGTGTTTCTACCGGATTGAAGGCATTAGAATCACTGGGCGGGTTGCTACAACGCAGAATCCTGGCCCTTAGAAATCAGCATATATTTTTTAGATTGACCCTGAGCTAGCATCTGTTGCCAATCTTCTGATTTTTATTTATTTATTTATTTCTCTCCCCAAAGCCCTAGTACATAGTTGTATATCCTTGTTGCAGGTCATTCTAGCTCTTCTACATGCGACGCCACCACAGCATGGCTTGATGAGTGGTGTGTAGTTCTGTGCCCAGGATCCGAATCAGTGTACCCCGGGCCGCTGAAGTGGAGCATGCAAACTTAACCACTCGGCCATGGACCACCCCTAGAAATCAGTATATTTAATCAGTACTCAATCGTATGTACAATAAGGCTTTAAAACTATACGTGTAGAATTTAGGTAGTCTTTTCTCTGATTCTTCCCCTTTGCTAGTGAGAAGAGGAAAATTGAATGGCAAACACTGTCTTGATCTAAAGGCTGAGACAAAACTACATATCAAACACATTTGACACATATCTAGAGATTCATGTTTGCATAATATCCATCTAGGTGAACAAATGCATGTGCACGTTGATATAAGTATACAATATTCCATATTTATATATGTGAACATGTAGAGATATGGATGCTTGGGTGCATGGCCATGCACCAGCACAAGTACAAAATCTTGTTTGGCAGTTCTTTATTATAGTGATGAAAATCCAAATGATCCTTTGAGCTTAATAACTGCTTCCACACCATGCACATGTTTTGACACAGAACGAACTAAAAATTATCACATGACACTATCACCTTTTCAGAAGTTGGAGGTGAGGGAAGCAAACGCTATTTCTTCCAGGCTTTAAGCCTCATTACCATGGGTTGATGAAGTCCTTCCTCACATGAAAGAAGGGCCATCTTTTAGAGGTGATTGCTTTGAATAAAAGGGTTAAGCTATGGGTACAAAGTAAAATTCCTGAAAATGAACAAAACATTCAAAAATTATTAATAAAAATATTACTTCCTAATGGACTTTATAAGGATCTGCTTAATGCAAAATAATTTTCAGATGAAGGACAAAACCATTTAATCTCCTTTTAGTGCCATTCTTTTCTTTTAGCATACTTTTTTATTCCTTTAATTTGTATAGTTTAGCTTTAAACTTGATTCTCCGTTCCCATTTAGGGAGACGTTCCCAAACAGGAGAATAATTCCTGCTGGCAATGGTGCTCATTAGGAACATTTACAGCGAGAGAGGTGAATGGTGCAGAAATACTCTATTTTCAGCATGGTAAATAATCTGTCAAGACAACACCCTAGCCAATTGTTTAATTGTGTATCAGGTTTAGGTGACAGAACTTGGATAGGACATGACAGAAGGGCTTAGGAAGAGCTATCCATCTTCCTTGCCCATAGAACAGCAGTCTTCAATAAAGACATCTGTTAAGTTTTTATTTCCTAAGGCATATAGAATCAGCCTTCTTACCTTTCAATTACTAATGGAAGAACTTTAAAAAGGTAAGCTTTCATTTTCGTCTTTGCTATTGCTGGCAGGTCTTAGATACTTGGAGAGTTTAATGGATTCCATCCCCTCTTCTGCCCTGTTTCTTTTTGTTCGTACCCTCAGGATGACTCCTATTAGTTAGAAGTTCATTGGTTTCCTTTTCTTATTTGCATTCATTTAATTATTTTTAAGATGTTGGCCAGGAGAGGAAGAGAAGAAAATCTTTTTGCAGAGATGACTTTTGTTCCTTTTTTAAACAATGACCACCTTTTAGAACTGTTGAATGAATTCGTTTGAGCTACACCTTCACCCATCATCACTTGCAAATAAATCCTTCACAAGCTGAGTTTTCCTACAGTTTTCATCAAAATAAAAATGTGCCCAACATTACAGAAGGTCTTTCTGCATTAATCCTATTTTTACTTTAAGTTCTGATGAATTTTTGGATTCTCTTTCTTTTCAAAGTTCCTAAACTGGTTTGTCTCACACTAGAGGCCAAGATTTGTAAATTATTATTCTTAATATAAGCACATTTAGAAACTTGAACTGTGGTGCTGGATGTAGTTACTTGCTGTAAATAATGTCGTGGAATCTCCCCTCCCATATGTATTTTATTTGCTCTCCTATTTTTACTTTATGCCAAAGGAGACAAAGTCTTATTTTCACTTTAACCTCAACCTTACCCTAATGATCCCTCTATACTAAATCAATAATCCATCCATCCATCCATCCATCCATCTATCCAACCATCCGTCAATCCATCCATCCAATATGTATTACTAGGTACCTACTCTGTGCCTAACACTTTGCTAGTTGCTGGAAAATAATGGTGGGAAAAAAACTCAGAAATAACTCTCTGCCTCAGGGAACTTATATTCTAGTGGGAAGTAGGATACTAATTTTTAAAAATCACAAAATAATTATCTATTTTCTTTTCTTTTTTTTTTAAATTGAGTTCTTTTTTCCCCTGGGCAAGATTTTCCCTGAGCTAAAATCTGTTGCCCATCTTCCTCTCTTTTTTTCCCCTTCCCAAAGCCCTAGTACATAGTTGTATATTCTAGTTGTAAATCCCTCTAGCTCTTCTATGTGAGCTGCTGCCACAGCATGGCTACTGACAGATGAGTGATGTGGTTCCTCAGCTGGGAACTAAACTTGGGCCACCAAAGTAGAATGTGCCAAACTTTAACCACTAGGCTGTCAGGATTGGCTCAATAATTGCATATTTTCAGTGGAGAGATGTACAGGATACTGATACAATGAGAATTTTTAATAGAGCAAGTTGACCCAGTTAGGACAGGCAGGAAACTTACCCTAAGGAAATAATGACAGAGCTGAGAAATGAAGGAGGAGGAAGAGGGGGAGGAGGGGGGTGGAAGGGGAGAAGGAGGAGGAGGAGGGTGGAGAGTGGGAGGGTGATGGTTAACTAGGAAAAGAAGAGAAGGGAGAATAGAAACTAGATGGGCAACAAACGAATTCTCCCCCCCAAAATCTCACATGAAAACAAAAACAGTCTAATTTTATATCACGTATGAGTAGGGCTTTTATCATGTTCTGGTCATAAAGCATTTCAAATTTCTGCAATGTCTATAGAGTACAAGCAGCTAATGAGAAAAGCTTTGTCATCTTAAGTGAATATCCCATCTTCTGCAAGTGGTAATCAATAAATATTTATAGGTGATGATAATTATGTCATAACTTGATTAGGATCCGAATCACTAGTAGAATTGAACAAAGGGGAAGTGTCTCGAGATACACAGTTCATTAGCCACAATTCTGAAATCTAAAAAGCTCTAACAATTAAAACGATTCTTAGTAACTCAGTCACTGAAACTTACTGGGTAAACTTGACCTGCACCAGTGTGGGGATGTTTATCAGCTTTGTTTATCTCAAATAGAGGGGACAGTCATATGTTTTACTGCAAAGATATGAATGTGTTTGATGGCAAGGTGCTTGTCAAGGAGTTATGAAATATATGGCACTTGTATTACTTTATCCTTCTAAACTCTGCAAAATTCTGCATCCCAAAATAATCTGGCTCCAGGAATTTCAGATATGTACTATGAGTTCCTCTGTCTTTTCAATTTCTTTTTTAAAATTATGTGTGACTTATGTGTGCCCATGCACACAAGCTTTGAGGAGAGGTGGTGCAAAGGTCTTTCATGAGGACCATGATGGTTTTGAGTTCTAACTAGAAGACAACGTGGAAAAAAATATCTGAGGATAGATTACCTTGGAAAAAGCATGCTTCATCATAAAACATTTGCCAGTAGATTTCTATTTCTCCTCCTACCCTATCCATCTTTTACATGTGGATTATTTGTAGGAGAGATAATTTGACCACTTTTATCCTTAAACGATTGGGTAAAAACATTTCCGCATCAAATCTCACATTATGTCTCACCAACTCGTCTTGTTCTGTTCTTGGAAGAGTTAGTAAGTCTAATATGTTGAGTAGGATGGATACCACATAAACGAGTTTATGACTTGAGACCACACAATGAGCTTCTGTTAGAGTTTGGCTGAAAATCCAAGTCTGTGCATTTCTAGCTCAATGTTCTGCCCATACTGTCAGTCTAATGTGTCCTCGAAAGATTTATTTTTTATTTATTAAGGAAAGTCAAGTCCTGGTTTCTCTCAGCATTTTTAATTAAGGAAGAAGTTCCAGAAATGTGGATTTCCCTCTTCCATTATTTTCTTTCTCCAGTTTAACTTTTTTTCCCAACCTCCATTTTAGCTCGTTTTAAAAATTAATCTGGCCAACCTTTCTTCTTGCCCGCGCCGGGCTCACCAGGGACGTGACCACTGATTACCGGCTGACCCTCCGCCATTTAGTATTTTGCACTGTCGGCTCTCCCTGCTGAGCCAGAAAGCCCGGACCAGATTGGGAAGGAACACGTGAGCAGTTGTCCTTTGTTCTTCTGTTGGCTCCTCGCTCCGGCCATGTGTTCTAGGCAGGACTTCCAATTAGGATGCCTGAAAGAAACGAGCAGACTGGCGATGCCATGTCCTCCTCCGCCGCCAGCAGGACTGGGGGTGGCAGAATATGCTGCCCGAAAACTCATCGGGAAAGATTTGCTTCCAAGGAAAGAAAATGCGACATTTTAGCCTGCAGGTGAAGAATGGGAGAAACAAACAGAAAGTGTGGCGGATCTGGAGCAGAGTTCTGCCTCGATCGATCAATGTATCCCTATTCTTTTAATAAGATTAATGTGTCCCAAAGCTGAGTATAATCTTTGCTTCCAATTGTTGCGCAGGTTTAGGTGTTGTGTCTCTAAGTGAGCTATAGGAATGTGAAGCTTTATTTTACCTTTGATATACTCACCATAGGTACTATGTATGTTATTTACGTATTTGTAGGCCAGAATATAAAAACCATAAATACAGGGATTTGGGTCACTGCTATATGCCAGTGTCAGAATGGAACTTAGCATATGGAAAGTACCAGGGTGATATTTAGAATGTTTACCTACCAGTTCAGTATGAGTAGCAACCAATCAGAAGACTTTAAACAATCTGTGCTGGCCTGATAAGCACTCAGTGAATGTTGGTTGAATGACTTAATGAGAGGTACTCTTCCCACGTGAGTGATGACTGTATAGTTTTAAATTAATTTTTGAGAACTTGCTTTCTTAAAATAGGTCTTGGGCAATTCACACACACATACTAAAATATGTATATGAATATACCTATATGTATATGAAAAATGGTCAGCCTGTCTGATAATAAGAGAAATACAAATCAAAACAACATAATTTTTTGTTGTTTCTCTGAACTTCCGAGACTAAGACAAACAACGTTCCTTGCATTGGCGTGAACATGGTGAGCGTGTGGCTCCAGAGCCCAGGTATTCTCCTGGTCACTCTCTCTAGCCTGGAAAACAGCGTCATCCACATTGACCTGAAAGGGGGTAAACTGATGAAATATTACCGGATTGCGATTTGGTAGTATATTCCCCAAACTTTTAATATGTGTTTAAGAATATTTGGTTGAGTAATTACTCCTCTAAAATTTTATTCTCAAAAAAAGTTTTATAAATGCACAAGATTTGTGTATGTAATGATATTCATCACAACATTGTTAATAGTAGTAAAAAATTGGGAGCTGCTTAAGTATTCAGCAACGGGGAATTGGTAAAGTACATTGCAGTGCGTCCATACTGGGTTATCCTGGGCAGCCCTAGTCAATGTTCAGGGGCACCTGATAGGTGGGATCCTGTACAGTGCAACACACAAAGGTGATACAGACTGATATTTATCCACCAAATTGCTGTAACAAAGGTGATGGTTAATTACCAAAAGAATGCACTTCCCCCACAAAGCAGTATTTATAATATCGTTCCACTTTCTTTGTTTAAAAATGCTTATCTACATGGAATATACGAGTTAAAAGAGATCCGACAGCACTAAATATATAGCTATTTTATAGTATCTATAGTGTAGCTACTATACTGGTATCTATAAACCCCAACATAGATATAACCTGTATCTTCTAAGTTTTCTACAAGCACCATGTATTTCTTGCGAAGTTAAAAACAAATATTAATAAATAGATAAAAGGTAGGCCCCGGGGGGTTTGTAAGAGCTGGCAATGCTGCCGAAGGGGAAGGGCATGGGCTTTGGACCTGGAGAGGCGCCAGTTCCATTCCTCAGTCCTTTTGTGTGATTCTGGATCAATCACTTAAGCACCCGTGTGACGTCCGACGTGCAAGACTGTTTTAAGGATTAGAGATAATGTGTGTAAAGGGCCTAATGTGCTACTAGCACATGATAGGTCCTCAGTAGATTGTTATTTGTTGTTACTGCTATGGGGAGACCGTCCTTTTAAGTTGGAAAGAAGATGTGAAATTTTCTGCCATCTCCATGAGCCCAGACTGGAAACCTATCCATTAGGAAACCGGGTATTGTCATGAGTGCTCGTCACGCAATGATTGACACCTTGAGAAAGGAGCCCTGTGTGAGGAAAAGGAGCCAAGTCCTGGAACAGTTAAGGAGGTGGTTTAGAATTTTGAATTTCCATCTCTAGGTTTGGGATATAGTATAGTTGGCCCTCCGTATCCCGAGTTTCACATGGGGCTTCAAACATCTGCCAATTGCTAGGCCTACAATGGTTGCTTCTGTGCTGAACATGTATAGACATTTTTTCTTGTTGTTATTCCATAAACAATACAGAATGACAAATATTTACATAGCATTTACATTGTATTAGGTATTATAAGTAATCTAGAGATAATTTAAAGCGTATGGAAGGGTATGTGTAGGTTATAAGCAAATGCTACCACATTTTATAGAAAGGACTTGAACATCGTGGATTTGGGTATCCGAGGGTCCTGAACCAATCCCCCATGGCTACCAAGGAGACTGTGAATATCCACTCAAGTGCAGTACATTGTATTTTGAGACTAGTATCCCCTGCTTGACGCGCACACACATTGTATAGCACAGAACAATGACTTGAAAGCCAAGAGGGAGTTTGTGTGGCAGGTTCAAGGAGGTTTTGCCCTCATCTTCTCTTCTTTCCGTCCTTGGCCACATTTCCTTGCCTCCTGGGAATCAAGATAATATTCCAAGAATATTTTCTAGGGACTAAGTGCATTGTCCTACAAGAAGAACAAGCCTCTGGGAGTCGCCCTGTGGATGCGAACTTGAAGTTGTTCTAACAAAGATGTTCCGGGGGCGGGAAGGCAGAGGGCCCCCAGCCGTCGTCCCTCTCTCACCTGTTCCCCTGCGGCCAGGTACAGACCAGACTCTTTCTACAGACCAGGCTGCCACAGAACAGAGTCGGCGTCAGTGCGAAATCCTTGGCCATTACTTTTTTCACACACAGCTAGTTTAGTTAACTAAACTAAACCTAACTAAAATATAAAAGAGCAAACACCTCTCTAGATTTTTTTGAAAAGTGCTATGATATAGGCAAGAATATTATGCAGATTGCAGGGTTGCAACTATTCATGATCATACGTCTTTTTAAAGCTGTGTCTAAGATGATGTGTTAATACTTAAAGAGGAGGGGTCCTGCCAATTTTCTACACACAGTAAATTTAACTCTGGCCAGGAACTTCATACCCCCAACAAAGCCCTGCATTAAATCTACTTTCTATGGCATTATTATTAAAAGGCAAGCATCATTGAGGAAATGACTCTCTTGGTGTTTAGCTCTTCTCATAAAAACGTCTTCCTCCTTTATAACTTGTATGTTGGCTTCTGCAAAAAATAGTAATACTTCAAGACAAGTAAGGATGAAATTCTTGGAATATATATTCTTCCTCCTCAAAATATATACTTTGGGGGGGGGGAAGGGGGCTTTTATGATTGATTTAGGCCTCTGATGTTTCTTTGTACACATGAACTAGTTTGGGGTAATATGGTTGAGTTCCAGAAAACAAAATCAAATAATTTTTTCCTACCAAACTTTTCTATACACAGGCCTAGGTCACAACAATATGGGTAAGTAGTTAAAGCTTATCTTTTATGAGTAAATCTATCTATGCTTTTGTTTATGCTTGGTGCCCCTGCCCCCACCACATGTTCCCAATATATGTTCCATTGCCAGTTGGTCTAGTTCTTGGGTATTGAATATTCCCCATGGCAAGCTATTCTTTACTCCCAGAGAAACTGCCTTCAGAGGAGCATGAAATAGGGCATCAAACGCTTTGGGTTCGAGGTTCAGCTCTGTCACTTGTCAGCTGGGGAACCACTGGAAAAAAACCACGCTTTTGGGGTCTGAATTTCTCATCTTAATAGAGGTGTATTATAATCCCTTTATCAGAGGACTGCTGTGAAGAATAGTTCAGATAACATGTCAAATCTGTAGAGCATTATGTAATGTAAGGTCTGATTAGAATTTGGCAAACATTGGCCAGTTGCGTAGATTACAAAGTTAACTTGATCAATTATGTAACTGACTGAATCAACATAGATAGCGAGTCATATACTCAAATCCTCAAAGAATTACCCAAAGAGTTGGGTAATTAAGAGTCCCGCTGAATGAAATACATTTTACCCTTCTAAATCTCAGTTTCCTCATTCGAGAAAAGAAATCGTTGCATTCAGAGTTTTAAGGACTTTTCCAGCACTGAGTTCTATAATATAGAGACTTTTTTTTAAGAAAGTTATTGTTGAAGTCATTTTAAAATAAGATATTTTTCACAGCTTCAATTCCTGTCATTTGGTTCTTTTTGCAATGGAACAAAAATATGCCACTGAGATCTGTTGTGTTGGCATCACAGCATCTAAAGATACTCAATAACAGACAAATAGAAAATGAAAACACAAAGGTCAGAGTGTCGTGTGCGAAGCTGGCAAACAGCATGGTGCCAACCAGTTTTCAATTACAGGCCAATCTGGGGTTCAAATGTGTTAGTTTCATTTTAACTCATTGGGAGGCTGGTACCCACACAGTTTCCTGAATTCGTTCCTCCGTGTCATCTGGGTTTCATGCTCAGCACTGAAGCAGTAAGCCGGCTTCCCCAGCTGACTGGGCTGTCTCTGGACTTCCAGTCCCAAAGGCTTGTGTGTTACAGCAACCCCACGGAGTGACTGTGGAATTTTCACACGGCCACTACATGGTATAGCAAGGCAGCTGGAAGTCAGATCAGGGAGGTATGAACACTCTCAGAGCGATGGGGGTTCCCTGTGAATTGTCCTTAAGGATTTCCTCATAAAATGTCATAATTAGGATGGATGACTACACCGTTCTATAAAGTGAGGAGCTGGATAGGGTAGCTAAGATTTAATGAGCACCAACTCTGCATCAGGCACTGTCCTGTATTTCACATGCGTCATTTGATTTGATCCTCTCAACGTCTGCTTAAGGAAGCCAATGTTAGCCGCATCCTCATCAACAGATGAAGGAAACGAGGCGTGGAGAGGTTAAATAATTTGCTCCAAAACACACACACCCAGGCAGCTTCTTCCAGAGCAAGGGGAGAGGCAGAATTGCAGCCAGTTGCAGACGTGAAGCAAAGCGCAGATTTAACCCGTGCCCAGTGTAATGAGGTGTTGAGCTATGCACAGCATTTTCACTCTGCATGCACGTGTGAACACATCTTTCGTATCACTAAATTTCTGCACAGAGGACACCTACTCCTCCATAGCAGGTGTTCAATGTCCTAGATATAGCTGGCACCTAGAGCTTTTTTTTTTTCTCTTCCACAGGAAAGAAACAAGAATGACCATTTCAAGTTAATTTCATCCTGAAGGGACGTGATAAAGGATGATTAATTCTTTCAGTTTCATGCTTTTTGGTACCATTTCAAAATTTAATACATACTGAATGAAAATTGATTATAGCACATTTTGATAGTTCAACCAATTTTTTGTTCCCTTTGAGTGTGTGTGTGTGTGTGAGAGAGAGAGAGCGAGAGAGAGAAAGAGAGAGGATGAAAGGGTGAAAGAATGTGTGAGTGTAAGCATGTGCCCATGGACTGTGAGGTTATTTAAGGGGACAGTCTGTTTTAAAAAAAAATGCAAAGACCAAATAGAATAAATAGATTTCCAAGAATGTCTCAGAAGCTTTGCAGTTAAAATCAGATCGCTATTTATTGCAGAAAAGTGGGGCGGTCTTGAGTTATGCTGAGCACTTCTGTGCAGAGTAGAGACGTCTGACATCAGGACTGAATCACTTATTTTATGTCATGGAAAATGATGTCAGTATAAGTTGAAGCAGGAATGTTGAATCGGGTTTATTCCTTAGGGCCTCAACAGTTGAGGTATCGCCTGAGAGAAAAGCGAAACCAGTTCGATATGGGCCATACTTTAACTCTCTAAGGTATCGTTTCAAGCTTTATCTCAAAAGCTTTACGAGAAGTTACTTTAAGCGTCTGCGTACTAATATATTTCCACCTTGGTAGGAATTAGAATCGAAGTTTAGAACGGAAAACAACCTTAACCGAAACCATTTAGTGTTGTTGCTGTTGGACGTGGGCCTGTGGGGTGGAAGTGTGTATCCTTCCAGGGGGCGGATTCTCATTGCTGTCCTGATGGCTGTCGGGGGGTCCCACTCATGCAGAATGCGTCGTCTTTAACTGCACAGTGTGCCAGCTTGAGAGGGTGCAGAGTGGGCTAGTAGAAGCAGGGGCTGTAGCAGAATGGAAAAATAATCATGGTGACATTTTAAATTACAATACAGATTATAAAATTCTATCTACAAAAATGTGGCCAGTAGGTAAAAAATGGAATGCGTGCTTGCTCAAGGACTAGAAAATGGCATACAAATGAAAATGTTGATTTGATCAAATGATGGGATGGTGGGCAATTTTGCAGTTCTCTTCTCATTTTAATATCGTTATTTCAGTAAAGTAATATTATTTTGAAACAGCCATAGCCTGCAACTGACTCTGCATACTTATTTAGATGAAATGCACGCTTAACATTTTCCACTCGAGAAAAAAATCATGTAGTCGAGCTCCATCATTTGACGGAGGACAAAGTGAGATCCCAAGTGCTGAGGCCACTTGGCTGGGACGCACAAGCAGTGAGAAAGTGGGATGTGTACTCCCTGGGCTCCTCCTCCGCCTACACCAAGGTGGCTTCCTGCCATTGTCGCCGTTGGTAATTCATCTCTTCCCTTCCTAGTCGTCCATATTCCGATGACTCCTGTAGTAGGCTGAATAAAAGCCACCCAAATTTATGAGGTCCTACTCCCCAGAACCTATAAATGTTACTTAACTTGGAAAAAGGGTCTTTGCAGGGGTGATTAATTTAAAAATATTGAGATAAGGAGATAATTCTGGGTTATCAGAATAAGCCCTAAACGCCATTGCAAATGTTCTTCTAAGAAGAGGTAAGGAAACATGAAGATGGAGACAGTGACTGTGGCGATGTGGCCGCAAGCCAAGGGAAGCCGAGGAATACCAGTGTCACCAGAAGCTAAAGAGGCAAGGAGGGAACAATTCTCCCCTCCTGTGCCTCTGTCCACACCTTGATTTCGGACTTCTGGCCTCCAGAACTGTGAGAGGATGAATTTCTATTGTTTTAAGCAGCCAGGTTTGTGGTAATTTGCTACAGCAGCCACAGGAAGCTAATGCCACTCCCGAATTTATTTCTCTAATCCTGGCCTTTTTTCTGAATTGAGATTCAAATTTCTATCCGTGGATGTCTCAATTTCCATTTCTAAATCCCCATGAGCATTCTTCTCCCCCCGCCCCCAACATGCTTCCTAACTCAGGTAATCCTTCACCAATTTCCAATCGCGCTGATCTCTACCTCTTTTCCCTCGTTCCCGACGTCTAATTAGTTCCCACATCATGATGATGCTCTCTTGGAAACAGTTTCCTCAGATCATCCTCTACGCCCCATTTTCAGCATGACTAGTCTAGGCCAGGTCCTCATCACTGTGTCTCATCCTCAATTTCTGCCACATCTGTATTTTCTGCTCTCTATTCTACCAACAGAATCATCTTTCTTTCTTTTTTTTTTTGAGGAAGATTAGCCCTGAGATAATATCTGCTGCCAAACCTCCTCTTTTTGATGGGGAAGACTGGCCCTGAGCTAACATCTGTGCCCATCTTCCTCCACTTTATATGTGGGACGCCTGCCACAGCATGGCTTGCTGAGTGGTGCCACGTCCACACCCGGGATCCAAACCGGCGAACCCCGGGCCGGCAAATCGGAACGTGTGCACTTACCGCTGTGCCACTGGGCCGGCCCCGGAATCATCTTTCTAAAATGGCAAATTTGATATATATTCCTGTGCTTGGCAATACCTAAAGTTCAATAAGCACCACTAAGCAGTCTCGGTACTGAGACAAGACTGCCTGGGTCCCATTCAGGGCTCTGCCTCTCCCTAGCTGGGCGACTTCCGGCGGGTTACTTCTCTGTGCCTCATCTCCGCCTCTGTCAGTCGAGGATGATGGTAGTTTTCCCCCATCAAGGAGCTGTCAGACATAAATGAGGTGAAACCTATGAAGCACTCAAAAGTGTCTTGTTCACCCAAGAAATAAGCAGCAAAATTACCGCTAGTCAATAATAATACTTACAATACTGCAAAGAAATATTAGCTGTTTTTATCATATATAGAACAACCTGAAGATTCTTTACATTCTGGTTGTGTTTACTGTTACAACCGCATCTTATGCCACCCTTTCTGTATTAGTCAGGGCTCTCTAGAGAACAGAAACAATAGAAGGTAGAAGTACGATTTATTTTTTTTGTGTGAAAATATATATATATATATACATATAATACATATAAGTATATACATTTATTATAAGGAATTGGCTCCTGTGATTACGGAGGCTGAGAAGTGCCAAGATCTGCAGTTGGCAAGCCCTGGAGACCCAGGAGTTTCGATGGTGCAGGTCCAGTCTGAATGTGGGCAGGCTCAAAACCCAGGAAGAACAGATGTTTCAGTTCAAGTCCAAACGCAGGAAAAAACTGATGTCCCAGCTCAAAGGCAGTCAGGCAGGAGGAGTTCTGTCTTACTCAGGGGCAGCTCAGCCCTTTTATTCTACTCAGGCCTTCAACTGATTGGATGAGGCCCACCCACATTAGGGGGGGCAATCCACTTACTCAGTCTGCCAATTTAAATGTTAATCTCATCCAAAAATCTCCCTCACAGACGCATCCAGAATAAAGTTTGCTCAAATATCTGGGCTTCCCTTGGCCCAGTCAAGTTGACACATAAAATTAACCAGCATATTTTTCTAACCACACTCTTGGTTTCCTGAACAAGGCTGGCCCTCTCTTGTCTTCCTGCCTTGGCTCGTGCTGTTTTGTTTTTCTTAGATTTCCCTTCATCTTTCCTCCACTCTGGCCTGGACCAGCCCTATTGATTCTTCACAACTGTGTTCAAATGTCCCTTTTCTACTGGGTAACTCAGTTCTTTCCTTTCCCACAGCAAGACTGGACTCTTCCTTCACACTCAATTCATGAGGCTGACCACACAGTGTTGAAACCGGATATGTAGCCCTCTGCTCAAAGCCAGACCTTGTGGAGGACTGGAAGAAAGCATCACATCTTCTTTTTCCTGGTATTCCCAGTGCCTGGCCTGGCATCTGGCACATCATAGGTGCTCAAAAGTGCTTGTTGAATGAATTCTTGGCCCTTTGGGAAAACGGAAAAGATAAGCTGTTCTAATAAGCCTTGAAAGGTCAGCAAATTACAGTTCGAGTTATCAGCAGTTTTCCACCCCATCAGTGAAGTTTTTCCCAGAAGGCATTCTGCCGTTCATTCCCTGCAGAGGGAATTTGGGGCCCGCCGGCGGGAGTGCCCTGGCTGAGCTGAATCGCTGTGTCGGTGCCGAGGGAAAGAGGCAATCTTCGAAGCACCCAGGCGGTAACCTTTATTTAATTGGCAAGATGGAAATCAATGACACATATGGCATTAACAATTTTAGATTCTGGATTAGTTTGCAGTGATATCTGCTGATCAAAAAGAAAAATAGATTCAAATAACCTTCAAACCATTTTTGTGTTCAGGAAAAATCTCAGTGCATTCGTTGCGTTTCTTAATAAGAAATCAGATATTTAAACTTGCATTCAAAAGAAAAAAAAGCCCCAGCAATTGCACCAACAGCTATCCAAAAAGATGTATACATTAGATAAAGCCTATAGGCCGTGAAATGTGATAGATTGTCCTCCATCTTTCTTTGCCTGGCCAAGAGGTATGTCTATTTTACCTATTATTTTTATTTTAGACTTTAAAAATCTTAAAGGTAGACAAAATATTGGTGCACATGAATGAAGAAGCTGAGAAAAACTTCTCCAAACCAAAAGAAAGCAATTATTTGTTTTAGTAATTAACTACGTTGTTCAGAGTTCAGTACGGGAAACAGAAACACTTTAGGTACTTCAAGCAGAAAGGGATTTAATATAGGAAATTAAGGGCTTAGAAGACTGTCAGGAAGGAGGGAGGAGCGGATATAAGGGCCACCACTGGGACTACAGAGGAGGCAGCTCAGTGACCAAGATGCCACTATGGTGTTGCTGCTGTTGTGGCTACACCACTGGCTCCTGACACCTAGAAGCTGGTGACCCGATGCTGAAATGCATCCCTTGTCCCTCACATCTCCATGACCTCTCTTGACAGGAGAAACAACAGTAATAGTGGAGCCTTAGCTAGAGAGTGAACATGACACGCATGTGTTAAAAGTCCAACCCAACCAACATGTCCTTCCGTAGGTGAACGGATAAATAAACTGTGCGTATTACTAAGTGAAAGGAGACAATCTGGAAAGGCTGCATACTGCGTGATTTCAACTATATGACATTCTGGAGAAGGCGGAATTAGGGAGACAGTGAAAAAGATCAGTGGTTGCCAGGAGCTGGAGGAGAAAGGGTGGGATGATAAGAGGAGCACAGGGGATTTTAGGCCAGTGAAAGTACCTTATATGATAATATAATGGTGGATATGCATCATTATGCATTTGTCCAAACCCAGAGAATGTCCAACGCCATGAGTTCACCAAGAATGAACCCTTGTGTAAACTATGGACTCTGGGTGATAACGATGTGTCCAGGTAGGTTCATCAATCGTAACAAATGTACCACTCTGGTGGGTGATGTTGACAATGACGGAGGCTGTGTGTGTGGGGGGGAAGGGCACTGATAGGAACTCTCTGTATCTTCAGCTTAATTTTGCTGTGAACCTAAAACTGCTCTAAAAACTAAAGTCTATTTTTTAAAAAGGGCAACCTTTGGCATTTGCGTACTTTGTTATACAAATTTAGGAGAGAAACTTATGGATCTAGTCCAAATCCTATAAGTGGAAAATTAAGAAACTGATATCCCGTGCTGTCTGAAGAACATTTTAGCTTGAAAAATGGCTGAGCTAACACAAAGGATCAGATTATCAGATCAGATTTTCACAACTAGGGATCGTTCCCAGAGCTTTCCCAGAGAGTCACTAATGATTTCAGAGACAAGCAACCAAAAGGCACAGGTGAAGCCCAAGAGGAATCTGGAACATGGAGGGTGGCTCCCCAGTCCCTTCCTCCCTTCACGCACATACTCTTGGACCCTGATTACATGAGGTCTCTAACTGAGGTACACAAGTCACCTCCCACGGAAGAGAGCACTTTGGTTATGAAATATCTCAATTTTGTACCTGAGGTGGTCACCGAACTTATGCCACCTTTTCCAGGGAGCCATGCCCCATAAATTCATAGATCCTAGGTGAGTTTCCTTAAGTGCTCTAAAATAGGGACATCTGCTAAGAAAGTTCTGTAGATTCCAACTCTCACCTTAGGAAATGACAGTAGTATATTTGCCAGGAGTTCCAGTTATCAGCATGTATATGTGGAGATAGGACCAGGTCACCCACATTCTCTCTTTTCCTGGGATTGTAACCCTGAGTAATGGAAAGAGAATAGATCACAGGCCAGCTGCTTTAATTCCTTCCTCTAAAAACATCAAACCTACAGAAAAGTTGAAAGAGTCAAACCCACCCAGATTTCTATGGATAACATTTTACATCGTCTCTCTCTCTCGCTCTCTCTCTCTCTCTCGCTCTCTCTCATGTATATGTGTCTATATATCTTTATACATCTTAGATTAGACTTCCCTAAAACAGACCTTGAGACAAGGATTGGTGGGGAAGAGATTTATTAAAAATGTGCTCACATGGGGAAAAAGGAAATGAAGCTGGGGGCGAGCAGAAAGAAGGGAAGTAAGGGTAAGGTTTCCATCTGATTCAAGCCTCACTCTAGTGGCACATGGATTTCTTGACACCATGAAGACTTAAGAGTGAGATTTTGGAAGGAAAAAGCGCAGAAATAGTAGAAAGGATCCAACGGGACCTAGGCAGAGCACCAACAATGTCACAAATACTGTGTGTACACACATACTATTTTGTTTTTTGGCGAACCACTTGGAAGAAAGGGTCAGGCATCTTTGACGCTCCACTGCTAAATACTTCAGCGTTTATCTCCTAAATAACCCGTATAACCACGATATCCTTACCACAGTCAAGAAATTTAACACTGATGTAATGTTAATCTAATATAGAGCCCATATTCAAATTATCTCAATAATGTCTTTTAGAGCTGCTTTTTTTTCTGATTCAAGATCTGCTCAAGGATCACACTTCCCATTTATATGTCTTATCTGTGTAGACTCCTCTAATCTAGATTAGTTCTCTCAGTTCTTTTTAACTTTTATGAAATTAATATTTTTGAAAAGCCCAGGTTTTGTAAAAGTCTGTCAGTTTGTATTTGTCTGATTGCTTCCTCAGAACTTGACGCACGTTAAATAATTTTGGAAAAATACAAATAGGTGATATTTTGTTTTTCTCAGAGTAACATACCAGGAGACACATAATGTCGGTTGTCCCACTATTGGTGGTATTAAATTTTGTCACTTGGTTGAAATGTCTACCTCATTATGACACCCTAAAAGTGTGGTATGACTTAAACTATGTTACAATTTCCTGCTCCACATCAGAATTCTTTCTAAACTTGCTCCCTGACAGTATCTTTATCCATTTCTAATTTCCCAATCACATAGTTTTGAAGTCATGAAAAAACAAACAAAAAATCTTTTTAATCCAAACCTGCATATTAATAATACATCCTTTTGCCGGTTTTCCTATTTCTCTCTTTGTATTACTTCTCAGATATATTCCTTTACTTGATTATGCAAACATCATCCTAGTCTAGTCCTTAAAATTTATTTCTAGGAACTCTTAGAGCAAATGTTAGACAACTTTCTTGTCTAACTTACATATTTCCATTCTGGATCTACTCAATAATAAAGTTAACTTTTCCTAGAGATATTTTAGTTGTTAATAAAGTAGGTGTAAGAAATTGATCTGCCATGTTCTTTCTCTTAAATTTACATGTGACGAGAAAGTTATTTTTCAAGTAAAACTGAAAACTTATTTATAAAATTTAACGTTATTCGTCAATTTTACTCACTACCTCCAAATAAAATTTTAATTTACCTCTGATCCAAACAGACAAAACTATCGTATATTGTTTAAATTTGATCAGCGCTGAGCTATTTCATTTTGCCTCTCTTTCTATCTCACAGAATTTTTTTATCTTCATCTGAATTATCCTTACGCTCTGAATTAGTTGACTAAGGCTGCCGTAATAAAGTACTACCAACTGGATGGCTTCACAAACAGAAACCTATTGTCCCACAGTTTGAGAGGCTAGAAGTCCAAAATCAGTGTCTCGGCAGTGTTAGTTCCTTTGGAGGCTGCAAGGGAGAATCTGTTCCAACTTCTCCCTTACCTTCTGGTGGTTTGGTGGCAGTCTTTGGTTTTCCTTGGCTTGTAGAAGCATCATCGCATGTCTGTCTTCATCTTCACATGGTATTCTTCCTGTATGTGTCTATGTCCAAATTTCTCTCTCTCGCTCTCTTTTTTTTTTTTTGGTGAGGAAGATCGATCCTGAGTTAACATCCATTGCCAATCTTCCTCTTTTTGCTTGAGGAAGATAGTCCTTTAGCTAACATCTGTGGCAATCTTCCTCTATTATATATGTGGGACACTGCCACGGCTTAGGTGGTATGTGAGTCCATGCCAGGGATCTGAACTTTCAAAGCCCTGGCTGCCGAATTGGAGCATGCAAACTTAACCACTATGCCAGCAGGCTGGCACCTAAATTTCTCCTTTTTTATAAAGACGCTATTCATATTGACTTAGGGGCCAACCCTCCTCCAGTATGACCACATCTTAACTTAAGCAATTAGACCTACAACAACCCTATTTCCAAAAAAGGTCACATTCTGAGGCACTGGGGGGTTAAGACTTCAATATATGAATTCTGGGGAGCGCCAGTCAATCTATAACAAACCCTTATATAAATTCCTGTATTGTCAGGAGCACATGCTGTATGCTAAGATATGAGTTATTACTTTACAATTATTCGATCTAGTCAAAGTATGATTTATAATGTCTTGCCTGAAGCCTTTCTTACTTCATCTTACTCAGTTATTTTCATTTAAAACATTCCATTAAAATTTTCTTCGTACTTACTATCTGCTATAGTAAAATGAGGTCCTTATTAATGTCTACAGACATCAATTGTGCTTATGTACTAATCGGGTGCCACTCATTTTCAAGTAAAAAGAACCCATTTCACGTAATCACAGGTGGGGCTGGATCCAGGGCTGCAAATGATGGCATCAGAGTATTGTCTCTCTCTCTCTTGCATTGTATTTCTCCCAGCTTTGACCATATTTCCAGACTGAATTTTTCCCCATGGTAGCCATGTTGACACAGTGTGGTCCATATTTACATCCTACCTGCTGGAAATAAGATGTATATTTTTTTCTAAAAGAGCTCTTACGGACTTCTAATTTTTATCTCCTTGGCCAAAAGTGAGTCACATGTTTGTGCCTGAACCAATTGTGATAGCTGTCTAGTTGGTCCTGCTCCTGAGCTGCAGGCAAAGCGCTGAGGAAGAATGAATTTTACCCAAAGGAAACTCAGGCTGTCTTTTTTTCCTACAAGAAAGTCATGAATGCTGATGGTACAAAACAAACAAAAAAGAAATAACTCACTAGATGTTCACTATAGCTTATGTTTACAATTCTCTTATATTTTGCTTGGCACCTTCAATAAACGAGAATGTGTGCATTTGCACAAATATATTTGAGTTTCCTAATTTCTGCAACAACTGCGGTGCTGCAGAAAACGAAATGGATTTAATTCTCCAAATCTTGGTTAAGAGCGTCTTCAGGAACATGTCCCTCTAGGGGAAGGTGCAGTCATTTTTTATCTTGTAGGGATAACGTACGGATTAATCAGCACTTTGAATAAAAAGCACAATATAAATGTATCCTTTAATTATGCTTCTGAAAATATCTGCTTTCCCTATCTATTAGGAATAACATCAGGTAACAGAAGTAAAATGTAATGAAAGAAACCAAACTTAATCACGCTGGGACCAAAGAAGGGCTGGAAGCAGAATAAGTAGACAGAGACTCTTTCTTCTTGGTTATAAAACCAAATCCAAACATGGGTTCAACTTGCTAAAAAATAAATCACGTCCACTTTCTTCACAAGCTTCTTTATGTATTGCAAAAAATGACCTTTAAACTACCTTGAGAGATAGCAGCTGACTGGAAAATTATAGTTATTAGCAGGATAACCAGGGATTAGAGTATTTAGAGTATTGTAAAAAAAAAATACTGAGAGACAGATGTTAACAATTTGCAATCTCAAAAGACAGCTACAGTAAAACCCTGTATTGTAGCGTTTCTAAAGGATGACGGAAGATTCGTGATAACACACTGCACCTAGACATCTGAATGTCGATAAGTAAAATTACCTTTCTCTGAGACATTTATTATAAAGGTTTGATTTGTAAAAACCATGGAAAATCACTAATTATATTTATCAAGTATTCACCTCTGCCCCAAAGATTTTTAAGTGTACTGTTTTCCTTTATTATAAAGAACTGAAATACACACTTATACTTTTTGAAAGGCATTCCTAAAATATAGACTACATAATGGTTATAGTCTGTTCACAGTTAACCCTTTGGTAGGAGGACAACATGAATCTACGATGGGTGCTAGGAATCACGAGTTGCAGACATCACTATTAATTTCCATTTGATCTTGGGCCAATGATCCAATAGGCGTTTTTCTTTTATTCTCAGAGGGAAGCTCTAGCAAAGTTCTATTTGGGCAAAAGTGGAAGGAGAAGAGGAGTTCTGGCTTGAGCTGCACTTGCATCTCAACCGGAGTATGATTCTGAAGTCTGCATGGAAGGTGGCGGCTAAGCTCAAGGACTCGAGCACCAGCCTCCTTGGGTTTAAGTCCTGGCTCTGTCTCCTGCTTGCTCTGTGATCTTCCTCTAATTATTTAACTTTCCATGCCAGCATTTCCTCAGACCTCAAATGGAGATGATAATAATATCTGCCACTGGAGTTCTAAGACGCAAAACTTTAATGTTTGTGAAGGGCTTGAAACATTACCCGGGGCAAGGATTTGCTGTCACCTGCTATTGGAAAGCTCTTAGATACCCAAGCCCCAGTTACCTCTCAAGTAAAATAGAGTTGGGATGATGTAGTGAGATACAGTTTATAAAATACCTAAGTGCTTTACCCACAGTAGCCACTCAGTGGATGAGAGTTGCCTTCCAACTGGTGAGTTTTCCGCTGGACATGGGGGGAGGAGATATTCTATAAAACAGCATGGTTGTCTCTCTTGATGACAACCCAAATTTTAGTGCTAACTCTAGAACATTTTATTTTCACCACTGTCATCACATACTTTTAATGTTTACTATAGATTCATATCAATTCAGTAAACATTTATTAACTTGTTTTATGTGTGACTGTCAGGTGTTGAATTGGGAGGCAAGTGTAAAGAAAAATAACTTATTTGACATTTCTACTGGGAATTATGTTTTGCCCCCATCCGATCTGTTTAATCCTCATATGCTCCTTGCTCTAGTCAACAGTACCACCATCCCCCTGGTTTTCTAGGACCTCTTCCTTCCTCTCCGTTGCTCTCCACATGCAACCAACAGCCAAGCCTTACCAAGTCTCTATGTAGGTAGGGCCTCTGCTCTCATCAACTCTCTCGTAGTCTTGGACCTCATCATCCTTTGCTTATACTCCAGAGGCAGCCTGATAGAATCCCCAAACACACGCTCAGTCTCCTCCCCTTTTGTCCACCCTTTCTGTGGGTCCAGATTACCTACAGGATACTGTCCAGATTCCTCAGAATGATTGATTTCCAAGCTTCCATTCCAATAGTGTCTTACCGTTTTTCATTACGCATCACACCAGCCCCTTGAAATGACCTTCCTGCTCTTCCTGTTCATGACTTTACCCACGCTGATTCCCTTACTTGGGTGAATGTGCATACCCCCCCATCCAAATCCCACCCATCCTCAGGGACAAGTTCAAGGCCTGTCCTGTTCCATGAAATCTTCTCTGGCTGTCCTCCTCTCTCTCTCTGTCCGCTCCCTCCCTCACTGGTGAAACAACCTCCTTCTTCTCAGAACTCTCGTAACATTGCCTCTGTACCTCTACCCTGTCACTTATGCTTATCTTGTATTAGATTAATTTTCTGCCTGTCTTTTATTCCCTACACAGTAAATTATTAGAGAGTAAAATACAGTCTGATTTATCTTAATATCTCCATAATGCCAAACACAGTGAATATGGACGCTCAAAAATATTTGTTTAATGATTGAAGAAATAGATGGAAAAAAAGATTCTTTGGATTTACCCTCCAGGAACTCAGCAACTAATGGAGGCTATCTATCTATCTATCTATCTATCTATCTATCCGCTGATCTATCTATCTATTCCCACACACACACAAACTATGATGCATGTCTGACTCTGAAAAGGCAAAAAAACCCAACAATGTACAAACATCTCATTAAGCAATACTTTACTCTCACTGGAGAATCTGAGGGTGCTGGGGCTTCTTAGAGGAGAATTTTAGTTAAACTTTGAAGGCACAATAAAGAACATAAGCAAGTTGGAAACAAAGACACTTTAGACCGAGCCAACAATTGGAGCCAAGACCTGGAGGCAGGTAAGGGCAGGGCCATGTTCTCGAAACAGTGTCCAGACTGGTCTTGTTGGATATATCATCCATGAACTTATCTAAGTCTTGTGATTGGGAAGACTCACAGATATATTCCCCCGGGATGGGTTTTTCTCCTCAATTTAGTCTAAGCTGACTTAAAATGATAGAATCATTTTCTTAATGTTATGTGAGACAACTCTATTATTGAATACTCTATATTTTCTGAACTACAAACCTCTCTCTTTACTGAATGTAATTGATAGTTACTAAAAATTGTGGGAAGAGATGTGCTCATTCAATATTTTTATTACTCATCATTTTGTTTCACGATAGCAGAGTGAGCTACAAATCAAACTTAGTATGTATCAGTGTATTTTTTAGTGGTAGACCAAATTTAATTTTAAAAGGGTTAATTCATTTAAGTGTTATGATAGAACATATAGATTGACAAGCATGAGAAGTTGAGTGGTGAAATGCCTTGCACATAAAAAAGGTGCTTAATAAATATTGGCTAAATTGAACTGAAATAGTGGCCACCCATGACATTGTCTACACACTATTTCTTCTCTTACCTCCACATGGCTGCAATGAGAGCCCCATGTTTCAAGGTGACACACACAGAAATTCCTGGCTTTCAGGTCCATGAAACACTCCGATATTTAAAAGTAAATGCATTCCTCCTTTTTTGTTTAACATTTTTTTCAGTTGTGTTTTGATCTTTTTCTACCCAAAGAATTGGAAAAAATATAATTTGTCACAGTTTTCTTCTTAATATATGATTATTCTGAGATTTAAAGAGTTTTTGTATACCATCTTGAAAATCCAAATTGAGGTTTTACCTATAGTAATAATTTCCAAGTTGTAGCAGGTCTCAGAGACTCTCTGTATCCTATCTATAAGTTGAAGAGGATTACTTTATGAACCAAGTATTAGAAGGTGAAGACCTTTTCTCCAAAGAATAGAAGGACTCCTCAAATGGCTGTGCCCTTCCAAGCTTGGCTGATCGCATCAGGCGTTCCTAAATTTTTGTCTAGGAATAAAGCACTGGTTCTTAATATCTTGACTTCACTGTGGGGCAGAAAGATGTCTACAATATGATTGTCTTCCAATATTTCTCTTTTATCCTGGGTACTCTCTCCTCCTACACAACCAAACCTCATAGCAAGTATGGAATCCAGTTACATCAATGAATCATTTCACAAGGATTTCTGAACTTGGCATCCATGAGTTGAAACAAATTCCATTTAGTGCCAGAAGCTATAAGACATAAAACTCATAAAATGCTGTGTACTGCCATATTCCCTGAAAAAAATGGGGAATCACTGTGAGAGAGAATGAACTTTACATCTAGAGTAACCAGAAACAAGAGATGGAAACAGGAGGCCTTAAAATAGCAAGTCACTGCTGATCCTGGGTCCAGCTACATCTTTGTCTTTCCAGTTTGGATTCTACTGTCAATATTTTCCCCTTTCTGCTTGAACATGTTGAAAAGGTGTTTTCGTCATCTACGACCAAACTTCTATAAGCTCTCTGACTCACGCTAGGAGTCAGGAGGCTGGAGTTAGACATATGAATAGGGAAGGACTGGCCTAGAGCCTTGGGACATAGAGCAAATGACAACTGGTGGCTGTGCTTAAACTCGCAAGAGGCAGACCAAAAACAAATTACCTGCTGTGAACAAAGGGTCTAGAATGGACATGAACAAAAGGTCTAGAATGGCCATCAGATTTGGCTAATCAGAAAGCAGACACTGAAAAAGAGCCCCCTGTGGGAAGGAGAGATCTATTCTCAAATGCCTATGGCTACATCCATGGGTGGGAAGGGAACTTGAAGATCCTGAGCCACTTCTGATGTTTAAGGACTGACTCAAAGGCAGGCCCTTCCCTAGAGCGAGCACCAAAGGGGAGGAGTGAGAAAGCAAAGGTAGGTTATGGTTTGAGGAATAATATAGTAGAAAAGAGCAACAGGTCCTTCTTCCTCTCATACTTGGGAAATGAATCAAATTTACCCACTCTTAGTAGATCCGCATGGCCCTGAACATTGTTAACCAATATGTAAGTGGAAGAGGGCCAAGCAAAGCTCTCTACCCTTTAGTGATGTGACTGGCATTCCCTTAGAGCACTTAGATTTCAGAATATATTTACATGAAGCAGAATTCGCACAAAATCATCCCAGACCAGAATATTGAAATCACATAACCTGAAGTAGACGCTTGGCCCGAGTTCTTCTCTGAGAAGTCCAAATATCAGTAATTGTAAGGTCCTAGGATCCAAATGGATCCTTAGTTTTTGATGTTGGCTGCAAAGCAGGTCAATGTACACGAGGGCAGAGTTAGGTGCTTTATGTGTTTGAGGAAAATAAAAGCTGCTCAGTTGCACAATCGACCGACACAGAATTATGAAACACCTTATGATTTAGTTCAGTGGAAACTGCCAGAAACTCTCTCCTAAAATTCCCATCTTACCTTAAGAGATGAGGCAATACAAAGCTTTTGTGGATGGCATGCCTTAATTTTCCAAATTAGTTTACTGCAAGTCTATAAATCAAGACTATTTTTCATTCTTCCCCTTGCTGGGCACCCCTCTGCCTGGCTACATCCTGGGGTGGAAGACCTCTCTTCGTCCCCAGATGTGTTTGGAATGCAGTAATTCTCCCACTCTTCTCTATCGCTAATTGCCTTGTCTCTTAAAGCAAGCGCTTGCAACTGGAGTGCATGGGAGGATGTCACTATGAGGCCTTATTAAATCAGGGCCAGGCAGGTTAGAAGCTGTGGCATAACTTACGTCTACATGTCTGACCCTGAACTTACCCAGATTCCTGACCCTGAACTGGTGTTAGGGTCTGTTGCATTAAAGATAGCTGTATGAAAATTAAAAAAAAAAAAAAAAAAGAAAGAAGAATCTTTCAAATATTTGACCCAAAAAAGTGTCTGGGAACTTTGCTGAGTTTCCCTGGTTTGGTTTGTGTTGGGATGGTAAAGCATTTAATGTGTACACTTTCTCCAGCCACCCCATTGCTCGCTGATCAAGAGAACATCACCTTCCCGCAATCCTTAGAATCTCCTTCCCATAATATAATGAGGTTAAGAACAGGCTAATTTAAAATAAGGGGTAATTTAAATTACTTACCATTTGTATACAGTTAGCACGCAAAGCCCTATGCATACATTACTCACAGCCACCCTAGGGAGTAAGAATCAGCCTGTCGAGGTGAGCAGACCTGCTTTATCATGGTGGCCTCAGCCAGGAATTACAGGAGTTATAGCCATCTTAAATTCTGTTCTAGGGGGAGGAACATGATAGGGCTTAAAATATATATAAATAAATGTGAAGCAAGTTTGAAAACCATAAGCCTTCCTTCTACACAGGGAGCTCTATGCTGTGCAGGTGAAGAGATTGCATTTCTGCTTTTATTAATCACAGAGGAGGTGTGCTTAGCCAGCTGAAACTGGCTTTATTAGAGAATATACAATCCTTGCACCTAGGTTTATAGTCTGCATTCTAAAAGTGTTTTATATTCTTCCTTCTACTTAGGGTTGTTCAGAGTGATTGAGCTCAAACCCATCCTTGTGAATTCACCAAATAACCCAATTAGCTGAAGACGGGAGTAGGCTAGTCTTTCTGAAAGGGTCTGTAGGATGCCACACACTTTCAGGTAAAAGTAAAAATCAAAATAGCAAATATTTTCAGAGGATTTGATCCCCTTATACCACTAAGCATTGATGAGGTCGATGGGACGTTTCCTTCCTCCGCTGGATGTTCCCTTGGTTTGTCGGGATACTGTGTAGACAAAGTAGTAAGACTGTAGTTCTGAACCCGCAGAGGCTTCACTTGATCTTACCCAGAATTTCACTGAGGGACCACAAGATGAATGATGAGATCTGCTTGCCTGTCATAAATCCCAGCAAATAGAGGAGGGAGAGACCAGACTGACACATCACCTCTGAGGACCAGTCTGCGGACTCCCGGCTGATTTATCTGCCCATTTCTCCTCATTATGAAAGATGGAAATGGCTTAGCTCAATCATTTCACAGAGACATGTGGTCAGGGTGGACCTATTTCAGGGGGAAGAGCCTCCTGTCTTTATCCTTTTTATTGTTCTCCAAAAGCCAATGTTCTTTAATCTAGATACAGCAACCAGACCTCCATCAACAGATTTTTTATTTTCCTTAGAACTAAAAAGTAAAACTCTGGAGCTTGCTAAGCCTTGCTTTCTTTAGGAGTAACTTGAATATTGGGAACTCAACCTTTCCTGATACCAAGTGATGGCTAAAGTGAATAATGGTGAGGAACTAGGCAGATAAGGTGTAAAGTTGGACCAGCCACTTCTCAGCTATGTGAAACCATGTGCATTATTTAATTTCTGAGACTCAGTTCTCTATCTGCTGAATTGCATTAGTCATAATGCCTATCTCCTAGAGTTAAATGAGATACCACTTGCCACATAGTAAGTGCTAAATAAAAAACTGCTTTCACTCATCAGCATCATTCTCTTCCTTCCCACAGCATGAATGCCCACCCTATACTTGGAAGGAGACTTCGTGATTTTTAGCCTTAAAGTCGCTTTTCCATTAGATCCTGATGCTTCCGTTCCCAGGAAACTGGACATGCAGACTTAGTCCTGCAGTCAGTGTTGTAATCACCTCCACTCCCCTACAGAATGGAGTCCAGTCTTGTTGGCCTCACATATACGTACAGAGCATCCTTCTCTTTGACCTGGCTTCCTGTGCACTTTTTCAGCAATCTGTACATTTCCCGTGAGACTATCAAATTCCTACATTTTATTGAAATTATGTGCATATATATCCATCTCCCCCACCAAACTGGAAGCTCCTCAAGGAGAGGGATTGTCATTCCAGTGCCTGATGCAAGGAGGCATTTGCTCCAAACATGGCTTTAAGGGTGTTTTAAGCTTAGCGTCAGGATGGGAGGAGCTATACAAATCACTTTCTTCATGTATCTGAATACAGGAAGAGCAAATGACTAATATAGTTATGGATGGTTATATATAGGAATATTTACAGCTATATGTATATACACAGATTAACATATATACGTATATTTCTTTGCTCTGCCAACTAAGGAGGTATAACAAAGGGACACCCAATATCAATGAGCACACCTAGCACCCAGATGTTGGTTTGTAACATCATTCTCTGATGAAAGGAACCAGGGATCCTTGGAGAAATGATTGATTCTAGGACTTGGGCAGGAAACATACAAGATAAGTCTGAAGCATCCTGTAGAGCTTGAAAATGAAGAAGTTCTAAAACACACACACACACATAAGATGGGAGTATGTCAGAGGGGCAGGAAGACCAACAGAAAGAGCTCCCAATGGCCAGAAGCTGGAATAGTCTGACCGAAACAATCATTAAAGTAGTATTAGATTCTAATTCAAAAAATAAAATATCCATGAGTCTCTACTGATATAAATAAATAATTGAGTAAATTAATAAGTGGAAGAGAAGAGACAAATCTCCTGAGCACAAGGATTTATGCAGATACTCCTCTGTAAAAGATTAGGTAGGGTAGCATAATTCACCAGGCTTTAAGTGTAGGCTGTGTCTAGAGACTTCTTTTCAAAGAGTAGAGTATGGAAAGGAGGGGAAAAAATAGAGTAACTTTACAGTGGAGAAACCTGACCGACACATCTTCAGCCGGGTGAGCAAGGTCAACATCAACAGTGAAAAGCCATGTTGTTAATGTGTACCCTTGATATGATATGGTTAAAAGGACACTTTTTCTCTGTGACCCTCCTTCCCAAAACTCATAACCTGAGTCTAATCATTAGAAAAAACACTAGACAAATCACAATAGAGGGACATCCTATAATATACTTGACCAGTACTACCCAAAACTGTAATGGTCATCAAAAACAAGAAAAAGTCTGAGAAATGGTCATAGTCAAGAGCAGCCTAAGAGGAAATGAAAATGAAGTGTAATGTGGTATCTTGGATAAAACTCTGGAACAGAAAAAGGACATTAGGTAAGACTAAGGGAATCTGAATAAAGCTTAGACTGTAGTTAATAATAATGTATCAGTATTGGTTCATTAATTAAATGAATGCACCATACTGACATAAGATGTTAAAAATATGGGCAACTGTGTGGGGATATATGGGAACTCTCTGAACTATCCTCCTAATTTTTCTGTAAACCTAAAACTGCTCTAAAAATAAAGTCTATTAAAAGTGGCTAAATAAAAAATGAAAAAAGCAAATGAGAGTAATAAAAACAGGATTAGCTGACAAATATAGAAGATATACCACTTCTTTCTTAACACAGATGTCCCTTTCCCTGTCTCATCTGGATAGTTCATGAGAATGAATTCATGTCACAAATTAACTCAATAATTGCCTCTATTTTCGACTTCGTTTTGTCAGTGTAGACTGGAGTGGGTGAAGATAATTCACACGGAATCTTTCCTACAATAAGAATAATATGTTCCAAGAACAGTCAGATTTTTAAAAAATCAGTAGGTTCATGATTTAAATACACATTCGCTCTAGTCCTTGCTTAGTCCAGACTGGTGTCCCCATCATGAGAGACGATTTTCTAACAGCTGACTCAGCACTTATCAAATACTCTTGCTCAGAAGTTTTGAAAGAATTAGAAGGGCTCCTTTAATATTTTGGGAATCAGTCAGGTGGGTGAGAGAAAGCTGATTACCAACGTCCTTTCAGTGAGTTTAGACAGAGAGGTGTTTTTCTGGACTCACATCAACAAGAAATGAACATAGACGCCAGTGCTCTGAAACCATAAGCAGTCCATATAAGAAGCTCTATTCTGCTCTGTTACTATTCCCATGGCCAGTGACTTATCTCCTGGACAATAAATGTGTTGGTCAAGCAAAAATTGCTGAAGTTAGCGCTTTTAACCAACTTGATAACGAAACTGAAAAGTTAGCTTGCAACTGTCAAGGGACCGTACCCCTAGACTCATGCTTAATTTTGTCTACATGATTCTGTGTCCACGCTGAGAGAGAGCTTCATCTAAGTCCTCTTGATAAACAGTGGTGTGGGAGAAAGGCAGAGGATGTCTGCATGACAGGGTGGCCCAGGTCAGCAAATTAATGTCCCTCTTTGGGGCCAGAGCTGGCCAGGAGAAGGATTGGCTGTGACCCAAGGGCTTTACCCTGGAGGCCTGCAGAGGTGGTCCAACATGGAGAAAAAAAGAGAGGAAACCACAGCAATTCTGATAGAGTTACGAGATGCATTCACTTCCCTTAAGATTCTTTCCTAGTCATGTAGACGGAGCATCCAGGTAATTGATGGAATGCCTTTAATTTTTAAACACTCATAGAGAAGTCAGGTAAACACATCCTGAAGTGCGAGAACCTTTGGTTCAGTTAAGATTTCATTCAGAATTCCTTCCACCCCTGCAGGTCCTTCAACTTTCCAAACGGCTTATGCAAAACTGCAGATGCCCTCCGGCTCCAGCCGGTATCTTCCTCCATTTTCCCTCAGGAAAAATCAACAGTAGTTTAAATGGTTTTAAATTGCCTTGGAAAACCAACTCTGCACAAGTTTATGTATCAACGGAAGTAGGTGGTAGTGGGGAGGGGGTCCGGGGAGGGGAAGTAATCAGCATAGAGTCTGAACAGCTACAGAAATTCCCAGGCTCGATGCAACATAAAAATGGGGACTGTTTGTTGAAAAGTTATTAAAAATTTTGAGATGGTGACAGCAGAATATTAAACCAAGCATGCCTTGTGTGACTGCCCAGGTCGCACGCCCACGAAGCTAGCCGTGGTCTGGAGTAACACAAAAATGGGCTCTCATGCTGCCTCTGCCTTTTCCCAACTGTGTACTTTGGGCAAGTTTCTCACACTCTTTGACTCAGGGTCCTTCGTTTGTAAAATGATAATAAGAGTGTCTATCTTGGTTTTAGAGTGTTAATTGGGACGATGGAGGCAAAGAACAAAGTATGTTGCATTGTACAGTAAGCATTCAAAAATTAATAACGATAACGATGACATTAATAATAATGGTACAAGCAAGAAGGGAGAGGCGGGAGTCAGGGGTGGGCTGCTGGCACTGGGTCACCCCTCCCCTCAGCTTTCCCTCCAGGGCAGAGATGGTGGTCAGGATTGCCGCTGCCTCTCCTTAGCTGCCACACACCCCACCTCAGCTGGCTGCCAGTTGCCAGTTCCCACCTGCAGGTCCCATAAGAGACCATCTGGAACTGGCATTTGACACGACTCACGGCATAGACAAGACCAGAAAGCGAGGTCAGGAAACTGCTACAGCGGTCACCTCCTTGACAAGGGCATGTGTTTCCGTTTACTACAGTCTTATTCTTCTAGAATCCCAGTCCCATACCATGCCCTGAAATTTCCTGAGGGTCTTGTGCTTGACCTCCACACCTGGGTCTGTTGAGCTGGCTTCCTGCTGTTGCTGCCCGCCCTCCGGCCCGCCTGTCCACCTCCTTGTTGACCTCTGGAGGGCCAAACCTCATAGCGTGTGTGCCCTGTGGCCTTCTTGTCTTTACACTCTCTCTGACCCGGAGCCATGACGTCTGTATTTGCCCTCGGGCTGCCTGCCGACTCTGTTTGTAGTCCTTTGCACCAGTTGAACACCCTCCAGTTTTGGCCATTTGCCCAGAATGGTGACCTCAAGCTGCCTGGGGCCTGTCCAGCAATGCCCCATAACATGTTGGCGAAATGCAGACCACTTACCGGCCCAGCCTAGCCAGGCTTTCTCAGTCATCTCATAAGGACACAGAACAACGTCTACTGGAAACTTCCCCACCTGCCTTGATTTGAGTGATACCCAAGCGTGGGACTCATTCAGTCTAACCACCAGCAGCATCAGTCACTCTGCTTTAGTCAGAGTCACTGAAGAGGACTGTTCTCCTCCCAAGGGGTCCTCCTCCCTTTTCCCCGCCTGTGGGAAGGCAGAATGGTTGGGACATTCTTCCCTTAGGGGTCAGCAAGAGTTCTCCATGAACATGCTTCTTTGTTCTTTATGGCTTGATTATATTCTCTTTAAAAAAATTCAAGTAGGCTCAGGGCAGAATTAACCCTTTGGGATTATATATTAGTTGACAATCCTTAATACCGAACCATTTATTTTTCATTTGGTAGGTATTGTGGCGGTGAGCCAAATTGCCTGGCAAGATTAATAGTCAATCAACCCCATGCTTTTACTGTGCTAAATATTCTGCTGGAGGCTATAAGCTGCTCTCACTCACCAATAGGTGCTTACGGTCTGGCTGAGGCGACCCAATGTGCTTCAAATTGAGTGTCTCTGGATCCTGGAAAATTATTCCAAGTGAGGTTTTTCTGACAGATAAGTGGTCCTTACAGCGCGGTCTGGGCAAATTGATGGTTTGCAGGTGTCTCTGAGCAGCCTGCAACCTCAGACTCTCTCAAGGAAGTGATAACGTTAAAATGATCTTACTTCGCTCATCAGCAGCGTTTGACTCTCTCCTTCCTGAAACACTTTTTTTCACTCCCTGGGACATCTCTTTGTTGATTCACCTTCACAGACTCCTTCATTTTGTGTCCTTGCAGTTCTTCCTCACATCCCAAACCACCAAATATTGGAATTCCCCTTAACTTTGTGCTGGGAGAAATCTTCCAATTGCCCCTTCGGATTCTCTCTCCACCCCTTTGTCTCCACTCTGTGCCCTGGGAGGCTGACCTTTGTAGATTACATCATGGACTTCAGGGCCTCTTATGTGTTGAACTGTGCCCCCTTCCCCCACCAATTCATATGTTGATGTCCTAAACCCCAGTATCTCAGAATGTGACCTTACTTGGAAATAGGGTCACTGCAGATGTAAATAGTTAAAATGAAGTCTTAGAGTAGGCCAATTCATGGAGACAGAAAGTAGAATGGTGGCTGCCAGGGGCAGGGGAAAGAGGGAAGGCAGAGTTATCGTTTAATAAGTATAGAGGTTATGCTGGAGATGATGAAAAGTTTTGGGTATAAATAATGGTAATGTTTACACAGTGTTGTGAATGTGTTTAATGCCACTCAGTTGTATACTCACAAATGATTAAAATGATAAATAATATGGTATGTATATTTTACCACAATAAAAATGATTAAAAACACATGTGTCCAGAATTTGACCCCTCTCACCACTTCTACCAAGACCATGTCTGCCCCGGCCACAACGTGTCTCAAGGGGATTATTTTCAGTAACCTCCTCCTGAGTGCCTGTCTTGCACACTGGCTCTGCTGCAGGCTACTCTCCACAGAGCAGCCAGCGTGAGCCCGTTAACATCATGATCATTCAGATCATGTCCTTCCTCTGCTTAATACCTTTCAGAAGCTTCCTATCTCTTTCAGCGTCGAAGCCAAAATCCTCTCACTGGCCAACAAGGCACTCCATGGGTAAATGGCAGTGGGTAGAATGAATCACTGTGTCAGCTTCTCTAGATGCCATCACAGTATTGTGCTCACCACAGTACTGATGTCCTTGAGCTTTTAAGCTGGCTTTTGTTAGATTCCCAGTGAATTATATGCAGAGAACAAGGTCGGTACCATACGGCTCGCCCATGCTACCAGTAGTTTATTTACTCTGAATATTGGTTTCTTTTACTTCTGGGCTCCACTTTGGATACTTAATTGGATATTAACAAATATTTATTGGGTACTAATCATATATAAAGGTCTGTGCTAGATGCTATTGTAGGCTCAAAAGATAAAAGAAAAGCAAGAACTCTGTCCTAGATGAATTTATAATATATTAGAGGAGCATAAACACGTAGACATTGTCAGACTTTGAGAAGTACCAGTGAAGGTGCTAAGAAAGTTCGAGAATGGAAACATTTCTTATCAGTATATATTTTATGTTTCTATAGTAGCTGTTGTCTCAATTTATTTCTCATTATTGAAATCAATATTTAATAAAAGATATCCAGGCTTACCCTACAGAATTAATGTTCACTTTTTTACTGTGCTTTTGTTTTGAGCAAGATTTATTCTCTTTCATATTTAAAAAATCAGGTTTAACATGCTCTTTCTGAACAGTTCGATTTAATTACTACTTTAAAATTCAAAGAGAAACATCATTAAATATTAATAGGCCAATCTGCAAAAACAAATTTCACTGGAAGTTTGGCTTAGGTAAATGGGGATTTGAGAAAGTATGACAGAGCTTAAGAAGTAATAGAACTAAGAAGTAGTTTTCATTTTCTAGGCCTCCATTTTCTTATTTGTAAAATATTGAGTCTTAAGACTGATTCGTAACAGTTTTATCAGTCTGTGCTAGGGGTCATAAAGAAAAAGAGCTGTAAAAGTCACGCAGGTAATACCAGCGAGAGATATGGGCTGGTATAAGATGCAAAAGAGAGTCATGGGAACTGTGGCAAACTGGAGTGACCTGGTTTGTGTAAGAGGACAGACATCACCTAAGTCCAGACAAATGTGCCATTGGAGAAGGTCCAGCACTGCTTTTTCAGGGAGGGATTTGAAGCCTATATTTTTATGTGAAATATCCTACTTTTAAAAAATTTTGTTTCAATTTTAAATATAGTAGGTGCCAAACTAAGCATGTCCATATGGTAAATCAGGCCTTCAGTCTTCAAGTTTGCAACTTCTCATCCATGCCAAGGGTCCACGAGCAGTCAATCATCAATCGCAATTGACCAGCAGAGTCAACCACAGCTCAGCGGTTCTCAAACCAGCCAACGTGTTAGGCTCATTTGGAGAATATTTTACAACTAGCAGGGCTTGAGCCCCACCTGCAGAGATTCGGATCCAATTAGCCTTGAGTTGGTCTCTGGCATGAGTGGTTTTTTAAATTCTCCAGGTGATTCTAATGTGCTGCTAGCTTTGAGAACTGCTGTCTCCAGGAAACATTTTCATCTCCATCTTGGATGCTGCCGCTTCTCCTTGCTCCCATGACTCCTGGGGTCCCCAGAGCAGCATGAGGCCTTCTTCTAGCAAGAGTTGCTTTTGTCATTGTTCCAGAGCCTCTGTTGGTGACCAGAGACTATGCAGAAGTCACAAATCACTTCTTTTCTCAAGAATGTCATTGACTTTGGCTCAAGTGCAGTTCACGGCCACTCTACTCCCAACCACATTCCATACTTCATTCTTTCAGGTTCACAGTTTTCTACCAACTGCAAAGTAGGAAGGCAAGCACCAGGATAGATATCCTCTTGCTATTTTTCAATTTTATGCTGCCTAAACAATATTCATAACAAGCGCTGTGGTAAATCTCTCATTAACTGTCACAGTTTTTCTACTGTTTTGGTGTACTTTTATATTTTTACTCCCTCTAAGTATTGAAAACAAATTAAATTCAGCAAAATAGAAGATCCAGAGAATACAGCAAATAATTATTCCTGCCAAGCATGAGTATTTAGCACCTGCATGTTTGGGAAACACTCAAATTGGTTTGCTTTGTATATGCTGCAAAAGTGCTCCCTGGAGCTGAGGAAATCTCTTTTGGATTTACTTGTTATTTATGTATTTATTTGATTTCGAAAATGTAGGCAATAGGCGAATTAGGTTAGGTTGCAAGGTCTCTGGGAACAGCCATGAGATTCTGGAATGCTGTAGTTGGTCTGGATCTCATATTGGAGCCAGGATTGGGTTATTAATCTGCGGACTTGGGGTCAGATGGATTATATTAAAGTAAGACTTTGTACACTTTCATATAACTCATTTTTTGTCATGCAGCATTATATTTCTCAGTGGCTAAAGGCTCACAAATGGCTCATAAATATTTTGTGAATGAAGCTGGGGGGGTGATAGTTTGTCATAGCCGGAATGAATTGATGTGAGAGAGAGAAGAGGAAAGTGAGCTGCAGAATTTTCCTTGCTCCTCCATATCTGGGAGAACTGATTTAGAGGCCTGTGTAGTTTCTCCTTAATTACTTCAGAGATGGTTTTGGAAAATGCAACTCTAAATGGAGCGCGGGGTGATTGATGGCACTGTTTTATGAGATGGAATTAAAAATTCAAGCCGGAATGTGTAACTGTGGCAGCATGGGGCTACCCATTAAGCGGCAGTGAACGCTGCCATTCATTTGACTGCACCTGCTAAGAGAGGCACACGCTGGTACCTGCCCGTTTGGGCTCAGCAGGACTGAATGAGAGATCCCCAGATCAGTGTCTGGGGTGAAATTCTTTGCGAGAAATTGGGAGAAACCCCCCCAATTTCTGAAATGAAAACAGCCAGTAACTTACACAGTGCAAGACAGTCTGGGGACTCTGTGAGGTCTGGAAGCCAGACACACAGCCCTGCGACTTAAGAGCCCGCGGCTCAGCTTCTTTATCTGTCAAATGGGGTTAGGGACAACCACAGGCTGTTATGTAAGGATGAAATAAGAATCTTATATGGAGAAGCCGCTGGTGAACTAGATAATGGAATATAAATGTGAATTATAGAACACAGATACTGTTGTTCTAAGATCTCCACGGAAACTCTCTCAAGATCTTTCTATGCATTATCAGCATGAAGCAGAACAGTTGCTTCCCAACTTGGTGGTATACCTGTGGGTGTGCCAGTGGCCCAAAAGAACCCAAATTTGTGAAAATTATCTGGATTTTGCCCGCTGGCATCCGTTTACCCTTCCCAGAGCTCTGGCTGTGCGCACTGGCTACTTTGTTACATCAGCGCTCACAGTCTACTCAGATGGGCGGAGAAGATGCAGAAACTGATCTGTTGTTCCTTATAATTACCCTCCTGTTAAGTTGTGGGGATGGATAGACTATGTAACCCGAGGCTGATACAATCATTGAAATTACTCCATTAGGTTTCTCAGCCTACAGGTAAAAAAGCTACACCTCCTGATTTCCACAGTTTGCTCCCCAACACCCCTCAAAAATGGCTGATGTGAGCTCACAGCAGCAGAGAGCTGGTTCTAAGGGCCAGGCAGGATCCTGTGGCTCCTCTGTTCTCTGAGTGATGTCCTTCTCTGCCTGACCCCTCCCAGCGCTTGCGGCCGGCTCTTGCCGTTTTGGGTTCAGTAGTCCTGCTCTGCAACTCGGCTTTTCCTGGTTCTTTGTAGCCCGCTTTGAGGCTTGGCTACATTCCCCTTCCACTCCTGGCCCCGTTATGACATGGGGTCCCCTCTCCCCTCAGCATTAGCCAGGCCTACTGTTTCTCAACTCCACTGCCTTGCAATCATCCCTCACGAACCGGCAGGAAATTGTAGGTCCTGCCCACACCACACCAGAACCGAGAGAGGCCCAAGACAGTTACACACTCGCCATTCCTCCGATGACCATGTTGGGGTTGTTAATTATCTTTGACGTCACCACCTCCCCTCACCTATTCCTCACCAGGCTGAGACAGGGATCATCTGTCATAGAACTTTTTCTAGAGTTCTTTGCTCTTGGCTTTTTCATCTGTTTGTCTAAAGTACCTCCTCATCTCTGAGTCCAAGTCTGGAGGGAAGAGATTGGACCCTCTGGCCTCACTTCTCCTTTGGTCCCCAGGAGCTGCAAAGGGCTGGTTGGACTTGTCTCTGCTCTGTAGCACATCCTTCTCCTATTCTGGCAAACCAGACTGTGGCCTGGCTGTCACGGGTGGAAGGGCATCCTAGATACACTGGGGTCTGAGTTCTCCAGGTTATGCAACAATGCCTTAACCTTTAGATAAATATTTCTTAACAGAGCCTGGCTTCAGAATCTGTGATCTTATTGCAAAATCTTATTTTGAATGCCAGAAACAGAAAATTAGCCATTTCTTTCTCTTTTGATTGTAAAATTCAAATACAACTCCCTCCCAACACATATGCCAAATCTATGTATCAGATACTGTCCTAGGTGCTAGGAATGCTGTTGTAAAGGAAACAGACAAAATTCCTGCTTCCCAGGAGCTGTCATTGTAGTGGGAGGTGATAAGCCAAATGAAGAAGTACAATAAATATATGGGGTGATGATATGTAGTATGAAGGAAAATAAAGCAAGAGGATGATAGTCAGTGCTGGGCTTCACTTAAAAGTGACATTTGAGCAAGACCTGGTGGAAGCAAGGTAGCAAGCCATATGGATTATCTGGAAGAAGGTCATGCTAGAGAAGGTCATATAAAAATTAGAAATAGAAATGCATGTTAATATTTTTCAAAATATCTCTGTTATTTTGTCATCATTGATTGCAAAAAATAATGATTCATTTGTGGCAGATATATCCAGATAGAATATTATTAACAAATTGTGCTTCCCAAAGTACTAAAAGATCGTGCCATATCCATGGTCAAAAATCTTTGGGGAATCTACATTACTTCTATGACAAAGTCATTCATTTATTCTTGTAGGATATAATAAGAGCTGGGGGTGAAAAATGAATTCAGTGTAGTCCCTGCTTCCGAGGAGCTTTCGATCAATTAGGGATGATGGACTTGGTTATAAAAGCGTGTAATAAGATCAGTGCCAGAAACGTGCGTGGGGTCTTTTGGAGACATGTCTACTGTGCCCTGGGTGGGAGTGGGAGATCAGGAGAGGGCTCTCAGAGAAAGCCCTGCCTGAACTGAGCCATAAAGATGAGTACCAGTTACCCAGGTAAGGCCATGGGAGAGAGCTATCTGAGCAGTTAACGCATGCAGGTGAACTACAGGGAGCTCATAGCTGCTGGCGGAAGGTGTGGGCAGGCAGTGGAAAGAAACAAGCCTGGAGATGTGGACAGATCAAGGAAAGTCACGTTAAGCCCAACTTCATTCACAGGCTCGTCTTCCTTACCGGCACATCTCCAGCAGCTCACTCAACTCCAGCCTCTGCTCTGCTTAAGCTATGCTGGGTGTCAGGAGTGTCTTCCTTCTGCTGTCCACTCCCACAAAACGTATTCATCTCTCAAGTCCTGATTACGACCTGCCGTAGCCGGACAGCCCTCCTTCATTACGGCTGTCCAGGGTGATCTAACAAAAACTTGCCATATACCCTTAGTTTCCACTCATATTAGTTCAGTCACGGCTGCCTCTTGTTGTCATTTAAATGTCTCATGTATATCTATTTTCCTTTCACGGATTACAAATTGGAGGGCAAAAATCGCCTGGTGTTTCTTCTACATGATCCAGCATGATGCCCTGCAGATCATAGATGCCTAGTAAGTTCTTGTCGAAAAGTGCATTTTATTGCCTTAGATCCACGCTGTCCTATACGGTAGTCACTAGCCACATGTGGCTCTTTAAATTTAAATTAATAAAATGAAATAAAAAATTCGGTTTCTCAATCTCAATTAGTTCTATTTCAGGTGCTTAATAGACCGTATGTGGCTAATGGCTACTGTACTGGGCAACACAGAAAACGTTTCCATCATTACAGAAAGTTCAATTGGCCATCATTGCTTTAGAAGACTATTTAAAGGAATTTCCAGTTGAGAACCATTTCAGGCCATTTTGAAATCATATCTATAAACTGTCAAAAGGGTACTATTCAATTCTATTGCACATGATGTTAAAGCTATTGATAAAACATTATAATTTGACTCCAGATAATTTATTTTTACAAGCTTGGCAATACACAAGATGTAGATATTTATTGAAGAAGTAAAAATAGCAGTGTTTTATTGATGTCTACTCTGTGCCAGGTATTATGCTAATGTGCTACATATATTTTATACTCTATATATTTTTAATTTAATCTTTCGAACAGCCCTTTGAAATATATATTATGAAAGATGAAGGAATTGCAGTCGTTCTGGTGAAATAACTTGCTTTAGGATTTACAGCCAGAAAGAAGTGGAGCCAATATCCTAATCCGGGACTTGCTGACCCCAAAACCTATCCAGAGAATATTCCATATTTCACGTATATATATACAACATATAAAATATATATGCACCAGTATCAGCCAGCAAGATGGAAGAAATGTTACCATTTTCTATATTTGCTTCTTTTTATAAAACAAAGACCTACAGATTTAAAGCCATATTTAACCCTTCCTGAATGCCACTCTTTTTTTTGCCCTCCACAAGTATAACTAATATCTTGAAGTTAACATATACATTGCCATCCAGTATTTTTATATGGATACATGTACCTAAAAACAGTATATAGTGTTGTTTTGAGTACCTTTAATTAAAAAAAGGAAATGTGGTGCTCTTCACTTTACATTTTCAGTCAATATTTTTTTCAGGATTAATTCCAGTTGATGACATAGCATTGGTTCATTGATCTCCACTGTTCTGTATTATTCCATTGGTGAGTGTAGTGCAGTTTATTTATCCCTTCTCCTATTGCTAGACATTTATGTTGATCTAAGGTTTTCTCTGTTATTTTACACAGTGCTGTAGAGAAGACCTGTATGTATGTTACCTTAAGTATATTGCAAGCATTTCTCTAGGATATTTACCTCGGAAGGGAATCCCAGGATGCTTGATTATATGCATACACATGTTACTAGATATCAGGAAATTGTTCTCAGTTTCAACTTCTATTCTCATTGACAGAGCCTGAAATTTCCCATTTTCATATGTTTTGGCAGTACTTAGAATTTTCAGGCTTTTTAATGTGTGCAGTTCTAGTGAGTATGAAATGGCCTTCCATTTTTGTTTTCATTTTTATTTCCTTCATCCTAGTGAAGTTGATCCTATTTTCTTTTATTTAGTGGCCATTCATATTTCCTCTTCTGTGACCTACCGAACCATAAATATTGCCCAAATTTCCATTTGGCTGTTGATTCATTTCTCATTTTGATTTGTGAGAGTTCTTTATATGTTCTGATTACTAATCCTTTGTTTTTTATGTGGCTTGCAAATAACTTTCCAGGTTGTCTGTCTTTGTCTTTTCACTTTGTTGATAGAAGTTTTTAACTTCAATGCAGTCAGATTTATAATTTCCTTCTTCAGGTCTTGAACTCTTAGTGTCTTACTTAAGACATTTTTTCATATTTCATTGTCATAAAAATAATTGATTATGTCTTCTCGTAAAAGTTTTAAAGTTTATTTTTTACATTTAAGACCTTGGTCAATTTGGATTTTAGTTTTGTGTATGAAGTAATATAGGTATTTGATTTTGTTTTTTTCATATAGGTAACCAAGTTGGCTATTATTAGTTTTGACTGGCCATCCCCTCACTATGTAAAATATAATTGCCACTTGTCAAGTCCTGATATTTGTATGGGCCTGGGCATTGGTCTCTTTGTTTATTCCATTGTTTACAATCTTGTAATTTTTGATATCTTATCATGTACTTATCTACCCTCTTTATTCTTCTTTGAAATTAGCTTGGCTCGTCTTGGCCTTTTCTTTTTCCTTCTCAGTTTTTGGAACAGCCTGACAAGTTTCAGTCTATGCTGTATCCATTCTGCCAAACTACCTGTTTTAAGCGTCTGTTATTTATCGTTAAGTGGTAAGCTTGAAAAATTCATTTTATGCTGTCTCTAAAATGTAAAAGTCTGTCTCAGGAAGGAGCGGTTAAATCAGAAGGTGATGTGACATGGGGGAAGAGGCTGTGGTTGGTCCTGACAAGGCTCAGGGACTTTGGCCAAGATCTGATGGACAGATAGAGGTGAGAACTGGTTGCTGGCTGTGCAGGACTAAGGCTAAATGCATTGTCTACCCAAAGAGGGTAAGAATTAAGATGTCAGACCCACAACACAGGATGATAAGCCGGGATCTAGACAGGAGAAGTGAGCAGCATATTGGGATGGCCGTGATCTATGACATTGCCTGGGTATTTTGAGGGGATGCTAGTTACTTAATAGAAAGCTAACTCGAATAAGGTCATTACAACTGGAGAAAGCCTTGCTCTAATTACTAGCCACTCCCTAGAAAGCGATCTCCTCCTGTTGTATTAAGACAGTTTGCGCAACGGTGTAAGCAGGCCTACCAAATCCAACAGGTATAGATTCCAACTCCAACACCAACACTAAAGAGATGAATCACTTTGTGTAAGATTCTCGGTCCTCTCTGAGCCTCTGTAAAATGAGGATGATCCTAAGTTCTACCTCACAGGTGAGAAAAGCACCAAGCAAAGTGCCTCTCAAACAATAAGTGCTCAAGTAATATTATTTTATTCCCTTAAAAAAACCCACAGTCTGTTAAAAGTGATCCAGTTCCCAACGCCAGGAAGCATGTTCTCCGGCATCCAGCACCCCTCTTGTCTTCTTCATTTGGGGAATCCATATCATTCTAGTGGATGAGTATTTCCATCTTCTGCAAACAGTGGCTAATAGCAGCCATCATCGTGTTGGGAACTATGCCTATGGGTGCCTCATGTCTCACAAAGATGATTCTTTTCCTTCCAGGTCTTAACCTGGGCTCAAAACCCAGCCACTCCTCACTTCTTGCACAGTGATTTCACTTCTCTCTGTCTCAGTTTCCTCATCTGTAAATGGGGAAAACTGTAATTAGAGTTACTAATATAACTAAATGAGTGAACATGAAAAAGTGCTTGGTACTGTGCTCAGCACGTCTAGATCCTCTATATACATTGGTTAAATAATAATGAATGAATGTACTACACTAGACAGTGTAACGTTTAAGAGTGTATTCAGTGATGCCAGACTCTCTAGGTTAAATATGGGTCCTGCCACTCATTAGGTACCAGGCTTTGGGAAAGCTGCTTAAAGTTACTTAACTTCTCTCAGACTCAGGCCCTCCCTTGTTCATTAGAAAAATAATGCCCATCTCAGAGGGTCTGTCTGAGGATTGTTGGAAATGATGGATGTTAACTTCCTGGTACATTGGAACTGCTCAACAAATGTGAGCTTTTGTTAATACTACACTTGTAGCACGGGATCACTTGCTCTAGGACTTGTTAGGTTGGGGATAATATCAGGGTCAAGGATGAATGTGGTGACCAGCCTAATGTAATAGAAGTTCTATATTGAATAGATGTGAGGGGCAAAGCTGGTGGACAGAACTCTGGGCGAACCCATGCCCACCTCTTTACACCATCTTACTGAAAACATGGCCCATCACATCCCAATAGAGTGTGTCCAGGTGGCAGTATGGAAATGGGACGTGATCTGAGGCTTTCCTGGTTTATGTCCAAAGACTGCTTGTCTCCCTTAAAGAGCAATGCCATGTCCTCCCATTCAATTTTGGCACAAGGAGAAGAGGAAGTGTCTTCTTTCCATCCTGAGTCACTGTAGGGTGACACAGAAGCATCTGGTTTTTCCTCCTTCTCTCTGTGCATCTCAAGACGGGCATCCCAAACCCCTCCCAGGTGTGACAGGAGGACTGGACGGATTGAGACCATGGGTGCACTAGCCACTAAACTAGATATGCAAGTGGAGCAAAAAGACTTGAGAAAAGGAAAGGAGTGAGGGTTTAAAATTACTTTAATCTCAAAGAAGTTAGATGTAATTACAAAATAAAACCTCAATATCACAGCTGTGGTTATCCACCCAAACACAATCTCCACAGTCTGTGAATTTAGCTTCCTGTTCATTAGTGGCTCTCCCCCAGTTAGTGGATACGTTCTAATCACAAATGAATTCTTAATAGGTTCAAACCAAAGGAATTACTGCACAAAGGTCACTGTTTATCTTTGAAATGGATTTTTGTAATGTAATACCAAATATCCATGATAAGGAAATTTACTCCTTCTGGAACTGGTTGGAGGAGAAAGAGGCCACTTTCCTCAAAAAACCAAGGTGACAATGTCACATGACAGGCACTGCAGTGAACGGGGGCCCGAGAGACGCTAGATGTCCACATGCATGTCATCACAGGCTTTTGTTTCAGGAAAAGTGATCTGTAGCTCAGCCTCTGAGGGCCTGTATTGGCTCCTGTATTAGCTAGGATGTAAGGTTGGGCACTGTGAGAAAGACCAAATTAACAAGGGCATAGTAGGATAAAAATGAATTTATTGTTAGCGTCCTGGCTGATCTGGAAGCTCTGTTGTAGTATGGTCCTCAGAAATCCAAGTTTCTTCATAATGCTCCTCATCCTTGGCTAGCACATGTCTGGATTCCAGCCATTGTAAGGAGCAAAGGGCAAGGGGAGGGTACACACTTTGTTTTTAAGCATACGGCCCAGAAGTCCATATTTCTGCTCATTTCTGCTCATAGGCCGTTGGTCAAAACTGGTCACATGGCATGTGTTCTGCAAGGGAAGCTGGGATATGTAGTCCTTGTTCTGGCCAGCCTTGTTCTCAGCTGAAAAATCCAACAGCCATAGAGGTGATGGGAAAGACCAATTGAGAGCTCGGGTGGACTGTGTGTTCATGGGGATGGAAGACTTTGACTTAAGTATACACAGGGCCTAGGAGAGTTTCACATGCCACACCAGCCCTCAAAGGTTCAATCCATTTCAGTAGAACTAGCCTCCCCACCTGTACCCAGAAATTCATGCATCAGCAACAGGTTTTCCAGGCAGTGCCCATATTTTGGACACTTTTATTCTATCTAGTCTAGTAGAGGATATAAGAGAGAAATGACAATACAAGTAAAAAGTTATACGTGCCGTAAGAGAGATTCTAATCAAGTGTGAGGAAATTCAGGAAGCGAAAGGAATACTTCCTGTACAAATGCCACCTCTCCCCTGACCCACTCATTTGCCACTCCAGATCCATTCACAAAGCCCAGTGACATTAGTACTGGGCTTAATGACCATCAAACATGGCAGCGAAGGAGATCATGTTCTAAGACGAGCAAACAAATGTGTGGTGGTTTCACATAGGCAGCTGAGGCTGAGAGATGGTGGACAAGATTGTGAAGGAGGGCAAGGAAGGCCGGGGACAGATCCTACAAAAGATATTCTTATCATGTCTTCCCAAACAGGTATTACTGACATTGGACCAGTGTATGGAATTCCACTTCCTGGGGGAACTCATTGACAAGGGAGAATATAATATGAAATGTACCGAACATGTCCTGCATGTATAGACACATATATTCTCAAAAAACCAGTTAAAGCTAAACACTATATTGTTTGGACAGTCATATAGATGGTAAAACTGTAATACTAGCAAACAATCTAAAATTCAGGATAACAGTTACTTTAGGGTTGTACCATGGAAAATGATTAAGGAGAGACACGAGAGGGCTATTAACCTAGATGGTGAGCACGTAGACGTTTGATTTATTATTCTTATTATTTAAAATATTCAGAAATGCTTTATATACTATTTTCTAAGTGTGAATACTTCGCAATGAAAATAAATAGCCTAAAATGGGGAGCCAGGAGACTAGGCTCAGAGTCAGACAATTCAACTAAGTACATATATCATCTTTGGCAAGTTGTTTTTTCTCTCTGAATCTCAGCTTCCTGATCTGCAATAATAGATTCTTTTGGATTCAATTCTAGAGTTTTTATTAAATTTTTATATATGTTTACTTTTGGGTCATGTTTTTTGCAGAAGTCATAAGATTCTCTGAACATTTGAATAGTTTTTGGGGTGGTAGAACATAAGGGTTTTCCTTTCTCTGTAGTTTCAGAGGCGAGCTTCCTGTATATTATGGAACAGAAAGTAGAGAATAGGATATAATGAAAAACAATTTTGATAAAAGAGTTCAGGAAGCTGAATGAAGTTACCACAATATCAGAAACAGATGTGGTTAAAGATATAAGTGACTTCTTTTTCATGTATTGGATCTAAAAGATGTTAAGAATGTCCCTGGGGGGGCCAGCCCTGTGGCAGAGTGGCTAAGTTTGCATGTTCCACTTCAGTGACTCGGGGTTCACCAGTTCGGATCCCGGGTGCAGACATTGCACAGCTTATCAAGCCATGCTGTGGCAGGTGTCCCACATATAAAATAGAGGAAGATGGGCATGGATATTAGCTCAGGGCCAATCTTCCTTAGCACAAAGAGGAGGATTTGTAGCAGATGTTAGCTCAGGGCTAATTTTCCTCAAAAAAATAAAAAATGTCCCTGGAAAATTTTTTGTTTGTTTATTTGGTCTTTTGGTTTGCTTTTCTTGGGGAAACTGATTTTTTAAAAATATATGTGTGATATACAAACTGTGAAATTGTTTACCTAATTCCTCTGAGCTTCATTTTCTTTATCTGTAAGTGGGGAATAATACTACCTACAATATAGGCTTGTCGTCAGGATTAAATAGGACGATACAGGTGTATTCTAAACACTGTGCCCAGCATCTGGTAAACTAGGTTATGTTAGGGGTGCTGCCGCTGCTGCTAATGAACGAATGCTGGAGGTGATGATGATGATGGTGATAAGGATGATGGATGAGGAGGAGGAGGGGGAGAGGAAAGTAATGATGAAATGGAAGCCTTCACATTTTAAATAGTGGACTATTTTCCAGTGAAAATTCTGATGTTCTAAATTTTTTCTAAAAGTTATATTTGTGTGACTGTAAATACATCAGATTAAAAACTTTCAGTCCCTCTGAAGTAAAGCACTTATTCAATGACTACATGGAAAGCTAAAAACACCCCCATCAGGCAAATGTATGCTGAGTCTTCATCACTTATGACAGATTTTTCAATGTCTTCTTCTTCTATTGATAAGGGCCTGTTTTTGAGATGTGCTTCTGAATGTGAATTCGACAAATTGCTAACATCAACAATTCATCTTTTTCCTTCTTGTTATTTTGTCCTCCCCCCATCTCCTCCGTCTCCTCCCCCTCCTCTTTCTCCTCTTTCTTCTTCCTCTTCTTTTCATTCTGTTCTTCCTCCTCCATTTCTTTGTAATCACCTCATTATCATGATCAACAATAGTAAACAAGTTTTTCTCTCCAGTCTCCCTTCTTCTTTTTCTGGATCCTTCTTTCCTCCACTCTATCTAGTTCAGGGGGCCATGATTCTTCCTTCCTATCTTCCCCCAGATGCAAGTGAAGACACATGGGACCTGGCCAAACAGAATAAGTCAGCTCCCTGGACATAGTGATCCATGCGGAACTGGCATCCGCCCCAAGCAAAGCCGACCGATATTTGAAATTTGACACATAGAAACTGTGAAAGAAGGTAAGTTCTCTGCCTTTGTGATAAAAAAAAAAAGTATGCAGAAATTACTGTGGCTTTTTTCCCCCTAGTCCCTTGGAAGAATTTGTTTGCAGAGGAGAAAAGAGTTCAAGACAAAAATGGAAGAATTGAAAGCAAGAGGCAGAGAGAGAGAGAAAGGCTGAGGGAGAAAATTCTGGAGCGATTGAATCATAATTTTTGATAGCTGGATTCAAAATTTCTCAAACCCTACCTGTGCATCAAGTTTTTAGTTACATGAAAAAATACAGTTCTAAAAATTGAACCAGTTTGCATTGGGTTTCTGTCATTTATACCCCAAATATTCATTGAATAAGAATTTGAAGAAATAAATTAAGATTCGAAGTATAAGTACGAGCACTTAAATTTTTAATTAAAAGACATGCAACATAAAATATGTATATATCTTTTCAGAGTACTCTTATTAGACATGGGTGGTTAGATCAACTGAATTTTTCGGGCTGGTCTGAATAAGTCATGTTCTGTAGATAACTCAATTTGAAATAAAATTTCTTAAAAATTTTAAACATAAAGGTATCTTTCTTGTATGGTTGGTTCTGTGAACAGCAGTATGTTCATATTTGTTTATAACATTTGTATGGTGTATAAACAGTAGTCTAAGAAGAAAATTAATATTTATGCTGAGTGGCATGGAGTAGATACCACATTTCAAGAAAATAACGGAAATCAACAAAATCTGTTATTTTTCGTTTGCTTTTGGCTTCATATTTAAATAGAACAGAGAGAATATGGTAAATATTTCACATATGTAAATACTGGTGTCACATTTCTATTAATCATGTATACAACATTTGATATTCTCAATTAAAACCCTTAATTGGCCTGCTATAGTGCCCGCAGTTCGTAGAGTAATTGCTCTCTTATTTTCCTGGATAACTTATTTAGGGAAAAATAATATAATGAAATGATATTAAAATGAAAAGGCCTGAAAAAAGCGCTCCTATTTAAATTACAATACTTCACACTCATCCGAGATTTCTTCATCTCTGCAATAACGCAGCTGTTTTCCTCAGGGTATTCTCACAAGTTCATAAAGAAAAAAATTGTTATGAGCCTTCTCAAACCCCAAGGAAGGCAGCTGTGTTTTTGATAAACTGGGCTACGGTTTCAACACTTCAAGCTATAGAGAAATTTACACGGGAATTTTCTGCATTATATATCCATGAGCAATATATTTTCAACAGTAACAACATACACCGTATTTAGTCAAAGTTTACCCAGCGAAGCGGTCAGGCTGAACACTGCGAAATTAGAAACCCGACCTTCAGCAGAAGTCTCTGCCCTAAACATACAGCATGTCACTCACTCTGACCTGTAAAAAAACGCAGGGGAAATCAAGGAAGGGTGAAGAGATGCTTTCGCTGAACTCCCCCGTCGGATGGCTGAGTGTCACATTTCTCTCTGCATTCAGTACAGGGGCTTTGTCATAAATCAGTGGCATTATCCAAGGATTTTAGTAAAGAAAAAGTGGACCAAGGCTTGAGTGATTGAAGACTTGGGACTCTGCCAGTCTCAAATTCTCTTGGTTTGTGAGGGTCTGCTGAATCCCCCTCCTCTCTCACCTTAGCTGTCAACACTCTTATCCTTCTGATTTGGGAACGTTCCCAGAGTGAACATGTTTGAAAGTTTTCTGCGTACCTTTGGAAGAAGAGATCTAGGTTGCGTCCACCCAATGGCAGGAAAATGTGCAGGAAAAATACTAACTAGTGTGTTCAGTTGTGGAAAGTGCTTGCTTTTCCTGGACCCTCTCTCACCCCTAAAGATGCCTTTGCCTCCCGTGGAACAGCTCTCGGATCATTCCTCCGGCAGAGCCATCGTTCTTTGTCAGATCTGCTCTCCATCAGGCCAGCTCTCATTTGTTCCGTGCCAGTTTCTTCCTTTGGGCATCATTTATCCTGCTGACTTCTTTTACTTCCTGCTGCCCTCCTAGGCTTCTACATTAAGAAGTTACCATTGCAACAGACTGTTAAAAAAAAATTGAACTTTAGCTTATTCTGTGAGCTGTGTCTCTTGTAAGAGCTTTGTTGCTGTTAGCATTTGTTTGCTTGTTTTAAGGGGTATTGACATTGTTATTGCGAATATTCCTCAAGCTGATTTGTTTAGTTCCTATAATTTTTGAAGTCCTGTTATGAGTTATATGTATTATATGTGTGTATTTTTTTAACGGAGACAGAGAGACAGAGAAGGAATTAAGTACCCGTATTATAGTATGATGCACACAATCAGAGAAGTCTGTAACACCTACGGTGCTGGCACTAAGGGTATTTTTGTGGGGTGAAATGAGCCATTTAACCCTCCCTGAGCATTGATTAGCACGTGAGCAGCCAACACGCTAAGAGCTTCAAGTGAGTGGTGTCATTGAACCAGTTGCCTTGTGTCAGTCTCCTGTCATAGGTGAAGCTCCAAGAGGTAACATAATTTTCCAAAGATCATAGAACTAGCAAATAGCCCAGGCAGGATTTGCAGGTGTGTGTGCTTCTGAAGGCCATCTCATATCTCAACACCAAGAGACAGTCCTCCTTTCTTCTTTATAAACCTGGCTTTCTATCTCTGTGGTATAGTCCTAGCAACAAGGATACAAGCTCCTATTTGTTGTGTTTTCAGAAGAATAGTCACCCCCATAAATTATGTTGATTTGGTTAACTTTCCATGTGAATGCCCTCACTACCCCGGTTCAGTAGGGTTGGGATAGTCCACGGTGTCACACACATCAAAACGACTCCCTCTGTCTTGTGGTACACATCCTAATCAAGCACCGTCCTCTGCTCAGCTTCTCCCAGGCACCGTCAGGGAGGCCTTCTCCACGGAGTACTCCGGGCAGCTGCTGCTACAAACCAACCAGCCCTGGCGAGTGTTAGGGGTTGAATTGTGTCCCGCCAGAATTCGTACATTAAAGTCCTAACCTTCAGTACCTCAGAATACAACCTTATTTGGAGATAGAAGTAATCACGTAAAATGAGGTCATTAGGGTGGGCTCTCATCCAATATGATTCATTTCCTTATGAAGAAGGAGACATTTGGAAACAGTCATAAACACAGAGAGAATGCCTGTGAATATGGAGGTGGGGTCTACAAGTCAAGCAATATAAACCAGCAAACCAGAAGCAAGGCGAGAAAGATGCGACAGATCCTCTCTCACAGCCCTCAGAAGGAACCAAGCCTGAGGACCCCTTGATCTCAGGCTTCTAGCCTCCAGAACTTGAGACAATAAATTACTATTTATTAAGCCACTCAATTTGTGGTAATTTGTCATGGCAGCCCTAGTAAACTAATACAACAGGGAAGATAAAACCTATTCCCATTGCTGTAGTTAGGAAGATAGGTCAGAAAAAAGGAACCGACTCCCCCTCTCTTCTCTGCCACACTGATGGCCTCCACCACTAAAATATATTAGTCTTATCCAAATTCGGTTTTCTCATTAGAGTCGATATAATGTATGGTTCCATGTGGCAGACTAAATTAGCAATTGATAACACTGGATGCCATTTACCTCACATGTACGTTAGGTTAAGCAAGGTCAGCATCCCATAGAGCATTCATGGCCACACTCATATGCGGAGAACTAATCACCTCCTGTGGGGGTATGCAGCTGGGAGCAGTGGACGTCTTCTCTCAGCCAATATCCTCAGCCCCTCTCCAAACTATGCCCTTAAGAAAGGATACCTGTTCATGCCAGAGAGAAGTCCAGCCATGCTAGTAATCCCAGTCTCAGTTAGTCACCGTGGTGCTGGTTCACTCATTTCAACAAATGCTGTTATCGCAAGGTAGAAGGATAACAGTCAAAAGATGTGTAGGTTGAATGTGTTTGTATGTTTAATGCTGTGTGAAAACTAAACTATCTTGTACACTATTGTTAAATGAAAAAAATGAATGAGTGAATGATGGCGCCAAAGAAAGAGCATGGACTTTGGAATGAGGCAGAGCTGGGTTATAAGGATTACAAGAGAGAACATTTGGAAAAGCACTGACACAGAAATGTTACTTTCTTTCACGTTCCTTGCTTTCTTTACCACTCTTATGCAAGGACAGCAGGCTCCCTCCCATTGAGCATCTTGACTTAGCTTTCATGGTCCTATTTCTAGCATTGCTAAAGCTTTGTCTAAGAAGAACCAGATGAACTCAGTTGAACAAGTCCTACTTCAGGTACAAGGATAGATTCTTCCCCTTGGTGAAAGGATGATTCTATTCAAAAACCAATCTTTTACAAATTAGGGCTTTATTTATGAATTATCATCTTGAAATAAATGAGTGCATCAGCAGACACTAAGCATCACATTCTGCTTTAGTGATCAAAGAGTATATGGGAATGACATGCGCATCCTTTTATGTCTCTCAAGGTGCGTGAAGCTATCATAGCCCCACATTTTCAACTCATCTGTGCTGAATGCTACCCAGTTCATTCCTCGCTCTTCTAACTTGTCCCATGCACCAGCTGGTCCTGAAGGTACATTGAGAAGTTAGGGAGCTTTGGATAAGGTAAGCTAACTATTGCTCATGCCTTGTGGATTCCCTGTCTGTGACACAGAGGTTCTCACTGGTGTCATGCCTGGGTCTTTCTGGCTTCGGAAGGATAGGAAGAGGGTTGGAGAATAAAGGAAATGTTCCTTGCCTTCCTCTACATCACAGCTTAAGTTCTTTTAAATCAATAAGTTGCTCAAAACCAACCTGTTTATATCCTGAGGCATTCAGTGTTTTACCAGAGAGACGCACAGATTCAGCATGACCTTGACACAAGCATGTGACCTTCTCTAAACAGTATTGGTTGACTTGGCCTGTTCATGGCCAGCATTATAGGTAGCAATGCTCTATAAAAGTTCTCTCTGGTCAAGAAATTCCTTCTAACTTTTGTTCCTAGCTCCTGCTTCTAAATCCTCTGCTCCTAAAATGGGAGCTCTATTTTAACTCCACTGAGACTTAGTATAAATATGTCCGTGCAATATTTGGTACATATATTACCAAAGTTATTCCCTGTTTATCTGAAATTCAAATTTAACTGGTCATCCTGTATTTTTATTTGCCAAATCTGGCAAGGCTTACTTACATGTAACTTGCAAAAGAAACTAGCACCAGTATGTTTATCTTGTGATTAAATTTTGTGTATATGTATTCACCTTATTAATAAAAGTAACTGAATGGAAAAAAAAAAAAGGTTGAGAAGTGCTGGGCACCACGGCGTTAACTTATTTGCTAACTCCCAGCTTTCTCTCTTCAGTAGTCGAAGAACCTTCGATAGAAGCTTGTCCTTCCAAACCATGGTCTCTTCTTAGCATTGGGAGAAGTAATATAAAAGAAATATTTGTGGCTGTTAATTACCCCTAATTGTACTTCAAGAAAAAAAAAATCATAGATGAAGATGTAAATAACTAAGCCAACGCCATTCTTTTAAAATTTTTTTTTATTAAATTTTTCATCTGAAGATGCTGTGAGAAGATAGTCCTGCTTTTCCAAAACTGAAGATGATGACTTCAGACACGAATCCAAGCACACTTTCTCAGCACAGTCTGAAACGGCAGGGAAAGCCCTTGGTTCCCGCTGAAGTGAGACGGGGACTGAACTCCTTTGGAAGGAGAGCTGAAACGTGGAAGAAACAGCAGCAGCATGACAACCTTCCCGCTCTACAACAAATGTGCCAACTGGAAGCCCACCTGGCAGTCTGTTGCAAAGCAGAGTGCTGAGATAATGGGTTAACATTTGTAGTTTTCATACAACTGTTTTTGTCTCTACAATTCCCTTTCCTCAATGAGATCACCAGATAGCGCGAGAGTGATGAGGGAAATGATGGTTATAATCGTCTTATTAGAAGGCAATTCAGCACATAGCAAGTAAAACTAGATATGCTGAGCAAGAACAAGGACTTGAATTTGAGGGGAAGAGAGTTTAGGATTTCTCCCACCTTCCATCTTTTATAGCGCAGCTCCGCGGGATAACAGACACACTGTTTGCTGCAAAACACTGCATAACATACGGTGAGGGAAATTGAAATGAGCTAAATAGCAAACCAAATACAATACTTTTTTTCTTTTCTTCCCAATGTAAGTAATAAGTTGCTAAAAGAAATAGGATACAGAGTATTTCGAACTTCAATGTAAGGAAGATATCCTCTTTGAGGCCTAGTGACTGACATTGGATACATACAAGGAGAATTTTTAACGATGTATGCATTTAGTTTGGGGTACACACATCATTTCCTAGTGGTTTGGAACACATGCAGAATAAAAATTGTCAAGCCAAGAAATTTATAAATACAGCAAACTCTTCCCTTCTCAAATAAACTACAAAAATAAATGAAGTCATCAATAATATCAAGCATAATTTAATAATAGTTTTTTCGTTCAACATTTAATAGCTTCCAGATGGCTGATATTTCTTGAAAAATAGAGATGATATATACACATATAAAATGAAAGCAAATAGTTCATTATTTTCTAGGAAAAGAAGCAAAAATCTGATATAACATGCAATTTAAATTTATCAGTTACATTTAACTAGAATCATAGATACCATATAGAGGAATATTTTATCTAGACACTTATTCAATTTGCTCCTGAAGGTTTACCTCATTCAGGAAGAGTCCGTTTTTTTTCTCTGCCTAATTTTCTCCTTTCCATTCATGTTTTTATATGTGTGTGATATTTTTGTTTTCTATTATTAGTTCTTAGGTGGTAAAGAAGAAACCTCATTTTATTTTTCTTCTTTAACACAATTTCAAAAATAGCTTTAAGTAACTATATATATATAGTTACTATTATATATAGTATAGTATATAGTATATATACTAGATACAGTGTGTGTATATATATATATACTAGTATTGCATACATATCTACTATATAGTATATATATGGTATATTATATATATGTGTATATAATATATATAAGTATATATATTATAAGTATGTACTATATATAGTAATTATATATACGTATACATATATGCGTGTGTGTATATATATATATATATGTATGGGAACTTAGCAATGCTTGTCATTCTACTAAACCCTGTGAATCCTAAATACCCAAAGATAGAGGATGTAATAAGAGGACCTTGGTGTGTTTTCTCCACCTGCTCCATTGTTCATGGATGAGGAGTGTAACAGGGACCTCCGCATTGTTTCTACAGCCTCAATTTTTCTCTTGTAGCCTGGACATAATGATTTTTCTAAGCCCCAAGATGTTTATAATGTAGTTTAAGGTGCTCTACTATATTCTACAACTCAAAAAAAGTTCATGGGAATGAATAAAAAAACAGAAAGGAAAAAATCCCCATAGGTAGCCCCCCCTGTGAATTTAAAATGGAAGGGCCTCATATCTACTGGTGAGTCTCAACACTGTGTGTAGAATAAGCTGAGTGGCTTTGAAAAATACTATTCTCCAAGCCTCACTCCAGAACAATTCAGTCAGAAAGTAAGAGAGAAGGAAGTGGCAGGAAACATTCACCAAGATAGACTCTAAAATAAACCTTAAATTAAAAAAAATATATATATCATGCAGCACATGTTCTCAGAACATATTAGAATTAGAACAGAAACGAATAACAGAAAGATATCTGGAAAATCCCCAAATGCTGGGCTATTAAACCACAAACTTCTAAACAACTCAGTGGGTCAAAGAGGAAGTCTCAAAGAAAATTAACTGAATGAAGAGGAAAATATATCAAAATTTGATGGACAGGCTGGCCCAGGGGTGCAGCAGTTAAGTTCTCACCTTCCGCTTTGATGGCCCGGGGTTCGCAGGTTTGGATCCCCAGTGCGGACCTACTCACTGCTTGGCAAGTCATGTTGTGGCAGGCGTCCCACATATAAAGTAAAGGAAGATGAGCATGGATGTTAGCTCAGGGCCAGTCTTCCTCAGCAAAAAGAAGAGGATTGGCAGCAGATGTTAGCTCAGGGCTAATCTTCCTCAAAAAAAAAAAAAAAAAATTGATGGGATGCAACTAAGGTAATGCTTACAGAGACACTTTATGTTAAATGCTTAAATAAGAAAGGAAAAAAACCTCTCAAATCAGTAACCTAATTTTCCACATTAAGGATCTAGGAAAAAAAAGCAATTAAATTCAAAGGAAAGAAAAGATAGACCAAGGGTAAGCTAGAAATCAATAAAGTTGAAAAGAAAAACAATGGGAAAGTCATTAAAACCAAAAGCTAGTTCTTTGAAAAGATCAATAAAATTGATAAACCTCTCGCCAAACTGACAAAGAAAAATCAAGAGAGAGAAGACAAAAATTATTAATGTTAGGAATGAGAGAGATGACATCACTACTGACTCTATAGACACTCAAAAGAAATAAAAGAATACTACAAATACTACTATGCCCACGTATTTAAGAACTGAGACGAAATTTACCAATTCCTTGAAAAGTACTCACTATCAAAATATACAGAGATGTGTTTGTGTGTGTGTGTATCAACTGAGCCGTTTGATATCTATTAAAGAAATTGAATGTATAGACAAAAAAATCTCCAAAAATGAAAACTCCGCAGTCAGATGGTTTCATTGCTCCATTCTACCCAACTTTTAAGAAGACATGATACCATTTCTATACAGTCTCTTCCAGAAAATAGAAAACAACATTGCACTAAAATAAAAACCAGACAATTAAACACCAATATCCCATCATAAACATAGACAAAAATTTCCAATCTAATTCAAATGCAGCAATATATAAAAACATATAATATATCACAAGTGGGATTCATCTCAGAATGTAAAAGGTTCAGCATTCAATGTAATTCACCATATTAGTAGACTAAAGAAGAAAAACCATATGATCATGTCAGTTGATGCAGAACAAAGCATCATGGATATTCCAACATCCATTCATTGTGAAAATTCTGTACAAACTAAGAATAGAAGGGAACTCACGTAACCCAATAGAAGATATCTGTGAAAAATCTATAACATTATACTTCATGGTGAAAGACTGAATGTTTTTTCCTTAAAATTAGGAATAAATGAAAGATGTATTTTCTCACTACTCCTATTCAAAATTATACTGGAAGTATTAGCCTGTGCAGTAAGACAAGGAAAATAAAACAATAAACTTAGGAAAGCGTATAGATTAGAAAGGAAGAAATAAAACAGCCTCAGTCTGCAGACTGAACGATTGCTTAAATAGGAAATCCCAAAGAACCTACATAAAAGCTTCTAGATCTAATAAGTGAGTCCAGCAGGTTTGAAGGACGTAAGGTCAATATGTAAAAGTCAATCATATTCCTATACACTGGCAGTGAACAATGAAATTAAAATTAAAAAGTACCTTTATGAACCATTTTAAAAAGAAATGCTTTAGTATGAATCTAACAAAATGTGTGCAGGATCTATATATTGAAACTACAAAACTTGGATGAAATAATTCAAAGAAAGTCTAAATAAACATGGAGAAATGCCATGTTTATAGACTGGAAGACCCAACTTTACCGAGAAGTTAATTCTCCCAATTTGATCTATAGATTCATTCATGCTCGTTGAAAAGCCCGGCAAGAGTATTTTATAAGTATCAATAAGCTGATTTTAAAATTTATGTAGAAAGACAAAGGAACCAGAATAGCCAAAACAATTCTACAAAAGAACAAAGTTGGAGGACTCATATTGCCTAATTTCAAGATATACTACAAGCTACAGTAATCAAGACAATGTGGTATGGCAAATGGAATAGACATATTGATGGATAGAACAGAATAGCTAGCCCAGAAATAGATCTGTAAATGTATATCAACTGATTTTTGACAAAGGTGCAAATGCAATTCAATGAATAAAAGATAGTCTTTTCAACAAGGGGTGTTGGAACAATTAAATACCCATACGAAAAAAAAAAAAGAATTCAACACTTACCTCATGACTGAAACAAAAATTAACTCACTGGGGCAGCCCCGTGGCAAAGTGGTTAAATTCGCACGCTCTGCTTTGGGGGCATGGGGTTCACAGGTTGGGATCCCATGTGCAGACCTAGCACTGCTCATCAAGCCACTCTGTGGCAGCATCCCACATAAAATAGAGGAAGATTGGCACAGCTGTTGGCTCAGCAGCAATCTTTCTCAAGCAAATAGAAGAAGATTGGCAAGAGATGTTAGCTAAGGGCCAATCTTACACACAAGCATAAAAAATTAGCTCAAAAGAGGGGGCTGCCTGGTGGCGTAATGGTTAAGTTCGCACATTCCTCTTAGGCAGCAAAGGGTTCACCAGTTCAAATCCCAAGCAAGGACCTAGCACCACTCATCAAGCCATGCTGCGGTGGCATCCTACATAAAATGGAGGAAGATTAGCACAGATGTTAGCTCAACAACAATCTTCCTCAAGCAAAAAGAGGAAGATTGGCAACAGATATTAACTTAGGGCCAATATTCCTCACACACACACACAAAATTAACTCAAAAGAGATCATGGATCTAAATGTGTAACATTAAAAAATAAAGCTTCTGGAAGAAAATATAGGAGAAAATCTGCATGACCTTGGATTTGTGAGAGCTGTTTAGGTATGACACCAAAAGCATGATCCATAAAAGAAAACCTATAAATTATACTTTATCAAAATTAAAAACTTGTGCTCTGTGAATGACACTATTAGGAAAATGAAAAGACAAGCCACAGACAGAGAGCAAAATTTGCAAGTCATCTATCTGATAAAGGTCTGGTATCCAGACTACATAAAGAACACTTAAAACTCAATAAGAAAACAAATAGGCAAAAGATCTGAACAGACATTGCATCAAAGAAGACATATAGATGACAAACACAGGAAACATACTCAACAACATTTATTATTAGGGAAATGTAAATTAAAGCCACAATGATTATCACTGAACACTTAGTAAAACAGCTAAAATAAAACATACTGATGATACCAAGCTTTGGCAAGGATGCAGAACAACTGGAATTCACAGAGACTAAACTTGAATACTAGGATTATGAAAGTCTAGCAGGAATTATTGGAAAATTCCAAAGAAGATGATTAAGGCAAAAATTGACATGAAAGATTTTGAAGAAGGTTTTCATAAACAGGTATCTATTTAAGGGTAGATACTGTGGGCAATTTTCACAAACTCTGTAGCAATTAACATTTTAGAATATGATGGCCATTCACTATACAATGTGAACCCACCATAAATCTTTTTTATGTGCTTTTAATTTAAGTAATTATTGTATATAACATGGTTATCCTTTTATATATATTGTTTTCCTTTTCTTATTGTGACATTTGCAAAATTTTCCAACAATTAGACTTTTTTGATTGATGTAACGTGAGTTTCTGCTATTCTATCCAACCTTGCGTGTACCTGTGAATTATCCTGATTGAGAGTTCAGATATTTTGATATACAGTTCCAATGACTATTTGATGAAATCATTTGCTCATTAACCACATTATTACTATGGAAATGGATATAAATATATACAAATAAATGATGATTCTAAATGACAATGAAGACTAGGAGATGATGAACCATGTACCTGAAAACAATTAGTTTCTTGGACACTATTTTGCGTGGATTGCAGATGAAATACCTTATCTCTGAGTACACGCTGCTCCATTCTCCTCCATATGCTTTTTTAACTATAACAGGAAATGAGCTTCCTGGGCTTCTCCATTTATCTTTTCTTCCCGAGTAGCATTGGGTAGTGAAAATGTGATCAATGGAATTGACTTTTATCTGTACCTCTCTGTGAAGTTCCTTCTTTTAATGAAAAGAATGTGAGTTTAGAGTTAGAACTGGTTTTGTGACCTAACAGCTTTGTAACATTCAGTGGGAGACCATCTATCCAAAACTCAGTTTTCTTTACATCCAAATTAGACTACATAAGGGTTTGCTGTAAAAATTAAATAATAGTGAAGAACTTAACTTCTAGCACACAGCAGTTTCTCAACTAAAGTTACTCAATAGTTTCTTTTCTCCTCTCCTTTCCTTTCCCTGATAGTTCTGAGAGTATAGTCTCTCCATTTTTTTTGTTGTTATCCTTGATACCTAAGAATAATAGAAGTTTAGTAGAATACGTTTGGGGAAGAATAGAAGTTTATGATCTATTTGATAAGCCTATATGTATTGATACCATATAAACTGATGGTTAAAGCCTCTGCTATGCAGGGATGTTACTGATGCAATATAAAATGGTTCTGGAAAGAAATCAAGTCAATTTATCAGACACTGAGTGGCCCCTGAAACCTGTATAAACCTGTATGTTATGTGTGTGCTTGGAGACACAAATATGAACAGGGCATAGTCCTTGCCCTGGAGGTGGAACTGATTTCATGGAGATATAAAATAACTTATAAAGTACCCATAAAACAGAGCCAAATAAAAGACATGCTTGGTTGAGGTATAAACAGTGTGCTGTGAGACAGGAGAAAGGAAAACTTTGTTTTCTTATGAATTTCTGTGAGAGAGACTCCACACAATTTGATAAATGAAATGGCAAAAAAAAAAAAAGACTAAATTTTCCCCATCGTCCCACATTCTCATTTCACATGACTGTGGAATTTAGTTAGAATATGCATATTATATAATGTGCCAACATTGGCTAAAAGATGGTATTGTGAAAAACAAAGGAAAAAAGTATGTCTATCCAAAAACACATTAATACATTGTGAAGAGAGTCATGCGAATCAGCTGGTATACTGGGCAACAAATTTCTTAATCTATTTCAGGAAATCTGTGCCAAAGTGATTTATTGGTGATTTACCACGTCCTGTAGAGTAGGGTAATAGCAGTAGCAGCAGCAGTAGGAACAGCAGTGGAGTGCTCCTTCATAAGTAATCCCTGCATTTGTTCTATCTGATTGGCTATATTATTTATCTCTTTTAGTTATATTTTATTGTGTTCCAACACATGCTTTTTTGCATTACATTTTTATTGAGATATGTTTTATAAGCGACAAAATGCATAAATATTAAATGTATTGTCCCAGGCATTTTTTAAAAGACTGTTATTTTAGAGCAGTTTTAAGTTCACAGCATAATCGAGAGGAAGGTGATCAATGCATTTTGACAAATGCAAATATTTGTGTAATTTACATCTACATTGAGAATAGCATATTTCCATCATCCCACAAAGTTCCTGAACCACCTCTACAGATAACAATTGTTCGGCTTCTCACGACCATAGAAAAGTTTTTCCTGTTCTGGTGCTTCTTATGTGAATACAATGTGAATAAAATGTGTACACTTTCATATCTGGCTTCATATACTCAGCATAATGTTTTTGAGATTGAACTGTGTTTTTAGGATACTAGTACTCCATTCCTTATTATTTTTGAGATGCATTCAGTGATATGCTGAAAAATGTTTAACAAGTGGCTCTTAAAAAGAAAAAACAAAACAAAGTGAAAAACTCTGAATGGTAACATTTCCTAATTTCCATGATGTAAATACTCTGAAATTAGCAAATTTCAAGCTACTAACAAGTCCTCAGCCATTTTGGAAAGTTCCTGAGAAGTGAACAGTCAGTTCCCGTGATCCACCACGAGCAGGCTCCAGCACATTACTGGTCATCTTCCATTGTATGAATGTAGATAATTTGCTTATCAATTCTACTCTTGTGAACATGTGAGTTGTTTCTACTTTTGCATTATTAAGACTATAGCTGTATGAACATTCTTATATGAGTCTTTGGGTGAACTCATATTTTCCTTACTCCTGAGTAAATACTGACCAGTAGAATTGCTTAGTTGTAGGGTTAGTGTATCTTTAACTTTATTAAATAAAATTGCCAAGCAATTGTCCAAAGGTATTCTAACATTTTATACTTGCAACAGCAAAGTATAGGGGGTCTAGTTGCTCTATATCCTTGCCAATATTTGGTATTGTCAGACTTTTGAATTTTAGCCATTTTCATGGAAATCATACCTCATTGTATTTCTCTTTTGTTTGTTTTCTCTTATGACTAATCCTGATGAGCAGTATTTCATGTGATTATTGGGCGTCTGTATATGTTTCTTTGTGAAGTGTCTAAGTTTTGGGACTATTTTTTTATCTATTTGTTATTGAGTTGTAGGAAGTTTTTACACACTATTGACTTAAGTCCTTTGTCATATATACATATGACATATATATGATGTTTATATATAACATATATAATACTTAATATTATGTATATCAAGCCACAACCTGGGAGAATTTAATTTCTTTATGATGTCTATTTTTTTTAATTAATAAACTTTAGTTTTTAGAGCGCTTTTGGGTTTCCAGCAAAACTGAGTGGAAAGTACAGAGTTACCATATTACTCCTGCTCCCCCCACACAGCCTCCTCCTCTGTGGACATCTCACACATGGTTCCTTTTGATAATCAAACATTTTGGAAAAAGTCCTATTTCTAGTTTTTTTCAAGTAGCACTTTCTGTGTTCCAAGAAATCTTCTTCTATCCCAAATTAACATATATATTTTATTATGTTTTCTCTAGAAGTTTTATTGGTTTAGATTTTGTATTTAGGTCTATTAATTATTTCAGTTTAATGTTTGTATAGGGTGAGAATTAGGGGTTTAGACAGAATTTATTCCATGGAGATATCCGATTGTTCCAGCATTATTTGTAAAACAAGTTTCCTTACTCCACTGAATTGCTTTGACATGTCTGTTGAAAAACAATTCACCACGCAAGTGTGGATATAATTCTGGACTCTTCATTCTGTTCAATTAAATAGTTTACCTTACAGTAATACCTAATTCTCATAATTTCTGTAGATTTATAAGCAGTGTTGAAATTAGGTATTATGAGTCCTCCAACTTTGTTTTTATTTTTTTCAAAATTTTTGGCTATTTGATGTTCTTTATACTTTAAACCTTTATAATTTATATATTTTAGAATCAACTAGTTGATTTCTACAAAATGATCTGCTGTGATTTTTCTTGGAAAATGTGATCAATCTTTAGATCAACTTGGGGAGAATAACCTCTTAACAGTATTGAGTCTCCCAATCCATAAATCTGGTACGTTTTCTTATTTTTTGTTTAAGTCTTTAATTTCTCTTCGCAATGTTTTGTAGTTCTCAGTATATAGATCTTCTGTATATTTTCTCAAGTTTATCCCTAAATATTTTTTGTTTTATAATGGTATTATAAATAACATTGTTTTAAATTTTGTTTTCCAATTGTTAAGGACTATTAGTAGATTTGCAATTGATTATTAATTGACCTTATCTTCTTTGATTTATCTAAATTCACTTATCAGTTTAGCGATTTTTTTGAAGATTCCTTAGGATTTTCTACATCAATAATATGTTGTCTATGAATAAAGATAGCTTTACTTCTTTTCTAATGCTCATGCCATTTTATTCTGCTCGCATCTTTAGTTCAATGTTTAATATATAAGTGATGAGAGCCTTTCCTTGTTCTCCATCTTAAAAGGAAGGTGCTTAATCTATTTTTTTTTAATTAAAAACTGGTGAGGAATTCTCTCAGCATTTGTTTACCTGCACGAGTCTCTAACTTTCCTTCATTTTTCAGGGATATTTTTGAAATATATAGAATTTTAGCTTGATAGTTTTGGGTATTTTTTCAGCACTTGAATCGTGATCTTTCATTATCTTTTGGGTTTCATTATTTTTAACAAGAAATTAGTCATATTTTATAATGTTTTCCCCATATGTAATATCTTTTTTTCTTAATGGTTTTAAGATTTTTGTTAGTTTTGGATTTCAGAGATCTCATTATGACATCCAGCTGTGGTTTTCTTTATGTTTCTTTCACTCTTGCTTTGTTGAGCTTCTCAAATTTGTGGTTGGTACTCTTTTTCAATTTGGAGAAACTATTTCTTCAGTATTTTTTTTTTTTGAGGAAGATTAGCCCTGAGCTAACATCTGCTGCCAATCCTCCTCTTTTTGATGAGGAAGACTGGCCCTGTGATAACATCCATGCCCATTTTCCTCTACTTTATACGTGGGATGCCTGCCACAGTATGGCTTGACAAGCAGTGCATAGGTCTGCACCTGGGATCTGAACCAGCGAACCCTGGGCTGTCAAAGCAGAACATGTGAAGTTAATCACTGCACCACTGGGCAGGCCCCCTGCAGTATTTTTGGGGGCTCATCTCTCTCTCTCTTATTTAATTCTAGTATTCTAGTGATGAATAAGTTAGACCAGTTGATATTTTTCTACATCTTCCTGAGACCCTGTTTCTTCTTCCTTTTATTTTCTGTATTTTTCTCTCTTGCATAAGTGTGGATACTTTCTATTGCTCTGTATTCAGGTGTACAGATCCTTTTTTTTCAAAGTGTTTAATCTGCTATTTCGCACATTTGTTGAATTTTAAATTTAATTCTTTTCCAGTTCTAGAATAATATGTGGTTCTTTTTATTTTGCTTCCATTTCTTGGCTGAAATTCTCTATCTGTTCACTAATTGTGCTAATTATTTTCTTTAAATCCTTGAACAGAGACACTATTTTTATCATGCCTTTCCATTTTCTGTTGTTGGGCCCTTGCGGACCCTGAATGGAATGACCCTCCTGGGGCTGGTCAAAGCCTACAGATAGTAAACAACTTGGCTGTGAGTGTGCCTTTCATATGCAAACCAACCAATCTAGAGTGCACACACCCAAGCACCTCCTGTTTTGGACTCATACTCTACACCATTATCCACCTGCCCTAATCCACCACCTCATGGCCAGGTATCAGGCAGATAGGGACAGTCCCTATGCCCCAGAGCACCCTGAAATTATTCAAATTAGCCAATCCTAAGCCTTCTTACCCTGCCCTGTTCATTCCTTCCCATGGAAACCACAATAAAGATTCTTGGCCACATTTTTCTCCTGCTCCCTCTGCCTCTTGACTGACCCTCGTGCTTTCCCATGTGACTCCCCACTTCCTGGCAACCCCCCTTATCTTGGGAGCTATGAGTATAACAAACTGTCTTTTCAGTGGCAGTTGTCTCCTGATCTGTTGGCCTTGTTGTAACTAACTAATAATAAAAATTACATTTTAAAGGACACACACACACTCTATCTATATATATTAGCATATTAACATAACATATATTACCATTACCATCTAGGTGATTTTTTTTCCAGTTATGGGTCACATTTTCGTGATTCTTTATATGTTTGGTAATTTTTTTTAGTGCATGCTAGAAATTTTTGATGATATTTCATGGCAATTCTGAACTTCGTTTTGTTTAGAAACTGTTAAGTTTTATATTGTCAGGCATTTAATACTATTTTATCAGCTTGATCCTATCAAGGCTTGGTTTTAGGCTTTGTTAGACTGAGGCTAATGGAGCCCTTACACTAGGGCATGGATTTTGCTCTTAAGATACAGTCTTTCTAGAGTTTCAACTGAATGACCATGGTCTTAATAAGGCCGCTCCACTCTGGCTAGGTGGAACTCTATTTCCCTGAACCATGGGAGCTCGAAAATATCCCAGCTGCTCACAGCCCTCAACAGGTCTCACAGATTTTCACACATTGTGTGTTCAACTTAGTATTTGGCTAAAGGGAGAAGGGGAATCCTGTACTTGGATACTTGGAGCTTCTTCTCTGTCTGATATCCTGCTCCATACATTCCAACTGCCTCAGGAGACTTCAAACTCTAGTCTTGGCTTTCTCTGAGTGGTGAGACCACTGCTACCTGTTTGGCTCCACGTTCTTGTCCCAAAGTTTGGATGGGTCCCAGGTAGAAAGCTCAAATGAACGTGATTCTCACCTTCTGTGTATACTTTCCCTCAAGGATTATAGACCTGCACGCTCTGTTTTTCAACCCATAAAAACAATTGTTTCAGATATTTTTGCCCAATTTTATAAGTATTTATAGTGGGAGGTCAAATTTGATACCTCCTTCCTTGTCAAAGCCAGAACAGAAATATGCCAATACATGCATTTTTAGGAAAGATAATTTTTATGGTTGTTTTCTGAGAGAAGTAAAATATAGAAATTTCTTATCTTTTCTCTATTACTCATTCTGGTACAGCTTTAGGATTATCTTTCAATGTTATGCTGACTTCAAGTGACATCTGTGAAATTTTTGCTCTCTTTCTTATTTCAAGTCTTCCATATATGCTGTAATTCTTCCACAAATTACTCTCTTACACAATGAATTTCTCTATGAACTTGGCTTGTCTCATGCATTCAGGTTTTTGAGACCTCAACTGTTCACTCCATTATGATGAGCACATTAGGGGCTATGTGGAGAACTCATTATGATTTTAGTGCTTTCACAGAGAAGTATGGTGATAAAATCTTGCAGGGAAAAGTAGCGTAATAAAGTATATTTTACAATTTCTAATTTTATGAAGCTATAATAAGATTTATTGTAAAGTTCTATAGAATATGATTAATTCTAGTCTGCACAGACCCAGTAATTATTTTCAGATACATTTAGTTGATTTCTTCACAGTTAATTGGTTCAGCATAGGATCTGTTTGATTTGATTGCTAATAGAGTCTAAAACAATTTGACCGTATTTCAGAATAAGGAGCTAAGGCTGATTCTATGTAGATATGATCACAATTCATAGATCACTAAATTGAGAACAACTGCTCTAGTGTTTGAGACCATCCTAATAGTTAGTTTGGGTCACTGTATAGTCAGTTCCATTGAATTATGGTTACTCAATAAACACTGATTGAACCCATACCCTATAAAGAGGCTAAACTCAAGAAGGTTAAGGTTACGCTTGGTGTCTTTGTATTAGTCTTCCAGAACTGCCATAACAAAATATCATAGACTGAGTGGCTTAAACAACAGACTTTTACTTCTTACAGTTCTGGAGGCTGGAAGTCCAAGATCAAGGGGTCAGCAGAGTTGGTTTCTCCCGGGGTCTCTCCCCTCGGCTGGCAGCCTCCTTGCTGGGTCTTCACATAACCTTTCCTCTGGGCATGGACATCCCTGGCATCTCTCTCTTCTTACAAGGACACGAGTCATGTTTGATTAGGGCTCCCCACTTACGACCTCATTTAGCCTTAATTACCTCATTACAGGCTCTTTCTACAAATATAGTCACATGGGGGTAGGGTTTCAACCTATGCATTTTGGGGACACAAAATTCAGTCCATAACAACCTCCATGTTTCACTGTATTTATAGAGAGGAGTACACATTGAATTACTTAAGAAAAATACTAAGCTATGAAATTTCTGCGTTTATGTATTGTAAACAATATTGAAGATATTTTTGTAACGAGAATGTTGAAATTTCATGACCAGGTAATAAAGGTTTGAGAATCAAATGAGATAAAATAGAAAATATGTGAACATGCTTTGAAATTTATGAAATACTATAGAAACATACGGTATTCATCGTTATATGCATCAACATTCAGGCTTCTTACGTTCTCTTTTAACTCCCTCTATGGACATGTGCTCCCAGGAAAAGACCTTACACCTTAATGTAGATCTAAGTCCGCATTTTTTCTCCCTTAAAGATGATCTCTTAATTCGTATTACCAATTACAAATCTTTGTCATGTGGTGATGGATGTTGGGGGCAGGAAAACTTCTAGTTCATGAAAATTCATTTTGCTGATGGATAACTTTAGTCCATGTAGTGGAGATTTCAAGGTCAGGGTGTGTCCTAGACCCCTAAGAAGTGATGGCTGGGAAAGAGAACCAGGTTTACCTAGGCCCTGACTGTTAGAAAGGTGTAGTCAGAAGAAATAAGGTAAAGTCAGACAGGAAAAGAGTAACATGGCATGTAAATGTAGACTTTCTGAATCTCACTCTTGAAAGGCACAGTAAAATCTATTCATTTCAGCCATTCAACTCATGCCTGAATATTCCCTTAACTAGATTTCGATCTTTCACAAAGGTTACAAAGTGGTCACTTACAGTTACAATCTTTTCCATTGTTACGTATAGTTGTATTGCCCAGGGTTTAAAGTTTCTTTGATTTTCTCCTTATGTTTTAATTTGGGAAATTTACCATATAAATTTGGCTGCTCTTGAAAAATTGAGGATATCTAACCATACCACGGGTTTAAGCATCTGAAACTGAGGGGGAGTTACATCTTAAAAGGGCATACACTCTCCTGTCCATCATTGTCCCAATACTCCTATTTCACTCATGCATCTTATCTGCACAGACCGACAGCCACTTGAACTGAGGATCCCTTGCTGTCTTAGTAATAGGGAATTTCCACATCTGAAGACAGCTAGCTTTTTCTCTGAACCATTCTCCTAATATGCACATCCTCCCATGATTCTAAATGTTCCGTTCCTTAATACCAAAGAGAAGAGATTATTGGCAACTTTCTCCAGCTTGGCCTAACTATTGAAATATATTTCTTATTTGGGGAAATTTCTGCAAATGAACTGTATTGCTTAAGGAGAAAGGATTGTGTCAGTTCCTTCTCAGAGTCAAGCATGTTGCTATTTGTTATTTGCACAGAACAAGCTCTTGGAAATTTTGGCTGTGGTCCAAAGTACCCGACCTGGTATGCTCCTTGCTGGTATCACCATTGGATCCAATAGGAAGAGCCCACTCTAGCCTTTCTCTAGCTGTAGCTTTCACCATTGCGTAAGGGGTCTTCAGGGTCAAGGGCACATGGCTACCCAGAGCCCAGGCATCCTTCTTATCCCCCCTATTCTAGACCATGCTCTTATAATCCCTTGCCCCAGTGACTGAGAGCCCACTTCCCAGGCCTATACAGGTTTATTCTCTGGTTTACCCCTTGAGGAAAGACTGAGCCACTATTGTGAATATTCCTAGGCCTGAAGAGTGCCAAGGGTTAAATATTTGGGAGGAGTCTGCAGACAAGTGCTCTGGGGTATCCACACAAATATGCATAAGGTCCCTTGTGGAGTAGGACAGAAAAAAAGGAAAGGGCTATTTGGGGCCAAAGATCTCCAATTGTGGTCTTTTCCTGGGCACACAAATATTAGAGATGGTCCCAATCCTTGCCTGTTTTTCCCACCTCAACTCCTGTGTCCCTGCCTCCACTAAACTCAGGTCACACAGGATTTCTTCCCGCACCTCCAGCACATCAAACTTGCTGCCTTTCTACATGTTGTTTCCTTTGCTTAAATTATACTGCCCCTGATTATTTCTATGATGGGCTTCTCCTAGTTATTCAAATCTGAGCTGAAAAATCACCTCTTCTCCTAGACTCCTTCCCACTCCAAGTCATTTTCCTTCATTTTACCCTGTTTTCCTTATAGGGCATTTTATGAAATGGTCTTTTAAAGGTATTTACCTGTGTATCATTGACCTCTTCCCACAAGAATACAAACCCCATGAGAGGAGAGAATTTGTTCTGCCTACAGTGGTCTCCCCGGATCTAGCACACAGAGTACTGCTCAATAATATTTGCGTAATAAATGATTGAGCAACCAAATGAATGAATATCTGTTATTCATATGAAGACAACTTCAGGGAAAGTTAAAAATAAAGTTTCATTGTCAGCATCAACCAGGATAGGCTATGTTAAGCTGCAATAACTCTTTGGTTTAAAGCAAGGTTTACTTCTCATTCACACTATATCACAATTGTGCGTTAGCTGGGGGCTTAATTTTGTCCCCGTTCTGCGACTCAGACTGACAGATTCTTCCCTGTCTGGAGCCACCCTGAGTGACTGCTATGGCACACAGAAAGAGGGAAAGTATCAAAGCATAAGCTGGCTCTTAAAACATCTGCCTGGAAGTAACATACATAAGCTTTGCTCAGATTTTATTGGTCAAAGCAAGTCACATCACTGTGCCTGACTTTAAATAGGATGCCTGGAAGGAGGATGAGAAACATGTGGTGAACAGCTCTAATCCTAACCATGTCTGCTTGACAGATCCTTTCCCCCTACTTTTTATAGGATATATAGGATGTTATATTTATTGGATATTTTGCTTAGCGTAGACACAGCTTAAGTTTGTGATACAAATCAACACCTCATTTGTGAGTGATCGTTGGTATTATAAAAATATATTTTTTAACAAAGCTGAATCTCATGAAAAGTAAAGGTTGTTTTCCTACATATTTATTTTGCCATATTTTAGTTTAAAAATATTTTTAAGTCTTTAAAATGGGTAGTAACTTTGCATCTGATTGTTTTACCCTTTTAAATGTGATTGCTCCTGACATATCCACCAAGATGTTTAAAATCAAATGATGGAAAATCAAGTGGGTTATTTCCCTTCATACATATGGTTCCGTAATAAAATGATTCCTGCTGTGAAGAACAAGTTTGCATTTTGCAGCTGGTCACAATTGGTGAGAGCAGAGGGTCTACACATCTTTAACGGAGTGTATTTCTCAAACTCTTCTGACAAGTGCAGCATCTCTCCCTCTCTCCCACAATTAAGTCAGTAATCCTTGATTTCAAGCTTTCATTAAAGAGACATGTGACGTGTTGCACCCAGAAACAGCAACCTGCAGACTGTCTTTTGAGCTATTGCTCCTTTTTGCCCCTCTGCCTACCTCCTCCTAACTTCCAATTATCTGTTCATCAGACTCTGTGCCAACAATTTGGGTGTAGGCAAGGGATTTAGATAAATTTCATTAACATTTCTGCATATTTTGTAAAAAAACAAGGATTAAATCAAGACTTGAAATTTGCCCTTGTGAGATCTTGATTTTCCTATCTTTTTGAAAAAAAATTCAGGAAATAGTTTCCTTATTTTTCAGGTTAATACAAGCCTTTGGGTCCAAGAGAACACTAAAGGATTTCTTGGAAGAAGAGTCCTTTGAGATTTCTCTGCTTCATCAGAGAAGCAGTTGGCTCTACATGCCAAGCTGCCAAATGGTTCCAAGAAGGATCTAAACTATTTTTTGGGGGGTCAAACTATTGGATGTGGCCTATTTATATGAGTATTAGTAGAGCCCAGACTATTTTTATTCTAAATAAGACTTGGAAAGATAGGCCCTAAGGAAAGAATTGTCATAAAATGTTTAAAGAGAGGTAATTCCTCATCGCAGTCTTAGGAATACTTGTTGTCCACGGCAAGTGTTAGTAAGTACGCTTTGCAGGTTTCAATGGAAAGCTTTCCCATCTACATAGAACAACAAAAAAGAAAGAGTGATTAATATCCATTTAGGCTCCATATGTGCTCATCACTATACTGTACACTTTACTTAATTCATCTCTTTTAATCTCTCTCCAACAACCCGTGAAATACAGATTATTCTCATTTATCTTTTCTGTTTCATCAAAGGAGTCAGTGAATCACAGAACCTTGCAGAATTGTAAGCCAAGGGGAGTCTATCTCATAGTCTTAGACTTAAGAAGAAGGATGGTGCCCTGGTGAAGACTAAGCAGTTAAGACATCCATGCTTGTGCCATTGTGATTAAATCTTGTCTGCCAATATTCGATTAAGCAAGGATTTCTGATATAACTCAAATTACTCTATCATGTATAACTTCCATGTTGGTTGGACAAAATTGCAGCCTGATAGGGACAAATATTTACTATTTTATTATTGCATTCACTTATTTTTATTGATAACATTTTTAAATATTTAATTTAGAATATTTAAAAATATTGAAAATGTAATAAAGGCACAATATCAGTTATGACCCTCCCACTAAGAAAGAACTGATTTTTACTTATTGCTGTATTTGTTTCTGATCTAACTTTATGTATAATATATAACATTGATATTATGTACGTTTTACTTTTTACAAAATATAGATTTTACCATATATACAGTTTTATGTTCTTCTTTCTTCACTTAAAATTTCATAATCAGCATTTTTGCTTCATATTATTAATCAAAAATATAATTTTAATAGCTGTATGTTTTTTCCATTTCTGGATGTACAATACTAAATATAGCTTTTACTGCACTGTTTCAGAAATGCTGTTTTTGTGTGTGTCAGAGAGAGTTAGACAAAGTTACATGCTCTCAACCCCTTCCTCTAGATTTTCTCAGTTTTGTTGCTGTAACAAGTCAGATTGCCAAACTACATATTTTAATTTCCCACGAAGGTGTCATTCCTGAATCACGGTTTAGTATTATAACTGCAATAACGACTAGAACTCTACATAAAAAATAGCAACATGAATAACATTTCTCTGTCCTCAATAAAACCATCCCATCAAGGAATTATTCACTGCATGGATGAGGTCTATGAAATATATCCCTGTTAGATATTGGGACTGAATAAGAGACTGCTGCTTTGAATAATAAGGGTACTTTCTTTGACCAGCTGAGTTTGCTCACTGCATCTTCCTTTTCCCCTAGGCTGTCAGGAAGCAGACCTAAATTCAGCGCTCGGCTATAGATGATATTTGTAGTCTGGATGTAGTCTGCAGTCCAGCATGGTGGCCACTACCCAGGTGTGGCTATTTAAATTTAAATTAATTAAAATTAAATAATATTAAAAATTTGCTTCCTCAGTCACGCTGCCATATTTCAATTGCCCAAGAGCCACATGTCTCTATCGTCTGCCATAATGAAAAGCACAGATCTAGAATATTCCCATCATCACAGAAAGTTCTATTGGACAGCACTGATCTAGATTATGGATCAAATTATAAATTTCTAGAATTCCACACATTTACATTTTATGCTAATTAAAACTATCTAGATGATTAGTTACTTGTTATTGATTGCCACCTTCTATTACTCTTAGAATTAGGCAGTATATAAATTGCAAATATGTGATTAAATCTATCCCTTCATAATATATTATCATCCTATCATAAGTTCTTATAATATGATGCTCCATCACTAGGAGGTGACTGGATATGTTATCAGGCTTACAAAATAGATTTAAAAATTGCATTATATCTAGGTTTTTTGCATGTATATAACCACATTTGTACGGGCCCTGTCCACCCGTGTTAATATGAAGCTCCTGTTCGCACCCTCCCTCATCCAGTCTCATTTTCTACATTGTCTGTGGGAAATGTGACCGAGGCAGGCCTTACTCACTATCATTAGGGCAGTGTTGCAAATTACAAAGGCACGATGATTCTGTGCTTCTATTTCTGTCATGCTGCCTGGGTCATGGTCACTATTAGTAGACATACTGCAGATGAGTGCACATCAGAGAGAGCTGCAGGAAAGCAGAGTCAGTTTGGGTTGGATACCATGGCGTGTTTTACATGCCTTTGGGATGCTTAGACTCAAATTGAAGACCTGAAAGCAACAATCACATTTTAGAATTTAAAATTACTTATACTGGGGCTGGCCTCGTGGCCGAGTGGTTAAGTCCACACGCTCCGCAGCCGGTGGCCCAGTGTTTCATTGGTTCGAATCCTGGGCGCGGACATGGCACTGCTCATCAGGCCACGCTGAGGCAGTGTCCCACATGCCACAACTAGAAGGACCCACAACGAAGAATATACAACTATGTACCGGGGGGGCTTTGGGGAGAAAAAGGGGAAAAAAAAATAAAATCTTAAAAAAAAATTGCTTATAGTTTCTACTGATTTGAGATGGATTTGAAATAAACACATCAATAGTATATCTTCTTTGGCGCTGGTAATGGCACTTTCAAAATGCTTGGGTATAAATAAAGCAAACACACGTTTCCTAGGTCTGACTCTACAGTCATTGAAGGCTGGGCCGTAAATCAGCATGGACCACTTTAATTTCATTCCTTGCCTACATAATCAAAACATGAAGCTCCCTTTTCTTTAACACATAATTCTTCTCAATCATTGCATAAATTGCCATATTTCTTTATAACAAAGTAAATGTCCAGGTTCAACTATGATTTACAGATTGTGTAAATTATTAGCCATATGGTTATTATATGCCATTATGCTTACGAATGTCTGTTTTAAGTAAATACATCTATGACTATAAGAGAGAGCGTTATTCATTACTATTTAGATGTTTTAAATATCTTCTCTATAGCAAGGGCAAGCACTTCCAGCTGGGTTATGTTATTTGTCCCAAATACTGTTTTTTTCATGGTTTTGTCATTCCAACCTGCAAAAATGGATAAGGACGGGCCTTCATGAAGACAACTTCATACCCCAGCTATCGTTTACTATGAAAATATCATGTAATTTTTTGTCACTACTTCTCTTTCTCACTTTCAGCCAACAGTTATTTGATTGAATTTTTCATTTGTTGTTTTTCTAGGGTGCTAAGATGCCATTGATTGTTTGATGTACCATCAATTTAGTACTAATCTTTATGAGGGTTGAGGAGGAGCCAATTTCAATAAAAGTAATGTTGATTGCTAATGGGATGGAAGATGCATTCTTCAGTTATGAGCTGGCACCAAAATTTTTCTGAGGGAGAGAGCTGTTTTGCTTGGTAAACTTCTATGTTGAAGATTTAGAGTTGCTGCTCAACAATCCAGCCTATATGGGTCTTAGAAGGCACCGGATCTTCTGAAGGGGTGTATCTGTGTATGGGTGTGTGTGTATTTGTGTGTGTGTGTTGGGGGCTGGCTATGGAGGAAGGATGAAGCTCTGCATACAGACAAAAGAATTCGGAGCTTGAGGTGGGGCAGTGCTGGAGCAATGAAGTAGGGAAAGATGCTGAGAAGGGCACATAAAATGGGTAGGCCAAAGTCTTCCCATTTGACTCCTTTGTATCTCCCCCAAATCTTCAGCAAATTCTGAATGTTCTCAAAAATCTTAGTGGGACAAATTTTTTTGTGGGGATTGGTGGAGAGGCCAAAGCGATTTTTGTGAACATCGATAGACTTGGGGCACAATTGAATAGTGCCTAGAGATACAAGGGGCAAAGTTAGGACAGCTATGGAGTATAAGCCCAAGAATCAGTCCATGTTGATAGCTGTAGATCTGTTCTATTCATTGCATGAATATATCAATCAGTTTGGTTATCCATGCCCCCATGGAAGGAACTTAGTTCCCGCCAGCATTTCTCCAGTGCAATCAATGCTGCAAGGAATATCTACACATGTCTCCTTGTGCACACAGGGCTACTCTAAAAAAGGCACCTGGAAGTGTCGTTTTCAATTCATAGGAAATATGTGAGATATTTTCAAATTGTCCTCCAAAGGAACAGTATACGGTCTATTCCTAAACACTGTGTAAATGTATGCTCTGGTTTTTAGTACATGAAAGGTCTCCTTTACCCTCAGTTTTGTGAACAAATGACATTATCATTCTGATTGGGTATGAAATGCTATCTTGTTGCTTTATTGTGATTTTTACTGATTACTAGCAAGATTGGGCATCTTTTCTTAAATGTATTAGCCATTATGTTCCCTTCTTCTGCATATTGCCTTAATTTTTCTTTGGCAGGCTCTGTTAATTGTCTCCAAGCTATCCATTCTTCACTTCTTTACCACCAGATTCTGATTTTATTTGAGATCTCAATATACCAAGTTAAATTTATTTCCTATTTTCCCTTGAGGCTGGAGGTGGTCACATGACTCTATTCTGGCCAGTGGGAAGCAAGTGGAAGTCACTGGGACAACCAGATAAACTTTTTAAAATTCATGTCTTTTACTCTTTGTCCCTGGAAATTCTCTTCTGTTTTTTTTTCTGGAACACAGAGTCAATGCCTGGAGAAAGAGAAGTAGTCTGTAACATGTGAGAACAAACTCTGCTGAGGAAAGAATTTGAGTCCTTAATGATTTCCTTAGATGGCTGTGCCCTCTCAGGTGGCCTCCTTCCTGATGTCTTGTTTCATGAGGAAAACTAACCCATATTGGCTTAAGCCTCTCTAACTAAATTTCTCTAATCCCATAGCAGAATCCCATCCTAACTATTAAAGCATCTTATTCCCATTTTTAATTAGCTTATTTTATTTTCTTATTGATTTCCTAGCATTCTTTATATATTGTAGATACAAATCCTTTGTCAGTTATGTCTGCCAAAAATATCTTCTGAAGATGGGGATTTTTGTTCTGGCTCTTTCTCTCACTTCACCATGGGTTCTGGGAAAACTACTTTCCCTTTCTATGTCATGGGCCCATTTTTGGTAAAATGAAGTGTAGAGATCCTCTAAGGTCTGGTCTAGCACATCTTTTAGGAGTCCATGAATTTGTGCTGAGTAAACACATCTCTGAACAGCAGAGCAGAGCAGTGTGGTCGGCCACAGTCCTTCATCTTGATGAAGCTCTTTTTGCCCCGCCAGATAGATCACATAGTCCAGACTGGTTACTTAAGAGAATATTTACAAACCATTCTGGTTAGCTTTAGAATAATCCATCTTTTTGAACATGTATAGAATAGTCTTACAGACTATTTGGAGTTGAAAATTTTCTTATGTTACCCATGACAAAAAAAAATGGGAAAACTAAAAAACAATACCATAATATTTCAACATATCTCCTATAAAACTAAATGGGTATAAGTTGTCAATAGAAGTTGAAAATAACATATTCTGTTGATAGGTAACAGAAGGAAATGGGGAATCATTGTTGATACATTTCAATAATACTCATTAAGTTATCAGAAAAGGAAAACTTATTGGAGTAAAATAGTTTGCTAGCTGTCAAGTTTGGATTTGATTTAAGAATAGATTGTGGAGAAATCTTAAAAGACAAACAAAAACCAAAACAATAAAACAGCAGATAGATCATATTGAAAGCTCTTTCAAGATAGCCTGTTTTCTTTCATTACTGTGAAGAGGAAATGTTGACTTTTAAACTGAGGAATGCTTCCCACTAAATTTCAGTTTTTCCTTTGTGCATAAAGGCTGAGGCAGAAAGGATCATGACACAGTTGGGATGAAACTGGGAGAATGTCTTTTCTGAAGTCAACACCATCTTGAACAATAGTTCCCCAAAGGCCACACTTTGGGAGTACTTGGTCTGCCTGAGGGCTGCACGCTACTCTTTCTTCACGACTGTGCGCTGAAAGGGAGGAGCCGGCCAGGTTGTCTGGGGCTGCAACTCTGAGGCTGGTCACAGTTACATGAGGACCTGCTGCGTAAATCTCCTAACCTAATTCAAGCAATTGATAAATGTGTGACTAAAAGAAGTCTTGAATTCACTGAGGGGAAAAAAACAACAACGAAACAAAGCTTGTTAATCAGTCCTGTGCTTTCGTCACAGCTCTGCTGTGGAAAATCTTCTAAGAGGTGCCTGCTTTATCTCATGCTTCATCCTTTGACTCATTACTTATCTTTATTGTAACTCAAAGGGCTTCTGGGCCCTAAAGCTTTCTGGAGCCTAGGGAAGGAGTCGCTAATATCGCCACTGATGGAGCTGGATGAGCAGACCTTGATATTCAAATGGCAGGTCTTAGACATTTCTCTTTCCCTTACCTTCTCGTGACACAGAGAGGAGGGCCACCCGGGCTCCTTCCTCAGTTAGCCGCAGACTCCTGCTCCTGTCTTCCTCCTACTTGTGGCAGTGCCGACTTACCTCAAGCCATGTGTGAACTTGGCCCCACCCGTCCAGTGTCACCCACAAGCAGCAGCCACACCAGGAGGCTCATAATCCCAGATGCCTCCTGGGGTATCTTAGCTCTCCACTGTGACCACTTGGACCTACTCACCCATCTCTCTTGACTGTGAATTTCGTACACTAGAGAAATGGCTTTCTCTACCTAGTCATCCCTCCCTCTTTTGTTTCAATGAGAAACAGCAGTGTGTTGGAGAGACCTGACATTAATTTCTTTGTGTCTCTAACAATGCAGTTGAATCCACAGCCCCTTCTTCCATGGGACCAGTCTGGTGGTGGTTGGACCTAGAGCTGGACAATTCTCTCTGGAAGGTCTGGACCTTCAGGGCCACTCTGGCTTTCGTCCTAGGCTTCTTCCTCACTGATGGAAGACTGTCTCAGTACACCCCGACCCACTGCGTCCCTAGGAATCTGTCTTTCATTCTCCCCTTTCTCCCATTACTTCCTGTTGTTTATCAAATATGAATATATTTATCTGAATTCCAATTTTGCCCAGGGTTCAATTACTTCTTATTCTGTGTATGTTTTTATTTGTTTGGTAGAGTAGTAATAATTCCCATACTGATTCATAAGAGATCTTTGTATGATTTTGTTGCATACATTCATTCTCTCTTCTTTTGGAATAGTGCAATAGATACTGTGGATGCCCCTTCCTACATTCGTCAACCACATGAGTTTACCGGGAGTGCCGGTGGAGTGTTTCAAGTCCACTGGAATTTTTTTGGTGTAACTTCTGAGATGTACATCTAACTTGATACAAATAAAACAATATACACACATGCACAAAATGCTTAATCTGCTTTGTCAGAATAATTTGTTGAGTAATTAATTCTTTCATTCCCCATAAGTTAACATCTTACAGATGCCAGGTCTAGTTTCCATGCTGTCTGTTCTGTCCACTTATTATTAAAACGAAATAAAAACCTGGAAGCCCCTACTGTGTGAACAAGACAAATGGAGTTTTTTGTCCACATGGAAAGTTTATTCTCTTCCATTTGTCCATCATTCAAATTCTGCCCTAAAAGAACATGTTTGAATTATAGTAGTTTTATAGTCAGTTTTTATACCTGGTAACACATTCACGCTCTTAATTGTTTTTCAAGTGATCCTAAATATTCTTATCTATTGATGTTTTATTTTATTTTTTTTGAGGAAGATTAGCCATAAGCTAACATCTGCTGCCAATCCTCCTCTTTTTGTTGAGGAAGACTGGCCCTGAGCTAACATCCATGCCCATCTTCCTCTACTTTGTAGGTGAGATTCCTGCCACAGCATGGCTTGACAAGCAGTGTGTAGGTCCACACCCGGGATCTGAACCGGTGAACCCTGGGCTGCTGAAGTGGAACATGAGAACTTAACCACTGTGCCACTGGGCCAGCCCCCTTACCTATTGATTTTTAAATATGCATTTAGAATAATTTTGCTTTCAGAACCACCACATCAGATATTGCTGAGAACTAAGTTAAACCCATTGCATTAGAAAGAATGATCACTTGTAAAATTTCATCTTTTCATTCTGGATATAGAGGTATTTATCTCCATTTATTGAAATGTCTTAGTAAAATATGTGAGGGCTCTCTGGAGAAAGAGAGCCAATAGGATGTGTGTATATATATATGTAGAGAGAGATTTATTAGAAGGAATTGGCTCACGAGATTATGGAGGCTGGCAAGTCCAACTCGGCAGGGTGGGCCAGCAGGTTGGAGACCCAGGAAGAGCCCGAGTTCCAGTTTCAGTCTGAAAGTCATCAAGTTCGAGACCCAGGAGAACCAACGGTGCAGATGAAGTCTGAAGGCAGTCTGCTGGAGAAGTCTCTCTTGCTCGGGGAGGCCAGTGTTTCTGTTCTATTCAAGCCTTCAACTGATTCAGTGAGGCCCCCCCCACATGATAAAGGGCAATCTTCTTACTGAAAGTTCACCAGTTTGAACGTTAATCTCATTGAAGACCACCCTCAAATTGACACATAAAATTAACCACTATAGTAAAGGTTTTTATCTGTCTTCAAATCTTGCGCTTATTTTTAAAGTTCATTCCTTATTTTATATTTTTGTTTGCTATTATAAATTAGAATTTCTTTCTCATGTTATGTTTATTAAGTAGAAGATTCTGGCATAAGTGATGTATATAAAGCTTGTAGCAGAGGGCACGCAGGAAGTGCTTAATGAATTCTCTTGATATGCACAATTATTTTGCATCTAGTCACCTTAATATTCATGTTCTAGTTTTAAAGTGCTCTTTTGTTAAATTTTTTATTTTATGTTTATAAATATTATAGTCTATAAATAATTTTACTCTTCACTCATCCTTTCCACAAATCCATTATTTCCATTTCTTTACTTACTGCTTTGGCCGCATCCTCAGAAAAAATTTCAATAATATTAATGAGGGAAGGCATTTTGGTCTTATTCCCAAGAGTAAAGGGGGCCCCTTCTCATCTTGTTAAAATTTCCTTTTTCCCCTAAATTACCTTTGTTTCCTTGAGGGACAGTTTTTCTCTTAGTTTATCCTGGGCATTTTTATGTTTCATATTTTTCCCATAGTCAGGTGATCCTTAATTGTCTATTTTTAGGCATATGACCATAAAACACTCCTTGGCAAGTCTTTGCACATGGGTGGGACTTTTTGGCTGATGGACTTTATTGTAGAGTGATTGGGAAGGGAAATTTTCATGATGATATGAGTTCCTCGAATGTCAGAAATTAGGACCTTTCAATTTCTCCAGCATTCAGGTATTTTTGATCTCTTTATTTAGAAGCATTAGCCGGACTTCCAGGAGTTTTGCACCCTGGGTGTGTGTGGAATTAACTATACAAACTTTCAATTACTCCCGCTTGTTGTCAGTCTAACGTCTTGTCCCTTCTCTACATTGTACTTAATGTCTCTGAGTCTCATATCTTTCTGAGATTCTGGGCAGTAGAACGACAGTTCTTCACTGTCTTCCTGTTCAAATATTTTCAACTTTACATCTTTTTTCTTGCTTCATAGATGCCATGTTTCCATCCTCCATGCTTTTATTACTCTAGAAATTCATTACGTTTTAGAAAAGCCTCTGTGGGCTTAAACTTTATTTTAAAAATTGCTGTCATTTCAATATGATCTCAGGAAGTAAGATAATAAACCATATTGAGCCAGGACTATCATTTTAATTGCTAATATTTTTAAAAAACTAAGAATATTGTTAGCTGCTTATTTAAGACAGAATCTTTTAAGATGTGAAAATATTCTTTTAGCCATAATTTTCTAAAAGTTTTTAAAATTAGGAATTTTGACATCTTTTGCAAAATCTCTTGGATTATTTATTGTTTTATTATTTGTGCTACTAATGTGATATATTGAATTACTAGATTTTCTTCCTCATTTTGTTAATTCTTCAGAACTAATTGTGTATTTACTATTAACTAGATCCTTCTTAGAAAATACAAAAATAAGAAGAATATATTCTGGATGATCATGAAACTCTTACTATAACTGAGAACCTGTTTAAACTACAAAGTATAATGAAATAAGTACGAAATAGATGTACAAGGAAAATGAAATCAGCTGAAGATGCAATTAATTAGAACTGAGAATAATAGGGAAAGCTTCACAGAGCTGTTGCCATTTGCATTGGAATTTGAACGATGGGATGCATTTTCCATGCTAGTAACGGAGAGCAGTTATGGGTTTGCAATGAGGTTCTGGGCTAAAGGAACAGCAAACGAGAACCAAAAGTATGAAGAAAAAACAAAAGGTGGATGGGATACATGGAAAATGGCAAATAACCTTCTCTGTTGTTCTCTAAGATGTATGGCAGAGGAGATGTATTACAAAGTTGAATTGGGGTCAGAGTGATGAAAGCCTTGAAGGATTTTTGTCTTCATACCATGGGCATGGACATTTAAACTTGTCAAATAGTTTTTAAAATAGCAACATGATCAAAACTCTGTTTTATAAAGATAAACCTGGGGAAAGTGTAAAGGATGGGTTGGGAAAGTGCGAGATCAGAGGCAGGGAGCCTGTTAAAAAGCCATTGCAAGTGTTCAGAAAGAGATCAAAAGAGTCCACACCATGGTATAGGACACAGTAATTGGAGGAAAGGAATAGGCGGGAGAGTCACTTTAAATATATAACTGATAGAAATCATAAATTGATGGGAAATAAGGATGGATAAAAATGCAGAAATAAGGAATATATCAAATTTTCTAGCCCGAGTAACTTAGAGAGAGCAACAGAGGTATACCTGGGGAAAGCAAGCCCAAGAGGTGAACAGAAGGTAAAATGGGAGAGGTAACAGGGTGTTCACGGCAATCACAATGTCAGGAAGTAGCACTCAAGGCTTCTCTGCTCAGAGGAAGGAAAAACTTTTCTAATCTTTGGAACAGTCAAAATTTTCCCATGTGGAATGGCGTTCTAGCTTCATTATATTGGTGCTATACCTAAAAAGTTCTAGAATTTGATGAGGAATAGGTGAGAGATTGACCTAGGCTATATTGAGAAACTGTGTCATAGACACCTGAATAATGAAGTGCGATTAGAAACGGTGGCTCTCCAACAAAGATGGTGAAGACTGAAGATGAGATTTACACACACATACACACATGCATGCACGTGTAGTTGGCTTTCTTTGGACTCTTTAATAGTGGTCATTGATCAGTCCATTGTTCTGACACCTCGTGGCCACTGTTGAGTGACCCTCCCTGGCTGACCTCTGTTTAGTAGGACAGAGGAACCCCTTATGGAGGGGCTGCTGAATGTCAAGCAGCAGAAGCACTGCCCTGACCGGGTAATCAACAGCTGGTTCCTCCTAGAAGCATGGTGTCTGGTAAAGCAAAGAGAAGAGCTACTCCTCCTGTGACTGGAATTTTTTTAGAAGTTAGGCTTTGCCACTCTGATCCCTAAAAAACCAACTCCCTAAGGGCAATAATGTAGCCCCTAGAGAAAATAAAAAAGGGTAGGAATGCATTCTTTTCAGAAAGAAGAATTTCTAACTCTCTGTACCACTTTGAGTATCCGTTTTCACCAAATCAGTCGTTTGCCCTATCTAGATTGAGCTAGTATAACTGCATCTATAATTCGCTAATTTCTTGTTATTGAATTCCTGATCAGAGTGACCAGCCCCCTTTCCCCGAAAACCCTCAAGCCACATGTTGTTCTTAGGATGGATCAACTTTCCCTTATTCTACCTTCCATCGACCACTCTCGTTGAAATTTTCAATCCCTAATTAGATTAATTAGTCAAGAATTTCCTTGATGTTTATTTTATAACCACACTGTAACTTTGTTAAAACATTCTTGCACAATATAATTTCCCTTGGGTCCTACAGTGGCCTGGGGAAGACCCTGGAAAGAACAGATTCTGAGGGAGGATAACAACAGAATTTTGCCAGTCAGTCCCAAGACTTAGGGGTAAGAAGCTTCAAGAAATATTGGTAGTTACCCCTGTTTTGTGTTAGGCAAAACATAGCTAGTTCTCCAGAGCTCTCTGATCTTTAGATGGTGGACTGTTCAGATTGGGTTGATGTTACACAGCCACTTGGTATTGAAGCCAGATTTTTGAGCGAGCCTCATTCCCTCACTCGAGTCCGCAACAGCCTTTAGATTAAGTCTCGGAGAGCTGGTGTCCTAGCCAATATGGCACCATGAGAAAATAATATGCTTGCTGTGCAACAGATCACAGAGTGAACTTAATGATACTTTACTTTTACCAGAGAGCAGTTTATGTACTGGAAGAATTAGTCACTGTAATCTTTTATAATCCTTCACCTTTGTATACTACTTCTCAGTTTATAAAACTCAGCACACACTTGATCTCATTTAATCCTCCTATGACCCTAGGCGGTGGGCTTTATTAACCTGGCCTTGTGGATGGGGAGGCTCAGAACTATGGAGATTAAAGCAGCTTCCTCAGGTCTTCTTCCCATCAAGTCCTCTGTACACTGAACCACAACTATCGCGTGACCAAGGACCCAGATAGTCGGTGCAAGTCTCAAGGCTGGCTTCAAAAAACTTCATGCGTACACTGAGGACCTCTTAGTATTTATTTAAAATCGGGCTGTTTGTTTCTTGGTCATGACGTTCCTACTGTGCTGCAAACACATTCTCTCCCTCCTTGCCTTAGTTAGACACTACTCGCCCCTCCAGTCTCAGCTTGTTAGTACCTCTCGGAAGCTCTCTCTGACTTCATTGGCACTACCGCAATCTATACTCCCTCTAGTATGAGGGACTTCTATTATCTGTGATTATAAGATTAATATTATATCCCTTTGGAAGACCCTGTATAGCCTTTGAGCAAGGGAAATGTGTTTTTGCTCATTGTTGCATCACAATGCCCAGTAGTTTCTAGCCCATAGTGTGAGCGCTCAATATCTATTTGTTGAATGGATGAATGAATAATTAAGTCTTACTTGAATAAGTTGGCCTATTTGTGAGAAAAGCAATAATTTTATAATTCAGTGCTGGAAATGTCTTTAAAGACTTTTTTCCCTACTAAGCACATTTTCTTATTGTGAAACGGACCATGAATCCAATTCCCCAGCTACTTACACTTATTCCGTAGAGGTAAATGGAGCTACATAAAATTAAAGTCAAGCCGAGGAGTACTTAAGAAGTTTCTGTTTGAGCACATAAAACTAGTCTCATTCAGAATGAATTAATGAATCTATCAAAAATGTCAAGTTTTTTTTTTTTTCAAGAAGCTTAGCAAGAAAGAATCTGATGCCAGGTGGATCAAATTCATTTCCAAGTGTACATTTCAGCTCAAGTTAAAGGTAAATATATCTCAGCTGGCCTAAAACATAAATGTCAACTTGTGAGGCATTTATATGATATGCATAAACTTTTCTCATGAGGATGCTAAATTATAAACCAACGATCTGATTTTTCCATTTTGTCTTTGATGCCAATGCTGTCACAGAATTGCACACATACATTGTTATTTACAGGAAATAAGTCACAGAGTCGTTCGAGTGGTGAGACCGAATTTCTTATCTTGGCACGTGCTTTTGATAATGCTAACAGACCATCCAGTGAGAGCTGGTTCTATTCCTACTGTACAGACAGAGCAAATGAGGCAGACCACATTGATGAATTAAATGAGCCAGAAAAAATGCCTTTTGCAAGATGACTTTCTTGCATTGACCTGTGATAGGATTTTCTGTGAAATGACGTCCTCCTAAAAAAGGTGGATTTGCAGTGACAATTCCTTGTGGAATCAGTGAAGAGCAATAGGAAGCAGCTGAGAGACGGTGGCACGGGACCTCCCACTGCTTTAGTGTAGGCAGCCTCACAGAAGGGGAGATGAGCAGTTGGAAGCCCAGGGTTCCAGTTCTGGTTTGCAGCAACTTCCTGCATGATCATTGGCAACTCACTTTACTACTTCGGATCCCAGATTTTACATCTGTAAAACTAGGAGAACAAATTCTGGGCGATTCCAAATGAGGATTTGCTGCCAGCTTCCTTCAGAGTGACTGGGGACTCTCCAAAGTGCGGGTTCCTGGCTGTTAGCAAAGACTAACAAATCAGAACCTTTGGGAGAGGAGTCAGAAGCTGGGAATCTATATTTTTAGTAACTCCATAGATGACTCATAAATTAGTGAAATACAGATGGAGTACTTTCAGCCATGAGTTGTAAGATTTGG